>NC_142597.1:31822500-34322500 GCF_965207765.1 Zootoca vivipara | reverse complement strand
TAAAGAAAGAAGAAGAAGAAAAAAAGAAGATATTCAGTCTATAAATACCCCTTAGCCCTAGGTGCCAAGCTTATGGAGGGATGTTGGAAACGGGAAAGTGCTCTGTGCTTGCTGAAATCTGAGAAGGCGGGCAAGAGTACCCATAAGGAATAAAAGTGAGGAGAGGCCATAGAATCGTAGAAATTGTAGAGTTGGAAGGGACCCAATGGGTCACGGAGTCCTGCAGTGCAGGATTCACAGCTAAATAAATGCAAGCAGGCCACAGTGTGCAGAATAAACTATGCAATGCAAAATGAATATCATGCTAATCTGCAAAATGCATACAGGTTGCATTATTCCTGCTGGACTCTTTTTGTGTAGAGTCCTCTCTTTAAAATGATTTTTTAAAAAAATAGCAAAAAAAAAAGGACCTACGGACAGTATTAAACTAACCTGTCCTGCCACCGCAAGGATTACCACAGGAGGGATTTACACCTTTCTAACCATCTGCCCCTCAGATCTGCTCTGGAGCGTTTAGGGAACCTCTAGAACAGATTGGGGGGGCATGTGGGGGGGGGCATTCCATTGCGCAAGGTGAAATTCTTGCACAGATGGAAATCTGGTTTAATGCGACCTGGTTTTTATTTTTGTTTTTGCATGATTTGAATGCAGCGTTTGGTTTTAAGTGGCATGGAAGGTGGCTACAGATCTTCCAGTGTGGTGTAGTGCAGTGTTTCCCAACCAGTGTGCCTCCAGATGTTTTGGGACTACAACTCCCATCATCCCTAGCTAGCAAGACCAGTGGTCAGGAATGATGGGAGTTGTAGTCCCAAAACATCTGGAGGCACACTGGTTGAGAAACACTGGTGTAGTGGTTAAGAGCAGTAGACTCGTAATCTGGAGAACCGGGTTCGTGTCTTCGCTCCTCCACATGCAGCTGCTGGGTGACCTTGGGCTAGTCACACTTCTCTGAAGTCTCTCAGCCCCACTCACCTCACAGAGTGTTCCTTGTGGGGAAGGAAGGGAAAGGAGAATGTTGGCCGCTTTGAGACTCCTTAGGGTAGTGATAAAGCAGGATATCAAATTCAAACTCCTCCTCCTCCTCTTCTTCTTCTTCCCCCCTCCTTTTCCTTTGACTCATGTATTCCATCTCTCTCTGTCTCTCCCTTCTCAGCCTTGCACCTGGCGGTGATGCAGGGACGTCTAACTAACATCCGTGCCCTCCTGACAGAGTGCACTGTGGACGCAGAAGCTTTTAACCTCAGGTAAATGTAACGGCCGCCTTTGCTGGGAAAAGGGACTTTGAGCATCTCTGTACTATTTTTCTCTCTCATTCAGTAGCCGGGGGGGGGGGGGTTCTCCTCCCGCTTGCTTCATTCAGGGGAAGGGCTGTGCAAGGGATTTCTTGGTAATTTTGCAGTATTGGCAGGATGTTCCGTTCCCTCTCCTGGTCTTGTCTTAGAGCAGAACTTAGACCCAGCTTCGTAAATAGTTATTTGGTGGCAACAGCGAGCACTAGCAGTGGGCCATAGGAGCTTCAGAAAGCTCCCCTTTTGCTGCAAAAGTAACCCTGCAGTGGGGAACAGAGGACTTCTTGCCCTGCGCCATGGCTTTTGTCCTGCGTAACTTCCTCTCTTCTCCTTGTCAGGGGTCAGTCCCCGATGCACATCCTGGGGCAATACGGGAAGGACAATGCAGCAGCCATCTTTGACCTCTTCCTAGAATGTATGCCGGAGTATCCTCTCGACAAGCCAGACGCTGAAGGGAACACCGGTAAGCCTCGGCCGATGGGTTTGGCTAAAAAAGCCATGCAACTGCCACCATCAAAGTAGCCTCTCAAAGTCCTTTTGCATGTGTCTTGCTGTCCTGGACTAGCTGGATGCAGAGGAGTAGTGGAATGAGTCCCCAAGGGGAGAAGGCCCAGGGTCAGGGGTTTGGTGTTGGAACCATGATGAGTGGTCAGAGGGAGAAGATGGGAACAGACAAGGAGGAGGAGGAGGTGTCAGAAGCTGAAGAGGCAACAGGGCTTAGTGAGCAGGGAGAAGCTGTGGCAGAGCGCAGTCCAGAAGTGGAAGCTGGGGGTGGGGGAGAGAAGAGGCAGAGATGAATCAGGCTGCAGAAGAAGCCAGGAGGTCTCCGCCTCCTGCTGCGACCAGTTCCATCCCACTTGATCTCCCAGAACCAGAAGAGGGATGAAGAGGGCAGAGCAAACTCAGACAAGGCGAAGAAGTCTCAGATTTCAAAGGAAGGACCTAGGAGGGGAGGAGCCTTAGAGAGCGGTGGGAAGGTGGGGACATTGAGTCCTCACAACTGTCTCATTGGGGCAAGACCTGCTGGGAAGAGTTGCCTAGCCTCCTGAGTTAACTTCACTGACGCCACGTGATTTATTGCCGACCTGCTCCTGGCGCTTCCTGTGGAATTTTGCTTGCCTGGGTGCAGGACAGTTGGCACTTCCAGGACTGGCTAAGCAGAGACACGGATAATGAAATGTCCCCCCCCCCTTCTCTTCCCAGTGCTTCTCTTGGCCTACATGAAGGGAAACGCCAACTTGTGCCGGGCCATTGTGAGAGCTGGTGCTCGCCTGGGCGTCAACAACAACCAAGGCGTCAACATCTTCAACTATCAAGTTGCGACCAAACAGCTTCTCTTCCGGCTGCTGGGTAAGTGCCCTTGAGCCCTGCTGCTTCTTTGCCATGCATCAGGTGGGCTGAAAGAGGCCTTTTAGGCAAAGCTTGCAGGGAGGGAGAGGCAGGAAGCCACCTCAGTCTGAGGGCCACATTAAGTTAGACCAAATCTTTACTAGTGAGATGATCTACTAGTGGAATTATTTGAAGGAGGGCAGCCTTACTGGGGCCACATGCCAGGGGTGGGTGTGGCCAGAGGCCAAAGTGGGCAAGACAACAAATGCAAGTTTTCCCTTTGCCCTGTAAACTAGTTTCCACACACACACTTCTCTGTCTTCTCTGCCCAGGCAGGCAAGCAAATCAAATACTTTATTGCGGCCATTGAATTAATTCCATTCATGTAAATCCTATCCCTATAAATATTATAAATTACAATTACAAGGTAAGAACAACATATCACTTAGCTCATCTGGTCACCACTATAAATCAAACACTTGGACGAAATATCATTAATCATAAAGTAACCCATTTTTCCTCTTATAGGATAGAACTGCAACCAGGTATCTAGCTACAAGGAGTGATCTACTCGGATCATTATCCTGTAGCAGATATATTAGCTGGAATTCCGAAGTCTTATCCAAAGTTTCTGATATTAAGGGGGATAAAAAACTGGTCTGAGAGACCATGTGCAAGGGGCAACAGAATAATATATGATGAAGGGATTCTATGGATCTGTTGTCACATGCACACAGAACTGAACTCTGGCCTTTCGAGAACCTATTATTCACAACATTGGAAGGAAAGACATTAAATCTTGCCTTAATAAAGCCAAATCTATGGGTCGCGACTGATAGGGATGACCCAGGCAAGCAAAAGGCACGCTCAGAGCTTAAGCTCTTGAGGGGGCTGCACAAATGGGGTGAGATGTGGAGGGTGAGATGTCTAGTGTGTCTGGCAGGCAGCCGTACCCGTGTCTGAATTCAGGGCTTGGCCAGGTCACAAGCCACGGTGGCAAAGGCTGCCGAGGAGCCTCTTGCATTTAATTCTTTCTTGCGCAGACATGCTGTCCAAAGAACCCCCCTGGTGTGACGGCTCCAATTGCTACGAATGCAGCGCCAAGTTTGGGGTCACGACAAGGAAGCACCACTGGTAAGGGGCGGCCTTTTCGGATTGATCCACCACTTGGACGCAGCTTTGATTTGTTTTGTGGGTAGTTCCGCTCAGAACCTGCCGCCACCCTTGGAAGGCTGCCTGGGCTGAAGGCATAGTTCCCTCCAGAGGAGGCAAAAAGTCGCCTCTCACCTCTTTCTAGACTGGGCCAGGGGGAAGGGGAGGAGCTCCGCACGCAGTGGGAGAGTGTTTTCAATACGCACCATTTGGGGCATGTGCTACCTGGCCAGGTAGCTTAACTATAACTTTTAATCCTGGTTTGGACCACCACCAAAGTGCTTGAAGCAGGTTGGAAGACCAAGGAAGGAGAGCTCTTGGAGCTCTTACAGGCTCTTCCCTCCTTCCTGCTCCTCTTGGGATTTGGTAAGCCCAAGGGTGGGGAGCTTGTGGCCATGCCAATGCTGTTGGGCTACAACCCTCGTGGTCTCTGACTGTTGGCCATGCTGGCTGGGGCAGATGGGAGTTGGGAGTCTTACCTGGAAGTCACCAGGTTCCCCCATCCCTTTTGATAGCACTGTACTGAACTGAAGAGCTGCTTTTGATGAAGGGACTGCAAGCTTTTTAAATTCTGGGCAGCCCAGCTCCCATCCCAGGCCACAAGCTGCTTTATGAATCAGCAGGGCAGGGGGGGTCTATCTGCTAGGTGGGGCACAGGACACAATGCCAGCTTTCAGAGCAAGCACCTGATAAATGGTGGCAAAGGGGTAGGATCCTCTGAAGGCACAGCAACAACAACCCGCCCCCCTTTCTCTTTCTAAACTTCCTCAGAAACTGGGAAGCAAATGAGAGGCTGCTTGTTAAGCACAGCTAGGCAGTAAAGAGCACGGCTGAAATTTTCTTTCCTCTCTCGCAGCCGGCACTGTGGGCGCCTTCTCTGCCACAAGTGCTCAACCAAGGAGATCCCCATCATCAAATTCGACTTGAACAAGCCTGTCCGGGTCTGCAACATCTGCTTTGACGTCTTGACTCTGGGCGGAGTTTCCTAGTCCCCCTGCGCAAAGGAGAGCGACTCCCGGGCCACACCCCTCCTTCCTCCTTGTGAACCGCCTATCACAGGGATGTGGGTTGCCCGGGGGGGGGCACCTGTTTTGTCTTCCTGTTAACGGCCGAGACTGATTGACTTAAGGGACCACGCAAACACTATATTCCAGTATAAATGGGTTTTGTACGAATGTTAACGCTAGAAAACTGGATTGGGAACAACTTGGAACTCTTGCAAAGTTGGTGCGAGAACAAATGTGAACTGAGTGAGAGGGCCCTCTCCTTACTCTGGGCAGGGCAGAGAAAATGAAATTTTTTGCATTTGTGGATCATGTAACATAGCAGGCCTGTGCAAATGGCCACCGAGCTGTTTCGAAGCCCAATCACATTGTGGGGTGCGGGAGGGGTGGGTATTTGAATATTGGGAGCACTTAACAAATTCCTGGGTAACTCTGTGTGATGACCAACCCCTCTTGTTACCTTCCTGGAGAGAAGGTTCTGGTTCCCTCACTGGCTTTTGTCCTAAAATGGGCAACTGTGCTATGCACAGTCAGTGTTCCCTTCCAGAAGAAGCTGCTGTCTTCAAAACAGGGTTTTGTCGTTTAAATGCATTTGCTGAAGAATTCCTTTGTGTGGCCTTACGACAGAAGCTTTACAGTTTCTCCTGCTTCAACAAGAGCTGCAACGGGTGCTGTCAGAACGTTGATTTCTTCCCTTCCCAATCTGCTCTCTTCCATGTTAAAAATAAAGATTAAAAAATAGGCAGGAGGAGGAGGAGGAAAGACAGAAAGAGAAAGCGAGCTTTGTTACCAAATCAAAGGCTCCTGGAAGGGAGGGAAAGCTGCCGGCTGGCCCTTTCGGCACATATCAATAACTTTGCAAATAGTCATATGTTTACAGCAGTTTTCGCCAAGCTGGTGCCCACCAGATGTTCTGGGCTCCCATCAGCCCCAGCCAACACGAGTCCAGATCATCCGAAGGGCAGCAGCTGGGCAAAGGCTGGTTTACAGCGATGTTGGAAGGAAGGTCCAGAGGTTTGGACTGGCTCGGCGTTGGGGAACACAGTGTAGGAGCTAGCACAGAGCATCTGGATTCGGCAAGTTGCTTTGATGGACGGGGTGGGACAAGGCAGGGGTGACGGTGGCACAGAGCCTGATGTGAGGGTGATGATTCAGTGGGAGCTGATCGCAAAGGCAGCCGTGTCCTAGCTGCACCTCTGCTGGCCACCCGGACTTCCCAGCTGTCGTGTTTTCCCCCCGAGGCCTTCTCCATTTAAGATGCTGTTAGTGACTTGGCCCTTTTGAGGAGCTCTGTCTCCAAGCTGCGCTCGCCGAGATCACTGCAGGTCTAATGCTAGGCCAGTATCACCTGGCCTTAACTGGGTTTTTTTTTTACACACACACCCTTTTCTCCACGACAGCTAACTTTGTTCATTGGGTCCCTGCAAAAGCAGGCCCTGACGCTGAAGAGGCTGTTTGGGTGTGACTGATACAGCAAGCAAGAAGATGAGCCTCAAGTGCTCAGACATAAAGCTCTTTGCCTTCTTAGAAACACAACAAAGTTCTGGGAGGTGGACGTGGCAAAGTCTTCTGTCGCTGCTCCAGAACGAATCGGTTGGGATGTGAGTCTCTTAACCTCAGTAACCACTACTTTTTCAGTCTGTGTGTACATATATATATATATATATAAGGGGGAGAGGAAAATATCATTTATAACGTCTGATCTCATTTTCTTCCCCTCTTTCCCCCCCCCTAGAATACTAATGTGTCATCCCCTACTTACATATGTTCGTGTGTAAAAAGAGCTGAAAAACCACAGTGCTACTTTTTTATAGGATATAACAGCTTTATATGTTCTGTAAAATCCTGGGCTATGTGCAGTAAAAGACAACTTGCTGGGGGGCGGAATCTATGAAGATTGACGCATACATTTCAAGTGGGGTTAGCCCTTCTGACCTCTGTCAGGGGAAGAACTGGAACTGCAACCCTCTTTAATTATGTGTGGGTTTACTGTGTTTTCCACACCCATCACCTTGTGGGGAGAATTCCTGCTCGTCTCTGCTCTCCTCTTCCTGCCCCCAGCCCTCTGCTCCAAAATAATCTGTCTCAACACCTTCTTGACCTGCCTTTGTCTCTCTGCCCCCTGAGGAGTAAGTCATTTAAGAAGGGGTGCCCTTTTCACAAAAGGCTTGTTCCAGAGGACCCCCGGGGAGGAAAAAAGCAGTGAGACAGTAGCATTTCACCTGGGAAACGGTCTCTTGACACGATGGGTGGTCTCTCCAAGGCCAGTTTAACACTGCACAGGTGCCACGGTCCTGCACCATGAATCCAATCCTCTGTTCAAAATCCCCCTTTCTAGATTCACAGGCATTTCTCTGAATTGGCATCGTGTGTGTGACTAACCCCCCCAAAAAAGCAGAGTAGCACCCCTTCCGGGTTGTTAGCATTTGAGCAAATGATCCACTGCAAAAGCTGCCCATGCACACAGCCCCACAGAGCCCGGGAATTGAGAATGGGGTTGTTTTTTTTCCAGGATGGCGGTGCATTTTTGGGTTCTAGGTGGACTTTGTCGGGTTGCACAAAACTAATCACTGTAAAGCACTTTTAATAAAAGCTTTTAAGCCTGAGTCTGCATGACTGGCCCGAAGATTGTGTTACCAGGGGAGAAATCCACCATAGCCCATGAATTGGCTGGAAGAGGCTGCAGCAGGAATGATTTCTCCTAGCCTAAGCCTCCTTGTTTCAAACTCCCTTGCAGAGAGAGAAATGGATCTTCAGATCAGAGAGGATTCCAACGTCCACCAAATCTCATGCTGCTGTAGCTTGCACTATAATTTGATCAGTTGACTTGCTGTGAAATGGAACCCTAAAGATTTTGCTGGGGCTTCTGAGTTTGAAATTCTGATCTGTATTTCCCAGTTCGACAAGTGAGATGAACTTTTATTACCCGTTCTTGTGGAAGGCTTACTTCCTGTGGAAGGCCTGTTACGCCCTGTCTTGGGACTTAAAAACACAATCCCTGTTAGACGTCTGTTTTGTGCTCTGAAGATGCATTAACAAAAATGTGAGGATTGTATACAGCTGGGGCTGAGGAGTTCTAGGAGAGCTCCAAATCGACTCCCAGCAATGGGCTTCCTTTAGTCTATGCCTGCCCCCCAGCTAGAGCAGGTGTTTGAAACTCGAGGGCATCTGCAGGGTTTGGGGGGCTGGCACTCCAGAAACATTTCTAGAGTTCTGGTGATAGCTGCCTCTTTGTTAGACCTTCGCAGAGCAAACACGACTTGCTGGTTTTTCTGACCTACAAGGCTTCCCATCTCGAGAATGCAGGAAATCCAAACGCCTTCCAAAGCAATCCATAATGACCAAAGCAGAGTTGGGGAGTGTGTGCATTGAGGATGCAGAAGGGAGAATGCCTGTTCTTAGCGCAACCCACGGCTGTTTTCCCTGTCCTCCTTTCCCCTCCGTTCTGCATTTTAGGCAGAGGTATTGAATGTGACTTGTACTGTGAACTCAGTAGAAGGAAAACCCTTCACTTTTGGTCAGTACCCTTCCAAGTTGTCTTTAAAAAAATTAAAAAAATAAATTCTGCTGCAACAGTAGTAGCCATTGCCCGGTGCCTGATCATGGGGAACCTTTTTGTAAAGTAACACAACTAACGTTGCTGAAAGATGACTCGTGAGATGTCACCCACACAAGATGATATTCTGTCAAAGTCCCTTGGCTGCTGTGCTCCCTGGCTTTCTATTGGGGATTGGGAGGTGGGGAAGAGGCCCAAGTTTTGGGCAACAGACTTCCATTCTTCTAAAAGGTCTCTGTGAACTCCTCTGTTTTCATCCTGCAAAGCTCATCATCCACTAAGCCAAATGCACTCTCTCTCCTCCCGGGTTTTTTGCACAAGGAAATTGAGCAACAACAGGAAGTTCACTTCGCTCCCAGGCTCATGGGGCCTTAGATGATGCCTGTATCGACATGAGTTGCCACATTCCATTGAAATGTGCTTGTCTGGCAAACCCAGCTGTGCTCAGTCATGAGGCTGGCCTCTTGACCCTTAACCAGCAGGGATCACCTGTGCAGGCCAACTCACACCTTATTTTCTTTTTTAGAAGGCAGAAAATCCAAGGGGCTGCTGCTCAGGATACCCACCCATCCAAAACACGACTTCTCTAAAACCTATCTCGGGAGTAGAGATTTGGTCTAATTTAACATTTTTGTTGTCTAGCAAGTTGCTTTATTTAGCAGGATATTAATCAAGGGCTAGTTTTTGTCTTGGAAAAAGGGGTAACGGAATGCAATAGTGTTGCCTGTACAATGGGCATGCATTTCGAACTGAATGTTGAGGAATCTTCCTCTGACCGCCATGCAAACAGCAGCTGAGGTTTTCCACCAGTCTGCTGAACTCACTTCAGAGAGCAGGCAAGGGAATGCTCCTTCATATACAAAACAAAGTGCCCTAGCAAGGCAGGGAGGTTAATTGTAGTCTAGCCTTATTCCCAACTTGCTCTGTGCAGGGATTTATTTTTCTTTCGTATATAGGTCAGCAGTCATATCATACAAGCCCAAATCTGACTGAAGTGGTACAGCACCCCCACCGCAGGTTAGCTGACCACTGCAGCTGCTGTCCTACGGTAAGAACAGAGAGCACTCAACTCTAGAATGGACACTTCTATAATCTCTTTGTCCCTCCTGGAAGCTGCCTGGAGTTACTGCAGTAAACCAACACTTTTTGCATGTGAAGATAATAGTTGAAGGTAATGGGCCTGTGTGGGCTGGCTAAGAAAGGATCTGAGTCTTTGGGAAATCACTGGTTTTTATTATTACTTTGCAGCATTTCCTCAAGTCTTTGTAAAGCAATGTATTTTTTCAATATTTATATGCCTGTGTAATTTCTTGTAATAAAGAAACCTAATTGAATTTGATGGTGTGCATGTGTTCATTAGTTGCAGAAATGCCACCCGGTGGGAGGATTTAATAGTGCTGAGGATCGCAAGATGATGCCACCTTATAATTGCTTCTTTTTGTGTGGGGTTAAAGTGATTGATCTGCACTGCCCTCCAACATGGCACAGGGCAGCAAATGATCCTTGAGCGTCAGGTTCTAAACTATGGTTAACACAAACCATAGTTTATCGTGATGTACGAATTATGCTCCCCTGCAAGGAAAGAGTGGGCTTATCGAAAGCTCTATCTGCTCGCTAGTGGTTCAGATAATTAGAGATGAGCAGTTAAATTTTGCTAAAGAGGTTGGGGGTGGGGGAAAGAAGGGGGAAATATCTGTGTGGAGTTAGAACCTGCACCACGACTTCATTGTCTCACCAAGAAGACACTGGTTTAGAGCTGCTTTCCTGCAGTTCAGCAGACAGTTTCAGCAGACACAGCAATAGCCACAGTTTCACCAAACCACAGTTTACAAAGCCATTTCGGAGTACGATACTGAATTCTGTTTTGCTGATAATTTGCAAACACCGTGCCCAACCACAAGTAAGGTATGTGTGTGTGAGAGAGAGAGAAAGAGGGAGGAGATAGAGATGGCTCAGTCTTTTAGAGCACACCAGTCAGCCAGCGGGTGACACCCTTCATATTCCCGCAGGTTAGGGTTGTCCAGGTCACCTCTGTCACTCATCTGGGTGGACTGTGACTGCTCAGAAGGCAACCCCTCTGTATTCACGCAGACGCACTGGCTGTGGCTGGAGCCGGGCTCGTACAGCTTCCTCGGGACTCCGATCCAGTCTCTGTCAACTCCACCGCTGCAAATACACGGGAGCAGCAAATTACTTATTTATTTCTGCCTTTTCCCCAGAAATGGGACTCAAGGCAGCTCGCCAAAATTAAAGCAAACACGGATAAAATACACAGAAAGGTAAATAAATTATTAAAAAATTGAAACCACGAAGAAACAAAAATGGAAGTAATAACAGGTTATACTTGACTACAGATCCACTACCATTTGGATACATTAAAGAAAATGTACTAAAAGAGGACAGGGAATTAGTACTACATCTCTTGACTGCTGCCAGAGTTATTTGTCAAAATTGGAGGGAAAATGACAACATCTATTAAAGAATGGACAACTAAAATGTGGAACTTAGTATGCATGGTTAAAGGCTACCTATATGGTCAAAACCAGAGAAAGGTGGACAGCAAGAAATGGAGAAATGGTCTGTTTATAATGTAATGCAGCAATAAGATCCGGGATAATGTAAATCTATGATACTTGGAACGTTGTAATATTGATCTGTTATGCTTCATTTTGGTATGGAAATTTGTCTTGCTGTGTTTAGTTCTAGATATCCCCTTTTGATTTGGCTGTTATATTTTGTTACGTTACATGTATATATGAATGTATGTATTTTCTAGGTCCCAGAACTACGTCTCTGGTGAGTCACCACAGACTCAGCCAGCCGCCATTTTGCCACCCTTCCCAAACCGTACCTCTGCTTTGAACACCAGACCCGACTTCCCCCGGTCGAGCTCCATTCCGAATTGCACGGCGGAAACCGCTTTTTTCTCTCATTCTCCTGGGTCTGTAGCCGCTGCCCTTCCTCAATGAGAGCTTGCGCCTGCGCTAGAGCCTTAGTGGGTGATCCATCCTCATCATAGAACCTCCCAGCCACTTTCCCTGTTCCAGGAATGGAAAGAACACACCATCATCCCACGCTCCTCCATAAAGCAGCTCCATCAAAGGATCTCACCAGCCTCTCCCTCAACTCATAGTCCTTCCCCTTGCCAGGAGTCTTCCAATTCAAAAGATTCTTGCATTGCAGATGGCCCTTGTGGTCCCTTCCACCGCTACAATTCTATGATTATATGAAATCCAAGCGCGGAAGGTTCCACCATCTAGCCCACATCCACAACATGCCTTTAAAGTACTCTTATCCCACTTTAGCAGTCACAGCTTCCTCCCACCCCCATAGAATTCTGGGAGCTGTAGTTTGTTAAATGTGCCGAGAGGTGTTCCGAAGGCCTGTTCTTAACCTGAAACTGTTCTTAACTTGAAGCACCACTTTAGCTAATGGGGCCTCCTGCTGCCGCCGGAGCACGATTTCTGTTCTTATCCTGAAGCAAAGTTCTTAACCTGAGGTACTATTTCTGGGTTAGCGGAGTCTGTAACCTGAAGCGTTTGTAACCAGAGGTACCACTGTAACTATAGGCACCTGGTAAGGTAAAGGTAAAGGGCCCCCTGACCATCCGACTCTGGGGTTGCGGCGCTCATCTTGCTCTATAGGCTGAGGGAGCCGGCGTTTGTCCGCAGACAGCTTCCAGGTTATGTGGCCAGCATGACAAAGCTGCTTCTGGCAAACCAGAGCAGCACACGGAAACGCCATTTACCTTCCCGCCGGAGCGGTCCCTATTTATCTACTTGCACTTTGACGTGCTTTCGAACTGCTAGGTTGGCAGGAGCTGGGACCGAGCAATGGGAGTTCACCCCGTTGCAGGGATTCGAACCGCCGACCTTCTGATCAGCAAGCCCTAGACTCTGTGGTTTAACCCACAGTGCCACCTGGGTCCCTAGGCACCTGGTACATAATAATAATAATAATAATAATAATAATAATAATAATAATAATAATATAGTAAGCAAGTTCCCCGTCCAGAAAATAAGTTGTATGGAATATTAATGTGATTAATATGATTCCCACCCCCCTATTCTATGCTATAATGCAGACGTGTTCAAAGTCCATTTCGGGGGCCTAATCCAGCCCGCTGGTCAGTTTAATCTGGCCCCTGTGGCAGTTTATTTCCTGGGTTAAAATCCTAAAAAAATACTCAACAACTTTGGTCGGCCCTCACGGCCCTTCACTTCATCAAATCTGACCCTCTTTGAAAAAAGTTTGGACACCACTGCAATGTATTTCTGTATTTTTCTCCCCGATGCAAGTCACTTGGAGACCCTTTGTGTAGCAAGTGACTAATAAGTTTAATAACTAATAATAATACTTGAGAAACTGACACACAAGTTTCAGCTGAGCCTGGTCCAATGCAAAAATAATTCTTTTTTGGCTGTATTACATGGTTTCATTATTTTTACAGGCATGGAGGAACCTCCACTTGATGCATTTATTTGCCTGTGCATTTTATAGGGAAGGGGAAAGATTAAAAAATAACGATAATGGTCTTAATCCACCTCACACACACACTGCCGTTCACTCTGACACACATGTTGCTGCTATTGCTAGAACGGTTAGAGAGGAGAGGAACCAAAATGGGGCTGGTGATTCCCTCAACGCTGCCAATTGATCACATACCAATAAGCACATAATTCTTGCTGTAGAAGGAGAGCCAGTTATGGATGGCCAGCATTTGTAACGGCGATAGTCCCGAAATGTCATCCACCAGTCCTGCTGGGGTGAAGTCGCCTGATGCAAAAGCTCTAGAGGCATCCTTTCCTGGCAAAAGAACATTGCAAATGTTTTAATCATAATTATTCTAACAGTGAACAGGTAAAACAAGGAAATTATTACAGGACAAGCCCACAAGATGTGGCAGGAATTTGGGAGAGATGTCTCTGGAATGCCCTCCCTTGTGAGGTCCACCTGTCTCCATCATCATCATCATTATGTGTGTATGTAAAAAAAAATTTCCAACTGTTTCCACAATAACCTTCAAATCTAATACATTTTTTCATAAATAGACTTTCCACCTTCATCTCCACAGTGTTCTTATTCAAACTCTTTCTTCTATCATAAAAAAAATCTCTATTACAATTGTTTTACCTCCCCCCCGTTTTATCTCAAATCCTGCCCGTGATTTCATTTGACTGTAATATATATACTTTTTTAATAGTCCACAAAAGGCCTGCATTCTCAGTCTCTGTCATTATTTAAACTTTCAAGGGGAATCAGAAAATATGCCTGTTTGCCCAGGCATTTGATGACCAAAGAATACAGTACTGTTCCTGGCAAACCCATGATCATAGGATGGAAAAATGGCTTTAACTGTACAGGTAATTGGTTTTTAACTGGTTTTGCTTTGCTATTATTATTTTTTTAATTGCAGGTCTGTTTGCCGCCCTGGGCTCCTTGGGGAGGAAGGGTGAGGGACATAAATCATACAATTGTGAAGTCGGAAGGGACCCTGTGGATCATCTATAGTCCAACCCCCTGCAATGCAGGAATATGCAGTTATCCATATGGGGATCGATCCTGTGACCTTGGCATTCTCAGCACCGCACTCTAACCAACTGAGCTATGCTGGTGAGTAACAAAGTCCAGTCTAACTGTGCACACCTATTTGCATGTCCAGCACCCAACACACCTTCCAGTATGCAAAAGAAGCAGAGATGACTACAGCTGTTTTGGGACTACAACTCCCATCATCCCTAGCTAACAGGACCAGTGGTCAGGGATGATGGGAATTGTGGTCCCAAAACACCTGGAGGGCCAAGTTTGGCCATGCCTGACTATGCTCAATATACCAACCTGTAAAAGATTTTGGGGTGGTTTTTTTTGGGGGGGGGTGTTCAGAGGGGGCTTAAACAGGTACCTGAAAAGAAGCTGTAAGCGCCCCCTGGCCCATAATGCTTGCGCCCTCGTTGCACATCAAAGACCTGCCCCAGCACAGCCAGGTAAAGCCCAGCGCTCTCCTCCGTCCCGGTGTAGCGGCTCAGATCGTCGGCGCTCAGGACCAGCTCAGCATCACGGTTCGGCCACAGCCACGAGCGGGGATCGAACCCGCGACCCAAAAGCCAGGCGGCTGCCCAGCCCAGAACCAAGGCAGCGAGCGCCCCTCGCAGCATGAGGGAGGCGTGGATTGGAAAGCTTCAAGTGGGAGGAGCTGAGGCTTGCCAGAGCTCAAGATGACGCGAGTGGAGCAACGGAGGGGATCACGTGGGCTCCCTGGAAGCTCATTCATTGGCTGTTGCTTTCAGGGTTTATAGACAAGCTTTTTTTTATGACAACGCGACCCCGTGTCTGTTCGGCCATAGAGACAAAAATAGTAGAGTAACACAGAAATCCAAAACGTCAAATCGTCGTCGTCCCCTTCATTCTGAGGCACAAAGACAGGTTGCCTCTAGAAAGCAATGGAGAAATTCAAAGTTTCTGCTGTTGCTGCGATTGGGCATCACCTCTTGGGGAACAGGGAAAACGAAAACAAAAGGTGGCTCTTTCCAATCTGAGTGTGCGTGTCTCTGTGTATGAAAAGTTGATTTTCTTGGGAGTTCAATTTTGAAAAGTGATGCAAAAAATGATATGCAGCCTCACAACTTTGAAAATCTTAGCAAATCTGGGCGTGCATGACCGCGTTTGTGGTTTTCTCCTTGCCCTCGTGTTCTTCCAATCTTGGCTTTAAGGAAGTTGGGAGATCTGCCCTTGAAATGTGCAATATTTTGGTTTGGCAAAGTAGAAATTCATTGGAGGGCAGTTGGTTCCACCCCACCCCCAGGAAGCTGCGGAGCTCAGTAGGCCCACCTTCTATCCACTGGGTTTTTGGGTTTATATCTTATGTATGATATACAGATATGACTGAAACAGGAGGGGGAGCTATGATGGACTCTCCTCCATAGTGAGAATGCATGGCCCTTATACAGTTCTTCACAGAAGAGGGCTTCCCAGTTAACACTGGGAGAGGTTATTTTTAACTGTGGCAATGCCACAAGTTTGCAGAATTCCCCACCCTCATGACAGCTGCTTTTTTGCTGAACTGTCAAAGCCTTTTTTTCTGCAGTAGCTTGATCTGAGAAATCAATGTTTCAACAAAGGAAAAGATCCCTGAGGAGATTCTGAAATCCTTTGCTTGTTTACTGGGGTCCACCTGTGAGGGAAATGATTTTGCTGGTGGTCCAAATGTGTCCAAATGTGCACAAATATTCAGAGCCTGTTGGGAGAAGTTGTGTGCTAGTTAATGGTTTGTTGAGCTTACTGATCACAAGTATTTCTTATAGGTTTCACAGTATCAGAACTGTGGAGTTGGAAGAGACCCCAAAAACCCATCTTTCAAAGCCTTCTGCCATGTAGGAATTGCAGCCGAAGAATTCCTGACCTCCGTTTAAAAACCTCCAATGAAGAGGAGTCCACCACTTTCCAAGGTAGGCCATTCCTCTGTCGAACAGCTCCTACCATCAGAAAGTTGTTCCTAACGTTTAGTCGAGAATCTCCTTCCTTGTAAATTGAATCCACTGGTTTAGGACATACTCTCTGGAGCAGTAGAAAACAAGCTTGCTCCTTTGTCCATGGGACAGCCCTTCCTATATTTTGAATATAATTACTATGTCACCTCTGAGTCTTCTTTTCTCCACGCTAAACATACCCAACTCCCTCAACCATTCCTCATGAAGTTTATTAACTCTCTCTTCCCGCCCCTCTTTTTTTTTCCTTGTTACACCAAAATCTTAGGCTGCTCTGAAGCTTCAGCCACTCAGTCTGAGGCAAAAACCTCCTTTAACAGGGCAGTCTAGGCTCCTGGGACTAGGGTGAACCCCCCCACCCCAATTTCCCAGTCCCCATTTGCATAGGTTATAAGTTTGGGAGTGCATTTTAAAGAACATGACAAACATGAAGCATCCATCCATTATTTAAAATGTCTGACATTTTATTATATTTTACATTCTGCTTGAAGCTGCCCAGAGTAGCTTATTATTATTACTATCTGGGGTACATTTATTTTTGACAGGTGAGCCAGAATGGCCCAAATCATAGCATTTTAGTGAGTGTGTACTTTCTGGACAGTGAAGGAAACATGTGGCCGGGTATCTAGAAGGAAAAGATTGCAGTTGAATTTACCATCTGTGCCTTTGGGTCTTCATTCCTTCCTCTCCCTTTTCCTGAAAAAGAAACCATTCTCTCCCCTCATTTTGCTTATACTGTATCTCTTTGCCATTTTAAATTCATTCTCCTCCCTCCTCTTTGTCGCCTTGCCTGCACTCCTAATTTGAAATCCACATCTCTTGCCTTCAAGTCCTGCCTCTGGGGTGACCAGAAGTATCTGCTTTGTTTTTGTGGGGAAACAGGATTCTGGGCTAAAGGGGTATTAGTTCCCATAGTGTTTACAAAGCTATTGTACTACCAACCTTACTAAATGCTTATGAAACATGGACCACTTATAAACGCCATCTCCAACTCCTCGAAAGAGTCCATCAACGGTGTCTCCGAAAACTTTTACACATCACTTGGGAAGACAGGCGAACTAATATCAGTGTACCGGAAGAAGCAAAGATTACCAGTGTTGAGGCAATGATTCTTCAACATCAACTTCGTTGGACTGGTCATGTTGTGCGGATGCCTGATGATCGTCTTCCAAAGCAACTACTCTATTCTGAACATTAAAATGGAAAGCATGACGCTCATGGTCAACAAAAGAGGTTTAAAGACTGTCTCAAGGCAAATCTAAAAGAATGTAGTATAAACACTGACAACTGGTAAACACTGGCCTGCGAGCGCTCCAGCTAGAGAACAGCCTTTACCAAAGGTCTCATGGGCTTTGAAGACACTCGATTTCAGGACGCAAGGGAGAAACGTGCTAAGAGGAAGGCACGCTTGGCAAATCCACACACACCATGATCAACTCCCGCCCGGAACCCAATGTCCCCACTGTTGAAGGACATGTGGATCCAGAATTGGCCTCCACAGTCACTTATGGACCCATTGTTGTTTACGGAAGACAACCTTACTCGGCTACGAGTGATCGCCAAAGAGAGAAGAGAAGAGTTCTCATAGTAAGGGGCTTGTGAGTCCTCTGCTCAAGCTGCTGTTGGGCTCCCACTCCCATTAGCCCCAGCCAGCACTGCAGGGTTGATGGGAGCTGGAGGCCAAAAACATCTAGAGCAAATTCTTAGCTCAAGGTCACCCAGTGAACACCACAGATTTAAACCTGTGACTTGGCCAATACTCTTCCCATTGCTATACTGTACATCCAAATTTTCTCTTCCATTAAAAAGTAATAAATTTACATTGCTGCTGCTGAGTGCATTTGACACCCTTTCCCCCACTCCTCTTGCGATTAAATGAGACATTTGTTTTTATTGGAGAATTTTCGAGAGTGCCCTGGCATTCAGGAGGGTCATTCGTTAACTAGATCTAAGTCACTTATAACCCAGGACACAAACGTGCCGAGTGCAGAGCTCCAGCTTGGTCTCTCGAGACGAAACTCCCATTGTCTCCAGGATCCTGGAAAGGGAAGTTTAGAGAAGAAGCAATCAGGGGTCAGCTGGAAGCACAATCCAAAATCACAAACAAACTTATTTTACCAGTTTATAACCCGCTTCAGCACCTGAGGCCATCATGTACAATAAGAGAAAAAGGAGCTAAAATACAACTTCTGACAACAATGAAAACATTTCTACTGATGCACAGTTGTCTCCAAGCGTAACCACTCAGGTGCCTGTGTTACCTAATATATTCCTACTCTGAATATGTAAGATGCATTTTTCTCTATCATTAGGGATGCTGCAGTATCACGGAGGTAGGAGCTTTGTGATTAGTTATTGATAAAAGGGTAAAAGCAGCCAAACTGCTTTAAAGTGGCTGACACCAGATCATGTGGCAATGAGTTCCAACGGTTCCAAAGACACCACTGGGGGGGGGGGTAGATATTATTAAGGGCATGCATGGACAAAGTTTCCAAAAAAAAAAAGGTGCCGGGGGGGGGGGGGGAGGTCAACCTCATCTGGATGACACAGTCTCTTTCTTATGCCGCTCAGATGCCTTAGCTGTGATATAGAGATAGAATTAATACCTGAAATTTGGAAAGCTTTTTTAAAAAAACGACAGGTCCTTGGCCAAGAACAACCTGTAAATTTGAATATGAGTAAATATATACAAATAGAAAACAGGCGTTACTCGGTGGAAAACACTTTTTTTCCTTTACCTTTGTTCAGTGTTTTGGATGAGAGATTTTGCTGCCTCAGGCTGGGCTTTTAGAAAAGTCTGGTATGAAGAGAATGACTGGATGTATCCCATCAGGTCAGCGACACTCATTGGAAGTTTATCAAGAATATCCGTGATCCTGAAAGAAACAGACACATTAGAGAAGAGAGTGGCTGTGTAGGAAATTCTGTTGACCGTATTCAGCATCCAGAACTACAGAAGAATGATCCTATCCCTGCTGAATCCAACAATTTTTAGAGTTTTAATTTCTATTTCTTCTTCTGTAGTTCAAGTGTAGAAGTAGTTTTAAACTACTTAGAATACACTCTGGCACAAAAACAGTATATAAATTGATGCTGTTAACCATCATAACAATAGTAATATATTGCATTGTTATGTTTTCTCTACATATCTAACTATAAAATATTCCAGCTATGCTACATCACATTTCTGCTTTATCATTATTATTATTTTAACAATAATCACATTTTGTATTTATCGAATTCAATTTTTTCAGATTAAACCCCTTACGGGTTTTCGATTGAATAAGTAGTCTGTATCTGTATCTGTATCAAGAAAGAGACAGTGCTTTTTTCTTTTAAAAAATGTTTAGGGGTGCTCTCATTTTGACTCAAGAAAATCACCATTTTATAGTTCAAATCAGGAAAAATAAATACAGTAAATGGACAAAAGTAAAAAGATTTACAAAATGTTTAGGGGTATGCGTACCCCTGTGTCATCTATCTATCTATCTATCTACCTACCTACCTACCTACCTACCTACCTACCTACACACATATGTTTAAGATAATAGTAAGATAAGAAATGGGAAACTACGCAGAGAACTTGCATTATTGGCCAACATCTAGATAGGATAAATAAATATATCAGCATTGAGAAACCTCCCATCATATCAACCTATAGCACAAGGTCTGTGTTGGAGGGGATGTATGTGTGTGTATTGATGCATGTTTGCATGTGAGAAGGGATGTAATGTAGGTGTTTCTTGCTTGGCAGGGGGTTGGACCGGATGGCCTTTGTGGTCTCTTTCAACTCTGATTCTAGGTGCAAAAGGGGAGGTGTAGGGGTGTGGGTGTGCTTTGGGTCACCCAGATTTGGCATTAAGCCCCCCAACCACTTCCCCCTCAAAGAACTCAGCCCATGGGGGAAATTACACTTGTCCCACTCTTGAATTAAAGAAATCAAACTGTCAGTTTTTCTCTCTGCTAAAGATCTGCAAACATGCTTCAGCCTTTCTTCCAACCACCCCTTGATCATTTCAGGTGCCCCTTTTCTGCACTAAAGTTCTCAGCAGCTGGACTCGGGTCGGCTGAGGTCGCAAGCAGCAATCCTATAGATCCATTTACCTGGGAGGAAGGCCCGCTGAATGGCAACAGGACTTACTCCTGCGTAAACATGCATAGGATTGCTGTTTCACAACAGCCAATAGCTGGGTTACTTCAGACAATCTGGTATAGTCAACTCACCTCTCCTTGTCCTGAAATGGCAGGGAATCAAATATTGCTTTGTAGTCGTCCGTAACAAATTTGATCTTTTCGTTTGAATATGGAGAAATCTGGCCTAGAACCTGTGAAGCCAAAAAGGAAAGCTGAAAGGTCCTGGAACAATTGCACACTAGTTATCGACCAGTGAGCAACAACCCTTTCTTCTCTCTCCTTTAATGTGGCATCTCCCCAGGTGTAAATAACTTTCACGCTAAACTTAATAACACAAAGAGCCCCCCTGGAGCTGAGCAATGGTCCATCTAGCCTCCCGACAATGTCCAATCAGATGCTTCTGGGAAGTCCACAAGGAGGGCTTGAAGTGAATAGTCCCTGCCCCATTGATGCTGGTATTTGGTGGCATAAGTTCACCTGCTAAGACCAACATATCCTCCTCTGTGTAGTCGTTCAGTTTCATTACACATTCAGCCCCTACTTTTGTCTGTCCTGAACCAACTTCCTATCCATTTTACTGCATAATTCCAAATTCTAGTATTCCAAGAGTGGGGGGGATGGACTCTTTCCTCTCCCCTCTCTCCGTCTCTTTCCCCACACTTTTAAGACCTCTACCACTTGGGTGTTCTATCCATCAAAGTCTTCAAACACCTTTGCTCACTAAAGTGTGGAATAGTCCTAGTGATTCAGCCAGCCAGCCATGCATTATACTCCATTTCAATGCCCCTCCCACCCAGTTTTCCACACAGCTCTTTGTAAGTTCCCTCCCTCCTCACATAGTTCCCCCCCCCACACACACAATTTTAAAAATACTTCTGCAAAACTTGAGGTTTTCTACAAGCTTGCTGATAACTTCCCTCTTGTGTGTGGGTTCCGGCTGTTCCGGCTACATAGACATTGCCATGCATCCCCTGAAGGCTGGAAATAGAAGGCATGATAATGTCCAGAGCGCAAAACTCAACAAACTTTCTCCCAATCCCTGCTCAGGCTTCCATCCCTCCCACAACGATGGCTCCCTTAGGAAGACTGTGCCATTGGTCTCACCTCCCGGAAGATTTCTGTGAGCTTTTCCGAACAGTCCTTGTAGTGCAACCGCATGTCGAGGGTGTTGGTACTCAAGGCCACACAGCCGGACGGCTTGAGAAGCCGGTCCACTTCCTTCATGAAGCGGGGAATGTCAAACCAGTGGGCAGCAGTGAAGGCCGTGAGGAGGTCCACGGAGCAGTCCTCAAAGGGGAGCTCTTCCGCAGGGCACACGCTGGGCAGGCGAAGGGCAAAGTGGCTGTTAACTGCTATGTCTCGCTCACTCAGGTCATCAAAATGGCTGTGGAGGTTTGCGGCGTCTGCCTGCTAAACCACCTCGTCATGAATCCACAACTTATTAGGAAGAAGTTTTTAGAAAACAGTGTTCTCTCCATTCTTGAAGTTGCTGAGTACAGTATTTGCTCTCCCCTTTTTTTAAACCTCCCTTTATGCAGAGATTTTGAGAAAGGATATATTACAAATCTTAAGAATCACGAATCCTGTAGATTGTTTATATTAGCGAGATTTAATATGTTTCCCTCTATGATGGTAAAAGGAAGGTTTTTAGGTCTTCCAAAATCTGAACTTTTCTGTAAATGTAGTAAGAACGAACTTGATACATTGATAGGACCATATCTTCTTCTCCTGCAATCACGGCATTAATGCTAGAAGGCGATTGTTAAATGCTTTACAAATGGATACATCAACCTCTACATTACCAACTATTCAAATATTTTTATCGGACAGTAACGACAAAATCACTTTAATAGTGGCTGAGTTTTTATGCTCAGTCCATGCAGAAAGACTAAGCCACTATAAAGAGGATATGGGGATCTTAATCAAATAGTAATGTGGAACTGATATGTTGTTTCAATTAACATATATTTTACCTCGTTGAGTTTATAATTTAAATATTTTATTTACAATGTCTGTTCTGAAATTGTCGGGTCTGTTATGCCTAATAAAGGTTATTGAATTGGAATCCACAACAAAAGCTCTGCTCTCTATGGCGGCTGTTCTGCCAGAGCCAAATTTGTGCTCACCACCAAGGTTCGAAATTAGCCAGGCATATATTGCACCTGGCTATTAGCCATTTGCCACCAAGTTTCGATGCCTTGGCACCAGGAGGGTGGCTGGAACCTCGTACCATCTGGAGGTGTGTGCCTGGGGATCCTAGGACCTTGATTGTTTTCACACACTAATATCCTGTCCTGTGGAATTCTATCCGTTATATTCTATCTGCACAATCAGAATGAATTTCAAGAACTGAAATGCTTTCTCTGTGCAGACTGAGCAGGAGCAGTGAACAACATTATAGTTCATTGTTGTTGCTGGTCTTCACTTACCCCACTCCTCTGCCCTGGTCATAGTTGTGAAGAATATTCTTACGTTTAGGGAAGTTTTTAATGTTTGATTCTATTTTTAATATTCTGTTGGGAGCAGCCCAGAATGGCTGGGGAAACCCAGTCAGATGGGCGGGATATAAATAATAATAAATTATTATTATTATTATTATTATTATTATTATTATTATTATTTATGCACGGTGCGTGTCACCATTAAGAAAAAGAAGTCGGAATATATATAGGCATTTCAGAGGATTCTAACACTGCTGCTTCATTCGTTCTGTGCTCACTTAACAAAAGCATAAAGCGACATGAGGCAATAGAAGCATATTTTCCGAGCCAGAGAAAAAATAGAGCCATTTGGTTCTCATATCCAGAGTCCACTTCTGGGTGCTTTGAAGAGGAGGACTTACACAGTAAGGTGTGACCTTGCAAGAAATATTTAAAATTGCGGATAAAAACAGTGAAAAGCAATTAATAACATTGCGTGCCGCAGAGACCCAGAAATTGCTTTTCACTGTTTTTATCAGCAATTTAAAATATTTCTTGCAAACTGCTTGGAGATGTTGCTGCAGTCAAGTGGTATATACATCTTGTTAAATATACACATCTGCCAAGTCTACCCTTACTTACAGGTAGGAGACATTTGGAGGGTGGGCAGTTCGCTTGGCCTCCTCGATCTGAGCTTCGCTTACGTCTGTCCCGACGACCTTCTCAAAGCGCTTCGCCAGCAGGTGACTGCTCTGGCCTGTGCCACATCCCACGTCCACTGCCATATGAAGGGAGGTCACCTTCTGAGGGAAGGCAGCAGCACATCTTGAGAAGTACAGCATCAATTCACTTACAAGGCCACATCCTTCTCTATTCTAAACCAGCCATGACCTGGTACACACACCCGTCTCTGCCATTGGCTGGGCTACTGTGATGTCACAGAACATTCAAGGGCATTCCAATTGTTCTGGGTAAAGTCCCCTGCCCCTAGCAGCTCACAATCTGTGCATTTAGGTAAAGGATGGGGTTGTAAACCTCTTCGGTGGAAGAAAATGACAGGAGCCGGTGAGGATTACACAGTAGGAGGCAATGTGGGATAAGATTCAAGCCCAGCTCTTCCTCTTGCAGGCAAACAAGGCAAGCATCTTAGCTAGCAAATCTCCAGAAGTATGGTATTTTCACAACACTAGCAAGCTTAATCTTTGCCTGAAAAAATGGTTGGAACACTTTGGCCTTTCATCTTGCCAAATGCTTTTGGCCACTATTTTTCTTTTCCAGTGACTAATATGCCTTAAACTTTGCAATGGAAATGTATCCATCTTTTACCCACCACAGCGTCTTCTTACTTTCAAGAAAGCGTGAAACCTTACAAAGGGAGGGAATTATTTGGAGCTTGGCTTTTTATTTACTTAATGCTAAGAGCTCGGAGGCTCCGCCTAAGGTAAGAAAAATAATGTTTTGTTCTGGAATTAGAAACCTCTGCCCTTGCTCAGGATCATGGAGAGGCTTTTTTCATACATAGAATTGTAAGACTGGAAGGGACAGCAAATGGTCATCTAGTCCAACCCCCTGCAATGCAGGAATCACAGCTCATTTAAAAACAACAACAACTTAGCTCAGTTTTAAAAATGGTTTTAATAATACGAACCAAGAGAGCAAGAGACACCCTTTGAAAGGGTGTTTTGATATTTCATGTCTCACTGTGTTTTAATTTATAGAATAGAATAATTTATTGGCCAAGTATCAACCATACTTGGAATTTTGCTTTGACTACATTGTGATGTAAATAAAAAACATACCTCAGGCGAACAGTATTCCCCTCACAATACAACAGCACAGCAAAAAGACCCCATACCACCAACTGGCCTCCCTTCCGCTCACAACTACAGAGTCAACATTTTGATGGCTCAAGGAAAAAAAGCTATTCCTGTGCCTAGACGTTTTTGTATATAGAGCCCTGTACCGACCTCCAGATGGGAGTAAATCAAACAAGTGATGACCAGGATGCGAAGGGTCTACTCTACAGAAATTCTCTCTGCTCTTTCTGACTCGAGCGACGTAAAGTATCTCTATTGGAAGCAAACTTATAGGAAGCCACCCAGAGTGGCTGGGGTAACCTAGTCAGATGGGCAGAATATAAATTTGTTGTTGTTGTTATTAATAATTATTATTATTATTATTAGTTCCTTCCCTCCTGAAGACAACTCATATACAACTTTTATCGGTTAACAGCTTCAAGGCATGGACTCTTTGATTTTCAAGATGTGTCTGTTTGGAGAGAAGGATCCTTAGTGTTTTCAGTTTCACAAAAAGGTACCCGATACCAAGTCTTTCCCAGCCCCACCTGCCAACACTGGGGACTGAAGCTGGGACCTTTCCTCAACCTCAGCCCTCCAGATGTTTTTGGCCTACAACTCCCATGATCCCTAGCTAGCAGGACCAGTGGTCAGGGATGCTGGGAATTGTAGTCTCGAAACATCAGGAGGGCCGAGGTTGAGGAAGCCTGTCCTATGCTAAGCAAGTACCCTCTCACTTAGCCACCATCCTACCTCGTGGCCCATCGAGCTCTCCTGCCAACACTGACCGGCAGCAGCTCTGCAGCCTCTCGGGCAGGAGGTGCTGCTTGCTTGCTTGCTTGCTTGCTTGCTTGCATGCATGCCCGCTCTCTCCCGAGCCCCCCCTCACTTTTTTACCTTTTTCTCCAGGTAGGAGAGGATCACACCTTGGAGGTTCTCCGGGGGTGGGAACCTGTATTTCTGGTAGACAGAAGCATGATCTTTGCCCGCAAATAAATGAGCGGCCATCTCGCCCGGAGAGAAGCAGCTTTCCCCGTCCGCTCTCTGGTTTTTTAATCCGCGAAGGGTTAGCTTCGCTCTTGCAAACTTTGGAACAGAAATCAGGAAAAAGGCTGCTCCCCGCCCCCGCCCGCTTTGCAGGACGTTGTAAAAACCCGGAACTGAGCTAACCGGAACGGACCCTTTACCAATAAATGCGATTTAAAGGTAAAGGGACCCCTGACCATTAGGTCCAGTCGTGACCGACTCTGGGGTTGCGCGCTCATCTCGCATTATTGGCCGAGGGAGCCGGCGTACAGCTTCCAGGTCATGTGGCCAGCATGACAAAGCCGCTTCTGGCAAACCAGAGCAGCACATGGAAATGCCGTTTACCTTCCCACTATAGCGGTTCCTATTTATCTACTTGCATTTGGGTCACCCTAAATGAAAGGCTTTGCAGGAAAAGGCACCTGGGGAAGAGTACTTTAGAAAACGACCTTCCAGCACGCCATGTTGGATGACGAAACGCGCGTGAGAGAGAGAGAAACAGAGAAATAAAAGGAAGGAAATGAATGAATGAATGGGAGGCAGGGATGAAGAGATCGACCTGTGGCATTGCAGACAGCTGGAAAGATGTGCAGCTGCTGGACTTATTTATTGCACTTTATTCACCAAGGAACTCAAGGTGATGTACATGGTTCTCCCTCTCTTCATTTTATCCTCACAACAACCCTGTGAGGTAGGGTTAGGTTTATGCTCCATCATTTAGTAAGAAACAAGCCAGCTCCCTCTCCAATGACCTCCACAGGGGTGGCGGAGCGGGGAGAGGATTAAAGTTGCTCCCCCTTGAATGCAGCTCCCCGTTGAATACAACAGAAAATACTGTTTATTTTTTAACAGTAAGTTTCTAGCATTTAATAGACGCGAGGCAAAAATGTGCAGCAGCGGGCTATCCTGATCATTTGTTTCAGTGAAAAACTTGCCTGCTCCCTCTTTTCAGATATGTACGATTGTTTGTTTGGAATATTTACTTTGCGGCGAGGGGGATGGAATCTTGCTCGGGCTCCCGCATCCTTCCATTCCTGGAGTTGCACAGCGATGATTGACAGGTAATTCCCATAGAGATGGAAAAAGAGTAGAGTCACACAATCCAGCTCTTTGCAGGCAGAAGTTCCTGGTTCCTTTTCCATTTATTTTTGTGCCCTTCAGAACCCAACACAACACATTTCAACATTCTCAAATTCCCACACTTTCCTTCCAGCTACACAGTGAATAGCAACGAAGCAATCGGTTTTTCCACCATCAGCTTGTATGCCTTTTCTATGCCGGAGCGGTGCTTGATCAGCCAGCCTAACCCCGCCCTGGTCTTGTGTGTGATTGCTACAAGGTTTAACCAATCAGCGTTAGCCTGCATGGAAAACGGGGGTGGGTGGGCTTTGCAGTTGCCCAGGAGAACTAGCCAGTCAGTGCTGAGCACAGCTGGCTGGTACTTGAAGATGGAGTTCACTTTGCAAATCTGCGCATCTGTTCCAAATACAGAACCACATCCGCACCACACCTTTAAAGCACTGTGAAGCCCCTTTAAATCCCCCCAAGGAATTTTGGGAGCTGCAGTTTGTTAAGGCTGCTGAGAATCGCAAGGAGAACTATAGTTTCCGAATGGCTTAAACAATAAGTCCCTATTTACAGGGAACTCCGAGAATTGTAGTTTTCCTTCTGAGGGAAGGGCCCAGAGCATGTGCTTTGCATGCAGAAGGTCCCAGATTCAATCCACAGCATCTCCAGACAGGGCTGAGAGAGACCCCACTGCCTGAAACTCGCTGCCAGTCAGAGTAGACAATACTGAGCTAAATGGCCTGATGGTCTGAGTTGGCATAAAACAGCTTCAAACCATGGGCGTAGGCAGGGGGGGCAGGAGGGGGCAGCTGCCCCCCCCTAGAACCAAAAAATTATTGTATTTTACAGACCATAACCAACACTTTTCCCCTCCAAAAACTGAAGTGGAAAGGGCTTTGCTTTAGCGAGAGCAGCTCTCCACTTGCTGGGGGGGGGAACACAGCTGTAACAAAAACACATCAAATAAATAAAGCAAAGTGGCTACCGGTACTTAAGCAGTTAAGACAATGGAGCAGAAAATCCCTTCAGGCAAGGTTTGATAGCTGACCAATTCACCCTATTGTTCTTCAGTGGTAGAGGTTAATGAGCATTCAGGGATCGCATTAAGAGTTCTATTGGCGATTTAATGAGGGTGCATTGACTAAGGTGGCTCTGCAAGGCTAAAAGGAAATGAATAAGAAAAGGGGGGGCTGTAGCTTTTGATAGACACAGTGATGTTTATAAAAAGCAGAGGTGTTCCAGTCTGCCCCTCCTCCTGCATCTGTATACTGTAAATCAGGGGTGGCCACCTCCCAATAGACTCTGATCTACTCACAGAGTTAAAAACTGGGAGTGATCTACCCCCTTTTGGGGGGTTCAGGTCAAAGCTGTTGAGTTTTTTTAAGGAAGGGAAGCCCTGTTTTTTTGAGTTTAGGTCAAACTTGTTGAGCTTCTTTTAGGAGGAAGGGAGGCCCATTTTTGTTTAGGGCTTCAGGTCATAGTTCAGCTTTTTTTAGGGAGGAGGAAAATTTTGGGTGAGCTTTTTTTAGGGGTGCCAGTGATCTAGCAGTGATCTACCACAGACATCCAGTGATCTACTGGTAGATCACAGTCTACCTGTTGGACGTGCCTGCTGTAAATCAAGCAGAGAGAAAGCTGCTTGCAAGGCTCCTGTACAGGCGTACCAGTATCTTCCTCTTGCTGCAGAGTTCCAGCATCACAGCGTCACCCAGAGGCACCCACAAATGTGAGTTATCCCTCTCTCTATTTCTTCCTTCCTTCCCTCCCTCTTCCGTCCTTAATAAAATACAGGGGGGGGGGCCAGATAAGCCCCACATAGAAAGCCCATCAACATGGGGGGGGTGACTCTTTAAAATACAGTATTTACCAGTAATTGGGGGGGGGGCACCTAGGCCTCTAGGAGTTGGCTGCTATGCCTAGGACAATTGAAGAAAGCAGATTGATGCATATGCTATGGTAATATATCAATAGAATCATGGAATTGTAGTCGGAAGGGACCACAAGGGTCATCTAGTCCAACCCCCTGCAATGCAGGATCTTTTTCCCAAGGTGGGGCTTGAACCCACGACATGGTTGAAATATTATGCTGATATGCAGCAACACCTCAGAGCTGTCGTGACTGCGGCCGTGCCTTACCTCGCCCTCGTCCGCCCTGCCACCCCCTCTCGCCTGCCCGACCCTCCCGTCCTCTTACTGCAGAGTTCCAGCATCACAGCATCACCCAGAGGCACCCACAAATATGAGTTATCCCTCTCTCTATTTCTTCCTTCCTTCCCTCCCTCTTCCATCCTTAATAAAATACGGGGGGTGGGGCAGAAAAGCCCCACATAGAAAGCCCATCAACATGGGGGGGGTGACTCTTTAAAATACAGTACAGTCGTACCTCGGGTTGCGAACACCTCGGGTTACGAACAACCCGGGTTACGAACTTCGCAAACCCGGAAGTATTTTCGCCGTGCGCACGTGCGCAGAAGCGCCACACGCCTTTGCGCAAAGCGCAAAAATAGCGGAAATAGCGCTTTGCGCATGCGCAAAGCGGCGGTTCGGGCCCTTGTCGGGTTACAAACTTTTCGGGTTACGAACTGCGACCCGGAACGGATCGCGTTCGTAACCCGAGGTACCACTGTATTTACCAGTAATGGGGGGGGGAGATGCACCTAGGCCTCCAGGAGTTGGCTGCTATGCCTAGGAGTAGGACAATTCAAGGAAGCAGAATGATGCATATGCTATGGCTATATATCAATAGAATCATAGAATTGTAGTCGGAAGGGACCACAACGGTCATCTAGTCCAACCCCCTGCAATGCAGGAATTTTTTCCTAAGGTGGGGCTTGAACCCACAACATGGTTGAAATATTATGCTGATATGCAGCAACGCCTTGGAGCCGTCGTGTCTGCGGCCGTGCCTCGCCCTCGCCCTCGCCCGCCCTGTCACCCCCTCTCGCCTGCCCAACCCTCCCGTCCTCTCCAGCCAAGCAGGGTAGCCGCCGATGCTGCCAGCCCCAGAAGCACAAGGTGGCCGCCGCCGCCGCCACGATATCATCAGGCCAGCTGGCCCTGTAGCCCCGCCCACATTCCCACTTCGGGGCCCCGCCCCTTAACGACCATGGCTTGCGCCCACCCCCCACCCCTAGTTTTGATCCTGGCTACGCCCCTGCTTCAAACCACAAAAAATGGCTTTAAATAAAAGAAAATCCACAAGTATAGCTTAACAGGTTCCATTTTATTTTCCCAAGAGGCATGCTGCTTTTGTTGAGTATTGCTGCATTTTCAGGAAATTTAGTCCGCCACCAGCCATGCTCATGAAGGGACTGCCAGACATTGCTGGACTTCAACTCCCATTATTCCTGACAATGGGCCAGGCTGGCTGGGGCTGATGGGAGCTGTAGTCCAGCAACACCTGGAGGGCCACAGGGTTGCACGCTCAATCTAATAATGATCATTACAGTATTAAGCTTTACAGTCCGTCCCATTTTAGCTGCTATTTTAAATTAATATTTGGGAAAAGGGGTTGCCTTTGTGCATTAATGGAAAGGTATATCTGTGCAGTCTTCAGTTCGTGTACTGTATATGCATTTCTCTTACAACTGAAATTCAATTCCACTCTATAGTTTTATTCATGATTGACTGATTGATTCATGTAGAAATTTACGGGCTGGTTTTGGCCAAACGGACCTCACCAAAACAACGAACAACCATTTTTATTTTATTTTTAAACAATTAAAATAATGTAGTTGAAAATGAGCAGCACAAGAACACAGTCAATTTAAAACCAGCAGCTGTGGGCACACAAATTAAGCAATACTGAGGGCCTGTTCTCATCGACCTCCAAAGGGAAGGAAATGACTCGCTGGACCTTCGGAGAGAAGGAGTTCCAGATTCTGGGCTCCACCACAGAGAAGGCCCTGAGTTGTGTGCATTTGCTAGATGAGTAGCAGTCAAATCTTCAGGCCAGTGACCTGGATTTTTAAAAAATATATCAAAAATTGGGACCTAGCTTTCTGAATTTCAGATAATAATTTAATCTATATACCACAGCTAAGGCACCTGAGCTATATAAGAAAGTGTGTGTGGTGTCATCCAGACAAGGTCGATCTCCCTGGCACCTTTCTTTTGAGAATGAGCATGCTTACATACACACACCATTGAGTTTTGGTGTAGTTTTATTGATCATTTGGCTTTGTGCTGGCTTTACACTATTTTTTGTGCCTCTGCAGCTTCTGTATTGATTGATTTAAGGATATACCATATTTTTCCATGTACAAGACTGTATTTTTTCCCTATTTTTTCAAGTTTTGAATTGGGGGGGGGGGAGGTTCCGTCTTATACATGGATAATGCATATGGGGGATTTCTTTATTTGGAGTCCCAAAAAATAGAGGTTGTGTTATACACAGAAAAATACAGTCTGTGTTTGTGTGTGTGTGTACTTTCCAAATTAAAAAAAAAATTCCAAAAAGATTTGCCTATTAAAATAAAGTGTACCTCAACTGTAACAGAATAAATTAGCGTGCACACACAAAGACACACACAAACACACACACAAACACACCTCACAGCTTCTAAAGAACAATTGGTGCTGATAATGCCAAGGTTCAATCCCCATATGGCCCAGCTGCATATTCCTGCATTGCAGGGGTTGGGCTAGAATAGATGATCCTCAGGATCCCTTCCAACGCTATGATTCTATTATTCTAATTCATGTATGAAACATAGCTCATTTAAAACTTGTAGAAAACATCTGAAGGCAGCACTGTTCAGGGAAGGTTCTTAATATCTGACATTTTATTATTTTGTATCTTTTGCTGGAAGCCGCCCAGAGTGATTGGGAAAACCCAGCCAGATGGACGGGGCATAAACATTATTATTATTGTTATTATTATTATTATTATTATTATTATTATTATTATTATTATTATTATTAAAAATGAACGATCTCCACAGCTGAATGACAAAGCCTCTTCAAAAGCTACCTGTCACAGAGAGTTGTGTAATTGTATCTTGGTGCTCTTAATTTGTGAACAACCCCAGGAGACATAGTTAATGGGGTGGGTGGGTTATATAAATGCCATAAATAAATTTGTTATGTTTATGGTGTGTGTTTGTGTGTGAAATCCCTGGAGCAGGAGGAAAGAGCTCCTCCCCCCCCCCCCCCCGCAGATGGAAATCTCTCCCCCATAAAGAGACCGCATTGCAAAGTGATGTTGGTGCCCTTGCATTGCAAAGTGCAAAGTGACCGCATTGCAAAGTGATGTTCCTTAGGCACCCTTGCAGTTTAACACGTGGTTTGCCCTTAAGCGCCAGAATTCCCAAAAAGTGTATTCTGCACATGCTCAGATGCAGCCCCCCCCTCTCTTCTTACCCCAGGGGCAGAGAGAAGACTCTTCATGGCAAAGAATTCTGGGGCTCATCCATTCTCAAGTTCAACCTCAAACTGGGAGAAGAAATGATAAGATAGTTGTGGGAAGGAACTTGTGGGATGAAAGCATCCTTTTTCTGTTCTTTTTTAAACTTCCCAAATATAGCCTTGTTAGCTGCCCTCTGTTCATCCTGCTGTTGATCATTCTCCTCCTGCTTTTAGGGATTTAAACTGCAGAGATTAAGCCATCATCCCTCTGATGTTCCTGTGCTGATATTCTCTCTCTCTCTCTCTCTCTCTCTCTCTCTCTCTCTCTCTCTCTCTCTCTCTCTCTCTCTCTCTCTCTCTGCAAGGGCACATCTAATAAAAAGATGAGAGGCTGTTCAAAAATTCTCTTTAATAAGCAGCGCAGTGGGTCTCTGACAGTCGTCTCCCGCCGGATGCGTGTTTTACCAGGTACATGAAATTGGTGTTCATCACCACAGTGGCAGAGGTCTGGGACATGATGTCCGCAGGTTTTATGCAGGCTGCATGGACTAAGGCGGTTACAGCGCTGATTCCACAAAATGCTCTTTGCTTGTTCATGTACTCATTTTAAATCTTTTGTGGGGTCCACTTTGACAAATGCTCTCAGAAGAGTTACGTTAAAAATGCTCTTTGAACAATTAAAGACCATAAGAAAAAGCATCCAGGATTTGCCAGCCTCCGCACACACCTTGAGCTGGAATAGCAAGAGGCATTGTCTGGGGAGATTCTCAAGGGCCACATAGAGAGGGCTGGAGGGCCAAGTTCAGTCAGAGAATCAGAGAATTGTAAAGTTGGAAGGGACCCCAAGGAACATCTAGTCCAACCCCCTGCAATGCAGGAATGTGCAGCTGTCCCATACGGGATCGAACCTGCAACATGCTCTAACCAGCTGAGGACTCAGCTACACTCGTCAATTACTGCATTGACACAAATATAAGCCGCACCTTTAAAACTGGAGGGGGGGAGGGAAAAAACCCCAAATATAAACCACTCCATTCCTCACTGCTCCTGGCTGCATACTGTAAGGTCACGAATATAATTTTTCACTGTCAGAATTTTGGGGGGAAGTGAGGCTTATATTCAGGCCAAGATGTATATTTTTATAACTGCGTTATAAAAATGCAGCACCAGATGGCACTGTGATCCATCGCCAAGGGGATTTTGCATTGAGAGCTTTTCTTCTATAACATGGTTTTTTTTATCAGTGTAGAATAGATTCAACCTGAGTCCTTGGGCCTGAGGCTCCACATTCCTAGCCTAGATGGTAAACCACCCTTATAACACCATGAGCCATGTATCGGGAAGGGGTTCATGCCATAGAGTAAGCTGTCCTGTCAGGCTTAGCAAGGTCAGCTCTTGTTTCTCCAGCCTACCTGAGAAGTTCAACATGTGAGGGGGGATTGCTGAAGCTCAGACCGCATGGCTCTCACAAGCCAATATTGAGCTCCTATGACAATAACTTATGAACTTTCACCCCTGTAACAAAGCCACGTTTTACTGCCAGTGCAACTTTTTCTGAATGCTGTATGGAGAAGCACATTACTCTGACCTTTGGTGAGTTTGTAAGTAAACCATTTTTAACTTACCAAATGTGAGTTCTTTTCCTATGCTGGAGGACGAGGCAAAATTTGGAACTTGCTTTGAAGGGCATAGTTTAAAGCTCTAACAACTTATATTTCCACGCTTTACTTTGCTGAATGTTTCATGACTTTAAATATCTGCTGGGGGTCCTCTCACCAAAGAGTACTTGCTCCAAACTTGGATCTTGGCATTCAGGAATTTTCCTTTTTATATACCTATTTTTTTCTTCCTTGAGCCGACTCTCTGTATGTTTAGCTTCACTGGTATATGCCTTTCCATTTGCAATTCACCCCATATTTGGAACGCGTTAGGTGGCTCCAGAGCTGCTTTGCAAGAAGTGCGGATTTTGGGGGGCTGTGTGCATTTGGTGGGCTTGCCTTTAAATGCTGACTTAATCCCTTTTCTTCCCCCTGCCTGCTTGCTTCTAACGCTAGTATATTATTTAAGGTGGTGGGGGGGGGCACACACTCTCGCTTTTTCTGCTAAGGCCCTGAGTGCTACTGATGTGAGTCACAGATGACAGCAGGTGAGCAGAAGCGTATGTGAAAATACTCACCCTGCCCTGAATCAAATCCCTCAACAAATGGTGGAAGGGTCCTCCCTCCCTCTTCCTCTTTCTGCTTCATTCTCCAGGCTCCGCTCCGTTCCGTTTCGTGACCTCCTCTTTCGTAGGAAGCGAGCAATTTAAACCAGCCTTTGAGGCTGGCAGGGGGACCTTTTGTTGAGAAGCAGCAGACAAAAGCAACCTCCCCCTGGTTACCTTAATTCCAGGCTGCCATTACCAGGCATTCCTGCTTTTCGGTGGCAGTCAAAAGGAGTTTGCCACAGGAGTCAGGATGTGGGACAGCTACAGGCTGAATGGTTGCAGAAGCAGGGAAGGATACGCACCCTTGCCTGCCGCTGCTGCCAGAGTCCTTTAAACACAGACCCAGAGTGGGTGGATGACACTCGCAATTATGTGTAATGGATTCTTAGCGGATGAGCTGGCACTCCTCGGACAGGGTGCACAGGCTCCTAGCTTTCCCCTTTCACCAGGGAGAGTGTCTGGATTTTTTGGCTCCTGACGGTGGGGAATCGCTGCCTCTTGATTTTGGATGGAGTCTGAAAGCTCAAAGCACATGGGCAGTTAGAAGGCAGATGAGTTTCTGGATAAGATCTGCAGAGCCCTCCTGCCTACCACGAAACCATGCAAAAATGGAGCCAAGTGCTTTATGCCCATTTAGAGGGGGGAAAACTGCACGTTTTTGTATTGCTGGCTCTTAATTTATTTTGGTGCAGCCCAAACCCAGCCTGAACCATTGGAGACTAAGCTGTAACGGAATCGCAGGCAGATGGGTGGGTGTCCCCGGATGTGCATGGCATATGGAAAGCGTGGAAACATAGGTTGTTAAACCTTTAAAATACTCCCCTTCAAAGTTGTTTCCATACTTCCCCTTTTCTCTTAACATGGGAAGACAGCACATGTTTGGTAAGTTAAAAAATGGTTTACTTACAAACTCTTCAAAGGTAAGATTCATGTGCTTTTCCATGTAGCAGTCAGAAAACACAGGCAGTAAAACGTAGGTTGCTAAAATGTTGAAGGCTTCTAAATTATTTGTATAGAAACATAATGATGGCTTGTGTAAGGAGGAGGTCTGAGCTTGGAGCAACCAGCTCAGAACGCCTTACTCACAGGAGTTCCCATGGTGGAATGGGAGAACAAAGAGCTCCAAATTTATTGGAAATGAAGGAGAACATTGCTCAAATGGACCAAAAGTTCATTTAGACCAGTAATCTACTTCCACAGAAGCCAAACCAGAGAAGCCACAGAAGATGAACAAGAGGGCACCTGAAAACCTTGATCTGCTTTTAGGTCACCTCTGATTTTAATTATTATTTGAAATAGCTGTTTAAACTGATAATCTTTTTTTTAAACTGCTTTGAGGGTTGTTGTTGTTTTTAAAGTCCAGCAACATACAAATTTTATGAAATAAAATTTAAAGTGTGTGCGTGCGATGGAATTCCATCGGCTGGAGCGAAGATGGAATTTGGGGTGAATGCCAAAAGCCTTGCAGATGACAAGTGTCGTATTGAGAGAAATCCCCTTGTGTCGCTGTTTCCATCTGGGGCACAAAAGTCCATTGACTTCCACGTCATCTGATGACCAGAATTTTAAAAATAGAAAGAAAAACAGCTAAAAATAGTGCTGGGAGGATCTTGGCAGCAGAGTAGTGCTCGGAAAGAAAAACACCCTGCGATGTGCCCACTTTCAGCTGAAACATTCAGACCCACGAAAGCTTTCGTGGTGCTGGCACAGAAAGATGGAGGCTTATTTCCCGTGACCCTTCCTCTCTGCTCTTCCTGGCCCTCCTGGATTAGTTCCTTGCAGTGCCAAAAACACAGGGCGAGGTGGGAATCATCACTTTCTAGGTTTGCCTTTCCCTCCATCTTAATCCTCTAAAAGCCATTCCTTTGCCTGGCATCTGCAGCAGGGCTTAGCTAAGGCTGCTTCCCCACAGCCTTACGCTGGTTCCTCGCAAGCAGGATCCGAGCACAAGAGCCCTCTCCCCTCCTGCGGTTTCCAGCAACTGGTATTCAGAAGTATGGCTGCCTCCAACTGCAGACACAGAGCAGAGCCATCCTGGCTAGTAGCCATCAACAGCCGTCTCTTCTATAATTCTGTCTAATCCTCTTCTAAAGCCATCTAGGTTGGGGACCATCACTGCTTCCTGCAGCAGGGAGTTCCATAGTTGGGCTGCCTGAATAAGTACTTTCTTTTCTCTGTCCTGAATCTCCCAACATGCAGCTTCACTAGATGTCTGCGAGTTCTAGTGTTAGGAGGGAAGAAAAACTTCTCTCTCTCCGCTTTCTCCATGCCATGTATCCTATATAATAAAGTCCCTGTGTCCCTGTGTCCCTGTGTCCGCACTAATGCGCATGTGCCCCACGGACACAGGGACTGGACGGAGAGGCGGGACGTACACACGCGTGCACTCTCTCCCCCCTCTCAACCGTCTGCCTCCCATTCCCCTGCGGCGGCGGACCAAGATGGCAGCATCGGGCTCCGGGGCCGCCGCAGCGGGAGCCCGGTCCGGCTCCCGCCACCGTGGGCCCAGAGCCCGATGCCGCCATCTTGGTCCGCCTCCTCCTCCTCCTGACAACCCTACCTGGCCCGTGGGAGGAGCGGCAGGGCCGCGGCCTTCCCTCCCTCTCTGCGCTCGGCCACGGGACACGACAGGAGAGCGCTTTGTTTAATTGCGTTCCCGGCGTGCCCCGCGGCCGAGCACAGAAAGGGAGGGAAGGCCGCGGCCCCGTCGCACCTCTAGCGCCCGTTTTCTTAACGGGCTGAATGAGACTAGTGATTTTATAAACTTCTATCCCGTCTATTTTTTATTTTTTATTTATTAAATTTGCATACTGCCCCTCAGACGTCGATCTCAGGGCAGTTCACAGCCCCTCACTTGCTTTTTAAACTAAGACATCCCCAAACGCTGCCGTCTTTCTTCATAAGGGAGTGGCTCGATCCATCTGATCATTTGGGTGGCACTTTCCTGACTCTGCAATATCCTTTTTGGGCTGAGGTGACCAGAACTGCGCACGGTGTTCCAATTGCAGTCGTACCATAGGTTTGCTTTATTTGCCAATTCCTTTCCTAATGATCCCTGGCATGGAATTTGCCTTTTTCAGGGCCGCTGCAACCTGGGTTGACATCTTCACCAAGGCAGGCGAAAGAACTAGGAAATGTTTTCTGGCCTTCCCGCCCCCTCTCCAACACAACAACACAACACAACACACACTTCCAATGCAAGGCACTAATAGGCCAGAGGCAGTAACAGGAGAAGGGGAGGGAAAACCAAAAGCTTGTGTGAGGGAAGAGGCAAGTGGGATGGATCTGAAAATAGGCAGTGAGTCTAAACAAAGCAGCATGCCATATTCCTTGGGGGCTCTCACTTAATCCTGCTGGCATTCAATCAGTGCCCTGAGCTGCTGATGGGCTCTGAGGAAAGAAGAGGAGCTGCTGATTTTACATTACCTGCTGCCTTGTAGAACTGCAATAACTTAAGTGGGACTGCGGCGCTGGTGAAGATGACGCGAAAAAGACAGGGTGGTTTTGCGGAAGGCGACCCTGGGCAAGCCCGAGCGCTTCCTTTTATTGACAGGCATTTTGACAGTTAATGATTATGCTGATAGCGTAACTTTCCACCAATGACAGCAATCTGACTCCATACAAGGCAATGCTTTCCTGTGCACGTCACTTTCGGCAGCACCCCAAAACTTTCCCGCATGGTCTCCATTGCATATGTGCTGTTTCTCATGCACTCTGTCCGTGCTCCTGTCACATGCCTACTCTCCAAATGCCCTCCTTGACCAACTCACGACCCTCTCAGTAGTTTTCCAGGACCCCATAGTTCTCTTCTGACTTGCCTCTCCTTGTCCGGTCCCGATCTGTCAAATCCTGCTGCCCTGTAATGTCCCATTGATCCCTCCTGTTGATACGTGTTTCCTATCTTGACATTTAGCGTGGCTTGCCAGCACTACACTGTTATGGTTTATTCCTGCGCTTCGACAGGTTGACGCGGCATGCCGACATCACCCTGATATTGCTGCTACATGGGACCTTGCTAGCTTATACTAAAGGTCCACCTGGCCCAGCATTTATATTTCTGGGAAGCCCACCAAAATGGTGTGTCTCAGAGGTGGGGAACCTCTAGTCCAGGGTTTCCCAAACTTGGGCCTCCAGCTGTTTTGGGGCTACAACTCCCATCCTCCCTAGCTAGCAGGACCAGTGCTCAGGAATGATGGGAATCGTAGTCTGAGAACAGGTGGAGGCCCAAGTTTGGGAAACCCTGCTCTAGTCCATGAACCAAATTTGGCCTGCTAGGGGTTCAAATTGGGCCTGGGAGGCTGTTTTCCCCAAACCGTGCCCAATTGCCTCACACACGGTGAGGGGCAGGTAGTGATGCAGATACACAACCAGAAGCCTGAAAGACAGCTCCGCGTTCAATGATTAGGTAAAGGTAAAAGGACCCCTGACCATTGGGTCCAGTCATGGACGACTCTGGGGTTGCAGCGCTCATCTCGCGTTTTTGGCCGAGGGAGTCGGCGTACAGCTTCCAGGTCATGTGGCCAGCATGACAAAACCGCTTCTGGAGAACCAGAGCAGCACACGGAAACACCGTTTACCTTCCCGCTGGAGTGGTACCTATTTATCTACTTGCACTTTGACGTGCTTTCGAACTGCTAGGTTGGCAGGAGCTGGGACCAAGTAACGGGGATTCGAACTGCCGACCTTCTGATCAGCAAGCCCTAGGCTCAGTGGTTTAACCCACAGCACCATCCTTGTCCCTTTTGTTTAATGATTAATTGAGTGTAATTAATTGGGTGTAGCTAAAGGGCACTGAAATGCATTACGCGGTTATTTTTTTTAGCTACCAGCAGGTGGAGCTGTTGCTCCTCATGACTCAGTTTTAAGGAATGTTCTATGGAAAGGAACAGTGGTCCTGCCCTGGGTGGGCCAAAAGGATTAAGACATTTGATGCTGGATTGCTTGCCTTGATCATGGATCTAAAGGTCCCTGTCATGTACCGTAATAAATTCACATGTACTACAATATTTCCAATCTTTGTTATTCGAAAATGCTGATTGTGTAAATAGGGAGCCTGAGTAGCGTTGCTGCTGGACAGGATTATGCTAATAAATGAATGTTAACACTAGGCAGATGCAGTTTTTAGCAGTGGGTTGACATGTGTTTTGACAGCTGGAAATGCCAATTTTAGCATATTACAGTCCAGGCGCAACACTTTGGTAACAGACTCTAGACAGGGAGGCTCTAACTGTCCCGGGTGACCAGATGTAGAAGGGAGGCGCTGTGGCTCAGTAGCAGAGACGCAGCAGCTTCCCGGCTTGGTATCTCTAGAAGCTAAAAGGATCAGGAAGCAGGGCTGGGGAAGACCTGTCTTAGCATGAGAACGGATGCTAGTCCCAGGAACAGGCAGATCAGGATCTGTTATTTTGGGCAGAGACGCTTGTGCCACGGTAGTCCATCCTCTCGTAACTTCCAGATTTGATTACTGCAACATGCGCTATGTGGGGGGGCTGCCCTTGTAGACACCTTGGAAACTTCAACTGTTTTCCTTTTTGTAAATCGACCTAAGAATAAAATTAGATGTAATCAGGATTAAGGGGTTTTTCTCAGGACAGCAGAGAGCATGTGTTGTGTGTCCCATTGTTGTGGTGGTTTTGGTACTCATCCTTCTTCTGGTGGGAAATGGTGGATCGGGGAGGAGGGCAAGTTGGTGAGGGGGGGAGAAATGTCCCTATTTTCATCTGAGGATTGTTGGAGGGTAGGGCATTCTCTCTGGCAGCCCACAAGTTGCAGAATTCCACCCCATACAGGCGCGTTTGGCTTCTTCGCTATACAGGTTTGGGCGAATGCTGAAATCACATCTTTTTATCCTGATGTTTGAGCCTTGCGCTGTGTGTTTTCAGGACCTACTCCATTATCTGTGATTGTGATCTGTTTTAACTTTTTATGTTAAGTTGTTGTAACCAGTGCTTTTTTTTCCTGGGGGGTGCGCAGGGGTACGCATACCCCTAAACATTTTGTGAATCTAATTTTGGCCTTATTGAGGCGCAGTATTTCAATTTGAGTAGGAAAATGAGAGTACCCCTAAACATTTTTTTTAAAGCACTGGTTGTAACCCACCCTGACACCTGCTGGTGAAGGGCAATTTAATCTAATAAAATAATAATAATAATAATAATAATAATAATAATAATAATAATAATACAGTGGAACCTCGGTTTACGAACACCTCGGTTTACGAATTTTCGGTTTACGAACGCCGCGGACCCATCTGGAACGCATTAATTCACTTTCAATTACTTTCAATGGGAAAGTTCGCTTCAGTTTATGAGCGCTTCAGTTTATGAACAGACTTCTGGAACCAATTACACCCATGCTTCGGGTTAAGTACGCTTCAGGTTGAGTACTCCGTGGACCCATCTGGAACGGAATCCACTTTCCATTACTTTCAATGGGAAAGTTCGCTTCAGTTTATGAACGCTTCAGTTTATGAACAGACTTCCGGAACCAATTGTGTTCATAAACCAAGGTACCACTGTAATACTAATAATACTTCCTGTCTGCTGGATGATGGAAGAGGACATGCTTCTGAATGCAAGTTCCTTCCTCAGCATCTCCAGGTAGGAGTTAGGTTCCTGTCTGAAACTGGAGAAATTACTGTACTTTAATTGTTGGACTTTAGTTCCCATCAACCCTAGTCAGCACATCTGATAGTCAGGGCATCATGTTGTCTGGTGTAAGTAATTAGCTCCACCCTTTGAGAAACTATTTTGCCCCCTTGCTTCCATTGGCGGCAGATCTTAGGAGTTCTAGTAAAACCGCGATGGAGATTTTGCAACCCAGAGGTGTGGACAGACTTGGAACATATGATACTGACTTGGGCCAGACAGTGGTTCAACTTGGCTAAGGGAGCTTCTCGAAAGCAGACAGGTGGTGTTCTATTTACTGACCACAACGGGGAAATTTCAACTGCAAGCTGGTGAGGAAAAAAATGCTGCGAAGGACTGAAAGTCCCCTTTTCTATGCACCTCTTTGAAGAAACAGGAAGTGTCTTCCTTTCTTGGCATGTTGGCACCCTTAAGTAAAGAGCTGGGCCACAATCCAGAGAACCGGATCAGGACTTTCCCATGCAGCCACAGCAGGAAACCCACATGACCATGTTTCAAAAAGCAGTTTGCTGGATGGCGCATTTCATTGAAATTTATTTTGTTTGTTTGTTTTCATAAAATTTATGCGCCTGTTGATTGTAAAGAACCTCAAACAGGTTTACAAACGGTAAAATTACTGTCAAAAACAATTATTTGAAACATTTTAAAAACCTGCGATGAACTTAAAAACAGATTAAAACACATGTCAAGTTTCCACATTTCTGGGTAGGCTTGCCTAAGCAAAGATGCTTTTAGCAGGGGCAAAAAGAGTAAGGGGAAGAGGTCTGCCTGCTGTGAATAGGCAGGGAGTTCCACAGTGTACTAAAAGATTGATTTCTTACAAACTCAGAATATTATGTGGCACATGTAATTCTGCCAGTTTCACAGATTGAAGCAGTCAGGTGGGCATATATGAGGTAAGGTGATCTTGAGAGTAAACTCATGCGCTTGCTTTCTCTCCAGTTGGGTACATATTGTCACCTGTATGCTCTTAAATTAGGAATGAGAAACCTCTGGCCCTACAAGTGTTGGCAGACTTGCTTTGAAGTAAACAGCCTGTGCAGGTGCTGATTTTAAACTCCCAAGTATGTTTGTTTTAATTTATAAAAGTAGTGGGTTGTATCCAACTAAGTTCAACCCAGAGTGGTTTCACTGAAACTGATAGATCTAAGTTAGTTATGCCCATTAACTTCAATGGGTTAATTTGAGTAGAAACGCCATGGGATACAACCTTTTGTTTTTTATTCGTGATTCAAGGGTATCCAAATGAGGAAGTGTTCTATTGTAAACATGCCTGGCACAATTTGGCACAATTGCCTTGATCAAGGGCTTATTCGCATATTTCTCTCTGCAAACTTGATCAAGAAATCTCTGTTGCAAAGAAATAGGTGAATTAGCCTTTGGTAAAGGCCATTGTGCCATCTTTGAGACGCGTTGCTCTTTCTTGCACTATGCCTTTCTGTGTTGCCTGGTTTTTTTGTTTTTTTTTGTGTGTGTGTTACCTTTTTAATTCATGAACATTTCCAAGGAGGTAGCCTCTAATGAGTGGTCTATGAAAAATAATGCCGCATTTGCACTAACCAGGCAGTGAGTGAATGGGTACTAAATGTTAGAAAATCTAAACTGTTTGGCTTCGTGATGATTTGACCTTCTATTGCACTGTTTAATTGAATATGTTGTTGTTGTTGTTGTTGTTGTTGTTGTTGTTGTTGTTGTTGTTGTCTGCTTGAAAACTTCCCTGGAATGGAAATGTGAGCAAGTTATGAAAAACACAATGCCTGCTGCTGCTGATCAAGCTGCTGTGAAATAAGTTTGTAATCCTCCTTACCCTGGTTCCCCAGCAGTTCTCTGAGCCTTCCGTCTTTTCCAAAAGTGTCTGCTCTTTGCTAAGGAAACAGCTCTACAAGGAGAATCCTTCCTTCCTGAGGCTAAGTTGTTAATAATTAAATGACAGGTGACTTTTATCTATAAGGGACATTCCTTCTGTTGTTGTTGTTGTTGTTGTTGTTTAGTCATTTAGTTGTGTCCGACTCTTCGTGACCCCATGGACCATAGCACGCCAGGCACTCCTGTCTTCCACTGCCTCCCACAGTTTGGTCAGACTTATGTTGGTGGCTTCGAGAACACTGTCCAACCATCTCGTCTTCTGTCGTCCCCTTCTCCTTGTGCCCTCCATCTTTCCCAACATCAGGGTCTTTTCCAAGGAGTCATCTCTTCTCATGAGGTGGCCAAAGTATTGGAGCCTCAGCTTCACGATCTGTCCTTCCAGTGAGCCCTCAGGGCTGATTTCCTTCAGAATGGATAGGTTTGATCTTCTTGCAGTCCATGGGATTCTCAAGAGTCTCCTCCAGCACCATAATTCAAAAACATAAATTCTTCGGCGATCAGCCTTCTTTATGGTCCAGCTCTCACTTCCATACATCACTACTGGGAAAACCATAGTTTTAACTATACAGACCTTTGTCAGCAAGGTGATGTCTTCTTTTTAAGATGCTGTCTAGGTGTGCCATTGCTTTTCTCCCAAGAAGCAGGCATCTTTTAATTTAGTGACTGCTGTCACCATCTGCAGTGATCATGGAACCCAAGAAGGTAAAATCTCTCACTGCCTCCATTTCTTCCCCTTCTATTTGCCAGGAGGTGATGGGACCAGTGGCCATGATCTTAGTTTGTTTGATGTTGAGCTTCAGACCATATTTTGTGCTCTCCTCTTTCACCCTCATTAAAAGGTTCTTTAATTCCTCCTCACTTTCTGCCATCAAGGTTGTGTCATCGGCATATCTGAGGTTGTTGATATTTCTTCCGGCAATCTTAATTCCGGCTTGGGATTCATCCAGTCCAGCCATTCCTTCTCCCCTGCTCTTAATCCTGGGATTCTCTTTGTGGGCAGCTGAATGGTTCAAGTCCCTGCATTGTAAAAATATCAATTAAGCATTGTATGTGAAGCCCAAATCCACCGAGGGCTACTCTGCACCTGACTGAATGTGTACTAAATGTTAGCAAATCCATTTAAATAATGCAGATAGCGTCAAGAATTTTTATTTTTCAAATACTCAGCTCCCAGTTTGAACGGCTGGGTGCGGTGGGGAACATAAGAGAGCGCCTGCTGGATCAGGCCAACCGTATTCTGTTCTCAGAGATGCCTATGGAAAGCCTGTAAACAGAACCTGGATGTATCAGCAATCTCCTCTCCCCACCTGTGATTCCCAGCAACTGGTATTCAGAAGCACAGAACATAATAATCATGGTTGGTTCTTGGTTGCTGCTGATAAACCTTCCATAATCCTCTTTTAAAGCTGTCCACTTTGGCGGCCGTCACTGCCTCCTGCCGCAGAGCGTTCCATAGTTGTAACAATGTCCTGCTTGAAGAAGACTTTTATTTTACCTTTGGCTTCCTTGGATGTCCCCGCGCTCTAGTGTTATGAGAGTAAGGAAAAACAAAACACTTCTCATCTTTTTTGCACGTTGTGAATAATTTGGCTGCTTTTATTTTTTATTTTTTTTTATTTTATTAAATATTTCCTTGATTTACTCGCGCTTTCTGCAAACGAAAAATCCCCCAAATGCAGCGACCTTTTCTCAAAGGGCTGTTGCTCTTTCCCCGTGATCATGTTTTGATCCTTTTCCTCCAGCTCTACACTGTTCCCCCCTTTTTTTTTCCTTGAAAAAGATGCGTAACCGGGATTCATTGCGAGCCCCCGCAGGTTGCACTGAAAATCCAATCTCGGAGCTAATTTTCAAAAGCTGAATTGGGAGAGTTAAAGAGGTCCTGTTGACAGCTGGCAAGCCGGCCGGCCAGTCCTAGCTGAAGCTGCTTTGCTGGCCACGCCCCCGTCCTTTCCCTTGCGCTCGCCGATTGGTGGAAGGATGGAAACCCGGGCAGGCGCGCGCCCTTCCTATGCTCCATATATAGAGAGAAGCGTAGGGTTCAATAGAAATGTGAGCCTTTTTTTCTGGTTTATTTTCTCCTTCTTTCGGTCGGATTTGCAGTCTGGATTTGCGATTTTTCTCTACTGCTGTGCTAAACGCAGGACGTCAGCCAGCATCGGTTGGCTGTGAAAAGCCCGAACTGATTTCTTTCCCCCCGCTTCCCATGATTTTGGCTTAATAATGGCCAAAAGGAGCTCTTTGTTCATTCGAATAGTGGAAGGCAAAAATCTACCAGCCAAAGACATGTGAGTAAAACAAACAAGCAAGCCAAGCTTTCCTTCCTCATTAACCACCGCTTGTAGTTGTAGTTGTTTGTTATTTGATCTGTTATTTATCAAACCCCAGTTCTTTGTTGCTGACGAAGCTAGTGGCGGTGTGTTTGTGATCCTCTGTGTGCTTTTTTACTTAGAGAAGTTCTACTGATCGCAATGTTTCTTGGTAAGTGTGTGCAAGATTGCAGGCGTCCAGTTGCATCCAACTGAAACCTACTCGGAGTAGACCCACTGAAATTAATAGACCTATGTATGTCCATTAATTCCAGTGTGCTGTGAGTGTGACTAATGCTGGATACAGCCCCTTCCCTCTTGCAGATCAACACCATACATTTAAAGCACATCTGTTGCACATTCAAAGCACATAACATTCCCCAATGGATTTTGGGAACTGTAATTTGTTAAGGGCGCTGCTGGGAATTGTAGCTCTGGGAGGGGGCAGCTACAGTTCTCCGGATTCTTAGGAGGAATCCATGTGTTTTAAATGTGTGTTGATTTTGCTGCAAATGTATGGTGTAGGTCTGCCCTTTGCCTCTCTATTGTATGTTAGCGTCTGTAGCTTATTTTTCAAAAATTGTGAAATAAGTTTCTCTTTCTCAGTTGGTCAGCTGGTGTTTAAAAATATATTGTAGGAGCTTTCCTGCTTCCTCTTTTGGGGCTGAAAAACAAAATCTGTACACTCTGATTCTAGGGACAAGGTTTGTGCCCCCCACCCCACCCCACCCGAAAATCTAGCTTTGCCTTCCCCAGTCTGGTGCCTTCCTTATGTTGTGCCACCCAAAACATCTGGAAGGCACCTGGTATGTGACAGCAGATCTAGCCTGAAGAGGCTTACTTATTACCATTTAATTAAAACACAAGCTTGATTGTCAGCCCCCAGCCAACACCTTGTCCTCATTTCAAGGACGTTAATTTCTTTCTGTGAGACCACAAAAACGCCACTAACTGCATGTTTTCCTATTCTGTAACAATAATAAATCAATTTTGATGAAGAGGCACATCCTATCTCCCACAAACACAGTTGCGTTCCCACACCCACTCCACCCCGTCTGCCAAGCCAGCCTCATCTACATGGCCAAATATGTTCATAACATTCTTGTTTATTTTTTATTTGCTGTCAGACTCTGAATTGTTATAGATTCCGGAGGGGTAGTTGTATCAGTCAGCGGCAGCAAAGCCGGCAATGAGTCCGTGGCTCTTTTGAATGGCTCATAATGGCATAAGCTGCTTCTCTGCCTGATGATGCCACAGACAAGAGTTATTACAGGGACGTTTCTGAAGCAATTCCCAGTCTCTGCATGGAAGTTGGGTTTAAGACGTAAACTCCATTGGCATGACAAAAGGACAGCACAACATTCAATGCACCTAAAAATAGAAAAATGGCCTGATCGCTGTTAAAACGTATTTCCCTCCCTCGCTCTCTCTTTCTCAAATCGGGGCTTAAATTGTGCCAGATTTCATGCCAAAGCTTAGGCTCTGGAATCTGTTTCGACACCGGAGCTAAGAGCCGCTGTCACCTCTCTTTAGAAATCCTTAATCCAGCACTGTGCAGGATAAACATGATTCTGATGAAATAAGAGTGGAGAAGAAATAGGAAGCAGATAAAAAAATCTGCCTGGCCATAGGGGGTCAAACACTGCAAACTCTTAATTGATTTGTATTACAGCAAGATCCACATTTGCCTATCACTTTGAAATCCACCCTGAAATGTTTTCTTTCTGTCCTTTCCCAGGCATTTTTCTAAGATATTCCTCTGAAGGAAAAATATTGCATTGGGACTGACCTGCCAGGATGTTGTAGAAAAGATGGGCATTCTGTTAAATGACAGGAGTAGAAATTTTTTTAATGAAAATGCGGTTTTTAATACCAAGGGCAGAATGCATGGACTTGTTTCACTTTATTCCTGCAACAATCCTGTGAAGTATGTTAGTAGATAAAAGGTAAAGGACCCCTGACAGTTAAGTCCAGTTGCAGATGACTCTGGGGTTGCGGCGCTCATCTCGCTTTACTGGCCGAGAGAGCTGACGTTTGTCCGCAGACAGTTTTTCCGGGTCATGGGGCCAGCATGACTAAGCCGCTTCTGGCGAACCAGAGCAGCGCACAGAAACGCCGTTTGCCTTCCCGCTGGAGCGGTACCTATTTATCTACTTGCCCTTTATGTGCTTTCGAACTGCTAGGTTGGCAGGAGCTGGGACAGAGCAACGGGAGCTCACCCGCAAGGATTCGAACTGCCGACCTTCTGATCGGCAAGCCCTAGGCTCTGTGGTTTAGACCACAGCGCCACCCACGTCCCGTTAGTAGGACCAGTTAACTAAATATCTTTGCAGGGGTCTTATTGAAAGTGTCCTGGGTCCCATAACTACTATGGTTTCTCTTGCCCTTCTGAGATGCTTGCCTCACTTGGAATGACTGACTGCCAATGGTTTAAAAGAACCCCTTAAAAGAATCAAAATGGAAATGGGCTTCACAAATACCGTAAATCAACCTCGCTGACCACTGTTGAACTAGTAAAGAACTTGGCAAGAGTGCTTCTGAGAGTACAAAGGACTTCATCCAGGCATCCCCAGACTTCGGCCCTCCAGATGTTTTGGACTACAATTCCCATCTTCTCCGACCACTGGTCCTGTTAGCTAGGGATCATGGGAGTTGTAGGCCAAAACATCTGGAGGGCCGCAGTTTGGGGATTCCTGACTTAATCTATCTCTTTCAATCATTTCTCAGTTCTCTTTAGAGCAGTCCTGTAAGATGGCCATGGATTACCCCCAAAGTTCAGGTTTTGGCAACTAGGGGGGCAGAAAGAAGAAGGGTTGCCTAAGACCTGCTATTCCTTGCATGGTTATTCAGCAGAGAGCTTGCTGTTCAACAAGGCGAGCCTATTTTTAGGTTTTCAGTGATTTACGGCCAAGTTCTGAAGTAAGGTCTTGAATGTGAAGGCTTCTAAAAACTCCCAGAAAGCAGGTTCCTGATGTGTATAGTCAATGCTTTTTTCCCCTGGGGGGTACGCAGAGGCACACATACCCCTAAACATTTTGTGAATCTATGTTTGGCCTCATTGAGGGACAGTAATTCAATATGAGTAGGAAAATGAGAGTACCCCTAAACATTTTTTTAGGGAAAAAAGCACTGCATATAGTAACTTGTACATAAACTGTATGTGCGTAAGATCTGCATGTATAACCATGCACAAGTAATGCGCAAGAGAACCTTGCTTTTTGAAGTGTGTCCAGTCACACACAGAATTTGTTTGCACAAAGGCTTCATGCTTTACGTGTAAAGGGGGGGCAGTTTGCACTAGGTCTCTGCTCTCTCTGTGTGCTATATGTATACATCATGCACATACAACTCTCAATGTGTACCCCATCATTTGATGATATTTTTGCCACATACATTTAAAGCACTGGCTCACCACTTTAAGCTGTCATGTCTTCCCCCAAAGAATTATGGGAGCTGTAGTTTATTAACGGTACTGAGAGCTGTTAGGAGACCCATATATTCCCCTCCCATAGCTACAATGCCAGAGTGGTTTAGCAGCCATTTCTTCTTTGCAGGAACCTCCAAAACTTGTTGCTCTGTCAGAGTGAATAGAGTCCTCCTCCTAGACATGAATTGTGTGAATGTGGCCTTGGTCCTTTATGGAAGGCATTGATATCTAGAAGCTAAATCTTCTAAAGAAAGCATTGCAATACAATTTAAAAAAAACCTCTATGCAGATATTTGCAAGGACAGTATGGAGAGGAACAAGAAAACTCATTTATCGTTGCCCCCCTCCAGGCAAAATATCCTTTGATGCAAACTTTCTGAAATCTCTGAACTTAAGCTCCCTTCTGACAAAGTTTTGTAGTTTCCTTTGCTTGCGGGCTTGGCTTGCAATTATAATGTGTTTTTGATCCAAAACAAAATGGGTTACTTCCTATACCTTAAGAGGCAGGTGGTTGGTGCAGAACGTTCCTTTCCCCCCTTCACAATTGCAGCCAGCTCTTAAGTGTGCTTGCCTCCGAGGTGGCCTAGATTTGCTGACCACATTGTGTTGTTCAAACCTTTCCTTATCATACTGATCTTCACCCAAGTGAAGGGAAACATTGTGGGGGAAATGGCTTTGCCCCCCCCCCCTAGAGAGACTTGGGCCACATTCACACTATATATTTAAACCATTATCAAACCAGTCATGGCTTTCCCAAAGAATCTGGGGAGGGTTCCGAGAGCTGTTAGGAGACCCCAATCCCACATTTAAAGGGGCAGGGGAAGGCCAGACAAAACAGGAGATGGGGAGGATGCTGTGTGGGTCCGCCGACATTAATGGGAGGGAGACAGGCAGGTGCAAAACGACATTTTGTTCTTTGTGTGTGGACAAGCCCAGATTTCTCATGTGCAAGGTCTCTGGTTCCGGCGCATAGTGTTGGCAATCATTTATTTAGATCCTTCTGTTTGCTGATGAAATAAGAAACAAGTCGAAAGGGTAGAAGGCCTTCCTTCTCTCCTCTCTTGGCTTCTCCCGCCCGCCCGCCCGCCCCTTTGCCCCCCAGTTCATGAATGCCCCAGGTCAACTCCCTGCATTGTAGTCTTCTGTGACAGCTGAAAAGGCTAGCCCCGCTAATATATTAAAATGAGAACTTTTCTCTGGAAATGTCATGGTGCCCTGTGAACTGGACGAGAGCCCGGGCAACCCCCAGCTATTATTGGGGCCCCTCCCAGATCCACTAAGCCTTTTCATCTTCTTCTCTGCCCTCTATCACTGAGGCCTACAGAGCTGAGGTGGGGAAGCCGTAAGGAGCCAGTGTTTATATTCAAGCAGGGCAGAGCGGTACAGCCTTTCCAGGAGGGTACCACTTCAGACTGTAGGGGTGTGTGGTTGATAAATTGCATTTATACCCCACCCTTTCCTCCAAGGCGGCTTAGAATCGTAGAGTTGGAAGGGACCCCGAGGGTCATTTAGTCCAACCCACTGCAATGCAGCTAAAGCATCCATAACAGATGGCCATCCAACCTCTGCTGAAAAACCTCCAAGGAAGGAGAGTCCACCACCTTCCGAGGGAGTCTGTTCCACTGTCGGACACCTCTTACCGCCAGAAAGTTCTTCCTGGTTCGTGTAATTTGAATCCATTAGATCGAGCAGGGGAAAAACAAGCTTGCTCCACATTCCATGTGGCAGCCCTTTGAGATATTTGAAGATGGTGTACACCAGGCATCCCCAAACTACGGCCCTCCAGATGTTTTGGCCTACAACTCCCATGATCCCTAGCTAACAGGACCAGTGGTCAGGGATGATGGGAATTGTAGTCCAAAACATCTGGAGGGCCGAAGTTTGGGGATGCCTGGTGTACACGGTTCTCCTCCTGCTCCTTTAATCCCCACAACAACCCTGTGTGGTAGGTGAAGCTGAGAGGCAGCGACTAGCCTCCAAGGTCACCCAGTGAGCGAGCTCCCAGGTGCTATTCTGACATGCTAGCTCAGGCAGAGGCAAGCTCTGGCCCTCCAGCTGTTTTGGGACTACAATTCCCATCATCCCTGACCACTGGTCCTGTTAGCTAGGGATGATGGGAGTTGTAGTCCAACAACAGCTGGAGGGCCGAGTTTGCCTATGCCTGTGCTAACTACTATACCACGCTGGCTCCCTTGGGCCAGGGCGGTGGGGGAAATCCATTTTGGAGGTTAGGAAGTTCGTCTCTGGTACCAGAAAGGGGGCAACTTCCCTCCGCAAACCAAATAGATGGATTTCCTTTGGGATCACAACAGGAGAAGGGAAAGGTTCGATTCTGCCCCACCCATCTGCACTTGCTCTGACCCTATTACTTATGTGGGTTAAACCACAGAGCCTAGGGCTTGCTGATCAGAAGGTTGGCGGTTCAAATCCCCACGATGGGGTGAGCTCCCGTTGCTTGGTCCCAGCTCCTGCCAACCTAGCAGTTCGAAAGCACGTCAAAAATGCAAGTAGATAAATAGGAACCGCTACAGCGGGAAGGTAAACGGCGTTTCCATGTGCTGCTCTGGTTTGCCAGAAGCGGCTTTGTCATGCTGACCACATGACCTGGAAGCTATATGCCGGCTCCCTCAGCCAATAATGCGAGATGAGCGCGCAACCCCAGAGTTGGTCACGACGGGCCTAATGGTCAGGGGTCCCTTTACTGCAGTTATGCTTTAAAAACAATCTCCCCCCGCTCCAACCCTGCACTCAGTGGTGGCTGGTCTCTAAGTAGGACAGAAGGCAGAGTCAACTCCAACTGGTTGTAAGCAAGAAGTCAGACAGGTGGGGGCAGGTTGAGGGCAGGCCAAGGTTGGTGGGACACTGGCTTATTTGCCCTCACGGACCAGCCTTCGCTACCTGTGCCGTTAGATGCATCTTGTGTGGAAAACCACTCTATGCTCAGTCAGTGGGTTTGAGCCCCACATTGGGCAAACGATTCCTGCATTGCAGGGGGTTGGACTAGATGATGCCCGTGGTCCCTTCCAACTCTGATTCTATGAGGCTAGAATAGGGTTTTGCAGCAACTGTGGGCCCCATTTGGAAGGTGAGAGGAGATAAGGAAACAAGGAGGGGGTTGCTGAGGTAGGGGAACGGCCCAGGGAGCAGTGGAAGGTTGGAAATCACAGTGACGTATCACCCTTGGTGTATTTATGTGACCATCTAACTTATTTTAAAAAAATTAAACTGCAGTTATGCACCTAATCCTCTTGAAATGTTATAGTCGGCTTACAGCTAGTCCTAATAGAAATAGATTGCAGCCTCAGGAGAGATGCACTTTGACAGCCCTTAATTTGCATACGTAACTCAAGACAACAAATACATGCATGCAAAACTATTGCATGCAGGCCTGGTCTGCGGGCTTCGTTCTTTCATGACTGCCATGTTTACAAAACAAAACCTCAGCAGGTTGAAGTGTGATGGTGATGATGATTGATTGATTACCTGCCCTTCACCCTAAGATCCCAGGGTGAGTTACAACAATTTAAACTTCCCTATTAAAGGCAGTTTACAAGAAGTTGCAATCACAGGAATGGGGTGGGACCAGAAAAATATATATTGTGTGTCAAAGGCCAGGGCAAAAAGGTCTATCTTCCTGGACTGTACCACCTTTTGACCAGAACATCCTTGACAGTGAAACCTTTATTTCCTCGCCTGCTGTCTTAATTGCATTGGTTGGTTTTATTGTGGGATTGTTTTTAGCTAATAATAATAATAATGGATGCTACAGACTAACCTCCTTCCTGTCATGGTGATATTTTATGTTCAGGAAGTACTGTGTTTTGAAAAGGATTTCTGCCACTTCATGTAATGTTGGGGTTTTTTGTTTCTTTTTTAAAGGTTAACTGTAATCTGTCAAAAAGTTGGCATGAGTTTGCAAAGCTTGTTAAAAAAAGTACTGTACTGTGTTTTGAGTGGGAGGGGATTATCATTCTTCCTTTCAGGATTAGGCACACTGAAAGCTCTCTTTCAATGTCCAACTCTTGGTCCACCTAGCTCAATACTGTCCATCCCAGTGGTGGGAAGCCTGTGTCCCTCCAGATCTTGTTAGGCTCGCCAAGTCCCATCATAGGATTGTAGAGCTGGAAGGAATCACAGCTAAAGCATTCATGGCAGATGGCCATCGAACCTCTCCTTACAAATCTTCAACGAAGGAGAGTCCATCACCTTCCGAGGGAGTCTGTTCCACTGCCGAACAGCTTGTACCATCAGAAAGCTCTTCCTAATGTTTAGCTGGAATCTCCTTTCTTGTCATTTGATTCCATTGGCTCGGGTCCTGTCTTCTAGAGCTTCAGAACAAGCTTGCTCCATCTTCTACGTGACAGTCCTTTGTAGGTATTTGAAGATGGCCCTCATACCACCTCTCAGTCTTCTCTTCTCCAGGCTAAACATCCCCAACTCCTTCTACTGTTCCTCATCAGGCTTGGTTTCCAGACCCTTGATCATCTTGGCTGCCCTCCTTGGCGCATGTTCCAGCATCCTTCTTAAATTGTGGTGCCCAGAATTGGATACAGTATTCCAGGTGTGGTCTGACCAAGGCAGAATACAGCAGGACTATTATTACTTCCCTTGATCTGGACACTATGCTTCTGTTGATGCAGCCTAGAATTGCATTAGCTTCCCCCTCCTGCTACATAACATTGCTGACTCAGGGCTTTTCCACACTTTGCCCTGCTCTTTCCAGGCACAGGTCCACACTTAAAAGCTCCAGGTCCATGCAGCTTGCTTGTTTTCTGTCCTGAGCTTTCCCCAAGAAAATCCGCTCTTTAGTGCTCAATCACAGCAAACATCAGTTCAGGTTTTCTGCGGACTGCTGCTTGCTCTCACTGAGCTTTAAAGAGTGAGGTTTTGCGGGGAAAGCTCTGGAGCTAAAAAGGGGGGTGGTATTCGGTTGGCTACAGAGCTTTAAAGTCTGGTAAAGGTAAACGCGGGTGGCGCTGTGGGTCAAACGACAGAGCCTAGGGCTTGCCGATCAGAAGGTTGGCGGTTTGAATCCCCGTGACGGGGTGAGCTCCCATTGCTCGGTCCCAGCTCCTGCCCACCTAGCAGTTCGAAAGCATGTCAAAGTGCAAGTAGATAAATAGGTACCGCTACAGCGGGAAGGTAAACAGCGTTTCAGTGTGCTGCTCTGGTTCGCCAGAAGCTGCTTTGTCATGCTGGCCACATGGCCTGAAAGCTGAACGCCGGCTCCCTCGGCCAATAATGGGAAATGAGTGCCACAACCCCAAAGTCGGTCACGACTGGACCTAATGGTCAGGGGTCCCTTTACCTTTAAAGGGACCTCTGACCATTAGGTCCAGTTGCGGATGCTCATCTTGCTTTACTGGCCAAGGGAGCCGGCATACAGCTTCCAGGTCATGTGGCCAGCATGACTAAGCCACCCGCGTCCATTAAAAGTCTGGTAAGGTGAAGGTAAAGTCTGGACTGTGCTTAGAAAGGGTGGAGGGAAAAGCAAGTGTGGATAAGCCCTCAGTCCCAGTTAGCATGACCTTTAAGGATGAGAGATGCCAAACCTGGAACCTTTTGCATGCAAGGCTGGGGTACATCAGGCTAAGTTCCAAAACAGTTGCAAACAATGGAGCGCTGCATACCTTCGACATTATGGAAGGACTGATGAAGCCCCAAACCCACAACACATTTTCTAGTGCTGAGCCTGCTAAAGCTAGGATGAGAAATTGGCTCGGAGCCCTGGTCTCCACTATAAAGCCATCCCTGTGAAAATCCTGCTCTAGAGCAGGCAGCCCAAACTGTGGTCCTCTCATGGGGTCTGGTGGGAAGTCTGGGAAGGACAGGCTGTGAATGGTGGAGCTCAGTGGCTGCTCTGTCCTTCTGAGAATTTGTGATTCACCTGCAAGGTGAGCACGAGAGAGGAGGCACTTGAAAAGACTAGGAAGGATTAGGAGCATGAAAGATTGAGAAGGAGGAAGTGGATAAATAACATGGATGAAGGAAGCAATAAAAGTAAAATTGAAAATCTGGCATGCAGTGCATTGTAACCACTGCAACAGGAAGAAAAATCATGATGTGGTCTGTAATTTTTAAGCAGTCGATGGGTGGGTTGCGGGAAGCTTGAGTAATATACGTACCAAGACAGTTCCCTGCCCCAAGCGGTTTACAATCTGTGCAGTTAGGTATTGAGTAGGGTGCCAGCAACTTGACTTCAGTGAAACAAGACGAGATTCAATCCCAGCTTGCTATGCTGCAGTCAGACCAAGAGGACTCGAATCATAGCTAGCATACGTATGTATTTTGCGGCATTTCTAAACTTTATTTTGTGCCTTTACGGGAAAATATGGTTGAAACATTTTGGCCTGTTCTCTTTCTACTCCACACATTGTGTACTTTTTACATACCCACTAAAGTTTCCTTGTTCTGGTGACTAATATTCCCCTTTGAAAAACAAAACAAAGAGCTTAACAGCAACATATTATAGAGGGTCTCTCACCCCTCCCCACTTCCCCCTGCCAGTGTACCTTTTACTGGAAGGCTCTCTGGGTAATTGGAAACCTTGCGGATCTGTCAACAAAGCATAAAACCTTACAGAGGGAGGAAATGATTTTTGAGTGTGACCTTTTAAAGCTGTTTATTCAATGCTAACAACCCGGAGACCTCCAGAAGAAAAACATGTTTTGTTATGGGCTGAGGAAGTTCTTAGTCTGTACTCGGGATTGGGGAGAAGGAAAAAGGTGTACTGTATTAAATATATCTTTCTGATGAACAAATTACATAGAGATCCTCTGTTGCAAGCTTCTTTCCCTCTGAAGGCTCATAGCTGCTTTCATTTTTTAATCTTTTTCTAATAGCATTTAAGACCGTCATCACATTCCTTCCCTGACTCAATTTTCTTCAAATGTTTTGTAAGATACCCTCATGCTCTATACAGCACCATGCTCAGAAATCTTTAAGAAGGACATTGCCTTAAGCGAAGTTCTTCGAAGGGTTGTATAATCAAAGCATCCATACTATTAAACCCTTAATTATGTTTATTTGGAATGAAAGTCCCTTTGAATGCAGTAGAACTTACCATTGGGGGGGCAGGTGTCGTATTTGCAGATTGCAGCCAGCATATGGACTAGAATCTTGGATATCTTTCAAAATGAAAATTGGGAGCTTCAAGATATTCTGCTAAGCTGGGGATGGAACTATGGTTTGTTCCATATTTAAGTAAGTAGGTCCTACCGGTACATCAGTTGACTTGATGAAACTGGCAAAGATTAGGGTTGGTACTAACTGGGGGACAGTTTGGTTGGTGGGAGATCGAATGTCTGTAGCAAGTTTTCTCACAAAGCTTTCTGAGTCCTCACTTTCTCTGTGTATGGAAGTGCTCTGTGAGAGAATGTTCTTGGGTAGAGGCCAATCTTCTTTGTGGTCCATTGGAGGAAAATCTTGAACCAGGAGCAGACCAGTTAAAAGCCTCAGCCAAAAATAGTTTTTGTGTGTATATATTTTATGGTAAAAGAATGCATGCAACAGAAATAAGATTTAAAACAAGGGCCCATCAAAACATAAATGTGAGCACACTCAAATAGTACAAAGGGCAGATTTGTTTTGACATCAAATCTTCACTGGTGGCCAAAATTATGACCAGATAGTAGGTGGGGGTGGAAAGTTTAAAATAGTACCTCAGGAGAATCTTATTGTGGCTAAATCTTTATTCTGACACTCACCCTTAGGCTTAAAAACAAAACAAAACACCCTTCATTTCTATAATGGGATCAAACTTCATCAGGATACAGGATGTTTGAACCCTACCTTAAAAAATGGTAACACAAAAATGCAAAGGAGAACGTTAAATGCAAACCTTTTAAAATAAATATATGCAGGTTTGGCCTTTAGTCTCACTCCTGAGTAGGAATGAGGGAGAAAATCGATTTATTTCACATCTAAAGTTAAATATATCAAATTTGCACTTCCCAAAGCAACATGAGAACCAAAATACAGCCATCCATCAAAATTAGCACACATCCAAATTTTGTAATGCAGTTGCTGAACAAAAGAACGTTTACAAAAACCCACATATTAGGGGAGGGGCATGGGCATAAAAATCAATATATTGGTGAAAATAATGTCTGAAACTGCATTTCATTAGAAGGAACTGCAGGCCAAAATGTGTTAATTAGGATGTATTCACGCTAAAACACTGAAGGAGTTTACATTCTGCCACCTACAGAGCCAATGGGAGCGTTGCTAAGTGTTTTAAAGTGGCATTCAGGCCCTATGAAAGAATCCTCCTGTCTTTTGCAGCCCTCTCCCCACCATGCTCTTAAAATTTCATAGAATCATAGAATTTTAGAGTTGGAAGGGACCCCAAAGCTCATCTAGTCCAACCCGCTACAACCCTCTTTTTGTCCAATGTGGGTCTCGAACCCACGACCCTGATATTAAAAGTCTCATACCGGTGGAACTGTTTATCCCACTGACTTGGCAATAACAGCCAGCAGCCAAATGGTTAAATGCAGAACTCAGTACAGTAGTTGTAAATGCAGCTCCTGAGATATCTCTATTTCCCCCATCTCACAGGGCACCCTTTTTTCATATTTAATGGCTGTTTATTTTTCGGCCTTTAGCTTGCAAATGATTAACGAAGGCCAAGGCTGGGAGCTGAAAATAGGATAATTCAGGTGTGCATTCCATTATTTGGTCTCCTGCTGTACAGTGCCTCAAGCTGCGCTGATTAATGAAGAGTAGAGGAAGGAATCCATTTATGGCACCATCTTGGGCTCTAGCTCGGCCAGGTGTGGTCTCCCAATGTCATATGCTCTGCCTAAATGCACGTTGCAAGGAAACAAAGCAAAAAGCAAAAAACACCCAGCATGAGGGCTAGCACCCTGCGGCATTCAAGGCTACTGATCACCCAAACTGAACGTACGATCAAATGTTGCACCCCCTGGGCTCACCTGCCCATCTGACTCTTATCTAGGCATGGCAGGGTGCAATAAATTTTGCATGCAGCACCCTTGAGACATGAAGGCCACATTCTTTTGCAATCAAGCGGTGTATACATTTTTATGAAATATAATACATATTTGTGGCCTCACTCCCTCGCTGCTTTCCTGGGGGGAGAGGCAAGGGCCTGTTCTAAAAGCTGTAGAATGGAGAGCTATTCTGCAGGCTTTGCATATCTCCCACTATCTTCGAGTCGGCCAGTATCCCATGGCCACAGAGCATGGTTTAGTCTTTATTGGTCTGGTTTTGAGATTCCCCCCCCCATTCCTCCTCCCCTTTAAAATTGCATTTGTGCAAGCTTTGAGGTTTCGCCAGTCCTGCCAATATCTCCACATTGTGCATGGTTTCTGTTTTGGCTACATGGCACTCAGACTGTGAGCACTGGAAATGGAAGGATTGGGTTGTTATGCAGAGTGGCTGTAGCCTGTGACTCTCCCTTGCAAGAAAGAAGGCAGGCAGATAGATAGATAGGGGTTGGCTGAAATTGGCATGTCAGTGCCCCCTTGCCCCTAATGGACCAGCTTACATTGCTCTATCTTCTGCATGAAAAGATGTTTGAAGATGGCTATCATTCCTCCCCTTAATTTATTCTAAAACAGGCATCCCCAAACTTCGGCCCTCCAGATGTTTTGGACTACAATTCCCATCTTCCCCGATCACTGGTCCTGTTGGCTAGGGATCATGGGAGTTGTAGGTCAAAACATCTGGAGGGCCTGTTCTAAAACATGCTCAGCTCTTTCAACCATTCTTTATAGTGGAGAGCTTTCAGATGCACATAAGAAGCTGTTGTTGTTGTTGTTGTCATCCTCATCATCATGTCTCTAGTCAGACCATTGTCCATTGAGCCAAGCATTGTCCCCGTTACCTGCCTAATCATTATTCTTTCTGTCCCCTACTGCAATTTTTTTGGGGGTGTGGAGAAGAAAAGCTGATGTAAAAAGCTATTTGGAAAGAGAAGGGTTAAAATGCCAGTAGATTCCTAGAGAGGAAACACGACCCATAGAGAAAGAGATGGCTAGAGAAGCCCTTCCCTAACCTTGTATACAGTATTTGATATTTTTTTTTGGACTCAACTCCCATCAAGGCTCTGGTGATCAGAGTCGATGGGAACTGTAGTCCAAAAATCTAAATCTACACGCAATAGCAGCACAACAGGCCATCTAGACCTGAGGAAATTGCACAGCTATTCCATTTGAGCTTTTAAAAAGTTGGTGTTTCTAAGCTTGGGGGTAGGAGAAGAGTTTAAACTGGAGAAGGAAAAAAAAATTACCGGTGGGATGTTTCATTCACAGTATGAGATGCCTCATTTTAGAAAGTGAGCAACACATGGTTTTTCCACAGGGAATACTAATCACGGAAGCAGGCTGTTTCTAGATCTCTCACTGACTGTCATGGTTGCTCTCTGCACACAGTCCAGTTTGCCACATGTTAAAAATGTGACCTTCAGAATTGAACAGATCTGGCCCAACCATTGTGGAATAAAGTGGAACTACAGTATTACAGTCATACCTCGGTTTAAGTATGCTTCAGTTTGAGTACTTTCAGTTTAAGTACTCCACAGATCTGTCTGGAACGGATTAATCCACTTTCCATTACTTTCAATGGGAAAATTCGCTTCAGGTTAAGTATGTTTCAGGTTAAGTGCAGACTTCCGGAACCAACTGTGTACTTAAACAGAGGTACCACTGTACTACTAGCCACGATCTGGACCAGGCACCCCCAAACTTTGGCCCCCAGATGTTTTGGACTACAATTCCCATCTTCCCCAACCACTGGTCCTGTTAGCTGGGGATCATGGGAGTTGTAGGCCAAAACATCTGGAGGGCCGCAGTTTGGGGGTGCCTGATTTGGACCCTGCCCTTTTTTTGTGACTGCTACTGAAGATTGCATTAGATCTGTCAGCAGTTGCATCACGGTGCCTGCTCATCTTCTGATCGACTTAAAGCATCTTACTTTGGGTGGCAGGAAGGAAGTGACAAGGCAAGATGACCTCCTCTACACTGGGAGAAACTTCTAGAAGCCAAGCGGAGGAGCCTGAAATAGGCAACACACCCACCCACACTCTGAGTAAACTGACACTTGCCATTTCTTTTAACAGAACCATAGATTTGTGGCTGCCCAGGCTCTTGTCAAGGTCTTCCTCATGGCCATATGTCCTGTTGTGCCTTAGCTGCAGAAATGGCCCTCATGGAGCCTTGTTCCCATGGAGGCTGTTTGCTTGCCTCGCAGAGGAAATGAAGTCCCGCCGGCCTCAGCCACTTAATGAACCTTTCCCGTATCTAGCGAGTGCCCAGCAGATGGCCAAGCGAATAACTCGGGAGAGGCAATTCCAAAGTCTCTAATTTGATGGCACCTTTCTTATTGACTTACTCTCTGCTTCTGCGCTCAAAGCCTTTGCTCTTTTTAACAGTGTGCATGTTAAGATCTCAGCCACTGTTGTGCTTGATCTCCTGCAGAAGGCTGCCACTGCTTTGAAACAGGTGTCTGCAAGGAAGAAGGAGCAGAAGCTCACATTTCCCCAGTAAGTCAGGGGTGAGGAATTCCAGGCCCGAATGCAGGACTTCAAGGCCATCCCAGATTTGTTGTTGTTTAGTCGTTTAGTTGTGTCCGACTCTTCGTGACCCCATGGACCAGAGCACGCCAGGCACTCCTGTCTTCCACTGCCTCCCACAGTTTGGTCAGACTCATGTTGGTGGCTTTGAGAACACTGTCCGACCATCTCGTCCTCTGTCGTCCCCTTCTCCTTGTGCCCTCCATCTTTCCCAACATCAGGGTCTTTTCCAGGGAGTCTTCTCTTCTCATGAGGTGGCCAAAGTATTGGAGCCTCAGCTTCACGATCTGTCCTTCCAGTGAGCACTCAGGGCTGATTTCCCAGATTAGTCCCAGGGAATTGTAGCTCTGTGAACGGAATAGGAGTCTCCTACGAACTCTACACTATTAACAAACCACAGCTCCCATAATTCTTTGAGGGGAAGACATGATTATTCAAAGTACCGTAGTGTTTGTTAGGAGAAATTTTCCTGAAACTGCTGAATAATTTTCATCAGGATTCATAGAAAGAAAATCCGCAAGTTGGCTGCAGAAATGTGGAGAATCAAATTAAAGTGAGAAACGGAGAAAACTGAAATTAACAGATCTTCCCATCCTTAATCCACGATAACTTCATAAAATGTGTAAACGAAAGGACTGCACACCCACTGGTACTTTGCAAACAAAGCTGTTTGTTTGCTATTCAGCCTTGCAGCCTGCAATGTGATTGCAGGATGACTTGAGGCACGTGCAGAATGCTGTCTCTCTTACCTTGTGCACCCAAGGCAGCGACTATCCAAGCAGGCTTGAGACCTGGGCATCTCCCTCTCGTTTTAGAAATCCGATGGTGAGAAACACTATCGGAGCAAGAGGCTCATTTGACCTTCAGTTGAGACCTGGCAGATTGAGCAGGAAGGGCCCAAGGGGGCAGTCAGTGAAGCGACTGGAAGGAGGTTAGGTCACAGGTCCCCAAACATCCATTCTCTCAGTTCTATAAATACATGGTTTGGTTACTCACTGCATAAGCCTTGGAAAAGGCCTCTTTCTCGACACTTCGGCATTCTCTGAAATCTCTTGTTCGGAAGCCTTTCAACTGGAATGTCTCCAAAGAAAAACAGAGGGTTGGAAGGTCTGGGAACCCACGCCCTGTGAGGAGCATTTGAAAAAGAAAAGCTGAGTGTGTTTAGTGGTATTGTTGAAGGAGGTTTTGTTATTTACATTTATATCGCACCTTTCCTCCAAAGGGGCATTGTGGTTCTCCCCCCCCTCTCCGTTTTGTCCTTCCAACAACCCTGCGAGGTAGGTTAGGCTGAGAGACTGTGACAGGCCCAAGGTCACCTAGCGAGTTGTACAGCGTGGATGGTAAGAACATCTGCGCCTGGCTCTTAGCATCCAGAAGAATGGCAGGGTCCAGCTGCACCCGACAATTCAGCAGGGTGGCATGTCCATTGCAGGGGGAGCTCTGTGCTTTCTGATAGGAAAGGGGTTTGGTCTTTTGCTGCCCGTGTCTCCCAAGTCACTTTGGGGTTAATTTGGGAGAGACAAAATGTCTTCAGGATTGCTCTCCTGTACTATTTCAACGTGGGTGGCGCTGTGGGTTAAACCACAGAGCCTAGAGGGCTTGCCGATCAGAAGGTCGGCAGTTCGTCAAAGTGCAAGTAGATAAATAGGTACTGCTACAGCAGGAAGGTAAACGGCGTTTCCGTGTGCTGCTCTGGTTCGCCAGAAGCGGCATTGTCATGCTGGCCACATGACCTGGAAGCTGTACGCCGGCTCCCTTGGCCAATAACGCGAGATGAGCGCCGCAAACCCAGAGTCGGTCACGACTGGACCTAATGGTCAGGGGTCCCTTGACCTTGACCTTTACTATTTCAGGCATGTGGTTTATATACTTATGTATGTGTTTGCCTTGTACATTTTATGAACATTTATTCGATATTTGAGACCTTAGAATTCTTTCTAACAGCTATTAGCCCACTTGCAGCCAGGGAATTGTGGGAAAGGCACTGGGCTCTGAATCTCCTCACTGGTTTTAAACAGCTAGTTGTGTTTCCGAAGAGCAGTGCTAGTGAGAAACCCAGCCGCCTGCCATGTTAATTTGATCAGGGGCAAGTTAAGCCCTGCCAGCGAGAGCCAGAGTTTGTCTCACACACAGCCTTCACCGGCTGCCCATGGAAGTCTTCCATCTTTGCAAGCCTATATCGACACCCTGCCTTTGCAGCAGCGCATCCCTCAAAGAACCCAGAGAGAACTGTTGTTAAGGGTGCTGGGAACTATACTTCTGTAAGGAGCAAACTACAGTTCCCATTATTCTTTGGGGGGGGGTGTAGGGGAGGAATGTTATTTAAATATATGGGGCGTGTGTGCAGCTGTAGTTGGCATATTTCATGCACATTTCTGTGCTGTCCCACATAGTTAGCAAGCGGCCTCAGCCTGTACACAGAGAACAGTGTTTGCGGGCGCCTTTGGTGGTTTTAATATCTCTCAGCAGCCCATCAAAACCATCTGAGAATTACTGCCTTGGGCACTGCCACCGTTCCAAAATAAGGGTGGCACCTTATCTACCCTTCCTAGTACTTGTCACCCAAAAGGAAAACAAGCGCATGCTAATTCAGCCTTCAGTTTGTTGCTTTTTAAATATCCATTTGGTTTCTTTTCCCTTCCTCTTCCTTTGTGCACATGCTTGTCCTGGAAGCCAAGTGTCTTGTTTGCCTCTGTGGTCTTTTTTTCACAGCCAGGATTCCTTTCTGGTTTTTACGTTTGAGCCAAGACGTTTAGAAGGGTCAGAGTTGCACTTAGGCTGTGTACATACCGGTACTACTGTTTCCTCTGGCTCCAGTGAGCTCCCACTGCTGGCATGTGAAACTGAGGACACATAGATTTAACCGCAATCTATATGTATTGTCTAGGTTCTTAAGAAATGTATAGAATATTTGGGAAAACCCGGACGTATGTCGACCCATCACAAGCCCTGCTGCCATTCTGCCTCATGTTAAATTCCTAAAGCTTTCAGATCCCATCCCATGCAACCAGTAAGCTCACTTTTCAACTCCATTTCTTCATTCACATCCAGTATTGTGATCTGGCACTACAAATCCTCCAATGGGAGCTGCGTGATGACAGCCTTCCATTTTTATGTATATAGGAAGATATGCAAAATATATTTAAGATCACTACTAAAACATAACATACACACACAGTGCAATGCGAACAATTGTTTTATTTATTGCCCTCCACAAATAGGATCGTTATGCTTAAACAGCAACAGTGCTTTTCGCCTGGCATCTAAAGGTGTATAATGAAGGCACCAGGTGAACCTTCCTGGGCAGAGGATTCAAAAAACGGGGAGCCACTGCAGAAAAAGCCTTTTTCTTGTGTTGCTGCCATCCAGACCTCTCATGGAGGAGGCACACGAAGGAGGGCCTCAGATGATGATCTCAGTGTTTGGTTAGGTTCATATGGATTTACAAGCTTTAATGCTTCCAAATTTAATACCTATTTCGCGATAATTTTTTTAAACTCCAGCTTTCCAGTGCTGTGGTAGCTATTATCCTACTTTAATTAAGCTCACTTGGGTCAACATCTTATAGTTCATTTCCTGCAGCCTGATCACAGTAATAACTTGGGGATGATATTTATTTAAGGTGAAAATGAGTCAACAGAGAGAAACTTCGCTAAGCCTAGAAAATCCACAGTAAACCTTTCGGATTTAGCTGCAACCTGCTTTGTAATGGAAAGCAATGTTCCAAGTGTCCTTGCAACCACTGGGCAGGTGAGCAACCAGGTCATGGGTGTATCCGGGGGGGCAGGGAGGGGCGGTTGCCCCCCCCCAAATCAATAAAAAATACATGGCAAACTGAGGTTCGCCCCCAACAAATGGCCTGGCCCCCCACCCCCGCCCTAACAAAAATCCTGGCTACATCCTTGGGCTCTCAAATTAACTTGCATAGTTTTTCTTTGGGGGGGGGATGCATAAAAATGGAGGGTGGCCCATAAGGGTGAATTGAGGTCTGCTCTACCAACTTAAGCATGCCCCCACCTGCCTGCCTTATTTATATCTGGTCCAAGACTTGGGACCGGACATTGGATTCCTTTCTTGGTGTTGCCTCTGTAGAACACAACTAGGAGGAGGATGGGAACAAACTAGATATAGTGGCCTCTGGGCCTGTCCATACCTCTGCTTAACGTAGATTGCCTCCTGACTCCTTTAATTCTCCTTTGCCCATGTGCCGTCGTGGAATAAATGAATGAAAATGAGTTTTATTCTTAGGGAAGGTATGGTGAGGGTCACCATGCCTGCCTTAAGACCGATTCTGTGAACAAAGAGGTTTAAAGGAGGCCCAAGGAGGACCCCTTTGCAGAACTGTTTCTGCATGTTTTACATCCTGAGATGCTGAGACAAGGCAAATGTTGGACTCAGAAGCTTGACTCCCTAAGAGGCTCTTTTCCTGGCTAATGTTACAATTAAATACTGTAATGCGTTAGAAATAGATTGTTAAGCCTTGAATTTAGAGGTGACCCGAGATAACAAGAAGGAATAGCAGGTGATAGTTTAAGAACTAGTACTCTTGCTCAAATGCTTCATGAATATTATAAAACACACACCCCTCTTGTAAAAACTGCTAATTTGAATGGACATGGGATGTATGTTATTGTTGGGGTACCTGTTTTACATGTTTAGGAGCAAACATGATGTAGACCAGGCATCCCCAAACTTTGGCCCTCCAGATGTTTTGGACTACAATTCCCATCTTCCCCAACCCCTGGTCCTGTTAGCTAGGGATCATGGGAGTTGTAGGCCAAAACATCTGGAGGGCCGCAGTTTGGGGATGCCTGATGTAGGCGGATTGGGGAAGCCTGTAAACTGCAATTTCTTAGCCAATAGGAATAGTAGTAGGGATATTTGAACGGTATTAGGGTATAAATTATCTGTGATGTAAGCTGGAATGTGCAATCCCCTCTTTCCAGCATGAGCTGGGGGGTTCTTTGCCCACAGTACTGCGTCGACCAACAATTAATCTGCTTATGCTTGATCGTGGTGTAGACTCCTTCTTTCAAAGAGAAAATTGAATCCCTCTGGGAAAGATTCCTGGGACAGATTTGTCCAACTATCGTTCACCTCCATCTGCTGCTGTTCCACAGTTTTTTTCCTGCCTTAAAACCAGAGATGTCAACAGTGACAACTGGGAAACCCTGGCCTGCGAGCGCTCCAGTTGGAGAACAGCCTTTACCAAAGGTGTCATGGGCTTTGAATAAACTCTTATCTCGGGACGCAAGGGAGAAACGTGCTAAGAGGAAGGCACGCTTGGCAAATCCACAGCGTGATCACCTCCCGCCTGGAAACCAATGGCCCCACTGTGGAAGGACCTGTGGATCCAGAATTGACCTCCACAGTCACTTACGGACCCATTGTTAAAACCGTGTTTATAGAAGACAATCTTAACTCGGCTACGAGTGATCGCCAAAGAAGAAGAAGATGCTTTGAAAATCCAAATAGGAGAAAAGCGACATTGATCGCATAGGGAATGTCCGGATAATAGGGAAGAGAAATCTGGAGGCTGGGGGACTTTGTGTTGGGAGGAAAACAGAGCTTTGGACATTTCTTTTCCACCAAATTTAATACAGGGAGAAAGAGGTCTGCAATGGCACCTCCTTAGTCCACAACTTCATGCCAGAGTGTCGTCCCTCCTAAATGACCAGAAGCGTGTGTGCTTGTGTGGGCGCCTGTGTAATGATATGGGATTAAAGCATTAGTTGGCTAATTGCACCGATTAAAGCCTACAACTGCTTCCCGCCCCTGGCAGAATGTTGTGAGGCAGGATGTGGTGGTGGAGGTGCTGGAAATCTCTCTAATGTAGAAGGAGGCCGTAACTCAGTGACAGAACGTCCCCTGTTCCATCCTCTGCGTCTCCAGGTAGGGCTGAGACCCAGGCAAGCCGCTGCCAGTCAGGGCAAACAAAACTGAGCAAGATGAAACCTTTTCCAGGTCCGTGAGGACTAGAATCTTGCAAAAGGTCTTAGGTCTGAATCCCTGGCGTTTCCCAGGTAAAGCTGGGAGAGACCCATGCGGGAGACAGTGCCAGTGGTCTGACTCTGCATTAGGCACCTTCTTGTGGTGTGTTCTGGGGGTAATTTGTATCATGCTACAGCCGTGGAGACTCTTTATTTGTAATTTTTTCTCTCTCCTTTTGTCCAGTACAGGCAGCAGCGACCCTTACTGCATTGTGAAAATTGACAATGAAGCCATTATCAGGTAAGAGGTGAACATTAGAATACCCACTTCTCTCCCCCCCCCCGCAAATCAGAGGAAAGAGGCCAAAATCTGGAATTAATCCAAACATACTTCTCATGAGTTACCCCTTGCATTTCAGATTGTGTACGATAACACCACCCTTTTCCTTTTAAGCACCGGGTCCTCTCCCCTTCCTCCCACCAGGACAGCCACTGTGTGGAAAACTTTGTTTCCTTTCTGGGGCGAAGAATATGAAGTCCACCTCCCCCCCACCTTCCACTGCGTGTCGTTCTATGTCATGGACGAAGATGCACTCAGGTATGACGTCACTTCCTGTGGGGATGGGGCTCTTCCTCCTGGCGCTGCATCTATGCAGCAGGTGATTGTGGACTGCATCCTTCTCGTGCACGCAAGCTTTGTGGAGTGTCCTCACAGCACCATCCTCATTAAAATGCCATCTGTATCCCCCCCCCCAAAAAAAATTTAACCTGCATTTACCCTTTTGGCAGAAATTTCAATAAGTTCAAAATAAATAAATATATGTGGAAGTGATAAATCTGGAAAACACAGTGCCTCACACCTTAAAAGCTGCAGTGGTAAACCTTTCTTAAGTTTTCTTTTCTGTAAATAAATGAATGAGTGAATAAATGTGCTACTGCTAAGTTTGGTTCTGCTGACACCTCCCTACCTCCCTGTTGTGTGTGGCTGGTGCCATTTCTGAGAATTTTTTTTATTTATTCATAAAAATATTTATCACTATTTAAAATAATATTTTATTAAATAATACTTTTATTAGTTTTCAATTACAATAATTACAATAAAATAATTGCAATAATCAAACAATAGCCTCATTATAGCAATGCCAAATTATAATGCAATTACTAATCCCAATCATTCAGATGCCAAATTATATAATTTAGGTGGCCTCCCGCGTGCTAGAATTGATGGTTTGATGATTTACTTTATTTAAAATAATAATAATCAGAGCGGTTTACACCGATTGTACATAAAACCATGCAATAAAGACCATATATATAAAAAAACTTAAAAGTAACTATTGTGGAAAGATGTATTCTTAATGGCCTGCATAAGCCTGATGGAATAGAAAAACTTTCAGCAGGTATTTGAAAGTCGAAACAGAAGGCGCCTGCTGAATCTCTATTGGCAGAGGGTTCTACATTACTGAGCGGATGACAGTACAGCATCCCTGACAGATGGACCAGCCGGCCCAGCCTGAATATGTACCTTTTGCTACCTGAGGTGAAGGACAAGATTGTAGCCCTGCCCCCATAACATAAGATGGTATCCCCACCCAACCTCAACAGAATCTGAACTGGTTGCCCATTGAAACATGAATATCACAAGATCTCCCACTTTATTTGCAGGGTTCAGGGGAATGCCACTCCCATCATCTGAAGCAGGCACATCACTCTGCCTAGGGCAGGGACCAGCCCCGCACTCTTATGAATTATGTGCAAGGAAGTAGAACCCATGGCAGCCTCTTCCACTGCCAAGCAGTTCTTTTATCATTTGGAGATAACATTCTGGGGAAATTTGTTAAAATGTGTCTGTTCCTAGTGCTAAAAGGAAAAGGAGTAGCATTGGGAGAGGGTTTCTCAGGTGGGTCGCCAGGAAAGGTTGTTGCATCAAATGTCCTCAGGTGATACTGTGGGTTTCGATGTGAGAAAATCTCCCTCTCTCACCTCCAATCCAGATCAATAAAACCTGAAATGCCCCAGGCTTATACTCTCTGGTTTCTTGGACATCCCATTTACCTTGGATTTTTTTTTGTTTTCCTTTCTTGTGCCAGCCGAGACGACGTCATCGGGAAGGTCTGCATCACCCAAAGCCTGTTGGCTGAGCACCCGAAAGGTGAGGTTAGTTCTTCTGTTGGGAGAGGTAAATAATTTTGAATGAGTAAATTGAACAAATTTGGTGCACCAAAAAGTTAATATCTGCAGATTGAGTCGTTCCCATTAAACTAAAGCAGGTGAACCTCCCATTTCTTTACCATTTTCTTTGCCTTTCCCCCTTATTCTTAGTAAACAAGGATGTTTGATAGATAACAAATTTGGCAACGAATTGTAATATCACATTCATTTTTTTAAAAACAGTGCTTCTGGCCATACAAGGGGTCCCTTTAAACACATGCGACGGTTACCTGAGCCTTGAGATGCATGTGATCGCTGCACAACCCAGTCTTGACTGTGCTGTGCAAACTCTCATACTGTCACTGCTGCTCATGATCAGCTATGGAGCGAGGGGAGGGGAATGTGCAAATTAAATTAAATGTAGATATTTCTGTTTTGCACTATTTATTCCAAACACAGACTACAGTGGTGCCTCGCTAGACGAATTTAATTCGTTCCACGGGTCTTTTCTTATAACGAAAAATTCATCTAGCGAATCCCATAGGAATGCATTGAATTTTTTTTGGATTTTTTTTTGCCCATAGGAACGCATTAATTTAATTTCAATGCATTGCATTCCTATGGGAAACCGTGATTCGCTAGACGAATTTTTCATAAAACAGATTCGTCTAGCGAGGCAACCTCCGCTTGAAAAATCCTTTCGTTAAGCGGAAATTTCATTAAGCAGGGCATTCGTTAAGTGAGGCACCACTGTATAGGAGTGAGGGGGTCCCCTAGCAGAATCCTCTGCTATTTATCCATGCAGATTCCAGATTCAGCTGCTTCTCTTTCCAATCCACATAGAGTCCCATTTTTTGTGTTATCCTTGTGGGTCTGAACCCTGAACAGGTTTGAGGGCAGCAGTCAAGAACTGGATCCTATCTGGATCTCCTGCTTCCACCCACTCCCATCTCCTTATCTGCTTTCCCTTTAGGTAAAGGGACCCCTGACCATTAGGTCCAGTCGTGACTGACTCTGGGGTTGCGGCGCTCATCTCGCATTATTGACCGAGGGAGCCGGTGCACAGCTTCCAGGTCATGTGGCCAGCATGACAAAGCCGCTTCTGGCCAACCAGAGCAGCACACAGAAATGCCGTTTACCTTCCTGCTTGCACTTTGACGTGCTTTCGAACTGCTAGGTTGGCAGGAGCTGGGGAGCTCACCCCATCGCGGGGATTCAAACCTCCGACCACCTGATCGGCAAGCCCTAGGCTCTGTGGTTTAACCCACAGCACCACCTGCTCTTTTTGCTCCTTCCTAGACAGGAGCAAAAGAGAGGATGTGATCTGCTTGCTCAAGGATAAAGGGATGTCTTGGGAGGCCCAGTGACTCATCTTTGGGATGGAGGCGGAGAGAAAGATTGCGTCTGAGAAAAGAATCCTCCCCTCTTGACCTTTGGGGTGGTTTATACCCAGTAACTTAGATGATTTCCCAAGAATCAGGGGTGATGTTTGCTTTCTTGGCTTTAGGCCTGGGTTCAGGGGTCTCCTATAGAACAAATCCCTGAGCTGGCTGTGTGAATATTGCAATGTTTTCATGTGGTTTTGTGGGTCAGCTATGGAGGTTATTCTCTCAAGAATATGGGTCATCTCTCAAGAAGACAGCAGACCCGCCAACATCTCACAGAGCACACTTGGAATGCCACAGTTCTTTGTGAGTTGCTCCACTATAGTTTTTATTATTATTATTTGTTGCAGGTATTCATATACCGTTTTTCATCCAACAAGATTGCAAATGCATTGATGAGGAAATCAGACAACAGAATTAAACAGTGGAGTATATCAGCCTTTGACAGCCTAGTTTCCTCTAGAGTCTAGAGGTTTTAGACACAGGTCCCATTTTTTATTTTGTTTTTTTCTCATGGCATTTAGGTATATAAAAAAGCAGATATTCTATACATTGTGTTGCAGGCTGGCAATGAAGAATTGAATCCAATTCTTCTTTGATGGAAATAGGGATGTCTTATTCCATAATCACCATCATTTTATTATTTAAACCCAACCCATCTGATTGGGTTGCCCCAGCCAGTCTGGGTGGCTTCCAACATATATAAAAACCTAATTAAAAAATTCCTTCCAGTAGCACCTTAGAGACCAACTAAGTTTGTCATTGGTATGAGCTTTCGTGTGTATGCACACTTCTTCAGATTTCATGCATGCACACGAAAGCTCGTACCAATGACAAACTCTGTTGGTCTCTAAGGTGCTACAGGAAGGATTTTTTAATTTTGTTTTGACTACGGCAGACCAACACGACTACCTACCTGTAACTAGAAATATAAAAACATAATAAAGCATATACAGGGCTGCCTTCATAGGTCTTCTGAAGGTTGTATAGTTACTTATCTCCTTGGCTCAGGGAGGGGGGTGTTGCGTAACTCCATACCTCCAACATTTCCCTGGTGAAAATAGGGGCATCCTGAGGGGACGTTCCAGGATCAAATCAGAAACCTGGACAGCTTCTGTGAATCTGGGACTGTCCATGGAAAACAGGGACATTTGGAGGCTCTGCGATACTAGCCCTACACAGAACAGACCAATAAATTGGAGCAGGTGTGTGTGAAATTCCCTCCCTCTTGCATTACTGCACCAGATGCATTCTGTTCATTGACAACATTGCAGGACTGATTCTTCCCTGTCTGCAGCTAATGAGAGACTTCCTTTTGTGCTGCATTTCTAGGTCTGAACTTTAAAATGCTGTGTCCATGTGCTTTTGTTTAGGTTTTTTTTTTTCCACCAGCACTTTATCCCCATGAAAACATGCTCTTTACCGCTGAATTGGACCAAATGGCAATCTGCGAAAAATCTGAATGGATGTTTAGCGTTAAAAAGCAGGTTTTCCTGGGGAAAGTGCCATGGCAAAAAAAAAAAGTGCTCAGGCATAGAGCTTTAAAGGGTGCCTACATTCTGCATGGACTGGTTGCATGACAACATGTGCAAGTAGCTTTAGATACCTATTCGGTCCATAGATTATTACCATACAGTGGTACCTTGGGTTAAGAACTTAATTCGTTCTGGAGGTCTGTTCTTAACCTGAGGTACCACTTTAGCTAATGGGGCCTCCCACTGCCGCCGCACGACTTCTGCTCTCATCCTGAAGCAAAGTTCCTAACCCGAGGTACTATTTCTGGGTTAGCGGAGTCTGTAACCCGAAGCATCTGTAACCTGAAGCGTCTGTAACTCGAGAGGTACCACTGTATAGCATATATTCAGCACAAAAAACAGTGACAATTTGTTGTTGACAAAGGACAGCTGGACATATAAAGGGCCCTGTTACCTTCAGTAGCTTAGGGCCTCATCAAACCTAAATCCGGCCCTGGTTGGCAAGAGGACTAAGAGCTAAGGAAGACTCAAGAGTCAGAACAAAATGTCAAGAAAGTGTTTAACAGTCTCCAGCTGTGTACACACTCCTGTTTAATCTGCATCCAGTGTGCTCCCACTGCTGGTTTGGGACGCGGTGAACACATAATGTTAGCCAATATCCATATCTCTCCTGTTGCTTCTTAGGAAATATATATATATTTATTTTGGTCAATAGCTAGTAGAGTTCGTAGGAAATATTTTACATTGTATTTTTGTGTTGTGAACTAACCTGAGATCTCGGTATACAGCAATTTTTAAAGAATAAAAAAAGGAGTATAAACACCGACAACTGGGAAACACTGGCCTACGAGCGTTCCAATTGGAGAACAGCCTTTACCAAAGGCGTCGTGGACTTTGAAGACGCTTGAACGCAGGACAGAAGGGAGAAACGTGCTAAGAGGAAGGCACGCTTGGCAAACCCTCACCGTGACCAACTCCCACCCGGAAACCTATGTCCCCACTGTGGAAGGATGTGTGGATCCAGAATTGGCCCCCACAGTCACTTACGGACTCACTGTTAAAACCATGTTCATGGAAGACAATCTTGCTTGGCTACGAGTGATTGCCAGAGAAGAAGACAGATTTTTAAAAGTAAAAAATAAAATATTGTTTTATGGTGCGGTTTTCAACGGAACTGAGAAAAATAACAAGCTATCTGTGCTTCCAGCTGGTAATGTGCACTCAGCCTTCATGACATTTGTGGTCCTTTCCAGCCCTAGGATTCTGTGATCTTGTTTGACCCTGTGCCATCCCTGTGAGGGCAGGGCACGGTTGCCCCTGGGTTGAAAATCCTGTGCTTCCTTCTCCCTGTCTCTGTTCCCAGGCTACAATGGCTGGCTGAACCTCACTGAAATTGACCCAGATGAGGAAGTTCAGGGGGAAATCCATCTCCAGATTGAGATCGTTGACAGCGGTGCCGTGAGAAAGCTGCGCTGCACTGTGTTCGATGCCAGGTAAGGCTGTGCTTAGCCAGAGATAAGGTCGCAGGGCAAGGGTATGCAACCTCCCCTCCCCTATGACCTTATGCCATTGTTGTAAAAATTTTGCAGAGCTACACGGCCCTAGAATTAAGTGGATCCTCGACCCAGGAAGAGTCCAGGTATCCTGGCAAGCAGACAAAGTTTAAGCGTCTCCTGCCCACCAAATAACAGAGACCAAACCAGGACGTGCGAAGCAAGGCACTTTTATTTTTGCTGTTGCAACAGGGTCCTTCCTCTCACACAGGAGAACAAGGAAGGAACCCCAAACAAAGATGTCTTGTCCTTAAAAAGAGATTTGAAATTGGTTTCAGCCCACCCCCCAGAAGCATCATCCATATGTCACAGAAGGGGTGTAGCCCAAGACCCCTCTCCCTAGATTCATCATAGGTACATCATGAAAGGGGAGGTCTGGTGGCAGTAATCTGAGCATCCTGGACCCTGCCCCCTGCCCCCAAAACCTAATCAACAAAATTGAGAGATATTTACATTTCCCTGTTTCCCAGCCAAGTTAATCACACCCTTTTGTCTGGCAGTCAGGTATCAGGATGCCAGGGATTATCACTTTAATTCCTGAGACAATGAGAAGGTTCCCCCCCACCCCACTTCTTCCTTGCAGAGGAACACCTGGTCAGAGAGAGTCAAAATGGTGTCAGTCAGGCCTGTTTTCCTGTGCTGCTTCAGACATGTTTCTGTACATTCATGTACATGTTTTATGAACAATTATTATATATATATATATGACCTCAAAATTCTTATAACACCATCCAGCCCTCCGTCTGATTTTAAAATGCTTCCACAAGCTGTAAAGCCCAGACCCTCTGGCTGGAGCAATCTGTTCCTCTTCCGCCACAAAGACTCCTCGGAACTAATCCAGGGTGTAATAAATCTTCCATCCTGGGGCTAATCTGTTACACACCACATATGAGAAAAAGAACCTTCTTTCTCTTTACATCCCAGGGTTCATTGCTGGAGCTCATTTGCTTTGAATGTGTGGTGTTTGCACAGTCTTGCAACTCAGTCCAGCCTACAGCAGTCGTCTTGGGTTTCTGTCCTGGCTCCCAGGTCTATTCAGAGATGCTGCAGATTGGACCTGGGGCCTTCTAGATGCAGAGCATGCACTCTGCCACTGAGCTACTCTGCGTGGAGACTGTCCCTCCCCCCCTCGTCTTCTCAGCGGGCCATGGAGGATCAAGCCAAGCCCTTTGTCAGGGAACGTTCTGAGCCCTCTCTAATTGCAAGAACCCTTAATCATGGGGGATTGGCTGACTGAAGGAATGAGCTGTTTTGTTCCTTTAAGAAGAACAGAGGGAACACAGGGCAGCGATGCTGGGTCAGATAGACAGCCCTTCCAGCTAATAATAATAATAATAATAATAATAATTTATTATTTATTATTTATACTCCGCCCATCTGGCTGGGTTTCCCCAGCCACTCTGGGCGGCTTCCAACAGAATATTAAAATACAATAATCTATTAAACATTAAAAACTTCCCTAAACGGGGCTGCCTTCAGATGTCTTCTAAAAGTCTGGTAGTTGTTTTTCTCTACCAGACATCTGGTGGGAGGGCGTTCCACAGGGCGGGTGCCACTACCGAGAAGGCCCTCTGCCTGGTTCCCTGTAACTTGGCTTCTCGCAGCGAGGGAACCGCCAGGAGGACCTCGGCGCTGGACCTCAGTGTCCGGGCAGAATGATGGGGGTGGAGACGCTTCCTTCAGGTATACTGGGCCGAGGCCGTTTAGGGCTTTAAAGGTCAGCACCAACACTTTGAATTGTGCTCATAAATGTACTGGGAGCCAATGTAGGTCTTTCAAGACCGGTGTTACGTGGTCTCGGCAGTTGCTCCTACTCACCAGTCCAGCTGCCGCATTCTGGATTGGTTGTAGTTTCCAGGTCACCTTCAAAGGTAGCCCCACATAGAGCATTGCGGTAGTCCAAGCGAGAGATAACCAGAGCATGCTCCACTCTGGCGAGACGGTTTGCGGGCAGGTAGGGTCTCAGCCTGCATACCAGATGGATAATAAATAATAAAATAATAATAAATCGTTAATAACAAAAATGATGAATGATTTCGGTTCATAGCACTTGTGAAAGTGCTTCCCATAAATTTTCTTGCTCTAGAGCTGGCGCAGTACAGCAGCTAAGAGACTGAGCCCCCACAGGGATTTTAATTTAGTCAATTTTTTGACTGCATTTTATTTTAGTCAATTTTATGTTGGCAGTATATTTTATATTACAGATTTCCCATAGAATACATAATCATTTTTTTTATCGACTTCCCATCCCATTTTCTTTGGTGGTTTTCCTCCCTCATTCTTCCCCTTTGCTGCACCCTATCTTTCTTCTTTTATATCATAACCACAATACAATAATCTCTCATTCTTTCTGTTGCTCATAGTTTGAATTGTGCTCGCGAATTCATCATACTATAATATTTCTTCAAACAGTCTGAAAAAGGCTTCCATTCCTCTTTAAAGCAATCATCGTTCTCTAATTTTAGCTGTTAAATTTTGTAGATTCAGCCTAATCCATTGCTTATCCATTCTTCTTTAGTGGGAAGTTCTTCTTTTCATTTCTGTGCATAAAGAATCATAGCTGCTGTAGTTGCATACATAAACAACCTAATCATCTTTTATGAGGACTTCTGTCCTTATAATCCCTAGATACGTTAGTCGATTTTTAAAAAGTCTATATCCCACCTTTGCTCAAAGGGGCTCAAGGCATCGTGCGTGGCTCTCCCTCTCTCCCTGTTGCCCTCACAACAACCCTGTAGGGTAGGCTAGGCTGAGAGACTGTGACTAAACCAAGGTTTACCCGGTGAGCATCATTACTGAGTAGGGATTTGAATTCTTCCAGGCAGCTTTTGGCAAATGAGCCTCTCTCTCCTGGCCTCAGTCCCCTTCCCTGTTTGCAAAATGGGGAATAATGCTGATGTACCTTACAGGGTTGTTTTTGCTTTTATTTAAATCTGCCTTCTGACAAGTCAGACCTATGGGTCTAACAGACCCATCCAGCCCAGATTGTCCATTCATTGACTGCTAGCGGCTGTCCGGGATCCCCAACTGGGGAATGAATCGGGGATCTTCTGCATGCAAAGCTCTGTTGTAATAGAAATGTAGAATCCACTTTCGCCAGGGTGCTCACTTGCATTAAAAATCAGAGGGGGCGGGCAGGGAAACCAACCAACATATTTGCATAGCTGGTATGAAACAGCGCAGTAGGATTTATGGGTTTGTGGTGGCACAGCAAAGATGAGACAGGAGGCAAAGTTCAGGCTTGCGAGGGTGTAGCTGGGAATGCCTGATCATTGCTGCTGTGCAAGCAACAGGATCTGGCGATGTGAGTCAGAGATGCATTATTATAAAGCAATAAACTCTCCCAATTTTCCTTCCTTTACTGCCTCACGGTATCCACCAGTTCTCTGCTGGAAATAATCCTTTCATTAAAATGAAACCCTCAAACTCGGTGGGAGAAAAACATTGGACGTTCAAAAGGAAGCCTGTGCAGAGTGATGCTGTGTTTGAATACTGGGCCCCTGGAAGAGAGTGCAAAGCCATATGCTGAGGGCTAGTGGGGGTGTTGTTGTTTGGTCGTGTCGGACTCTTCGTGACCCCATGGACCAGAGCACGCCAGCCATTCCTGTCTTCCACTGCCTCCTGCAGTTTGGTCAGACTCATGTTGGTAGCTTCGAGAACACTGTCCAACCATCTTGTCCTCTGTCGTCCCCTTCTCCTTGTGCCCTCCATCTTTCCCAACATCAGGGTCTTTTCCAGGGAGTCTTCTCTTTTCATGAGGTGGCCAAAGTATTGCAGCCTCAGCTTCAGGATTTGTCCTTCCAGTGAGCACTCAGGGCTGAATTCCTTAAGAATGGATAGGTTTGATCTACTTGCAGTCCATGGGACTCTCAAGAGTCTCCTCCAGCACCATAATTCAGAAGCATCAATTCTTTGGCAATCAGCCTTCTTTATGGTCCAGCTCTCGCTTCCATACATCACTGCTGGGAAAGTGGGGGTTTTAAGGGATGATAATACTACAGAAGGATGTTAGAAAACAGCAACACAAGCCATTTGACGGAAAGAGAAAATGTGGGGAGAAATTTACGGGAGCCATGACAGTGTGACGGAGATTGTGACGCCATGTGCCATCGAAGAGACTCTTACTTTTTTGTTCGTTCTTTGTTTACGTGCTTTCTTCTGAGCCTCAGATCTAAAAGTGCCCAAATTTGCTCATTCTTCAGCTTGCTGTATAGCCTTCTCTGTTTCTCTTATGTAAATTAAGTAACCGAGGTTGTGAATAAGGTTACAAGTAATAGGCCAAGCCAAGGCATTTTGCAGAAGGAAATCGCAACCCCACCCTCAAATAAAGGCAGGCTGTGTACATACACACCATATATTTAAAGCACATACACACCCTTGCAAAAAATTATCGGAATGGTAGTTTGCTGGGAATTTCAGGGGTAAACTACAGTTCCCAGAGTTCTATTCTTCGGGGTGGGAGATGTTCTTTAAATGCTCCTGTCAGTTTGGGTTTCTCTGTTCCTCAGTTTTTCAGTCTTAACTTCAGTTTGCAACATTTCCACGTCAGTCTGTGGAATGTTTTTCCCCAGTCCTCACAAAAAATCATAAGCATTTTAATGCACATTCCTCCTAATATACACATGTATGGATTTTGCCTAATACACCCATATTTTTTGCAAGCAGTGTCCAATAAACAGTCCAGGATGTGTGCCTGGGTTAATTATCCCTTCACATATGCTGATTCCAGGGGATGAACAGTGGTTATCCCCCATCTTGAACACACATGAGTTTAGCTGTTAACCTAACGGAGGGTTTCAAAAAGTGAAAATTCACACACATTTGTTGAGCTTTTTGTGGGAGGGCAAAGTCGTTCAACTTTTTTTTTGTAGGGGGCAAAGTTGTTCAGCTTTTTTTCCTGCAAAATCTCCCAAAACAATCTGAAATTTTTGATCTCTATTTTTAAGGAATTTTGCCAAAAAAACCTACCACTTCTGACATGGGTTGCCCCGGACATTTTAACCGATTTTTGGAAATTCCGCCTTGGAGCTACCGTGTTTCTCCTAAAATAAGACACGTCTTATATTTATTTTTCCTCCAAAAAAACACACCACGGCTTATTTTCTGGTGATGTCTTATTTTTTTGAGCGGGAGCTGGCAACAGCATGCTGCGCCGAGCCCCGACCTGTTGAGAGCCGGCAGCAGCGCACCGCGCGGGACCCGTTGAGAGCCGGGGAGCAGAAAATAAAAATGGCAAGGCTGCCCTTGTAACAAAGCACAATAATACCGTAATTCTGCGGAGCTCAGCGGGGTTCCGGCCCTCCCATTTGCGTGCTGCTGGGGAGCAGAAGAAACGCCGTGATCCAAGGATCCAAATGCGTCGGCGGAGCAGGAAGCAGCCGCATAGGCGGCTGTGAGAGAAGCGGCAGCGGAGGAACCGGCAAGAGGCAGCAGCACGGGAGCCGCTTCGGGGAGCGCAGCGCAGCGCGAAGAGCCTGGTGAGAGGCAGCTGTGGATGAAGCCCGGGATCTGCGTGGGCGACTGGGGGCGAGCGCCCTGAGCGCTGCGGCGGTGGCGAAGAGGCGCCCGATCAGCTGAGAAGCGGGCTGATCGGGCGCCTCTTCGCTACCGCCACAGCGCTCAGGGCGCTCGTCCCCAGTCGCCCACGCAGATCCCGGGCTTCACCTGCAGCCGCAGCTGCCTCTCACCAGGCTCTTCGCGCTGCGCTGCACTCCCCGAAGCGGTTCCCACCCCCGCAAAACACAGTGAGGCGGCCGCGGGGGAAGTGCCGAGAGCGCCCAGGAGCGCGGCTGCAGCGACGGTAATCCCAGGGGCTGCGGAGGTGGCTGTGGGCGCGCGCCAAGCCCCAAAGCACGGCGGCGGCGCTGGAGACAGCCACTGCGAGTGGCATGAAAAGAAGAAGATCGCCAGCAAGCGCGCTGTTGCTTCTTGCCGGCTCTTCCGAACGCGCTTAAATGCCTTCCTTTCCTTGCCAGACCTGCTCCCCCCCCGGCTTATTTTCGGGGGATGTCTTATATTTATTCTACTAATGAAAAGCATGACATGGCTTATTTTTGAGGACCGTCTTATTTTAGGAGAAACACTGTATTTCCGACAGATGAATCCCAGATGTGTCCGTGAAAATCCCAGCCCTGCTTAACATACCAGTTCTAATCAAATCCTTACATTTATTAAACCCCAAGCAATTTAGCACCCACAGATCTATAACAATATCCTCCTTCCTTCACAGAGATTTGGCTCGGAAAGACAGAAACGGAGCGTCTGATCCGTTCGTCAGAGTCCGCTATAATGGCAAGACGCAGGAAACTTTGGTGAGCTCCAGCTGTAAGGAAAACAAAACAAGGTGCCGGTGTTGGGGGGGGGTTAGGGGAAGGGCTACATAAAGCATTTAAGGGCAGATCCATGCCAGGCACAGAAAGTATGTTGCTCTCCCCTAGAAAGTACCACGGGAACTGTAGTTTAAGGTTGTTGGGAATGACGCTCTGTAAGGCTGAAACTGCCCTTAGAGCTTATCCCTTATCCTGGGATCGTTTAGGGTGGGGAGCTGTGAGCTTTAAATGTGTGGTCTGGATCTGTGCTCTGGAAAAGTAGCCAGTGCATCTGCCAACTATATCCCACTTTCGTATTTGTTTCCCTAGCCTTAAGTCCAGATGGGCAGGGTACAAATACAGTGGTACCTCTGGGTAAGAATTTAATCGTTCTGGAGGTCTGTTCTTAACCTGAAACTGTTCTTAACCTGAGGTACCATTTTAGTTAATGGGGCCTCCCATTGCCACTGTGCCACTGGCACACAATTTCTGTTCTCATCCTGAGGTAAAGTTCTTAACCTGAGGTACTACTTCTGGGTTAAATAAAAAAATTCCTTCAGTAGCACCTTAAAGACCAACTAAGTTTTTATTTTGGTATGAGCTTTTGTGTGCATGCACACTTCTTCAGATACACAGATACACTGAAACAGAAGTAACCAGACCCTTATGTATATTCAGAGGGTGGTGGGGGTGGGTGGGAATGGGTGATGGGCTGATAGGAGTGGTAAACCTGTTGATGGCTGTTAACGACTGCTGATGACTGCAATAGGTCCTGCGGGGAAAAAGCAAGGGCTGAGGCGCTAAAGAAAGCTTGATCATGCATAATGAGATAAGAATCCTATGTCTTTGTTCATCCCAGGTGGCTCCATGGTTTTAAGCTTGGTAATGAGTTCCAATTCAGCAACTTCCCTTTGCTGAATTGAAGTTGCTGAATTGGAACTCATTACCAAGCTTAAAATGAGTCGTGACTGCGGCCGTGCCTTGCCTCGCCCTCGCCCGCCCTGCCACCCCCTCTCGCCTGCCCGACCCTCCCGTCCTCTCCAGCCAAGCAGGGTAGCCGCCAACGCTGCCAGCCCCAGAAGCACAAGGTGGCCGCTGCCGCGGCGGCGCTGGCCCTGTAGCCCTGGCCATGTTCCCACTTCTTGGCCCCTCCCCTTCCCTCCCGTGCCTTGGCCCCTCCCCTGAACGACCATGGCTTCCCCCCCTAGTTTTGATCCTGGCTACGCCCCTGCCTCCTCCTGTTCTCACCAGCATCTTTTAAAGAATTTGCTTTCGGGAGGAAGAATTTGCTTCCTTTATTGGCTTTGCCTGTTGTCCAGGTGATCAAAAAATCTTGCTACCCAAGGTGGAACGAGACCTTTGAGTTCGACCTGGACGAGTCGGCCGTGGAGAAGCTCTGCGTCATCGAAGTATGGGATTGGGATCTCGTCAGCAGGAATGATTTTCTGGGGAAGGTGAGCAGCGGGGAAAGAGGGCTTGGAAGAAGACAGACATTTAAATGTTCTCCCAGCAAGGGGAATGTCCTGTTCAAAGGCCAATCTCTTCGTTTTTCTGCCTTTGCATTCTGTGTACTTTTTTTTTTTTTAGGAACCCCCGCTTTGAGGAGGGTGGGGGAATAAGCATTTTAAAATCAAATACGATTGCAGCAAGCATGTGGAAAAGGCTGGAGTGACGGGCAGATGGAAAAAATGGTCCTACATTTGGTGTGCCTCTTGTACACTGCCCCGTGCAATTGGAGGGCGGGTTTTAAATGCTTCTCATATATAAAAATAAATGGAAAAAGCTGCCGCTCAGGGAATGCAGCTCTCGACAGACAAGGGCATTGTCTTCTTACAATACTGAATTTATGGGGGTGCTCAGAAGTGTGGCTGAGTGCCCAGTTTTTGGTATACATTGCTAACCAATAGGTCTTTCCTGTTCCCTGCTCCCAGGCCTGTATAGTGTTGGGGGCAGCCAGGTACACTTACCCCAGGCCTCAGAGGGCTAAGCCGGCTGGTGGGCCCTGCCCTGCCAGTTTATAACTTTATTCTAACAACATTCCTGCCCTGAGCCTCAGACTAGCTGTGCATGGGCGTACCTGCTCCTATCTGGTTATGTTTTTTTTGAAATGGGATGTGCTGGGGGGACATGGAAGATCATGAAGCCTTGCTTCAGATGGGAGAAAGCACAGCTCTCTCTTTTCCTTTCCTTTTGCAGGTAGTATTCAATGTCCAAGGGCTGGATGCAGTCCAACAAGAGGAAGGGTGGTTTATGCTCCGACCGGACAAATCAAAGCCAAGGCGGGACGAGTGAGTCTCTGTTTTCCAAAGGGGAGCTTGTTTGCCCCTAAGTCACCCGGTATGGGATTTTGCTGTTGCCACAGTCCTGCTAGAGTGTTTAAGGAATGCGGGGGGCACTGTGGTCTAGACCACTGAGCCCCTTGGGCTTGCCGATCAGAAGGTCGGCAGTTCGAATCCCCGTGAGGGGGTGAGCTCCCATTGCTCTGTCCCAGTTCCTGCCAACCTAGCAGTTAGAAAGCATGTCAAGTGCAAGTAGATAAATAGGTACCGCTGCAGCAGGAAGGTAAACGGTGTTTCCGTGCACTCTGGTTTCCGTCACGGTGTTCCGTTGCGCCAGAAGCGGTTTAGTCATGCTGGCCACATGACCTGGAAAGCTGTCTGTGGACAAACTTCGGCTCCCTCGGCTTGAAAGCGAGATGAGCGCCACAACCCCATAGTCGCCTTTGACTGGACTTAACCGTCCAGGGGTCCTTTACCTTTTACCTTTACCTTTAGAGTGTTTGCCTTACTTACCTTACTGGACTTGTCCCTGATGAAATAGTTTCTCCTTGGAGCCAGGGGCATAAAAATCTCTTCTGCCCAGGGGTGGCGGCAGAGGTCATTTATTGATTCCTTTCGTAAAATTTATGTCCCACTTGACGGTATAGAAAAGCCTCAAAGCAGTTTCATAAATGCAGCCCTGCATCCTAGCATTACCCAGTCATTGCTGTTCCGCTATAAAGCTGTAGAAGGAGAAGACTGTAGCTGTAGAAGGAGAAGGAATTGTCTCCAGCGTTTTATTCCACGCGGTTTTCTACGCGCCCCGGTTTAAGTTCAAATATCAGCAAAGGAACTTTACCGTCAGGGTCGCTCCATGCAACAGGCTTCTCGCTGGGTAAGTCGCTCACTTTGCCTCAGTGCCCAGGGTCCTTCCTCTCCTCAGCTTTTTTTGCGAGGGATACCAAGGAAACCATGCAGGCACCACCGGCTTTTCGGGCGGGGAGCGCTTCCCCGACCTTTTAACTATGTTTGGGGGACGTTTAGCCGTCCGTCACCCCCTTTAACCCAGCGAAATTCCCCAAAAGCTAGAGAGCTCCGGGGGCGCGTTGGTTTGCGATCCGCGGCAAAACCGGAAGTCCCCTTCAAAACAGAACCTAAAGACTGCTACAAAACCACAAGGGCCTGTAGCTCATGTCCTAACTGAGACCTGTGGCTCTCTAGGCATCCTTGCTGGCTGTGAGTGATGGAAGTTGCATTTGAGTAGCATCTCTCCTGAAGGATTCTGTGGTCCACGGTGGGACCACGTAGCTAGTTTGCATCTACCGCATGACACCCTTTCCCCTTCCTTTCCAGGGGCAACCTGGGCTCCCTACACCTCCAGCTGCAGCTTCGGGACGAGACGGTGCTTCCGTCCATCCACTACCAGCCTCTTGTCCAGCTTCTGTGCCAGGAAGTTAAAGCAGGTGCCCAGGTGAGATCCATTGCTTTTGGCGGGCAGGCCCTTGGAACTGGGGTGACCCAGGTCCTTCCCTTCGCTCAGCTGTAAGGCTCGCTGGCTCACCAGTCGTTCTCTCTTAGTTTAACCTACTTCGCAGGGTTGTTGTGAGTATAGAAATGCATTTGGAACCAGTGCATGCTGCCTTTAGCTTTTTGGGAGAAAGGTAGGACAGCGATCTTAGAGGTGCGCCCCTGTTTAGACATGCATTCCCCTGATCTCCAGGCCTGAACCTCCTGATCTAATCGCTTTAATTGTTAATGCTGTTTTTAATGGGCTTGTTTTATTGCACTTCTTAATTATAGACACTTGGAATGCCTTGACGAAATTGACTTATTGTGCACTTTGATTGCACATGGATATGTTTTGTAATTTGGTTTTACACTTGTAAGCTGCTTAGAAGCCATGTTGGCAAGCGAGCAGAATGTTATATAAATAAATAACGCCGTTAAAGAAATATTTGACGATGTTGAGAATACACCCCCCCCCTAATTTTGTGCATGCAAGTGCGGTGGGGGAACTCTCCGTCATGCTTTAATTGAATTTTTTTTCTCCTCCTCCTGAGGTTCATGTGCGTTACAGCCTCCCTGGGGGGGGGGTCTATCTCCTCAGCCACTCCCCTACTTTTTTCCCCCTCCTGGCAGGACGGGAAAGTCCATTTAATAACCCTGATTGACGACACAACGACCGCTGAGTGCAGGCAGGAAGTTGCCATTAACCTTGTCAAGCTCTTCGTGGGCCAAGGGTTGGCCAAAGAGTTCTTGGACCTCCTCTTCAAGCTGGAACTGGATAAAACCGGTAAGGATCCTGGGCGCATCACTGGGACATGGGAGGGTACCATGCTCTGTACAGCTGGGGTACCATTTTATGTCACTAGAATGGAGGAGAGAGTACAATGCATAGGGGGGAGGAATGATGAGAAGAAGAGGAAGAGGAAGAGGAAGAGGAAGAGGAAGAAGAAGAAGAAGAAGAAGAAGAAGAAGAAGAAGAAGAAGAAGAAGAAGAAGAAGAAGAAGAAGAAGTAGTTTATTATTACCCCGCCCATCTGGCTGGGTTTCCCCGGCCACTCTGGGCAGCTTCCAACAAAATATTAAAATACAATGGTCTGTTAAACATTAAAAGCTTCCCTAAACAGGGCTGCCTTCAGATGTCCTCTAAAAGTCTGGTAGTTGTTTTCCTCTTTGACATCTGGTGGGAGGGCGTTCCACAGGGCGGGTGCCACTACTGAGAAGGCCCTCTGCCTGGTTCCCTGTAACTTGGCTTCTCGCAGCAAGGGAACCGCCAGAAGGCCCTCGGCACCGGACGATGTTCAGTCCTGCTCCCAAAAACTGATCGGTTGGACCTGGGCATGGGCAATTCCTTACCACATATGGCATTTCCAGACTGCTACTGTAATTTGGGTGGGATTCAGTCGCATGCTGGCAAATTCAGATTCCTAGAATCATAGATGGGGCAGCTCAGTAGAAGGGAGCTTCCTATGTTCCTGTGTTCTGTTTCAGATGAGCCAAACACTCTGTTTCGGAGCAACTCTCTAGCCTCTAAGTCAGTGGAGTCATTTCTGAAGGTACTTGATGGGTTTGTGGTTCACTTGTGTGAATCTTGATTATGTTTATACCTTTCTGTTTTTCCATCCATCTATATATCTCCCGGGGTAGCTCAGTCAGAGCACGAGCCTCTCAGTCTCGGGGTCGTGGGTTCAAGCCCCATGTTGGGCAAAAGATTCCTGCATTTCAGGGGGGGCTGGACTAGAGGGGAGCCTCGTGGTCCCTTCGCACTCTACGATTTTATGATTCTCTACCACCGTCTGATCATTCAACCCTCTCTCTCCGGTTCTGCCCCCAAATCTTCCCACCTGCAGGTGGCAGGGATGCAGTACCTCCACAGAGTCCTTGGGCCGACAATCAACCGAGTGTTTGAAGAGAAGAGATGCGTTGAGCTGGATCCCAGCAAAGTGGAGAGCAAGGATATTGGGTAAGAGAGCCGGGACCAGGGAACTTTCTCAGGCTGTGCATATTGCTGTGAGTTTTGGGAGCGAGGGTTAGTACGCAGGACGCCAGGGTGGGTCTCTACTCATTTCTGGGGGTCCTGGATTCAGCAGGGGTTAAAACTGAATAGGTTGGTGAAGTAGGCAGGAAGGCCAGCTTCTTGCTGGATGAGTTGATGGCCCTAAATACTGTTGGTAGTAGAACAGAGGAAGCTGTGCTGTGCCAGAAAGCAAATGGGTGGGCCCCTGTTATGTACTAAGCTTGGATCCTAGAACAATAGGCAAGTAGGATCCTAGAATGCAACAACTGATTGGCTTGCAGGAGAAGACCAATCAGGCTCTAGGAAGAAGTTAATCAGCCTATTAGGCTGGTAGGATCGTAGAATGCAACAACTGATTGGCCTGCAGAAAAAGACCAATCAGGCCCCAGGAGGGAAGCAGAATCAGCCAATCAAACGGGACTCGTGTAAATAATATATAAAAGCCTGGGGTTTGGGGGGGCATTTCATCCACTGTTTTACAAGCTGCAATAAAGACCATGAAGTCACTACAGGACTCCGAGTATATATCAGCCCCTCTCCCTCACCTGGATGCTAGTGAGTGGGAAGAACTATAGCCAAGAATGGCTGAGCTGGGCTAGAAGCAGGCAGAAGCAGAGAGTGAGAGTTGTGCTTGATTTCTGCTTCAATCCAAGCCTGTGAGCAAGACTTTCTGGGGTGTTTGATGTGATCCCCTCTATCATAGGCCCAGGTTTTGTGTGTGTGTGTGTGTGTGTGTGTGTGTGTGTGTGTGTGTGTGTATATATATATATATATATATATATATATATATATATATATATATATATATAATATGTGTGTGTGTGTGTGTGTGTGTGTGTGTGTATAAACGCTTTATCTTAAAGACTCCCCTGTCCCTCATTCCAAGGAAACCAAACCCTGGGTAAGCACCCGGAACCACCGAAATCTTGCACCACTCTGAAATTTTTGTGGTGTGCAATAATATGGGCAGACACACACATGATATAGTATCACAACACTCCACTATGACTAGGAAAATACAGCAATGACATTGTTCCACTTCCATTGAGCACAGTTAAATTATTAAAACGTGGTCACGTGTGTGGAGGCCCAAACTGCGGTCCCTTGCGATTTACTCCTGTTTGCGATTTGCGCAAGAAACACCAGATTCTATTTGTAAAACCAGTTCATACATTTATATCCTGTCTTTCCTCCTGGAGCTCGAGGCAACGCACGTGCTCCCCTTGCCTTCCGTTTAATCCTCACAACAGCCCTGTGGTGTAGGTTAGGCTGAGCGAGACAGCGGCTGACCCAAGGGTCACACCCAGCGAGCTTCACGGCAGAGGGAGGGGATTTGAAAGCCTGGTCCCTGCAAGGGCCTGGACTAAACCACGTTGGCTTATGCAGATGGCAGCAATGATGCCAGAAAGGTGGCACAATCTCGGGGGCGGGAAATCCATTTATTTCTTTTTGTTCCTCTTCCTGCGGCAGCTGCTCCAGCCTCCATCGGATCCAGAGCGAAAGCGACGTCATCCAGCAGAGTGCTCAGCACCTTCGGTCCTATCTCGGCGACCTGCTTGGCACCATCGCCAAGTCCGCCAAGGCGTGTCCCGCCGTCATCCGTGCCACTTTCCAGCTGCTCTTCAAGAGGGTTGGGGAACAGTTCCCCGAAGAGAAGGATCAGGTCAGCACAGTGGGACCCTCCTCCTCATCGCCTCTGTCCTGGCCTGCTCTAACCACTGAACTGCACCGCTTCACCCACTACGGACATTCTGGTCAAACATGGGAGGGTTTTTCATCATATTTGCTTGGCAGGTGCTTGAGCAGTGTGGTTGCCAAGAATTGTCCCTTGAGGACTAGGAGCTTGGGCCAGCAGATGCTGACTAGTGGCTAGCACAGGCTCTCTCTCTCCCTTCCCCCATCCCTTTTGGATGTTGACATCTGTGTTATCACTCCTTTTTCACTTGCAGAATGTGAAGTTCATCGCCATCACCAGTTTCCTCTGCCTTCGCTTCTTCTCTCCGGCCATCATGTCCCCCAAATTGTTCCACCTGCAGGAGAAGCACGCAGACGCCCGCACCAGCCGCACCCTCCTGCTCATGGCCAAGGTAAGAGCCTGGCTGGGCTTCACCTCCTGGACAAGAAGGAGAGCACCTGCTTTTAAATCCAACCCCAGCATCTGCACACAGAAAATGCTGGCCCTGTGATCAGAGCTGGCTGCCATTTTAATTCCCCACAATGCCCCTGATGTTAGCATCACTGAGGAATTATGGGAAATGGGAACGGCAGCTCCTGGAGCCAGCCACCATTTTAATTTCACACATGGCTCCCATTTTTATTTCACACAATTCCCCTGGTCTTAGCTGCCAAGTATCCCGTTTTTCGCGGGAAACCCCCAGATTTTAATCTGTTTCCCGCTGTTCTCCCGAATGGAGAAAAATCCCGGAAATCCCCCAGATTTCCTACCTGCCAGGGAGCCTCCATTTTGGGTGCTGCTCTGCCCATGTGTGGGCACCGGAAATCGGGCAGAGTGGCACCGGAAGTCGCTTCTCCGCTCTGCCCGATTTCCGATGCCCACACATGGGCAGAGCGGCCCCGGAAGTTGCTTCTACGCATTTTTCAGCGGGAGACTTGGCAGGTATGCCCCTGGTGTTAGTATCACTCTGGGGAATTGTGGGAAATTAGAACAGCAACTCCTAGAGCCAGCCCCCATTTTAATTTCTCAAATGGCTGCCATTTTAATTTCCCACAGTGCCCCTGGAGTTAGCATCACTCCGGGGAATTGTGGGGAATGGCAGCTCCTAGAGCCAGCCACCTGGTGCTATTTGAACACTACTTCTGCTTCCCACATGGACTGTGTCCAAGGTCTCCCAGAGAGCTTCCTAGAATTTTCGAATTGAAAGGGCCATCAAGGGTCATCTAGTCCAACCCCATGCAACACAGGAATCTCAACTAAAATACTGGTAACAGATGGCCATCCAACCTCTGCTTAAAAAGCTGCAAGAAAGGGGAGTCCACAACCTCCCAAGGGAGACCGTTCCACTGTCAAACAGCTCTTACCGTCAGAAAAGTTTTCCTGATGTTTAGTTCGAATCTCCTTTCTTGTAACTTGAAGCCATTGGGTTCAGGTCCTACCTTCCAGAGCAGGAGAAAACAAGCTTGCTCCATCTTCCATGTGACAGCCCTTTAGATATTTGAAGGTGGCCATCGTAGCACCTCTCAGTCTCCGTTCCCCCCCCCCCAAACTAAACATACCCAGCTCCCTTGACTGTTTCTCATAAGACTTGGATTCCAGGCCCATCATCATCTTGGTTGCCCTCCTCTGCACACCTTCCAGCTTGTCAATATTCTTCTTAAATGGTGGAGCCCAGACCTAGCTGTCCAGGACCTGAAGCACAGGTCTCCTCTGCCTCTTAGGCCCCCTGTGTCCTCTCTGCCATGCACCACACCAGCTTTTCACTTGATTTGTGGAGGCCTGTCCTTGACCTGTGGTCACCTCTCTGAATTCTCGCTTGCCAGGCTGTTCAGAATGTGGGGAACATGGACGCCGGTATCAGCCGTACCAAGGAACCCTGGATGGCTCCACTGCAGCCCACCATCCAACAGGGCGTCGCACAGATGAAGCGGTTCCTCCTCCAGTTGATTGACATTGAGGAGAAAGAAGGTTGGTGACTGAGGGCAGCCCCAAGCGCCTGGATCTGGTTCCCTCTGCTTGTGGATTGGAGGGAAAGAAGGTGCTTTGCAGGGCTACCAAATAATCATTTTCTTACTGGTGTGACCAATGAACAGCGTTTTATTTGGGGTGGCGGTTGTGGGGTGAGCTTGAAAACCAGGAGTCAGGCACCCACGCCGTATATATAACGCACATTTAAAGCATGCTCCTTCCCACAAAGAATCTTGGGAACTGTATTTTTTTTAAAAAAAAAAATTTTTAATTGATTTTACAAAATTGATTGCGAAAACAAACACAACAATACCCAACACAATAATACATTACAATACAATACAAACAAACAAACAAAAAATACCAATTTAATATAAATTCAGGGACCCAGGTGGCGCTGTGGGTTAAACCACTGAGCCAGGCCCTACGGCTTGCTGATCAGAAGGTTGGTGGTTCGAATCCCTGTGACGGGGTGAGCTCCCGATGCTTGGTCCCAGCTCCTGCCAACCTAGCAGTTCGAAAGCATGTGAAAATGCAAGTAGATAAATAGGAACCGCTACAGCGGGAAGGTAAATGGCGTTTCCATGTGCTGCTCTGGTTTGCCAGAAGCGGCTTTGTCATGCTGGCCACATGACCTGGAAGCTATACGCCGGCTCTCTCGGCCAATAATGCGAGATGAGCGTGCAACCCCAGAGTCGGTCACGACTGGACCTAATGGTCAGGGGTCCCTTTACCTTTACCTTTACCTTTACCTAATATAAATTCAATTTTTATCATTGTTATATGGGCTTCCCCATGTCCCCACTATCTGATTTCCATTTCCAATCCAATTTAGCAATTTATTATATCATATTTATATACATTTTATATCGCTTAACCCTATTTATGAATTCTTCACATTCCTGCCTTTCTCCCCCCCCACGACCTCCCCCTGCCACCAGAAGACCCCAGAGTGAGGAAAAGAGAAGGGCAGTTCTTTATATCCAGCCTCTCCCCACTCCCACCCATGAATCTTGGGAACTATAGTTCACCCCTCGCAAGGCTGCAGTTCCCAGCAACCCTAAACAAACTACATTGCCCAGAATTCTTTGAGGTGGGCATAGTATGTACACAGGCAAAGCGACTGGGATATGAACTTTCGCCCTCACCCCCCACCAGATCCTAGGTGGCAAACCGTTCTCTCTTTTTCTCAGGGTGGATCTACACTATAACTAAGTCAGAAATTAAATCGTTATAACCACACACAAAAAACCCTGTGTAAAAAAATCGCGCAGAAAATTTGTTTGCTCTCTGGAGCCATCTGCTGTTGTATGTTTGGAACACATTCAAAGTGTGGCTTTTTAACTAATGTAGCTGAGTCCTCAGTCTTTCTCGCTGCAATATGGGGCTAGATAATAATGACTTACCTTACAGAGTAAGCTGTATGTGACACACTTTGATTGCTAGGTGGGTTGATTTAAAAAATAAAATCCAGTCAGTTTTGTTCTGGTTTTGTACTATCTTTGCAGAATTAGGCCCGCAGAGGTCCCCCTCCCTGCAGACCCAGGTTGTGAAAGAAGGGCCTCTGTTTATCTATAAGGCCAGAAGCAAAGGCCCTCTCCTCTCGTCCTCCTTTAAGAAGCTCTACTTCTCCCTAACCAGCGAAGCCCTCACCTGTGCCAAGACACCAAGCTGCAAGGTAAGGAGGCAGCAGGGAGGGCTGCTGCTGTCATGGCCGCCTGGTGGACTTTCCAGAAGGTTCTAGAAAGCCACTGCCACGGGCACAGGGTATCGGATTACACGGGCTTTCGCCTGATCCAACAGGGCTCCTCCACCTGTGACGTACTTACGGGACTTGTCTTTTCAGAAAAGCTCCTTCATCACACCAGCCAGCATCCGGGCAGCCGAAAAGGTGGAGGAGAAGAGCTTTGGCAACTCTCACGTCATGCAGATCATCTACGCCAACGAGGCTGGCCAGACAGACACCGCTTACCTGCAGTGCAAGGTTGCCGTAGTTGGGGATCCATTTTAGGTGGGGAGGGAGAGCCTACAGCAGGCATCCCCAAACTGTGGCCCTCCAGATGTTGTGGCCTACAACTCGCATGATCCCTAGCTAACAGGACCAGTGGTCGGGGAAGATGGGAATTGTAGTCCAAAACATCTGGAGAGCCGAAGTTTGGGGATGCCTGGCCTACAGTCATAGCTGTCAACCCTCCCTTTTTTGCGGGAAAGTCCCTTATTCCAAGCCACAGCTGTCAACCTTCCCTTTTTTTGCTGGAAATTCCCTTATTCCAGCGCCGTTTCCCGCTGCTATCCTGGATTGTTAGATATACCGTAGACCAGGGGTCAGCAACCTTTTTCAGCCGTGGTCCGGTCCACCATCCCTCAGACCATGTGGTGGGCCAGACTATATTTTGGGGGGAAATGAACGAATTCCTATGCCCCACAAATAACCGAGAGATGCATTTTAAATAAAAGGACACATTCTACTCATGTAAAAACACGCTGATTCCTGAACTGTCCGCGGGCTGGATTTAGAAGGCGATTGGGCTGCATCCGGCCCACGGGCCTTAGGTTGCCTACCCCTGCCGTAGACTGTCCCCGGGACAGGTGAGGCTCCTGATCCCTTATTTTCAAATCCGAAAGTTGACAGCTATGCTACAGTGGGTGATGACAGTGGTTCCAGCAGCACGCCATTTGCAAGCCTGTTGTTTTCTCGAGAGGCTTGGAAAGTGGCACATGGCTTGCTCCTTTTGTCCCGCTGCTTTTTCATTGGTCCAGCATGTTTTGCAGCACTAACAAAAACGAACAGACAGACAGACAGAAAAACAAACAAACAAAAAAGCATTTCTTGGAAACAGGACCTGCAATGCCTGCTTGACCCGAGGGCAGAACACATGAGCACCCAACAAACAATTTTACTTGTGCCATTTCAGCATTCAGTATGTGGCTGAAGGCCAGCCAGTTGAAATCACACAAATTAAATTAAAGGGGAGCATCCCATCTATGCTCCCCTTTACTTATATCTCTTTATCTCCTCCTCCCCTGTTTGACTTCCACTTATCTCTCTCTCGGGTTCGTCAGATGCTATATTACAGTACTGCTTCCCCAGATTTCTTCTAATATATAACCTAGGATATCCTATATATACAAATTCATCTTTCATCCATTCAATCAACTTAAAACAAATCATAGCTGTTCATTACGAGATCTTAAAAATAAACCCAGGATTTTATGGTGGGGCACTGTCTTTTCATGTATTCTCCAAACTTATCCCAATTGCCGTCTCTGTCTCTGTGACTTTTCAGTGTGTGAACGAACTCAACCAGTGGCTGTCGGCCTTGCGGAAGGTTTGTGTGAACAACGCAGGGATGCTGTGCTCCTACCACCCCGGCGTATTCCGAGGAGACAAATGGAGCTGCTGCCACCAAAAGGACAAAGGCGGTACTGTGCCCTTTATTGGCCAACGCTATCCCAGTGACATAGAATCATAGAATTGTGGAGTGGGAAGGGATCCCCGAGGATCATCTAGTCTAACCCCCTCCAACGCTAAAGCATCCATGACAGGCGGCCATCCAGCCTCTACTTAAAAACCTCCCATGAAAGGAGAGTCCACAATCTCCTGAGGGTGTCTGTTCCACTGTTGAACGGCTCTTACTGTCAGAAAGTTCAGTAGGGTGGCAGTTGCCTTCAACCTTACTTTTAAATAATAAAATAAAGCCTTTATTTAGCAAAATATAAGCTGTGAAGGAGCAGGCAGAATTACACCAAGAAAAGAAAAGAAAAAAGAAAATGATTTCTATGTATTAGCCCTTGCTAACATTTTCTGTGATAACATGGAACTCCCTCCCACAAGAAATCTATGTGTCGCTTTTTGTGGCCCTCTAGATATTCTTAGGGATGCGGGTGGCACTGTGGTCTAAACCACAGAGCCTAGAGCCTAGGTGAGCTCCCGTTGCTCGGTCCCAGCTCCTGCCCACCTAGCAGTTCGAAAGCACATCAAAGTGCAAGTACATAAATCCGTACCACTCCGGCGGGAAGGTAAACGGTGTTTCCGTGTGCTGCTCTGGTTCACCAGAAGTGGCTTAGTCATGCTGGCCACATGACCTGGAAGCTGTCTGCGGACAAACACCGGCTCCCTTGGCCTATAGAGCGAGATGAGCACACAACCCCAGAGTTGTCCACGACTGGACCTAACGGTCAGGGGTACCTTTACCTTTAGATGTTCTTAGACTACAACTCCCATTAGCTTTGTCTGCTGACTGGGGCTGATGGGATTTGGAGCCCAATAATTTTTGAAGGACCACAAATGATCATGATGTTGTTGTTGTTGTTCCATTATATGCCACCTTTTTCCACCAAGGAGTATCCATGGTTCTCCCCCTCCTCAATTCAGTCCCTACAACAACCCTGTGAGGTAGGCTAGGCTGAGAGACTGACTGGCCCAAGGTCACCCAGTGAGCTTCATGGCTGAGTCGGGATTTGAACCCTGGTCTCTCCCAGGTACTAGTCCAGTACTCTAACCACTGTACGACACTGACACTCACTCACCCCTGGCTTAGCTCTTACAGCAGCCTTCCTTTGACATGAGTATGCTCCCTCAAAACCTTGTTGAATACACATGGCAGGAACAAAAACCCTTCAGCCTTTCATTAAAACTGGGCCTCCTTAAATAAACCTCACTTTAAAACAACACTCCTTTGCCTGCTAGGACTGGGCTGTGACAAAACCCGGCATGGAGTTACTCTGCGGGAATGGAATGACCCTTTGGATCCCGACTTAGAGGCTCAGTTGATTTTCCGACACTTGCTTGGGGTGCGAGAAGCAATGAGGTAAGTTGACTGGCCCTCCCTCCCGCCCTCCCTTCCTGAATTACAAGGTATGCTTGTGGGTGGGTCTCACTTTTAATTGTTTTATGGGTTTTTTTAAAAATGGTGTACTATAAACAACCAAGCCATAGAACTCTCTGCTCATTCCGTTGCGGAGGTAATTCTAGGGTGCACTAACCCCCACCCTTTCATTTCTTACTGTTCAAAGGGAAAAATATTTGGAACTGTCAACTCTGGAGAAAAATGAAAATCTTCATTTGACCCAGAATGAAGGTATGACTCAACAGTACCGTTTTAACTGTGGAGAGCGAAGTGGACTGAAGCTGGATTGGTCATAAAGCCATGGAGTTGGAAGGGGACCCCGTGGGATCGGTTATCTAGTCGAACCCCCTGTAATGCAGGAATCACAGTTGAATAATCTGACAGGTGGCCATTGAACCTCTTTTTAACACCCTCCAATGGAGGAGAGACCACCTTGCAAGGTTGTCCATTCTACCGTCAAGCAGCTCCTACTGTCAGAAAGTTGTCTCTAATGTTTAGTTAGAATCTCCTTCCTTATCATTTGAAGCCATTGGTTTCCTCTCCACTGGAGCAGCAGAAAACAAGTTTTCTCCATCTTCCCTGTCACAGCCCTTCAGATAGTTGAAGAGGGCTCTCGTATCACCTCTCAGCCTTCTCTTCTCCAAGCTAAACAACACCCCCCCAACTGTTCCCCATAAGGCTTGGTTTCCAGATCCTTCAAGCTTTATCAGTTCACTTTCTCAGGGGGAACAAAAGACTTTTCAGGCCAGCTTCTGTAAGGGAGGGAGAGTTGTCAGTTTGGCTGGGATTATGACACTGCAGAGCAGCAGACTAGAAAAGAGATCCCAGGGTATAGGGAAGCTCAGAGGCAAGCAGGCTGAAGAAAGCAGAAATATTCTTTTAGCATGAAGGCTTGACCCAAAAGTAATGAAGTAGTATGGAAAACGGGATTCTTTGGTTGAAAAATTTCAATTTAAACATGGGAACCTCTTTCGATTTAAAGATGTTCAATAGAAAATTCAGCAGTGGGAAAGCCTTGGTTGCCTCTGCTCTTTTTAAAGAATACTTAACACTTTGGGTTGAATACTCAAACATGGATGGCTCTCTCCAGCCATCATCATCATCATCATCATCATCATTATTAAAAGGTACTTCTTGCAGCAGAGGGACACGGGTGGCGCTGGGGGTTAAACCACTGAGCCTCTTGGGCTTGCTGATCAGAAGGTCGGTGGTTCGAATCCCTGCGACGGGGTGAGCTCCCGTTGCTCGGTCCCAGCTCCTGCCAACCTAGCAGTTCGAAAGCACGTCAAAGTGCAAGTAGGTAAATGGGTACCGCTCTGGCGGGAAGGTAAATGCGTTTCCATGCGCTGCTCTGGTTTTGCCAGAAGCGGCTCAGTCATGCTGGCCACATGACCCGGAAAGCTGTCTGCGGACAAATGCTGGCTCCCATGGCCTATAGAGCGAGATGAGCGCGCAACCCCAGAGTCATCTGTGACTGGACTGGTCCATTTACCTTTATCTTTACTTCTTACAGCATGACTAAGGAAAGGGAGATTCATGCATCCTTACTGATATATTGACAAACTACTGTGAATGGACTACCTGCACATAATCCTGTTCTCTCTCTCTCTCTCTCTCTCTCTCTCTCTCTCTCTCTCTCTCCTGCTACAGACCCTGAAAATGCCGAGGGACCTAGCCGGCTTTTCCAGGTGTTGCAAGATCTTGAAGAAATTCACAGTAAGGAGCTTTCCCGGTTGAGCGACTTGGCTAACCAGGACCGAAATCATCTTGTGGAGCTGCAGACGTGACTGTTCGCACAGGCTAGGCCCACTTCTGCCTCCTTCGGGCAGTTCTGCTGCCAAACATCTGGAATAGAGGGTGTTTCTCCTCTTTCTGTCTCTCTTTCTCTCTCTCTCTCTGGACTTGTGATCACCTGATGGGATGGAAATGGGATAGAGTGGGGCCCTGATTCTCATAACCTGCATCACCTTTCCTTTTGGGAACGACTCTCCCTGCCAAGTCCTCTGAACTCTGAAGACAAAACTGAGATCAATTTAGGAGACGCGACACAAAAGCATTAATCTTCAACAGTCTAATAAAACAGCAACTATAGGGTTGCCGTATTTCAAAAATTCTGGAGTTTTTAAAAAAAGGAAAACCAGCAAGGTTTTTTCCCCCCTGCCCTAAACAACTACTGTAAAAAAAGTTCAGCCCCTAGCCTTAATGGAACATCAAAGCTGGTTGTTTTATCGCCTGTGATTGTCATCCAGAACTCAGCGTTCTTGAGAACTGCAGATTTAACTGTTTGAAAAGAATAAGAAAAAGTAGGTTTCTAGACCTCATGACAGGTGCTTTTGAAAATACATAGAGTGGTCTACTGTGTTCGAGGGTGAAGAAGTGAGTGACCAGGAGCGAGGCCTTGGGGTTGCAGTGGGTAGCTCAGTCAAGATGTTAGCCTTGTATGTGGCGGGGGGAAAAGGTAAATTCCATGCTAGGAAAGAAACTGAAAATAAAACTGCCAGTTATCCTATTGCTGTTATACAAATCTATGGTGCAGCCACATTTTGAGTGCTGTGTCGCCTCACCCAAAAAGGATATTGTAGGGTCCGAAAACATTCAGGAAACAGAAAGCAAAATGATCAAGGGGATTCCCTTTTTCGTTTCAAGAAAAGGCAAGCAAGAAGGGTCGCTTGATGGAAGCCTATAAAATTCTGCATGTCATGCAGAAAGTGTTAGTTACAGGTAGGTAGCCGTGTTGGTCTGAGTCGAAGCAAAATAAAAAAATTCCTTCAGTAGCACCTTAAAGACCAACTAAGTTTATATTTTGGTATGAGCTTTCGTGTGCATGCACACTTCTTCAGATACACTTCTTCAGATCTGAAGAAGTGTGCATGCACACGAAAGCTCATACCAAAATATAAACTTAGTTGGTCTTTAAGGTGCTACTGAAGGAATTTTTTTATTATGCAGAAAGTGGATAGAGAAAAGTTTTTCTCCCTCTCTCATTAGGCTAGAACTTGTAGCCATTCTGTGAAGCTGAATGTTGGAAGGTTCAGGATAAAAAAGGAGGGGCGAGAGCTCTTGCGCTCAGATCCTGCTTCTGAGTTTCCCACAGGGATCTAGTTGGTTGCTGCGAGAACAGGATGCTGGGCTCTTTATTTCTTCCTATTGTGGCCTTTCCACATGTACCCCTAGGCAGCTAGCTAGCAGTCTGAATACTGGGAAATGGGAGAGACCGCCCTCTCAACTCCATGGGAGTTCTTGCTGATATGATGAGCAATGGTTCCCCCAGAAAGGCCACATTATCTGGGGGAAAGGGTCCCCAGCTGGGATTAAGGCCGGCCCTACCGTTGTCCAGGCCACTGCAGATAACAGATTGGAATGAAAAGACAGAGCTGTTGAGAAAGAGAAAGAACTGCAGCCTTGCCTTACAAGCTTAGATGGCTTTAAAAGAGGCTTTGAGAAGTCCATGGAGGAGAGATCTACTAGCCTTGCCATGCTAAAAAGCAGTGTACCTCCCAATGCCAGATGTTGGTGACCTTGGACCATGGAAGAGGGTTGTTAGCCTCATGTCCTGTTTGTGGACTTCCTTGTTGGCCACGGTAGGTGGACCTGGTCTGATCTAGCAGGGCTTTCATGACTTGATTTGTAGTCTATGGTTACTATAATAGGAGCAGAGGGGGAAACGGTGCCATTTGAGTCTTCTGTCTCAACCCTGCAAATACCTCTGAGCTAGACCAGGTGGGACATATATATTTCCAAGCTCTAGGCACGGGAGGAATTTTAAAATTATATAATTTGCATGCAATCAAACAAATGAGTACAGTATATGCCATTGCATGGGAAAGAATAGTTGAATGGAGGGTGTTGTCGGACTCCAACTCCCATCATCCTTGACCATCATCTGGGCCTGATGGGAGCTGGAGTCCAACAACATCTAGAGGGCCACTTATTTTCTATCCCTGGAATGGCTGTTTGATCTGTCTGGACAGCTGTCCCTCCAAGCCAGCAGCCACTCTTGATGTAGAATAAAGTCTCTTTTATCACACCCTCCTATCTCGTTTGTGACTATCTGGCTAGCTGCAACATGGTTAGCCCTTTGTTGCTTTTCAGCATCAACGCTCACCTTTTGGAACTTATGGGGTAACAAGAGTGCCTCTGATCGTATATGGATTTTACTTTACCGCTCACTTAGTGAGTAGCCACAGGAAAAGCGGCAACTACCAGGGGTGGAAAAGGAGCTTCCTGAAACATTTAGCGTGGGCCATTGCAGCAATATAGAAGGTAGCAGCACATGGAATGGTTTTTATTCCTTCTCCAGGAGGCTTTCGCTGGGTTTAGGATTGTATTTCTTCACAGCAGTTTATTTTGGACTCGTACAGCATCCATCAGACTTCCCCACACACACACCGTGCTGTATCATCTCCCTCCTCTGCCCAGTTTAATCCGGATTTAATGTTTTCATGGAAAATCCTATAAATTTAAACACACACATGGAGAGATTAAAAGATACCATTAATAATAAACTGTCACAGGGAGACACACACACACACACACACACACACACACACACACACACACACAGAGCAGGCCCCTGTAAGAGGCTGCGATTTCCAAGTCGGCTCCAAGGTCCATCAGCACTTCCATATTTAGGAGTTTGGGCCGTGCCCACACTCTCGTTTACCATTTCCCATCCTGGTTTTTTAATCTGCATTCATGCGACATTGGCCAAAACGCATATGCATCCTGTACTTTGTTATGAAATATAAATTATTACTGTCTGGTGTGTTGCTTCTCCAACTATCTTGAGAGTCCTTCAGCCATTTCTAACTGTGCTTGGTTATTTATTGATCATCTATTTGTTTATCTATCTATCTATCTATCTATCTATCTATCTACTCTTCGTCAGAAGAGGCCACGTGGTGGTTTTGCAACATGCAGTGCAACAGAAATGTTGCAGCATAAAAATCAAAACAATTCTATAAACGCAACAGGGGTCATCTAGTCCAACCCGCTGCAATGCAGGAACCGCAGCTAAAGAATCCCTGACAGATGGACATCCAACCTCTTGTTAAACACAACAAAGGAGAGTCTGCCACTTTCTGAGGTCTTCCGTTCCACTGTTGAGCAGCTCTTGGTGTCAGAACGTTCCTCCTAATGTTTAGTTGGAATCTTATTTCTCAACATTCGAATCCATTGGTTTGGGTGTGTACCGATTACCGAACAAGCAAATCTGACACCCGTGAAGCTGTGCTGATGTGAACAACTGGGGGGTGAGGGGAGCTGTGAAGCACACCGGGCTGCGGAGTGGGGGACAAATGGACGGACGGACACACAACTTCCCTGGTCCCTAAGGTGGACACACCTTTCAGCTTCACTTGGATTCAGTTTAGGTTGATAAAGACTACTTGGCAGAAAACAGTCCTCTGTTTGAAGGACTGTAGCCTATGGTCCAACGCTAGTTTAAGGACAAAGATCAGTTGTGAGAAATGCCTGGGTAGCTCAGTTGGTTAGAGTGTGGTACTGATAATGCCAAGGTGGCAGGTTTGATCCCCATATGGGACAGCTGCATATTCCTGCATTGCAGGGGGTTGGACTAGATGAGCCTCAGGGTCCCTTGCAACTCTACAATTGTATGATTCTATGATTCATAAGAAGGGAGGGCAGGAGAGCCTTGGAACTGAGAGTCAACAGTGAGGACCAGGTCAGCAGGCAAACAGCTGATCTGCTCCAAAGTGAATGTACTTGGGTATTAATTTACTGTATTATGATTTTGCATAGGGCTTCAATTTCCATCCCCACCCCTTGATGTCGAAAGCACTTGGCAAAATTGAAACTCACATAACATTAGAAGGGGGGTCTTTAAAAAAAAAGACAAAAATAAATAGCAGCCAGCCCAGCTGAAAGCTTTTTTAAAAAGGACTGCTGCCTTCAACAAACGATTCATCTGGTTTTTGAAGCCTCCCACATTTAAATAAAATTTTTCCATTTAAAGCGAGGGAGCGCGCGCGTGTGTGGGGCAGGAGCTTGCGCTTCCTCCTCTGTCCACGAGGGGGAGGTAAATACATCTTGGGAAAGGGGATACTGTACTGTAAGCCCGGCAGGGTGCGTTTCCTCCCCCTGGCCGCCAGAGGGAGGAGCCATAGGTACGAAAGCGGTCGCCCTTCTCGCCGAACGGACTGGGGAGCGTGTAAAAATCACCCGGAACCGGAAGCGTGACTTGAACCCGGAAGCGGTTTTCCTTGTTGCGCCGGGAGCCGAAACAAGCGATCTGTGAGCGATGAACGCGCCTCCGGCCTTCGAGTCCTTCCTGCTTTTCGAAGGAGAAAAGAAGTGAGTGAGGGGAGGAAAGCAAAAATGGCTTGGGCAGCGGTGAGGCCTGTGACCATCTTGGGGTCGGGGGTGGAAATGAAGGGGGTCCACATATCAGAATCCCGCTTCGCTAAGTTTCTAGCTTGTGTGGAAGTCGATATTATTTATTTATCTATTTTTGCAGTTTTCACTTTTTCTTCCAAGGAGCTCAAGGTGGCGTACATAGCCCCCCCCCTTCCCACTTAGTCCCCACAACAACCCTGGGAGATAGGTTAGGCTGAGAGGCCGTGACCTTCCCAAGAGTCAACCAGTGGGCTTCAGGACTTGCACAGTTAAGGGGCCTGATGAAATTGGGCTTTCGGCAAAGCTGATGCAACGAGCCTTGCCTCCTATCAAGGAAAGTCTTGTATCAGCTGGCATTGAAATTAGCCTTGCATTTTCAAAACAGTTTTAAAAAGTCTCTTCCCTGCTCCACCTTTTCCTTCCAGGATTACAATAAATAAGGATACCAAAGTGCCGAATGCCTGCCTGTTTACCATCAACAAGGAAGATCACACGCTGGGGAATATCATTAAGTCGTGAGTAACAAAGACTTGTTTTACAGCAAGGTTTGGGTGGGGTTGTTTGAAAGCAGCACCTGTCTCAAACTGGGATGATGGTCAAGGACAGGCATAAGCAAACTCCGGCCCTCCAGGAGTTCCCATCATCCCTAGCTAACAGGACCAGTGCTCAGAGATGATGGGAATTGTAGTACCAAACATCTGGAGGGCCGGAGTTTGCCTATGCCTGGTCAAGGAGACAATGAGGTTGTTGAGGTTGTTGCTTTTCCGTACACCTAGTAGGCTCTGGGTGTTCTTCCCCAGATAATAATAATAATAATAATAATAATAATAATAATAATAATTTATTTATACCCCGCCCATCTGGCTGGGTTTCCCCAGCCACTCTGGGCGGCTTCCAACAGAAATATTAAAATACAATAATTTATTAAACATTAAAAGCTTCCCCAAACAGGGCTGCCTTGAGATGCCTTCTAAAGGTCTGGTAATTGTTGTTCTCTTTGACCTCTGGTGGGAGGGCATTCCACAGGGTGGGTGCCACTACCGAGAAGGCCCTCTTCCTGGTTCCCTGTAATTTGGCTTCTCGCAGCAAGGGAACTGCCAGAAGGCCTTCGGCACTGGACCTCAGTGTCCGGGCAGAACGATGGAGGTGGAGATGCTCCTTCAGGTATACTGGACTGAGGCCGTTTAGGGCTTTAAAAGTCAGCACCAACACTTTGAATTGTGCTTGGAAACGTACTGGGAGCCAATGTAGGTCTTTCAAGACCAGTGTTATGTGGTCTCGGCAGCTGCTCCCAGTCACCAGTCTAGCTGCCGCATTCTGGATTAATTGTAGTTTCCGGGTCACCTTCAAAGGTAGCCCAACATAGAGCACATTGCAATAGTCCAAGCGAGAGATAACTAGAGCATGCACCACTCTGGTGAGACAGTCCGTGGACAGGTAGGGTCTCAGCCTGCATACCAGATGGAGCTGATAAACAGCTGCCCTGGACACAGAATTAACCTGCGCCTCCCAGGCTTCACCCCTGGTCCTTCAGGGGCACAGTCACCTCATTCAGGACCAGGGAGTCCCCCACACCTGCTGGCCTCCTGTCCCCCACAAACAATACTTCTGTCTTGTCAGGATTGAACCCCAATCTGTTAGCCGCCATCCAACCTCCAACCGCCTCCAGACACTCACACAGGACCTTCACTGCCTTCACTGGTTCTGATTTGAAAGAGAGGTAGAGCTGGGTATCATCCGCATACTGATGAACAGCCAGCCCAAACCCCCTGATGATCTCTCCCATTGGCTGCATGTAGATGTTAAAAAGCATGGGGGAGATGACAGAATCCTGAGGCACCCCACGGAGCCCAGGGGTCTGAGCACTCCTCCCCCACCACCACTTTCTGAACACGGACCAGGAGGAAGCAGCGGAACCACTGTATGACAGTGCCCCCAGCTCCCAACCCCTCTAGACGGTCCAGAAGGATATTATGGTCAATGGTGTCAAAAGCCACTGAGAGATCCAGCAGAACTAGGAAACAGCTCTCACCTTTGTCCCTAGCCCTCTGGAGATCATCGACCAGTGCGACCAAGGCACTTTCAGTCCCATGATGAGGCCTGAATCCCGAATGGAAGGGATCCAAATGGTCCGCTTCTTCCAGGCGTGCCTGGAGTTGTTCAGCAACCACTCGCTCAATCACCTTGACCAAGAATGGAAGATTTGAGACTGGGCGATGGTTGGCCATATTGGCCATATCTAAAGATGGTTTTTTAAGAAGCGGTTTAATAACCACCTCTTTCAGCGGGTGTGGGGAGGCTCCCTCACAGAGAAGCATTCACCACCCCGCAAAGCCCTTCCCGGCTAGCTTTTATAAGCCAGGATGGGCAAGTATCAAGGAGACAGGTGGTTGGTTTCACTCGTCCAAGCAGCCGGTCCACATCCTTGGAGGTAACAGATTGAAATTGATCCCACACAATTTGACTAGACAGGACTCTAGCACTCCCTCATCCCGGCCGTGCTCCCATGGTGGAGTCTACCTCTTCCCGAATCTGAGTGACTTTATCTGCACTGCTGGGCCCCAATGGAGCAGGTGGTTTCGCTAAATTGCGAACCACCTGAAAGAGTCTCCTGCTGCTGTTTTCTGCAGATGCAATAGAGGCGGTGAAGAAAGTCTCCTTTGCCGTCGCTACCGCCACTTGGTAGGCTCGACACTGAGCTCTAACCTTCGGTACACCAGAAGGAATCCTGCCCAACTTCCAGAACATGCACTCAGAGAACTGGGTCTTCCCAATAGGACGCCTAGTGCAAACTAGTGACTTCCTAAAAATCACTGCAACCCCCCCTCCCTGCCCACAAGGTCTGGGTTGCGGTGTGTAAGAGCAGCAGCTAAAACAGGCCCACCTGCTTCATCCAACCAAGTCTCTGTTACACATGCCAGGTCAAGTCCTCCATCCACAATCAAGTCATGGATGGCAGTGGTCTTATGAATCATTGACCTGGCATTGCACAGCAGCACCTTCAGGTCGTGTGGGTATCCCTTGCTGATTCCAGTATCCATCTGGTCAGGACCAGACCCCAAGGCAGGGATAGTCCTCAGACAACGACTAAACCTGCCTCCTCGGTAATGACATGGTCTGGTCTTAGCATAACTCCTCCTCCTACCCATGATCACTGAGATCGGTTGTCCCAGTGCATCCCCCCCCCCCCCTGTGGAACCTGCCCCAGCCATTTTGTTGACTGGGACCCACTCCCAGGCAGCCCTGACCCCTCCCCTTAAGAACAAAATAAAACCTATATAAGCACACACAAAAAACACAGTAAAACAATAAAAACCAAACACAATAAAAATTACAAATGTGCCAAAATTAAACAAATTCCCAAACCCAACTAAACATCCTTCCCACCCACCCCACCACAAAGTATTTAAAAATGTAAAAAAAGAATTTTTTAAAAAATAATAATTTAAAAACATTTTAAAAAGAACTCTGCTGCAGCAGTCCTTTTGAGGCCCTGGGCCAGATGGTGATAGGCAAGGGGCAGGACCTGCAGGCACTCAGGCAGGGGAGTCCTCCTGGACAGCACATATGGGAGCCCTTGGTATGTAAATTGATACAAATATGCCTATGAAAAAGGGAGTTTGTTGGACACTGTCAAGCGTTTTTGACTGGCTAAATTACTGAAAGCAAGGATGTTACATAGGCTGCTGGGAAAGTAAAATGTGGCATTTTCATTAGAAGTTTTAGTAGTAATGTTCTGCCACTTCCTTCCAGCCCCAAGGAAAGAAGTCAAGCTTCCTCTGGAGACCTCAGTTCCTTGGATCTTATGCCCAAAGTAGAGAGTAGCACCAGATATAGTGAACCTGTGGTCTTTAAATGTTGTTGGATTGCAACTCCCATCATCATGGACCCTTGACTATGCTGGCTAGGGCTGATGGGAATTGACGTCTGAAGAGCGATCTCTGCAGTAGACTCTGCTCGTAATTGACATTTAAGATCATAAGATCCTGCATAAGATCCTGGCATTTAGAATTACTAAAGAGCCTGCTTAAGCCAATCTAGTTTAATATCCTGTTGAACCTCCCTGGTTCATTCCACAAACGGAACCATTGCAGAAAAGGCCCAATTATCCACTGAGGCCCTTCTTCGTGTGCCCCTTCACAAGAGGTCTGGAGAGCAGCAACATGAGAATGTTTGGCCCGATATCCAATGCCCTTTTAAATGTGTTGTGGGAGGGCGATTATTAGTTCGTTTTTGTTCATATTTTTATTATCTACTAGCGGGACCAGGCCACATGTTGCTGTGGCCCATTCAGGGCCCCCGTACCCCAGTGGAGGACGGTAAGATACCCTTCCCTCTGTTGTCCCCGGGGAGTGTTGGCCCCTCACCCCTGTATCTCCATACCTTGGCCCCCACCCTTGGAAAAGGAACTGTCAGCTTCTGGGTTCTATTTCCCAGCATGCACTTTTGTCTGAGTGGTGAGTTCTGGAACACGGGGTTTTGGGGTTTTTACCTGGCACAGGTGTGACATCTGTCTTAGCAAACTTCATAAGATCCTTCGCATATTCGCATGTGATGTGTCAGAATTTCAACGCAATCGGTCAAGTGGTTTCGGTGAAAAGTGGAGACACACCCACATGGCCAGTTTACATTTATATATATATATATATTGTGGTTTTTTTACATTCTAATTTTATGTTGTGAACCGCCCTGAGATCTACTGATGAAAAGCGGTGTACAAATTTAATTATTATTATTAATAATAATAATAATAATAATAATAATAGTGCTGCCAGTATAGAAGTCTGATCTGTGTTTTGCACAGTAGCCACCAGATATTTCAAGATAGCTTTCACATCTCCACTTGATCTTTCCCTCTGCAGGCTACACGTTCTCATCTTTTAACCATGCTTTATAGGCCTTCTCGGGCTCCATCTGCCTGCACCTTTGAGGACGCTCATCTGAGCTGCACGCGGTATGGAGGCTTGCTCAGCTGTAAAGCTGGGTGATGTATCTCAGCTGCTTCTTCCTCCCCTAAGGTGACGAGGAAGGAACAGCCAAGATGCATTTCAGACATTGTGGTATATCAGTCTATCACAGTATTTAGCTGCTGGTATATCATGAAGTTGAAAACCAGTTATCACCCAGCCCCCGTTTCCAGGCTTTTAACCATCTTAGCTGCCTTCCTCTGGCCTAAGGTAGCTGGTCCTTGGTCTGATCTAGCAAGGCAGACCACACTTTTCACAGTATACTCTCTTGTGTGTCCCTTTTCTTCCTCCCCTCTCCAGGCAGTTATTGAAAGACCCTCAGGTGCTGTTTGCAGGGTACAAGGTCCCTCATCCATTAGAGCATAAGATCATCATTCGTGTCCAGACCACCCCTGATTACAGTCCCCAAGAAGCCTTCACCAACGCCATCACAGATCTCATCAGCGAGCTCTCCCTCCTTGAGGAGAGGTTCCGGGTAAGTTGGCACATTTGAAGTTGCCTTGGCATTGCTTTTATGGCGATGACCTGTCAGTGGGAGGTGTCTCCTCTGTGCCTCAAGATATATAGCTGTGAACTGGGTAAGAAGCTGTGCTTGGGTGGTGACTGCTTGGCATGCCGCCAGATGGGTCAATCCACCATCACCCAGGTGAAGCAGGGGCATTATCTGTCCTTTCAGACCCCAGGGATAGGAGATGTTTTGAGAGCCATCCAGGGTGGACTGACCCAGGAGTTCACACATTGTTTAAAGGCAAAAATGAGCCATTTTCTCTTGATAGGGAGACACATTCAACTAGGGGTAGCTCCCCCTAGAAAGGGGGGTCTTGTGGGAGCATCCCTAATTAGACCTCTGCTGGCTCCTCACTTTTCAACGTGGGGCAGGCGTGTGGCACTTGAAGCACCAATGAGATATTGGGAGACTCCGGGCCATTTCCTTAGGACTCCTTTCTCTCAAAAATGCTGAGACTTTATCCTTCTTCCTTTCTTAAATTCAGTACTGTACACTTTTTCACAGACCTTAAGAGCTCCCCTCCACCTGTTATTTCTGTCCTCATCCCTGCTACATGTTTGAATGGGTGTGACCCAAAATGGAATCCACCAATTCAGAAAAAACAAATCTGCAGGGATGAGCTAGTCCCTGGGCAGCAGTAGCATTCATAAGGAGTGAATTTCATCTGATTCAGTTTGCCATGGAGGATGAGAGAAACCATCTCTGCAACACAAAGGTTTGGGGCTCTGTGTGGTTCTGTTTTCCTTTGGTAATTCTGCTGTGGCTAAGGATGGGATACAACCCATATGAAGTCCAGGCTCTTTTGTCTTCTGTAGTAAGGACAGGTGATTAACTGCAGTAAAGGAAGGTGTCTTAAACTGGCTTTATGTAACCCCTACTTTCTGTTTGAGCCTTAATTGAAATTGTTTTTTCCCTTTTTTTCCTGCTCTACCACAAAATAGTTGATTTCTGTGAGAAACTGAGACTTCTTGTCTGCCTCTCTTTCAGGTTGCTATCAAAGACAAACAAGAAGGAATTGAATAAGTACATGACATTTTTGCCTATCTGTTGTAAATGCATAATTTCGTTTTTTCCTTATATAGCAGGCTAATAGCAAGTGTTTAATAATGCCTATACATTGCTTTGCATCCTCCAAGAAATGTGTGTACATGTGTAGAAGTTGGACATGAGATCCCATTGATTTATTTTATTTTTTCACTAATAAATTATACTTAAGTTTTTCATCCAAGTTGCTTTCTTTGAAAAGATTGGTAAAGACCTGAAGGAGACAAAGCTAATATCATTTGTGTGCCATGTTTTGAGAGCGTGAGGGGAAAAGGTTCTGCTCTAAGGTTAAGGACCTGAACCCTACCTGCAAAGAGACTACTGGAAGGCGAGAAGTACAAAACTTCGTTAAATTCTAAATAATCAAACCACTACTTAAAACACACCATCTACTCACACATATTTAACATTTTCCCAATTTTGAGGGGTGTTTGATATATGCAGGATATTTGTGCTCAGCAAAGTGGTCTCTGTCAACTCTCCTGCCTGCCATAATTTTTAAAAAAAATTCAGCTAGCTTTTATCAAGTTTTATTAAATACTGTCTTTCTATAAAACAAATACACTTTAAAACACCAATAAAAGTAAAAGTCACAGTTAAAAGATGTGGTTATTGGCCAGCACAAGCTTCCAGCCAACCTTTCAGTTGATTTTCCTTGCATTAATTCACATGAAGTTTAAATCCCCACCCCCACCCCAACCTTGGTTATTTCCAGAACGGTCACAAATACTGCACTACTGAAATGTGGGCGAAAAATGTGGCTCCTCTTGTGGGGCCACGCCTGAACAGCTAGGCTTTCTTCCATATTGCGGCAATGTTTACGTCGGTGAGAGCAACCAGGTAAGTGAAGGTGGGGTCCGTGACTACATTGTTCACCAGGACATCTGTCAGCAGCTCACCATTTGCTTTCAATTCTGGCCACTTCAGGACCTAAGCAGAAAAGATTGAGAGGGAAGAGCTTACTGTCTCACTTTATATACAATTCAACCTTGTTGCAGTACACTTTCTTCTAGAATGCAGTATAAAAACATTTTTATTAAATATTCTAAACCATTTTTCATCCTACACAAAATTCTAGAGTTAAGAAAACTCAAATGTGATTTACTATATCTTTTAAAATGTCTTTAACCTCTAAATAGCCAGTAACACATTTGAAATCAAATATATATTTTTAACCTGCTGTTCCATAATTGAACATCAGGAGACAAACCCCAGAAAGATAAATTGCCCCTGTACCTGTGAAGGCCCTATTCTCTTAACGGACGACTCTTCCTTTGTGGCACTCAGAGTGGACAAGTGGTTGCTGAGGTCATACATCCAGACACTTCCTTTCTCATCACCACAGAACACGTACTCTTCTGCTGCAGGAGCAAAAGGGTCCAAATCAAATCATTCAAAGACGCATAACTGCACATGTAAGGTGGAAAAGTCAAAGCAGGCCAGATCTTGCCCAGCTATGTCCCACTGGACACCCATTGAAGCACAAACTCAGGCTAGAGGGTTTTGGGGGGGGGGGAGGCTGCTGTGGTTTGCCAGAGTTTGTTTTCCCTGACTGGCAACTAGGGGAAGAATTATAAGGCCTGCGTCCAAGACTTAAAGATGCTGTTTGTGTACTGCCCAACACACTCTCTGACTAATGTATTTTTGACTGTGGTGTTAAAGGAATCCCAGATGATAATTATAGACTTCAACATTGCTGCTGTTGGACCAGCTCAGGATTTCCTGGCTCCTACAACCACCACAGGGCTGTCTCAGGTTGCCATCAGCCCAATGCCGAGAGCAGGACAGGGCTTATCTGGTGCTGTCGTGCTTTTTGAGATGGAAGCCAGGTGGCCAGCATGTCATACTTCATGAAATACAATGCCTGAGAGACACGAGAGGGCAAAGCCTGCCACCCAGCACCTCTAGATGCTCAGAGCTGCCGGGGAGCTAAGTGGCAGAAGGCACCAGCAGGGCAGGTGAAAAGGGCAGGGTCAGCAGTATGGGAGACACTTACTCGGACACGTGCTGAGGGTGAGGTAAGGCAGATCTGTTGAGGACCACTCCAGTTCGGCCAGGATGACGGCTTGCACTGTTCTGCGACCCCCCTTCCCTTGCTTGAAAGAGCGGCTCCAGCTCCAGAGGTTTATGGACCCTGTCTTAGAACTCTTGGTAACTGCAGAGGAGAGAAAAGAAACAGGCCTTGCTAGGTAGTGTGCCTGCTGCCAGAAGACTGCATGTTCCTATGAAATTAGCTTTTATCAGTTAAGATACTAATTTTCACATAATCTGTTCTGGAAGGGCTGTAGCTCGGTGATAGTGCACTTGCTTTGTATGCAGACGGCATCTCTTCCCTGGCATCTCTAAGTAGGGCTGGGAGACACCCCATGAAATCCTGGAGAGCTGCTACTGCCAGTTACTGTAGATGGACCAGTGGTCTGACTCAGTACAAGGCAGCTTCCTATGTTCCTATAGCCTGACAGAAGGTGACGGTTAATAATGGCAACACAAAATTTCCTTTCTGGTATCGTGCCAAAGAAAGCCAAATGAATACTGCACCAGATTCAATCATACATTTTTCCCCACAGTAACTTGCAGTGCAGTTGCATACCAACATCTCTACCCAGAAGTAGGTTCCACAGAATTAAATAGGACTTACTCCACCTACGTGTGCACATTTAGGACTGGTTTCATATGACTTAAGAGAGGAGCTTGCCATACACGGAGTGCAGAATACTTGCTGTTCTATAAGAATCACCAAGGAGGGGGAGCTATGTGGAAGACTTGGGGGCTTTCAATAAAGGATAACAGGTTCACAAAGCATAAACCCTGGAATGAGGAACGAAAGAGATGTCCCATTCTCTGTAGAGAAGTCTTCAAAGTGCAACATTCTCTTTATCTCTTATGACTTGGCAAGCATGGAAATCGGAGGGGGTCAGTGCTGTACCCTGGCATGGAAGGTCATCAGCTTTGAACAAATAGTTTGTAAACTTTTCTAACCCATCTTCTCTGGCCTTTAGTCTACTTTTATCCCTTTCTCTAAAAGTGTGCATTAGCCCAAAGGGATTTTTGCCAATTTGTTTACTTATTGCCAATTTACTTATTGCCAATTTGTCTTGAATTTTTTTAAAAAAAACCTGTTTTATTAAAGATGTTTCTAAGTGCAAAAGAAGAAAGAAAGCTGGGGAAGTACGCCAAAGGCTTGTATCGTGTGTGACTAAAACATCTCAACAAAAATTATCCCACTTCACACAACACTATGCAAGACCCTGCCTAAGTGTGAACGAGGGAGTGTGCGAGTAGATGGAGAAATTTAAGAGCGGTTTCTACGGTAGATTGAAGGTATTCCTCCCAGACACCCAGAAAAAAAGGATGCAGGCTTCAGGTGAAAAGATAGGCCTTTATTGAAATACAAATGTGCATTGGGCAACCTCAAAAATAAAGAGGCTGCGAAGAATCACATCCACAGCAATCTTTCAGGTTATACACATGATTTCAGTTCACCAATCAAAGGATCACAGCAATCTTAGCAGTTGCAACCCAATGTTATCATCACTCAAAATCACTTAACCCTTCAGATCAGCTCTCATCATAATATCAAGTGATTACATATGATCATTTAAAAATGTCTCTTATAATCAAGACTCACTAATTTTTCTATGCATTAAATGCCTCCCAATATGCTTTATCATCTTTCTACAAAACAATTCAAGATTGATGGGCACGATAGATTTTAACAGCTTATTCTTTTCAGTATTCCGGAAAGGACATTCACTACATACAGTACCTAAAAGCAACTGGTTCTGTACTGTAAAAAGTAGGCAGGCACAGCCTTTCTTCAGTTTAGCTAGGCTCAAAAGAAAATGGAATCATCAAAATGATACAGTTCTTTGAAAGTATTATGTTCTCCATCATAATCAAAATAAAAATTGCAGCTGCTTTCCTTCCCCCTCTGGCCTTGCTGCTGCTGCACTATCCAAAACTAAGCCACAGTTTGACTTACTGTTACATGGTTTGCTTCCTCCAGGCAAACAAAAATAATGAGCCAAGAACAAACCTTGGCTACAGTTCATAGTTTGTATGGACAGAGACAAACAACAAGTCTGGGTTCAAACATGTGGCTTAGTTCAAGGTTGTGCAGCAGCTGGCAAAGCAGCCACAATTTTTCCTCTTGAGTACCCACACACTTGCTCATTCACACATAGCCAGGTTTGGCTTAGTGTTACATGTGAACCAGGCCACTGAAACGATGTCACCTTACGCATGCAATCACAGGAGGTGCTAAACTATCTGAATGCAAATTTCTTACCCACAATGTCTTCATTCAAAAAGGCCAGGCCATCCACTCGATGGGAAGCTGTTTCATTCCCCTCATCATCTGGGAACTGGAATTCTACTTCATAAGGTCTGGAACATTGGGAAGAGCAAGATCGCATTTATTTTTTTTAAGTATTGTGCAACACTATTGTGCAAGCACCATAACTATACAATTAAAGAGTAACATATGTCTTCAGTTTTCAGCATAAATAAAAGTAAGTTTGTGGTTCTTATAGCAGAGGAGCAAGTTTTGAAAAACTATAGCAATTATATTGCAAGCATCTATGGGGGTGTGACCTCAGAATGCCAGAACATGTGCTTTGCATGCAGAACAACCCTGATGCCATACATGGTACAGTCAAACCTCAGTTTAGGCCTACCTCGGCGAGCGACCGCCACAGACCTGGAAGTGTTTACATCCAGGTTCCGCGGCGTGTGCGTGTGCAGAAGCGTGCCTTCGGTGAGCGACCGCCTCTGCAGAACGGATTGCGGTCGCAAACCGAGGTACCACTGTATTGCTATTTTTAAGGATGAGGTAGGTAGGCAGATGATGGAAAAGCCATCTGTCTTAGACCCTGGAAAGTACAACCTGTCAGAATAGCCCAGTCCTAAAGCAACGTGGACAAACAGGCATCTTTCTATGTTTTGATGAACTTACGGTCTCTAGTTGGATCTAATACTAGGAGACCTTGGTTCAAAATCCCTCATCAGTCATCAATCTCAGTGCTCAATGTAATGACAGGGCAGAGAAAAAGGTGTGAATCGTTAGAAGTTATAGAAGAAATCAATAATTATTTACAGTACTTTCTCCGGTTTCTAAGGAACAAATTGGAACTCCTAGCCTGGAGGATACATGTTACCTGTTCTTTATTTTCTCTCACTATATAGGTATAATTATGCAAGTGTGCCACCCCTATTTTCTGATTGGGTGCAGTTAAGTAAGTTGCCTGTTATGGAATTATGCCAGTGCTATACTCAATTTTCTAGATTATCACTATCTATTGAAGATGTCATGAGAATCAACTGAGGCCCTAGAGAACCCCTGCCCAGCAAGGAAAGCTAAACAGAATACATAATTGTAAGAGGGCCTGGTATGGCTACTCTAGAGTAACGACTCCAGCATGGTCTTTTAAGGTTTTTATTAAGTGCTGATTATTTACAGTGTTCAGAGCAGTAAAAATGCATCCTTAAGGTGAGGTGTCTGAACTCCCGAATGGCGATTGGCGCGTTTTCTTCCAGCACCACAGCTTTGGCAGACCCAACCTCTTCCCCCTACGTTTGCGTCGCAATTCGGGAGTTGGGGGAATTGGCCTCCCCCCTGTGCGTCCTACTTCCTGTCCCACCTGCGGCCTGGGCTCCACAACCTTGCCTGAGCCTCGGACACCACTTCCTGACTCTCCGCTGGAGGCAGAGCTCTCCTTACTCTCTCCCGCGCTTGGGGATGGGCTGGAACTTAAGATGGGAGGGACTTCCCTGTATCCCTCGTCCCTCACATCCATCCCCCTCCCAGGCTCCTCTCCCCCCCTTCCTAGTGGCTCTCCGCTTGCTGGGGACGAGTGAAACCCCAAGAAGTCTGTGGCATCCGAGCCTGTGGGTGTAAAAATTTCCCCCCAATCCTGCGATCTTTCTCCTTCCCCCTGAGAAGACGGGAATCCCAAGAAGTCAGTGGCGTCAGAGCTGGTGGGAGTAAAAATGTTCTGCCAGTCCTCTCCTGCCTCTGACGTCGTTGACCTCGGTGAAACCCACACCTCTTCTTCCGTGTCCTCAAATTCCGCTTCCCATCTCCATGGAGAGCTGCTGCCTGCTATCCCTTCCTCCTGCCCCTCCCCCTCTCCCTCCCTTTCCATGTGCCAGGGCTTGGGCCTGTGGGGGAACAGGGCGTGGAACTCTTCCACTAAAAATTCCTCAGGTACTTCTGTGGCCGGTATCCACTCATTGTGGGACGGCGGAGTGTCCTCCCATGCTATCAGGTACTCCAGTCCTCTCACCCCTCTCCTTGAGTCTAAAATCTCAGTTGCCTCATTGAGCTGTCGGGCGTCTCCCGTCTCCCCCCCTCCCTCTGGAGGCTGATCGCTGTCCCTGAACCTGGTACTTTCCCTGTACGGCGACAGCAGCGATCTATGAAACACTGGGTGCACTCTCATGTCCTCCGGCAGTGCTAGCCTGAAGGCTACCGGGTTGACCTGTTGCGTGACCGTGAAGGGGCCCAGCCTCCTGGGTGCTAACTTCTTGCATCGCCCCCTGGTGGGAAGACCTTCCGAGGATAACCAAACCTTGTCCCCCACCCTGTGGCGATCTGCCCCCTTCTTGTACGCTTCCTTGGCCCTCTCCAAGTGTTCTCTGAGCTGCTGGTGCACCGTCTCCAGGTCCTCTGCCCAATCCTCTGCCTGTGGGCCCTCTTCCTCCTCCTCCCCCTCCCTCTCCGGGAAAGATCTGAGGTCGCGCCCGTAGTTGGCCTTAAAGGGCGACACCCCTGTGGAGACGTGCACCGCATTGTTGTAGGCAAATTCTGCCAGTGGCAGGCGATCCACCCAGTCCGTTTGCCTCTGGCTGACGTAACATCTCAGGTACTGCTGCAGAATGGCGTTGACCCGCTCCGCCTGTCCATTGGTTTGCGGGTGCCTAGCCGTCGACAAGCTGACCTCCACCTGCAGGAGGTTCATGAGCCGCCTCCAGAACCTGGAAACAAATTGGCGGCCACGATCCGAAATAACCCTTAAAGGCAATCCATGCAGTCTGAATACGTGGTCAACAAACAGTTTGGCCGTCTCTTCTGCCGAGACCGCCCTGGCACACGGTATAAAATGGCACATTTTGGACATGAGGTCCACCACCACCAACACTGCGGTCTTGCCCCTGGACGACGGCAGGTCTGTGATGAAGTCCATGGACACTACTTCCCACGGCCTGTGCGGTGTGGCTAAGGGCTCCAGCAAACCAGCTGGTGGCGCTCTGACCACCTTTGCTCGCTGGCAGGTGTCACATCCCCTTACATAATCCCGAACATCCTCCCGCACCCCTGGCCACCAGAAGTGTCTCATGACTAGGTGAGTGGTTTTGTCCCTTCCAAAATGACCCGCCGTTGGGTTGTCGTGCATCTGCTTGAGGGCCTTACCTCTCAGCTGTTTGGTTGGCAGGTACAGGGCTCCCTTGTAAAAAAGCAAACCCCTCCTTTCCTCAAAGTCTTTGGCCTGCTCCCCCCCCCTCTCAGTTCTCTGAAGATGCGGGTGGCAAATTCATCAGCTGCTGTCAGTGCTGTGAGTTCTGCCTCGCTCACCACTGTTGCTCCGCAGGACCATGCTGATGGGGGGAAAATATGCCTGGGTGCCGGTGGCAACTCCTCCTCCATGTACTCTGGCTTGCGGGAGAGGGCATCCGCCCTGACATTCTGCTCTCCCGGGATGTAGTGGATGGAGAAGTTGAAGTTCGAGAAGAACTCTGCCCACCGTATCTGCCGCTGGTTGAGCACCCTGGCAGTTCTCCAGAACTCCAGGTTCTTGTGGTCTGTGCACACCTGGATGGGGTGCTTGGCGCCCACCAGGAAGTGTCGCCAGTGCTGGAACGCAGCGTGGATCGCGAGAAGTTCCCTGTCAAACACTGTGTAGTTGCGTTCCGGCTGGGTCAGCTTCCTGGAGAAGAAGGCACAGGGTCTCCACTCTCTGTTGGCGTCCAGTTGCAACAGAATCGCTCCCAGAGCCTTGTCCGAAGCATCTGTCTCCAGGCGTAGGGGCGCATCCTGCACCACGTGGAACAGGTGCTGGTCTGAAGCGAATACCCTCTTGAGGCTTTCGAACGCTGCTTGCGCCTCTGGTGTCCACCGGAACTTCTGCTTGCCTCTCAGGCAGTCGGTGATAGGAGCCGTGACGCGAGAGAAGTTCTTGATGAACTTCCTGTAGAAGTTCGCGAAGCCTAGTAGGCGTTGGGCATCTTTGCGCGTCCTGGGGCTGTGCCAGTCCAGGATGGCCTGCACCTTGTCCTTGTCCATCGCCAGCCCCTTGTCTGACAGCTTGTAGCCTAGGAAGTCCACTTCTTTGGTGTGAAACTTGCACTTCTCCAGCTTCACATACAGGTGGTTGTCCTTCAGGCGCTGCAACACCTCCCTGACATCCTTCACATGCTGCACTGGGTCATTGGAGTAGATAAGGATGTCATCCAGAAAGACCAAGCAGTTCTTGAAGAGGAGGGACCCCAGGACGTGGTGCATGAAGGCCTGGAAGCATGCTGAGCCCCCTTGCAACCCGAAGGGCATCACCAGATATTCAAAAGAGCCCAGAGGCGTGAACATCGTGGTTTTCCATTCATCACCCTCCCGGATCCTAATCAAGTTGTACGCCCCTCTTAGGTCGAGCTTGGTGAAGATCTTGCCCCTGCGTGCCGCTGTCAGGAGATCATCCACTCTGGGCATGGGGAAAGCCATTGGCTCTGTCACCGAATTCAGCCGTCTAAAATCCACCACCAGACGGCGCTGTTGCGTGTCTTTCTTGTCCACCCAGAAGACCGGGCTGCCCCCTGCTGCCTTGCTTTCTCTGATGAACCCCCGCTTGAGGTTCTTGTCGATGAAAGCGCGCAGATCCTCCAGTTCCTGATCTGACATGGCGTACAGCTTGGCTGGGGGTATAGTTGCCCCTGGCACCAGGTTGATCTGGCAGTCAAAAGGCCTGTGTGGGGGTAGGTGGTCGGACTCCGCTTCGCTGAAGACCTCCTGCAGGTCCCAGTACGGCTTGGGTATTGCCTCACCCCCCTTGACGTGCATGGTGGCCACCGTGGCTATCGGAGGCCCCTCCCCTGGTTGGTGCTGCATGCAATGTTCCAGACAAAAGTCCGATCCAAAAGTGATGCATCTCTGGTGCCAACTTATGGAGGGGTCGTGGCGCGTCAGCCAGCTCATGCCCAAGACGATGGGGGGGTCTGAGATGGTTGTGACGTTGAAAGCCAGTGTCTCTGAGTGCCTTCCCACCGTCATTCTCATGGGGGGGGGGTTTGATGCGTGATGGCCCCTCCCAGCAGCTCTCTGCCGTCAATGGTGGCCACGTGCAGGGGAAAATCCAGCTGCAGAAGTTGGATCTGGTGCTCTTCCGCAAAGTTTCTCGAGAAGAAGTTGGCTGAGGCACCACTGTCAATTAAGGCGAGGACTGTCAGGGGATAGCCATTTGGGAGCGTGAGCGTGACTTCTAGAACCACTCCTGCTCTGGGAGGGGTGGGCTGGCTGTGCTCCTCTCTGTGCGGGTGGGCGGGCGGGGGCTGTTGTCTGCTGACTGTGCCTGGCCGCTCCCCTTTGTCTCCTGCAGCCAGGCTGTCTCGTTTCCCTGCTGTGGTGCTGCGTCAGCTGGGGAAGGTACAACCGTTCCCGCCTTTCCTTGCCACTCTCTGCGATGAGGGCAGTCTCTGACGCGATGCCTGGGGGAGTTGCAGAGAAAGCAATTCCCGCCTCTTCCCTCCTTGCGTCTTGGCGCCGCCGGGGTTTGAAAAGCCCGCGCGCGCGCTCCTCCGATCTCCATCGGTTCCGGCTCTGGGCTTGGCCTGGGCGGGTGTGGGGGCGGGCCCTGGGGTGGGGTTTGGTGATGTGGTCTGTCCTGGGAGCGTGGGAACCAAGGTTTTGCTGCGCGCGTCGCTTGTTTGTCATTCCATCTGGATTCCTGTCTCACCCCCACCGCTAGCGCCGCTTTGCTTAACTCATCCATAGTTCGCGGTTTGGGACCTCTTGCCAGCTCATCCTTAACGCCTGCGTGCAAACCCATGTAGAAGGCTGATTTCACTGGCTCACTTTGCAGATCCCATCCCAGTTTGTGCACCAGCATGGTGAATCTCGCCCAGTAGTCCCTAACTGTCGATTTTCCTTGTGTTAAGTTATGAAGCTCCTCTTTAGTGGCCTCCATTTCACTGTCACTAGCGTACATTATTTTTAAAGCTTCTAGAAATAATTTTGCGTTCTTCATGCAAGGATTTTTTTGCGCGATGAGCGGTCTTACCCATTCTCGGGCGGCCCCCGTCAAATGCTCTATGATAAAGGAGACTCTGTGCGCGTCATCTGGGAATTCTGCTGCATGCAATTCCAGCGCATAATTTATTTCTGTCTCGAATCCTAGGTACTCCCTAGGGTCGCCGCTAAACTTGGTGACTAGGCTCTGTCCCCTTCTCACTTGGACTAGCTGCGGCTGGGGCACCCCCCCACCTCTAGCGGCTTTCTCCTCTTCCAACTTCTTCTGTAGGTCCAAAACCATCACCCTTAGCTGTTTCTCAGTCTCCTCTTTTGTCCTCACCTGGTCCACCAGCTTGTTCAGCTCCTCCTGCGCCCCTCGCGCTTCCTCCTGAGCGGCATGCAATTGCTGCTGTGCGTGCGCTGTGAGGTTCTGCAGCTCCTGCTTCGCTGCTTCGGCCTCCAGCCTCCAATGCTCAGCCTCTTGAGCGCTCATCGCTGCACTCCAAAGTAGCCAAAAAAAAGATTCGGGAGTTGCTGTCAGAGGGCCTGGTATGGCTACTCTAGAGTAACGACTCCAGCATGGTCTTTTAAGGTTTTTATTAAGTGCTGATTATTTACAGTGTTCAGAGCAGTAAAAATGCATCCTTAAGGTGAGGTGTCTGAAATCCCGAATGGCGATTGGCGCGTTTTCTTCCAGCACCACAGCTTTGGCAGACCCAACCTCTTCCCCCTACGTTTGCGTCGCATTTCGGGAGTTGGGGGAATTGGCCTCCCCCCTGTGCGTCCTACTTCCTGTCCCACCTGCGGCCTGGGCTCCACAACCTTGCCTGAGCCTCGGACACCACTTCCTGACTCTCCGCTGGAGGCAGAGCTCTCCTTACTCTCTCCCGCGCTTGGGGATGGGCTGGAACTTAAGATGGGAGGGACTTCCCTGTATCCCTCGTCCCTCACAATAATCTTCATAAAATTATCATAATTGGTCCAGCAGTATGAAATGTGCTTACAGTACATGGTATATTTACCACTCTCCTCCACCTTCTCTGCCCTGGTAACACCATGCATGATTTACTCACCTGTTTTTCTGTTGCTTTTCATCCAGTCTAATGTCCCATGCAAAGCAACCTTGCTCACAGCCAGCCACCAAGTATCGGTCTGGGCACGAGGGCACGAGGGCGATGCGCAGGGGTGTGGCAATGGTCTCTAGCACCATCAGATGTCTGGCAAATGAAGCACATTTTAGTTCCCACCTTCCATTCACAGTTCACCACTTTTTGCTAACTATGATTATGGTGTCATTACCTTTCTTTGAAATTATAATCAGAATCTGGAACTCCAATGTCCCACATGCATATTTTCTTGTCATAGGATGCAGCTAGGAGAAAGAAGAGAGAATATGCATCCTGGTGAGGATAGAGGCAGTCTTCAAAATAATCAACTACCCAAAACATGACCTTCATCCCAAAGGAACCCAGGGTAACAATGTGAATACAACCACACTGAGCAGAGGAATGAAAGTCCTGGGAGGGGTATGGACCCAAGGTGGCTTTGAGGCAGAAGGAGGGAGAAAGAAAAAACACATCAGTGGTTAAAAATTAGAATATTGCTGACTTCCCCTCTTAGAGTTAAGAAATTAAGAAATGTAACATCCTGCATCTTAAAAGTGTATATCATAAACAGGGCATGAGAAGGCATATTAAGCCTTGCTGAAGTTAGTGCCTACAGGAAGTTTCATATGGAAGTTTCCCTTTTCCTTTTGCATTGGACTTCCAACAAGAGAAGGTAGACATCACCTTTTACTATTCACATGGATCGGACTTCCTGCACTGTGCCCACTCCAACCCTCATCTGGTGACAGTGCTTCAGCTGGGCAGCAAAAGAGTTTCCATCCCACTGCAAGTAATTGACTTAAACAGCCATTCAAGATTGCAAATGTAGATGGTGCAGAGATAAATGATTACCGCATGTTCAGCACCTGCCAATTGCATGTCTAATTGAATTCAAATTAATTAGATCAAGCAGACACCTATGGAATCTGCATAATTTTATCAGCCATAGGTGAACTTGAAAGATACTGCTTTCATGCCTGCAAAATTCTGGCTTTAGATTTGTAATAAATTAACGGTCCTACCTATGGAACAGATAAAGACAGCATTATTTTGCATTGCCTCAGGGAAAAAAGACTTTTTGGCAAGGGCTGACTGAGTGAACCTAGAGGGAGACTTACTGAAAAGATGCGTCTCAGAAGTTGGACTGAAGCAGGCAGTAGCAATGGGTTTCTTGTGCGCCTTGATCTCTCCATAGCAGTAATCAGCGGTCACATGAATTAACTTCACAATTCCTCGTCTCCCAGCAGCAGCCAGAACATTGTGCTTTTTCTTTCGCCCATCACTAGTGACCATAGTCAGAGTTGTCCATGCAACAGTGAAAAACTCCTGGAGGGGGGAAATGTATCATCAGTAAAGCAAGCTGTGAGGCAGAGGCAGTACAAAAGGTGTATAAACACTTTGGTCCCACACAGTCACATACACACAAAATGTCCTACTTTAGGTACAAATTTGCTCAAAGCTCCTCTTTGCCTTTGCAATGAAAAGTAGGGTATAACATTTTATTTATTTTTAATAAATCTTGATTGTCATTTTATTATGAGAGGAGAAGCACAAGTTACATAGAGACTTTTCACACAAAAAGGGGCAACAATGAAACAAAGTAAATCAGGAAAGGGGGAGGGGAAAACTAGGACATAGCAAAAATATGCAAAGCAATACATAGCTATCATAAATAGAACGCACAGGGAGAGGAATAAGAAAGTTAATCTTCTACAAAGCCTGTCCACACAGGAACCTGGGAAATTGGAGGTTTGGTGGGTTTTGCTCAGTTCGGAAAGGCCTAGCAAACCAGCAACCTGGAAAACCAGTTCAGCAACAAAGAAAAAAAGGCTAGACCCTATCTCTTAGTCAGGGGAGACCTTTTATAGCTATTGAGCAGAGCAAAAGGGCAGTTAGCCCTGCAGATGTGGGGGAGTTTATCATCAATCCACAACTGCCAACTCTATTCTTCAAAAACTGATAGATAGATAAAAGACCATCCATCTAACTACTGTACAAAGCTGTAATACTCCCCTTTCTAGGCATCAGAGCGTATCTATTTGTGCTTGGCAAGCCTTATTTAACAAACTAAAGTCACAGCTGTGGTTCCATCACCAGAGATCCCTGAACCACAAAAATAAGGATGCTGAGCAGATGAGAAACAAAAAGGAGAGAAGCGGCCCTAAACCACGGTTTGCTTGTGCATTTGGAAGGTCAAACCTGGTTTTGTTCACAGTTTGGTGCTGTGACTGAATGTTGTCAGTGAAAGAAAAATTAAACAACAGTAAGAAAGAGATTGCAGCATCTCATAATTTTAAGAAATGAGTCTTGGAATTGGTGCTGCTGCTGCTACAGCAAAAGCTAATGCATGCTAAAACATCTAATTATATATTTAGTAGCATTGCAGAATTCTCAACTTCCATTCCCACCCCTTGTTATAGAAGTCCTTCTGGTCACATAGATGAAAATGAGTTGGCAAGACATTCTTGTTTCCCTACCTCCCCAGTCACTTTGTACTTTTTCAAGACAATGCCTGTCTCACAGTCCACTAAACAGACAGAGTCTCCACCGCAGGTAGCTGCTGTTCTGGATGAACTCACCACAGGATCTGAAAAAAAGAAAGAAAAGGGAATTGTAAGCCCCGTGTTCCCATTTGACCTGACATTTAGCTCCTGGGGGTGTGGGGAAGCTGTGGGAATACTTTTTGTGTGAGTATAGCCCCTTATACAGTACTTCTAATGTGCCAAGTGCTGTACTATCTCTGCTTTGATCTCACTGACAGCCAATTACAAATGGGCAACTGAGGCCAATGGTAACTATACGCCATCTACTGTGGACCAGTGTCCACACTTACATACCAACTTAAAACTTCTCAGGGAAAGCACCATCTTCTATTTATATAAAGCATAGCATCATTTTCCTTGGCCAATGATTTTAGGCGCTCTACATAACTAGAAACTTAAAACACTATCTAGAACAATACAGCAAAATCTCAGCGCTTTTTTCAGACAAAACTGTCCTGCTCCCTGGAGGACAGCGCCTACACTCACTTATCCCTAATGCACAGATCTTCCTCCCTGAGCATGTCGGAGGTGCCAGCTTTCTCCTTTCCTTCAAGTCCTTCATCAAAACTCATACTGGCCTTGATTTCACTCCTTATTCCACAAGGCAACCAAGCTTTAACCATGTGTTAACTGATTTTGTGGCATGTCCTCTGAACACCCTTTCAGAGGTTTGTTTTTTCTGCACCCCTGAAGCAAGGCACGGCTTTCATTGTTTCACTCTGACACCGTACAAGGCAGATGTTTTATGTTGTAAGCTGCCCCGAGAGCTCCATATTACAGGATGGCTACCTTATTAAGTAAGAAATAGATCTTACCCTCTTAAGGCGCCTTCAAGCAATGTGTACACAATGTGAAAATGGCGAAGTGACTTTAGCAAATCAAATAGCAGTGTGTAAACTGGGCCTTAAGAAATTACAAGGCTAGATCTAACCAATAAATTATCCCTCTTAAAATGCAATCGCATTGTGAACAGCAGCTTCTGCCTATATCAAATTGGTATAACTAGCCTGCACACTTGAAATAGAAATACACGATCCGCTGGAATGATAAAATGAGTAAAACATGAGGACAGGGCCTGCTAAAAGAATCAGAACCAGAGAGGGGGAACTTCTGTCATTAGCGATGGGGGCGCATCTCTCACCATTACAATACAAATCACAATACACTGTGGGAGTCTCCTATAGACCACCAAGCCAGACTAAAGACTTGCGTGATGCTTTCGTAGAACATTTACCAAACATTCAAAAAGGAAAGACATAATAGTCATGGGAATATTCCTCAATTGCCTTGCTGACAATTTCAACTATCTTGGACCTGATCCTGATCCTTACTAACAGGGGGAAAACTGGTGAATGAGGTAGAAAGTAGTGGGAACCTTGGGAGGAAGTGTTCATGGCCTCTTGGGATTCATTATACAGAAAATTGAGTGTAGTCAGGCATGCACTTTGAACTTTAAGAAAGCCATTTTCAAAAGGCTTAAGAACTACTAGGTGCAGACTCTCCTTCATTGGAAGTTCTTAGATAGAGGTTGGGTGGCCATGTGTCAGCAATTCTTTAGCTGTGATTCCTATATTGGAGTGGGCTGGGGCTAGATGATCTCAGGGTTCCTTTCCAACTCTACAACCCTATGAAATCCTTGAAACTATTAACACAATTCCTTCTCTGGTATTTTAATTCCTTCTCTCATATTTAAGCCATGCTTACCTTTCCTCGTCCCACAATCCAGTGGTGGCTCAAAGACACAGGCCCATAACTGGGTCTTAAAGTCATCCCTGTTGTTGCCTTTACTGTGACACTGTAGAAAATGGACAGGCTCCAGGCTGATTGTCTCCTATAAGAAAGCAGGCCACTGTAAACATAAGCTCAATGTCAATGGCACAAAAGGCATAGCCTTCGTTTTACAAAGGAGAGAACTTGAATTTTCTGAGCAGAAATTGAATGTTGTGGTCAGGCACAGAGACCCACATTCAAAACCCCATTTTGTGTTGAAGCTCTTTGTGGGTGGTCCTAGGACAAGGAACAAGAACAGTTTCTTCTCTAGAGCGATTTTGGCCTTAAATGGAAAGCCTGGACGTTGAAGTCATATTAGTTTACTTGTTATTTTGTATTATATTTACTGTTTTAAATTAGGTTTTTGTAATTTTGGATTATGCGGAATGCTTTATCGGAGTGGATGTAGCAACCAAGTAATTTCGTTGTTCCCGCAAGAGGACAATGACAATAAAGATATCTTATCTATCTTATCTTAAGCTACTATTCTCACAGCCTAACCTGTCTGGGGAATGTATGCATATGCATTAAATCTGATGCCCTTCCAGAACCAGACAAAGACAGTTTTATTTGTCCAGACTATTTTAAGCTGTCTGTAGTGCTGTTTTAGGGACGCGGGTGGCACTGTGGTCTAAACCACAGAGCCTAGGGCTTGCCGATTAGAAGGTTGGCGGTTCGAATCCCCGGGACGGGGTGAGCTCCCGTTGCTCGGTCCCTGCTCCTGCCACCCTAGCAGTTTGAAAGCACGTCAAAGTGCAAGTAGATAAATAGGTTCTGCTCTGGCGGGAAGGTAAACCAGTGTTTCTCAACCAGTGTGCCTCCAGATGTTTTGGGACTACAACTCCCATCATCCCTAGCTAGCAAGACCAGTGGTCAAGAATGATGGGAGTTGTACTCCCAAAACATCTGGAGGCACACTGGTTGAGAAACACTGAGGTAAACAGCATTTCCGTGCGGTGCTCTGGTTCGCCAGAAGTGGCTTAGTCAAGCTGGCCACATGACCTGGAAGCTGCATGCCGGCTCCCTCGGCCAGTAAAGCGAGATGAGCACCGCAACCCCAGAGTCATCCGCGACTGGACCTAGCGGTCAGGGGTCCCTTTACCTTTAGTGCTGTTTTAAACTGGCTGGCGGCTGCTCCATTTCCAAATTGCATAGTATATATATGAGCTGTTCTGAGGGGCTTTTGCCTGAAGTGTAACAAAAAGCTTCTAAGAAGAAACAGTAGGCACACTGTTGCCTGCTCTTAGTCCATCAAATAGGAAAGTTATCAAACTAGTAAGGTGGCAGAACACTGGGATGTTAAAATAGTTGTGACGCAGACCCTCACTGTAGAGCTTCCATGCTTCCAATGCACGTACAGGATACCATGTTCTTCAGAGCACACCAACTGTGTCTCATCAATAACCAACTGAGGGAGATGGAGAGGGGTGACGTAGATTTAGCAGCACCCCCTACCCTTCCCACCCCTTCAATCAAGTGACTGGCAATGGAAGAGCTGATCATGTCCATCATGTTTCCTGCTTGGCAGGGGGTTGGACTGGATGGCCCTTGTAGTCTCTTCCAACTCTATGATTCTATCTTTTGTTGGATGCACAGTCTGCTGAGACTAGAAGTCACAGTCTTCTAATCTGTGGAAGGTTTGAGATCTATAAAAGGGCATGGAGGAAACCAGGGGTAGGCAGACTTCAGGCTTAGCAGACCTACTTTGTTTTTGTTTTTACTAGAACCCCAAGATCTACAAGCCTGAGCTAGGTACCTCCAAAAATGGAATTAAAACTCAGGCTGCCTCTGAGCACATTCTGAATCTAAGAATTTGCTTTCACTACAAAACTACGGTAACTGAACCCACAGTCCTTTTGCACAAAAGGAAACTGCTGGTTAACTTTCATCATTTAAACAGCCTAACCTAGGTGGAAAAAGTAGTTTTGCTGCTATTGTTAAACAATTGGGAGTCACAAACATTTTTACATGCCACAAGCAAAACGTGATTTATCCAGCCCTGTAACTAACAGTATAGCATTTTCACTGCATTTTTCCAGGAAATTCCTATTAACTTATAGAGATATGCGCATGAACCTTAGAATTCCCTGCACACAATAAACTAGCATGCCAGAAAGAACAGTATTGAACCCTTCTCCCAAACATGTAGTTTACTAGATGCATGGAATTTTTTTGTACAGTGAAACACTCAGTTCTGTGTGTTCTCACTTGCAATTTGAAGTTGTACAGCTCACCCCAGCAAAAACGAGCCTGAGAGGATAGATACATTAGGAAATGACATAACATAACATAAACTTGATAATTTTGTACTTTTGAGCAACTATATATGCACTGGATGTCACATATCAGTTATTTTTCAACATTTGAAAAGTGTGCTTGTTTTACCATGGGGAAAACATTGTTTATCCTGATTCAAGTCTGCTTTGTAACTCAAAACATGTCAGGATATTGATAATCTCCTCCAATAAATCAAAATCATGTTTTGATGTTTCTCTATATATTTTTGTTGGTACAGGGCTCCTTGTTTTCTTGCATTCATTGATTTTTGCAAGCCTACAAACTCATTGTAAAATTTCCAATTTTAGGAAGGTTGCCCTCTTGCCCCAGCAAGCCGTACATTGGAAGACTCTCCTGATACCTCGCCTTCCAAGTCTTTGATTGGAGTGCTACAAACATCTCTTGCATCCTCCTCTCTGTGCTCCTCTTTCTGCTGACTGGACCTTTTGTGGCTGTGTGCTTTTGGAAGACGCCCTCCATTCCGATGGGCCCCTTCAGAATCCTGAGCGTCCTGGGATTCCTTGGTCTGTGGGCGAGATGCTTTTGCCCTCTCAGGGCTGCGCTTGTCCTGCAAGCGGCTGGGCTTCTTGGGGCTGGGAGAGGCTTCCTCGTTGGAACTGCTGCGAGAATGGGATCTCTTGCTTGCTCCTCCTTTGGAATGAGCCCCTTTTCTTTTGCTGGGGGTTACTGTGCCCTATTAAAACAAAGCACAGAAGCAACTCCTGGCTCGCTCATTCATTCTCACAACAAAACTCAAAAGCTGTGCTATCATTTCACAGTGGCTTACTCAGCATAGTGACAACTTTCACTTCAATCTACAATGTCCCACAATCCAATAACATTTCTGTTGTTTTTCTGAAACACAGGGCAAAATCCACTGGGGATCGATCTTCCTATTTAAATTAATGAGATGTATTGACAGCATTTCAGATTTTCCCATCTCCAAAAGGCTTGTCCTACCTACTGGGGTGGGAGGGTGGCACTGAGATACACAATGACAAAAGAAAGTGGCACCCCACAACCTCTCACCAACAGCTGCACTCCCTACAGCCCTTTCCCCGCTTCAGGCATAGAAAGAGCAATGCTGCCTAAAGTGGCCAGTCACTGCTGGAATGTGGCATGCTTTCTGAATTAGGGAAAGTGATAATAGGAGGGATGCATAAAAAAGGGAGGAAAAAGTATGCCACCACGCCATTTGTATTGGGTTAATATGTATTATGGTGGACAAGGTCAAAGACTAATTTCTGTGGCTGAAATTCCCAACTTCCTCCCTCTATATGCTAATGAATGCGGACCCCAGGTGTTAAGGAGGAAGCTAGGTTCTTATTACAGAAGGCTGACCATCTTATTAAGTTCATCACAGTCAAACTTTAATGCTTCAGTTTATGAAATGTATGACAAAATATCAGGCTGCTAGTCCATCTAGTCCAGTTCTGTTAACTCTTTTGCAGCTGTTCAAGGTCTCAGGCAGACCTCTCATTCTTGCTTTCTGATGAGCCTTTTAGTCACTGATGCCAGGGATTGCCCCAGAGTCCTCCTGCATGCAAAGCATATGCTCTGCCATTAGGAAGCCATGTTATACTTGTGGGATACCTCTGGTTAAGAACTTAATTCATTCCAGAGGTCCGTTCTTAACCTGAAACTGTTCTTAACCTGAAGCACCACTTTAGCTAATGGGGCCTCCTGCTGCTGCTGCGCCGCCGGAACACAATTTCTGTTCTCATCCTGAAGCAAAGTTCTTAACCCGAGGTACTATTTCTGGGTTAGCAGAGTCTGTAACCTGAAGCATTTGTAACCTGAAGTGTCTGTAACCCGAGGTACCACTGTATAGAGTAAACTGTCCTGTGAGACTTAGCTAGGTTACTCCTACTCACTTTGGGAGGAAGGTAATTGTTGTATCTCAGTCTACCTGAGAAGCTCAGCATGTAAAGAGGTCTGAGCTGGTTGTTCCAAGCTCAAACCATGTGGCTCTAACAAGCCTCTCTTTCTACCAATAATTTAGGTAATTTCCCCACTGTAACTAAACCAAGTTTTACTGCCTGTGTATGTTTTCTACATGCTACATGGAAAAGCACATGACCCTGACCTTTGGAGAGTTTGTAAGTAAACCATTTTTAACTTGCAAACATGTGGTCTCTTGGAAGTTTTGAAAGGAACTCACAAGAGCATATTTCAAAGGTCTAACAGCCTATATCTCCATGGCTTGGCTTGGCTGAATATTTTGTGATTTTAAATCTCTGCTGGGGTCCTCTCACCAGAGTACTTGCCCCAAACTTGGATTTGGCATCCAGGAATTCTCCTTTTTATATACCCATTTTTTCCTTGTCAGCAACAATACTGAATCAGGCTATAGGTCATCTAAGTTAGTCTTGTCTACACTATCAGTGGCCCTCATCTAAGTTAGTCTTGTCTACACTATCAGTGGCCCTCCAGGATTGCAAGCGGCCCTACCTGAAGATGCCTAGAACTAAACCTGCATGCAAAGCCAATGCTCTGACTGATCAATGTCCTTTTTCTGCATTGAACTATTGCCTTTCCCCAACTGGCTTGTGAGAGTAGCCAATAACTTCCAAAGACAAGAGCTAGAAAGATGTTAACTGACACCTACTGGGGGAAGCATATTAATTTGACTGAGGTGGTCAGGGTATTTACTTGCCAAATTCTGACCTTAGTAGCAACCTTATCTTCAGTATCTGAAGCATTTCCCATAATTTCTTCTTCTGTTTCTTCTTCCTCCTCCTCCTCCTTCTCTTCGTCTTTTTCCTCCTCTTCTTCCTCTTCCTCTTCCTCTTTCTCCTCCTCCTCCTCTTCCTCTTCCCCCTCCTCCTTAGCCGATTCTCCCACTTTAGAAGTAGCCTTGTCTTCCTGATTTAACAGTGAAGTCAAGAATTCCTCTGCAATCATTTTCACCTAATAAAAAAAGATAATGGAGAATGGTCAAATTTTAATAACAAGATAGATGCAGAAAGGAAGCAGTTTATAATACTGTACCTGTAAGAGGGATCAACAACTCTGCATTTCTCCAGAGGACTTAAAAGACAGAATAGTTTTCTCTTTAAACTGTTTAACAAGGGTAATCAACTTGTTCATTCTAGGCTTAAAGGAACCATTTCTTAAGGAAGATCTTATATTTTCACTGTCAAATTATTTGTGATATAGCCATGGTTAAGACATCTCAGGCAACTTTCAAGTGCACTGATTTTTTTACCTCCTAGTTTCAAAATCTTTTAAGGAGAATTCAAATGCAAAGTGGCAAAGAACTTTTCAAGAAGACTTCCAATCATTTGGGGAAACAGGAAGGGTCAGACAGGGTAGAAATACTCAACACAGAAAAATAATGAGGAGTCATTCACTTTGTTGGTAGCATTTTGAAATCCCCAGCTTCTGCATGCAAAGCTATTCAAACATGGTAGCTGTAAGACTGTAAAGGAACTATAAAGACTAAAAAAAAATATCAATATTTAATTTTACTGTTTACTATCATATTCTAATGGATAATTGAATATTGCTTTATTTGATATAAGTTGTTTATTTTAAAGTTTTTATGACTTTTTTGTATTGGATCCGATTGCTATTACGTGCGTGATCTTTGTTGTCTATTCTGTTGTTTCTCCAGCTTGTAAACTGCCTTGTGTTTAGTAATATAGAAAGGTGGTATACAAATTAAAAGTGAAATGAAATGAAATGAAAAAAGCTCAATTCCCCCCCTTCAAGAATGCCAATCATGCTTAAGAAGATACCAGTGTGTGCTTGCTGGTATAAGCACTGGCCATCAAAGTGAAAGCGAGGCAAGCTGCATGATCTTTCTTTTAAGAGGTTAAGAGCATAAGGCCCTTGCTGGAGAAGACCAAAAGCCTGTCTAGTTCAGCATCCTCTTCCCATTGTGGCCAACCAGATCCTTATAGGAAACCCACAAGTAAGACTAGACCACAAGAGTGCTCTCCTCATTTCTGCTCCCTAGCAACTGGTATTCAGGGGCATGCAACCTCCAACACTGGAAATAACACACAGTCATCATGGCTAGTAAGAAAATGATAGCCTCATCCTCCATGAATTTTTCTAACCCCCTTTTAGAGCCATCCAAGTACTGTAGGTGACCATTACTAATAATTGTGATAGTAAATTCCAGAGTTTAACTATACATCATGTGAGGAAGTGCTTCCTTCTGTCTGTCCTGAACCTTTCAAGTTCAGTGGGCAACCCCAGGGTCTAGCATTATAAAAGAGGGAGGAAAATTTCTCTTTATTCACTTTCTTCACGCTATGCACCTCTATCATGTCTACTCTTGCTTGCTTTTTGGAAAAAACCCAAAAGGCGGCAAAGGCTAAAAATCTCTTTGGATGAAACTGTGTGCAGGCACATTTTCAAGTCACATGGAACTCTTATCTAAGATAGACTGTGAATGCTCCATATGTAAAAAGACTTTATCTTGCTGTGGTAGGCATAATATAAACAATAAAAACAGCTATTTCTCAACTGTAGAGAATGCACGGCTTTATGCCTCAAATCCCAAATCAATTTACTTGAAAGTCATTAGTTTCCATTTCTGTCAGTAGAACATTATTTGAAAATAACAAGATCATAAGGCATGCACATGCCTCCTTTATTTCAATAAGTTTAGGCATACCTAACACCACCAGAAAGGATATTGCAGCTGAAACCTAATACCCTTTATCAATACCACTCAGTACTATTGCATTTTTAGCAATCTAACAGACCAGCAATGTCAACTTTTAAATAAGGAATTTTACAGGGAAGCCCTATTGCCATGATCAGGAAGGCAAAATGTAGGGAAGTCGGTCTGAAGTTTTGGATTTTCTGTTAATTTCACAATCAATCCTTGGTTGAAAGGCCTCTTGGCAAAGCATGCAGATTTTTACCCTCTTGCCTAGGCAAATTTCAGAGTCACTGAGCTGTTGTTTTGGGCCAACTGATTCCGCCCCCCTGCCCCCGATTTATATTTTGACAATTTGTCTGCATAGCTGCAGCTGCCATCAAGATTCTATGTTAGGTATCAGATGCTGCATGAAGACCTAATATACAAAGGTCAGCAGAGAATGAATGGGGGTGAATTTACCCGCCATCGGGTGAAGTCGCTGAGTGAGCTGGGTCCATATGATACGTGGGCTTGTGCAGACTTGATAAACTTTTTCCTGACTGATTTCAACTGCTCTGGGGACGGAGTTTTGGGCAGCTGCTTCCGGAAGTTTTTCCCCCAGTGAGAAGAGACCTAGACAAAGAGAGAAGCGCATTAAACTTACATATAAAATAATAATATACAGAATATCCTAGGTTTCCTTTGAATGTATTGACCTGCCCAGGTGTTGAGATTTTTAGGCTCAGACCTTGCTCCAGGTGCTCCATCAGGTGAGATGGACAGCAACTGAAAACTCATACCAAGTAAAATGGGGAAGTTTGGTGATGATTTTCAATCTGTAAATTACTTTCTGTTTTACGGGCAGATTTCTCCTGTTCTGTTATTATTTTTATTCTAATACATGGCATTTTAAACTACTTGTCTGTTCTTCACAAACATGAGAGCTGGTGATACAAACTGTTGTCCACCCAATGGTCAAATTGGGTCAAATTGACAGGTAAATGAAAGCTGAGATGGGCGCTTGCTAAAAGCAGGTGCTCAAGTGTCTCCTTCACTATTAGTCCAGTTTGGCTGCAGGTCTAGAACATGCCAAAGTGAACTTAAGGCTATGCGAATAAACCAGAGGTTAATAGAAAAGGCAACACTAAACAATAAAGATAGTTATTTATAGTCAAGATGGAGTCAGTAAAAAAAATTACTTAATCTTCTTGTAAGAAGAGAAATTATTTGATTATAGTGATGTTAGAATGTTGAAACACATCTACTGATAGAAAAACATATTAAATTATAAAATGTAAGCATTACTTCATGTCAATAGCAGTTAGTGAAAGTTAAGTGAAGAAGATATATAAGGCTGTGCACCCAGAAAAGGGATGCAGCAGAACAAAAGAGGTAAAGACAATGGTCCTCACCTGACTGGACTCTAGAGCAGCTGAGGTAAAGACCTGAGACTAAAACTAAACTCATTTAATTTTTTTTATTTGCTTGCTGTGCCATTATCCTCATGCTAAGTTTTAATCATACCTGTCCTATGTTTAAAGGGGGGGGAATAGATGCCACACAAAACCTCTGTTGAACCCATGGGTTGGTGTATCCACCCCCTCAAAGATAACGCACTTTTAAGAGTACAATACTAAACATGTCTGCTCACTATGTAAACCTACTTATTGAAGGCATCTGTAACAGTCAGCAGTCAAAGCTGTAGAAGTTACTACATTTATATCCAAATGCCTGCAGACAGACAGATCATGTATGCACAGCAGTGACCAGATGAGAAATGCCTGCTGGGAGGAGCGCAGAGAGAAGAAACACTATGCTGCATCTGTAAAAGCAAAACTGGGTGCCTTCATCTGCCCCGGCTGCAATAAAACATGTTTCTCCCACATTGGTTTCTACAGCCACAACAGGCACTGTAACTCTCCAGCGGTTTGACTTTACCCTTGATGGCACACTCTTCCATTGTCTCTAGAGACAGGTGGATGCCAACAATTCATAGAATCATAGAATCGTAGAGTTGGAATAGACCACAAGGGCCATCCAGTCCAACCCCCTGCCGAGCAGGAAACACCATCAAAGCATTCTTGACATATGCCTGTCAAGCCTCTGCTTAAAGACCTCCAAAGAAGGAGACTCCGCCACACTCCTTGGTAGCAAATTCCACTGCCGAACAGCTCTTACTGTCAGGAAGTTCTTTCTAATGTTTAGGTGGAATCTTCTTTCTTGTAGTTTGAATCCATTGCTCCGTGTCCGCTTCTCTGGAGCAGCAGAAAACAACCTTTCTCCCTCCTCTATATGACATCCTTTTATATATTTGAACATGGCTATCATATCACCCCTTAACCTTCTCTTCTCCAGGCTAAACATACCCAGCTCCCTAAGCCGCTCCTCATAAGGCATCGTTTCCAGGCCTTTGACCATTTTGGTTGCCCTCTTCTGGACACGATCCAGCTTGTCAGTATCCTTCTTGAACTGTGGTGCCCAGAACTGGACACAGTACTCCAGGTGAGGCCTGACCAGAGCAGAATACAGTGGCACTATTACTTCCCTTGATCTAGATGCTATACTCCTATTGATGCAGCCCAGAATTGCATTGGCTTTTTTAGCTGCTGCATCACACTGTTGACTCATGTCAAGTTTGTGGTCTACCAAGACTCCTAGATCCTTTTCACATGTACTGCTCTCAAGCCAGGTGTCACCCATCCTGTATTTGTGCCTTTCATTTTTTTTGCCCAAGTGTAGTACTTTACATTTCTCCTTGTTAAAATTCATCTTGTTTGCTTTGGCCCAGTTGTCTAATCTGTTAAGGTCATTTTGCAGTGTGATCCTGTCCTCTGGGGTATTAATTATATCCAACCTTTCTTTTCCAAGGCGCACAGGATGGCTGCCTTCCACCCACTGTATCATCACAACCCTGTGAGGTAGGTAAGGCTGAGAGAGTATGCCTGGCTCAAGTTGCAAGGGGGGGGGTGTTCATGCCTGAGTGATTAGAAGCTGGGTCTCCCAGTCCTAGGCTAACCCCACTATGAAGGCAGCATCCCCTTTGTTTGGATCAGTTCCTCTTACATTTATGAAGATCCCCAAAATGTGCCTATTTCAGACCTTATCTATTTGGTTAAGATCTCATTGCCATTGTCTTTTCTTACCCATTTTTTCCTTCCTTTATTACATGCAGTGTTTTTTTTCTTGGGGGACGGGACATACCCCTAAACATCTTGTGAATCTAAGTTTGGCCTCATTGAGGGGCGGTATTTCAATATGAGTAGGAAAATGAGAGTACCCCTAAACATTTTTTTAGGGGGGGAAAGCACTGATTACATGTATTTTTCATTTAAGGTTGTAATTCCATCAATGCCAATTCTATTATTTATACCATACAGCTTTTTAAAAATATATATAATGTGCAGTTTTCTTTTATGCTCTCAAAAATATAACCATCACATGGCTTACCCTACTGGTCAGCTCTCGACTATTGACAACTCTCACATGGCTGGCCAGCTTGGTGATATCCTTGCCATTCAGTTGTCGGAGATTTTGCAGAAGAAACATGACCTTATAGTCATCACTGGGCTGGGGGATAGGCAAGAAAAGAAAGCAGCCTTACAAGATATCCTTTAAGTAAATCTCGCCAACTGTATTCCAAACCAAGCATTTAATATACACTATGTATGGCCCAGGGCTGGCCCACTGAGGAGGCAACCACACTGGATGGCAGGATCCACGGGGGCAGCAGATTCGGCCTCCAAGGAATGCATTGCCCATTCCTGCTGTAGCTGCCGTGGTGGCACCAATGGCTGTGGAGAATTCCTTGGAAGCCAAATCTGCCTCCTCCTTGGCAGCCCCCACCCCTCTACATCGGCTCTCAGAGAATAGGAGGCACTGCTTGCCTCCTCCCACCCCTAGGGAATAAATGGTGGGTGTTGCCCTCTGGGTTTTAGTGGGCTCTGCACCTGACTGGCTTGATTCAGAGTGGGCCTCTTCCCCGCCCCCACCCCCACGCATGGAAGCCTTTGTTTCCCACTTCAGTTGTTGAGTAAGGTTGATTTGATTATTCCCCTTGTTACTGATGTAGATCTTTTTTCCATCCTTGTTCCCCATTTAGATCTTCACTCACCCCTGCTTCCCTGATGGTGGGAGGGCTGTGCCATTTTTGTGGTTGGCCTCAGGTGCCAAAATGTCTTGGGTCGGCCCTGGTATGGCCCGCCTACTGTGACAACTAACAGAGTTAGCCAGCAATTGAGATTTTAGGTTTTAAAGCATTCCTTTAAAAAAATTGAAAACATTAAGTAACATTTGGCTGTTAAGTGTCAAAGAAACAAACGTTTAAAGAACAGAAAAATGCCTGTAATTCCTGTGAATCCATAAAAGGTAATTAACTGGTCAAGTCAACATATTTCAGTTTCTCTAAAGTCCATGCAACAGTAATAGCTAACTTACAACAGTAACAAAAATGAATTTTTATCTTGCAGGGTCTAGCACAGGCTGATCCAATGCGTGGCCCAAAGGCCACTTGAGGCCCTCGTGAACATTTGAGCCACATGTCTCCCAGCTGCCTTTCCAAAGCTGGAAAAGCACTAATTAGGCTTTGGGTGTGGTCTGCGGGTTCCGTGTCATAGTACTTTTGTGGCCCACTTGGTATGAAAAATTGGGTCACCCTTTCCCAGCAGATCTTGCATTCAGGATAAACGTGGACCATGTTACGGATCCACCTCTTATCTTTCATAACCCCAAGGGACAATGAAATGCCTGAACAGGTGTGGGAGTTGATTGACACATTGGCAGTCCCACTCACACACACACACACCCCAATGAGGCATGTAAAAAATGGCTTACATTTCATCTCTATTGCTCAAAGAGCTAGAAACTTGACTTTTTAAAGGGGGGGGAGGAAAAGAACACAGCTTCTCACAGGTGCATTGCATCCCCATTCACCACCTGAGACAAGACGGGAATATTCTCATCACTATCAGAGCTCTTCAGGTTTAAGCTGGAAGCCCAGCAAGCCTTAGAAACCCTGTTAATTGTCAAACACTGTACTTACTGTCAGGTATACATTGTTCACATAGGTTAACTCCTCCAGCTGTGGAAACTGCTTCAGGGATGTAACGTCTTCCAGGCTGTTGTTGTCACAGTTTAGGATACGGAGGTTTGGCAAACTGAGATTGTCAGGGAGCCTCTCTAGCAAGTTGTCAGAGAGGTCGAGTTCTTGGAGGTGGCGGAGATGAGAAAATAACTGTGGTTCCAGGTCTTCTGTTGTTATCTGCAACTTGGACAAGCTGAAGAAGAAAAAAGGTTCTGCACACTACTGACCCCCATGCCATCAAACATTTTGCAATGCTTTATGGTAAGTATAAAGTTGGATGCTGAGATAATTATATATTTATTCACAGCAGCAAAAATGTCAACAGCCACTTACTGGGGGAAAAAGAAAGTACTTCCATTTCTGTTACGATTGGTTTTATAGGCCAGATAGATGTAGTTATAATACTTAAACTTACATATTATATCTGGGGAAGTACAAATGAAATGAAAACCTACTTGTAAAGAAACTGATTTTTGGAATGATAAATTTAGTGAGAACATCCATACCTGTACATTGTTTATGATGGTGTAATGAATGAATCTCTTTCACATTAGCTTTCATATTAATAAATTTATTAATGACTGAAGCAGGGAGGAATAAATCCCAACAGTATAGACTGTTGGAAAAATCTCTGCTCTCCAGCAGAGGTTAATTTGTTAATTAGTGGTTAGCACAGTTCCCCTGCCCCACAATTTTCAGCACCAAGATTCAACCCAGAAGATCTGAAATAGTATGTGGAGTTTTCAAAACAATACAAGCAAAAACTATATTTCAGCAATGGTAGCTAATGAACAGTAAAGGCCAGAAATAGTTTGTGAAGTAATCAAGATTTTAGGGGGGAAACCCTATCCTACAACCTAAAAAGGATAAAGTAGCAATCTGGGAACTTGACAGTCTGTAAGTATGATTACAGGTAGGTAGCCGTGTTGGTCTGAGTCGAAGCAAAATAAAAAAAATTCCTTCAGTAGCACCTTAAAGACCAACTAAGTTTATATTTTGGTATGAGCTTTTGTGTGCATGCACACTTCTTCAGATACACTAGAAACAGAAGTGTCAGACCCTATATATATATACAGAGGGTGGTGGGGGTGGGTGGGAATGGGTGATGGGCTGATGGGAGTTGCTGAATTGGAAATCATTACCAAGCTTAAAACCATGGAAGCACCTGGGATGAATAGAGACATCGGATTCTTATCTCATTATGCATGATCAAGCTTTCTTTAGCACCTCAGCCCTTGCTTCCCCCCCCCAGGACTAATTGCTGCCATCAGCCATCCCACCCACCCCCACCACCCTCTGTATATATATAGGGTCTGACACTTCTGTTTCTAGTGTATCTGAAGAAGTGTGCATGCACACAAAAGCTCATACCAAAATATAAACTTAGTTGGTCTTTAAGGTGCTACTGAAGGAATTTTTTTATTTTGTAAGTATGATAGTTAAGGAGAACCTCTCATATTTGGGGGTGGGGAAAACAGCATGGGGGGTAGCTACCTTAATGCCCTATTTGTGAGCTTCTTGGTGCCATCAAACTGGCTAATGTTGGAAACAGAATGCTGGACTAGATGGGAGGGCAGGGCTCTTGTTCAGGAACTCTTACAGATCACAGCACCAGTCTTAATTGGAAACTTTGGGGGTTTTTTATTATAAAATGCTTCCTGGATTGTACCTGCCCCATTTGAAAATGCATCTTAAGGACTGTAACCAAGCAGAAAAAGGGCTCCATCTTCATTGGTAAATAAATATATTTATTGGCAGAATGCATTGCTTGGAAACACATGCTCAGTTTTACGTTTCTGTGATTTGGGGCATTTAATTTAATGCCCTGATTTTTCTGTGAAAGTAATATTACAATCGCTTAAGCAACTCAAATTACTAAGATCTACCTGCACCAATTATCTTTCTTATTTTATAAACATATGACTGCACTTACTTCAGAATTTTGATTTTTCGCAGCCTTGTAGATTTAGGCACTGCCCTTTCCAACAGAAGTTCTGTGGTAATTTTGGACATTTTTAATCTTCTCTGGTTTTCTGCAAACCCAAAAATGTCTTCCTGAAAACTTCCTGGTGGAAAAAAGAGAGAAAGAATGAGAGCAAAATCCTAATCCAGTAGCAATAAACTGTGCTGCCAAACAGAAACAAAGTAATCTGCAGTTGGAGCCAAAGGCTGGGGGTTTTAGACAACCATCTGTCTGTGAGAATATAGAAAGAAAAGTAGAATTCTGTATTACCAAATCTCTTGCATTCAGTTGCAAGCTGGGGACATCAACTCCACAGAAGCCTACAAGTGGGTTCTGTTGTGTACATATACTGTAATACATTATTACAGCCACTTTGTGTTCAAAACAAAAACTATGTAACTTTAATTATACTAAGCAGGAAACTTAATCTTTGTATAAAGATTAACATACAGCCAAGTTAATGACTGCTTTTGTATCTATCCGCAGCTTTATCTCTAAGAACTTTCATCCTGTACCGTACCTGGAAACTGTCCTTCAGAGACTTAGAAACCGTTTGCTAATTTTTGGGGTTCTTTAATTGTGAAAGGTTGAGATTTACAGAGAATAAAGGTACCTATTTAAATGTATTCATAACTGTAATGGACCCTGAAGAATCCCAGAACTGGACATCTATTCCTTGAAAGGGATAGCCCCATCCAGGGCAAGTATACAGACTAATTCATGAACCTGGGACTGACCCATTCATAGGATTTCCATCTTACTAGGAGTCACAGTTTATTAGCACTTATCGAACCTATAATTACATGCAGGCACTGGTTTAGGACGTGCAAATGGCAATTCCTGATTCAGAAGCTGCAGAGAAATACAACTGGGTGTCATCAGCACCCTAGCTACACTTTGTTCCAAAACTCCTAATGACAATCTCCAGCTGCTTCAGATATATACCAGTATATAGTCAACAGCATCACCGGGGGGGGGGGGGGAATCCTACCCTATAGCGGCTGCCAAGGGGCAGAGGCACATTTGCCCAGTACTAGTCTCTGGAACCAAACCAGTATTGAGGAGAGAAACCACTGTAAAACATTGTCCCCAACTAACAGGGAACCATGGTCAAGCATAGCAAAAGATGATGAGGAACACAGGGATCCTACAATGCTGTACTCCCCTTGTCCTTCTCCCAAAAAAGTCATCTATCGGCAAAACCAAATGAGATAATATCCTAATACTGGATCTCAAGTCAGGCTAGAATGAGCCAATACAATCAGTGTCATCGAAGGGTGTCTGCAGCTGATTTGCCACCACCTGCTTTAAGCAAAACAAACCAGAATTCCTGGTTTGGACTGAACACTAAACCAAGGGTTGTTGCTTGTTGGCATGCAGCAGAGACTTAACTACAATTTGCCATGATGTGCAAACTGGGCCATGGGGTTGCAGGGCAAACCTCCTGTCTCACTTGTACCATTTACAACTTGTGAGTCGGATTGAAGGATCCTGCTTTTTTATATTTTGTGAATTGCTGCATATATGATACCTTGTCTTGCAAAGCAGCCTCGGATTTGTTTCTGAATGAAGGCGGGGGGGCCCCCCAAAAACAACAACACCAAAGCCATATGCATTACTGTTACTGCCTATCAATATTCTGGGAGCAGGGAGGCTGAGGTTGACATGGAAAGCACAGTCTTAATGGCTGTGCACTCTGAATGAACGCTCTCTACGCTTAAACGCGGGTTGCCGCCACGCATACTTAGGCAGGACTGCTGCTTTGATTTCATTTTTAAAACCCGTGTCGTCGTCCCCGCCGTACCACCCAGCACCCACGATAAGCCGAGGGTTTTCTTTGAGGGGGAGTGGGAAATGTCCTAAACGGGAAAGGGCGGTGTGGCGGGAAAGCCGGTGGGGAGGGGGGACCTCCGAGGCGGGAGTTAGCGAGGAGGATCCTGCGACCTCTCCCTGAGGTAAACCACCTCGCGCTGGCATCCGAGGTGCGGGGGGCGGAAGAGCCGCGCGGCCCGTTTCTGAGGGGCGGCATTGTCTCAAAAACCTAGGAGAGGGGCAGTGAGAAGCCGGCAGCTGCTCCCCTTGTCTAAGAACAGAAAGATGGTGGCGGGGGGGGGGAGGAGAAATTTCCTCTTCCCACCCCACTCATCTTGAGGTGGGGAGGCGACCAATGCGACCCCCGTCCCGTCCCCCCATGGCTACATAGGTGGCAACGGGAGAAACGGCCCCGGGTTTTTTTTCCCTTCCCCTTCTAAAACACACACAACGCCCGGCACTAACTACAACTCCCGCCATGCCCCGGGAGGGCCCGAGAATGCTTTTCTTGCAGGCGCGCCGCGCAAGGCGCTGCTGGGAAATCGAGTCCGCCCTCCTCCCCGCCGCTAAAGCCACTACCAGTCCGGCGGGGCCTTGGCAGAGGAACGCTGGGCGACGTGCCGCTTCACCTCAGCCTCCTCATCGCGTGCGCGCCTGAGGCGCCTCGAGCGCAGCCATCCCCTCCCCGCAGCCCCGCTCTCCTCCTCGGCCCCGGGGCCCTCTTTTTTTTTTACCTCAGGCGGGCGAAGGGGCTCCTGCTCCTGCCGCCGCCGCCGCCAGGGCTCGGCGTACCGGAAGCTCCGAGGGAGGCCCTCTTGACAAGGCCGGTGGCGGCGGCAAGAGCTACCGGGGTCGGGATGGAGGAGGAGGCGGTGGCGGCCGCCGCTGCTGCTGCTGTTGCCGCCTCCGGAGGACGGGGAGCGGGAGGCGAGCCCGGGGGCTGCTGCGGGTGCAAAGGGGTCCGCGGCTGCCTGTTCTGCGAGGCCGCTCCGCCCCCGCAGGTACCACGCGCGGCATCGGAGGAGGAGGAGTGATGGTGGGAGAAGTGGGTGGGCATTCAGGGGCGAGGGGGAAGGTTTGGAGGAAGCGGGGAGGTGTGTGTGGAAAAAGGGAGGGAGGGAGGGGGAAGGAGCCTTCGCCCCGGAACTCGAGGGGGTGCAGAGTGCAGGCGCCCACCACGCGGGCGGTGAGAAATCGCTGCCATAATAGTACAGTAGTGGATAGGAGGAAAGGGGCAACGAGGAGCCACTTCGCTGCGAGGAAAGGTTTTGGGGGGCTCTTTTAGTTTGGGGGGAAAGGCGCGGGAGAAGTGACACGATCATGGCAGTCATGGAGAAAGTGGGTAGAGGAAAGTGTTTTCCTCTCTCTCTCTCTCTCTCTCACCTAACACTCGAACTCGCGGACATCCCGCGAAGCTGAATATTGGGAGATTCAAGACAGTGATAAGTGGAAAAGGCCCTTCTTCCCCTCAGCACATCGCTAAAACTGGGGGACTCGCTTCCGTTCATTAATGTCCATGAAATGAAATACTGTACTAAGCGAGGATTCTTTCGAAGCGTTGATTCTGTCATGCAAAATAGACCGCTCGGGCGGCTTTGGAACACATTTTTAAAAGGAAAGCCCGACTAGGTTTTCAGATACCTTTCAGTTGAATAACTTGTTAAAGAAATGCCTCCAAGTAACTGATGTGGTAGTTTGAAAGCCTTGTTTATTCTGTTATATTTTACTCCCAAGAAGACCCATTTATCCTAAATAGAACCTAATAGGGCAGACATGTATGTGCAATTTTTAAAAATGTGTTCCCAGTGAGATCCCAAGATTAAAATTTGGGTAGCTCTTAGAATTTTTTTTTGGAAGTTTTCAATTGTAACTTTTTTGCAATTTTAAAGTACAGTGGTACCTCGGGTTACGAACTCTTAGAATTTTGAAGTGTCAGGCATAGCTCTAGTGGCTTTAGCCCAAACGTAGCAGAGTTTTCCTGCACAGCACAGAAGCTAGTTGAGGTGGAAGTGACTAGTCGGCTAGACGCAGAATAACTATTTACAGGATTTATTAAAAGAAAATAAAAGCAGCAGAGTTTCTGCATACAAAGCAAAGCAAAACAAATCCTTACTCTTTCTCTCTCCAACCATATACACAGCACTTCTACTCCTAACACCTAACAAAAACCAACTGTGCTAGCATTCCTTGATAACAGAGTTCAGTGCTGGTCGTTAACCAATCAGAAGAGAGTAGTTTCTAGGTCAGGCAGACCTTGGCTTTCTGTCAAGAGTAAATTGACACTGCCTTGAGTTAATTGTGTGAAGCCAGAATCTGTAAGTTTCCCATGAGAACCAATTAACCAATTAACAGAAACTGAACACCCCCTCACAGATTCTGTTGGACAATTAACATCTATTAACACCTGTGTAGGAACTTTTACTGTTCACTCATTTTTCCAGCAAACCTAAACCCTTGCACATTTGCTTGTTCTTTATCTTTGCCAATGGTTTAGTTAACACATCTGCCACATTTTCTTCACTTGATACATAAGTACATGTGATTACATTGTCTTGTACACTGCAACGTACATTTTGGTATTTTACAGCGATATGTTTGGAACGTGACTTGAAACCCTCTGTTTTACTTAAGGTTATACAAGCCTGATTATCAATGTAAACTTGTACTGGTTCTCCACAATTTACATTTAAATCTGCTAACAAACGCTTGAAATAAACCACCTCGTTGCACAATTCACTCAATGCGGCGTACTCAGATTCCGTTGATGACACACTTACGACGTTCTGCTTGCGCGATCGCCAGCTGATTAAAGCTCCACCGAACATTATGACTAATCCTGTGACAGATTTTCTATCTGGCAAATTTCCCCAGTCACTATCACAGTAGCAACTCAACATTTCATCCTCTGAAGAATTTAGTTGTAACATATAGCCAATTGTCTGTTTGAGGTATCTCAGAACTTGCTTTAGCCCTTTCCAGGCATTTAGTGTAGGTTTTGAGACCAATCTACTTAGTATGCCTACTGCATAGCTAATATCAGGTCTGGACCATTGTGCTAGATACAATAGACTTCCAATTACAGAATGATATACATCAGGATGTTCAAATACAGGACTCTCATCTGTATGAAGTGTTTTTATGAAACCTGGATCCATAGGTACTGCTGCCCCTTTGCAATCCTGCATCCTGTACGTAGTCAGTAGCTGTTTAATTTTGTTCTGCTGACTAATTAGGCAGCTGCCATCTTGGGCCCAGCACACTTCCAACCCTAGATATGCCCGAACAGGGCCTAAGTCCTTCACTTTGAACTTACCTCACAATTGCTTGGCAAACCTTTTAGTTTGTTTGTCTGTCTTGCAAGCATACAATACGTCATCTACATAGAGCAGACAAAACTCTTGATTACTGCCTGTACCACGTACATAAACACAATTGTCAGCTGTACTCTGCTTGAAACCAAATGACACTAAGGCCTCATGAAAACATTTGTTCCAAGATCTTGCAGCCTGTTTGAGCCCATATAGAGATTTGTTTAATTTCAGCACTCTATTGGAACCTGTCTCATAACCAGGCGGTTCAGCTAGATACAGGTCTTCTGATAATGATGCATGTAAATATGCAGGCTGTATGTCAAAATGATTTAACTGGAGTTTTCTCTTTGCTCCAAGCGTTAGAATCAGCCTTACACTGTCCCCCTTAGCGGTAGGGGAAAAAGTCTCGTCATAATCTTTTCCAGGCCTCTGAGAGTATCCCTGAGCCACTAAACGAGCTTTATATTTGTACCCTCCTGTCACCAGTGCTTTAAGTTTGTACACCCACCTGCAGCCTACAATCTTTGCCCCCTCAGGTGCTGCTACTGGTGTAAAAACCTTGTGCTCATTCAAAGAAGACATCTCTTCCTCCATTGCCTGTTTCCAAAGCTCTGCCTCCTCTTTTGGTAACTTTAACACCTCCTGAAAACTCTTGGGCTCTGCAATTACACTAAACACATTTGCAGTATCTGGAGAAAACCGCTCTGGAGGCACTCCTTTGTTTTGTCTTTTAGATCTTCTGGGAGAAAATTTTTCTTCTGACCCACTTTCCTCCTCAGAACTATGACCTCTCTTCTGTTGCTTAGCAACTGGTCTCTGGCTAATTGCACTTTCTTGAGAGCTCTTATCTGAACTTTCCTCCCCCTCAGACTCTGATTCTCTATGTTTACCTTCAGAGTCACGAAGCCCCTGGGAAGGTTCAAACCAAACCTCAGTATTGGCATGTAGTCTCTCCCAGCCACTATGTTCACAAAAACTGGCATTCCTGGAGATCACAATGCCATTTGTCCCTTCAGCAAAGCGGAAACCTTTTCCTAGCTCCTGGTAGCCCACAAACACTAACTGTTTGGTCTTAGGATCTCCCTTCTTTCTCATTTGTTTTGGAATTAATACCCAGGCTTTTGACCCAAACACATGCAAGTGGTCAATTTTGGTTTTTTTGCCAAACAATTTAAAGTACGGAGTTGTCCCTATTGTTTGATGAAAGAGCCTATTTTGGAAATAACACGCGGTGAGCATGCTCTCCCCCCAATAAGACATGGGCAAATCAGCATCATCAAGCATGGCAAACATCATTTCTTGAAGAGGTCTGTGTTTTCGCTCCGCAATGCCGTTCTCTTCCGGGGAAAAAACGTTCGTTTTTCTATGCCCAATGCCACGCTTCTGTAACCAATCTCTAAAAGCATTAGACATAAATTCCCCACCTCTGTCCGTCTGAATCCTTCTGAGTTTAAGGGACAGAAACCTTTCCACAGATGCCACCCAGCCTTTAAATTTAGTGAACACGTCACCCTTATGCTTCATTGGATAACACCAAGTGTAACGTGTCGCGTCATCAACAATTGTTAGCGAAAAACGTGATCCACCCCTGCTTACAGCAAATGGACCAACCACGTCCATGTGGACTAGCTGTAGCGGTGACTCACTAACTCTATCACTCCTGGGGTAAGAGACTCTGTGGGTTTTAACCTTTTTACAAATATTGCAGTCAAGGTACAGGTTACAACTCTTTAAATTGCACCCATCAGCCAATTCAGACATTTTCAGTACACTTTTCCAGCCAGCATGCCCCATTTTCCTGTGCAATAAGTGCACACAGTTGTCATGTATAGCTTTGTTGCTCACTGCAGGCTGAGATTTACTGACCACTGCTGCAACTTGAGATCCTGCTTTAAGCCAAAACAAGCCTCCTTCTGACTTAGCAGTGCCTAAAATCTCACCAGCCTTCTTAATCATGCAACTGTCTCCTTCAAAATGCACTTTAAACCCAGCTTTTAGCAAACAATCTACAGACATCAGATTGCTCCTTAATGAAGGCACACACAGTACATTTTGCAGGCATTCACGCAGACAAGGAACAAAAACTGCACCCCCCGAAATCACTTCAGAAGTACTTCCGTCTGCTAGAGCCACCTGGCTGCGCTGTGCCGAGTTCTTGGAAACAAACAATTCATCTGAATTTACAATGTGCCGAGACGCTCCCGAATCGACCACCCAGACAGCTTGTTTCTCCTCAGCAATCTTGACCTCGGCGGTCACCAGCTGAGCCAATTGTTTTCGTTTGAAGAATTTCTTTTTATGCTGCTGCTGCTGCTGCTGATCTCGTCTCTGCTCCTGCACCGGCCGCTGAGACTTGACCAACTCCGGACATTGATGTTTTAGATGCGCTGAAGACCCACATCGGAAACAACGCCTAACGGCAAATGCTGACTCCTCACCGGCACGCTGCTGCTGCTTCATCTCTGGTACGGTATGAGAACTCCTTTCAAACCGCCCGCTTGTAGAAGCCTCTGCAGCCAACGACCTTTCTTGCTTCTTCTGCCATTCTTCAATCAAACGCCCAGTAACATAACTGACTGTTAAATCATCCTCTTTCATTGCTTCTAGAGACATAACAAGATTATCCCAGCTTTCAGGGAGAGAGCTCAGAATGATAGCCACCTTCTCCTGCTGGTCTAACGCACAGTCTCTTTCCTGAAGCGCAACAAACTTTAACTGCAGACTGTGTAGGTGTTCCTGCATTGTAACCCCAGGCTGTAACATTGCCTTGTACAATGCCTTGCGAATAAACAGCTTGGAAACCGCTGTCTCACACACATGGAGTTCTTTAAGTGCTTGCCACACACCTCTAGCTGTCTTGATTCCCCTCACATACGGCAACTGGGAATCTTCCAGCCCCAAGACAATTGTGGCCCTTGCTCTTTGGTCTTTATCAAGGTCTTCATCATCAGGCTTCGCAGGAAACTTACTCACCACTTGCCAGAGATGATCCCTCTGCAGCACTGCCTGCATGCGTTCCGACCACAGCAAGTAATTGGAGTCATTCAGACGCTCAAAAGCCATCTGAACTGGTTGTGAGGCCATCTTGAGAGCGATGTCCCTGGAACCTGGAACCAGCTACTCACGGCCACTGAGAGAGAACAGGAACCACAGCACCCAGCACTCACACGCTGCAGCTGTCGTCCTTGAGTCCACTGCGTCTCCAGCTCACGACAGTCAGGAACCAGCCAGTGTCCTTCCGCTGCACCAACGCCACAGGAACAACGACTTCTGGAACTACTGGAACCTCTCCGCTTACGCTGACACCACCACAACTCAGGCTGGCAGCACTGGGCCCATAACCTCTTAGAATTTTGAAGTGTCAGGCATAGCTCTAGTGGCTTTAGCCCAAACGTAGCAGAGTTTTCCTGCACAGCACAGAAGCTAGTTGAGGTGGAAGTGACTAGTCGGCTAGACGCAGAATAACTATTTACAGGATTTATTAAAAGAAAATAAAAGCAGCAGAGTTTCTGCATACAAAGCAAAGCAAAACAAATCCTTACTCTTTCTCTCTCCAACCATATACACAGCACTTCTACTCCTAACACCTAACAAAAACCAACTGTGCTAGCATTCCTTGATAACAGAGTTCAGTGCTGGTCGTTAACCAATCAGAAGAGAGTAGTTTCTAGGTCAGGCAGACCTTGGCTTTCTGCCAAGAGTAAATTGACACTGCCATGAGTTAATTGTGTGAAGCCAGAATCTGTAAGTTTCCCATGAGAACCAATTAACCAATTAACAGAAACTGAACTCCCATCATAACTCAGATGGGATGAGACATTAAATTTTTAGATTTAAACTTTTTAGTCCCAGCCTCCCTCCCTGGCTCACTGTAAGCGGCTCCCACTTTACAGCGAGCTGGGGAGGGAGGGAGGGGGACGGACAGGAGCCATGGCTCCAGAGAGGACAAGATGACTCGGGGTACTTGGAAATCACGGGATGGGGGCACAGAGGTGTAGGAAAGGGGGCGGACCACCCCAGGTTTCATCACTGAGGGGGTGACATTCAGTGCCCGCCCGTGACTCCCAAGCCTACCCCGAGCTGTCGATGTGGGGGAGGGGGTGACAAAAATCCACACCGGGTACCACCTGGGCTTGCTACGCCTCTGCCCCTTCTGTGATGTATGTATGATGTTTCTGGGAGTGGTCTGGAGTTTGAGGGTACGCAGTTTCAAAAGTCTACATAAGGGCGGGTACACCTTTGTTCTGGGTTCTCCTCTCTCCTGCGTGTGGGGGGAGCACCCTGTTGCAACAAGTTTAATAAAGATCAGGCTTACTAGCTGCTTTGCTTCTCAATATTCTCTGGTTGGCCTCTGCTATTTTCTCCTACCGATAGGGAACCCACTTAAGGACTCTATATGGGCTCTTGGATACCCCATAAGGGAAAAAGGGCATATTTTGTTTACAACAATTTTTACACAGGATGATGACAAAACTATCGACAAATCAGATAACACATCTGTGGGTATACAGAAGTGACCTGTGGTTTGAGGGGAGATCCCTTGTTTAAATTATGAGGAGTATCTGTGCCTGAGATCTATGTTTTGCACCAGGGCAGCACATCTCCCTGATATTTTAAGTCATTTCTCCTGTGGTAACATGTTGGCAACTCCAGTATGCAGAGTGCATTATCCTGTAATGAAAAGTACTAATAATTACAATAACCACAATAACCATATTCACACCTCAAGATGCAAAGCTACCACTTAAAATAACAATAATGTTCACAACCCATGGAGTATGGGGACAACCCAGGTCACTTCATGCTCAGCCCCAGGAGAAAATGCACAGTGCCTTCCCCTCATCAATAATCAGTAGTGTCATAGGCTGTACTGCTTGCATTCTTTAACCTTTATTAAAAAATTCCTTCAGTAGCACCTTAAAGACCAACTAAGTTTATATTTTGGTATGAGCTTTCGTGTGCATGCACACTTCTTCAGATATCTGAAGAACCAACACGGAACCAACAGACCAACACGGCTACCTACCTGTAACTTTAACCTTTATTGTTTGCCTTTCTTTTACAATGGAAAAGACCAAGGAGGGCTTCCACCAGAAGTTATAAAACAATCAACCTATAAAACATCAAAGACAGACATGAACCACCACCAAGGGTGGTGCATTCAATCATGTCAACACACAAAAGCCGAAGCTACTGTCCAATATGTACACCAGTTAGCCCTAAGTAAGGCACAAGTGAGGAACTATTAAGAATAAATCTAAGTGCTGGAGGTGCAACGCAGAAAAAAGGGTCTCTAATACAGTACATATGTGGTGGAAGTGTCCGGAAATATGTAGGTATTGGAATAACATCTATGAAGAACTTTTAAAAATGTCAAAATGTACACTTAAAAAAAGACCGGAAATGTTTTTACTAAATATAATACCAGAGGATATTAAAACCACAAAAAGAAGATTGTTAATGTATGGAATTGAAGCAGCAAGAGTCCTGGTCGCGAGAAATTGGAAAAATGAAAACACACCCAGCATAATGGACTGGCAAACTTTAATGATAGAATATTTACAGTTAGCAAAAACCACTGAAAGAATAAGAGGACAGATGAAACAAAAAACACAGAAGGAATGGAGGATGTTTGATGAGTATTTAAAAAGTAATGGTATACCAAGAATCCTAATGGCAGACTAAAGCTGAACCTAACTTTAACTCAAAAATAAATGTAAACAGAAATCCAGAACTGTGCGATAAGGTTAATATATAGATTATACTTTAGAGAGAATAATTGGAAGTCACCACAAAGGAGGTGTGGATTGTACATATAGAGAGATGTAATGGTTTTCCCCCCTTGTTTTTTTGTATATTAAATGTATGTATGTGTGTGTCTATGTTTTTAAAGAAAGAAATTTTTTAAAAATATTTTTTTTTAAAGGGCACAAGTGAGGAACTTGTGATTAGGTTCCAACTTCTATCATTCCACAAGTTTTTTCTTTTTCTTTTAGTTTCTTCAAACTAACAAGGGCCCCTTCTGAAATAACGTTTTCCACATGCTCAAGTGGCATACATGGGCAGATCTACTATGAAACTAATGAAGCTTAAGCTTCAGGGGCCCCAATTCTGGAGGAGCCCCAGAAGTAATTTTAGTCTGTATTGCTTAAAATTTTGGGGTCTAGTAGACCAGTTTGAGTCACATTACTCAAATGGATTGATTTTTTGTTGTATATACTTAAACAATCCCAAAGATTTGAGAGTCAGTAGCACAAATGTTATAAAGGTATTATGATCTGTTGTGGACCAACCCCATTGAAGAAGCTTACAGTAGCTACCCAGACCTTGCCACTGGTTGCAAAGGGGCCCACATGACAGTCCAAGCTTCAGGGCCCCCAAAATGTAGGTCCACCACTGGTGGCATAACACCTTTGGGCTGTAATCCTATGTGGACTTTTCTGGGTTGTAAGCCCTATTTGTCACAGGAGAAGTGCCAATTAAGGTGCATATTATGAACTCTTTTTGCAGCAGAGGTTTGGGGCCAGAACTTACTTGATCAAAAATATTTAGAAGGGCTGTCACAACTAAAGGAAATTTAGGCTGCAATTCTGTACATGCTTCCTTGGGAGAAAGTACCATTGAATTCAATGGGATAGCATTGTCAAACCTATTTCTTTAAGAATTATTACGTCTCAATTGAAGGGAAGTATTTTGCTTTCTATTAAACCTCTTTCACCATCTACTTGACAACAAAATAACTTTACAAACCAAGCATGGTGCATATGAAAATTATTTGTCATACCACTCCTTTGTATAATCCCATTTATCTATATTACAATTATGTTCACCTGTGATAAGGACCCCAAATGCAGAAAGCTTTGAAACCAATTATTTCGATCATTATTTTAACTATGTGGTCAGAAATGACTAATACAGTAACAGAATCAGAAGTAAAACAAATGCTTACTCACTTTGCCTATCAAAAATCTTTTTAAAAAGAATCTTTTCTTTTATCTTGCCACTTTTTAACTTCCTTTTAGTCCCTACAAATGGATAATACGTATCATATGCTATTTCAGGTGTTACCGGTAAGAAGCTCCTTCATCAGAAAAAGTACAGTACGGTATTAAAATAACACTCTGTGATTCGGTAGAGAATTTTAGTATCTCAAAGGCTTCCCTTAAATCATCCTTAAACCTCAAGGAAGATAATGAAATCGTAACAACAATTGTTTTTGTGGAGCAACTTTTAATTCTACAAAAGCACATTGTAGCTGTCACGGAACAACAAAAATTACAGATTTGATCATGCAAATGGGACTACTGCTACCTGTTTCTGTACTTGAGTATCCATACTGAAAATGCAAAAGTCTAATTTGCTGTCTCTCCTTTTCTCAGATAAGTGCAAACTTTGTGTACTGTCCACTGACTGGCTTTGCTGTAGGAGAAAAGGAATCAGAATTTGCAGGCTGGGCCTTTCCGTTTCCAGGAGTCTTTTTACTGGAAGGGTTCATAAGTGCAGATGAAGAATGCAGGATGGTTGAGCTGATGGACTGCAGTGCTTGGAAGCCATCACAGTCTGGCCGAAGAAAACAGGTCTTGTTTTCGAATTGAAATTCCTTCAACCCCAACTTGATTTTTTTAAAGAAATGTGCATGGCTTTCCCCTCTTCCTCATCTCCCTCTTTCTGCTTCAAATGGTGCAGTGGTTAGTGTGTTGGACGAGCATTGGGGCAACGTGAGTTCCAATATCCACATATACAGCATTTCCAATATGACACATGCATACACAGCCTAATTTATTTCTTTTAAAATATTTTGCATGTACCGTATGTATGTATGGCCATCTAGAAGTAGATCTGTGCAATGAATCACCATATTGTTGAAATAACATTGTGATAAGTTACAGGTAGGTAGTCGTGTTGGTATGAGTCGAAACAAAAATAAAAAAACATTCCTTCAGTAGCACCTTAAAGACCAACTAAGTTTTTATTTTGGTATCTTTTCATATAAAGGTAAAGGGACCCCTGACCATTAGGTCCAGTCGGGAACGACTCTGGGGTTGCAGCGCTCATCTCACTTTACTGGCTGAGGGAGCTGGCGTACAGCTTCCAGGTCATGTGGCCAGCATGACTAAGCCGCTTCTGGCCAACCAGAGCAGCACATGGAAATGCCGTTTACCTTCCCACCAGAGCTGTACCTATTTATCTACTTGCGCTTTGACGTGCTTTCGAACTGCTAGGTTGGCAGGAGCAGGGACCGAGCAATGGGAGCTCACCCCATCACCAGGATTCGAACCACCAACCTTCTGATCGGCAAGTTCTAGGCTCTGTGGTTTAGACCACAGCACCACCCACGTCCCCTTATCTTTTCATTTAGGTAAAGATAAAGGTACCCCTGACCATTAGGTCCAGTCACAGATGACTCTGGGGTTGTGGCACTCATCTCGCTCTATAGGCCGAGGGAGTAGGCGTCTGTCCACAGACAGCTTCTGGGTCATGTGGCCAGCATGACTAAGCCGCTTCTGGTTAACCAGAGCAGCGCACGGAAACGCCGTTTACCTTCCTGCCAGAGTGGTACCTATTTATCTACTTGCACTTTGACGTGCTTTCGAACTGCTAGGTTGGCAGGAGCAGGGACCGAGCAACGGGAGCTCACCCCTTCCTGGGGATTCGAACTGCCGACCTTTTGATTGGCAAGCCCTAGGCTCTATGGTTTAGACCACAGCGCCACCAGCACCCCTAATTATGAGGTCTACTAGGAGGAACCCCCCCCCCCAGCTACCCTGTTTCCCCGAAAATAAGACATACCCATAAAATAAGCAGTCGCAGGATTTCTAAGCATTTGCGCAATATAAGCCATACCCCGAAAATGAGACATGGTGATAGGCACAGTTCTGGATGGCGCCAAGGAAGAGGCGAGGCTGGATGTGTAATAAAAATAAGACATCCCCTGAAAATAAGCCGTAGTGTGTCTTCTAGAAGAAAAATATAAGACGGTGTCTTATTTTTGGGGAAATATGGTAAAGTAAACAAAGAACTGGAAAGCACTTATTTCTTCCCTCTCCAGTGAAAAAAAGAGGAAGAGTTTTCATTTTCTGGTGGTGTTTATGTTGTTGGTTCCCCTTAAATAGCTTTCCTCCATATTAAAAAGGGTGTTTTTAAAAAATTAAAGGAGACTAACTTTTTGCTTGCTGGCCCTCCCTCCCTCTGATAAAAAAGGAAAGATTGGTATGATCAGGGCTTGGGGGGGGGGCTTCTGTGGGGGGGGAGAAGATTTAGCTGGCTGCCTTATACTGAATGGGAGGTTGGGTACTGTGAGAATGATGGTGAGGGTGTTTTTCGAAAGCAAATGTGTGTCTACTCACAAGCAAGCCCTACTGAATTCAATGGGGCTTACTCAAAGTAAAGTAGAAGCAAGTTTAGTTCATAAATAAGTTGAAAATGTATTAAATAGAATATATGGAAGTTTATTTAATATTTTTATTAAATCTACTACTTCCTTACATTTTAAGGCCCTCCACCACGCCAGGGAGCCTTGTCAAGGCCCTTGGCTGCTGCAGGGAAGTGTAGCACACCCTCCGCCGCTGTGGGGGAGGTATGGCAGGAGCCTCTGCCTCCGCAGGGAGGCCCAGCAAGCCCCTCCGCCACTGCAGATATATATCATGATACAGTATATCGAGATATTGTGATATTTAGCTGGGGATATATATTGCGATGTTGAAATCCAGATATCACCCAGGCCTATCCCGAAGTACTCTGGGCAGCTTACAGTCATAAAGTGAAATATAGTATGATTAAGTGACAATATGATAAAAACAGCATGCAGTCTTAAATTTCCAGGAATGAGAGAGAACAAAAGCTACTAATTAAAATCAGAAAAGCGGTGGTTTTGGTTTAAATCAGTAAAATCACTTTGTGACCATAAGTAAGGTGCCAGGCCCATCCACTTCCGGGAATGGCATTCCACGCCCAAAGTGTCACTGTTGAAAACACCGCCTCCCTGATGGTTACCTGCCACATGCCAAGAGCCACATGTCACAAGAGCCCCAGAGCACAGCTTCTGAAGAGGATCTTAAGGCTCCGATGGGGATTAGATGGGGGAAACATGATGTTCAAAGCTATTGCTTTAGTTATATGCAGGTTCTATCAAGGGACAGCTGTACTTAATAAACCGCACTGGTAGTGCTTGTAAGGTGGGTCAGTATTATTATTCTCATACTACCAATTTGTGGACTAAGGAGCAGCTTGTCTGAGGCTTCCTAGAGGCTTCATGGCCAAGGCAAGATTTGAACCAGGAAAAAGTGAAGCAGTGCTTTGTTACCAGCTCAAGTAACTGATTCTCTTCCTCCTCCTCCTTCCAATAGGACTATGGCCCCAAAGTGAATTTCAAGAAGCGCAAGTTGAAAGCAGGCGGTTTTGCTGGCTTGCCCAGCTTCAGCCAGGAGATTGTGACTCGAATGAGAAGCCATTCTGTGCTCAAGGACTTCTCTCCAGTCGAGCAGTGCAACTTGGATTATGGCCCTGAGAGAGGGTCTGCTATTGACCCCCACTGGGATGATTGGTGGGTTTGGGGGGAACGCCTGGTTAGCTTAAACTTGCTTTCAGCAACTGTGCTCTCCATGTCTTGTGACTCAGAGGATCATATCCAGTTATTTCCAGCCTTTCTTCAAGACAGCAAGCAGGTAGACAGCTCTTTGACCCATGCTGTTTCTCAGGAGCATTTGCCTAAAGAGTCTACTTCTTTAGGATTCAGAAGCACCACCAAGTGGGGAACTGATCCTTCTTCCCCCACAAGGTCAGTTTCGTCTAAAGAGGTCGTTGTCGCCATTCACTTACCTCAGAGATCCCTAGTGGTTTTGTATGGACCCGCTCGCTATAGATGGAAACATGCCATTTATCGCAATCATATTAAAAGCCGCCGTATCTGCATCACCTTCAGAGAATTGTCTGCGGAGTTCAGTCTTGGAGGAGAACAGGAAGAATTGGGTCAAAAGCTCCTAAAAACGGCTCTGACATACCAGGGAATACCTGTATAGACATCCATGTGGAGGAACTGAAACTCTTTAACTTGTTTGGGTCCCTGGAAATTAAACTTCAAGGCCTTTCATAAACTTGTGTCGTTTTCTGAGAAGCTGATAATTCTACTAAAGCTGTGGTTTTCAGTGATCTTTCAAGGAACCTTTTGCTCCTCTTCCACCAGCTCTTAGGCATGCACACTGATCTTTCAAGGGACACTGGCAAGACTTCTTGGGTTTTATCGTTCTCTGTGAAAGAGCAGTGTACCCCAGATGTAGATTAACTAAACGTCCATGAAACTTGCACATATATAATAGCTGTAGGGCAAACATCACATGAGATGTTGTCCCATACCAAGTTAAACCATTGCACCGTTTATTTTTAAATGTTGCTGAATTTCTTACAAAACACTCAAGGAAATTAACAATCACCAAAGTTAATGGTTAATTAAGACAAATTGAGAAAGCACGTAAGAAGTTGATGAGGTCAGCAAAGGTGAAGGAACCAGAAATTGGAACAACAGACATGCCTCCTGAAATGAAGTTTTCAGCCTGCACCAGAATACCAATGGAGGCAAGAGAGATTTCCCAAGGTTGTGGGCTCCACAGCCTGGGTCCTGCAGCGGAGAAGGCCCTTGCCTGTGTTTCCACCAACCCTGGGAGGTGGTAGTAAGGTTTTTCTTATAAGCAATTGGATGGAATGCTACCTGCATCCTTTTTCTTGTATCTCCATAAGTAAGAGGCGTAGATTTTCTCGGGCAGTGACACCCCTTGGGTACGCCTTGCTCCACTGTGCCTTGACTCACAGCTCCTGGGACTGAGCACTTTCACTGCTCTGCTTTTAAGATCAATTAACTGGAAACTGAATGTGCTTTACTGTAGATTCTCCCTCAGTAGTCCACGTTCTGCCTGCACACATGGATTGGCAGTTTATATAAAAATAATACAATAAAATCACACTATGTTTTCCCCAAACATAATTTTAGAAAGCTGAGAAAATATATCTTAAAGAAATCCAGCACAGGATCCCAGCTACCTGATAAATAAAAAGGGTGTAAGGCATTTGACAACATGGGACATACTTCCCACCTTGAGGGAAGCCTGCTCCACCCATGCTCCGCTTGCTTGCTGACTAAATTGTAATAGGAAGATCCCCAGACAGCAGGTAGCACCTGTGATTTGACAGTCACCACAACAAGATTCTAGGGGTTGGCCTCAAACAGATGATGAAATCGTGTGCTCTATTGCACCAGTATTCCCCCCCCCCCCGTATGCAGACACGAAACACAGCTTAACATTCACCATGTAATTATATTTGAAAGTGTGAAGAATACCTACCATATATCTCCCCACACAAACAGTATGGATATTTTGCTTTTCTCATGATGACTCAGCTGGCAGCTATGAGAGAGACTGCTGCGGAATGAATAAATAAAGTAGGCATTGAAAGAACTGTGTTTAAAAGTATCTGCTGGTGAAGAGAGGCTGAGAGAACCTATAGAAAGCCCCCCGCCTGCAGGATCACCTGCCTGGCGAAGGACACAGGTGGTACAACTAACAGTTCCATTACTGATTCAGTTAACTATTAAGGAAACAAGAATAGCCCATCTCGTCCAGTATCCCAGCATAATTCAGGGTCCTGTGGAAAATTATGCTAGCAGCTCAGATCTAGTTGTCTGACAGTGCTGGGGGCACCAGGCTGGGTTTTTGAGCAGAACAGGCAGTAGTGGGCCCTGCTAGAGTGTTGGGACCTTGAATGTGAGGTGATGGTGCAAGTCCTATAATTCAGACACCTAATGCAGCTAAAAATAGCACCAGATAGGTAGGTGCCTGCTTGAATATATTTAAAAATCTTTTGATCAAGTGGCACCAACGGGGTGTGTGCATAATGTGTGGAATCTCTCAGGTTGGGAGTTTCACAGTTAAAGCATCCTCATGCCCAGCTCCCACGAGTTGCCACCAAATACATTATTAAGAAAGAAAAAAATGAATTGCTAAAAGAGAGGGCAAATATATTGGTGACATTTGAACATGCTCATTTGTGTGCCTACACTGGCCAGGTGCTAACTCTCTATGGGGAAACATCAGGACCTCTGCTAGTCTCCCTTTTGAAGGACCAGGCAGCCCTTCACACACAGAACTGTCCTCTTAAAAATAGGACACGTGGCCCCTCTGCCTCTTCTAACAGATCACTTTACAAAGGGAGAATCCTTTCTTCCCCCAAACTGCAATTATTCCTCTCAAATCTAGGGTTGGGAACAAGAAATGAGCAACCCCAACAGAAGGAACGAAGTAAAACAACATAAAACAGCAACCATGCTTTGCAATTCCTAGATACGCTAACAGAGGTTTGTGAACTTGCAAAAATGGTTTTTAAATCTACAATTAATAATTTAAGAATGGATTTTGGCGCCTTTGCTACTGCAGTTGTAATAGCCTTAAAAGTACTTAAGAGTTTGACGGAACGTAAGCTGTGACTCTCAGCAATTTATTTTCCAAAAGATCAAGGGTAGAAAGTGAGTTCGATGTGCTTCAGGAATTCAGTGCCTTCGACAGCAGTCTGTACAGCTTTGTTAAGGGGAAGGAGAATTGTTCTATCTATCATGTTGGGAACCAGAATCCAGTAATCAAAGGCGCAAATGAGCAAACAAAAGAACATCCTTGATGAGCCACAATTTATGACAACAGTACAAAAAGGTTTAGCTTGGTCTGCAGAGCAGCTGTGGTTCCATACCACTTTTCATAAGACAGAGAAGTGGTGGGTGTGAGACCTTGGAAACTGGACTGATAGGGATGAGAAGGGCCTCATTAGCTGATTGCAAGGATGAGAGAGGCCTGGTTACCTGAGAAGCGGTTAAGGGAGGGACATCACAGCAGATGGTGATGCCTCAACGAGGCTGGCAGCAGTGGCCTTTATGAGATAATGCTGAAAGGAAGTGCACTTAAAAGACAACAGGGAAGCTTGCAGAGATGCTGCTGGCATTTTGCCCTTACAAAATTTGGGTAAAGAAGGAAATGGGAGAATTCCCACTACTTAGCAATGCAGAAAGTTCTGGCACCGCCTCTGAGCAATATAAAAAGTTGAGGATGGGATCGTACTTGCTCTTCCACTCCCACTTCTCCCCATCCCTTCCCCTATGTTCTTCTGTTCACCCCATTTTCTTGTAGCAATGTAGCTGTGTGTGTGCATGACTTATACTGCTTTATGACTTTGAACACGTCTAGAAAGGTTTAGATATAAATGCTAAAAAGAAGAGGGAAAAGGGCAGCAGATCTAGGTCCTGCTATAAAAAAAAAACCCAAAACTTTGGGTCCTGGGTCACCGCCTAATAATCCCCATTTCCAGATTTAGGGGATTATTCTGAAAGTCATTAGCCTGCAGCTGCTCGCTCACAAGACTCAGCAGAATTAGGCAGAATTATTTATTCCTCCAAAGGTCAACTGTTTTCATTATGGCCAAGAATATGGCCTTTCAAGAAAGACCGCTCTGGATTTTGCACACTTCGGATGGTTCACTGCTTCCACTAATTAGCAGCAAAAGAATTTTGCTCCTGCTTCTAGGTCACCCAGCTCATTGTGCTCTCTCTCACACACCCATTTTTTATTGTGAACTGACACCTATCGCAATGTACAAAAAAATATTTTTCTTCCTAACTGTCCACCCCTTGGTAGCTACTAGTTTTGTTTTTTCGGTTTCTCCATTAATGGCCCCCCTGCCAGCGCCACTCCCATCTGTGCAGCCATTATCTCCAGTACTGTTGGGTAGCAGCCGCTTGCAAACAAAAGCCTTGAACAAAGTCAAGCCATCATTTTGCCTCATCCGGCACATTCTGCTCAAACCAGCAGTGGGTCTTCATGGAAAGCATGAGTTCTGCCACTGAGTTTCATAGCTGCCAAGTTATCCCTTTTTTTAAGGGATTTTCCCTTATGCTGAATAGGCTTCCTCGCGAGAAAAGGGAAAACTTGGCAGCTATGCTGAGTTTTAGCCCTTTTGCTAGGAACTCAAATATGAAAACAAGGTTGGGAGCATGTCCACACACATCTTGGTCCAGTCCTTGAAATATAGTGACTGGATCGTGTCCAAAGGAGGGTGAGGAAGACAGCAAGGGGTAGAGATGTTCCTAGGTATTTTTTATGCATTTTCACTAATACATGCATTTTTAAGCACAATTCCCTCTAGTTTGTACATATTCCTTGGCCAGAGAACTGCACTGCAAATTTCTGAGAACTGCAAATTTCAAAGTGTGTTTCTGTTCGTGTAGTGCAGGCATCCCCAAACTGCGGCCCTCCAGATGTTTTGGCCTACAACTCCCATGATCCCTAGCTAACAGCGCCAGTGGTCGGGGAAGATGGGAATTGTAGTCCAAAACATCTGGAGGGCCAAAGTTTGGGGATGCCTGGCGTAGTATTTCAGAAAGTATGCATTAGGTAGGTTCGCCTATATATGTGAATGGAATCAATTTTTCTACCCTTCCTCTGCTCCAAAGAGTAGGGCACAAACCCACTTCTCAATTATTATTCTGCCCTTTATCACCAGGTGATTCTAGGGTGGGCTATATTAATAAAACAAGAACATACACTATTGCACAGTAAAAGAAATGTGCAATATGACATTAACAAGCATAACAAGATGGCAAAAATAATTTCATCAACTCACTTAATACGTATGCTCCTCCGTATTAAACGTGCAACTTCATCGTATCAGGTGGATGTGTTGTTGAAGGCCTGGTAGAAAAGGAAAGTCTTTAGCTTGTGCTGAAAGCTAAGCAGTGCCAGCACCAGCCATACCGCTGAGCCATACTGGGAATTCTGCACCGCTGAGAAGGTCCTAACTCAGATCAAAACACTGCAGGCTTCACCCAGAGCTGGAATAATGAGGGCTTGCTTTGCTTAAAAGCCTACGCAGGACAATACAGGGAGAGATTGTCTACAAAACTAGACGCTAGGGATTTGTACGCAAGCTCTGAGACCATGAATTGGCAGCATAATTTAACCAGGTCCACGTTGCAAGGAAAAGGATTCCGACTAAACATTAAGGAAGAACTTCCCAGCAGTATGAGCGTTGGAAAGTGGGGAAGAATAACCTTGGAAATTGATGGGCTTGACATCTCTGCTAAGTGGCCCTCCAGTCTGATTTAAAGTGACCGGAGGGCCACTTAGCAGGGATGCTTGAGCAGATTTCCTGCATAGGGAAAGGGTTGGGCTTCATGACCTTTCAGGTCCCTTCCAACTCCGTGACTCTTTGATTTCCCCCAACCCACTGTGCTACAGGTTTATTGACAGCATTTATACACCACCTTTGTAATATTTATCCCACGGTGGTATACAATGAAAATTAAGCAAGTCAGTTTGTGCTACCTGCAGCCCTCCAGCTCCTGGAAGCCTTGTTCTCAAGGAAGCTTGCGACTCCAGACTTTGCATGCTGTTATGCTGCCACGGGAGTCCCACACACTTGCATCACGGCGGCTTTCGGAAGAACTCGCAGATCAAATACATATCAGGCTTGTGATTTGGGCCAAGTGCAGAAATGAGCTCAGGTACCCCACAATCGCACAAGCCTTTCCCCGACTCTAAAGGACTTCAAAGAGGTGACAGTTTTTTTTTTTAAAAAAAAAGCATCTCAAAGATTGCTTAGAAGTATTATTTAATAACTGGCAGTTTAGGCAGATTTCACAATTTACACGTGGTGGGGGAGGAGTGAGGAGATGTAAATACGATATACTTATTAGTTATAATATGATTAGCGTGTCCCGCAGGCAGCCAAGCATGAAAAAGGAGGAATGAGGTATAGCCGTTAAGGACATACTACCAATATACAGATTAATTCAGACATTTCGGCAACAGTGTTTGTACAGCAAATAAGGTCCAAGGTGCTGTGTTTTCTTTCAGAACAAGACTGTTACGCATACAAAAGAGCACTTTTTCCCGTTTTGAAGGTGCAGTTCCCAGTGACCGCAAACTTCTCACGTACCATACAGTTATCCTGTTGTTGCAATACAGAAACTCCAGGTACTGTACGTTGTAAGCCTCTGTGGAACAGGACACAACGGCTCAAGCAGCTGGCAGATGCTATGCGGGTTTGCTTAAAAGTTAATCCCAGCTCAACAGGGCTACTTCGTCACAAATCATTTGTTGATCATGTTGTTGCACGAGAAAGAAGCTTGGATGGTCCCTCAATTTTTGAGTTCAGTTAGAAAAAACACACTCTGAACATTGGTGGCCGGGGGTGGTGGTGGGTGGCATCCTGTATAAATGTTTAAGTGTCAAAGCAGCCAGGTCTTCAGGGAACAGAATTCTTCCTGGAAGAAGAGGCCCCAGTCCCTCCCTATGTCCCACCCCCATGATGTTTCTACGTCACCGATACAGCTTTGTGCACACACAAACTCGGATAAAAACTGCTCGAGCAGCAGCTGATGACGGCTGTTTGGGCTTAGGGGTGCCGGCCGACCAGCTCTGCTCTGTGTCAGCTTTCAAAACTTGTGCAATGTACAAAATTTGTGCAATGTTCAAGTGGACACTGTGCCCATTCTAAACAGGCGGTGGGGGTTGTGCTAGGAGAGAGATTTTCAGGCTACAGCCTTTTATATACACACAACAACAAACTTTGGTTACGCATTCACACCTGCATTTCTACTTGTGTAAAATACTACATGGTGCTCTTTAAAGCCCTTCTGTTCTTTGCTACCTGGCTTTTGTGTTGAAAGGCAGACAATGGAGCCCTCGCTACCGTAGCCGCTTTCTCAATGGGAACACTCTCCACCCTATAGAAGCTACTTGAACTGGACAGAGGAAAAACAACTCATCTCTAATAGCATCCACTCCCCCTCACCCGTTTCTGGTCTTGTCACAGTTCCAGAAATAGCCCCCCCCCCATGTAAAAAAAAAAGTCACTATGGACACATTTCAGATATTTCCATGGATGTTCACATACTGCGATTTACGAACTCCTCTCCAGAAGTGAAGTTTGTAAATCAATTGCCGGTGAGAACATCGCACCCCTTTCCTCACTCTGCATATAAGCTCCTGCAGAAAAACACAACCCCACTTTGCTAAAACTGATGCATATTTTTTTAATTGCTTAATCTGTCTCCCTTCCCACCCACCTAAAAATGTGGAAGTCTAAAGGACAAGCCCATCTTCAAACAACTGCATAGATGTAGGTAAAGGGTTCAGTTTTAACAACACAGTAACATCATCCACAGATTCGAAGAGCTGGTCGCCCAGACCTGCATCCACCGGGGAACGTTTTGGCATCTGAGAACGTTAGGCACCTGGGGGTTAATTCCTGTTCTGAAAATCCTCAGAGCTGCAAACAGAAAAGGCACCCACTGGCCATCACACAACCTGCAGCCCCCGGTCGTGGCCATCCAGCTGCACTTTCAGTTTGTGGAGCTCTTCAATCTCCCGGTTGTGGCGCTCGGTTTTGTGGCGGACGAGGGAGCGGTAGAAATGGATGGTGAAGACGACAAAGATGATCCCCACCGGGACCATGATGATGGTGGAGATGAGGGCTGCCTGCCACCCTGTGTGCTGGCTGGTCTTCTGGACGACGGCGGTGCCGTTTCTCAGCACGGAGTCCACGGGTAGGAACTTGATCCAACACAGGAGGACGACCTCGGCGAGGAAGAGGAGGATGCCCAGGACAGTGGAAAAGCCCCAGGCCAGCTCAATGTAGGGGTGCATGCGCTCGTGGGGGGACTCGCTGATGGAGTTCAGGTTGTGGATGTTACTCACGGCTTCCACATTGGGCAGGATGCAAGTGCTGATGAGCAGGGCGAAGAGGTGGACAGCCACAAGGATGGTAGTGCAGGCACTGAAGGCAATCAGCAACATCGGCGGGTACTGGTATTGCATCTCCAGCTGGACCTCCACCATCGCCACCTGAAAAGCAATATCCGTGAGTGTTTGCTTGCCTCTACAAAACCCCGCTGCAGACAGGACCGAGTCTGCAGTAAATCACACCAGTCAAGTTGTTATTTAATAGCAAGAACACAATTAGCACAGACTGGGCAGAGCTTTAGGCCTAATGAGCATGGCAGCTCATCCCTGGTAGGTCTTGCTGAGATTGAAAGTCCCTGCCTCTCCACAGCGCTTTTTCCAAGCAATTGGAGACTGTGCCTGCGTGCAGCCAACCTCTCCTCTGCCCTTTTCATGCCTCTTCTGGTTCGAGGATACAAGGGGGGAGGGGAGCATGTCACAGCAGGAGAGAGAGAAACCTGTGATTCGTCACCAGCCTGACTCATCTCTGCCTCTTGGCCTCCCTCCTCTCCTGTTTCAACTTCTGCCTCTGATTCTGGACGGCTCTTTGCCATGGACTCTCCCAGCTCACTAGGCCCTGTTAACCCTTCAGCTTCCGACACCTCCTCTTCCCAGTCTTCTTCCTCTGACCACACATTGTCGTCCCACCACCAATCCCCGGGCTCTGAATCTTCTTCCCTTGGAGGTTCCCCAGCTGGTTCCTCCCACTATTCCTCTGCATCCAACCAGTCTGTGACAACTGCTAACCCACAAGAAAAATCCACACAAGCGATTGTCATTCACGCAATGCATGAACTAACATGGAATTCACTGTCATGGGATGTGGGGATGCCTCGGATGGTTTTTATTTTTATTTTTTTCAAAAAAATTTATTCATTTTAACCATAACACAACATCGGATGGTTTTTAAAAGGGGACAAATTAACAGGGAATAAATCTATAAACAGCTACTATTTAGAATGTCTATGTCCAGAGGAAGGGTATTTATTTATCATTATTTGTTATAAGTGGGACTTGATCATTATAAAGGTTGACAGGTGGTTTTTTTCCCCCATATGTGGTAGCTACACTCTTGAGGGCATTTCTTTTTTGGGGAAAGTGTTTTATGAAGCTGTTTTAATCACTAAGCAAAACACACCTCTAGATTCCAAGATCACCCTCTTTTCATTCCATGCAGAAGCTGCTCGGGATCTTTCAAATAATAATAAAAAGTGTATAGCTCATTTAATGAATGCAGCAAGCCTTATAATTATGAAATTCTGGAAGACTTTAAATATAGACCTTTTGGAAGCTTAGCTGTCACAACTTCGGGATCGAGTTTTGATGGATAAGCTAACTTCACACATGCAGTGTGTGTGTGTGTGTGCGCGCACACACACAGGCATAATAAAATCCAAGACTTTATCTTCAATCTGGTGCAGATTTATTATGTACGCAACGCTGAAAGGACGTGGCTACCGACCACCTGCAATGCGTGGTAATTTATGGAATGACGCCTTTATTCCATAAGTGAAATTACTCTTTGCTCATTCAATTCCCCCTCGTTTCCCCCCCGCTGCCCAAAAGACAGCCAATGCTTTTTTTCCAATTTAAGGGGGCAAGGTTGCTAGCAAGCACAGATTTTGACAGGTTACCAAGACCAGCCAAATGTGGTACACCTCTGTGCTACAGTGCACTTTCAGTTCACACAATGTTACAAGGAAGCCCAAGACATACAGAAAGGCTTCCTGAAGCGGCAGGGTGTGTGTGTGTGTGTGTGTGTGTGTGTGTGTGTGTGTGTGTGAGAGAGAGAGAGAGAGAGAGAGAGAGAGAGAGAGAGAGAGAAACTACTCCATAATCGTGCCAGACCAAGAAACCTTCTGGGTCAGGTCTCTCTGGGAAAACATTTTCTAAGTAGGTTAATTCAATATACGTACAAATTAGCAGTAGTCTGTGTGATGCTTCTACAGTGCTTTTTTGCATGAAAATAACTCCCCCCCCCAACTCCAAAGAACATAGGAAACTGCCTTATACTGAGTCGGACTCCTGATCTATCTACCTCAATATTGCCTGCACTGACTGGCAGCAGCTCTCCAGGTCTTTTCCAACTCTGCCTGGAGATGTCAGGGATTGAACCTAGGACATTTGCATGCAAATCGTGGACTCCACCACTGAGCTTTTACAACAGCACATCTCAAGTAACACCCTCGGGTTTCCAGTGCATAGACGTTTCCAATGCATCTTGCACAGTGCAGACAGGCAGGCCTCAAGTTGCTCTACCTTCTCTACCGGCAAGGCTTGCACTTGCTGCAGCATCTCTCTTGCCATCCGTCTATTTTGGTCCTACCTGCACTCGGGGGCTCCCCCTCAAAATGCCCACGGGGGCAGGATTACAAAAGGCATAATATTCTTAGATAACATGACATACAAAGTGATGTCTGTTCCATGCTCTTATGGCTGGACAGAAGCCTCCTACAGTGCTTACGTTTCATTTTCTCTTCCCTTCCCTTCAGGACTGTGGCAGGGGAAAGAGGCCATGCCCTGCTCAGTTATCTATTAGTGCCAGATGGAAGGGGCAGATCAGAGCCGTTTCGACAGAACCACCCCACCTTTTTAAATTTGTAAACTGTCCTCTACCCATAGATCTCAGGGTGCTTCACAACATAAGGTCACAAAATATATATAAAAAATACATAATGAAAACAAAAAATTTAGAAGGGAGTTGGATGCCAGTCAGCCAAAAGCAACTAAGGTCTAAACCAGGTATCAGCAAACTTTTTCACTGTCCCTCAGACCTTGTGGGGGGGCCAGACTATATTTTGGAAAAAAATATGAATGAATTTCTGTACCCCACAAATAAACCAGAGATGCATTTTAAATAAAAGCACACGTATTCTACTCCAGCGTTTCTCAACTGCTGTTCCGCGGCACAGTACTGTGCCGCGGGACGCTGGTTGGTGTGCCGGGAGACGCTGGCGACGAGAAGGGCGATTTGCTGCCCTGTCATGTGACTGGCGGCCGCCATTAGGGGCGCTGACCCGCCGGAAAGGAAGCCGGCCAGGTCACGACGGGGGCGGGGCGAGCACAGCTCTCAACAGCCACCACCGCGGCTGTTTGTCTCGCTCTCGCTCCTCTTGCTGGCGGCGCCCGGGAGTTTTTTGGTCGGCGCGGGAGTGAGCGGCCTCTTCGGCAAGGAGTCCTGCAGAAGGTGAGGTGCTCTTCTTGCTAGCCCAGGGGTCGGCAACCCGCGGCTCCGGAGCCGCATGTGGGAGCCTCAAAAGGGAGCCTCACCAAGAAGCCCCAGCCCACACAGACAGGGACCGATCGGAGGTCGGTCCGTCATTTGTTCCCTTCCGCTGCAGAAACTCCGCCGCCGGGGCTGCGCGCACGGGGAGAATGCGGCGAGTGGCTCCGCCAAGGACATAATGCAGAACAGACCCACAAAGGAACCCCTCAACAGTCTTTTGCCATTAAACTCCAACTTTTACACCATGCACTTTTTGCACCCGTGTGTGTAATGATTATGTCTCCCCTCCAAACTAAACTAAATATAGGGCGGCACAGAGTTGGTGTGCCACGGGATTTTTTTTCATAGAACAAGTGTGCCGTGGCCCAAAAAAGGTTGAGAAACACTGTTCTACTCATGTAAAAACACCAGGCAGGCCCCACAAATAACCCAAAGATGCATTTTAAATAAAAAGGACACATTCTACTCATGTAAAAACATGCTGATTCCCAGACCGTCTGCGGGCCGGATTTAGAAGACGATTGGGCCGCATCCGGCCCCTGTCCCCTAGTTTGGGGACCCCTGGTCTAAGCCCCTTTCAAAGTCCTCTCACTTGGTGTTCATAATGTGAGCGGAAGCTATCCAAAAGGCACATAGAGCTGTATCTGACAAGCTGCTTTTATTTCTACATTCAGGGGAGATGTATGCAAGGAATCAGAGCCGGCCCTACCATTAGGTAGAGCAAGACTCAGGGTAGCTGATTTGGGGTGATACTAAAGGGCAGCAAAGGATTAGTTATTTACCATTGTTGTATTTTAACAACAAATTGTTGTATTTTAACAAAAGGACAGGGAATGGGAGAGGCGTTGGTGGGATTTTCTAGCACAGGTGTTAAAAAACTTGACTAGCCTTAGGCACTACTCACCTTGACTGGGGTACAATCTGATGCTCTGTTTCAAGCATCGAAATGCCCTGGACTGTTCCTGGGGGGAGGACCACATTCTTCCAACAAATTACCACTTGGAATCATAGAATTCTAGAGTCGCAAGGGACCATGATGGTCAACCAGTCCAACCCACTGCAATGCAGGAATCTCCTGCCCAACGTGGAGCTCGAACCCAAGACCCTGGAGTCTCATGCTCAGCTATTTGCATGGTGTGATCGCAGATGCATGGGGTTCTTTTGTGTACGCTGTAGGTTTTGTTTCAGGTTGCTTCTGATCCTGGGGTCAGGCATTTGCATTAGCTATTAACCGCAAGCTACAGACCAAATGGTTCAAAGATCAGAGCAGATTTTGCAGACAAGCTGCTATGAAAACATACCATCGCAAATCCAGAGAGTAACGCAGAAGTCCGGCTGGAAGCTTTCAACTTGGCTCGGCTCAGGTACAATTTCCGCCATGAAAGGGCCTGGACGGAATGATGGTTGGATGTGACCAGCTCGAGGTAACTGCGACGCACCCAGTCTCGGTAGTCCATGCCCTTAGTGGCCGGCTCGGTGCAACAAGTGGACGCGGGAGGATCCAAGGGGACATTTAATTCGGAACTCATGATGAAAGGCAAGCTGTGGGAAGGTTGAGGGGAAAAATCAGCATTGCAAACACCAGATACACGCCAGGTGCTGTACGGAAGTCAAAGCAAAACAAGCCCTGGCTTGCAATCTAAAAGCACGGGAGATTAGAGGAGAGGGTAGCGGGAGCAAAATGAGAAACTCCCCACAAGTTCGGAGAGTGTAGGAAAAGGGGGGAAGAGAAAGGATGCAAAATATTCAACTGTCAGCCCAGGAACAGGAAAGAGATTTAAAAAGCGAAACAGGGCAAGGATAGGTAAAACACAAGAAGGAAAAAATGAGTTTCCCATAACTTATGAGACAAAGAAGTCTGCAGAGTATTTTAAGGAAGACAGCACAGGACAGGAAGCAGGGAGATAAGAAACAGCTCGACCAAGGGTGCATTTAATAACTACAAAGGCAGATAAAAAAGAGCAAGATCGTGAAGGGATTTAGAAGTTCAAGAGAATAAGTTTAAATTCTATCCGAAGCGAGAGAGAAAGCCAGTGAAGGGGAACACATAGGCCACCTTCGCATGTAATGTTAAGCCAGATTTTCTGGCTTATAGTGGGTTTTTTGAGAATAAACAGTGCTACACTCTGCACCAGTTGCTCCCATTTCCCTTCTCCTCAGTCTGAGCAGAATAAACAAATCAAGAAGCTTCCCGTTACATTTGAACCAAGGATCGCGAGTCCGCTGTTTCCTAACAAGCCACGCTTGCTAGCCAAGCCAACCTGGAGTCCACAGCTCGCTGCTGCCTTGCTGGTCCTGGCAGGAGGAACAAAGAGTAAAGGGTGATGTTTCTTACCTTTTAGGCAGCTCCCTCTTGCTCCCTCTCACCCATACACCTCCTTTTCCTTTTATTGTTCCTTAACCACTCATCCCTGTCCAAACACTCTCATTCTGCAAAAAAAAAAAACAAAAAAAAAACACTACTGCCAGGAGATATGCAAACGTAGCTTGTGTGTGGAGCAGCGCTGTTTGCATAATGAGAGCAGAATGTGGGGGTGGGAGGTTCTGCAAGAGAGAGGAAGAGTGTTTGCTCAATCCCCAGTTTCTCTGAGCAGGTTCTCTAGAATCCCTCTTCCTTGCCATTCTACTCCAGAGTTTAAAAATCCCAAGTTGCTAAGCGATATGTTGGAAGCAAAGGCATTTAGTCTTGTGCAAGGATTGGTTATTTAAAATTCAATGCTCGCACCTCAAAACATTAGCATTTGCTCCAAGTATTCCAAGCCTCCTCCCCCTTTCCATCTACTTATATGGTGGAAATGGAGAAAGCTTTCATTCATGAGCCACAATTTTAGAAAAAGAACTGTGTGTGTGTGTGTGTGTGTGTGTGTGTGTGTGTGAGAGAGAGAGAGAGAGAGAGAGAGAGAGAGAGAGAGAGAGAGAGAGAGAACTCAGACAGAAAAGAATTTAAGCTCAAGGTAATAAAGACTACTGTATAGTGAGATGGACCTCACTCACTTATAAAACACCGTTCAAACAGAAAATCAGAGGTTGGGCGTTCTATAGTAGTTCCACGGGCATAATCAAATAATATTCCCAGCTTCCTTACCCCCAAATTATGTATTTGCCCCAGAGATGCAACATGAAGATACAGTAGCCACAATACTGTATAGGAAGAATCATGTACTCTATTACTTTTATGAAGTATTGGTGCATTCATTTTCCCTGAAGCACACTAATTTCATTTATAGAACTGATCTTCCACTTTTCAGCTTGGAAGCTCTCAAGAGGCTCACCGAAGGAAAAACGTATTTAACATGAAATATTTTAAAGATATAAAAAAATTAAAGCAGTTTGGAGTACAGTACAGTATTAGAAATACCAAGGGCTTTTTGCTGGGGTGGGGACCACTAGGAAGGTGTTTGCTTGGTGCCTAAATGAAGAAAACAACGCTGATGCTAACCAAGTGTTCCCACGGAGGGAATTTCGAAAAGAGGAAGCGTTGCTGAAATTGCTCTGTCCATATTTGCCACTAGCCTCACCTCAGAAGGCAATGAGGGGGATAACTAGGGCAGGGACCCAGGTTCATGTAGGGGAAGAGATTCAAGAGCTGGTAAATTTAGGCTTGTGTAATTAAAACAGATTAAGCTTTGTGCAAGCAAATCAGAATGAATGCTCAATAAACAGGTCACTTGGGTGAGCTCAGAGAAATCAAGGTGGTGTGTGAGGGGCTGGAAGTTGCCCTGCAGGTATGTTGGGTACAATAAATATTTGCCACATCTTTCCCTGCAGCCTCTTAGATGTTGCTCATCCTGTCAGCTCGGCACAATCCCATCCCTGCACCACAACAGCTACCTTTATTTGGAAGATATGACTTGAGTGATATCAATAAAAAGGAATGTTTTATAGATAAGAACATCTACTTCAGCATCCTGTTCTCACAGAGGCCAACCAGATGTTTCTGGAAAGCCAGCAAGGAGGACCTGAGTGCAACAGCCCTCTCCAGAGGCATAGCGGTTGGCAATGGGTACCACACTGCACTTAGAAAGCACTGCTAATAACAAGGCCAGTGGAAGTGATGATATTCCAGCTGAACTATTCAAAATTTTAAAAGATGATGCTGTTAAGGTGCTACACCCAATATGCCAGCAAGTTTGGAAAACTCAGCAATGGCCAGAGGATTGGAGAAGATCAGTCTACATCCCAATTCCAAAGAAGGGCAGTGTCAAAGAATGCTCCAACTACCGCACAATTGCACTCATTTCACACGCTAGCAAGGTTATGCTTAAAATTCTACAAGGCAGGCTTAGGCAGTATGTGGACCGAGAACTCCCAGAAGTGCAAGCTGGATTTCAAAAGGGCAGAGGAACCAGAGACCAAATAGCAAACATGCGCTGGATTATGGAGAAAGCTAGAGAGTTCCAGAAAAACGTCTACTTCTGCTTCATTGACTATGCAAAAGCCTTTGACTGTGTCGACCACAGCAAACTATGGCAAGTTCTTAAAGAAATGGGAGTGCCTGATCACCTCATCTGTCTCCTGAGAAATCTCTATATGGGACAAGAAGCTACAGTTAGAACTGGATATGGAACAACTGAGTGGTTCAAAATTGGGAAAGGAGTACGACAAGGTTGTATATTGTCTCCCTGCTTATTTAACTTATATGCAGAATTCATCATGCGAAAGGCTGGACTAGATGAATCCCAAGCCGGAATTAAGATTGCCGGAAGAAATATCAACAACCTCAGATATGCAGATGACACAAACTTGATGGCAGAAAGTGAGGAGGAATTAAAGAACCTTTTAATGAGGGTGAAAGAGAGCGCAAAATATAGTCTGAACCTCAACATTAAAAAAAACCAAGATCATGGCCACTGGTCCCATCACCTCCTGGCAAATAGAAGGGGAAGAAATGGAGGCAGTGAGAGATTTTACTTTCTTGGGCTCCTTGATCACTGCAGATGGTGACAGCAGTCACGAAATTAAAAGACGCCTGCTTCTTGGGAGAAAAGCAATGACAAACCTAGACAGCATATTAAAAAGCAGAGACATCACCTTGCCTACAAAGGTCCGTATAGTTAAAGCTATGGTTTCCCCAGGAGTGATGTATGGAAGTGAGAGCTGGACCATAAAAAAGGCTGATCACCGAAGAATTGATGCTTTTGAATTCTGGTGCTGGAGGAGACTCTTGAGAGTCCCATGGACCGCAAGAAGATCAAACCTATCCATTCTTATGGAAATCAGCCCTGAGTGCTCACTGGAAGGACAGATCCTGAAGCTGAGGCTCCAATACTTTGGCCACCTCATGAGAAGAGAAGAATCCTTAGAAAAGACCCTGATGTTGGGAAAGATTGAGGGCACTAGGAGAAGGGGACGACAGAGGACGAGATGGTTGGACAGTGTTCTCGAAGCTACAAACATGAGTTTGACCAAACAGCGGGAGGCAATGCAAGACAGGAGTGCCTGGCGTGCTATGGTCCATGGGGTCACGAAGAGTCGGACACAACTAAATGACTAAACAACAACAACCACACCGCGGGGGGCAGCACTTACTGTGGAGCCTGTAGTACACCCAAGCCATGCATCTCTCCTGGGAGTGATGCAGCTATTCGGGTGCCTGGCCCAAAAGGCAGCGTGGGGCTTGCTTCTTCCCACTCCTTCCCTCACAGCTGCCCTACAGCTGAGGGCAAGGCTCCACACAACAAGCCCTGGCCAGTGGTTAGCTTGCCCCGCCCCCATGGGCAATTCACCCCGCCCCGGGCACCCGTGCGACTAGCTACGCCGCTGGCCCTCTCCCCACTTGTAAATCTCAGCAACTGATGTTGGGAGGCATACCGCCTCCGAAAGTGGAGACAGAACTCAGCTATAAATTCTACCCTGCTCTTTTCAATGACCGCACCTAACAAAAGCTCACTGTTCTCTTCTGGGAATAATTCAATGAACTGCTGACAACCTATTATGCCCTAATGGCTTCAACCCAACATACCTTAAATAAGAGATTGTGAACCTGTGCCTGTAAGATGTTTTGGACTAGTCAGGTCAGAGCTCCGACTGGTCCAGCATCCTGTACTCACAGTAGCCAACAAGATGCCCCCAAGGGAACCCCACAAGCAGGGCAGGAGTGTAACAGCACACTCCTCAACCAATATGACCAATGGTCAAGGAGGAGGAGTTCTATAATCCAGCAACATCTAGAGGGCTGCAAGTTCCCCAACTCTGTCTTCTCCAATAGCCCCGTCCTCATCTTCAAGTTCTGCAAAAGGTGACCTCTTAATGGTCCTACCGGTGTATCAGGTTTGCAAAGGGTAGACGAGAAATATGATCAGTAGCTTCCTCCAGGTTTCCTTCCCCCTGGAGACTCACTGAAGTCCAAGCCTGGTCACCACCCAGAAGTGTTACTAGACCACCCTTTGAGGATCACAAAGACCAAGATCTAGGATCACATTTGCAGTAAAGGATCACAATCAAGGGTGACCTTTCAGGAGGATCACAGCCAAGTTAGAAAAGAGCATAGAAATTTCAGAGTTTTGTTGTGTTTTATTGTGTTCTAATGCACAGCCCACTCCTTCGCTTTTTAAAGGCTATAAACTGAAATAGTGTAGGGAAACTGCTACAGCAGGACTGGCAATCGTTTTAGCCTCAAGGAGTGGGTGCCCTACATCAGTGGACATGGCTGGCAGTAGGTGTGGCAGTGGCTGGAGCCAACGTTGTCATTTACACACACACACACATTCACACATAACTCCCAATACAGTGATTACAGACTGTGGCATTCCCAGGCAGGCTCACATGATACAAATATGCATTAAAAATGTGTTTGCCTGATCATCACACATCATGACTACCAAAAGGGCGCCTTCTCCTGCATGGATTTAATTTAATTACATTTTTGGCCTACATTTTCTCCAATAAGCTCAACGCTCTCCTCAACTCATCTTATGATCAAAGTACATACTCCTAGTTACAGGTAGGTAGCCGTGTTGGTCTGACGCAGTCAAAACAAAATTAAAAAATCCTTCCAGTAGCACCTTAGAGACCAACTAAGTTTGTCATAGGTATGAGCTGTCGTGTGCATGCACACTTCTTCGAAGAATTGTGCATGCACACGAAAGCTCATACCTATGACAAACTTAGTTGGTCTCTAAGGTGCTACTGAAAGGATTTTTTAATTTTGTTTTGAATACATACTCCTGTTAAGTTGCATGAGGGTGAGAGTTAGTAACTGGCCTGATGTCACCCAGGGAGCTTCATGGCTGAGGCTGGACTCGAACCTGGGTTTCCTAGGTGCTAGCCCAACATTTTAACCGCAATCCTAATTTACATTCAATACAAGAACCTTTAAGACACCCCCTCCTCTCGCAATCTCAACTTACTCCACCAACCCCTGCAAAATGAAGCGGCAATACCAACTCACAGACTATATACTTTACAAAGCCAGAGGCTGGAAGAGCACCAGATTATCACAAATTATTCATTGTCTTGGAATAAAAAAACCTACCCTGATGTTGAGAATGCAGCCTCTGCTAAGTCTGGGCCCCCGCTGTAATTCCACGGGCTTCGGTGGGCGTTGCCTTGGCGAGAGCATTTGGTCTCGCCACAAGTCATGTCAGCAAAGCGCTCCGAAGAGGGGAAGTGCTTTAGGAGTGCTGGCTGGTGCTGGGTTTGATCTTGTTTGTCATCTCTGCTTCAAAGACAGCAGGAGGAAAACCTTACATCTCTTTTCTTTCCCCCAAGAGCAGAGAACAATGTAAGCCAGGGGAGAGGGAGGGGGGAAATATCCTCGTATGCACCAGACTCTATCTTCTTCTTCCTTGGATTAGTTTTTCAATGCATAGTCTCTCTCTCTCTCTCTCTCTCTCTCACACACACACACACACACACACAGCGCTATAGAGGGGAAAATGGGGGAGGAAAAGCCCACAAATGAAGGAGGTACAATCTGTAATATTTCCATGCAAAACTTGAATTTGTCTTCTTTACATGCTTCCCGTAAATTTCACTCCATCTCTTTTCTCATCAAATCAGAGGTCCTTTCTTAGTACCCCTCTCTTGGGACCCCTTCTTCATCACCCCATGGACATTTGCAGGACATTGGTGAATCTCTGTTCTCTCCCTTCCCCCTTGCCCCTAATCGCCACTACTCCAGAGTTTTCAAATAATCTATTTTTTTTCTTCCCATTTGTGCTGCCAATAAGAGCCCAGCTTCCTATCTGTCTAAGAGCAACTGTTCCCTAAAAGATCATCGTTCCAGATTCCTCTGTTCTTCCTCCCTCCACCCCTAGAAGTGGGTTCATTTCTTCCTCCCAACCAAATAGCCTTGCAGGGCAGCAAACCGCATCATATTTGGCTGAATCAGATATACATGCCCCTTCTTCCATGTCTCCTGCAGATCTCCCTGCCCCCAGCCTTGTTCTTATGCATTCAGAGGCTGCCCTGTGGCACAATCAAGAGTGAAATCTTTTGTTCCAAGCAGATCGATGGATGCAGAGCCAGTGCTAAGAGGACGGTTAGCTCTAGCACTGTTTAGCTGGTCACGGAGGGTACATGATGAGTCATTGGAATGAGGCCATTACCTATTACTCACGTAGAAAAATGCAGGTTCATCGTAATGTCTGAAATGCAGCACATTTTGTTTCCTGCCATAAACACACAAATTCGGAGGCAGAAATGCTTCTGAATATGGGATGCGGGTTGCGCTGTGGGTTAAACCACAGAGCCTAGGGCTTGCCAATCAGAAGGTCGGCGGTTTGAATCCCCACGACAGGGTGAGCTCCTGTTGCTTGGTCCTAGCTCCTGCCAACCTAGCAGTTCGAAAGCACGTCAAAGTGCAAGTAGATAAATAGGTACCGCTCCAGCGGGGAGGTAAACGGCGTTTCCGTGCGCTGCTCTGGTTCGCCAGAAGTGGCTTTGTCATGCTGGCCACATGACCTGGAAGCTGTATGCCGGCTCCCTCGGCCAATTAACGCACGATGAGTGCCGCAACCCCAGAGTCGGTCACGACTGGACCTAATGGTCAGGGGTCCCTTTACCTGCTGCTTCTGAATACCCATTGCTGGAAACCACAAGAAGGGAAGGAGTGCTCTTGTGCTCAAATCCTGCTGGTGGGTTTCTCAGAAGCATCCGGTTGACCACTGTGACAACACGAAGCTGGGCTACATAAGCCACTGGCCTGATTCAGCAGCCTATGCTCTTAAACTGAGCAAGCAAAATGCACATAGCCGTGGAAGCCGCTCCACTGTACAAAAAGAAAAAAGGGGAAAGTTGATGTCCACCAGCCAGGCATCTCTCCCCTGTCTCTCCTTCAGTGCCTGGAATCTAGGGCGGTACCTTTTCATTGATGAAGTGAGAGAGTTAAGGATGCACTGAATACTCTTCCATGGAAATCCATAGGAATTAAAAGCATCTCGTATGTGGAGTATGCTGTGTTTACACTTTGAACTCTCCTCCCTCTCTCATTTGACACACATGAACACCTACTAGGCCAAATGAAGCTCTTCTCTTTGTCAAACTTTAAATGGCACCACCTGTGCTCTCTTACGGGTGGCTAAAACTCCATCCCTGAATGAATGAATGTATGTTTATTATTACAGCTAAACAGCCCACATAGTAAAACCTGAATCTCAGCATATTTTTTTACATGAACATTATGTCCCTGAAGATGTGCTCTCGGCTGTGCCAATGCCTGCTTTTCCCACCTTTCAAATCCATCATCAAAAAACCACCATTACCCATATGGCTTTTGGCTTGACCCTTCAATACCCACCCCCATCTGTTACTGAGCTTTGATCATGCATAACTGCACTGACTCACCTTCATATGGCTCCTCATATCTCTCAATACTTCCCCTATTGTCTATTTTAAACAACAAGCTCCTTCAAGGCAACAACCTGCCTATTTTTGCCTACAAAATTCCATAAGGCAACCTGTGGCCCTCAAGATGTGGTTGTACTCCAACTCCCATCAGCCCCTGCCCAAAGTCAAGGCTGGAGCGAGCTGCACACTCATGATGAAGTCCTGAAGCCCTGGGGAAGAGCACTATCAACATAATGAAGACTTACAAAATTATATAGGAAGAAACAATCAGGTCTCTGCCCCCAAGGAGTTTACAATCTAAGGGTGGTACTCAGTGCTAGATCTTCCTCAGAGTAGACTTACTGAAGTCATCATGGACATGACTAAGTCAGGACCATTACTTTCTATAGGTCTACTCTGAGGAGGACTTAGTTGAATACAACACTTGTATTACTCAGAGGTCAGTCCCCACAGTGTCGGGGGGGGGGGGCTTGGCATACAAGCACCTGCATCACATACAGAAGGTCTCGGGTTCGAAAACTGACATCTCCAGATAGTTCTGGGAGACTCCTGCCTAAAAACTGCCCCTAATAGGCAATACGGAATTATTGTCCTTAACCTGGTTTCTAGACATTTAATTACGTATTAATAACACAACCATTATATCCACATTATTTACTATGCATCCTTTCACACTGCATTGCACTGTATAGATATGCCGCACATAGAATACACACATGCTGTTAAGATTTGGTTGGTGAGGTTTGTCACTAGTCCAATCCCTGCCCTGACTCTCCTCTCCTGACTCTTCTGTCAACAAACAAGATCTTAGGTGTTGAGAGCCCTTTTAAAAACGCCACTAATGAGTCGGGGAGAAGTCACACACACGTCCCACGCCACGACGGATCCTATTCCACAAAGGTGCAATATGGTGGAGCCAATTATTATTATTATTATTATTATTAAACCTCTTTATGCGCCTGTTGTTGTTATTATTATTATTAGATAATTTTGGTTTGTTTTAAGCCGTTTTCAATATTGTGCTCTCCTAGGAATGCTGTGCTTTAATTGTTGTAACCCGCCCTCGGACCTTTGAGGGGGTGAGGGGAGGGAAATAAAATAATAATAATAATAGCAATCAATCAATAATAATAGCAATATGCAAATAGCAGCTCCCCATCGCAAGGCGTCTCCTCGAAGCCCAGCCCTCCTGCCGACTTACCCCACAGCAGCAGCACCGCCGCCCCAGACCCACCAACGCCGCCTTCGCCGCTGCCAAGGCAACGCAAGGGTCCCGCCACGTGACCGCTCTGGAGTAGTGAGCACGTGACCAAGCCTCTTCTCTCCCCGCCGCCCCCCAAACAGGTCTCGATCGATGCCTGGCAGGCGAGCAGAGTCAGGAATGAGCGCGTGTTGCAAGAAGGGGTTTCATGTTTTTCATTAATATACACACACATTAAAGAGATAAACATATATACTCTGTGTGTGTATAGATATATACATATAGAGTACATATACATATACATCGATACACACGCGCGCGCACACATATGAGGGATTCCCTATATCTATCTAACTTGCTAGAGGGATTTCACACACGCCTCTCTAAATGTGCTTGGAAACAAGCCTAAGTCTTCTGGTGGGAGCTCTTTCGCATAAAGAGCCATGTGGTCTCCCCTCCTGCCAGCTTCCCGGACGACAGGCGGTGCCTCTGAGCATACGGAGAGGGCTCCTCCGGCTCCCCGCGATTGTTAAAATCAGCGTTCAGAGCAGCTGGAGCCTCAGACCAATAGCTCTCAAGATGATGGCGGCGGCCGTTATGTATTGATCGATTTATTTCCGAAAGGAATATGCATAGCTGTCAACCCTCACTTTTTTGCGGGAAACTCTCCCTTATTCCAAGCCACAGATGTCAGCCTTCCCTTTCTTTGCTGGAAATTCCCTTATTCCAGCGCCGTTTCCCGCTGCTATCCTGGATTGTTAGATATACCGCAGACTGTCCCCGGGACGGGTGAGGCTGCTGATCCCTTATTTTCAAATCCGAAAGTTGACAGCTACCGGTATGTAGCTCAGTCGATAGAGCATGAGACTCTCTTGGTGTTAGGGTCGTAGGTTCCAGCCCCGTGTTAGGTGAAAGCTTACTTCGTGGCAGGGATTGAACTAGAATGACGCTGGTGATTCCTTCCAACTCTGTGATTCTATGATAGAAATGAAAAAAACCGCTTCCCCGTAGGAAAAAAGCTCAAAGCTGTTTACAAAGAAAAGAACAATAAAGTTATCTAAAAATTTACAACCATAATTTGAAACATGTGGAAAGTTAAAACCACAGTAGAACAAATACAAACTTTTGAAACATCTGGATAGACTTGCCCATTATTATTATTATTATTATTATTATTATTATTATTATTATTATTGCATTTGTTCCTCCTCACACTAAAGCCAAAAAGGGTCCCAAAGTGGCTTACCGTACATACAATCCATTAAAGCTAGATTGTAAACCTGCAGGGAGGGACTAAGAAGCAGGACGCAGAAGGAAAACGGGACAGGGAGGGAAGAGGAAAAAAGCAAATTGCAGCACTTGTTCTAATTACATTCTTATAGTGCCCTCCTGCTTCTGAGGATGGGTGTCTCCCTGCTTATTTAACTTATATGCAGAATTCATCATGCGAAAGGCTGGACTGGATGAATCCCAAGCCGGAATTAAGATTGCCGGAAGAAATATCAACAACCTCAGATATGCTGATGACACAAACTTGATGGCAGAAAGTGAGGAGGAATTAAAGAATCTTTTAATGAGGGTGAAAGAGGAGAGCGCAAAATATGGTCTGAAGATCAACATAAAAAACAAAAACAAAGATCATGGCCACTGGTCCCATCACCTCCTGGCAAATAGAAGGGGAAGAAATGGAGGCAGTGAGAGAGTTTACTTTCTTGGGTTCCATGATCAATGCAGATGGTGACAGCAGTCACAAAATTAAAAGACGCCTGCTTCTTGGGAGAAAAGCAATGACAAACCTAGACAGCATATTAAAAAGCAGAGACATCACCTTGCCAACAAAGGTCCGTATAGTTAAAGCTATGGTTTTCCCAGTAGTGATGTATGGAAGTGAGAGCTGGACCATAAAGAAGGCTGATCGCCAAAGAATTGATGCTTTTGAATTCTGGTGCTGGAGGAGACTCTTGAGAGTCCCATGGACTGCAAGAAGATCAAACCTATCCATTCTTATGGAAATCAGCCCTGAGTGCTCACTGGAAGGACAGATCCTGAAGCTGAGGCTCCAATACTTTGGCCACCTCATGAGAAGAGAAGACTCTGATGCTGGGAAAGATTGAGGGCACAAGGAGAAGGGGACGACAGAGGATGAGATGGTTGGACAGTGTTCTCGAAGCCACCAATATGAGTCTGACCAAACTGCGGGAGGCAGTGGAAGACAGGAGTGCCTGGTGTGCTCTGGTCCATGGGGTCACGAAGAGTCGGACACAACTAAATGACTAAACAACAACAACAACAACAGTGTCCTCCTGCTTCTGGGGGTGGGTGTGTCAGAGCATATGATGAGTGCCTCTCTTTAACCTCTGGGTGTTTGTTTGTTTGTTGTTATTGTTATTCTATACTATTTATGGACAGGGCATTTACAAAGAGGAAGCCTGAAAGTGCTTAGTGTCTAAAAGTAAAGCACAGACTCCCCCCCTCAACTCTAAAATTAGACCTGATACAATAGAGCACGGGTGTCAAACACAAGGCCCGGGGGCCAAATCCGGCCCGCCAGACCTCGTCATGTGGCCCGCCGAGCGCCCCAGCCAGCTGGACCCAGCCGACGAAGTGCCGACAAACAGCTGGGGCCTGAGGGGGGGGTAGAAAGGCGGCCGGAGCAGTGCTGCGTGGAGCGCCCCGAGCCACAGCAGGAGGAGGAGGCAGCTTGCCAGGTCAGCGCCCAGCAGTGCCGCACGGAGAGTCCCGAGCCTCTGCGACGCAGCAGTGCTCTGTAGCACTTTGAATCCTCCTCCTCCTGCCACGGCTCGGCGCCTGGAAACGGCTGCTGCTGCTGCTGCTGAAGCACAGACAAAGCACCCAGCAGCGCCGCATGGAGGAGGAGGAGGATTCAAAGTGCTACAGAGCACTGCTGCGTCCCAGAGGCTCGGGACTCTCCGTACGGCGCTGCCGGGCACCAACCCGGCAAGCCTCCTCCTCCTCTTGCCTCACCTCCACCTCCTCCTCCTCCTGCCACGGCTCAGCCTCATGAACGTGAGCTCAGCAGTGGCTCAGCCTCATGAACGTGCAACTCTGAGGCTTTACGCACGTCTCCTAAAACGGACACACGCTGCCTCACGCTGCACGGGAAATGCTTTTTGCCCCTGGGTCCCTTCGCGCTCTTTTCTGGCGCTGAATCAAGGTGGTGACCCCCCCTTCCCTTTCTTCCTTCCTCTCTCTCATTCTTATTCTTTCTTTCCCTCTCTACTTCCTTCCTTCTTTCTCCCTTTCCGTCTTCTCTCCCTCTTTCTTTTTCTTTCCTTCTTTATTCCCTTCCTTCTTTCCTACTCTTCTTTCTCTCCCCTCTTTCCTTCCTCTCTCCCTCCTGCTCCCTCTTTTCTTTCTTCCTCCTTTCTTCCTTCCGTCCTTCCCATCTTTCTTCCTCTCCCTCATTCTTATTCTTTCTTCCCTCTCTACTTCCTTCCTTCTTTCTCCCTTTCCGTCTTCTCTCCCTCTTTCTTTTTCTTTCCTTCTTTATTCCCTTCCTTCTTTCCTACTCTTCTTTCTCTCCCCTCTTCCCTTCCTCTCTCCCTCCTGCTCCCTCTTTTCTTTCTTCCTTCCTTTCTTCCTTCCGTCCTTCCCATCTTTCTTCCTCTCCCTCATTCTTATTCTTTCTTCCCTCTCTACTTCCTTCCTTCTTTCTCCCTTTCCGTCTTCTCTCCCTCTTTATTTTTCCTTCCTTCTTTATTCCCTTCCTTCTTTCCTACTCTTCTTTCTCTCCCCTCTTTCCTTCCTTCCTCTCTCCCTCCCACTCCCTCTTTTCTTTCTTTCTTTCTTTCTTCCTTCCTTCCTTCCTTCCGTCCTTCCTTCCTTCCTTCCCATCTTTCTTCCTCTCCCTCATTCTTATTCTTTCTTTCCCTCTCTACTTCCTTCCTTCTTTCTCCCTTTCTGTCTTCTCTCCCTCTTTCTTTTTCTTTCCTTCTTTCTTCCCTTCCTTCTTTCCTACTCTTCTTTCTCTCCCCTCTTTCCTTCCTTCCTTCCTTCCTTCCTTCCTTCCTTCCTTCCTTCCTTCCTCTCTCCCTCCTACTCCCTCTTTTCTTCCTCCCTCCCTCCCTCCCCTCCCCCTCTCTCTCCTCAGAAACATAGGATGCTGCTTTATACTTCTGGCCCTTAAACCCTGGAACCAGGAGAGCAGCTCCAGTGAGTCAACCTCACCCAGTCCCTTTGGTGAAGGGTGGTGGCTCACTGGCAGAACATCTGTCCTGCATGCAGAAGGAACCCAGCATCTCCAGGTACCAGTAGCTCTGCAAAGGTCCTGCATGAAACCCTAGCGAGCCTCCACCACCCACTGCAGTTACCAAAAAACATTTTTCAATAAATTGTACAATAATTGTACATTTGAATATCTACTTGCCATTATTCTATGTTTCTGCTTTCAGAGCTAGTTATTACGTACATTATTACAAAAAAAGTAATAATTGAATGCAGTGACAATAATTTATGATAATAAAGAGTGGACACATAGTCCTACAGATACAACCGGCCCTTTGAGGGTGACCAAACTGCTGATGCGGCCCCCGATGAATTTGAGTTTGACACCCCTGCAATAGAGCATTTCATCTTCATTTTCTATACCTTTGTTATAAGAATTTTAAGGATATATATATATATATATATATATATATATATATATATATATATATGAAGTTCATAAACATACCAAGCAAACACATACCAATAAGTAAACCACATGTCTGACACCCACAGAAAAGTCCTGAAACCATTTTCTCTCTCCCAAAATGACCTCAAATATTTCTCTGCAAGGTTGAAGGAAATGGGAAATCTCCCCATTGCCTCTTGCACAAATCCTGTCTTAAGGGCACATTTAAGATATGAATAGGGCGAGCCTGTGACCTTGATTCAAGAACTGAGTATCTACCATTACAAAGGAATCGCCAGACCACCCAAATAATGTAATCAGTTAGTTATCATTCTCAGGTAACCTGGCAGACAGGTTTTCTGCTGTAGACCGCCTCTTCTGTGAAGTAGGTATGATGTTTCTGGGGGGTGGTCTTGAGCTACAGGGCGGGCAATTTAAAATGTCTATATAAGGGCTTGCTTGCGTGCATGGCTTGGGGTTCTCCTCCTCTCTCCTGTGTGTGTGGGGAGCACCCTGTTGCAACAGCTTTAAAAAAGATCAGGCTTATAGCCGCTTTGCTTTTGTATACCCTGGTTTGGTCTCTGTTCATTTCCCGACCAGTTTGAGCCTTAAAAGGTACGCTCTCTCCGAAGGTCCAGTCTTCCTTAAGAAGCTGAACCCCTTGAAGGGACCCCATTTTTATTTCTATTTCACCCTGAAGCAGCTCAAAGGTGTTTTGGCAGGGAGAGAACAGAGATACTGTTAGTTGAATAAGTCCAAGAAGACTTGCTGTCTTTGTAACCCCTGAAGAACTGCCAGTTCTAAAACTGGCCCTGGATTGAAAAGCCAGCCTTCTCTGTTCTCAAGTTCTGCCATTTATTTTGATTTCCCACAGATTCTGTCCCTAAAGGACTCAGGACTCCAGAGGTGGTAACATTCTTAAGAGCACCAAAATACATGAGAAGTTGGCTGGAGCGGAATTATTTATTTAATGTGAACTATGTTCTACACGAGAGCTTGGATGTACTCTACAAATAGGTTGAAGGCTGTACTGTGGCATTCGGTTTCTTCTATTAATAATGCAGAAATGAGGATGATTTTCAAATTGCATGCTGTGAATTCTAGGAAAAGGTAAATGTGTTTTCTGCCACTAAATTAGTCACAGCAAGTCTTTGTTGAGGCATAAAATGGTGGAAATAGCAGCAGAGGAAACTAAGGCGAGATTAACACAACACTCCTATCAAAACCTATATTGAGAGCAGCACTCACTCACTCACTAGAAAGTCCTGTCTTGAACCCAGCAGGACTTTCTAGTGAGTGAATATGCCAGACTGGTCTGCAAGAGAATACAACAAAATTAAATGTTTAATGAAGAGATGTGAGGAGGGGAGAACTGAACCAGGAGGCGGCATTTCAGCAGAATAGGTGAAGTTAAAATCATTACTCAGTCTTTCCTTGTGACAGTTTTCCCTATAATTTTGCACTTGAATCAATAAAACCACTGAGAATTAGACAGAAGCCCCCCATTTCAGTCTGCTGTTGAACATGCTCCTCTTCCTCATGGAGGATATGGCTAGCAATGGCTACTTGCCATGATGGCTAAACTCCAGCTCCACAGTTAAGAGGCAGTAATGCTTTTAAGTATCAGTTGCTGGAAGCCACAGAAGCTTGTTTGTTTTCCCCAGGCATCTGGTTGGCCAACAGGTTGCTGGTCTAGATGGGCCATTGGCCTGATCCAGCAGCCCCTTCCTCTGTTCTTACAAGCACAAGACTACCATCTCCAAATGTAGGACCATACGATTCCCTTTTCCTTAGATACACCTGATTGTAGCCCACTCCCAGATCTTGCCCAAGCTCCTTGTTCTTTGTCTTCACACACACCTGGCCTTGTCCAATATTTCTGCCCTAATACATCCCTTCCTGTGACCTTTGTTTTGCTGCCTTCAGCTGTCCAAAGGCTTCTCCCTGTCCTTCCTTATATAATAATAATAATAATAATAATAATAATAATAATAATAATAATAATTTATTATTTATACCCCGCCCATCTGGCCGGGTTCCCCCAGCCACTCTGGGCGGCTTCCAACAAAACAGAAATTCTAAAATACAGAGATCCATGTGCCTTGAACTGCCTCCTGAAACACCTCAGTCTGGCCACCTTCCTTCTTTCCTTTGTGGAAGAACCAGCCTCATATAACCAACATACTCAAATCTAATTAATGCACAAAGGGGTTAAAACCAGGCTTAGTTTACCTGGGGGGAGGGACTAGGTGATCAAGCCTTTGTTCGGCTTCCTAGTCTACCTGAGCTCAGTGTGTAAAGACGTCTAAACTGGTTGCTCCAGCTTAGCTGCATGACTCTGTAACAAGCCTCTCAAGTTCCTTTACCAATAATTTAGGAATTTCACCACTTTGCAACTAAACCAAGTTTTACGGCCTTTGCGATTTTCTGAAGCACATGAATCTGACCTTTGGAACTTGCCAAACGTGTAGTCTTCTTCTATGCTGGGGGGAAAAGGGAACTTTGGAAGGAACTCAAAAAGGCGTATTTTAAAGGTAGGGTAAAGGTAAAGGGACCCCTGACCATTAGGTCCAGTCGTGACCGACTCTGGGGTTGCGCGCTCATCTCGCATTATTGGCCGAGGGAGCCGGCGTATAGCTTCCAGGTCATGTGGCCATCATGGCAAAGCCGCTTCTGGCCAACCAGAGCAGCACATGGAAACGCCATTTACCTTCCCGCTGTAGCGGTTCCTATTTATCTACTTGCATTCTGACGTGCTTTTGAACTGCTAGGTTGGCAGGAGCTGGGACCAAGGAACGGGAGCTCACCCCGTCACAGGGATTCGAACCACCGACCTTCTGATCAGCAAGCCCTAGGCTCAGTGGTTTAACCACAGCACCACCTGGGTTTTTAAAGGACTAACAGCCTATATTTCCATGCTTTACTTTGTTGCATATTTTGTGATTTTACATCTCTGCTGATGTTCTCTCGCCAAAGAGCTCTTGCCCCAAACTTGGATCTTGGCATCCAGGAATTCTCCTTTTATACCTATTTTATCTTTACACCTACATCCTTGAAGTCCCTTCTCAAAACTCAGCTTTTCTGGGAGGTCTCTGCACCATCCTGGGAGCCTCCATACCACACTGCAGTGGTCGCCAACCTTTTTAGGCTCAGTGGGTGTATTTAGATTTTTGAGTGACAGGCGCAACCCCCCCTCTGCTCACTTCTCTCTCTTTCACCATTAATTTGTCCAATATAAACAGCAATCATGAAAAGGCAAGAAAACACTCAGGTGTCCCCCTTTTATTAACAAACTTTTAGGGCAGAAGTTTTACATCACATTTTTGAAACAAAGAGAGCGAGCTCCTCGCAGTGTTGGCAAACCAACTCTTGCAGCAGCAATGTGAAGACAACCCCAACCCAAATTCCTGAATAAGTTTGTGTCAAGTTCCATTATAGAAAAAGCCAGATCACTCTCTGCCTGAGAGCAAAGGCCACGAAAACCCATTTGTGTACTTGGGTCTCTCAGGGGGAAAGGGTCTGCCTGAAAACACAGATGGATAAAGCATTAGCTTTCAGAGAGAGAGAGAGACACCACTTTGGAGCAATGCTAGGAAGAACAAGACGGCCCACAGGGGCAGGATGCTGGCATCTTTCCCCAGAAACCCTGTAAGCAGACTGCACAGCAGCTACAGAAACAAGCTTGGAAGAGGTTCTCGTTTCACATGGCTCCGATGTCGAAACCCCTGTGGGGTCCTTATGGCACACCTCTGCAGCGATGTAGGTCTGAAACAGCTCAGAAGAGCCTGCTCAACTGAGACGCCAGGCTCTTCAACAGCACCTGGATACCAGCCTCAGAGTCAGCACCATCATCTTCTCATCCTGAAGCTGGGCTTTTCAGCATCATCCTCATCCTCAGAAGTACCTTCCTCTTCCTCTTCCTCTTCCTCTTCACTGGTCTGCTGCTTTGGGGAATGGTCGGAATCTGTAGCCGGTAAAAGACATGATGATCAGGCTACTTGCTTGAGGGGAGAAAGAACTGAATAATATCATGGACTGATAGATAAATGGAACCATCATATTCAGAGGCAGGATAGCTCTGTGGATCAGATGGTGGAGATAAAATGCATTTCTGGCCTGCTTGTGAGCTTCCAGAGGTATGGCTGGCCGCTTACAGTTGAGGGTTTTTTTTGGTCTCCCCCAGCAAAGGCAAGGCAGTTATTTTCTCCCTGCCTCCCCCAAAATGGCGAGGCACATTTTAGGCCAGGAATGTGGAACCTGTGACCCTCCAGATGCCAAAGTACAACTCCCATCTCTGGGTAGGGGTGATAGGAGTTGGTGTCCAACAAATTCTGGCAGGCCTGTTTTAGGGAGGAACAATCCTCCTAATTCTCCAACTCTCTCAGACTGGTAGAGACAACAACATTGGGCAACTCTTCCCCATTTCAAGAATCAAAAGTCATGTTCCCCACTGGGCTGCGAACTCTACAGCCTCCCCTTCCTACAGACTTAGGTGAACCCCAACAAAAACTTGAAGCAACAGTCCTCCCATTGCCTCAGCCATCCAGAATTAGGATTACTACACGGAACAGCTCCTCCTTCCCTGGCTTTGCAGATATTTGAGAGTTATTTGACCCTGCAGTGGGGGCAGCTGCTTTGCCTCAACTCATCCGAGTCCATGGAGCTTCTGATCCTCCAACACTGCCTTGGTGCCCTCCAGATGTTCTGGACTACAATTCCCATCAATGCTGGTTGGGGCTGATAGGAATTGTTGTCCAAAAGGGGATTGGGTTGGGGAAGGCTGCTCTATGCAACCTCTTTCTCTCTCATCAGGAGCTGTGCTGTCTTTCGGTCTTACTGCCCTAAAAAAATCCCAAAGGACTTCCCTGGAAGATACCCAGATCTTGATGCAAGCACAAGCTGCAGAAGCTCAACTCATTTCAGTGGGGACCTGAGAACGGAAGGAGTTTCCTGGTGGACTGAACTCCAGAAGATGTGTTTTCACATTACCTGCATGTTCGCTCTTTTGTTCAAGCTTACTCTTCTTCGCCAGCATTTTCTTCTCTTTCAACTTCTGCCTGTAAATCAAGAATTAAATGCTCCAAATGAACAAGCTGCCCTTTGCCCCAACATTCCTGATGCTAGCAAAAGGAGAACTGAGCTGTGCAGTTGCTCAAACACAATTCTTAATGCTCTGGAAACCAACCTATTTCATTGCTGATGGAAGAGCATGTGAACAGCTTTGAAACATGTTTGCCTTGTTTACCAGGAGGGAACTGCTGTCTGTTCCCAAATTATCCTAGAGGTAGGATGAAATTTGCCTCTCTAGGGAACTGTTTCCAGGAACTGCAGAGAGGTGGACATGCAGCCACCTAGAGGTAAAAACTGGAATTATTCCTTCATAGGACTGGCAGCTACGTATCCTGTTTTTCTGTCAATGGAGATTTCCCCCACTAAGGCTCCTAGCCACATGGAAAATCAGACCTCTATGCCAATCACAGCAGGACAGTGCTGAGATCAAACCTGCTGTCTACACATGCTGCCTTCGCATGGCAAGAACTGCTCCTCACCCTGCGCCTGCAATTATTTAAGGGGAAACAAGATAGGTAGCTCCATGCTACATATTAAGGAAGAACCTCTAGTCTGGTCATTTTGGACTGTAAACACATATTGAACTATTGCCCTTGACCCTTCCTGCCTCCCCTCATTCTGGATCCTGTTTCCCTAGGCTTCCTGTACAACTTTGACCTCACCGTTTCCTTCTGCGCTTGGCTGTCTGTTCTTCCGCAACAATCTTGTTCTTTTCTAGCCTCTTCTGATATTCCTCATCCAGCTTTTGCTGCAAAAAAATCACAGGGAACATGTCATTACAATGCCAGGGCGGGTTGCAACAGTTTAATATTTAAAAAGCTGAAACAAATTAGTCACGGGAATAGGGTGGGTTTTGAAAACACCTTTCTCAGGTGCAAAGGTCAGAGTGAAGAGGTGCATCTTCAGCATTCCATGAAAACTGTAGAGTGGAAGTGGCAGACACACACCTCTTTGGGGAAGCAATTCAACAACCTAGGAGCTGCTGCAGAGAATGCCCTTTCCCAGGCTGCCACTCCCAAACTTCAGAGGATGGCACAACTAACAAGAGGTAATTTTCTACTGATTTTAACACCCGATAGGGTCTGTAGGGAAGGAGGCAGTACCAACAACTCAGAAACGGTCAGCCAAAGGAATCACCCAACCTTTTCAGCCATGGCATCCATAAAATCTTGCCTCTGGTATTCTCGCCGGCGAAGATGTCGGTAGACGTGGAATTCCCCACTGCCAGCCCCAGCACTGGAACCTGCCAAGGAAGGGGGTCACAGCTTATTGACAGAGCATGTGCATGTGGGAACCCTGGTGCCTCCAAGGATCTCAGGTAGCAGGCGATGGGAAAGCTGCTGCCAGTCAGAGGAGACAATAGTTGGTTAGATGAACAAGGGCAGGCTTGACTCTATGCAAGGCAGCTCCCCTAGTGGCTTGATCGCATTTCATACAAGTAGGAAATTAGTCTGAGCCCGAAAAGAAATTCTCCTTTTCATATATGGGGGGGGGGGGGGGTTACCAAATGTACACAGAAAGCTTGCTGGGAAACCAGCAGCCACAATAGGGACCTTGCTTCTGGGGACTCCTAGAAACCTTGTTCGCTCCATTTTCTCCTTGCCCTTCCTTTGGCTGGAACATAGCAAGTGCTACCACCACTTTCCCCTTTGGTTTGTTGTAACAATTATAGGAAGGCAAATATTCGTTGTCTAGATACAGGCTCGTAATGCTCCCTAGCACAGTGGGAAAGCTTATGATTTACACATGGGCATGGGATTGTGTATAAACCATGCTATAAAGACAAAGCACAAATTTGCATCTTTATTAATTGCTGGACGTTGCGGTGCAGCTCAGTTTGCTTAGAAGGGTCTGCATATGGTTAAACAAAATTAAACAAAATTGAACAAAATTTCTAAATGTTAGTATTTTGCATATTTATTCTAGCTTTATTAGTCACAGTGAGGGTTAAGAAGCTATGATGGACACAAAGACCTTGGCTACAGGCATCTGAAAATTCATCCAGCAACTCCTCTGGTTTCTTAGATCTCAATAGACCATTTTGAAGGATAATCTTTTCAGCCATGCGGGCTAGAAACCTGCTTTTCTTCTAGAGTGAAGACCAGAGTTCTCAGAAAGCAACACTCCTGTAGGATCATGACAGATACACAGAGCTCTGGCTACAGAAGACCCAGATTTGGAACCCCATTTGTCTATGATGCTTCTCGTCATCTCTTAGTGCCAGTGTGAACATTACTTTTTAAAATGTGCACACATCTCAGAGCCTGATTCATTCTCTCTTCTGATTCTCTGTTTATAGTCACAAACATCACACATGATTTCAAACTGTGCAGATTCAGAAGTGTGATTCATATCACTAATCACCCAAAGGCCAGTGAAAAATAGTTGCTAATATGGCAAGGGCAAGATGACTTCAAGAACACCCCCTCACCCCCTTCAAAGTTTCAAGCCCCATATCTTATGACTACTCAATCCTCATCTATTTCCCTTCCCTATTAAGCACATTCCTCTAGAAGCACAGTGCTTAAGCTAAGAAGCCACCTAAAAATAGCTACTTACCCATAACATCTCTGACAAATTCTGGAGGCGGACGGGGCGCCCATTCATTGAGCTTTTCAGGAATTGGAACTGTCTTATCCTGCAACAAGAAATGAGCAATACTATGACACTTTTTCTCTAGGAGGAGAGAGCAATTCTTCAAAGCATGGATCTAAACAGAAGTGGGAACATTAAGGAAAACAGAACTGATCTTTTTACCCAAGAATTTATTGGGCATTTGGCTGCAGACAATAAAGTGTCACACTAGCTATATCATGGGTGATAAACCCTTTTGATCTGAGGGCTATATTCAGTCTTGGCCACCCTCTGGGGATCACATGCCAGGGTGGCTGTGGCCTTCTCACACACATATACACAAAGAACACAGACATGTACATATAGGTCACACACAGACCTCCCCTCTCCTCAACTGATCTATCTACTCTTATTACCCCATGTAGCAAATGATTGATCTGATGACTGGGGACCCATCAGGGTGCTGGATTGGGGCGTTTGCACTTCTCTGCCTGCCCTAGTGTTGCATCTTATCCAATTTTTTCTTTCTTCTCCTCCTGCCAGCAAAACCAGTCAAGTGTTGGCTCAGGCGCTCAGAATGGGTATTAACCACCCTAACCTATTTTCTATGTGTGTGTGTGTGAATATAATGAAGTAACATGTTTTCTTGTTGAATACAATTCCATGCTACGTACATACATACAAGCATGGATGCGCGCGCACACACACACACAGCAGCTCAGAGTAATGGACAGAATTGGTGAGATCTCTGCTGAACGTGCTTAGGAGAGTAAGGTCAGGTAGCTGTCCCCACATATACAGATGTGTGTTCCCTCAAAGGATTTCAGATGGGAACTGCAGGATTAAAGTTACTTATGAGTAAAGGCACTAGAATGAGATAGGATGTGAAGAATAGGAGACTAAGCTCTTCCCTGCCCTTCTCCACAAGCACTCACTGCAATAACTACACAAGTGGAATTTATGCATTTAATTCCATTTATGAATCTACACGCGCAAAGTGTTCAGGGCAATGCACATTTAAAAGCATGTTCTACACAGGACTTTATGGTGAGAGCTGGACCATCAAGAAGGCTGATCGTCGAAGAATTGATGCTTTTGAATTATGGTGCTGGAGGAGACTCTTGAGAGTCCCATGGACTGCAAGAAGATCAAACCTATCCATTCTTATGGAAATCAGCCCTGAGTGCTCACTGGAAGGACAGATCCTGAAGCTGAGGCTCCAATACTTTGGCCACCTCATGAGAAGAGAAGACTCCCTGGAAAAGACCCTGATGTTGGGAAAGATTGAGGGCACTAGGAGAAGGGGACGACAGAGGACGAGATGGTTGGACAGTGTTCTCAAAGCTACGAACATGAGTTTGAGCAAACTGCGGGAGGCAGTGCAAGACAGGAGTGCCTGGTGTGCTCTGGTCCATGGGGTCACGAAGAGTCGGACACGACTAAACGATTAAACAACAACAACAACAACACAGGACTGCAGTTCCCTTCTGGGAGTAAGCCTCATTAAGTGTATACTCAAGTCACCTCCAGATGTTGGCGTGGGGGATTAGACCACATTGCATCAAAGCAAGTGTTATCACACACTTTTCAATGCATCTTCCCGTCACTTTCTGTAGCAGTTAATTCTGATCTTTCACGGAAGCAGTTTTGTTGCACAAAAGCTTCACATCAGCTTTCTTTCTGCAGCCTGAGCTTGCCAGGATGTGGCTGAATCCCACCTGAAAACAATGACAGCCTGGAAGTGCCTTTACTTCAGAGTCAACATGCACTATGTTGTAAGTGCCCACACTTTTAAAGATCTGCCTGGAGAGGCTCTCCAAGTTCCCAACTCCCTGATAAGGTGGGTGGCCATGTGGGAGAGGCCCTTCTTTATGGTAGCCTCACAGCTATGGAAATTCCTTCCATCGGATATTTCCAAATTGCAGGCTTTTTGAAATGACCTATAATCTTCAATTGGCCTTTGAGGCATGCTGTTTATTAGCTGAGAGATGGCCTGGGTGAATAAGTTTGTATCTGGCTCTGTTAAAAAGAAATTTATTGCTGAGTTGTAGTTTTAAAACTTTGCATTGCTGTTCTTTGTATCTTTTCGATGGTTTTGATTGCACACCAGTTTGGAAAGGCATCTGCACAGAAAAGCGACCATATATAATATTATATATACCGTATATATATATGGATGACCATTTAAATATATGCCTTCTCTTTTTATGCTGCCATAGTGGCATAAACGCTAGAGAGCTCTGTTCAGTCCTGCAGAGTAGGCAAAAGCGCAACAGGAGTCTGTCGGAGTGTTCTAGGCTGTAAGCTCTATAGGATGATGCCCACTCCCACCAAGTACAAAACCAATGAGATTCAAACTACATTTGTAATTTGCCTCAAAGACCTACTGTAAATAGGCGAAAGGCAACATATAAATTTGTTCAATACAGTGGTACCTCTAGTTGCAGACACGATCAATTTAGGGGTGCTGTTCGCACCCTGAAAAGTCCGCAACTAGAGCGGCGCTTCTGCATGTGCAAAGAGCGCAGAACATGTCTGCGCATGCGCGAAGTGTGCATAACACTTCTGCACATGCGCACACGGCGAAACCCGGAAGTATACACTTCCGGGTTTGCCATTTTCGCAACCTGAAAAGCCGCAACGTGAAGCAAACGCAACAAGAGGTATACTGTAAATGCATGTATGTACATGCAAGCCAAGAAAGACAAAGGCAGAAGGAGGAGACAAAGGCAGAAGGAGGAGACACTCACTGCCAAAGGGCCTGGTTATACAGGATGGGATGAGGGCACCAACACCTTCAACTTTGTATGATAAACCTACCCAGGTATTAAGCTAATCTGCAGATGGACACTCTCAGAGTATAGACTCATATTGTGTTGTGCCATCCGATCTAACAAACTCCCACCCTACCGTGTTTCTCATATTATAAGTCATGTCTTATATTAATTTTTTCTTCAAAAAAACACGACATGGCTTATTTTTGAGGGATGTCTTATTTTTTAATAAAGTGCACGCGGGCGCTGTTTGCCGGGCTTGTCAAGCCCAGCAAACAGCGCCCGCCGATCTTCGGTGACAGGCGGGGGTGGGCGGAGAGCAGAGAACGATCTCCGCTTCCCCCCACCCCCGCCTGTCACACAGCACAGGTCGGCGGGCGCTGTTTGTCGGGCTTGTCAAGCCCAGCTAGGAGCGCCCGCCGATCTTCGGTGACAGGCGGGGATGGGGGGAGAGCGGAGAACGATCTCCGCTTCTCCCCCACCCCTGCCTGTCACACAGCACAGGGCCGAAGATCGGCGGGCGCTGTTTGCCGGGCTTGTCAAGCCCAGCAAGGAGCGCCCGCCGATCGTTGGTGACAGGCGGGGGTGGGGGGAGAGCGGAGAACGATCTCCGCTTCCCCCCCACCCCCGCCTGTCACACAGCACAGGTCCGAAGATCGGCGGGCGCTGTTTGCCAGGCTTGTCAAGCCCAGCAAGGAGCGCCCGCCGATCTTTGGTGACAGGCGGGGGTGGGGGGAGAGCGGAGAACGATCTCCGCTTCCCCCCCACCCCCGCCTGTCACACAGGACAGGTCCGAAGATCGGCGGGCGCTGTTTGCCGGGCTTGTCAAGCCCAGCAAACAGCGCCCGCCGATCTTTGGTGACAGGCGGGGGTGGGGGGAGAGCGGAGAACGATCTCCGCTTCCCCCCCCCGCCTGTCACACAGGACAGGTCCGAAGATCGGCGGGCGCTGTTTGCCGGGCTTGTCAAGCCCAGCAAACAGCGCCCGCCGATCTTTGGTGACAGGCGGGGGTGGGGGGAGAGCGGAGAACGATCTCCGCTTCCCCCCCCACCCCCGCCTGTCACACAGGACAGGTCCGAAGATCGGCGGGCGCTGTTTGCCGGGCTTGTCAAGCCCAGCAAGGAGCGCCCGCCGATCTTTGGTGACAGGCGGGGGTGGGGGGAGAGCGGAGAACGATCTCCGCTTCCCCCCCCACCCCCGCCTGTCACACAGGACAGGTCCGAAGATCGGCGGGCGCTGTTTGCCGGGCTTGTCAAGCCCAGCAAACAGCGCCCGCCGATCTTTGGTGACAGGCGGGGGTGGGGGGAGAGCGGAGAACGATCTCCGCTTCCCCACCCCCGCCTGTCACACAGGACAGGTCCGAAGATCGGCGGGCGCTGTTTGCCGGGCTTGTCGAGCCCAGCAAGGAGCGCCCGCCGATCTTTGGTGACAGGCGGGGGTGGGGGGAGAGCGGAGAACGATCTCCGCTTCCCCCCCCACCCCCGCCTGTCACACAGGACAGGTCCGAAGATCGGCGGGCGCTGTTTGCCGGGCTTGTCAAGCCCAGCAAACAGCGCCCGCCGATCTTTGGTGACAGGCGGGGGTGGGGGGAGAGCGGAGAACGATCTCCGCTTCCCCCCCCCCCCGCCTGTCACACAGGACAGGTCCGAAGATCGGCGGGCGCTGTTTGCCGGGCTTGTCAAGCCCAGCAAGGAGCGCCCGCCGATCTTTGGTGACAGGCGGGGGTGGGGGGAGAGCGGAGAACGATCTCCGCTTCCCCACCCCCCACCCCCGCCTGTCACACAGGACAGGTCCGAAGATCGGCGGGCGCTGTTTGCCGGGCTTGTCAAGCCCAGCAAACAGCGCCCGCCGATCTTTGGTGACAGGCGGGGGTGCGGGGAGAGCGGAGAACGATCTCCGCTTCCCCCCCCGCCTGTCACACAGGACAGGTCCGAAGATCGGCGGGCGCTGTTTGCCGGGCTTGTCGAGCCCAGCAAGGAGCGCCCGCCGATCTTTGGTGACAGGCGGGGGTGGGGGGAGAGCGGAGAACGATCTCCGCTTCCCCCCCACCCCCGCCTGTCACACAGGACAGGTCCGAAGATCGGCGGGCGCTGTTTGCCGGGCTTGTCAAGCCCAGCAAACAGCGCCCGCCGATCTTTGGTGACAGGCGGGGGTGGGGGGAGAGCGGAGAACGATCTCCGCTTCCCCCCCCGCCTGTCACACAGGACAGGTCCGAAGATCGGCGGGCGCTGTTTGCCGGGCTTGTCGAGCCCAGCAAGGAGCGCCCGCCGATCTTTGGTGACAGGCGGGGGTGGGGGGAGAGCGGAGAACGATCTCCGCTTCCCCCCCACCCCCGCCTGTCACACAGGACAGGTCCGAAGATCGGCGGGCGCTGTTTGCCGGGCTTGTCAAGCCCAGCAAGGAGCGCCCGCCGATCTTTGGTGACAGGCGGGGGTGGGGGGAGAGCGGAGAACGATCTCCGCTTCCCCCCCACCCCCGCCTGTCACACAGGACAGGTCCGAAGATCGGCGGGCGCTGTTTGCCGGGCTTGTCAAGCCCAGCAAACAGCGCCCGCCGATCTTTGGTGACAGGCGGGGGTGGGGGGAGAGCGGAGAACGATCTCCGCTTCCCCCCACCCCTGCCTGTCACACAGCACAGGTCCGAAGATCGGCGGGCGCTGTTTCCCGGGCTTGTCAAGCCCAGCAAGTCAAGCCCACCGATCTTCGGCTCTGTCCCCCGATGCGCGACGGCTCGGGGAAGCAGGCAGGGAGCTTCTGCTGGGTCCCGCGCCTTCGCCTCTCGCTCGATCGGGGCTACACGACATGGCTTATTTTCGGGGTATGTCTTATTTTTCACCAACCCTTAGAAATCCTGTCATGGCTTATTTTTTGGGGATGCCTTAAAATATGAGAAACACGGTACTTGTTTCACTTTTGGGGCATCAGGCAAACTCTGTTCTATTTTCCCAGACCTCTAAAGTTCTCATTCCTTCATTTTTGTTTTTGCCATCATTTTTGATGAGTAGTCTAGCATTTTGATGAGTGGTCTAGCATTAATGCAAATGCATAGGGTAAGGATAGGGATCAACAGGATTGTGGCATAGGAACATAAGGAGAGCCTTGCTGAATAAGACTAGAAGCCAAGAATCCTCTTTCCCTGCAGTGGCTAACAAAATACCCCTGGGACACCCATGATCACAGCATGAGCGTGATAGCACTTTTCTGCTGTTGTTCCCTAGCAACTGATCTTCCGAGACACTCTGCCTTTCTTTCACGCTAGAAGTAGAATATAGCCATGATGCAGCCTTTATCCTCCATCAGCTTCCCCATTTCCTTTTAAAGCCTTCCAAGTTGGTGCCCACTGCCACGTCTTGTGACAGTGAGTTCCACAGATTCCATACTGTGTGAAGAAGTACTTCCTTTCGTCTGTCCTGAATCTACCACCAACCAGCTTCATCACATAAACCCAGGTTCCAGTATTATGAGAGAGGAGCGGGGAGGGTGTGTGTGTGGAATTTCCCCCTTACCTGCACTTGATTCCCCTTGTGGGTAAGCAAATACAAGTTAACTAGGAATCGGGGGCGGGAAAAATATTTTAGCGGGCAAGCCTGGTGACAGCAGATCAGGACCGCCAAATATAAAAGAAAAGAGGAAATAAAAGGGAGGCGGTCTACCTCTTCATTGAAGTAAACTGAGTAAGAGGGTAGTTACTTAGGAAAGAAAGGGGGGGGGTTCCCCACCTCACCTATCCGCCCTAGTGCCTACACTGCAGGGGTGGGAGCAGGGATAAGTAGCCACGCCCACCAACACTTATGCCCCGCCCCCTCACCGGATTCCTCATGAGCCTCTCCAGCTTCAGACGCTGCTCGTCCGCTGCGCTCCGGGGAATGACCAGCGGCTGCGGTTCCTTGCGGGGCCGGGAGGGCCGCGTCGGCCCCGCCGCCATCCTGCCCCCCCTTTTGGTTTCCCCTCCGCCTTCTCCTGCGCAAAAGGCCGCGGCCCCGACCGATGACGTCACGGAGGGCGACGGTCATATAGGCATCTTTCGAAAAGGGCGGGCCGGGGCTCCGCCCCTTCCCTCCGCCTCCTTTCCGGCAATATTCATGAGGTCTGGTACATATTAATGAGGGCGCGAAAAACAGGCCAGAAACGGCGGTTGGGTTTTTCTTTCTAAATGCGGGTTAGCGTCGCTTCTGAGGCGATGCGAGGGGGGGGGAGTTCCCAGAATCCTTCGCAGTCTTGTTTTGCATTCTGTTTTTCTTTATATGCCAAATTTAATTATCCTTCACACAACATAAGGCTTAGTTTTGCTTCTTTTATCCTCAGGAGAGCTCAGGGCTTGGCACCACAGCATTGAGATATACAAATGGTGTCACAGAGACCTATTGCACTTTTAAGTGGTAACCTTGCCCTCCATCGAAGCAGTCAAAATGGCGGAAGCTGCAGCAGCAGCAGCACTGGCCCCGGCGACATCTGTGGAAGTGCGGCTCCCGGTTCCCCGCCCTCGCCTGTCTCAGAGCTTCTCCCGCGGGGCGGGCGAGTGGGACAAGGACCTGGTGGCCCCGGGGGACACCATCACCACCAACCCAGGATACATGAGAGGCCACGGGACATACCTGGGAGACGAGAAGCTCGTTGCCTCTGTGGCTGGTGTTGTGGACAGGGTGAACAAGCTGGTCTGTGTGAAAGCTTTGAAAACGAGATACAATGGTGAAGTTGGTGATATTGTGGTTGGACGAATTACAGAGGTTCAGCAGAAACGGTGGAAAGTCGAGACCAATTCCAGGCTGGATTCTGTCTTGCTCCTTTCATCCATCAATCTCCCAGGAGGGGAGCTGAGGCGGCGTTCAGCAGAGGATGAACTGGCAATGCGAGATTACCTGCAGGAAGGGGACCTTATCAGTGCAGAAGTCCAGGCGGTGTTCTCCGATGGGGCTATATCACTGCACACACGGAGTCTGAAATATGGAAAGCTTGGCCAAGGTGTGCTCGTCCAGGTGTCCCCTTCCCTCGTGAAGCGGCAGAAGACCCATTTCCATGACTTGACTTGTGGGGCTTCCGTTATCCTTGGCAACAATGGGTTCATCTGGATCTACCCAACGCCCAAACAGAAGAATGAGGAGCCTGGGGGATTCGTCACCAACCTGGAGCCGGTGCCCTTGCCTGACCGTGAAGTGATTTCCCGACTCCAGAACTGCGTTGTGGCTCTGGCAGCGCAGAAACAGATGCTCTATGACACCAGCATCCTCTACTGCTACGAGGCCTCCCTTTCTCATGAGATCAAGGACCTTCTCAAGCCAGAGGTGATGGACAAGATTGTGCTGGAGACGCTTCAGAGACTGCTGGAACTGGAGGGGTGATTGGAGAGGGAAAGTGGCGAGGCAGTGATGGTCCTTTCAGGGATCTAGCCTCCCTGATGTTCCCCCCCCCCCCGCCAGTGTGAGATTTCATTACAAATCCCATACCAAATAGAAAAAAGGGGGACTGTGGAAACTATGAGAACTTTTGCTTAAGAATCTTGGTATCCTTTGTTATCCTGTGGCCCTCCCAATGAGGCTGGACTACAGTTCACACACACACCCCCAACCACCAGCTGTACTACCTGCAGGGGCTGATACGTTGGGCTCCAGCAGGATAGGAGGCCAACAGTTTCTCAATAGCTACTGCTTCCTCAGCCCCTGACCTAGTCGAAATACAGCATCACATTCCTCTACATCAGGCATCCTCAAACTTTGGCCCTCCAGATGTTTTGGACTACAATTCCCATCATCCCTGACTACTGGTCCTCTTAGCTAGGGATCATGGGAGTTGTAGGCCAAAACATCTGGAGGGCTGCAGTTTGGGGATGCCTGCTCTACATGTAGCCAGCATCGTAAAAAGTACCTGTGATACTGTGGATGCTTCAAGCTATGTGTGTGTGTGGGGGGGGATTCTTTCTTTTTACTGGAGATATTTCAATAAACTTTAGTTGTTGTTTTAAAAAAACTTGCACTCCATCTTACTACACTAGCACAGATTTTAGCTGGTTTTAATCTGCGCTACCAGCAGGAGTTTTCAGCTGAGTCCCTTCGCTTTCAGCAACAACCTAACCTTTATAACCTAGGAAAGCAGAGCTTGTGGTGTGTGTATTTTTTTTTAAAGGAGGCTGAGTTAAGTGATATTTTAAATAGATTAATTCATGATCTCTCTCTCCTGAACCAACCAACCAACCACTTTATAGCCCTTGGCAGGGCTCTCAACATCTAAAGTACAAATGTCCATGTGGGCACAAAGCAGTTGAAAAATCCACCCTAAAGGCAACAAAATGTGCTGAAATCACAGCAAGATATGGCAACTACAACAGTACGCAGCCACCACTTGTCCAAAAAAACCGAACTTGTCCAAAAACCCTGAACAAACCCCGGGGCGGGGGTATTTATTTGTAGCATTTAGATCCCACATTTTTCTCCAAAGACCTCAAGGTGACATCCATAGTTCATGGCCAAGTGGGAATTTGAACCCTGGTCTCCCGTGTTTCCTAGTCCTACACATTAACCGCTATAACGACGCTGGATGAAATCTTAACGTTCTAAAAACCAGAATAGGACCAATGGTTTTCCAATAAGAGAATTATTCTGCACAGTGATACATACTGTTGCTGTACATACACAAAATTCACACAATTTGGGCAGCAATACCCTATTTTGAACGGAAAATATTGTGTTGGTTGTATTTTTTTGTTTAAAAATTATCTGGGAAATTATCTGGGAGAAGGAAATGATGTGTGTGAAACATTGTGAGAATGATTGCTCTTTTTGCACTTGGGTTAGCAAAATGAGCAATGCAACAGCCTCCAAGGGGCTCCACTTACAAATTGCTCCATGCAGGGCAAGCGAAACCCCTGGGGATATAGCAGCAGATGGAGGAAGTCGTGCTTGGCCTGCCATGAGCAGCACAGCAGCAACCGCTGCTTCCTGGCAGCTGAAAGGTGCAACACGATCTGCATGCAAACCTCTACCAGGAAGTGGCAAAAGTGCCCATGGACCAGACAGTGTTCAGGCCAGATGTTACTTCCTCCACATAACAGCCTGTGACCTTTTCACAGCTTTGGGTGGAACCCATCAATTAAATGTTTTGACTCAGCCCTGCGAAATTGAATGTTGAGGTCTATTCTCACATTGACTAATATTTTGCATAGAGTGGCCACTTACGTCTCACCAAAAGAAAAAAGAGGGGGAGATGCCAGTTTGCATACACTAATATTTGCATTTGCTTATGCACACCAATAGGTGCCAAAAAAAAAAAAAAAGATTGTGGGGGGCGGAATACAATAGGTTAAGTAAAGTACAATTTATCTCAGCATGGTGACCCTTGATGGGTAACCTCTAGGCCCTTCATCTCCCTTATTGGGTTTTTTTTTTATCGTGAAACAGGAATTAGATGCTTTCAAACAGAACTGTACTCTGGAAAGCAGGACTCATTTGTGCAGACCTGTCCTTTTCCTTCGTTGTTCTTTACAAGAGTCGCTATTTCATTGATAGCCTGCAAGCTGTTACTATTATAATTTTTTTCTTCATGGGATATTGCGATACCTGTGGTGGGGTTTTCATTATTCCTAAGGTGCATTAAGTGAGAGGCCCACTGTTGTCATCTGGTGTTATTTCCTGGCCACCCACAATGCAAGGAGCAAACTATAAAGATTGGGAGGAAGGTCGTTCGGTGTGGCTTTATCTGGCCAAAATGGATTAGGACTTGAACCAATGGCTTCGAGTTACAAGAAAGGAGATTTTGACTATACATATGGAAAAAGTTTCTGACAGTAAGAGCTGTTTGGCAGTGGAACAGTCCCCCTCAGGAGGTTGTAGACCCTCCTTCCTTGGAGGTTTTAAAGCAGAGGTTGGGTGGCCATCAATCATGGATTATTTGATTTGAGATTCCTGCATTGCAGGGGGTTGGACTGGATGACCCTTGGGGTCCCCTTTTAACTCTACGATTCTATGATTAGGACCTGGGAGACAAAGGTTCAAATCCCTCCTCTGTCATGAAGTTCACAGGGTGACATTGCACCAGTCATTCTTTCTCAGGGTTGTAGTGAAGATAAAATGGAGAGAGGCAAAACTGTGCATGCCACTTTGAGCTCATGGTGGTAAATAGACTGTAAGTATTGGCAGGTGTACTTCAATCACACACCACCAAATTCAGGCTACAGAATTAAAGTGGATTTCGTGCTGTTGCACAACAGACCTGCTTCCCTCCCAAAACTGAACCATTTGCAATTAGGATAGTGATGGGAAAATGCATTCGAAAGTATGAGATCACAATGGCTTGATCCCATTGTGCCTTCCTACAAACAAATGTTTAGAATGAATGCTCTATATAATAAACATTCTGTCCTCTCTCTGGTCAGAAATTATTGCATCTATGACTCAGTCGTCTAAAGATCTCACTGCCTTGTCTGTGTTTCAATGCATGGCTTATAATCACCAGTCTCATTTAGATACCTATTTGGACATACAGACTGCCTATATTAAGCTACGTATCTGTTTAAGTTAGGACAGATGGAACAGCCTCATGTCCAACATCAGCTGGCAATGTTTTTTTCTTTTCTGTTATGTTCACAAATAAGAAATAAAATAAATGCTCTATAGACAGTTGGCACCATCTAACCTCCCTGTAAACCTTGTGCAAACAAATAAAAATGAATGCTCATTAAGTCAGGTTTTCTGGAAGAAACCTCAGAATGGAACATCTATGCACTCTGGAATGTGCTCCAGAATCTTTTGGAGATAATACACTGGGAATAGCAGACAAGCTGATGTGCAAAGAGCTTGCACAAGGCAAAAAGTCTGAACACGTGTGCAGTTACAGTCCCAGGAACGCACGAAGCACGGTTATGCCTGAGCTTGCCATGTTCTTGCAAAGGGCCTCATTCTTAACTAATAGCTGCAATTTTAAGAAAGGAAGGGTATATTGGGTGTACAACCTCGTGCCTCCAGGGCAATGCCAATTTTGTGTCCTAAAATTATGTCGATTAAATACATTTGCCTTGGCTGTGCTTTAATTTATTTTGCTTTCATGGTTTCGTAATCCAGACATGATCTGGGAAGTCAGCCTCCAAAAATATCTGAATTTTTTGAATAGTTGGGAAATGAAAACCCCCATATTTTCTGCCAAAAGTGATGCAAAAATGATAATGACACGTTCTATATGGTAAAATGACTAGCAATTGCTAAAGCAATCATAATTTTGGCCATCAGAGGGCACTAGCACACTCTTTAAAACGATTGTTAAAAAATATTTATTAGGATGAACAGCTTAAAAAAAAAATTCTCATACAGTATTTGCCTTTATTTTAGACCCGTGGAACATGATGGCTGGCCATTTTTTCAAGCATAATACTAGACTGAAAACCATACTTTTTCAAAGGCAACAAGCTTCTTTTAATCAGTATTAAAGTGTAAGACAGGGGTGGCCAACTCCCAAGAGACTGCGATCTACTCCCAGAGTTAAAAACTGGCAGTGATCTACCCTCCGTTTTGGGGTTCAGGTCAAAGTTGTTGAACTTTTTTTAGGAAGGAGGAAGACCAATTTGGGGGGGATTAAGGTCAAAGTTGTTGAGTTTTTTCAGGGAGGAGGTAAAATGTTGAGCTTTTCTTAGGGGAGCCACAGTTGTTCAGCTTCTTTGGGGGGAGCCAATGATCTACCAGTGATCTACTGCAGACATCCAGTGATCTACCGGTAGATCACGATATACCTGTTGGACATGCCTGGTGTAAGAGATTGCTACTATATTCTCAGCATGGGGATGAAACAGAGGAACACTTAGAAGTTTAATCCCCACTGAAGTCTTTATGTGTCATGGCCACTCTTGTTAAGGGTCTGAATGTATGTAGTTTCTCAGCCTGATCTTTAAATCTTGCCTGAAAGCAAGTAACATATTGACTCTTTCCTTTCCTAACCTAGGAGAGAGAATTGTTGCAAAACCAAGTACTGTATCTTTTGGTAAGACAGTCCTCTTATCAAAATCCTCCAGATATATCTGCTCCTCTCCCTGTATGAACCGACCCAGACCCTGCGCTTGTCATCTGAGGCCTTTCTCTATGTCCCCCATCCCAGAGAGGTTCAGAGAGTGGCAATAAGAGAATAGGCCTTCTCTAGGGCGGCTTCCCAGTTGTGCAATGCTCTCTCCAAAGAGGCTCATCTGGCGCTATCAACATGTCTTTAGGTGTGTTATAAGAATTCTGAGGTCTCAAATATAGAATATTCACAAATGCTCACATATCTAGATATATAGGGCATGTGTCTAAAATAGTACAGGAATCCTGAAGCCATTTTGACCCTCCCAATGACCTCAAATATTCCTCTGCAGTAAGGGAGGCAAATGGGGAAAGCCTTCCCAATGTCTTTTCGCTTACAAATCCTGTCTTAAGGGTGTGTTTGTGTATGAACAGGGTGAGCCTGTGACCTGGATTCAGGAACTGAAGTATTAACCATCACAAGAGAATGGCCAGACTGCCCAGGTTAAATGCAATCAGAAACCATTATCAGGTATCCTGGCGATGTATGTATGATGATTGGGGGTGGTCTTTGGCTAAGGGGGTTGGGCAATGTCAAGTCTTTAAAGGTTCCTGCACACTTTTGTTCAGTGTCTCTCCCTCCTTGGAAGGAAGGAACTCTGTTGCGACAGAAAAATTATTATCTGTTTTGCATTCCACTGGATCCTGCCTCCATCCATTCTTCTCTGACCGATCATGGACTTAGGGGACTCAAGAGTCCCATGGGGAGTTGGGCAGCCAAAGCCCAATTTTTACATCAGTTACCAGCCAAAAACATTCATCTTCACCCAGGCCTATGGCTATTAAATAATCTATGGCCTGTGAAAGTGTGGGGAAAGCAGACTGTCATTACGATGGTTATTTTATTATTAGGCTGTCTACTACTATGTTTTTATCATCGATGTTCTGTAATGTAGTTTTAATGTTGTACACAGCCCTGGAAACTTCTGATAAAGGGCAGCGTATTAATGGAATAAATCAATAATATTTAGCCACACCAATAAAATCTTATAGTACTTCCAATGTTCTAGCTTGTTCAAAGCTTATTTTATTCCCTGCACCCCTCAAAGAAAGATCAGAACACCATTATTTTTTCCAGTTCTTTTACAAGTGTTTTTTTTGTAAATAAATTAATTTATTCTACAGCACATTAAAACTTTTTTTCACATTTTAAAAAAATCGTATTTACAAATTAACATTTCATTTTGTAATTGCGGCTCCTCCGGTCCTCATTTTCTTCCTACGTTCTGATTGGCACAGAAGAAATCAATATGGACAAGGGTGCAATTCCAGCCTGATTGTTCTCCATGGAGAAGGGCCCAGCAGTGGACTATAGCTCTTCTGAACAACGACAATCCATTTCTTGAGGGGTGGTGGTGGAGCAGATATGAGGTTATCTACAAAGGTTCCCTCCTTGCTTTTGCATCGCATTGTACCATGTATCCCTGTTGCAAAAAAAATTCCCAGTATATTACATCCCCGCACAATAAGGCTGCAATGCCTTCATTTATAGACATAAAGACAGGTCCTTGCTTTTAAAGTCAAGAGGAATTTATCTCATAGGATGGCAGTTTGTGTCCGTGGCTTGCTGCTCTAAAAGGTACTAATGATCAAATGCCACGATTCAGAACTTTATTTAAAGGAAGAGGTGCAATCAGCAGCTGCCCATGACAACTGTTCCTGGTGTGAAGAATGGAAAGGCACCACTTCCGTCAAGTTTCCCAGAAATCTTAAAGAAAAACCTGGAAACGGGTAGGTGGTATGGCTACCAACTGAGAACCGGTCCCAAGAAAACAAATAGGCAAGGTGGTTTTGCATTCTGCATTCTTAGCTCTCATAGTTGTGGTGTTTGCCTAAAAACACTGATGGGACAAATAGTTGTTCTTCAGCGTGGGACAAATGTAAGATCACCTACAAATTAAGGACAACTTTGGCCAATTTAACACAAATTACTCATTTGGAAACTCCCTTTGGTGCAACATCTTTATTGCACGTGCTCATGTAATATTGATAGGAATTATTTTGGTTTATATTTAAACTAATATTAATATTTGAAGTCAGTCTTCTAATTTGATCCTATTATAACTATGTATTTTCCTTCCTTTCTTCCTTCTAACAGGAACTTTTTTTTAGTCAAAGGAATGAATATCTCACATCTGGAATTACTGCCTTCGTACACAATTATCACTTGGGCATGTTTTGAAACCACAGTACTGCTGTTACATTGCCAAGCTGATCTGATAGGTGAGTGACAATGTGACAGGCTAGTAAGAGCAAACATTTCTCTAAGAGTGGCTGCTAAGTGACACATCTCTCCAATCTCCCTGGTTTAGACTGCAATCCTAAACAGACTCAGTGGAAGCAAGGGTCAAATGAACATAGCAAGGCTTCTTTTCAAGTAAACATAAACAGGATTGCACTAGCCGTGTTGCAAACCCAACACAGTAGTTTCATCAGTTTCGGTATTTACACACAGGTGCTGGAACAGTGAGAGACTACCACCCCTCCCTTATCTCCAACATCCCACTTGATTTTGATTCTGGGTTGATGTGTAGCTTAGCTAGTAGTTTGGGGGGGGGGAGCAAGGGAGGGGAGAGATGAGAGAGGTGTATAAAATTATATATGGCATGGAGAAAGTGGATAGAGGAAGGTTTTTGTTGCTCTTGCCTAACCACCAGGGCCATCCATGAAACTGAAGGGTGGCAGATTGAGGACAGAGAAAAGGAAGGAGTTCTTTACACTGTGCAGTTAAGCTACAGAATTTGCTGCTGCAAGATGCAGTAATGACCACCAATTTGAATGGCTTTGAAATACGTATTTGCGGAGGATAAGGCTATTAAGCAGGAATCTTTGGCCCAACGTGAGGCTCAAACCCACGACCCTGAGATTAAGATTCTCATGCTCTGCCAACGGAGCTATCCCAGCTTTTATGGAACCTTTCCCTAGCAAATAAGTCCAGCCTATCTTTGTTGGTTTTTGAGAGAGCTCTAAAGAGGTGTGTGTGTCTGCATATGATCGATTGTTGGGCTTTGAGCAATTGTCCATGCTCGTTTTTACAGGGGTGTACAGTGATTTATACCTTGTTGTTTTTATATATTGTTATGTTGTGTTATGGAATTTATTTATTTATTTATTTGTATACCATCTTTTGAGGGCAATGTATTCCGAAAGGTAGTTTAAAATTAAACATTTTGTGGGGAAGGGGTTAAATACTGCTTTCCCCACCCTCACTGCACTCCCAATTCTCCTCTATTTTTTAATTACATTTTTTTGGAGCGGGGCGGGGTGGGCAGGGAGAGAAAAGAAACAGAAATAAATAAATGAACACTGTTTGGAATGGGAAGAGGTACAAGTAACAGAGTTCATTCCTAGAGAAGAGAGATGGACTATATAGAGAAATAAAAGTCTGCAGCAATCAATAGAGGCCATATCCAGCCAAGGAAGCTACTAAATAGCAGCACAATAGGCCAGCTGGTCCTGGGGAAACTAGATAACTGTTCCATTGTGGGGTTTTCTGTGGGTTTTCTTTTAAGAGTTGGATTATCTGCACATACAAAAATGGAAGCTGAACAGGGGGAAAAACACATGGGAGGAGCATGTCATCATGCAGATACACCATAAAAGTAGGTGAACACTGTGTGGCCATTCCTCCACAGTGATTGCTCAGAGTAGAAGCCCTTATGACGTCAGATTTCTGGGTGCATCTAGTCCACACCAAAAGAAAGCAACTGGTACCTGTCCTTGGGCAACCTCTGCCTCTGGTTTGCATCTATGTCAGGCAGCACCATACATCCTTTGCACACAACTGTACTCCAGCACCAAATGTGGAGTTCTTCAGGAGGAGGAGAAGATGAAGAGTATCATGAGCCCAAACTTTTTACAGTGAAGATGAAGAGGACCACAGAACCCACACCGCACAAGACAGCAGCAATCCAAGAAATAGTTCCTTTGTTAGCTTTCCCTCTAAAACCCTTGGGTCTTGGTGATGAGTTAGCTACTAGGGGGCTCAGTCCCAATGCAGTTAAAAGTTTTACAAACACTTCCTGTTTCCATCTGAACAAATAACAGGTAAACAAATGTGGGAACAAACAGGTGGGAACAAATAACAGGTAAAGAGGCCTGGCTCCATAGAGATGCAGGAAAGAGCATCCCTATTTCTGGATCATGCTCCCGATATCCAGGTGGCAACCATCAGGAGGGTGGGTGTATTTTTCACTCCTCTGTCCTTTAGCTTCAAGAGCTTGCTATAATTGGCCATCCTTCTGGCCCAGACAGGAATAGGAAGGGCCAACTTCAGTTCGTAGTATGGGAACAAGACAGGGAAGGAAACGCTTTGAAGGCCAAAGAGATGGAGGTGACACACACACACACACACACACACACACAGGCCAGGAGAATGCCAAAACTGTTGTGATAAGCAGTAAACCAGCGAAGAGGCAGTAACCTCAACAGGCTTATTAGATCTCCCCACCCAGGAGGGAGGGAAAAGAGAGACACCAGGCCACGCTGAAAACCAACCATTCCCCATCAGAAGGATTAGTAGAATGAATATTGGTTCTCCACGGCTCTGGTTCTGTTGCGTGAGCCCTCGCTTTCGTGGTAATCCTCTGCCCCAATGGCGGCAGAATCGAATAGGCGCTCGGTGCTGTTGCTCCGGCTTCGGGCGCTCAGGGTCCCCTCCATCCGATGGTACAGCGAGTGGCTGGCCGAGGAGGAGGAAGAGGAAGTGGTGCCCTCAGAAGGGGAGGCCGGCTGGAAGGTGACAGGGACAAAGCTGGAGAAGTAGTGTTGCGACTGCAGGTCGTTTCTGCAAGTGGGCTGTTGAGAGGCCACAGCGGGGGACGGGCTGACCTCTGAAACAGGAAAAGGAAGGCAGTTGTCACAGACACCAGCAGCCACACAGCGGTGGACCTGACCTATGCAGGTCCCTGGTTTTACAATCACATATCCAACATACATCATAAAAACAAGATTCTAAAGAGTATCCTAGACTTCCCTCCTCACCTTTGTGGGTCCTACTGTTAATTTCCTCATGCATCTTTTGTAATAATCCAAATCTTTTACTTCTCCATTATATCCAAAATTCACCTTTAAATAAAATAATAATAATAATAATAATAATAATAATAATAATAATAATAATTTATTATTTGTACCCCGCCCATCTGGCTGTGTCTCCCCAGCCACTCTGGGTGGCTCCCGATCAAGTATTAAAACAGTACAGCATTAGTTACTCCAATCCTACTAATGATTTTAAATGTTTACAATGATTTTTAAGATAAATTATAAATTTTCCCCATTCCTTATTAAAATTTTGGTCTCCCTGATTTCCGATTCTTCCGGTCATTTTTGCCATTTTTGGCATAATCCATCAACTTGATCTGCCATTGTTCTCTGGTTGGGACTTTATCGTCTTTCCATCTCTGGGCCAATAGCATCCATGCAGCCTTGGCCACATACATAAATAATCATTTCTGCTACATTGGGTCATCTAATGCAGGCATCCCCAAACTCGGCCCTCCAGATGTTTTGGGACTACAATTCCCATCATCCCTGACCACTGGGGTCCTGTTAGCTAGGGATGATGGGAGTTGTAGTCCCAAAACATCTGGAGGGCTGAGTTTGGGGGTGCCTGATCTAATGCATTTTGATTATGGGTTATTAATTTTTTTAAAACATTGAGGACTGGCCTAGTTCACTTCATCAGATGGGATAAAGTGTTATCCCCACTTCCAGGGATACGCACAGTGTGTGTTTGCATGTGTGGCAGGATAACATTTCATACATTTGATGAAGTGAACTGTAGGCCCACAAAGGTCTAAGCCATAACAACACTGGTTAAAGCCTTCTAAGTGCCATGAGACAGCTGACCACAGACGAATTCACTGTGGCCTCAGCTGGGGTTGAGACAGCAAGAATAGGGATTTAATGTACCCGGCAAGGGACTCTGGGCCACCACGTAGCTGCGGAGTGTTATATCAGCGGAACCGCCTGACTCCAGGGGTATGGGGTGCATGTGAAAATGCCTCAGCATATCAAAGATAGTCTGGAACCAGAGATGTTGGACGTGGCACTGGCCGTTTTCATTCAAGGACAGGCGCAGGTGCTGTAAGAGATTAGAAGGTGAATGAATGAATGATTTTTAACCAGCTACCATAGAATCATAAAATAATATTGCAGGAAGGGAGACCAATGGTCATCTAGTCCAACCCCCTGCAATGCAGGAATCACAGCTAAAGGATCCTGACAGGTGGCCATCCAACCTCTGTTTAAAAACCTCCAGCGAAGGAGAGCCTGCCACTTTCCAAGGCAGTCTGTTCCACCATCTAACAACTCTTACCATCAGATAGTTCTTCCTAATATTTAGTCAGCATCTGCTTTCTTGCAATTTGAATCCATTGGGTTCAGGTCCTAATCAACAGAGCAGCAGAAAACAAGCTTGTTCTGTGTGGCAGCTCTTCAAATACTTAAAGACGGTCTACACCACTTGCATCGTCTAGTTGTGTTTTGATCTGTGTTTCCAACGTCTTTTTTTAATCTGCTTATTTGTGCCTTTTTCAGAAAGAGCTGTTATTTCCAAGAAAGCTCTGGGCCGGAACTTTAATGATTTAGAATACTTATATCCCAATTTTATATTCCCCCCCCCCAAAGTTCTTAAATCGGCTTTTGAAAGGTTGACACAATACAGACACATTCGAGCGTAGCATCAGGAACGGAAGTAAGATGGTGCCAATGCCAAATAGACCAAACCTGAGCGGATCGCTGCCGCCTTGGAACTTCTCACGTCACTGTTCAGGGAAGTGGGGGTGAGCATACTAACAATTCATTTTAATTTCAGTAAGCTAAATTTCAGGTGGCGCCAACAGAAGAGGATGGGAGAACATGGGGCTTCCATTGATCTGCCAGCTTTGTATCGGCTTGATGCATGCAAATGAACACATAGCCATCACCCAACTACCCCAAGTAGTGGCAAAGAATCAAGGGCTGTTGTGCCTGCAAGACATGTTGCAGCATTCCCACTGCCCCCCCCTCTGTTATTGGGAGCAGGCAAGGATTTTGGCTGCTTTCCTCTACCTGGCACTCATGAAGCTCTCCATGCCAGACACCAGGCAATTAACAAGCCAAAGCAGTCATCGTGGTTTGGGTTGGTGGTTTCTAAGCCTCTGGCTGTTTTACTATTTTATGCCTATGCACAGGCATGTTGCCAAGTTCCAGCGACTCCTTCCAACCGGAAGGTTTATTCCCCACCACTGAAACTACATTTGCAACCAAAACCCTTCAGCGGCAATGCAGATCAGTTTGGAGCTGGTGAGGTGCTGCCAATCAGGGTAGACAATACTGAGCTAGACGGGCCAGCAGTATAAAGGCAGGTTCCTGTGAACCAAGAAGTCATCGAATCTTAAATTTAAACGCTCAAGGCAGGCTAACAGCTCAGGGAAACACAACTGTTGTAGCTCTAGGATAAAACCAAAATGGTCCCTTGACAACTTGGGACCGATTTCCTTGGGACCAATGCCCCTTATTTGCCCACCATTTCAGGTGCCACATAATATTAATTCTGCACTTGTAAGAAACTGGACCTTTAGCTTGGCAGCATCTACACTTTGGAATTCCCCCCCGTAGACCCCAGACAGGCACCTTCATTGTTCTCTTTTCGGAGCCAGCTAAAAGCATTTTTGTTCAGACAAGCCTTTCCTGACATGCGGGTGTGTTATAGTCTGCTTTGGGCTATTGCCAATTTTAATTCTGTTTCAAACAATAATAATAATTACTGATTTTAACTCTTGTCTTTTGTTGACAATTTTAATGTTTGTTTTATTTTTATGTCTGTAAACTGCTTAGACGTTTTTGCATACAATCAAGCAGCTTTATTTATTAAATGTATTGATCACTTTTTTTTACTAAGGTAACAAAGTGACTTAGAATATATTTAAAAAATGCATACATTAAAACCGCATTAAAATCTAAAAGACAATCCAGATGATTAAAAGCCAAACAAATCCATGCCTAGTGGGAAATGCATGTTATTGCCTGGTACCTAAAGCTATGTAATGATGGTGCCAGGTGAGCCTTCCTGGGGAGAGCATTCCACAAGCAGGGAGCTGCCACAGAAAGTCTCTTCTCATGCTGCCACCCTCCAGACCTCCCATGGAAGAAGGGCCACAAGATCCATCCATTCATGAATAATGGTCACCTGCCTTGGCTTTCCCTTGGAAGTTAAAGGTCAGCACGTATTCGCCTGGCCGTGTTTCACTCTGTCGAATGACAAACAGCCCATGGCTTCTGGCTCCACCGAACAGGACCAGCTGAGCAGCTTTGACCCGTGATAGCGTCCCATGGAACCAAGGGAAGTCCAGAAGGTTGAGCTCCGCTTCCGTCTCGCTTTCCTCCCCTGTCCCAGTTGAGAGAAGAAAGAGGAGGAAGTCAAATGCTGGAATATTTTGCTCCAAATTCTACTGCAAGGAAGTGAGATACGGGACCCTGCAGGTGGGTGTTTCATTGAAGGTGGGTTCTGCAGCATGTTCTTGACATAGTAGCAAGGTACCAGTGCTGGATTTATTCTGCTTGTAGTTTGTTTTGCAATGCTCCCCAAATGCTAACACATTCTTGCTGTTTGGAGGGGCTATAGCCTAAGTAAAAAGGTAAAGGTAAAGGGACCCCTGACCATTAGGGTCCAGTCATGACCGACTCTGGGGTTGCACGCTCATCTCGCATTATTGGCCAAGGGAGCCGGCGTACAGCTTCCAGGTCATGTGGCCAGCATGACAAAGCCGCTTCTGGCAAACCAGAGCAGCACATGGAAACGCCGTTTACCTTCCCGCTATAGCGGTTCCTATTTATCTACGGTACTTGCATTTTGATGTGCTTTCGAACTGCTAGGTTGGCAGGAGCTGGGACCGAGCAACGGGAGCTCACCCCGTCACAGGGATTCGAACCGCCGACCTTCTGATGAGCAAGCCCTAGGCTCAGTGGTTTAGCCCACAGCGCCGCCTGGGTCCTAAGTACAGTAAACTAAAACCAGAACCTTTGAGCTACTGTATAAAAAGTTAAGGGATTTCATTTGATTGGAAATGAAGCAGTGACCCCCACCCCAAATCATCTGCAGGAGGGTGTACTTTCACAATGCAGGCTTCTCCAGTGAGGAAAGTTGTATTTGTATGGCAGATGTGTTTTGCCAAATTCAGATATCACATTTTTAAGTGAATGCTTTCAAAACATGTAACCTATGAATCAGAACCATGTGATCTTGCTTTGGGAGTACCTTCAGTTTTGAAAATTGGCATAAGTGTGGAATATAAATAATATAATATAATATAAATAATTAGGAACATTGGCCAGCACACAAACACCTGCACCCACCCACACCAGCAAACCATCTGAACTGTTTGAAGGATGCATGCTATTCCCGTTTAATTGCAAACCTTGTGATCTGGGCACAGCACATACATGCACGCACACAGAACTCTGATTTGACATAGCAAACTGCCTGATACCAGGTCAGACTGTTCATTTGTCCAGCCCAGTATAAAGACCTGCCCACTAGACCTTCCCTGTTCAACAAAACTGGAAGCCACACCAAACTTGCCATAGGGGAGGGAGAGCTCCAGAAATGAAGTTAGGACTTTGTCTGGAAAATTAGCAAAACTGAACCACCTGTATCAACAGTGGGCCAACAGATTGCAAAGTACACAATTCCAAATAACAGGGGGGGGAAGTGTTATGGGGAGCAGGGGAGAGCTGTCCGCATTTCTTCCAGGAAACACGGTACCTGCAGTTTGGCTACTGGCAGCTGATGACTCCAATGTCTGTAGGAAATTATCCAATGGCACATGAGCTCTGTATTCTCCTGCAGAGTCCCTGATCCGACCATGCGGTGCTGTGACAACAGTGGCAGGATTTGGCATAGTGTCTGGGGCAGCAGAGCCTGCACATCTGTCCTGAAACCGGGAGGTATCTGGAAAAAGAATTCCGCTGTTAAAAAAAACCCCAAAATCCATCCTCAAGGCTTCAAACAGCTTCTCTCTTTTTCTGCAAAGTAATTCCTGCATTGGACCAGATGACCCTTCGGGTGCCTCCCAACTCTACAATGCTATGATTCCAATTCACATGTTGTCATTAGCATTTTTATCCCACTCTTCAATCAGAAAAGGTTCCCAGAGCAACTTACAAATATCATTGATAATATAGTCCCTGCCTTCAGCCTTACATTGTAAGAGACACAATACAAAAGGAAAAGGAAGTAGGAGGAAGCAGGAAAACATCAAGCTCAGGCTCAGATTCTTAGTTACAAGTGTTATCATGTCACCAATGGGTATGCATTCTGCATTTATTGATTTTTTTTGGAGGGGGGGTAAAGCTTCATTAAATCCTGAGATATCTGTTTGAGCGGAGATTATAGCAGGACTTAAGAAATTAGCATGTGTACCCCAAGCAACATAGACTCTATCAAACTACCAGGAAAAGGGAGTTAAATAAAATTGCGGTAGGTTGTTTTGGTGATTTGGAGGTTTAATCCAAAATCAAGTAAGATTTAAACTTGTTTGGTCTCTGGTATCCTCTCTCCTATATTATGGATGGATGTTCAGTACTATTTTATTAATAGTATTGCTGCAAGTTTGTCATGGCCTTTGGCTAGGACAATAAACTTACAAACTTGAACTTGTAACTTGTACTACCTTTAGCTAAAAAACGCACACCCAAATGTGCCTCTCCTATCATAGAAAAGCCTCTTTTTTTTGAATTCATGGGTTATTTGGGCTAAAGTGTACACATTAAAAAGTAAATAAATGTGATTTAAAAATCTGATTTAAAAGTCTTGTTACCACCAGCCAGGAACTCGCAGCTACAAGAGGACACTCTGCTTGGCAGGCAGGCCCCCTGGGTGCAGGAGGAGAGTTCGATGTCGTCCCCACTGTCTCTGGAAGAAACGAGCAAGCAGTTGGATACAAGATATTGCACCAGTGACTCTCTGCAAGTATATGCATACTGTAGATCTTATTTTTTAAGTGTCAGTGTTCTGGATTCACTGATCTCTCAAATGAAAGAACAGCTGTTTTAGAGGAATAGACGCACCAGACCATGTACCATAAACAAACCCCATATTGCTAACATCTCTCCTTCTGTATCAGGTGAGTGGATACTCCAGCAGAAGCCTCCATGGCTTCAAGAGGGGCCGTAGCTGGAATTAAGGGCCTAGGTTATGTGGTTCCTCTTCATCCGGTAACATTTCTACTGAATTATGTAGAAGGATCAATATGGAAAGTACATAAGGAAATGATCTCTCAATCTGTTAGCAGTTGCCAGAATTTGATACGGTGGCAAATGGAGAATGGCAACAGTCCCAATGGTCAAAGAACGGCACAATAAAATGTGGGGCTATACAATAATGGCAAAATTAACTTATTATATAAGGTTTAAGGAATACAATTATAGACAAAATATTTGCAGGTTAAGATAGAAGAAATTTGTGGATTATTGTAGGCTATACTGAGTATTTCTAAGTGTTACTGATTCTCAATGTTCTGAGGAGGAGGAGGACAATTGCAGATTTTTTTTGTTTAATCTGCCTTTTTGTGTGTTAATATGTATGGAAGATTAAATATTGAATAAAATACTTAAAACTGGAAAAAAATGCCTATATGTTTACCACTAATGGGGGGGGGGTACAATTTGGAGGCTAATGATAATCAGGATCTTGAAAAATATCCTGAATAAAATCCCTGTGGAGCAGAATGAGCGCCGTACTGCCATATGCCTATCGCCATTTACACAACAAGCTTTCCTGAACTTCAAGGGCACTCATTCAGCAAACCCATTCTCAGCGCCCCCTGCCATCTTACCCAGGATCTATGCAGTCTTGTATATCTGCCACCCAGGAGTGTTTCTGCAACGAATCAATCGTTTCCAAGATATACTCAGCACCGTTTTCTACCTGGATGAAAAAAAAATACAAGGGGGGGGGGAAGGCCATTCTTTGTGGTAGCTTAAAACAAAAAGACATCCTTCATCTCTCCACATTCCCACACACATGTGCAAAGACTCAACGGGATCCAGGATTCACCCTTAGAAAAGTGCGAAGTAATAAAATGATTCCTCAGATCAAGAAAATAGTGCCTTTCTCCCACCAGCTAGCACCTGGAGTCTCACACGTCCTTTATTATTGGAGGTGCATGTCTGCATCATGCAATTCTAACACACAGTTTCATTGTGTGCATTTCTCTCTCTACTATACGGCTGAGAAAAGGGCAGATGTTCAGGTGTGTGGCCCAGAGGGGAGGCTTTGCTTTGAGCAGAGCAGCATGTCCCTGAAGAGAAAGACATGTGGGTGAGGGAAGGGACGGCATCCCCCCCCCAAAAAAAATGAAGGGCTGAAACCTGGGTAGGAGAGGGAAGGGGTCGGGGGTCTGCCTAAAGTGTGGTGAAGCAAACTTGGTTTGACTCCCCAACTTCCTCCATCCTAGCCTAGAAGGTGCAGAGATAAATGGCTTCCCTACAGATGCACAAAAGAACAGTGAGAGACAAAACTGGAGGAGCGAAAGGAACATGGGAGCATTGTATAGAGAGGCATTTTACAGATTAATAGGACCCTTAGCATGAGCTACACGGCAAAGCAGGCAGAGGACAGAGACAGCTCCCTGCCACCTTAGAATGGGGTACAGGTGGATAGTTAGAGATGAACCTGGGGTAAAGTGGAAGGGTTTAGTGATGTAGAGACAAGTTACTCAGGCCGTCTTGAATCTCCAGCACTCGCAGTTGAAACAGAGAGAGGGAAACTGAAGCAGAGAGAGCAGGGATGGCAAGTGAGCAGGAGGACACCCCTTAATTTTTAAAAATTGCTGCTTTTGCCCATATTTTGACAATCTTCTTTGTATATACAGTGGTACCTTGGTTGTCAAACAGCTTGGCTCCCAAATAATTGTCTCCCCAACGCCGGAAACCCGGAAGTGAGTGTTCCAGTTTGCAAACATTTTTTGGAAGCCGAACGTCAGATGTGGCTTCTGATTGAGTGCAGGAAGCTCCTGCAGCCAATCAGAAGCTGCGCCTTAATTTTCAAACGGTTCCACGAGTCGAACGGACTCCTGGAACGGATTAGGTTCAACAACCAAGGTACCAATCTCTCTCTCTCTCTCTCTCTCTCTCTCTCTCTCTCTCTCTCTCTCTCTCTCTGTGTGTGTGTGTGTGTGTATAAAAGGTTTGGTGTTACTGGTATTTTTAATGCATTTTTAATTAATTTTCAATATTAATATAATACTAACCATAAAAAGAAATAAACAATGGAAGAGACAATAGACATTTTAAGCACAGTATGTGCAAGCAGGTGGCACTGCGGCTTAAACCACAGAGCCTAGGGCTTGCTGATCAGAAGGTCGGCGGTTCGAATCCCTGCAATGGGGTGAGCTCCCGTTGTTCGGTCCTTGCTCCTGCCAACCTAGCAGTTCGAAAGCATGTCAAGTGCAAGTAGATAAACAGTGGGAAGGTAAACGGCGTTTCCGTGTGCTGCTCTGGTTCGCCACAAGTGGCATTGCCATGCTGGCCACATGACCTGGAAGCTGTACGCCAGCTCCCTCGGCCAACAATGCGAGATGAGCGCCACAACCCCAGAGTCGGTCACGACTGGACATAGTGGTCCCTTTACCTTTACCTTTTTATGTGCAAGCATAGGTGTAAGGATCGTGTGGTGGCTGCTCACGAGTAACGACACCGGACTCCAACCTGGCTTTTTACAGGTTTATTGTGCATACTATATACAGTGCAGAGCTAAAAGTTCATGTCTGTCTCAGTCACTAGCAGAATCTGGGAGTGGCCCCTTTCGGTTCACCCCAGCATAAGAACTTGGGCACCCCCAGCCTCCGCCTCCCCTTTTGCGTTTCACTCCCCTGCACAATTGGGGCGACAGAAGTAGCATCTCAATCTCTGAGCCCTCCGTGTGAAGGTGGTGTGAGGGCTCCAAGCCAGCATCCTCAAGCCCTCTCCCCTTCGCGCTGACCAACACCCTCTCTTCCCCACTGGAGGTGTTGCTGCTTTCCCTGCTGGAAGAGGAGGGGCTGTGGATCCCTGTATCCTGATCTCCCTTCCACCTCCTCCCGTGGACCCTGAGGGAGCCCCCTGACAATAGGGATTATATCTGACAGCAAAAGCAAAACGGAAAGAAAAAAACCCACTAGACAAGAGTACAGTGGTAGGATGAGATTTATGAGGATAATAAAATCTTAATATCTGGAAATATGGTCTGACCCCCAAAGGAAGATGGTCATTTAGTGGATGGCTAGTACAGGTTGGGTTGTTGTTGTTGTTTAGTCGTTTAGTCGTGTCCGACTCTTCGTGACCCCATGGACCATAGCACGCCAGGCACTCCTGTCTTGCACTGCCTCCCGCAGTTTGGTCAAACTCATGTTCGTAGCTTCGAGAACACTGTCCATCCATCTTGTCCTCTGTCGTCCCCTTCTCCTAGTGCCCTCAATCTTTCCCAACATCAGGGTCTTTTCCAAGGATTCTTCTCGTCTCATGAGGTGGCCAAAGTATTGGAGCCTCAGCTTCACGATCTGTCCTTCCAGGGAGCACTCAGGGCTGATTTCCTTAAGAATGGATAGGTTTGATCTTCTTGCAGTCCATGGGACTCTCAAGAGTCTCCTCCAGCACCATAATTCAAAAGCATCAATTCTTCGGCGATCAGCCTTCTTTATGGTCCAGCTCTCACTTCCATACATCACTACTGGGAAAACCATAGCTTTAACTATACGGACCTTTGTCGGCAAGGTGATGTCTCTGCTTTTTAAGATGCTGTCTAGGTTTGTCATTGCTTTTCTCCCAAGAAGCAGGCGTCTTTTAATTTCATGACTGCTGTCACCATCTGCAGTGATCAAGGAGCCCAAGAAAGTAAAATCTCTCACTGCCTCCATTTCTTCCCCTTCTATTTGCCAGGAGGTGATGGGACCAGTGGCCATGATCTTGGTTTTTTTGATGTTGAGCTTCAGACCATATTTTGCGCTCTCCTCTTTCACCCTCATTAAAAGGTTCTTTAATTCCTCCTCGCGAAAGGAAAGTCCGATGCTGTAAAGAAAAATATTGCATAGGAACCTGGAATGTAAGAACCATGAGTGGAGGTGAGCTGGATGTGGTCAAAAATGAGATGACAGGTTGGGTTAGAAAGGTTAAAAGAGACCAAGTTTCCTCAAATCTATCCTTTTTCTTTTGCTCCGGCTAAGCTTGTTCTTTTGGGTCAATTTCTCTCACACAGCCAATTTCCAAACTTTACACCACCAACAATCTTCTAATGTAAAAATAGAGGAGTGGTTCCAATGATGAGCAATTTCTATTTTGGCTGCTGCTAAAAGCAACAAAATTACTTGATTCATGTCCTCAGGAAAAAAAGAAAGCAGAGTTGAGACTGGGGTTCTAAGGAATAACCTGAGAGGCAACAGAAGAATGGGGGGCGGGCAACAGAAGAATGGGGGGCGGGGAACCCTCATCCAAAAAGTGTGTACCATGGAGCAAGTCCACCACATGTGAAAAGAAGTACCCAACCTTAGACGACCTCTCCAACACTTGCTGGAAGACCCTGGGTCCATGTGAGCCAATTTCACATGAGTAAAATAGCACCCCAGCAACACTTTTATCATAGATCCCTTAACTTAAAATAACCTTGATAGGGGTTTCTGCCACAGCACTTTGCAAAGACTTATCACTGATAGTCCCAAGTCACCTTCCCAAAAAGCTTTTAAACTCACATTAGATTTCATGACCGCAAACCTTTATAAATGATACGATTCCACCCATGAGATTTCCCCCAGAAATATCTAAGTTTTCAAAGAATGCCAACTATCTCAATGAATCCCCTGTATGAACTATATGTCTAGTAGACAAGCGAATTTGAACTAGCTGGAACCATGAAGGTGTCACACCCTCCGGTTTTTCAAAAAGCTGGGGTGCGCTCGACGGAGCTCCTTCAATAAACAGATCACCAAGTCTAAAAATACCCTTGGATTCCCAGCCCCTAAATTGTGCACATTTATCAGAATCTTTAAAACATAAATGCTGTGTTAAGGGAATTGAAGGTGTTTACTGGTATTTTTAATGAATATTTTATACTGTTCTCTGTAAACTGCTTTGAGGTTTTTGCCCATTTCGTGGTATATAAATCTTTTCATAAACCGTTAAAAATAATAACAATGCAAAGACCAACCACGTCACGTCTTGTTTTGGCTTTGAATTTTAACTGATGCAAAGGCAATAATTCACCAATGATTGTTGCTGGGCAGGGGCAGGAAGAGAGAAGAGTAAATTTAGCCAGTAAGATGCCCCACCTTATCTCCAGGCCTCTCTACGTCCCATCCTCATCCCATGAATGCTCTCTATATATTCCGGAAGCTGGAAAATTAATTTGGATTGGGGTGGGGGGTGGGAGGACCTCCAATAAAAACCAGGAAAAAAAACAAACTCCATTCCCCCAAATCCATTTGTGCAAACACAAAGCAAATGTCAACGTTTTTGTTCATCACAAAAGTGCCTTTTGTCCCCCCTGACAGAGAGCTTGGATGGAAGTTTGCATAAGTTCGATTTGCCAAGGAACTGCTCATGCAGCAGCTAGGCCGGTCTCCATGACAACCCGGCCTGCCCGTAGGGCATCGTTTCATCCCTGAGTTGGCTCTTCAAAAAAGAGAGCCCAGCGCTTACAGGGAGGCAGGCAGTGCAATTTTAATGAAAGGGTAAAAAAAAAAAAAGGAGCGCTCATCACACAAGGAAGGTAGAAGGGTGAAAACTGCAAAATGCTTTGAAATAGTGTGCATCCGCCTCTCATTTTTGCAACAGGCTTTCAAAAATGGAGGAGGAGTGTGAGACAGGCTTGGAGATTCTGGATTTGAATCATGTTCAATGGACTGCTGACTGCAAATAAAGAAAGTAGGCACCAGTGGCTGATGTGACAAACAGGAGGCTACCACAGGGGCTTCTCTACCTAAGGTGCCTTACCTTCAGCACAAAGGTGTTGTCCTTGTCTGGCATCTCCAAGGGCATAGTCGTGCGCACCTCGATAATGGCCGACAGAGGGATGCTGACCTTCGCTTTGGAAGCCTGGAAGTCAAAAGAGAAAGGGAGTTTTTTAAAAAAGAAGAAGTGTATGACAATTGTTTTAGAAATAATAGTTTTCCTCAGGAGATAGCAGAGGGTTGTTCACAGGAAGGAAGGCTGTTCACATGAAGGCAACGTTATTAAAAATGCGGTTTCCCTAATCTTCTCCAGCGACGCCAGAATCTTTTAATTAAAAGTACAGCACCCACTGGGAAATAGAAGGAGGAATAGGGAACGTTTCATTTACATATTTTCACACACTGCTGTGTTCCAACATCAGCAATAATTTTACATTTCTAAACTTCATCTTCTTCTTTTTTTAAAAAAGTCATTGAACAGATAAACAGAATTTAACTATTGAAAAACTCCCATTAATGAAAAAAAAGGTAAAAGAAGCCACAAAGAGCTAAGGAAGGGCAAAAGATTGTAAGAGGAAAGATAAAAGGCTTTACACACACACACACACACAGAGAGAGAGAGAGAGAGAGAGAGAGAGAGAGAGAGAGGCTGGTACAGGTAAGCTAAGATGCACTTCACCCCCCAGGAAGGTGTTCTCCTGAGTTAATCTAATCAGAATGAGTGATCTGCTTCAGTCAGCTATTTTTCTCCAATCCCATTCATTTGATGGGGCTTACGCCCAGTAAACTGTATTCACAGAAAACTGAGCTCTGTTGTTGATGATGGACAGTGATAATATAATAGATTGTGATAATAAATAAATAATAATACAAGGTCCACATCCAGGACACACATTTTCAGCCCTGAAATCGTATCCTCCATGGTACCATAAATGAAATGAGTGGGTTGGTGGTTTTTGTTTTTTTGTATATCTTATTTCCAAATGCCCAACAGCAGTACTATCTTTAATTTCTTTTATAGCAGCTGCTAGCTGAAGAGGGCAACGTCTCTGAGCATGTATAAACTGCCCACACAGCAATGTTCAGTGGGCCGGCCCTACGGCCAGGCTGGGTGGCGCAGGGCACCACGGCGCCGGTCCGCCAGGGGAGTGCCACGAGCTGTGCCCGCCCGCTGGCCGGCCGGTCCGCTGTGCAGCTGCGCCCATGGCAACCGCGCTGTGCCTGCCTGCCCGCCGCGCAGCAGCAGTGCCTGTGGCAGCCATGCTGCGCCCGCCCGCCCACCACGCTGGGAAATGGGGCAGGGGGGCGCAGGAGGGATCCGTCGCACCACAGCGCCAGGGGCGTTTAAGACGGCCCTGCCCACAAGACATACAGCGCTGCTACTGTGCTACTGAAAGCAGCAACCAGACATGTCACTCCTTTTCTTTTTGCAATGTCAAGTAGAACGTTTTGTAACGCCAGGACATTTTGCATCTCCCCTGGCCAAACTGGTTCACAGTCAATTATATGCAACAGCAGTCAGGAAATAGAGAACCTAGAACCCTGGACAATATGAAATAGATATCTTCGAACTCTACAATTTTGGGATTCTGTGATTCCTCTTAATCAGGGGCACATCAATCTCATCGGCAAGTACTGTGACAAGAGCCCCCATGTGACACTTTGGCCAAGTTGCCAGAGGAAAGCTTTTGCCACCTAGAACAGAAAAATGTTTTACACCGATGCCACTGAACAATCCACTACATCTTCACCTGCTAGGTCAGAGGAAGTCACTCATTTAGTATGAAAATATTGTGAAAACTGTTTTGAAATGTCTTTCACAGGGAGATAGTATGTCTTTCTATATACATAGAAGTGTAAGGTTGTCATCGCACAGTCTTCATAGGAGCCGCATCACAATCCTGGATCTGCAAGAAGCCAGGACGCAGTGGAGGGTGGAGAGGTTGGTAGGGTTAGGCAGAGCCGACGAGTACCGCAAGGAGCTCCTAGTAGAAAACACTTTGCTCAATGTATTTATACTTTCAGTTGTTTCCCGCCCCCATGCTTTCTTGTGAACTGCTTGAGTGTAGCAGCAGCAGCAGCAGCAGCAGCAGCAACAACAACAACAACAACAACAACTTATTATTTACACCCTGCCCATCTGGCAGGGTTTCCCCAGCCACTTTGGGCAGCTCCCAACAGAATATTAAAAACACGATAAAGCATCAAACATTAAAAACTTCCTTAAACAGGGTTGCCTTCAGATGTCTTCTAAAAGTCAGGTAATGGTGTATTTCCTTGACATCTGATGGGAGGGTGTTCCACAGGGAGGGCACCACTACCGAGAAGGCCGTCTGCCTGGTTCCCTGTAACCTCACTTCTCGCAGGGAGGGAACCGCCAGAAGGCCCTCCTTGGATCTGGAACTCAGTGTACTGGGCCGATGCCATTTAGGGCTTTAAAGGTCAGCACCAACACTTTGAATTGTACTCAGAAACGTACTGGGAGCCAGTGTAGGTCTTTCAGGACTGGTGTTATGTGGTCTCGACGGCCACTCCCAGTCAGCAGTCTAGCTGCCGCATTCTGCATTACAGTAGTTGTAGTTTCCAGGTCACCTTCAAAGGTAGCCTCACATAGAGTGCATTGCAGTAGTCCAAGTGGGAGATAACCAAAGCATGCACCACTCTGGTGGGTAGGTAGGTTTCAGCATAAGCATCAAAGTAGTAGGAAAACAAAAGTAACAGAGTTTTTAGGGGAAAGGGCTCCCAGTTTAGCAAAGTGTGTGTGTGAGGAGGGGTGCGTGCGTGCATGCACGTGAAAGAGGGAATGGGGCTTCAGTCCAAACTTCTCTTTTCTTAGGGATAAATTAAGCACTGGCCCAGAGAGCTGCTTTAAGCAACCTGTCCACGACCTCCTCCTTGGGGATGGGAGAAAGTTTAGAAGGGAATGAATGGAAACAAGATCTCTTGCTTGTTTGGCAACACCCGGAGAGCAGGCACCATAAAAGGGTTTCACCGAAATGGGATTTTCCATGCGCCCTTGTCCGGTCCCCCCTGGAGAGTGACAAATTCCCTCCGGCTCAATTTACAGAGACCGCCGTGGTGAGCGAGGGAAGGTTTCGTGCAAGGCTATGCTTGAACCCAGAGCAGGCACACAGGCTGCAAGCATGAAACAGCGTACGGCTGCTGTCTGTTTCACACCCAGCTGTCACAACAGCTGGTCTAGCAAGAAATCCAGAGAATGGCCAAAAAGGAAACACGCTCCACAAATCAGCAGCAAATAAGCCGCTGCGGTCACAGAGCGGTTTCTCTATACCAAGAGAAACTGCAGGGTGTGTGGAAAGGCACCGGAAGGCTATAGGGGCATAGGAAGCTTCCTTATACAGAATTAGATCAAGGGTCTGTCTAGCTCTGCATTGCATAGCCCTGGTCTACTCCAACGGTCAGCAGCTCCCCAGAGTTTCCAGACAGGGATCTCTCACACAGCAGCTCTCTCCACTTGGGAGATGCCATCGGGGATCGAACTTGGGTCCTTTCTGCATGCAAAGCATCGCTCCATTACTGAGCTGTAACCCTTCTCCAACAACAACAGAATTCAGCTCCCCTGAAAATCCTAACTTTTGTTTTCCTTTTTTTAAAAAAGCAAGCTGCTAGCCCCTATTGTTTCTGTTATTTTTATCATTGCTTAGATTTGCCTCCCACATGTTTAAGGCCACACTGGAATTCCCTGGGCAGCTCTCTGGCTAAAAATATATACAGTACTTGAACATGTGGGCAACAGATGCCTACTGAAATCACAGAAGCCAGAGGGATTGGCCAAACAACATTTGCACAGGGTCCAAGGCCTCCTGCCTGGGGACACCCAAGGAAGGCATCCTTACGCACCATGGTGCCCAGACTAGAGTGTGCCAGACTAGATTCAGACCTGCTTAGCTTGTAGTGCTACAAGAAACTGGACCTCCTTTCGCAAGTCACATAGCATGACTGTGCTGACTGAGACTCTTGGGAGTTGTAGTCCAAAACTGGAAGGCACCAGGTTATTGTGTAGGCGGAAGGGGAAACTTTTAGGCATATATAACTGAGCAATTGTGAGAGAAAATGACATCTGGAAACAAGCTACAAAGGGGGGGGGAGGCATGAACAAGCTTCTTATCTACTGCCGCTTCCCAGACTTTTAAAGAGAGACAATCAATTAAGGATAATAAAGTGTGTGTGTGTGTGTGTGTGCGCGCACACACACACACACAAGATGTGGAAAAAATAAGACAGGAAAGGATTCAACAAAAGACAAAGCACCAGCCTGGCTGGCAGTAATTCCTTTTGCTTTTACATGCAGCCTTTTAGGAAGGAAATGTGCCCCGGATACTCAAGGGAGCAACCGGCTCAATACTCCAGTAAAAGGATCTCCAGCCCTGGAAGAGACTGTGGCCTGGGACCTTGCAGAACCACGGCCTTCTGAGCCAACAACACTGGCCAAGGGCCTGACTCAGTATACAGGATTATGTATTATTTATCGATTTCATTAGGGTTCTTCTGTTCCATCCTTCATCCCAAAAGGAGCCCAGAGTGGCAAAGAGCATCAACAAAACAATAGAATGTGAACGAAAAATAATACAAAGCTATGCAGCGCTTAGTTAAACTATGGAAATCAGTCCCACAGCAGGCAGTGATGGCCACCAACCTGGATGGATTTTTAAAAAGGATTGGACAAATTCATGGAGGAGAAGGCTGTCAATGGCCTGCTAGCCACAATGGCTATGCTCTGCCTCCATGGTCAGTCATTCCATCGGGCTGTGGGAGAGATGACAAAAGGGGCTTGTTCCATGAGCTCAGCTGAAAAGCCAGCTCTATCAGGCACTTCCTTCCCCCAAGCTGTTTCTATGCCAGCTGGTCATTGTAAGAACTACTATTTAAAATTGGCACCCAAGTAACCTTACTGTATGCTTGTGAAACATGGACCACTTATAAGTGCCATCTCCAACTCCTCGAAAGATTCCATCAACAGTGTCTTCGAAAATTTTTACACATCACTTGGGAAGACAGGTGATCTAATGTCAAGTGTACTGGAAGAAACAAAGATCACCAATGTTGAAGTAATGATTCTTCGACATCAACTTCGTTGGACTGGTCATATTGTTCGGATGCCTAATTATCGTCTTCCAAAGCAACTACTCTATTCCAAACTTAAAAATGGAAAGCATAATGCTGGTGGTCAACAAAAGAGGTTTAAAGACTCTCTCAAGGCAAATCTAAAGAAATGTTGTATAAACACTGACGATTGGGAAACACTGGCCTGTGAGCGCTCCAAGTGGAGAACAGCCTTTAGCAAAGGTGTCATGGGCTTTGAAGAAACTCGATCTCAGGACGCAAGGGAGAAACATGCTAAGAGGAAGGCATGCTTGGCAAACCCTCACCATGATCAACTCCCACCCAGAAACCTATGTCCCCAATGTGGAAGGGTGTGTGGATCCAGAATTGGCCTCCGCAGTCACTTATGGACTCACTGTTAAAAGCATGTTCATGGAAGTCAATCTTACTCGACTATGAGTGATTGCCACAGAAGAAGACTCAGATACACTACAATCCATTTCACTGGAAGTGGACTACAGAATGACGATTCCTGAAGTGGCCTTCTTAGGGGGAAAAGTTCACTTTGAGTGCAGAGGAAACATTCAGCTTTCCCTTCCCAATCTCTGTCCTCTGGTTAGCTGGCTTCTCTGCACCCGCAACCTAACGCTCACCCCATTGAAATAAAAGCAAACAAACCAACCCAACACATGCATATGAAAGACAGGTTTTAGCTACGGAAGTCCTTACCTTGGGAGGAACGAAAAACTCGAGAAGGAACTTTTCTCCCTCCAGCTTCACAGCTTTCCTTAGCAACAACCGGCACTTTTGCCACTGAGAGCTCCCCACACAGTTCGTATCGTCAGCGACCATGTAGCGGAGGGTCCCTTCCCTCTGAATGTCCAGCAGATCCACCTTGGAAGACTGCCCCTTCGAAAGGCGCAGCTTGTGGGTCCATTTCTCCCTGGAATCGCCATGCTCCTTGTTCCCGGGAGGGCAGTGTTCCCTGTCGGACCGCCTGCTTTGCGTGGCTTCTGCACCGGGCTCCGGAGAAGACCTCCTGTGCCACATCTCCTTCATGCCATCCACCACGCACAAGCTCATATTCCTCAGGGAAAAGCCTTTCTTGAACTTCGGCTTGGAGGTGGAGTGGACGGAGACATCCTCCGAACTCCGGGATTGGCCGTAGGAGGAGACCTTGCGGGCCTGGACCTGCTGCGATTGGCTCAGGTACCTGCCGGAGGAGACGGGGTTGTCCATGCTGTCGAGGGACTCCGTAGAGGCCTGCTCCTTCCTTGGCAGGAGGTCCTGTCCGTAAGGCATGTGGCAGTTTTGAAGCCCGACAAATGGCACGATGTTGTATTTGGTGGGGGAATTGGAAACGAACACCCTGTTGACTTCCAAGCTGAAGATGTCCAAGAAGTTGGCGGCAAAGTGGTGGGAGAAGGAGGTCTCTGCCCCGGGGGTGTCGTAGTGTGGATTCTCCTTCAGGAACTGGCAGAACTTTTGAGCAAAGTCCACTGCAGCAGCCTGGGCGTGCAGCTCACAGAATTCCCTCCAGTCGGGAAGCTGGGAGGGAGGATCTTGACAAAAGGCATCACCATTCATGACTGGTCCATTCCACCTGCTGGCAAACTGCCCAAAGGCAAGAAAGAGACAGTAAGAGATGGGCAGTCCTGTTCCAACACCCACACAGCCACCCGCTTAGAGCTATAGCAGGGAGGCAGAACTTTTTTTTTAGCCCGAGGGCCACATTCTGGACTGCCTTCTAAGGGCCATATGGCATTCATGTGGCAAAAACTGGAAGAAGAATGATTATGAATGCTATCTTTTGTGCAGTAGGCTAGCTTTGTCACAGTGATGCATCCCTCTTTATCCCCCACACCCAGGCATGCAAAGAGTATTGTCATTATTCACTGTTACCTGCATTTATTAGTCGCTTTATACAGTAAAAATTCTCAAAGCAACTTGACAAGGTAAAAATGCAACACATAAAAAGCTATTTAAAACCGGTAGGTGGGTGTGTGGGGAATCAGAGCGAGGAACAATATAGAACCTATAAAATGCTCATACAGCAACTTATTAATATGAACAAGTGTGGCCCACTCCACCAAGAGGTGAGAATCACCGTAAGAGACAACATTATTTAGCTAGGCGCCTAAAGATGGACAAGGATGGCACCAGGCATGTCTCCCTTGGGAGAGCCTTCTACAGATGAGGGGGCCACCACTGAAAAGGCCCATTCCCTTCACACTCCCTCAGGTAGAACACACAGAGAAGGACATCTGATGAAGATCACAGGGGCTGGTTCATATGGGGAAAGGCAGTCTTTGACGTAATGCAGTCCTGAGCTGTATAGAACTCTAAACATAAATATAAGCACTTTTAAATTGAGACCTACCCTGACCTCTGGCTTCATCTTCCAAAAGAAAGTAGGAGCCGGTGCCCAACTCTCCTTTCTGGGTGGTGTAGAATTGACCCCCTTTTCCAGCTGTATATTTAAGAGACTTCTTTGGGATTGGATCCAGGGCACAGTGAGTGGTCCCTAGGTTGGCCCAAGGCAGGGCAAGCTGATTCAGGACCCCTGGAATTGAGGCCATGGGTTGGTTGGGTGGGTGGTGTCCCCACCCCTAGTATTGTCTCTAGTCCACAAAAAGTTATGCCATAATAAATTTGCTAAGATACTGTATGATTTACTTTGTGCTACTTTATTTCATGTGTTACTTTGGGGAAGAAGTGGGGCCCTATTTTGGGAATGATACCCACAGAAATCCGGCCTTGACTCATGGGCACCCTAGATGAGTACAACGCGGTTACACAGTGAGCAGGCCACTCTACTCAGATGGGGAGACTCTGCCGTCACCTGTCCTTTGCTGTATAATGGTCAGAACAGACACTCGGAATTTCAAGAGAGTTTCCAGGTCACGTTAACTTTTGATGTAGCTCTCCCAAGATCAGAAATAGATCAGCAACACCTGTAAGGGTGACTCCCTACAGGGAGCCAGCCCCCATCATCCTAACGTCCACTTCGCCAAGCACAGGGAGCAGCAGTGGGTCTGAAGCAGCCAGGGGGGAAGAGAGAGACCCGGAGGGAGAGAGAAGCCAGCGTGCGGAACAATGGGAAAGCTCAGGGGAGGAGAGATATAGGCAAGGGCTCAAGGATGTTGGAGAGCCTTTACACCGCTTTGACCAGGAGAAGGCTGAGAGGGCATCGCTCCTTCCGGCGCAAGAGTTGAGGAGAGCACCACGACGCAGGTCAAGGGGGAGGCGTTTTGGGGTGCCCAGACTACTTTGCTGGCGTAGGAACAGACATACACCATTGCCGGATTCTGGTTCGGACTGAGAGGTCATGTTTTAAGCTATCTCTGCACTGTAAATACTATGCACAATAGAAGTCTTTAAAGACAAACTGGGCCCAAGCGGAGTTACTCTAGAGTAGCCACGACGACCCTCTGACACTACCCTTCCTTGGGAAGTGGTTAACTCAGTTTGGCTGAAGAGACTCTGGAAAGGAAGGTTTGTGGACAGCTTTGCTAATGGGCCATGGGGCGGACAGAATCTCCTGCTCAGTGGGAAGCTCTTGGCAGTGATCTGGAAAGCCACTGGTTGGCATCGGTTTGAGGTTGATCCGCCGTAAAGCAACAGAGAAACCCCAAACATTTTATTATGGCTTGGAGTGCCTTGGAATAACCAGTAAGTGCCAGAAATAAATCATTGGGAGTAACTAGTCGGCAATGAGAAGGACTCTGAGCAAAAGATGTCCAGAAACATCAGTTGTATGCTGGAACAGACAGCGGAGACCTCTTGGTTCAATGCTGAGGCTTCAGACACACATTCACCTCTCCACAATGCTGGAAGGGGAAGGCAGGCAAGTGTGAGTCACACAGGCTCCCCAACTGTCACTGTTTACCAGGAACAGCCCTCTATTTTGCGCAATCTGTTCCTGTTTTCTGCAACAACACCCCTGTTCTTGCCTTTTGGAAATGCCTTATTAATCGATTTGGTTGGCCAGGCTTGCTACATCCGATTTCCTTCAGGGGTTCTGGCCGCCTCTCCCCCCCCCCCCCCGCCTCTGCATCTCTGTTTCGCTCACTTGAAATATTTACAGGATGCTCTTCAGCAAATGTTCTTGGAGCAGCTCATGACAAAACAATAAAAGTCACAGTTTAAAAACAAGTCAACGGATTTACAATAAAACAAGACAAAGCAGAGCAATAAAGTAAGATCAGAGTGCCAGCATGAACCCTCAAGCACATAAAACAGCCTGAAATGAAATGAAAGAAAATGTTTTCACCTGGCACCTAAACCAAAGATAGAACTAGTAGATGTTTCGGGGGAGAAGGTATTCCCAAGATAGAGGGGAACAGCAGAAGAGGGTTAAACTCTGGTGCCACCCACCTCACATACACTGGCAGAACCAAGAGCTGGATTACAGAGACTTATTATTATTATTATTATTATTATTATTATTATTATTATTAACATTTGCATACCACCCTTCCTTCATAGATCTCAGGGCAGTTCACAATATAAAAAGCATGATTGAGGAAGATATACACTGAATCAAATAAACACTATAAGGCCATGTTAAAAGATATTGTTCAAATTGAAGAACGGTGCTGAATTTGGGGGTCACTTTCCTCTCGCAAATGCTAATTCGCTAAGCCAGAAAACAACTCTTAGGTGAGCGGAAGAGGCTATCCACTGGGGCAGAGGTGGGTAGCAACTGGACAGGTTCATACAAGGAAAGCCAACCCCTCAGGTAACCTTCGGTTGCAAAAGCTCTAAGAGAGGTGAGGGGGAATACATCCCTTGTGTAAATGCACAAAAAATGAGCATTAAGCCAGTGTAACAGTTATAGAGTGTTGGACTAGGACCTTGAAGATCAGGGTTCAAATCCCACCTGCCCAACTCAGCCATGAAGTTCACTGGGCGACCCTTAGGCAGTCACCAACTCTCAGCTTAACATACCTCAAAGGGTTGTTGTAAGGATAATACGGTGAGCGAGAGAGTCATGTACACCGCCATCACCCTTAGCTCTTTGGAGGAAAGGCACACTATCAAAGCAATAAACAAAAACTTTATTGGTGCATTATGTGTGTGAAGAGGGCAATAGCAGCGAAGGTGCTGGAGAACTTCAGGCACCGGCGCTGTGGCTTTTCAAGTCTCTCTCTGTCCCCGGGGACTCTCCCCAAGCCACCCTCCCCCAGCATGGCTTTGAGAAGCGTCTCCACCCCCATCGCTCAGCCCAGACACTGAGGTCCAGCTCCAAGGGTCTTCTGGAGGCTCCCCCACTGCAAGAAGTGAAGTTACAGGGAACCAGGCAGAGGGCCTTCTTGGTGGCGGCGCCCTCCCTGTGGAATGCCCTCCCATTAGATGTCAAGGAAATGAACAACTATCTGGTTTTTAGAAGACATCTGAAGGCAGGGAGATTTTTAATGCTTGAAGTTTCATTATGTTTTATATGTGCTGTAAGCTGCCCAGAGTGGCTGGGGAAACCCAGCCAGATAGGTGGGGTATAAATAATAAAATTATTATTATTATGCCTGGAATATGCCTCTAGCTTTCCAAATCTGGTGTGGGGAACCTAAGGCCCTCCAGATATTGCTGAACTACAACTCCCATTCTCCCTGGCTACTTACCACGCTTGCTTGCTTGCTTGCTTGCTTGCTTGCTTGCTTGCTTGCTTGCTATTTAAGGTTTTAACTGAGGTTAAAGCCTTTGCCTGTCAGCTTATTCCTGTTGGCAAATCAAGGCAGCTATTTTTTAAGAAACCCAACAAAAGTATTATGTTGGAGAATCTCATGTGATGCATGCCCCCACTGGTGAAAAGGTGTGCATCTCCTCATAATTGTCAGACAACTCATACAGTGGTACCTCTGGTTATGAACTTAATTCGTTCCGGAAGTCCGTTCTTAACCCGAGGTACCACTTTAGCTAATGGGGCCTCCTGTTGCCGCCACATGATTTCTGTTCTCATCCTGAGGTAAAATTCTTAACCTGAGGTACTACTTCCAGGTTAGCGTAGTCTGTTTTAAACCCAAGGTGTTTGTAACCTGAGGTACCACTGTAATGTTGTCAGAAGTGCGGGTTGTTTTTTTCAAAAGCCTTTTCAAGTTCCACGGGTTTAATAAAAAGGAGTCAGGCTGTTTCAAATGCCCAGCTGTCCTTGCCATAAACTATTTTTAATAAAGAGACGCTTGAGTATTCCAAGATGTGGCAAACGATAAATAATGCAGAGCGCGCAAATTCAAGCCCTGGCTATGTCAGTGACTCCAGAGAGGAGAGTCCTCAGAAAGGCAGAAGTTGCGAGAGGCATCAAAGGGCAGGTCTGATTGGGCCCAACCACACGCAGTTGCATGGATCTTTCAGGGGCAACCTTGCAAACTTCGTTTATGTAGCACCACCGAAGTGCATGGTCCTTGACCACATAAGAAGACCCTGTTGGATAACACCAACAACCCATCTAGTCCAGCCTCCTGTTCTTACAGTGGCCAACCAGGTGCCTGTAGGAAGCTTGCAGGCAGAGCATGTTCCTGTCCTGCAGTTTCTAGCAGCTGGTGTTGCTTGGAAGGCTTATTTTTGCTGCTTCTAACTTCGGAGACAGTGCACAAGCACAGTGGCTAGTCAGTACTGATAGCCTCCTCCTCCTCCTCCTCCTCCTCCTCCTCCTCCTCCTCCTCCTCCTCCTCCTCCTCCTCCTCCATTAATTCATCTAATCTAATCCTCTTTTAAAGGCATCTAAGTTGGGGGCCATCTGTGCTTCCTGTGGGAGGGAGTTCCACAATTTAACTCTGTGGTGCGGGAAGAAGTCTTTTATCTGTCCTGAACCTTCCAGCGTTCAGCTGCATTGAATGTCCATGGGTTCTAGCGTTAGGAGAGAAGAAGAAAAAGCTTTCCTCTATTCACTCTCTCTGTGCCATGAATAATTTCATACACCTCTACAATGTCACCATTTCCTCCAAACTAAGAAGTCCAAAATGATGCCACCCTTCCTCATAGAGGAGTCCGCATTAACCCCCTGGGTCATTTTGGTTGCTTTTGTTTTAAACCTTTCCAGAACAGCACACAGTATTCCAAGTAGTCGGGCCATAGATTTGTATAATGGCGTTTTCGCTGTATCAGCAGTTTTCAATTCCTTTCCGAATGATCTGTAGCATGGAATTTGCCTTTTTCACACCTGCCGTGCATTGGGTCAAACATGTCTCACGTGCAATCTCCCTGCCTGCAATGAGCATCCATGAACAATTTAGATTTACCGTAATTGAGGGAGGAGACAATTTGCCTGTACACATGACATTAGAGTTGTACGCAAACATGCGCATTCCTTTTTCCAGGGGTCAATGCTAACTTGAGTGCTGGAACAGAAAATGCTTTCAAATGCCATCATCATTAATGCACAGAGCTCTCCAGAAAGCTTTTTTTTAAAAAAAAAAAATGCAAAGATTGAAGCATCAGCAATGGGGGGGGGGACATGAACTCTCTCTCTCCCTCTTTGACCGGGGATAACCTTTCGAGCTGACCAGGCAAAAAACAGGCACTGAAATCCACGAGACAAAAATCTAGGTAAAAGCGTGTAGTGAGGGGAGGAAGGAGGAGGTCCATTCAAGGTTCGGCTAACAAATTTACAAAGAGCCTGGTGAGGAAGGGAATTCAGAGTGGCATTGACATTTTGCTGATGCAAAGCAGAAGCAACCTCCAGGGCTCCTTCACTGCCTTTTCTACCTGCCTCCGCCATCATACAGATATGGATGTGTTTTGACAAGTTACCCAATACGACCGTGAATGCTGCTAAATTGCAACTCTCGTCAACCCCAGCAAGCACAGCCAATGGCCAGGGATGATGGGAGTTGTAGCTCGGCTGACTCAAATGCATTTTGGGGGGAAGAGGGGTCAGTCTGGATGAAACCTTAGGGACCTTCCACACACCTGCTGCCATGAGTGCTGGAAGGAAGACTGCTCCCTGCTGCAAGGCCCATTTCCACCTGGCCTAGGGGGCAAAGCCCAGACTCACCTTGAACAGCTAAAAGAGGCTCCTGGGAGACCGCAGGGACATTGCTGGAACAATCCTTGGGTTGGGTCAACTGGCTAAAATGTTTTACAATGTTTTAAATTGTTATAATTTTGGTTCCTCTGTTATGTTTTTGTCGGGTTGGTGTTGGTTAAATGTTTAGTTGGGGTTGGTGGTCATTTTAATTTGGGTATAATTGTAAACTGTTTATTGTTGTTGTTATTATTGTTATTATTGGTTTTCATTGGCTTACTGGTAAATACCCAACCTCCCCCATTTATCTTTAAAAAAATGAAATCATTTAAAAATAGTAACTGACCACTCCCATAGGTCCCTGCTATGATGTGAAAAGATATTTGTTGACCACTCCAAAACAACCCCCAACTATAATTAAATAATAATAGTAATCATAATAATAAAGTTGGCCACACCCACTCTGACACATGGCCCTCAGAGAGTCAACTGTGGGTCAATGCAGCCCTCACCCGGAAAAAAGCAAGCCACCCTTTTCCTAGGAGACCCCTTGGTAAATTAACAGCAGGTTTCAGCTCGGCATACTCCCACCCACCACCCAATTGCTGTTCCACACCTCTTTCTACTCCTGGAACTAAGCGAGAGTGACAGCTGAACTCTTCCTTGTCAGGCAGATTTTCCATCAGACAAGACACAGCTAGCCAACCAGTTCACAAGGCGTTGAGAGATCAGCTCTTCCTTCTGCATTAATACACAGAAGGTCTTCCCATCCTTCCCCGATTCCTCTCCTTCAGATAACCGCGTTGTACTCAGATATTGCTGACGTGATGGATGGGATTCACTCATCCATTAGAAGCTCAGCTGGTTGACCCCAGGGTCAACCAGCTGAAAACACCCAACAGATAACACATACCCTTTCCTTACGGATGTTTTTCAGCGAACTAAGAAACTTCAGGTGTACCTTGAAAGTTGAACGGAATCCATTCGACTTCCAAAACCAAAGCATGGCTTGTGATTGGCTACAGGAAGCTCCTGCAGCCAACCGGTAGCCCCGTCGGACATTCGGCTTCCAAAAATAGTTCACAAACCAAAACAGTCACTTCCGGGTTTGCTGTGTACGGTCGAGAACTAAGCTGTTCGAAAACCAAGGTATGACTATATTTTAACCAAAGGTGAGCCGTTCGGGTCAAGAAAATAAATAGAGCAAATGTTAGCACCTTTGTAACCTCAAAGCTGGACTACTGTTGTATGCCTCACACAGGGCAGCCCTGGTGACTATTTGCTAGAGATCAAGGGTGCTGCCCCAGTTCCAACATGGATTGGTTGACTCATATAGGGGGGCCATGCACCCTACTTTGCAGAGTAAACCTGCCCTGTTTGGAGAGCTACCCGGTCCAAGTCTGGTTTAAAGGTACAGAACCCTAGGAAGGGAGAGCAGGTGAAGCCTTTAAGATCGACAGCCATTTGCACCTAGACCAGGCATCCCCAAACTCGGCCCTCCAGATGTTTTGGGACTACAGTTCCTATCATCCCTGACCACTGGTCCTGTTAGGGATGATGGGAGTTGTAGTCCCAAAACATCTGGAGGGCCAAGTTTGGGGATGCCTGACCTAGACAGCAGACAGCAAACCAGCCACAGCAAGCACATTGGGCTTATATCCACACAAATAATATATCCTGTATCTCCAATTAAGTTACAAGAATTATTTCTAAATTCGCACCTATACATAAAATTAACCTAGCACAAATTATATGCAAACTTGTTCCCTTTTGCCTATTTTAATCGAAGCCTAAGTGGCTGGAAATGACTAAAAAAAACCAGCCTCATACGTACAGCAACAACCACAGATGTCACAGTGATATTTCCTGCATCAAGCATGCATTGTTTTATTCAGTACTTTTATTTTTAAAAGGACACTCAAGGCGATGTATGAAGCTTTTAAAAAAAGACTTAAAAGACTGACCCAAAGAAGCCAACCATAATCTGTAAAATATGCTTTTACCTTCAATACAGTGCATCCGGTTTATGGGGGCCAAGGGAGGTGGGAAGATTTGGCCACCCCAGTAGTCTAGCTATATCTAAGTCTGGAGTAAATTACGGGAAGTGACACCTCTCTCTCAAACCACTTCCTCAAATCCTTTGTTTGCTCCCTTCCCTCCAAGTAACCAAAACTTTCCCCCATGAAGCCTTTGGAAAAACTGCTTAGTCCTCTATTCCTCCTGAAACTAAGCCCTGGTACTGTATGTGTAACTGAACAAAACGCATCTCCACCCTCCCACCTGGTTCACTCTTGCCTTCATCTTCTTCTTCCCCTCTTCTCTATGCCAAATTTTAGATTGTAAGCACCTTGGAGCAGAGAACTAGCATTCTGGTTGTTACTCTAAAGCACCACGCACATTGATCGCACTATATAAAAAATAAAGCCATAGGCTTTATTATCATCATTTATTAAACTTATACCCTGCCCTCCCCCCCAAAAAAAATGGAGCCCAGGGTGGCAAATAAGTTACATGCAATAAGACAACAAAGACATCTTTAAAATAACCCCAGTACAGATGGAGACTGGGAAATATCTTTACTTAAAAGGAACATCTTCAGTTGGCGGCCAAAATACAACAAAGGACAGCGCCTGTCTTATATTCAAGGGGAGGGAATTCCCAAGGGGAAGTGGTGCAGAACTATAGGCCCAATTCCTACATTGTATGGAACAGGCTTCCAGAAAAATTGCTATACACAGGAGGCCCTCACCTGCTGAATGCAGTGTTCGACTGGGTGTAGTGGTGAGATGATCTTTCAGGTAAGGTAAAGGGACCCCTGATCATTAGGTCCAGTCATGACCGAGTCTGGGGTTGCGGCGCTCATCTCGCATTATTGGCCGAGGGAGCCGGCGTACAGCTTCCAGGTCATATGGCCAGCATGACAAAGCTGCTTCTGGCGAACCAGAGCAGCACACAAAAATGCTGTTTATCTTCCCGTCGGAGTGGTACCTATTTATCTACTTGCACTTTGACGTGCTTTCGAACTGCTAGGTTGGCAGGAGCCGGGACCGAGCAACGGGATTTGAACCGCTGACCTTCTGATCGGCAAGTCCTAGGCTTCTGTGGTTTAACCCACAGCGCCACCTGCGTCCCAGCGCTATCCTGATCCTAAGCTGCATAGGGCTTTATACCCCAAAACCAGACCTTAGGGGACTGCTTGCTCTTTACCAATGCCACAAATTCCACCAGTTTTTTAGGAACCTGTCTGTACGGTGACTCATTAAGAGAGCTAGAAACACACACACACACACACACACACACACACACACACACACCCCTCATCTCATCTCACCTCTCCAATGTACAGGAGAGAGGTTGCATTCACATAGCAGTTTGCTCCATTTCCCCAACCATGGATTTCTACATTATATTTGAGCTTTCCCATGACGTAAAAGCCCTTTGAGAAAGCTAATGTAATATGGCACCAGTTTAGCGCTCATTTCCAGGGCTTTCCCCTCACACCTCTCAGGTGGGCGCCATTGCCATTATAAGAGAACAAGGGAGGTGTTCACAGGGAGTTCTGGCACCTCTTTTTCTATAAAAATAGCACTGGTCATTTCCATGTTATTTGATTCCAGGGAAAAAATATCTGTTTGCAGCCCACTTAATTTGGAAAGTCATGTGACTAAAGTGATGAAATCTGGAGTGGCAGACCCGCATACAGTTCTCTCCTGCTGTTTTCAGGGGGGAGCGGGGAAACACACATGTGCATTAAGGGGGGGGGAGAAGTACAGTGGACCCTCGGTTGATGAACACCTTGGTTTATGAATTTTCAGTTTACGAATGCTGCGGACCCATCTGGAACGGATTAATCCACTTTCCATTACTTTCAATGGGAAAGTTTGCTTCAGTTTATGAACAGACTTTCGGAACCAATTGTGTTCATAAACCGAGGTACCACTGTACTGACATTGTACAGTGATGTTCATTGTGGTGTCACGCCACACCCACAGATGTGATCAAACGTTAGCATGATATACCGATATGTATCAGTCAACAAGCCAGGGTTTCACAATTCAACAGGTACTGCAGTATGAAAAGTGCATTAGAAGCAGCAGCACTATAATTAGGGAAACTATTGCAATATCCCCCCAAGTCTGAGTGCACCCAGAAAGAGTGCTCAAATGACAATCATTATACGGCAAGCCTGCAGAAAGCAGAGATGAGAGGCCAAGATACAATCAACAACCTAGGGGAAGGAACACAGGGTTCCTTCAGACAACCGGTTTACTGAACATTCACCCCGATTTGCTTGCACAAAATGTTATAAGAAAAACTGCTCCTTTTCCCTTATGGGATATTCCGGAGCCTGTAAAAGTGGGTTCTCTATCGATAGGAGAAAGTAACAGAGGCCAGCCAGAGTATATTAAGAAGCAAAGTGGCTAGTAAGCCTGGTCTTTATTCAAGGAACTGTTGCAACAGGGTCCCCACTCACCACAAGCAGGAAGGAGGAGAACCCTGAACAAAGGTGTGCAAGCCCTTATACCTGTACAGACTTTTGAAATTGCCCGCCCTGTAGCCCAAGATCCCCAAACATCACACATAAATCACAGAAGGAGGCGGTCTACAGCAGACATCCTGTTTGCCAGGATACCTGATAATGGTTACTGATTGCATTACCTGTGCAGTCTGGCCTTTCTTTTGTGACGGTTAATAATACTTTAGTTCCTGAATCCAGGTCACAGGCTCACCCTATTCATGCACAAATAAGCCCTTAAGACAGGATTTGTATGTCAAAATTCAATATGAAGGCTTTCCCCATTTGCCTACCTGTCATTGGGAGGTCATTGAGGTCATTGGGAGAGTCAAAATGGCTTCAGGATTGTTCTCCCATACTATTTCAGACACATGGTTCATATATTTAGATAGGTGTGCATTTATGAATATTTATTCTATATCTGAGTCCTTAAAATTCTTATAACGAAGGATAGCGTGCACCTAGTCTTTATTGAGCATTTGTTCCAATTTGCTTGTGAGGAGGTCAGATGGCAACGAGCATCCGTCCTAGTTTGTTTGTGGGGTGTTTCTTCCCATTCACTGTTAAGTTTATTCCACGTTTTTCAGTACATTTCCCCACTGGGAAAAGTCATTTTGAAGGGGGGGGGGGAAGTGGGTTCATTCCGCGGGGGCAAACAACGCGCTTTTAATCCACTTTAACCCCACAAACCTACATTTCCAGAATTTCCAGAATGCGGCTGAGCTGCATCTCACAAAATGCTGACAGCCTGGAAACACCCACAGATAAGGGAGGATGATAACCCACCCTTGTCATGTAGATAGAGAGGAGAAAAACTCCTGCTATGGCATCACACATACATCCCTTTCATCATTATGAGGCCAACAACTGTTCAAAGGCCCTCACCGGAATCAAACTGGAAAGAGACACTTGGAGAAGCAGATCTTGATCATTAGTGAAAATGCGCTTTCTTTCATCAGCCTCTGGCATGAAAGCATCAAGGGGGGAGGCAGCCCTTTTGGGAGAGAAGGGTTTGGGGGAGAGAAAGAGAAGCTATGACCGCCTGCAGAAAAAGGGGGCTGTTGATGCTCCAGAGGGCTTTTAAATCCAGACAACGGCAATTAGGATTGCACCATTTAATGGCAAGGGTGTGTTGTTGTTGAAAGCACCTCTTTCCTCGATGAAATAAGATGCAAGCTTTACACAGAGATGGTTAATGAACCAGAAGAAGAGATAACCATGGGTTGTGATTTAAAGCCCCTCCCTCCTGAGTTGCTGCAAAGAAGGGCTGTTTGTAAGTTTCCATCATAGGGCCAGGGAAGGGAAGCCTGTGTTCTCCCCACAGATGCTGAACCCCAACTTCCATCAGCCATAGAAGTCAGCACAGTCAAAGGTCAGGGATGATCCCTCTTGTAAGTTGTAAGGGATGCAGTTTCTGTCAGGCTAAAGCTTGCAAGTTGCATGCATACTTACTCTCTCTCTCTCTCTCTCTCTCTCTCTCTCTCTCTCTCTCTCTCTCTCTCTCTCTCTCTCTCTCTCTCTCTCTCTCTAGCGGTTACTCATGCTCACCTGGAGATTCAACCCCTCTCCCTGCCACCAGAAGGGGGCAAAGCACATCTGGAGTCTTCAGGCCAGCTTAGAGGTCTGGCAGTCGGGGATCCTCTTGCTACCCGTTCACCATCCCTCACTTGCCAAGCCAAATAAGAATGGCATGAAGAGTAAAATCCAGATTTTAGACGTGCAAAGAGGGGAGGACAAACAGAGAGAGAGAGGAAGAGAACGGAAGCCAAAAGGGTCTTTCTGAGAAGCCCCTTCTGCTGAAGCAAGGCCCCGGGCAAAATGACCCCGTTGCTATAGCTCTTGAGGCCTTTGGCTGAAACTTGCAAGGCTGCCTTTTCACACTGCCATCTGCAATCCCTCACTTGCCAAGCCAAATAAGAATGGCATGAAGAGTAAAATCCAGATTTTAGACGTGCAAAGAGGGGAGGACAAACAGAGAGAGAGAGGAAGAGAACGGAAGCCAAAAGGGTCTTTCTGAGAAGCCCCTTCTGCTGAAGCAAGGCCCCGGGCAAAATGACCCCGTTGCTATAGCTCTTGAGGCCTTTGGCTGAAACTTGCAAGGCTGCCTTTTCACACTGCCATCTGCAATCTGTCTCCAGTCAAGCAAACAGACATCTCTCTGTTTTGTACCAAGCTGGCTAGGCAAGCGCCACCCCCACCCCCCGGGGCTGGGTGTCCCAAGCTCTGATTGATAATAACTTTGCTGTGCAAGCCTCCCTTTCACGGAACAACTTCCTAAAGTTGGGGGATTTTTTGAAACCACCAACACCTCCACCCACCTGCATAACAAGGCACAGAAACTGTCATTTTGTTTTTCAGAAAATTTCAACTCACAAAGAGCTGTCTCTCTACAGTAGGGCTGAGGAAACTTTTCTCAGCTAGAGGGCCACATACCCTGTTGGGCGACCTTCTGAGGGCCACATACTAGGGGTGGAGCAACTTGTGCAAATTTTACCTTTGTACACAAACACACCTCTCAGAGCTGGAGGACACTTTCCAGGCAGGTAAAAACACGCAAGGCAGGTTCAAGGCAGGCTTCAGTGATGGGTGCCGCCTAGGAAGAGTTCCGAGGGCCATTTGGAGAGAACTGGAGGTCTGCATTTTCCCCCTTGACCTGAGATTTCCCAACTTTGTTGCAAAGTAACAGAGCAGCAAACATCCCTGCCTTGGGGAGGAAATTGGATGACACACAACTGAAGTGTTATTAGCAATCAGAGATGTGGTGCAGTTGGTGTGTTTTTAGCTCAGCGAATTATGGATTGTCCAGCCAGTTGGGGGAGGGGAAGAAATGAGCCGTTCATGTCAACCACTTACTGGGCTAATGCAACAACAGTATATAATCCCAGCCATCGACTGACATTTTCATTAGCGAGCATGGAGGCGGAGTGGTGGGAGAAAAGAGGAAGAAGACCCCAATGGCTAAATGGCCATGATTCCCTGAAGAGATACAGAAAAAGGTGGCCGGCAATTGGGTTGTGAGCTGGCTCCCTCCCAGGGCGATTTTATCACTGCCAGTTTTGTTCAAGGTACGGATAGAGGTACCCCCACAGACTCACTCCTAAGAAAAATGGTGCTTTAGGACTCATGATTCTACACTTACTGCTAGAAATTGTAGCTCTGTGAGGGGAGGGGTCTCCTAATAACTTTCACAGCCCTTAACAAACTAGAGTTCCCACGTTGAAGCAGTATAAGAATATTTTAAATGTATGGTGTGAATATGACCTAGCTCAGCTTCCCTCACCCTGGAAATTGCCTTTGGATTAAGACAGAGGCAGTCACCCTGGGCTACATTGACACCTGGGGATGGGGGTGGCACTGTGGTCTAAACCACTGAGCCTCTTGGGCTTGCCGATCAGAAGGTCGGCGGTTCGAATCCCCATGACGCGGTGAGCTCCCGCTGCTCTGTCCCAGCTTCTGCCAACTTAGCAGTTCGAAAGCACACCAGTGCAAGTAGATAAATAGGTACTGCTGCGGTGGGAGAGTAAACGGCGTTTCTGTGAGCTCTGGTTTCCGCCAGAGTGTCCCGTTGCACCAGAAGCGGCTGAGTCATGCTGGCCACATGACCTGGAAAGCTGTCTGTGGACAAACGCCGGCTTCCTTGGCCTGAAGCGAGATGAGCGCCACAACCCCATAGTTGCCTTTACATTGACACCATGCATTTGAAGAACTATGACACCATGTTTGCTCTGAGAGCTACTACCCTCCAACATCACACACACACACCCCCGGAATTGTGAATGAAATGACCCAAATTTGTATGGGGGGGTAATTTTCATACAGTTGCATGGTTCCCCCCTTTACTTTTGTAAATGTCAATAAATTATATGTTCTTGATCGTATCTGGTGTCCAGTGCCGAGGGCTTTCTGGCGGTTCCCTCAATATAAGAAGCCATGTTACATGGAACCAGGCAGAGGGCCTTCTCGGTAGTGGCACCCGCCCTGTGGAACGCCCTCCCACCAGATGTCAAAGAGAAAAACAACTACCAGACTTTTAGAAGACATCTGAAGGCAGCCCTGTTTAGGGAAGCTTTTAATGTTTAATAGATTATTGCATTTTAATGTTGCATTGGAAGCCACCCAGAGTGGCTGGGGAAACTCAGCCAGATGGGTGGGGTATAAATAAATAAATAAATAAATAAATAAATAAATAAATAATTATATGAATAAAAATATATTTTTAAAAACTTTTATTTTCAAATAATAACCTCAAAAGGCCAGCTGCAGCAAGTTTCAGTCATGCAACCAAAGTTCAGAAAGGAGGTTGCTTGTCTAATCTCAGGTGGGAGGGAGTTCCACAGGCTTGGGCCCACTAAACTAAATGGATGGCATCTAGCAGTTACGAGATGTGCTTCCAAATGGGAGGAAAATTCTACCGATGCCTACTAGCCATAATGGCTGTTTAGAACCTCTGTGTTTAGGAATAGTCAAGCAATGAATACCTGCCTGCTGGAAGCATCAATGGAAACAAACATGTCAGCTTTATACCCTGCTTGTGGGCTTCCCAGAGAAAGCCAGCTGACCACCGGATGCTGGTTTAGTGGACTGGCTGCCTGATCTAGCAGGGTTAAATAACTAAACAAATCAGGCCTGCCTACTTTTTCCTAACACTGGTGCTGCACACAAACAAGCCTGAGGAATGAGCGAATCCAGGTCAGGAATAAATTTCCTTATTTAACATACTGTATTTTCTACCCCAACTTGCATCTCAACATTCCCCAGCAGGAAACAAAAAAAAAAAAAACGACATCCGTTTGCAACACATTAAAATCAATAATATCATACATTGGGGGTTGTTTCCAATGCTAGTCCTACTCAAAGAAGACCCACTGAAGTTAATGGAGATGATTAACATGGGTTCATGCATTTCAGTGGGTCTATGCCAGGCACCCCCAAACTGCAGCCCTCCAGATGTTTTGGCCTACAACTCCCATGATCCCTAGCTAACAGGAGCAGTGGTCAGGGATGATGGGAATTGTAGTTCAAAACATCTGGAGGGCCGAAGTTTGGGGGGCCCTGGTCTATGCCACATTGAACTTAGGGAGATCAACCAAAGATTACATCTGAACATTAAAAATTGCCAAATTTAAGAACCTAAGAAGAGTCGGCTGGTTCAGGCCAATGGTCCATCTAGTTCAGCACCCAGACCAACCACATGCCTGTGGGCAAGCAGGATTTAAGCACAAGAGCCCTCTCCCCTCCTGTGGCTTCCAGCAACTAATATTCAGAAGCATTGCTGCCTCTGACCATGGAGCCAGAGCACAATCATCATTCCTAGTAGCCTTTGATAGCCTTGTTCTCTCTGTGCATTGGTGCAGTCCTCTTTTAAAGTCGCCCAAGCTGATGGCCATCATCACTGCCTCCTGTGGGAGGGAGTTCCATAGTTTAACTATCCACTGAGTGACGAAGTCCCTGCTTTTCTCTGCCCTGAATCTTCCAACATTCAGCTTCATTGGACGTCCACAAGTTCTAGCGTTATGGGGAGACGAACGTTTCTCCATCTGCTTTCTCCATGCAATGCGTAATTTTACAACTTCGATGATGTCGTCTCTTGCTCACCTTTTCTCTAAACCAGAAAGTCCCAAATGCGGCAAAATTTCCTCGTAGGGGAAAGACTGCACGTTGCTTTTGGGTTGCCATGGGCAAGATAAAGCGACTAACTTTTTTTTTAAAAAAAAAGGGGGGGGCGTCGCTCCGTCCCCGTGATCATTTTGGGTGACATTTTCTGAATTTATTATAAATGTTACCCCTCTTCAATCAACTCCTGAACAGGATTCACGACAGGATATTGCAGCATTGGGAGAGTTTCCACTCACTTCAGCTCTACCTCATTGATAGTAGAGGGAGCAGAACTTGGAGAACGGTGCCTTTTCACCTCTAATAACACCACCACACTAGTGTGGCAAGAGACCTCACTTCCTCCCAGACCGGCAACAGAGAATCCAGGCGGTATCCTTTAAAAATAGGAGTAGGCAGTGTTTCTTCCCCTCTCCAGGGCCACACACTCCTTCAGGGGCAATTTGTTGGGAGCCACATTCTGACTGTGGGTATGATTGCCCCTTTTCCATCTGCCTGCCGCCCTCTTCTTCTTCTGTCTATTTTTTCTTTCTGTCTATCCAGCTGTTCTCACAGCCAACAACCAGGTACCTCCAGAAAGCCCAAAACAGGAAAGGACAGGACAATTGCCATGCCTACTCGTGATTCCCACAGTAACTGGGATTCAAAGGCATATCGCCTCCAATACAGGAGGTAACCTAGCTATGCTGACAAGCAGTCATTGATAGAACTGCCCACCCCCCCGCAAATGCCGAACACCTATTAAAAGCCAGCCAAGTTGGTGGCCAAGGGATTTTGCTTGCAAAGTGCTTTTGAAATTCGCCACATTGGTTGGTGGAAACTCAGGTATATAAGCTAGGCGCAAAACAGCTCATTAAACTAAGGTTACAGCAGCCAAAACAGAATGCCTACTCGCCATTTGGGGGCCAGGCAGCTAGAAAGCCGTATTTTTCAATACGTTTTGGTTCCAGAAATTCATTCTGATTGTGCAGATACGGATAGAATTCTACAGGGTGTGTTGCCAATGTGTGAAAGCAGTCAAAATCCAAGGATCTTCCAAGCGTGCCTCCAGATGGTGGTGACATCAGGCGCCATCTTGGCACCCAGGCATCTTCACTTAGCTGCAGGTGGCTCGTAGCCAGGTGCAAAAGATGCCTGGCAAATTCCTAATGCTTGCACAGTGGATAGTGAGATGAAGGCCTGGATCTCGGGGAAGGGCTGAGCAGGTTGTCAAGAAAATGGCTCACCTCCAAGTCATCAGGTACCCAACACCTCCCCACCTGTTGAATTGTCTCAGTTGCCTTCCAGTGAAGAACCATCCCCTTCTGGAAAAGTGCTTGGGGATAAATCCAAGGGCAAGATGGCTCCAGAAACTCCTTGAAGGACATGGAGGCAACAGGACCAATCAGAGCAACGCAGTGGTCCTCAACCCCCGGTCCACGGACCGGTACCGGTCCGTGGATCAATTGGTACCAGGCCGCCCAATGAACATGAAATACAATTAAATTAAAATTATTAAATCAAAACAATCTAAATAAAATATAAACAATCAATGTCCCCCCCACCAGCGGGCCGCGAAACAATCAACGTTTCCCCGTCAGCGGGCCGTAGTAAAATGATCAAACGTTGACTGGTCCGCGGCGATAAAAAGGTTGGGGAGCACTGCTCTACAGGACACCAGCTATGCAAATAGCTATGCCTGCCCTGCTTTTCAAAAGGAGAGAGCAGCTTACACATGGTGACATATTGCAAATCTCTGCTGTGCCTTATGAATTTGCAGCCCCGTAAACCCATACTGGAATGTTGCACTGAGTTCTTATATAAAACCTTAAAAACTTCCTACCATGCTGAGAGTTCAAGTTCTGATTTTTGTCAAGAGACAGGCAGGACTACTGGAATCTTCTGCATGCAAAGCATATGCATTTCCACTTGAGCTTCTCAAAGAGCCAGGTTGTAGGAGACCAAGGTTCAAAAAAAATTCCCCACTCTGCCATGAAGCCTATATTGGGCTGCTCAAAACCTCTCAGCCTGACCTACCTCACAGGGTTGTTGTGGGGATAAACGAGGGGTTGAATAATGTCAGCCGCCTTGAGCTCCTTGCAGAAAAAGGTGAGATACAAATGCAACAAATAAATTGCAGCCTACAGTGGTTGCAATATAAGAACAATCTTACACTAAGTCCATCTGGTGCAGTACTGTCTGCCCTGACAGGCTGCAGCTTTCCATGGTCTCAGGTGACAAAAACTGAAGCTGGGGGCTTCTGTGTGGAAAGGATGTGCTAAACCAGTGTGCTATAGCCTCTTCCCATAAGCTTCTGCTTCCCCTAGCTATCAGTACTAGTTTACTTGGATGACAGCCTTACCAATGACTTTTATTTCCAAGCATGGACACTTCGGAGATGCAGCTTGAGGAGGATGAAATACCAGCAATGTTTTGTCTCTGGGTGAGCAGCATTCCTTCCCCACCTCCCTGAGATGGGAACAAACTTTTTTAAAAAGAGGAAGAAGAAGAAGAAGAAGAAGAAGAAGAAGAAGAAGAAGAAGAAGAAGAAGAAGAAGAAGAAGAAGAAGAAGAAGAAGAAGAAGAAGAAGAAGAAGAAGCATAATGGGGATCTATAGGATATAATATAAATACCGGTAGCACATCAGACTGGCTGTCTCTGTCGACTCCTGTTTGAGCCAGTCAGGAAGCTCCTGGTTCGGTTTTGTTTTTCTTTCTTAATGCCAACTAAATAGTGGCGTTTCACCCCTCCCTGCTGAACAGTCAACGCCGCCTTCCCTTAAATGCAAGCTTTGACTTCCTGCCCAGACTGGCTGAAGGCTCCGTCTGTCACTCAAGGCTTAGGAAACATTTGTCCGAGGAGGCAATAAAACCACCTCGGATTCTTTATCCGCTGCCCTATTAGGAATTCGTCCAGCGACAGAGTAAGCAAGCGTAGCCCTTGGCTCGACAATCCATTCCGTTTCCTTCTCCTGATAAAAGCAAGGAAACAGAACAGAAATTTGCATCTTGTGCATACCACAGAGTCGGCATCACCCGATGTTTGCACGAGTGTGTGCAAATTACCTAGACATGCCAGGCGGCCTAAATCAGGGGCAGGCAGACTCGGGCTTACGGGATCTACTTTCTGGGATGTGTCCTTGAATTTTGACAAAGGCACCTGCTTGCCTGAATGGAGGATAAGAGAGGGGTGTGTGTGTGTGTACATACTAGCCTAAGTTTTATCTATTTCCATTGCTCCACCCACCTTTGCCCCTGGCCCCACCCACTATTGGCATGGAGCGCTCGGAAGATCCAGCCCCCATTTGGCCCCTGGGGGCAAAGGTTCCCCATCGCTGTTTTGCAACAACAGCCAAGTGTTCTAAATTGGCTGAGGAATTATGGGAAATGCAAATCTATACCATTATTAACACCGCTGCCGTCTAACACAAATCCGAGCTGGGAAATTCAATTACATACAGCATGTGAGCTGCAGTATTGCTACACTTGCCGCTAATTACTTTCAACGGTGCAAACTAAAGACACCTTGCAGGAATCCCGGCGATCCCTGGCAGCCTGCACAGAAATGCCTTCCCACGAGAAGCGGCCCTCTCTGCCACGGGTTTCAGCTTCACCATCCAATCCTTCCGATATAATCTCAAACACTCCCCCGCTGGGTGTCACTAAACACTCCGGGTTGTGTCCAGTTATAAGTTCTACACTCAGAGTAGACCTACTGAAATGGATGGGACATGAGCAACTTGCTCGTTTGTTTCATTTCTTGATTGCATGCCAGAAAAGTTCTTCCTGATGTTTAGCCGGAGTCTGCTTGTAACTTGAATAATACATTGGTTCAGGTCCCAGCCTCTGGAGAGAGGAGAAAACAAACTTATTCCATCCTTCATTTTCGCAGCTCAGTAACAGCATCATCTGCCTTGCACACAGATTTCCAGGTCGAATTTCTGACATTTCCAGGTAGGGCTGGAGAGGACTCCCCAGTGAAATCCTGGAGAGCTGCTGCCAGTCAGTGCAGACAGTACTGAGCTAGATGGAATAACGGTCTGACTCAAGCCTGAGGCAGCTTACTGGTCCTTTCCACAAAGCTTAAGAAACTCATCAAAGGTATCATGGCAAAAGGAGAGGTGGGGGCAGGGGGGGGGACTCCTGTGCTGCTCAGGAAACGGTTGAACTCCAAATCCCATCATTCCTGACAGCCGTATTGGCAGAAGCTGATGGGACTTGGAGTCCAACAACATCTGGAGGCCTTGAAAGAGCCGCATCCCTGGAACAAGGTTTCATGGATGGTGGTCCCACTTTTTGAGATGCATATAGGCTATATTTTAATAGCAGCCAGAGTTAACAGCTATAATTAACATTTGCAAAACAGTTGTTAGCGATAAGCACAGGCATCCTGGCCTTTGGTGATCTAATTAACACATGTATTGTGATGAGAGAGAAAAGAGAGCTCTGGTTGGTAAGTTTTACTCAGCGTAGATCCACTGAAATTAAAGGGCCTAGCTTAGTCCTGCTCATTCTTTCCAACTGATGTGCTCCAAGTACAGCTGACTGCCACCCTTAATCCCTATTTAAGGAGGGTTGCCGTATTTCAAAAAATAAAAACCAGGACACCCCAAAACTGTTGAGTGTCCCAGACGTCGATTCCACCTTTGAAATCCCAGTAATGTCTGGGAAAATCCAGATGTATGGCAGCTCTATATTAAAGCCAACAGTAACAGAACTGAACATTTTCATGAATTGATTTCAGCTATGTGGAATCGTTGCCCTGATAACAAGTAACATTACTTGGCAGTAACAGCAGCTACATTTAAACGGGTGATATCTACTCTCTGGACAATATCCCTGGCAATCCTTGTCCTAGAATTTGCCTGGATTGGGTAATACATTCTTAAAACTTCCACCCTTCTTCGGGATTTAGCCTCCCCTCCCAAGGTATCCTGGGACACTTGAGCCTCAGAGCAAGAGGTACACACATATTTACCGGTACTTATATGTCATATTTATATTTCACCTCTCCTCCAAAGGAGCACATGGTAGCACACATGGTTCTCCCTGTATTGCAGGGATTGGACTAGATGGCCCTAAGGGGTCCCTTCCAATTATACAATTGTTAATTCCCTTTATCCTCACAACAACCCTGGCCCAAGGTCACCCAGGAAGCTCCATGGCTAAGTGGGGGTTTGAACCCTGGTCTCTCCCAGGCATTAGTCCAACGTATGTGCTAGAGACAAGATGCATCTAGAACCCACAAACCCTAAACCTGCAAACACACTGCAATTGCTGAGGTATAGTTTGAACCATTGATAACATGCATTTTTCAGTTTCTTTTAATTTTATTATTTTTTATCATGCCTTTCCCCAGAGCTCAAGCATGGGCTGCCTGCATTTTATCCGTGCAACGAACCCCCTCCGAGGCAAGTTAGGTTCAGAGAATGACTGACTAGATTACTACTGTGAGCTCCATGGCCCAGTGGGGGAAGCTATGGCTATTTAAAGTGGTTTTGTAGTGCTTTTAAATGTACGCTGAGAATGTGGCCTGCTGCATTCACAAAAATGTGTACACTGATCTTGTGCTGATGAGAGCCCATGTCCACAATACCTGGCAGGCACTAGCTCGGAGAAGCCTGGCTTAGAGTGCTGGATTAGGCCCATGGCACCCAGGTTCAAATCCCCACATGGCCACAAAGAAGAAGAGTAGTTTAGATTTGATATCCCGCTTTATCACTACCCGAAGGAGTCTCAAAACGGCTAACATTCTCCTTTCCCTTCCTCCCCCACAACAAACACTCTGTGAGGTGAGTGAGGCTGAGAGACTTCAAAGAAGTGTGACTAGCCCAAGGTCACCCAGCAGCTGCATGTGGAGGAGCAGGGACGCGAAACCCGGTTCACCAGATTAGAGTCTACTGCTCTTAACCACTACACCACAAAGCCCAACTCAGGTAACTCAGAGCCAGTCGCTATTCCTGCCAACCTCACAGGGTTGTTGTTAGGTTAGAGGTTGGGGGGAAGGATTGAGAGAAATACTTGCACCCACCCACCCCTAAGCTCATTGGAAAAAGGAATTGCAAATGCATCCATATAAATTGTAATGCGCCTGGGAGGAGAGCAAATCCTTCAGCTGCCTACCCAACCTTCCCAAATCTTGGTCCCATTGCCTAAATTATTACAAGAAGCTAGGAAGGGACTTATCTGCTAGAATGGCTGGGCTGCCACTCAGGAATTCATTTCTGAGATCAACCAACACATGTCCAAGCTCCTTTTGACAGGAGCAATACATTGCCAACTGGTGGCGGTTTGGGGGGGGGGGCAAGAGACACAAGGAGAATTAAGCACCCCTCCACAACCAGCAGCCAGTCAAGATCATTATTGAACTAGTTTTCTTGTTGCTAATGTCCTGTCAATGGTAGGAACCACCCATCAGGACGCAGCACTGGGTTTTGTCCAATTATATGTGGCCATCTGTCACAGATGCTTCCTGCATTGCAGGGGGTTGGACTAGATGGCACTTGGGGGTCCCTTCCAATTCTACAGTTGTAGGATTCCTTTTCACTAGGCAACCGCTACCCTTAATGTTTAGAAAGACAAGGGCAAGCCCTTCCTCAATTCACTGCCTCCTCACACTTGAGGGATGTTTTCAAGAGCATATACAACACACATAACCCAAAAAAACCCCACCAGGGCCCAACCCCATTTGGTTTGGGCCAGAAACACATTATTGAACGAAACCAAAAGCTCACTCCATATAGAAGCCCACTTCCAACTAGTGTAACTGACAAATGGAAGCCAGAGAATGAGAGATGCAGTGATAGAAATGATCAAGGGGCAAATTCAGTCTCCTCACAACATTCCCCATCCTTCCCAAACCAAGCTTTTCCCCCTTAGGCGAAGGGCTGCCATTAGCCATAAGCCCTAAATTCTTCGGTGGGGTTTTCGCCTTGTCAGCAAAGACAGAAGCTTCCTCCACCTTTGACACAGATGAAATGTTTTGCATGCAGAGCACACACAGACACACACACACACACACACACACACACACACACGAGCCTTGCGATTGCACCTTCTGCACATCCAGCCCACCATAATGGCAAGCATTCATGCACGGAGCTGTAGACTGGGAAGCAAAGAAGTGCACAGGGGGCAAAGGGAAGGGTCAGTGGGTTGCTCAAGGAGCCTCCCTGCCCCATATCTGGGGCACACATCCACCCCACAGAGAATAATCTCCTTGCTCTCCTGTCTCACACTACATGTGGGCAGTCAGTGGGCAGACTGGGCATTCCCAGATACGGATTTCTGCAGCCGAACCTGTGGTTATCTGGTTAAGAGCACCTGATGTCTGCCCACGCAGGTGGAAAGAGAGGAAAGCAGGCAGGCAACCCACCGGCCCCCTCCCCTGCAAAAAGGCCTCCTTACAAAATAATTGCAAGTCGGGGTGGAGGGGGGCAGCCGTCTCCCAGATCTCATTAAGGGAAGGAAGGAAGGATTGGCAGGTTCATAGAATATGGATTATTCCCAGGAGATCGCCGTCCTTGCTTCACGCAACACCACTCAGGATGCAAAAACAAAAAAACACACACAAAAAAACACCACGTCGATCTAGCCGTGTGTGTGTGTGTGTGTGTGTGCGCGCGCGCGCGGCATTGTAATATGCAAGAGAAAAGAGGGAGTGGGAGGGAATCTCTTTCTCTCGCACACACGATCACCACCCGAGAGAGAAAAGCACCGATAAATTGCAAACAAAACAGGCATAGCGAAAAGGAGGGAGGAGGAGGAAACATTTCTCCCTAAATATTTCGCCTTGCGCGCGCGCGCGCGCACACACACACAAGCAACACCTCGCGATTCTCCAAGAGGCTTTGCAAATTTACAAGCGGGGTTTGTGTGGATCTTTTTGCCCCCCTAAATAGCTGTCACGCGCACACGTGCAAAACACACAGAAGGGCCAAATTCTTCAGGACCAATTTGCACCCCAGAAGGTGGTGGCGCGTGTGTGTGCATGCGTGTGTAAGTGGCGCGCGGGGGGGAACCCCAAATAGCTGCACAATCAAAATGTGCACCTCCTGTCATTTTAAGGTGGCAGCGCTTGCAGCACACCCAGCAGGAAGCAAATCCCGCAGGGGGCGCCCCAGGGGGGCTGCTTTACTTCCCCAGCAGACCACCCATTTGCGCTTGCGTTTTTACAAACCCCCCACAACGTTACAAACCAAACTGATCGGGAGGGTGGTGGAGAGAGATCAGCGTCCCCGCACAGCCCATAAAAAAGCACACATACAAAACAAGTGATTCTTAGTGAGAAAGCCATAATTAAAATAAAATTTAAAAAAACTGCAGGAGGAGACGATCGGGGGAAAGCACCATTCCTTGAAATCGCGGCCCTCCTTCGAGCCACCCCCAGCAAACCTTCCCGCTCGTGCAAAAAGCAAAATCTTGGGATTAAGAGCAGGAGGAAGGGACCGCGGAAAAGCAGCAGCAGGAGGAGGCGGCGGATTTCGCTGCTTCTTTTCCTTGGAGGAGGAGGAGAGGGCGAAGGGGGAGGGGGCGAGGGCGCAGCGCTTACCGGGCTTGGAGAGGCATGGAAGGGGCGTCGGGTCCGCCGGTGGCGTCGGTACCAGGGTGCAGGGACGGAAGGGAAGCGCTGGAGCGGGCAGGCGAGCCGCTACCGGCGCGCGGCAGCTCCCGCTGCGAGGAAGAGGCGCCCCCGCCGGTGTCTCCGAGCCGGCCCCGGTCTCCTCCCACTCGCTCGGCGGAGAAGGGTTTAAAGGGCCCGGCAGGCGGAGAAGGAGAGGTCATGTGACAAGCCGGCTCTCGCTACCCCCCCCCGTCATACACCCGCGGTAGGCAGGGGTTGTCTTCAAAACAAAGAGCATGTGCAGAGCGCGTACCTAACTAGGCAGGGACAGCTCTGCTCCGTGTGAAGACATGGTTATTATTTTTTTCACATTGTCAAGCACGTACAGGGGGCGTGTCCCCACCCCAATGAATGGCCAGGTCTGGTATGGAATCACAGAATTGGAAGGGACCCCAAGGGGCATCTAGTCCAACCCCCTGCAATGCAGGAATCTTTTGCTCAACATGGACCTCGAACCTGCGGCCCTGAGTCTCATGCTCCACCGACTGAGCTATCCAGCTATCATACACGAAGTTATGCTTTCTGAAACATACAGGCAGCCAGGCAACTGGGGCTTGAGCATGAACAGAGCGCTTTTTCCTTGTTTAAGTATAACCAGAAACAGCTCCGATACACGGGGGGGGGGGGTACTTTTAAGAAACAGAGTTGATTCGAGCATGTTGAACAAATCCTTCAGAGGTGATATTCAGGGAGTTTTAAAATATAAAAAGTGGATTCAGTGAACTTAACCATGTGCAGAGTGCATTCTTGCCGCAGTGAATGAGCATAGCAGCAGCCAGCAACACTTAAGTAGCCATAATTTAAAGGAAGGGAAAAAATTGAGTTGGGGCAGCATATTCTTTCCTCAGCTGAGAGCCACCCATATGCTGTAATATATTATACATGAAGTGATTTTTAAAAGGTCTTTGTGTACACAGAGGATGCCTTCCCATCCCACCAAGTAAGTGCAGCAAATGCCGCCCTTCGTGGATGAACAGTCCTCCTTTAAAGAAAGGATAAGCAAGGTGCCATTGAGAATGTGCAGAGTGCCTGCCTGCCTCAAGCATAGCCTGTGCTAAGACATGGTAATAAAAAAAGCAAGGGAGGGGGAGATGGGAGAAAAGACATTTTGCTGCCTGGGGCACAGAGGGGACTGACCACTAGGGCAAGGTGGTTCACCTCAAAATCCAAGGCTGTCGTATTCCATCCACCCACCACATTCATAACTTTCCAATCATTCAGAGACTGCCTAGAGCAGGCATCCCCAAACTGCGGCCCTCCAGATGTTTCCGCCTACAACTCCCATGATCCCTAGCTAACAGAACCAGTGGTTGGGGAAGATGGGAATTGTAGTCCAAAACATCTGGAGGGCCGAAGTTTGGGGATGCCTGGCCTAGAGTCTTTTCTGTACATCTCCTCTGCTGGCCAATCACAGGTGTGAACAGCACAGCCAATTACAAATATTGTTATGGGCACCTGGTCTCACCCTTCAACTTTCTCTGATGGTGGGAGAGACGGGGCTGGATAAAGGGGCCTCTCAGCCTAGCCTACCTCGCAGGGTTGAGTTCAGATAGATAGATGCTAAGCAATTGTACTACTGGCTTTTAAGTGCCCACAGCATCTGAACTGCTTGACCCCATATACGCCCACTCAACCCTTTCCTTCTGTGGAATTAGCACCGTTCCAAGTGCCACATAATACTCGTTCCGCATTTGTAGGAAATTGATATTCACTGTAATATTTCTGGCGACTGCTAAAAAGGTGTTTGTTTAGGCTAGCTTGTCCAGATTTGTAGAACATTCACGTGTTTTAATCTGTGTTTTGCTTATTGCTGGTTTTCATTATTTGAATGATTTAAATACAGTAGCTGGTTTTAACTGCTTTTGGATCATTTTATTGTTTTAATCTGTTTGAGGTTTGTGTGTGTGTGTGTGTGTGTGTGGTTGTTGTTGTTTTTAACAATCAAGCGGTATGGAAATTATATGGAAATAAATAAATAAATATTTGCGAGTGGGGAGGACAAGGAGAAAACCAGAACAAACTGACCACCTCCACTGTTGGGGTGAAGTCTGAAATGGCATCTGCACGTCCCATTCTATGGTTGACAGCCAACACAGAAGTGCCAACTTGGCCCCCCATGACTATGGGTGCCTGAGGCTGTGGGTGCCATGCATCATGCATGGCCCTGGCACAGAAATTTGTGGGTGCCCGGCCCCTTTCTGGGGTATTTTGTGGGTGCTCGGCCACCCAGGGAGTTAGCGCCTATATGCCCGGCCACATGGCACAAACAGTTCTGCTTTCCAAAACCTCACAGTCAGTCCAAAACCTTACAGTAACTTCTGCCTGAGGCGGCTAGCATCTCCCTTTGCCTGATGGAAGGGCCGGACGCTGAACCTGAGCTTGCTTTATTTATTTATTTAGAGCACCATCCAATAAATTAAAACCGCCCACACAGGTTTACAGTCTAAGAAATCCAACAGACAAGTGGAAGGGGGCAGGGTGGGAAGAGGGAGGTGGGGAAGCAAACTCAGGTGCCAATTCTCAAATAGTCATTCTTATACTGACCAGTTGGCATAGTAATAATCCCAGGGTAGGTGTTTAGTGAGGCTGGTCTTTCTTCAAATCATATGGAGGGAGTCCTTCTTGCCATCTCTTCCACTGAGGCAGCCTGATGGAACAGAATGTCAGTTTAGTATCCACTCCAGACTTTTCTTGTTGTAAGTGTCAGAGAATGCATAGCTGCCAAGTCTCCCGCTGAAAAATGAGGGATCAGCAGCGGCGTGGCACTGGAAGTCGCTTCTACGCATGTCCGGACATGCATAGAAGCAACTTCCGGTGCCAGCGCTGCCCGATTTCCGGTGCCCAGACATGTGTTACCTCAGGCCAGCCATAAGAGTGGCACCTGAAATGGAGCTTCCCTGGCAGGTAGGAAATCCGGGGAATTTCCGGGATTTTTTTCTATTCGGGATAACAGCGGGAAACGGATTAAAATCCGGGGTTTCCCCGTGAAAAAACGGGAGACTTGGCAGCTATGAGAGAATGACATATCCTACACACCTATACTTGGTAAATTATCAGTACATCAGCCTTTTCCAACCTAGTGTTTTGGACAACAACTCCCAGAAAACCAAGTTGTCTTCCAGGACATCTGGAGGGCACTAGGTTGGCGAAGCCTGACTTGCAGCAGGGGTAGGGGGACATGTAGCTCTCTGGAAGTGGCTAGTCTCCAGCTCCCAATATCCTGGCCAAACTGGCTGGAGTCCAGCCACATCTGGAGGGCCGCAGGTTCCCAGCCCTGCACTACAGGATGGCACAGATGATGGAAATATTAAGAACCTCAAAGGTTTCGCAACAGAAAAGAGGCATGCGCTTGGAAAACCCCACTCTCATGCCAGGCTTCATTGGCCAAACCACAGACCTCCTGCTACACTCACAAAAGGGTAGCTACTTACACATCACCCAGAAAGGAAATGCGTCATCAAAAGAGCAGTCAGGAGAGGACACAGATTTGCATAGCATTTGGGCTTGCTGATTTATAGGCACGTGTGCACATTTAGAAATAATTGCTGTTGTTTAAATAGAGATGCAGAACATCTCGCCCCAGTGGGGACGACTGTGATCTGGAGACCCTTATGCCCCTTCAGTCTCCTGTCTAGGTGCTCAAGTCTCCCTTTTTGTGGGGAAGGGCTGTAACTCAGTGGACAAACACCTTCTTTGCACAGAGAAGGTCGCTGGTTGGGTCCTCAGCATCTCCCAAGTAGGTCTGCTAGAGTCTCCACTGAGTCCACTCTGAAACTGTGGAGCAGCGTTTCCCAAACTTGGGTTTCCAGCAGTTTTGGACTATGATTCCCATCATTCCTGACCACTGGTCCTGCTAGCTAGTGATGATGGGAGTTGTAGTCCAAAAACAGCTGGAGACACTGCTAGTACAGACTAAGGATAGCCAATATGGTGTCTTCCAGGTGTTGCTGGACAACAGCTCCCATCATTCCTTACCGTTGGCTATGCTGGCTGGGTCTGATGGGAGTTGTAGTTCAACAACAGCTAGATGGCACCTTCTACTGAGATAGATGAGCCAGTGATGTGATTTGGTATGAGGCAGCTTCTTATGTTCCTATGTCTTTTGTTATTTTGCTCCCTAGAGCATCCATTGCCAGACTCTCCAGATGTTTGGGGGCTGCAGCATCTCCCTCCCCCAAATAAATGTAGGATTCAGAACACCTCCTTTTGAAGCCGTCAATCCATTCATTAGACTTCTATCACACTTTCCCTCTAAGGAACTGAAGGTGGTGGACATTTCACCCTGACTAAAACTCAGCAATGGCTGAGAGGTTCTTTGGCTGGCCTGAGGTAACACAGTGAGCTTCATGGCCTAGTGGCCATGGTTTGAACCCTAGCCTCCCCAGTCCCATGCTGGCCAAGAAGCGACAATTTGACGTAGGCCACCATACATCAGTCCTTTTGCAAAGAGGGGTTGATTTTTTTTTTAAAAAAAAATATTTTTATTAATTTTCCAATTAAAACCAATTATATCACATTCAATATTTCAAATTATACACATATATATATCAATCAAACCGAATGTTATGCCAAATCATCTAAAGAATTTTTTATTTGGGTTCCCATGCTTCAGGAAATTGGGAATTCCTCGCAACTGTCCACTGCCGTCTTTTTTCTAAAGTTCAAATCGTCCTCCAAGTTCATAATAATCCAGATCTTCCCCTTACAGTCACATAGATGTTTTCACTTTCATCCGATTGTTTCCCAGCCGCTGAGATAAATATCAAACAAGGTTTCACAGATGTTCTTTCTCCTGTGTGAGTTAATCAGTCCAGCCTCCCCATAAATCTTCTTAATGGAGCTCCTTGTTGCGTCGAAGCAGCCCGAAGCAGCGCCATCTCAAAAAGCTCAAATCACTTTCGCTTTCTCTCATAGCCATGAAGATTCACGATCATTATAGAATTTACAGCTTTTTCAGGCAGGAGACCCAAACATCAAACCATAAACTCTTGGTAAATTAATGGATCTCCTTGCCCTATAGCTGAACTTAGCTTCAGGTCGCTGCTCCAATTTAAAGTGCGTCACAACTCATAAATCCTCCGAGCGCGTCCAGAACTCCTTCCGCCCGACTAGGGGGAGGCTTTTCTCATCGACAACTCCACATCTTTAAAAAAATATGCTCAGTAACAACAGTTATAAAGTTCAACTCACACAGTCTTTTGCTTCTCTTTCACTCCAAACAAGCCAGGACATCGCGTCCGGGAAGGTACGAGGCAACAATATGAAGGAAAATAAAAATAAAAACTCCCTTCCCTTATCGCTCCGTCCCCATCAATCCTTCTTCCAGATGCAGTACAATCTTTGACTCCTCTCCTTTCAGCAGCATAAATTTCTCAGCAGTAAACAGCGCTTCTTCCCCTCCTTCTGAAGTATGTCCATAGATTTAAGCCTAATTATCTTCTTTAACCATGGAAATCCCCGCCATGCAGATTAGCGTCCGGGAGTCCTGGCCCTCGTAAGTGCTCAGCCCAAGCTCCCCCCACTCCAAAAACAGTCGGAGTGGGTCTGGGGGCATCGCGGGCCAGCGGCCCCTCTCCGTAACCCCCGGAGAGGGTAGGGGGTTGCCATTTACTCCCCTAGCAACCGCCAAATTCCTTACGAAGGTCAGAGAGATGGAAAACAGGTCCGCCATTCCTGCAGGCGGAAACCACCCCGAGAATTGCAATAGGTGTCTCCTAACACCCCTCACCCACCCTTGACAAACGACGGCTCCCAGAATTCTTTGTGAGAAGCCATGATTGTTCAAAGCTGTTGCTGTAAATGTACGGTGCAAATTTGACTCTAGTGGCTGGGTGCCTCACGGTGGGCTACTTTCTTCTTGAGTTACAATTTCTACCCACCCTGCTTGGACTTGTGACTGTTTATCCACTTTATTCATTGCAGTGCTGAGGCTGAGGGGAAAGAGGTCAAGAGAAGCCTCTTGTGCCATTGACTCAGAGAAGGCTCCAACTTTCGCTCACTCTTCCCGCCAATGTTTCCATTTCATATCGATTGTCGTTTCTGATGGGTCCACGCCGCATCCTTGCTGACAAATCAAGGAAACTCGATCCACCGTCCTTGCCTATGAAGAGGAAGTAAAATCTTACACAGCAGACAATTTATCTCTCCCCGCCATGCAGCTGTTCTCTCCCAGCAAGGCTCGGTGACACTCTGAGGCTGGCGCTTCTTTTCCCAACACAAAGTTAAACTCAGGTTGTATAACCTTACACAATATTCAAATACACATACCCTTCAGGAAATGGGGGTAACACTGGTTTGAGGGGGGTGGGGTGGGATGTGTTGTAGATTTTCCTCACATGATCAAGAGAGCTGCTGACAGGAATGTGTCTGAGGAACTCCCAGGTCAAGCCAGAAGGATATCAACTCCCTACACCTTTGCAGTCTGACCTTAAGACTGCAAAGGAAAAAAATTTAATGTGCCTTAAAACCTCTGATTTCAATTGCGCGATTTTAATTGAAACTGAGCTGCAAATGGAGAAGAGACAAACAAGCTTTCCAAAATATAGATAAACCTGCATAATTAAAACACTCAACAAAACAACCCTTTTAAAACAAGATGGCAATTTAAACCGGGAAGCTGGTTTAATTGTATTCAGTTTATTAAAAAAATCTGTCCTTTAGCTCTGTGTGCGCATTTATTTATCTACCATTAACTGCATTTATATCCCACTTCTCCTCCATGGTGCTCAAAGTGGCATACATGGTTTGTCTCCTCCCCATTTTAATCTCACAACAACCCTGTGAGGTAGGTTAGGCTGACAGACAGTGACAGGCCCAAGGTCACCCAGTGAGCTTCAGGCCTGTGGGGGTTTGAATCCTTGTCTCCCAGGCCCTACTCTGACGTACGGACCATTCCTCCACACACGCTCATACGCATAGGATTGGGTTGTAAGATTGCAGTCCTGGAAGGCATTACTAAGGAAATGTGTTATCAACTGCCTCATGGGATTACTTGGAATCCTTATGAGAGGATCCTTTCATTCCTCAGAGAGATGGTCACTAGTGGTGCACCACATTTATCTTTATATAACTCGCCCGAGAACAGATTCATTTCTTCTTTTCAGAATGTTCCAGAACATGGGTGAGGAACCTGCATCTCTCCATAGGTTGTTGAACTCCAACTCTCATCTGCTGGGAGCTGTGGTTTCAACCCTATCTGGAGGGCCGCCAGATCCTCACCCGTGTTCTAGAACATTCTGAAATCACTACTTAGAGTAAGTAGTGATATACCACACGATATGCGACGACAGCTGCCAGAATGTTAATTGCCAAAAATTGGAAAGGAACCCTTATACCAACCAAAGGAGAATGGATAAACAAATTATGTGAATACCTGGAACTGGCGAAACTTACAGACATAATACGACAAAAACCAAAAGACAGGATTAAAAAACAATGGGAATGCTTAAATGATTATTTAAAGAAAACAGACAAGGGGACTAAAACATGGCTATGTTTGGAATAACCTTGTACGGATGAGAAGTTTACGAAGATTACAATTGTCAGATAGGCTTAAAGGTTGGATATATATTAAAATATTATTTGACATGACGATAAAGATGTAATATGAATTACTGTGCTGAAAGCGGTGGAAGTTTTATGTTTTGAGATGAATTTTTTGTGTGTGGACTTTAACCTATTTTTACTTTAATTCTTCTTTTTTCTTTTTCTTTCTTTCTATTCTTTCTCTCTTATGTCTTTTTTTCTTTTCTTTATACTTTTTTTCCTTTTTCCATTCTTTTCCTTTTTTTGATGTCCCGTAACTTTGATTTTTGATTTTTCAATGTCAAGCAACGAAATATGTAAAAAGTGTATACGAATGTATTTGGATTGATTTGAAGACGCTTTGTATTGTTTTAATGAATTTTGGAATAAAATTAATTATTATTATTATTTTATTTAAAAAAGAACATTCTGAAATCAATAACTGACCAGTCGGTTTTAAAATTAAGGTGGTTGTCAGCCAGTAGAGAGACGTTTACTACCTATAGCCGTGGTTTTCAAGCAGTGTGCCATGGCACCCTAGGGTGCCTTGAATGGTGGTCAGGGGTGCCATGGGCGACAGTGGCCTCTATCCCTCTTTCCTTCCCTCCCTCCTTGGATGCCCTCTTGCATCTCTGCCTCCCAAAGGCTTGCACGGCTGTTTGTTGCAGCAGCCCTGGGCTACAAGCCCCCCAGGCAAATGGTGCCTCTGGGGTTGGCCAGGGGGTGCTATTTGCCAGGAGCTAAGGCAGCCTCGGAGTAAGCGAGCAAGTGGGTGAGGAAGCCCAGCCAGCCAGTCCGCCAGCCCTTGCTGTTGGGAATGGACAGACAAGTCCCAGCCCCCCGTAGGGCAGTGTGAGGAGGCAGCTCTCTTTGGGGCAGGGGCAGCTCAGAGACCAGGGGCGGCAGCAGCGGCTGCCCAAAGGACTCCGAAGGAGAGGGGAGAAGAGAGGAGGCTGAGTGAAAACTCCACATGGAAGGGTGTTCGAAAAAGGGCGGGAGGCTGCCAGCTCTGCAGGCAAGGGGTGGCACAACTGGGCTCCTGAGCCCTGCAGAAAGAATGTAGTTTCTCAAGGGAGTCTTGGACTCAGAAAGGTTGAAAACCTCTTACCTATAGGGTGGCTTTGTTCATGCTGGCAGCCATAAAGTTGTGGGCTACTTTTCTGACCCAAAACAGCGTGGACTTCCACCCCACCCCACATCTGAGGGGCACCCTCTGGAGTACGGTGACAGGAGAAAGGGTGGGATATAAATCAAATAAATAATGAAAAATAATAACTTGCAAATTAGGCCTGGTGAGATCAGTTGACTGAAATGGGCAAATTACAGAGCCTTGCCTATCTAGGAGATTGCTTGCGTTCCTCAGCAGTCAACCATGGTAGCAAGTAACAGATAGCAGAGAGATCTGAGCACAGCAAATCACCTGAGGCCAGGTGCAATGATGTGTGTGGCGTTCTGTTCTCCTGGAGCTCAGCCTGGGCATCCTCAATCTTACATGGCAACATAATCACGTTGCACTGCACTGATTCGAACCAGGAATTGGGGGGCACTTAGAATCATAGAGTTGGAAGAGACCACAAGGGCCATCCAGTCCAACCCCCTGCCAAGCAGGAAACACCATCAAAGCATTCCTGACAAATGGCTGTAAAGACCTCCAAAGAAGGAGACTCCACTACACTCCTTGGCAGCAAGTTCCACTGCCGAACAGCTCTTACTGTCAGGAAGTTCTTCCTAATGTTTAGGTGGAATCTTCTTTCTTGTAGTTTGAATCCATCGCTCAGTATCCGCTTCTCTGGAGCAGCAGAAAACAACCTTTCTCCCTCCTCTATATGACATCCTTTTATATTTTTGAACATGGCTATCATATCACCCCTTAACCTTCTCTTCTCCAGGCTAAACATACCCAGCTCCCTAAGCTGTTGCTCATAAGGCATCGTTTCCAGGCCTTTGACCATTTTGGTTGCCCTCTTCTGGACACGTTCCAGCTTGTCAGTATCCTTCTTGTGGTGCCCAGAACTGGACACAGTACTCCAGGTGAGGTCTGACCAGAGCAGAATACAGTGGCACTATTACTTCCCTTGATCTAGATGCTATACTCCTATTGATGCAGCCCAGAATTGCATTGGCTTGAGGCTGAAGACTTGGAATTGAGGGAGGGGGCGGTGAGACTGCAGCAGTTCCCACTCGGTGACCTCCACTCCCTTGCTCTGCCCCTGAGGAGGCGGGAGACCAAAGGGCTGCTCCTCGCTGGCCTGTGAAAGAGTGGGAGAGCTCAGAGGAGGTGGAGGCACGCCTGATGAGGTCTCCCGTGGAAGAAGGAAGAAGACTCACCCAGCCAATTCCCAGAGAGACAAGGGCTCCCACAAGTAGCAATGTTTTCTCTGCACCTGCTTAAAATCTTGGTGGGTAGGCAGGGAACAACTTCACAGCTCCTGTGAAGTCCTGGAACTCTTGCAGCTAATCTTGGACTCCTGGACTGGAGCACTCCGTGCTGCAACATTTTGTCGCAGGTCTCACTGGGCTAGCCTGGTACTGCCTGCTCTGAGACATGGCAGCTCTCCAGAGTCTCCCGCAAAGGTATTTCCCATCACTCGCTACCTGATCCATTTAATGGGAAATGTCAGGGATTGGATCTGGAACCTTTTGTATGTACAGCAGGAGCTCTGCAGCTGAGCTATGAAGCCCGACTCGGGAAACAAAATCTCAGCATCCTGCTCACCCTGAGCACCACGGACACCTTGAAAGTGCCAGGATGGGCCGTTAGTCAGCAGCCACACAGCAGCTCTCAGGGATTTTGGTATGTTACAAGAAGTGCCAATGTTAAACACGGGCAAGCATTTTGGATGGGACAGATAGGCAAGAACAAGAGATGGCTTGTAATTAGAGAGCAGACAAGTTGTCTGGGTTCAACAGACTGGGTTCAAGTTTTAATATGCAATATAAGTCCATGTGGATGGGATAAAGGGATCTATAGATGGTCTGCAGGAATGGGTGAATCTGTCAGTTTGAGGTTTTCTGTTTCTCATTTTGCCATTCTTCAGTTCTGTATGTTTCAACATCAGTTGGTGTTCTCTCCCCCCCTCTCTTAAAGAGAAAAAAGCCCCCATGAATGTTCATCAGCATTTGGGTACAATATTCTTCTAACATGCACGTTAGCATGCAATTAGGGATGCAATTTTTGCAGAGCAATTTCCCCTATTATAATGCCTCTTTAATGTTACTTTTACTAAAATAAGCACATTTTATATGCATTTTTGTACACGTTACTTGGCTTGAGAACAGCGAAAAAGTGGAGAATGGTGATTTTGTTTTTTAATCTAGCCTACCATCCCACCTTCGTCACCAGTGAAGTGTAGGTAGGTTCCCATGAGGCAAGACACATTGATAACAGCAAGAATCTTTATCAAACTACATAACTCGAGAATAGTGACTTTTGAAGGATGGCTGTGTTTAGATTAATCTATTGCGTTGTTTCAGAAAGTGTGAAATAGGTACGTTCAACTTTAAATGCGAAATGAATCAAATCGCTTCCACATCACTGCTGCTCTGCCCCTTGTGCAAGAACCCATAGATCAGCGGATCTATACCCACCTGTCCAGACAGCAAGCAAACAACAGATCTAAAAGTATTCACTTCCTGCATTTATAGGAACTCTGTGCTCCTCTCCACAGCAAAGCTGCCTTTGGCATCGCTTGGGCAGGCGATCAATGCCTGAGTTGCAGAGAAACCCTTAATGAAATCTCAAGCTAAGAGCCTATTGATCCGTTCAGCTCTTTTCTTTAAAAATGTATATGAATGGGAAAGGAACTTTGGTGTGTGGGTGGCTGAGCGGGTGAGGAGGGGAAGATCTGATCAATGGCCAAGCAGCAAAGCAAAGGCAGGTGATGCTTGGTCCAAAATAAGTGCTCAGAGGTGCCCTTCAAGACAAGCAAAATCAAACTTGGGGGTAACATTAATTGATGCCACCCTGTTAAAGAAATCTCAGCTCCCATGAATTTCAGTTAATTCATTGATTAAAAGTGCATTCGGGGGAAACAACACAGGGGACCCGTAATAAAACGTTGCAGCGTATACTCCTTCCTGTTCAGGGTTCTATCCATTCATCCATCCACCACCCGGTTTTCTGTTTTTCTTTTTCAACCACCACTCAACTTTCTGTGCCTACTGGCATTTTTTTGAGGAGGGAAAGAATCGGAGTCAACTCCTTGGGGCTGAGGTCCCTTCGCCACTCCCCAATAGAATAATTAAGGGGCGAGGCACCCCAAAATTGATGGGCATTTCCATTCAAATGGTGTGTGTGCACAGCATTGTGATCAGTTACGCAGAGCGTGGCTTACTCCCCCCAATATTTTATTTAAGTTGGCACACCCCTACAGAACACAGTGTTTCTTTTTTGGCATTTTTGCAACTCTTAGTTATAATATTATTTTATTTGTTTTTATTGCTCACTTGTATCCCACTTTTTTTTCTCCAAGGAGCTCAAGATTGTGTACCTGTCTCTCTCCTTTCATCCTCAGAACAACCCTGTGAGGTAGGTTAGGCTGAGAGACAGCGATTGGCCCAAGGTCACTTAGTGAGCTTTGTGGCCAAGTGGGGATTTGAGCCCTGATCTCCCAAGTCCTAGTCGACACTCTAACCACTACACCACACTGGCTCTCACACTCCGAGAGTGTATCTCTGAGCATGCTGATAGGCCCCTCTTGTTCTTTCCCAGAGGCTGATTTTCTGTTGTCACATACCACCTGAACTTGATATTAGAGGGAGTGATAGTTCTAAAAAGAATAATATAATTCCTTTGTAGTTAGAAACACATATGCCAAGCATAATCTCAAAGAGACATTCCCTCTGTTGAGAGAAAGAAGAGGGGGACACCTCTTCTAATTAAGCACCTGCTACCCACAGTTTCTATAAGCACTTACATTTTCTAAAACAAAAATAAAAAATCTGCTTCCTTAAGAGAACCTTTTTCAGCTTGATGAAAATGTTTTCCAGTTTGATCAGTTATATATGCTCATAGTGACCGCATTAGTAGCTGAAACCATACCCCCCATAAAATCTAGTGACAAATAACATTAGGGGCAAGGATCCCCTCCAAAAAGCAGCCCGACGAGGGCTGAGAAGAACATGTTGGCTTACTATTGGGAAATTGTAACTGCAAAATCAGGGAGGAGGAATGGCATGGCTGGAACCCTGAACTAGGGCACGCTGCAACATTTTGTTGTCACTTGTCAGTGAAGGTTGGTCCATTAGGGAGAATGGAGAGCAGCTCCACCTAGGGAAGGAACCAAATTCTGAATAATTACAAACACTAGCAACTCATTTATAACAAGGAATTCCTAAAAGGGCCCCCTGAGGGACAGTCATTCAGCAAAGACCACAAAATCAGGGCCTTATAACTAGGCCCTGCATATAGTTATGAAAGGTTCCCATGAAAATCTGGGCGAAACTGAAGAGGGCAGTTGCAGTTTTGTTTCTTACAAATGAAAGCAGCTGACTCGATGCTTAACAATCGATGGCAAAACATCTACGGCCAGAGCCTGGTACATTACCAGACTGGGGAAAATTAGCTGCTGTCAGCGTTCCAGGGTGCCGGGCTGCTTCCAAACCACCGGACTTGCCCACAGGCTCAAGGCAAGCCACCGAACTGCACGAGAAAGAGGAGGGCATGTTGTGTAATCTCCATTTCCGTTTGCAACATAAACAATTCAGTGCCCTTGCCCTCTTTCCCCATAAATTCTGGAGCACATCATTAGGGTTGCCAGACTCAATAGTGGACAGGGCTTCTGTGCCTTTAATTGCCCTGCTCTCTTTTGAGTCTGGAAACCTTAAAGAGAAACCAGCAGACCCTTTGTTTAATTTCCAAGCAAAGGGTCTGCTGGTTTCTCTTTAAGGTTTCCAGACTCAAGAGAGAGCAGGGCAATTAAAGGCACAGAAGTCCTGTCCACTATTGAGTCTGGCAACCCTACACATCGTTGGGATAATTATTTCAAAAGGTGGGCACTCTGAAAAGAGCTTCTGAAATAAGGGAGCCTCGTCAACTGATCAGGAGGGGGGGATACAACTTGGCTGGCTCTTGTGTTTTGAACAGCATCTTCAAATGCCATAATTAGCTGGCGGAGCCTTTCATTCATTTGAGATAAGCATCACCACCTGACCACCCCTGGACATCACTGTTGTCAAAGTTGGGGAGTGTTTAATTTAGCAGGACTTTGACAGGCCAGTCACTGACTTTTGACTGGAGGTACGGTATTAGTTAGGGATAACCAGCCTCATATAACCAACATGCTTAAGTGTAATTAATGCATGAAGGGGTTACAACCGTAGAGTAAGCTGTCTTGCTAGGTTAAGATTACCTTGGGAGGGAGGAGGCAATCAAGCTTTGTCCCCCCTGTCTACATGAGAAGTTCAGCATGTGAGGAGGGCTGAGCTGGTTGCTCCAAGTTCAGAACGTATGGCTTTTACAAGGTGCTCTTGCGTTTCTATACCAATAAGTTAGGAACTTTCGTCACTTTGGAACTAAACAAACTTTTACTGCCTGTGCAACTTTTTCTGAATGCTGTATGAAAAAAGCACATGAACCTGACCTTTGGAAAGTTTGTAAGTAAGCCCAGTGCTTTTTTCTTTCTGGGGGGATGGAGGGGGGCGCATACCGCTAAACATTTTGTGAATCTTTGTACTTTTGTCCATTTACTGTATTTATTTTTCCCAATTTGAACTATAAAATGGAGATTTTCATGAGTCAAAATGAGAGTATCCCTCAACATTTTTAAAGAAAAAAAGCACTGAGTAATCCAACCATGAATTGTGACTGGCCGTGGACGCAGAACATAGCCATTGTGGCTAGTAGGCTGTTGATAGCCTTCTTCTCCAACCCTTTGTTAAAGCCATCCAAGTTGTGGCCACCACAGCCTCCTGTGGGAACAATTTTAATAACCTACCTCGTAGGACTGTTGTGCAGGAAAACTAAACACTTATTAGTTTTGTGCAAGGTTAATTGTTGTCATGGCTTCCCCCAATGAATTATGGGAATCGTAGTTATTCTCTCTCAATCAATTCCTAGGCCCTTTCTCTCACATAATGACTGTTATTTTCACTTTGATGGGAGAAGATTATGAAAATGTGGCATCTGTGTGTACAATTCACCTCCATATAAACAGAAATGTTTCATGCAAATATAATGCCCTTCCTTTTCAAACTTGCGGCACTGTAAGCCATGTCTCCGTGCATTTTTAACAGCCTTTCAATATTAAATGCAAAATAAAAGAAGTTTGCAATTAGCTTTTAAACAAAAACCATGCTGGTTACATCAAAAGCCAAGTCTTGTGGCACCTTCAAGATTTATCGATGGTGTAATAAGTTTTTGTGGACCAGAACAGTGCTTTTCAAACTATGTGATGTGGTGGGTTGGCAGTATACCCTTCAAAATGTGCCAGGAACTGACACTATGGTTGGCCTCTGAAGGGTCCTACCCAACCTGGGCTGCATGTGTAAGATTGTCATGGACAGACAGCTGATGCCTTGCAGACCAGCACCCATCTGTGGACCACGACTTCCAGTAGCCGCGGACTAGAGTCCACTTCATCAGATGTGTGGGGAATTATCTTCATTGGGTAGATATACTGTACAGTGAAATTGGAGGGAAGTGAAATGCAAGATAATAATAAATAAAAATGCATATAACTTCACTAAAACTTAAATGGATGCAAAACATACAGCCCATTGCTGACACTGCTGTAACTCATTATCTTCCACAGCAGGATAAAAATCTGTTATCTTGATTCAGGCCAGACCGGTGATAGAACTGACATTCTCGATAAGCTGTAATTCTCTTTGAAGTCTCTTTCGCTCAACACAGCCCTCTCAGGTGAGACCAGGGGAAGTGGGTATTATTATTATTATTATTATTAATTACAGTACTGTAGTTTTCTTTTAAGAGGGAGCTAGCAGAAATGTTATTTGCTTGACAGCTGAATAATTGGAAAAAGTGGTATCATCCCTAAAATGAGAGCTTGCTATGGGGGCAAGTTCTGTAACACCCACCCAAAAGGTGGGAATGCTTTGTATGAATGTTTTGATTTGGGTGTGTGCGCTTGTGCATAATTGCTTGCTTCGTGTCGGCTGGTTCAAACATTACACACTAAACAGAGGCATAAGCTGTATCTACATAGGTACAAGCCCCATGTTGGGCAATAGATTACCGCATTGCAGGGGGTTGGATTGGATGACCCTTGGGGGGGTCCATTTCAACCATTCTATGATTCTAATTGTTTGTGTGAAAGGGTATGAAGAAGAGTGTGAACAGCTCACCTGTTGCGCACACGGGATGTACAGTGGTACCTCGACTTATGAATGCTTCAACCTCCGAAGGTTTCAACTTCCGAAGTCGACAACCCCGGAAGTCCTGTACTGTACACTCGTTGAATGTTACATATGAATAACTGTACAAGTGTACAGATCAACTATTTGTGTATGGAGGTACTGTATGCAGATTAGACATCCATTCAAATGGTAACGTGTAAACACCCCAGCATCTATCCAGGTTTGTCTGGGTCCTGTTTATGAATTGTTTATCTATCTATCTATCTATCTATCTATCTATCTATCTATCTATCTATCTATTGTATCATCATATATTATTGTTTTAAGAGACTATAAGTAAAGAAGGTGGGTAACAGGAACCTATAGAGAAAACATTTTATATAATATTACAATAATTTAGAAATTTACTTACAATCAGGTGTAGCAAAATGACTAAATTCAATACATTTCCAGTATCATGTGAAGACTGTTGATTGAGGAGGTGAGACTGAATTAGGGGAATGCTGGGAGGGTGAAGTTTGAATATATTGGGGTTATTGCCAACGTTATTCCTACTCAGGGTATACCTATTGAAACTAATGGACAGGACTAAGCATTATTTTCAGTGGGTCTACTCTGAGTAAAACTCAGGTGGCTAGAGCATTGTTTTGCAGCATTTACATGTTTGGCGGTTGTGAGTGTCACACAACTGAGTGTAGAGCACATTTTTTAGTTGGGGTTTAAGTTGTGTTTTAGGGGATGTTTTGTCTCACTGTCAATTGTGCTACTTTAAAATGTAGAATTTTCATTGTATTTTGCTTCAAAGCTCTGTGTGGCTTGGCGTTTATGAACAGGTTTCTCACACTACACAATTGTCATAGACAAATATGCACCAATGTGCTGCAGAGCATATGGAGACTGGGCTTCTGGGCAGATATCATGTCGGCCACCCTCCATTTCAGACCTTAATGGTGTGTAATGCTTTTGGCTTCAACTGAGAGGTAGGATGCTTTTCTTGTAGATGTTGGTTGCTGTCTCTAAAGTGAGGCGCATGGGTAAATAAGCATAACACAAGGTCTGCCGCTCTCAGCAAGCGGTTCCCATAACAACAGGAGTCAGCTGAAAGAACTAGGATGATCTTGCGGTTGTTTTGTTCACAAAATGTATTATTTCCCAATGCTATATGATTTGGAAGCACAAATGCATTCCCTGTTCTATTGCAATTTTTGCATCTCAGCATTTTTAAGCGTCCCTTTCTAGTAACCCGCCTCATCAGTTGTGTGATAATAAGAGTAATCCCACATCTTCTATGCATTTGGCTTGTACAATTTCAGCCAAGTCAAATCGCAAGTGAGACGGAGAACTTAAAAGCTCTTTTCGAAGGGGAAAACCCCAAGCTTTTAAATTGCTTGGGGGGGGGGCAAGGCCCGCTCAGAGTGCCAGCTCTGGGATGCTCTTGCGAGAGCTTACTGAATTCCCGCAACATTCTTGTGTGAACATCCCTAGGCTTCCAGAGCTGGCATGCTGAGAGGGCCATGCTTGGCAAACAAGGCTGTGAGCTTAAAAGCTCTTTACGCAGCTGGTAGCCCAAGACCCAGGGCAAAACGAGCTTTTAAGCTCTCCGCCTTGCTTGGATGTGGAGGGTGGGAGTCTAGGCTGGTTCTGGGATGCTCTCACAAGGAAATCTGACTTCTCACCAGATCTCACGTGAACATCCCTAGCCTTCCAGGTGCAGCAGGCCTTGCTCCACCAAGGCAGAGAGCTTGAAAGCTATTTCCGTGCTGGGTCCACTTGCGTTAAGGTAAAGGTAAAGGGACCCTTGACCGTTAGGTCCAGTCGCAGATGACTCTGGGGTTGTGGCGCTCATCTCGCTTTATTGGCCGAGGGAGCCGGCGTACAGCTTCCGGGTCATGTGGCCAGCATGACTAAGCTGCTTATGGCGAACCAGAGCATCGCACAGAAATGGCATTTACCTTCCCGCCAGAGCGGTACCTATTTATCTACTTGCACTTTAATGTGTTTTTGAACTGCTAGGTTGGCAGGAGCGGGGACTGAGCAACGGGAGCTCACCCCGTCCCGGGGATTTGAACTACCGACCTTCTGATCGGCAAGCCCTAGGCTCTGTGGTTTAGACCACAGCGCCACTTGGGTTACATGGCACAAAAAGAGCTTTTAAACTTGCCTGGCTAGGCAAGGGCTCTCTTGGCACACCAACTCTTGGGGATTCTGTCTCCCCCTCACCTGCTAGCTGTGGGGTGGCTCCAAGGAGTTGAGTATGCACAATTTTTGTGGAAACCTTGGAACCAAACCACCATGTAAGATGCAAGATCCTTGTACTGGGCAAAACCATACTATCTCACAGCCAAATCAGTCTGTAAACACACAGAGAAATATGCTTCTTTAGCGTTGTGTGTGCATATACCTAGTGTTATTTTGTGCAAGATCTGCATGGTGGGGCTGGGCGGGCTGGGCAATACATCATCCAAAACCAGTTTGAATTCCATATTTTGATATCCATTTCATAATCTTTGATCTGGCAATATATTGCGAATAATGGTGTGTGTTTCTGTGTGTGCTGTGCAAAAATAAGGATGCGGGAAAATGTTGAAAACTAGATATCGCCCAGCTCTAGTTGGGGGTAACCCAAGGATCAGCAATTACAATTAGCTCTGCTCTTTATTAACTTAATAATAATAATAATAATAATAATAATAATAATAATAATAATATTTTTGTACCATGGAAATCTGACTGGGCTGTCTAACATAATAAGGTTCCGAGGTTGGACAGTGAGAGGTTTGGACACATGGGCTCACTATGGTCGCTATGGGTTAAATCATCATTGCTGCAACTTTGACAGCGGACATGCGCTGGCCCAGCCGTCCCTAGTTGTTTTGCTGCCTGAGGCAAATAACAAGATGCCCTTCTCCCTCCCTGTACAGAGGCTGACAATGGAGTCTTACTTCAACATCCAGGGCAGCCAAGGTCAGGAGGGTAATTTAGGGGCCCACTGTGGCACACATAGCTTTGATCACCACCGCAGAGTAATGGGCAGGGGACTCAGGAGGAACAGATGGAAGGTGGGGTGTGTGTGCCTACTTCAGACCCCGGCACACCTCCCTTGTCAGAGCAATTGCCTCTGTCTATCTAATGTTAGGGCTGGACCACCTGACTGCAGGTGATTATGCTCCTTTCCACCCTATGAAAAGTGCCACCTGCTGATGGCTGCCGTGCGCTTTTATGCACTGCCTTTCAACTGTATCCCCAGGGTGGAATTATGAGAAGAGTAAAGCAGATTCAAAAGGAATAAAACAGCTCCTCTTGCGTGCACGGCCTGTCGTGGCACCGAAGCAGGAGGTGTAAAACCCCGTAGAGAGCTGTTCTCTGGGCAGACTTGGATGTGTTCCCTTAATTAAATGGGTCGCTCGCAAGCACCCGTCGCAGAATCACCTAGCAGTGCTAATGGAGCACTGGGGAGCTAGCTACGTAGACAAAGCGAGAGAATTAGAGGGTGGGGGGACAGCAGGGAAACCTTAGCTGCTGCAAGATTCTACAAATCTATAGTTGTGCAGTCTTCTTCCCCTTACCTTTATTTCACTGTTGTTGTTTAGTCGTTTAGTCATGCCCGACTCTTCGTGACCCCATGGACCAGAGCACACCAGGCACTCCTGTCTTCCACTGCCTCCCGCAGTTTGGTCAAACTCATGTTGGTAGCTTCGATAACACTGACCAACCATCTCGTCCTCTGTCGTCCCCTTCTCCTTGTGCCCTCCATCTTTCCCAACATCAGGGTCTTTTCCAGGGAGTCTTCTCTTCTCGTGAGGTGGCCAAAGCATTGGAGCCTCAGCTTCAGGAGCTGTTCTTTCCATTTCACTACATAATTTTTAATTTTTTTGTGGGTGGGGAGTGCGCAAAACCCTTTTTAAAAAGTTGAGTTGCCAGAGCAGTTTCCTGATGATGGTGATCATGAGTTGAGGAGAGCACACGACACCTTGCTGAAGTGGGCACTTATTCATTGCCAGTAATGTTGAGACCCCTGGCTAGGACCAGGGTTCAAATCCCTACTCAGCCATGACGCCCACTGGGTGGTCTGGGGCCAATCACTCACTCTCAGCCTAGCCTCCCTCACAGGGTTGTTGTGAGTATAAAATGGGGGGGAGGAGGACTATAGGGAGGAGAAGGGCAACCCAGCCAGATGGGCAGAGTATAAATAAGAAAATGATGATGATGATGATGATGATGACGTGCACCACTTTGGGCTCTTTGGAGGAAATGTGGGGTATAAATGCAACAAACAAACAAACAAACCCTCCAGGGTCTTGGAGCAGGGGAGGCATACAGTGACCATGTGCCCTGTTTTTCAGAGGATGTTCCTCTACTAGAAGGGCTGCCCAAGCCACAGGATGTAGCCAACTAAGGCCAAATTCACACCATGCATTTAAAGTGCTCTGTTACCGGTAGCACTTTAAGCAGCCATGGCTTCCCCAAAGGATTATGGGAGCTGTAGTTTGTTAAGTGTTATAGGAATCCTAAGGTCTCAAATATAGAATAAATGTTGATAATTGCACGAGGTAAACACACATACATAAGTCTATAAACCACATGTCTAAAATAGTATAGGAGAGCAATCCAAAAGCCATATTGGCTTTCCTAAAGACTCTAAATATTTCCTCTGCCTCCTTAAGCCTGAGAACACGTAGGCAGATAGCAATCAGGGGAAGCTCCTGAAGGGATTCCTCTCCTATATCTATGAACCTCCTTGGTATTAATTGCCATTGTTTGCCCAGATGCTCTGCATTGAGGGATGTCTGACGGGCATCCTGATTGTCTTATCAAATACATATGTTTTGTGTAAACTGTGTCTGGAACTTTGTAAAACTTGCTAAATCCTCAGGAATATCACACCTTGGCCTGCCTGAGCCACAGTAACCCCATTTTATGTGTGATGTAATTTCTGACGGTTTGTAAAGGGGATGTCCTCCTTCCATGCCAAAATGCAAACTCTTAAAAGAGGCGTTGCTTCTTGGTTCTGGGTTTCTCGTTCCTCCTTGCTAGGAGGGGAGGGAACTCTGTTGCAACAGAAAAATAAAGATCTGCCTTGCTTCCACTGCATCCTGACTCCATCCATTCATCTCTGACTGATCATGGACTTAGGGGACTCAGAACCTTGGGGAGTTGGGCAGCAAAAGCCAGGCACCCCAATTTTGTCTATATCAGTTTGGACTTGAAAGATGTTAGGCCACCCCCTATTAGCCTCACAGTGCTACAATTCCCAGAGTTGTTTTAACAATCTGTTCCTTTTCCCAGGGAACTCTGGAGAACATTGCTGTGTGAAGGGAACAGGGGTCTCCTAAGACCCTCAGCACGCTTTGCAAACTGCACTCCCTACATTATTATTATTATTATTATTATTATTATTATTACAGTGGTACCTCGGTTTAAGTACACAATTGGTTCCGGAAGTCTGTACTTAACCTGAAGCGTACTTAACCTGAAGCGAACTTTCCCATTGAAAGTAATGGAAAGTGGATTAATCCGTTCCAGACGGGTCCGCGGAGTACTTAAAATGAAAGTACTCAAACCGAAGCGTACTTAAAACTGAGGTATGACTGTATTATTAAAAAGTGGTCTTAGAATGTTTTAAATGTCCGGTGGCCTAAGTCAAACTCAAGAGGAGACCCACCTAAATTAATGGCCATGGGTACCTTTAAGCCACCAATGGGCCTAGGATTTAATGGACAGCAAACCAAGTCCAATTTGAAGATACATGACCCTAGGAAGAGAGAGTGATTTCTGCAAAAAGAGATCTGGCCCTTCTGCACTGATCACAGCACTGCCTCTGGCTCTCGGGGGCCACAGGGCTCAGCCATCAAGAGCTGCTTTGCCCCATGGCTACACAGGCCTCCCCATCTCCCTGTGGCCTGTTGACGGTTTCACTGAGGAGAGTGTTTATGGGAACTACAAGGACTCCAGTTTCCACATTATGTGGTTCGTTTACTCTTAATCGCCTTAATGAGAACAGATTTATTTCTCTCTCTCTTTCTTTTTTTTTGCTGGGGAGGAGTAAATATTTCAGTGTTGAGCGGAAGAAAAGCCCGTGAGGCCCGTCTCCCAGGAAACGCCATAAACAGCAAAGGCGCAGACAAGTCTTTCCATATGGCCTTGGCAGCTTTTGTTGTTGTCTGCCCATAGTCCAACGATGAATCCAACAGGGAAGGAATTGTTTTTTAAGGCAGGGAAGCTGCCAACTGGTCCCTTCCAAGACAGTAGCTCTCTAAACCCTTCTTGTAGGCCCCAAATCCTTGGCCAACTACCATTTGTGGTAAGGGAACGGTTCCAGGCGTATTTCCCTGCCTCACAGTTCACTGAGAAGCCAGTCAGAGGGAGCTGAGAGGTGAAGCAACTGCTTCAGGAAACGGATTCCAGAAGGGAATTTCCCTGCCTCTTCTCCGCTGTGCCTGCATAGCTCATCCTATTCAGAGCAACTGGGTGCCATTTTGAACTCTACTTTCAGGTGCAAAAATGCCTGAGGTCGGAACAGGCTAACTGAGCTGGAAAATATGTCATACTGTATAAGCACACACATCTCAAAATTCAGCAAACTTCGTAAGCCGCCTCGCATGAGCGATGAATAACGGGAGTGTTGAGTTGCTTCCACACGTATCCTTTACCCTGGAATTGCCACATTTTGTTCACTCATTGTTTACAGAGTCGACACATGGCGTGGCGGCATGAGGAGGATCCGCTGCCTGAGGCAATTGGCTCATCCTGCCTCATAGGTGGAGACGCAGTTAGGAATCACGAGTCTCATAAATAAATAGCATGAGCCTGCACAGAGTGCCCCTGTCTCACCAATGAGACGATGTTTGTATTGTAATAAGATGATTCCACAAAAGCAACTTCAGCCTGAAATGTAAAACGTTATTATCATCCAAGTATGGGGTGATACAACTTTTACCAGGGAAGGGAAAATGCCAAGTGGGGGGGGGGGGCTAACCAAAAGCAAGTGAGTCTAGCAGCAAGAGTAATCACTTTAATGTTTAGGAGGTCAATGAATTATGTGTTCCAGTTCACCAGTACTTCCAGGGAAGATTTTATTAAAAGCTCATAAAATAGAGGGCTGACTCATACTCAGAGACATCCAGGGCTGCCTCAACTTGATCTGGACGACAAATTCTGGGTTTCACCCAAATTGGTCTGATTTGGTTCTAAATCTGGGAGTTTGTCTGATATCCCATTGATATCCCACCTTTTTCTCCAAGCAACTCAGGGTGGTTTGCAAGGTTTTCCTGCTCCTTGTTCAAGCCCCACAACAACCCTGTGAGGTAGGTTAGGTTGGGAGGCAATCAACTACCAAGGATACCTAGTGAACTTCATGGCTGATTGGGGATTTGAACCCTGGTTTCTCCCAAGTCCTAGTTCGACACTCTAACCGCTGCACCACATGGACTCACAGATCTGGTGCACAGCCCTCCTGTAAAGCTACTGGACTCTGAACAATCCTGCATTGCAGGGGTTAGACTAGAAGACCCTTGAGACCCTTCCCACTCTACAAATATTGGAAATTAACACATTTATCAGGCACTGTCAGAGCCTCCACTTCCTTCAGAAGTGCATAATATACACATCATTCTGGACAGGGGAATCATGTTAGCTCCTGCATGGAATTCCTTCTATATAGAAAGCCCATAATTTGTTAATTGATTCTCGGTATGAAAACAAACAAACAAGTGTCACTAATGTATTATTCTTGCTAATGCTGGAAGATTTCCAGGCTGAGTCTGGAGCCACTTGATAAGAAGGGAAACTGGCGGTGGCAGGGAGTCGACTGGAAAAAAACACATCTTTCTCCTCCCTGCCCCCTGCCACATAATTTGTCAATACTAATTACAAATGAACAATAATCAAATTGGGAAATGCTGACATGCAGGAGGACACCACTCCCCCCCTTTGAGGCACAATCTGGAGATTACCGCTTTCCCCCAAACACATTCAGCAAAATTAATTCCCTCCAAGCTTTTGGATTCCCTCAGAAGGTGGTGGCCTCTCTCTTTCACTGGAGGTTTTTCAGCAGAAGTAGGATGACCACCTGTCAGGGATGCTTTAGCTGAGATTCCTGCATTGCAGAGAGTTGGGCTAGAGGACAGTCGGGGTCCCTTCCAACTCTACAACTCTAGGATTCTATGAAAACCAGGAAGAGGGATTAGGGGTAATGCCAAAATGCCACCAAAATGAGCATGGAGAGCATCTTAACCCCTGTTGACCAGGCATAGGCAAACTGGCCCTCCAGATGTTTTGGGACTACAACCCCCATCATCCCTGACCACTGGTCCTGTTAGATAGGGATGATGGGAGTTGCAGTCCCAAAACATATGGAGGGCAGAGTTTGCCTATGCCTCTTGCTCCTAAGCTTTCCAGCCCACGGCAACAGAGACACAGAACAGGACGCTGGTCTTCCCTTCAGGAGTCCCTGCCCACCTGGACCCTCTGCATGAGCAGGCCAGAGGAGTCACTGCGTTTCTTCGGTGCAAATAAATGATTAGATTTTGCGTGCAAATGCAAAATCTGCTCTTTGTCACGGATGGAAAAGGGGGGAAGGAGAAAAAAATGGTGAGGTGTACAACTCTGAGCTACTCAAGGCAAGAAGGACTCAGGGGGGAGACCCGCTTTCTGCGTGTGGCCCAGAGAGGCCTGTAATGTACGATGGGCAACTGACTCAAATGGCACTCTCTTGGCTGCCTGTCAGTATGAGAGGATGTGAAGTTATCAATAGTGCGGATGTGCGCACTGATGTACCCTGCATGGGTGGGTGGTTTTTATTTTTTTCTAAGAGTTGTATTCCACATAGCACTGAGGAGAATGTTCTGCCAGCGCAAGTATTTCTACCTCCTTCTTTCACTGGAGGTTTTTAAACAGAAGTTGGATGCCCACCTGGCAGGGATCGTGATTCCTGGTTTGCTAGGATCAGACTAGATGACTCGTGGGAGTCCCTTCCAACCCTACAAGTCTATGATTTCTTGAGCAACAACACACTCCGCCCTTCTCTTGCTCCACCCCAATCTGTTTTGGGCTTCCCTCGACTCGCCAGAGCAGATTTGGGGACTGTGAAGATTTGGGGAATCTCCAATAATATCCAGCAGGGGACATTCCCAGGCTTATTTGGGTACAAACCATTTGTATGGAAAGCCTGTGTTTAACCATTTTTTGGGCAGAGATGGCCCTTAAATCCCTGCACGGCCACAAAGCTTCCTCCGAGTGACCTTGGACCTGCCACTCTTTTAGCTTAGGGTTGTTGTATCATCTCATGCTTGCTGTCCCCAGGATAAATCCCAGTTCTTGGTTTTGCCTGCTTGTTTCAGTTAGCAGGCTAATCCCTAATTCTGGCCCCGGGATTTTAAAATTCCAGTGTGAAAAGCAGCGCATGTTTTGAGCTGCACAAACATCCTTCACTGCCGGGAAATACTTGTCTTAAGTCATGGAAAGCAAGAAGCCCACAGCTGCTTCAGGCAAAGGCGGGAGAGTGTGATGCTCATTCACCCAAGGCTGCTTTCATAAAAGAGGCTCCCTTTCCCCACTGACTGTGTGTGTGTGTGTGTGTGCGCGCGCGCGCCGCGATTAAAATAAACTGGCTGTGCAAGCAAGGTGTCTGCCCCCCCCCCCCCCGCACAGCCAGTTCATGGTTTCAAATGGGTTCCCATAGCCACAAATGGATGCATCCGCCGGGCCCAGGGAACTGAACCGATCGATGGCCGAGTTCAAATATAGCTGAATGAAACCAGCACAGCACTTACGAGAGGAGGGCAAAGTCACTTCCAGAACAACGGCAGACCAGGGAGAGCACTTTCCTTGCACATCAACAGAGGCAGCAGCGCTGAGGCTTCAGGGAAGCAGGGTCCCCCACCCAGTTAAGGGCGTGTTTTGTGCTGGGTAAACCAAGGAAATGAAGAGAGAGAAAAAAGACTGACTGTGCATGTTGGGCGAAATGTGTGCAACTGTGTGTGTGGAACTGTAGCATTTGAGAAGCTGTTTTTGACCTGCTTTCTTGGGCCGAGAAGCCAGGCTTCGATTCCTGAGCAAGAAATGGGGGTGCGATAGGAAGCTTGTAGCTCAGATGGTTTGAGGCAGATGTTTTGGACTACAACTCCCACCTGCCAGGTAGTCCAAGTAGGTGCTAGGTTGGCAAAGACTGTTGTAAGGAAAGATTCGGCCCAGGAAGCAGACCCAACCGTGTGTGTCTGTGCGTTTTGCAGTATGTTGACTGCGATGGAGCCAATGTTTCCCTTTGCAGCATTTCAGTGGACACATGGCTCCTGTGACAGAACTTGGCATCGCCCCACCGAGGAGTTGGGTCTTGGTCAGGGCTCCAGCCAGCCTGGATCAGGAGCCTTGCCCTCCGGAGAAGTGTGGAGAGGAGGAGGAAATATGACTCCTTGCTCAAGGCCCTGCTGGAGGAACACCTGCTGAGATCTCTTCTGTAGAACTCCTTAAAGGTGCAGGAGCCCAAGGTCTCCAACACCTGGCCACTCTACTTGCAGGTGGTGAGAGGGGTGGCCACAAGTGCCCGTGGCCCACAGTGGCATCAACTCATATTTTGACTGTGGACTGCTTCCCATAAAGGCTGGTTAGTGGATGGGGGGGGGCAGGGCTGAACTTCAGTGGTGGAATAAATGATGCTTCGTATGCAGGTAGTTCTAGGCAGGTTCCTATCTGATTAAGAGAAACTCAGGTAGCTGAACTACAGATAAACCTCCACCTGCTCCTAATCGGAGCAGGTCGCAACCTGGGGCTCAGTGGATGGACTCTGCCTAAGCCAATTCTATAGGGAAGGCCCATGACCCCTGCCTGAAACCCTAGGGAGCCATGGCCAGACAGCATGGACAATAATGAGCTAGATAGACCCTAAGGCAGCTTCATATGTCCCTATATTGCTTGTGGACATCAGAGCCCCCCCCTGCAGATGAGCTTCCCCCCTGCAGATTTATCCTTGCACTGTCAGTCTGCTTCCCTTTGTGTGGGTGGTGAGGGTTAACTTCTGACAACAGCTCTTGGGTTTCCTACTGTTACATTACATGTTGGCCCGTAGAAAGGATGGCTAAAATTAGCTTCCCAGCTCGTCCTCTCGTAACAGCCATGACTTCCGGATAGTCTCAAAACGAATCCCCTGCAAAGGCAACAGATTCCTTCTGCTATTTTTATGACCATGCGTCAGTTTAAGAGACAGAGAGCAATCTATTAATGTGAGATTGTGATGAAGACTGATGTTGCAATGCTGACTTCTCCAAATAGTTTGTGGACACAGCATATTGTCGATGGCTTCCCCAGGGAAAGTTTTACCCAGCTGTTCACTCTGGTGTTCCTGCAAAATAATCACATTTAGTTTGATATGGGATGGGAGGACCCTCTCCCTCTTCCCTCTCCAAATGGTACAATTTTGCCAGCCTTGGGTTGCTTCTAGGCTCGTCTTTTTCTTGGAATTGCCATCTTGCCTTCACACATTTTTATGGGTTGCCATCAAAAAAACCGAGATCATGGCCACTGGTCCCATCACCTCCTGGCAAATAGAAGGGGAAGAAATGGAGGCAGTGAGAGATTTTACTTTCTTGGGCTCCTTGATCACTGCAGATGGTGACAGCAGTCATGAAATTAAAAGACGTCTGCTTCTTGGGAGAAAAGCAATGACAAACCTAGACAGCATCTTAAAAAGCAGAGACATCACCTTGCCGACAAAGGTCTGTATAGTTAAAGCTATGGTTTCCCCAGTAGTGATGTATGGAAGTGAGAGCTGGACCATAAAGAAGGCTGATCGCCGAAGAATTGATGCTTTTGAATTATGGTGCTGGAGGAGACTCTTGAGAGTCCCATGGACTGCAAGGAAATCAAACCTATCCATTCTGAAGGAAATCAGCCTTGAGTGTTCCCTGGAAGGACAGATCCTGAAGCTGAGGTTCCAATACTTTGGCCACCTCATGAGAAGAGAAGACTCCCTGGAAAAGACCCTGATGTTGGGAAAGATGGAGGGCACAAGGATAAAGGGACGACAGAGGATGAGATGGTTGGACAGTGTTCTTGAAGCTACGAACATGGGTTTGACCAAACTGCGGGAGGCAGTGGAGGACAGGAGTGCCTGGCGTGCTATGGTCCATGGGGTCACGAAGAGTCCTAAACGACTAAACAACAACAACATAAAAATGTTTCAGTGCACTGTAACAAAATCCACAGCAGTTTTCTGGAGTAAAATATATTTGCCACACCAATCCATCCAGTGGAAACCTACCAAAAACTATCAAAACTCATCAGCCTTCTTGTACTTTAATTAAAAGTTTCTTGTTTGCAGGCGCTACCTGCTTTTATTGCTTCCTGTTGCTGTCTCGAGAAGCAACAGAGTGAGCCTCCGGGGGTGAAGTCAAACAGCACTGAAGTGACCTTTCTGGGGCGCAAGCCTGGGCAGTGGGTATGGAGGTCCTGCGTTGCCCAAACCACAAGACGCTACTCAGCCTTGCTGATGTAGTCCAAATGAAAGCAGAGCATTATGTTTGGCACCAGTTTGGCTGCAGGAGTTGCCAGAAAGAGGCGTATGAGATTCCATCCAACCGTCTTAGGGGCTCCACTCCAGATTTGGGTAGGGTTTATTCCTTAGCCTTTTCTTCTCCCGTTTAGGAACAGCGTTTCCCTTCTCCTAGATGGGCTACCTTCCCAGGTTGACGAGCCCCATCTGCCCCTCACTTCCCTCTATGGCATGTGCAGGAATGGCCTTCTTGACCGTGGGACCCACTCCTGGTCTCGTCCATTCAATCTGCCAGAGGAAGTGGCCCTTCTTTGGAAGTGCAGGTTGCGCCTGTGGGTAGGAGTGCCAAGGTTGGTCCACCAGCTGCAACTCTAACTCTGTCATCCAGATAATCCATAATTCAGAGAGATTATCCATGCACTTAGTCAAATCTAGGTTTGACAACTGTAATTCATCTGCATGGAACCTTTCAGGACAGTTTGGAAACTTCCACTGGCTCAAAATACTGCTGCCCAGATATAGGTAAAGGTAAAGGTGCTCCTGACCATCAGGTCCAGTCGTGTCTGACTCTGGGGTTGCGGCGCTCATCTCGCTCTATAGGCCGAGGGAGCCGGCATTTGTCCACAGACAGCTTCCGGGTCATGTGGCCAGCATGACAAAGCTGCTTCTGGCAAACCAGAGCAGCACACGGAACTGCCATTTACCTTCCCGCTGGAGCAGTCCCTATTTATCTACTTGCACTGTGATGTGCTTTCGAACTGCTAGGTTGGCAGGAGCTGGGACCGATCAACAGGAGCTCACCCCTTTGCAGGGATTCAAACCGCCGACCTTCTGATCAGCAAGCCCTAGACTCTGTGGTTTAACCCACAGCTCCACCTGGGTCCCTAGGTCCCAGATATAGGTGGCCTATAAAAGATTTATAAAACAAGTAGTGGAATAGTAATTATTTTGCTTTCGTTTCTTTTTTAAGCAAAACAGAGCCTTTCCTTCACCTAGCAGGAGCAATTAAGTGGGGCAATTAACCAACAGTGGGGCAATTAAGAGAGGTTGCATGTGTGAAATCTCACAGCTGCAATCAACAAAAAGAAATTTCTAAAAATAAGGATCCGCAAACAGGAATCGTTTAACGAACATTGGAAATGATTTTTGCTGAATGGGACTTGCTTGTGAGCAAGCATTATAGCAGGATCTTGGCCATGGAGAAGAACACTCTTGGAAAATGTAGAACTATATGAACTGCTATGTGGGAACTCTGCTTTAATTTTGCTTCCAGCCTGTTGTGGAAAAACAGTGACTCGATTGCATTGTGGTCAGATTCCCCCCCCCCCCAAAAGTGGTGGCATCTAATGGAATTTTACCAGGAGGAGGAGGAGAAATTCTCCAACAGTTTCTTGGGAGTGGGGTCAGCATGAGTAGCCTCCTTCCCCCTTTCCTTTCCCTTTTTTGAATGCTGCTGCTGCGGTCTAGCCACCATTCCCATTCTCTCCAATGCTCCAGACTTAGAAGTAGACCACTATCATACCATTTTAAACAGTTATGGTCTCCTTCAAAGAATACAAATTTCCAAAGCTACAGTTCCCAGAGTTCCCTGGGAAGAGGAACTGAGTGTTCAGCTGCTCTGGGAATTTTAGCTCTGAGAGAGGACTAGGGGTTTCCTAACAACTTTCAGCAGCCTTAACAAACTATAGTTCCCAGAGTTCATTGGGGAAGCTGCGCCTGTTTAAAGTAGTATCATCGTGCTTCAAAAATATGGCGTGAATGTGCATTCCAGGGCATTGTGGGTGCATGGAGAATTGTGGCTGTGCACATTTAAAAATGAAAATGGTGGAGAGGAGACTATCTGGAGAACATTTTGCAAAGTGGTCTAATTTTGCTAGGGGTGGGTGAGAAATTTGGGGGGGGGGCGAAATCTCAGAAATATATTCTAAGAAATTTGAGCTCAGCTCTAGGTTATAGTGTGGAAACAACCTTGGAGATTTCTCACCTGTTTTTCGAAAACTAATTTTACAAAGTACCTTGAACATCCCCCCCCCCATCTGACAGTCCCTTGCTAGGCAACTGATCTCCCTGCTCTGCAGGTCTAAGGATGGTGAAGGTTTGACAAGGATAGCAGACGCTGTTGATGTCAGACATCTCGGAGCAGAGTCACTTGTTGCAAAGTTATTTAGAAAGAGGAAATGGGATGATAAGGCGGTGCAGCTAAGAGGAAGGGAGATCTTGCCCAGTAAATAGACACATGGTGCTTCCAGTTTCCATTCCTCGCTTTCCTCTGAGGCTGTTTTGCAACAATCCCGTTTACAAGACGCAAGTCCTTCCTTAGAGCAGATTTCCTTTTTTTAAAAAAATCATTTTTTTTATTTTCCAATAAAAACAGCCAATTAACATATCCATCAAATCATAATCATAATCCAATTAAAAACAATAAACTAAAATAAAAACCCAAATTACAATCCAAATTATTAATTTTTCCCCCCTGGGCTCCCCATAGCCTGGACCTCTTGAGGTATATCTCAAATATCTTCGTTTCTGCCTTCTTCTTGTTGTTCTCATATTTTCCACATTCCGATCTTAACGCTTTGAAGTTCTCTGTCCCTGGCTATGCGATTCTTAATCATGTCAGAAATCATATATCCTTTCATCCACCAAGTACAGCTTTATGTGTGTATGTGTGTGTGTGTGTGTGTATTTGCCAGCGCAGCTTTTCCTGACTTCATTCCAATCTTCCAATCTGGGGCTGTTGTCCAAGTCTATCGTATGAAGTTTAATGATGCAGCAACTCCCAAGTTGTTAAATTATTCCAATCTGGGCTGTTGTCAAAGCCTGCCGTTTGAAATATAATGACACAGTAACTTCCACATTGTTAAGTTGTTACTGATTTCCCATCGTTAAATTGTTGAGCATACTGTTTGCAATATTGCAATGTAAATGAACTGTATTCTACAGATATAAGTCATTTGGCGATCGATCAGCCAAATTCCCCCTCTGGGCCCTAGAAGAGGGGTAGTTAGATATCCATTTAGCCTTCTGGTAGTTAGATATCCATTTAGCCTTCTCTCTCGCTCATAATGAAGAAATTCTGCAAACACTTGCACTGTATGTTACCCCAAATTGTTGTCTCAAATCATTATAAAGTCAGCTAGCAAGTATTTCCCACTTCTCTTGAAAAAGGGAGGAATTCTCATTTTCCCATGCTGCGCCTTATTAACAAGCGCCATCTCGTTTCTTCTTTTATCTTTATCAAGTCTTTCAAGTCTAAGTAAAGCTGCGCAATTGAATACTTAATTATAAATAGAAATCCATCTGTACTTTTTTTTTATTTAAAAAAATAGGTTTCTTAATGAGGCTTGGCATAGAAAAACAATTGTAGGCATTGAGAAAAAAAAAAAGAACGTACCAATCACCTCCGTAATCCAAACACCATGGTGAGAATCTCTTTGAAGTCCGAGCTCAAACACCAGGGGCTGTGCAGTTCTGCAGATCTTCTTTGGTCCAGACTATGTCTGTTTATTGTCCAAATCTAATTATTTTATCAAATAGATATTTCCGGCTATGAGAGTGGCTTCGGAGAGTGCCAGCCGTGTCGTGCTCTGGGACCCAGCGTCCCGCCGCTTGCACCTTGATGCAAGCTGGGAATCTCGGACAATCTGCGGGTCTACGAGACAATCCTCCCCCACCCTGGGGAGTCTGCCAGGGCTAATTACCCCCATATCAACCCTGAATTACCGGCACAGCTGAGGTCCGATTGTGTGGGAGTCAGCCATTTCTCACCGCCGGAAACAGGAAGCCTAGAGCAGATTTATTGAACTGTATTAAGCTTGGGTTTGTAGCAGCAAGTCGCATAAGGAAGACAGATGAAAGTAATAAAATGCTCTCCATCCCATTCATGGGGGAAAGGACTAGAACAGGGGTAGGCAACCTAAGGCCCAGGGGCCAGATGTGGCCCAATCGCTTTCTCAATCTGGCCCGCGGATGGTCTGGGAATCAACGTGTTTTTACATGAGTAGAATGTGCCCTTTTATTTAAGATGCATCTCTGGGTTATTTGTGGGGCCTGCCTGGTGTTTTTACATGAGAAGAATGTGTGCTTCGATTTAAAATGCATCTCTGGGTTATTTGTGGGGCATAGGTGTTCGTTCATTTTTTCTCTTCAAAATATAGCCCGTCCCCCCACAAGGTCTGAGTGGGGGGTGGACTGGCTCACAACTGAAAAAGGTTGCTGACCCCTGGACTAGAAGATAACCCTCTGTGTCCCTAACAACTCTGCAATGCCACGATCTGTTGGGTTCCCATTCCTTTCAGTTTCATGCCATCTGGGGTTGGTCTCTCGGCTCCCAAGTCAATTGGCTCAACTGCCTGCCCTTTTTTCCCCAGGCCTCTAACACTGACACCCAACAGAATACACAGGGAGTCCAATTCATCTTCCAAGCATTTATTTCTACTGGAAAGCATCTTGCTTTGCAGGCGGGGGAGGGAGGGAAAAAAAAAAGACCAATTTACGCACACCAGAAGCAGTTTAAATAATCATAGGAAGAGGAAAGTATGTGGTGGTGGTGGTGGTGGTGGGGTAATCGGTTTCCCAATCTGCATCACCCACCTTCAACTACAAAATCAAACCTTTACTACGAAAACTCAATTTGGGGGATTTTGGGAGGCAGTTGAGAACGCTGGTACATTAGAAAGCGAAGAAACCGCTCTGAGAGGCTTTCAAAAGCCACAATCCATTTGACCACCAATTATCCCCTCAACTGCATTACTTGATTAAACAACAGGATTGAACAACCTCTTAATTCAGTAACAAGAAAAAAACAGGAAGGGAATTCTGCAACAGAAAGTTCCTGCTTACTACGCAAAAGGAAGAATGTTTACTGCAGCAGCTCCAAAGCAGATAAGCCACCTTTCTCCCGTGTTTGTTTCCCCAAGTTTGCTAAAGCCTCCACCAAAACTATCCTTAAATCCCTTTGTAACATTATTTGGGCCCCTTTCCTTTTTTTTTTTGCAGCAGGATTAACTGCTGCTTCACAAACAATTCCGTGTGGAAACCTGCCCTGCAGATGGATTGTAGCAAGGAGCTGTGGCTTCCCACTGTGGGCCCATTTCGGGACTATGTAAAACAAACACAAAACTGCCCTTGTGGTTTGCAGCACACTCTGCCAAGGGGGAAGCTTTTGTTGCATGAGAAGCATTTCCAGTACTTCCAGGTGCGTACTGGTTCCTTCTCTTGCTCAACCAATGCAGCTTTTTCCATGTCCCAGAGTTGTTAAATTTCTTTTGTCAAAAAGCGCAGGAGGAACCTCTGGCATCGAAGGAGCTGGCCAGTCTGTTGACGTGCATTAAGACTCGCTTGCTGCATTCAGACTTACATGGGTGCTCCAGGCCTTCAAACCTCACCCCGCCCCATGTGCCCGGCTTAATATGTGCCCTGCTTTGTCAAAAACCACAGTTTGCCATGGCATAAGGACCAGGCACTATGGTTTCTGCAATCCCATAAACGAGGATGCAAACCAGGATTAGACTGTGGTTTGCAAGCCTGGCTTGGAGGTCTGGTGTGGAGAAACCAGGAAGTTTTCTAACAAGCCAGGCACACACATTCCCAAACTATGGTTTGCAGAATTGGGTAGGGTTGCCAGACTCAATAGAGGACAGGACTTCTGCGCCTTTAATTGCCCTGCTCTCTTTTGAGTCTGGAAACCTTAAAGAGAAACCAGCAGACCCTTTGCTTGGAAATTAAACAAAGGGTCTGCTGGTTTCTCTTTAAGGTTTCCAGACTCAAGAGAGAGCAGGGCAATTAAAGGCACAGAAGTCCTGTCCTCTATTGAGTCTGGCAACCCTAGAATTGGGGAGTGTTGCATCTGAATGAAACCACTAGCTTGCTGCTGGCTTAAAAGGTTCACCCCTCTGTGAATTAACTCCCAGTGCTAAGGCAGACTTAAATGTAAAATGTCTGGGAGCCTGGTTCAGACGTTCAAAAAACCACATCTGTGGGATGTAGCTGGACAAATCTGCAAAAAGAAGGCTACCCATGGGTGGGACTGCAGCTTCTGAGACGTAATTATCAGACTGGAGTGCCTGCAGCTGTTTCTGTGGACAGCTTGAGTCAAGTTTATAATTTCTGTGTGAATTGATGAGTCCCCAAGAACAGGCAAGGCATATCCTATTGAGCTGGGGAATGTCTGAACCAGCCCTAAATCTGCTGAATTTATAAGCGTTTTTGACAGATAGTTACTGCTGCAGACAACCAAGGAGAAATCAAGTGCATCAGCTTGAGTCAGCTTTGCGAAACTCTCTCTATTTTTTTTTTGCCTCAAGCCTGAACCTGTGAACAATGTTGTCCTTGAGGGAGAAGGAATATAGGGGCAGAGCAGCACTGGGATTAAACCTTTCTGGGCTGGAAATGGAATTGGCTCCAGTAAGGGGGGGGGGCAGCGGTTTCCAGCCAGGGCCTTCATTGCCACATATCCCCGTTCTCGCCGTTCTCATGGAACTTGTGCAGGTGGTCGGCATATCTGAAAGAGATGGAAGCAACTGGATTAGAACACCTCGGTGTGAATCTATACTGTGCCCCATAAAATGCAGAGTGACCAAAAGCCAAGCCCCTGACCCTGACGGGCTGGACATATGAGGGGCAACGCCAGGAGAGCATGGGAGGGGAAGTGGTGCAAGGTCAGGCCTTCTTGAGGATGACAGCATCCAGCACGAGGCCCCTTCTGCCCTACACATGGAGAACAGAATCATATCACTTTAAAGAATTTCGGGAAGTGCCGTTTAAGGGTACTGAGAGTGGACAGGAGACCCCTCTCTTCCTCTCACAGAGCTATAGCTCCCAAAGTTCCCTGGCAAGAGGAGTTGCTTCTGAACCACTCTGGGAATTTAGTGATGTAGATCTTCATTTGCCCCTTCTTCCCTGGCAGGGAGGAGAGGGGGCAGCATTTTGTGGTTTGCCTCGGGCGCCAAAATGCCTTGAACCGGCCCTGCCCTAGGGGGGTTGTTCATATGTAGATGACCAAAGCTCAACATATCGATGTGGGTTGGTGGGGGGAGCACCGAGATGCGGGACAGGAAGCGTGCCCGCCCCCGGACCTGCTTCAAACCGCAAGCGATGGATTGGCTCAACTGACTTGACACCTGCAGCCCTGATTTTCACATTTGCAGAGTGAAAGGCACGTTTGCCTAAGCTGAAGAAGCATCTACATGGTAGACTGAAGGAGAGAACTGGGAAGGTGGCTCCTCTGATACCTACTTCTTTGCACAGAAGGCGGCACAGTCTCTGCCCACGCTCTCGCTCCAAGCCGTTTTGTAGAGAACCTGAGAAAGTAGAGGCAGTCTGTTAATTGTTCAACTGAGAGTGGGAACCCCTACCCCATCCCACAATGACCCTCTTTGCTCAGGTTCCCCCTGCAACAACAGAGATTCAGGCTTTGAGATCCAATCAAGTGGGTGCCTGGGGTTTTTGGGTCCCCTGTCAACCGATGGAACGCAAGCCACTCTGAGAGCCCTTTCTGGCTGGAGAGCGGGGTAAAAGGTAAAGAGACCCCTGACCATTAGGTCCAGTCGTGACCGACTCTGGGATTGCGGCGCTCATCTCGCGTTATTGGCTGAGGGAGCCGGCGTACAGCTTCCATGTGGCCAGCATGACAAAGCCGCTTCTGGCGAACCAGAGCAGTGCACAGAACGCTGTTTACCATCCCACTGTAGTGGTACCTATTTATCTATTTATATGTGCTTCCGAACTGCTAGGTTGGCAGGAGCTGGGACCGAGCAACGGGAGCTCACCCCGTCGCGGGGATTCAAACCGCCGACCTTCTGATCAGCAAGCCCTAGGCTCTGTGGTTTAACCCACAGCACCACCTGCATCCCTTGGGGAGCGTGGTACAAATGCTCTAAAACAAATAAAGCAACTTAAGGGCACCAGGTTTGTCTAGGCTGAACTACAGACTCCTTATTTCCAAAGGCAGGAGGATATCAGAGAGAGAGAGGAAGCCACAGACTTACCAGGAAAACAAGGCAATGCAAGAGGAGGGTGTAGAAAAAGGCAATTGTGCGGGCCGTCTTGTTGGAGAGGATGAATCTTCCCTGCAGGTGCACCAAAAGAAGACAGGGTTTGGCATAAATACTCTTTTCAGAAAAACCAATAAATACAAAATTCTGCTGATGGAAAGCAAAATGTATGCCACCCTGTACAAATTAGGCAAGTTTATATATTATCCATATTTATTAAACTTGTATCTGAAGACCACAGGGTGATTTACAATATAACAATACACACCATAGTACCAAACGAAAACAACGCCCTCCCTACACTTTAAAAGGCCATAGATTGTTTAGTTAGCCAGAGGCCTGGGAGAAGAGGAATGTTTCTGCCTGGCACCTGAAGCTATGTAACGAAGGCGCCAGGCGAGCCTCTCTGGGGAGAGCATTCCACAAGTGAGGAGCCACCACTGAAAAGACCTATTCTTTTGTCCGTCCTGAATCTCCCCTGCTCAGATCCTTGGCTAGCACTGCTGGGTTCTAGTATAATGAAGTAGAGAAAACATCTCTCTGTCTACTTTCTCTGCACCATGCATAACTGCTGCCTATACCTCAAACATGTTGCCTCCCTACCTTACTAGCCTATTTTTTAGGCAAAAAAGCCTCATATTTTGAAATCTTTCCACATAAGGGAGTTGCTCCACCCACTTGATCACTTGGGTTGCCCTTTTCTGAACCTCTCTCCCAGCTCTTTTTGAAGCGAAGTGACCAGGACTCCACACAGCATTCCAAGCATGGCTGCACACTATAGGTTTGCACCAAGTTATTAAGAAAGGGATTGCAGACTGTGGAAAGGTGCTGCCAGTCAGAGCAGGCGGCAGTAAGCTAAGTGGAACCAGTGGGCCGACTCGGGGAAAAGCGGCTTTGTGTATCCATGTATGAAGCAGATCGCAGCTGGTGAAAACGTTGCTGGCAACCAGCCCAGACCTCTCCAAACATCTGTTTCCCTCCTCTGGGTATTTCCAACACAACATGGGCTGCCAGTTCTGTCCAAACTGTGGGACAGGATTGCCTTCAGAGGCAAATATGATCTTCCTGGCACTCCAGGCCTGGTGACGTCAGTGCGCAAAGACGGCAGGGCAACTGGTGACAGCACACACTTGCTAAGCCTCACATTTCAGTACAGACACACACGGACACCAGCTGTGAAACAAGGGCTTGTCGCTCTTGGCCAGGCCAGGGTGCTCCCTGTGACCCACGGCCTTCTCTTCTCCATGCATGAGGAATATACACTTGCTAACAACCGGGATCAAATTGACTTTATATAAACCAGGGACGTAGCTGCCTCCGGAATACCACGTCCTGTTCTGGTTGCCTTGTCTGAAAGTTGTCAGGAGACCCTCCCTATTCCCCTTACCAAGTGACAATTCCCAGACAAATCCCTCTTCTCTGGGAACCTCTGAGAATTGTAGCTCTGTGAGGGAAATAGAGGGGTCTCTTAACAACTCTTAGCACCCCTAACAAACTACAGCTCCCATGATTCTTTGGGGGGAAAGCCATAACTGTTTCACAGCCACTACTGGGAAAACCACAGCCAAAATTATGGTTGTATGATGTATGGAAGTGAGAGCTGAACCATAAAGAAGGCTGATCGCCAAAGAATTGATGCTTTTGAATTATGGTGCTGGAGGAGACTCTTGAGAGTCCCATGGACTGCAAGAAGATCAGACCTATCCATTCTGAAGGAAATCAGCCCTGAGTGCTCCCTGGAAGGACAGATTGTGAAGCTGAGGCTCCAATACTTTGGCCACCTCATGAGAAGAGAAGACTCCCTGGAAAAGACCTGGATGTTGGGAAAGATGGAGGTGCACAAGGAGAAGGGGACGACAGAGGACGAGATGGTTGGACAGTGTTCTCGAAGCCACCAACATGAGTCTGACCAAACTGTGGGAGGCAGTGCAAGACAGGAGTGCCTGGTGTGCTCTGGTTCATGGGGTCACGAAGAGTCGGACACGACTAAACGACAACAACATAACTGTTTAAAGTGGTGTCCTGCTGTGTCAGGGGACCTCGGTACAGGGAGCCTCTGCCTCTCATCCTGACCAGCACATCGCCCAGTGAGAGCAGCAGCAGCAGCGGGTCAGGTGAGAGAGAAGAGGAAGTCAGGGGGTTGGAGGCATAGCTGCCAAGTTTTCCCTTTTCTCGCGAGGAAGCCTATCCAGCATAAGGGAATTTCCCTTAAAAAAGGGAGAACTTGACAGCTATGGTTGGAGGAGTCAAGGCTTGGCAATGTTAGTGAGCCCTTGCGCTGCCCTGACCAACAGGTGAAGGGGAACAGGCAGCCCCTTCCGGCACCTGAATTAAGGCGCGCCACCAAATGTAAGGTCGGGAAGAGGCGTTTCGGAGTGCCCAAGGTCTTATGCTGGTCATGCAACAGGAAACGTCCACTCCCGGATTCTGCGAGTGGCCAAGAGGAGGTCATGTTTTCTGTTATCTCTGCACTGTAAATACTATGCACAATAAATCTGTTAAAGGCAGGACGGACTCTGGCGTCTTTACTCAAGAGTAGCCACACTACAGCCCTGACACGCTGCTTTCAATGTCTGGTGTGAATGTGGCCTAGGTCAGTGTTCCTCCACATCAGATGGGAGAGGACGGAGCATCAGTGCTTGTCTTACCATGCTAAGAGTGGCCTTATCCCACGGGCTGAGACTCAGGTACTTCCTCTGGCGCTCCTGAGTACAAACAAACACAAAGCAGAGATGGAAAAGTGAAAGGCAAAACTGAAATCGGCCGTGCCTCACCTGCAATGCCAACATCAGCCCATGATCTAACAACCCCACTTAAATCTACCCAGTGCTTAAATGTGAACAGACTCGAGGTCGAGATGTTATCCTCCAAGCTTAGTTTGCTGTCTGTACAATGGGCCCACTAATGCCTGCCTGCCAGCCTGGGATAGGGGCATTGCCAGGGTGGCTGAGATTGCTGCTGTAGGAACACCGTATACCCCTAGAAGTGCTCTTGCAGTAATCAAGTTAGTAATAATAGTAGTAACAACAACAATTTTACTATTTACCCAGGGTTGCCCCAGATAAACAAGATGTAGCTAAAGAAGATGTAATGAAAAAAATCCTAAAACAATGGTGGAGCACTGGTTGAAGGCGGCTGATAGCCTTCACCATCATTTAGGAAATGTAGTACAGTCGTACCTTGGAATTTAGTCGCTGAACGTTTTGGCTCCCGAACAATTGAAAACTGGAAGTGATTGTTCCGGTTTTTGAATGTTCTTTTGGAAGCTGAACATATGGTGGGGCTTCCGCGGCTTCTGATTGGCTGCAGGAGCTTCCTGCAGCCAATTGGAAGCCGCACCTCGGAAGTCGAACGTTTTGGAAGTCGAACGGACTTCCTGAACGGATTCCGTTCGACTTCCAAGGTACGTCTGTATTTCAAAGCACTTCTTACCCTTCCCTCCCACAGCTCCATATGAGAGCCTCTCTTACCTTCCTGCTGAAGGAGGCGAAGGGGTCCAGGCGCTCTTCGTACTGGGTGGAGTAGCGGAGCTCAGTGTCGTCACTGCCGCCGCCCTAGAAGAGACCCAAACATGGAAGTCAGGGTGAGTTTGCAGATGCGTGTTTGCTCTCGGATGTGTGAAAGCTACTGCCTCACTTCAAACGTCATGGTTCAGCTCAGTGGTAGAGCAGCTGCTCTACATGCACATAAAGTCCCAGGCTCAATCCTTCTCTGGAGGAAGTAGAAAGTTTGTGCATATTGGGGAGGGGGCGACATATAGCAACCTAAGCAAGTTGGTAGGTGGGAGAGAGATCCAAGCTTCACTGCTTGCCCCAAATCAAAGCATCTAGGGCAGGCATCCCCAAACTGCGGCCCTCCAGATGTTTTGGCCTACAACTCCCATGATCCCTAGCTAACAGGACCAGTGGTTCGGGAAGGTGGGAATTGTAGTCCAAAACATCTGGAGGGCTGAAGTTTGGGGGGTGCCTGATCTAGGGCCTCCAGTCCTAAAAGGGCAAGCAAACTTCCCCAGCGTGCCACCGTGGAACCAGTGTGATTCCTGCTAACTAGGCCACCTTTACAGTCCTCTATTTCAAGGGCTGTCAGAGGAAAGCTTTCTATTTGAAGTCATCCTGTGTTTCAGGGATGGGCAACCTGTGCCCCCCCCCCCCGATGTTGTTGGACTACAACCCACACTGCCCCTGACTGCTGGTCCAGGCAGGCTGGGGCTGATGTGAGTTGGGAGTCCAAGAATGTCGGGGAGCCATTGGCTTCTAGTCCAAAACCCGATTTAAAGAGACGTAAGAAGGGAGTACCAGCAGGAGGGGCCTTGAAGTTGCCCATCAACAGGGAACAGCTGGGCAGCAGATGGAGAAAACACACAGCTCATCTGGTGCAGCACATTCCTCCCCACTAGGGTGAATGCACTGTATTTCTGTTTAAATTATTTGTAATTCCACACCTATTTATATCAATTAGCCTGTGTGATCTTTATGCATATGCTTGCCCTTTCTGTGGCGATGCTCTCCTTCGTGTGTGTGTGTGTGTGTGTGTGTGTTTGATATGAGATGAGTTTTGGGCCACCCTCCTTTGGACGGGTGGGATGCTGAGAAGCACACCTGGAGCAGAGCCATTGTCGAGAGACGTCATGCAATAAACAGGGTGGTGCTGGAAAACGCTGAAGCAAAGCGCTTTGCTCTGCCTTTCTCTTCTCAAGTTGGCATACAGCCAGGGAGGGAAAAGTATTTGATCCCTTGCTAAATTTGCCTCTTTGCCCTCTGACGAAGAAATGAGCAGTCTCCATAATTTTAATGGTCAAAATGATCAAATACTTATTTCACTCATTATAATGCACATCAATCTCTGACTTTTGTCTTCTGGGTTTCTGGGTTCCCCCCCCCCAGTCGTTATTCTGTCTCTCACAGCTACAATAAACCTACCATTAAAATTATGGACTGGTCATTTCTTCGTCAGAGGGCAAATTGGCAAATTTAGCAGGGGATCAAATACTTAACCCCCTTCACTGTATGCTCTCTCAGCCAGGGTTGCCAGACTCAATAGAGGACAGGACTTCCGTGCCTTTAATTGCCCTGCTCTCTTTTGTGTCTGGAAACCTTAAAGAGAAACCAGCAGACCCTTTGCTTGGAAATTAAACAAAGGGTCTGCTGGTTTCTCTTTAAGGTTTCCAGACTCAAAAGAGAGCAGGGCAATTAAAGGCACAGAAGTCCTGTCCTCTATTGAGTCTGGCAACCCAACTCTCAGCAAGCACATTCCCTGAAGCCACTGGGTTACTTGGGAAGGGGAAGAGCTCTCTCTCCTGGACATGTGGAGGACCAGCGCTGCATGATGGAAGCTGAAGAACTTTGCTTCCTGGTTGTGCAAACGGGCTGGAGCTGGGAAAGTGCCCTCCAAGCCAACTAAAGTACTTTAATTTGTGATTATATACTACCCTGTCTCTGAAAAGGTTGTGCATGTGGGAACCCGCCGGCACCATAGCAAAAAAGGGAAACCTAACCAAAAGAAAATTCCTCCACCTGCCTTCTTCACCTTGGTATCAGCACTGGGTGCAGTGGAAGCTGATCTAGAGAACGAAAAGCACCCGCCGTTTCCCAGAGAGGGGGCATCAAAGCGGCCCTGCAGGATCAGGCCTCATCTGGTCCAACTTCCCATTTGCCTTGCTGGCCAGGCTTCTGGGAAGCCCACAGACAGGAAGACATAGCAGCCAGGGGTCCCCAATGTTGTCTCCCCCCTCAGTAGTTGTTATTTAGAGCTACGCCAGCTCTAGAGGCGTCTAGGACATCTGGTGCAATCGAGCCACTTCTGGGCCATTCGCACAGACAGCAAAATGAATCTGAACAAAATGGCTCCACAGGATTCCATGACCGGATCCTGCCATTCCCCGGTTGGGGGCCAGTTCATTCAACACATTAATGCACTGCCAGCCAAGGTGTGCTGAATCAGTGGCGCAAAGGACAGGCCCTGTGTAAACTGCTGCTACGCTGAAGCTGGCTGTCAAAATAATCGTGAAAAACCAGCTTTGCAAACCATCCGAGTGAGGCTGCTTCTTCCCCGGAACCTTCCCCAAGGAGATTCAGTTAGGCATCACCAAAAAAGAAAAGTGTGTGTGTGTGTGTGTGTGTGTGTGTGTGTAGATTATACATGCAGAAATAATTCCTGTAGTCTAAACAGAGAAACAATACGTCTCGCCCTAGTGTGGAAGAAGGTAGCAGGTGCCCCTGTGTATTGGGTATATATTTGAAAAGGATATTTCCCTGCAAATATAAGATTATTTTGTACAGTTGCATTGATCATTTTTATTACCCTCTGCTAAAAATTCACCAATGTAGGACATTGTAAGAACCTATGTTTTAAAGAAGCATTGTCCCTATTACATCTCCAGTGGCTAGATGACTTGAGACAGCCCTTTCATAAACAAGTGTGATGCCATTCTCGACAGGGCAGCCCACTCACCCGTCCGGGGTAGCTTTGCAGGAATTTAATCTTCTCGTAAAGCTTGATGTTGTCGGCTCTCAGGTTGTCCAGCTCGCTTTGGAGGGCCTGCATTGTATGCTGCATCATCCGGTTCTCCTGGCAGAACAGAGAGAGAAAGAAAAGGGTCAGAATCAGGCCTGCCTGAGCTCCTGATAAAAGGCACAAGCTCAGGACGGAGATGGAAGCTTTCATAGCAACAATGTGAGCACTCACTTTTTGCATAGCTCTTCTTCATTTATTTATTAAATTTATGTCCTGCCCCCTCCTTCCCAAAAGGAGCCAAGGGCAGCAAACACAGCCTAATAATAATAATAATAATAATAATAATAATAATAATAATAATAATAATAATAATAATAAACAACTACCTGCCCCGTTCAGAGGCAGGCCTGTGTTTCTGGAAATATGCAAGTCCCACCCTCGGGAAACTTGCAATGAATGCATTTGCTTATATTCAGAAAAGTATTCATATACCGCCCTCTCATGAACTATCAGGGCAGCGTGCAGCAATATGAAAACATCAAAAGCAGTGCAGAATGATCATCAGAATGACTGGCTATTCAAGAAAGTGTTAAACCGCGGAACAGGCCTGTCGGCGGCATAAGAAGGTTTCCAAGAGACGCGGTCCGGTGGATACTTCCCCATGGCAGGGTCCCAGAGAGACTCGTTTGATCAGATGTCCGTTTTCATTTCCACTGCCTTGGTGCTTGGCCAGGATAGCCTTTTCAAGATGGTGGCCCAGCTGCCATGACCCCCGGCTGCGCGGCTCAAGAACCTGCAGGGCCAGCCCATGTCCCTGCTGCCCTCCAGGGATCCTTACCGCTTCTAACTCGTGGTTGCGTGCTCGGAAGCGCTCCCTCTGGCTGGAGATGATGGAGAGGAGGGAGTCCATCTGGCCCTCTGGAATCGGGGTGCTTGCCGATGGTGGGTAGCCTAGGAAACAGGTCGGATTACAGGATAAACATTGAAACCCACAGTACTCCTGTGGGCTCATACACTGCAGTCAGTAAATGGCTATGTACATCTCTTACTTTCTTTTATTCTTTCCTTTTCAACAACAATGCCTTTTTTTGCCAATTATGCCATTTTCCATCATAACTTAGCTGGCCATTCCCTACCGGCTTCCCCCTCCCTCTGCTTTTTTTTTTGGGGGGGGAGAAACAGCCCTTAGAGAACCTATGAGGGTTTCTGCCCTCCTACCTCACCTGATTAAAACATAAGAAGGCACCACTGCCTCCTGTTGAGGTCACCAAAAGGAATCTAGTAGTTGGAGGCTGAGCCAGGCAGCCAAACGCTTCCTACAGAAGAGCAATCTCACCCCACGGCCTGGGCAAACAGGCTCTCCGTCTGCTGGCTAATTGCTTACCATAGAAAAGCGCTGTTGCCTCTTTGATGGGCTCAGGGATGTTCTCGAGGTTTTGAATGGCGGCACCCTTTGGGAAGGAAAGAGAAAAGGAGAATATGGATGCAGGAACGACACGGGAGAGTTTGCTCTTCTTTCCATTCACGACCAGATACTCGTAGGAGCCGAGATGCTATTGCTAATATTATAGCACCTCAGCCGACTGGGATCTCCTGGTGGAATATTTACACCTCCTGGTTGAACAGCAAAGACCAAATTAGCACCCCTGATCTGTAATAACTAAAGTGTGGATTTGAACTTGTATAACAACTCATCCTGGAGCATGGCTTCACTGGGTGCAGAGGGTAACTAACTCCACTCTCCTGGCCACCATTTTGCATCTGGCTCCTCCCACTGCCTGCCATTTTGAACCTGGCTCCCACTGGGCCACCTATGGGTTTGAGTAAGACAAGTCCTGAAGACGTCCTATGCCTTGCTTTGAACAACCAGGTTTCAGGAAGCATGGGATAATTTTGCATAGAGTGGTTTGTATTTGAAATGAGTGGTTTTGCCGTAATATATGCCAGATTTTTTTTTTTTTTTGTGTGTGTATGTATTACATCCATTACGCATTCAATTTATGTGTAATGAATTATTATGCAGAATGAAACAACAGGGCAGGTTGGGGACTAGCTGAAAGCCAAACGAGACAAGTCCGCTGGGAGCGGCGAGGCTGGGTCGAGACACATCGGAAAAGCATTTCAGCAAAATGCTCTGTAAACTTTATTATGGGAAATCACGTTGGCGAGAGACGGGACTCCACAGCGGCAGCTGGTGTCACAGTGTTATTATAATGAATATAAAACCCTTTTTCTTTACTAGTGTAGCTGAGTCCTGAGAAGGATGTTTCACAGGAAGGAAAACAGCAGGGGTCCACCTGCCCAGTCCAAATCAAGGCCCAAGGTGCAGAGGGGCTTTAAAACTTTGCACTCCACTGAGGTCCCTTTCTGGAATGCCCCGCCCCGCCCTGCCCACCGGACGCCTGTTCTACCGGTATGCATAAGAAGTAAAGCTCCCATGCTTTTCTTCCAATACAAACAGGAGGTATATGGAGCTGCTGATAGGATAGGAAACACAGAGGGATGCAAATACTGTATTTAAAGCACCCCCTCTACCCTGGTTCCCAGTCTAGTTCTGTCTCATGACACCATCTGATTTCTTTCCGCAGGGCCTGTAAGACAGAGCTGTTCCACCTGGCCTTTGGCCTGGAACCAACTTGATCCCCTCCCCCTCTTTCCTTTTTCTGTGATGGAACTCATATTTGGGGACTTCCCTGGCTTTTTTCTGGCCCACGCAGGATCAGTCTGGATAGTTGGCCTGGTGAAGACTTGATATTTTCTTCCCCAAACAGTTTTTGATTTGAGTTTCTATTGAAATGAGGCTGCATTTAAATGTTGCATTTAATCTTGTTTTTAAGCTGTATTTTAATCAATTGTTTTATATCCGGTGTGAGCCGCCCTGAGCCTGGTCTTGGCTGGGGAGGGGGGGGGTATAAATAAAATTTATTATTATTATTATTTTTAGTTCACTCGCCACAGCTATTCAGAGGCACTCCTTTCCACTTGTGATTCCCAGCAGCTAGCCATGAGGGCTAGTAGCCATTCATAGCAATGGGGAGTTCTCCACGGAGGAGGAGACGAATATTATGAATGGGTCTCATCTGGCTTGGCCCCTGGTGGCTGACTTTGCTGCAAGTGAGTGGCAGCAAATTGTTAAAGGGGACTCACCTCTGCGTCGGGGCGGTGCATTGCAGACATGGACTGAATGGTGCTGAGGTCGTGCTCCAGTTTGGCAATCAGTTCCTTCTGGCTGGCAACTGTGGAGACGGCTTCGGTGAACTGGATTTGCAAGTCGGCACAGCGACCTGTGGGGTTGGGGGGGGGGACAAGACATGGTGCATTAAATAGGGACAAGTAACAATAGAAAAATAATTGGGATCTCTCACGCCTTGCGGTGGCAAGTCTGTGTTGTTATTGTTTTTGGAAGGGTATTTCCATGCATACAAACGAAGACAAGAAACGGGAGGGTGAGATTTAATAGATGCATAATAGATGTTGAGAGCCAGGGTGGTTGTAGCGGTTAGGGTCGGACTAAGATCTGACAGACTATGTTTCAAATCCACATTTGGCCATGACCTTGAGTGCCAGTCACTGCCTCTCAACCAGACCTACCTCAAAGGGCTGTTGTGGGGATTAAATGAGAGGAGGGAGAACTATATATGCTACCTTGGAGCTCCTTGGAGAAAAATTGGGATATAAATGCAATTAACAATAACAAAAATAGGGGCAAACTAAATATAAGTGACAACATGGACTTCTTGGGATCCCAGTGGACAATCACACACTTCAGATGGTCTGGCTTTCAGACATATTTGAGATGTGGCAAACGTAACAAAACCTTTTTTAAAATAGAAATTAAGCAGTGTGTTCTTGCAGGTGCACAATGGGCTGTACTAAAAAAGCTAAAACACCATTCTGGGTGGGATATTGCAAACAATAGAGAGCTGATTTTTCAGGCATGCCTCTCCTTGCTGCTATTTTTTTTGTTCCACATCCTCAGAGGGCAAAGATTCCCCAGGTCCATGGAGATAGACAGATAGACAGATGATAGCAATGATCCGCATTATAAATAGGATTGCCTAGTACAGAACCAGGCCACTAGAGGTCAGAGTTTCATAAGAAATACTGGTTCTCAAACCTTGGTTCTCAAACGCTTTGGTACTTCAACGCCGAAAACCCAGAAGTAAGTGTTCTGGTTTTCGAACAATTTTTGGAAGCCGAACGTCCAATGCGGTTGTCGGCTATTGTTTCTGAGGCACCTGCACCAATCAGAAGCTGCGCATTGGTTTTCGAACATTTCAGAAGTCAAATGGACTTCTGGAACGGATTAAGTTTGGCGCTTTTGTTTTTTCTATTCATTTTTTGTTTTTGTGACTGTGTAGAACCCAGTTCAGCTACTGATTGATTGATTGTGTAACTGCAGAAATGGATAAAAGCCCCCGCCCAAACAATGACTATCATCAGTGCAGGTAAGAAAAAAAAACTTTTAATTTTTATCGTCTACAATACTATTTTATTTATTTTATAGTACAGTACATTGATTATTGCTTTCATTTTCTGGGTCAATGGTCTTGTTATATAGTAAAATTCATGTTAAATTGTTGTTTTAGGGGTTGTTTTTAAAAATCTGGAGCCGATTAATCCATTTTGCATTACTTTCTATAGGAAAGTGCGCCTTGGTTTTGGAACGCTTTGGTTTTGAAATGGACTTCTAGAACGGATTAAGTTTGAGAACCAAGGTACCACTGTACAACCTTTTTTAAACAACAACAACACGACAGTAGCTTTCAGATTTTCAAGAATGGAATCATGAGGACCGGAAGACCCTTGGGGGCCTTAACCTCACTCTTTTTCCATGTGGACTCAGCTGCCACAACCCCCCCCCCCCGCATGCTGCAAAGGGTTCTAGGACATGTCCTAGGCGTCTGCGGTCACCACAGGTGGGGCAACAGCAAAGTCTCCTGGCCCTTCCTGTCACAATCTGAGCGCACCTCTTAGATTCTTAGAACATGCCCTTCCTGTGGCTGAGCACTGCCGGGGCAGCCTGGCGACAGTGGACAATGCTGACCTGCTTGTACCGAGCATGAGAAGTGGCGCCAGGCAATGTTGGGCACCTGCTGAGACCCACACCCCTGCGGAGGGGGGGGTGGCTTGTTGACCACAGTCCCTGCTCCTGTGCCTCCTCGATGCAGCTGTTAGGTGCTCCCTTGCCCTCTCTGGGCAGATGTGGCAAGACAGAAGAGCATCATTCACTTGTCTTGCACAACTGATCAGCTTATTTTCAGTGTTGCTGGTTTCCAAGCTCTGCTTAGGACCTCTCTTCTTAAGGAGAGAGGTTAAGCCAGGCAGGCTCCAGATTCCCGCCCCCTCCCCCAAAAGCATCACAGCCTGCTGGGGCAAAAGTACAAAGATACAGTGCAGCTCTCCCAAGGGATAATAATAAAGTATTATACAAAGATTTCCTTTACGAATAATAGATTTTTAAAAAAATATAAAAGTACTCGCCATCTATGAGTTCTATCATAATTGAGAATGTTCCATATAGTCTTAAATGAGCCAAACTGATGGCACCAAGTGGCTGTGTGCCCCAATCCTTGTGTATCTCTTTCCCCTGGCTTTTGACACCCGAGAAATTCCCAAGCATGGGATTGCATTATCCCACTCGACGGCTTGGAATCGACGTAGAGCAGGCACTTTTGTTGCACTCTTTTCGGTGCTTACTAAAAACAGTTTTGTTTAGACGAAGGCTTACACAGACCTGTAGAATGCTGACGTGTGTTTTAATCTGTTTTTAGTTTATTGCTGATTTTAATTTTTTTTAAATAGTTGCTTTCAACAGTTTTTAACCTGTAATTTTATTGTTTCATTCTTTTTATAAACTGCTTTGAGGGCTGTTGTTTTTAAATAAACAAACAATCAAGTGATGTAGAAATTATATGGAGGGAATAACTAAATAAAACATGTGGTTTTATGACCCACTTGAATCTTGTGACTGATTTAACTATTTTTAAAACTCGTTTTTAAATTTCCATAACCTGCTCTAGGACCTGCTGGTGAAGGGGAGATAACCATAACTATAACCACCAACAACCAGTAACCACCACCAACAAATAGCCTTCCTTTGGCACCAGCTCTGTCCTCTTTTTGTTGAGATTTTGGACTGGACTGAATGGAAATGCCTTCACCCGGTTGTCACCCTATTTGCAAGTGGTGAAATGAGGATGGGGGGGTGGCATTTTTGTGAATTTACCAGCAGCAGTGCTCGTGGCAGCTGCCATTCGTTCCCACAGAAGCCCCCCAGACTACCCCCACCCCAAAAGAAACCCTTATAGCTTTAGAGAAAATTTGGCTCAGCTATGATTTTCGACCCCAAGTTAAAGCAGTTTTGTTTGGGGATATCTGAGACCAATTCCGCTTGTTGCAGAGCCACGGACGGAGTGGGAGGCCCCAGCTGGGGAACCCCAAAGGGAAGAAGGCTCAGAGTTGGGGGGCTGGTGGTGGGATGATGAGTGGTCAGAGGGAGAAGACTGGGAGGAGGAGGTGTCTGAAGCTGAAGGGGGAACAGTGTTTAGTGAGCAGGAAGAGTCTGTGGCGGAGAGCAGTCCAGACTCAGAGGCAGCAGTAGAGAGGGGCCAAGAGGCAGAGTAGAGGCAGGCTGCTGAGGAAGCCAGGGGATCTCCCCCTCCTGCTGTCACCAGCTTCCCATCCCCTGCTGGCCTCCCAGAGCTTAGAAGAGGGGGGTGATGAGGGCAAAGTAGAGAGACAAGACAATGGAGCCTTGGGCTGCTGCAAAAGGACCTGAGTGAGGGAAGGACCCTAGAGAGTGACGGGAAGGCGGGGACCTTCTTGCAACTGCCTCATTGGGGCAAGACCTACTGGGATCACTAGGCCTGCACTGTTTTGGTTTCTTTGAATAAAGAGTTATCTTCACTGACACTGGGCGTTTTCTTGCTGACCTGTCCCAGACTCCAGCTCCTGACACACAGTCTGCCCAGTTGTGTTCCCCTTGCCCACCCCCTGCCACTGACTCTCTCTGTGTGCTCTGTTTATTGTTTGTGCACCTGTACGTATTTTAAATGCTGGCCATGCTAGTTGCTGATGTGGGGGTAGGCACTTCTGTGCACGCTTACTCAGGAGCCCCACCTGCTACATATTCAGTGGGTCCTGGATAAAAGTACATAGGACTGCAGCCTCAGTTCCTCTCCCACCTCTCTCCAAAGGATCGGACATAATATATCCATTTCCAATCCCCCCAACTGTCCTCTGAGTAGGTCTAGCCCTCCTTTTTTCTGTTTGCCCCTAGAATAGAACTTAGGAACATAGGAAGCTGCTTTACGGAGTCGGACTACTAGATCTCAACCTGCCCCCGCCAAGTTATCCCAAGGGGTTCGTAACTCTCCTCCAACTGGCGCTGGAAGGATTTCATCTGCTGCCCTTAGTGCTGAGATGGCAAGCACTGGAAAGCAGGGGAGTGAGTGCTGCTCAGTGGTTGGGCCTGGCCTTCCCTGCTTTCCTGCCTGGGGGGAACAGAGTCACTTTTTGGTGTCTCCTTTGCTTGTGGAAGTGCGTTGTGCTTGGGGTGTTTTTTATGTGGCACAATAAAGGGACCCCTGACCATTAGGTCCAGTCGTCACCGACTCTGGGGTTGCGGCGCTCATCTCGCGTTATTGGCCGAGGGAGCCAGCATACAGATTCCAGGTCATGTGGCCAGCATGACAAAGCCACTTCTGGCGAACCAGAGCAGCACACGGAAATGCCGTTTACCTTCCCGCTTGGAGAGGTACCTATTTATCTACTTGCACTTTGACATGCTTTTGAACTGCTAGGTTGGCAGGAGCTGGGACCGAGCAACGGGAGCTCACCCTGTCATGGGGATTCGAAGCGCCGACCTTCTGATCAACCCACAGCGCCACCCGCGTGCCCGTGGCACAATACATAGGGATTATTGGTAGGAGGCGGAATACACAGCATGGTGGCTTGAAGGCCCTTCTTTTGATTTAAGAACAGAAGATTTAAGCCCCATGCCCCATCTGGCCTAACATCCTGATTTCTCAGTGGCCAACCTCCCATTTAAAATTCCTCCCATCAGATGTCAAGGAGATAACTAACTACATAACCTTTAGAAGACACCTGAAGGCACCCCTGTATGGGAAAGTTTATTTATTTAAATGTTTAATGTTTTATTGTTTTAATGTATTTTGGAAGCCGCCCAGAGTGGTTGGGGCAACCCAGTCAGATGGGTGGGGTATTATTATTATTATTATTATGATTATGGTTATTATTATTATACCTGTGGGAAACCAGCAAACAGGATTCAAGCACAAGAGCCCTTTTCCCTCCTGTGGTTTCTGGCAATTCACAAACACGGCTGCCTCCAACTGCGGAGGATCAGCACAGCCATCAGTAGCCCCCTCCTTCATGAATTTGTCTACAGTCATACCTCGGTTTGAGTATTTTCAGTTTAAATCAGGCACCCCCAAACTTCGGCCCTCCAGATGTTTTGGACTACAATTCCCATCTTCCCCGACCACTGGTCCTGTTAGCTAGGGGTCAGGGGGGTTGTAGGCCAAAACATCTGGAGGGCCGCAGTTTGGGGGTGCCTGGTGTAAGTACTCTGCGGACCCGACTGGAACGGATTAATCCACTTTCCATTACTTTCAATGGGAAAGTTCGCTTCAGGTTACGTACGCTTCAGGTTAAGTACGGACTTCCGGAACCAATTGTGTTTGTAAACCGAGGTACCACTGTAATTCTCTTTTAAAGCCATCCAAATTGGAGACAATCGCTGCCTCCTGAGGGAAGGAGGTCCATGGTTTAACTATGCGCTTTCTTTTACCTGTCTGGAATCAGGGCCGGATTTAGGTTTGATCAGGCCCTAAGCTACCTTTATAGGTGATATTTTAGGGAGCAGGCTAGCAGGCGGGGCCCATTACTGACATCATAGGAGCCTCCAGAACACAAAGCACTGTCGCCGTATGTAGGTTTTATTTGTTTTTTTTAAACTTATATTTTGGAAATGTTCATCCAGTTTATTCCTTTAATTTTTTTTGCCCCCCCCCCAGGTGAGTGGGGCCCTAAGCTATAGCTTGTTTAGCTTATACGTAAATCCGGCACTGCTCTAGACTGGTTGTGTGCAGGTTCCTTAGTTGTGGCATTATTGGAAATTACTTCTGGTTCTTTATTGGGACAAATTCTTTGGTTATTCCTTTTCCTCTGGTTTAGGTTTTTTTTTGGGGGGGGGGCTGTTTGTTGTTCAGAGTGGAATCAGCTGCTTATGCTCACTAGCTTATAAAAGAAAAAGAAATTTTAAAAAAATTATACATAAAATAGAATCAAATTAATTGATATACAAATAGCTTTACTTTAATTTATGCAAATAAAGTATACAATTGATAGTACTGATTCTATGTGTAGGAATATATTAGTGGCAATTAAAACTTGGATTTCAGTTCTCTTGGGAATGATTTCAATGGCACGCACTTTGAAATAAAACAAAAATTGTATTTAGTTTAGTGATTGATTAGCTGGATTGTTGATCGTTGGTTATACTGGGGGGGATAAAGGAATGAATTTATAAATAAATTTTTATTTTTCATACCTTTTTGGATTAATTGGGTTTTCAGTGCGTATATTGAGGAAACAAATGAATTCATATTTATGAATGAATGGATGAATGAATGAATGTATACTTAATACCTTTTGGAATTAATTCCTTGGGTGGTTGAATGGTGGTGGGCACACTGGGGAGATGAATTTTTGCTGTCTTCTTTGATTTTTGGCACATTTGCAAATTTATTTGTGGAGGGCAAGGGGAAGGCAAAATGGGCTGCGGTACAATATGAGGAAAAGTGAATACGGAAGATATGGACAATAGCAAATATACTCCAGTGGACCTCCCAAAAGGGGCAGAGAGCTAGAGCATGTTCAAATGGAAGATGATGCTGGGATTTGGGAGCCAGTTTTCCCACACAGTGGGACGTGGGTGGCGCTGTGGGCTAAACCACAGAGCCAAGGGCTTGCCAATCTGAAGGTTGGCGGTTTGAATCCCCGCGACGGGGTGAGCTCCCGTTGCTCGGTCCCTGCTCCTGCCAACCTAGCAGTTCGAAAGCACATCAAAGTGCAAGTAGATAAATAGGTACCACTACAGCAGGAAGGTAAACAGCATTTCCATGTGCTGCTCTGGTTCGCCAGAAGCGGCTTTGTCATGCTGTCCACATGGCCTGGAAGCTGTACGGCGGTTCCCTCGGCCAGTAAATCGAGATGAGCGCCGCAACCCCAGAGTTGGCGACGACTGGACCTAATGGTCAGGGGTCCCTTTACCTTTTCCCACACACAGCACTCTTCCACCAAGTTGTAAACATCTCTTTTGCTGAGTGAAAGAGGCTTTCTCCCAGTGGAGGGGCACCTACGGATCCAACCTGCTCTCTCTCTCTCTCTCTCTCTCTCTCTCTCTCTCTCTCTCTCTGTGTGTGTGTGCACCAGGTAGGAGGAACCATTGCCCCCCAGATGTTGCCGAACTACAACACACTTGCTGGTACTGATGGGGGTTGTTGTTGTTGTTAATAATAATAATAATAATAATAATAATAATAATAATTTTATATAATTGAATTAATTCATCCTATACCTGCAGGTCTCAGGCCGGTTACAACACAAAACCGCAATATAAAAACAATATAAAATATAAACAATGCAATAACCCCCCCCCCAAATACATTTTAAAAGCGCGCTGGATGCCAATCAGACAAACATCTGGCTAAAAAGGAAAGCTTTCGCCTGGCACCTAAAGGTGTATAATGAAGGTGGCTTGTGAACCTCCCTGGGGAGAGCATTCCACAAATGGGGAGCCACTGCAGAGAAGGCCCTGTTCTCGTGTTGCCACCCCCCCCATACCTCTGGTGGAGGAGGCACACAAAGAGCTGCATTTCTGAAACGCTGGGGGAATCAAGTGTTTCCCTACCTATGGAAAAACACATATTCCACCCCCACTTTCTATTTAAAAATGAGCAAATGTGAATGATGGATGGATAGATCTTGCGCTGAAAAGGCCGCCGTCTTCCCACAATAAACACACAATTGTCACGTCCATCATATTTAACTCCCAGACGAGCCAAAACAGAACCCCCGTCAAAATGTTTGCTGCTTTTGAGTCCAGTCTGCCTGAAGAAAGACAACCTGCACGTCGTTATGTTTGTATAAAAGATATTTACTTCAATTATCACACCTAGGGTGCTAGTGAATTATAATAATACATCATGTGAGTTTCGTACAGTGATATTGCTTCTCCATATCATATAGGGACTGTTGTACAGTGCTGAGAACAGAACATTGGATGGCGGGCCCAAGATAGGAAGGAAATGGCGCCCCTCCCTCACGGAGGGAGGCCCCCCCCCACTCCGTCACAGCCGGCCATATAAAACTTTTTTTTTTCTTTAATAAACTTCTGAACAAGAAATAAAATGTTACAAAAGATGAAATCACAGCAACACAACGTGGGGGCTTCTCAAAGCTACTTGTACAAAAGAAAAAAAAGAAGACACTTTTTTGGTCAATTGGGTCTTTGTGAGGGTATTTCATTAAAATCTGTGATTGTGAATATAAGAAATGAGCGTCTAAAAACATCTAAGACTTAGTGCGTTACAGGAAAATAATAATAATAATAATATAATATTTATATATATATATATAAAATACTGCTAAAAATGTCGGACACCACAAGTACACGGGGGTAAAATGGAGCTTATCATCAATTTTTTTTTTTAAAAAAGAAAATATTCTCAGGAAAAAAAATACACCTTTTTTTGTTTTTTTTGTTTCGAGTTCATTTTGTGCTGTGTTAGTAGTCAGGGCAAGTCCAAAGGTTAGCCCGATAAAATGGCAAGTAGTTATTGCACAAATGCAAAAAACAAAAACAAAAAAAATAAAATATTCAGAGCGCCTGACCCGCTGGGAAGGTCTCCTGTGCAAGCCCCCAGGGTTTCAATGGGACATGCACACAAGCCTCTTGAGGCGGATCGTGGCCTTGACTTAAAATTATATATATATATATATGTGTGTGTGTGTGTGTGTGTGAAAAAGGGACTTCGGGGAAGCAAGCAAACAAACAAACAAAAAATTAGGTTGCCATTTACTTTGGATTTAAAACGTCCAAATTCGCACACATGACATTCTCAGAGTGTTGTCCACAGAGCAGAACACACAGTGCCTTTTGGGCAGGGAGGGGTGGGGTGGGGGGTGGGGGGGAGAGCGGCAGAAAACGGCTTTTGACATTGGAAATGCATAGACTATTTGGAGAAGAAAGAATTAACAATTCAAGGGGACGACACACCTTTACCAAAAAGCTCATTATTTTAAAAGAAGACCTTCCTTACCCCACCCATCACCAGTCCAAACTGGCGCAAGAAAAAATAAAAATAAAAAAAGGAAGGGGAAAGGGGTTGGGTTTGGCTGGGGGCCCGATCCACCTCCTCCTTGCTCTCCAGAAGTTAACCAGACATGTTCCCACGCGACTCCTTGTTCATTTCGATCCTGTGCAGTTGGCTCATGCCCAGTGACCCTCTGAGCACCAATTTGCTTCGGAGACTCCGAGGAAGGGCAGGGGTAGCATTCAGGGGGCTGGTCCTACTCAAAGTAGACCCACCGAAGTTAATGGATGTGAGTAACTTTATCGTTTGGCAAGCTCAAAGGGTCTGCTCTGAACAGGACCTAGTTGAATACAACCCCAGGACTCCCTGGAATCACCCTACGCGGTTTGCTAAATGAGCGGCAAGCCTTCTTCTGCACAATAACGGGGCTTTTTAAAAACAAAAAAAGCAAATCCCCCCCTTCATTTTCTTTGTTTCTGCCTAAGCTGCTGCCTCTCATATTACCTCCTCAAAGAACAGTTGCCTGCCATACCACTCAACTGTGTTCATCATTACAAATGGGCAGAGAAAGAATCCCCCTCGGAACTGGACCAATTAAGCAGGGTGGTGAAACACCACAAAAAGTCCAATTATTTAGTGTCTCCTTGTATTTTGACCACCATCAAGTGAGGGAGGTGGGGGAGTGAGAGAAGAGGAGAGGCAACTTTTGGATTTTTGCCTCAGGCTCCAAAACTTATTGGACTGTTCCGGCCTCCGTGGGTGGAGTCTCCTGTTCTCATCCCCATTCCCTCACCTAACAGCCCGGAGAATCAATTTCTACACAAACCCAAAAGCAGGTTGAGAGGCAAGGTTGACAGCTGCATGGCTCATGTCATCCTTAACCCTCACCTGAAAGTTTTCAAACAGAGCACATGACCAGTCATCTTCATTCCACGCCAGTCTACTTCTGGAGAGTTACTATGGCACATGGGGCCTGGTGAAGAGGCAATGGAAGGAGCAGAAGTTTCTTTTAAACCCCCCCCCAAAAAAACCCCCAAACAAACCACACCCCTAGGGTGAGACATCACTCACAGCATCACCAAAGTCAACACGCTCCGCGCTGCCAGATGTTAGCATACGATGGGTATTCTCACATAGCAGAAACAGACCTTGCAAATTTTAAATTTGGAAAAGACGCACTCAGGTGAAAGAGGAATCTCGCTGAGGAAAGCAGTCTCTCAGCTGAAAATACTTTGCTAGAAATGGCGATGAACTTTGGGAACAGCAAAAAATGCCTCTTCACGGACCCATTCAAGACTCAAGGAGGCTCAGAGCACTTTGTGCATTTGCTTCATTTCTTGCCCTCCCTGCCCAAAGCCGCGTCCTTCTAAACTCTCAAAGCAGAAGATCTTTAAATTAAAAACGATTTTATACACATTTACAAAGTATCCCGAATATACAAAGGAATGATATGAGTCTTGGCTGACCACCTGAGGTGCACGTCAAGCCGCGCAGCCACTCGCTTGGGGCAACGTTGGACGCACGAGTCACGCAACTGTGTACACTTGGGACAGATATGTGAGCATGGCCATTGAAGTTTTATGCAGGAAGCTCTGGAAAGCACTTTGGGAAATAATAATAATAATAATCTCATTTCATGTAGGAAAGGCTCAATGTTTGTGCGAGTTTTCGGGATGAAACAAAAGATACGATATGTTCGTGGTGCAGTTGATTAACAGAACCACTTCACAGATAAGTGCTGATGATGATGACTATAGAGGCAGAAAAGCAGATGTTTTCCATTTGTTTTTAACAAGTCCCAGTTAAACTGGAATGAACTTATTGTTAAGTCCCTTTCCCCAAGAGACTAAGGACGAGATGCTTCAGTGCCTTTAAAGGTTGCATAAGACAGGTTGGGTATCAAGGTGGGTGGGGTGGGATGTTTGAGCCATTAAGTGCCTAGCAGATAACTTGCATGATTGTGTCTATCAGGTAGAATCATAGAATTGCAGAGTTGGAAGGGACCTTGAAGGTCATCTAGTCCAACCCCCTGCAGTTGTAACTTTGTCTGTCCTGTCATAGCTAGGCTGTGTAAAAGGGCCGCCACAGAAGTACAGTTTGGCAGGGAATGTCCGCAACGCAGGTCTGCTCCCCAAATGGAGGCACAGCTATGTAAAATTGAAATTTGGTAATTACCACTTCAACTGATTGTAGTTACTGGCCTTCAAATCCATTGATGACAAGCTTGGAGGAGTGTTTTGCAGTCACAAATGCAAGAGGACAGATGATTACAACGCTTTACCAAAGGAAAACAAAATCGTGGCATGCAAGCAACCATGTGGCAAACCTTTCCTGTGCATCATTGTGCCAAGGAATGAGGAAAATCTATCCACACCTGTAAACGCCTAATAATAATAATAATTTAAAAAGCGGAGTGCAAAAAATTCTCCCTCGTTGCTTGGTAGGACAGTGTCTTACCAAGTGGTTACACTGCAAACTGTGGGACATAACTAGTGCCGGTGCCTGGCTATTTCGCATTGTAGGCAAGGTTATTTTGTGCCATAGACAAAGTAAACAATTTGCATTGTCCTCCCAAAATTAACTTGCAAGCAGGTGTCTTGTAGAAATGACATTCTTGAAATATTATCAGAAATTATAAGATATCACAAAAACTAATCTGAATAAAACTGTGCTCCTCAAAGGTCAGTACGGTGTCCCTCTGAGCAGTTGGCCCAATGAGAGTACCAGCCTTTTTGTAACCACTTGGTGAACGGTCATATGCTCAGTGTTCCTAATACGATGCCACAATTCCACCTGTAATTTCACCAATTATGGATGCCACAATTCAAAGACAGAGGAGCTCATACTTGCTAACTTAACATGTTCCATACAGGTTAGCTCCCTGCAAACCAAATATTTCTTATTGCACAAAGATTTAATGCATGCTATTAAGTGCTTTAGAAAAATTAGTGCCCCGACAACCCAGATTTCTGCATTTTTCTTGATGGATCCTGAGTAGATAAGTTATTCTCTGATATGTGATGAAATCCAAATCTGCATCATCTAGACTGAGAATGTGTAAGTGTTATGCTTGTTAAATTGTTAAATTGTTAAAAACTGGGGGTAGGGTGGGGGAATATCAAAGGAAGGAAGGGAAGGGAAGGGAATCCAAATCATTGGTTAATTTCAGGTTAGAAGAAGCTCACAAATGCAAGTTTGTGAAAGATGTAAACGACAGCAGAATTTAGGACTTTGGACAAAGGAAACAAATCGCAAAGCGAAACACAAACTTTCATCTAAATCTCCTAAATAAAGCTCAATATATCTGAGAATTACTGTATATATAAAAAAGTGTGTGAGAATAACCATTGCCCGTTACTTAAATATAGCAAGCAACTTTAAAAATGGGAAATACACGATCCGAATTTATTTTTTGAGGGGGGCCACGAAACAAAATGCATTATGGTTATTTGCTTTCTTAAAGCCATGAATTTTAAAGCTTCTCTCAGCCCTACTGGAATCAAGGAGACATCTTGAACAGCTTGTTGTATGCAGGCTCAGTATTTTGCAAGAGCATGCTTGCCTCCACCTTCCAAATCTCTGGAGCGCAGCAACTCACACGAGCTTCCCTCTTTGTCCAGCATGGACCCTTCCTGTGCGCAATTCCAACAGAGGGGCATCCACACACACTTTTTGTGCATGTGAAGCTGTCTCCCTCACCGAAGAGACCAGGGGAGCTGGTTCAAGCAGGACTTGTGTGTGCGCCCCAGTGCGCAATGAATCCCTTGCAGGCAAGAGTACTTGGTGTGTGCAACTGTGAGGAATAACTGGATCAGGGTGATGGGGTGTTAAAATGATGGGGGGGGGGCGGAAAGACTGCTATCCTGCACACAGGTGATGCATGCACAGCTACAAGCGGCATGGTGGCAGGCTAAGGCAGGGAAGGTCAGCTTTCACAACCGAGGCCTTTAAAATATGCAACCTTTCCCCCTTCACGGTTACAAAACCCGCATGGCTGCTGGTTATTGCAGAAGGAATCAGCACCCTAAGCGTTCCAGTGTCCGTTGGTGACATTTTAAAGTTTGGCCTCCTGTCCCTGCTCTGACATTATCCAGTTGGGTGCTGCCAATGCCAGAGGTACAGACGTCCTACATTCATAGTAACTCCTGCAGAATATACTTTGAAAACCAACCCCCATAATGCTTATTCCGCATATGCGGCTATAAAGACAACGGGTAAACAGGCAAATGCATTTGAATCTTCACTGCATCATTGCTAATGCAGCCAAACTATTGCAAGCTTTAACGATTGTTATGTTATTGAACAGTACAATCCTATGCAAGTCTACTCATAAGTAAACCATGCTGACTTCAACGGGACTTTCTCCCAGGTAAATAGGTATAGGACTGAAGCTTAAGGCAGATTTAACTGGAAGCAACCCTCACTAGACATGTTTGGCTAAACAACAGTACGGTAGTAACTTCCTGAAGAGCTGTTTAATAGTGGAAGTCTCCCTTGGAAGGTGGTGGATTCTCCTTCCTTGGAGGTTTTTAAGCAAAGGTTGGATGGCCATCCGTTATGGATGCTTTAGTTGAGATTCCTGCATTGCAGGGGGTTGGACTAGATGACCCTTGGGATCCCTTCTAACTCTACGATTCTATGATTTCTGAGTAAGCACGCACGGCACTAAGAGGCTTTTGCTACTGATATGAGTGGTAGCTTTTGTTTAATTGTGTTATCTCCAAAGAGCACCTGTGACATGCAAATTGATGGAACTGATTAGAAAGGCAGGTGGTTAATCTAGCATATGGGTATGGGACCAGGAGCCATGCAGATGTTCTTGGAATCCAACTGACATCAGCCCCAGGTAGCATGGGCAGTTGTGACGGGAGTTTAGAGTCTAGCAACATCTCGCAGGTCGCCCACCTCTGGTAGCCCTAGAAATTGCACAGTGACTACAAAGGACAAGGTACCTTAAAAGATGGTGGCACAAGTGGCTGGCAGGCTGCAGGCAACTTCACATGCTCATATAAGAAAATGCATGCCACCACACTGCAAATTCAAGGTGCCCCCAAGCACTTGTGTTTATTTCAGAAGTTTCATAAGAGTGGAAAATGAAGATGGGCAGTCCTGATAGGAAGTGGGCTGGCCATTACCAAAGATATATGCCCTGTTCTTCACATTTATATCCTGATTTTGCTATGCAGTTTGTGCAAAACCCTCTCTTGCTTGATAAAAAGCACTGCATGTTTCCCAATCCATTGAAGACTCTTATTCAGGCTTAAGCGTTGTGTGCCCAAGACGTGGAACAGTTTGTGCATGCCCAGGTCTAACTGCTGGCCATTCAAGGCTGTTCAAAGACCTACATCTTGGGTAAGTTGCGTTGATCCCAGCCATGTTCATTTGGAGTTGTTTGAGGAAGTAGGTTGTATAATGAATCTTCTTTTTAAAAAGGTAAGTAAATGGTTGAACCCTGCAAGAATGACACGAGTTAGGCAACTCATTCTATATGCAATAAGAAATGATCCATGCAACTAAATATATTATGTTTTCACCGGAGTAACAAGGATAGCAAACTGATTAAGGGGTTTAAGTACAGGTAAATGAATATTTCTGAATTTAACCAATTAATTTCCAATTAAAACAGGATGCCTTGAGTATTTCGGTAATGACTGTTGACTAAAGTAAGACAGGCTATTGCTTCGAAAACTATTTGAAGCGTATGTGCTCCCGCTGCTGGCTTCCATGCATGCTTATCAAGGTCCTTTTTGGAAATCTTAATACATAAATGAGAGATGCCCTTGAGTACATGGAGCCCTCATGTATGCAGTTGTGAAGACTGTGAACTGCATGGTACTCAGAGTTTGTAGCAGATCCAGGAGTACAGGCTTCCCTTCCAGACTAAAACCTTGATTTTTGGGGTGTGTGTAGTTTTTAAATTAATTAAACTAATTAATTTCTTCATTATGAAACTTATTACTTCAACAATTTCAGCCCCAGGTGCTAGCCACTTTTAAGTGTGCTTGTGCGATACTTTTCTAAGATGCGAAGGTCCACAATTAAATAATCTTTAGAGTGGGCTGCAAAGGGAGTTGTTGGGCTCACGGAGAGCCTTGGGATTCTTCTTCAGTGGAGTACTAGACTAGGCATTCAGATCACAGGTCACCAAAAGAAGTGACTCATTGGATCAGACTGGCGGCACCCTATGTATTCCTGCTCAGAAGCCAGCACTCCTGGGTCCAGTGGGACTTACTCCCAGGTAAGTATTCCACAACAGCCTTTGGGCACATAGGATTATATAGACCTGGGAGTGGAGCTTACTTAAGTTGCAGCCTCCACCTTCTCATTAGAGAAAGGACAAGGAAGGAAAGCAAACATGCAATGAGGAGCAGATCTTCGCATGTCACCCCTTCCGAGGCTGACTTTTGCGCAGAGGGATTGCTTAACGTGGAAAGCAAGAACACCTCAGAAAACGGAAGCAAACATGTAAAGTGGCAACTAAAATATTTGGCATTCTGCACAGGATGGGAGGAATTTTGGTTTCACTACAAACGGTGGCAAACGGCTACTAGATCAATGCACCAGCAAGTTAATGGCATTAAAAAGTCCCAGCAACGTACAACTGAGTTATAAAGAACCTAATTTCTTAAAAAGTCCCAACAACTGGGTGTGTGGCTTAAAAACATCACTCCACTACTTTATTTCAACGGATTGTTTCCACGCGATATAATTAAGTGCTTAGTGGCGCCTGAAACATAAGGCACCAGCAATCTGCTAGTCCTGTGGAGGAAATGGAGGTAGCCTTGTCCATTGGTGTAAGGCTGCTGCTCCTCTCATAACTAACCTTGGAGAGAGAAGACCTCCTGGATGCAACCCACAGGAAGTTCTAGTCCACAGGAGACCGACAGGAGAGCTGTTCTCCTGGTACAGGCCTGGACAGTGTTCACAATGTAGCTGGCCTGGGATGCATTTAGCACTACCCAGAATACAAGGGGTTGGATGCATAGAGCTGTGCACAGGAGGAGGGAGAGCAGCTAGCGCTGGTCCACAAACCTGGTCTGTTTAAGCAAGTGCTGTGATAGTGTCCATAGCAGTTCCCGAGCCCCCTGCTTGTGTACGAAGCTGGTTCCTCACTGCTTTGCCTTTCTTGCTCCAGGGCTAGAAAGGTTCTTCTTGCTCCAGGAATCATTCTTTGAGCTGGGGACACCTACAGGGCAGGGCACCCATCCGATTCAACCCAGTATGGTTGGCAGTGGCACCTAGCAGCCTCCCATCTTAAGAAGCCTCCCTCATTGTCTTCAAATAGGATGAGGAGGCCAAATTGGAAATTTTAGGTCCTAATAATAATAAGAATAAAAGCATGCATTGCTGATGTTGACAATTTCCTGCGTTTGCTCATAAAGTATCTGAACTCAAGGTGATTCTGCTCCAGGCAGAGTCTCACATAATCCAATGCATTTCTTGGAAAGCAAGGGAGTACAGAAATATTTTTAGTTTTGAGCAGCGGTGTGGCATCAGCTAACCGGCTTCAACAGGGTTCCAAGGGCATCTAAGTGGTCGTGGACATCATCAAGGAGGTGTGAACACCATTCCACCTGCCATCACCCCTTAGTGCTCAGAAAGGTTCTCAACTGCAGCCCAAGACTCTGAAACAAAACAACTTCCTTGGGTGTTTTCCTAAGGATTTCCCCAACTCTGAACTGCCAAAATTTGACAGTATTGGGGGCTTTTGAAATGGAGCACGAGAGACAGAACTGCGGTGACCTCTGATTGCTGCAATGCTGGTAGAGAATACATTTTAAAAAGAAGCAGCTCTCCGTGATGTTATTCTAATACTTTTTTCTCTTTCCTTTATCTGATTTGATTAACACTTAAGCTAAGAGTGAGATTTCTTTGCTGTTCAGTTTTTCTTTCAGAAGTCCACACAAAAAAAGCAGGGGAATCCTTTTAAATCGCAAGGGCATCTATTGCATATTTTTGAAGGGCATCTATTGCATATTTTTCTCTCAACAGCCACACACAGAAAAGGACTGTCTTTCTTATTTTGGAGCTCCTTCGATCTAAAGGTAGGGAGTGGCTTTTAACGAAGATGTATGGTCAAAATGTAACTGGAATTGAGGTTAAAAGTACCTTTGTCCTGCAACTGTTCGTCTGGGAAGTTTTCTCAGTCAGTTCTTCTTCAGGAGCTGTGTACTGATTAATTTGTCTTTTAAAAATATCCAACGGTTGTGTTTTAACTACAGTTTATCAAAATTATCAACCTCAAATTTAGAAATTTCTAACTCTTATTGCTTGCCAGGTAGCAAGGCCTTTGAGGTGTTTGCAGAAACGGGCTCTTCCAGGCCTCAGCCCAGGCAAACACAGGAAGAGCTGGGCCAATCTGCACCTCATCTAAGGAGGTGTCAGTAAATAGGGGTCTAACTATGGTGCTTTGATGATGCATAGAACCAAAGAGGTACTAAATTTCCCACATTCTTCCTGATGTCCTCACACCCCTTATGTGGAGCCCCGTTAAGTCAGCTGCCTACCTGCAAGAAGGCAAGTTAGTTTGATCTTTCAGGGCTGCAGGTTAGTGTTCCTCCTCTGAGATAAATTGACTTGCAAGTCAATGCCAGCATGCTTTGGAAACGTGGGTCAATACGACAGTTGACAAATAATACCAAACATTATGTGAAGGGCTCTGGGTGTGGAATCCGTCCCCCTTTGGTGCTGTGATTAAAAACTACAGTCCAATGCACACTTCCTTGGGAGCAAGTCCAGTCCTGGCTCAATACAATGTGTGGTGTGGGAAGGACAAGGTGGTGCACCTCCCAACCTTTCCAAGCACGGAAGTTGCCCAGTCAGCTGCATCTTACTTCAACACTGGCAATGGGGTGGCACCCTCTCATAGAATCAAAGAGTTGGAAGGGTCATCTAGTCCAGCCTCACCCGAGGGCAGCTTTGGAGACACAGGTCAGGTTGCATGGTACACAAAACTTGCTGCTGCTGCTGCTGCTCTCCGTCTCCCAGCTTCCGCTGCCCAAGGTAGTTGCCACACTCTGTCTAATGGTAGGGCCGGCTCTGGGCCGAGTCACATTGAAGTCAGTGGCACTTACTTTTGATAAAGCATTCATAGGATCAGCTCATTTCCACAAACTCAGAACCCAAAGCTGCTCTGCCCTCTCTCACTGGGACTGCTAAGTGCTCCACCTCATGCATGTTATTAAAAGTTGTCTACGCATACAAGGAGTCGCTTGTGGAAATGAACAGAGAATTTGGAAGCAAATGAAGCCCTCTCTGCAAATGCTTTTTGCAAAAGTAGAGCTGTGAAGAATTTCAAGAGGCCAGATATACACAGCTCTATTTCTCCCAAAAGCATTTGCAAAGAGGGCTACATTCCCCCCCCCTTTACAGGGGTGAGAGAGAAAAATACATTTGCTCAGAAAAACAGCACCTGAGAAAGCTTTCCTTTTAGGTGAATTTCACCATCTTGGAAAGAAAGGGCCATGAAGGCAGTGGTTGGTGTTCATTCTCCCCTACTGGACGCCTTCCACAACTGTCCAAACTTTGTTGGCAAACTGGAATTATTCTCAGTAGTGCGATGTGGCTTACTAAGTAGCGTGAGCTGCTGTCTCCACCTTTGGGGCTCCCACGTTGCATAATAATCCATGCAATGCCAGACGAATCGTGTCAACGATTCTGGATGGGCTCTGGGCATAGCCTTAGTTCATGTGGGACATCAGCCAAGGCTTGCATGAATAGAGCTGCCTTTTCAAGGATACTTGCCTGCCATAATTGGTATTCCCAATGTAGATTTCCCCCAAGGGAAGGGTTTTCTGTAGCACAGATTGGAAATGTACTTCCTCACTGAGCTATGGCCCTTCCGTTAAAAGTCTCTAGAATATTTTCCCATTTTGGGCTGAGCGGGGCTGGCTGGCAGGGAACTACTGCATGGCAGTAGGCTTCAGCCATAAAAATAAAATTGCCAGGAGTTTGCTGTAAAAGGAAGTACCGGGGAAAGCGCCTATGCATGAGGTGCTGTACAATACAGAACTAAACTTGCTGAAATGTGACTTCTTAATGTAGTTTTTCACCACCGTGACTAACAGCTACTGGTTTGTAATCCTTTGCGCTGCAATGAACTTGCCAGCCAGGAGTGGGGCTGTTATGCTAGATTTCCCAAGACTGAAAACCGAATTGCAAATGGCACACTTCGCTAGGACCCAAATCCAACCAAGCCTAGTTGAGAACTAATTGGAAAAGCCAGTCAAAATCTTCTTGCCAAGAATCAGATTTTGGATGGAGAAGGACATGCACAGATGATTCTTTCGGGGGAATCTCTCTAGTGAGTCCATGCCACTATGCTAGCCTTTCCCTTCAAAGCCAAAACAGAAACAATGGAAGGAACCAAAATGACAATACAGTGCCAAAAATATACTGAATCTCAAGCGCTTTCCTGCTTCAAATTTGCAGCTGCTGGCAGAGCGGCAACATCTTTGATTTGGCCTAAGAGTGCTTCAGTTGTGTGAATAAGGGTCCTTGCAATGAACCACCTGCCCTAAAGCAAGCTTTGCTTCTAGATGGGGAGGGTTACACGAGACAGATCTGCTTGGGCCTAGGGAGGAAAAAAGGAAAGAGAAGGTTACACAATATTTACAATATGCTCCACAGGCACCAGGGCGGGGAGGGGAGAAGCACAGCACGTGAAAGTCAACCAGAATTCTGTTATTTCAAGGCACTTCAATATTGCTTATCAGGATGGGTGGCAGAACTCTGACTGCTCGGCTAGGGCATGCTCTAAACCACACAAGTACAGTAACAACGTTATGGGATGCAGGTTTCCATGGGGAGGCATCAAATCATGGGGCCCTGACGGCAGCAAGCATCCTCATATCTATCTGGGAGGGGAGGAAACAACAGAAGGGGAGATCTATTGCTGTAAGAAAAGATACAAACATCTGAAGGCAAGAATGGATTCCTTCATCGACTCAGACGCTTGGCCCTGATAAAAGTGAAGCGGGGTAAGCTGGCAGGAAGATTTGAAAAAGAGAAGCAGATCCTGTTTTGAGAAGCAAGTGGGGAATTCTCACGTCAGATGCCGAGCAACCCCTTAGTCACGAGTCCCACTCTGATATGCTTACGCAAAATTCCATGCATATGTTAAGAGCCGCTGTACCACAGCCTTCATGTATGTGCCAACAGCAGAAGGTTTATCTGCTAGGAAAGGGTGATTATGCCCACGTCAAGAATCACCAGCGCTTATTTACTTCTCCAGATTTTCTTCTGGAACAGCTGGGCTTTCTCTGCTGCCCAGATTCTCATATCAGCCACAATTTTTGCAAATACGTCTCCTCAGATCATCATGGAACAAACCAGGAGCTGTCGGTGGACCTCCAGCTCCAACATTCGGACCCTCAAAACGCTTATGAAATTATAAAATTAACAGCAAGAAGCAAGCCTGCCTTGCAGCCTCCTAGAGCCTTCGTCCTGGGCCATGAAAAGGCATTTTTTTTCTTTTAAAGCTACCAAACATTTAAATTTGAGAAGATCTGAACTAAGTGCTGCTGTCAATCCTTGAAGAGAGACTCCAAAATACACAATTGCCTTTTTAAAAGAAAACACGTGCAAGGAAGGTGGTTTCACATCTTATAGCCCCTCCCCCCATATCAATTTCTAATGAACTTCAAGCATGTTGAGGTGTAATGTTGGGAACACATTTTTAAAACTCAGAATACCTCCCCCCCTCCCCATATCACAAAGAAAAAAATATTAATTAGAACTTAAGAAGCAATGAATGCACCATTAAAGTGTCATCAAAAGATGTTGACCTAAGACAAAGTTTTCCATGATACACAATACGGACCCAAAAAAACGAAAGAAAAGAAAAGAAAAAGTCTGTCAATAATATACAGTATGACAACTACATCTTGTAAATTATACCCAATACTGCCGGCAGTCTATCCCTCTAAAGAATATTTGCCCCCTTTCATCCCTAACAATCAGATAATAAAATACAGCACCTATAAATAAGCAAAAATAATATATATATACCGAAATTGTCTATCGTTAGTTTTAAAGATATGGCAATAAAGGAGTCTAAATCAGCAAACTTGTAGAAGCCGTAACTGATAAAACAGCTTATTGAAAAAAGGTGGCAGTAATGCACTCTATGCGTGCAAGAAGTACGTAAGAAAATACAGACGTATAAAATTGCACACACACTCACGCACACACTCGGCTTTCCACACGGCTCTATGCTCACGCATATACACATAGACAACAGGAGGCGTCAGAGACAATTTGGAAATTTGATTTTGTACTTTGATCGGCCTTGCAGCTTTTGCAAAACAAGTGGAGGAGCTGACAATTGCGATGGGCGCCATGCCTCTGAGCATGTCTTGGTTAGGTGTTCCGTGGTTTTCGTTGTGATTACCGAATGCCACGGGCTCTTCCTGCAAGCCTTTCCTCTTTTTGTTAATGAGGACACGCCCCGCCATAAAAGGATGGTAATAATAATAATGGTAATCCCACAACTGAAACTTAAAAGAGAAATCAGTGCTTGCTGTAGGACCACAGCCAGTGATTAACCAATTAGTTAAGGGTGCTGAAAGGTCCTTTTCTATCTTAGTGGGATGTGAGAACAAGAAAGTGCCCAGTGACTGATCTCACCGCCTGCCATCAAGACAGCTCATTGTAAGTCAGGAGTGGGGAACCCATTGCCCTTCAGATGTTGCTGGACTCCCATCAGCCCCACCTGGCATGGTCAATGGACAGGGTTGGTGGGAGTTGTAGTCAAACATCAACTCAAGGGCTACAGGCTTTCCACTCATGTTCTAAGTGCTTCTCACTGCAAGATGCACCTCGACACTTCCCAAAGTGGTATCAGCCAAACGCTTCCATCCTTCTAGTCAACACCACCACCCTGCCAAGGTACTACGTATAACGTAGGCTCATTATGACACCCACCTGTCTGCAACCAAGTGAGCTAATTTCTTTCAAAAGCTGGTGGTTCTTTTCCCATAGGGCGCAAATGACTAATGTAGGCATGTGTGACTAGGCAGGCTGAGGACTTGGAACTGATTTGCAAGGCTGGCATGACGCAATTCAAACTGATCCGATCAAGTACCCATTCCAAGCTGTCTCCCACACCTCCTAGAAATGAGGTCTGATCTGCGTGCTCTGTGGTTAGAGGTTAAAAAGCAGATTATAAAATACCTAGATTTCAGATTTTTTTCTTCAGATTTCTTCCTTTTTCTGTCCTGATTTGGCCTAAAATGGAGTGTATTAAACAAATCCCAGCCCATAAAGAGACCAGAATTGGTTAAAGCTATGAAACGATGTGCACTACAAGTCAATTCTCTATTCCACTTTACAAGAAAAACACTGAAGTCAGCTACCACAAATTAAGATATTTTCCTGATGTGACTTTTCTCTTTTGTTTAAAAAATACGAGGAGTAAATGTGTATTTTTTTTAAATCCCAAGTTTTAAACAATATTCCTTTCTTGAAAATATTTAGGAATTCAAACTAGTGTGTTTAGAGTCGGGTTGACTGTGCAATCTCTTAGTGGCAACTGAACAGCTACAAAAAACCTTTTTTTTCTTTTTCTCAAAAAATCTCCCCTTCCATCTTTTTTCGGTTTTCCTGCTTAAAGAAGATAATAGTGTATTATTATCGCTCTGTTTAGCCATTAGATGGCGGATAAAAAGCCCCCCTTTTAAATATGTGGGTTTAAATTTTTCTTCTTCTTGTTTGTATATAATTTTTTTTTGTTTTAAAGCCCACACCAAAGAGGAGGGCAGAAGGCAAAAGCTGTATGAGTTTTTTTTTCTTCCCCAGAAACTGTGGAAAATCACTTTAGGGCAATTAATAGAAACACTTCGGGGTACAAAAAGCTCGACTACAGATTTTCAGTTTTCGTCCTTGAAAACACAAACATAAAACTGGGCTGAAACGCTCCTTTCGTTCTCTATATGCACCTTGGCCTATGGCATTTTTGCCCCGTGGCCTGCAGGGCTGTAAGTGCGGGACACAATTAAAACCAGAAGAGGTCCAAGTGTTTTTTGTGTGTGTGTGTTTTTTGTTTTACTTCCCCAGCTCCTCAGAGTTGGGTGAGCTTAATCTCAAAACTCCCACTCCACGGGCTCCTCTCGACTTGCGGCCTTCTCTAGGCGGTGGATTATGCTGTTCAAATTCGCTGCCTTCTTTTTCCTCAAGGTGTTGTCCCGCGTGTTCTTCGAGCAAACCGCCTCGGAGAAGCCGAACAGGGTCTGGAGGGAGTTGGTGGCTGGCGTGGAGCTGGTACTTGGCACAATGGGAATTTTCTCCACACGTTCCCCTGCGGCCTTGCAGGAGCTCTCCCCTGTAAGGAGCGAGGTGGAGGCAGTTGAGGTAGAGGCATCCTCTTCTGGAGCAGAGTTTGGCGTCGTCTCCAGAGTTTCTCCTGAATGTAGGGAGCCCGGCGGAGAACTCAGACGCGGCGCTCGGAGCCTCCCCTCATCGTCGGTGTCGTCCAGGCTCTCCGTCCCCAAGTGGAATGTCTCTGTCTTCTCCGAAGATCCGGCGTCTCGCAGTGCCTCTTCCCCTGCATTGAAAGCTGACGCTGCTCGCCCTCCCTGAGACTTTGTGGTTGTGTTGCTGCTGTACTCGTCGGCTTCCAGGCGACTTCCAGCCGGCTTCCCGTCGGGCGGGCCCTCCGTGTCCACCCCATCACAACTGTCTCCTTCGGAGCTGTGAACTGCCCGGCTGCTTCTGGCTGAAGGAGAGTCGCTGGACCCAGCCTGGCTCTGGCCTCCTGCTTGGATTTCTTCGATAAAGAGCTCTCGGCGAATGCGAGACCTGGGGGAGGGGGGAGGAGAGAGAGAGAGAGAGAAAGTGTAGGCGAGAGGGGAAAATGTTGTCAAGAGGCAGGTAGGTAGCTGTGTTGTTCTGACGTAGTTGAAACAAAATAAAAAAATTCCTTCCAGCAGCACCTTAGAGACCAGCTAAGTTTGTCATTGGTATGAGCTTTCGTGTGCATGCACGAGTGTATCTGAAGAAGTGTGCATATGCACACAAAAGCTCATACCAATGACAAACTTAGCTGGTCTCTAAGGTGCTGCTGGAAGGATTTTTTTTATTTTGTTGTCAAGTGGGTCACTGATATGTCAGAAATGTAAGTTCAGGTAGTAGTAAATAAATAATAATAATAATAATAATAATAATAATAATAGTAATATATTATTATTATTATTATTATTATTATTATTATTATTATTATTATTTATACCCCACCCACCTGGCTGGGTTTCCCCAGCCACTCTGGGCGGCTCCCAACAGAATATTAAAAACACAGTAAAACATCAAACATTAAAAACTTCCCAAAACAGGGCTGCCTTCAGATGTCTTCTAAAAGTCAGGTAGTTGTTTATTTCCTTGACATCTGATGAGAGGGCGTTCCACAGGGCGGGCACCAGTACCGAGAAGGCCTTCTTGCCTGGTTCCCTGTAACCTCACTTCTGGCAGGGAGGGAACCTCCAGAAGGCCCTCCTTGGAGCTGGACCGCAGTGTCCGGGCAGAACGACTGGAGACGCTCCTTCAGGTACACCGGCCGAGGCTGTTTAGGGCTTTAAAGGTCAGCACCAACACTTTGAACTGTGCTTGGAAACGTACTGGGAGCCAATGTAGGTGTTGATACAACTAAGAATTCAAGAAGAGCCTGCTGGATCAGGCCAATGACCCATCTAGTCCAGCATCCTGTTCTCACAGTGGCCAACCAGATGCCCCCAAGGGAACCCCACAAGCAGGAGCCAAGCACAAGGACTCCTGCAAGCAGGAGGTCCCAGATTCAATCACCGGGATCTCTAGAGAATCTTGCCTGAAATCCTGGGGAGCTGCTGCCAGTCAGTATAGACAATACTGAGCTAGATGAGACAACGGTCTGACTCTGTATAAGGCAGCTTCCTATGTTGTGTTTCATTAAAATAACAAATCCTTTGAGAGGAATGGTGGGATAGAAACTTGATACTCCTGCTGCTGCTGGTGCTACTACAACAACAACAACAGATTAACCATAATCTCTTGCTCATCCCTCTCAAAAAATTCAGTCCCACCTGGTTTCAAATTAGTAATATACACAGTGAGATGTTCATATGATGTAGGCACTGGGAGCAAGGATCTAGGGTGGCTCCCTTCCACTTGCTCTATGAAGGAGCTTACAAAGAGTATCTGTTTGGCCAAATTTTGGACCACATCAGAGATGGGGGACCACATTTTGCTGGACACCATCCCCAATTCAACCGTCCCTAATCACTGGTCATGCTGGCAGGGGGAGATGGAGGCTCCCCATCCTTTTGACTATAGGGAACCTTTCTCTGATTTGTTTAAAATGTATGTCCTGCCCCCCTCTTCATCAGACCCCAGGGTGGGTTACAGCAATAAACCAACCAATAAAGATGGAACACAACAAAACAATTCAATATGGTTAAATAAACATCAGTTCACCTTCCCATTTATTACTGTACAGTCAGACTTTAGCACTTAAAGTTCTGTGGAAAGAGACACGTTATTAGCTGGCACCTAAAAATATGCAGTGTCTGGCGCCAGCTGGGGGTGTGTGCCACTGGCGGAGGAAGAGGGGTGTGGGGGGAGCGCACCGCCCCTGGCAGCACGATCCCGGTGGGGTGCCATCGCGGTTGCTCCCCTGCCCGCGCTGGGCGCCACAGCCCCGGGACGCATGCCAGCCACACCCCTGCCTGCTCTCCGTCACTGGGGGCGCATTTCATAATTGGGATGCCATTTCTGAGAAGACCCCCTGGTGCAGTCACAGACTCCCAAGCTTCACTCAGTGACAGAACTACCGGTATCAACAGAGGCTCCCTAACACTTTACCTGTAATTGTGGAACCAATTAATGACGGTGCTGGTCTTCAAGTTGAGCTGTGTGGCGAGCTCCTCAATGGTTTTTGGTGATGGGTATGGCTTTTGCTGATAGGCTCGCTTCAGAGCTTCTTTCTCTTCTGGGGCCAACACGACTCGCGGCTTCTTTAGCTGATGCTGCGGCTGTGGACTGGCCCCCTGGCTGTAATCGATGCCTGCCGAAGAAGACTCTGAAGGCTGGCTGTCGCTGACCGAGCTGTGCCTTCGTTTCATGTACGCTGAAAGACAAAAAGGAAACCACAGGGATCATTTCAGGCACAAAGCCAAGGAACTGGGAGAGCTGGCATGTATGAAAGGACAGATTGGTAAGCATATGGCAGTGTGGGTGCAGTGGTTAGAGTGCTGGGCTAGGACCTGGGGTGCCAGGGTTCAAATCTCCACTCAGCCATGGTGCTTGCTGGGCGAGCTTGGGCCAGCCACCATCTTTCCGCCTAACATACCTCACTGGGTTGAAATGGACTGAAATTGGAGTGGGGTTGGGGCAGAGAACCATGTATGACACTCTGAGCTCCTTGGAGGAAAAGTGGCATATAAATGTATTAGATAAAGGTAAAGGGACCCCTGACCATTAGGTCCAGTCGTGGGCGACTCTGGGGTTGCGGCGCTCATCTCGCGTTATTGGCCGAGGGAGCCGGCGTACAGCTTCCAGGTCATGTGGCCAGCATGACAAAGCCGCTCCTGGCGAACCAGAGCAGCACACGGAAACGCAGTTTACCTTCCCGCTGGAGCGGTACCTATTTATCTACTTGCACTTTGACGTGCTTTCGAACTGCTAGGTTGGCAGGAGCTGGGATCGAGCAATGGGAGCTCACCCCGTCGCAGGGATTCAAACCGCCGAACTTCTGATCAGCAAGCCCTAGGCTCTGTGGTTTTACCCACAGCGCCACCTTATCATAAACCAAAGCCAGGATCAGATTGGCAGAGCTCATGGCCACTCTTGCCCTGGGTCTAGCCATTTTTTAGATTAAAATGGTAGGCTGTTGGGGCCTCAGGGGAGCTGGCTGGCACTGCACTTTGCTTTGTAGCATGTGCCAATCGGCAACATGGCCCTTGATTGCCTGCCTGGCTGCCAGGCAGGGAAGGAAGTGAGAAAGAAAGGGAGGAGGCAGCAGAAATCACAGCTAAGTTTATTAAATTACTAAGTAACAACAACATGTGCAGTGCTTCACATACACTTTCTTGTAATCCATACAGAAATGCAGCAAGTATTAATATCTCTACTTTGGAGGTAGGTGTGTTGAGATTTTGCCCCAGGTCCATAGCTGCCAAGTTATCCCTTTTTTAAAGGGATTTTCCCTTTAAAAAAAAAGGGAAGAAAAAAGGCAAGAAAAGGGAAAACTTGGCAGCTATGCCCAGGTCACGGTGGTCACCTGCTGAGTTCTTGACAGAGGTATAATTTTGCACCTTAGACCTCATGATTCATAGACCCTTTGCTACACCAGTTTTCAATTTATGCTCAAGGGATGTCAGGTTGCAAACTTGCCCCAGAGCTCCGTAGATCTGGTATCAATCAGGGCTGACAGCACTGATGCTAGATGGAGCACGGTCCTAACTTGGTATAAGCCAACTCATTATAGCCATTTTACAGATGGGTATAGTTGCGAATGCAGCCTGTCTGTGTTGAGTCTCTCACCTGCTCAATAACCTGTACTGTAACTTATTCCAGGGGTAGCTAACGCAGCGTCCTTCATTGTCTACCCCAGGCTTATTTTCAAGTCCCAGTGTTCACGCCAAAGGTAAGACATGAACCAGGGGCTTTGTGTCCAATCTCTAAGCCACTGGGGCAAATAAATTGTATGCTAATCTTTTGGTAAGTCAGGATAAGCATTCCCAGCTAAGGATTTTTGGGGGGGCGGGGGGAGGGGGAGCAGCCAGGAGCTGAGGAGGGTCTGGTTCAGAATAAATCTCCCCCTGATTGAATATGATTAAATGGATGAAAATTTAAATGGGGGTGGCGGGGAACTAGGTGCTGTGAGTGTGCATGGTCACAGGAATAGTAGAGAGGCCAAAGCACTGCAGTTCAAACCAGAAGTGCCAAAGACAATTGAAAAGCTTCTGACAATGTACCTCACCAAAGACTCCTAAGTAAGCTTAGCAGTTAAGGATCTCTTATGGATCAGGGGCTGATTTAAGTTGCAGGAAGCAAAAAGTAGGAATAAATGGACAGTTCTCTGAATAGAGAGATGTAGAAGCAGAACCCCCCCCCCAAAAGATTGTTATTTTAACTTGTTCATAAACGGATCTAGAGTTAGGAGTTAAGTGTTGAGGTGGCCAAGTCTGCTGCTGCTGATACTAGATTGTTCAGGGTCGTTTAAAAACGTAAACAAGTATAAAAATGATTGATGCATGTCAGGGCAAAAAAAATAAATTACTTTCACAAATATAGTCATGGAGTCTGAACTGGTGGTGATAATTGTGCCTGGTCCATCACTGCAAGTTCAGACCCCAAGAGCGTGTAAGGTGAGAAAGATGTGCATAGCTGTAGGCATGATGGAAATTACCTTTCTTTTCCATGCGTTTCATGTCCATCAACTTCTCCACGTTGTTGGGATCGTTGAGCCATAGCTGCATGCGAACAAACGGCTCCCGGCCCTTCAAGCTCAGCTTGTGCCAGGGCTTGGGACGCGCCAGCAGATCTGAGACTGAACCTTGTGTTAGCCCCAGGATTGTCTCCCCAAACAGACGCTGACCTGCAAAGAAACCAAACATCAAGTTGTATTTGTGCCATGGGGAGAGAAGACAATGCGACAGGAGAAGGCAACACAAACACACACATACTACATAAAAGCAAAAGGGGCCCAATGTCATTAAAGAACAGAACACCAAGCCAGTTAAGCCGTTTGGGCTTGTCCTGAAAAGAGAAGTGGCACAGGGCCACCTCTAGGGAGGTGCAGGCAGTTTGTAGGGGAAATCCGCAACTCCTTCAACCCACTGGAAGCTGTTCTACAATTAAAAAAAATCCCAACTGCACCATGTCACATTGAAGGTGGGAGCTGGCCACATTTTATATTCCACGTAGAATTCCTGGAATTTACTGAGCCAGCACATCAGGGGGTAGCCTGCAATAAATGTCTTGCCCTGGTGTGCTTGTTTTCTGCATTAAGGGAGTGTTCTTTCTGACTCCCATGTCATGATACAGAAAGAAAAAGAATAATTTGTTTTTGTCAGAGCCTCCTCTTTTGACTCATTTCAGATTGATTCGCTTCTTGAACACGTAAAATAAAAGCAAGAGGACTCAATGACTTCACCACCAAACTTGGTGATGCCTGAAATCCTTTCTGATAATCTGCTCCGTATTGTTCCAATTTTGGTAGACGTGCTGCCGAAGCAAGCATGCCTGAACTCCTTTCTGCCCTTAGGATACTCAGTCTGGGTGCATTTGAACTTCTGTCCACTGATTGAACACCTGACACTCCTGAGAATAATGGGCTAGTATGCTGATAACACGCACAGGCCTAATTTTTACTTAATGCTAAGACAAACTATACCTTGGTGAGATCGAGCAAGCATGTAGTTACTCTACAGACAGCTAAGCTGTAGTTTGGTTCAGTGTTGTGTGTGAACGCAAACTCATGGTTTGCATTGATCTGAACAGCTATGGGCTGCAAACAAGGTGTGTCCTTGGTTTATTGCTAGTGGCTTGTTTGGGGAAGGCAGACCACAGGCCTGAGTTCACATACAATGCCAGGCGAAACCATGGCAGTGCAGCAACCGGAGAACTGGGGGCTGAGTGAAGCGGCTGCAGTTTTCTTTTTGCGCCTTCTCATTAAGAAAGTTTGGTTTAGTGTTTTGTATGAACCGAGCCAATGTTATTATTTCGGTATTATTATTATTTATCACTTATATAGTGCTCTTCAGGGTAGCTCAGTTGGTACAGCATGAGACTCTTAAACTTGGGGTCACGGGTTCGAGTGCCATATTGGGCAGAAGATTCCTGTATTGCAGAGGGTTGGACTAGCTGACCCTTGTGGTACCTTCCAGCTCTACAATTCTATGATTCTATGTACATGGTGCTTTTTAAGCAACCTTCGTTACATGAATGCACGTTTTCTCCCCACGCTTTCCCCATCTGCATCCCTACTTAGCTACGTTAAGTCTGATAATGACATTTCTTTTTTCTTCTCACGCATTTCCATGATTGCATATACGAAAGTGTGTCGGGGTCAGGACAAAGGGTACCAAAATCCATACCTGGGGTGCTTAAAACTTAGAATGTTGTGAGCAGCTCTGAGGACTCCAATCAAACAGTAGGACAGAAATCCACCGAATGGCCAGGCTCCAAATATTTAGACCTTGCCTGGGCAAGTGAGAGGTTTAATACTGCCTGCCAATTGGAGGGGTTGATCTTATTTCTTTCTACACCTGAATTCTGAGGAATGGGCTGTGGCAGTCCCATAAACACTAAATAGCTAAGACACAGCCTCATGGGCATGAGCTTCCTGCTTCAAACTTCAGGGTATTTGAAGAAAATGTTATCCAAAAGAGCTACAAGCACACAAAACCTCCAAGGCCACAAGCGGATGTAAAAGAACAGCCCAATTTTCACGAGTTTCTAATTAATCTGGGTGGTCTTGGCTTCCCCTTCAATGCTCTCTAAGCTAGCGGGTTTTGGTTTTCAGCTGGGAAAATTAAAGGATTGATTCCCCTGGCTGGGAACACTTCCCACTGTTTAAGGTGAGGACCCTACAACGGAGATAATGGAAACAAGGACCAGAAGCAGATTGAAACGATTTCCGACCTGTGTTTCCATCACTGGCTCCTGCCACTCAGAGAGCAGCAGATGCTCAAACTGTACTGCAGCTGGACTCCATAACAGCTCCATTCCATTAAGCTAATCGAAACCATTCAATCAATGACCCTAGTGATGCTCACCTTGGAGCCTTCCAAAGAATCTGCTAATAATTTCTCCTGAAAGTGTTTTTAAACTCTTAGTGCAGGTGGACTTCTGCTACTGGCCATGTGGAATTTAGTATGTATCTTCCTTTAGGAAAGATTCCTAGTGAACAATTCTCCCTTATAACCCTGCTTTAAGCTCAAGGCTTCGCTCCAATGCCTGGGAACAATGGCAACCCCACCCTGCCCTTTTGGCAACATGCTAATTATTAAGGCTCTTCATTTCATGATTACTGGGATGCTCCCATCTACTGTACTCTTGTTGGTGATCCCAGGCAAGAGAGTCAAAAGCGGGCAGAGATTACAAGGCACAGCAGAGATTGAAGCACCTCCTCTTCAATTGCCCATCCCATCCCATAGGTGTAATTTGTGCAGCAATCTTTTTTACACGAGGAAAAAACACAGTGACATTTCCACTTGGAATATGTACCCCTGGCTGGCTGTGTTTCAGCAACCTATGCCTTACTGACCACAAGGCTTGCTTTTCAAATCCAATAGTAACTGCAAACAGCCCTTTAGCTGAATCAGACCAAAGGCCTATTCAGCCTGTCACCCTGTTTCCTACAGTGACCTTGGAGAAGCCCATAAGCAGGGCACAAAGGCAATAGTCTTCTTCTCCTGCTACTGTCCTGCGGCAACCAATATTCACTGGTGCTCTGCCTCTGAAATTCAACCATCATACCTAGTAAACTGCTGTAGATTGGCCTAACAGGAAGTTGGCATATACTGCTAGACCATTAGTCCACCTCTCATCACCCCCTGCACTGATTGACAGCAGCTGTCTCTGGGGTTTCAGACAGGAGTCTTCCCTGGCTCTACCTGGAGATGTTTCTGTTTGGATGGTCTTTTCCCTTATCCATCCATCCATAATAATAATATAATAATAATTTATTATTTATACCCCGCCCATCTGGCTGGGTTTCCCCAGCCACTCTGGGCGGCTTCCATACATGAGTTGGTCCAATCTGCACACAACTTTTTTCCATGAAGCTGATGATAAAATGTCCTAAACAAACAAGCCCCTTTCAAAATTACAGTGGTGCCTCGCTTAACCAATGCCCTGCTTAACGAAATTTCCACTTAACGAAAGGATTTTTCGAGCGGAGGTTGCCTCGCTAGACGAATGTGTTTTACAAAACATTCGTCTAGCGAATCGCGGTTTCCCATAGGAATGCATTGAAATTCAATTAATGCGTTCCTATGGGCAAAAAAAATTTCAAAAAAATTTCAATGCATTCCTATGGGATTCGCTAGACGAATTTTTCGCTATAAGAAAAGACCCGTGGAACGAATTAATTTCGTCTAGCGAGGCGCCAGTGTATCTGAGTCAGACATCATTGCTGCACCAGCGAGATCCAAAATATAATTATGTGCTGTGTGAAGAACTTTAGGCTGTCCTGAATCCCCTGCCAAGCAATTTCACCAAGTGATCTCCAGTGTCTATTCTTGAGACCACATTCACACACAAAGATAAACCTATTATGATGTGCATAAGCCACAATGGTCATAAGACCACACTCTCCTATCCCCTCACATGCTGTCAGGATGGCAACTTTGGAAGCTCTAAGTTTACTAGACCAGGGCTTTCCATTTCCATTTCATCTGAACTGGGGGATCATGGTTCAACCCTAACTATGGCCAGTTTCAGTTTAAAAACAAATTGGTGGAGTATAAACACCGACAACTGGAAAACACTGGCCTGCGAGTGCTCCAACTGGAGAATAGCCTTGACCAAAGGTGGGCTTTGAAGACTCTCGAGCTCAGGACAAAAGGGAGAAACATGCTAAGAGGAAGGCAGGCTTAGCAAACCCTCACCATGATCAACTCCCACCCGGAAACCTATGTCCCCACTGTGAAAGGATGTGTGGATCCAGAATTGGCCTCCACTGTCACTTACGGGCTCACTGTTAAAACCATGTTTATGGAAGACAATTTTACTCGGCTACGAATGATCAACAAAGAAAGAAAAAGAAGAAAAACTGACTTCAAAGCATGGGACTTGCTTCTTTAAATTAGTCATAGCTAGTGCAATGTATTATCTACAGCAGGCACCCCCAAACTGTGGCCCTCCAGATGTTTTGGCCTACAACTCCCATGATCCCTAGCTAACAGGACCAGTGGTTGGGGAAGATGAGAATTGTAGTCCAAAGCATCTGGAGGGCCAAAGTTTGGGGATGCCTGGTCTACAGTCTTAATGAAGGAGGAAGCTGTGGTTCACAAAAACTGAAACGAAAAGCTTCTGAAGTCCACCTCAACCATGGGAGAGGAGGAAGCAAAGGACCCTGAGGCCCACTGCAGCTTTTGCACATCACAATAAGCCATAGTTTATGGTGCAAATGCAGTCTATTTTGGTATTTACCAGCACATCTCCATTGCTTAGAGATGTGGTTACATGTATATGTTATAATTCTGCAGAACTGCTGAAAATAACATCATCTTCTTGAATAATCTTAAGCTCTCATATAAAAGGGGGCGGAGTCTACAAATATATAGTTAAGTGTGGGCAAAACCTGATGAAAACTCAGAAGCTGACTTGGTGGATATAAGAATTTTGTGGCCGGAGTGCCCCTTTCAATGAGTAGCTAAGTCAGAATAGTGCAGAATAAATTACACAAAATTTAAGTGAAATCAGGCAAAGTTTGTTCAATTTGTGTAATTTAAGACAGGCCGATCACTTGGCTTTTCTCGATGAAGAGTTTGGTAACTCAACCCAGGAAACAGAGCAAACTCAGCCCCTATGCAGTGGTTAATCAGAATGTGACCTTGTGGCTGCTTAACGATCCAAGGCAAGAATGACCACACGGCACCTGCTCTGCTCTGCCCACCCCCCCGTCCCTTGCCAAGCAGTTGAGCGACTGAAGTTAAGACAGAACTACTACTGTAAGTATATAAAATTAGGGATCTCCTACATTTCAGAGAATGGCTCTGGAGGCGCTGTGAATCCTGCCACCATACTTTAAAGCAGCAGCTGACCAGGAGTTTGTTGCTCCTTCCAAATATATATATTTTTTCTATTTCTCCCTCTATCCCAGGAGTGGGGAGGATGTTGCCCTCCAGAAGTTGCAGGACTACAATTCCCATCCATCCCTGACAACAGAGGCCAACCATTTCTGGAGGGTCACTCAGGTTCTCCACCCCTGCTGTGTCCCTCCAAATAAGCTCTGCACCCCACAGGTACTTCTAAAAAGATACTGCTGTTTTCACTCAGTGTATCTTTTGTTGTTGTTGCTTTCTACATATTTTTGCTCTTACACCCTTGCTGTACTCTGTCTGTCTGTCTGTCTGTCTGTCTATCTATCTATCTATCTATCTATTCATGGTTTTTGGTTTTTATGGGGTGGACCTCAGCAACAGGAGCATGTTAACATAAGCATAACTAGTTATAAATTGTACCTGTGAGACATTTGAAAGGACACCTTACTTAAATATAGGAGATCCTGCCTGTGCAGATTCACACAGTACCTGCTAGCTATGTCATTGCTGGCACCTGGTTAACTTCCAGGCACAGTACAACGTGATTCTGTGCCCAGAAAAGAGCTCAAAACCATGGGTGGGGAACTTGGGACTTACTCTCAACCACATCTGGAGAGCTTCCAACCCCTGACTTAAATGGTCTGGTCTAGAGCAGAGGTCTTCTGCCTGTAGGAACAGATCCCTTAGCCACATTGCTGCTTGACTAGTACCACATATGGTAAACAGTGGATCCCATATTGCAATTTTAGTTTTAAAATTAATACATGTTTGGGCTAAAGGTCTTTCCTAGGTCTACTGGTAGGGAGTATCTTATTTTACATTATCAAAATGTACGTACTACTTGATTGTATTAAACCCTCTAAGTGGGCTTAGAGATTGCCTCTTTTTTGTACAAAGCTCACTGATACATGCATACGGTCATCTGGTGAGATCCTGCCCCTGGGCTCTTGGCTTCCCGTGACTATGAAGCTGAAACTCTGTCCCTGTCAGCCCTGCACTTAAGATCTTCTAATGAGAGCCTGCTCCAAAATCCAACTTACGGGGAAGCTAACTTCACCAGGAAGAGGCCAGCCTAATATTTTTTAAACAAATAAGCGTATTTATTTGCTGCCATCTCACAGAACATCAGGGCAGTGTACAGCAACTTTAAAAAAATCCTTTAAAAGTGGAACGGACTCCCTCTGGAAGTTGTGGACTCTCCTCCCTAGGAAGTTTTTAAGGAGAGGCCATCTGTCATGGATGCTTAATTGATATTCCTGCATTGCAGGGGGTTGAAGCAGGTGACCCTGGGTCTTCCTTCCAACTTTACAATTCTCTGATTCCATGAAAAGTAATTTTTATTTTATTTCGCAACATTTATATACCGTTTGGCTCTAAAAGCCCTGATGCCCTGGAATTTCCTTCCAAGAGGAGTTGGCTAAACCTGTAGCCTTTCAGATGCTGCTGGCCTAAAAAACTCCCATCAGCTCAGCCAGCCCAACAACTGGGAGGGCTGCAGGTTAGCTAGCCCTGCCATGCAGCCTCCTCCGTGCTGTCTTTCAGGAAACGTTTTAAAAATCTGGAAACTCAGATTCTGCCTTGCTACTGCTGCCGTATGATATACTGTGGTGTGCTGTTCTGTTCAACTGTACATTTATGTGGTTTGATCTTTTTTATCATTGCATATAATTTCACAATGTTTTACTTAACTGCTTGCTAAGATGCAAGTGTTTGTGTGGAGTTTTAGAAATGTAGACAGAATGGATTGGATCCAGAGGACATGTGTCTGCCGCAGGGTTGGCAGAAGCCAGTTCCCCACCCCCACCCCACCTCCTCCTAATCGCAGCTTTGCTTACTAAACTAGTGGTCTTAAACTAGAAAAAGAAAACGAAGGAGAGCTGCTAGCGACCTTGGCTGAGACAGATACAGACAACCAGGGGCCCCAAAACAGAGGTGCTTCCGCCCTTAGCTAATCTAGAGATTTAGGCAAACAGAGGGCAAAAAGGAAACATTGAAATATTGTTCCACACCTAATGCAAGGTTTGGGGTACATTTCTTGCCTCTTCTGCTGCGTTTTAGGCTTGTCAGCCACGCTGTAGAAAAACAAAAATCATGGAGGGGGAAAAAGATTTATGTAAAGTGACATCAGAACAATAGTTAATAAAAGCACTTTTAAAAATGTTCCTCCTGGAGCACAAGAGGACACAGAATCAGGGACCCTGGTTTTCTGCACACTCTGAAACACGCTGAGAATTTGGCTTCCAGTGTAGAATCCAGAGGAGCCAACCTATTCTGGAGAAGCCCCGGCTTAATTTTTATTTTATTTTTAAAAGTGAGCAAGCTTCTAGCTCTCAAGGTTAGGGGGGGGGAACTGAAAAAAATGTATTAATCTGTTAAAGTTCCTGAAACTAGAAGGGGTCTGGGTGGGTGGAAGGGGGAAGGGATGATTTTACAGCTCCCTGATCCTAACTGCAGCCCACCAATTCACCCAGAGTACCCAAGCACCTCCTTCCCCTTTACGGACTTTGTCGCTGTACTAATTTGCAATTTGGAGTACATCTTCTAGAGCAGGTGGCAGTGCCTTAAATTGCTAAGGACCCACCTTAGATTTTGCCAAGTTTGCATCCATCATCTGTGCACCCACAGTCAATTGTTTCTACCTGCACAATTTATTCCGCTCGTAGTAAACCTGCTGCTTTTGGCTTTTCTGGTTGCAGAATGACTTACAGTAAACCAGCGTCCCTGCATATATAGCATGCAACGACAATGCACCCAAAACCCTACAGGCCCTCGTCTGCATCACCCTTTCAGACTGGCAGGATGTGACTTCACCCCAACAGAATGGGAAACCCATCATGTTAAGTTCTGTCAGTTTGAGCAGTTTAAGCTACAGGTCCTGGCATGACTGGAGTACAGTCCCACAAATTTCAATAGCATTGAGTAGATAGCACATTTTAATCTAAGATGGCAGTCAAGTTATTCTGCAACTGGCTAAGTACTGGGAAGCCAGAATTATGGAAGGCTGCCATTTGGAATGAGTCGAAGCTAAGCTTCTGAAAGGGTCATATTAACTCATATTAACTAAGAGAGAGAAGGGATACCTAAAGGGTAGCCCAATTTCTACATCAAGAACTGCACATTTTCTGATGACATGTACTCAATGGACCCAATTTACACCTGGTTTTGGTACCATCAGAGCAACTATGCTGCGTTATCAGAATTTCTGTAACCAATACAGCTTGGTTGTGTAAAGATGGGTAGATAAACATTATACACATTTTCTGCAATTTTAGAAAAATGTATTTTTTTCCAGCATATCCATAGCTGTTAATACCAAAATAGTTTCTATACCCGTCCCCCGCCCTGGGAGTAATAAGAAACTGATCAAAGACAATCTGCCTCTGCCCTACTCCACATGAATAAAATTCCCTGACATCTTAATTTTACCAAGTTACCAGTTTTCCCCCTTCACAGTGACATAACCAGTACAGAGGGATGCCTACAAATATGAGATCTCATTGTAAGGAATGGTTGTCATGGAGTATTGGCTCTTTCGCCTTATCCCGCAAAGCAGTGTGAACTGTGATGGAGACGGCTGCCAGCCTGCAACCCAACTAATTGTAGAATGGGTCCCCACTCTGGGTTGGGGAAATCGAGAGCAGTGGTTCCCAATTAGCTAAGTACTGGAGACCCCCTGTTTTTCAAAACAAATCATCGACCCCCTACTTTTGATAGCTTTATGGTAGTTTTTGTTATGTGAATGAATGGTGCCACAGAACCCCTGGGTGGGTTACGTCCGCAGACCACCAGTGGGGAACGGCTGATCTAAAGTGTTAGGAAACCATGCCAGTCGCTTCCTGTTTCTGCACAACAACTTGATCTCATGCCATTCCAGTAATGTGCGGATCACGGAATCAGCTGGGATTGCTAGGATCAGGTGGGTACTGCCATGCTAGTGTGTGCAGGCACACAATCCAGCTGAGGCTGGAACGGTCAGTACCTATGTGATCCTGGCCAACCCTCTAAATTCAGTCATCTAAGTATGATGGGATCCTACCCCAGGGAAAGCGCAATCATGCCCTTTAATGTAGTCGTTGAGATGTAGCCACAACTAAAAGGAAAGATATCTGTGAGAAGGACTCCAACCACATCCTTCCTGGAAATCTGCCCTGAACCACAAGCAATGAATAAACCCTCTATTCCTGTGCCACAATAGGAACTACCTCTGATAATGCACTCCAAATGCAGCCACCTAATCTATGGATATCTAAGAGAGGCCTTGCTAGAAGCAACATAGAATGCAACATGCTCCATGCCCACATGTCGTCACCTCACATGGGAGTTCTTTGCCATATGGGTGGTAATACATACCTTCTTGATTTCCACCTCCAGGAAATTCCCTTCTTCCAACAACTAAAATAGCTGTCTGGTCAGTTCAGCCCTTTCAGACCTGGAACTCACTTTTCACTGACTACAGCAATGGGCCCATTTTAAATGTTTACTGTGTATGCCAAACTTTTTGCCTGTTTCTCCTACTTTCTCCTTTTTTAAAAAGAAAAAGAACAAGAAGTGGCAACGGTGCTAGTGGTACAACTCATAGGAAGCTGGAGCATGACTCAGTTTTGGTCACACAAGCCACTGAAGAGCAATGATCTGAAGCATTAAAAAAATTTTTTTATTAAAAAAGAATGACTCTGTATACAGTACTTGGGTGCTTTTGATTTGCTTTCCCCAAATCTTGGAATCAGTGTCCACAGCAACAAAGCCACTCATCATATAAAGAACGCTGAGATATGTGGCATTTGGACAATGACCTGAAGTAACAAGCAAATTTTCCAGGAACCGTATTAACTTCATCTAGTTCATGGAATAGTTTCCAATTGACTTGCTCCTGAACCAGTTACCTGAGCTGGCTTTAAAAAGTTTCCTGTTCCCAACATTATTTGTAAAAAACAAAGAATCTTTTTTTTAAAAAAAGAACTGTTCTCTTAGAACCATCAGGAGTAGTAAGAAGAGATTTACCCAGGTTGTTGTCTGTGAGCACCTCTTTGACCCGCTTTGTGATGCCGTAGGTATCCAGTTCTGGTGACATAGCGACCAATTCTTGAATGCTGAGTGATGAATGGCCAGAGAGGGGCAATGGCGTTGTGGACTGCGACTCTGAAGCAGACGCCTCACTCGACTCCTGCAGCTTGCCCTCCTTACTTGTCTCTATGGCAGGACACGGCTGCTGGACCAGTTCCGTAAGGCTCTTCACAGATTCGCTGGAGCTCATAGGGGACTCAGGAGCAGGACTGCAACTGGCAGATGTCTTTGGGGTGCTTTCTGCAAATCAGCAGGGGAAACAAATAGGGAAAACCTGGCTTAGGCAAAAGACTACTTCATCAAGGTCTTCCTTCCAGACTTCTTATTGCTTATAAGAAAAGTCAACAACCTCCTGTTCTCAAAGTTCACCCGTATCCCCTTCATTTCCCACTTTCAGAAATTCCCAGAAGGTTTGCTTGCATGCAACCTGTAACCCCAGTCTATGGTGCCATGATTTAAATACCAATTTGGAGAAACCATCCTTGCATGTACATCAATGCAAAAAGTAAGCAAACCAACATTTCAATACTATAAAAGAGACACACGTAGCAATTAACATGCAAAGCCTATCTTATTCTAAGGCAAACCACGGACTCACCCCCCCCCAACTCTGCCAGGCAGCAGCTTTCCAAAGTTTCCAGTAGAGACTGAACCTGGGACCTTTTGCATGCAAAGCATGTCCCCCACCATGTAGGTCAGCAGTCCTACATAATACACCAGGAGCCTGGCGCTCCATATTACTAGAACCCTTATTAGTTCTGTATTATCTGAACCTGGAAGAGTGGAACATTCGGCCTTTTATTTTCTACAAAATTCTAAACACAACCAACAATACAAATGAAAAACTTGCACCAGTGCAAGAATGTGGCATTTCACCTTCATAAAGTTGATGAAAAGATGCAAGGGAACCCCCAAACAATGCCACATTTCCCTTACTCCTCCTCAAGTGTATATATTCAGTTTGTCTCTGCCATTTCTGCCATTTCCCATTCTTTTTTGGTGATGAAACTAGCCAAAACTGAGCCAGAAATGGCACCTCTTTTGGGGGGGCTTTGCAAATGGAAGGAACAGGAGGGAGGCTTCACTTGTAGGGCTTCAGCTGGTTAGGGTGTGTATGTATTTATGTGCATTTTTCTGAGGAGGGGGCTCCATGGCTTTCATCAGATTCTCAGAGGGGGTCTATAAGCCAAAGAAGATTGAAAACCCCTGTCTTTGGAAGGAGAAGGCCTACGGGTATGAAGGAGACCAGGGTGGGTGGGGAGAAGGGAGGGTGGGCTTTTTACTTTAAAGCAAAGGAAGATCATGCGGGTGCTGCCACCTTGTGAAATGCCTGGAAAGAAGCAGGTTTTGAGATTTCTCTGCTTCACCCAATCTTCTTCACGCCAACAGAACTTATACTTGCTACAACTAAGGATTGAGTGACTTGAGAAGCAACACACAAACGAGATTTTTTTATTTATTTTAAAAAAACCTCTTCCCACCTCTGCAGGTGATGGGCTTCCTTGTCGGTGCTGAAGCCAAGTGGAATGATCAGGACTCAAGCAACACAAGCTGGTTTCTTAAAAGCTCCCTGTGTACCACTCCTTCCATTTCTATCTTCTTCAGGAATCTTATGGCTGTTGCTAACAGCAGTACATTAAAGGAGCCTTTAAAAAAACCCTCCGGCTTAACACCCGTGTGTGTGTGTGTGTGAGAGAGAGAGAGAGAGAGAGAGAGTGTTGCATGTTGCTAATTATGGTTTAATATTAATTATGGTTTAATATGACCTGGCAACTCCCCCCCCCCGGTTGCTTGCCCCAATTTTGCCTGCTTAGTGCTAATGCTGCTCTTCATCTGAGAGCCCTTGCTGTTGGACAAACCATGCATTTCTCTGCTTTTCCTCTATGATGCCCTGCATTTTCTGATAATTGGTGTTTGTGTGTGCGCATGCGCTACTTATGACTTGATTTGATTTGACATGATGTGATAAGTGCAGTGATAGCTGTTGCAGATTTTTATGTGGGCATACTCAGCAAAGAAGTGGATTGTACCCTCGATACTGTGATGCTTGAAGGAATATTATTATCTGAACCTGTTGGTAAAGGAGCTGCCTGTTTTTTTACTGGGATTTATTTCTGCCCTGGCAACAGCAGTGATCCCATGCATCATGTAGCTGGCTTAAAATAAGTTACTGTTGTATTGTGGAACCATCTTATTCAGTAATAAGAGAGGTTTGTCACCGATGAGCAAGGTGCACACTGTACATGGTTTTTCCTTTTATTTCTGAGGCTCATAGATCCTAATTATGCCCCCCCCCGCTCAGATCTATATGAGGAAGCTGTGGATGACCAGGAGGGGTTGGTGGTGCACATATAAACCTTTATTATTATTATTATTATTAACTTTGAACAGGAACTTGAACACATTCCTGCTTACCCAGACATTGATGGCCGAAATATACCGTTCCTGGCAACCTTGAAATGGTTAGCTGTAAGGATCTGTGATTGTTTTAAATATTTTAAAGATGTTATGGATGTTTTAAAAATGCTTTAGGTTTGCTTTAAAACAGGCTCTTACTCTTAATTGAATTGTTTTGCCACTTTAGTGTTTATTGCCCAGGGCTCCTTTGGCAGGAACAGAAGTACAGAAATGTGAAAGATAAATAAAAATAATACAGAAAAGACGGAGTTGTAAGTTGCAAAATTAGTTATCCTGCACACCTCCCTTTGTGGCTCCGGGGCCACAATGCTAATAATGCATTTGCCACCATCAGCAGTGCTGGGAGGAGGGCTGCTTGGTGAGAGCAATATACAGTGGTACCTCGGGTTAAGAAGTTAATTCGTTCTGGAGGTCCGTTCTTAACCTGAAACTGTTCTTAACCTGAGGTACCACTTTAGCTAATGGGGCCTCCTGCTGCCGCGTGATTTCTGTTCTCATCCTGAAGCAAAGTTCTTAACCCGAGGTACTATTTCTGGGTTAGCGGAGTCTGTAACCTGAAGCGTTTGTAACCCGAAGTGTCTGTAACCCGAGGTACCACTGTATATGGGAAGGAAGGAATGTGGGAATGACACCCCCCCCTTCACCAGAAAACTGCTTTTCCTCAGTGCAGGAAATCAGAGAAATTTGGCGTCAGGGACAGGGAGGGGCTCAGACACCCATGGTGGCTACATGGAAGTCCCCTAAGTGCCGCATCCAGCCTGCAGGTTGCTCAGATGTGCTGTATTACCAAAACTAAGATGAAATAACTCCCAGAATTCTGTCCACCCGCTCCGTCCCCCCCCCCCCGCTGGTATGACTCTGTATTTTTATTCTTATTTTTGTTATTATTGCTGCCCAGTTTCTGACCTTCGATCAAGGTCAGGGCTGAAATGAAACTCTATGTTGCTTCTTAATGAACGATCTTTCGTCAGTAAACAAAAAGAGGTGTCAATATATTAACTTCTGACAGCAGAGCAAGAAAAGTGGCGTAGGAGTTGGGAAAGTAATTGCCAAAGGAATGTCTCATTAAGTAGCACAGACAAACAGTCTTGGTTTTGTTTTCTCCCTGTATGGCAAATAAAAAACCCAGCGAGTATTAACATTTCTTTCAAGAGCACAGAGCTGCCAGGACATACTGTCTGTCTCATTCTTGTGAAGAGCTTCACAAGAACTGTCCTCTTCCAGAAATGCACTTCTCATAAATTTGCACGATGCACATTCTCCAATATTTCGTGGGCAGAAATGGTGTGTCCCTGTAACCACCCTGTTCTCAGAGCAAAATGATCAATGCTTCACTTCTTTCCAAATTACTGCAAATTCCATTTACATTTTTTCTTGAAATGGACCCCTACTGTTTTTCTTTAAGTATTTAAATTTCACCATGAGTCTGGCTGAACTTACTGGTGGCAGAAGGGAAGCTGCCCACAGGTATTTTGCGATCATGTGTGTGCACTTCCCTGTTCTTGGAAGGAGTAGCAGTAAACTGGGATGGGAATCAGTGGCCTTCCATATGTTGTTGGCCTCTCAACACCCATCAGTACCAGCTAACACAGTCAGCAGCTTGAAATTAAAGAGGCCAGCACTGGGCCTGCAAGGGCCATTGGGTTTGATTTGTTTTGTGCTTTGGGAAGAGTCTCCCCCCCCCACATGAAAGCTTTAATGCCTATTAAGGCTGACATTCTAGCACATGCAATTATTACTAATCTATTGTGTTTTTAAAGGTATTTTTTTCAAAATATTTTCTGATTATCTAAACTTTTTTTTTTTTAAAAAAAGATTGCTAGACACCTTTGGTGCTTGTAGAAGAAGAGCAAGGTAAAAACTGTAATGAAATAAATAAGTAAAAGAGAATGGTCTCTGCTCCCTTCCCCAACCTTCAGGAAGGAAAGAAGGAAGGAATTTAAATACATGTGTCCATGCAAATGTGTGAAATGATCCTTACTCGAGAATGGGCTGTGTCCAACTAATATACAATGGTACCTCGACTTACGAAGGCGATCCGTTCCGCGGCGCTCTTCGTAAGTCGAATCCTTCGTAAGTAGAAGCGTCCATTTTGCGCAGGCGCAGACTGCGTGCGCGGCAAAAATACTTCCTGGTTTGCCGACTTCGGAAGTCGAAACATTTGGAAGTCGAGGCATTCGGAAGTCAAGGTACCACTGTACTACCTTGGCTATTTTACAGACAGGCACACCATACCTTTTGATGATAAATAAAACAAATATAAAAAGGACACAGGGTGGTAGAAGTTTGTCCCTGGCCTCCTTACTGAAGAAGCTCATGCTTGTGAAGTTAAACTCTTTCTGCCTAAGATTTGTCTGCCTCATGCATTTTCTTCAGGACAACCTTCCCTGATCATCTCGTTCCTAGGAGGTGCAAAAGTCCTTTCCAAACATTATGACATTGAGTTAGATAAAGTGAGTAGCACTGTAATAAATCAAAGCTATTTAATAAAAATTACTGAATCACTTTTTTTAAAAAAAGTATCAAATAATTGTATTTAGAAAAAGGTGTATTGGCATTCCCACAAAGGTCCTTTTCAACTCAAGTAATTGGATTTCTTACTTCATCTTTTTAAAAAACAGCTTATGAAAGATGCAAAGGAGACGCCCCTCTTTTCCTTTAAGCCACCGCAGTCCATATGTAATGTTTAAGGCAATAAGAATGTTAGAGATCTAATTTCTTTTCTCTGCCTAGCCTCAGGTCGCTGTGCAGCTGCATCCAAAGCCCAACAAATGTTATTTTTGTATTTGAAGCAGTGAACGAATGGCAGTGTAAATTTGCCCTGATTCACCCATGCGAGGGACCAATTTGGCAGATCATCCATCTTGTTCACTGTACACTGTCAGGGATGGCATGAATTTCGTACATGATAAACAGATTTCTCCTCAGATCTGTGTCCTTTAACCCACAGCAAGGTCAAAATGACGGCTGCCTGGTTAATAAAACTGCATGGTGCTGGTTCAAGCCCCCACTCTCTAATTTCGTCCCTGGTGCCAGCTTAAAGAAATTGCAAACTACAGCAGCTGTGAATTTTCCATGCAAATCTCGGACCACACAATGCAAACACCACACAGAAATAATACTGGTGTTGGATGGAAATAAAAGAAGAAATGATGGAGAACAATTTGGGAAGGAGGAGAAAGTCAAGTCAGGACTAAAGGAAAGTATTGCCTACCTTTTCCAACCTGCATGCACCCAAATCCGCTGTCAGCCCAAACTTTTGATTACTGGTGAAATGTTTATATTTTTTGCATTTGCTTTGTTTTTTTTTTCATGAATCAGAAACACACAAAAGGGTATGAGTTCTCTCTACCCCACCACAAGAAAAAAATTCATATATTCAGTATGTGATTTCTACAGCCTGCATTCGTAGGGGTCACTATGTGTTCTGGACAGTAGACTAGGGAAATTAAGGGAGAAGGGTGTAAGAGAAAGGATTGGAATATTTTGCCCCCCCCCCCAAAAAAACCCCAAGCTGTTCAAAGATGGTCAGGCTCCTCACTAGGGATGGTGCTATCTAGCAGTTCAGGGTTGCTCAACCCTCCTTTCCATTTATAATATGAGCCCAAGGTGGCTTGTTTGAATAATTAAAACAATGGTTTTAAATAAAATAAAATAAAATAAAAATAAAATGCCCAGCCCAAAAAATACATGTTAAAAACAGTCCAGAGCAGCAGATAAAAAGCACCAAAAGTAAGATGGCCAGACACTACAAACAGGCTTAATACCTGCCAGAAAAATAATAATCTTCAAATTGTTGTTTCCTCTTGATTCAGAGGATCTCCCCATGGTACCCGACTTCCCTTGTCCTGCAGGAGCCAAAAGGTGCAGAGTAAGGTTAAGGCCCTTTACCAACCGGCCAGCTCCTCTGAGAAGAGGTAGGGGCTTTCTACACGACCTGTCATACATATGCTTTCCATCCTATTAAGGCGCTTGTACAGACAACAGCTGTCTCTGCAGGACCCTGGGAGCTCTCTAAGGTCCTGCAGGTAGTTTAACTGCCTTGAACTCCTACCTTGGCCTCTTGATGGGGCATAAAGATATGTATATGTATATACATATATCTATGGGCATAAAAAAGATAAATAGACAGTCCCATCAAGAGTGACCACAATCAATAATGTGGTGGCAAATGTAACTATTTTTGCCTGTGTTGGGAAGCGGTGCTATTTGGGGTAGTGAAATGCTTTGCCTCGTTTTAGGGTCTGGATTTATAGGTAGCTGTGGGTTAAACCACAGAGCCTAGGGCTTGCCGATCAGAAGGGCGGAGGTTCGAATCCCTGCGACGGGGTGAGTTCCCATGCTTGGTCCCAGCTCCTGCCAACCTAGCAGTTCGAAAGCACGTCAAAGTGCAAGTAGATAAATAGGTACCGCTCAAAGCAGGAAGGTAAACGGCGTTTCCATGCGCTGTTCTGGTTCGCCAGAAGCGGCTTTGTCATGCTGGCCACATGACCTGGAAGCTGTACGCCGGCTCCCTTGGCCAATAATGCGAGATGAGCGCCGCAACCCCAGAGTCGGTCACGACTGGACGAAATGGTCAGGGGTCCCTTTACCTTTAGGGCAGCAAAGTCTCCTCTCTGTACCTTGCACCTTTTAAACATACTCATTGTGGGGGCAGGAGGTCTTTGTGTGAGTGTTTGGTGTCTGTGGTGGCCATTCATCTCCCATAATGCCTCAGCCTGCGTGGAATTATGCTGCAGACCTTCCAGTCCTTAACTGCCCCCTTTCCCCCACCCCCTTTTAAAAAAGCGAGCTGAATGATTTTGCTCTCCAAAAGTTGAAATCCGTCTCCCCCAATCAGCAATCCACAAATGGTGTGAAGGGCATTTTGGCCTACCCTTTTCAAAACAATCCTGTCTGAACTTGCCTTTTGTGGAGCTGCTTGCTGACCTCCACTCTGCCAGGCTTTCTTTGGGAAATGTGTTGCTCTGAAGGGGCAAACCTGAACCAGCCAGCCTGCCCTCTTAGCGGGCTCATAAATAAAGTTGCTTTGCAGCACGATCAATCAATATTTATTGGTTTAGGTTAAAGGTTGTAACAAAGAAGGTGGTACACGAAATGACAAACTGTAAATCAGACAAAATGACAAATCCCAATACGTACACACAAACCTGTGAATCAAAGATTTGACTGGCTAATTTGATGCACTCTATGAATTCTGTCCCCACTGCAACTCTGTCCTCTGTCTCAAGCTCTCCTTTCCAAGGAGTCTGTATAAGCTTCTTTGTTCTCTGTTCCCAACTGAATTAATTTTCTTCTAAGCACATCCTAACCTTTCCCCATTCTATCCAAAATTATGCCAGGAGGTTCAATTGTACAGTTGGAAGGGGCTATGGGGGTCATCTAGTCCAACTCCCTGCAATGCAGGAATCTTTTGCCCAATGTGGGGCTTGAACCCACAACCCTGAGATTAAGAATCTCATGCTCTACTGAGTGAGCTATCCCAACATTCAATGACTGGGGCTCTGTAGGCAGTATTCTATATTCTGTGATGTCAGACGATGGCTCAGCGGGCTACTCAGCAAATTTAGTCAATCACCATATTAAAGAAGGTATTTTATTAACAAGGCCACTTTCTAGACAAGCTAGAAAGTCAAACCTTTCTTTGTTTATAGAAAATCCTTGGTGTAAATTGAGGAATCCCTTTCACAGCTATTTCTCAAGCAATTTTTATTATTTTATTTCCTAACGGGGGTTGGTTTCACCTTTGGTTAAAACAAATGACCGTAAAATGATCTAAGAGATCACTTGGAATGTACCTGGAAGTCGCACCCATCTGCAAGTAGTAGGCTAAAACCAGTTTAGCTGGCCTGATGGAAGTCATTCAGATTTCTCTCAGCAGTTTCGATTTCACGGGGCTCAGAAACTGCTTTGGATTTGGAAGACTTCTGAAATTCCCATGGCTAGTACTGTCTGAACACTTACCATGCATCCCTGTGATAAGGGATCAGCCAAAATATCGTACACAAAATACTGCAAGGAAACCAGGAGTTTCCAGGAGCCTTTCTTTCGAAAGGAACTGGTCCTAGAAAAAGTGACCCTGGATTTCCCACCATGTGGGGAACGGGGGGGGGGGGGTGTAGAACAATGCGCAAGATGAAAAGGAAGTGGAACACATGTGGACACGTTCATTCTCTCATTGCTTCTCAAATCACAGAAACACACCTCTTTCCTCAAAAATCCAACAACACCAGGCTCAAATATTTGAAAAGTGACACTGAAAATTCTATGATACTCGTGAACAAATAGAAGACATTTTCAACAGTGTGTGGAGGATTGATTCCGCAGTGCGCAAGCATGACAGAGGCTTTACATGATACATTTGCTCAGCACCTGTATCACTCAGCTCTCTGACAGGACAAAGAGCCAAATCCGGGGTGTGTGTGTGTGGCTGAAAAAAAGCAGCAGCAGAGAAGGTCCGATGGAGGGCTCTTTTGTGCAGCCGCAGCTTCCCTGATCTGAGCCTCTAGTAAGAAGGCAACACAGCTTAAAGTGACATTTTTTTTGCCTACAATAAACAGGGGTTCCAAGCAAGTTTGTGTTTAGAAGTAGTGAGGAAGCAGACTTCCAAGCAGACTAGCACCGCAATAGAGCATTCCTTAGAATGAGGCTGCGTGAAAAACAATGGAGGGAGTCGAAGTTCCAATAGCCATAGCTGGAGGGCCACTGGTTCTCCAGTTCAGTTCTAAACCAACCAATACAGTGGTACCTCGAGTTACGAATGCCTCAGGTTACAAACTCCACTAACCTGGAAGAGTTACCTTGAGTTGAGAACTTTGCCTCAGGATGAGAACGGAAATTGTGTGCCGGCGGTGCAGCAGCAGCAAAAGGCCCCATTAGCGAAAGCACGCCTCTACAGTCATACCTCAACATCCGAACGCTTAGACTTCCGAAGGTTTCGACTTCCAAAGTCGACAACCCCGGAAGTCTTTTCGCCGTGCGCGCCTGCCGTGCGCGGTTGGCACATGTACAGAAGCACAAAATCACACTTCGCGCATGCACCGACCGCACACTTCGACATCCGAAAACCTCGACTTATGAAGATGGCCGCGGAACAGATCGTCTTCGTAAGTCGAGGTACCACAGTAGCTAAGAACAGTTTCAGGCTAAGAACGGACCTCCAGAACGAATTAAGTTCGTAACTAGAGGAACCACTGTACTTAAATAGGGAACTACTGTGGATGGTGTGTGCCCAGGCCTCAGAAGAGAGCAGAGGTCTGTGCCATCCGCTCCTGAGGATTGGCAGGTAGCACGAGGTCAATGGATTGGCCAGGCTTGGCATAAACAATTGTCTGGTCAATGGACCTGCTGCACCTCAGGACCCTACTTGCAGATCAGGTGCCTTAAACTTGAAGGTCCCTAAACTGGGGGAGGCAACCCTTTCAGTTCAGGGTCTGGCATGACCACCTGCAATGGCTGTCTCACTCTGGTATGGGACAGCTTTTCTTCAAGGAGCAGCAGGAGGAGTCTAAAAACTCATCCTTACCTGCCAGCCAGAGACAAGGTATTGAACCCATGTATATAACCGTGTAGGAACAAGTGCAGGCCCCATGCACAAGAGACCACGGAAAGAAAGACAGAAAACAACAGCAAAGACAAAACCCACCCATACACATACAACTGGGGGGAATTGCTAAGGAAGGAAATGAGAAATACTACACTCTCCAGATAGCAAGCAGACAAAGGCCATGTTCAATCGGAAACTGGAGTGGACTGAAAAGCAGATTCACTATGATTTGCCAAGAAATGTCTACCATTGATCTGATCCACTATTTAAATTCCAGTGCACAGCCCTCGATCTCCAGTAATAATAACCCAAATTCCATTTAGTGTTCATTTGAGCAGTCAGGATAAAGTCATTTCTTATTATCTCCCCACTGTGTAAAAAACAGCTTGAAGGTAGGAAGTCAGCAAGCATTTCCACCAAAAAGTAATTATCGGGAGTGACATTTTTACTGCTGGCGTGCCATAAGGCGGACTGCGCAGTTGGAAGGACAAGCCGCTGAAGCAAAATGACAGGCCATGCCGTGACATTCCAGCAAAACCCAGACATTATTTTCCTGGCGGTTGGGTCTGATGTACCACTTCTCATTAAGTCCAGGGCCTGGGCTTCAGGTTCATGCCAAACTAGTCAAATCCAAAAGTTATGTATAAATTAATACCGGGGGGCGGGAAAGGACCAACCAGAGAGGGCAGGCAGCTGTTGTGAACTTCTGCTGGGAAAGGGTTCCCTGCTCTGGCCATGGCATCAAAAAGAAATCGGAAACACATGGCTGTGGAGCGTCTACCAAGGGCAGTTCAGGGTCTCTCTTTACCTTTTGATACACCTTTAGGGGGTGGGGAAGAAATCTGAGGATTGCCACAGCAGTGGTTTTCCAAGTTTCTCTTGAGAAAACCTTTTCCATATAGGCTGGGCTGTCAAGGGACCCCTGCATGGCTGCCATGGATTTTGGGGGCACACTTTAAGTCACACACTCATGCCACAGGTTAGGCCCACTGCCACTCTGTGTGAATAAAGAATGTTGGGGAAGATCAGGAGTCGAGGGCAAAAGTGTTGTCCAAGGTAGTTTCTCTGCTATTATTGATCTTTTTGCCGAAGAACCTCCATAGCCCCCCCACAACTGAGCTTGAAAACTGATCAAGAGGGACATGAGCTGCTCAAAGGGGCCAGTGATGGCAGTCTTGATGTCATCAGGATGAGACAGACTGCTAGACACAATAGCAACATCCAGTCAGGGATATTGCCTTCCCTTGTTAAGCCGGGATTCACAGGCAGACCATCCCCAAATCTACTCACTCAAGTGCAGAGGCCAGCACAACCAATAACTTTCCCATGTGCTATGCCAAGGTATATTTGTTTGGGTACATCTTTTGCTGCTCCATGTCTTAGGTGTCACTTAACGCAAGGTGCTATGAAACACAGCTATGTCTACCCCCTCCCTTCCCTAATGGTTTTCACAATATGGGCATTTTCCCATAAAGGTGCTCTGTTTTATTATTGCCCTGACCCAAACCCAAAGGATGGGGGACGATGACGACAAAATAAAAATGGAATGAATGAGATTCCATAATAGTGTGTAATGGAACAAGAGTCAATGATTTGCTTTTGATACCCTAATTCTGCTCTGTGGTAATGTAAACCCACTGCTTTTTATCCTTTCCGAGAGAACTTTCCCTAAGGATGTAAGAACAGCCCTGCTGAATGAACTGAAAGGCAATCTAGTCTAGCATCCAATTTTTTTATAGAGGCCAACTTGATGCCTTTAGAAAACCCCCAATCAGAGCACAAAAGTAGTTCTCATATTTTCTGTTCCCAAATGTACACTGTTTGTGACACAGAGGTTAGATCAATCCTCCTCCATGATTTTGTCTAATCCTCTTTTAACGTAATCTAAACTCAGAGGTCTTTGTCATGCGCCTTTGTCATGCACAATGAACCATCTAGCAAACTGAGAGGACCCCACTTTCTCTCTTTAAGTCAAGCTGCTGTAGTCCCATGAAGTGCAGTAAGACTTGAACTAGTATTCTGGATTACTTATTATTATTATTATTATTATTATTATTATTATTATTATTAAAGTTTTTTCCTTGTTCTATATTAATTTTATATTATTTCATTGTAATATTGAATTCATCTTATGTTTATTGAATTGTTTTTGCTTTATTTGAACTTTAGATACGCTTTGTGACAGATTCTGCCCCCTCCCCCAAATGTTACATACTTTGATAAGTTGTGACAGCCGTCGTGGTGTAATAGATTGAATGCTAAACTTGCTAAATCTCTTAGCCTAACCCACCTCGCAGGATTGTTGTGAGGATACACTGGGAGGAGATCCATGTACACTGCACTCCACAGAGAAGATAAAGGTACTTTCAAATGCCCATCAATTTAATTGGGTGATTCTGAGTTCCAACATTATTCCTTCCTGCTGTACAACTTAAAGTAATTATCACAGCATACCCATGCACAGATCTCGTCACACCCTATACTAAAACTAAGCTGAGGCTCAATAATAATAATAATAATAATAATAATAATTTATTATTTGTACCCCGCCCATCTGGCTGGGTTTCCCCAGCCACTCTGGGCAGCTTCTGGGTACTTCAAGAACGCTATCATGCCCACCCCACACAAAACCTTCTCCATGCTAAATAACACACCTGGTTCCTTCAACCTTTCCCCTCAGAACTACCGTAATTTTCCTTACCACTGGCCCTTTTCACTGTCATCCACCCAACCCGTACCAATTTGTCTAGTTATTTTTTACAGTGTGGCACCCAGAACTTGACCACGGAACTTCAGAGGAATGGACCACTTTCCTCTACCAAAGGCCACTGATGAAGTTGCCTTCTACATGGTCACACTACAAATCTATCTAGCCGAGTGGGAAAGCTGGCAAGAGCTTTCCAAGGTCTCAAGCACAAGCAGGGGCCTTCCCCAGCTCAGGAACCCAAGATCCTTCAACTAGAAATGCTGAGGACTAGAGGACTTCTGCAGACAAGGAGTTTCCCCCATTCAGACCCCCTACCTCTATTTTGGGAGGTTATTCTTTACAAGCTCCGGATTGCTGCCAAAAAGGCTGGTCCTTTTTCACTCTGTGAATATTTGCCTCCCTGCTTCCAAGAGCGAACAAGGCTCCTGCGAACCGCCCCAAAGTTATAATAAAAGCTATTAAGGTACATTATTTTACACATCCTCACATTTGTGCCATCCTGCTTTCCTTAATTTGTGATTAAAAAAAATTGTTGAGAGAGGGTACTTAAATGTAGGACAGTCAGTAAAAAGTAATTTATCATCTTCCCGCTTCGGTGGATGCGCTATCAGCCAACTCATTTTCCGCATTCATCATGCAATCAGCCTATTATTTGCATATTAATCAGGCAGTGGACCATGAACGAGCCGCATCCCAGCCAAATGCTGTACTCTCTCAGGAGGAAGACTCAGTAATTATCATACATCAGTGTTATGATGTGGTAATTGATTATAACATCTTTCTGTTGCCCCTGGGGAGTCCCAATGCTAACCCAGCCCTGGGCCTAAATCTCTCTCTCTCTCTCTCCCTCCCTCCCCCCCTCTCTCCCTCCATCTCCCCTTGCTCAGTGTTTCCCCTTCTCTTCTGCTCCCTTCCCTCCCCACTGCAATTAGTGCATTTTCAAGTTACTTTTCTCATTTTAAATAATCATAGGTTGAAGAGGTGGCAGGAAATCAATTCTGCCGGAACAGAAGATAAAAATATAGAGAGAAGATCACTGGGAAGTTCTCCTGGCCTGGGCAAATCTCGCCGAAACAAACAGGAGGCTTACGTAGGAGAACATCTTCAGAAGTTGCTGCTCCTCCTGTTCTTTATAAAGCGCCTACGTTTTTGTACGTGCTGCACAAAGCCGAAAAACAAACAAGCAGTCCCTGTCTTTCGCAGCCTTACATGTGTTTAATTGTGTCTAATTATAAACATGAAAGAAAGGGAAACGGCAACCATAAAGAACATTAAAGGGAATTCTGCTGGATGAGAACGAAGGTACTCTAGTCCAGCTTCTTATTTTCCACAGTGACCAAACAGATGTCTCCAGCGAGCTCCCCAGCAGAGCTTAAAGGCTGCTACTTATGGAAGCACGGCATGAAGGCAACTGGCATTCAGCACCATGCTGCCTCTGAATATGGAGTTGGCCACCACACTAACAGCAATTGACAAAACGTCTCCTCTTACGACAAGCTGGCAACCACCACCACATCTTGTAGCACTAAATTCCATAAATTAATCACATATTAAGAATGTAAGAGCAGACCCAGGCTGATCAGATGAAAACTCACATCTATAGCCCAACATCCTGTTTCTCACAGTGACCAACCAAGAGGCCTCTGGGAAACCCGTGAGCTGGAAATGAAGACTACAGGCTTCTCCTGCTGTTTCTGTCCCCCATGCTGCCTCTGATCCTGGAGAGAGCAGCACACAGGCACCATTTCATGGGCAGACCATCCTGAATGCACCAAATCCCTTTTTAAAGCCATTCAAGTTGGCAGCCATCGCTAAATCTTATGGCAGCAAATTCTGTGCACGGTGTGAAGAAGGCCTTCCATCTTTGTTGGTTCCAGAATCGTGAAGGAGGCAGAAAACCCTGTTTTGCGACAACGTGTCATTTCTGAATCCTCATGACCAATTAATTTCAAGTTATTGTATTTTTTTGGGGGGGGGGATATCTATCCACTTTCTCTACATCATGTCTATAACCCATGATTGTGGCCCACTTAGCTGTCTTTTTCCTGAACTGAAAAACCTTTGCTGGTAGAGAGAACGCTCCAGCCATCTGACTGGCCCCCCCTCCTGGCATATTTTCCAGCTCTGTGGTGCCATTTTTTAGCAGAACTGACCGGGACTCAGCACAGTATTCCAGACATCACTGCACTGCAATATTTATATTAAGTCATTGTAATAATGGCTCCTTCCCAACGGTTGGGGCCCAGTCAAACAAGATTTTGTCCTGTGCAAGCCCCAATGAAACGAAAGGGGCTTATGCAAGAGAGCACTTGTCATGTTTTGGTCCGATGCTGCATACCATGGAGACTGCAGCAAGGTTTGGAAACAGGTTGCGTGAACATACACAGCTCTAAGTGAGCAACTTGCGTTGACAAAGGTTGGGATAAGACTGGGGCTTTTTCAGCCTCTGTCTCCGGAGAACATCGGAGCCTGAAAAGGCCAACTAGCTCTGGCCTGAATATGGGCACTGTTCCATAGGCTCCCTCCTGATACGCTTCTTTGTGTTATCAGACTGGTGATATGTGTTGGGAGGAATCTGGTTCTTCAGACTCAGGAAAGGTGCCTGCCTTTGAGGGTCCAGGCTTTGGCCCTACAGGTTCTGGGAGGTTTGCCTGGGGTCTCCTGCCTAAAAGTTTCAGGTGCAATGGACTTCCTATCTTCAGCAATTAGCTCTGAGCCTGAACCTGAACCGGCCCTTGCAACCTCCTACTCAATGTCCAGATCACAACTAGATCCTTTTTTTTTTGTTATAACATTTTTTATTAACTTTTCAAATTTTACAAATTGTTAAAAGAACAAATCTCTCAGATCTGTTGACTTCCCATTCACCCTCCCATGGTGTTCTTTTCTTACCTTATAAAAAGCTGCTATATTACTTATATCTAGCCCATTATCATCTATTATACATTATTAAACTGCAATTCTCATCTGCTGCTATACTTCAAATCCTGCTTATGTTTTTACATAACCATAGTTTTTTTAAATAATCCACAAAATATTTCCATTTTTCGAGATTTTTTCTCCTTCATTTTGTTCTTTAATTCTCACAGTTAATCTAGCCAACTCAGCATGTTCTGTCATCTTCATAAGACAATCTTCTTTCACTGGGACTAGATCACAGCTAGATTCAAAGGCATAGCTGCCAAGTTTTCCCTTTTCTCGCGAGGAAGCTTATTCAGCATAAGGGAAAATCCCTTAAAAAAAGGGATAACTTGGCAGCTATGTTCAAAGGTCCTGATACGGCTTCCTGCTGCTAGATCGTGCCTGGGACGTTTATTTGCAGCCATCTCTTCTCCTGCCTAGGCTTCCAGGCTATTGCTTGCATAATATGTTCTTTCTGCTCTGCCCCCCCCCCCCCAATCAGATAAAACAAAACACTGCAACCTCCAAGGGTAGCAATTGTGAAGTTTTTGGACAAAAGGCAGTTTCAAGCTGCTTTATTTAGGTACCAACTGACAGGCTAATTTCAGTCCCTTTTGCAAAAGGGCACACAAAACATCTGCCAGTTGAAATTGGCACTATTTTAGGATCTGAGTTCCTAAATGGGAAGTTGGGGGCGGGGAAAAGGAGGGGAGAAAATAATCAAAAATGCAACAAAAGTAAAAAATAAAAATAAATTAATGGATAGTATGAGAAGATATGGAGGGGGAGAGATGACGTTTGCCACCTGCTCTCCGTACAACCTATCACTGAAGATGTATGTGACAAAATTCTAGTAATGGAAATAATTTGTTATTCTGAGGAATGATGGAATTTTGGTGTGTCAGAATGTCATTCTTAACCTGCATCTTCACTGCACCACTTCAGACCACTTCCCTGCAGAGAACAAGTGTGTCAAGGAGAAGGCTCCTTCTTTTTTTGCAGAGCTGCTCTCTAAGTAGATGGAACTGCTTTGTATGGAGAAGCAAGAAATCCCGTGAGCCCTTACAAAAGCTCTGAAGTGGTTTTAAATATACTGTTATTCACAAAGAAGATCTCTGGGTTCAACCCCAGGCTCTGCTGGCTGGTATGATGGGAGTTGTAGCTCAAAATATCTGGAAGTAATGAGGTGGGGAAAGGCTGTTTTAAAGGATGCCAGGCAGCAGGCTGGGCAAGGCCCCAGCCGGAGATTCTGAAGAGTCACTGGCAATCCAGGGGCAAAGCTGGGCTAGATGGAACAAGCAATTGAGTGCTTCATATCAGATTAATTGATCTGCATGCAAAATCTTCCAAATTCCATCCCTGACTTCTCCAGCTAAAGGATCTCAGGTTCTAGGAGGTCTAAGGAACAGTCACTACCCGAGGCCTTATACAGTTGCTTTCAGGCTAGGTGGACTGATGGGAGCTTCAGAGGAGGACTCACGGCAAGCAGAAGAACTCATAGCCAATCCCCAGGAAAAATAGCTCAGATTGCATGCCTGAAAGACGAGCCACAGTAGATTGCATGGGGCTAGACAGACCAATGGTTTGATCTAGGCTATTTTTAAATTTTATTTTAAAGGTTCCGTTCTGAAAGAACCACTAAAAGATGCAAGACACTCACTTTCCTAGCAAGGAAACAATTTTCTTTGTTTCAGGGATCTGAACCTAGGTTTGTTTATGCTTCGCTCTGGGACCCCATCCAAGGAAGTGCCAGAGTTCACACTCAGACATGCACCCTTCACCTCACATGCCCTCAATGCCATTTCCCCTCCAGCTCCTTCAGGAAGGCAGGCTCCCTTAGGCAGCCCAGTGCTAAGGCGACCCCCTGCTAGTTGCAGCGGCACTCAACGGGAAATGCCACCTGGCTGTCAGGAGCCATTCCCGGATGCTTCCACCAGCTGCCAAGGAAGTGCAGAGCGCCTGGTGCTGTTCCCCCGACTCTGACCCTCTTGCTGTGAGATGGTAAACTAGCAGCTCTTCCAGCAAGCAGAGGGCAGATGTCAAGCCCTTCAGCATGGCAAAGCTCTGTACTCTTTAGAAACCCCAAAGTCTTGAAAGAGCTGATAGGAAACATCCCAGAGAGGCTGAAGGAGGAGAAGGTGAGGGGCAGAAGATGCAGAGGAAGGCAAGGGAGCTGTGGGTGGAAAAGGAACTTAGCAGTTCATTTGGGGCGCCTTGACGCTGAAATACTTCCTCTAGGGAAACTTGGCTAGTAATGATTTGGATTTCTTTTTTGCACCTGAGGAAGACCTTTTCATTTCCCCAGGCCTTTTAGACTTACAGCTTTAGATGTTAGCATAGGTAAAAGTAAAAGACCCCTAGACGGTTAAGTCCAGTCTAAGGCGACTATGGGGCTGTGGCGCTCATCTCGCTTTCAGGCTGAGGGAGCTGGCGTTTGTCTGCAGACAGCTTTTCCGGGTCATGTTGGCAACATGACTAGACCGCTTCTGGCACAATGGGACACCGTGACGGAAACCAGAGCGCACGGAAATGCCGTTTACCTTCCTGCAGCCGTGGTACCTATTTATCTACTTGCACTGGTGTTCTTTATTATTTACCTGACCATCGTATCAGCTCCTCTAAGGGGTGGGAGAGGAAGACAGCAGTATACATTCTCTAAGTAAAGACATTTAGCAGTAAAGATAATTAGCAGGGTGGCCCAAAAGTAGGCATACTGCTTTAGAATCCACTTTCTTTGTTCTTGACTCAAGATCTCATCATTCACAATATCAGTAAAGAAAAACAATCCTTTTATTTATTAATTAAAAGTATTCCTACTTTTGGGCCACCCTGTATGCTGACCATTCAAAATCTATTAAGCACTGAAAGACGACAGATGGAAGAACCTTTAAGGACAGGCCCAAGCTAAAGTGCGGGGGGAAGCAAAGCAGCTAGATTTCTGAGTACTGTGTCTATAAGACGGGCATGCAGAAGGTAGATTAGAATAATAGAATCATAGAGTTGGAAGAGACCACAAGGGCCATCCAGTCCAACCCCCTGCCAAGCAGGAAACACTATCAAAGCGTTCTTGACATATGCCTGTCAAGCCTCTTAGGACCAACAGGAAATTCTCTGGGTCATTGGTGGCAGACTGGCAAGAGTTTCTGACTCCCAATTGTTTAATAACAGCAACAACACCCTCCCTTCACTTATTTTTCACCTCAGGTACATTGCTGAAATGAAGAAAGCTAAAAAGAAGCAGACTTCTGTACGAAAGGACTGTGAACTCAGTTGAGTTCTGCTACTGTAAACCAACACCTAAGGTTCTAAATCTGCTCAGAGACACCCTGTTCTCTAACTAGATGTCTTTTACACCTGGCTCTGGTTGGTAGATCTCGGGGTTCTAGTAAACACCAAGTCGATCCTACAAGGGAGAAGTCAGTCCACCCTTGCTATAAATAATTAGAGCCAGTCACAGATCTATGGTCCACCCAATCCCAATGTTTTGGGATGGGTAACAAAATCAACCTGCCCCCCTGGCAGAATGGTATAAAATTTAATCTTGCAGACTCCTTATACCAGTCCCCAGAATTTATATTCCCATCTTAGAACTGCCAGGTTAAGTTTCAAGGCAGCCCAATTATTAATGGAAAACTGCAAGTGGAACCTAGTTCAATGTCCTCACACATAATTCATTTAACTCAAGTTGCACAAAACCCTCTCCAAAACGCTGCCTTCAAGTAGGAACTCTGCTTCAACATTTACTTCCTTCCTAAGGAGCCTTAGAGCAAATGCCAATTCAAATTATCATCCAGATTGCACTTTTCACATGCAACGTTTTTTGTTTTAATCAGCTTCATTTGTTCCCCAAAGAGCATGGTGATGAGAATAGGATGCCACAATTCACATTTTGCAGATGCAGAAACAGAGTTTCTCAAAGAAATGTTTTCTTTGGAAGAAGAGTGTCTCTTTATAAGATTTGTGGCTTTAAAGTGCCATATGAGCAGCTACAGGCTTGCAGTCAATAATTTGGCCGGTAACTTCAAATCAATTATGAGGTTTTTCATCTTTTGAGCTCCTGGCAATGTGCTCCTTCTTCTCTTTGCCCAGAGCTTCACCCAGCTTCCCTTCCCCTCTCCATTCTACTGTATCACTCCCTCTTCTAAGCCCCAACATACTTCCCTAATCTCCACATCGTCCTTGGATTACTGCAGAGGCAGAGAAACCTGTGGATTACAACTCCCATCATCCCTGACCATTGACCACTGACCATGCTGGCTGGGGCTGATGGAATTGGAGTCCAACAAGGTTCAAAGCTTTCTCATGTTCCTACATCTTTTTACCCTGCCTTTCCCCTTTCCAGGGTTTGAACAGCCCAGCTACGGCTCTTTTGCCTGCCACACCTCCCTGTGACGTTAGAAAGAAGTATCACTGCCAGAAGTTTCACCAAAATGGATTTGTGCATGTCACAATACAAATTATCTCAGGATTTTCACTTTAGAAAAAAAAACCCCACCTCTTACTGCATCCCATAACAACCACAATTCCCTGAGCAGCATGAAGCCTGGAATGATGAATGGGACTCAAAAAGAAAGACAAATAAAACGAGAAATCTGAAAGTCCCCCAGGATTACCCTGGACTGTATCAGCAAATTAAGAGTTCTGATTTGGAATAGAGATGGGCAGACCCAAGGTGATACATATGCCATGAAGATGAGCACACTGAGTTCAGCTCTGCTTCCCTGCTTGTGTCTTAAAGTCTTTATAAAGTTAGAACAAGTATATGGGAAAAGAAGATGCTTTGTGAATGAGCTATACAAAAACTCTCTTACAAAGCAGCACCATTCAAACTGACTAGCCAGTCACTTCTAGCACACCTTTCTGTGGATCCACTCCCGGGAAGAGTCTGTACTGTGAAGTTGCCTTAAAATAGAATTCACAAGTGCACAGTCTTCTAATAAAACATGGTGGTAGATACTGGGGTGTGACAGGCAGCAGGAGAGCAAGCCAATTGGGCGCCTGGGGCAGTGTGTGTGCCCTGAGCCCAGGGGCGGGGCCAGCCTCCGAGGAGTCTGCGTGCCTCATCCCACTCAGCTGCCCTACAGCTGGGGGGAGGCAGCAGGCGGACCGTTTGGGGCAGCGTGGAGCCTGCAGGCACCCAAGCCACCACGTCACTCCCGGGAGAAATATGTGGCTCGGGTGCGCTGCAGGCCCTGTGGTGAGTGCCGCCTGGCATTTTGTCAACCCCCCCCCCCAGTGGTGACACCCAGGGCAGCTCGTCCCCACCGCACCCCCTTCCTCCGCCCCTGGTCACAGGCCACCAGATGTGGCAGGGAAAGACCACTGATAGTGACCATTAAGGCAAACTACCCCTATACTTCATATAGAGGAGGGACAGAGACAACCAATGGGAGAAAGAGTAGTTTGACAAAGGCTACCTATGAGGTTCATTGCAAAGGCAAAATCTGAACAAGAGACGTCTTGGCTTATCCATCACCCTCAACTGCTATGATCCTGTAGCACTTAATGTGAGTCATAGGACTATCTTTCTAATTTGAATTGTCATCTAGTACAAAACCAAGGAATTACCCCACCCCACCCCAAGCAGAATGAACACAATCCACTGAACACCTCTGCCACCCCAAGGACAACACATATGAAGCTATTAATTCCAGAAACTCAGTAGAAGATTAATTGGGACGAGGCATTCTCAATGGTGGCACCAAAGCTTTGAAACTCCCTTCTTAGAAAGGTTTGTCTCCCTCCTTTTTGACCTCTAGGCATCTCACTAAAAGTGGTGGTGGGTGGTGGTGGTGGGTGGGTGGGTGCTAAGCTGTGTTTGTCATTTGTCTGGTGCTGCTCAATTATTTAGATTTTAGTTGCTGCACTGTGGGTTTTAAACATAGTGCAATTCCTGAATAAAAAGGCAGGCTATGCACTTTAACAAGTAAAAACAAAACAAAACCAAACCAAAACCAAAGACAGAGTAACGGGGGGGGGGGAATGAGGAATTAAACCTTTTAACTTTTTGCAGGGTAAAAAATCCAGGAAATGGAAGGTGCAACTCCAACACACCAGAAGAGAGTAGAACAAAGGTTGCTCCCCCACGCCCCATGAAGAAGCCAAAACACAACGCAACCAAGCAAAAGATTTTGTAAGAAAGCAGTTGATTACCTGAGCTTGCGCATCCCTGCTGAAGGGAATCTTGCAGTGATGACACAGAGTGAAGAACTGGAGAAAGAAAAGGAGGACTATCAGGAAGAGATAGGAGAGGAATGTAGCCTACAACTTGGCAGCAAAATGAGGGTCATTAAATGGCCCAGGACTAACATTTTGTGCATTTTGATATTGTGCAAAGCAGCACAATATCAAACCAGCTCAATTCCCTTTCCTTTATACCAGGAAAGTGGAACCTGCTGCTGAACTACGACTCCCATCACTCCTGATCACTGGCCAAGCCCTTTAAAGGCTCATCCTAATGAAATTGTACCTTTCTTCCATACCTATGTGCGTGCTTTCGACCACACATAAAAACTATCCAATGAAATCCTGTCCAAGTGCACCAGTTTTGATCGGCTATTTGTTAAAATTTCTCCCTTGAAAGGCATTTAATATTCTCTCTGCAAAGAAGCAAGGTCTGAAATTTACCTTAATTAGTTTAGGCACTGAGTCTGCTTGGTGATGGGCTGGAATCTTAAAATGGAGGCGCTAGGTATTGGATTTCTTGCATCTGCATTCTAGATCCATTTGAAATAGGATCCAAGAGCCTTCCAGGGTTTGGGCTGATCTGAAGTAGATGGTTTTATCTGCAAACTTCCCAAGGCAGGTGGGATGACCAAGAGAGCTCCTGGGAAGCACTGTGATAAGCCCCTGGAAGCTGCCTTATGTCAGAGGATACTAGAGAACCACACAGTTCCATGGTTCCATGTGTTGCTGCAAATATTCCTGGCCCTATGAAAGCAACTACTTCTAGCCCCCCCCCTTTTGTAAGTCAAGGGTAGGGAAAGTGCAGGCTGTATGACAGCCCCATCAGACTCTTAGTGATGTCTGGGGGGGGGGAGGTCAGATGGAGGATTAGTGGCTTTGCTGATTCAGAATGGATCCAAATTAAATTCAAATTAATTTCCAACACTTGGCAAATGTCCGCCAAGTTAATCGGATTCACGTGGAATCGTTCTGAATAGGATGGTGGAGGATGGGTGGACCAACTCACTTCTAGCCCCCAATGCCCTTTAACTGTAAAAGAAAGGACTCTAAGCAAAGAAAGGAATAGCTCAAGCCTCCCACATAATTCCACAGTTAAGTGCACCACTTTGCAAGGCTAACTTGCGCCCTCCGTCTTGAGGCAAGGACGCTGAAGGAAAGGGAGGCGGAAAAACAGGTGCAACTTGAGTTTCTGAAGCCCCAGCATTGAGAAACGCCACCAAGGGATGCAGGTACCCTCCGTCCAGCACATTTATGGAGGAATACAGGTTGCAGGCATGAGTGCATTGAAAGAGAGTGCAGCTTTACCTTTTCCTGGAATCGCTCAGCTCTTCCTTAGGGAAGCCCAACTTGTGAGGGTTTTGGGGGGGCTGGGAATGCCTCCTGCCTTAATGTGGTTTCTAAAGGTAAGGCAACCACTCACCCACTGGGGAGCCTATTGGGCCCAAAGATAAGGGAAAGATGGCAGCTGCAGCCCACTCTGTCATCTTATGCAAACCCAGTAAGGGAGGGGGTGGTTCTGCTGAAAGAGCATTTGTGGTCATGGCCACAGTGCTGCACACACATCAGGCTGTGTTCTTTTTCCTACTGCAGGGCATTTCCCCTTTCAGACACTGCCCAGGAGCCAGAAAACCCACCAAAACAGCAGCTGCTTTCTCAACACCAGTGAGCGGCAGCTCTGGAGGCACCCAGTTACCTATTCTCTGAAGGGTAAAGATAACAACCACTGGTTCTTTATGCATGTGCGTGTGTGTGTAAGAGAGAGAAAGAGATGTTTGAGTGTGAATGGGGTGTGTTTGCGACTTTGCTCGCCCCCTCCCACCTTGAAACATTTCTAGAAAGGAATGCAACCCTCCAGCTGAAAAAGATTTAGCACTACAATCTAAATGGAAGGGTACAAAACCAAAGGAAACACTGTGAAAGCCGAGCCTGTGTATGGCATTAAAAAACCCTACTAAAACAGTCCAACAGTCTACTTACCCTGGCCTTGGGGCTGCCCTTGGGATGGCAAGACTCCCTGCCCCAGTTCACCGTTTAGCCAGAGCTGCATGCGGATGAATGGCTCGCGGCCTTTCTGCGTCAACTTGCTCCATGGCTTTGGCCGGGACAGCATGTCACTGACGCTGCCCTGGGAGAGGCCCAGCACCTGGAGGGAAGCAACCACAGAGGACACGGGATTAACAGTGCCCTGGATTGGAACTGGGAAGATCAGGGGGTGGCCTACAGGCCGCATACAGCTCTTATTCCCCAAGAGGGACATCTGCTAGAGGAGAGGTGGTGCCACACTCTGCCTTCTTCCACCTGCTGGCAGGAAGAGTGCTGGGTGCCACAACAGCACTTTTAACCATTCTTATTGCTATGAATGCCTTCAGCCGCATCTCTGGTTATCTGTTGTTTGCCCTTCTGAGCTGGCAAGGGGGCGAGCACTGAAGCAGAGGGACTACATGGAAGGCAGACCAGTGGGGAAAGAAGCTGGGTGTTTACTGCACATGTTCCATGTGCTATCCAACAGATACCCGGGAGACTCACACAACACCCTTGTGCTGGAAGACAGTGAGCAGTTTTCTGCCACTCAGCAAGCAGGGGTTAGATGTTTGGCATCATTCCTCTACCACCTCCACCTCCACAATTCTGTGGTTCTTACTCCCAATAAGCCTGTTGGTAGAGAGTCTCCCCCTCTTTCTGGTTTTCCTTCAAAGCCCAATTCTTTGAAACATACAGGTTATTACAAGAGGATGAATGAAATATGCAAATTAATAGATCAGATAAATTTGCCATTCTCCCCTTCTGCAGATAACGTCCCAGACGGTCATAAGGCCACCACCACAACGCACACAAACCAACAAACTAGCTCCAGCTAAGCGCTTACCTTTTCCCCAAATATCCTTTGGCAGATGCCGTTCTTCGCTAGCTTCTCTTTGACCTGACGGGTTAGCTCTATTGTATCCACTTCCTGGTACATATAAATCTCATACTGCTCGGGGGTCAATGGAGGAACGGAAGGTTTAGATGGCTTTGCTAAAGAGACAATGGGGGAGGAAGGGAGGGGGCTGTTCTGCGGCGTCTCACTGCGGCTCGCCCCTGTCACACTTAGTTCAGAGCTCTGGGAATAGGGTGACTCCGCGTTGGGCCACTCTTTCCAGTAGTCCGAAGAGGAAGGCCCTTGAAGCTGCTGGTTACGGTCTGACCGAGATTGGCTGCTGGCCTTCTCCTTCCCGCTGGTGGTTTCCTCCACTTTGGGGTCATCTGGAGGGGCGGCATTCCTTCTGTCAGGCTGCACAGTGTTCCACCAGTGGTCCTTCCACACCCCGCTGCGCCCCAGTTCATTTTTAACGTGCCTCAGCACCCCTTGCGTTGAATCAGACATCCCGTGGAGGTCCAGGATGGGGGTCTCTTGAACCTCCTTCTTCAGACCAGAGAGAGTCTGCAGGGAGGAGATGCTGGAATCCACAGATGACGAGTGCTTCTTCAAGGACATGGCCAGGGGGGAATAACTGGCGACCGAAGAAATGGCGGGCGCGGGGACCAGTTTTGGGGACAAGATGGAGATCTCGGCTTGGGACAGAGGGGTTGCTTTTAAGGCAGGTTCGAGGGCGGCCTGCTGCGCTTCCATCTCTCGCCGGGCTTGCTGCAGAATGGAGCGGATGGCATCGTCGGATCCACCAGTGCTCGAGGTGGAAGGTGGCTGAGCCGGCTCAGCTAAGGGGATAAACAAATAAGGCATGGTGAGATGTTGTAGCCCATGTAACTGATTTTGCCAACACACTGGAATCAAAGTCTTGCTGCCCCAACCCCATGGTTCAAACCAGAGAGGCAGGCCCAGAGAAAATGTCATTTACTGGTCAATCTCCAATGTTTGTCTCAGATGGGCTGTTTTTGAAATTTGCAAGCCAACCACTGCGAAAGTCCTTTACTAGAAACTGATGGAAATAAAGAAGAGAGATGTCTCTTTCCCAAAATTACTTGACTGGAACCCTGAGGTCTACCAGTATGTGTGAGATTTCCCTTAACTTTTTCATGCCCCTCAAAATACCAAGAATTACTGGTGAATGGTCAATAGTCCTTGACTTTTCAACACTCTGTTGTCTATGATTATATGAACATCTTACTTATCAATGATTTAATCATTCCAGTTCTCTATATTAGAGAATAAAGAGCAACACATTCCTTGACTTTCAAACAATTTGCTATTGCTATTGTCATACAGACATCAGACTTGCGCCTGGACACCGATTGTGATGTCACCAACATCACAAGCAATATCAAAAGAATAGAAGGACACGGTTCTCATTCTGAACTACTGGGCCACTCAGATAGTGCGCCACACACTCGAGGGGACCATGAAGACAGAAAAGCTGTGATAATTTGTGACCAAGAAGACAGAGCACTCAGCAACCTGTCCCTGCAATGGAGTTGCAGTTTGCTTTTTCCTCTGCATCTCTCCTACCCACTGCACCCATGTCTTGGATATTTTCTGTCCTGCTTCACTTCACTGGCCTAGTTTGCATGTCACGCCAAGCTTTGCCATGAATGTGGACTCACAGGAAGGAGTTTGCTTCACTCCTCCCTAATTGTTCTACTGCTTTGTTGCACTGAGCCAAGCTGTGTTTGGCTTAAGCATCTTATCTGAACCTGGATTCATGGTTTAGCTCTTCTAGACAAGCCACAAGCCATAAACCTTGGTTACAGCTCATGGGAAGTCTGGAGAGAACTAAACCATGAGCCCAGGTTTGGATGACATTATGCCAAACCATGGCTTTAGATCAGTGCAACAGAATGACTGGGGAAGGGCAAAGCAGGCACCAACTCATCTCCGGGAGCCTGCCCATTTGTGCTAAGTCTTAGTGTGATGTTTGAATGAAACCACTGTGTTCCTAGGCTTCTTCAAACACTCATCTCTGCATTTTGCTTTCCATGAGATGTAATAATCCCCCCTCTCTCTCACACACATTTTCTCTGTGACCAAACTGAGAAGAATACAGAATAAAACCTGCTTAAGATGTGGGAATATGAAAAATATATTTCATTATTATATTTCAATTAACTTTCTGTGCATAACTAAACCTGCATACACACAAGTTTAACTCTTGTAGTTTCCTGAAATTTCCAACATTCCACTTCATTATCAGAGAGGGAGAAATTTTTTTCTCTATCCACTTTTTGCATGCCATTCAGTTTTAGACACGTCTATCATGTCATCCCTTACTCACCTTTAAACTAAAAAGTCCCTGACGCTGCAACATTTTTTCTTAAGCCTTTAGTGGCCCACAACAGGCAGGTTAAAGTTTTTCATGCACTCTTAAGTCTCTTGCCAATAGTTTCCAGGATATCCTGAGGTTCAAGGTCACTCCAACTGGAAGCTCCTACCTGTTTTCTGTACCTGCAGCTCCCTTTTTGCTTGCTCTAGGATGGATTTGATAGCTTCATCAGAGCCTGCCTCTGTGGCTCGGATTCTTGTGGTGATGTTACCTGGAAGAAAGGGGGAAATGATCAGCTGTTAAACAGCTTTCTGGGGATCAGCATCTCCATTCAAAATCTGTTGTCAGCGAAGCACTTTGAGAGAACTAGAGGAACAGAATAAATAAAACAAAGAGCTGCAGTCGCATCTGGTACTCCTATGCATATGCAAAATGCAGTATTTTCTTTGCAGGTTCAAACTGCCGCCTTCTGCCCTCAGTTGAGAATTTTACAATTCTGCTTTTTAATATTGTCTTTCCTCTTCCCTTGAATCCTATATTTCCCTGCGCAATCTGGCTTGTAAAAAAACAGTACAATGTAATGTATGGATGTGCTGTGAGCCGCTTTAGGGACTCTGGTCAAGAGGTAGGATCCACATCTAAGAAATATACTGATCTGTGCTATCTAGCCAAGCACTATCTCCTACATATGGGAGAGGCTCTCCAAGGTCTCTGGTGGAGAAAAGGCTTTCCTATCACCTCCCACCTGAGATCCTCTTAACTTATTGTGCCAAGGAATGAATCTGAAACTTTCTGCACGTGAAGCATGTGTCTCACCATTGTGCTTCGCCCTCTCAAACTCCTCTGAATCTCGAGATAATTTGGCAAAGTTTTCTAGCACTGTAATCTTGCAACAAGGATTTATAACAATATTTCTGTGACCTATTTAAAAAACATGTGGTTCCTTTCAACCCACCAGCAATGCAGAGAGTTATTAAAAAGCACAAATTGGCATGTTCTTTCTCACATTTCTTGGGAAAAAAAAAAGAAAAACCTGCTAGATTTCAAAAGCAAAATATTATTCTGAATATAGCACAGTATTGCAGGCTGGAATAGGAAACGGACATAAGGAGGGGGAGGGAACACTTGAAATATCTTGGTCACTCTCCAAGTTGGCATTATAACAAAATATCAATCTAATTCTTCATTAAGCATGAATTCTCTCTTTTTAGAAAACTATAGAGGCAGAAAAATCCTAAATTTTGAAAGCTCTTTTGTGCAATCACCCTTGATTAAAAAACGCATCATGGTATTCCTTTTCGGTGATACAGGAACATGCTTCCTGCACTTAAGCTGTACGTGGATATGAAGAGGGTGCCTAAGGCATCCTGTCCCTTATGTCTCCAGGGCAGTAGGGACTGTTACTAGAGTTTGGGTGGTAAGTGGCAGCAACTTATGTTACCCCAAGGTATTTTGGCATCCGTGGTGGAAAAATCCAACTGGCACTCCCCCCCCCAATGATACAGAGAACCATAAACAGGAAAGTTCTCCCACAGAAGCCTTGTTGAAATGAATGGGAGCTGCACGTCTGTGCGGTCTTCCCCCCCCCCCTGCTGTCCATCAGTTGCCTCATGGAAGAGATGCCTCTGCTTGCACCCCAGTACTTGATTCATACCAATTCGGTTTTTATTCTCTGTTGTGATACAATCTATTTTCTACTTTGTACACAGAGTCTAATATACTCATAGGTAAGCAGGGCGAAAGTAATAATGTGAGCTGAAATGGGAAGAGTTCCCCTAGGAGGACGCTATGAATGGGGTCTTCTCAGGGTCACAGAATCTAGGACCAGGAACAAAGGCGTGGGGCACGGCTTGCAGTGAGGAGTGGCCCATTAGGGGAAGTGCGGCACTGCCCCACCAAGCTCAGCCAGTCTTTAGCTAGCCCCTCACTATCTCCTGACTTACAACCAGTCCAAGGGGTGACCCTGCCTGTCAGCTGCCTCCTGTGTTGCCCTTGTAGAATTCAGCAGGGAGGAAGCAGATGGGGACAAAACTAGAATTAGCTGGCTTGGCCTGTCATTAGCTCTGGCGCCACCTACTGGTGGGCTCCCTGCCTTCTGTCCTCTCTGTCCCAATGCGCACCAGTCACCACTGATGGCTTGGCTTACGTAAATAATATTCAACGACATGCTCCACAGGCACCTTTAAGCACTGCACATGTTCTCTGCTTTGTAAAATACACAGAAGCCTTTTCAAGGGCTCAGAATCACAGAATAATCCTTTGCATTTTATAATGATGCTTTTAAACGCTGTAAGCAGCCTTGAATCCCAACTTTGGAGAAAGGCGGTATAGAAATATATGAAATAAATCAACAACATATAAACTTTAAAGTGTAAGCCTGTGGAGAAAAATCAGCTTTTTTGCCCATTATTTTTTATTGATTTTCCATATTTTTAATGAATTGTCACCAAATTCAATACAAATAAAAAAGCTGACTTCCCACCCTCCCAAGAGAAAAATCAACTTTTTTTGGCAACAAGCATAAAATGTCTAGATGCCTCAGACTACTATTACTGAGATATATGTGTATATGTGTTATGTGTATATTTTCTTTTCCATTCAAAGAGCATCATATACTTCGTCTCAATAATCCTTAGACATACTACCCTCTAAAGCTGGCCACAGCAGTACTATTCTCCTAATAAATGTTATTTTTCTAGTCCACTTTTCCTGTAAAATACACCTGAAGTGGCTTATAAAAATAACTTCCAAAGGAGTCATCTTTTGTAACACAAACAGCAAAGCGTCTAGGCCAACAAATTTATTACGGAATAAACTTTCACGAGCTTCACCAGATCCATGACATGCCAAAAAGTCCACAAAAGCTTGTGCTGTAATAAATTCATTAGCCTCTTGGCTAGAGTCCTGCAGGGCCTACTCCCTGCCTTGCAAGCCTTTTCCACATGGCCTGGGAGGGCAGGACCCTGACTGACTCCAGCTACAAAAGTTGAACTGCTGAAAAGATTTTTGGGGGTTAGGGTTCTGTTTGGGATTTTGGAGGGTGGGGGTAGTTGCTGTTGGGTTTTTGTATCTATATTTTAGACTGTGTTGTGATTTAGGTGGAAATTGTTCAGTTGGCTGTGCATTTTGTAATGTTTTATTTATTGTTTACGACTACTTTTGTTATGTTGTGGTTATGTGTTTTTTTCATCTCGTAAGCCGCCTTGAGCATGGCTTGAAATATGGAAAGGCGGCACACAAATAAAAATAAGTACAGTGGTACCTCGCACAACAAAAAACTCGCAAGACGAAAACATTTTGCGATGTTTTCGGCGCTTCGCAAGACGAAGTTTTCTATGGCCGTGCTTCGCAAGACGAAGCTTTTTGGCGGTTTTTTGTTTTGTTTTTGCCACGGCAAACCGTGCTTCGCAAGACGAAAATATCGCAAGACGAAGCGACTCGCGGAACGAATTACTTTTGTCTTGCGAGGCACCACTGTATGTTCATATGTAAGATGCCACAAGACTCTTTGTTGTTTCCATTAAAAATAAGGCATTCAGCAGTAAAGTGGAAAACTAACGCCAGAAAAGTTAGAACAGCGAGAATACAAAAACGGTACATACAGCAGCATTAAAAGTACCATGCTGTTTAAAGGGAAAGCTTAAAAAGCAGTTGATCATTAAACATTAAAAAGGTTTAATTTCTCATCTGCAAACAAAAAGGTAAGGAACGCATCAACTCTCTCTAGGGAGGGCAGCCTACAGTCATGGTGCCACTGCTAAAAAGGCAATGCCTATTTATATTCTCTATTTAGCTATTGTATACCAACTCCTTTTTAGCCCTTCCAAGGCAACTGATATGGGACATGAGTGGCACTGTGCTCTAAACCACAGAGCTTCGGGCTTGCTGAACGGAAGGTTGGTGGTTCGAATCCCCATGACGGGGTGAGCTCCCGTTGTTCGGTCCCAGCTCCTGCCAACTTAGCAGTTTGAAAGCACGTCAAAGTGCAAGTAGATAAATAGGTACCGCTCCGGCAGAAAGGTAAATGGCATTTCTGTTCGCTGCTCTGGTTTCGCCAGAAGCGGCTTAGTCATGCTGGCCACATGACCCGGAAAAACTGTCTGCGGACAAACGTCAGCTCCCTCGGCCAGTAAAGCGAGATGAGCGCTGCAACCCCAGAGTCATCTGCGACTGGACTTAACTGTCAGGGGTCCTTTACCTTTTTAAGGCAACTGATAAAATTAAGCCATAATAGAACAGGTCAAATACAAAATCCACAACAACTTCAGCCTATCACATTTGCTCATCTAAATTACAGCAAAGACCGGGCAGAGAGTACAGTAGGTCCTCTGCAGCTGATCTTAATACTCAGGTTCCTATGGGAGAAGGTGTTTTCTGCAGGGGGGGGGGGTTGAGAGATACAGAGGCCCTTATTTCAGAGAGCTTTGGGTGAGAGAAAGTGGGTAGGGGGCACACTGGAAAAAGCCCAAGACTCAGGAGGCAGCCCATCAAAGTTAGTATCCTTAGAATTGCCTTTTGACCAACAATGCTGGCTTTTATTTGGTTCCAGCTCTATCTACCGCTCTCTAAAACAGGCTTTACAGCTCAATCTTATACAGGCTTGGTAAGAAGTAAGCACCATTGGACTCATGATGCGAGTGTGCTTACGACGGAAGTCCCAATTCAATTTCTTTAAAAACAGACACTCAGAAAAGGAATGCATTTATCTAGCAGTGTTAGGCATTCGATACTGCTTTGGAAGTCACCTTTAGCATTGGAATTTATTATTATTGTTATTATTAAATAAATAAAAACAACTTGCTTAAGGCAACATGAGGGAGTTTGCATCTGAGGGGTGATTTGAATTCAGAACTTCCTGGGCCCAAGCTAACCCCCACACCAATCTTCCATATTAACCTTTTGCTAGTTCTTGACTTGGAGAACACTTGAAACCCAAATGGGGTTTCAAGCAAGGAAGTGGATATGGCTCAGAGCTGCATGGAGCCATTTCTGTGTCTTACTAAAGCGGCTCGCAGTGTCCCATGCCCAATATTTTTGACATGCACCTGAGCACTGCATTTCCTATCTATGACTCAGCTTTCAGCAGAAGACAAGGCTTCACAACTTCTGAATCCCTCCATAGCTGGTACAGGAATCCCTTGTCCTCTTTTTCAGCTTTGTGACACACTCTGCAGATCTACACATTTGACGACAGCATGCAACACCCTTGTCATCTGTTCAAGACCAGAGCAGAAGGAAACATGGCTTGGATCACACATGTTTCCTAGTGGCATCAGTTTACACACACACACACACACACACACACACCTTTCACACCAGTATTACTGGGCGTCCAATAACCCCAAAGTAATCAATCGCTTTAGTGGCTATAAAAGCCAGAGTGGTATACCGGGATTAAATCAGGGTTCAAATCCCTGCTCAGCCATGAAATTCATTGGGCAACCTTGGCCCAGTCACTGACTCCCAGCCTTGTGGGGATAAAATGGAATTCCCATGGCTGCCAACCTTGGAGCAAGGACAAGATACCAATACCAATAAGATCAACATAAATGATAATAAGGTTTAGCTTTGTTGTGAGGCAGGAGCTCTATTTGAAGGAGACAAGTTAGTACAGCAGTAGAATTAGAAGGAAGCGGAGAAGCAAGTGCTCTTGATGCTAACACCAGTGTTTCTCAACCTTGGGTCTCCAGCTGTTTGGGGCCTACAACTCCCATCATCCTTAGCTAGCAGGACCAATGATGGGAGTTGTAGTACAAAAACAGCTGGGACCCAAGGTTGAGAAACACAGTGCTAACCCATGGTTTGTTTTATACTTACTGCCCCAATGCAGATGAAACACTGGCTACCTGAAATCCATGGTTCACAAATCAGGATTCAACCTCAGGAATGCACATTACACACACTCTCTCTCTCTCCACCTTAATTTAGGTTAGGAATTCCTTTCTTCCATGTTTCATGTACACTGACACTAACCATATCAATGCTAACCAGGATTGTCCCCATAATGAGGATCCATTCCAAACGCTGCCTTCAAGATCTGATTGTGAGTGTATTTTTAAAATTAAGCTCCATCATGGTTTTGTCCACATGCAACACAAAATCATGTTAATGCTGGAAAAGGAAGTGGGGAGCACTGTTCTAGAGAGAGGAAGGAGCATTTTGAAGGCTGGCCCTGAATCTGCAAACCATGGTTTCCAGGGAGCCAGTGTTGTGTCTGCAAAGGGCCACCGTCTGTTTTTCTTTCAGATTCCAGGCCAGAATCAAACTGCACTCTTTGCATTTTGAGCAACAACAACAAAGACGAGACACAGCTAAGCACACTTCACTTCCCAGAGATTGACCGCGAAGAGAAACACCTGCCTGTGACGTACCTTCCGACCCATTTCTTCGTTTCGGTACTTCCTGAAATAGCCTGTTCAGGTTCTGGCCTGGATTCTCTGTTGAAAAACAAGTTGGGTAAGAACAAAACAATCAGGGGAGGGTGGTTCCGACAATCGTGGCTGTGAGATGCAACAAGAACTGCCTTGTGCTAACCAGGGGCTCGAGAGGAAGGAGATGGTGAGTGGGGGCAGAAGTGAAATCAAGCAGTTCAAACAAAAAACCAGGTCTGTTCGGAGCAGCTGGCTACTTTGGAAAGGAAGCAAGGCAGGCTGGTTGGTTAATGAAGATTACCGCTACACTCAGAAAGGAGATTAGAAAGATATAAATAAACATCTAAAAAGGTACAAAAAGATGAAGACGGGTCAGTAATCCTTGCAAGAGCCCAAAGGAGGAGAACACAATACGAGGTGCCACACCACTCCCTGGCAACAAAGGGAAGCTCTGAGTGATCTTTTGCAACTTGCTGTCATTCCGCTCTCCATTTCTCAAAAACCTCTGTCAAATGAAATCACGCCAATCAGAAATGAATGCAGCTTCATTTTAGGAGGGGTGGGGAGCTCATTTTGCAATACTGTACTGTTGTGTAGCAGCACCAGTGAGGTCCTCTGCCCACAATACTCTTGAGGGATTGGTGGGTTTTCAGATTGGCACATGATGCCGAGTAGGGGAAAACCAGATGCACCATAAGCAACAAATGAAATACAGGCACTGGCAGAGGAGTGGAAGAACATCCTCATCTTTATCCTGGGTTTACAGCTAGTCATTCCCAGCAGCCAGCTTTTTGAGACTCTTTATTTTCTCTAAAAATGAACAATTTTCCAAATTACAATTGGGATTGGCCATGATGTGCCATGAGAGGGAGCTCAGGAGGAGGAAACCTGACTTCTCACTTTAGCCACTGGAATTTATAACTTTAACAGGCATCCCCAACCTTCGGCCCTCCAGATATTTTGGACTACGATTCCCACCATCCCTAACCACTGGTCCTGTTAACTAAGGATCATGGGAGTTGTAGGCCAAAACATCTGGAGGGCCGTAGGTTGGGGATGCCTGCTTTAAAATATCCATTTAGTTCCCTTCTTCTCCTTCCATGGTTCACATTACATACCATACTTTCCTGCATATTTTACTATAGCCATTCAAATCAATTTCCCACTTTCACATCAATCAAATATTGTTTACTCTGATGAATTTATCTTAATGCTGTCAGTGTTTTCAGCTGTGTACAATTATTTTCTATATATCCAATAAATATTTTCCACACTTCTTTAAATATACGTTCTTCTTGCTCTCTTAATTTGTGTGTCATACCTGCAAGTTCTGCATATTCTAACATCTTAAATTGCCAATCCTCTTTACAAGGGACATTGCTCACTTTCCGTTTTGCTGTTGTTGCATACATAAGTAAACTTGTCTGGCACCTGGGAATTTCTGTATGGGTTACTTCCAACAAAAAGGACTCTGGTTTAAATCTGATTTTCAAGGACCAGACACAAAAAAGGCCCTTACCCACGTAAATTTTCTGCACATGCACCTTCACATGAACTGGCCCATTTACATGTTTTACGCAAGATAAGGCTATCAATGGCTAATAGTCATGATGGCAATATCCCTTCCAGGAACAGAGGGAGCTTCCCTTCCAATATCCCTTCCAACTCACAGAGCAGCGGAAGAGGCTGGGCTTCCCACAGACATCTGGCCATGGTAGGAGACAGGATGCTGGACTAGAGAAGCTTTTGGTCTAGATCTAGCAGGGCTGCTCTGATGTTCTTATATTCTGGCTGCACCTACCAGGCCACTAGGTCCTTCTGTCCTGTAGCACATGTCAATGGACTCAGTATGACTGGGTGTGCATACAAAGCTGATTCAGCTACACTTACTGCACTGGACCAGGAAGTTTGTGAGTTGACTGATTTCACTTATCTCCTTAAATGCAACTGACGGGGCATGTGCACAAAGCTTGCACAGGGAAGCGCTTTTTTAAAGGCCTCATTCCTGCAGGGGAAACAAAGCCCTGCAGTTGGGATGACACTGCGAGGGGTCAAAAACCTCCCCCCCATTCCCTAACACACGGGTTGGCAAGGCTTACCCAGCATGGGCCAGATCATTCCTGCGGAGATCCTCCGTGGGCCAGGCCAGCACAGCACGCCGCCGGAAACTGCATCTGCGCATGTCCGCGGTGCCAGAAATCACTTCTGTGCATGCCCAGATGCCGGGAATCGCACCTACACAATTTTTGGCATCTGGGCATGTGCAGAAGCGATTTCTGGTGCCACAGACATGTGCAGACGTGATTTCCAGCATCTGGGCATCCGCAGAAGGAATTTCTGGAGCCACAGAAGAGAGTCCCCAAGCCGCGGTGCGTCAGTTTAGCGCAGCGCACGGGAACTCGCCGAGTGGGCGGCTTGGTTCAGTGGCGGCTCGTGGGCCAGTTAAATGGCCTCCGTGGGCCGCTTCTGGCCCATGGGCCTTAGGTTGCCTACCCCTGCCCTAACACCACTGACAGGTGGACCCTTCTCCCTTCCCATAAGCCAGCTCCTTCTGGCGATGAGTTTCCAACACTCCTCTTTCCTGAAAACAAGAGCCTGTTTTGGGGCAGGGCAGCTCTTCATTCCTTCCCTTCCTGTCAAATTTTAGTTTGCACCCAGTAACAGGATGCTTATCATTCTTATAGCCACAGTTGTTATTTGTACGGGCTAGTGTATAGACACCCTTAGATTAGATTTGCCTCAGTGATAAAGCACATGCTTTGCTTGCAGAAGGTCCCAGTTTAACCTCTTGTATCTCCAGCTAGGGCCAGGAAGGATCTCTGTTTGAAAACCTAGAGATCCACTGCCAATATTGAGCTAGAAGGACCAATGACCTGACTTGGGATAAGGCAGCATCCTATGTTCCTGTGATTTCGCTTCCAGTGTTGATGCCCTTGTAGTTTTTCCAAGCTTTGGCATCAGGAAATGCTTCTTAAAGTCTAGATTTGTGTTTTTTTAAAATAGCATTAAAAAAAAAATCAGGAAGTAGGTTCCATAATGCACCTTGGGGGCCAACTGGATTAACCATGTGTATTAGGGAGAGTAGGATAGGTTCTTCATCTTGCCCCATTGGCAGGTGAAGTACATGATACAGTGAAGCAGGAAAGGGTCTTTGTCATGGTGGAGCCACATTGGCACTTCTTTGCCCAAGCTTTTTGGGAAGTTTGCGGAACAGCACTAGTCGCTGTCCGAGTTTGCTGTCTGTTGTATTATTATGTCTGAGTTTGCAATTTGCATTTGACTTTTATAACTGTTTTTATAGTAATTGGTGTGTCTGACCTGGATAGCGTGATTTGCTTTATGTTCGTTTTATGCTGCAACCCACTCTGGGATCACTCAGAATCGAGGGAGGGCTTATAAATCAAATCAAATTAAATAAACAAGTGTATAGCTTTAGGCACTTATCTTTTTTTAGCCCCCCAATTTCCCAGTTGAGCTCACTGGGGGAGTCCTTGGGCCAGTCATTCTCTCTTAACCTTCTCTTTCCTTCAGATAAGTTTTCGTTTCCTCTCTTTTTTGGGGGTGGGGGGAGGAAAACCCATGTATGTGCACCCCCTTGACCCGCCTTGGAGGAATGACATAATTCATGACTTGGTTGCAGCTAAAGCCAGGAAATAAACATGTTCATTTGGAGAAAAGAGTGTCATGAATTTATGTTTGAAGATCTTATCTTTCATTGGAACAGAGTTTGTGAATTTTAGATAATTTGTTTGATATATCACATATACTACTTGGGCCTTTCCCTCTGACAAGCCTTAGCCCCCCCCCCCTTAAATAGCCCTGATTTAGGCTGACAGTCACAAGCCTGAAAAGGTTGGAGAAAACTAGACCCCCCTCCAACCCCACAAGTAGCTTTCTGGGGTTTTCCCCAGCCCTGCTACCAAAGATCCCTTTAGCTGAAAAATCTGATGCCTTATCAATGCCTTTCAGGGAGTCAGGCAACTGCCCCATCTAGCTCTACTTTGGTGGGCAGTGGCTGCCCAGCAGCTCAGTCTTTTTAGGTAGGTACATTTTGAACCTGGGACCTCATGCATGCACAGCCTGTGGTCTACCATAGGATCTGGCCCCTCTCCACATAGTGATGATGTCACGCGGTACATTTCCCCCACACCTCCTGTGGACAGACAGAGATGCGAGGGGTGGGGAAATGCTCAGCCAATGTCATCACCTTGTGTCATATACTGTTAGTATGGGAGCCATTACCAGGAAAAGAAAGGGGGTGAGGGTGAGCGAGAGAAACATGAAATAGTGGCAGCTCTCTCTCAATAAATGCCTAGTTCCATCCTATGATGCTTTGGCAACCATTTGCAGAGAAGCTGGACAAAGAGAACATTTAGCAAAAGGTGTGTTATGTCAGTGGATTTTACAGAGAACCTGGTAGTGGAGGGAGACAGGATGAAAATAACTGTCTCAGTATTGTTTGGGCTTCTTAAGAGTTTTGCATCAACCCTTCTGTTAATGAAGATCAATAGCCATCCTCTCCCCCTCCCCAACAGTTTTCCTTTGCGCTTTGGCATCTTAAAATGTGTTACACAATTCTGATTATTTTACATTCTATGAATCTGCTTGGTCTGGAAGCAGAGGGCAAGAGTTTACTGTGGCCCAATTAGGCCTGTTTTGAGAGTGGGGGTGGATACTTGTGTGTCTGACTTGGGGAACCTGGTTGAAACCGACTGGATGCTGCAGAGAGGGCCGGACCAGATTTCCACTTGACCCTAAATTCTGCTGATAATTCAGAGTTTAGAAAGCAGCAAAACTTCTCACTCGCATTCATTCAAGTTTTATTGAATGAGTGCGGGGTCATGGAATCACTACAATGAAAATGAATTACTTTGATAAATACACACTCAAGGAAAAGACAGCAAAAGACAGCTGTATCTGCTACGCTGGGAACACCACATTTTCCAAGTTTCGCACACTTAAGATACTTAAGGAAACAAAAACCTGTTTCATGGATACCCAGTGAATCAGAGCGGGCCCAAGAGGTTTGGGCGCCTGAGTTAAAACATCAAAATGGACCATCCCACACACTAATAAACACAGGGCGCAATTCATGGGGATGCTCTCCTGCGTTGGTCCATGGAAACAGATGGCAATGGGAACCATATATTGTATGAGGCCAGCACAGGCAAACATAACCACTGGATTGTACTCTCCCAACTTCCACTCTGCCACTTCTCTCTGACTCTGTCCATTCAAAGAATAATTGGCTTAAGAGGTGAAAGCCAAATGGACCTCTTCAACCACCAGATGAAGGAGGCCCTGTTGACAGGGCCTCCCATCTACCAAGAACAGACATGGAAAGGAAAGCCAGTGGCTAATGCCTCACTCACCTCTTTGCCTTCCCTGGATGCTGCGCAACGCCAAGATGTTCTGCTCGTCCGACAGGAACTGCTTCATCTTGTGGAATGGTTCCTTGCCTCTCACCGTGAGCTTGTTCCAAGGCTTGGGCCGAGCCAGGATCTCGCTGACGGAGCCTTGCGAGAGCCCCAAGACATAGTGTCCAAAGATCCGCTGTCCAATATTGTGCTTGATCAACTGCTCTTTGACCTGACGTGCAATTTCGGCCGTGTCAATCTCCTCGCCTTCCGAGGCGCTGCCAATGCTTTCGGACTGGCTGGGGGACGGGGCCATGCCGTTGACATCCGGGCTTTGTTGCAAGGGGCTTTGGGAAGATATGGAGTTTGTGCTGTAGGGACCTGCTGAAAAAATCATGCTTGTGCTTCCTGCTTCCTGCATTGCCTTGGAGTAGAAGGACTGCATAAGCTGGCGCTGGAGGAGAGAGTTTAGTGCAAATTTTCCTGTAGAAGCCAGGGGTAAGCCGGAGCTTGCCAAGGATGAGCTGAAAAAGTCTTGACTTAAACCCGTTGGTGAGAACTGATGTGTACCATTAGTATTGGAAGCCTGCTCCCCTGCATTGCGGGGCAACTGAGGAGGAGGGGAGGCCGGCAAGGTTGCAGGACGCTGACTCTCAGGCTGGTCTTTCCCTTTTCTCCTGGCTGACCCTACAAGGAAGGTCAAACATAATGCATTATGGGGGATCAAAAAGGAGGGGGGAAAAACCAAGACCAAAATGCAGAGTTTGCCCCACAAAAGGGAAAAAAGTGCAGGTTGTGTTTTGCTTTTTAATTTTTTTTTTAAGAAGGGCCAATGAAGAAGGTGGTTTGGGTTTTTGTTTTTGTGTTTTTTGTTTCTTTAAATTTTAATAAGCCAAACAAGGCCCCCAAGACAAACAACATGCATTTCATGTTTGCACCTTTCTTGTATGTTGCAGCCTGGAGAATCCCCCTTTCACACATTAACATTTGAACAATGACATGAAGTGCAGTTATACAATTTTTAAAAAATAATAGTAATTTCATTGACACAGGAAAAAAAATATTCTCTTTAGTACCCCCTCTCCCATTCAAGTTGTCTTGTCCCCCAAACAGACCTTGGTTGAACCCAAATGCAGCAAACATTTATAAATGTCAGATGAAACTCGGATTAGAGAAATCATTGCTCGAATAATGCCAACAAATAGTTGAGATGCTACTGGGAAAATGCAACCACCACCTGGGTGCCCAATTTATACAGTTGTCACCAGCTGCGAAAACCCAAACTAAAGAAACATCTGGAAATTCCACAAATCCACTGAGCCCACCCATATATATATATATATATATATATATATATATATATATATTTAGGCATGTGCAACATCCCCTGCCTCTGAGAAAAGCAAACAAGAAAAGGCAATGCACCACCTCTGGAAATAAAAGAACAGGGCTTCAAACTGACACACTAGCTAAGTATATGAGACAGGCTCACTTTTGGAATCCACTTTAATTTATGTTTGGGGAAGGGTGGGGGAAATTAGCACCAATGTCAGGTTTGCGACCGAAATGGAAGGCAGACTCAGACGCTGCTCCTCACAACATTCAGAAACATTTCTCCTTCCTAACCCTTTGGACCGTCTCCGAGGTCTCGAAGTCTTATTCTATTATCCACAGTATAAAGGGTGCAGGGAGGCGGGAGGAACATGAAACACGATTCAAAGTTCTTGCTCTCCATTACTCTTTCTGTCATGCATTCTATCCCCTTCCCCATCCTCACCCCTCGAATCAGAAAACAAAGACTCTCAGCCTGAGAAACGCGTTTGTTCCCCCCCCTCTGCCCCCCGCCAATCCACTTACCGCTCAGGTCACTGTTTGTGATACGGAGCGTGGCGTTCTCCGATTGTAGCAGGCGGTTCTTTTCCAGCAGCAGGACTTCCAGCGGTTTGGATGCAGCATCCTATGGAGAGACGGAAGAAGGGTTAGGCGCCAAAGAGCCTGAGAATTGCACCTCAGGGTGGGAGTTCACGAGGGCGCTGGTGTGGCTTGGCCAGCAACCTAGAATTTGTCACCTGCATTTTGGCACAACTGCTATGACTCCCTAGTCTATGGCCACGAAACTGCTTGGTGTTCTGGTGCACGCTGCTTATCAGTTCCAGAGATGTATTTTTAAGTGCTCCATTAATCATTTTTCTTTCTTTCTTTTTTACACCTGTTTGCCTTCAGACACAGCACTATCGCGGCGTTATCTTACCCGAAACACTGCGTCTCGGCGCAATGGAGAAAATGGACAAATTAAATCAGTCACAAACACCGACCCTTCCCCTTTCCCCACATGCGACTCTCAATCATCGAAACCCACTGGAAATAATAAAACGCCTGGCACACAGGGAAGCGGCTTCAACTTTGCACTAAAGATGCCAGAATCCAATTTGTAACCTTTGATCCTACAAGATTAATATGTGACGACACCACAGGCTTTGGATGCTTCGCCCCCCCCCCCAAACTACCCAAAGGTTTCTTTGTTCAATGTAGTTCAATTGTGCATTTGAAGGAGGTCTGAAAACGGGGAAATTGTCTTATTGAGAATTTCTCTTTGAAGGTCCAGATGGAAAACATTCTTTCTATGGGATGACACCTCCTAACTGGAGTTTCAGGCGGGGCCACTTCCAGGCTAACACCTCCTGTCCAGGGGGAAGGATCCAAACCAGCCCCGCCTGTAGTCAGCGAAAGCTGATCTCTCAGGCTTGCTTCCTTTATGCCTCTTCTGTTCCCCCCCCCATTCCTTGTGCTCCTGCTGTGTGATGTTGGCTTGTTCTTTGTCTCCTCTCTTGTTTCGTTGCTTATTAGCTGAGCTGTGGGCACATGTTTGGTCTATCCCCTGCCCACTGCACCCCGTCCTTCTGTGATTGCCAGTGTGGTTCCCTTTTGGGGCTGTTGGGAGTTGGCATCAGAGGAGGGCCAGTGGATTTTGGGGTCCCTTCTTCCTGCGTGGGAGGGTGTTTTTTTTTTGGCGGAGCTTCGGACTTTGGCGCACCCTGCAAAGAACCGTGATCAAGCAGGAGCATCATTTTGAGTGGATTTGATGGTTTGTCTGGCTTTGTTTTTCTCGCTGGCAGGGCCACAGTAACCCCCAACCCCCCAAAACGGTAGTCAGTCATCAGCTCTTGGGAGTCACAAGTGGATCCACTGCAGGTAAATGCAGTTGGCCCATATTGGGTTTTGAAAATGCGGGAACATTTCTGGGTTAATTAGGGTGGGCCCATTTAAGCTTCCAAACTGCATCAAAGGCATATGGGAAAGAGGCAGTGAAAGGCTTGTCAGAAGCCACAGGAAAAGGCTGCTCAGCCCCCACAGCCAGTGATGGAGAGGCTTGACTTGAGCAGGCAGCTCCTCAAGCAGCCATTGCGGAACCCCCATGGGATTTAGCCAAAATTGCTGGGGGAAAACTCAACAGCAAATAATTTAGAGTGAGACTGGGCTACCCACTCCTACTCAGACAGCTCTCCTTCTGCTGGGAAGGGAAGAAAAGGCTTCAATATCCCATAGGAGCAATGTCTTCCATTTGGATCGGGCAAATTTAGGATTCTAGTTACCACTTCAACAGGCACTTCGAGGATCAGTATGGTGTAGTGAGGAATGTGTTGGCCATAGACCAGGGAGATCTGGGCTCATATCCCCACGCAGTGGGTATGATAGCTGCATGTTCACACACTTGTGGAGACAGAAGAGAATTGCATGTGTGTGTGTGTACACATCTTGCAGCCCTGGTAGATTTTGTTGACTGAATATTGCCACTTCGCTTCCAGATTTTTCAGTTCTGTATCATGGTTCCCATTTTCCATCCTGAATAAAATCATATCTGTTCATTTTCTCCCTTCTGAACTATTAAATGTTTGTATTATTGAACATCTTCATCATCGGTCACTATCTGCAACTCACTTTAAAATATAGCAATACCCACCGACCTTTTGCTCAGGAATTACTACAATCCCTTCACAAGGCAGTGGCTCATCACCTCTATCATCGCATCAAAAGTGGTTTACAATAGAAATAAAAATAATTTTAAAAAGCAAGCAATGGAAGAATTAAAACATCCACCACAACAAGCACATCGGATAAAAAACAGAGCAGGCAGTTAAAAGAACAAGTGAAACGAGAACAGCAGCCACGGACCACTCATTAAAACCCCTGGTCTAAGATAAAAAGGTATAACGTCCTCTGAAAGACAAAAGAGCTGGTGTCACACACTTGCTATGCTGGCTCTCTTTAGCTCGTTCTGTTATTTCATTTTTCCTCACCATCACCTTGCGAGGTAGAGGGTTTAAGTGCTGGAAATGCAAACTGGCAGGCATGCTCAAGATCACACACAGTTAATTCCCTGGCTGAGCAAGGTTTGAATCCGGATCTTCCACGTCAAAGTTATTTACCCAAAAAAACCTCATGGACTCTTAAGTGTGTCAGACACAAGATTTCTCAATCCAAGTTATATAATAATAATAATAATAATAATAATAATAATAATAATAATAATAATATATTATTATTATTTATACCCCGCCCATCTGGCTGGGTTTCCCCAGCCACTCTGGGCGGCTTCCAGCAGAAAAATAAAATAAAATAAAATAATCTATTAAACATTAAAAGCCTCCCTTCAGAAGTGACCTCCCCACCCTCAGCACCAGAAAGTCAAAAGCGGTCCTGTTACCTGTGTGCTGGAGCCATCAGAGGGTGCAAACTCCATGGACTTCAAGATGCTGCAAAGTGGTAGAATAAATAGTTATTTTCTCTTCTGTCCTTTCATAACAGCTCCTCTAATAAGCATTAACATTGTAATTTTCAGCTCTCCAGGAACACCCTAAGTGATAACTTTAACAACTTTTCTTGGGAGTAATATAATCTGATAATGAATATAGAATAACTATTCACACTAGTTATCAGAGAAGAACATTTTCTCAAATGCCCTCTAAATCACTGTACAACGCAGTCCCACCAGGCCCGTTTCAAGCATAAATTTAAAGGTTAATAAGGATATAACATTTTAAACTGTCAGAAACAATATAAATGTGTGTGTGACGCTTGAAGGGAAATGGGGGGGGGGAAAGGCTTATAACAAAGCAGCAAAAACAGGGAATCGTCATCATGGTCATAATAATGCCCATGAAATGCGAAAAATGAAAACATGCAAAATTTATCAGCTCACATATCAAGGAAAATGTGCACAAATTATTTGCATGACCCAACACACGGCAGGCTTAAAAAACAGAAGAGACACTGTTTTGCATTTTAATAATCAAGCACTCCACAGTGATAGAACCCAAGAATTGCTTGATATTTCTTAAGCTTTATGAAGCACCTAGAAATTACAGTGACATTCCCTTTGTATTTTACTCTCCACGTCCTCAATAAGTGACTCAACAAAAGCAAACCATTCAGTTGGCGGCCTGGGGTGTTGGCCTGTCAAAGCTGCTGGGAAAGTCAAAACTGTGCAGTTAGGCCAAACTGCCCACTGCAGAAAAAACTCTCAATTCAGTTTGCATATTTATTATTATTATTTTACAAATTTATGGACTGATTCACTGCCCAAAGCCTTTGAAATGATATAAAAGGCAAAAATGAGATAAAATACAAGTCCTACAAACAATAAAAGCATTCTTACCCTAAAAATTACAAAACAATTACAATTGTTCCCGCAAGGGGACAATGACAATAAAGATATCTTATCTTATCTACAGCTATAAATAATATTCTGTAAATGACTGGGTCACATCCCAGGGAAAGCGTTCTTACACAAAAATGCCTTCAGAAGGTGCTGGGCGCCTGCCTAATTTCAGCTGGTTACTAATTCCAGAAGGCTGGAGTTGTAGCACAAAAAGGCCGGTTTCCAGTACAAACTAGACACACCTCTGGGACAGGTGGTAGTCTCTGCAGTGCTTAGGCAAACATCCCAAACTAACACACAATTGGAAGGTACAGTAGTTATTCTTTGGTTTGGGCACTTTAAGTGCTCCAGAGTCATCTTTGTGAGCAAAGTGAATTTCTGTACGCCTTTGAAAAACAATCACAAAATGACAAGGAAATGGGACAGTGGACTGGACTGGAAAGGGACTGATCTGTTTATCCCTAGCCTTGGGACATGTTCTTGGGTTGGTGGATAAGCATCAAGGAGGCTCACTAAGCTTCTTGACTTACAAGCTTTTGAAGAGGTAAACGATTTCCTGGAAGATAGATACAGGTGTGGGGAAAGCTGCATTTATTTAAATTTCTGTGCATGAATTGCAGTAAACAGGATGCTGAACTAACTATATCTTTGGTCTGATTCAATACGATTTCTCTTATGAAAACCATAACAAAGGAATTATAAAGACCTTGGACAAAGTTCAGGGCACTCAAAGCTCCGAGATTTTTTTGGGTGGTAGAGAAGCCACAAACATGTCCACAACCAACATGCATCAGATGTATTCTTCTCTTGGTTTTAGCGAGTTGGTTCTTAGTTTAAAATCATTGTATTTTTTCCACCCAGAAAAAAAAATGTATTGATTTCAACTATATATACATATATATAGTTACAGGTAGGTAGCCGTGTTGGTCTAAGTCGAAACAAAATAAAAAAAATCCTTCAGTAGCACCTTAAAGACCAACTAAGTTTTTATTTTGGTATGAGCTTTCGTGTGCAGAAAGCTCATACCAAAATAAAAACTTAGTTGGTCTTTAAGGTGCTACCGAAGGAATTTTTTTACATATATATATACTTACTTTAATTCTTTCTTAACCTCGTCATAGTCAGCTTGCACCTTCAATTTTTCTTCCAGTTGCTTAAAAGAAAAAGGGCAGCATTATTTTGATTAGATTAAAATTCCTCGACCTGACAAGTCAGACCCAACAAAAACTACAGACAGGATCAGATGGGTGGGTGGGATGGCCCCATTCCCTGGAGAGGAGGCAGAAGACTGTTGAGGACCCTGCCTGTCATCACCCGTGGGATGTGTTATCCCGATCAGAGGAATGGCCTTCCTCTTGATCCAGAAAACATGATGCCCACCAAGGCAGAAAGAGGAGATACCTACAGTCTGACGCAATCAGGTCATTTAGGCACCAAGTGCCCCCCATCTCACCACACCTCACTCCAACAGTTGTGGGAAGAGATTAGCATAGCAATTGTCTGGAAGAACCCAGCAAAATGCAAAGCAGAACAAAAGGTTCAAGCTGTGAGACAATCTGGAAGAACTAATATCTGGCTCCAACTATCGACTTGGTTCGTTTTTTTCAGACAAAATAAAAGGCATGTTTCTAATGTCACGCAAGGTCTAAAAATACACCCTCTGGGAGCTTGCAAAATGATGCACTAACAGGAGCGGAGTTGGTGGGGGGAGACTCCCATGCAGTAGCTCAGGAAAAGGCATCTTATCAAGAAGCCAATCTAAGTTTATTAACCTACTCACTGGGTACAAAGAATGAACAAGAAAAAGCAGCCAAGAAGCAAAAACGGTTCCTCTTCCAGGTCCTACCCTTAAGGCCTTTATTAAATAATTACATAATATTTTCAGATGGCCTGCATTCAAAACGGAAAGCTGCATCCTTTTCTTCTTAACCCCTTCCCCCAAAATAAATGTACCAGTTTTGATTCTTGCTACTGAACCAGGAAGGACAGATCGTGAAGCTGAGGCTCCAATACTTTGGCCACCTCATGAGAAGAGAGGAATCCTTGGAAAAGACCCTGATGTTGGGAAAGATGGAGGGCACTAGGAGAAGGGGATGACAGAGGGCGAGATGGTTGGACAGTGTTCTCGAAGCTATGAACATGAGTCTGACCAAACTGCGGGAGGCAGTGCAAGACAGGAGTGCCTGGCGTGCTATGGTCCATGGGGTCACGAAGAGTCGGACACGACTAAACGACTAAACAACAACAACAACTGAACCAGGACAGCCACGTTAACTGTGCACGACCAAAGATACACAGACAGGAAAGGCTCAGTCTCTCCCTCCCTCCCCTGCCATCCAATGCCACTACCAGACAGGGTTGACAACACTGGGTGAGAAAGATCAGTGGTTTGATTCATTGTAAGTCAGTTCTCTCTGGCAGGACCCACAGCTCAGGGGTGCATCATGTGTTTTGTTTGCAGACATTTTCAGGAGCAACAACCACGATTATCATAACAGGGCCAGTTTCAAATAATAAAGATGGGCTTCGTAATGCACACCACCACCCATAACTTTTGCTTTGCCTCCCGATCAGGGATGGTGAGATGAGGAGGCCAGAATGAGCACCCTGAGAGCTGGCAACAGTTGTTTGCTGAGCAAAGCAGTGATGCTCAGAATTCGAACCTGTGAGCAGCACCCAAATTCCTGGACAGGGGAGAGAATGGAATCCATGTGAAGTGGTGCAGTGAAGTGCTTCACAGTTGTGGACAAGGAATGGGGGACACCAAGATTCAAATCCCTACTGAGCCATGAAGTCTCCTGGGTGACTTTGACCACCTATCCTATGTCATAGGGTTGTTAGGGAGAACTAAGAACTGTGTGCACTGCCTTGAGCTCACTGGAGGAGAGGCGGAATATAAACGTAACAGAAACAAAGACTTGCTCCTTCTTATGCCAAATGTTGTTTTCTCTTGCTTCAGCAAGACTTACAACGGAATGGATCTGAATCTTGAACATGATTAAGTAGGACTCACTGTGGCAAGTCCACTGAGAAATTGTCATTTGTGCTGGAGGATGTTAAAAGTTAAAAACAAAGGGCTGGAAGGAGCTTGGTCACATTGCACCGGGGGAAAAGACTGCCCCTTACAACAGCACCACAGGCATACATTGACCACTAGTCATGATGCCCACATACTACCTATGGGATCAGAGGTACCATGTCTCTGTGTACCAGAAGTGGGAGAGGGCTACTGTCTTCCCACAGGCATCTGATTGGCCACCTTGGGAAACAGGAGGACAGATTAGATAGGCCTTTGGGCTGATCCACCAGGGCTGTTGGGCTCTGATGCAACTTGTCTGTGCCTCTGGTCCCATCTCAAAAGAAAGATGGAGCAGAGAGCCCCGGGGGACCTTACTTTGAGTGTGCTGTTCTTGGCGGTCAGCTGCTGCTCAAGCTGAGAGATCTGGCTGGTGGAGTTTTCCCGGAGCTTGGTGAGGCTGCCTTGGAGTCTCTGCACATCTTCTACCAGCTGAGCGATTTCACGCTCTTTTGCAGCAAGTTCTACTTCCAAGCTGGATCTTGTCAGCACCTCGATGGCCTGCTCCTAACAGAAGGGGGGGTGGGGTTTGAAGTGAGAAAGGGGTAGAGAGATAGAGAGAAATCACACCCTGGCAAAACAGCAGGCCTAAAAACATCTGTAATTCATCCAGAAATGATGGCAGAGGCAAGAGATTAAAGGGCAGGTATCAGAGACAGGCAACTCAGAAAAGTCCCCCCCCCCCGTTTTACTTTGGTTGCTCCTGAAAGGTATGAAAACATGTCTGTTGAAAGGGGTGACAAAAATATTTCCAACTTAATAGGTCAAATTACTGTAATGTTCTCTACATGGGGCTGCCCTTGAAGCAAGTTTGAAAACTTCTATTGATCTAAAATCTTTGAAATCTATGAGCTAAACAAAGCATAGAGCTCCACATGAGCAACCCCTACCTTTACAGCTCCCCTATGAAAAAGACAAGGCTGCTAAACCCCCCCCCATCAATGTCCCTGCTCCAAACCTGGCACAATAAGCAGCTGAACTTGAAGGCAGCCCAAGGGAAAGGCGATTCCCAAGAAACACAATTCTGGCGGCAGCTGAAAACCTCAGCTCTGCCCGGCAGCAAAGCGCAAGAAGCCGAGCTAGAGGTGTTTCAGAAAAGGGCAAAACCAAGTGTACATATACTGCCTCTTACCACATCGGGTGCTTTCTGGATCTGAGTAGCTAGCTGGAGAGATTTGTTAGCGGATGAGAGCTGCTCCCTCAGGGATTCGGCTTCTCTTTGAGCTACCTCTGCTCTCTGAAAGAAATGAGAAGGGTATATATATATACTGTATAAATTTTTGTAAAAAATTATTTTTTCAGGAGGGGGGCCACAGGGTGTAGCGGGGAAGAGAATGTACATTTGATTTAACAACTGGCAATTATTGCATGAACATTCATCAATTCATGCCCGGCTGAGTATAATTGATTTTCCTAAACACTCAACCTAATAAACGATGGGGGGAGGGAGAGCCTCAGAATGTGATGGATTTTTATTTTAAACAGTACAAGGAAGAAATAATTGAGCGATTATGACAGCAATTTAACGCTAGGAGCAAGGAATCCCCTGCTGACACAAATGCTGCGGCCCACTGAATTTCCCAGGCTGGATGAATGCAAGTGGAAATGGAACCCTTTGATTCAATTGCCTTCTATACTCCCAGCCAAAGCAGGCTGTGCTGCAAGATTCCTCGTGGGAATAATTCTCACGAGTAAATGCTGAATTAAGAGATCCTCAGCCTGCTTTGCCTGAAACAAGCACAATGTGTTTTTTGTAAGCTTGGGAAAGATGTTTAATCCAGGGGAAGCCAATGTGCTGCTCTAGAGATATTTGGGCTCCCAAGTTGCATCAGCCCCAGCCAGGATGACATGACAAGTAGTACATGATTTGGAGGGCTATTCCTGTTTCAGTCAATGAAAACATGGATCATCCAGCATAACTGTAGTTATATAGGTGCCCCATAACAAAATGTCCAATAGGCAGCTTGTAAAACAGATGCTACAATTGAAACACAATACGAACAATGAAACAATATTTATCAAGAACAAAAAACCCACACAAAATTAAATCCCACATTGTATTTTTTTATCCTGCCCCTCCTCTAAGGAACCTGTGATTGATTAAAAGCAAAGTCTCAAACAGCCAAATACATTTCTCCTTTTCCTCCAAGGAAACCACGGTGGCACATTTTATCCTCACATTAGCGTTGTGTCATAGGTTTGGCTAAGACAACAGAATGTTCAGCAGAATGTGTGCAAGGCAAGTGAAACTCTGCTTGCTAGGCTCTGCATCAGACAAAATAGTAAAGTGGAATGGGTGGGGGTTCTCCCGATGTTGTAGGACTACAATTCCCATCATCCCTAGACTTTGGTCATGCATGAAGCTGATGGGCGTTGCAGTGCTACAACTCTGATAAGCAAGACACTTCAAGGCTGTCTTTACAATCCAACTGACAATACTGGCTTAAAAAAAACCTTACCTGATTTGCTCTTTCAAGGTCTGTCATGATAATCTCAATTTCATCAGACCTGGAAGAAAACAAGAAATAGGATACATTAAACAATGATTGAGTCAAATTACTGGTCACCTGTGGGTAGCTTTGCACTCCAGTGTTTGATTTTTTCTTCTTCTCTTTTTTTCCACACACTATGCTACATCTCTGCAATATATTTGTGACAAAGCAAGGTTAAGGACAAACACACTGATTTCAAAGTGATTTTTAGGGTAGTCACTCCATACCCCTGATCATCCTAACTCATCAGTTTTCAATGAAATATTAACAGACAAAACTTTCTCCAGTTTCAGACCCTTAATAAATCCCATCTCAATGTAGAACATGGATTTTGACATGCTGGTTCCTTGTAGCATGGTAACACCATGAATGCTAAGGAAGGATTTTCAAGTTGCTACCATGTGATCAGATGGGCCAAGCAGACTTGAACATAAACAGTACACTGAGAACTCCCATTCAGAAACTACTCTTTCAAATGTGAGTCTATGGGGGGAAATGTATTCTTGTCGCCTCTTCAAAACTGCAAGAGTAACTCTTGATTATGTGCTAATTTATATACTGTGGCATGGCTCGTTATGTTATCCCCCTGCCCCCAAAAAGTGGGCGAGGAGGCTACATAAAAAAGACAAAGCCAATATTGTGCAACACCCTTAATATACTCTTAATGTGACTCCATAAATGTCTGGTGTCCATAACAGCATAAGTATCTTCTTGATTCCATCTCTTCTATGTGACTGACTTAATATTCCCAAATTTGGTATAGATAGCTATAGTCAATCAAATATATCAATGTTTGTACAGGTTTTGTGTGCACACACGCATTCAAAATGCCACATTGTTTCGTGGTGGTGGGGAGGATTTCTCTGTAGCTACATAGTTCATGGAAATGTGTATCTCTGCTAATTCTACAGCACTTTTTTTTAAAGGGCAGGTCCTAAGGTAAACTGCAGCGCAAAGACACCCTAATCCTATTTAAAGTTGCTTGGAAATTCGATGAGGAATTGAGGGGAGGAATGACTTTTCACACTATAAACTTTGTGTTGGGCTTGCAGCTTCTATCTCAAGAACTCAGGCAGGTGATAAATATTTTAATTAAAGCATTTAAACCAACAACAAACCTCTAATTTATTGGTGCATGGTAACAGCTTTTCAAATGGTGCTGAACCGCTGAGCCTACAGAAAAGCAACCATCTGATCCATCTCTGGACCTTGTTTCATTTCCAGTACTGAACACAGCAAAAGCACTACTGAAGACTTCTGCCAACACGCACTTCCAGAAGAACTTAAAAAAAAAACTACCCAGACAGAACTGGCCCAGAATTCCCACTTCCACAAAAGTGAATAAAGGTAATTGCCATCCATTACTATTTGCTCCCAGCAGCCAAGTATTCAGAGGTACGCTGCCTCTGAACACGGATGTTCCATTTAGGGATCTTGTCTTGTAACCATTGACTGCCAGTTACTTGGCAAATGTGTGCAATGCAGAATTCATTGTGATGTGGTGATGGCCGTAGGCTGAGATGCTACGCAAGGCAATTTAGTGATAAATACATGGGGAAGGATACAGGTCTATCAATAGCTATTAGTCATGATGGTGAATTGGTCTCTCCATGTTTGGAAGCCGACAGGAGTCAGAGTACCATTTTCTAGGGAACAATGGCAAGAATGGGCTTATTGCCTTCAGTCTGTGGACATCTTGAAGGCATAAGTTTAGGTGCTGGTGAAAAGAGGATGCTGGACTAGATAGAATTTCGGTCCGATCTGCAGAGGTATTCTTAATCCTATTCTAACATAATCTAAACTACCAGCCATCACACACCTTGAGCCAGGGGCTTCTATTAGACACAATCTTCTCTGTCCAGAACTTACTGCCAGCCTACTACATACAAAGAGTTCACTTAACATATGCAACATGTTGGTCACCTGCCAGTTCTGCCTGTGGCACTTCCTAGGCATGAAAGGCTTGTTGTACCTTCATTTTTCACGTGCGGGAGGACCAAAAACCCACAGAGAATATATATTTGAAATTTACTGCAGAGGCAAACGTTTCTGTTTTATTAGCTGGACAGGGTAATGTTTTTGGCAAGGGGAAAAAAGTAACATTTTCCCCGTTGCTGTTTTCTTCTTTTTATTGCACCGAGTAACTGTTAATATGAAGCCACAAGGGCTCGTTAAAATGCGCTGCTAAATTTTTTTATTACAACCTCTTGCAAAAAAAAAAAAACACCCTACCTGCTATTGATATTGGGGAACTGTACAATTCACTCAAATAAAAGAACGGCATTGCACCCCTGACTTAAAAATGGCAAAGAAAATAGTGGAAGGGATAGAGAAGATTGGGGTTCATAGCTACTTCCGGTCTCCCAAGGAGGCTCAAGATGTGGCTTTCTCAGACCTGCAGCCAGGAGATTTTGCAGAAAATGCTCCCCCCCCCCCGGCATGCCTGCCTGTCACTGCTTGCCCACTGCCGCCCAGGAGCAGGGTGGGTGGGGCTCACAGCAGAGGAGGAAGTGGCTTACAAGTGCAGGAAGCAGATCTGCCACACCTCCCCGCTGTCTGGAGCCTGCCACCTCATGGGCAGGCCAGCCCTGCCAGTAGCCCACAATGCTGCGCAGTAAGCTGATTTTGCAACAGAGGGGAGGTTCAGAGGCAGTTTCTGATACAGCAGAGAGAGGAGTCTTAAGAAAACAAAAAGAGGGAGGGAGAAAACCCCAGAGGGCACAAGCCAGCTCTTAAATGAAGGGTTGGCACATAAGACAATTGATTATTTGATCCAGCTTAAATATTCAATGAATCACAAGGCTGATGATGCTTAGAGAGAATGAGCCATTTTGCAAACCTCCTTCTAAAAAGTCTCACATTTTAATAGCTACTGTTACTTTGCTTTGTTTCTGGTTTACATCCAATAAATAAAAAAGTATATGGAGGTTGACGCTGCCATTCCGGGATAAAAGCCAGAGACTACAGCGAGTTCTATAAATGCTTTGCATTTTACCTAACCTTGCTAAAAGTAATAATACTACGCTTTTTAAAGTTAATTCCAGTGTTTTATAATAGCAGCTATGCTAATTTTGCTAAATTAGCCTAAGTACCGGTATCAAACATGAGGAAATAATCTGTTTTGTTGTGTTGATAATGTTAAAACATTTTTCAGCTTGAGCAAATCTTGGGTGTGTGTGTGTGTTTGATAATATTAACAATAACAATAATTTACACCCAATCGTTTTTTTAAGATTATTATGAGCGCTGGTGAACAAATTATGGTTCACATGAGCATCTCTGATGTCCAACTGCATTGCCTCTCAAAATTGTTAGGTAAAGTAGATATCCATGGCAGATCTTTTAGGTAGAGGAGAGTTTATTTTTCTCGTTTCAATTTGACGTTCTCTCCTTTGCTATTAATGGGGGCTGGTGGAAAAGAGTTAAACTGGAGAGAGAAACTTTTTATGTCCAACTGGTACAGATTTATCTGCTGGTCTTTTACGGAAAACCTTCAATAAACCTTAAATAATTAAGGAACAGACAGGAAGCTATTAGGCTGCTCCAAAAATTCTGTGTAACTGTGTCAAGAGCCAGCTCGTCAGCTTAATAAACGTTACAAAGTAAACCATAAACTTAGGACTTTAACAAAGGGGGGAGGAATATTCTCTTGTTCACTTTGTGGTGTGTGTGTGTGTGTGTGTGTGTGTGTGTGTGTGTGTGTGTGTGTGTGTGTGTAGCAGGGCTGGGGTTTCTTTAGAATGAAGGAATCGGAGAACTACAATTTTTGGTGTCCGAGGGACTTTACAGGAGCGGTGCATTAGGATTATGCTCAAGAGTGGTTAAAAAAGCTACTGTTCAAGAAATCGTAATGATAAAGTCCCACACTAAGTCAAGTTCTTTCTTCCCAGGAATATTAAGACAACAAAATGGATGGACACTGTCCAACATGTAAACGTTTTGCCTCTTGGCACTGTTGCAAAGGGAAAACCAGGTCAATCATGTTTTTGAAGATACCTGAAAAGAATACACATTCTTCAAACAGATCCAGTGTGTAAAAATGGGAATACACACATTTACATATTTTGCTAGGCACTTGCAGTTCACCTTCATTCATTTGCATTCTGAATACTCATTGTCAACTTGGACAAGGTGGTAACTGGTGAAAACAATTACTGTAGGTAACCTATGTGCAATGCCCTTTGTGACAGGGTCAGCCTTACATAAAATAGTAGAAAATCTATCTATCTATCTATCTATCTATCTATCTATCTATCTATCTATCTATCTATCTATCCATCCATCCCTTGAATGGCTTTATACACTCTAGCATAAATGGGAAACCAACTGACAGCCCAGAGGAATAATGCAAACCCCCAAACTGTGGAATGCCACCTTGAAGTGGTGTGGGAGAGGAAAGTCACACTTTCATGCTATACTACCTTGGGATTTTGCATGCAATATGCCCTCTTTTGCTCCAGCACACAGTGTCCCATAATCGTGAAGCCCTCACTGCCAGGTGTCACCAGATTTAATGCAAAGCCTGATCACGCAACAACCAAACCACACTTCTGACCTTTGGATCACTATCTGGAGAACTGAATGGCCCTTGAGAACAAATGCTGGCTTGCTCTACAGAATTGGCTGTCAAAATATCCCAGAAAAGGAAGGAAATGGACAGGTTTCACTAAAAACTATCTTGTCCACTGCTACTGATCTTCCTCTGAAATGAGCATCTGAAGTGTGCAGTTGGGTACACTCAATTCTCATGGGGTGACAAAAGCAACTAATATTGAAAACCACTCCTGCCAAGATGAAAAACAAACTGGCAAGCTGTGATCCAGTATTCCTCCTCCCAGGCCACCATTACATTTTAGAATGCAACAAGGCAACAAAAATGACAGCTGATTTTCACCAAAATCTACAACTTCATTTTCAGTAGGTTCTCTTCTCCACTCCTGACACTGCTGTTTTAGTGCTGCTGGGTCCACAAACAGCAAATCCCCTTCTCCTTAGTTTCAACACAGAGTCTGAGTCAGGAAAAATATATAGAGAGAATGACCCTCAGTTTGGCCTTGGGCAGCCCAGCAGTGTGTTAATTTTCCATGTTCAATAAAACAGCATGTAGACAGCAGCAAAAGATACAGGTGATATTCAAGAATGTGAGCTAAAGAATGATCAAAAGCTGTTGTTCAAGGCTCTCATTTTCAGCAAGCTAATAATCATAATACTGTAACCAACAACAACCACCTCCAAATTATGGCTCAGAGAATTAAGCCCTGTTTCCCCCCACAATTCATTTGGTGCCTGCCATATATACATGTCAGAAGCCTTTCATCATGTAACACATGAAGCAAATCTAAACCAAGTAAGAAGATTCAGAAATTCTTCTCATATAGAGGGCAGTCCAAACTTCAGCTTAAGATGAGTTACATTGGAATGTACCTATGTGTTGCCTTGATGGACTTCTCAGTTAACTTCAGGCAGGTTTAACCCACAGGACTAGGCAATATTATGCTAAGAAGGGTGACCACTCAATTAAAGAGTCAATTAACAGGATGAGTTTTAGTTTCCTATGAGCAAACAATAATTATGAAACAAAACTCTTATTTACCTTGTTTTTAGGTGATGTACATGTGAGATTTAGCAGGCAATGTTTTAGAAGAGATACCTTCATTTGTGTGTGTGTGAGAGAGAGAGAGAGAAAGAGAGAGAAGGGGATAAGCCCTCTTTACAGATAGTGCTTACCACCTATAATTTTTGTAAATACTTGAATTACAAATAATATTTGCTTTTTAAAAGTCTAGTACCCAGTTATCCAAGGTATTATTTTTTAGTTGTTCAACGTTTTAAAAAGTAGACTATTCCCTAACTGATTAAACATTGCAGTACTATTACTGATGGAATGAAAGGATTTTTGAATCTAGGAAGTCCCCCTGAAGTAGGCAATGAAACTAGCTGGCCCGGGCACGCATTGCTGTGCCTCACTCAGGGTCCTTGTTTCCCAGGAAAGGGGATGTGTCCGTCCGTCCCCAGACCATGTGTTTTTTCCTCTCCCCCGTTGTTGTGTCTCATCCCTGTGATTCCTCCCATCCTGTCGTGACCGATGAGGTATCCCGTCCCCCCTCCTGGGTCATCCCTGTGACTCCCCCCACCCTGGCTCAACCCATGACCTATTCGGGCCCCTCCTCCCCCCACCCCGGGCTCCACTTGGCCTAGTCTGTAGGCTGTAAAGTAGAGCCGAGGTCTAGTCTGTAGGCCTTGGCTTGGCCTAGTATGTAAATGCGAGCCAAGGCCTTTGCCCTGTATCTCCATTCCTTGGCCCCCACCCCACCCTTGGAAAAGGAACTGTCAGCTTCTGGGTTCTATTTCCCAGCATGCACTTTGGGGTGAGTTGTGTGTTCTGAAACACGGGGTTTTACGTGGCCCAGGTGTGACATCTGTGTACGGAAAGTGTCTTAGGTTACTCTCTTATTCGCATGTGGCGTTGTGTCCAGATTTCAACGCTATCCGGACAAGCGGTTTCATTGAACATTAGAGAGGAACGGACATGCCCAGTTTACATATTTAGATAGATAGATAGATAGATAGATAGATAGATATGTTTTCCAATATACTCCTAATAATAGCCAAATTATAACAATGTCAATTAATTCCCAAATTATACAATTATCAATGTGCCAATCAACTTGCAATTAATACATTTTAGTTAAAGTGGCTCCCAGCATGGTGGTTTGGGTGCATTTCCGATCTTATATCACTGTGTTCCATAGTCTTAAGTAATGTCAGTTACATTTCAGTTATAATTAATGATTTCCATTCTTGATGTTACAATATATAAATTTATAAAGCTTCAAGTGAGGAACTCAAACTATTATCTTTAGTCTGCCCTGTGTGTGAAAACTGTTATATCCAGGGAGATACCTTCTGTCCATATATGGACTGCATTCATTTCAAGGAGGCTGACATGGCGTAAGCTTACTTGGACTGGAGCCTCCTTCAGATGCAGTGAGTGTTACCTTCATGCAACGAAGTGGGTTCTAGTCTGCAAAAGATGCTGCTGCAATCAGTTCATGGGTCTTTAAAGGAGAACCATGGAGAACTGACTTCTTGGCAGTTTATATGAAGGGAGACCCCTCAGCAGGCAACTGGAGCCAGGGAGGGGTATGTGGGGAGAAGGCATGAAATATTGTGTCCGGCCCCTGCTCTCTTAACTGCAGCTCCAGTATGTCTGCTCCAGCCCCTAGCAGCATCAGGCCTGCCAGAGGAATCTTGACTATTTTTATGATTCACCATAAACCTGCTGAAATAGCATACCTCGTTCTTGTAATAAGCAGAGACCTTTCATGCAAAATTTAAAAGCTGCTGATCTAATGCCTGTTAACCTGCAAACTGGTCACTCTTTGGAAGCCCTTCCTTAAGCCTTGCCCATGATTCACCTGCAGTGCACAGAGCTCTGTAAAAGAAAAGGTTGCTTCCCACTATAAGAGGAAAACAGAGATATGCTTCCTTGCTAGCATTTGCAGAAGACATACGTAAGTTGCACGAGCATTTGGCACCAACAGTGAGGCTGCCCTTGGCCGAATGTTGCAGCGCAAGGTTCTATAGAATATTCTGGTTAGGGACTGTGATGTTGCTTAAGTCAAACTCTGCTGCACCATCAGGGAGTAAATCCAGCGTAGTCACAATGTAATGGATGGCTTTTGTACCTCTTGGGGGAGGAAACCCCCCCCCCCCCCGTAATAAACATTGTCTGTAAGGTTGCAATTTTAAGATTTGAAAGTATGCTGGCAATGGCTTGCAAAATGCGAGAGTTTAGCTTAAGTGTTGTGTGCAAACACAGTCTGTTTGATCTGAATTGATGACACTTGGTGGTCATTGATGGAAGGAAGAAGTTGGGCTAGATGGACCTTTGATCTGATCTAGAAGGGCCCTCGTTTTTCCAGATATATGCTTCCTGAAAACTAAAGTATTCCACCAGGCTGCAAAGAATCTAAGAAGCACCATCAAAATAGAGCCTTCTATTTGCAACGAAATCAAGGGAGGTCAGTCGGGTGTGTCCTCCAAGCACCGTTTACTATTATATGGCTCACATGTAAGGAGCAAGGATACCCTTGTGCTAATTTGATGGCAGGATTGGGACCCCTAAGATGCTTCTAGAGCCAGAAAAGGTCTCCCTTATATCCATCTCCAGGGCTGTGCAAGCATGTGCTTAAGAAAACCCTTAATAATAGTACCTTTAGTGCTCAAAAGTAATTGGGCCAAATTGTGATGCCATAGTATGAAGTCTCTGTTATCTCCCAGCTCCATTCCAGCAATAAAAAAGAGCGCTTACTTCGCCCCAGAGAACAATGTGATTCTATTGATGCAGTACTTAGGCATTGGATGCACCAGCACGCAGGCATAGCTTACAGCACAACCGCAGTTTCCTTCTGCTTTTGCCATAAGAGGCAAGCCTGAAAGAATAAGAATTGAGATGGCATGTACCATATTACCCTCCAGATCAATGACCTCCTATTATGGGGCTTAGTCACAAACTGGCCAGGTGAGCCACCTCTCTCGTCCCTTCACAGGTGTACACATTATCCCACTCTGCTCTGCTCAGGTGGCTTTGATTTTCATTTCTGTATTAGAATATGTGGTGCAGTGAGGCGAGTGTGTGTGTGTGTGTGTGTGTGTGTGTGTGTGAGAGAGAGAGAGAGAGAGAGAGAGAGAGAGAGAGAGATCAGTAGAGACCTATAAAATTCAAGCTTCCCATTATCTAGTCCCGATGTATGATCCCCCAGTTCAGACTCTGATCAGATCAAAGGTTCGGGTGCGTTAACGTTTCCCTTTTCCCTACTTGGAATTGCCCTCCCCCCACTTTCAATGCTGCAATTGGCTTCAGTGGAGAAGGCAATATATACCAAATCTCTCCCCACCCTGTGAGGCAAGTAACAGCTGTGTGTGATCTCAGTTGGAGAAACTGAGTAGTAGAAAAAGATTAAGTACCCCTCACCCCCATCACGTCATTGCTCCAATCAAAAATCAGATCACCTCTCTTTCCCCACCAGCAACTTGAAAAGTTTTAGAAAAAAACATTGGGAGAGCTGATCACAGTTCTGCTGTGTCACATCTGTTTTGACCCTCAATGGAAGAGTGTCTGGTTGAGAGGAATAGGGAAGGCTTTATTTAGTAAAAAGTAAAGAAAAGAAGGGGTTTTCTTACTATGGATTCCTGTTCTCAGTTGGGTCAGGAAGAAACCCATGACCCAACTGGGAAGCAGCTGCTCCCAGGGACAGGAAGCAGGGCTTAGTTCCTGCCAACTCTCTTTACAGAAAATGGCCCTCGCCCCAACGGGGCTTAGTTGAGCTTTGGGAAATCTTTCTCCTCCAGATAAACTTTTTGCCCTTTGTTCAGATTTCTCTGCCCTGCTGATATTTCCTCTCCAATACCACAGGGAAAATGGGCATACTTTTTGGCTGAAGAACGTAAGCCTGCCCACAATTGTTAAAAAGTGTAAATGTATTTCTGTGGTATCACTTTAAAGTCAAGTTGTGCATGCAATTCAAAAGGGCTCAAGGCAAACACTTTAAACACTGCTTGAGTGTAAATCCTTTGCTGAGTGCCATTAACACCTCTGCCTGTTTTGTATCCAGTCTGACTCTCTGCAGCTAACATCTCCCTCTATCACATTTTAAACATGCAAGACTCTTTCTCCCATTATGGATGGTAGGTGTACAGTTCTCCCCTCTAATGCAATTGTTAACACATTAATATTATGGGTGTGATCAGAGGCAACACTCATCCTTATTTCTGGAGAAAGCATGCAGTATTCCTGGAGCCTTCATGACCTATGCTGATAGGTGCACATGGCAGAGTCTGGAGTTACAGTTGTATAAAAAAGGGTTAGCAGAGATAACTCAGTGTTGGAGATGTGGCAAGGACAGCGTCTCTCTGAAACACATGTTTGTACAGTATTCTTAACAAGTTTTGGGAGAAAGTGCTGGACTCTGGAACTATGACTGTGGAGAAAAAATTAAATCATTCAGCCGAGAATATTTTATTGAACTCTATACCTGCAGTATGGAAATTGTCAACGGGACAATGGAAGTGGTTTTTCCGTGCCCTAATGGTGGCCAAGAGATTGAGGAATTGGAAAAATAAAAATATGATATCCTTCAATCAATGGACTGACACTATGACATCACTGGCAATTTATGAATGGACTGCTTACAGGCACAGACTCTGTATGGATAAATATATAGCATTTGGAATGAGTTTATACAAAATGTAGTAGGCTATTAACATTTACATAAGTACCAGGACAATAACACTATACCAATTTATACAAGAATGTATGGAAATACTGTATATTGCTTCTTCTTTTCTTTGCACATTGTTGCTTTTATATGTATCTTTGATGTTTTTCTCCCCCCCACTCCCCCCCCAAATATCACTTTATTTCATTTAACTGAAATCACCTTAATAAAATATAAATATTTTTTAAATGGCAGTCTCCCAGAGTGAAGTTTGTGGCTAGGAAAGTTTTCAACGGTATGAATCTATTTGCAATGTCCCCAGGTCTGAACCCAGGAATCATCACGCAACATGGCTGCAAAAGAACTGAGACCTTGGCAAGTTGCTGCCAGTACAAGTAGACAGCCTGGGGTTAGGTGGGCGAATGCTCTGATTTAGTACAAGGAAGCTACATATGTTCAACTCCACGTAATCCCCATGCTTCTTCAAGAGGAGAGGAGAGGGATCTATGCGTGCTGTTGCAAAGAGTTAGCCACAAGTAAGGAAGGGTCCTACATGCTGATAGATTGCAGCAATCGGGATCCGAACGAGACCAACAATAAATCTGTATCTGAAGGCACCATTGCAATGTTGGAAATAATCAAATCAACGGAACAAAAGCCTTTCGCCGTCTCCCTGGCTGACTCTGTGGGGAAATTAACTGGTCCGCGCAGGGGTTAATGCCAGCTGATGCCGACTGCCCTGAGCCTGTGCTTTGTTCAGCGGAGCGTTAAATCTGAAAGCTCCAGAGAGGGCAGTGCCGCCGTGCTGCAAGGGCCGGGGTATAGAGTTCTGCATTAAAAATGCATGTCGCAGGCTTGCCATGGTCCTCGGCTCTGGCTGAAAGGAGTGCTGGCGGGAAAGTATTAGACACCCCACCATCTCCCTGGCAATTGGAGACATTCCTCAACAAACAGCACCTCGGGAAAGGAATGAAAGGGCAAACAAACCATGAAACAAATCAAAGCGTTCAATTATCTCCCTCCCTTTCTCTTGGAAAGGAAACTTTTCAGTTTCCAAGCCAGCCAGCTGTTTGGTGCCATATTAAATTTGCTTTACGGGAGGGTACAGGAGAGATTTCCAAGCTGGAGAGAGGGGGGAGAGCAGAGCAGAGGTGGGAACCCTTTTGTGGAGCAAATTGTACTCCCATTATATTATTTCCGCCGCCCCCCTGCTCCAAATTTACTCTCAGATAAGGACCAAAATGTAACCTTAGCGAGACCATCGTCCTGAAAACCCAGCAGTCAAACTGCACAGTGAGCAGCATCTAGAGAGAAACAAAGCAGGTAAGATGATACTGCTGTTGGTGAAATGTTTGCTTGCTATCAGAGCCACAGATCGACTTGTCTACATTTCTATGGGAGCAACAAAGCAATAGCAGGCCTATTTGGGAAGAGAGAAAAACTGATCACAAGGCTGGGTGGGGGTTCAGTTAATACGCATAACATGACACATAAAAACATTGTGGACCTGGGAGCTCAAGTGTAGCTAATGCAGCATTTACGCTTTAGGAAAAACTTGTTCTTAGTATTACGGGTCTCAAAGTAAAACACGACAGCAGCACGAAAATTCACACACTATCCAACACTGGTCCTTAAAAAGCTGAGTTTTAAGATTCTGAAGATCTTAAATATAGAAACATTACCACAGTATTTTAGATATTCATATCAAGGGAAGGCACACCTGATTATGCACAGTGGGGTGGAGATTAGAAATGTTACAGAGGAGACAATTTGAGTACAATCTGCCAGATAAAAAAGAGAAATGCGAAGCCTTCTCTCAAACAGGGCAGCAATCTGAAATTCCCTCTCTGGCTGAATTCTGGGGAAGTCTCCCTGAAACCCACCATGCTGTCTGGCTCCAGACATCCAGAGAGAGCCCTCCAGGCCACAACTGCCAATCAACTGGGGAGATAGTCAAAGTAGGGAGGGTTTGTTTGCAAGGCATCCTTTGGGGGCCACAAAATCCTACACTGGGGCATAGTTAGCACCCAAACCTGACACAGGAATTAAAAGATCAAACCTGTCTCAATAATGTTTATTTATTTGCTGCCTTTCCACTTACCAAACGAACACTCAAGCAGCTAACAACAATCAAAATACAGTAAAACAATCAACAATCGTATCAGCTGAAACCCAAGCAGCAAAGGAGCAAATGAAAAGGTTGATAAAAAGTGCAACTGGAAGGAGAAGCTAAAAGCAGAGGGCCAAATAAACCTCCCATGGGATCAAGCTCTGCAACTGGGGAGAGGCGACAGAAAGGGGCACCTCCCTTGCCTCCAGACCAACTTAGAACCCAGCAACATTGGGACACAGAAAGGAGCCTTTCCCTCAGATTTTAGGGAGCAGGAGGGATAACATGGGAGGCCAGTTACATCCCTAAACCCCACTCAAGCTTCTCACATCCACTCCAACAATGCCAGGCCCCTCATCAATTTCATCAATTACCAAAAACAAATCCCAGGGGGGGGGGGGAAATAGTATGAATATTTAAGGAGAAAGCACTAGCATACCCCTTCCCAAGAAATCAAAACCACCATCAGGGAAACAAAAGAAACCCCCAACCCAACTAAAAGCCGCATACCCCATAGCTTAGAATGACACTTCTACTAAAATCCACCTTTTAATATTTTTGCCTGGGGAGAGAGGGGCGCAGAGGGAAGAAAAGCACCCACAGAATCCCCCTGCTATTCTCTGTCATTCCCCAGAAGGCAGCTGTTCCCCAGCCAGCAAGTGCATTTCCAGGACATCACAGCTGTGCTGATCACAAATGTGATTTGCCACCTTATTAAGGGCTGAAGGCTGCACTGGTAAGGTGAGGGGAAGAAAGAGACAGGGGTTACGCTATGTGACTGAAGGCGCTTAAAGCTAATCAGCTTCTGGCTAGAGGTTTCAGCCTCTCCTCTATTAGGAGAAACCAAGGTCCCATTTGGTGCCATATCCTGCTTGGATCACATTCACAGTGGGCAAGGCAGCCTGTTAGAAAGAGCCTGTTAGTGTGTCACGGTGGGCATTTCCTTCTACAGACTTGCATTTTATCCCAGAGCGCTTTACTCCTAGTTATGCTTATATATTAGGTTTTTAAGGACCTAAATTGGTTTTTAAACTATTGATGAAATTTTAGATGCAGTGCTGCTTTAAAAAACAAAGCCACCTTGTCAGGCCATTCAGCTAGAAAGGTGGACTATAAGAATGACAAAATTAATTAGATTTATATCCCGCCTTTCCTCCAAGGTTCCCACACACCCCGTTTTATCCTCACAGCAACACTGGGAGATGGGTCAGGCTGAGAGGCAGTAACTTGCTCGTGGCTTAGTGGGGATTTGAACCCTGGTCTCCCAAGTCCTACGGTAGTCCAACACTGGCTCTCAGTCAATGTTACAACACTGAGGTGAGTGATTACATCATCATCAACACAGCTATAGACAGATCCACTACAGTATAGCATCCTTCCCCAACCTGGTACTCTCCAGATGTTTCGGACTGCATCATCCCTGGCCAATAGCCATGCTGTTGGTGAAGACTGTGAGGCGAAAGCAGTAAAAACGATGGTAGAGAACCCTGCTTTTTTCCACAGAACCAAAGTATCTGTCCATTTGTTGACCTACCTAATTTTAATCACATTGCCCATTTCAGACTCATCACCAAACAATGGTTTCTTATCATAGATGGGCTTCCAAGCTCCTTCTTCCCTTCATGCGCTCCAATTCCATTTCTCACTTCCAAGTCTGCAACAACTAGAGTTTGCCAAGATGGGCAGATTGGGAAAGCCATGTCTAGTGCAAACTAGCTTGCCTCCAGATCAGTCTGGGAAACCTAGATTAAACTGGACTGCACAAGCCTGAAGCCCACACACAATGGTCAAATGATGGTACGGCTGTGAGCTGGTGCAGCTAAACATTCACCTACAATATCAACTGTAAGGACAAGGCATGTCATGATCAGGGTTCCAGGGCTGGATTTGGATGACTCACCAGTCAGGGCTGGGGGACGACTCTCAGCACCCTCTTCTACACAAACAGCAAAAGGGCGTTCAAACATTTGTACTGGCTTTGAAGTCCCAACAATTGGGACTCGAAAGTGTGATGTCAGTTGACTGACAGATGTGCAACTTTGCCCACTTGTAAAATCTGGTTCACATTCAAATGGGAATATTCTGATCTCACCCAGAGGCTAGAAGAAGTTCCCCATTGCAATCTATCTACTTTCTTTAAGTCCCTGTCCCACAGCACCTACATTTTAAAAGACATGTGCAAATTCGTAAGGTAAAGTGGCTATTGCAGAAATCCCACCGGAAATTTAAAATATGCACATATAGATGACAGAGATGCTGGGGACTGGACCTGGGATCTTCTAGATGCAAAAGCAGGTGCTCTCTCACTGAGCTGGGGTTCCTCCCTTCAACCATCCTGGCAGAACAACCATGTCTCTCCTTGTCCTGTCTCCCCCCCTCACCCTTCATTCACTGCCAAGTCTTGTCTCCTCTTGCCCAGTTCCTCCAAGTGCTCCCCATTTATTGCTTCTGCTTCTCTCAGGCTTCTCCTGCTTGGCTTGCCTCCTGAAGAGAAACAGGCAGGCCTGACATCCATTTATTTAACCTAGGAAGAGCCGCAATCTGAAAACCTTGAAATCCTCTTACACAACTGTTTTGGCAAGCCCCACCATGTCCCAACAAACATTAAACTGTGCTTGCCATTTGTCTCAGGAATCCTGCATTAATAAACATGAAGAGGAGCACTTTCTACCTCCCACACTCAGTGACAGATGAAAACAAAGACCAGCTGTAGTCATCAATGGATCCTTGTTCTGCACATAAAGGCCTAATTGCATTTTATTTCAAGCCTACACATGGAAAACTTTACTGATGGCATCTTGTCGATTTCAGATTCTAGTATCCCAGTTGACGTGCTGCAAAGCCATTTTTGTTGTAGTCATTAACACCTTCACTGCCGCAGAGATAGGCAATACAGAATCTTTGGGGGCATGCTTCCTCATTGGACAAATGGTATACACAAATCCAACTCCTTGGGAGCAACCTGAGCCCTTTTTTCACTGAGGTTATCTGTAGGAATGCCGTTAGTTGCTTGCTGTGTTAGCAAGGGACATCTAGTGCTGCTGGTCCCATAAATCAATGGCGTTGGATGGAGAAATAACCACCACCACAAGGTTTTCATTTTAGAAAAACCTATCTTGTTGGAAAGTGGGGTGTGGGTGTGAGACATTAGTTCCATCAAGAAGATGGGTTAAATCTTGGGCAGTGGCAATCTCTCAGTGTCAGAGCGCCAGACTCACTTTAAAGCAACTTCATATGCTGGCATCAAGATCATCTTGGCTACTTTCATGCCTGTGTGGATTTGGGGCGATAAGGAACAGCAACCATGGTGCTCTTGAAATGTTAAGACCCACTACATGGGCACCTGCGCCGCCCCCCCCCCCCAATGTAATTGTTCCTATGCTAATCCAAGCATATAGAACCATAGAATTACTGTGTTTCTGCTGCACCCTGCGGAGGCACTTACACTTATATCAGGAAAAAAATATTAAGTAGACGAAGTCATCACATGCACAGGTCTAAGAAACAGGCCCGGGTTTTTTTTTATAAAAAAATTCTATTTTGCTTTACCCAATGAGATGAAGATGGCAGAGTACTAAAAACACGCGCCGTATATCTAAAGAGGAGCCAAGAAGTCTTACTTTGCCGTTGTTTCCTCATCATATTTTGTCTTCAGGTCAAATAACTCTGTCCGTGTCTTTTCCAAGGCTGAAGGGGATAGATGGGGGAAAGCAACATGCCAAGGCATTACTGACATGTTAAGAGCGAAATAATGATAAAAAAGGACTACTCAATTACTATTGAACTATAAACTGTTCTCTGTCTGAAAATTCATCTTGCATTAAGCTTTCTCCCTGACCAAACAAAATCACATTGCAGAAAAACAAGGCTTAAAAGCTTTTCAAAATTCTTTCCTTTAGAAAACACACAGACATACTCTCTCTCTCTTTCAGGAACAGTGAAAGTTTCCAGATTCTGTCCCGCTGAATCTAGCTAAGCACATTATATTCCGTTTATAGATCTGCTTCTGTGACACAAACCATTTGTGCCAGTTAAAACAGGGACCTGCTCTGGCTTCAGATGGGAAAGAGGCCAGGCAGGCTGAAGCTCAGGCAGGGAAGCAAGAGCAGGTAAGTCAAGAACAAGCTACTGGCAGAGAGGGAAGGAGAGACAGAGGGAGGGAGGGAGGCAGCTGAGTCATAGGCAACAGACTGGTCTGGTCTGGTCCCAGGTTTGGGGGTATAAGAGGGCCCTCCTCAAAAAAGGCCATTGGTGGCCACAAAGATCCCAGGGTGCTTGTTGAGGGCTGAGGACCCAACATTTAACTGGCCACAGGCAGAGTTGGTCTGGTAGGAGGGGAGAGTCCTGCTTGAGCATGGCTTCCCATGAGCAAATCATTGGCCACTGTGAAGATTGGATGCTGGGATAGATGTGCCTCCTTTGGGTTCTTCTTGTGTTCTAAGCTTGGTTCTAAGCCATTCCCATAGTACCAAAGTTCATCCTCATCAGAAATCCACGTAGGAAGTGGAGGGGAGTGGGAGTGAGCTCATGCATGGCAGGCTTGCTGTCTCCTAACTATGGTTCGGAAACCGATAGCATTGCATCTGCTCTGGGTCAAAGAGAGCAGGTGGCCAATGTTTCGATGAACCCAAAGCACCTCCCCCTTCTCCGTTTGAATCAGTCAAATAGCAAACCTGTTTGCAACGTTTGCACTTTGTGCTCAGCCTCCTCCAGCTTTGAGGCTGTCGAAACCTGCGTCTCTTGCAACATTCTGTAAGGAGAAAGCCAAGGAAACAACTTAACACAACTTAAAATATATTCATCTCCATGTAACATAAAATAGAAACATAAAAATGCATCTTACGCAGGGTTGGAACCAAGGAGATCTTCCACTGTCTAATTTCAAAAGAAGCAAGCTCCTCTGAGTGCATTCCCTAAAACAAGGATAGCTAACCTTTTTTGGTTTGAGGGCTTGTTGGCCATACCAGCAATGGGTGAGACCAAAAGTGGGTCTGGAGACCCTCCCCCCTGTGAGCCATTCAGCTGATCTGTGCAGGTTGGATTATCAATCCTCCCCACTCATCAATGGACCAATCTGATATTCAGGGATGGACATCATTGCCCTAATGCAGGCAAGTCAATGTCGAAAAAAGTGCCAGGCAGTTTAAAAATTCTTGCACATCTGTCATTTGGTGGACCCTTTCTTTTTCAGAAGATACTTATTTGGGAACTTATTTGTAAGCTTATGAGCAAATCAGCAATTATAAATGCATTCAATGAATCGTTTAACGATCAAGATTGGCCTGTGGGACAGAGGTTCCCCACCCCTGCTTTAAATACATGCACCTGACTGATATCTAACACAGAACAAGTTTGTGCCCCAAAAGATGGGAAAAAATGGCTCCTTTCAAAAAAAATAACAGTTCCCCAACCATGGACGGTTGTTTTCATGTGCATGCTCTCTAGTGTGCTACCTTTGGGCCAAAGGGTGAGCAGTACAGGGTCGGAATCAAAACCCCTAATCACTAGACAGCCTTATTAATATAGATAATATGCATGCTTCACATTTCTGAAGCACATTTAAGAACTTTCAAGCGCTTCACATACATGATCAGAGCAGTCCTTCTATTTCCCCGGGTTTTTAAAATGGATTTTTAAATTTTTATGCTGCCCATGACCTCACTTGTCTTCTTAACGGCTATGTTTTATTTGTCATTGTAGTTTTAGCTGTGTTGCTTTACCTTTTACATGAAGGATGGTCTATAATGATAAATACAATATTAAAACAAACACTACCACTGCATTCACCACCATCCTGCCCAGTCCTTACTGCCTGAGGGTTTAGAAACCAGACCCAATATGCTCTTCTTTCAAAAGGGAAAGATTGGGAGCGGGGAATACAGAAATGCCCCACCTGCACATGTGAACTTACCTTTCTTTCTCAGCAAAGTCATTCTGCAACTTTTGTTCCTTCTCAAGAGCAATGTTCTCCGCTTGGTTCTTCAGGGTCTGCTCATATTCCCGGATTTTCTCTTTAAGTGCTTTTATTGTCACCTCTGTTTGGGGTGGGGAGGGGAGAAAGAAAGAAAGCGAGGGGAGAAAGTGAGCCAAAGGTAAATAATGATCCCACGCAGTGGCAGAGTGCGGCTATCTTGGAGGTGCAGCAGCAGCAGCAGGGCTTAAATTTTCGCTCTCCAGCCCTGACACAAAATCAATGGCCACAAGTCCCTTTGGATACCTTTTACTCCCTAAATGGTAAATTGAACTTTAAATGTTTAAGGTTAAGCAGGATCAATGGACACTGCCGGGAAGCGGAGTGAAGGTTTCTCTAACCTGACTGCAGGGTGGAATCGCCAGCAAGACACCTCATCGCCCTACATTAAGCTCTAGGGTGATCAGAGATGAGGATCAGGAAGCTGTCCAAAACACAATCACACCACGGCCCGTCCACAGGGACCTCTAGGATTTCAGAGAGGAATCTCCCCCCTCCAACCCTAGCTGGAGATTCTGGGGACAAAAACATGAAACCTTCCCCATGCAAAGAATGTGCTTAACTACTGGACGAGAGTCCATGACCAGCTCATGACCAGATGTGCCCAAGGCCACTTGAACACAGCCTCCTCCCTAGAGCGCTCAAAATATACAGAATTAGAAGCTTGCAAGCTTTTCTTAGCAGCCCTGAATGTTGCCCTGCCCAAGGGTAAGATGTATCTGCTAATACAAGACGGCTGAAGTGCGCAAGGGGCGCAGGGGGAAACCAGGCTGCAGGTATGTGTGAACTGTGCCGTGGCAGCAAGGAGCACAGGAAGTAGCAGCAAAACGTGATGTGGGAATCCCTAGGATGCTATGGACTACCACCAGGGGGATCAAAGCCCCTCCTGGACCCTCCTGGATTGTGCCAAGATTTGCTTATGCTTCTTCGTTTTGGAGAAGAGACAAGGAATGGCCATGTAGTCTATATCCAGAGGATTGCATCTAAGGCTGATCGAACTCTGAGTAGAAAAAAAATGGGTGTGACTAAATTGGGTCTATTAATTTCAGGGGTTGTACTCTGCATACAACTTAGCTGGATACAATGCCAAGTGTATTTCTTCTGCCACCCCGAAGCAAGCAGTGAGCCTCTGTAAGTCAGTTGCTTCCTCTTTCCTGATGGTATGCTTGACTCCAAAGCTAGGGACTAACATAGGTATTGTAAACCAACGCTTGTACCTGCATTATATTTCAGGGTACTTTTGTTGTTATTATTCTCATTCTTTTGACCAGGGAAACTGCGGGCTGGGCTAGGCAATAGTGTGCATGTGCTATGGCTCACAATAAACATCAATAGCAACCTTTCCTTAAAAAAGAATTATTTACCATTCTAAGTATTACAAACAACTAATGAAGGCTTTCTCTACATTCTCTATTTTCATGGAGACATCTGCCAGAATAAATGGCAGGGTCTCTTTAGTACTAGCCCCCCCCCATCATGTGAAACTCCACAGCAGAAGTGATATAATCCTCCCCACCCCTGGTTTTCATCACCAGCGGAAGTTCAGTCAGGTAGCAATTAGTGCACAAAAACTGTTCGACCAATGCATATCTTTTCAGCTAAATGCTACTAGTTTCCTGTTTTATACAGACATACACACACATACATTGCAGAAAGTTTCAGTGAGTCTTTCCTGTGAGCAAAACTGCAATATAGAAAAGCTACAAAACGTATTATCCACTCTTCAATATTAGGATGCAGGTAAAAAGAATAAAAAATGGCAGCCACCTTCACAACTGACAGCTCTCAAAGCTTGCAGGTACTGAAGTAATTTTTCTGGTGCCATGATGCCCAGAATTAGGTACTGCCATAGTAACCTCAGTTAGCAGAGCATGAGACTCTTAATCTCAGGGTCGTGGGTTCGAGTCCCATGTTGGGCAAAGGATTCCTGCATTGCAGGGGGTTGGACTCTATCACCCTTGTGGTCCCTTCTATGATTCTATTATTCTACAATTCTATGATTCTAACCACAGGTCTTGTGTAAAAGGAAAACAGTTTTAGAGAGCAACTTCTCATTCCCATTTCAGGACACTGTTTGCTGCAAAGTCCAAATGGGAACACACACAACCTGAAGCATTTGAAGAGGTGAGCGCTCGCTGCTTGTAATTACAGTGTTTCTATCTACAAGGGACACCATTAACAGTTGGCCCATCCACTTAAATAACTAACCTACATTGCTTCAATATCAGCACTCTACCCTAGGGATAAACAAAGTAAAGTGAAGGCAGCAAATACCCACGTAGAATCACATATTAAACTGGCAGAAAACGGCACAGTGCTAAGCATTCCCTGTAAATGCGTACGAGGCATACAGGCAGTGGCTGGAAAAGATTCACATATAAATTAATACATTTAAGCTGGGCCTTAATATTCAAACACTGAAAAATGGCAACTGCAAGAAGTTAAAAGCAGGTCAGCTAAATCCTGAAAGACAAATGAGAACAACAGATTTAATTGAGGCAGTGATACGGCACATGTTTGATACTTATCAAGAAGATTCTAGCTGAGAGCATGATCCAACACAAAAAAAGTCAGGCCTGGGGATGCCAGAATCTTAACCTGCCCCTGGAAATCCTGGTGACCACAGGGGCTGAGAATAAAGCCTGCTGCTATCTACTTTACTCGCTCATCTACAAAGCCTCATCTACAGTTCTTTTTCTTGGCCATGCTACAGTGCAAAAGGTTACAGATGGCATTCCTTCTCTAAATATCATTATTATTTCCTTATCTAAATCATCGCCCCAAACATTTATGTTCACACATAAGTAGGAAGAGCATTCCTCACCCTTCCCAGTTTACCTTGATTTTTCACTTCTGCAAATTCTTTGTTGTACTCCTCAAGCGTTTCTCTAAGTTTCTGGTTCTCTGTTTCAATATCGTGCATGCGCTGGACTTTCAGCTGGAGCTGCTGCCCCAGATCCAGAGCTGGTACGGGATCTGAACAATACAAAGATGAAGACAGATTGATCTCCATTTCCAGACAAGCAAGTTTATAATTCAAAGCAATACAATTAAAAACTCTATTGCAATTGCTTGGCAAACATGTCTGTGTGCGTGCCAGCAAATATACACACACATGAGAAAACACACAATTTATGTATTTGGCGCCAGGTCAAATCCTTTCCAACAAGTCAAGTTATCTTGGTCACATTTCTTCAGGAAGTTCTAGATTTCCCATCTGATCTCACATTGGGGGGGGGGGGTTCCTAGATTTCTAAACTTTGGGGAAGCTTAGAATTTCTCAGATCTAGATCTTTCCTTTCTTGGGGAAACAGGAGAACTGGCAGGGTGTGTGAAGACAGGGAAGAATTTGGTTGCTCAAACATTCAAAACAAACACTGAAAAACCACACCAGGATTCCCCCACCGAGCCTTTGGCCAGAACACTCAGGCAAAAGGGTCTGATCAAGTGGGAGAGAAGCCCCAAGTCCTAGTTAGCTAGCACATCCAGGCAGCCTAATAATGTTCAAAGCATCCATGGAAAGGCACCACAATACACCTGCCACATATGGCTGGACAAGCACGTTTCACAGAGACTGCTGGGCTGGTCATGAGCTTTGCCAGCCAGAGCAGAAGAATCCTGGAATCTAAAAAGGGACTCATAAAATAACGCTGCATACATTTCGGCGGTGGGCGCCAGCATCACTTGTGAAATGGCTACAAAGATTTAGTCTCCCACTGAGGAATGTTAAACACACCAATCTCGGAGGATCAACAACAGTACATATTAGGGAGCTCGCTTAATTTGCAGCCGCCACAATCATTAATTTTACAGACCACCCTCAGTTGCTGGAAATGCATAATAAGCCCATTGTACCTCTCTTAACGCATTAAGTGCAAGGCTGGGCACTTTGCAATGTGTCAGTCCAGCACCAGAGTTTATAAAAGAACAGCACTGGGTTATGTTGAGGAAAGAGAGGCAGGGTGTGCTGCGTTGTGTTAACTCTGCTCAGAGAGGGCTTCCTGCCTTGCCACCTCCATAATGCAAGGGGAAAAACTGAGGCTGCTTATCACTTGCCCTCACGGCACATGCATAGTTTATAACTACATCACTTTCTCATTTGTGGTTTTTAGGCCAGGGTGGTTGTTTTTTCTTCTTCATTATTAGCACTGTTAAAATATTCATCTCGCATTAGGTCTTTTTAAAAAAAGTTATTTAACACAGGGAGGATTTGAGAGCAATTATAAAATTTAAGTTCAGTGGCAGCTCGGGGAGGTAAAGCCCCAACAGGACTGTCCAATTAAGTAGTGCACAAATTGCTGCCACTATTTCCTGCCCTCTGCTGGGGCCGGGCTGGAGCGAAGGGTGGAAGCACTTGAAACAACCAGTGCTCCTGCTGTCTCTCATCAGCCAAAGGCTTCGCCCAGGCCTTGTGGGCTGGAGCTGGAGCCTGGAGTGTAGCAGGCCCAACTTCCATGGGTGGCGAACTGGAAACACGGATGCCCGAAGAGGCAGAGATGAGAGGAGTCTATGCGCTCCAAGCAGGAGAAGAGCTTTGACCTGGCCTTGAACCAACGAGGCCAAGTCAAGGCTTTCACTCCAGCCGTCTTGAGTAGAGGAGCACTCCTAAGGAGAGATGTGACCAGAAGGGTCAATGCTGACCATTTGCCATGACCTCCACAGTGCTGTCGAGATGGAGCTGGCAGGCTCTGATGGTGGGAGAAATAAGGGGGATCCTGGGGGGTCCTGGGTTGGAGGAGGGGGGGTATCCTATCTGTGCTGCAAATTCAGTCACTTTGGAAGAGGGAGCAAGGATGCCAGCTCTCCCCTCTGACCTTCCTATGGAGCTAGAAGCCTCGGTGGGAGCTGGGGAGGGCTTTGATCGGCTAAGACGGGAGCCTGAACAAAAGATTCAGAGTGTGCACTAGCGTTCACACTATTCCCACAAGACCAATGAGTCTTGTGAACAAGCACATCCTGCCCCAACTTTGAAAGCTTGGTGGGAAGGGCAGGAAAACCTGTTGGGGCATCTTCATCACTTCCACGCCGTTACAAACTTCTTGCCCTGCTCCCTGACTTCGGAGCACTGTGTCTGCTGCTGAGGCTGTCTGAATAAGTATCTCTTTCATATTTCCAAGCAAGCACCTCTGTTTGCTTGTGCTGGGTGGGAGTAGAGCAATCTGACAAGGACTTCATGTGGGACCCACCCAAACCGTATTTCTACATGTACACACGTCTTTAACTACAGGTACTGTCTGAAATAGAAATAGCATCTTTGGGAGTATATTGCAGGACGCTCCCGCAGCTAATCAGAAGCCGCGCCTTGGTTTCTGAATGTTTTGGAAGTCAAACGGCCTTCCGGAACACATTTTGTTCGAAAACCAAGGTATAACTGTACTTTCCCTCAAAATTTTGCCCATCTCTTATTCTTTATTATTATTATTATTATTATTATTATTATTATTAGGTAGCAGGAGCACATCCTTGGCAATGGGACCAGAATCCAACCTTCACACTTTCCCTCCACCTCCAAGTCAACCAGCTCCACCGAGATCAGCCAGTTTCTGCTCAACAGAGAACTTTGTTCTCTGCTAACGCCCCATCCCTTAAAGAGGCACCTGACAGCAGTGCCATGAGACACTCTTCTCCATCACCACCTGAACTTTGCCAACCCTCTACCTCAGGGTCTGTCGCGAATTCCTTCACGGCGCTTTAGCAGAGATGTTAAGAGTTCCAGTTTCTTTAGTGCAGTATATTTATTGTGAGCTATATACAAATATCTACAGGCAGTTCATACACAAGCAGTTCATACACTCTCTAAACCTCTCACTGACCACATCCTTCTACACCACCACCACTGCTGGATAGGTTTCCCTTTTAAACTACTGGCAGCCAATCAACTGACAGCACATTACTGCTGAGTCATTCTGACCCAGCACTTCTACAGAAAGTATTGCATCAGCCAGTTTCACTTTACTAGTACACTCAGGCCTGCAGACTTACTATTTCACACAGCATTCTGTGGATCCCAACAGGGTCCTTCTCTAGCAGATCCTACCAGTCCCACCTGGCTTAAGTCACAGGGCCCATGAAAATTTTTAGGGCCCCAAGACATGCAAATTAACAAGGCTTTCCTGTACTAAAATCAGTCAGGCATTTTGTATTAACTATTACTCACCCACCCCACCAACATCTACATTATAAAATGAATAATGACTAAACCTTTAGTCAATAAATTCCCAAATCCCTGGAAAACATTATATCGTAAATGAAAATGTTGGCACTCATAATTATTCATCAGGATATGTATATTTAATTTAGCTTTATTAAAGGTTAATGTCAAAGAAGCAAAACAGTCGCAGAATAAAGTATGAGCATAATGTGAAGCCTATCTCCTTGCATTAAACTCCAAAATTTGCTTAAGCCAAGATGAATGATTAAAATGTCAGCAGATTTTGAATATTGTTTTGGGATATGCTAAAGAGGCCACACTGAACAGACTTCTCCACTTTAATTCGTATGGCTTCTATTAAAGAACACTAATTTAATAATCACGGCTATAAAAACTCGGCAATGATTCTGCTACGTGTCAGCCCAGCGACTGCTACACTTCAAACCTAAAAATGTAACAAGCTTCAAAAGGTATGGGAACTCAGAATAATTCCCAAGGAGGGCCATTTTAAGTATTATTGTACAAACCTTGAAGTGGTATCTGTTAAGGAAAAATGATTTCAAAAAACAAAAATGATTTCACTAAAGCATATAAAAATGAAAATCTACTAAAAAACTACACTTTGGTTATTAACTCTCTTACAAGAAGAATGAAACACAGCGTTTGAAAATAGCTGTGGAGATGACTTAAATCCCCCCCCCCAATATTCCTCCCAGTGCCAGAAATTTGCACCAAATATCTCTCAACTGGGAACAAAAATATTCCAAGTTGGTGGGGAGCAGAATATCCCAACCAGATGTGAGGGTGTAATCATGTAAAATTATTTGGGGGACTAAGAAGAGAAACAATTGCTTCCTGTGTTGATACCTGGGTTCGAATCTCTATCCAGAGATGTGAATGTACTCTTTTTCTTTCTCCTCCAACATGGGAGGAACGTCAAGAAGTCTACCTCACAAGGCTGCTGGCAACTTTATAATTGCTGAACAAGACCGTGAACACTGGAAATGTTACGAATAAATTATGTGTTCCACAGAACATGGTTGAGTGTAAATCTGATAACAATGTATTTTGTAGACTCCTATATAACTTTTTTGGGGGGGGGATTAATAACCATTATTAAAACAAATAACCTGCCAATGCTGAGCTAATTAACACAGGCAGTAGGACAGAAAGTCACCATCTCACGCCAGACCCACATTAACAGAACCGAACTTCTCAATGGACTGCAACTCATTCTTTCTGCAGCTGTATTTGAATCATTTTACTGACGGCTTTTATTGTTTGTTCTTTTTGTGTATTACTTTTTATTGTATTTTATTATTCCTGTAAGTTGCCCCAAACAATATATGAGGAAGCACATGCTTCATTTAAAAAAAAATAAAAATAAACATGCATGTATTTTTCTTTGTCCTGTAAGACTAGCATATGCCACTAACATTAACCTGGAAAATCCTGTGTTTTTTTTCTGAACTCAAGCCTTGTTCCCAAGAAAGAGAGAGGGTAGTGGACTAATAGAAAGGCAGATGAATTTTAGAAAAATGCTCTCCGCCCATGGGACACACCCTTTATTCTCCAATGTAACAGTTTACAAAGGGAACATTGAGGCTGGCCCTGTCCGTCTCTTCCTCCCTTCATCATTAGGTGAAGGGTTCAATGCACCCCTTGTGAGCCTTGCTTCCACAATGACATCATGTGCCCACGTGGATTACTTTGCGCTGGGGCACTCTAGGCTAATGTAATCATATGATTACATAATTAACCCAGCTGTCTCATTAAAAAAATCAACTGGAATTCAGGGCATAATTAGTCATACAGCAATTAGCATGCTGATGAGCAAAAATGATGAAAATCCCTCTAGGTGGGGAGTGTGTGTGGGGACCACCCATGCCATTTCCAAAAAGAAAGTAAAACCCATCATGGCTGTACAGGACTGGGAGCAAAAGGAAGACCAGATCTGGATCCAGACCTCCAGTTCAGGTTTTGCAGATTGCCAACTGTGCTTAAAAAGGAAGGGTGAGTGCACACACACGCAACAGAATGCCCTATAATCATCAGCAGAGAAAGGTAGAGGAACGCAAGGGGTGGGTGTCATGAGCCAGAGAGGCTCTATGTCATCCTAGCAGGGTTGGACTGGGAAGGCAGAACAAAATTGACTGACAAAGAGGTCAGTGGAGGTCAGTTTTAAGAGAGGTGTGGCACGAGTCAGAGAAGGTTAATATGAAGAAGCTGGGGCAGTGAGAGGAAGGTCAATGAGCTGCACATAGAGATATAAAGCTGGGGAGGGAGGAGAGAGAGCGGAGAAAAATGTGGGTCTCTTTTGGCAATGGTGGAGAAGTGGGGGCATTTCCTCTCCATAGGCCAACAGAACTGTCACTTAGCTCTCAGCAGAGCATCCTCAAACACCTGCCCAGCAGCAGACCTCTCTCCCCATGATGGATGGTGGATGGGCTTGACAGTGGTGTTCTTCTGCTGCAGTGAAAAATTACTTGCTCTCCCCAAAGTTTTTAGATCTTGTTTAATTTCATTTTTACTTTTTAAAAGTCTCTAGTCCTTCTGTGTCTTACACTGATTTTTTATTATTTTAATGGGTGGTTTTTAACAAGATTCTTGGTTTTTTCTTTCTTTTCAAGATTCCTGCTCTTCTGTTTGAATAAAGGTAAAGGTAAAGGGACCCCTGACCATTAGGTCCAGTTGTGACCGACTCTGGGGTTGCGCGCTCATCTCGCATTATTGGCCGAGGGAGCCGGCATATAGCTTCCATGTCATGTGGCCAGCATGACAAAGCCGCTTCTGGCAAACCAGAGCAGCACATGGAAACGCCGTTTACCTTCCCGCTGTAGCGGTTCCTATTTATCTACTTGCATTTTGACGTGCTTTCGAACTGCTAGGTTGGCAGAAGCTGGGACCAAGCAACGGGAACTCACCCCGTCACAGGGATTCGAACCGCCGACCTTCTGATCAGCAAGCCCTAGGCTCAGTGGTTTAACCACAGCGCCACCTGGGTCCCAGTTTGAATGCAAACTGCAATGAAGCCACTTTATTTTTTACAGAAAGCAAGTATACAGGCACACAAAAAATAAAGTCAAGACCCACAGCTGACCTCCTCCACAGCCCTGCTGCCTGTTCACCTGTCCTCTCTGAGCGGGTGAAAGCTCCTGCTTACTGGGCCCTCTTCCTCTTGGAAGTGGTGCAGATTTGAGCAAGAGCAAGTGAATGAGCATTTCACCCAGAGTCCTCTGAAATCTGAAGCTGGCGCGACCGTCCTGAGTGGGTGTGCGGCTAACTGCAAGACTGCTCTCGTCTGCTTTTCAGAGCTCTGCACAACATGGAGCTTTTCTGCACAGAGTGTGTATCTGATTTTGGAACGATGTCTGCATGCACCCAGAAACTTCAGAGCATAGCATCCATGGTCCTCTCCTGGAAGACTGCTGTGCTACCTTTGGCAAAGGCAGGGTTTCTCTACACGGAGGAGGTTTTGCAGTGGTGGAATGGCATTCTGGAAAACATGAAGTCCAAACCACACCAGGAGTTAGAAAGTGCTCCCTGGACTCCACCAAAGGGACTGTCTCCTCTCCTTTGCTGAAAGAGAGAGCAACGCAGTGGAAACGCAGGAGAATTTGCTCAACAGGATCAGGAGGCACATCTAAGTCTCTCTTTGAAGAGATTTTGCATTAAAGCATAGCTAATCTGTTGTTGTTTTTTAAAGACATAAAGTATAAAATGTCCAGCTGCACTAAAACAGAGGTCTCTGAACCAGAGCTTTGCAGCTGCTAGCAACCCCATAATCACCAGTGTATTATCTGCACAGAACTGAAGCATGCCCTCTATGGGCACAACTTCAATGCAACGAGGCTGGCTATCTTTATTTATCCTGTTAAATTCCCATTTGCCACGCACTAACTCATTCGTCTCCTGGTGGTGGAAGGGGATTGTGACAATGGCGTGGGGTGGGGTGGCGTGGAGGGTGGAGTGGAGTGGGGGAAGAGAACCAGAATACTAAAACAAAAGGACTTCATTACAGGCCGGTAACACTGACAACAGCCAGACAGCCAGTTATGAAACACGAGCAGAACCACAGAGGCAATTAATTTTTTATACAGCTGGTAATGCGCTTCCGAAGGTTTGGCTCTAAAAATAATTCATTCCTGACGCTTCAACTCCTTTTCGGAGTGGCTGTATCTGCTCTTCCAAAACCAGGTCTCCACGCAAAAGTGCTCAGTGATGGGTTTTCTTTCGAGAAAACACCCACAGAGAAGAACGGTTCGTTCTGGTGGGGGGGGGGGTGGAGGAGAGAGAGGAGGAGATAGAAAAGAGCACGTCCTCCGGCAAGTCCTTAGAAAATGCACTGTTTGGTTTTAAAGGCCACTGCACACCATCAGCAGTGCCACAAAGCAAAAGGGAGTTCTTAAGTGTCCCTTTTATTTTGCCCCCAGGACGTTCTGAGCAATGTTCACAGCAGAGAGGCCTCAAGAACACACTCACCACCCTCCCTCCCTCCCTCCCTCTCATTTATGCCAGGGCAAAGCAATGCCTCAAATGGTGTGGCTCAAAGCAGCACCTTTTTCTCAAGGCCTCTGCAGAGCAGAGGGCAGACTGCTAGCCTTGGACATGAAGACACCCCAGCTGCCTTCAGAGAAGTTACGATTCCTTGGCTTCCCCCAACCTTGCGGGATTCATCGGGAGGAGAGAACGAGAAGAACAATGAAGCAACTTGCACGCCAAAAGGAAGCAAGAACAAATTGTCATAGTAAGTCCTTGCATATCCATCCACAAATGAAATTGCATCTCAGACCAAATAAGAATAATTGCACTGTGGCTTCTGAATATTCAAACGCCTTCCGGTATAATTAATTCATTAATTATTCCCCAGAAAAATTAATAAACCCACATCGCCTAGGGGTTTCTCGCAAGGGAGCTGTACCCCGCCTCCTGACGCAGCCAGCCCGGTGACAGAAGAGTGATGGCCCTAAGGCCCAAGCTCCCCCAGGACTTCTTAGGAAGCGCAATAGAGAGCATGCTTTCAAGCATCTCAAACACTGGCTGTACCAGGCTCTCCTCTAAATCAACCCAAGCTTCCTCTTTAATATGCTGATTTTTGTTGTAAAATGAGACTCACCCTAGAGACTAAATGTTTGCAAAATAGTCCATCTTGCTAACATGGAGGGGTGTTCTGGGCTGGGATCATGGTGCATGAAGACAGGGGTTCAGTATTTTTATCCTTGCACCATTTTCCCAGTTAAAAAAATCCAAGCTACCCCCATTATTTGTTTATTTCCCCAGAGGGACACCTCCCCCCCCCCCGGAAAATACATTATGAAAACCTGTATTCCCATACATACACCACAATTTATAACAGTATATATCTACAAAACATTGTTGTTGTTTTTTATTACGTGATCCACAAGCCAGCATTCTTACAAATCTGGAGTAACAGAGTTTGGGCTGCAAGGGCACCCAGAACTGCTAGAGTTAGTGAATGTTATAAAAGAATACAAACAAAGATTTATTTTCTGGAAATAATGACAAGCCAAGAGCTGCTGTCTAAACAGCAAGAGTTTTCAAAAGGGGGATGTGGCTACTCTTTAAACTACCGGTAGCAATTCACTCATCCAGGGTATTGGTAGGTACTTTAAACAACCAGGGCACAAATCTGCAAAGATAAAAATGAACATGCTAATTTATGTGCATACATTCCTTTGGGCTAATTTGAGACAGTGGGTGGCTGGGGTCTCCCCTGCCACTGTTCTTTGCTTACAGGCAGCTCAGCACTCTGCAGTTTTTGTTTTATAATTTAAATACTCTTTAAAAAACATGGGGGGGGGAATGGGGTAAGAGATCCAGAGCCCTACACACAAGTCCCAGGGTTCAGCACTTCTGGATCGTCCCCTACCAACACTCCAGCCATTTAGCTAGAAACATGGTTTAGATCAGTGATGGCGAACCTATGACACACGTGTCAGATGTGACATGCAGAGCCCTCACTGCTGGCACGTGCCCCATCGGCCCATTCACGCTGTTGTTGTTTCCCCCCCCCCATTTGTTCTCCCACTCCTCCTACAGCTTGTCTCTGCTACAGCTTGTCTCCGCTACAGCTTGTCTCCGCTACAGCTTGTCTCTGCTGTTTAAACCAAGATCCTTTTTTGTTGCTGGTAGCCAGAGATTGGTTTTTTAACCCTTTCTGTGCTGTTTTTCCTGGCACTTTGGCAGACTATGATTGGGTGTAACAGCGTTCGTTTTTTTAACCCGTTCTGTGCTGGGTTTTTTTGGCGCTTTGGCAGATTATGTTGGTGCTGCGTGTTAGTTCCAGCTAATGTATTATTTGTCATTTATTTCTGTTCTCTTCCCCCCCTCCAAGCACAGCAGCTTTGGGGCACCCCCCCAAAAAAAGCAAAGCAACTTTTGCACCCCCCAAAAAAACTGCAAAACTTTGGTCAGCACCTCCCCCCAAAAAGCTCAGCAACTCTGGGCACTTTGTGATAAATAAGGGGTTTTGGGTTTGGTTTGGTTAAATAATTAGTTTTTGGTTTATTAAATACAGTTATATATTATAATTATACATTTTTGTTATTTAAACTATAAATATCATGCAATTATGTTTTTTTTCTCAAAGTGACACACTACCTGAGTTATGCTCAGTTTTTTGGTGAATTTTGACACACCAAGCTCAAAAGGTTGCCCATCACTGGTTTAGATGAACAGCTTACTTGAGCTGTCTTTAGAGCCTTTGGGTGGGGTGGGGGGCTTGATGATACAAATACTGGCTCTGTATACCAGGCATGTCCAACAGGTAGATCAGGCACCCCCAAACTGCGGCCCTCCAGAGGTTTTGGCCTACAACTCCCATGATCCCTAGCTAAGAGGACCAGTGGTCAGGGATGATGGGAATTGTAGTCCAAAACATCTGGAGGGCCAAAGTTTGGGCATGCCTGAGGTAGATCGTGATCTACCGGTAGATCACTGGACGTTTGCGGTAGATCACTGGTAGATCATTGGCTCCCCCCAAAGAAGCTGAACAACTGTGGCTCCCCTTAAAAAAGCTCAACATTTTACCTCCTCCCTGGGAAAAAATCAACAACTTTGACCCCCCCCCCAATGGGCCTTCCTCCTTCTTAAAAAAAGCTCAACAACTTTGACCTGAACCCCTGATCACTGCCAGTTTTTAACTGTAGATCACAGTCTCTTGGGAGTTGGCCACCCCTGCCACAACAATGTTACATGCAAAAATTCAGAAAAGCAAAGTCCCTCAAAAACAGACACACTGCAAAAATTATGGGAACAGGTTGAAATGATCCAACCGGCATCTTTGTTGAAGGATACAATAAATTTCAGAATAGAACTGGCCCTCCATGATACAACATATATAGGAAAGAAGTTATATAGGAAAGAAGAATATATATAGGAAAGAAGTTAGGTTTTTAAAGGAACAGAGGTAGACTATATATTACTACCCAGCAACATCACATTAGATGTTAAGCTTTCTTGTCCAATAGTAGTAATAATAATGTCACACAAGGCAAAACTCCTAGGGCCTGCACTACAGAAGGAAGTCCCGTGTGCACAAAGTGATCTTTAACAACAAGCAAAGAATTACAGGCTCAATCCATTAAGAACTCCTGCCACCTATTTCAATAAGAATATGGAAGGTAAAGATTCGCACAAAAGTCCTGTACAGGCATTTTGATCAGTGTAAATAAGGGCTCAAAGTTAAGTTACTAAACCATCTAGGCCAGACAAGAGCTTCTACCTTGACCTGACCCCTACAGGGTTGTCCACGCACAAGTGCAGGCACAGCTCAGTGGCAAACCACATGTTTTGCCTGCGATATATTTTAGGTATAATCCCCCAAATATGGTATGGTTACTTTCTGAAACCCTGGAGAGGTGCTGCCAGTCATGGTAGACAATACTGGGCTAGATGAGTGTGATTTTGCATGAGGCGGACTTCCATGTTCTAACATTCCTAAAGGTGCACATGTGTACAATTCAATCTGTGTAGGCCCAGATTCACTGCAAAGTCTGGGCTTAGGCTCATTACATATAATTCTTTGGTTTATGATTGTGTACATTGGATGTGTTTTCTCTGTTAACCCGGTTTGTCAAGACTGCAATCAGTTTTCACGTAGGGCATATTCTAGCTGCAGCTGCTTCCTGAGCCTTATTATGGGATAGAGGAGCTGTCCTTGCTCTACCAGTCAGTCTAGAAAGTGGGTTTGCCTCCTCCTGCTGGTGAGGAGGCAAAAGACTGGCAGGAAGCTGACTAATCCAACCAGAGGAAGGTGCTGCCCCATATTTTAGGAATGCCCTTCAGCATCATCCAGCAAATGTCCCTAACCACTGGTTCCCTGGTGAAGGAATTCTCCCAACACTCAAATCAAAGCTTTGAAACCATGGAGTGTAGATTGTTGAATACCCAAGAACCAGCTCTTTTACATTGCTACGCTACTACTTTTAGCTATGGATAGAAGCAGAATTTACAAGAATCAACAGTGCGGCCTAAAAAGCCTTTTATAAACTATGGGTATGATAATGAAAAGAGAAAAAGAGAAAAGGGAGAGCCTGGAAACCAGAATGCTTGGAATAAAAAGCCAAACACACACAGAGAGAGGAAAAATCTTGCTTTATAATTATAGACAACCATGTAATAGAATCAGTCCTCATTACTCACAATACATTTCCCAATCATATCAATTTTTGAGCTTGGAGAGCAAGCTCAGAGGAAGCACATGGCTGATGGTTACAGCATACATTTGGTGTGCATCCATTCCGATAAAGTTTCCAGTCTGCCTTATATTTGCCCAGGCTTTTCCTGACCCATAAAATTGGACCGTGTTTTATGTGTTTGAATATGCGGTATTCCTCTTTTATACGCTTTTCTGTGTTTTTATATTGCTGTCCCATTTGTTTTAGGTTGTGTTTTTATTTTAATCACATATCATTGGGGTTTTTTTTTATTAAAGACAGTACACCACTTAGAAGTTTTTGAAATATTTTGCTATATATAAATGCTTTTAAAACAAATAAAACAGATAAGAGGCCACATGGCCAAGCGAGCGGACCATCCACATACAACATAGCTTTCAGAAACAGCCTGCTCTCGAAACAATGGAATGTGAGCAAAACCTCCAGTGGCAGTAGAGCTAGTGATCTGGTTGAGGCCCTGGTCTCACCATGGGATAGCAAGATGAAGACACGATTGTTCCTAAGGGTCCTCTCCAATGCTGCAGGGTCCATAGTGCCCTTTGGTTTACCAAGGAGTTGTAGACGATGAAGCAGCAGCACTTTGCTGTGCACTGTTTGCATGGCACTTGGATGATAAAGTCACTCAGCTCTGTAGCACCTTGGATACAGCAGTATCTAGCAGCTGTGTCTAACGCAGCAACTCCCATACCAGACCCAGAATTGTGAGATGTGATGGACTGCCCGCCTGCTCCCATGTACACAATGGCCTAGACATTTGCCAAGTGTGTGCTATTTGGCAACACGTGAGAACATACTCAGTACCTGCAACCCACCTGTGGAATGTATTCCCATCACAGATTCTACTGCCACCAAACCTGATGTGTTTTTAGAACCATTTAAGAACCCATTTATTAACCCAGGCCTTTGGCTGAACTGCTTGTGGAGTTGAGCAGTCTCCCCTTTCTGACTTGTCAAACAGCTTTATGCAATGATTAATTTGTTAGTTTTATGTAACTGGCTTTATTGTGTATTTATTTTTTGTATTGTAACCCGCCCTGGGGTTGTTTTGTAATAAAGAGTGGGCTATAAATTCTCTGAATCAGATTAACTTTTTCACACCAAGGACCCACTCTTAACCCAAACATGCCTTTGGGGACCCATTTCTTATTTCTTTTACCCATTTATTTGTATGGTCATAGTGCTCTTGTTGCGACCCACCTTGGACCAGGCTGCAACCCACTAGTGCAGGCATGTCCAGCAGGTAGATCATGATCTACCAGTAGATCACTGGACATCTGCAGCGTTTTACCTCCTCCTTGAAAAACTCAAAAACTTTGACCTGAACCCCCCCAAATGGGCCTTCCTCCTTTGACCTGAACCCCAAAAAGGGGTAGATCACTGCCAGTTTCCAACTCTGTGAGTACCGTGTTTCTCCTAAAATAAGACACGTCTTATATTTATTTTTCCTCTTAAAAAACACATCGCGGCTTATTTTCAGGGGATGTCTTATTTTTTTATTAAGCATGGTACAGCATTGGTATTAAGTATGGTACGGGGCTTTTTTGCGCCGCCCGCTAAGCCTGCTGCTGGGTCCCAGGGCTTCACGTGGCATGGCTGAGGCTGCTGCCGGCTCCTGCCGGCTCCTGCAGCTTCGCGCGCCGCCCGCTGCTGGGTCCTGGGGCTTCACGCAGCGCGGTGCGGCTGGGGCTGCTGCCGGCTCCTGCGGCTTCGTGCGCCGCCCGCTGAGTCTGCTGCTGGGTCCCTGGGCTTCACGCGGTGCGGTGCGGTGCGGTGCGGCTGGGGCTGCTGCCGGCTCCTGCCGGGTCCTGCGGCTTCGTGCGCCGCCCGCTGAGCCTGCTGCTGGGTCCCTGGGCTTCACGCGGCGCGGCTGGGGCTGCTGCCGGCTCCTGCGGCTTCGCGCGCCACCCGCTGCCGGCTCCTGGGGCCCGTTCAGTCGGAGCTCGGCGCGGCGCCGGGCCTCCTGCTCGGCTGGGGCTCGGTGCGGCGCGCGCTGCTGCGTTTGCCAGCTCCCGCTGGGTCGGGTAGGTACCAGTACCCCCCAACACGTCTTATTTTTGGGGCATGTCTTATATTTTTTTGCCTTTAAAAGATCGTGCCATGGCTTATTTTAGAGGCACATCTTATTTTAGGAGAAACACGGTAGATCGCAGTCTCTTGGGAGTTGGCCACCCCTGCACTAGTGGGTGCTGATCCAGCAGCTGAAGACAAGTGCTCTAAACAAATAAACAGTTAATCCCAGATCGTTCCCTGAAATGCTAGCCAGTAAACCTCACTTACGATTTCTTCCCATTAGAAAGTATTGCAGCGTATTGATTGGTGAAATACTTCTCAAATACACAGCCAACTGACAGGCAAAGGAGAAAAGGCCCGCCAGGACATGAAACTCCAGACATCATTTGCTTTTCATAACAGGACAATAAGTCTGCATACCTGGAACATCAATTAATCTCTTGTAGACATTCAAGAATGCTGCCTCGGCTTCTTTGCTTCTTTTGCCCAAAGCATCAATCTGGAAAATAAAAGGGGGAGAAGAAAGGATCTTCAGATCAGTTATAGAGGAAGAAAATACTACCACTTACACAAGCGAGGGTAAATTTATGGCTTCATAAACATTTCTGGGGATGCCAGTTCATGTCTCCTTTAAAGCTAGAAGGTCAGAGCTCCACATGAGAACAGCAGGATTGGAAAAACATTTCCAGTTCCATAATGTAGGCGTCAGATTTTTTATTTTTTTACTACCAGCCCTTTACAGCCAAATCTGGTTCCTGCGAAGAGGAGGGTAGAGTGAGAGGGCAGCAAGAAGAGGCAGCAAGGAATAGGCATTCCTAGTATCTCAGACTGTCCAGCAAGCCTGACTCAGACACCCTGTGGCTGTTGGGACTTGCTTGGCTGGTCCTCCTACAATTCCCCCTCCTTGGCCAGAGCAATGCAAAGACCTCTCAAACATTGTGTCACCGGTCCTAGACCCACTGGGGACTAAAGTCCTGACATTTGCAGGCTGGATGCACTTCTTAGATTTAGAGGTGCAGGCAAACTGTCGTTGTTATTGCTATTCCTGTTTTGGGCATATTTTTATTCATTTTCAAGAATAATATCTAGGTACAGAATAAAAAATATCTTCAGTAGTACATATGTTTGTCATTTTTAAGTCAGCAGAAGTTATGGCAAAGGTTGAGGAATGCCATGCATCAAGTACCGTAACAATAGAACAAATAACTATTATGCGCACGCGCGCACCCGTTGCTATAGCTATCCTATGTGCGAATTTTGTTGCTGCTAATGAATCTCACCTCTGGCATAAACTACTAGGTAGCCTTAAGCAAGCTACTCTCTCTCTCTCTCTCTCTCTCTCTCTCTCTCTCTCTCTCTCTCTCTCTCTCTCTCTCTCTCTCTATCTCCACTCTCCCATATGTAATATGGGTATAATACTGACCTCGCTTACAGGACTTTTGTTCACACCACAGCATGATAATGAATGTGAAGAGCTTTCAACACATGAAGATGCTCTACAATGCTAAGAACTATTTATTAATAATAATTTTATTGGCAGCAATAGTATCAGCACCACCGCTATCATAATAATTGTTTCCTTCTATATTTGGGGAGATGGGCTACCTTGATGCCTCCTGCTTTTTCCAAAGAAGCCACAGTAAAGTGGTTGGCAAGGAAGCATTTTTTAATTCCAACATTCATTCTCTCATTAACAGAGAAAGCACACCTGGTTAAAAGGCGTCAGCAAGCACAGAATCCATGCAATGTACCAGCTTAAGGGTTTATTTCACTCTGCTCTAGAATTCTAAGAGACGTCATTTTTACTCTGTTTACAGTCTCATTTATCATGACTTGCAGTGGCTTGACAGGAAATAAGGCTATTTGCAATATACTATCCAGGTTGGGTAATTCCTCTCAAAAATTGCTTTGCACATGAGACTGGTGGATCAGTATGTAGGAAGAAGCAGAGCACCCTAGTCCAAAATATCCCACAGACCTAATGGCTTCCTAGGCCTCTCTGCTGACCATCTTCTCAATCTCATCCAACCAAGGTTGGTTTCCTAGCTTTAGGTCTTATCTCAAGTCATCTCAACCCCCTCCCCCATATCCTTGGCCCCTTCCTTTCTCAGGTTCAACTTCTTGTGCTCTGTGGACCGGAAGACCTTTAGATACTGATGCGCTTTGTGCATATCCATGTCTTAACATTGCCCTCACCGCACATGTTGCCTATTCTGGGTCTGGCAGACACAATGACACAGCTGCCTTCCCAGCAAACTGGGACCTTGGGGGGAAGGGTGGACAATTGATTGATTGATTGATTAAAGCAGCAATTGCAAGCAGTTGTGAAACTGCCCTGTAGCACCCCATGAAGCTCCAAACGGTCACTTTGCTCATCTTTTTCAACCTGCACCAGCCTGAATCGAGCAAGCAAACCCAGGAAGCAATGGGGGAGCTGTGGCCCAAGAAGTGCAATTAATAGAGAGCAGTGACACAGCTGTTGCTTCAGAACCAGGCCTGCCTCTCAACCAAGCCATTAACATGTCAGCTTAGGAAGCGATACATCCTAACAGCCCCATGATAAACAATGCATGCTCTAAACCATTATGTAGCACTTACTGGACAGGTACAATATCGGCTGCGCCAAGATCAATAAATGCACCTTTTTGCTTTTAATGCCAACAGCGAAACCTACATCATGAACTAATAGGCTGCAGCGTGTGCTTTATTTATCTCAGCAAAAAGGAAAAAAGACAGCAACTTTCTACCAAATTGTCTTCTCTGGATTAAAAATTAACATACAAAAGAGCATAGCTAATTTCCAGGCAGTTTTAAAAAACCGGGGATGCAAGCTATAAGTTGGCTACCACTACAGAGAAGGCCGTATCCTGCATACCCACCAAATGAACTACAGATGGCACTGGAAACTGAGCAGGTCCTCCCCTAATTACAAGAAAGGGTAGGCTGGGAGGCTCATTTAAGTATCCTGATCCTAAACCAATTAGGGTTTGGAAATACAATAGAGTCCAGTGAAACTGGCATAAAAATGGAGCCATGTGGTCCCAAACCTGACCCCAATCAAAATGCTTTGCTGCAGTACTTGGCACCAGCCAAATCTTCCAATTTGTCTTTTTTCCAATTTGTCTACCTGACTAAAGAGTTCCAGTCTTCTCAAAGATTTAACCATTTGCAAGCTTAAAAGTAGGAGTTTTAAAGGAGATCCATGTTATTTCTTTTGTTTCATTTTTCATTTGAAGGGTTTGCTTTTTGCTGTCATCACTGCCACCCCGCAGCATTCTGGAAGCGCCCCCCCCCCCGATTTCAGTACCTAGGGTCTACAAGGTAGGCACATGCCTACTGTTGCCAGAACAACCTACCACGTGTCTACCCCATTTGTAAAATGCAATGTTTCAGAGGGGAGCCAGTTAGCTGAGGCAGGATGCCTCCTCCCTGGTACGGAAAGGAGAAACGTGCCATTCTTCCACCTCTAGGACAGCCAAGCCTCTTTGGCACTCCATCACCAAACTTCAAGGTTTTCACACTTGCTGACTCTACTGCCGCTGCCCAGCTTCGCCCTCCTCTTTCAGGATATGAGTAACTCCTGTCAATTTCACCTCAGAGTTGCTCGCAGCCTTCAAAGGGGAATCACATGGCCCACAATGATTTGGTTGGCATGGCACGAGGTACCCATGTCACTGGCTCACAGCCGCTGCTGGCTTGAGTGAAGCAGCTCCTTGGCTCTGTCCACTCTGGACAGACCAATTCTGCAGCGAAGGTGCAGAGGGGCACTCCACCTGCCCTTTGATCACAGCACCAGTCAGATACTTTCAAGAGGAAGAATTCCAGGTCAGCTGGATATTTCCGAGACCTCTCTGTGAGGCCAACAGTCAATTCACAGAGAGGTTTCTGGAGTGGAAGGTGTCGCCCGCAAACTGATTGGGGAAACAGATTAGGTAGCAGTCTTCGAACATGCCCTAAATGCATCAAAACTGCCAGTCAGTGCGCTTGGAAAATCACAAAGAAAACAAGTTCTTTTCAGGACAAAGTAACCTGCAATTTGACATCAAGTCTCTTTTAAAAGGGATTGGGGGGGGGATGAGGGGAAATACCGGCTTTTTTCCACCCTTTCACCCACATGAAATCATGTGAACTCTTTATGCATCAATGCCCGACCCCAAAACCAGGGGAAAAACCCACAAAATAAACACTCTGTAAGGTAAAGGGCCCCTTCAGAATTGATGCTTTTGAATTCTGGTGCTGGAGGAGACTCTTGAGAGTCCCATGGACTGCAAGAAGATCAAACCTATCCATTCTGAAGGAAATCAGCCCTGAGTGCTCACTGGAAGGACAGATCGTGAAGCTGAGGCTCCAATACTTTGGCCACCTCATGAGAAGAGAAGACTCCCTGGAAAAGACCCTGATGTTGGGAAAGATTGAGGGCACTAGGAGAAGGGGACGACAGAGGACGAGATGGTTGGACAGTGTTCTCGAAGCTACGAACATGAGTTTGACCAAACTGTGGGAGGCAGTGGAAGACAGGAGTGCCTGGCGTGCTATGGTCCATGGGGTCACGAAGAGTCGGACACGACTAAACGACTAAACAACAAGAAAGGTAAAGGGACCCTTGACCATTAGGCCCAGTTGTGACCGACTGGGGTTGTGGCGCTCATCTTGCGTTACTGGCTGAGGGAGCCGGCGTACAGCTTCCAGGTCATGTGGCCAGCATGACAAAGCCGCTTCTGGCGAACCAGAGCAGTACACGGAAACGCCGTTTACCTTCCCGCTGTAGTGGTACCTATTTATCTACTTGCACATTGACGTGCTTTCGAACTGCTAGGCTGGCAGGAGCTGGAACCGAGCAACGGGAGCTCACTCCATCGCGGGGATTCGAAACCGCCGACCTGATCAGCAAGCCCTAGGCTCTGTGGTTTAACCCACAGCGCCAGCTGCATCTCAAAACACTCTGTACCCTACCCCTAAAATCCAAGTTGCACCCATCAAATCTTCTGTAGCCCAAGCCCATCAATGCCACCGCCACCCCCAAATCTCATCAAGGCACTTTGCTTTTCTCATGCCCCCTTATCCCCTTGTTCTCTTTGCTTCCCTTCTTGGAGCAGAGTCCTTACAACCTACAGCTGATCCAATGCCAGAGACAGAGGGAGGCTCCTTCCCTGGCTATCCACAACACACAAGTTGCTGCTGCCACAGGGAGGAAATTAAAGGGTATCAATTATCCTGGAGGACATATTAGATTTGCTCCAGATTGTTTGGGTTTTATCACAATGACTGAGTAAAACCTTTTAATCAAAAGGCTGCAACTTTCGGAGCCTCAATCAATGAAATAAAAAGCTGTAGATTTCAACACGTGACTTCCACGATCTGGAGCAATTTGTAATAGCTTAGCTCAACGATTGCTTCTGGGAGCTATCTGGTGTTCCCCCACCCCACCCCACCCACCCCATTACATTGTTTCTGACCGCAACACTGCATTTATTCGACAGCAAAGCAGCTTTGGGTCTTGAAGAGGTTAACTCCTGGAGCACCTGGCTGCTCGCCAGCCTCTCTCCTCGAAATCGGTGCTAATGCAACAGAACAAGAAGCGCCCAGCCTGGCCATGATTAATAGACTGCTGAAGACACTGCTTTCCACAGAACACACACTTTTCATTCCCCTGCTTCCATAGATCATGGACTTATCCTCAAAATATCTGACTGAAATTGAATTTGGCTTCTCTCTCAACCGTTCATTTCCTATGTTATGCAAGGTTATATCCTTTTTCTGCATGAGCAGAACCAAACCAGCTGCAGCTCCTCAGAAGGAAAATGTGGTTCCAATTACAAAAGCTGGCCTGGATATTGAACCACAGTTCAGATGCTGCTCTAATTGAGCCATCATGGAGCAAGTCTAAAGTAAAGAAATTGGATTAATTAGGCTTGCAAAGTTCAACGTAAGGGATCTTGGCAGCGGGATGGGGGCACTAAATAAAGCAGGTACAGTCATACCTCGGGGTGTGATCGCTGCAGGTTGCGCACTTTCGGGTTATGTACGCGCCAAACCCGGAACAGGTTACTTCCAGGTTTTGGCGCTCACGCATGCGCAGAAGCACTAAATTGCGCTTTGCGCTTAAGTGCCGAATCGCATCACGCGCGTGCACAGACGCGGCGCTGCGAGTTGCGAACAAACAGGTTCGCAACCCGAGGTTCCATTGTAATGCTATGAAAGAAAGCAAGGGAGGTGATGCCTTCGCTGGAGTATTTGACATTCAACAAGCTTTTGGGTCGCACAGAACTCTTTTCCAGAAGTAGGTTTTTGATAGGGCATTCATGCCCTACGAATGATGACATTCACCAGGTAACCCAGCATAGTCTGGTTCTAAATGGGTAAACTGTGTGATCTGTAACAAGCAGGAAATGGACCCAAACAAGGGGTTGTGCTCATGAATGCTTGGTAACTGGGACTATGCAAGACTGCGGACTTTCAGAACCTGTAAGGAGAGCTGGAGAGAGGAAGACAAGCGCACACACTGTTACACCATCTGCTGCTGCAATATTTTGAAACAACAGAGGCTGCTCCTTCTCTGACTGGCCCCCAGCCCAATTTGACAACGGCTAAATATAAAATTTAGCATATAAAAAAATATAAATATAACATTTAGTATCCACAGCAGCATCCATGAGCACCTATTGTTTTGGTGTGCCTTACTGGCTGATTTGGCACCACGAAACCCAGTCAGAGAAACTAAGTTAATTAATGGGTGCCACCCATTCATGTCCTAACATTTTCACCTTGTGCCTCCACATTAAAAATGAGTGAATGGGTTTACCTTTAAAATCCCCTTGCCTTATCAAATGAGAACTCAAGAATGGCCGGTACAGAAAATGCACAGCTGGCCACGTTATTTCAGAATATCTGCCCTCCAGCAGGCTCCGGATTAGGAACTCCTCTGTTGCTCTTGGACAGCCCTGCTACGCCACATGAAAAGAATACGGATGACCTCAGGAAATCCTTACCCAGTCTTAAAAATAGCTGCTTAGTGACATCACAGAATCAGGTTTAGATGCTCCCTTTTCTAATATTCACATTTCTTTCTCTGTCTCAGAACAGTCAGTCTAGCCCAGGAAGCTTCAAAAAGAAGCAGTCATCAGCTTATATAAAGGGCCAATCCCACTGGAAACCTTTCTGAATTGTGTCCCGACTGCGTTCCTTTTGAACTGTGAAATTCAATCGTATGCATGGAGAGTTGTGCTTCCCTCTTATTTGTTTTCAGAAATTGGTGGAAGTATAGAGATTGATATTAAAAAGAGGCTAACGGTATTGAACTGTGTAGGGATAAAATTCAACGATAGCCCTCTAGCCAAGGTGGTGTGGTTAGAGTGTGCGACTAGCATGTCATGAATTCAAATTGCTACACAGCCATGAAGTTCACTGGGTGAATATAAGAAGAGCTGAGTTCAAATCAGACCTTATGGCCCAGTTGGTCCAGCATTCTCACTCCCTCACTTGCCAGTCCCATGCCCCTGGGAAGACCACATGCAGGACGAGTGTAATAGCCCCCTCCTGCCCTTTCTACCCAGTGATTGGTAGCATATAGTCAATACAACTCGTGGGAATTGTTCCAAGGCTAACCTACCTTACAGGCCTGTTGTGAGGATAACATGGGGTGGGGAACATGATCAGAGGCGTCCTTCCCATAGGGGCTAGTGGCTCGTTGTGCCAGGGCGGCGGCCTTTCAGGGGCGCCCCAGCATTGGCGGGGGGGGCAATGAGCCACTAAGCCCTATGGCTCCTCTGCTGCTGCAGAGGAGAGCGGCGGTGGAGAGAGGATCTTCCCGGGGATGCGGCAGCGGCGTTTCCCTCAGCCTTGCCTGCGCAAAGAGCCCCACTGCCTTTTCTCACAGCCCCGTGCTTGCTGCTGCCGCCTCCTCCTCCTCCCCCTCCCCACCCCAACCGCCATCTCTCCAGCCCTCACGGCTCTTCCCTGCCTTGGCTTAATTCGCCAGCCCTCCGGAGGTGCTTTGGTTCAAACAAAACAGCAACATCGCGCACGGAAGCAAGGGAAAGATGCGTGGAACTGTGCCTTCACGTCTGGCTTCAGCATCACGCGCACCACAGCGCTAGCTTGGAACCCCGTCCCCCAGTTATAAATATGTCCCGCAGAGTTTTCCTCTTTCTGATACGATGATGCCGTGGTCCCACCTAAGAAGCGCCATGCTTTCTCCTGTTTACAAATGTGTCCATGGGCTGCTGCCCACCTCCTCCAGCTCCGCAAAGCTGCCAGGAGTGCTGTAAAAAGAAACTCTGGGAAATGTTGGGGGGGGGGATAGGCTTAAGATGGCCCTGAACGCAATCCTTGGAGGAACAGTAAGATTACTTAAAGCATGCAAGCAAACCAACCAACCAACCAACCAATAAATAGACAGCAACAATAACATGCAGTTGGGGTGTTTCAATCGAGCTCTTCTTCAAGGGAAACGGGTGGTAGGTGTGCCATATCTGTAAAGAGTTCCACAATTTTCTTAATGTCTCCTCAATGAAAACTTGTGATGCTTGTCTCCCTGCATGTTGAACTCTAAACTTAAAGAGAGCAGAATACACCAAATATTGTGCTGCATGAGAGCAGATGCTGCTTATGTACAGGGCATGCCCACGTGATTTTTTGACCCCTTACCCACTTCCTATGAACAACAGCCCCTAATGTAAAATTATACCCTATGGGGCTGGCTCTTGGTATCCACTGCTAGGGGAAGTTGGGATCACTATGTCAGGGAATGGTGTGGACCACCCTGGGCGTAGCTACCATCCCCTTCAAAGGGAAACTAATCAAATCTGCAATTCTGGCTCTTTTAGCAGTACAATTTCAAAAATAAAAATAAAATGGGCTAAGCTGTTAATGAAGATTTCTTTTTACTGTAAATGTTTTACCATCTCCTCCTGGTTTTTGAGGCATTTCACTCTTATTGCTGATTTGGTTTAATGAGTTGCTGGGGGGAGTTGTCCTACCATCATCACCATCACCATAATAATAATAATAATTATTATTATTATTATTAAAAACAGTATGCTCGTTTAGGAAATATAAACTTGAAAAGTAGTCTTGAAATAGAAGTAAATTAATGAGTTATGAATCAACAGCTCTGATTCCTCCCACCAGCAACATCCAGGCTCTGGGACAAACTACTCCCACCCTATAGTGACCTTCCAATGAGAAAAAAAGGTTGCCCACTTCTGATTGAGTGTTTCAATCACCTCTTTAGAGTGCTATTTTAACAGATACCAAGAAAAAAAATACAATTGTGCTAAAACGTATGTAATACAAATTAAATTATGCTCTCATAAGAGGGGATCCCAGTCCTTAAAGGCAACACACACCACCTTGAAATAAAGGACATGAGAATAAAAAGCACAAACACTTACCTCGCCCTGGAAACTTTTCAGTAGTGGAGCTACCTGTTTGCGCAGGTCCTGGAAGATAAAAGCAAACATACACACATTAAGAAACAGATCACTAAAAAAGCAGCAAAAAATGCAACTGTTTGAATGCATTTGATGTAATTCCATCAGTTAGTCTTGCAGCACTTCTACCAATTTTATCATATTAGCTGAAGGCTGATTACATTTTTAATCGAAACACTGCTATGAGCAAGGAGTTCAGCAGAAATCCATTTTTAACTGGCTTATGAATCCAGCCTGATACACAATTACGGTTGTCCCAAGGGAGGAGAATTAGTTAACAAAAGCCTGTAGTAATGTTGGATAATCAGTGAACTCCTTCAGTCTAACAACTCAACTGAAACAGTGCAATGAATGACTAATGGGATGTAAAACATGTGTAGCCACATGGAAAGGGATCAAGCTAGACCCCCGTTTGAAGCACAGCCTCCTCCTGAGGAGCCAGGAATTGGGCATCATTTATTTAGATTTACAGCCTTGCCTGCTCCATGGGATTTACATAGCCCTGCTTAAGGAGAGGGCGCACAGGTCATTAGCAACCCACTTGCCTCTCTCCAAAATCCCCACCTCCAAGAGGAGACAGGCCTTCATTGAGCTTTGCGCAAAGCCTTTTATTGCCCAGCCCCCAAAGTTAACACTATTGTAATTGTAATTAAGAGAATCTGCGACAGAAAATTCCCAAGGCAGAGAACAAAGAAACAAATCAAAACACAAATAAAATCACCAAAAAGAATGGTGGGCAAAGAGATCAAATTGCAGCGAAGAAGAAGAAGAAGAAGAAGAAGAAGAAGAAGAAGAAGAAGAAGAAGAAGAAGAAGAAGAAGAAGAAGAAGAAGAGGGTTAATATGTTAAGAAGGGAAAGGGATAAGTTTAGAGATTAGGTATACAGTGGTACCTCGCTTAACGAATGCCCTGCTTAACGAAATTTTCGCTTAACGAAAGGTTTTTTTCTAGCGGAGGTTGCCTCACTAGACGAATTCGTTTTACGAAAAATTCGTCTAGCGAATCGCGGTTTCCCATAGGAATGCATTGAAATTCAATTAATGCGTTCCTATGGGCAAAAAAAAAATTCAAAAAAAATTCAACGCATTTCTATGGGATTCGCTAGACGAATTTTTCGTTATAAGAAAAGACCCGTGGAACGAATTTAATTCATCTAGCGAGGCACCACTGTAGTTGTCTGGATGTCTGTTTAAAGAATAAGGGTTGAAATTGGGATGAAGAAATCTGCTATGAATATTATTATGAAATTATGAAAATCAGAAGGAAGGGATCCGAGGAAGTCACCAAGACAATGTTAAACAAAGTATGAGGTTGAAAATGCGATATGTTTTATTTGCTTGTGTGTCTTTTTTATTATGTAAAATTAATAATGTATGTTTAGATAGATAGTTGGGTGGACACTCGCCTTCATCTCTCCTTGTCATCCTAGAGCCTCTTGGTGGCAGGGGGAGGTTCTGGGGGGAGGGAGAGAGGGTGGGGTGGGGACAAACCCAATTATAAAATGGACCACCTTCGACTGCTCACTTTTCATGGGACTCTCTCGTGGCAGGAGGGGGTTCGTGGAGGGGGGGGTTAGAAGAAGGGGGATAATATGTTGTGTATGTTTTTCTTTATTATGCAAAATCAATAAAAATTTATTATAAAAATAATTAATAAATAAATAAACTCTGACACCTTGAATGCATTGTGTACAGAAGCCAGGGGTGTAAATTACAGAGATGAATAACATTGAAATAAAAAAGGAACATCAGAACATGCACTGGGCCAGTGTTTCAAGGGCCCAGATCCTGAATAATTTAGCTGATCTCACTGGGCAGCTGGTTCCATTATTTGGGGAGCAACACAAAGAATGCCCCAACCACAGTGGCCAGCAGCCCAACCAATGCTAGAACCATCAATAGGTTCTTTAAACTGGAGCTAAATGAGATATTACCCATGGAGCCCTGGGGCTGAGCATGTGAATTTCTTGACTAAGCCTGCCCCCTACTGGAGGTTGGTGTGAGAAGCCAAGACAGGCTGGAGGTTTCATCCCATAGACACTAGGCCTGGTCAAATTATATTATTCAGTTATTGAAATAGGTTCAGCTTGACTTTCTGCCCCAAGGCAGCTCGCAAACATAATTAAAAATGCCATAACAAAACAACAGTATTAGTTTAATTATACATATAGACCCATGTCCCCTTAAAGGGACAGGGGAACAGGCTGCCCACATTATTCAGGCATCCATGTAGCCATTTTCCAGGCCACTTGTGCCTAGGAAGAATTGCCTTTGGGTGACCAGGCAGACTCCCATTTTATCTTGGAAGAGATGACCTCTCCCGCCTCCTCCTATCAATGACCAACAGGGGCACATGTGGATAGCACAAAAGGACTATTGTCTTCAAGCCTCACTTGAGGGCTTCTCCAAGAGTCTACCTGGCCACTGCTGAGAAGGCCAATGTCTTTAAGTTCTGCTGATAGGCTTCCCAGAGGAGACACCTGGTTGACTAGGCTAAATGGGCCCTTAGTTCGGTTGGGGGGCTGTCTTCTTGTGTCCCCTTGCAAGAATTTCTGGGCAAGACTGAGCCCTAACTCTTACTGAAAAAATATGGCTTTTACCTCCCTCCGCACGTCCCTTTGCCTCCCAGGAGCAAATGGGCAGCTCCAACACTTCCCATTGTGGAAATGATGCACTGCTGGGGGCTTCGCTGGTAGTGGGAAGTTGTAGGGGAGGGGAAATGGGTGCAGAAGACATAACAGGTAGGGGAAACCCCTCATGCACATATTTGTTGGTTCTCTCTGCTGCTGACCTGAAATATTCTTCTAGATTTATTGTTGGCTGTTTTTGAACATTCTTTTTCCAGCCATATCCCTCAAATTTATACCACTGTCAGCTGCAATTTCCCCTTTCTTTCGACTAAACTGGACAAACCAAAAAGGAAGGAAGCCGCAAGGCGTGATGCATGAGAAATCGGTAATGTTGGGAGAACAACGAAGGCTGTCTGATGATTTGGGTCGCAATCAAAAACTGGAGGAGGAGGATAAGCTAAGGCCAGCCTTCTGTAGCAAGTCACTAATCACACATTAGAGCTCTGAAAGTCTATGTGGCACTGAACACTTGAACAAACAAGTATTTGTTTACACAAACGACTGAAACGTTCCAAGCAAATTAAACTGGTAACATCATTCCTCAAAAATATCTCTTGCTGCTTGCCACAAGAAAGCAATGAACCATCATGGTCTTAAAAAAAAAAAGGCTTCCTTTTTACAGTGGGGTTGAAGTCTCTCTCTCTCTCTCTCTCTCTCTCTCTCTCTCTCTCTCTCTCTCTCTCTCTCTGTGTGTGTGTGTGTGTGTGTGTGTGTGTGTCTTTAACAAAGCAAATGTTCATACACACACACACAAACACATTCCCTTCTCCACCAAAAAAGGAAACTATAATATATGGAGATGTTTGACGGCACGGATGAAGAATCTGTGGCCCTAAACATGCTGCTTTACTCCGACCTTCATCAGTACCAGCCAGCATGCTCAATGGTCAGGGATGATGGCAGCTGGAGTCCATCTTAAGGACCACAGGCTTCCCATCTCACTTTCTTGGTCAAAGGAAATGTGACAACACACAGTTTTTAGAAGCTGAGACTATTGCAGGGAGAGAGGAGGAGTTTAACTTTTCCCCACTGCTGTGATCTCGACACTCCCAACAGCTATCCTCTCAGTTCACAGCAGCACTTAATTCCCCGCCACAGAATTGCACAAGTCTGTAAATAAAACATTACACACACATACACAAATGCACACACCCTTCACTACTGAGATAATACATGTGCAATCCATTACTAGCATTTTAAAATCTGGAAATCCTGCTGAAATCCAAACTGAGTGGAAGTTAAGGGATATCAGAATAATCAATTAAAAAATATATTTACAGGTGGAATCAAATCATCCAAACATGGGAAGCAGTTTTCTACCTAGTCAGATTGTTCGTCCATCTGAGCCAGTGCTGTGCACTCTGACTTGCAGAAGTCCTTCAAAAGCTTTCCCAGCCTGCTACCATAATTTTTTAAGATGGAGATGCTACGGACTGAATTTGGGGCATTCAAGGTTGACACCCAAAGGTGTGCCTTTTAAGTTTTACGTTGTTACAGGCCAGCCTCTGCTGCCAAGCTGAACTTGTGACTGCAGGCAGGCCAATGTTAAATGTAAGTAGCTGAGAGTTATTGAAGACGATGGGGAAGCTAGAAGAAATAAATGTTGCTGTTTTTTCATTTATTTAATCATTTTTTCCGATACAAATATCAACTGCAAAAGACACATACAACAAAAACCATAATAACAATAACAACACAATTTGACAATTCAGATTTGAATACACTGATATACCTAAGACTACACCTTTTTGTAACAATATTTTCCCACCTCTCTCTCCTCCCCCTACTTCCCACCTTATCCCTTAAATATTCGTTCCAGATTTCTTCATATTTATCCATTCTTACTTTGCATCGACATGCAATTCGTTCATATGTAGCTAATGTGTCCATATTATCAATCCATGTGCTCAATGGAATCTTTTTGCGGCTCTTCCAATTCATTAAAACAAGTTTTTTTTGCTTCTAATATAGCACGGTACAGCCATTATTTTTGACCCCATGAAATCTCCCATGTTTCCGGAATATAATTTAGAACTAAATTCAGTTCCCCTAAATGACCATTTCTTTTTATTACTCTTGCTATAAATATCCTCACCTCACACCAAAATCTTATCATCGGGCAGTTAATCAACATATGTACTAAGTTTGCATTTTTACTCCCACATCTCCAGCAGTTGTCTGCACTTGTTATTTTCTTCTGGTATAGTTTTGCTGGAGTCCAGTGGACTCTGAATAATATTTTCTGTTGACTAAGTCTTAGTCTTAGATTCATAGAGGCCATTCTGTTGATTTTATACTTGACTCCCATATATAATTTGTTATCTGTATCCATAACTCTTCACTCCATTTTTGTCCATCATATTCTAAATCATATTTCTTCCTGTTGATTAGGGTTTTATATAGTGCAAGTGTAGAGTTGCTTGTTTTTGTTTTTTGTAATTTTGAAACCAATATTGCATTCAAAATCTTTGCATCAACATTCATTAATGATATCGGTCTATAATTTTGACATATAGTAGGGTCTTTGTTAGGTTTTGGTATAATTATTATTAAAGCTTCAATGAACATTGTAGCAGATATACCTTTATGAGCTATTTCCTCATAGACTTCTAGAAGTCTGGGGACTAGTACGGTAGATTTTTGAATATTTTATACCATTCTATAGGAAAACCGTCTAGTCCAGGTGATTTCCCATTCCCCACTGTTTCTATTACATTCTCAACATCTGATATATTTAGGGGTGCTGATAGCATATATTTTTTTATATTCTTCAATAGTTGGTATTTTAATATCTTGAAAGAAACCTCATCCTCTGATATATAAATGTAAGAAACCGGTCTCCTCCACCTCCCAAACTCATCAATCAGTACCACTCTGCATAACTCAGGCTTCCTCAACCTCAGCCCTCCAGATGTTTTTGGCCTACAACTCCCATGATCCCTAGCTAGCAGGACCAGTGGTCAGGGATGATGGGAATTGTAGTCTCCAAACATCTGGAGGGTTGAGGTTGAGGAAGCCTGGCCTCACCATTCACTTAGCTTCCAGAGGTGACCAGGAATTCCATGCTGATGACCAAGCAAGTGGGCTGGCGGAGGAGAAAATGGCTCGGTCATTTCTCAGCCAGCCCACTTAGTACAGTAGCGGGCACACTTTTTACTAGCCTGCCAAGAGGTGAAAAGCCTGCTCATTCCTTCTAGCTGTAAAAGTCAGTAGTACTGTATGCATATATTAGGGGCACTGTAGATACAAGACCTCCTGTTTGGAAGAGAGGGACTGACAAAATGATTCGGTGCCTTGATTCCATATAGCTGATTCTGTCACAATTTATTCAAGAGCCACCTAACAATATACTGCAGATTTTGCACCTTCTGTTTCAATTTCACTATCATGGGGCAGGTGGACAACTTCACCTTTTTGCTTTCTGTCGACAGCTGTGGAGAACCTTTTGATCCCTAAAAGGTCTTGCCTGCTCTACACCCCCCCCCAGTATGTACATGTACACACACACACACACACACACACACACGGAGAGAGAGTTTGTCTTCCAGAATTCTCCAGCTATTTGCAGCCCTCATTTGACAAAATGACCCTCCGGGGATCCTACGACCTAGACAGGGTTCTCATCCGTAAAGTATTGTATCTGTAAGCAAAATGAATTTGGAAGGAAGAGGCTCCTGGATTCCCTGACTCTGCCGTGGTTCGTTTCTCTCTCTCTCTCTCTCTGCAAACGTCCTGCACACTGGCTGGAGAGAGTTAGAGTACTGATGGGGAGGGGGGTGGAGAGAAGCAGCCCGGTCACCTCAGCGTCAGTGACATCATTAGTTCAGCTGTCGCATCCAATTGTGGAGCCGGCTCATCACGCAGGAGACGCTCCAGTTTTCCGACTGTCTACCCCTTTTGCATTTCCTCCCTTGTTAGGAGACATTTAATAAGGAACTAGCAAGTGACCCTACACTGAAAATTGGCCAAGGCTGAACATTATGATTCCAGATGCTTTCTGACAAGAACTTGAGAGCAACTTATCGAGGGGGGAGGTATTTTGCTCGCTCAGGCCACATGAAGAGAAGAACCAGCATGTACTCAGCATACACTACCTCTTTAAAAGGGTGGGGGGCAGCAGCAGGAACCCACCATTTCTTTGAGACAAAATGCTTACAAAGAGTGGAAGCCAGAGTTCCCCATAATTCTGATAGCTTGAGATAGAAGTGCACATTCCCCAAGACATTTAAAGCATGGATGGAGCAGTAAATATTCACCCACAGTTGTCCTTGTGGGTCTCTGCACGAGTCGCTCTTTTGGCAGACGCAGAAAACTCATGCAGAGAGGTGACGGGTACTCCTTCTCAGAGCACATAATTCTGCTGGGTCTTTGCACCAACAGCAACTGAATCAAAAGAGGCTGAATTTATGGAGCTGAGGTCAGAGCAGCTACGGTAGTCACGGAGAGAGACAGTGGGCAGCCTCTGCGTGGATGGGTATTTTGGACTTTCAGGAGTCTTTCAAAGATTGTTTATTCTTGTGATGTGCTTGTCATTCTACCACGGAACACATAGTTTGCTCATTAGTGGCATAGGTTGTTGAAGAACAGAGAAACATTTCCTGCATATAAATTCATAACAAGAGTATAGCAAACAGCCTCCATGTATTGCAGCTTAAAAAACAACACCCATTGATCAGTGGGAAGGAGAAAGGCAAAACACTGTCGCGTATCAACAGGGTCAGGCTCTGTGACAAAGAGCCAGGAGCTGACTGGCTGTCCCAAAGAACTAGAGAAGGAGGGTGTTAGTTGCCTTGCCAGCCCAATGTAGTGAAAATAAGGGATAGAATTTAAATATAAATGAATAAATGGAGCAGACAGAAGGGCAGTCATCCTGACCACCCTCCCCCCATGAATATTTCCCTTTTATATAGCCAACTAAGTGAAATCCCAGCACTCACCACCAAGTATTTAAGGGCAACAAGCTCCCATTAATATTAAGCCACATGCTAAAACAACCTGGTTGCTCAATAAATACGTATTGTTTTGCTGCCCATAAATGGGGCAGGCCTTTGTGAAGAGAGCGTCTTGGGAGAACTATATGATCTTCCAGAACATCTATTTGCATATTTACAGGTCAAGAAGAAAGGGAATAGTAAGAAAAAGCAGCAGGCAGTACTACCCCCAAGGCAGAATGAACCACTGGGCCGTTCATGATGTGCCCAACCAGTCAACGATCAATTCATTTACTGAAATACTTGTTTCAAACAATGAGTATATACACTGCTCTCCTCAGAAATCTATTCCGCGCTACAGCAAAATAAAATGACACTATTTTTCAATTACATCTCTGTTGCTAGCTACTTCTTCTGGCTTTTAAAAAAACAAACTTAACTTTTACATTAGCAGAAAAAGAGCACACTGGTGCTTTAAGAATTTTAGGCCACAGATCTTGTGAAAATTCCATTAGCTTTAATTATTTATCAGAAGAAGATTTAGATTACTGTTCCTGACCTATTTTTTCCGGCGCACAGGCCCGCCCAGCAAGGAAATCAAAGAGAATGGCATTTGCAAATAACTTACTGAGGTTGAGCAAGTCTGGTTTTATAAGTATGAATCAAACAAGAAACATGTGTCAAGATGCTATACACTTGCTTCTGGAACAGCTGTATGGTGTTAGTGTTCCAACCTTGTATTCTGACATCAAAACTGCATTGTCAAGTTTGCTCAGACACATCTGGGCACTCCCTCCTTTGTGCTTCCTCCAAAATATCCAAGTTTTGAGTCTTCAAGTCAGAATGTTTCAGTTCTCTGTGGAGAAACTACCAGGGGTACATTTGCCCACATACGGAGTGAATGTAGTTGAAGAACTATCTGAATGATGTTTTGTAAAAATCAACAAAACTGCAGTATATGAGATCCTGATAGTACCTCCAACAGCATATGCCAGGAGGTTCAAACATAATTCGATGGCAATTTTATTTATTGAAGGTTATAATTCTGGAATATTGTGTTGATGAACAAACAGGCTTGTGGATGGAAAGTTCATGCAGGAGATCTATTTAGGCAGAACTGGACCCTTTTATGTCATGCTGAAATTGAGTGAGACCTACACAACTCAGAATGAACATGGCTTAGATATGATTTGAAATTAATGCAGGGTGCTGATTTCACTATGCAGATACTTGGAAGAATGGGTAGATTTATTGTTTACTTTCATGTATTTTTTAAATTAAAAAGTAACCATCTTGGCTGCCCACCAAACACTCACACACGCATAACGGGGTGGGTGGATCTGAGTACCAGGTGCTTATCTGGCACCAGGATTGCAGTTGCTACTGTCACTACATGTTCCTCCAGTGCCAAACACAGTGCTAAAGATGTACAAAAGTAACCTAAGCTCTGGACCAGGGGGACTTCTAGTCTGAGGCAAAAAGGACAAATGCAGGTTGTAGTGCGTGTAAACAGATTTGCAAACAGGCTTGAGAGGGAGGGGGACACGAAGAACATGCGTTGAAGTAAGGGATTGCTTCAAAAACGTTTTTGTCCTGCTTTTCAGACAAATATTGTCTCTTAAAGTAACTCACATTAGCAGCAGCAGCAGCAATAATAATAATTATAATTATAATAATACACATGCCCCATCTTCAGGCTTATAAGCTAAAAGTGTAAGACACAGACGGGTAGGGGGAAAGGCAGAGGATACATGTTGATGGCCTTCCTGCACAGAATATTACTGCAGCGGCCAAAGCAGCACTTGGAGCAAAGTGTTCCTGCAGCTGCTCCTTCTCCAGGCAAAGAGTGGGGATAGGAAAGTCCTCCCCTTGCAATGATGCTCTTCCTGGGCGGCACAGGGTAATGGTAGCCCTCTGAATGGCACCAGCATGTGCCTCCCAAATGCAACAATGCCCAAACACCAGCAGCAGAGAACCCGCAAGGCTGCTTAGCAAGCTCTCTGGCCTGTGATTACAGATTGTTTTCACAGGGTGAGTGCGCTCCCCACCCCCACTTACAAAGATCCCCTCCCCTTTAATGCTTTTAAGTCTACTTCTATGTTTCCTTCCAGTAGCAAGATGACACAATATACTAACTTCCCCTGTCCTTTCTAAAGCCTTCCTGCTCACTATGGCAAACTTGAAACAAAAGGAAACAACCACCGCTCCTATGTGCAAATGCTGATGGGCTGCCTTCACTATTGTTTACAGGGCAAGCTGCACTTGGAAAAGGCTGTTGAATCCACAGACGTCAGAATCAATTCTTTTCACACAGCTTTATGAGTCAATCTCTCAAACTGCACATATTTCAGAACACACTAATATTGTGCCATCAGTTATGAAACAGTAAGTTAGCACTGTCCAGAAATGACAGAACGGGAAACTATTTCCCCCCTCAATCACTTATGGAAAACGTCAGGGGACAGATTGCTTTTAAGAGAGACTACTCAAACCTGATCAATAAACACACTTTCTTCTATCGAGTAAGTCATAGAATTCTTCTATTCTTCCATTCTGACACTACCATACTTTCTTTATACCTATTTTTATCTTGCAGGGAAGTAAATTAGACATATGCAAATGAGTGTAATGAAGACCCCAACTAGTTTGTTTCTTTTTTCAAAGAAAAGCAGCCTTGGGAGGCTATAAGGAAGAAAAGCGGAAGAGGAGGAACGGGGTGCATAATCCTTTTCCTGGGGGCTATATTTTTTACCTCTGTGCTGGTGGACATATTAGATAGTGCCGTCAGTGTTAAGGAAGCAGAACTTATAGGGTTCAGCAAGCTGGAAGTGACAGGGCTGGCGATGTTTTGGTGCTGGTCACAGAAAATGAAGCATGGAGTGCATCAGTTATAGATTTGGACACGGTGAGAGCACACTCTTGCAAAGCAGCTCAAGGGAGGGTAAAGTGGTTACACCGCTTCCCCATTCCTGCCCTAAAGAATGTGAAGAAGAAAGAGCAGCTGCCTGGGAGTTGCCACCATCCCAGTCCCCAAAGGGGCCTCTCCCTCCCACAGCGGCCACTGTAGGGATCCTGAAGAATCCATGTGCCCTCAGGGGATGAGATAAGAAAACAGAAACAGATTCTTCCAAACAAGTGTTTCTTGTGTTCTACTCTAAAGTTTTAAATGATGCTTATTAAAGGTCCACCTGAAAAAATAGTACAGTCGTACACTGGAAGTGGAACAGAATCTGTTCCGGAAGACCGTTTGACTTCCAAAACATTTGGAAACCAAGTGCGGCTTCTGATTGGCTGCAGGAAGCTCCTGCAGCCAATTGAAAGCCGTGAAAGCCCCGTCAAACATTCGGATTCCAAAAAACGTTTGCAAACTGGAACACTCACTTCCGGGTTTGTGTCGTTTGGAAACCAAAACGTCTGAGTACCAAGGCGTTCGAGATCCAAGGTATGACTGTATATAAACACCCCAAAAACAAACAAACACACACACACACACAAAATAGTGCTAAATAAATCCGTTTGTGTGGTGAAATTTTTCTTTTTCTTAACTTTGAAAAAAACGGTTGGCGATGAGTACAAGGGTCCAGGACATGCTCTTCCCCCAAGCAGAACAAACAGCGATCATGGCCATCTGGAGTCAGCAACTCCTTTCCAAATCCCCTGCACTTTCCCAAAGAAGTGTGCAACCTCCTAAGGCGCATAGCTGCAGAAGGGTGACGGAGACAAAGAACCATGCAAAATTAGGAAGAGTGAGCGAGAGACAAAATGCAGAAGAGAAAAATGTGCTTTGTACCTACACAGAGACCACAAGCAACATTTATGTAGAGCATCACACATGTTCAAAGGACTTCACATTCTTGCAGCAGCCCTGTAGGGTGTTCCTATATTGTAGACCCGAGTGGGAGAGAACAGACACAATGGTTTTCATAGTATCACCAAATAAGTCCACAGAGAAGGCATCATTTCAACCATACAGGTCATGCTCTTAAGACACTCTCCTATGCAGATTCATCAGTGAATTTGAAGCACCAGCCTTTTCCTAGCTTATCTATGTTTAGATCACCCCGCTGGCCATTTCTCTCTCCTTCCTACCACCACTGCCCTCAGCAGCACTCAGAGTGGCCAGCATTTTATGTATTCAAACTTCCAGCCTTCTGATCAGCAAGCCCAAGTGGCTCAGTGGTTTAGACCACAGCACCACCCGCTCCCAGTCTACAAATAAAATACATACATGCACACATACATATATACATACAGTACATACATACATACAGTATAAGGGAGCGGGTGGTGCTGTGGTCTAAACCACTGAGCCACTTGGGCTTGCTGATCAGAAGGCTGGAAGTTCGAATCCGTGTCATGGGGTGAGCTTCTGTTGTTCTGTCCCAGCTTCTGCCAACCTAGCAGTTCGAAAGCACACCAATGCAAGTAGATAAATAGGTACCACTGTGGTGGGAAGGTAAACGGCGTTTCTGTGCACTCTGGCACTCGTCACGTTGCGCCAGCATGAGTTTAGTCATGCTGGCCACATGATCCGGATAAACACCAGCTCCCTTGGCCTGAAAAGCAAGATGAGCACCACACCCCATATTCGCCTTTGACTGGACTTAACCGTCCAGGGGTCCTTTACCTACATAAAATGCTTCTCAGTTTAGTCATGCTGGCCACATGATCCGGATAAACGCCAGCTCCCTCGGCCTGAAAAGCAAGATGAGCACCACACCCCATATTCGCCTTTGACTGGACTTAACCGTCCAGGGGTCCTTTACCTACATACAATGCTTCTCAGTGACTCACAGCATAACACAGAAATAGACTTCAAGAGATCGTCTCCTACAACCTACTAAAAACTCCTATGAATTTTGAACCACTTGGGTTCTGTATTCCTTTTTTTGGTCCACTATCCATTTGGCGAGTGTCCATTTGGAGCTGCTGGAAGCATGTCAATGTGGAGTAGCCAGAGAATGTATTGAGTGACAGACCTACCCTGGGGTTCAGCGCCCATAACTAACTCCCAATAGTTTCCTCGATGAGGTTTGCTTTAATTAAAACTCCTGCCCTGCAAGGGCTGCCCTTTGACAAAACTTTGACCCTGAACAACAAGGCAGAACTCCAGAGAGCCCAGGTGGGTAGGAAAGGTCAAGATTATCCTCCCCTTGGCACTCTTCTTGCTCTGATATGTGCCTGGAGACTCTGGGACGAACTAATCTGCCCTCTTATGGTGCTGGGTTGAACACACTAATTTAACTGGAGACTTCCCCAGTGCGGAGCAAAGTGCATACCTGTTGAACTACAGAACTTGCTTTTTGAATGACACTATGGAAGGACCCTCAGGCACCACCACCACATTTGTTCAGACAAACAGTGTTTTGCTCTTAAAACGTACGCACAAGCACCAGAGAATATGGACATTATTGGGGCTTACTTGCAAAGATTTAGAAGAGCTGGCTCACCAAATGAGACAAAGAGCCTAATGTCACAGGCTGACTACGGTGAGCCACACTGTTTGCAGTCACCCCCACCACCCCAACCCCTTTCTGTAATATCTATGCCTCTCAAGATGTGAGCTCTAGGTCACAAAAGTTTTAGCCAGGATCATCAGTCAGCTACAGGCATATCATTTTTAAGGAAATAACGGTTAATTCCCTGCCAGGATCCTTATAACCCCAACTGAAGGTAGAAAGTGATTTAAACATACAGCTCTTGGGATGAAGAAATCCATCTCAGGAATGGTTTCCAAGACAGTTTACTTTCTGCCAATCAAGAACCCTAATAATCCAACGTAATGCATCATACAGTGTTTCCCTCCACCCAACTGCTCTAAAGACGCAGGTTGGCATTGAAAACGGCAACTGAATTCCGCAACTGGCTGTTCAAACAGGCACTTTAGAAGTCTAAAATGTGGACTTATGATGTGTGTGCATGTATGATTTTTTTTTTATAGAAGAAGTAGTGTTTCTCTGCAGGAGGTGTGAGGAAACTGTGGCCACCACAAACTGCTGGACTTCAAACTCCCATCAGCTTTGACCAATGGGCAAGCTGGATGGAGCTGGTGGGAGTTGGGAATTCAACAAGATCTGGAGAGCTGCAGGTTCATAATGTGCGAACGAGCCCTGTGCATACTGTGATTAGAAGAGTGTTGTTCTGCAGTTCAAGTAGTGCTTACCGGAAAATACTCTCCCCAACTAGCGTGTTTAGTATGTCCCTATAGGGAATCAGTAGGCTTCAAAGAGATAAAACAATAAGAAGGAATCTAGAACTCAAGTCACATTAACACACAATTCTAAATTCACAAGTAATCCAAGTACACTGCAGAAGAAAGACCAAAAAAGGAAACTCTCAAGTCTTGAGCTCCATTTTCTCCTCCTGTCACTTCAAGGCATACTTGCTCAACAATCAATCACACCACTTTCCAGTGCAAATTTAAAACAGAGGTTGTGCTTGCCTATGCCAACAGAATGCATAAAAACTTATCTTTAGTGGCTTAAAACAGAAAAACTGCATATCATTTTGATTTTTGTTGCAAACTGGGTTTATTGTCCCTAAGAACATTCTGTTCCCAACAGTCATCAATGCCTATCAGGATGGAGCACAGAGCTTTCACTTGTAATGGCATCCATATATCCAAAGCCTTTAGCCGCTTGCTCAGTTTTCAAGTTTCAATGAGCTATTTTCTGCGACCACAATAATAGAAAAAAAAAAACCTCCCTTCTTCTTGGCTCTGCAGCAATTCAGAAACTTAACACAGTCAAACAAACACTCTGTCTTGGCCACGGCTCTTGGCTCAAGCGGATGAATCAGCAAAGTCCATAAATGTCTAGCCAACTTGGACAGACATTCCTAAGGCAACCATATACGGAGAGCAGAGATACCAATATCAGCAATCCTGAATACACTATGCTTCTCAGCTAAAGAAGCTGCTGATCAGCCCCATTTTCTACACCAGGTGCAGTTCCTTCTTAGGTGCTCAAAAGTTACTATCCCAAACCCTGCAAGAAGAACCATATCATCATGTATATGTTTTGCTGCACATGTGCAAGCCTTTTGAATGCTCTATTCAGGCCACTGGTTTGCCTGTGTTTCAGAGCACAATTCAAGGTGGCTGGTGCTAGTTCTTATCATCATCATCACCAGAATGCAAAAAATAAAATAAAAAATCAATTTTATTTGTAAATCACACAAGCCAGCCTGGCTGCAGGTTTGTCACCATTAGCAAGAACACCACAACTTAAAAGGCACTCAGCAAAGGAAGCCAAACTGCAATCCACGTTCTACCCATGGCAAAGAGTTTAGAAATCTGGGGGAAAAATATGCTTGGTTGTTAAAGTCCTATATAACTTGGAACCATAGAGTAATAGAAGGCCAGCAGTCCCCAAACGAATCTGCCCACTTACCACATTGCTTCCATGGGCTGCCACCTGACGGGATGCTATGGATGGAAACAAAGAATGGGTCTTCTCTATAGTGGCACCCCAGTTATGGAACACACAGCTACCTCTGTATACCTAGAATCATCATTTGCTTGTTGACATATGACATAAATGCATTTGTACATACATTCAAAACCCTTATGAATGAGGGACACATTACAATCCCCTTTAATATATTCACAGGGAAGAGCACAGGGGTATGTGTGTGCTCTATGGGGCCAAGTACATGGAAACTTTAACAGTGAGGTGAGATGTTTGGAGTATCTACGCCCAAGGCATCTCAGGACAACTGGAAGCAAATGAAGGCCGATAGATCTGCTCTTTAGTACCCTGCATCTTTGCACGTTTTATGTGGGTCTGAATACAGGTATCCACATAAGCCCTTAAAACAGGGCCAGAATTTCTAGACATGTGGCATTTTACTTCAAGTACTTCATGTTTCTCGAGAGAGAAAAGGGACAGGCACTTATTTTGCACCTAATGCACCTGGAACACTAAGAATATTTCACATTTTTAGTTGAAATCTAGATCAAATTTTAATTTTTAAAAAGATCTATGAATTATCAATAGCCCATTTCCATGTCGTTGGCTCTGAAAAACACCAATGGCTCTTGTCAAGTTCCTTCAAACACAAGAAGATATGATAGCCATGCCCAGTTAATAGAACTTCCATTCTCAGTATATACCGTATTTCTATATACTGGTTGCTCGGGGGTAGGGTAACAGTGGGAGGGGGCTGGTGCCTTTCTGTCCTACTGTGGGCTTCTCTAAAACAGCTGGCTCACGGGCAAAGGAAAAATGACGCTAGGTTAGTTGATAGTCCTTTGGTCAGATCCAGCAGGACTCTTCTCAGCTGAAACTGAACTGCTCCTTCTCCTGTCAGCTATTAGTGGTCATTCCATCTGGCTGCAACAGAAAGGCCAAAATGCCATGTTTCTTTTCAGGCTACATACTGAAAGAACTGAGAACTGGTGCCTGAGTTTGCCTGTTGTCCTCTTCCCTCTTGCATTATGTCTAACAAACTGAAAAAACTGCACACACTGGGACTGTCATTGTGCAGTGCTTAGTAAATTTTAGGTGCTTTATGAACTCATGATAGTTGCCTTATTAAAACAATATGAATGGCAACTGTAAGCACTGAGATTAATCACTATGTGAGCACTGTGGTATTTCACTGAGACAAAGATGGATGAAAAGCCCATCAAGCCATCTACTTGGGTGTCAAGTACCACCACCAATATGGAACAGAAATAGCCAAATGGTGAACTTGGGTCAGGCTACAAAGGAGATAGCTAACATGATGCCCTCTAGATGTTGTCAGATTACAACCAATGTTGGCTACCAGTCCACATTTGAATGGGAAGCCATGACTGTCCTGACCTGTATGTGATTTTTGATAACATGCCTATTATGGAGAATGCTTAGGACTGCTGAGTCTCAGAACGGTCTTAGCCAGAAAGGCAAACTTTTGCAAGCTCTCTAGGGTTTCAAATACTCTTGTTTCCCTGTCTTAGGAGGAAGCTATCAAGGAATTGAGCTCATGGTGCCTCTCGAACTGTTAAACCTAAGAATTGTCATGTACCAGCACCACAGCTCTGGCCAACAGCAGGACGTGCAAGGAGAAAGTCACATCAGCAAGGAAGCCAACTGCATCTGCAATCCTGAGCAGGTGAGGATATACTCAAGGTGCTCTAGAGCAGGCATCCCCAAACTGCGGCCCTCCAGATGTTTTGGCCTATAACTCCCATGATCCCTAGCTAACAGGACCAGTGGTTGGGGAAGATGGGAATTGCAGTCGAAAGCATCTGGAGGGCCGAGGTTTGGGGGTGCCTGCTCTAGAGGCTTCCAGGTCAGGTTACTCATTGGCCTGAGCACCACAACACTTTCATCAGCATCTCCAAAATCTTGCGGCTTACTCTGAAGCCGCTTGTTTCCAATTCCAGCCAAGTACTGTTGACACACAAACACAAACTCCTGTTTCAAAAGGTGACAAAATGACATTAGACAGTAAGTTATTCCACTGAACCCACTTAAGATGTGGTCAAAAATACCCCAGAAATTTGCACACAGGAACACCAAAACAAACTGAAAATAGCTTTGTCTTTGGAGAAGCCCAATTTTTAAAGCAATTGCAGCAACTGGCACTCTTGTTCCAGATGAAAACATCATAAACTGTCACCCACTCTCTGAGCACCATTTGTCACCCAATGATGATGCAGACAGAGCCTCCTGTTCCATGCAGGTCTGTGAATGGTGGCTGCACAAAGTCCTGCTTTCTGGATATCACACACATAAATCAAAAAGGAGAAACCTGCTCCATTATGAAGTCTACTCGCTCCCAGAGTATTTGGATTATAAGTAATCTTTTGTAACAAAGAGTCAATAAAGTTCACAAGTGCTTTGGACAAGGATGAGTCAAGCTGCCAGAGGCAATGTTGTGACTGTACACAGAGGCAGGAAACAAGGTTGCATCTCAATGAGAAGTCAGGTTATAGACAGAGCAGGAGCTCTTTGGCATGGTCTTTGCAGAGAGCTCTCCTGCACACCTGGACCAAGCAGGATTGCCTTCCCATCCCTACAGCCGATACAGGGAAGGGGGAATCCAGCTTAGTGCTGGATTGGGTGCAAGAGAAAACACCCTGCAGAGTGTGTCCGAGCATCCAGACCCAGCAGGATCACCGTCTCATTGCATCAGCCAATCCTGCTTACCCTGGGAGGCTGCATTAAAGCATTTGCAAAAGTGCTGTTGGAAACAGCTCACTATTTTCCTTTAAGTGAGCAGGCAGGCAGTGGCAGCAGGGTGGGGGTGGGGGTGGCGACTCCTCTCCCTTACACTGCTGCCACCAGCTTGCTGGTTAAAAGGTAAAGTGCAAGTCACATCAAACAGCACTTTTGCAAAGGGCTCATCAGCTGATGAGCAGAGATTAAATCTTGCTTCCTTGGCTGTGCAATCCTCTTCCCTGAGGGGAACAGAGTACACAGCCATGGCAAGATTAAACCACATCTTCCCACCCATTAACTGACATCAACAGTGATGGGGCTCAAACCCACAACCCTGGGATTAAGAGTCTCATGCTCAACCAACTGTGCTTTCCAACCTACCGTAATCTCTCTGAACTTCTGCTTCCACCAAAGTTTGGATTATAATCAGGTATGTGCCATTTTGGTAGCAGTGGTTATAGATATACAGTGGTACCTCTACTTACGAATTTAATGCGTTCCGAACGCACATTTGTAAGTCGCATTTTTTTTAAAGTCGAATCCCATAGGAATGCATTGGGAGAAAAATCCGTAAGTCGAAGCAACCCTATCTAAAAATTCGTAAGTAGAAAAAATCCTATCTAAACAGCATCCAAGATGGCGGACGGAGCTCCATTTGTAAGTAGAAACATTCGTAAGTCGAGGTACCACTGTATGAGGCAGCCTTAAGATGAGTCAGACCATCCCTTCATCAAGCCCAGTACTGTCCATTTTGACTGGCAACAACTCTTCAATGTCCAAGGACAAAGAGGGAGCTTCCCCAACTCAGCAACCTGAAATGTTTTCAGCTGGAGATGCCAAGAGTTGAACATTGGGCATTCCACATCCAAAGCATCCATTCTGACAATGAACCTGCTTCAAGTTCTGTGAGATCATCATCCTATCTAGCCCAGGGTCTGTCTGTTCTGCTTGGCCTCAGCTCTCCAAGGACTCAGGCAGAAAGAAGGCTTTTACAGACCTGTCACCTACCCTTCACAGGAGGTTGAACCTGGATAGATGACACAGATAGCATGTGCTTTGCTACTGTTACAGCCCAATGAATTATTCCCCCCTCTTTCTAGTGTAGGCATCGCCAAACTTCGGCCCTCCAGATGTTTTGGACTACAATTCCCATCTTCCCCGACCACTGGTCCTGTTAGCTAGGGGTCATGGGAGTTGTAGGCCAAAACATCTGGAGGGCCGCAGTTTGGGCATGCCTGTTCTAGTGGCTTGTAAAGAGCTGGCCCTCTGGTCATATGTAGCATATACAGAATGACTTGCAGCTGACTATGCAGGGAAGCCCTTGTAAAGTGGAAGTGAATGACACTCTCACAAGACCATCAATGTGTGTGACAAATAACTAAGTGAGGTCTGGGAAGATGAGCTAGTAATTTTTGTGAAGTCAAAGACCATTCTGACATTGACACCCCTGTAGAGCCAACTCCTTGCCACCCGTTCAACTGTAGTTTCCTCTTTTCCTGTTATTATATTGGGAGTTTGGGGGCTTCAAGTCCTGCATAGCTCCAAACGGCAGAGCAGTGAAAGACAAAGGCCAAGACTAGACGTTTGAAAACCAAGAGCAGAACCCAGGAAAGGTTTTGATTTTTTTTGCCAGTAAAAAACACCTTCTCCCTCTGCTCCTTTCATCAACAATTTTGCAAAATGACCACATGATGAGAGACGAATCGATGTCCTCTTCCAGTGCCCTGTGAAATACCAGGAAGCACTTTGAACATACCAGTGAGAAAGGAGGGAGGTGGGGGAAGGAAGCCTAATGAAGTTAGGACAGCTGCTAGCAAACTTCCTACACACCAGACCTCTGAATGAATGCTGGGCATGCTGGGTTATTATATCAGATGGCAAGCAACCAGCAGCAAAGTTGGCTCTTTTGTGTAGGAATGAACAGCTTGGAAAGTAGCAGATCTGCACTGGTTCCACTTTGGAGGCTAGGAGGTGAACAGCTAAATTCAGCAGACCTTGATGACAAAGGCAGATCCAAAGTAAACATAGCAGAATGCTAATGGCATCCAGCAATTAAGAATTGAATTAGAATTAGCAAGTTCAGTCAGTTTAAATACCCATGGAGTATCCATTCAGCCAGTATTTTACTATGTTAGAAAGTCGGGTATGATCTGAAGGCATGGGTTCAAGTCCCACCTCTTGATTAACTGCACAGCCTGCAATGATACCACACACCCTCACTTTCCCATCTGCAGAAATAGAAGAAAATGTCCTAGCATTGTTTTGACACGTTGCATTTTGGAAAAACACTTTACCAGTGACGGACAGGGATCACAAGTGGGAGGAGTGCTCTCCTGCTTGCAGACTTCCCATTAGAGCATCTGGTTGGCCACTATGAGAACAGGAAGCTGGACTGGATGGAATCTTCTTCTGTTCTTTAAACTGACATATCTTGTTGAGATTTGGAAAGGTAAAATGAGATCAGAAAGGCAAAGTTTGTCACCTCTAGAATTGCTCTTTTGGAGCTAATGAGAATCTGAATTTATCCTGCCCCCCTCCCCAATTGTTTGTTCTTTGTCCTATTACTTCCACTTTATCTGTGCCTTTCTGAAGAAGTGCCAATTTAAAAGAGAGACAAGGAATGAGAAGTGTGGATTTTGTCTTTTTTGTTGTTACTGCAGACTAATGTAGCTACTCTTTAGGAATTTGTCTCTGTGCAAGACTAAATAAATAAAGCCACTAAGTTTGCAGGACTCCAGTGCAAGATACAGATTCTTTTTATTTATTGATTTGGAAACGGAAGAGTGAGAGCTTAAAAAAAAAAACCTTTAAAAATTTACTAATTTGCTGAGTGAAGAGAATTTTGCAAGACCAGAAACGAACTGGACCTGACTCAAAACAGAACTGACTCTGTGCATTATCTTTTTGAAGAATGTGTCTTTGGCACTCTGGAAGTCTGAACTGAAGACTCAATTTCCTGTTCTCATCAAAGCAACCGGATAAACGCTCTACAGGCAAAGATCTGCTTGTGCGAGAAAGTGCCTTTATAGACACAAGAAACAGGCAGAGTTCATTATTTGGGACACGGAGTTAAGTAATTGCAAAAACCAATTCAGCAAGAGACTATTATCAGCTGAGGCTCAAAGGAGGAGGAAAGGGGAGAGGGGCTGCCGCTGGCTGAGAACCGTTTCCAACTGTAGGAGTGCTGGAGCTGCGCTGCCCAGAGTGCAACAGATGTTGCACTTTCAGTCATCAGTTCATTTACACCCCTCTTTTCTTATCCTAATAGGCAGAAAATGGCTAACGGAAACAGCACATAAAATCATAATGCAGTATTATAGTAGCCTGCAGGGCTGGATTAAGATATGCTGATACCCTAAACTATTTCAGTTTTAAGAGGCACCTATAATGCTACCAGAAAGACGTGCATTGAAGTATCGTTTTTAAACTAATTATGTAAAACTTGAAATTTCCTGATTTTAAATAATGTTGTTGTTGTTGTTGTTGTTGTTGTTGTTGTTGTTGTTGTTGTTGTTGTTGTTGTTGTTCCCCTCCTTTCCCCCAGACCAGAACTCAAAGCAGCTTAATCCAAGGCCCTAAGCCAGGGGTCCCCAAACTAAGGCCCGGGGGCTGGATGTGGCCCAATTGCCTTCTGAATCTGGCCCGCAGAGGGTCTGGGAATCAGCATGTTTTCACATGAGTAGAATGTGTCCTTTTATTTAAAATGCATCTCTGGATTATTTGTGGCGCCTGCCTGGTGTTTTTAGATGAGTAGAATATGTCCTTTTATTTAAAATGCATCTCTGGGTTATTTGTGGGGCATAGGAATTCGTTCATATTTCCACCCAAAAATATAGTCCGGCCCCCTGCTGAAAAAGTTTGCTGACCCCTGCCCTAAGCTATAGTTTTGCTGGGCATGTATGCAATGTGATCTCTAGGTATTCTCCACTCCAGTACTGTCTACTCCGACTGGCAGCAGCCCTCCAGGGTCTTAAACATGGGGTCCTTTCCCATCAACAAGGATCTTTTTTTGGGGGGGGGAATAACCTGCAAGGACTAAAACTGGGGTCTTTCATATCCAAAGCATTTGCTCTATCACTTAGCTGCAGCCCATTATAGGAAACCTCACAAGGACATCTACCAGCCACTCTCTAAGAGTTAGTATCAAACACATGCCCTTCAAATACATACCTTCCAGCTGCTTCTAACCTAAATCCCCCCACCATGTTGCCACACACACCCGTTCAGCACCCCCCCCCGGACCGCAACCTCCTCCGGCTGTGCTCTTTCTCCACCTCCTCTGCCGCAATGAGGCTGCCACTGGCACTATGAAGGTAGTGCCGCCGCAAGGCCCACCAAGGCTGCTAACGTAGTTATGGAAGCCGGCACTGCACCAGAAGTGTACTGTTGGAATTGCGGCTTGGCTTCCTGAAGCACCTCAGCACGGGGCCCGCTGGAGGCCTTGCAGAAGCAGCTGAGGAAGTAGCAGGACATCACAGATTGACATTAAGAAACCGGGGCAGCTACTGTCAATCAGTGGTGTCCCGGTCCAATCAGGACAATTGGTGGGTGTGCAAATATGCAACCAAAATGCCTACCCTTTGAACCTTTCGTCAAGCATTTCCCAAACCCCTGTAGTGTCCTGGGCTCTTATGTGAAGGCCCAGAAAAAAAGTTGGGTGGGGGGTTTCCTCTTGCCCACCTTCCCGCCCACCCCTTCCCGCCTTTTTTTGTTTGCTTGGAATAGCTGAATGTTTCTTGGATTAATAAATATTTTATTGTAGAATGCTGATCAAGAAATCCTATGAACAAGTCACCCCTTTTCCTCAGCATGTCTCCCTTTTTCTAGTTCATTTCATTCTTCCACAAAAGGGCTCATCATGGGTGGTGCAACTGACAAACAAGGCTACAAATAATATCAATTATAGCCCAGCCTATGTTTAAGGGGAAAGGATGGGGTAAAAAAAAATCTTGCACTATCATATGTTTCAAGAATAGGTCCAGGATCACACGACTTGTTGAAACAGTGACTGAATTCTGCAATGGGTAGAGGCTTCCATGCCTATCCCTACAGATCACCTTCTGCAACACATCCCTTCCCAGCTCAGTAAGATAACCTGTACAGTGGTGCCTCGCTAGACGAATTTAATTCGTTCCACGGGTCTATACTTATAATGAAAAATTCGTCTAGCGAATCCCATAGGAATGCATTAAAAAAAATTGAATTTTTTTTTTTTGCCCATAGGAACGCATTAATTGAATTTCAATGCATTCCTATGGGAAACCGTGATTTGCTAGACGAATTTTTCGTAAAACGAATTCGTCTAGCGAGGCAACCTCCGCTAGAAAAATCCTTTCTTTAAGCGAAAATTTTGTCTTACAGGGCGTTCGTTAAGCGAGGCACCACTGTATGTGCCTTTTCCCATGCACCCCTGCTTCTATTGTGGTTTGGACTAGGGATGGAAGAGGAATTATTTCAGTCCTTTTTTTTTTTTGCAGCAGACCAACATGTTCCAACACTCCTATACCGGCTTGCAACTTCCAGTCAAATTATGCACTTATTTAGATTTTGCAATGCAGTTTAAGGCACAAAGGGTACATATCAAAGTAATGTTTTATGTTAAAAAATATGTGAGAACAGCATATTATACATATGCACTGGAAAGCATGAAGAAAGTGTGTAGTTTATGTAAAATGTGCAACAAGGTGAGGAAAAATGTGTGCATATGTATACTTTTTTAAAATCTGCAAAAGTGCAATAAAATTGTTGGATCACTTATATAGTTTGCATTTGTATAGCTTATTTTCAAACGTGTCGGATTTTAAAAGTTGATTGTTCAGCACTTTTATTGCAGGATGTTTTTTTTTCCTATATGCTTTTCATGGTACAGTGGTACCTCGGGTTACAAACACTTCGGGTTACAAACACGTCGGGTTACAAACTCCGCTAACCCGGAAGTAGTACCTCGGGTTGAGAACGTTGCCCCGGAATGAGAACAGAAATCGTGTGGTGGCAGCAGGAGGCCCCATTAGCAAAAGCGCACCTCAGGTTAAGAACGGTTTCAGGTTAAGAACGGACCTCCGGTATGAATTAAGTTCATAACCTGAGTTACCATTGTATTGAACTTAGAACAATTTTTTTACTTTTTTGTTATTTTGAATATAACTGCGAAGGTAGTAAAATCCTGTTAAATTCTTAGAAAGTCTTTAAAAAAGAAAAGAAACCAAACTGATCTTATATTTGTTCTTTTATTGTACAAATTCTGGCAAGAATTTGAATAAACAGTTCTAAAATAGGATCCGTCCACAAGGTAATTTGGCGTCCTGTTTTAACTTTTCACAGCCTAGCACACTTTCAATGTAAACTGTTCTGTGAAGGGCTAAGAAGCAGGGTTATAAATGGACCTCACTTTAAAGAGATATTCCATTAGATTCACTCAGTGTATGTTCAAAGCACAATTTAAAGTTGTCACCTCCTGCTTATGCCACGCTTATATGGAACAACGATCAATCTCATTAATACATGAAAGTAGCCAAGGTGGAGCCATCCGAATAAAAAAACATGAGCCAAGTTAAGTAACATGAATAGCTGTGAAGATTTACGAAGACCAACAGCTTTCATGGTTCCACTGCAAAACTTTTAGAGCATGGATTTAGGCATTTATTTAACTTGGTGTGTGGGTGTCCAACCACCGAAACCAGGGTTTCAATGCTTTCAATGGTGACCACACAAGGTCCCCAGAATTACCTGCGAAAATGACCCATCCCTACCTATCTTTCCTGGACATCTCATAGTCTGAACATGTCTGCTTTTGCCCTTTCAGTTCTGATTGGATGCCAGACTCTTCTGCCCTCAACTCCTCCCTTCGGAGGTAGGCCTTGTTATTGGGGTGGACGGGGGTGGGCACTGAAGACAGCTGGGCACTTGCCACCTGCTGGCAGGCAGAGATCACATCTCTGTCCATGGACTGCACTGTAAAAATTAAGAGCCCCAACACTTTTCAATGCCCCCCGGCACAAAAAAATAGATTCAACGCAGCACCAACAAACACCAGATAAGAATGCACGTGGGGAGTCATGAAATGTGAAATATTGTCCCAAACACATAATTACAGTAAATGCTTCAGATTTGTTTTTTTAAAAAAACAACCTTTGTTTTCAAAGAACATTTCCTGAAAGCCCTGGAAATAAGCGGTTCATGTGTGCTAAATGTTTAGGAATTGGAAGTTGTCTAGGAGGGAGCATTCCAATAAAGGAGTCTGCTTCATTCCAAAGTCCCACTCTCTCCCCACAAGAGGTTCCCAATTCCTAATCTTTCGCTTTTATTATTTATTTTTTTATTTACTGCCCTCCAGACACATCTCAAGGTGATGTGCAAAATGCAATAAAAAAAATAGCTTAGAAACTGTTAAACACAACACAGAAAACGACAGCGGATAAATTTTTAAAGCAATACAAAATAAGACACCCATGCGCCAGCACTTTATGCATCTATTCTATTCTGTCAGTTAAAGCTTTTCTTTTCCAAGCTGTTGAGAAACAGAATCCCAGGAAGAGCACCAAGGGCAATGCTAGCAGTAACCTACTCGAGAATGCCTAAGTTGTGCAAACTGAAACTGAATTTGCAGAGCTGTGTGGTGCAGGGCTCATAAGGGCCGTGGCTTTTCTCCAGAGTCATGCCGGCCAGTACAATGGTTTGTCTTCAACGCATTTCAGTGGAATAAAGTAAGCAAGCAGTAAGATGGGAAGCTTCAGACTCTCAGACCTCAGAACCCTTGAACACAGGATGGGCTCCATTTGAAAACCTCCCTCCCCAGGACCACAAAATACAAGGAGGTTTCTGACACTCCTTGTGCCTCATTGTCTCTGCATCTTGCAGTCAAAATTGTGAACTATTTCTGAAGGAAGACTTGGAAAAGCAATATGAAATTAAACCGGGGGGGGGGGGGAATGGTGGGCTGCTTTTTTGTGGGGGGGAGGCAAAGGTCTGCTAAGTCTAAGTCACCCATGTGAATTCACCCATGTGAATGCCTGTTGAGGGTCTTTTCCTCCCAGCCATATGTTCTCAACACAATGCACTGTTCTTAAGTTTCAGTAGAACGCTTTAGCTCAATGCCGCCGTGGTGCCTTTGCCGCACCTTAAACTTAAATGTTTTTTTAGAAAGCAAGACTGTGCTTCCGCAATGATTTATCTTCTGGCAATTCAGCCCCCCCACACACACACACAAGCAAAGACACTTCCTTTACTCTTCCCTGCCTTTCGCTGTGGCTTGATTCAAGACTGCTCTGCATGGAAGGCAAAAGGCTCTGAAAGCCAGCTCTTAGGCAGACTGTACACACACGGCAATTTGTTACTGTGAAAAACCATCTGTTTCTCGGTATTACAATCCTCAGAGGGCAAATTATAGCCAGCATTCAACATAAAACATCAATTTAAACCATCAACTATTCATAATTTCAATTCTTTATTGGAAACCAAGGACATAAATGTCAGGGAATAAAGCAATATTTCTTTTATTAACTGTTCCATTCATCTGGCTATTAAATAAAAGCAGGACCCTAATAAATAGCATTACCCTGTGTACTGACAGCCACCCCAACCAACGCTGCAATTTCTCAATACTCCCCCCCCCCGCAACTTTCATATAACTAAAATCCATTATTTTCTTTACAAAACTACTGCAAGGGGGAAGGGAAGGAAAAATAATGCTTGGGCTAAAAGCACTTTAAATATTTATAACATATTTGCAATTTCATTGTACCTCAACAACTCAACATTTTACCACACTCGGTGCTGAGTAAATGTATTTTAAAAATAAGAACAAAATCCAGCACACTTTATGTCAAAGTCTTCCATCAGCCGATGAACACCAGTGTCATAATACATCATTTATAACATGCAAGAACACAGATCTCTGCTTACTTAACTGGTGCTAAATGGGGGTAGTTCTTGTAAGCTGAGCAATCGGCCTGACCTGCCGTCTTGGGGGCTTCCAGCCAGCTCACATACCTGCTGGTCACAGAGAAAGGTGCTCACTGAGCCTCCTTCTTTCTTTTCAGAGATTCTCCTGCAACACAGCTGGAGGGGAGGAAGATGAGAAGACCCAGTGCTGGATTCTTCCTTTCAAACAGATGAGTAAAAACAAGTGCCTAGATTTAACCCAACCTTTACAGGATTGGGACATGGGTGGCGCTGTGGGTTAAACCACTGAGCCTAGGGCCAATCGGAAGGTGGGTGGTTCGAAACCCCGCAAGGGGGTGAGCACCCGTTGCTCGGTCCCTGCTCCTGCCAACCTAGCATTTTGAAAGCACATCAAAGTGCAAGTAGAGTGCAAATAGGTACCACTCCGGTGGGAAGGTAAACGGCGTTTCCATGCGCTGCTCTGATTCGCCAGAAACGGCTTTGTCATGCTGGCCACAAGACCCAGAAGCTGTACGCCACCTCCCTCAGCCAGTAAACCGAGATGAGCGCCGCAACCCCAAAGTCATCTGCGACTGGATCTAATGGTTAGGGGTCCCTTTACTTTTACTGGATATTTATGGAGTTGTGGGTTGCCCCATCTAAAGGTTGTCCCAAAGGTTTGGGGTGAGGAGTGTTAATAGAAATGGCATAAGGCTGCTGGTAGATTGATGCCAACTAACATATATGTACCTTCCTATTCAGGGGACAGAGCAACAATGGGCACAGCCTCACCCTTTGCTCTATGCCTCACTGCGGCTGAAACGGGGAAATTTAGAATAAAGGCCATCCATACGGCCCTACAGGTATAAAACAATCTTCATCCTGAAATGGAGTAGGTGAATAAATAAAGAGTAACAAGAATGTATAGAGCGTTTGGAGGATTTTCAAATCATCACAACCGTTATCTCAATACAAAGCCCACCCCCTAGGCCTCAAATAAAATAGAGATCAATGTTACTCTTGACGGAAGCAAGATTTGAAGGTGGCAAAGCATATCTCACCATGAATGATTGTGAGAAGCTCTGGTGAGGGTGGGGTGGGGGGAGGTCCACAACGAAGAAGGGAGCACTTGGTATCCTGGCTTTCTGAGCCTGATACTAATATATAACTAAGGGGGCACATGGTAGAGAGCATTTTCTGGGGTCCTTGACACAAAACCTGCCATCAGAACCTAACTAATGAGTGAGACGGCTGAGTCTCCTGAGTAAGAGAAATCCACAAGTTAGGTGTTACCACTAAAAAGGCACAGTCTCACCAAGCCATTCACCACATCTCAAACAGATGAGGAGGGGGTGGAGTCAGTGGCTAGGCTCATAAACAGGACTCACAAGCTCATGCATGTTTCTTAACAGATTAAAACACTACCTCCCTTAGCATTTCGCTGCTATAGACCAGGCACGTCCAACAGGTAGATTGTGACCTACCGGTAGATCACTGGACATCTGTGGTAGATCACTGGTAAACTACTGGCTCCCCCCTAAGATGCTCAACAACTCTGGCTCCCCTAAAAAAGCTCAGCATTTTTGCCCTGCTTTCCTCCTCTCCCCAAAAAAGCTCCACAACTTTGACCTGAAAGGGGGTAGATCACTGCCAGTTTTTAACTCTGAGAGTAGATTGCAGTCTCTTGGGAGTTGGCCACCCCTGCTATAGATTAACCGAGCTGCTCCTACAGTCTTGCAGATAATACTCTCTCCATTTTTTTTGGGGGGGGAATCCTGTATCATTTGGCTGCCTTTATGTTTACCAGTATGAGGTTTTTCAATATCATCACTATGAAGCCCCCCCTCCCCTCAAATTTCCATCATATCCCTTTAATCACAGATACAGAAGTGAATTTAAATCATTACAAAGAAGAAGTGAGAAATTAATCTTCCCCTGTGGAGATTGAGAAACCATAACTTCTAATGCTAGAATTACGGAAGAATTTATACATCTCCTCTCCCCCCACCCACCCACCCACCCCCGGGGTTAGAGCACACATTCCAAGCGGCTTTCCACATTTCAATTAATGCATCAGTAATCATTGTTTTGATTATGAATGCACTTCCTTCCACCCATAACAGCGCTCTTAAAGACCCCATGCTGGAACATTTCAAAAGGAAGAGAAAATATTCTTAAGGAAAAGATAATGGACAGAGTGCATGGGGCATGAGAAAGGCAGCATGTCTCATGCACTACAGCTATAGCCATGTTGCCCAACTTATTGAAAGTGAACCTTTAGGCATGCAGCAACCTCATTTATTCACTGGTTGAACCAAATTTGCATCAATTTCCATAAAAACCTGAATCTAGATCAGGGTCCGAAAAGGGATGAGGCTGGAAAAATTACGAACTTTCTACAAAGGATGATCAAAAAGGTGCCGGGGAATTATCGGGACATCTGACAAATTTAACCTCTATTCATGTAATAATGCACTTTACAAAAGTAACATTCAAAGGCTTAGGTGGTTCTTTCTTCCCACACATTCCAGCACCTCAGGGAGTCTTGGGTGCTTTGAGGTGTGGGCAAGATGCAGGCTTCTGCTCTAATTGTTTTAGGGAGGTGTCTTCACTAACTCTCCTGCCCCACAAGAGCTTCTTTGATTTATCACTCTCAAGGAATTGTGTCCACAGGTAGGAACTCTACCACAGAGGGAAAACCAGCTCTATTCCTGTTGTGATCTCCCACCAGCACAGGCCCAATGATGTTGAAAACCACTTGGCCTTCTGGAGTTTGGCTGAACACGGACAAAAGCCATAGGAAGTCCTGAAGGTGACATGATAGAGCCATCATGTTCAGTGGTGGAAGTGCTCCATCTTGCTACCATCTCTGACTAAATCAGTTTGGAATTATTATTATTATTTAGGGGTGAGATGAACCACCACAATCTATACAATCTAGTTTATCACCCTCAAGGCTCTCTCAAATCCGATCAGCTGCGCAACAGACATAAAAGGCCCTATTCTCTGCACATCTTTCCTCGACGCTCCCCTGTCCCCACAGCCAAGCAACAAACTCCTCCTCCTTGAACATGGAGCTGCTCTTCTCTTTTTTCTAGAATGATTCCCAACTGGGGTCAACACTAGAACCACAGCACAGAGTCACAGCAACCCAAAATTTATACTCAAAACAAATCATGTACCTGGAGCTGCTCAAACAAACTGCAACCAAGTTTGCATACTGGAACATGATAAACGAACCTGCATTTGTGCCATAGCTCCCCCAATCTTGGGGCAAGACTACCCGCCACTTTAAAGATGCAATTCAAAACCTAGAAACTTGTCAGCTAAAAAAATAAATAAAAGATTGATTCACAGGAACCCAAAACCCGCCCGACTGGAGCGTTTCAGAAATGTATGTACATGAATTAGGGAAGACAACAACGAAACCCTCTGCCATATAACATACAGGCCTGGCGGGGCAGGAATGAAGAAACTTCTTAAGTGTCAATCTGGCTCCTTTTTCTGGTACTCACTTAGGCCTGCTGCTGTTCCTGAAGGAGCTAGCAAGGTTCTGATACCATCATTCCAAGCAAACAGATTATGGGCTAGAAAGCATTCCCCTGAAAGCTGGGAAGAAATTAAATCTGTATTCTGTGGGAAAACTGGGATTCTGCTACCAGCTTTATAATCTCTTTGAACGCTGCCAATCTGGTTCCTTATCACACGTCCTTCTGTCTGCACCTTTTGCTACAGGCACAGGGGAGATGAATAATGATATTAAAAAACAGCTTGCCATTGGCCAAGAACTATGTGATAGTAGTCAAGGTATACAAAGCCAACACAACGGCTATCACAAAAGAATCAGTTGCCCAAAGTCGACCTTGCTCAACCATTACCACCCATCAGCTTTCTGGTGAGAAATGGAACAAACGGGTTGGTGTCAACCTATTTGTTCAGCTTTTCTTCAGAGCCACCCAGGTCCAACACTTGTCAAAAATTTGCAGCTCCTTTTCATCTCAAAGCGCACACAAGAGCAGCGTTTGGGAGGTTCAGCTTGTTTGCTGAGAATCAAAAGTGAGGAGAGTACTTATTGTACTCAAGTATGGCTTTGGGGCTTTCTATGGGCAGCTGGTTGGTCACTGTGACTACAGGATGTGGGACTGTGTGGGTCTTTGGTCTGATCCAGGAGGGCTCTTCTTATGCAATTAATATTTTAATGAGAATAAGTATATAAATATTTTAAGTAGACGCATAGTTAAGTTATTATCACTTGTAGCTTGTGAATTCAGCATTGAAGAGGCTGGAGAATCCCCTAACAGATTCTTATCCGCAGGTACGTTTTCTAACTAAACCCTGGTTATTCTGCCTCCTCTGTTCTAGATCTTTCCTTTTGCAGAGTGCAATATGTGTCTCAGGGGACAAGATGGGCAGCGTGTCTGTTTATTTAAAGTCCGCCTTTCTGTTTTTGTCTCCCTGACATGCTGCTTGACCTCAAATGCTGCAGATTTCAACTTGGGAGAGCCAAATACCATGTTTGTTTAAACCCCACTAGAGCTACATTTTAATTCTTGTGCATGGTGGAATGAATAATTCAGAATGCCCACAGAGAACAGGCTTTCTGAAAAAACTAAGTCCAAATGGACGTAATCACTGGCTCATGCAATCGTACAGCGAATTACAGAGGCCTTGTTGACAAGCTAAAAATGAACAAATCACTGTGCTCTGATGGTATCCACCCAACAGTTCTTCAAGATCTCAAATGTGAAAATCTTCTAAACAAAAACAAGTAACTTGTCCCTTAGATCAATCTCTGTATTAGATACGAGATATGAAAAGCAGCTAATAGAAGCCAATCTTTTAAAAGGGATGCAAGATGCAGTGGTAATTGAGGAAATTTATGCCTTTATACATATGCATGGTATAGTCAAATCTGGAAATACTGTGTACAGTTCTGGGCATCTCACCTCAAAAAGGACATTGCAGTGCTGGAAAAAGTTAAAAGGGGGGCAGCCAAAATGATCAAGGGATTGGAGAAACTGTCCTATGAGAAGAGATTACAGCATTTGGGATTTTGGGGGCGTGATAAAGGGACATCTAATTACACATACCTGTGTTATGGAAGAAGTGGCTAGAGGCGGGTTTTGTTTTGTTTTGGTCTTCCTGCCATGTAGAACTCAGGGCCATCCAATGATGGTAAGTGATAGGAAATTCAGGAATGCAATAGTGAGTGATTAAAAAGAGAGCAAATAACTCCCCTCATTGTTTCCTATCTATAAGATCAGACTTGTAGGAGACAGAATGAATTTGGAGGGGTTGCTGTGAGGGTGGACACAAATAAACAGACTACAGGATTGTGTACCTAAGTCAATGCAAGAGTTTCTGACACTATTACCTTCAAACTTTTTGTCCAATCTGAGCCCCAGGGCAGCTAAAAACGGACTGGAAAAGATCCACAGTGTATTAAAAAAAATTGTGCGAGTATCACAGAAAACAGGCAGAAAATGTTTATAACTTGCATACAAAAAGAAATATTTTAAAGATTTATCTTAAGGAAACAGCTCCCAGAGCATTTAGGCCTGGTCCTTCAACTACATATTATAAACCAAAATTTTCTCCATTGTGAGAGTCACATGAAGGCGATCTTGTGGGTTGACTGCCCATCCACTGACTACAGTGCTATAATGTACCAGAACCAGTCTGACCAAAAAATTAAGCTACAGCCCACTATATTCTGACTCTGGTTTATAAAACAGCATTTATTCTGAGGAAAATCTGCAGAACTTGCAGATTTGTGGGGGAGGAAAAACATGTCATGTCATGGGCACTTCAAGGAATTAGTGCCAAATTATTTGCTAATCGGGTTATTGCCCTATAAATAGTCGTCGCTGTAGTTATACTAAAAATGGCCCACAAGTTACACCTTGTTGGAATGTCAAATTTGTATGTGATGAAATGCCAAATATGACAATTTCTTCCCCGCCCATTAAATAAATAACAGAAATAGGAGCCTAAAAAAATAATAATCAAGCAGCAACAAAGGAAGGGCAACTCACATGGGGGGGAAAGGAAGACAAAGAAATCAACAGCACTAGACTACACCTTTATATACTCTGATTCAGAAAAAAATAACTAGGCAGTCTCCCTATCCATACTGAACTTCCGAGTCAAACTGGTTACTGGACGGAGAGAATGTCAGCACACCTTCTTTGGCAGTGGAACTTGACTCATTCGCATCATCTGGTGCTGGCAGTTTCAAGAACTACATCCAAAATGCCAACCTAGACATGGCAGAGGCAGGACTGTAGCAGCAGCTCAGTGGCAAAGCACTTGCCATATACACTGAAGGTCCCAGGGACAACCCCCAACATCTCCAAACAGAGCTGGGAAAGGCCCCTGTGTGAGTGCCAAATGATTCAAAAACTTCGCATGATCTAGCTTGAATGTGAAAATGGGGCTCTTAGCAGAGAACATAATGGTTGCTAATGAGCCAGGTCTACTATTGTGTGGTAAATGCTGAGCTATAATACTTCTTGTCCAAGCGATTCAGCAAGCTGATCTAAGTCAAAAAGAGGAATGCGACGGAACGTTGAATTTTAACTGTGTTCATACAGCATACTTAAAACTAGCCGGGATACATTATCATTAGGCAAGACAATTAGGGACTCAGTATACAGAAATGAAGGAAATCTAAGCTGATGTTGTTGTGCTGCTTCTTGAATAGTGAAGGGCAAAAGTTAATCATGACCAGCTTGGCAGGATCTTTAAAGGACCTTGACAACCCAAGTAAACTACCTTGGCAGGCTACTTGCCTAATTAATCTCCCAGACATGTAGGAGAATTTTCTAACCACGTTTTGAAGCCAGGACAGTGCTCGTGTTTAAAACTGGATAAGGAACTTTGGGCAAGGGTTCACAAGCAAACCCTAAAGCATGGAAAATAAGAACGCAGAAGTGAGAATCATCCCTTTATGCCAAGCAGAAGCTCCTTGGTCTGTCCAATCAAAGCTATCCAATGTCTTGTCGCACCCTCTTTTCCCCAGTTATAAACTTCCCCATGACTTTCACTGTGCCAACTCCACCAGCAGCAGCCATGCTAAAGCCTCCTGCACTCTTAAATGAGTTCATACTTTCCCCCTTGCTACCTCCTAAACATGGAATGTCCTCTCAGAGAATGAATGCAATTCCACTTCTGTTTCTCCGTTCAAATCCCCCCCAAAAAACATGTTTCCCATAAACTCTATAACTTAGTCCCTTAGTCTTTATCCCCCAAAGGAAACCAATAGTGCACCCAATGACATTTGCACCCTTCCCTCATTAATTCCATTGCGTCTCCCTTTCCTCCTCTTTCTGTGTCATCTTTCCCACTGTCGAAATTTGGATTTTAATCTCCTTGCAGCAGTAGCCCGTTTGTTTGTTTTTCCTGTTATTCTGCAAAGTGCCATGAATAGGGACGGCCCTATATGAATTTAATAACACAATAGTAACACTGTTGACCTAACTCTAAATATTCTTTCAGCTACGGCAGCAGCAGAAGCAATAATGAGAGCGCAGCATTTGTGTCAATCGCAAAATTAGAGAGGAAGAACGAACAGCATAACCTTGGGGTCTCTTGCGCTTCCCTCAGAATCATCACAATTACCAACCATTTTCAGAAAATTCTCATCAACCAATTTCATGTAGCCAAAATAATGGGAGCAAATATCACAAATAGAATAGGACACAAATGGTAATTTTACTTACGGGATGTTGGGACTTGCCATTTCAAATTAGCAGGAACTGTGAAGTGGGCATTACTGACAATGCGAATATAGTAATTGGGGTTGATTTCATGGCGCCTGGCCAAATCTGGCTGACTAGCGCCTTGGCGAGTTAATTATAGCTCTCGTAACAGAGCGGGGACACTTTATAGAGACATAATTGAGCAGCGAAGAACTCTAACAAAACAACCTTGGTGTGTCATGGTTAGTGAGGAGGAAGAGCATGCATATGCGCACGCGCACACACACACACACACACACAAATTGTTCAGAAGGTTTCACAAGGCAGAACTGCATAGCTGATAGTGCCAGTGCTACAAGTGTCCATTTTCTTGACCACTGATTCACATATTCAGCAAAAACAAAGCTATAAAAACAAAGCTATAAAAGCAAAAACACATTGATTCAATTGGAGTTGTCATTAACATCTCTTAGATTCAGCTGGCTGGAATAAAAATACTTGACACTATTCTGGAATGAACCAAAGATCGTTGGCATACAAGCACCTTGCACTGAGCTACATATTTTACCACCTACATTTGCAAACTATAACCCAGCTTTGGATAATATTTAAGGGCACATACTACGGTCACTTAAAAAAAATGATTGGATGAAAGCATGTAACATGAAGAGTTGAGGGAGATTTTTTGCTGCATTTGCAGCACCCAAGTGACCTCTATGAGGCGCAAGTCTGGGCAGGTTTCCCACAAAGCAGTGGGTACAGATTGTTCCTTGGGGGTTTACTCCCAAAGCCTTTCTCATAAATGAGTAAAGCTGCAAGGTTTGGAATCAGAATTTCCCATCTCCTAGATGGGCTACCTTCCCAGGTTTACAAGTCCCATCTGTCCCTCATTTCCCTCTACAACTTGTGCAGAAACCGCCTTCTTGACCGTAGGACCCATGATTGGTCCCGTCCGCTTAGTCTGCTAGAGCCTGTCTTCACATGCAGGGGAAGTCCCTAACTCACTGAGGGCTTGAAATCCACAGGCTACCCTGGTTTAGCCAGCCATTCAAAGCTGTTCCCGGGGTGTGGCTGCTGTCGCTGGTAGCTTCTTGGAACCACAGATGAGAGAGCTGAGTGCAGCTCATTTGGTCGATCACAATTGGTTAATCCTGTCTACTCAAAAGGAAGTTCAGCTGAACTTACTCGCAGGTAGGTGGGAGTTACCTTTTTCTTATGAGAGAAAAAGAGTGAAGTGTACGATGAAATATGTAATATGCAAGTGTTTAAATGCTGAGCAGGCAGAGTACAAGAGTTAAACAACACGGCAACTAATACAAGAAGCATGTTACTGAGACTCTTTTAAACTATTTATGGCCTACTTACAGACTTTTTGGTTTAAACCTCCAAGACCTCAAGTCAGAGAACAATGGCTGTTTTTATTAAGCACCTAAAAGTTACACAAGCACTATACAAGTAAGAAGCTCAAGCACATTTCAAAACATGTCCAAGCCTCGCAAGAGCATTAGAAAGAGGAAAATACACATTCAGATACAGCTAGCTGTCTTATTTGGAATATTTTGGTACAAAATTAACTTTTGTGTTCCCATATCTAACTGATGGGACAGAAACAGTAAAAATAAATAAATTGCTGAACATTATCCAAGGTGGCCTGTGCTGCCTACATGTTTGGACTAACTTTTGGCAGCTGAGAGTAATGTCAGGATGCAACAAGTTGGGTGTGTTTTCTGTGCCATTTCTTGACACTAAGCCCTACAGATGGTGCAGGATAGCAATCTATAAAACATGTGCACACTTTATTATTCTTCCTACCTGAAAGCTAAGGGCTGTCAGATGCACCTACCGGGCAGAGAAGGTGCCAACCATGATGAAAAGCCAAAACTGAACTGCGAAATATCCCCCATTCGCCTTACTCTCACTGCTTGTCTAAGCACATTCCTACTCCCAGAGCAAATCTTAAAAACATACTTTGGGATGATTATTTAAAATAAAGATATGCTTTTTCTCTTTTAAAAAATCTTGATGGTGAGTTATCACAGATGTCAGGAAATTCAGTTGAAGGAAAAGCAATTTTCATTTCTGGGGATTTGATGGTACCAGTCTGGGTTCTCCACCCCTGGTACTATGAGGAGTTGCTTTTTTCTTTTTAATTCCCTTTTTTGTCATAATGAATTTGGGTAAATTCTAGCCCAGGCATCCCCAAACTGCGGTCCTCCAGATGTTTTGGCCTACAACTCCCATGATCCCTAGCTAACAGGACCAGTGGTCGGGGAAGATGGGAATTGTAGTCCAAAACATCTGGAGGGCCAAAGTTTGGGGATGCCTGTTCTAGCCAAAGATCCAGCCTACCAGAAATTGCTTTTGAAGAAGATATCCTGTTTTTACATTCTGGACATCTTTCTCCTCTGCTTCCCATACTGATAAGAATTTTCCTTCCCAATAAGATCATGTGGAGGCAATTCCAAGACCAAAACTATATTCATAGTTTGCTCCTCCCGATTATAAATCTTGACCACAGCTCATGGCTGAGGATGAAAGAGCTTAACCGTAATCCCAGGTTTGGATGGCATTTTAAACCAAACCTTGGTTTAGCTTCTAGCTTGCACTGAGCTAAAAGGGCTGGGAAGAAGCAAAATAGATGCAAGCTTCTCTCTGGGAGCAGGGACATTTGGGTGGTCCTGATAAGCCACAGTTTGGCTAACCGTGACATGCAAACCATGACAACATTTTTTTTATAATATTTCAATCCTTGCTGAGCAAGTGCTACCATAGCCAATTAGGTTTCTAAAGTTTGCCTTTCAAGTTATGGGATTTGTCACTGGAAATATAAGAACATGCGCAATCTGCTGGCATTTTATACTAAACTGAATTGAATGATTAAAATGTGTGAATCAAGAACCAGAATATTTTAAAAGGCTGTTTGTTGACTTGTTAAGATAACAAAGTCCCAACGTTATCACTTCATAATGAGTCAATAGATCTAGCCTTTGAAGTCTTCTGGGTTTTAATGTATTACGTTGTTAAAACCCTGATCCCTGGCATGAAATTAAAAAGACCAGGTTCAGAAATATCAAAGACAGACACATTACGGTACATAAATACCTCACTTTGAACAATCAGCGAATTAAGCAAAATCTACCTTGAAGATTGGATTATCCGAATAATATTTTGACTATTTTCATCCTCAGCAAGCTAGGAGGAAAGCAGCACGTTCATGAAAAAGTAACCAAAACATTAGTGAGCTCTCTGACATTTTGTTTTACAAAAGAAAAACTTGATACTGCAATAGCTGGAATACCATTTCAAGTCACACTCATTTTGAAGAAAAAAAGGAATGAAATCTGACTCACATGTACTTTTCTACTGCAGAATTTACACAGAAGTAGGCATTCTATGTATAGTCATTCCCACTGATTGTCTCCTGCTTGGTAGTAGAGGCAATGGCCATTTAACCACGTCCAATTGATGCGCAACTGTGCACGCGCGAAAATGGCCCTGAAAACAGGGGCAGCATGGGGTGGAGGCCAAAGGAGGCAGGGCAGGCAGGCTTACATGCACTTCACTGACATGCATGGGGGTCAGGAATGCAACCCCTGTGCAAAACGGTCATTGCCAGTACTGTACTCAATATACCCACATTGCAGCCATTTACATAAGCGAAAAGCATCTGGGACCACAAGCATCACACAATTTCTACTGACTTTTGCTTCTGGGGACTTTTTTTTTGCCCCAGTCAATGTTAACATATCGGCATAAAAAAATGTCCAGGATGGGGTTTCAAGCAAAAAATAACTCAGGAAAGCAGTTAGGTGCCCTTTGTCTGATGTGCCACACATGAGTTTATTTGGGGACAGAAAGACATGTCGGGGGGGGGGGACTTCCATGACCTGATCCTAAATTTCCCCACCCCTTCAGCAGAGCCCAGCGTTTTACATGAATTTCCTCTTTTGCTTAATATGGCATTGCTGTCCAGACATGCAATAAAAATGCATTGAATTCATAAGCCCACTGCATGCGAGTGCGGGGTTGTTTAATGCTACTAGTCAAGAGAAGATCGCTTAAGCACGTGTCCTTACATTTGCAGCACTGTGTTCTTTTCTTTTAATAGCACTGATAAATCCAGGGTGCTCCAGGCACCTCTATCCTGTTTACAATAGGGTGGGAAATGTTAGATGTTTATTGCGTTCAGAAAGGGATTCGCTGGAGGGCTGTGGTGTACCAACGTGTGCCTCTGCCTGTCAAATAGGTCATATTTTCACATACCTGATATAGTCACTAATTCATCATGTTTTAACCTCCCCTTGCTCACTCCCCCTACCCTACCCCACCCCAACACACACAAGCACACCCTGATGTCAACAGACAGGGCAGGCAGGTTTTTGTTTGTTGAATACTGTGGTGTGGAATGCTCCTCCATCAAGACTCCCAAAATCAGCTTGCTGAACTAAAATTGTATATTTTAAAGCCTTTATTAATTGTCAGCTCACTTTGTCCCAAGCTTCTTCGGTGCTGCGTTCTTAAGGATGAAATCACTGAACAGGTGTGGTGCCTGGCTTATATTGAGATTTATATTCCTTCCTTCCTTCCTTCCTTCCTTCCTTCCTTCCTTCCTTCCTTCCTTCCTTCCTTCCTTCCTAAATAATTTTTATTGAGTTTTACATTTTGGTTACAAACACATCAAACAAATACCGTAATTAAAAATTAAATTCCACGTCCGCCCCCGTGACTTCCCTCAACTTCCCCTTCTGGGTTTTCTTACATATGAATTTGTCCTGCTTGCAATACTATACTTCAAAATTATGTTCTTTAAATCAAATGTTGTATTCTTATCACTTTAACCTCATCTCTATCACTTCTATGTTCGTTTTGTTAATTGTAAGTCTTTAGTCAAACCCTACTAGTGAGTCCATTTCTTTACATTGATTCCGTAAAAACAACATAAATGGTTCCCAGTCTTTTTTAAAATCTCTATTGTCTTTATTTCTGAGTCTTTCAGTTAACTTCAACATTTCAGCATATTCCATCAGTTGAGATTTATACTCCTTTCTTTCTTAGTTACTTAATATCCCAATCCCAAGGGTAGCAAACAAAGTAAAAGGTAAAGGGACCCCTGACCATTAGGTCCAGTCGTGACCGACTCTGGGGTTGCGTGCTCATCTTGCGTTATTGACCAAGGGAGCCGGCATACAGATTCCAGGTCATGTGGCCAGCATGACAAAGCCGCTTCTGGCGAACCAGAGCAGCACACGGAAACGCCGTTTACCTTCCCGCTGTAGCGGTACCTATTTATCTACTTGTACTTTGACGTGCTTTTGAACTGCTAGGTTGGCAGGAGCTGGGACCGAGCAACGGGAGCTCACCCCGTCACGGGGATTCAAACCGCCAACCTTCTTATCGGCAAGCCCTAGGCTCTGTGGTTTAACCCACAGTGCCACCCGCGTCCCAAAAGAAACAAAAGTACCATAAATGATAAGGCGTACAATAACACCCTAAAGCAGAAGCAGTCCATTCAAAATGGACAGCAAAATCAAAACTGCTCTGAATTTAAAATGATAGCATTTGTCATTCTTAAAATCCCAGGGAAACGGAAATGCTTGCACCTGGAACTCAAAGGACTGCAACGTCAGGCCTCCCTGGGAAAGGCATTCCAAAGGCAAGAGGCCACCCAAATATCCCAGCCTCAGCGCTCATGTGAAATTGGGTGGTAAGCACAGTGAGATGACACGTGCAAATAGGTACAAACCTTTAACAACATGCCGTTTAAATGTTTACTTCCATCACCACCCCCACCACCCCTGGCTTCCTACAGCCTTCTGAGGTCAATTAAAGGGTGTGGTATTTGTTATTGAAAATAATTTATACTGTATCCTGCTCTTCCTCCCCAAGGAGATCAGAGCAGTGTGCACGAAAATGAGTAAAGCAACATAAGCAAGAAACAGCAAACAAATTTGCAGCCGCCAAACTAGGGGGGGGGCTCAAAAAGAAAAGTCTCTGCTGCCCTCCTAAATGCAGTGAAGGAGCCAGAAGAATCTCCCAGAGCAGGGAGTTTGGGGGAAGCTGGGGGCTTACACAAAAACGATCTTCTTGTGTCACCTAAGGAATACCTAAAGAGACAGCAACTGTAAGATTCCCACCACTGAAGCAAGATGACATGGTTTCAAGCTATAAGATGACATGGATTCAAGGTACTCTTTCCACACAAAAACTACAGTCATACCTCGGAAGTCCAACAGAATCCGTTCCGGAAGTCCGTTTGACTTCCAAAAAGTTCGGAAACCAAGGCACGGCTTCCGATTGGCTGCAGGAAGCTCCTGCAGCCAATCGGAAGCCGTGCCAAACGTTTGGGTTCCAAAGAACATTCGCAAACCGGAACACTCACTTCTGGGTTTGCGGCATTCGGAAGCCAAAACAAGTAGTTTGTCAGCAAAGGTACGACTGTATCCGAGTCTGGCTGTTCTGGAATACTGGCCAAATACATTTTAATACTGTTAACCTGCCCAATTAAAAATGAGGTAACTATTCAGTTTGCAGGACTAGAAGAAAGTCACAAAGGCTGTAAAAAATGTGATGCTAGCACTTAGGCATTTGAATTTTCTTACCCACACCGCACCTCCAAGCCTGCCTATGAACTCCTGCAAATGTTGTTAAACCACCTTAGTACACAGCCAGGGGAAAGCAGACAGCATCCTTCCACTCAGCTGAGTAAGTTCCTTCTATTTTAAGCAATCTAAATGAGTGTTTACAAGAGGAAGCACAGCCAATCTTCCTTTAATTGGTTTCAAAATCAACTAAATAAAGCCTTAAGATTTTTTTTTAAAAAAGCATGATTATTTTCTCGGGAGGAACACTAAATATTCCGAACACACCCACAGGGGGGCAAAACTGCACGGCACCCAACTACGATGTGCTTCTTCGCTAGCCAACCTGGTGTTCCATGCAGAATGTTCATCCACAACCCAGCTCTGACAGGGGTGTTCAAAACAGCTTTGAAGGAACCCCTCAAAGCATATCAAAAGTTATTGAATAAAAAGATCGGCAGTGGCAGGCTACCCTCCCTGGAGGACAGTTTAACCAATGCTACTGATCTTTCCTGGGCAAACCGCAGCAGCGGGGGAATTGAGGTTGTTCAGTCCAATGCAACAGTCTCTAGTCTGGCCCTATACCACAGTGGTTTTGTCAGAGATTGTTTTCCTGGGAGGACGTGGCACAATGATCATTAGTTGGGATTTTTGCTTGTTTTTTAAAGGCTATCTTAGGCATGGAGGTGGAACAGAGCTGGTAATTAGGAGAATTCTTATAACGGGATAAGAATATTGGGGGGGGGGTGTAAGGTACTATTGAGTTTATGAAGCCAGGTGGATATATTTAAATTTTACTTCTTTTTAACAAGGAGGTGGAAACAGCAATGAGTAATTCCTGGTTTAGGGGAAACCCATTTTGGTTAAGAGGGCATAAATAGCTTGGAGGTTGAAGCATAGAGAGGATGCAAGGGAAATGCTTAAAGTCTATCATTATGCATCACTCTAGGAGAAGCAACACACAGAGAGAGATGCTAGCTATGCCTCAGATGCAGTGACTGCATATTAATCAGCCCTTGGAGCAAAAGAGACCAAGGCTATGCTCTCCAGCACAAGTGGCAGGGCAGCCTCCAGGCTCCTGAGAAACGAAGCCTTCATTTGAACCCCCGTCTCTGAGAAAATGACGAACTGATGGCAAATGAGGTTTTCTAAAGCCTCTCTCAATCCATGTGAATTTCTAAGTCTGATCTTTCAATAAAGATTTCCCAAAGACAGAAAAACAAATGTTTAACTATGAATGGCTGCCCTGCCCACCCTCCATCCTAGCATACACATTTCTATTCTCCAGAAGACCGTAAGGCCACAACATAAGTAGAGCGCTGGTGGAGTAGACCCGAGGCCTTTCGAGAAGCTCACGAGGAAGACATAAAGAACAGGTATTCAGAGGTACCCTGCCACTGATCCTGGATGTAACATACAGCCATCATTAGTAGCCTTTGATAGCGTTAGCCTCCATGAACTTTTGTAATCCTCCTTTAAAGCTATCTAAGCACTATGGGATGCAGGTGGCGCTGTGGGTTAAACCACTGAGCCTCTTGGGCTTGCTGATCAGAAGGTCAGCGGTTCGAATCCCTGCGACGGGGTGAGCTCCCGTTGCTCGGTCCCAGCTCCTGCCAACCTAGCAGTTCAAAAGCACGTCAATGTGCAAGTAGATAAATAGGTACCGCTACAGCAGGAAGGTAAACAGTGTTTCCATGTGCTGCTCTGGTTCGCCAGAAGCGGCTTTGTCATGTTGGCCACATGACCTGGAAGCTGTGCGCCGGCTCCCTCAGCCAATAACGCGAGATGAGCGCCGCAACCCCAGTCGGTCACGACTGGACCTAATGGTCAGGGGTCCCGTTACCTTTTTAAGCACTATGTTGGCAATGACATTAGCCACAATCAAAACCAGCTCTTGCTTAACCATGGTTTTAAACCATGCAACCAAGACGAGTTCAAATCCTGTTCAGGTGGGAGCCTTGGCTAGCCTAAACCGCTGTTAAAATCGCTATTAACATCACAGTTAGCCACAGTTTAAGGCTTGTAGAGAAATAGCAAGAGGGAATTTGCATTCTAGAACAATAGGATGTACAAGGAAGAAGTGCACACTCCTGGTTGCTTATCAAATAAGGTGCATTTCATCTGCCTTGGGCCCAACAGCCTTAGAATAAGAACATTCTGGATACAGCAGCTGCTTTCGAATGCTTTCCCATCCTGCAAACCTTCCTCACTTTAGATAAGCTTGCCAGGGATCCCATGTGTGTTGCTGATTCTTCTGAATTGCCATGTACTCTCTATACCTGAGCCACCATTGCAAAGTTCTGTCAGTGCCCCTCAGAAGCCTGAGAACGCATCATAGAGGATGCCCAACCCAATTCTGCAACTGCACATTGCAAGGGAAGATCAGTGGTGAGTTGACATCAGTCAAGTCATGTGACCACTTGGAAGCTTCCACCATCTCAGAGGAAAGAGTGCTCCTGTGGCTTATCACCAAGAGCAGGCAGTGTTTCCAACCCTTCATGCCCTCACCTGGGATTGAGTCTCTTCAACATATCTATTAATAATAGCTTGACATTTGCAACATTAATGCAAACAGCTCACTATTTATGGCAATTGCTTCCAACAATGACTTCAAAATTTGCTCCAGGCCAATTTCTTCTCATTGCTCAGGCATCCCAACCCATTCCAGAAATATACAGCACAAATCAGTAGCATGTTGGGGGAAGAAGAGACGCCAGATGTCCATCCCATTTAAAAACAAAACTCTTCACTGGCACAAAAATTAGGTTTTGCTTTAAAAAGTTTTGTCAGTTAACAAACAGTACAATCAAGGTTCTACTGCATCCAAGCCACAATGGTTTAAAATGGCCTGAGTGCAAACATTTCTTTAGAACAGTGGTTCTCAAATGTTGTTCTGTAAACCACCCTGAGACCTCTGGGTATATAAATCCAACAATCAATCAATTAGGGTGTGGCATACCACCCTGGCGTGGCAGGAGAGGACCGCAAGTGTGGCAGGAAGATTCAAGGACAATCACATAAACATCTAAACATTTCAGAGTAGTATGGTATAGTATCAAAATAATTTTATTTGCAGCCAAATATGGATAGATATCTGTTCAAAATCAAGCACTGTTAGTTGTTGTTTCTTTTTGTGTTGCAATGTATTTCTTATCAATAAAAAAGTCGGTGTGTCACGCACAAATTTTTATTTTGAAAGAAGTTTGAGAACCACTGCTTTAGAAGAAGACAGAAGCAAGTCAAATTTTGCAATTAACAAAAAACACATATGTTTTTCCACACTTCATTTTGGCCAAGAACAAAAGCACAGTATTTATAAAAATAAAAAAGTAAACGTCCACAAAGTCGTGGACTGATGCTTGCCAACTAAAACACCTACTACGAATTTAGTAATGGCCTAAGCAAACATAAATTACAGGGCCAGACATTTTAAAAGGGGGAAAAATTGATTTATCGTCACACTGGAGACACGGCAGGATAGAAGCATAATTTCATTTTTCCATATATTCATCAACTCTGAAAATGCATTAATTGAAAGAGAATCCAACAGTTGTTGTTAAAAAAATCCCTATTCATTTCTTTACTTCATATGTTCCTTAATTTGCTTATAAGTAACTCTCGAGGGGGGAGTTTCCTGTTAGACACAACCAGGGAGAGGGGACTTAGGGGTGGAGGCTCCCTCCTTGGGGTGGCTGGGTTGGGTTTGATGGTCTTCTACTTCCTTCAAGTCTTCTGGAATCTTATTTAGCAAATATAATTTTCCTCTTATTTCCAGATACTGTACAATTGCCAATGATTCAAGATACAAAAAAGTAGCAACCATTACTGGGAAGTCACAGTACCATCCAGGGGACTGGATGACTGAAGCGGGGAGAAGTTCTTCACCTCCATCTTCAACATGGATCAAGCACCTGTCTACAGAACTCAGGCCACAATAAATTGGTTCTGCAACCATTATTATCTGCCTTATTTGCTGCTTGAATCTGAGTTTCTTAGTTTCTATTATTTTAAGAGTTTAATACAATGTTTTTATGGTGTGGTTATTCTTGTTGAGCTTTGTTATTGCAGTACATAGTGGAAATTTGAGAGGCAGAATAAAAAAATCCTTAAAAAATAATGAAAGCTCAAATCCTCTCCCCCTTTCAAATACAATCGTCAGAAAGAAGCCCTAATAGGTGCATAGCTGCCAAGTTATCCCTTTTTTAAGGGATTTTCCATTATGCTGAATAGGCTTCCTCACGAGAAAAGGGAAAACTTGGCAGCTATGAAAAGGGAAAACTTGGCAGCTATTAGCAAAGCATGCAATTGTAACTTTTCTGTTCTCTCAGTTTGAAGATTACAGATCTGTTACAATTTACAACAACAGACAAGTTGCTTTAGATCTGAAAAAAGATCGATTGAAGATTTTGCATCACCAGCTATTTGCTCATTCAACTTGGCAATCACTGATTACAGTTAGCTTCAAACTGAACCACTTTTAAACTTCTCTTTATGTATCAATCATCTTTATTACAGCAAGCAAACCTCCCTGCCCAGCCAGTAAACCAATCAAATAATCGAGTTTTAGAATATGTAGACAAAATGTAAAATACCGTATATACATTGTTGCTCTGCTACATTGCAGTTTCAAGAGTAACCGCTTAACCTTGCATAAACACTTAGATCATACTCATGATAGTTGCGAGAAGTTGCAGGGGAGGCTTTCCTGTCAACCAGTTACCTACTGTCAGGGGGACACACTACAGGGAGCCTCCCCCCATCATCCTGACCAGCACTTCGCCCAGCGAGAGCGGTAGCAGCGGGCCAGGCGGGGGGGAGAGGAGGAGTGGAGCGGAATGGAGGAGAGAAGGCTCAGCGAGGTATCAGAGCCCTTGCACTGCCCTAGCCAACAAGTGGAAGAGGGAGCACAACCGCTTCCAGCGCCCGGCGCCCAAATTGAGGTGCGTGCCCAAACGCAGGTTTAGAGGGCGGCATTTCGGAGTGCCCAAGCTATTATACTGGCCCCGGAGCAGTAAATAGTATGCACAATAAAACCCTTAAAGGCAGAACAGATTGTTGCGGCTACTCCTGAGTAAAGACACTCCAGTACGTTCTTTGGGCTCTGATACCTCGCTGAGCCTTCCCCCCCCCTCCATTCCGCTCCACTCCTCCTTCCCCCCGCCTGACCTGCTGCTACCGCTCTCGCTGGGCGAAGTGCTGGTCAGGATGATGGGGGGAGGCTCCCTGTAGGGAGTCCCCCGGACACCTACCGACCACAAAAAAGGGAGGAACACCACTGGCTGGCAGAAAAGAAAAAGATAGCATTTATTCCAAGCCCAGATCCTTCCATAGGGACAATTCTCAAAGGCAAGGGACTGGTGTATATACATATACCAGCCAATAGCAATATTCTACAGAATACCGAGAACTCCTCCAAATGAGGAGTTAAGAATAATAATAACAGGAGCCACAGACTTCCTCTGATCAGGGCGCAATATAGTAATCGCAATAATTTTCGCAACATACTACATGACCCAATTAGTCATTTTAGCACTTGCTGGAAAGTGCTAAAGTGTTCTCATTCAAAGAAAGAAATCAGATAGATCTCACTTTAAAATGTTATTTACATCTGATCTCTATATTCATTCACAGTCACCTCAGATGCTGACTGACTACAATTCCCATCATCCCTGAACGCTGGGTCATGCTGGCTCGGTTGGGTGGCAGCTTGAGTCCAACATTACCTGGAACTACACTGGGATCAAATTATTTCAAGTCAAGGCTATCCATCACAATGTCAGAGAGCAAACACATTCTTTCTAAAAAACGGTCCAGAATCCCCTTTAAATAAAATCATGGGCACTTCTAATTAGATTGTCATTCCCTGTCCCCAAAATCACTGCCAAATTACATATTTTTATTTTCTATGGGAATTTATTCCTCTTTATTCCTGCTTACTTCTTTAGAAATCCATTTTAAATATAATCTGTTCAAAACCCTAATATTTAAAACTGATGTTCAAACAAATTCCCTCTACACACGAATATATGGCACAACTCGATCTCTTATAAATCAAACATTCAGTACGTAATTTTAGGTAGATAAAAAAATGCAGTTGTTAGTATTCACATAATATTGCAAAATTGCTCATTTGCGCTCACAGTAAGCTCTGTGGTTGGGGGGGGGGGTGCATTCGATGTGGAGTTTCATACCTCATGATATCAACCTAAAAATTTATACTTGGGGGCTGCTCCTCTCTCACAGAAAAGCAAGACATCCTGTGGTTACTTGTGATATCCCTCAACCTGTTTCAAAACTAAGGAAGGGCAGGGTGAGAAAAGCCTGAACTCTATGCTCACTTCCAGTCTCATCACACCTAGATTCAAGGGGCAGAGAGATGTCTGAACAGAACCCCTGCTTACAAAAAAAATCCCCGACCCATGAAATTACATGGCTGAATATGGACTTTTAACTGCATGGTTTGTAATGCAAAGGTAAAGGGTAAAGGGACCCCTGACCATTAGGTCCAGTCGTGACCGACTCTGGGGTTGTGGTGCTCATCTCGCATTATTGGCCGAGGGAGCCAGTGTACAGCTTCCAGGTCATGTGGCCAGCATAATAAAGCCGCTTCTGGCAAACCAGAGCAGCACACAGAAACGCTGTTTACTTTCCCGCTGGAGCGGTACCTATTTATTTACTTGCACTTTGATGTGCTTTCAAACTGCTAGGTTGGCAGGAGCTGGGACCGAGCAACAGGAGCTCACCCCGTCGTGGGGATTCGAACCGCTGACCTTCTGATCGGCAAGCCCTAGTCTCAGTGGTTTAAGCGCCACCCGCATCCCTTTTGTACTATGGTACAAAAAAGAAGCTTTCCTATGTTTATGGGCACTTTGTGATGAGTGTTAGCTGGGACATGCCCAGAGTTGTAACAAACACAGGCCCAAAAGTACAAAAAGAATTGATGCTAGTGCCTAGGAATTTGATACATGTTTGTGTCTTGTCTGTCTTTTATAGGTGTCACCTAAAGGTTAGATGGTGGCACTGAATTATTTGAAACACTAGGCAGACAACCCAGGTCCAGGTCCTGTCTGGTTTTTTTACAAGGGTGGGAGAGTGCACTACCAATTAAATTAACATGCAGTTGATATCTCTCTCTCTCTCTCTCTCTCTCTCTCTCTCTCTCTCTCTCTCTCTCTCTCTCTCTCTCAAAATAATAATAAAACCACGTAAAATTAATTCCAATCCTTAAACCTAATTCTATCTACATATCATAGAGACAAAGCAATCATAGACACTTTGTTCGTGTTTTGCAATATATTTAAAACATTGTATATTGCTTCAGAAGAAAATATCTGATTTGGCTATCATACAACCGGGGGGGGGGGAGTTTAATGAAATAAACAGCAATTGAAATAAATCACTGCCACCGCACACAAAATATTTTAGGGCAAACTCGGAAAGCCAAAAAAAGAGAGTCCATGGTGTAATTAACCAGATGCCTCTTAGGCAGTTCTAGGACCCTGGGAGTGAGATCATATGCTTTTCGGGAGAAAACTTCCCCATGGTTCAAATTTTCCATTTACTTAGGAGAGAGTTTTGGGGTCAGCAGGGGGCCATCACAACTCTAAGTGTTAAGGTGCTCTGTTTGAGAGTTCATTTATTCAGTTTTCTGTCAGCGTGCAAGATTCTCTTTTTCCAGGCCAGTTAGAAGCTGTTTATGCTCAGAGCACACCTACTGCTGGTTATGCTCAAAGGCTCTGCTGTGCGATTTCAGATTCCAACTGGATTTGACCATCAGAGTCTAGAAAACAGATGTCCGATGGGCAGTAAAAGCCCACTCTCTCACTTCCATGCCTCACCACTGAGCACATATGCAGGCCGGATAGAGGAAATGGCCATGAGACAGGCAATCAAACTTCCAAGGACCTCTTTTGCCCAAAGGAAAATAGTCAGAAAGAGAGCAGAGGTCACTTCAGCCACAGGCAGTTCAGACATCATTAGCAGCAATGGCAAATAGGAGAAATCACCCAGGCTTCTGAAGCAATGTTAAACCCCTAACATCTAATACTATGACACACGGATCCCACTCGCAATTATAACGACATATTCCCCAATCCATTTTAGCACAATCATCTGACCATTGTCAAGAGCTGCAGGTCAGCACATTCCATGGCTAATGGGGATTTGGACATGCTAGTGGTAAGTTCACAAAACCTCTTGTAGCTGACCCCCCTTTGTTTTCTGAATGAGGACAGCTTTCACTCCAATGGCTAAAAAGCTTCAGAATTTGAAATAGCAACGATTACACGCCCTCAGAAAAACTCCCCCTCCCTTCCATGGTTTCAGGTGAGTCAGTTTGTTACGGGTGCTGAAAAGTGTCTGACAACTCTAACTGGTTTGCTTAGGACCACATCAGCAAGGCCGAGAGGGGGGTCTTGTTATCTGGGTAACCCAGAACCTCCATACACACTGCCCAGGTTTTAACCCTTCTCAGCAATGTAGGATTCTTTGAGGGAGGCCATGACAGTTTAAGTAGTATGATACTGCTTTAAATGCAGTATAGTGCAGACTTTTAAACAGGTGCAGCTGCAAATGGCTTTTTTTTTTAAAGCCAACATCTTCAGACACCATTTGTGGCTACAGTGGAATTGCATTGCTAAACCGAGCGGGAGCCAACTCAGTTTCTCCCTTTGATACTCCCAGTTCTAGGCTTGAACAAATAAAAAATGCCTTTAGCTTTTTGATCCACATTAACTCTCCAAACTTTCACTTCTGATGATTTCCTGGGCATGCAGAACAAAGCCGCTAAAAGCCATTTATAAAATACCGGTAAGTATTTCTACTAGCAATTATGTGGTCAATTCGAGCTCCTGAGTGACTTGAGGATATTCTAAATTATCAAGATCAACCACGTTCTCAAAAATTAATAAGGGATGCTTAGATGATGAGCTGCAGGACCTTTAAGAAGCTGCACAGCTGGCAAAACAAAATGGCTGTTTTTTAATTAAAGCCTCTTCCCCCCACCTCCTGATTTTAACACAGTATATGTTTCAGATATTCTTAATCCTAAAATGGCCAGAACACCCTATAATTAACTATTTTATTAAAGTGACTAACTGCAGAAAATTCAAATGCGTGATATCACCATTATGTAACAGAACCTAATGTACAGTCCTAGTGAGGCCTTGTCCAGAAATATCACCTTTTGTCAGTTGTACTCAAACTCTCACAGCAAGGTTAACTCATAAATTTTACCTCCGAGCATTCACTGCTTATTTACAATGAGAGACTAACTCCCCAGAGGGCCCATTGCTTTAACAATGCAACAAAGCTCTCTTCCGAGCTTGCTAAAAAATCTAGCTGCTTTTTCTCAACAGATATATAAAAGGGAGCACATGAAGGGGGAGAGTCGCTTCAGTTCCGCAGTCAGTTTCACAGGGAGCCGCTATTCTCCCAGCACAAATGCAGCAATAGCTGACCCTCTTTAATAAGGGTTAAAAAATCAGGGGTGGGCCATGGGATACCACACTCCCTCCCCACCCAGACCTTCCCCTCTTGTGAACAAATCCCACACATTTGGTATGGCTGAGGTTAACAAAAGCTAACATGAAGTTCAAGGCCTGGGTTACAAAACTCGGTTTTGGAGTACCCCCTAAATTTGGGTTAACTAGGAATAAGGTCAAGCAAACATAATCTGAAACAAGGTAAAAAGCAGTGGTATTGTGGGAGGGGGTTTCCCAGCACAAGTGGAGACTGAGCACGTTTGTTCCATTACATGTGTATTGCTCTTTCAACATTATAATCTGCTCGTATTATTGACTAACTCCCATTCATTTAAGTGGGGCACACAAAGGAATACTGATCAAAGTGTTGAGTTGTGCTTTAGTTACTGACTAGTTAAACTGATAGTGAGCTGGTTATTCCAGAAGTGACTGGGGCATTTTTGCATGCTCCCTAGAGACATATTGAGATGGCACAAGATATCCATATAATTCACATCACCAATTTGGAAATGAAACAAGATTCCTGTCAGCTGAAGCAATTCATATGCAAGCCATTTCACAACACCTGAACTTAAATATTCTGAATGCATAATGAAGTAACCTGAAGCACTCCTCACACATACCTGCCAAAAAGGAGTTTGAAGAAAACTGGGGTGCCAAGTCACTGGAAGTTCCTTTCACAGGGTCTTTTCAACCAAGACATACATTTTGGTAGCAATCAGTATCAAACTTCTGTGTAAAGCCTCTGGCTGTTGCTCCCAAACTATGCTACATTAGCCGGAACACAGACATATGGCACCAGATGTTTTCCAAGATAATGTAATAAGACCCAGAGGGAGGGGAGGATTGGCTGAATAATCTTTGAATTTAAAGATTTAGAAAACTTTTTTCCTAACTTCAGTGGTAGCAATACCTGCACCCGCTTCACATATTACAAATGCGTCCATCTCCAAAATAGTAAAAATAAGCCAAAGCACAGAAACAAATCACTGGTGTAAGAAATATGCAATACTTCTGCAGCAGGGGGTTAGTCTCAAGAGAGGTTGCATTCCTGCTGCTAAGGCAGCTAGTCCCATGCAAAGTCTCAGAAGGTGGCAGATTCTGTTTCTGAGGGCACCTGATCTCTGTGCAGTTGGAAAGCATGCAGCCCAGAAGAAAAGATTAGAATTTGCTAAAAAGCGCTACAGAAAGAACATACGGTACTTGATCGAGTCTCTCTGATCTCTGGAACATCCTAAAAGCCCAGACTGCAGACACTTCAGAGCTGTAACTGCCACTGACAGTTCAGCAGAGTGGGGGCTCTGCTCTAGGGTTCTTCTAAATACCAGTTTACTTGCAACCGATTCTGAGAAATTTCTCATCCTGGACAGCAGTATGTGGAGAGCTATAAGCCGAGAGATGCTTAAACTACTAACCTGTGACAAGGCATGGAAAAATGTGAGGGGAAAACAATCCTAAGGAGTACACCCAGATACTCCAACACTGACTGTCACTCACTGTCTGCTGCATAGAAATCAACAAGGCAGCTGAAAAATTAAAGCTCTGCCATGACCTTGTCTGAAAAGCCTTTCCTCTCTCCCCACCCATTGTGTGCCGCCACGATTAAAGCAGAGCAAACCAGGATATTAAAGAGACTTAGCTACAGCTTTGTAGGCTCTATAAAATAACCCAATGGACTGCCTTGAAGGCCATGTTTGTTGCCAACACCATTTACATCAATAAACATTTTGAAATGAGGAGTTTTACTGACTGGTAGACCAGCAACCTACCCCCATTTGTGCATGTGTACCACCCTGTAATTTAATTTATAATTCCAACATGTGGCCCACCAGGCTTCTGAATGGAGCCTGCTGACTGGGCCATACAGTTTGGGTCCTATTTCAACTAAGTTTACTAGCCCCCCCCCCCCCGGACAATTCAAGGAATTGATACTAACCTTCACGGTAGTGCCAAAACTAAGAAATGATTTCCCCTGGTGCAAATCTAGCAGTATAGCAAAGCTCCTACCAGTCTCCATCTACTATAACCTCAAGCATATGCAAACAGGAATGCAAGTTCTCATTAACCCAGTTTCCTCCAGCCAGTTTTTACTTGTTCTACTGAAGTTAATGTATGCTGTATACTGCTTTTCTGGAGTGTTTTTTTTTAAAGAAATGTATGGTCTATAAATATTTAAGTAAACAAACAAAAGGTCAAATGCCTAGGACTCCATCCTGCCTGTTGGAAACAAGAGTAGAACCTACACATAAAAAGCTAAAGGACCCGACAGTTAAGTCCAGTCGCGAACAACTCTGGGGTTGCAGCGCTCATCTCCCTTTACTGGCAGAGGGAGCCGCCGTTTGTCCACAGACAGTTTTTCCGAGTCATGTGGCCAGCATGACTAAGCTGCTTATGGCGAAACCAGAGCAGCGCACGAAAACAGGAGCTCACCCCATCGTGGGGATTCGAACCGCCGACCTTCTGATCAGCAAGCCCTAGGCTCAGTGGTTTAGACCACAACGCCCCCCGCATCCCTAGAACCTACACACAGTCTGCCCATTTTTTAAAAAATAATGTAACTACTTTCCTTTATTTCACTTTAGATACATGCTTTAAAGCCCTACTAGTATATGCTTGACTCTCGTGTGCTGGGGTAAAAGGCAAAGAGAAATTCTTTTTAGGAAATGGTTCACTTCCATAAAAACATTATCTACAGCAGTTAAGATGATCTACTTTGAGGAAGAGGCATAACTCAGTGGTAACGTTTCTTACAAAGGAGGAAACTTCATTGAACACAGTAGGCTTTCTTCTGAGAAAACATGCACAGAATTACGTTGTAAATGCATTAACTATGTTGAAATTGGTTCCATAAAGGAACAGGATAAAAATCTTAGAAATATAATTCATCTCAGTGGTTCACTGAATGTATGAGTTCAGTTTGACGAGGAACTCATGTTTAGTTTGGAACACCCAAAGTTCACAATGCCATCTGTTTCCACAAGAGCAAAGTGTCAGGCCTTGTGAATGCTTCTGTTGGCCTAAGCAGTTCTTCCGATACCTTCCCTGGCTGTGTCAATGAGAGCTGCTACCCACTGATGCCTGTAATCACCTGAGAGAGCACAAGATGGCCCTGTCGGTTCTTGCTGCCTGAGTTGCGTCCTCAGTCTTTGCATGAAGTAACTACATTATCAAGCATGCTGCAGCTGAGACAAGTCTCTTCTGAGTCTTTAATTGGCCCCACTTCAATGTTTAGCTCTTAAAATAAGTGTGTATAATACGGTATATAGATTAATAACAAAACAGGTTCTCCATTACATTATTTGCAAACAACTCCACACCAAAACAACAACACAAAATGTGTGCAACTTTATTATTTTGGGCCTTCTGAATCCTAACATGCAGCAGGCTCATTTAAGGAACAACAGACAGAAGCTGCAATATACAAAGGTGTACTATTATTATTATTTGTTTATTCTCATGTGGGCACATTACATGCAATCACTTTACATATTGTGTTTTTATAATGGCTTTGGCTACACAAGTCAATATTTGTTCATGTTCCAAACAACAGATCTGTGTAACACAAACACTCAAAAAGTATCGGATAAATATAAATATATTCTTCTACCTTATTGCATCCAGCATTGTCTGGATGACATTGTCTCTCTCATCATTGTGGGAGTTCATTGCCAATTCACTAGCTGTGAATTATGGTATCAAAACAGTTGGGTTGGTTTTTGTTGTTGTGTTAGGGCAGGGAGGGATGGGACTGTAGCCCTTTGAGTGCCGTTGGTCTCTAACTCTCATCACTCACAATCAGTACAGCCAAAGGTCAGAGACAATAGAAGCTGTAGTCTGACAATATCTTGAAAGCCACAAATTAGCCACTGTTAGAGATTCTTTTATTTTAGTATTCGCCCCACTCCCAGTACTAAAAGTGCCTTACTCTTCCCCTCATCACCAAAGCTGTCTTCTACAATTCTCTCAGTTAAATCAAGTGGTCCATCTCACAACTCAGAACAGCAGCCAGGAAGTAATATTTTTAGAAGTCAAGGAATTTCAGAATTTACATCTTGAAAATCAAGCCCTTTGCTAGGCAAACAGATTTTGCAACACATGAATTCTGACACTGGTCTGTCTAGTCCGGTTTTAGCAACCCTCACTAGCAGCAGCTATCTAGGGATTCAAGACAGGGATATCTCCAGCCCACCACGCAAATTTTGTTGAAGTACAAATGCAGGAAAGTGAACCAAGGACATTCAATATGCAAAATACATGCTCTTCCACTGAGCTGTAGCTCAGCTACTTTCAGAAAGGTACCGAAATGAAAAACAGTGGGCTATGCTAATGCTTGCACAACACATTTACTCAACCATGATAGCAAAACACTTCCCATTCTATACTTGTTGATCTTTGCAATCTCAACACCACTACATGGAAGAACTTTTCAAATGTGCCTTCTGCCCATACAGAAAAGACTGTAATCTTACCTGATGCAATAAAGCTAACACGAGGAGCTACTTTTACCATGCCATAGATATTCCACATTTTCAGTTGGTCAAGGACCTTAGTAAAAATCACTTTAGTAAAATTCGCTATATGAAATGCTGCAGCTAAGAGATGAATTCACTATGGTTTGTTAACCCACAGAGCACATAATCATTACATACATTCATGGAGTGAAAACATCCCCAGAGCATTTAGCGCTGCCTTAATGGATTCTTAACAGCAGCCAATGATGAAATAGTTAATGTCAAATGGATGCAGAAAGCAAGGTAAATATGGCGGGGCGGGGGGGGGGGAGTGGGCAATGCCCCCTGCCAAGTCTGTGTGATTTCATTGGTGTGAATTTTCTGGACAAGTTTTATTTGATTTTTTTCTGACATCCTAAATTGATTGAGATCTGTTTTAGCATGTTTATTTAACCTATTATTTAGTAAGTGCAACTTTTAAAATGCCATGTTAATTTTATATGCTGTATAAATATATCAGAGCTTTTTCCAATAGCCAAAGGCATGTCAACTGAAATTATGTTGCTGGGGGGGGGGTGTCAATAAAGCACACTTACTGTAGAAAATTATACTTTTCAAACAAAGTCAAAGCTTTAATAGATATATGTTTTTAGCTACAACAACTCTCTAGCAAACATGTCCCTAACATAATTTAAATATTATGGGTATAACAGAAAAGCTACTTTTAACATGCCCAAAGAGCTGTCTATTACCCCAAGCTTAAAATATGAGTTCCAATAATCTGCAAGTACAAGACACACAACTTCGTTTCAATGGGGGGAAATTGTGGGTCTGTTAATATTCTGGGAAGCAGAGATTTGCAGAATTAACATCACAGCTTACCTCTGGAGTGTTTTTCTTGAACTCACGGCTTTGTTCAATAAGCTTCTTTCTTGATTGTTCACTTTCATCTTGGCGGTTTGCCAACACTGTCGCTGTGGCATCAAGCTCCCTCTATCAATGAAAAAGAAAGAGGGACCATAATTTTAACCATGCCCATATTCTCTCGCCCCCTGCCCCCCAAAAAAGATAAAATTTGAAAACTCAGGTGGTGAAAGTAAATAGACCTCATTGTTTTAGATCCCTTAACTGAACCATTCTTTCCTTGCCACCTCTCATGCAAAGTTATTACAAGCCTCTCCATGAAGTCGCAGGTCAATACAAACTTGCATAAATGACATTCCTCTATTTCCCTGGGTAAGGCAAGACAATTTAAGGTTGCATGCCTCCACTAGTATTGCATTAGATCTACCTTTTTGGCATGACTTTAAACATTATGAATAACTACTGAATATCACAACTAATACATTCTTTGACCTTTCAGGGTTTTCAGGTTCTAGAGACAAGACACAATAAATGTGAATTTTATTTGTATAGGAACTTGTTCTGCTGAACTTGACCCTTTTGGCCAATTTCTTCCCTTTCAGCTAATCAAGAAGACACAGGGTTCCTTCCCCTTTCTTATGAACTACGGTAATTCAACCAAACTCACAACAGGGGCAATTCCATAAGGCCAGCCTTTGCCAGCCTGATATCCTAAAGCTGATGTGAGTTGTATTCCAAAACATCAAGAGAGCAGCAGGCTGGTGTACGATGGGGTAGAGAAGGCCTATCTTATGGTCCTTTTCAAAGCCACAGCTGGCCAAACATCACATCTCAAAATTTAACTGCTATGGTTTTTATATCACCAATAAAGCTTGTTAACAAGGAAGTGATGTCCGAGGATCCATAACTGAGGGGTGGAAGGCAGAGAAAGATTTTGAGCCATAGACTCCAGTTTCTAGGAAGTTTCAGCCCCAGCACCATTCTTTTTAGAATACATCATCCATCCCATGAATACATGCTGAATACAAAGTTGGTTGTATCTAGCCCAGCATCCCGAAAAGTCCGCAACTAGAGCAGTGCTTCTACGCAAGAGCGGAGCGCAATAGAGCACTTTTGCGCATGTGCCAAGCACGCAGAACGCTTCTCCGAATGCGCAAAGCATGCAGAGCGCTTCTGCGCCCGCGTGGTGAAACCTAGAACTATACACTTCCAGGTTTGCCACCTTCGCAACCCGAAAAGCCGCAACATGAAGCAAACGCAACAAGAGGTATGACTGTATTCTGCTTTGTGGTGGCTCTCCCAGCAAGTAGGACTAGCAAAGATTTGAGATTCTTGAAAAGCAGAGGTGCTAGGACCACCTGCTTACACTGCATGTGCTCTGTATGTGAGCTATGGGCACAACCACCAAACCAGCCCATGAACTCCAGATCACAAAACCAGACAGCAGCTTGCCAAGGAAAAGACGATTTTGCATCTTGCTTAATTTAAAAGTGTATGGCCGTAAGATCAATCGATGGCATCTGATCAAATTCTCTGATTAATTCATCCACTGCCTTGTTCCATGTTTGCTTATTTTATGCACGACAAAAACAAGTCCAGGAACTGTGCCACTCTGCAATGTTGCTATGCACCAGTCACCTCACCGTATATTCCACCTCTACCCAAGAGATTCCTTTACTTTTTGCACACTCTAAATAGCAGGGGACACGTATTGGCAGAAATGCCCCAGCTGTGCTGAGATCCATTGCTGCATCGCACTATCATGTTTCCCCCATATCTCTATCCATTTTATTGAAGCACTAAATTCAAGTATATGCACCACATTCCCATGAAGTCAATAGAAGTTGTGTTATGTACCTTGCGGGAGGATTTGCCTCTAGATTTGTCTTTACCTTTAATCGATTTCCTTTCATTCCAAATCTGATGTTCATGAGAAGTGAGAAAAACAGCTCACCAGTGAGTCAGAACGCAAGAGAGCCCCTTCCCTCGCAACAAAATGTGGTTTGTGTGTGGCGGAGTGGCGCCTTCAAAGCTTTCCCCTTTTCAGTCAGAGTGGGAATGCCTGAGAAGGAGAAAGCATGTCTCTGACAGCTGACCTTAACCACAAGTTCAGACACTCTTTGGCAATCCCTCCTCCTCTTCACCTGCTGGCTGAAGCAGATATAATTTTTATGGGATTGTGTACTTTCTTCCCTTTCCAGGAGCAAATCTGCACCCCAATCCCCTGCCGTCATTAAGTAGCTGTGGGATACATCTGCAATAACATTATGCATGCCCAGCCTCCTGAAGCAACTTCAAAACCTTATTAATAGACCTGGTTACGCAAGGAACCTGGTTGTCTGTAGCCATAGCTGATGTGCTGGTGTGTTCATTAACCACATTCAAGTTTGGGGGGAGGGGTTGCTCCAGAGAAGGCACATATGACCGACCCCACATCCCACTGCCAGTCTCTTAAATGCTGCTTAGAAATTTGTCTCTCAGTTACACATACATCATCCACATTGCTGCAATTTTCTCAAATGAAAATGACGCAAGTATCATTTAGGAATCTGTGACCAGATTGATAATATATTTTGGAGTCATTTTGGGCTTGTTCCTAAAGGGTTTCTGTACTTCTGCAAATCTTGGGTGGTCCCCCATGCCTACTGCACAGATTTTGGTTACGTAATAACTCAACAAATAAAATCACTATCACTTGGAATAAAACACAATTTGGGGGTGGGGTTTGGGGTGTTTAAAATAGCAGAGACAGACCAACATAACATTTTCTGGACACTTGGAGCACTTGTGCCTGGTTCCAATTCAATGGATATAGTTGTTCTAAGAGAAACTGACATATGAATGGCATTCTTAAGTTTTGGAGGGTTACAGGGAAAAGAATATCAATGCCACTGGCTCCATCAAACACAGAGAATTCACTCAGTCAAGCAGAATTCTTGTGGTTTTAACAATCCTCTCGCCCCCTCTGAATCCTCTTGCACAGGCATAGACAACCTTGGCTCTCCAGATGTTTTGGAACTACAATTCCCATGATCCCTGACCACTGGCACTGTTAACTAGGAATCATGGGAGTTGTAGTTTGAAAACATCTGGAGAGGCAAGGTTGCCCATGCCTGCTCTTGGAAAACAAGAGAAGTAGTGATGTCATAATGTTGGGCTTAGCTGTGTGGTTAAAACCTACACCTAACTGCCTCCTGACACAGCTAGGTGTGCACAAGATAAATGTTTACAACATGGGAACCACATGGCTCCCAGACATTCACAGAATCAGTTGGAAGGGAGCCCTAAGGGTCATGAGTCCAACCACTGCAATGCAGGAATCTCAACTAAACCATCCATGACAGATGACCATCCAACCTCTGATTAAAAACCTCCGATGAAGGGGAGTCCACAATCTCCCAAAAGAGTCCATTTCACTGTTGAACAGTTCTTACCCTCAGTTGGCCATCTAACATCTACTTAAAAACCTCTGATGAAGGTCTGCCACCTTCTGAGTCTGTTCAACTGTCGAACAGCTTTTACTGTCAGAAAGTTCTTCTTGACATTTATTAAAATATCGTTCCTTGTTAACTTAAATCCACTGGTTCAAGAGCAGGAGAAAACAAGCTTGCTCTCTCTTCCATGTGACAGCCCTTGAGATGTTTGAAGGAGGCTATCCTATCTCCTCTCCATCTCCTCTTTTCCAGGCTAAACATACCCAGCTCCTTCAACCGCTCCTAAGAAGTCTTGGTTTACAGACCCTTGAGCATCTTGATCGCCCTCCTCTGCACATGTTCCAGCTTATCAACACCCTTCTTAAATTGTGGCACCCGAACTGGACACAGAATAGGGTGATGCTATTACTTCCCTTGATCTGATTCTAACCCACTCAAGGGAAATTTGCACACATGGGCCCCTCATCCAGAAACAAGGGGGCACATGTAAGACATACTCCAAGTGACAGTATCCTACTTTAGCTGCATGTAATTAGGATGATTTCTGTATCAATTTATGAACCACACAGGTGCCAAACAAAGGTCAGTGGATGTTTACCTTGTGTTCTATAATCTCATTCAAATCCTCCCAACATGATTCAAATCCTCCCAATATTCCAATACGATTTTTATGGTTTATTTAATCCATTTCCTAGTTTTTTCAATATTTAGCTTTTTTTTAATCACCACACGAGCGCTGGAGCAACGAAAAAAAGAAAAGAGAGACCCTGGAATCTATCAAAATCCTGCCATCTATGTAACAAGGTGCCTCGGGATATAACATACTTTCCGTCCCAGGATTACAGAGATTCAAGTTTAAAATATTCCTCTCACCATAAAAGAAGATGTGCCCACCTTTTAAATTCATTTTATTTTGGCAGCCTAAGGCTCCATTTCTGTATACAGTTACTTGAGAGTAAACCCTATTAGGCTCAGTGCGGTTGGCTTCCTGGTTCGCAGTGCTGAATATAGGGGGAAGTAAGGCAGCATGTCAACAGACTTTGATGAAATTCTGTAACATATGGGGAAACACTATAAAAAAGAAGGAAATCCTTAACAGTTGGACAAACCAGCCTTGGATGCATTTCAGAGTAAAGAACCCAAAAGAGTGTGTGTGTGTACACATGCACATAACAGAAACCAATGTGTCTAACAGCTAAGCAGAAGGCCTTTAAAAGAATATTAGCAATCTGTTAAAGAAGCAAGAGCTCAAAATATACCCCCCCCCCAAAAAAGGAGGGCTATTCAGGAAGAAAACTAGTATATGTGCAAGGCAATATTTATTTTTAAACAAAAAGCTAGAAAGAGATAACAAGACACACTGAAATAAAACAAGACAAACTGTAAATTTCTAAAGAGTATGTTACGTACTTGGGACCTATGAAATACTTGAGAAGAGCATATTTCTATCAAGTGGGTCTAGATGTGGGACAGGCACAACCCTGATTCCTGTTAGCTGCCCAAGATACCTTGAGCCAGTTGTTGAAAATACCCACTGCTAACATCAAGACTCACACAGGAAATCAGAAACATGAGCAACAGTCAGAGGTGATCTATATGAGGCAAGTTCAAGCAGCTTGCCTTTGTTGTTGTTGTTGTTGTTGTTTAGTCGTTTAGTTGTGTCCGACTCTTTGTGACCCCATGGACCAGAGCACGCCAGGCACTCCTGTCTTGCACTGCCTCCCGCAGTTTGGTCAAACTCATGTTCGTAGCTTCGAGAACACTGTCCAACCATCTTGTCCTCTGACGTCCCCTTCTCCTAATGCCCTCAATCTTTCCCAACATCAGGGTCTTTTCTAAGGATTCTTCGCTTCTCATGAGGTGGCCAAAGTATTGGAGCCTCAGCTTCACGATCTGTCCTTCCAGGGAGCACTCAGGGCTGATTTCCTTAAGAATGGATAGGTTTGATCTTCTTGCAGTCCATGGGACTCTCAAGAGTCTCCTCCAGCACCACAATTCAAAAGCATCAATTCTTCGGCGATCAGCCTTCTTTATGGTCCAGCTCTCACTTCCATACATCACTACTGGGAAAACCATAGCTTTAACTATACGGACCTTTGTCGGCAAGGTGATGTCTCTGCTTTTTAAGATGCTGTCTAGGTTTGTCATTGCTTTTCTCCCAAGAAGCAGGCGTCTTTTAATTTCGTGACTGCTGTCACCATCTGCAGTGATCAAGGAGCCCAAGAAAGTAAAATCTCTCACTGCCTCCATTTCTTCCCCTTCTATTTGCCAGGAGGTGATGGGACCAGTGGCCATCACCTCCTGGCAAATAGAAGGGGAAGAAATGGAGGCAGTGAGAGATTTTACTTTCTTGGGCTCCTTGATCACTGCAGCTTGCCTTAGACAGTGGCTTTTCAGGATGGTAAAGGTGGAGACAGACAGATCAGCAAATCAAAGTATCTGATTATTCATGTCTATCAAGCATTAACATCAAAGTGGAGAAAGGATCTGCCGTAGTTTCTCGGCTGAAACTAAGCTATAGCCATTAAGATTTTCCTGCACTTGTGGTGTTTGGGGAAATGTTCACCAGAGAGGGCATTTAAGCACAATTCTGCATGGTTTAGAATCACTGCAGTGGGCCTTGCATAGAAGTATCTCCCCAAAGGAGTTTGTCTGCCAAGACTCTGAGGAGATGAAGGTAAGACTTTTGCTCCTCAATTACCCTGACTTTGGCTTGGACCCAGGCATTCAAAGAATCATATTCTCCCAGCAAACCTACCCAAACGTTATGATCATTGTAAGATCAGCCCAAGCCTACCTGAATAAACAAACCTCAATTCACTTGAGGTTCACCTTCCTCCCTTGAGACTTTTTTCTCCCTTAAAAATATAAGACAGCCCCATATAGGGAAGTTTTCAATGTTTTATGTTTTATTGTGTTTTATAATTTGCTGGAAGCTGACCAAAGTGGCTGGGGCAACCCAGTCAGATGGATTAATAATAATGATGATGATGATGATGATGTCAGGGCTTATGGGGGCTTAGTCCAGCAACATCTGGAGGGCCACAGGTTCCCTACCCTTCGTCTAAAACTCTAAAGGCACCTGAAGCCGCAACCTCTACACAGTACCTAGACCAGTAACTGTCAGGTAACTGTTGAGTTTCATGATTATAAAAAAGCAGGGTATTTATGTATACAGGATATTGGCGAACTGCCTACCACCACTACTACTACTAAGCTGAAGACTTCTTTCCTGGCCAATACTTTTTTTGGGGTACTTATCTGGGACGATGGTCACATTCTGTCTAGATCTAATGCCTCTGTCACCACAAAATGGAAGAAAATTTTAAAAGATCCAGAAGCAGGAGCTTCAGAGAGATACTACTAAAGTGTACAGCTGCCAAGCAGCTGCTCCCAAGCCTTCTACAAGTACAGATTTCATTAGTTTCATCTTTTTAAACAGTGCACCAAACAACTACATAAGGTTAATTTAATGTTTGCAACAGGAGCATTAATACCAAGCAAAAACATAAATATGATTAATGAGACATATCTATTTCTACTGGAATCATACTAAAATTAGACTTAAATCTTTCATGCTTTTAAAGATTTCATTTGCCATTACAAAAGGCAGGAAACCCCGCCCCCCAGCTACCTCACCCTGTCTGTCATCCTGGAGGTTGTCACATCCACACAGAGTTTTTATTTTTAACTTCGGAAAGGTTGGCCCTGATGGCAAATGGGGGCAGGGAGAAAACTTGCTAAGGCCCCGCTTATGCACAAACACAAGAATCAGGCAATATCCTTTTACATGTTGCATTTTAATCCCCCTCTTCCACCAGAAGCAGAAAAACGTAGCAGCATTTACCAACCTGGTGACCTCCAGATGTTTAGGACTACAGCTCCCATCATTCCTGAACATTGGTCATGTTGGAAGAGACGGGTGGAAGTGGTATTCCAAAAGCATCTGGTGGTCACCATGTTGATTTTCCCATGTTGGGCTGCACTGACAAACAGTGGATCTTGATGTGTTTCAAGACAAGGGTGTTTCTCAGTCCAACCTGAAGATGTCAGGGCCTGTCCCTCCCCTTCAACATTATTTTTGTCAAAATATTTCAATGGCTCTTGATGGGTTATATGCCTAAATCATATTTATTGATTACATGTATATCTCAGATTTCCCCCAAGGAGCTCAAGGCAGTGTATGCAATTCCACTCATCACTTTCTCCTCAAAACAACCCTATTATTATAAGACAAACTAGGTTGAGAGAGAAACTGACTCAAAATCACCTAGTGAGCTGCATGGCCAAGAGAGTTTGAATCAGTCCAATGAGCATTACATCATATTAGCATATTGAGTAGCCATGATCTCAATTAGCAAAGCTGAGAAAGACCTTTCTCTCTGGCCCAAAGACTGCTGCACAGTACAGTAGGCAACACTGAAGTAAATGGCCCAATGGCCCAAATCAATTTCATTCAACTTGATGCTTTTGTCAAAAGTCTCTCAAAATGAATTCCTCATCTGAGAACAAGGGGTTACTTTTACATTCTGAAATTGATACCTAAAACATTATTGATATGTCCATTGACAAACCCCAGCAATTTATTCAGATGGGACCAACTCCGTTACCATCATTAAAGGACAACCCACACTGATGTCTTAGCACTCTGGGGGCCATTCCAGCACATGTTTACATTGCTTCTATCATTCATTTAGTGTGTGAACTTTCAGGACAGGAATAATTTCCTGTTCCTGCTCCAGCTCTAGCAACCCCAAAGACATAAATTCAGTGCCTTACCTTAAGAGCAGCAAAACAACGGTTTTGCAAAGCTGGTATGTGTGTGTTTCCAATTGCTCCCCAGAGCATGCAGCTGTCTCAATCAATGCTGATTGTCTGTTAATTAGTTCGGTTTTACAAGCTGATGGAACAGATGACTTCATCCCTCCCCCTCCCTGGCGGAATAATTCTTCCTACCAGATGCAGTCACCTACCATATGCAGAGGGCTGGACTGTGGCAGGAGGAGTAGGGGCAAGCAGTCTTTCCACAAAGGGCTCTTTTTCCCTGCAGCTCCTCAGGGCACTGTGGGGTCATGTTCTCAGAAAATGCTGCAACTCCCATGGGTCAGTTTGTCACGAAAAACTCACACATGCTTCTACGTTCTGGGTTAAAGGTTGTGTGAACAACTCTGCACAGCCAGAGCTAAGCAACATCTTTATTTTAATAGGTTAGTTTTTGCATCAGATTTAGCTCCTAACATCAGATCTGTGGCTTCAAATATTCATTGTTCAACAGAAGAACACTTCGCTACAGTGTATAAAAGGAAGAGATACTTGCATACAGAAGAGCTCATCCTCAATGTCTGTGTGTGAGAGACACTGTCTAGGGCAGGCATCCCCAAACTTTGGCCCTCCAGATATTTTGGACTACAATTCCCATCATCCCTGACCACTGGTCCTGTTAGCTATGGATCATGGGAGTTGTAGGCCAAAACATCTGGAGGGCCGCAGTTTGGGGGTGCCTGGTCTAGGGAATATCACCTGACTGGTCCAAACCTTGATTAGTGTAGAGATGTGAAAGGTAGCCTCCTCTGTGGGTGGGTGCTTTGGTTTCACAGGACCCTATTTAATTTTTTATTTCTTGTGACACATACTTCTTTCACATCACATCAGCATGCCCTGGTAAAGTTTGTGAATTCTTAACTAGGGGCACTAACCAAACAGGGGAGGGAATTTTCCTCTTCCAAAGCACACACATCAAGCTAGCTTTCTGAGCACCCCTTGCTGACTTCAAGGCAAGCACTAAGCCTCAGAGTGCAGTTTGTCTGCTGAGTGTGCATGGGGAGCCCGTTCCCGTAGTGGCGCACACTTTGCAACTTTAAAGATGTGCTTTCCTGAAATCTTTATATATTATTTGTTAGACTCCTATCCACCAGTTTTTCTCTCTCAAGGAGTCTTCAAAGCTGCCTTCAGCATTAATAAAACACAACTAGTTTCATTTTTTTTAAAAAAAAGTACTTTAACATTAAAACCATGCAAGTAAAGGATCCATGAGGAAAAATACAGGCAGGCCTGTAAAGAAATTGGACTTTGTTGCCTTGGGATACTTGTACGGATTGCTGCATATACAGTGGACGCTTGGGTTGCAAACATGATCCATGCAGGAGGCACGTTCGCAACCCGCAGCGTTGCATTTGCGCACGCACGGGTCGCACTTCTGTGCACGCACTGAGACCCCATTCCGGTACTTCCAGGTTCGGCACATTGCGTAACCCGAAAACGCGCAACCTGAAGCGGACATAACCCGAGGTATGACTGTAATGAGATGTATAACGCTCTCTTGCGCTCTCTCACTCTCTCTCTCGCTCTCTCTCTCTCTCTGTGTAAATAAAAAAACCTGTTTGTTCATTGGGGATTACAAGGTTAACTGAGAAACCTAGCAATTGCCCTGAGGCTCAAATATCAAGGCCCTTCATTCTGGATGTTAGGAATGACACATCTCTTGTCTAGGGGCAAGAAAATTAAAAGCTCCCAACCTCCTTGATCTTGGAGCCTATGGGAAGAATATATGATGGACAAAGGGAAGTTATATCGACAGATGGGCAGCCGAGAGGTGAGCAGTTCAAGGTAGGGCTCAGCATGATAAGCAAAGGTTACTACTCAAGAGATGATTCTTCTGAGAACCTGGTGAGTTAGGGATTGCGGAATCGCAGGGATAGTGGATTGCATTTTAATTTACTTTGTTTTGTCATTCTTCTCCAAAGGAGAATATACTGGTTTTCTGTAACGTATGCATATGTTTCTCTTTGTAAACTTTGAACTTGTTTCATTGATTTTGAACCTGTCCGATATAACAGCTACATGTCAATGTCTTAATCCAGCTGAACATCATCTGAAGAGGCATGGGCAGTATTTATAGTTAAAGGTGTGAATAAGTCCCTTACTAAAGAGATCCTTGTCTTGCCAAAGAAGAACACCTAAATGTAAAACATTCATCATGAATCAAGGCAACACATTTTAAAACATCACATCAAGTTATGCTCCATGCTAGTTCTGTGTAATGCAAAAGAGAGCACAAAATCAAGCTCATTCAAGTTCACATTTGCCTTGCTCCTTCAAACCATCTGCACTGAACTCTGCCAAGCTTTTCTTTTGTTCTGGGTCCAGGAAGAATCAAATTGTTTCTATTCTTTTCATGCTTGCTTTTCTCTCTCACATGTACACAGTCACTTAGAGACTGAAAACTGCTCTCATTTCCCAGCTCCTCCCTTACACATCAGTTTATATTGCACATCATCTTTCGGGTCTCCCAGGAAGCAGCCATGCCATCAAGTTTTCATAGAAATGTTTACAACAAGATTGCTCACCCTCTCCCCAGGGGGAAAAAAAAGTGGAAAAGCTTCAACAAAATTAACGAAGTCAAATCAACAACATCAAATAAAACAATCCGCAATAAAACTAATTCAAGCTTCAAGGAAAATATTTCAGATCCTTCTCTAAGTGACATTTTGCTTTCCACAGTCACCAACCTAGCATCCAGAGATCTCCACGTGGTTGCAATTGGACCCGAACCAGTCACAAAACGTGCCTGGCACCTGGGTAATTTCAAACACTGATTAAAAAGTCTGTATAGGAGAGGGAAGGTTTGGCATCTCTTTATAAACCCTTTTCTCTTAAAACTAACATTTCTGATTCAGAATCTCAACTCTGAATGCAGCATGTCAGAGTTTCCTGCAGGCCACCTATCCAGTCTAAGTATAAAGGGGAATGGATATATGTACAGAAAGACAACCGACATCACCGTCTGCATTTGCCAATCTGTGAAATAAAAATGATGAAAGTAAAGTTATAAGCACCATTAGGCATATGCACACATCAGTTTCTAAGATATACCTCAGGATGAGACTATGCAAATTAGCATGAGTGTGATCATTAAAGGCCCGTGTTAAATTCAAAAAAATAACCTACCCTCTGGGACACAATCAAGATACAGTGGAACCTTGGTTTATGAACACCTCGGTTTACGAATTTTTGGTTTGCGAACGCCACGGACCCATCTGGAATGGATTAATTCACTTTCCATTACTTTCAGTGGGAAAGTTCGCTTCAGTTTATGAACGCTTCAGTTTATGAACAGACTTCCGGAACCAATTGTGTTCATAAACAGAGGTACCACTGTAGTTTACAGCACTTATTTAGGGCTTGCAATGCTCCTCACTCAAAATACTGCCATCACACGAAGGGCAGAAAGCAGATTTAGCTCCATTATAGTAGTGCCCCCAAGTACTACTTGAATTTCCTCCACTCAAGGAAAAGTCACCATTCAATCCTATGGGAGGAAAACAAAACAGTGCTCTTGTAGCAAGGACAAAATCTTATTTTGCATTTCTAGCTATACTGATGTGAGGGGAAATCGTCAAGGTCTTAGTGGGGATAGAGTTTGTATACAGAGCAAATAGATACTGTACCCTGTTTCCCCTATTTGAAGACGTAGTCATAAAATAAGCCATAGCAGGATTTTTAAGCATTCAAGGAATATAAGCCATACCCTGAAAATAAGACATAGTGATAGGCGCAGCAGCAATGCCGGCCGCGGCAGGAGGAGGAGGAAAAAAATAAGATATCCCTTGAAAATAAGCCATAGTGTGTGTGTTTTTGAGGAAAAAATAAATATAAGACGTGTCTTATAATATGAGAAACACGATAGGTGCAGCCGCAATACCGGCTGTGGTAGGAGGAGGAGGAAAAAATAAGACATCCCCTGAAAATAAGCCATAGTGTGTTTTTTGAGGAAAAATAAATATAAGACGGTGTCTTATTTTGGGAGAAACACGGTACGTATGTAACCCCCTCACTCCCCCCCAAAAAACTTATGCAGCATGCTTCCCATGGCGCTGCTGCCACCACCAACCATCATGACAACTAGCATTATACTTAGAAATAATTACCTTTACAAGTGATGTGTACGTATGTTACAATCTCCTGAAAAAGCTGATCACTTTAACTTTCCGTCACCCACTCCCAAGGTCAGCCATAGTCTATCTGCCAAATAGTTTTAACATTCAAGTCAAGATTTTCTAGGCAGGAGAATCCAAGGTAACAACATTCTGCCATTTATTTGCTGTGTTCTCCACAGCAATTCAAGCTCCTAAGTTGAGAATATAACTCACACAAGCACCAAAACTTTTGAATATCCATGGGAAGATTTCATTTTTATAGGCAATAAACATTAAATCTAAAGGACTGGAACGTAAAAAGTGTTTTAATACCACATAAATCACTTTCCCCCAGACAGAGTAAACCTCTGACGTTTTTAAGAACTGTGATATAAATTTTTATGGCAAATTATCTGCATAGAAATTATCTGTCCAAGATGCACTTTTTAGTACCTATATCTCATTTCCATAATGCTACCAATCTTTGCAACTGCCAGATCCAATCCAAACTGAAAGCCAAAGACATCAACACTGGCTAAATTGGGCTCCTCTCTCCATCTGGGAGCTTGCTGTCTTTTTCACCACCGGTAGAGCGTTATCCATTTCAGAAGTTCAGCACTTCTAAACTTTTGCTAGTACAAAAGAGGAAGTAGGTAACTGTGTCATTTATAAATCACGCTAGTGCCAAACACACATTTATTATTTTATGCCATAAGATTGTTTCCCACAAAACTCTTCATTTTAAGTTAATAAAATATTTTCTCTGGATAATAAAGCACCGATTTGTTTTTCTGCACTAGGTGATAACCCCTTAGACAAAAGATGGCATATGTTAGCACCCTATAGGAACATGGATTCCTATGCTACCCACCAGATGGTGGTTAACCACCCACTGCTGGGGCAGAAAACATCCCCTCTGGGGACACTTCCCTAGAGCCCACCACAAAATACTTGATTTCTAACATAAGGAAAGTGGAAGCTGACCTCTGACTCAGAAGACAATGGTCACATTCAGATGATTGATATCGCAAACCCTCGTCTCTCTCTCTCTCTCTCTCTCTCTCTCTGCCCCGTTCTCCATGCACACAAGGGAAAAAGATGCTGCTTCTAGTTAGCGGCAAACCATAGTCTTCTGCTTTGTCCAAATGTGGCAAACCGTGATTTATACAAACCAGAATATTCCCTCAAACAAGTCTTCCAAACCACAATTTAATCCTGGCACAAGTACAAGTCATAATGTGCATGAACTATAGTTAGCCTCATCTAGACCAAACGGCAAATTATGGTTTGCCACTGTCCCGTCATGTGAATCAGGAAAAGGGGTGTGTGTGCAAGCTGAAGGGAATGCATTCTTCCTCATTCTTCTAACAAAACTGAGCAGCCCAAATAGGAGAGCAGGATCCAGAGCAATATAAAACAGAACAAGTTATACAGCTATTTTGTATAAATAAGCACCTTCTTCCCACCATCTAAAGAAGCAGCTAAATACACGAACTATGTCAATATCAAACTATAATTGCAGTTTATATATACTGTATCACTATTTAAAAGCTCTGTATCTGCTTGCCGCAAGTAGCCTTGCCATTTTCAGGCAGATTATCAGGCACATTGAAATACCTACCATCGTCCTCACTCAGTCCTCAGAAACTATTATTATGGGCATTAATTACTCAAACATTAAGAGTATAAATTATCACAGTGCCAAGAAATGTTTTAATGAGACTGAGATGGAGAGGAAGTAAAGTGCTACTTAAGTCTGATTAAAATCTATGTAGATATGTGCATTAGCCATGTTGAGAGAATGAACAATGACTGGGAAGCAAGCACCTTCGCTCTCAAAGCAGAGCCACAATGCTCAAAGCCAAAACTACATTCAAAAACATATCACTTCCATAATGGTTGTGACTGTCATTTCCTCCCCCCAACGAATCCTGGTAGTTTGATGGTAGGTAGTTTGATGAAGGTACAAAGCATTCTCAAGAGATCCTTAGCTCCCCACCTGCTCCTTTTAGAGATCCCAGAATGCTGTGGAAAAGGGAAACGCCATTAAACCAGTTTAAGCCTGTCAGGCAGATCTGCCCCAAGACATCCTAAAAACAGAGGATAGGCTCCCCTATCACTGGAAGGGATGAACAGGCCTCATAGGAGAAAGGTGCACAAGGAAAGCCGCAGTTGTCATCAATGCATAACCCTAACCTCATATAACATACTCTTGCACCGATTATTCTCCTTGCATCCCACCTTTTCCCAGTGGAGCTCAAAGAAAGGCACATATGAAGTCCCATGATCAATCAGCCCCAGAAGCTCCAACCTCTGGCTTGTCTTTAGCAAAGATCCAGTAGGTAGGCTCCACAGCTGCGGAATTCCCTTCCCATCGAGTCCTCTTTCTTTCTCATCTTTAGAAGAGTTCTGAAGACCTTTTTTTATGAGTAAAGTTATGCCACTGCTCATATATTTCATTTTGATGTGCTTTTTGCTCGATTCCACTTTATCCCTGGTGAAATTTCATTCTTCAAAGGTGGGATATAAGTCAAAGGAAGAGAAAGGCTAGCCTACTTTATCGTCACAGTAACCCTGTAAGAGGTTAAAGTAGAAGGGGCCATTGCTCTTTTGTCTAGGACTAGATAAAGTTGCTTCTATATTCTGAACATCATGGTGATGCTAAAATAAGTGTTACAGAAGCAGTGATAATTACAAATTGCATCTCAGAAATAATCAAACTAGAAAAAGTGAGATCATTTTGATTATTAACATACATTTATATCCCACTTTTCCTCCAAGGAACTCAAGGTGACATACATAATTCTCCCCCTCTCCATTTTATCCTCATAAGAACCCTGTGAGGTAGGTTAGGGTGAGAGACAGTGACTAGCCCAAGGTTACCCAGTGAGCTTTGTGGCTGAGTGGGTCCTAGTCCAACACTAACCACTACACAACACTTGTCTCTCATCACTTCACTTCCCTAGTTAGTACATGGATAGTGGCAGCTGCATCAATAAATGCTTCTCTGCCACTGAAGAAAGCATCTTCTGCACATAAGGCAGAAAGCCAAGCTAGGGTCGTTCCTCTTGATATACAGAGGGGTGGCTTTTTGAGCAGGGGCAGATTATGAGAAAACATTAAAACACACAACCCCTTCTTCCTATAGGCTTACAAGCCAGACAGGGAGCTTTTCTAGTTGATTCTGCAGATTATATAAAATAGCTCTATTAACTGTCAAATTCTATGACAACCCCCCACCCTTGAATTCATGGGTACCACATTTTTGTATTTACCCCATGCATTTCCCCACATGGAAAATATTTTACTCAGCGAAAGATACTTAAAAGGTGTAGGGGGCAGTGGGAGGAACGTGAAATTGTGGCTTCTCAATTAAAAAAAAAGCTAACCTAGCTGCTCCAGGGCATCATGGCCTGACAAAGATGACCTCATCTAACTCACCAAGTGAGAATCTGCTGAATGTGAGGTGAATCAAAGGGGGATGAAAAGAAACATGTGCTGAGCGTTTTTGTTGCCAAGTATTACAACAAGCCTCACAATTCCCCGAGATAAAATAGTGCTGTTTCTCAAAACAGATCTCTAGCAAAATATTAAACTCTTCAGTCAGAAAAGCCCAGCCACACATCTCTGTGCAATGCATTTCTATGAATCAACAGTTTGCAAAATGAATGCTTCCAACTCAGCAGTTTGCCAGGCAGCCAAATGGCATTCTGTCATTTTAAGCCTTTAAATGTAGCTTTCCCACCCGTTCAAAGCAACTCACAAAAGGGGGGAAACAGCCACCCTAAGACTGCTCATATGCACTAAGCAGGATTTAAGGATGCCACCCCAGATGAGCTTGTCTCAAGCCAGGAACACAATATGTTCTGGTCCATCATAAATCAGTTTACTGGCACTGTGGTCCAATTCACTCACACTTCCCCATCACAACCAACAACTCTATACACACCATCAAACTCCAATTGGAGTGTTACAAGCAAAGCACTCTCAAATCATTCCACAAAGGCACAAATGCTCGCTAATTAGCCAACTTTATAAAGCAACCCAATGTCACGCACATGGTGCAACCAAGGTACCAAGCATATCTATCTATGGCGACAGAGACTCCACATAGGCTTCCTCTGCCCTGGCCTTATAGCAGGAAGCAATGTGCACAAGGCATTAGGACAAGGAGGCAAGCAGGAAGCAATGTGCACCAGGCGTTAGGACAAGGAGGCAAGGCGGTGAAGGTCCTATGTGAGTGCTTGGAGGCTGGATGGTGGCTAACAGATTGAGGTTGAATCCCGACAAGACAGAAGTACTGTTTGTGGGGGACAGGAGGCGGGCAGGTGTGGAGGATTCCCTGGTTCTGAATGGGGTAACTGTGCCCCTGAAGGACCAGGTGCGCAGCCTGGGAGTCATTTTGGACTCACAGCTGTCCATGGAGGCGCAGGTCAATTCTGTGTCCAGGGCAGCTGTCTATCAGCTCCATCTGGTACACAGGCTGAGACCCTACCTGCCTGCAGACTGTCTAGCAAGAGTGGTGCATGCTCTAGTTATCTCCCGCTTGGACTACTGCAATGCGCTCTACGTGGGGCTACCTTTGAAGGTGACTCGGAAACTACAACTAATCCAGAATGCAGCAGCTAGACTGGTGACTGGGAGCGGCCGCCGAGACCACATAACACCGGTCTTGAAAGATCTACATTGGCTCCCTGTACGTTTCCGAGCACAATTCAAAGTGTTGGTGCTGACCTTTAAAGCCCTAAATGGCCTCGGTCCAGTATACCTGAAGGAGCGTCTCCACCTCCATCATTCTGCCCGGACACTGAGGTCCAGCACCGAGGGCCTTCTGGTGGTTCCCTTGTTGCGAGAAGCCAAGTTGCAGGGAACTAGGCAGAGGGCCTTCTCGGTGGTGGCGCCTGCCCTGTGGAACACCTTCCCAACAGATGTCAAAGAGGAAAACAACTACCAGACTTTTAGAAGACATCTGAAGGCAGCCCTGTTCAGGGAGGCTTTTAATGTTTAATAGATTACTGTGTTTTATTTTTCTGTTGGAAGCCGCCCAGAGTGGCTGGGGAAACCCAGCCAGATGGGTGCGGTATAAATAATAAATTATTATTATTATTATTATTATTATTATTATTCTAGCAATGAATTTGATGGGTGACCAAACCAAGGCTGCCAATTACCCTGCAGCACTACAGCAGGCCATGCGGCATAATTAGAGTTCTACAACGCAAGCAGAGTTTGCTGCCGAGACCCACCCAGCCCATTTCGGGCTACAATCTCTACCCTGCACTGCAGGGGCTCCTCTACTACAGGGGCAGAGAACCACATTTCGCCACAGTGCAGCCTCTGCTTTAGCACTTGGGCCTTTCATGGATAAAGGAGATGTTATCAGTGTAAGAATCTTACGGTGATTGTAGATGGCTGTTGGTTTTGGTTGGAATGGCTAGCTGGTGTTTGCATTCGCAGAGCACCAAGCAGTACAACTTTTACCCTAGGTGGCACTACAGATCAACATCTTTGTATTTTGTCTGTTTAATCATCCTCCATTTGTAAATGTAATTAAGCTTCAGTGTCTCATGTTTTTTTTACCTCTAGGAATTGGAAGCCCATCAAATTATAAGTACATCCTCCATGTCCCTGCTTGTTTATTTCAGAAGAGATAAGAAAACTGTCTGTGTCTTCCTCTCTCATTCGGCTCTAGCACTGCCTTTAAGCTGCTTGGAATAACCCTTTCCAGAGACATCTTTCAACCAGAAGTCATTTCCAAGTGACTTTTACATTTGCTCCCTGAAAACTGGTTAGAAAAGTAAGGAAAAACATCCTTCACCAGTACCACCTAGAGCCATGGTTTTCAACCAATGTGCCATGGCACATTGAATAATGGACCGGGGGTGCCGTGGGCTACACCGGTCTCTGTCTCTGTTTCCTTTCCTCCCTCTTCTGATGCCCTCTCGCATCTCTGCCTCCCAAAGGTTTTGTGCAGCTGTTTGTTGCAGTAGCCCTGGCTTGTTGTTGTTGTTTAGTCCAGTGTTTCTCAACCACGGCACACTATGTTCTATGAAAAAAATCACGCGGCACACCAACTCTGTGCCGCCCTATATTTAGTTTAGTTTGTCTATAGCCCCTGCTTTTTGCCCAAACGGGCCCCATCCACCACCCAGCTGAAGTTCCCAAGCTGCTTGAAACCCACAAACGTTACAATCCGTCCCTAGTCCAACATTTACTCGCAAGTAAACCTCGCGCTCAGTTCGGTGGGCCTCAGTCCCCGCCTCCCAAGCAAGCATCGGCATTCAACCTGGCGACGCAAAGCTAGGCATTTCTACTCGGAAGGAAGCGCCGCTGAGTTTTAGTGGGGCTTGCTACCTGGCTAGTGGCTGCAACCGGATTGCAGTTTAAATCGGATTTGCGTGTGCAAGCCGGTTCCGCGGAGGCCATTGGGACGTTTCTTCTCAAATAATTGGGATTCGGCACATCTTAGGACACATTTACACGGGAGGAAGAGAATCCCAAGGGAAGCTGGCGCGACCTCAGCCTGTAATTTGCCGCGACGTGCGGCGACGAGAAGGGCGATTTGCATTGTCACCGCCTCGCATCGTGACCCGGCCTGCTTCCTTTCGGCGGGTCAGCGACGTGACAATGCAAATTGCCCTTCTCGTCGCGGCACACCAGCCAGAGTCTCGCAGCACACTGGTGTGCCGCGGAACAGCGGTTGAGAAACGCTGGTTTAGTCATTTAGTCGTGTCCGACTCTTTGTGACACCATGGACCAGAGCACGCCAGGCACTCCTGTCTTCCACTGCCTCCCGCAGTTTGGTCAAACTCATGTTGGTAGCTTCGAGAACACTGTCCAACCAGCCCTGGCTACAAGCCCCCTAAGCAAATGGTGCCTCTGGGGCTGGCCAGGGGGTGCTGCTTGCCAGTTGCTGAGGTGGCCTCAGAGAAAGAAAACAAATGTGCGAGGACGTCCAGCCAGCCAGCCCACCAGCCTTTGCTGTTGGGAATGGACAGATAAGTGGGAGTCTAGGCAGGCAGGCGCTGTGCTGGCCTTTCTTGTGCTTGCTGTGTGCAAGGCCTGCCTGGAAGCTGAGCACCCGCTGCTGCCACTGCACCCTCCCAAGGTGAGGTGCTGGCTTCACATTCATCTTTGGCCAGTTGGGCCACTAAGACTGGGGGCATCCTCTTTCAAGGCCCGTGTGGGGCAGTGTGAGGAGGCACCTCTCTTTGGGGGGGGGGCAGTTCAGAGACCAGGCGCAGAAGCGGCAGCTGCCCAGAGGACTCCCAAGGAGGAGAGAGGTTAGGAAGTGACATAACTAGGCTCCTGAGCCCCACAGGGTGCCACAGAAAGAATATAGTTGGTCAAGGGAGCCGTGGACTTGGAAAGGTTAGAAACCTCTGCCCTAGAGCATTTATATTCTGCTTTATAGCCCTGAGAGCTTCTTAACGCAGCTCACAGAAATATTCTCAAAATAAAAATCACACTCAAGCCTAGTACTGTACAGGAACAGAAGTTACACTGTGTCCATATGGTGCCAGGGTTACCCGGGCAGAATTTCCTGCCCCCAACCTAGTTCTTCCTTTGTGTCATACCAGGCAGGCATCAAAATCCTGTGAGACACAGAAGTGGGGCTAAGTAGCTGAACCTCACTCAAACTGCTAAGCAAGCAGTCTTCCAAACCTGCTGGCAATCTGCACTTCTTAAGTGAGAAGGTGGGGAGAGGGCTGAGTGGAGAGAGGAGTGTATCACCACCCAGACTTAGGGCTCATCTACACTTACCTTTGCTCTGCATTTCTAGGCACAAGTCCAGGCTTTACAAGCATTATTATTATTATTATTATTATTATTATTATTATTATTATTATTACCCCAGGTGTTCCCTGCAAAAACCCACTCTTTACCAATGAATTGGAGCAAAAGGCATTCTGCGGAAAACCTGAATTGACTTCTGTTAGTGGGGAACAGTCCTTTTGCCTGCACCCACAAGCTGTGCTTTGCAAGCCAAGACCAAAACTCTTCATATGCAATTAAAAAATTGCCTTGTGCGCCTGAGAACTAAGAGTGATTCAAATTATCCTGTGAATGGGATTTGGAGGCCTCTACAGGAGGCCTGCTGGCTTCTGCAGGTTTTTGAAACTGCTCTTCAAATCATCGTGCGTTCAAATCATCGTGAACGCACTACGGCAGGAGGTAATAAAATGAATCCAAAACTGTAAACACATATCCTTCGTTGCTCAACTTGGCTTCTGGGTGTTATGTATGTGGCAAAGCTCTCTTCTCTGCATTAAGAGATTGTAACAGGAATGACCGCTATCAGGATGCCCTAAGCGACTCAATGTGCTCAAGTGACAAGAACTTGTACCTGAACTCACAGTCTTTTTGCATGCCTACACTTGTTCCTCTTTCCCATTTATGGAGAATCTTTTTTTAAAAAAACAGAGAAAGTCAAACCTGCTGCTATGTTTGTTTTTACAAAAGCATGCACATTAGCAGGCCAGCAGTAGTAAGGAAAACGATTCACTGTGAACAAGAACCTGCCAGCAAATGAAAAAGAGGAGGGAGAAATTAGATTGGAAGCCAACGATTCGCTTTTGATGCTGGAAAGGCTCCAGTAAAAACTGGTTCGTACATGGGAACATGGTGTCAGACTAAAAGAGAATCAGCTTGTCTGACTTGTGGTTTTCTTGACAACATTCATCTTCTCTTGGCCTGATAAAGAGCAATTAGTGCTCGTCAGTTGAATCATGTGTTATTAAGATCATCCAGGCATTCTTTAATTATGGTTAGCTAAACAGAGAGTGAATGAAAGCTTGGGCGACTCAACTTTACACTTCCTTTTCCATGAGAGCTCCCAACTCGCTCCTGGTTTTGTTGTTGTTGTTTGTTACTGTTATTTCCACAAGCAGATACATGTACCTTACCAGCATTTTCCTCTCCCCAATCTTAGGCTCCTGTCTTAAATCTTAGCCCAATCTCTTTATGCAACCCTGCTGGAATGATGACAGTGAAGAAAAACTCCTTCAACTCTTGTGTAAACAAATCTGATAAAGCCAAGCCCCTCAGAAGCACAGAAGGTATTTCAAATGCTGCAAAGGATCTTATCAAGCAGCACTCAAGGTGCCCTATTTGCAGGGCTCTCTTATCTGTGCTTACAGCCTGCAAATGTCCAGAGACCCACTGCTGTTGCTTTTGAAATCAACACGCTCTTGCTTTTAACTTGTGGAACTCATGGCCACAAAATATGCAGGGTTGCTAACCTACCTTGCTTTCTGAAAGAAGTAGACAAATTCTTGGAGAAGATTATAATCAATAACCCATTGTTTCTGATAGTTCACTCAGGAACCTCCATGTTCAGAGGCTGTATGGACTAAATAACAGCAGAAGAGGGCAGCTGCCTTCATACCCTGGCTTCTCAGACATCTGATTGGAATACACCAACAGACAGCAACACCTACCAGCCCCACACAGCATGGCAAATAGTAACAGAGCCTAGGGCTTGCCAATCAGAAGGTCAGCGGTTTGAATCCCCATGGCGGGGTGAGCTCTCGTTGCTCAGTCCCAGTTCCTGCCAACTAGCAGTTCGAGAGCACATCAAAGTGCAAGTAGATAAATAAGTACCGCTCCGGTAGGGAAGGTAAGCGGCGTTTCTGTGTGCTGCTCTGGTTTGCCAGAAGCGGTTTAGTCATCCTGGCCACATGACCCGGAAGCTGTACGCCGGCTCCCTTGGCCAATAAAGCGAGATGAGCACCGCAACCCAAGAGTCGTCCGCGACTGGACCTAATGGTCAGGGGTCCCTTTACCTTTTACCTTAAATCCAACAACATGTGGAAAGCACCCTGGGATAGACTATTGGTCTTATCTAGCCAGAAAATCCTTTTTCTTCTATTGTTCAGAATTATTCCCAACAAGGAGAGTTTGAAACAGTGTATGATGAAATCATTCCGCTTCTGAGGGGAAACTGTGAGGAACACAGAATGCTTGGCCCTTGCTGGAAACTCTAGATAAACTAGATTTAAAGTCTAATGCAAAGATAATAAGAATGTGTTCCTAAAGGCTTGGTTTACGACTTCCAAATGTTTGTTTTCCTCTTCTCTCCCTTACCAAACGTCCTCCCACCCAAATGGCTATGCTCCCCAAAGTCTCTGTACCCACTTTACACCTAAGAGTCGGGGCTAATACCACTTGAGAGCATTTCCTTTATAGGACCAGCAAGGTAGTCAGGAAGAGACCATTAATGTTAAGGAGATAATTTTTTTCTGATCTTTCATGTAGTAAAAAAGATTATCACTAAAGCCTATTAATTTCAGCAGGTCTACTCCATGAAGAACTTTGTAGGATACAACCCTCTCTTGCTGCCTCCATGCCTGCCCACATGATTAAGACTAAAATACACTCATGGGAATTTGTCATAAGTACAGTATTGGAATGTATCTAGCAGAAAAAAACTCAAAGACTTTGGCCATCCAAGTGTCACTGAAATTTAAGTTGTTGAACAGGGAACTGGAGACAAAGCATGCCTGTCAGCAGTGTCTCTGTATCATAACCCAGTTCAGTGAGGGTAAAAACCAGGAAATGTTTATGAATGTGGGAACTGGCTTTCCCCTGATGAACATGGGCAGTGATTCACCAAATACAACAGAGAGGCAAGCTTTTCCAGCAGCCACTTCTGCCATAGGTGATTCACTAACTTTTCACACTGCTGTAGTGCATTGAAAATGATTCAATACAACTTGCACAAAGCTAAATCGACAGTCACTGAATTGCTCCCTTTGACTGTGTGCACATGAATACAAATGGAAGGGGAGTGTCAGTTTAGGAATAAATGGATACTTGCACATGCTTTAAGTATATGACCTGCAACCCATCATGTTCTGAACCTGCAGCACCTCCTGAACTGGAATTCTGTGGGACATGCAGTGGGGAATCTGTCTATGCTACACCACACACAGAGTCAATCTGGGACAGAAGAAGGAACTGCAGAGAAACCCATCTCTTAAAAAGCAACAGACTAGAACAGGTGTTTTCAGTGATGGTCACTGCTTTCCATAAAAAGGGGTTTTTTTAAAAACTCTGCAGCATGAGACCACCTCTGCCTTTGTCTTGCTTCACTCCCCACCCCCACCGCAATTTTAACATGGCCAAATTCTGACACTACCCTAACAAAAGGCAAGTCATGCTCTTCAAAAATCACGTGGGCAACCCCAGAGTTCTCCATTCTTGTGTCTCCAACCTTTATTGCTTGCAAAGTTTGGATGATCTAATGGCTCCCATGCAGTGTAAGCAACTGCTATAGCAGGCATCCCCAAACTGCGGCCCTCCAGATGTTTCGGCCTACAACTCCCATGATACCTAGCTAACAGGACCAGTGGTCGGGGAGGATAGGAATTGTAGTCCAAAACATCTGGAGGGCCGAGGTTTGGGGGTGCCTGTGCTATAGGAAGTCAATGTGCATGGGAGGAAGGAGGCCATCATCTCTATGATGGACATAGATGGGAAGGAATTGGGAAGAATCCACTTCCTCAAGCATCCAGAAGCAAAGAGTACAGCTTCCGATTCCATTGACCATGGTATCCTACACTAGTCATTGCAAGCTATTGTTAGAACCAGATAAATGTTTCCTTATCACCTGATACTACAAAACTCTATTGTTCAGCCCATCGTTACAGATGCTTATAGATTTAAGCCACAATTTACATAAAAAGTTAGCATTGCTTGGGGTTTAACTGTATGAGGAATTCTGCAAAAAGTGCTATGATTTCAAGGGAACTAATCACAGGATAAGGAACTGTGGGCACTCCGGGGATACTCTGTACCAGAACAACTTAGGAGATCAATTAAATTAGCTTTAGAAAATGGCTGCAAGACATTTCCCTTACACTACAATCTTACATATTTGCAGCACTTGTACTGCCTGCAAGAGACAGGATGTTCTCGCAATGCCAGCATCTGTACTGTGTTGGCACAGCAGCCAGTATCCACTTTCCAAGCATGCTTCCTCGCTGAAACAGCAAAGTTTAAGAATGGCCCATTAGACCTAGAACATAACTACAAAGGCGCTAACAGTTCATTTGTAACATTAAAGGGAAAGCCTACAGCAACTGCCTTGTAATCAAGTTCAGCTGCCTGCAGAAAAACTAGCCTCCAGAACTACAAAATTGCACTCAGCTGCCCTTGAAGTGGCTTCCTGCAGGAGGCAGAAGAGGGCTGCTGGCTTTTCTGCAGGCCTGTTTGTGGATTTTCCAACCTCAGGATCTCTACCCACACCACCTTTCCACCCACGTTTTATGACAAATATGCTATAATCTCCCCTTTAACATAAAGGGAGGTTAGGTTGCCGAAGCTTGTAGAAGGGAGTGTGATCACAGAAGATGTAGGAAAAGTTTAGGAAGGCCAAAAAATAATAATCTCAAGCATCTGATCAGAAATACTTTTTATCACAGCAAGGCAGGAAAGCAGGTTTGAAAGCCTGAAATATTTTTCCAGCTGAATCCAGGAGACGACTCTGCCATTCAGAGCTGTACCATAGACGGTGCTTGCCCTGTGCAATAGGGAAGCAATGTGCACAATTGCTTTTAAAAAGAAAAGAAAAAAGCCTTTCACCTAGTCACTTGTGAGAAGTAAAAATTGCTTCCAGGTGAACAAACAAGGAAGGTTTTCCAGTTATTTAATTTTATACTACCGTTCTACTAAGGAATCCAATGTGTTTTGAGACACCATAAAACTAAAACCTCTACTAAAAGCAGCAAGATGGGGAACCTGTGGCCGTCTAGATATTGTTGGACTTCCACCACCATCAGTCCCAGCCAGCACATCCAATGATCAGGGATAATGAAAGTTGAAGTTTGACAACATCTGAAAGGCCTGCAGGTTCCCCATCCCATGGGTAACACAATCTATAGCAGATTAGGAACTAAAACAGAATTTTATGTGAGACTACTTATGCACCACAATCAATCACCATAAACGTCTGATAGCAGAGCCATATTTCCACTCAACTGTGTAAAAAAGAACTATGCACATACAGAGCAGCACAACTCCTGGACGTCTACATGAGTTCTGCATGTACCCTGGCAGAGTAGTGACTCAGGCAGACATCACATACACAACTGGACACTAGGACAACTGAAGGATCCAGCCACAAGCACACAAAGGCACAGTATGCATGCATGCACGCAAGCAAGCACTGATGGGTATTTATAGCCTGCCCTTCACCATGCAGTCCCTGTGCATACAGGTCTATACAATTAAACCATGTAATGTCCTCCACTCACAAAGATCTGTACAAAAAGATGCATCTTGAACAGCCATCAAACTGTATACAATGGTGAAGCTAAACACACCACAGAGGGGAGGGCATTCCCTATCATGCACTGCCACGGCAAGAATTCCGCATGGCAGCAGATAGAAGTGAAACTCTTTAACACTTTGTTGCCAACAGGATACCTATTTAATCAGAGAAGCTTTTTGAAGAACAGTCTGCCACCTGATTCACCTGGTGTTCATATGCTTCCCTTAGACATCTCCAACAGGGGCAGCAAGCAGCTCTTAATACATGTCTGTTGTTTCCAGCCTTTAATATTCGTAACAGCAAATGGGCCCTGCAATTTCAAAAAGAGGCTTTCCAGTATGCTAGATTGCCAAATGTGCTCCTCCTCGCCATTCTGGACATTGCTCCAGGTCACAGTTTTGAAGTGACAGCATGCAATCAGGAGGACAGGAAGCTGGGATTGTGCAAAACCGGAGCAGAAAGTTTGCCGACATCACAAAGCAGCTGAACACAGAATTCAAAACTGGAAATTGCACTAATATTGCATGTAGGGGGAGGGGAGAATCTCTGCATAGCACCCCGGGAAGGTGGAAATGCAGCCCCCAGGCCATAGAAGGTCCTCTACCCCTGGCAAGTCATAGGATCATATAACTGCAGAGTTGGAAGGGTCACAATGGTCATCTAGTCCAACCCTCTTCAATGCAGGAATCTCAACTAAAGCATCCATGACAGATGGCCATCCAACCTCTGATTAAAAACCTAAAATGAAGGAGAGGCCACCAACTGCCAAGGGAGTCTGTTCCACTGTTGAACATTTCTTACCGTCAGAAAGTTATATAGTGTTTCAGAACTATAAAGTTTTTTGGGACCTAGCAATGTCTTTCAATGCTGGCCTGTTCTTTAAGCTTCTCAAAACTTTGTGCTAGGCAGCATAAGTCACAAATTCCAATTACAAATGCCCCCTTTACTAAGCATGCTCTCTGACCACAAAGCAATAAATGTAATTTCATAGAGAACAGCTGCATTCCGAGCCCCATGCACGCCCTCCTTTTCTCTCACACTCAGCTTAAAATATTCCTTCCCAATTTCAGCAAACCACTGCATCTGAACTAGCAAACCATCATTTGAGCGAGCCCTCCAAACCAGAATTGAAACCGTGAGGGCTACTCCAATGCACATAGCTCTATTCTGAGTTCTATTTCTTAGTAAGCATGAGAGATCTTGCAAAGTGGCTACACTTAAGAGGCGCCTACAATTCCAATGTGAAAATGCAGCCATACTATCTATATATTTTATCACTACCTATAGTACATGTCTCTGTGTTCTATACTTGTATTTACAAGACTACAGTTGACATTAATGTGCTGATTACAGATAATTGACTTTTATGCCTCTGTTTGTTGTTAAGAGTGGGGTGGGGGAAGGATTCACACATTTTCCAGAACTATGAATAATGTGTTTAATTTGAATATGTCCTCCACCCTAACCCTAAGGCTGTGTGCTTGTTTTGTAGAAGCACACCAGCCTGGTTGAATAGGGAGAATAATTAATTACAGAAGAACAGATCTTTAGTACAGATTATTATTATTTTCCTTTTATGTCATCTTTGGCTCTTCTGTCCCCTCATGCAAAGACAAATTAATCTGGGGGGGCTTAAAATCTAAAAATTCTTCACCCTGCAAAGATGCATCAATGCAGAGCTGAGGCACATAACAATTCTGGACCCAGGAGAGTGTTAATTCTGTAACCTGTAAAAATAAAAGCTATTCACCTATGTTTCCTTGTTTTTAGGACTGCAACATCTAATCAATTGATTGGTTAAGAATGTCTGATTAAAAAAACAACAGAGCAACTAAAAGGTACCCTAGATAAGTGGGCAAATTAGCTGTTTGATTCTTATAATGCTGCCAATGACAGGTCCCATCTTAAAATAGGCATTCCCCATTTTCTTATGCACAGGAAGAACTTCTGATTCTAAGAACAAAAAGTGTGATTTTGCTCCAGAACTATCCTTTTACACATTAGCAAAAATATATAGTATTAATCAACAAATTAGAAAGCTAAATCAATGGTTTCTTAAGCACTGCTTAAGTCACACCAGTCTGCTTCTGCAAGGGAGCAAGGAGCCACACAAGGCACGAAAACTATGTCCTCCCAGGGACTCTCGTCTGGGATTGCACCAAATATTGGTCACCTTCCCTCTTGCCTTTGCACCCTGAAGGGGGTGGAAACTGCCTTTTTCTTTTAAAGTTGTCTCATAATTCTAAAGTTTTGCTGATGGCAGAATACTGAAGCCCCCTTTATGGGCCATTGTACCCAAGTGGCTGTTAATTATCATTATGGTGTTTTTTTGTTTTTTCAAAATCAAGAGAAACAATACAGTACAGTATTATCAAAAAGGAAAGAAAATGGTGTCCAGCAGTTGTAGCAAGGAGACACCGTTGTCACTCCACTCACAGCTCATGCTGCAATTGTGGGCCAGGGTCCTGCCAAAAACCAGGGACGAATGCATCTTTCATTAGTCCAGCCACTTGCAAAAGAAACCTCACCCTCGTCTCTTGGCATAATTACAAGTATGCAATTAACATGATTTGCCTATTGTTCCCAATAATGTGGGACACACCAAACTACAGAGGGCACAATGCACTAAAAACTTATGCAATATTCTTTTCTGAGCACTTCATTCATATGTGTGTGTGTATGTATTATAAATATAAACTTACAAATTTTTCAACATAGGTAATTATAACTGCTACATATGGATTTATAACTGCTACTTTGTTCTTGCATCCTAGGTGATTTTTGTACTTAATTTTCCAAAAGTTTTTTTAAAATAAATAAACCTTATTGAGATTTAAATCAAAACATATCAAATCAAAACAAACAAATTAAAACAAATCAGCTCAAAACATAAGAATTCATACAGATTATCTTACTTCCAAATTTACATCTGAAAAGTAATTGATATCTAATACAGAATTTGACTAAACCCAAAAGGTTTATCTAAAACCTTGTTGACTACAAACTATGTTTAACTTTTTAAAGAAAGAATAGAAATGGGGGGGGGCATTCAAGATTCTAGCAAAGAGCCCATGACCCACACAAAAATGCCTTTGGGGCAACAGGCATATAGTAACGCACCTGTAGCACGGAACCTAACAAAATAACCAAAGTTGTAAACACATCCCCTGAGCTGGGTTGCTGTCAATTATATGGCTGAACCTCTAGAAAAGCTCCGCAATTAATAGATGGCATATCAAGAAATAGGAACATGACTATGTTTATGTGAGGGTTTCATCCCCCCCCCCTCCCTCTGGGTGTCCAGCCAAGTAAAATCTGCACTAGCATTTAAAATGCAACAGACAAAATCCTGCTCTGCTGCTACATTAATTGCACGGTATTGTGAAATCCCTTTCGTTTCATTAAATCCACAGGTACAGTTCTTCAACAAGTATTTATTATGCCAGGGTGGACTGACTTAAAATCAAGCCTGTATTTTAAAAAGTGCTTTAAATGATTATATTCATTGCCAAAAAAAAGGCCAATTTAAATGCCACATGTACTTTTTAAAAATGTGAATACTTCCTTAAAGATAAACGTTTGCTATAAGAATACATTCCCCGAAAACCGAATAAAGCTTTCATAAAACCTCGAAGGGATACACTATGTTTCTTAAATATTCAACTTAGTAGTTTTCCATTTTAGAAAAAATGTTATATAATACACTGCATAATGTTCATGATAATGTTCAGCTGTATTTGAATTACAATCTCACATATCACACATAAATCATGAGAACAGCCCTCTGCACTCCTCGCCAAAAATAAACTCAACAATAAGCAAGGTCTGGAGTAGTTATTGGACAAATACATGTTCTTTGATAGATAGAGCTATAAATATTTTCAATTATGATACTGACAGCCAGCTGCAGAGAGCAAGTTTAATAAAGCATAAAACAGGAGCAAAAGGTCACCCATAGGTATTGGTGGACAATGCCCACTGTGACTTGCCCCATAATACAAGCACATGAATGGCTGTGCTATGTAGTGATCAATAAGGTGTTATGGTGTTACCTACAGTTCCTGCTTTTGCAAAGAAAAGGAAGCTTCCATAAGTCAGTTCTGGTGGCATTTTAAACCCTGAGAAACCAGGGTTCAAATCCCCACTTGGCTATGAAGCTCACTGGCTGACCTTGGGTCAGTCAATGCCTCTCAGCACAATCCCAACTCACAGGGTTGTTGTGAAGATTAAATGAGGAACGGAGAGAACCATATATGCTACCTTGAGCTCCTTGGAGAAAAAGGTGGGATATAAATAAATAAATTAATAATAATAATAATGATTTCAATGCTGCTTTGTGCAAATTAAGCCCTCACATTTGCTTTCTCTCATCCTAAACTGTCCAATAGGGCTGTTGTGATGATAAAGTGGGATAACCCCATAAATATATCCTTGAGCACCATGGAGGAAGAATGAACTAAAAAGCAGGGTATGTTTTCCAACAAAATCTCATGGTACAGTCATTTGTGGACTGCATTACTTAAGTACTGCAGAATGAAGAAGCAGATTTTTAAAAGCTCCTCCACATACAAATCTTCCCTGGCTGAAAGATTGATGAGATAAAATTAGGGGCCGGCTCAACCTGTAAAGATTACAGGGAGGAACATCCACAAGTGTAATCCACTGCCCACACCTGTAATCCAAGTGCTTGAAGTGCTTCAATCCATAAAAAAGACCCTCCAACTATGTGATTTTGTCGAACATTAACTCAGTCATCAGTAATTGTGTAAACCCAGATACGTACAAACATTTCTGACCTAAGTACAGCACTAAAACCAAACCAAGCTCAGAATAAATGCACAAAGATTCCCCAGAAAGGAGATTTACAAACTCATTGCTAGCAGCACAAAATTCTTAAGAACTAGCTGTTGACTACATTGCATACATTGATGAGTTGTTGGGAAAGAGTATCTCGTTGGTAACAGGGGCAGGGCATGTGCACATACATCCCCAGCTTCAAGCAATGCAATATACAGTGGTGCCTCGCTAGACGAATTTAATTCGTTCCACGGGTCTTTTCTTATAACGAAAAATTCGTCTAGCGAATCCCATAGGAATGCATTGAATTTTTTTTGCCCATAGGAACGCATTAATTGAATTTCAATGCATTCCTATGGGAAACCGCGATTCGCTAGACGAATTTTTCGTAAAACGAATTCGTCTAGCAAGGCAACCTCCACTCGAAAAAACCTTTCGTTAAGCGGAAATTTCGTTAAGCGGAAATTTCGTTAAGCGAGGCACCCCTGTGTGTGTGTATATATATATATATTTAGAGAGGGGGGGCAGGGGGTATAGTGCTCTTGTGCTAGGTTCCTGCCTGCAGGTTTCCCACAGGCATCTGGTTGGCAACTGTGGGAACAGAATGCTGGACTAGATGCAACCAGGTTTAAGGTGCTGGATGCTGACCTCTGGGCAAATGATTTTGTAACCTTGTAATTCACCGGGGGGGGGGGAATATTGCTGCAAAATTATGAGGTCTTGGCACCAACTTTCACTTGCTATATATTGCTCTTCATCTCAGAAATGAAAGTACAGTGATACCTTGGTTTACAACCATAATCCGTTCCGGAGGTCCGGTTGTAAACCAAGACAGGTTGTAACCCAAGGCGCACTTTCGCCAATGGGGCCTCCAAAAAAAATGGGTTGTAATCCAAAAAAAGGGTCACACACTTCAGGGTTTGACATGGTTGTAATCCAAAATGGTTGTAATCCAAAACAGTTGCAAACCAAGGTACCACTGTACAGCATGGCAGAAAAATCCCAAAAGGCTCTACATAAGAGAAAGAAGATAACCAGATCTCTACGAAGCTATTCTCAATTATTGGAGAAACTGCCCAGAGGACCTTATCTTTTCTGAATCTTCTACAGATGCTGCCCACACTCCCCCCCCCTGTTTTAGCCACATATGACTGTTTTAGCCACATACGGAAGCTAGAACTCAGTGGAAATTAAATTCTGCACTAGATACACAGAATGCAGGCCCTTTCACATTTGCTCCCTGGACTGCTAACAAGCAACTGATACCACTGCTTGGATGCAACAGAAGAAACAAATCCACCACCTATTAATTTCTGCTGGCGACAAATCAACAGGCTGTGATGAATGCTGCACAAGGTGCCTTGGCCTTAAGCCAAGCCGTTCCTCACCTCTCAAAGTAAGGTAGTCACTAGATCCTTTATGAAGAGAAAGAAAGCTATTTCAAACAGGGTTCTATTACTGACAGCTGCAGTGGTCATTACAGTTCCAGCCTGCGGGTGCAATCCAGTGCAGTTAAGTCCTGTTGCTTTCAGCAGGAATTCAACATGATTAACTCTCTTCTGGGATTTCAGTATCAATAACCTCAACAGAATATTTGGTCTGGGAGAAGTCTGGGGATATTCTAAGTCAACAGTCTTCAGCCTTTTGAGATCCAACCCCCAACTGCAACAACGGTCTTGCTATTTATTAGATAATACATAATATTTACTACATAGGGACATGGGTGGCACTGTGGGTTAAACCACAGAGCCTAGGCTTGCCGATCAGAAGGTCGGCGGTTTGAATCCCCGCGAGGGGCTGAGCTCCCGTTGCTTGGTCCCAGCTCCTGCTAACCTAGCGGTTCAAAAGCACGTCAAACTGCAAGTAGATAAATAGGTACTGCTCCGGCGGGAAAGTAAATGGCGTTTCCGTGCGCTGCTCTGGTTCACTAGAAGCGGCTTAGTCATGCTGGCCACATGACCCGGAAGCTGTACGCCAGCTCCCTCGGCCAGTAAAGCGAGATGAGCGCCGCAACCCCAGAGTCGTCCGCGACTGGACCTAACGGTCAGGGGTCCCCTTTACCTTTACTCTGCATCCTTTACTTCATCTGCTCTCTGTGCCACTCTCTCTACCATTTCCCCTCCATGCCTTTTCCTTCTTTTCTCTCCCACGTACACACTAAAAGATGGTTGGCGGCTTTCTCCAGGAATCTGCAGGACACAGCTAGGCATCATTATTCTAAAACCATACATGTTCAAGTACGGGAGTTATGATAAATCATGCTATACTGTAAAATCCAAATGTAGTTTGTGTGTCTGAGTTGACATGGGAGGGTGATACTGGGCTGGAGGGTTCAAAGGTCTGACTCAGTATAGCCTGACATGTTCAAAAGCTGACAAGCACATATTTCAGATGTAAGGGGCATGCCAGATATATATATAGATCCCCACCTTCAATCGCAGATTATATCAGCGAAGGTAAAGAAATGAAACATTAATTCCCTGAACTCTTAGGTGTCTTTCATTACAAAGTCTTCCAGAAAAACAAAATCCAGATGACAAGGTTTGGCACAAAATATTATTTTCCCATCTGCACACAAATGTCTGTTAACACCATACCTCTTATTAACGTTATTCATTTGTTTGTGAAGCAATGCAGCAGACAGATTACCCATACCACCGCCATGATATATCAGTCATATGTCTATCATATGACAGGTCAGGCTACCTGTTTTTTGTTTCCATAAGAAAGGAGTGCGTTTTCATGTGCTTCAAGCAGTAAATCGTGTCTGGGCTGAATTACCATGTACAGAACGTGCTGTACAGACATAGTCAAGTTATTATCTCTCAGCCCCTCTTTGGTAATACAGGGATAATAATACTGGTCTACTTTACAAGGTCACTGTAACATTATAAAAGAATGCGGAGCATTTTAAACACACAGGTAAAAATTTTATAGGAATAACAATTTCATATTCTCATCCTTGTTGTTGTTGTTATTGCTGTTGTTTTGTATCAATTTAACCAATCAATCAAATCAAATCAATTTAGAGGCAGTACTGCTTCTGAAAACCAGTTGTTGAAAACCATGGGAGGGGAAAATACTCTTGTGCTTATATTCTGCTCTCTGCTTTCCCACAGGCAACTGGGCCACTGTGAGAACAGGATGCTGGACTAGAAGGGCCATTGGCCTGATCCAGCAGCCTATTCTTCTCTTGCCCTTCTTCCATAAGGAGCCAGATGTGTTTAATGCATGCTCCTTCACCTTATAAGAAGTAAAATAAAAACCCCTCCCTCTAAATAAACAGGCTCATTAGCACAGGATTGCTATCCTATGCAGATGATTCCATAGGATAATGAACTCAGCGTGACTTACTTTTGAATAGACATGCTCTAGGATTTTGTGGTGCGGCAGAAACAATATCTATGTTCCTATAATGAAAAGAGCTAAGTGCATCCCAAATTAAGAATAAAATACACCATTTGGAATTTGAAACTACTGTACGCTAGGAAAGTAAGTAAATCAAGGCAGTTCCTCATAGCAATTATGTGGCCCAATTCTGCATCCCGGATTATGCATGAATTTTCTACTGATCAAAACAGGAATTGGGGGGGGGGAGAGGGTGTTAGGACACCAGGGCCCAATTCCTGTGAAGGCTCTTTTGCTCTAAGTAATCAGAGGTTACAATTAGGGGGGAAGTGTGCCTGCCAGTACAGCACGTAATGTTTCAAAATACTTGCCTCTTATCATCATTATATGCCAACAGGCAACAGTAACCAGAAATACAACTGCCTGCTCCTCCAACACACAACCCCAAAAGTATCCTTTGTAATCTCTCAGACAAAGGCCTTGGAGCTATGGGAGCTCAGCCAGGGAAACAAGAAACCAGAATAGCATGAACATGTAGTAACCTCAACGTACATGTTCTCTTCTTACCACATCCCCCCTGTCTCACCTTTTACTGTCTCCTGCCTTGTGTTCTTTTATCCAACTGTCTCCTGAATAATTTTTTTCTGCCTGTGAGATGTCTCTGCTCTTTCCCTTCTATCCACCTTTTGCCAACACCGAGCCAAACCTTCACATTTCTCAGAACAGCCTTTGCCGATTTGGTGCCCGTCCAATGTCCTCTGGACCAGTTGTGCTGGCTGGGGCTGATGGGAGTTGTAGTCCAAAACAGCTGGATCCAGGGCACCAGCTTAGCAACGGCCGCATTGGCTGCCTTAGTACCTGAATCGGCCTACTCTCTTCCACTGCAGCCTCTCAGTGCCCTGCCCACCATAAGCAGCTGTCCAAGCTCCCCCTTTGCACATTTCAGATAACTTTTTCTTGGTTTGGCCCACTCTTGCCGTCCAAGGGGAGCGTGTGCATGCAGGTACGGGGCTGTGTCCTCCACCCACCCCTTGGCAGCATCACAAAAGTGGCTTTTTCATTGCTGCTTATTGTGTTGATGTCTCTCAGTTGAACAGTACACTCCATCCTTCCTCTGACATACTCTTGCTGTTGTTCAGTTCCTTTTCCATACTGGGGGAAGCTGGAAAAGCCATACTCTTTTCCCTTTTAAATGTTCCAGTTTATGGTTATTTTAGGGTTAAATCCCAGACAATGCATGCAACTTTCTGGACGCTCCCTGCCTCTGGAGAGTGTTAGTACTGTGCGTTTCCTTTCCCCATCCCGGCAAATATGTATTTACTCCTCTTTTTCTCTCCCTGCCACCCAACTTCAGCTCCCTCTGCTTGATGTAAAATGATTTCTTCCCTGCCTCCTTTCTCATTTGTTCATCCCTCTGGCCTGGGGGCTCCCTGTATGTGATTTTCTCACCCCCTCGCTGAAAGCTGGCTGCCCCACGACCTCTGTGCACTCCCACTGTATATTAAACTTGTTTTATGTAAAACAAGCAATCGAAAAACACTGCAAGCCAAATGCAGAAGGATCTCCAAATCTGGCTGGCAGTACTTTTCCAATAATGCACAAGTGAATCCATCTTTGACAATGCCCTAAACTGTAAGCTAGTGAAAAATGTCATATTCAGTTTGGGTTCTAGTGCAGCAGGGGAGGGAGCCTCAATTTAGATGGCTATTGTTATTTTAAGCATCATCCACATCCCACCATTAGCTGCTCAGCTATGTTTTGAATACTGCCCTATTTTTGTTTAACTCGCTGCCAGTTTATCTGTAAGGAAGAGGTAATTCTGGTTATATTACCACAGTTTTTTCTGGGTTTTTTAAAAAAAATAAAAAATGGTTATGACCAGTCTATAACACCTGTGTCAGCTTTGCTCAGTTTACACAGGTCTCTAATTATATATTTAACTAGATATATTTAACTAGAACATGAATGACCTAATCCAGTCCAGCAATTGGCAAAGCTTGTGAAACAAAATGCGTACATGAGACAGATCTCTGCCTGACCAGAGCTCTTTAAATTTGTCTTCTTCGCAACAGATTTCTCCTTTGCTTTGCCTCACTTTAGATTCTGTGTTCTATTAAATCACAGCCTTTCTGCATCAAGTAGCTTTGGTTCCTATTGATGCTTTCTACAAGCACAGCCTCATGCCATATCACCTGTGTTGATTAAGAATTGCCTCCTGAAAACCAGAGTGGGAAGCATCACAAAATTTGTTACATTTAGGTGACAAATTATCAACAGAGATACAGTGGTACCTCGGTTTACAAACTTAATCCATTCCGGAAGTACGGTCTTAAACCGTTACCGTTCTTAAACCGAGGCGCGCTTTCCCTAATGAGGCCTCCCGCCACTGGTGCCCTTCAACCGTTCGGATTCCGTTCCTAGGCCAAGGTAAAGTTCTTAAACCAAGACACTATTTCCAGTTTTGCAGAGTTTGCAAAACCGAATCGTTCTTAGAACAGGACTGTTCTTAAACCGAGGTACCACTGTATCCATGTACAGATTGTAGACTTGTTTTTAAAATATCTGAAGCATTTATATCATTGTAACCTATAATCAGCAGAGAACCTGTTGGCGGTGCCAATGCTGGGTGCTGCCCAGAGACGGGGCCTTCTCAGTGGCAGCTCTCCATTTGAGGAATGCCTTCCCTGTCAAAGTATGTCTGTCTCCATCATTATTAACTTTCAGAAACATTCCTGTTTACCTAGTGATTTGATGGCTGAAAAATACTATTCCTGCCAACATTGATCTTAATTCGATGCGAGGGTGATTATTTTTAAGTGTGTTTTGATTTTACAGTATTTTTAATTGTACTGTGTTATCACTTTTCTGCTGCCGCCCCAGATTCCTTAGGAGGAAGGGTGGGACAAAAAAATTATCATCAACATCATCATATCCTACCTTCCAAGTTAAGGTTTCACAACATTATTGTTTTTTATTCAATTTGTATACTGCCCTTCATCTCAAGATCCCAGGGTGGTTATGACTAGCATGATCAATATTAATAATATAAAATCAACAAACCTTTTAGAAAATCACCATTTCAGATATTTTTAGGATTGTAAATATAAACTTTTTTTGGAAACGTATGATTCATAACTTAGTATGCCATATTCAGCTACTATTTGACTACTGTATACAGTACAATTCCATTGACTGGGGAGAATCAGTGAACTTGAGAAAGGCATCCTCAGTTGTACTAGACCACCTAAATATTTTATTATCCCCTCTGACACTAAACATTTTAGATGTTAAATGCACAAATTTAATCTTGATTTCTTTGGCAAGACCAGAGTAAGCTTGAGGTTCAGGTGGTCGCTGTCAGTTTGCTTTCCTATCTCAAATTTTAAGACAAGAACGCTCAAGTCACTGGAAATCAGTGTATGTCTGAACGCATTCACAGAAATAAACTCATGCCATTTATCCCCCATCCATGAAACATTTAAAATATACAGTCCATTTTGATTAGCAAATTTCAGCACACATTTCCCAGTGAAATTATAGTACGAGTATCTTTAGATTGTCAACAATACCCAGGCAGTTCCTCTACAGTATACTGTCTTCAGCCTGGAATAACAGTCAGGGCTGTTTTGGGCTCAGTTGCCAGTCCAAGCATTCAGATTATCTAAGACTTGGAAATGCTAAAGGAACCTTGGCTCCTCCTATCTTATTTAACCTATACTATATTTAACCTATAAATTTGAGCCCAGGATCTCCCCATCCTCCTAAATGCACCACTCAAGTTTACATCTTCTTATATACAGAGGATGCCATCTTAATCTCACAAACCTGGTTAGGACTTAGGTAACTATTCCCTGGATTTGTAAATTACTGTAGGGAAGAACGGTTAACTATTAACAATCTGAAAACAAACGTTATGGTGTTTTCTAAAAGGAAGGCCAAATATTCCTGGTTCATGGATGGCTACAGATTAGAACAAGTTGATTGCTACAAGTACCTTGGGATCAGGTTTCATGACTCTATCAAAATGACTTCAGCATGGCAAAATATTAAAGGCCAAAGCACACAAAGTTAGAGCATTACTTAATTTCTCTTCACAAAATGTAGTAAATTATGTTCCGGGAGCCATACAAGCATACACTACAAAAGTTGTGAACCAGATTTTATATAAAATTTCAATCTGGTTCCCTGGGCTTAAATTTTCTCTGTGAGACTGATACTGGGCAGACCTAAACATGTTGTCAGCGCTGCTCTCAATCTGGAAGTTGAACCGAGTTCATTTATCATGGATATATGCCATTATTGGCTCTTAATCTGCTCCACTGCCTCTCCCAGTCTCCAGCATATCCCAATTCACAGTTCTTTTTTGTCTGCCTGTAAATGAGAGTTAATGGGAAATATTTGTGTTGCTATTTTGTCTCCTTTATATCTGCCACCCTCAAACTAAGTGCAAGTCAAATCTATGGTTGAACAGATAATAAAAGATATGGATGTGCAAGAGGTACATGCATCAGTTAATGGGCCATGTTCACTAGGCATGACTTGTTCGCCATAGCTATATTTTCTAACAATACCTAAGTGCAGAACAGCAGCTGTGTTGGCATGTTTTAACATTTTGGCCTTCAATATCCTAGATGGCAGATTTGCTGAACTTGCTTTCAAGGATCAATGCTGTCCTTGCAGTCATTTAGAGCTTGATACTGTCACCTTTTGTTTTTCAACTGTAGGAGTTTGAGAACACACGATTTATTTTCTTATGAGGCAGTGTTCTGGTCAATCCTTAATTCTGAATATCTTCAAGGGGGTTTCTATTAATTAAAAAACAGGTAGCAATATATCTGGATGTTGTAATATCTCCCCAGTCCTGCTATTATTGTTAGTTTCTAATTTGTCATTCATTTTTCTGAGGCTGTGATTTTGTATTTTTTTATATATTTTGTACATCTTTGATGGTTGGTTGATCATAATAGGTTAGATTGATTGACTTAAGACAATAAAAAGACAGAATATAAACAAAAATGCAATTAAGTGGGAAGAAAGCATACTAGCAGAATACAGAAACTACTCAGCCTTATACAGTCTCAAAAATTCTCTGATATTCTGAAGAGTGGCACATAAAAAACCAATAACATAACTAAAGAATCATTGGCATCAACACAGAAGGAGAATAATATTGAACCAACTAAAACACACGCCTAACTGACTTAAGATTTCTTGAACAAGGAGAAAGTCCCACTTCAGAGAACTAGATTTGAATCTTCCAAGCAATCCTTACAAACATAAATGCATAGTATAGTTTGAATCAGAAAATTCTAATTTTGCATTCAAAAATTTGCTGACGCCCTAGCAAGTCATCTAATTCCCCCCCCCTATTGTTTACTGGTGTATTTAAAAAGAATTAAACTGTCAAGCTTGCCTAACACTGTAATTGCAGTTGTGATCCATTCATTTTTACCAATGAGTTTATGAAACATAACATTTTCTGTGGAAAAATGAAGCAATGGAAAAATTGTCTGCAAAATTTTCCACTCCACATCACTGGTTAATAGGCACAGATATGCTTGAGCCTTGTAGCTGTGTACTCCATCCTCAAACCATTGTTTCAAAATCCTGGAAATTACAATTAATTGAAGACTTTCTGAGTTAATCACAGTGGGAAGGGAAGGAGTGGCAAAAGGACAGAACATACAGACTCAAGGCTTGTGAATCCAAGGTGTCCATGTCTAAATCGGGTCAGTTTTTCTTTATATTAAAATTTATCACTGGCCTTTCAAAAAAATCAAGGAAGTTCACAGATATTAAATACACAGTGGTACATAGCACATTGCATTTGTTTGTTACATTCAAAAAAAGTCTGAAAGCAACGTAATAAAATAAAATACCAACAAGCAAAATCAATCCAAAGCTGAAGGGAAAATAAAACAAACAAAACTTTCAGAGCGGCTTACAAGATGCATTTGCAAACAAGAGTTGGCCTAATATGAGATTAATACTAGCATTACACTGTCTGGACAAGTGAAAAGCTCTTCATGTCACAAAGCCAACACCAGGCAGGCCTTCCTGGGAAGAGCACTCTATAGACATGATTAAAAAAAGAATACAGTTTCTCCAATCACCACTTGTCATAGTTCAAGTGGTGGATGAACAAACAGAAAGGCATCAAGGAGGATTTAACACCTGGGCAGGTTAATGGAGAAGAATAGCCCTTATTCCCATACTAGAAATGGGGAGCTGAGACTAAGACACAGCCTGTGTTTGCACATAATGATAAACCAAAGACCTTGATTAAATAAACAATACTATGCATGCACCAGCTAAGAGGCAGGTAAACAAACTAGGAAGAGGAGAGGTTAGCCTTATGCCTGAACCTAGAATTGTTACTTGTTTCTCCCTAACAAATCGCAACAGCTAGCCAACCTTAAACTATGGTTTTTTGTTGGATTACGAATCCTAGCTTGTTAGGGAGAAACTAACCATGATCCCAATTCAGAAATAACACCTTCCTGGTTTGTTTAGCCACTTGCATGACGAGAGGAGCGATGTGGGAGTGATCAAGCTGCATGCCTGCTTCTTCACCCATGGTTCTTGGCTTATTGTTATGTCTGAACACAGTCTGAATTCTTGCCAAAATTTCACAGATTTTAAGTTTCCCAGCTCCGTCACAGGCCTTCACTAACTCTGAAAGTCATCAGAGCCTGTTTCTAGGTCTTCAACCAGTGCTAAGCCTAATAAGCTGAAGACTTCAGTACAAAGTTGTGCCTGCATAGGGCAAGAAGGAATAGAAAAGTGATCCAGCCCCCTCTACTGAAAGAAAAACTGCTAACTGATTAGTCCTGCTATGCTCGAAATCCTAGCCACAACAATCTGTATCACAGCACTCCACAAAATTGTCAAAGCCCAGCAGAATTATTTCTTCCTCCGCAACACCCCCTAAAATCAAAAGAGAACTACGCAAGAGACCTCTAGTGCTATCACGCTCTTTTAACCCACTCTTATAAAAGGCAAGTGCCCATGGCTATCGACCCCAAGGATCTCCGCTACTAAAGCACACACAGTACATATAGCAAAGGGCACTACTACTGCTTGTGATAAAGACACCCCTGAGCTCCATTTGCAAATAAACCACCCCCCCAACACCCGTTTAGAACACCCTACTAAAAGCTGCCCTATTGTCCGCTGCAGGCTGTATTGACTAATTAGAGCTGAACAGGCTTGTGATAATGCTCAGCTCCTGATAAGAATTTCTCAAAGCTTCCTAGGTCGATTTCTTTGGCTCCCAGCCAGGCATGATTACATAGTCATTCCACTACACAGCAATACACAGCCATTCCACTACAGAGCAATGAAGCACCGCAAAGAAGATCAAGCAACCATGCCTGATCCAGAAGAACCCAAATGGTTTGTTCCCCTGCCGCCACACACAAAGGCAAACCATCTCAGTTCAAATATATTTTTAATCACAGGAGCAATCCTTGGTCAGAAAGTCTTTGCCTTAGGCTTGGCTGTCCGCCAGGATGATATAATCATTCTACATCCTGAGGGCTGTACAAAAAAGGAAGGTGCTTGAAACATAAGAACCTGCTAGGGTGACTTGTGCAGTGGAGACCAGAGCCAACTTTGATCTTTCTTGCATCAAACTACAATGACTTGTTCCTGATGAAGGGGCCCGTGGTGCCTACGGTTCTAAGAAAACTCAAGACATGTTTAAAAAAGAATCAGGATTTTCCTCTAAAATAAAATATAAAAAAATTAGTTTTTCATCTGTCTCCACATTTGGTTAACAGACAGATGGAAGTCAGCAAGAACCACATGCTGAGAGCAATGGTGAATTATAGCAATGTTGTGTTCACAAAAAAATAGCTTAGTAGTAGATAATGGGAGCAGGCAAGTGCCCAGTTCAAATCTGGTCTTAGTACACAGGTAATGACGCCTGATCAACTGGCCATAGCTGGTGATAGTTGACATTCTGAATCAACAGTGCTATGGTTTGGCATTATGTGGACAAGCCTGTACTTGCACACATCCTTTCTCCTTCCTTATGTATTCCAGTTCACTGGCAGACCATAGTTTACCATTACATCTGATTTGGACAAACTATGGTTTGTCCACAGAAAGAGGCAAAACTGAATAAATTGGATATATGGAAATAGAGGGCTTAGTGTCCAACCATGGTTTGGCATTACATCTGAAATGACCCTCTAAGGCAGGGGTCCCCCTAAGGCCCGGGGGCCGGATGCAGCCCAATCGCCTTCTAAACCTGGCCTGCAGACGGTCCGGGAATCAGCATGTTTTTACATGAGTAGAATGTGTCCTTTTATTTAAAATGCATCTCTGGGTTATTTGTGGGGCCTGCCTGGTGTTTTCACATGAGTAGAATGTGTCCTTTTATTTTAAATGCATCTCTGGGTTATTTGTGGGGCATAGGAATTTGTTCATATTTTTTTTCAAAATATAGTCTGGCCCCCCACAAGGTATGAGGGACAGTGGACCGGCCCCCTGTTGAAAAAGTTTGCTGACCCCTGCTCTAAGGAGCCATGCACTCCACTTCCTTCTCACACAAGGACTCTTTGCTCTCTCCATTTGAGCCAGGAATGGTTAGAGTGCTATCTCATTCTTACTTACATTTTCAGTAATCATAGTACGGTCCAGTTTGCGACCATGATCAAAAAATATTTTGCAAGGGGCTGTTTGCACAATGCTATCTGCACTGTGCATAGTAAAAATATTGGTGCAGATATCCTGGTAACCAGAGCTATCATTAAAAAGTTTCTGTAGTGATGTGATGGCCTGCATATTGTTTAAAAGTAATGATCACAATTTTAAATAGTTTTGTATTGAATATATTGTTCAAACTGTATTTTGTAAACTGCCTTGGGATATCAACTGACATATGAAACAAAAATTGAATGAATGAATGGATATGTTTGCATGAGAAATCTAACAACCAGGAATGTAAAGATTTCGTGGCACTTTTGTAAAACTATAGCAATAGCAACATCTAAAGCCTTTGGAGAGATCATCTGCCATACTTCTCCTCCTGAAAGCTTCCATCATACCCCCCCAAAGAAGTCATCTAGAACCAGCCAATACAGACTAACCAGTTGCCCTTGTGACATATTCCATCCCCCGCCCCCAGGGTCTCAAACATCTGGTAGTAGGCTTATACTAGGTAGCACAAGCTGGAGGGAGCTATTTTTCAAACCTTTAATATGCAAAGGTCGCAGACAGAACTAAGGCCATCTAGTGAGTTCATGGCTAAACTGAGATTTGACTCCAGAGATCTCCGCCTGATAGCACACTCCGAGGCACTGTGCTACATCAGCTCTAAATGTGTGCTCAACCCCTCAAAGGTTCATTTCCCATCCAAGGGAACGAAAGCCACAGAGGTGAAAGAGGAAGCATTGGGAAAAAGCTGTTCCATACATGCTGCCGCCATGTATGATATCTAGAACCAGCCAATACAGACTAACCAGTTGCCCTTGTGACATATTCCACCCCCCCCAGGGTCTCAAACATCTGGTAAGTAGGCTTATACTAGGAGGTAGCACAAGCTGGAGGGAGCTATTTTTCAAACCTTTAATATGCAAAGGTCGCAAACAGAACTGTACACACAAGTCAGTTTCCATAAAACTGCCCTGTCTAGAGTGCAAGAGGCTCTCCAGTCCAAGCCTGAAAGCTGCAAGCTCTCTATTTCAGATGTACCTGCAATCGCTCTATAAAGGTGGAGAGATGCAGCTGGGAGTAAGTCAGCTGGTATTGCCAAAATAGGGGCAAAAACTAGTGCACATCAAATCTTACTAGGCACTATAGCAGGCTTCCTCAAACTTGGCCCTCCAGATGTTTTTGGCCTACAACTCCCATGATCCCTAGCTAGCAGGACCAGTGGTCAGGGATGATGGGAACTGTAGTCTCAAAACATCTGGAGGGCCGAGTTTGAGGAAGCCTGCACTATAGTAACCAACCTGGGTACTGCCAAATACACTAAGGAACAGGTCGATTTTGCCACACAAAAAATCCATGCATGAATACATGCTATGAGTAAATGCTCTAACACAACAGAAGCAATTTTCTTTTGAGATATGCTCGCTATCTCACCAGCTTCAGTTTAATATAGTCATAAAATAAGCACTGCTCACATATGCAATGAAAAATGAGCATAATAAAAAGTTGCTTATGATCACAGCCCCAAAAAGACATATACTCAGAGAGGCTCTAGTGATATTTCTCACTCCAACAGATCCCCATTAGATGAAGAACTATCACTAACGATTCTAGAAGGGAGCCAGGGGTGGGGAAGGTCAGGAAGGATTTGGTGCTCCATACTTCTACAGCATTTTAGAGGGTTCAAAGTGCTACACATACATTCCCCCAATACTGCTTGCAACAGCTCTGTAAGGTTCACAGAAAGCTGCCTTATAGTGTGGCAAAACCTAGCTCAGTTATTGTCTACACCCTAACTCATGGTGGCTCTCCTGGGTTTTAGGCAGCTGTCTCTCCCAGAGATGCCCAACTCATGGAAAACATGTCCACTACCACTGATTTATGGCCCTTTCCCTGTCAGAAGCTGAAGAACCTGAACTCTCCCCACATAGGACTAGCCATCCACTCTTACCGGTAACTACCGGTACTGAGCTAACTACCAGTATGTCAGGGGTCAGCAAACTTTTTCAGCAGGGGGCCAGTCCACTGTCCCTCAGACCTTGTGGGGGGCTGGACTATATTTTGAAAAATAATGTAAACGAATTCCTATGCCCCACAAATAAGCCAGAGATGCATTTTTAATAAAAGGACACATTCTACTCATATAAAAACATGCCGATTCCTGGACTTAGAAGGCCATTGGGCCACATCCGACCCCCGGGCCTTAGTTTGGGGACCCCTGAGTATGATTATCCACATATTGCAGGCAGGATCTGAGGCCAAGAGAGAGAGAATGGCTTGCCTAAGGCCATCTAGTGAGTTCATGGCTAAACTGAGATTTGACTCCAGAGATCTCCGCCTGATAGCACACTCCGAGGCACTGTGCTACATCAGCTCTAAATGTGTGCTCAACCCCTCAAAGGTTACCCAATTGACCCCAAACCCTCCCTTTGACATTTTTTTCTGGAGCAAACAAGGAAGCAAGGAACTGCCAAGATTTGGCCATGTGTCCGTGGCATGCATACCAAGTGCATTCAGAAGGTACTTAACTACACCCACTTCCCAAGCTTGGTGACTGATTATATGTTCACCCTACTAGCACTGTGCTAACTAGAGGGGATTAAACCAAAAACACCACCTCTTGTTTTCATCCAGAAGAAGGGGGGAAAGGGGCCAGAAACCTTAATAAAGCTTTAGTTGACATGTTAAGGACACAGCAGATTCTCTCTTTCTGGATCTATTACTGGGCCACACTCCCTACTGCCAGGCTATAGCCCTTCCCATGCTTGCTCTGTGTTCTCAGCAAGTGCTTTTGGATGGCTGGAATGTGTCCTTGAACTGAGATAGTTCTTCAATCACCTGGATGGAGAGATTGGGGGGGTGTAACCAACTTTACAAAGGTTAAGCGTCACCTTTTTGTCTCTCACCTCATCCACCACTAGCATGTGGTACCCGAAAGGGGGCCCATTAGGGAAGGGTGCCCTCGAGCTGGAGAAGGTTCTCTATCCTGGCCTAGGGTTTGCCAATCAGAAGGTTGGCGGTTCAAATCCCTGCAACGGGGTGAGCTCCCATTACTCGGTCCCAGCTCCTGCCAACCTAGCAGTTCGAAAGCACGTCAAACTGCAAGTAGATAAATAGGTACTGCTCCGGCGGGAAGGTAAACAGCGTTTCTGTGCACTGCTCTGGTTCGCCAGAAGCGGCTTTGTCATGGTGGCCACATGACCCGGAAGCTGTATGCTGGCTCCCTCGGCCAGTAAAGCAAGATGAGCACTGCAACCCCAGAGTCGTCCGTGACTGGACCTAATGGCCAGGGGTCCCTTTACCTTTAAACTTCCAAAAGTATTCCAGAATTTCTCTTAACAGAGAGCAAGATAACAGGTCACTGCCTGGATACTTGCTGACCAAATATAGAATGCTGTGCAATTCTAATCCTTCAATTGCATACACAATACACTGCCTCAATTTCTGCCCTTGTTCAATCTAAAAACAGCAGCAAAAAACCCATCAGCTTAAAAAAATAGTTGTGTGCAGCAAGTGTACACAAAATGGCTGGATCTTCTATAGAAAGGTTACCAGACTCAGATTCATTAAGGAACAGGAGTATGGAAACTTGACGTCAGAGTTATTCCTAATTACAGAACTCACTAAAGCACGGTCTGTACTTCTGCTGGAACCAAGAGTTACATGTTTATAGTAGTGTTCTAACCCAAAAGTCCATTCACCGGACCAAAACAGAGCATAATGTACACTGTAAGGGACTCTGCAGAGTTCACAATAGCATGAAAACAACTCACAAATAATTGGCATACTTATCAATTGCCAAGTCTACTGATTGCCTTTCTTAACAAACAAACATCAAATATTCCATTGTCAATAATACTCGCATATAGATTTGGATGGGGGGGAGGGGAGGGGGGAGAGCAAGGTACTGTGACACCTTAAAGACAAACAGACATTGTGGTATAAGATTTTGTGAGCTACAGCACATCCCTCACATCTGATGAAAAGAGCTCTAATAAAGAAAAGATTATATACCACAGTAAGTCTGTTCATCCTTAAAGTACCAAAAGACAGTTCTTTTTGCTACAAAAGACCAACATAGCCGCCACCACCACCCTCTAGAATTTGTGCAGAGCGCTACTTTTGCAAGATCATAGTGTGGTCCATCTTATACGTTCCTTTCCAGCCCTGGTGCCCAATTTCCCACAGCCTGTCAAATTGCCTTCTACAATTCTTCCAAGTAACCAAGTCTCTAATACGTTCTGTGAAAAGTGCAGACATTAAAAAAATTAGCATGGAACAGTGCAATTCTGTCTTCAATAAAGGACTAACTCACTAAATCCAGTAAGATTTTCCTGATAGCAATCAGATTTTCCTGTGTAAAAAATGCACACCTCATCAAATGAGAAAACACATCAAGCATGGTAAATAGGTGGCTTTAAAAGACACTCTTGTTACCAGAGCACCATCAACTGTCAGAAAAACAGAAAGCTTATATGTTGTCTAACTTTTGAGTTGGTTCTGAGCCACATTCTGTAGCAACAGAGTGCCCTTCCCACCTTAAAAAAGGGGAAGAATACTTGCAAGAATCTGTTCTTCCTAAGAAGTGCACAAACACAGAAAAGGAACAGTGACTTAATTTGAATGACAATAAAAATTCTTTCAGATTTTTGCCCTGCATACATCTTCTCTCCAAAAAAAGTTGCAGACACTATTACTGCAACCTCACATTTGTGTATCTTATGATATGTACTATAACTCCCAAAAGAACTTCCTATTAACTGCAAATTGAACATCTGATTCCTGCAGATGAAAATATTTGCAAAACCAATACAGTACTTGACTCTTAACTTTCAACCACGGAAGCTTCATAAACTTCCCAAATTAGCGCCTCCATTATTAGTTCAAAGCAATTTTTCCCCTCTGGCCACAAGTGTTATTTATTAAGATTTCCAAACCACTCCATCTATTATAGAGGCAACGATAGCGGACCACCTGGCTATAGTAAAATTGTGCCCTATCCACAAAAACTCAATGATAAAAATTAAGACAGCAAGATGGTAGAAACAGGGCTGGGAAAATCACTGGTTAGCTTATTACCTCAAGCGTCTAAAATCCAAGCATAACACCTACATGCATAATGAAGCTATTCTTTGATTCTGAAGCTTTTAGCACACAGTGCCTCAAGCCTTTGTGGAACAGGTGGGTTAAACATTAAAATGGACAAATAAGACAGAGAGACAGAAACTACCAGTGGTAAGTTCCTCAGGGCAGGGACATGTCTGGGGGAAGAGGACTAGTGTATACAGTTGTGTGATACACCATGTACATTCCTGCCTGAAACCCCGGAGAGCTGCTGTCATTCAGTGCAAACAACACTGAACCAAAGGAGCCAATGGTCTGACTCTTTATTAGGCAAAAAAATTCCTTCAGTAGCACCTTAAAGACCAACTAAGTTTTTATTTTGGTATGAGCTTTCGTGTGCATGCACACTTCTTCAGATACCTTTATTAGGCAGTATCCTAAGCCCCTATTCATTTTCTCAAAAAGGGGAGGGGGAGCTGCTAACACATTCAAATTTCTTAATCTTAAACACCATCCACAAACCAGAGTTCAACACCCACTAAGTATAGGGACGCGGGTGGTTAAACCACAGAGCCTAGGGCTTGCAGTTCAAATCCCCATGACGGGGTGAGCTCCCGTTGCTCGGTCCCAGCTCCTGCCAACCTAGCAGTTCGAAAGCAGCCCAAAGTGCAAGTAGATAAATAGGTACCACTACAGCAAGAAGGTAAACTGCGTTTCCGTGTGCTGCTCTGGTTCGCCAGAAGCGGCTTTGTCATGCTGGCCACATGACCTGGAAGCTGTATACCGGCTCCCTCGGCCAATAACGCGAGATAAGTGCCACAACCCCAGAGTCGGTCACGACTGGACCTAATGGTTACCTTTAAGTATATTGCCTACCAAACACACCGAATTTCATATTTGTCTAAACCCTTCATAGTTATTTAGAAAAGGTCAAACAACATTTGCCAGATATACTGTAAAACTATATTCTCTGGGATAGGAACTCTAGATATTGTTCTTTAAGTTATCCCAAGGAAGAGTAGTTGTTCTCCGCTTGACCTACTATCGGATGGACTCTCAGCTCAGAGAACAACTAGATGCAAAACAGAAGGTCCCAGATTATGATCTTCTGTGTTTCTTTGTTTAAATTAACAGCAGCAGTCCGCTCAGGCAAATTGGGATCATGACTACAGTGCTAGGGATGGAAGGTAAATCCTGTGCCCTTTCCATTTAAAATCATGCAACATCTGTTAAGGTTTCCCCGGGGGCAAATAGTGTATTGTGAGGGGGGTCATGATACAGAGTAAAATCCTGCCCCCAGTGCCACAGTCATAAACTAATGAGAGTGGCAGTTTTATTTAAATTTAATGGAGATTCTAACTCTGCATCACCCATATCACATTTAGTTAAGGCCAGTGTTTCCCTACCTTTTTCTCTCACTTGAAAATTACTGAGGGTCTTGGTGGACCACTTGCAACATTAGCATTAACCATTTTTTTAATACATGACTGGCAGTTTTGATAGTAAGAAACAATATTTGCTTGCAGTATTAAATGTTGTGCCCTTAAGTATTACAGTATTCCAGACTTAAGCAGTTGTACCATCTTATAACAATACCGTGGGTGGGGTGGGGAGGAATCAAATGAAAAAAGAAAGGAAGCTTCACATACTATCCTCTAAAACAGCAAACTCTGCCATCACCTGATTTTTAGTCATAGTGCTTCACTGTCAACACTGATAACAAGCTGCTTGCAACATCTTCTAACAGTCATTTTTAACAACATGGAAACTATTGGCAGAAATTACAAAGAAACCCTTTTCTCCTCCCCAAGGTATTCTCCCTTTCCACGCTTCCTCTGAAGCACTAGAGGTAGCCAAACATCACTCCAGGCCAGCTGTGGAATCCAGTGCTAAGGTGACATGGGAGAAATTCATCTCTTGAACCTCTGGTGGGCCAATGCAATAAGCTCACAGTGCAATCCTATGCATGCCTAGTTAGAATTAAGCCCCAAAGAATTCAATCAGATCTACTTCCCACATCAGATCTACTTCCCACTAAGTGTGCGTAAAACTGTAGACTTAATGTTCTTTTGAGAACTATATTGAGATAATGGAGACTGTACATCAGATCATTCCCAATATAACCACATCTGACTCTTGATTTAGAACCTAGTCCCATTTTAGAAACTAGTATTCAATGAAACACCATTTGTGATAAAGTTTATTGTACTATATGACTTATACCAGTTTTAGACTTTGAATAAAACACCCCGGTTCTTCTACCACATTTAAAACATTGCAGCAGTTTTTACTCAAAAGAGAATGAGTGTGAGAGAAGGCACCACACATGGCCCAGGGTTCAAATGCCTTAGGCCAGTCACACACCCAGCCAATTTTGGTGAAGATAAACTAAAAGGATTGCATGTAGATCACCTAGAGCTCCTTAAAAGAAGGTTGAGACACAACGACATCAATTAAATACAAAACAAGAGCATAAGAAGCATCAGACCAATAGTCCATCTAACTGCTTTTCCATGGTGGCCAACCAGACACTTCTGAGAAGCCCACAAACAGAAAGTGAAGATACACAAGAAAGAACCTTGAAATCAGAGAATAAAACCTATGGAGAAACAGCTAAGGCCGCACAGACATTCTCCTGCTATCAAAGTAGTCAATACTATGTAGGAATAACTACACAAATTTCACATTTCACGAGTTCCCTGTGAAAATAAACTAAAAGTATACCTTTATTCTTCTATCACTTTAGGCTGGATCACACATCCCTTTTTTCTTGCACACAAGCTTGGACACAGACACAATGAAGCATCACAGCATGTGAACTGGTTAACAGAAGCAGGAGCAATCCCCGAGATAGTAGCTGCTTTTGGGGGTGGGTGGGAAATGTTATACCAAAAAGTTGCCAGTGACTATCTTCATGGACTTCGTACATTGTATTCCACCAGGGGAACAGAAGCACACTAGTGGCCAAAAACAAATCAGGAGTCAGGACTGCTCACAAGTAAGTGAAAAATATTGTTGTGCACCAACCTTTTAACCTCTGCTAGATGTAGGTGCAGTTAACTGGTTACAAACTCAATATTATTGGTCACAGAACAGGCCCCAAGAGTGAATATTATATAGTGTATTATCAACACTATAAACCAGCCATCCCCAAACTGCGGCCCTCCAGATGTTTTGGCCCACAACTCCCATGATCCCTAGCTAACAGGACCAGTGGTCAGGGATGATGGGAATTGTAGTCCAAAACATCTGAAGGGCTGAAGTTTGGGGATGCCTGCTATAAACCATGGCAACCCAAGGCCCGTGGGCCAGATCCGGCCCAATCGCCTTCTCAATCCGGCCCGCAGATGGTCCGGGAATCAGCATGTTTTTACATGAGTAGAATGTGTCGTTTTATTTAAAATGCATCTCTGGCTTATTTGTGGGGCCTGCCCGGTGTTTTTACATGAGTAGAATGTGTGCTTTTATTTAAAATGCATCTCTGGGTTATTTGTGGAGCATAGGAATTCATTCATTATTATTTTTTCCAAAATATAGTCCAGCCCCCCACTAGGTCTGAGGGACAGTGGACCGGCCCCCTGCTGAAACAGTTTGCTGACCCCTGCTATAAACCTATTTGAGTTTTTTACACTGAATACAAAGCATGTCTCTCCTCTGATAATCCTGGGAACTGTATTCGGGTGAGGGTACTAAGAATTATTTTAGTACCTTATCAAGTCACTCACAAAATTGCAGTTGCCCTGGTTCCCTGTGTAGATATGCTTTCATTGTTTTGTTCACGGAAGTAGTCAAACAGCATAAATTGGGCAAATGAGAAGAGATTCTCTTTTACACCTAATGAATATTCATTTTGCATTTTAATAAGTTACAATGTTTTTCACTGCACAGGTAAGGTTGTCAACCTGCTTTTCTGCTTTCCTGTCAACTTCAAATATTTCACTTTTAGGTTTTGGCAGTATTCTGTACCTACAAATCCCAGCCCTTCCCCACCTACCTCATCTTCTTATGAGCCTTTCCCTTTGGATTTGTTTTCCAACTAGCTTGCTTTGCTGGATACAGCCATCTTTAAGTCCCCTTATTTTTCCAATAATGAGAGATACTCTGAGAGAAGTACACTAGAGCAGTTAAGGTGGAAATGGTTGTGTGAACAAGGGCAAACATTCTTCTGTTCCAGGACCCCTGCAATTCCTACTGGCTCAGGTGGCAGCTGCTGTCAGATGAGAAAGGAGGGTGTTGGCCCTGTTCCTTTGCCTTTAGAAGCTAGGGAGGGGGAGGCAGTCCCACTGACTCCTTGCCCTGCCCCATCGGTCCCACCTCCGCTATTGGCAGCAGACCCACACCCCTCAGAGAAGAGCACACCTCCCAGTGCACCAGTCTTGTCGGAAGAAGTTGCATTGTGTGTGAGCATGCCATGCCTCACTTTTAAAATCTGGCAAGAGGGAATTGACCGTTTGTCAAGAGGTCTTCATAGCTTTCATCCCGTCTCAGACCCCTGATTCTATTCTTGAACTACATAGCCATGCCTTTGGCAATCTGTAGCTTGACCTAAACTGTTGAAGCCTTGAATAAAGCTTCCTTACTTTCTCAGACAGTAAAGAGATTCTGTTGTACTATTTGGGACGGAAGCTTGACAGCCACTCCCACAAAGTTCTCTTATTAAGCTTGTTAATTAGAGTTTGCCACTAAAGGTATTAATTTGTTAAAAATGGAGCACAGAGGAAGAAACAAAAAAACACAGATCGCATGAAGTTAATATCTGACTACCCAGACAGAACTGAGAATTACCCATTTTAGAAAGCAAATTCACCGGGAGGAGAAACACCACCATTTTCTAACTCTTGACAATGAATGCCTTATTTCAGCACCTGTATCAAAAAGCGAACAAGAACCTCTGCAACAGATGATAATATATCTATGCAAAGTGAGAGCTGGTGTAAAGGAATGGCCAAAGGCAACTCCACTCATGACAACTGCTGCAGGTAACAGTGCGAGACCAGGGTCTTCTTGTTACTCGTTTGCCGCATCTGTGCACATGCATCTTTAAACACCCATGCACATGTTTCTGACATACCTAAGCTAATGAGGATCTCCACAGAGATATATAAAAGCATGTACAATGCCCTCACTTTATGGGTTTGCTTTGAGCAAGAAAACAAAACAGAAACTGACTGGTCTCCTGTAGCACATCTTCATGTGTAGAGCTACCCTAAGAGGTAGGATGTCCTTCGTTCCAGTTTCATCTCAGGTAGGAACTTGCTTTGGTTGGCCTTAAGCAATGCACTGTTCTCTCAGCCTAAGCCTGCCCCTCCTATCAGCAATATAATACTGGGTTGCTATAAGGATTACTGAGGCAATCTACAAAAAGCACTTTGAACATTATGGGAAAGGACTACAGCAGGCACGTCCAACAGGTAGATTGTGATCTACTGGTAGATCACTGGACCTCTGTGGTAGATCATTGGCTCCTCCCAAAGAAGCTCAACAAGTTTTGCTCCCCTCAAAAAAGCTCAACATTTTTGCCCTGTACCCCTAAAAATTGGGCCTTCCTCTTCCTAAAAAGCTCAACAACTTCAACCTGAACCCCTAAAAAATGGGCATTCTTCCTTCCTGAAAAAACTCAACAGCTTTGACCTGAACCCCCCAAAAGGGGGTAGATCACTGCCAGTCTTTAGCTCTGTGAGTAGATCACTGTCCCTTGGGAGTTGGCCACCCCTGGACTACAGTATATAAACTTCAAGTCTTAATTGTATCCAATTCTGGGCAAACTGCTTTTTAAAAAAAAAAAATCCCAGGGGAAAAAATATCAAAACATTCCCTGTTTCTCTGCATATGAAACACCCTACTTTTAATGGGGAAGATAGTTCTGTTATATTGAAATAACAACCGGAATCTGTGGACTTCTTTCCAACTGCAGCAACACCAGGAACTACTAGAGACATCCTCAAGTGCCATGGCCCAGCATTTTAACTGTCCACTTAAGTATTTAAAAGCCAAGCTCATCACCATGGCATTCAAGTGCCTCCAGGGTTCTGCCTGCACTAAGTTTATTATTAATCCAATGACTACCCCCTTCAGCCGTTATTAAACACAATTTGGCAACCAGTTACAGTGTCAGCAGTGTTCAATACCCAATTTAGAAAGTGCAATTGTCCTACAGCAGAGCTGGCTGGCCATTGCTCACTGAACAGTTCTGGTTTCCAAGAGAAGGGATATGTTTCTAATCCTTGGCCCTTCAAGTCTTCCTTTCCAACCCCACAGAAAATGTCTGTACAGAAAGGCTTGTTGAAGGCTTTTATTTCAACAAGCATATCCCCAAAAGAAAAGGCTTCCCACTCCTATCCCAGAATGATGCTGAAAGTATTGTCCTCATGTAAAGAAAGGTTTGATCAAAAGTAAAAGGAACATTGAATATGTCAGGCCCAACAAGATGGTATGAATTAGCTGAAGAGCATCAGCCAGGCAAAACTGGAAGGCCCTCACCATCCATAGGGCCATTTGCAGCCCACATAACAGAGCAAGCAACAACCAATCCACTGCTTCAGCATAAATGTTTACCAGCTCCCATCCTGAGAATAGAAATAAAATAAGACAAAATTCTGCTTCAAATTAGGTCAGATTGGATAACTTAACTCCAGGACAGACCACCTGTGTTGATGGAGAAAGCACATATTATTTGGATCCAGGTTTCAAATTCTCCCTCAAGTCATGAAGCTCAATGGACAGGCCTTAGATAAGCCATACTGTCTCAGCCTAGCTGAGCCTATAGCACTGTGGGAAAGCACAGAAGCTGTAAAGCTATTTATGTGCATAGAACAGGATATACACTGTACTGTTAACCACAAAGTTCCCACAGAAGCCATGATTCTTCCCTGAACCAAGGACACAATTCACATTCTTGGTAGCATCCAGATGCCCAGATGAAAACGCAACATACACAAGTACTTACATGAGGTTAAGAGGGAGATTACATACTATGAAGCAGTCTCTCTCCAACGCCAGGGGTTGCCTGGAGGTGGCATTAAACAAATCCAGAGGTGACAAAAGGAAGAGGCGCTTGTGTACAAAATCATATCTTTAGAAGCTATTTCATATGAGGAATGGGCAACATGTGGCCCTCCAGATGCTGCTGGACTTCAACTCCCATCATTCCTAGCCATCATGGCCACAGGTCAAGGATTATGAATGCTGTAGTCTACCAACATCTGGAGGGTCACAGGTTGCCCACTTTTGCTATAGATCAGGCATCCCCAAACTGCGGCCCTCCAGATGTTTTGGCCTACAACTCCCATGATCCCTAGCTAACAGGACCAGTGGTCAGGGATGATGGGAATTGTAGTCCAAAACATCTGGAGGGCCGAAGTTTGGGGATGCCTGCTATAGATCATAATAGTTGCAAAATGGGTAAGGAATCCAGACAAGCAATCTCCTTAAGTATGGTCTCAAAGGTGACACCTGAGCTAAATTTGGCGATCCATTCCATCACTAACGAACTCATATTGCCAAGTGCAAGGTGTGAGTCCATATACAGGATGCCATTCTATAACAACTGGAAACAAGCAGAGAGGGGAGCACAGATAATGAGAGGATAAGTCTATGGCAGCGGGTTACCCATAAAACAAGCATGCCTGAGGCTAATTCAGGCCCACCCATGTGTTCACCAGGGATTCAATAAGTCTCCTGGTTTTCTTGGCAACCTGGAATAGCAAGAAAAGAGGAATGAGAGAGGCATGTGAAAGAAAGAACCTGGCTGGCTGGTGAGCCGTATCAGGCTGGATAGATCATGACTTACACAGGTGAGGCTATCCTGGATCGGGAGGTGGTAGAGCCCAAGAGATCTATGGAGCAACAAGGAAAGTTATGCAGCTTCCAAAGCTTTCTATGCTGACGGGGGCTTCTGCCACTACACCAACAGAGCTTGCACCCAACAGAGAAGCATCTGATAAGACCCCAAAATGTTTGAGAAGTGCTTGTCTGGAATAGCTGTCTCATGAGTAAGCCTTTGCCGTTTTATAGCCCTGGCTAGGCTGACTCTCCCATAACAACGGTGAGCTCATGAAACGGAGAGCAAACAAGGATGTGTCAGTCCCACACTATGCTCTTGGCTTTTTAAAAATTCACACTGATACAATCTTGAATGTAGGAGCCTGGAGCTGTATATTACGATGTAGAAGGAGACTGAAGAGCTGCACACCTTCCTCTCGCTGTCAGGTATCAGGAGGAGCAGTTTCCAGTAGGCAGCCTGCATACCCATCTAGTCTCTCAACAGAAGAGTTTCAGATGAATTCCTTATAGGTTTTCCCAGTATATTAAAAAGGGTGGAGTGGTGGTTTAGAACCAATATAGTCTTCTAGTTAGTTTCAAACTGCGGCTAGAGCCTCAGAAAAATTTCTACCTGACAGAGCACAAGTTGCAGTCAGCTACTTATAAACTTCACAAACTTCTGCAAATGGAATAGAGAAGGGGAGTGGGGGAAGACAGAGAGAGTAAACAATGAATTCCAAATGATTCCCTCTATGCAAGATTCCCTCCTGCATGAACTATGGTTTTATTAAAATGATCCAAATTTGAAATCAGATCCTCCCATATCTAAATCCCAACCAGATATTGTTTTTCCCTTCTAGTTCTTTAAGCCCATAAAAGGAAATCTGAATGCCAATCCAGACAACTTGATTACTCAAGCCACTGAACTGACTGAATTTTTACTTCAGTGTAACTATCTCAGCGTAAGAATAGCAAACTATGGTTTGTGTCATACACCAGTCAGTAACTGAGGCACCACATGTGCAAAGTCTTCTTCTGTATGCCTATAGTGGCTACCAATTCTAACCACAATTGCAAGAGCCCCATCGTTTTAGCCATCCTGTTTCACTGTATTCAAACAATGAGAGACCTACCGCCTCACTTGTGTGGGCAGACATATACCCCATTGCTGAGGGCTAAGAGTTGTGGGTAACAGAAGTAGATCAGGGTGAAGCAGCCAAGCCAAATAACAAGGAAAGAAAAGTGCCTGGCAGCATTTATTTTCTTCTCCTGCTTTGGTTGCTCAAGAAAGAAACCGGTGTTGCCAGAAAGGTGTGTAGGGGGCAACAGCACCCTCTCCTTCTTAAAATCACAGGGCAAGGAGAGGGGAGGAAGGCAGCTAGCCAGGAGATAGACCTTAAGAGGTTCTCAGAACAAATAGCCAATACAAGGTCATAGAGGCTTCTGTGAATACTGTGACTTGTACAGAGGGTGGCAATTGTTTTCTATACAAGGTAATCAACAAAGTTTTATTCAGAGCAGAACAAACGAAATGTGTGGTCCTAACCGCCAGGTTCAGTAATTCCAGTGCAAGTAAAACAAAGTTGAAAACTTAATTGAAAACTTAAGTTGTCTGTCATTTCTACAGGTAGGACAGTAGTATCCCATCTTCCAGTGAGACAGCCAATTAAGGAAAAAAGCCTGGATACACAACACCTAAGACAGAGAAATATGAACCATTTTGTGTACAAATTTAATAATCAAACAGAACTCTCCGCCAGTATTGCCAGAAGGTTTCAAGAAAAACCCAGCACTACTGAGAACAGGGTCACATTTAGTTTGACAAAAACAAGATTGAAGTTTACACAAATGTGTCAAACCGAGTTTTACAGTAGGCACAGGAATTAAGTTGAGCTATTTTTACAAAGGAAGAACAAAAACAATTTATCAATCTGCCATTTGGCTGCATTCTTTGCTAAAATTTCCATATGTTTAAACTTTGAGATGATCATTTTAATCAATAAATAGTAGCTCAAGCGTCATAATTTTCCCCTCCATGAAAACCATATTTCTATAACTACCTCTGCAGTAGCAAACAAAACATTTTGGGATAATTCTCATGGGATTTGCAAACTTTTCCATTCAGAACAATTACGGCGCACACAGGCAAAAGTGAGCTCAGCTACAATTAAAGTTGTCAGACCATGTTTAACTACATCTTAATCTAATCCATTTTATTTTATACAATCCTGCATCTGGATCTCATTTCCTGAATTCCTGTAGGTATTCTGGGTCACTCTTACAAACCCTTTCAAGTAGAGAAAGTTCAGCCAAGTCTACCTTAATCCAAAACTTTTTTAAAAAAAATACATTGGAAGAAAAAGAGCAAAGCAAGGAGATATTTTACCCTATCTCCTAATCCTTCTGGAAATCAAAGAGCACTAGTATTTTCCATCAGACAATGGACAGTAGTTAAACAGCACATTACATCTGTCACCCCCAGAGTACTTTTCAAGGGTTAAGCACTTCAGTTCTTGTAAAGCAACACAATCATCACCCCCCAACAGCTGCCCAAAGTTTTTCTATAATTTCTCAGAGCAATATACACCTTAATACACACACACCACCTTTAACTCTACTTCAGCTATGCCAAACATCTCTGTAAGCATTACTTCCGGCTCCTTCAGCTCTCAGCTTCAACAGGGACATTGGCTGAGCAGACAGCAGGGGATAGAAGAAAGGGAGGGGAAAGACCAGCTTTCTAGCCAAATTAATTTTCACGTCAGGCACTTAAAGAGGCTGGACACAATTTCCCTGGTACAGATCAGCCAATCCATACTGCAAGAGAACATTGATCGACAGGGAAGGCACCTATTAATTTGATGGTGTTTCCTGCTTGGCAGTGGGTTGGACTGGATGGCCCTTGTGGTCTCTTCCAACTCTATGATTCTATGATTCTAATTTGGCGCTCTTCCCCCTTTGCCGTTCATATATATATATATATATATATATATATATATATATATATATATATATTATAATATAAATAAATATTACACACACCTGAGCTGCTTTATGGAACAGTACATCTGCAATCTCATCAGGGAAACACACACCCAAACAAGGCAAGAAATGTTTAGCATACTTGTTCATTCTCTCCCTCACCCTTCTAATATTACTCCTGAGCATGTTTTAAAAAATAAATAAAGGCAGAATAAGAGTTAACACACTGAAAGTCTTGACGTGAAAGGGTGAGGATGGATATTGTTGTGGAAATGGCCGTTCCATGGCCAGTCAGCCAGGCCTTGTCAACACCACTAAGGACTACACAGAGATAAGGAGGTAACATCAGCCTTTATAGCCCCCAAAACAAATCAGCATGGAGCCCAAATTCCATGCAGGATGACAGCAAACAAAGGAGTAACTACCATACATTCAGGTGTGGGGTTGCCTAAATACACTGCAGGTAGCCAGGAGCTTCTACCCCATGTAAAATAAAAGTAAGTCATATCCCCAAGCAAACCCAAAGCCAGAACTAGAGAGAGCGATGGGGACTTTGCATAGACACCTTTCCCGAAGCCAGACAGGTCTTCTGGAAGACAAAGGACTTCCTGACATACCCACCACTGCCATCACTGACACCAAGAGCAGGTCTCTCATCCACCTCAACCAAGACTTAAAGGAGCACCTCCCCTTATTCTCCCTGGATACCCAGCATCAGGTTCAAAACCACAAGAATGGGGAAAGAGGGCTGGGATGCAAACGAAGGGGAGGAAGAATTTGGGGAGGAAGAGTTTGGGGAAATGGGGAAATACACACACACACACACAGATGTAAAATGTCTGAAGGGGGAGAAAGAAAAAAAGGCGGCCATGCCTGCCCAGGTGTGAAGTGACACAGAATCCCTTTCTCCAAACTGCAAAAGGGAACACCAAGACAGTACAAGTCCCTTTAGAAATGGAAAGGGGAACCTGTGTGTGAGGAAAGAAATTCACAAGAACTCACACACAACATCAACAACCCCTACACTTGAGGGAAATGGAAAGCAAATGGGAACAGCGCACCACTGGCCCCAAAACTGGAGGACTCAACAGGAAGTGTATGGAACTAAGAAGCTCTCATGATGACACTAGCATCTCCTTCTCCCTGCAAAACCTTAGATGACAGAAAAACATGGGGGGTTCCAGATCAACCCTTCAGGCCTCAGCTAATAAATGGGTTTTAAAAAGGGTGCCACCCCATCCTCAAAGACAAACTACATAGCAGCAGGAAGGTGGTTCCTTCAAGAGACTGAAAGGATCCCCACTCCATCACCTTCAGGATGGTGGTGGGATCCAGTTAGATGAGTTTGATGGGCTAAGTTCCTGCGTCCTACCCTCATTCAGATCCATCAAGTACAGAGGGAAGAAGCAAAGGATCCCCCATAGCAAGCTGACAGGATTAAACAAGTCTTCCCCTGACCTTGGATGCTCTCCCTTCCCTCACATGCGAACAAGGGAGGAATAATTTTACCACCCACCCTAACTTTTTAAAAAAGCAGCTTCCCCCAACTATGTGGGTGGGAACAAATAAGGAGAGCAGACATCCCTATGAGGCTTGTGAACCCCCTTTTAAAACAAAACTGGGGATAAGACTGAAAAGAGAGCCTCACGAACACAATAATTAGCATTAAGCAATGTATACCCCTTTTAAGAACCTACATAATTTGTAAGAGGCAGGCCTAGTTTCTCCAAGAAGGAAGCCAATTAATTCACAGCCTCGTACCCTCCCATCTGGAAGAATTGGGGGGAGGGAGAAACTTGAAATCCTAGAGCCCATTTGATAAGGGGGGGGGGGCAGAAGAGAGAAATTGACAGAGTGAAGAAACTAAATCTATCATTAGATAAACCTCACTCCTTTCCAGTCACACGCACTAGCCTAAATATAATCAGAAAATGATGATGTGGGGGAGGGACATTGTTGGTCAGAGCCTCAACCATACAGTAGAGGCAAAAGAGAAATGGGGTTCCCCACCCACTGCAGCCCCAAGTTACTGATATTGGGGGGGGAGCTATTTTCCTCCACCCCTCATTTTCCTCCTTTCCCAAGCCAGGATCAAAAGTCCTTCAAAGTTTCCCACGAGCTTCAAATTTAGTGTGCAAATGCGGGGGGGGGGGGGTGGAGAGGGCAAAAAATATTAACAACAGAAGCAGAAATATTTTGCTGGGGTGGGGGGGAAGTGAGAAACTCACATACAGACACGGTCCATTTCTGCAACATTCTCCCTGCCTCCATGAAACTGGGTGACTGGCTAAGGAGGAGGGGGAATTGCCTGGGGGGGGTAGAAAAGAAGGAGGGGGTGTTGGTGCAGAAAGGGAGAACATGGGAAACCCACCCCATGTTGGAGGTTATTTTTACATCCCTCCTTAAAGAACTAGGGGACTCTCAAAAAAGCATGGGGTTTATTATTGGTGCTGGTTGAGTTTTATCGTGTGGGGGTACACAAAAGCATTAAAAAAAAACCTCAGGAGGGGACACACATACATTTCCAAGCATGCACACCTATTTTGCTGTTTTCTTGCATGTCTCAGTCCCTCTGTATAAAACTAAGGAGCTGATAGAGGGGGAGCATTACTGAAAGTAGGATGAATTTTTGTTTTTGTGGAGAGCAGGATTTTAAAATGATAAACAGCAGACATCCATATGCACAAACACACATATTTCCCTCTCCTTTACACCCTATAAAACAGTTAAGCGGGTATGGAAGAAGGGGAGAGATTAAAAACAAAACAAGAGAGCCCACACACAAAACTTAAACCAGCTAACACCTCCCCCCTTTCCGAAACTGTTCAAAAAGATAGAGGGGGAGGAAGAATTAAAGAAGAGTGTTGTTTGGGGGGGGGGGGTTGCAAAAACAATTAAGAATCGGGAAGAATGGCACGCATACATACACCAGCCTATTACGACGATCTTTCCTCTTTCTAAAACTAAGAGACTGTTCAAAGAGACTAATGGCAGGCACAGAGGGGGGGTTCCGCTGGAGGTGTACGGTTGCGGAGGGGGGTGCGCGCAAAAATCATTAAGGATCAATAAGGGAGCACATACAAGTTATTTAGTCCTCATTCTCTTAAAAGTAGAATGCTTGTCACAGAGAGACTTAGTAGCAACAGAAGTGGGGAAAGTGTTAGGAAGTAGAAGGGGTTTTTTTGCGGGGGGGGGGGATGTTGTAAAACGAATTAAGAAACAAGAGAGTTATCCCTCCTTACAGCTTCCAAAACTGTTCAAAAAGAGGTGGTGGCCCAAAGTGGGGGATGTTTTTTTTTATAAAAAAGTGTGGGCTTTTTTCTTTCTTTTTTAGAAAGGAGAGGGTTAGAAAACAACTAGCCCCTTCGGCACCCAAAGCAACCCTAAGCTTTCCCCACCCCCCTCAAATAAATAATAATAAACATAAACCCACCATCCTCATTTTTTGTACTCTTGTTTATAAAACTGGGGCGAGAGAGAGAGACGGGGGAAAAGAGGATACTAAAGAGGAAGAGCGCGACTCTGTTTCGAGGAGGGGGGCCTTTGGGGTTGGGGGTCCCTGTGCCAAAGGGCAAGGGGGGTGGGACGCGGAGGGGTGGGGGGTCCGGCGGCCCAAGATCGGGGCTCCCCCATCCCGGGACAAGTCGCCCCCCGAGGAGGAGGAGGCGGCGGCGGCGCCATCTTGTTGGGATCGATGAATTGAACAAAGAGGATCAATTTCCGATCGCGGCGGCGGCGGCAGCGGCGGCGCCGGGCTTATCGATGGGAGGGAGGCGGCGGGCGGCGGGGAAGCGGGCAGGGGCGGCCGGGCGGGATCCAGCCTTCCTCTGAGGAGGGCGACGGGGAAAGAAGGGGAGCCCAGGGGAGACGGAGGAGGAGAAGCCGACGCCGCTTCTTGACGGGACATTTGGGTTTTATTTTATTTTTAAGCGGGTGGGGGGTGGGTGGGAGGCAGGTTCCCTTTTCTCCTCAAGGAAAAGGAGAAAACGGCGGGAGGGTGTGAGAGAGAAGAAGAAAAAAGGGGGACACGCAAACGCACCATACGCACCTCAAGGGGAAAGCGGGGAAAGGGGTGGGTGGGGGGAAGAGATATAGAGGGGGGGCGAGGGTGGGGTGGGGGGCCCGGACGGGAGAGACCCACCCGCGAGCGGACCCCGGAGCCTGACCTGCAGCTGCTGTAAATCAAAGCGCTTCCAATATTGAAACATCGATCCCACATTGGCCGCCATCTTGAGACATATTGAGACAGAAGTGAGCGGCGGATCGAGCGAGGGAGAGAGAGGAGAGAGAGAGAGAGGGGAGGGAGGGAGGGAGGGAGGGAGAGGGGGCTGGAGAGCGCACGAGGAGGAGGAGGAGGGAGCCGGAGAGAGAGAGGCAGGCAGGCGGGCAGGCAGGGGGAGAGAAGAGGGGAGGGAGGGAGCGATACACAGAGAGAGAGGGAAAAAAAGGAGGGAGGCAGGCCGGCAGCAAAGCGGAACGAGGCGAGGGCGGGCGGAAAACCCGGACAGGAGCGGCAGCGGCCACTCGAGGCTCGCGGAATGGCCGACCCGGCGGCTGGCATAAGGGGGAGAGAATAAAATAGGAACACACTCATATATGTATACTGTGTGTGTGTGTGTGTGTGTGTGTGTGTGTGTGTGTATATATATATATGTGTGTGTGTGTGTATATATATATATATATATATATGATTTCATTGTAATGGTAACGGTGCAGAGAAAACGAAACTTGGTGACAAAAAAGCGTTTACGACGATATAGATTGGGTTTCTTTTAATGTATATATTATTTGATTTTAATAATAACGCTGCAGAGAAAACGAAACTTACAAGTTGGAAGACTACATATATATATATATATATATATATATATATATATATATATATATATAATATTTGATTTTAATAATAACCGTGCAGAGAGAACGAAACTTACTGACAACTCGGAACACACACATGATTTTAAGCATAATGATGCAAATTCGGATTCAATAGGACTATAAGAAAATATTTTTCATTTGAATGATAAAGCAACAGAGAAACAAAACTTCACTGAAGTAACACACACACACACAAAGGCACACACTGATTTATTTTTATTTTATTTGTGTGATTTTAATAATAATGGTACAGAGGCATAGAACAGTGAATTTAGAATTCACAGGGGCTTGTTGTTCTACTTATTTTATTTTTACATTTTGTAATAGGCTAGTTTCTTTCCGTTTTTTTTCTTTGCAGAAGAGCTGCTGCGACATGCTCTTTTTTTCTCCTGTAGACTTTTAAATGCTGTTATTTGCGCCTTGCGCAAAAAGGGAGATAATATACAAGTAATATGCAGATAGAAAAATGTCTGTGACATGCGGGTAATAATGTTGTGTCGATCAAATGATCAAGCTTATCAGCCAGTCTAGATAAAGGTTATAGCGAAAAATAATAGGTAATGTTTTTTATCAGCGCAGTCCTAGACATGTCTCCTCTCCTCAGATCCATAATGGCGAACACCTTCGTCTGCCCCAGCTGCAATAAAACATGTCTCTCCTGTATTGGTCTCTACAGCCACAGCAGACGCTGCAACTCTCCAAAGGTTTGGCTGATAGCATACTCCATTGTCTCTTGAGACAGACAGATGCCAACAATAACTTCCAGGTAAATGTTTGTGCATATGTAGCATGTCAGCCTTGGTCCTGGAAGGCCAGGGTTCAAATTCCCGCTAAGCCATGAAGCTCTCAGCCTAACTTACCTCACAGGATTGTTGTGGGGAATAGATGAGGAGAGGGGGAGAACCATGTACATTACCTTCAGTTTTATGTCTTATAATGGATGAGAGCTATAGTTACCTTAATCTTAGTTGTGCAATCCTATTCCCAAATACCTGCAGGCATGCCATATATTTAAAGCACACACACACCCCAAAATACTGGGAACCACATTTGGTTAAGGGTGCTGGGAATTATAATAATAATATCTTTATTACGGTCATAGACCAGCAAAGGTCCTGGGAATTGTAGTTCTGGTGGAGTTAAACTATAGTTCCCAATAATCTTTACAAGGGGTGGGCTTTGAATGTAAGGTGTGCCTGCAGCCTAAATCTTGGTGAGTTTGATGGGATTTGCTTCTATATAAGCAGCTATAGGATTATCACTCTTAACACACAACCTTGAAGTAGTCCTCCCAGCGCTATTTTGATAATGGTGGGTAGGAGAAAAGGTTAGAATATAATGACCATGATGAGCCAGGAATGTATATTTTCATTAAGTTATGGCAAGGCAGACTAAACAAGGGGCAAGGGAACCAGGGTCACATGGGAATGCGCATGAGAAATCACATGGCATCACAGCATTTTAGAATTGGATGGAAACTTGGAGGTCCTTTAGTTCAGGGCAGTGGTGTTGTGGCAAATTCAGGATCCCTTCATGAAAGGCACAGCCCCTCATAATCACAGCCCCTTCTAAAATTATGCAACTTTCTATACAACAGTCTTAGAATCATGCAATGATAACATTTGAGGATGCATTGCAATGATCAGCGCAGATCTCCATGTGTTTGCCTTTTAGCTAGATCTACCATTTTCTGGGCATGTTCACGTGCAAGTGTTTCGGAGAGCTCCAATATCTTATTTCTGAGTCGCTTGAGGTTGTGTTTTCCTAGCTTGCACCCCATTCTCTTGAAACTGAAGCTCCTTGTGCTTTCTGTGTTCCTAAATGCTTAGTTTTGGAGCATACAAAACTCTTTCTGCACTCCTTCTCCAGAGTTGCCATAGGAGCCTGTCCTCAGTGGCCGCCTCACCTCCTTTCACTCCAATTGGCTCCAGTCAGCACAAAGGGTGAGAAGACCTCTTCTCCGTGGCTAGAATGCTCCCCTTCCATGCTGATTGGGTGGCTCTGAAGATTGGCATCCTGCTGCAGAAATAGCAGTAGGTCTTCAGCTTCCCCCAACCCCAGACCTCTGGTCCAGGGACCTCTAGATGTTGGATACAACTCCCATCATCCTTGACCACCAGACCTTGCAGTTTGCTAGCTGAGGCTGATGGGAGTCGGAGCTCAACAAAAACTGGAGAGCCACAGCTCTCCCACACATTTAATCCAAATTCCTCCTCAGTGCAGGAATTTCCTTCTATGCAGAAGCTCCCAGGTTCAGTCCTGGGCATCTGCAGCAAGGGCTAGGAGAGATCTTGGTCTTGAATCCTGGATCGCTGCTGCCAGTCAGGTTCAACGATGCTGAGCTAGATAGATCAATGGTGTGACTCGGTATATAAGGCAGTTTCCTCCCTTTTTGACACGGGGAACATCCAACAATGCAATTGTTCAGCAGATTTCAGGAGTAGTGAAGAAGGGCTATGCCACAGGATTCTTCTGCCGTATGAAGCAACAGCATAGATCCATGGCCAATACTGGGAAATGCTTTGGGGCTGTATAAGGATGTTGAGCAATGGAACGCATCCAGGAAAAACCACAGGATCTGTTTTCCTGGAGGCTTTTAAGATGAGACAGGATGATCATCTATCAAATATTCCTAAATTCTGGGAATTATTTAATTGCAAGCAGTGAGATCTCTCAATATGATTCAGTGATTCAGACCTGAAAGTCACGAAACCTAAGGAACGGAGAGAAATCAGTTAAAGATAGAAGTAGGGTGTTGTTATCTGATTGCAACCTGGGGGGAAACAACAACAACAACAACACCCCACTATCATCTCTGCATTTATAAAGAGGCAACTGGGTCTGAGATTTGGGCGAGGATTCTTTTCTGACGGGCAGACCTTCAGTCTAGATCAAGAAACACTTAAAAGTACAAGAGGCTGCAACAAACAGAGTAGGGCGACAGGTTGGGAGCAGGCAGAACAAGTTAAAGTGCAGCATTTTATGCTAAACCACACAATCCTGTGCACATTTCCCTGGGAGTAATATACCACGTGAATTTATCAGGGTTTGCTTGTGGGTCACAGAATCAGGTTGAAAATCAATTAACATTTTAAAGCCATTATTGTATTACTGCGCATTTAACAGGGTGCATTTTTAAAACAGCAACAATGTAATACAGTAATACATTCCGAACAATTTTGAAGAAAATCTTCGAACAACATAAAATATCAGAGATTTAAGGAAGGCAGCACACAGCAGTTTTCTATCAGACTTAAGGTTAGTTTTTAAAGCCCCACAAGAACTCCATGATCAATTTCCCAGAACCAGGAAAGTAATTTTTTTCTGGAAGTCTATGGCAATGTTAATTAGGTAATATGTACAGACCTCAGAAGTCTTTTGTACATATACTGTGTGTGTGTGGGCCTGTACTGTGGTTTAGAAGTGATTCTGAGGGTCATCCAGTCCAACCCCTTACAATGCAGGGAACTTAACTAAGGCATCCATGGCAGATGGCCATCCAACCTCTGCTTAAAAACCTCCAAGGAAGGAGAGTCCACCAGCTCTTGTGGGAGTCTGGTCCACCGTTGAACAGCTTCACCAGAAAGTTCTTCCTGATGTTTAGTTGGAATCTCCTTTCATGTAACTTGAAGCCATTTGTTCAGGTCAGGGATTCCCAAACTAAAGCGCGGGGGCTGGATGCGGCCCAATCGCCTTCTAAATGCGGCCCGCGGACGGTCTGGGAATCAGCATGTTTTTACATGCGTAGAATGTGTCCTTTTATTTAAAATGCATCTCTGGGTTATTTGTGGGGCCTGCCTGGTGTTTTTACATGCGTAGAATGTGTCCTTCTATTTAAAATGCATCTCTGGGTTATTTGTGGGGCATAGGAATTCGTTCATATTTTTCCCCAAAATATAGTCCGGCCGCCCACAAGGTCTGAGGGACAGTGGACCAGCCCCCTGCTGAAAAAGTTTGCTGACCCCTGGTTCAGGTCCTACCCTCCGGAGCAGGAGAAAACAAGCTTGCTCCATCTTCCATTTTGCATCCCTTGAGATATTTGAAGATGGCTATCGTATCTCCTCTCGGTCTCCTCTTTTCCAGGTGAAATATGCCCAACTTCCTCAGCCATTCCTAATGCTTGGTTTCCAGGCTCTTGATCATTTGCAGTTCTGAAAAATGTGTATGTTTTCTAAGTGTGGGTTGTGTGGTGTAGTGGATAGAGCTTCTAAGACCTCCCCCCCCCCCAAAAGTGGCCAGAACCAGAGTGCACACAATCACATAATCTTAACACGCAATAAGGCATCTCAACACCGCTTAACATCCACCCACACATGTGCAAATTTAACACGTGCATTCAAGCACCCTCCCTGATTTATACTGGGGATGGTGTTTTGGCCTCCAGCTTCCTCCATCAACTCCAGTCAGCATGGTCAATAATCGGGGACAATGAGAGATGCAATCCAGCAACATCTGGATGTAAACAAATGGCACTCTGTAAACAAAATAAATATCTGTCGTGAGTTCCTGGGACTGGGTGGGCTATAAGTTCATATATATGGTTCATTGACTTCCACAAGACAAACTCTGCAGGATTATATTTTGAAGTGTGTTGTGTGCTGAAGAATTTATGTACTTATTTGTGTAAAGGAAACTCCAAGGAAGTGAGGATTGAGCAGTAGCCTCATATATGTACAGTACAGACATATGTGTATCCATTTTTAATGGATGAACCAACCCCAATTCCCACCCCATCCGGTCTTTGCTCTAAGCTGTGCCTCAAAGGAAATATATAAATAGGCACTCCAGCAAATTCAAGCCCTCTCTGCTTTTTTATTTAGGCAACTTTCAAAAAGAGATTATTCATACACATTGCTAGTGAAATCAATACCAACCTTTCTGCCAAATCAGTGCGTTTAAAATCATGGCAAAGGTTTCTGCTGCTGTATATCAAACTTCATTACTAAGGCATTGTGTTCAGCCTCTATTGCCGGCTTCCGTCGTGCTAAATCTGCTAAATAAACTAGAGCAAGGATGGGGAACCTGTGGCCGTACAGATGTGGTTAGACTCCAACTCCCATCACTCACAGCCGGCATGGCCAATGGTCTGAGATGATGGAATTATATTCCAACAACATCTGGAGGGAAACAGCTAAGCCACCCCTGGACCCCAGCCATATATATAGTATATGTTAGGTGTGTAGCCTGTGCAGGTGCAGTGAGGTAGATAAGTTTGCTGATGATACTAAATGGTTCAGGGCACTTAAATCAAAAGAGGATTGCAAAGAGCTGGGTATGTTTAGCCTGGAAAAGAGGAGACTGAGAGGAGATAGGATAGCTACAGTGGTACCTCGACTTACGAAAATGATCCATTCCACGGCCGTCCTCGGTTGTCGAAGCGCCCGTTCTGCGCATGCATGAAGCGCGATTTTGCGCTTCTGCGCATGCGCAGAGCGCACAGCGAAAATACTTCCGGGTTTGTCGACTTTGGAAGTCGAAACCTTCGGAAGTCGAGTCGTTCGGATGTCGAGGCATGACTGTATTTTCAAATACCTAAAGGGCTGCCACATGGAATATGGAGCAAGCTTGTTTTCTCCTGCTCTGAAGGTTAAGTAAGACACAATGGATTCAAATTACCGGTACAAGAAAGGAGATTCCGACTAAACATCAGGAGCTGTTCGACAGCGGAACAGACTCCCTCGGGAGGTGGTGGACTCTCCCTCCTTGGAGGTTTTTAAGCAGAGGTTGGATGGCCATCTGTCATGGATGCTTTCGTTGAGATTCCTGCATTGCAGTGGTTGGACTTGATGACCCTTCGGGGTCTCTTCCAACTTTACGATTCTGTGGTTCTATGTTTCCAAAAGCAGGTCATTGGGAAAGGCTCAGGAAAAGGCAACCAACATGATCAAGGGGGTGTAGCTCAAGGGTGCCAGAGCTTGGGACCCTGCTGCAGACATAGTAAGGGGTATTTGGCTCTTTTAGTGGGCACTGCATAAGTGGAGCCCCTATCCAAGGATGCAAAGATTAAACTTCCAATAAGTCATACCCTTATCCAAAGCACATGAAAGTGTTTAGGGATGCTTCTTTAGTGAGCCAGAGATATCCATGGAAATATCAGGGAAGGCTTTGCACTTCACAGATTGACAGGCGATACAAGATACTGTCATACCTTGGAAGTTGAACGGAAGCCATTCCAGAGGTCCATTCGACTTCCAAAACGTTCGGAAACCAAAGCGCGGTAACCACAGAAGCCCCGTCGGACATTCAGCTTCCAAAAAGAGTTCACAAACCGGAACAGTCACTTCCGGGTTTGCGGCGTTCGGGAGCCAAAACATTCAAGAACTAAGCTGTTCGAAAACCAAGGTACCAAGGTATAAGTTTGGTAAAAGGTAAAGGTACCCCTGACTGTTAGGTCCAGTCGCGGACGACTCTGGGGTTGCGGTGCTCATCTCGCTCTATAGGCCGAGGGAGCCGACGTGTCTGCAGACAGCTTCCAGGTCATGTGGCCAGCATGACTAAGCCGCTTCTGGCGAACCAGAGCAGCGCACGGAAATGCCGTTTACCTTCCCACCAGAGCAATACCTATTTATCTACTTGCACTTTGACGTGCTTTCGAACTGCAAGGTGGGCAGCAGCTGGGACCAAACAACGGGAGCTCACCCCGTCGCGGGGATTCGAACCGCCAACCTTCTGATCAGTAAGCCTTAGGCCCTGTGGTTTAGACCACCAATCTAGACATAGGGTAGGTACCCCTGGAGAGCCTGCAAATCACTGGAGCACCCTCAATGTAGATTTCCTCTCCCAACATCCCCCCTGCCCTGTTAGGCCTGATGGATCCGGGTTGTTAAGAACGGGATCACACAGTCTTAAGCCTAATACATTGTGTGGCAATGTTCCAATTTTAACAGTGAGAGAACAAGGAGGAGAAGAAAAAAAAAACAGAAGAAGATGTCTGTCTAGCCTGAGCCAACTTGCTGGAAACACATCTGGTTAAAATTCAAGGTTTTAAATCTGCAGTAATATTTTAGAAATACATTTGGTAAGTATTAAATTGCTATGTTGTAGCTGGTAATATTTACGATTGCAATGTGTTAAGCAGAGGTTTAGATCTGTCAAGAGAAAGGAATGATTGTCATATGGCCTAACAAATGGGCCGAGGATATAAATTACATTTTATTGTATTTTTAAAAACTTTATTGTAATCTTGTTCAAAAGAGCTATGTCTTTGTCAAGTCGTTGCCTGTTCAGAATAAAAGAAGGGGTTTTTATGTGCCTCTGTTACAGCAGCCTCAAGTGCTACCTTCAGCGTGGGAAGGAAACGGAAGGGCCTCATTGTGGTAAGCACTCGGCAATTTAATCTCAAACGGAAGATGGATCATATATTCTGAGGAGAAGATGAGCAATCATGCATTCCTGGAGGATAGCTCTATTGATGGCTATTAGCCGAGATGGGAAAATGGAGCCCCTGTTTCGTACCTCCAAATTGCAGACACCCGAGTCCAGCCCTATCGTTAGGCAGAGTGAGGAGACTGGTTCAGACAGTCAACACTGAGGGGTAGTGGAATGCCACATGTGCTCTCTTCAGCTAGCCTGAAGAGAGATACCTTTTTAGTTTATTAATACTCTTTAAAAATGATTTATATAATCAATTAAGGCTGCAATCCAATACACTTTCAGTGCACCTCAGCTTATGAACTTAATTCGTTCCGGAGGTCCATTCTTAAGCCAAAACCGTTCTTAACCTGAGGCGCACTTTCGCTAATGGGGCATCCTATTGCTGGCGCGCTGCTGGCGCGCAATTTCCATTCTCATCCTGGGGCAAAGTTCACGACCCGGAGCAACTACTTCCGGGTTCGCGGAGTTTGTAACCCGAAGCATTTGTAACCCGAGGTACCACTGTATACGATTGCACTGCACAGCTTTCAGCCTTCATTGCTATTAGTTACTGATAATATGACCTCAGATAGCAAGGCTCCGTTGGGCTTATTAATTAATAGGAAAACCGTATTATGTACTAAGCAGCGCTAATTTGCTAGACGGTCTTAAGCAGCAATTTTATTCCAACAGCTTCTCTTCTCTCCAGGGTTCCACACAGAAACATGACGCTGGGGCATCTTTTAATAGTTTAAAAACAAAACCTTTCCCCACAAATGTCTTAATGAGGAATTTATTTTATAATTACTTCCCCATCTTCTATGGCCTCTCTCCCCCTTACTTAGCTGGCCAAAGTTAATATATCAACAAATATTGTTTATTGGCTGAAGATCATTAATTACCAAGCAATACTTCATCTTGTTTTTTGCTTGAGCCTGACCTTAAGGTCGAAAACCATCTGCTAAGGTCATAAAGATATGTGTTGTCAGAAGGAATACATTTCATTCCATGCTGAGAGATAGAAGCAAACAGACAATATATTTTCTAGGGGAAATATGTTCTTCTGTAGTCCTGCTTTTGCTGTTGTTGTTGTTTCTTCTTGTTTGCATACGATACCCTAACTTATTCATTTTTCCTCTTTCAATTCTATCAGGCTTTTCACTGCTAAGAAATGGTTTGTGCCTGCACCAGCCGCTGGTAGAATTAGCACTTATACATCACCAAAAAATGAGGAGCAAAGAAGTCACAGGAAATCTGCATGTTTCAATTTATACATATAGGTGGAAATTCACAATTAAAACATGAACACAATCCATTTCACCGTTGCAGGAATGACCATAACCAGGTGGGCTCTGTTGCATGCTCAGTTGGCAGTCCAGTTGCTAACTGCTTCCGTCTTCCTTAGCTGTGATTCCTGCATTGCAGGTGTTTGGACTTTGGGTCCTTCTCAACTCAACAGTTCTATGAGTCTGCGATTCTGCTAGTTTTCATCTTCTTCTCTGAACTGCCTTTGGACTGGACAGCCCTTCCAATAGAGGCTTGTCCTATATTGTCCTAAGGGAACTCAGGGGAACACTGCGAGCGTGCCCATAGCAGAGAGGCAGGAAGAACCATCCGTGGCAGCGGCAGGACATACGCGCAGCAGAGATGGTAGCAGGGGTGTGGCGGCAGTGGGTGGCACACTCCTGAGGCCCGTATCTGCCACCTGAAGTGACCACCTCACCTTGCCGCATGGGCGGGCCGGCCCTGTTCCTATGCAGCCCTGCAACGAGAAGGCAGTCTCATGGGCAGTTACAGGTGAAACTCGGAAAATTAGAATATCGTCGAAAAGTGCATTTATTTCAGTAATGCAGCTTATTATTATTATTTTATTATTTTTACAAATGCTTTCTTTTGGAAATTCCACAGTAATAAAACAAATAGTTACAATAATACAAAAACAAAAAAACACCACTATTACATTTCATTAACTACATTCCATTTATAATTGACCCACCTAACGACAAATAATTACAATTACAACAAATAAAGGCTTGACATATCTTGCTTTGCATGTCATGCAACTATATCATATATTGGTTTCACCTTTTAAGTTGCATTACTGAAATAAATGCACTTTTCAACGATATTCTATTTTCTCGAGTTTCACCCGAATCTTCAGGTTCTTCAGAGACAGACAGACAGACAGACAGAATTTAGAATACTCATGTAAACATCCTTAAAATATCAATTTCTCTTTCCATGGTTGATTTTGCATCTCATAAATCCCTGCATATTTTGCAAAAGCTAAACCATTCAGTATTCCATCCTTACATCAATCAAAACTTATTCACACTGTTGAATTTATCTTTATGCTGCCAACGTTTTCAATAAACATTTTCCAATCTTCTCATCTTGGTTCTTTATCCTTAAACTGGACTTGGGTCAGGGGTGGAGATTGAAGAGGGCAAGCAGTATTTGAATTTTGACTGCTAAGTAAAATAGCTAAGCAAAATAATAATAAAAATTAAAGCATATTGTCACAGGGACCGGTGTGGCTACTTTAGAGTACCGACTCCTCACAGCTCTGCATTTTATCCTTTTATTGGTGCAATCTATTTACAGTGCTATATACAGGTTGTCAGTACATGTTCTCAGTCTGGCGCAGAACCTCCGAATGGCGATTCCCGCGTTTTCCTCCAGCAAAGTAGTCTTGGAATACTAAATCTCCTCCCCCGGCGCTTCTTACGCAATTCCGGGGTCACTGGGATCGGTCTTTTCCCCACGGTCTCCTTGCTTCCCCTTTCCGTTCCCAGGCGGTGCCTGGGCTCAGCTACCCTACCTGAGCCCATGCTTCTACTTCCTGAATCCCCGCTCGAACTATGCCCCTCCCCGCTCCCACTTCCGCTGGGCGAGGAGCTCGTGTTCAAGATGGGAGGGGGCTGTCTGTAGCTTCTGTCCCTCACACATATCATACATGGCGGCAGCATGTATGGAACAAGCTTTTTCCCAACGCTTCCTCTTTCACCTCTATGGCTTTCGTTCCCTTGGATGGGAAACGAACGGCCTAGTTTTTCTGTCTGCAGCAGGCTAAAGGCTGCTGGCCTTAAGTCATCAAGGACTGACAGGGGAGAAAGGGAGAGACAGGAACGAACAGACCGATCCTTCGCCTAATTACTCAGAGGCACAAACATTTCACAATGGGCAGCTTATTGTATTCCCGTGGACTAAAATGGCTTTTAAGCAAATAAACCGAACTGAAGTGACTGATACCAAATCTCTTAAAGGTTACGTTTGGGCTCCGTGCCACAGCTGCGGCTGGTGGCCCAACTATGCCCCTATCTGGACAGGGATAGCCCAACTTCTGTCATCTGTGCTCTGGTAACCTCCAGGCTAGGGACCCAGGTGGCGCTGTGGTTAAACCACTGAGCCTAGGGCTTGCTGATCAGAAGGTCGGCGGTTCGAATCCCTGTGACGGGGTGAGCTCCCGTTGCTTGGTCCCAGCTCCTGCCAACCTAGCAGTTCGAAAGCACGTCAAAATGCGAGTAGATAAATAGGAACCGCTACAGCGGGAAGGTAAACGGCGTTTCCATGTGCTGTTCTGGTTTGCCAGAAGCGGCTTTGTCATGCTGGCCACATGACCTGGAAGCTATACGCTGGCTCCCTCGGCCAATAATGCGAGATGAGCGCGCAACCCCAGAGTCGGTCACGACTGGACCTAATGGTCAGGGGTCCCTTTACCTTTTAACCTCCAGGCTGGATTACTGCAATGCATTTTATGTGGGGCTGCTCTGAAGACGGTTTGGAAACTTCAGCTGTGCAGAATTCTGCGTCCAGGTTGCTCACCGGGGCAAGATGGTTTGAGCATAGTACGCCAATCCTGGCCCAACTGCACTGGCTGCCAATTAGTTTCTGGGCTAAATTCAAAGTGCTGGTTTGGATCTAAAAGGTAAAGGGGCCCCTGACCATCAGGTCCAGTCGTGTCCGACTCTGGGGTAGCGGCGGTCATCTCGCTCTATAGGCCGAGGGAGCCGGCGTTTGTCCGCAGACAGCTTCCGGGTCAAGTGGCCAGCATGACAAAGCTGCTTCTGGTAAACCAGAGCAGCGCACGGAAACACCGTTTACCTTCCCGCCAGAGCGGTCCCTATTTATCTACTTGCGCTTTGATGTGCTTTCGAACTGCTAGGTGGGCAGGAGCTGGGACCGAGCAACGGGAGCTCACCCCGTTGCAGGGATTCGAACCACCGACCTTCTGATCAGCAAGCCCTAGACTCTGGTTTAACCCACAGCGCCACCTGGGTCCTTGGTTTGGATCTATAAAGCCTTAAATGGCTCCAGATCGCAGTACCTCAAGGGCCACTGCTCTCCACAGGCAGCAAGCATCCTAGACCCTACAACCATCATTTGAGGCCCTTCATGAGCCCTTTCCATGAGAGGTATGGAGGGTGGCAACACAAGAAAGGGTCTTTTCTGTAGTGGCTCCCCATTTGTGGAATGCTCTCCCCAGGGAGGCTCGCCTGGCGAACTTCATTGCATATATTTAGCCTCTAGGCAAAAACATTCCTCTCTCCCCCCCCCCCCAGGCCACTCTATGATCCTCAGATGAAAGGTGGTTTGTACCTTCAATAAAATAGAAGAAAACATTTTGTTTAAAAAGTTGAAAAGCCCTGACATATAGAGGAATATGCAGGATAGAAATAAAACATTGAAATATGATATTTGCTGTTCCCCAACTCAAGGGTGAGGAAGCGTCTTCAGCCTGAGGGCCTCATTCTCTTCTGAGCAGCCTTCCAAGGGCCACCTCCCGATGGTGGGTGGGGCCAGAGGCAAAAGTGGGTGGAACAACAAATGTAAATGTTACATTTGTATAGCAGGCAAGTTTTTTCACCCCCCTCCCACACCCCTCTCTAGCCTCTATCCAAGCAAGCAAGAAGCATGATCAGGCACCTGTTCCAGCCAAGCAAAAACACTCAAGGAGGGTGCAAAGCAGGGTTGGTGCGGGCTGCGGCCTGGGAAGAGTCCGAAGGGCCGGGTAGAGAGTCTTGAAGGGCCACATGGGCTCCCGGGCTTGAAACAGCAATTCACAAATCTCATTTTCCCAACTTTATGTTCGGTTTCCAGCGTTTGCAATTTTTAAAGAAGAAATTCTCCTGACAATTCACCAAAATTTTAGTAGAAATTTATCCTAGAAATGAACGTTTGCGTGGAATGTTCCCCGATATACAGTGGTTCCTCGGATTAAGAACTTAGTTCATTCTGGAGGTCGGTTCTTAATCTGAAACTGTTCTTAACCTGAGGTACCACTTTAGCTAATGGGGCCTCATGCCACCACCGCACAATTTCTGTTCTCATCCTGAAGCAAAGTTCTTAACCCGAGGTACTAATTCTGGGTTAGCAGAGTCTGTAACCTGAAGCGTCTGTAACCTGAAGTGTCTGTAACCCGGGTTACAGAGGCTTCAGGTTACAGACTCTGCTAACTCAGAAATAGTACCTCGGGTTAAGAACTTTGCTTCAGGATGAGAACAGAAATCACGCTGCGGTAACAGCGGGAGGCCCCATTAGCGAAAGTGATACCTCAGGTTAAGAACAGTTTCAGGCTAAGAACGGACCTCCAGAACGAATGAGTTCTTAACCCGAGGTACCACTGTACACAATTTTGGAAAGCACTATCCCCCTCATATATGTTATTTTCACTAATATATGCATTTAGCACAGTATATGCACTTTTGTAAATGTTAAACTTGGCTGGGGAACTGCATTGCAAAATTCAGAGAAGCACGGATTTTGTAGGCTGGCTAGGTTTCAGTTCTTGCATTGTTTCGGAAAGTACAAATTGGGAGGGTTCACAATTAAACGAGAACTGAAATAAATCCCTCCCCATCCCTAGCCAGAGGCTCCCCGTGCTCGATTTACGGCTCGCTGTGATGTGCAAACGTGGTCAGTGAGCCCGCAGCAAAAGGCACACTGTCCTGGCTCTCACTGGAGAATGAAGAACTCAAACTCGGAGTACCAGTTTATTGCAGTGGTTACAGTGCTGGAATAAGACCTGGGAGAACAGGGTTCAAATCCCCACTCAGCCATGAAGCTCTCTAGGTGTGACGTTGGGGGCCATTCCTTTAAAGCCCTAAACGGCCTTGGTCCAGTATACCTGAAGGAGCGTCTCCACCTCCATTGCCCTGCCCGGACACTGAGGTCCAATGCTGAGGGCCTTCTGGCAGTTCCCTCGCTGCGAGAAGCCAAGTTACAGTGAACCAGGCAGAGGGCCTTCTCGGTAGTGGCACCTGCCCTGTGGAACGCCCTCCCACCAGATGTCAAAAAGAAAAATAACTACCAGACTTTTAGAGGACATCTGAAGGCAGCCCTGTTTAGGGAAGCTTTTAATCTTTAAGAAATTAATGTATTCTAATATTTCTGTTGGAAGCCGCCCAGAGTGGCTGGGGGAACCCAGCCAGATGGGCTGGATATAAATATATTATTATTATTATTATTATTATTATTATTATTATTATTATTATTATTATATTTTATTCCCAGCCTCTCCAACTTGCCTGTCTCACCTGATGGTTGTGAGGATAAAACACAGGGGGGACGGACTATGTACTCCACCTTGAGCTTCTTGCAGGAAAGGTGGGATGCGAATGCAATAAACCCAATCAAAAGCTTTAATCGTCAAATCAGTACGGTGCACAGTTGGGTTCAAACGCACAAGAGGGGCTGTGCATGGCTGGGCAAGCTGAGATGTTGATCCAACAAGCTACACACCCCCTTGGAGTCCGTTTTGTGGGAATGGGGAGGGCACAACTCCAGCATGACAAGCGGGGCTGCCCTTTGGGCTGGGGAAGCAAACCGGAGCTCCTTTGAGAGGGCTGGACCTGAGCTGTCTGTTGGCGCCTGCACTGGGGTCTCTGTGACCTAGGTGACAGAGGTGGCTCAAAACCAGACCAAGTGGCAATCTTATCCTGTGAGGATGGGCTGCGGCAGCGCCAGAGTGGATGCTGCAACCGGGTGGCATAGGAGCCAGGGGTGCAGTGGGCACAGAGCTCCTAGATGACATAAGATGGGACAGAGTGGAGCTATGCTTCTGGGACCTTCCCTGGCTCCTTATCAGTTCCTCCCTCCCAGGGTGACTCCTCTGGTTCTCGAGGCCCTGATGCAGGCCGTCCCAACCCTCCAGGCCCCTTCCTAGGGTTGTCAACTGGGAACTCCTCCAGCTCCTCATCGTGGTTCAACCACCCCCTCCGCAATGTCCCCTCGTGGCACTAACCGCCACCAGGGTCCTGCTGACATACACAGCACATTCAAGTTTACTCCCCTCCCAAGAATCCCAGGAACTCTAGTTTAAGGGGGCTGCTGGGAATTGTTCCCAGGCTTCTTGGGGTATGTGCCTTGAAGCTACGATGTGCTTGCAGTTGTATGGCAACTGAGGGAAACCAGGTATGGCTTGCCTGCTGATGTCAATAGAAGCTCAAGAGGGTTAAATAAACTTGTTCATAGTTGCCCTGCACCCTGTTTTATATAGTCGAACTCAGGGATCACACAAATGTTTAACAAGGAAAGCGTTCATATAAAATTCACACATAATTTTTTCTAATGAAATATGTGAAACGCATTTTCTTTTTATAGGTGCTCTATAAAACACTTGTCATAAAGCCTTGCCTTCCTGCTTCTTTTTGTGCTGCTCTGCTCTGTTCTCCCCCCCCCCCCTCTTCTTTTAATTTTTTTTTTTAAGGATTCACAATTTAATATGGGCGCACTAGCTAGAGGAGTGCGGGGGGGGGGTCCCTAGCCCCAGTTAGCAGCTTGGTCGGCACGTTAAAATTGACCCACAGATAGATCAGAACTGGGTGGTGCGAGAAATTGCATTGGGCTTCTTGAATTTATCCTGTTGACCACAGCCATGCTACATATGTAAAACGGATTTGATAATCACTCCATCTTCCCAGGGACTCCTGGGAATTATAATGCTTGGAGGCAAGGCTAGGAACGTCAAACAGACAGTTCCCAGCACCGTCCTCGGAATACGTTTCACAGGATTAGAAGGAGCCACCCATGACAGTTAAAGTGCTATAAAACTTACCTGAAGTTACATCTGCACTATACCTTTAAAATGCTGTTATGCCACTTTAACAGTCATCGTGTCCCCCAAAGCATCCTGGTAGTTTGTTAAGGCTTGCTGAGAGTACAGCAATGTGCTTTACGCGGGGCTACTTTTGAAGGTGACCCAGAAACTACAGTTAATCCAGAATGCAGCAGCTAGACTGCTGACTGGGAGTAGCCGCCGAGACCACATAACACCAGTCATGAAATACCTGCATTGGCTCCCAGTACCTTTCAGAGCACAATTCAAAGTGTTGGTGCTGACCTTTAAAGCCCGAAACGGCCTCGGTCCAGTATACCTGAAGGAACATCTCCACCCCCATCGTTCTGCCCGGACACTGAGGACCAGCTCAGAGGGCCTTCTGGAGGTTCCCTCACTGAGAGAAGTGAGGTTACAGGGAACCAGGCAGAGGGCCTTCTCGGCAGTAGCACCCGCATTGTGGAATGCCCTCCCATCAGATGTCAAGGAAATAAACAACGAGCTGACTTTTAGAAGACATCTGAAGGGAGCCCTGCTTAGGGAAGTTTTTAATATTTGATGTTTTATCACATTTTTAATATTCTGTTGGGAGCCACCCAGAGTGGCTGGGGAAACCCAGACAGATGGGCGAGGTATAAATAATAAGTTGTTGTTGTTGTTGTTGTTGTTGTTGTTGTTGTTGTTGTTGTTGTTGTTGTTGTTGTTGTTGTTGTTAAGAGATCCTCATTCCCCTCACAGAGCTGCAACTCCCTGCATGGTCAATCCCTCTTCACAGGGAAGTCTGAATATTGTGGCTCTGTGAGAGGAATTGTAGCTCTGTGGAATGAAGGGGGCTAAATCCATAGAATCATAGAATTGTAGTTGGAAGGGACCAAATGGTCACCTAGTCTAGGTTTGTGCCATGCAGGAATCACAGCCAAAGAATCTCTGAAGGACGGCCATCCAACCTCTGTTGAAAAACCTCTAGGGAAGGAGGGTCCACCATCTTCCAAGGTAGTCCATTCCACTGTCAAGCAGCTTCTAGTTCAAGAAGGATACTGACAAGCTGGAATGTGTCCAGAAGAGAGCAACCAAAATGGTCAAAGGCCTGGAAACGATGCCTTATGAGGAACGGCTTAGGGAGCTGGGTATGTTTAGCCTGCAGAAGAGAAGGTTAAGGGGTGATATGATAGCCAAGTTCAAATATATAAAAGGATGTCATATAGAGGAGGGAGAAAGGTTGTTTTCTGCTGTTCCAGAGAAGTGGACATGGAGCAATGTATTCAAACTACAAGAAAGAAGATTCCACCTAAACTTTAGGAAGAACTTCCTGACAGTAAGAGCTGTTCGGCAGTGGAATTTGCTACCAAGGAGTGTGGTGGAGTCTCCTTCTTTGGAGGTCTTTAAGCAGAGGCTTGACAGGCATATGTCAAGCATGCTTTGATGGTGTTTCCTGCTTGGCAGGGGGTTGGGCTGGATGGCCCTTGTGGTCTCTTCCAACTCTATGATTCTATGATTCTACCATCAGAAAGTTCTTCCAGATCTCCTTTCTTGTAATTTGAATCCATCTGTTCAGGTCCTTCCTTCTAGAGAACCAGAAAACAAGCTTGCTCCACCTTCCATGTAGCAGCCCTTCAGATATTTTAAGATGGCTATGTCACCTTATAGTCTTCTCTAGTCTAAACATGCCCAACTTATTCAACTGCTCCTCATAAGGAACAGCACCATCAGCCATGGGGGACATTTGAGGGGCCACTTGGGAGACCCACGAGGGCCACAGATTTCCCCTGGGTGGTTTACACCAATCCCAAATTGTGAAGGAACATGACCATCTAACTAAGGAGGTGGATAAGAAATGATCAGGGGATGGCACCCTGTTGATTATTCATCCAGCAATGATGAATTTCGAGTTCTGAGTAAAGAACGGCAACTGCGCCCTGCTCATAAATCTCTCATTCCGGGATTTCGCTGTTCTATTTTCACAATTTACAGCTTCAGCCCACATTGCATCATAGGATTCTGCCACACTGTCCTGGCTGGGCTGAATTCTTTCGACACGCTGAGGTCTAAGTGGAAAGATGAAGTCGCAATGCAAGTATTGATCAGAGTTGACCAACTTCTACAGAGCTTCGTTGATCTCTTCAAAGGCCATGAGCAAACCAGTTGTGGCCAACCTGATGTTCTCCAGATGTTTTAGGTGATGAGTCCCATCAGCTCTCTCAATGGCCTCTCTGAGATCCCAGCAGCCATAGAGCTGAAAAGCTTGGGTCTCCTGTTAAAGTTATTAGATTCTCACATAAGCTGAATTTCTGAGCTCATGTGGAAGTAGAATGGTGGCTTCCATATAGTAAAAACCTGAGCACAGGACAGAGAGACTCTCAGCATTAACACACCAACAGATCTTTCCTCCTCATTAGGTTTCCAGGGAATCTCCAAGCCACAGCTCTTGGATCCAGCACAGAGCAAGGCAAGCCTCAGAGTCTCCAGCTTCTGGCATTAGCTAGCATCAGATAAAACACTCTCTCACACAACAAACACAGAAGCCCCTTGGCTTCTTGTTCTCCATCCTGGGATGATGGATCATCCCGCCAGGTAAAGCACGTGGGGAACCAGCTTGTTTCCCCCTGCTCCAGAGGGTAGGACTCGAACCATTGACTTCAAGTTACAAGAAAGGAGATTCCGACTAAACGTATGGAAAAAACCTTCTGGCAGTAACAGGTGTTCGAAAGTGGGACGGTCTCCCTCGGGAGACTGTAGACTCTCCTTCCTTGGAGGCCCAGTATACCTGAAGGAGCAACTCCACCCCCATCGTTCTGTCCAGACACTGAGGTCCAGCTCCAAGGGCCTTCTGGTGGTTCCCTCACTGCGAGAATTGAAGCTACAGGGAAGCAGGCAGAGGGCCTTCTCGGGAGTGGCACCCACCCTGTTAAACACCCTCCCATCAAATGTCAAGGAAATAAACCACTACCTGACTTTAGAAGACATCTGAAGGCAGCCCTATTTAGGGAAATTTTAAATGTTTGATGTTTTATCACACAACAACAACAACAACAACAATTTATTTGTATCCCACCCTCCCCGGCCAAAGCCGCACTCAGAGCGGCTAACAACAGGTAAAATTAGCACAGTGTACATAAAATTGCACAGTCAATTAATTAAAATACATTCTAGAATCAATTCGGACTCAAATTAATGGCAACCATCGGGTTAGAGTTCTATGAAGATTACAGAAGGAGAGAGGGGGTCAGACTGTGCCTTGGCCAAAGGCCTGGCGGAACAGCTCCATCTTGCAGGCCCTGCGGAAAGATGTCTATGATGATGATGATGATGATGTTGGGAGCTGCCCAGAGTGGCTGGGGCTGGGGAAACCCAGCCAGATGCACAGATGCACGGGGTATAAATATTATTATTATTATTATTATTATTATTATTATTATTATTATTATGGTTTTAAAGCAGAGGTTGGATGGTAATCTGTCATGAATGCTTTAGTTGGGATTCCTGCATTGCAGAGGGTTGGACTAGATGACCCTTGGGTCCCTTCCAACAATACAATTCTATGATTCTATGGCCCCCCATCTCATTTAATTCCCACAACAGCCCTGTGAGGTAGGTTAGGCTGAGAGAGGCAGTGACTGGCCCATGGTTACAGCCAGTGAGCTTTGTGATCAAGTGGGGATTTGAACCCTAGTCTCCCAGGCCCTAGTAGTCTGACATTTTAACCACTACTCCACTCTGGCTTCTTATATAACAGGCACGTCCAACAGGTAGATCATGATCTACCGGTAGATCACTGAACGTCTGTGGTAGATCACTGGTAGATCAGTGGCTCCCCCCAAAGAAGCTGAACAACTTGGGCTCCCCTAAAAAAACTCAACATTTTGGCCCTTCACCCCCCCCAAACGGGCCTTCCCTCTTCCCTAAAAGAAGCTCAACAAGTTTGACCTGAACCTCACACAACAGGGCTTTCCTTCCTAATAAAAAAAGCTCAAAAACTTTGACCTGAACACCCAAGAAACGGGCTTCCCTCTTCCCTAAAAAAAGCTCAACGACTTTGACCTGAACCCCCCAAAAGGGGGTAGATCACTGCCAGTCTTTAACTCTGTGAGTTGATCGCAGTTTCTTGGGAGTTGGCCACCCCTGTTATATAACATGCTCAAACACCGCTCCCACCCCCAGTTCGCTGATCCTTCAGTAATGGAAATCAGAGGTTATTATCATTCCATTTGCTTTCTCTCCAAACATGCCGGTGGATTCTTAAGCAAACTACAAGGCAGCCAAAACGTAGCTGTGAGCAGGGACACCTGTCACTCGGAGGGAGAAAACGTCTATTGATTGTTATTAATGGTTCAGCATTTAGCTGCTCGGCCCCAAACCAGCCAAAGACGGTGGAGACAAGCTGTCTGGGACTCCCTGTGATGTTGTAAAATGACAGCAAGGCAAACCGCCCGGAGAAAAGGTGTAACCAGGATTTTAAAACTTCATCCCCACCTCAAATGTTCCTCTTTGGCATATCACAACAAAACGCTTGGGAATGATGTCAAAAAGGGTGGCGTGCTCCTCGGCAGAGGTTTATGAACTGGCAAGAGAACAATGCCTCCCCCCCCCACAACACGTAAGACAAAAGACAGATCCACACTGGACTTTCAAAGCAGATTCAGACCACATTTCAAACACATTATTTCCTCCAAAGAATACTAGGGACTTGTAGTCCCCCCCACCTCACCGAGCTGCCATTGCCAGCACCTTTAGCAAACTACAGTTCCCAAGATTTGCATGGGGTGGGGTGCTTTAAATGTGCACTAGATATTCTTTAAATGCATAGTGTGGATCTGCAGAAAAACATACAAGACTTGCGTTCAGTAAATGCTTACAAACTATGCATGCAACATGAGCTGGTTCCAGGTCTAGAGGGGAAAGTGCTCCCAGCGGGTTCATGTCAGGGGCGCTAACGGGGAGGCCGAGGGTCCCCCCCCAATTTTTTCAAGGCGGAGGCCGGGCCTCCTCAATATTCCATGGTCTGCCAAGTCCCATCAGGTTTCCCCGCAACTAGCGGTAGCCCTGCTCTGTGTCAGAAGATGTGCATGACATTACATATTGCAAGTGTGATGTCACAGGTGCCCCTTAAAGCTTGGGGACAACCCAGTGCCTGCGGTTCATGTCCTTCCTAACCGGCTTTGCCACTTGCGTATCTCTCCCTTTGAGCCGCTCCCTAGCACCTCCATGAGAAAGGACCGTAGCTCAAGCGGCAGAGCATCTGCTTTGCATGCAGAAAGTCGCTGGTTCAATCCCTGGCAGCGGAATCCCGGGAAGGTCTGGGAACATGGGTGCCAACTTGAATAAAATATTCGGAGGCCCAGGTAAGCCCCACCCTACATAATCAATCACATGACGCGGTGCACACACAACAATTGAATGAGAATGCCCATCGACTTTTGGGGGGAGGGGGGAAGCCTCCTCAAATATTTTACTGGGGGGGCCCCCCTGAATACCCCTTGGCCCCTAGGAGTTGGCAGTGTAGGCAGTACTGAGTAGGCTGAACCAATAGTCTGACTCTGTCTAAGGCAGCTTCCTGTATCAGCTGCATTTGTAGCTCAGAGGTGGAAGATTTCCGCACAGAATGTCCTAGGTCCAACTCCTGGCCTTTCTTGGACCCTTCAAGTGTCCCTATTTTCCAGGGACAGTCCCAGATTTACAGAAGCTGTCCCAGTTTCTGATTTGATCCTAGAATGTCCCACATTTCCTTAAGATGTCCCTATTTTCATCAGAGAAATGTTGGGAGGGGGGCATGGCAGGGGTCCCTATTCTCATCAGAGGATAGGGAGTTATGTCACACACACACACACACACACACACACACACACACACACACACACCAGAACCAAGGAAATAAGTACCTATGCAACCTTTATAAGACACCTGAAGGCAGCCCTGCATAGGGCAGGTTTTTTTAAATGTTTACTGCTGGGGCAACCCAGTCAGATGGGTAGGGTATAAATAATAAAGTATTATTATTATAGAATATCACATCCATTTTTTCATCTGACAAATGTTGGAGGGAATGGCCTCCTGTCCTCCCACTTGGTTATACCAGCTTTTGGAAGAAGATTTCTTCCTTGGCTATGATATCTCCGTGCTAGCCAATATGATCCAGTAACTGCCTTGCCCCTACAGCTGATTTACAAGAAGAATCTCCACTGGCACCACATGACTGTAATTGGCAGGCCCACAGCCAGTTGGGTTAGAACCTGTTGGCCAGGATCCTGACAGTGGGTGAGGAGGAAAGTGGCTTAAACGTTGCCTGGCTACTGTCAAGTGTGTAATCTGAATCTGCCTCTTGGACAGGTGTTATGTATGGAGAAAAATAAAAAACTAAACCCTGCATCCAGAGAAGAGATCAAACACCAAACTTGGGACACACACACACACACACACACACACACACACACACACACACACACACACACACCAACCACCAGCTCTTGGATTTAGTACAAAGCTGGTCAGTCTCTTTAGAGGCAAATGCTTCGCTTTTCTTTTCTTTTTAAGGCTGTAGCCATGAAAAAAGTCCCAGTTTCAATCCCCAGGCATAGCTGCCAAGTTATCCCTTTTTTCAAGGGAAATTCCCTTATGCTGAATAGGCTTCCTCGTGAGAAAAGGGAAAACTTGGCAGCTATGTCCCCAGGTAGGATTGGGAAAGCATAAACCGGGAAAGGTCGCCACTTATGCAACACCGAAAATGTGGACAAAAGAAGACCCAGGTTTGCACATGTGCTATTTAATATGTTTAAAAGCATAAATAAGAAGAGCCTGTGGATTGCCCATGCAGCCAAGCATCCGCGTCTCACAGTGGCTAACAAGATGCCTCTGGGAAACTCATAAGCGGGATGCGAGCACAACAGCCCTGTGACTCCCAGAAACTGGCAAATGGTAACATAACTGCCTCTAATAACGGAGGCAGAGGACTGCCATCATGGCTAGCAGCGATAGATAGCTTTCTCCTCCATTGATATCTCTCAATCTCTTTTAAAGCCATCCAACTTTGAGGCCATCACTGCCTCCTATGGGAGCTAGTTCCATTGTTTAACTAGGTTGTGAGTGAAGAAGACTTGTCTTTTATCTGCTCTCAATATTCCAGCATTCCGCTTCATGGGATTCAGGGGCGAGTTCTCGGGTTAGGAGACAGCGGGAATAGTTTTTCTCTAGGTACTTTCTCCACGTGATTTTTCTTCCGAAACTAAAAAGTCCAAAATGCTGCAACCTTCAATCAATCAATCAACCAATCATTTATTTGTAAGCCGCCGCCTTTCTGAAGTTCACACCATGTGCAAGGCGGCTTACAACATATTTTAAAAAATTGCGCGGCTGCAAACGCAACAAAAGCAGTCATAAACAATAAACAAAACATTTTATAAAGTACAGTATACAGCCCAACTGAACAATTCCCACAGAAATCATAAGATCCAAAATAAAGATATGAAAAATTAACATCGACGACGGCAGCAACCTCCAACAAAAAACCCCCCGAAACAATACCCCAACCTTTCCTCATAGGGAAGTTGCTCCTTCCCCTTGGATGCAGATTTAGAAAAGCAATTGCTTTAATTAAATAAGATAACAGCCCCTCTCACCCTAATGGGGAGCCTGTCTCAACCAGGTGGCCTGGAAGCCTGCTCAGTTGCTGGGCAACTTCAAGGTCTCTCCTACTCTTCCTTTCCTGGGTTCTTTAGATTTAAGCTGGACTTGGTCCAGGCAGCCCTTCCAACAGAGAACTGTCCTCTGGAAAATATAACACAGGGACACGCTAAATAGCTATGAATGGAACAAATCGCTTTTCCCTGGAGAAGGGCTGTAGCTCAGTGTTGCTTTATAAAGCAGTGGGCCTGGTGCCCGTTGAGACTGGTAGGGCAGAAAGCAGGGACCCCACCAGTAGGGGGAGCCAGAGACAATGAGAGGCGGAGCCAACTTATTCAAGCTTTGTTGTTAACCTGCTCTTCCCTGCTGAGTTCTATCAAGGGGCAACATGGAGATAAGGAGGAAGCCGATTGGCAGGATCACCCCCAGGACTCTGGTTGAGGACAGAATGAGGTTGGCGGGACACTGCCGCATTGGCCCTAATGGGATCGGCCTCCACGGGGTATATATACTTTGCGAGCAGAAAGTCCTATGTGCCATTCCTGGTATCACCAGGTTTGGCTGGGGAAAGCTCTTGCCTGAAACTCCGGAAAGCTACTGCCAGTCAGTGTGGACACTATTGAGCTAGGTGGACTGATGGTCTGGCTTGGTGTAAGGCTGCTCCCACATTTCTTTTAGCTCCTGCTCCACTTCCGGGGGGGGGGGAGAGAGATGGCTCCCTTGCAAGCTCACTTTGGGTGCGCCGCACATGGAGAAGTCATGGGTAGGAAGACGACTGGGATGAGCGCAGGCACAGCTGTGGGTTCCCTGACTGATCTGTGCTGGGCCGGCTTTTAACCCACCAAGCTGAACGCAGCATGCCAACCATGGATGGTAGCCCATCAGGGATCTGAAAAAAAACCACTTGCTTTTCCTGCCTGCCTGCAGCTAAAAAATTAAAACTGGTTCATTTGCTAGGCACAAGGTCCTTTTGGCTGGCCAAATTGGGCACCATGATTCTGGAGCTTATTGGGACATCAAACTAGGAAATGTCCAGACCTCAAACTTTGCAGAGTTCTGATTCTAGTTAAGGGATGCCCTCAGAGGAAGGACAGTGACAGTTTTACTGTTCGTCTCAGCTTTGGTGCTGGCAACTTGTCATGCCTTGACGAAACCTCACTATTTTTGAAAAGGCCTGCTGGAAAGCCACCTACTTTTCTGTGCTTTATCTACATGAGATCCTGCAGGCTTGAATCTGTTATCCTCAACTTCCATGCACATTGTTTTTAACACTGAAAATGCAAGCTTTTCTCCGGAGGCTTAGAAAATAAAATAATCTTCCTTTGAGAACGGGCACATATTCTCAGGACAGCAAGGGGCACACAAGAGATTTGTGTCCCAAATATCTGATTTCCTCTAGGTTATCCCTCTCTCTCTCTCTGTGTGTGTGTGTGTATCATTTGTGAAAGACTGGGCAAGCTGGCAGTGAGGAAGGGCGTAACCTGTATCGTAGGCTAATAAAAAGAAAGAAAATGTAATTATACTTCTTTCTGATGTAGCTCTGATCTTCCCAGTCAAGGTAGTCTCATATTGGGCAAGCTTAATCTCCATTCAGGGTGTTTTTGGATGTGCAGCCAAATTTGCCTGAGCTTCTACAGGACTAGAAATGTGTCGGTTCTCTGAAAAGAAAGATTCGTTAAGAAAAAGACGACTGGTCTGTAGGATGTGAAATGTCAGGATATCCCAGGTCACAGTGAGACTTAAGAGTGTGGTCCTAAGCATGCTGACAAAACAAAGAATAGATATGCAGGTGGGCTGCATTGCAGGGGTGTCGCAGCTTTCCAGTGTGTTGCCGAGTTTGTTGTATGAGTATTATCAGGCTGCTGGATAAAAGTCACGGGTGTGTGTCCTTGGTACAATTTGCTGATCAGAAAGTCGGTGGTTCGAATCCCTTTGACGGGGTGAGTTCCCGTTGCTTGGTCCCAGCTCCTGCCAACCTAGCTGTTCGAAAGCACATCAAAATGTGCTGCTGCTTCTTCTTCTTCTTCTTCTTCTTCTTCTTCTTCTTCTTCTTCTTCTTCTTCTTCTTCTTCTTCTTCTTCTTCTTCTTCTTCTTCTTCTTCTTCTTCTTCTTCTTCTTCTTCTTCTTCTTCCCTCTGTTTCACACACTACTTGAGTGCTTTTTGCCTGGCTGGAATCTGTCAAACTGTCCTAATGCCTCTTTCTTGTGGGGTTTGTGTGTTTGCACGGTTGGAACATGACCTACTGTACGGCGTTGCATCTGTTGCTCTTCCTGCTTTTAGCTGTTTTTAAACCGTGTGGAAGATCTATAGTTGCTTAATATTGTGCCCTGGCTGCCATATATAGAGCAATAATTTAAACCAAAGCAAGCCAAGGTTCAAGTCCTGCCAGCTCCGGGAGGAGCATGTTGACTGCTACCAGTAGCAGCAAAAGGTCGGTCACGGAATGTTGCCAAACAACACCACTTCTGCTAGGAAAGTGAAAGGGTGGCTTTGTGGTGGCCAAAAAGCACATGTGGTTTAAGCAGGGGTTGTTTTGCTATTGGCAAAAAAGGGGTGCGTGGAGGCAGCAGCGTTAAGGGTGCAGGAGGCAAACAGGCCTGGCAGACATGGGGAAGGTTCAAACTGATTCAGAGTAATCACCTAAATATTTGGTACAGATCTTTAGTGCACATCATTTACATCAAGGCTGTCATATCCTTGCTTTTTACCTGGAGGGGCAGGTGGGCATTTGCTTGAATGCTACTCTGGATAATGAGGAAGCTTTCTGAAATGGCTGGGAGGAGGATTGGGGGGGAGGAAGTGTGTCAAATACTAATTCCTGTAAACAAGGTTTCAGCAAGAAGCAAACAAGCAGTTAATTTCTACTGAGATGAGATGGTTTCTAGCTTAGGAGTGCTTCTTAGGTCTGTCCCCTGGGTGCTGCCATGCCAAAGGAGGGTGGGGGTGTAGGTTTTCCATGTAGAGGCTACCAGTTTAGGGTGGCATGTGTCCTACTTTACAGAGGATAAATCTTCCTTTAGTGAGTCTTCTGTTTGAAGGGATGTCTGGTCCAACTCCAGATCCCCAAGAACAGAGGCTGGATGTCCATCTGTCAGGGATTCTTTAGCTGAGATTCATGCACTGCAGGGGGTTGGACTAGATGACCCTTGGGGGTATCTTCCAGCTCTGCAGTTCTTCAAGGGGGAGCAGGAGGGGCCTTGAAGTTGCCCAATGAACATCTGGACAGTGAACATCTGGACAGCAGACTCAGCAGGCAGGCACTGAGCTCGCTCCACCATAGTCTTCTCTGCAACGTGTGTGAGTGTGTGTGTTTGTTGTGTTTCTATTTAAATTACAGTAACCATTCATAAACTTGCATTCAAACGTACCAATTAACATGCACTGAAATTTATGAATTTATTTTAGCCATGTCCATTAGTTCCAGTAGGTCTGCCCAGAGCATGATGCATGTTGAATACAACCCTTTGTACAAATTGCTGTCTGTCTGTCTGTCTGTCTGTCTGTTAAGGGTGCTGGGAATTGTAGCTCTGGGAGGGTTAAACTACAGTTCCCATGATTCTTTGGGGCAGTGTTTCTCAACCACTGTTCCGCGGCACACTAGTGTGCCGTGAGACGCTGGCTGGTGTGCCGCGACGAGAAGGGCGATTTGCATTGTCACGTGCCTGGCAGCCGCCAATAAACGGCGCTAACCCACCGGAAAGCAATATTTCTCCTCCTCTTTCCCAAAGCTCAGTGCAAACGAGCCTGGCGGCCGCCAATACACATAACTGACCCGCCGGAAAGCAATATTTGGCAAGTGTTTCTTACAGTCATAATTATAATATAGGGCGGCACAGAGTTAATTTTTTAAACTTTTTTAATGGTGGTGTGCCTCGTGATTTTTTTCACGGAACAAGTGTGCCGTGGCCCAAAAAAGGTTGAGAAACACTGCTTTGGGGGAAACTCATGTGCTTTAAATGTGTGGTGTGGATCAGCCCTAAGAAAGAAGAAAATACGTTAGCATCACTCCTGAACACAACCTGAAGGGAAAAGGAAGGTTCCACCTCAGAAATTTATTTACCCTTCATTTTTTTTTGGGGGGGGGAATAATCTTGACCCAATCTACCGTGTTACAATCTATTTATTTTTTTAAAAAGTCGCCTATTATGGAACCCTCAAGGTGGTTTGCAATAAAATCCATTAACAAAATTAAGAACAAAATAAATCCAGCAGAATTAACAGTCAGTGCAAAATCTAACTTGTCTGGAATCAGGAATCAGAAACTTTCACCACGTGTCAAAGCTACATCACCATCACCACATGCATGGAGCAGGGAGGGAGTATTTCCAAGATTGGGAGCCACAACAGAAAAGGCCCTGTTCCTAGTTGCATATGACCTTGGTGACCGGGCAGGTCTGCAGAATAAAAGGTGTTCCCTTGGATAACCTGATCCCAAGTTGTTTAGGGCTCTGTGGCTCAATACCAAAGCCTTAAACAGGTCCACAGTTTTGCATGTCATCAAGAAGAAGAGCCTTCTGGATCAGGCCAATGGCCCATCTAATCCAGCATCCTGTTCTCGCAGTGGCCAACCGGATGCCCGTGAGAAACCCGCAAGCGGGACCCGAGTAGAGTCAGAAGCAAAAATACTTCTGAACAGTAGTTGTTGGGAACCACAGGGGTGGCGAGTGATCTTGTGCTTGTGGTCTTCCCATAATAGGAAGCATCTGGTTGGCCAATGTGAGAGCAGGAGGCTGGACCAGACGGGCCATTGGCCTGATCCAGCAGCTTCATCTTATGTCTGTACATAACAAGCAACAGAGATTGAGGGATGGAAAGGGAGAAGCAGAGCAAGCTGTCCTGTGTTAGAAGGAAGGACGAGAAGTTAAACAGGGTGGTGAGATCAAATGGATGGATTATTTTAATCCATTTTAAAATGGATTTTAATTAATTGTTTTTCTTTCTTGTAGTTTTACTGGTGTCAGCTGCCCTGAGCCCGGTTTTGACTGGGGAGGGCGGGGTATAAATAAAAATTTATTATTATTATTTATTATTATTGTTATTATGCCAAAATGGCTAAAATGACTGGAAGAGTCAGAAATCAGGAAGACCAACATTTTAATAAGGACTGGGGGAAATTTACAACTTATCTTAAAAACCACTGCAAAGGGTTAAAATGGTTAGTAGGATTGGAATATCACTTGTAGCTTAATGGTGAATTTTGGACACAATTTTGGAGGTGTAAAAGATTTGGATCATTGCAAAAGATGCAGGAGGAAATGATTGACAATAGGGCCCACAAAAGGGCAGGAAGGAGGTCCAGGAGATTCCTTGGAATCTTGTTCTTTATGCTGTGGCTGTAAAACGTTAATCTGAAAAACCAAATAAATGTAAATTTATACAAAGAATAAGACGTTAAACAGAGTGTGCCAAAAAGGATCCTAAATCCCTTTGTTGCATCATCCCATCACTACACACAGATGCCTGAAAAAGGGATCTGAACACTGGGATCTGGCACCTTTGCAGGATGGACAGCTGATTGTGTTCTCTGACCCAGCATTTTTTCCTCCATTTCTAACTGTCCTCACGGCATCCTTTGCTTACAAACTGACAACTTTAATCCAGGGAGCATTTCTTCCTGGCTTTCATCTGATTTCACAAAAGGAGAGGGGAACATACAATAGTGCTGACATCAAACATTTGAAGATTTGCCAAAATGTTAAATGTAGCAAAATTTCTGTTTTAATCTTAACATTACTTGGGGGCACCTGCTACGTGCATTTACGTTGAATAGATGCTTGGAGGTTGTGGTGTTGTTTTGGGGGGGGGGGGAGAGAAGTCCCACAGAACCTAAACGGGGAGGCTCTCTCTTTCTTGATTAATTAATAAGGTTTGATGAGGTATTTAAAATTACCTTTAATCACCGTACTTAACAGGGTGGGGCGGCAATTTTGTGCTGAGGCAGATCGTCTATATTTTCAGAACTGTTTGCTTAACGCCGAAGGTTACAAAGGGAAGGGATAGCATCTTCATTTAAAATGCTGCGTTGCCTTGATAAATCGGGAAAGTGGAGCAAGATAACAAAGGGGCAAAATTCAACAAAAGATAAAGTTGGGGTGGCAACATGCAGGAAAAGCGGGAAGGGAAAAACGAGGGAACTGCTGTAGACTGAATGGAACAGGAGCGGCATTAATTAGGGACATGCCAGTTTGGGAGGAAGAAATGTATAGAGCAGGCATCCCCATACTGCGGCCCTCCAGATGTTTTGGCCTACAACTCCCATGATCCCTAGCTAACAGGACCAGTGGTCGGGGAAGATGGGAATTGTAGTCCAAAACATCTGGAGGGCCAAAGTTTGGGGATGCCTGGTATAGAACCTGAGATAGATGCATTAAAAAACCACACCACTCAGTATGGCATGCCTAGATGCTATATTTGCCATGGATGCTTTAGCTGAGATTCTTGCATTGCAGGGGGTTGGACTGGATGACCCTTGGGGTCCCTTCCAACTCTACAACAATATGATTCTATGGTTCTCGCCCTCTGCATTTTCTCCTCACAGCAACCTTGTGAAGTAGGTTAGGCTGAGAGTGATTGCCTGCTCAAGGTAACCTAATGAGTTTCATGGCTGAGTGGGGGATTTGAACCCTGGTTTTCAAGGTCCTAGTCCGACACTCTAACCACTACACCACACTGTCTTTCATTTTGTTCAAGTAATTCAAGTAAATCAAGTTCATTTTGTTCATTCCCTCCGGGCTGGCTCTGGAGGGTGGCACAGCCTGGCCCTGGCCTTTTTGAGCTCAACGTTTGTTGTTGGAAAACTGGAATAAGAATATCGGATCAAAATCACATAAAATCTCAGGTTGCAACCCCAAACACACTTGCTAGGGATTACGTCTCGTTTAGGGTGAACTCTTACGCATCACCAAAAAGAAAAGAGGACACAGACTTGCGTGTGCTAAATTGTATATAGTTACTTTAGAAATAATTACTATAATTTAAAACGAAATACAGGGTTGTATCCAATATTAGTCATACTTAGAGTAGACCTATTGAAACTAGAGGACATGAGTAACCTAGGTCTCCACAAATCCCAAGGGGTCTATTATGAGTAGAATCTAGTTGGATCTATCCCACCATAGCAGGGAAGCCTGCAGGCAGGTGAGCTCATTCTTTGAGATGCTGAAGTGGCTGGACCAGATGTCTCACTGATCTGATGTCTTGTACCAAAGTTGGCAATGAGTTAGCAGCAAGGCTAATAGCCCTGTGCATTCAAATGGCTTTGATTTCAAAGGGAAAAAATCAAGACAACAGCGATCTTATAATGATGGGTGTGGCCAAGGGATGTGGAGCCTCAACACGGGAGCCAGGCACTTGTGGGTTTTGATCTTGGCTCCCAGCCTCAGGCAAAGGAGCATAGCTTTGGGCTGTGGGTCATCTCCCTCTGACAGAAGAATTAATGATGGCAGCAACTGATATTCAGAATCATTACTGCCTCCAACCGTGGGGGCAGAGCGCAGCCCGGGCACTGAGGACCAGCTCTGAGGGCCTTCTGCTAGTTCCCTCATTCAGAGAAGCGAACCAGGCAGAGGGCCTACTTGGTGGTGGCGCCCACCCTGTGAAACGCCCTCCTGGCAAATGTAAAAGAGATAAACAATTATTTGACCTTTCATCTGAAGGCAGCCCTGTATAGGGAAGTTTTTAATGTGTGTGTGTGTGTGTGTGTGTGTGTGTGTTCTTATATCTGTTGGAAGGCAACCCAGTCAGATGGGTGGGGTACAAATCATAAAATTATTATTATTACAGTGGAACCTCGGTTTATGAACACCTCGGTTTATGAATTTTCGGTTTATGAACGCCCCGGACCCATCTGGAACGGATTAATTCATTTTCCATTACTTTCAATGGGAAAGTTCGCTTCAGTTTATGAACGCTTCAGTTTATGAACAGACTTCCGGAACCAATTACACCCATGCTTCAGTTTATTAACATTTCCGTTTAAGTACTCCGCGGACCCGTCTGGAACGGATTAATCCACTTTCCATTACTTTCAATGGGAAAGTTTGCTTCAGTTTATGAACGCTTCAGTTTAAGTACTCCGCGGACTGTCTGGAACGGATTAATCCACTTTCCATTACTTTCAATGGGAAAGTTCGCTTCAGTTTATGAACGCTTCAGTTTATGAACAGACATCCGGAACCAATTGTGTTCATAAACCGAGGTACCACTGTATTATTAGCCGTCACGGTGAACAGCCATCATAAGGATTTTTGTGCAAGCCTTGCTCACAAACCATTTTGCCTACTCATTCCCAGTCATCTAAATGTACCATTGACTAATGTTCTCAATGCTTTTCTCAAAGTCGCCCTTGAACAACTAGGACTAGCAACTTGTCCTTTTAAAACAACAACAACAACTAGCCCAAAGGATTTGGGATTCTGACATAGACATCTGTTTTTGTCTGTTACGGCTTTAATCTCCTCATGGCCACACAGGTTTATGGTTCTCTTCCCGCCGTGCCAGGGACAAGGCCGAAAATGTATTCCTGAGCTTATATTTCCCAAGAGGAGGGCAGCCCTTTGCCCATTCCTGTGAGATATCCTGAGGATGGCATCGCTTCATCTCGTGCTCGTAAAATACTTTGAAGATTAAAGGCCTTCGTGCTCCAGGCATTGCCAAGTGTTTTATATGGCAATGATTATCAAAGTGCTTGGAATGCATTGAGAAAGATCCAACGTTTATAATTCACAATGACTTGTGCTGGGGTTTAATATGAACACAGGGATTAGCCATTTCTCATGGAAAGAAGGAAGGAAAAGGCCCATTGCTGTGTACCTGTTAAGCTATTGATTTGAACCCGAGGGCAGTTTCACATGAACCCTCTCGGAGCAGCTGGAACTGGGGTTGAGTTGTCACCCAGAAGTGGCCCTAGCTTGTTGGCAGAACTCTCCTGTGGTACACAGCAGGCTAACTGATAACTATGAGGCTGAAAACTTTAGCGGAGAGATGAATCAACAAGAGCTTCGGTTGATTAATCAGTGCGTATCGGTCAACATTCTGGAGATGAACGCCACAGGGACACTTGGAACAGAGCCAGTGCGGTGTAGTGGTTAAGAGCGGTAGACTTGTAATCTGGGGAACCGGGTTCGTGTCTCTGCTCCTCCACATGCAGCTGCTGGGTGACCTTGGGCTAGTCACACTTCTTTGAAGTCTCTCAGGCCCACTCACCTCACAGAGTGTTTGTTGTGGGGGAGGAAGGGAAAGGAGAATGTGAGCCGCTTTGAGACTCCTTTGGGTAGTGATAAAGCGGGATATCAAATCCAAACTCTTCTTGGAACACCGTGATTCTCATAGCAAGTAACATTGCCTGTGGCCTGTTAGGCATTGTGGCAAGCTTTACTCCGCCTCCTGTAAGCTGTACAGTAGTTGCTTTCTCTGCAATTCTGACCCCGTTTACCTGGCAATAAGCCCTGCCAAATCCTCACTCCTGAGCTGGCATAGTTAGGGTTGCACTGTTATTCTGCAATGACCGATCCTCCACCAACTTAAAAGTCAAGATCACATTTGTGCTTTGGGTTCAAGTAGCAAAGGGAGGGGGAGAGGGCGGTTATAGAATCATGGAATCATAGAATCGTAGAGTTGGAAGAGACCACAAGGGCCACCCAGTCCAACCCCCTGCCAAGCAGGAAACACCATCAAAGCATTCTTGACATATGCCTGTCAAGCCTCTGCTTAAAGACCTCCAAAGAAGGAGACTCCACCACACTCCTTGGTAGCAAATTTCACTGCCGAACAGCTCTTACTGTCAGGAAGTTCTTCCTAATGTTTAGGTGGAATCTTCTTTCTTGTAGTTTGAATCCATTGCTCCGTGTCCGCTTCTCTGGAGCAGCAAAAAACAACCTTTCTCCCTCCTCTATATGACATCCTTTTATATATTTGAACATGGCTATCATATCACCCCTTAACCTTCTCTTCTCCAGGCTAAACATGCCCAGCTCCCTAAGCCGTTCCTCATAAGGCATTGTTTCCAGGCCTTTGACCATTTTCGTTGCCCTCTTCTGTTATCCTATGATGTATATTACAAATCTCTGTAGCACATGAAATAGAAGGCCATGCACAATGCATAGTGGCTGAGCATTCATAGGCATGCATGTCTGCTAGAGTCCAGAGGTTCCCGCCAAAAGACTCTGGGAAGCTGAACCCTGGTAAAGCCATGCTAACAGATTTTTAGCAAGGCATCTAAGCAAAGGGGAAAATAGGGACTGAAACTGAAAGCCACATGGCCATAGCTGTCAAGTTCTCTCTTTTAAAAAGGGAAATTCCCTTATTCCTCGCGAGGAAAGGGAAAACTTGGCAGCTATGCATATGGCTGCAGTGACTAGAGCCACATACCCTCTGACAATTCTCTGATGAGAATAGGGACGTCTAAGTCAATAATAATAATAAGTATCTGAAGAAGTGTGCATGCACACGAAAGCTCATACCAAAACAAAAACTTAGTTGGTCTTTAAGGTGCTACTGAAGGAATTTTTTTATTTTAATTCGACCCAGACCAACACGGCTACCTACCTGTAATAATAATTATAATTATACCCAACCCATCTAACTGGGTTGCCCCAGCCATTCTGCGCAGCTACCAAAATACTGTATATAAAAACATAATAAAACATGAACCATTAAAAAAACTTCCCTATACAGGGCTCCCTTTGGGTGTCTTCTAAAGGTTGTACGGTTACTTATCTCCTTGGCTTGGGGGGTTGCATAACTCCGTAGCCTCCAATGATTCTCCGATGAAAATAGGGATATCCTAAGGAAAAGCGGGACATTCTGGGATCAAACCAGAAACCGGGGTGGCTTCTGTAAATCCAGGGCTGTCCCTGGAAAATAGGGACACCTGGAGGGTCTGCAGCTGCCTTTGCCAACTGAGTGCTCTCAAAATGTTTTAGACTACAACTCCCATCAGCCTGAGTTAGCACTCAAGGAGGACCTCAGCACAACAGCAGTTTCCCCCATTTGTGATTCCCAGCAACTGGTATTCAGAGGCATTGTAGCTTCTGACAGTAGAGTTAGAACTTAGCTATCAGTGGCTAGAAGCCATTAGTAGCTTCATCCTCCATGGGCTTCTCTTTTAATTCTCTCTCAAAGAGTTGGTGGCCATCCCTAAATTTGTGGGAGTAGATTCCATAGTTCAAATGGCACCCCTTTGGGGCTTGCCACACCAGAGAAAAACAGTTGAGTCATCTCTCGGTTTAGGAGAGCCTGCAATTTTGATTAATGAGCAGTGCAATCTATTCACACCTGGAGAAGTGACTTCATTTCCTCGACAGCAACGTGCAGTTAAAAATTTCCACCCGCAGTTTTCTTGGTTTCCTACCAGTTGACTTCTCCACAGCTTCTCCTCCTAGGTTTCAGAGATGTCCTTAGTTGATATGGTTCTTCTTGTCTCACGGGCTTTTTGTGATTTTTTAATACAAACACAAGACAAAATATGTTTCCCAAGGATTTGAATCTGGAGAGCAATTTCTTTTTTGCCACTTGGAAGGTTCCTAGATTTGCCAGGGTTGGCAGACAGGATGTATCCAATCTCATGGGCCCATCTTCATTTTTGCCGTAGCATCCTTGATGCTGGATGTCTTGGGCCTTGGCTCTCTCTAACTTGAATATTAGTCACTTTGCCACATCTTTGATGGGGCTCTTTGCGGTGTAGAGGGAGCAGAAAAATCAAGGCTGCTTGAAACATGGAGAGGAGTGTTGGAGGAATTGTATTCTTCATAAAGATGTAAATCTATTTCCTTTACTATCACAAAAAGTAGAGTTAGGTATGTATCATGGAATTTCCATGTATATGCCCTCAGTTTTGTGTTATACAAGGTGTGACTGGAAAGTTCGGTGAATGGTCACAGAAACAGGACAGGGAGAAATATTCGAACATACAATCGGCATTGGAAACCCACGAAATGCTCACAATTGTGTATGGAGATGAAGCTGTAACTTGAAAGACAGTGTATGAGTGGTTTAAAGTGTTTTTGTGAAACAGCGGCAAATGTTGACAGAGTTTGTGAGTTATTGATGCAGTATCAGTGTTTGTTGGACAAAATATGTTTCCGAATGATGGTGGAAGAATTGCATATTCCACGTGAAATCATTACTGAGGTTACTGAGTTGTCCCACCCTCCATATTCTCCCAGTCTGGCCCCACCGGATTTCTTTCGTTTTCTAAAACTGAAATCGACACTGAAAGGGCACAGATTTCCCAACATTCCACGCGTCCAAGCAGTACAAAAAAAGGACTTCTCCAAAAGTTTCCAACAGTTCTACAAACGTTGTAAATGGTGCATTGTATCAGAGGGGGCCTGCTTTGAAGGCCTGTAAGGTATGTATGTTCAAATATTTCTCACTGTAATAATAATGATAATAATAATGATAATAATAATTTATTGTTTATACCCCGCCCATCTGGCTGGGTTTCCCCAGCCACTCTGGGCGGCTTCCAACCGAATATTAAAACAGTACAGCATCGAACATTAAAAACTTCCCTAAACAGGGCCGCCTTCAGTTGTCTTCTAAAAGTAAAATAGTTACTTATTGCCTTGGCATCTGATGGGAGGGCGTTCCACAGGGCGGGTGCCACTACCGAGAAGGCCCTCTGTCCAATTTCTGTGACCATTCACTGAACTTTCCGGTCACATCTTGTATAAATGCACAACAAGTGGGTACAATCACATTTGTTGTGACACAGATGTGGCCTCTGGCTATATCCTCTGCAGCTGCACACTCACGGAAGCACAACCCTTCACAGATCTAATACTTTCACAGATCTAATACTGGGAGCCAGTGTGGTGTAGTGGTTAAGAGCTGTAGACCCGTAATCTGGGGAACCGGGTTCGCTCTGCTCCTCCACATGCAGCTGCTGGGTGACCTTGGGCTAGTCACACTTCTTTGAAGTCTCTCAGCCCCACTCACCTCACAGAGTGTTTGTTGTGGGGGAGGAAGGGAAAGGAGAATGTTAGCCGCTTTGAGACTCCTTCGGGTAGTGATAAAGCGGGATATCAAATCCAAACTCCTCCTCTTCTTCTTGTTTCAGAAATTGCTGGCCCTGCCTTGTGTGGGGATTCACATAAATGCTGCTTCTCAGGGAAGAACCCTATAGATGTATACAGGCTCCGACCACCACACCAGCCATTGGTTGCTCCTGGGCAGTAAGGAGTAAAAGGAGACTTCCTGGCCAAGTGGTGCTCCACTTGCAAGATCTAACTGAACTCTGGATATCATGTTTCTGGACTTGTGCTTTGTCCCCAGTTCCTGGCGTGCCCTCTGATGCTGATTACTCTTTGGCCCGGACTCTTGGTTTCTGCCCAGGTTGGCCAAGACTTGTTAAAAGAGGACGATGTATAAGAAGGGAGATCAGAGGTCTTGAGGTTGACCATCCCTGGTTAGCATCCCTCAGGCTGATCAACCACAGATAGCATCCTTGAAGCTGACCATCCACTTTCTTTCTGAATTTACATCTATACATAAGGTTGCCATATTTCAAACAGTGAAAATCCGGATAGAAAAGTTGTTGAGCTTTCGTTTTGTTTTGTTCTGTTCTGTATTTTTGGGGCCAAAATCGCAAAATAAATTGCTGTTTTGGAGCTGTTGTTATGGAAAATCGCCAAAAATGGCACTGCCAATGTGGGCTGCCGTACACCTGGATTTTCCTGGACTTTTTCGATTTCCACCCGGACATTGCTACCAAATGCAGTATTCCAGATATGTCCAGGATATTCCGGACATATGGTAACCCTATCTATGCATATCAGTGAGCATATACATATTTTATGCAGATCTGTTTCCTCTTTTATCCTTTTTTTGGCGATGGATTTTCTCGTTGTTGTTGTTGTTGTTGTTGTTGTTGTTGTTGTGCTACTGGACCAGTTTTTGTGCTGACAACCAGTCCTGAATTTGAGCTCTTTAGCAGTTGATAGCGCTGTGGAGTAAAGTTTCCTGGAGGTGGGAAAAAAGGGGGGGGTGAAATGCTGTCCTTTTTCATCCCCCCTGAATCTTCCTGCCCTCCCTTCGAACATCTAACACTGCTAGCAGATTCCTGTCGCAGGAAGCTGGGAGACATGAAGGCTTGCCTTGTTTTGTGCTGGACCCCAGGCTATGACTCGGGGATCTCCCTTAGAACCTAATGGAAAGGCAAGATCTGCTGAAGTGTTGATGTTGTGAGCCCTCCATCCTACGCTCAGGTTGCGCATATATATTTAAATAAAGCCTTATAGCCTAAAGACACTACAGTCTCACTTGACCTTTATTCCAAGGCAACTGAACCGCAAGTAAACACTGGAACCCCTGAAATCTCTTGCTGCTTAGAGACTCTAGTGCATGTAACCCTGGTGTCAATAGTGGGATTGTGTTTCCTAGAGGAGGAAGTGTGAAGCCCTCCACCATGTGTTCAGGCTGTGTATAGGTGCAAATAAAATGCTATACCCTAAAGGCACCACAGTCTCCGTTCACATTCATTCCAAGGAAACTAAACCCGGGATAAAGCACTTGGAAGCCCTGGAATCACTCGCTGCTCAAAGATTCAGTGGGTTTGCAACAATATGGAGGCAGGAAATTTTATTAATGGAAGTGATGGAAGTTCTGTTTGCTTGACTTCAAACGATCGTTTTAATTAATTTATTTTTTGCAGGAAATTGGTTTGCCTTCTGATCCACAAGAGGATGCATTTTAAGCCAGGGCTGCCATTCCTGCATAATCTAAACGGACATGAATGATTATGGATGGCGAAGGTGGCCGGGAGAGACAAGGAATGAAATCCGAAGGCTGGGCAATTGCCATTCTCTCTGTGGCAGGATGGCACCTACCTGTAAGCCCCTCTTTGATCTTAATGCAAGAGGATGAGTCCTGCCAGAGAATATTTAGACTCGGATTGGCAGAGAGGTTGTGACAAGGAGGGGGCAGTGGAAGGAGGGGGAGAGATGCCCCCACGAGACCCTTTGGAATGATAAATAACGTGTCAAGTGGATGCCTTTCCCCCCCTTTAGCATTTCAAACGGTTCATGCACTACAATTCCCCCTTCATTCTGGAACCACAGTTCTCATGAGAATATTTGTAACTTCTCAACGAGGGACAGAAAACGGTCTAAAGGGGGATGATTAAGGACCAAGAAAAGAATTAAAACCGAGGAACGTGACAAGGAGCGTAAAACATTTCCCTGCTAACGTTCGAAAGGAAACTAAAATGTTATTCTGTCGTATCAAGCGCAGGGAGAACCCACCTCCAGACTTTTGGTTAGCTCTCAGCGATGGATCTTTCTTCTAAATAGGAAGCCAGCGGCAAGAAGATGCCTATGCTTCAATGAACATTGATGGCTGGTGGCTATCGGGCGATGCACATGCGTGGGGAGTGGAGGCGTGGAGAGAAGCAGAGGGACGGGTTGAATGGCACCAGGGAAAGAAACAGCTTGCTGGGGGCTCCAAGGATTTGTTCTGAGACCCCCGATTGATGTTGTTTCAAAGAATAGCGTCAAAAACTGGAATTCTTGCCACCCACTCACACAGCTTGTTTCATTGCTTACTGTATTTTATTTCTTGAAATTCATGATGATGATGATAATAATAATAATAATAATAATAATAATATATTTATACCCCACCCTCCCCAGTCAAAACTGGGCTAAGGGCAGCTGACACCAGTAAAATTACAATAAGACATAAAAGAAAGAAAAACAATTAATTAAAATACGAGATTAAAATACAGTTTAAATTTAATTTTTTTAAAATGCAGCCTCATTTTAAAGTAGCCCAAATAAAAAACCATAAGGGAGGAAAACGTAGAGGTCAGACATAGGGGTCAGACATAGAGTACAGCCCAAAGGCCAGGCGGAACAGCTCCGTCTTGCAGGCCCTGCGGAAAGGTGTCAAATTATCATTATTATGATAATAATGCACAACAGAATCATAGAATTGTAGGCTTGCAAGGTACCCCAAGAGTTGTTTAGTCCAACCCCCTGCAATGCAGGAATCTTTTGCCCAACATGGGGCTCAAACCCACAACCCTGAGATTAAGAGTCTTATGCTCTACTGACTGAGCTATTCTAGCATGGTGAACTACATCAGGTATTCATAAATGTATACATATGAACCTTGTATTCCACCATGGAATATATATTAGGGTATTTTTTTTAAGCTCTATTTTTTATCTTGTATTTTTACGTTCCTTGCCTTTATGACTGTTTTTATTATGTGTCTTGGTTTGATCTAAGTGTTGAGCTCGGCGGCAGCGCCAGGATCAGGAAGGCAGAGCAGCTCCTGACACACAGCTCTTCCCTTGTGCAGCATGATAGGCTGCTTTGATATAATTCCTTTTATTCTTGAGACCCTGGGCTGCATTTTGTATTTTTAGTGAATCTGTAATCTGCATGGAGGACTTAGTTGTATGGGAGTTACGCAAATGCAATCACTCAATAAATGAATAGAATCAGTGCCTCATCTTGCCCACTCGTGGATGAGTTCCATTAAACAGAATGGTGAAAGAGAGAGGCCATATTTGCACTGTGCATTTAAAGCTCTATGATGCCTCCTGGAACAGTCATGGTTTGCCCCAAAGAATTCTGGGAGCTGTAGTTTCCTGAGGGTGCTGAGAGTTCTTTGGAGGTTACTATTCCCCTCAGAGATTCCTCCTTCTGTGTCCTCCTAATGAAATTTCCCTGTGCCAGGGAATGTTTCCGTCAATCCATGAACACTGTTGCATAAACAAAATCTGTGGGCAGGAAGAGGAAGTTTATACAGCAACAACGAAGGTCAGGAACCAATCCCATGCCCTGCAGCAATTCACTAATGAAACTCGGGACATGCTTGCAACTAGAGGTGGAGGAGAAGTTTGATTCTGTATGCTTTTAAAAGCTTAATTTTCTTTTAAAAGAAAATCCGCACTTTCTGAAGCACCAGGCAAACTGAAACACAGCTCTAGTTACAGGTAGGTAGCCGTGTTGGTCTGAGTCGAAGCAAAATAAAAAGATTCCTTCAGTAGCACCTTAAAGTTTTTATTTCGGTATGAGCTTTCGTGTGCATGCACACTTCGTCAGATACACGGAAACACAGCTATCCTTCAAAATTCGCAACCAGCTGAATTTTGCAAAACGGTTTTCCATCCAAACAGTGTTAACAAAAATGGGTATATTTATATTGTCTAAAAGTGTGCATTGAAATTAACACATTAGTGGGGATACCATGCAGGGGGGCATTGTGTTAGGAGAAATGGCTTGGGAAAATGTGTCGCATTGGTCAAAACTGCATGCAAAAATGTGTTTATTGGGAGAAATGTGGGGTATAGGTGTGATAAATAAATAAAATAAGGAAAACCAAAGCAAAGGAAGCTAAATGGGAAAATATGGCATGCAGGGGTTCTTTGCTGAAGGCATAGGAGCATTTTGCCCCCCATATTCTTGGTTCAATTTCAATGGGCATCTTTGCAAAATTAATCACCATCTTTGCAAACATAAGGATCACCACATTTTAAAATCCTCTTCTATGTCTTACAAACAAGGTGTTGCAAGTCTCCTCCTCCCAACACCTATGTTTTTAAAACATCATCTTGAGCTACACACATTAACAGGGGAGTGATATTTATACCAGGGCTTCAAAACCAGGGCTTCTCCAAACATTGCTGGACTTCAATTCCCATCATCCCTGACCATTGGCTGTTCTGACCAGGGCTGATGGAGATGAGGCCCCAAAAAACATCTGGAGGGTCACATGTTCCCCATCCCTGCACTGTATGTTCAACCAAAGGTGTCATGGGCTTTGAAGAAACTTGATCTCAGGACGCAAGGGAGAAACGTGCTAAGAGGAAGCCACGCTTGGCAAATCCACACCGTGATCAACTCCCGCCTGGTAACCAATGTCCCCACTGTGGAAGGACATGTGGATCCAGAATTGGCCTCACGGTCACTTACGGACCCATTGTTAAAATCGTGTTTATGGAAGCAAATCTTACTCGGCTACGAGTGATCACCAAAGAAGAAGAAGACGACGACTGTATATTCAGTATTCTTCTCATCTCCCAAAGCTAGGCTATATATTGGACAGGCTTCTCTAGTGCTTGAAGTACCCGCTTGACCAGAAAGGATGTTGGAACAAAAGGAGCGAGTGTCACGCCGCAGGAAATGACGCCTCTCTCCTTCTGCCTCCAACCTCTTAAAAACAAAAGCACAGACTGAAGCCAAGCTGTTCCATTCGCCTTTCATCTTCATCTTAGCTTCAGCACCTCTTTTACTTTGGAGAGAAATAAACTAACTGACAACAGGCTGACAAAACAGGCTGCGACTGTAATTTTAAAAATGCACCATCCATTAAAGCCGCTTCTACATCCAAGTTGCAACCTTTTTTGCTAGTAGTCCCAGTGCCAAGTGAGAGAATGTGCAACCCCACGCCCGTCACCCCCACAGAAAGTCTGGGTCAGCGCCGCGGCCTGCTTCTTTCATTTGTGTTTCAACCACACCTCATAGATCCACTTCTCCTTGGGCGCCGCTGTTATCACCCCTTTCTCTCGCCTTGATTTATTAACTGTGGAGCTGTCGAATTATGAAAACCAAGGCCCGAGGAATAATTATTAATGTTCAAGGAATTCATTTCACACTTGAACACTTCCCCCTCTTTCTAACAATTTGCTGAGGGCCTCCTCATTTGGGTTGATGGGGCAGTGAAACAAGGGAACTTGCATTATGTGCTATTAGCCCTGGTAGATGGTAAAAGGTAAAGGTAAAGGTACCCCTGACCATTAAGTCTAGTCGCGGATGACTCTGTGGGTTGCCGCCCTCATCTTGCTTTACTGGCCGAGGGAGCCGGCGTAGAGCTTCCAGGTCACGTGGCCAGCATGACTAAGCCGCTTCTGGCGAAACCAGAGCAGTGCACAGAAATATCATTTACCTTCCCGCCGGAGCGATACCTATTGATCTACTTGTACTTTGACATGCTTTCAAACTGCTAGGTGGGCAGGAGCAGGGACCGAGCAACGGGAGCTCACCCCGTCACGGGGATTCGAACCACCAACCTTCTGATCGGTAAGCCCTAGGCTCTGTGGTTTAGACCACAGCGCCACCCGCATCCCATCAGGTAGATGGAGGAAGATGCAAAGGACTTCCTTAGTGTGGACAGTGTCTCTTCAGATTCTCCAATTTCCCCTATTTTCCATCCTGGTTTCTGATTTGATCCCAGAATGTCCTGCTTTCCCTTAGGACGTCCCTATTTGGATGTTGGATCCTTTGGGGTTATGGGACCCCCGAGCCCATGCGATAAGTAACTGTGCAGTGGTAGCTCAGGTTATGAACTTAATTCGTTCTGGAGGTCCGTTCTTAACCTGAAACGGTTCTTAACCTGAGATACCACTTTAGCTAATGGGGCCTCCCGCCCCCGCCGCGCTGCCACCGCACAATTTTTGTTCTCATCCTAGGGCAAAGTTCTTATCCCAAGGTACTCCTTCCGGGTTAGCGGAGTCTGTAACCCAAAGTGTTTGTAACCCGAGGTACCACTGTACAACCTTTCGAATACATCTGGAGGCAGACCTGTATAGGGAAGTTTTTTTAATGTTTAATGTTCTATTATGTTTTTTTAAAAATAAATGTTGGAAGCCGCCCAGAGTGGCTGGGGCAACCCAGTCAGATGGGCAGGGCATAAATAATAAAATTACTATCCTTATTGAATAGGATGTCCCCCATTTTCATTGGAGGGCATGTCTCTCTTCTACAATTAGTGGAAAGAGAAGACAAGACTGAGAGGCGATACGATAGCTTGTTTTCTGCTGCTCCAGAGGGAAGGCTCTGAACCAATGGATTCAAATGACAAGGAAGGATATGCCAACTAAATATCAGGAAGAACTTTCTGAGGGTAAGAGTTGTTAGACAGAGGGACAGGCTCCCTTGAAAGGTGGTGGACTCTCCTTCACTGGAGGTTTTTAAACAGAAGTTGGATGACCAGCGATTCTTTAGCTGTGATTCTTGCATGGCAAGGGGTTTGAACTAGAGGAGCCTTGGGGTCCCTTCCAACAGTTCTAAGATTCTATGGTTCTACGAAAGACTGGAGGAATTTCTGAAATGTCCTTTGGAGGAGAGAAGCCAGGGGACGTTGAAAAAAGAGAAAGCATCGGGAGTCAAACAGGTGTTATGGAAGTGCAGCAGTAACAGATCGGGGATGTTTGATTCAGCCAATTTTGCCCTTGCATGTTCCTGCTGGAGGTCCACCCATACTGGAACATAGGGGAGACAATGATTCACCATTTTGCTTTACAAGACCTCTGCACTGCGTTATGTTAAAAATTCACCATGTTTTCCAAGAAGCCAAGTACCTTGTTTTATTTCATTATTTTCTTTAAGGCAATTTTAATGCTACACAATTGCACTTCCTCCATGATATTTTTCAACTACCCATTCCCTGGAGGTCGAGGCAACTAATGCTTTTAGTTTGTTTGGTTGTTTGCACAAAACAAAATGCAACAGCGCTCAGCGTAAATGGCATATTTTGTGCTTCAAAATAACAGGCGCAGATCTGTAAATGATGAGGAAGGAAGGCAATAATTCATCGTTCACCTGATTTCTCATGAAGCAGTGTGTGCTCATTTCAGTAGGCAGAGCTGTCAGTTTGCACACACACACACACACACACACACACACATATTAAAATGAATGTAAGCTGAGTGGTTAATGCGCACAAGAACCAGTCATTGTGCACATTCTCCAGGGCCTCATGGGGAATGTGCACATAATCCAGCCGTGAAAAGAGAATTTTGCACATTTCCCAATCAATGAAGATAACTTTCAATAAGCCTTGGAAAATTTGCAAATATCAACTAAATTTGTGTATAATCTGGCCTTTATGCATAATCCCCAATGGGCTTTGAGGAACCTGGGTATCTTGATTGCATTTTGTACATTCTCCAGACAATATGCACATTCTCCAGCCAGTATGCAGGGTCTCCAAGAAACATGCCCATCCCACCATCATTTGGAAGTGTGCAGTTTGCACAAGGCTGCTTCTGACCCTCTTCCAAATTGAACATGCCCCACAACATACCCTCCTGCTAAACAGCTGGAAGAAAAGTTCAGATAAAGATTTAACTTGTACCAAATGTACAAAATTCAGCACATGTAATTTATATACAGATGGATCTTTATTCTACAAGTGTCTCCCTATGTGTGATGCAAGTCTACTCTCCAACCAAATTCATAAGCCATGCGCTGCTTACCAAAAGCGCAATATTACCTACTAACTACTTGCACCCACAAAAAATACTGCTAACTTCAGTTTTCCAAAACAGATGTACTGTAGAAAAAAAAGAAAAGCACAACACTTGAGTACAAAAACCTTTCATTATATTTCTCAAATGCAGTAGGAAACATTTTAGCACACAAATCATTTTGAATAACCTTGCAAATGGTGAGGTTAAAATTTAAGCCTCTTAAAAGTTTCATTATCAAGCACATCAACACCTCACTTTGCATGCCTTTTCCTCTGCAGATTTTGTCTTCGGTTCCTTCAGGCAGGGACGTAGCCAGGATCAAAATTAGGGGGGGGGCAAGGGGTGGGGCCAAGGCACAGGGGAGGGGCCACAGTGGGGCAAGGAAAGCCATGATCAGCAGGGGTGAGGGGGCACCAGGATCAGCCCCAAAATGGGCTGCTCCGACCCCCTCCTCCCCCTCCGCGATCGGCAGGGGCGAGGGGGCGCCAGGATCAGCCCGAAATCGGGCTGTTCCGATCCCCTCCTCCCCCTCCGTGATCGCCGGGGCGGGTGGAGGGAAAGCTGGCTTTCCCTCCACCCGCCCCACAGCAAGCAAGGGAGAAGGGAGACGTCCCTTCTCCTTGGCTGGCTGTGGGGCTTGCGGAGGGAAAGCCAGCCAAACGCTTTGTGCGGCTCTGGGGCTTTCCCTCCACCCACCCCACAGCCAGCCAGGGAGAAGGGAGACGCCACCGGGCAGCGGGGCAGGCTGGCCACCAGCGGCCCTGCTTCTAGGGGGGCAACTGCCCCCTCCTGCCCCCCTGCCTATGCCCATGCCTTCAGGTCAAGTGCTGATGCTTGGGCATGTTCAATTGATATAGTTGCCAAGCAAACTAGTCTCTTTTGCAACGTGGTTGAGCGTACGAAAGTTTTTATAAGTTTGAGCTTTGAGAAACTGATTTCAGCACTTGCCACTGACACCGAGAGTGTGGGAAGGATCCTTAGAGCAACAGAAACATTAGACACTTTATGCAGGAGTTTTTATTGTACACCAAACCTCGGTTGTCGAACGTAATCCGTTCAGGAAGTGCGTTCGGCTTCCGAAATGTTTGACAACTGAGGCGCGGCTTCCGATTGGTTGCAGGAGCTTCCTGCACTCAAGCGGAAGCCATGTCAGACATTCGGCTTCCGTAAAACATTCGAAAATGGGAACACTTACTTCCGTGTTTTCGGAGTTCGGGAGCCAAAACGTTCCAAAATGGAGGCGTTCGGGACCCAAGGTTTGACTGTAGTATGAAGAAAAGTACTCCCTGTGGAGGCATAGACTTTGGAATTCTTCAAGCTGTTGCTATAAGTTCACAGCACAGATCTTCAGCATCAATATGTTTGTTTCCTTTGAAGATGTCCCACAAGGCTGTGGAGGTTTAGGATCAGAGTTTTTCCTCTCCTAGATGGGCTACCTTCCCAGGTTGATGAGCCCCGTCTGCCCCTCACTTCCCTCTATAACACATACAGAAACTGCCTTCTGCTTCATAGAATCATAGAATTGGAGAGTTGGAAGGAACCCAAGAGTCATCTAGTCCAACCCCCTGCAATGCAGGAATCTCAACAAAAGCATCCATGACAGGTGGCCATCCAACCTCTGCTTAAAAACCTCCAAGGAAGGAGAGTCCACCATTTCACAAGGGAGACTGTTCCACTGTCGAACAGCTCTTAACCTCGGAAAGTTTTTACCCGATGTTTAGTCAGAATCTCCTTTCTTGTAACTGGAAGCCATTGGTTTGAGTCCTACACTTCAGAGCAGGAGAAAGCAAGCTTGTACCCTCTTCCTTGTGAAAGCCCTTGAGATATTTGAAGGTGGCTATCATATCATATGGCATATCAAAAATAAACATCGCTATTACATTTCATTAATTACATTCCATTTATAATTGACCCGCCTAACGACAAATAATTACAATTACAACAAATAAAGGCTTGACATATCTTGCTTTGCATGCCATGCATCTATCTCGTATATTGGTTTCACCTTTTAAGTTGCATTCCTGAAATAAATGCACTTTTCGACGGTATTCTAATTTTCCGAGTTTCACCTGTATTTCATATGGCTATCGTACCATATATTTCATAAATACCTGTATATATATTTAAAAACAACTGTAATGTGTGAATTCAAAAATGATAAAATCCTTCAAAATATAAAATAAAAGCAAAATATTATCATAAATGTATAAGATGTAACAAAGGGGGTTGGAATGGATGGCCCTTGTGGTCTCTTCCAACTCTATGATTCTATGATTCTATGAAAAACCAATCTGTATAAAACTGTCGTTAGGCTTCAGAGGATCCAATCCCCACATGGTAGTTTGCCAGGAATGGATAAGACAAGGAAAGTTCTTACCAATGTTGTTTATTCAATATTCACAGAGAGAGGCTTAGAAATGCAGTCTCTTGGAGTAAAGGTGTTGCTCTGAGTAAAGCTCCACCCCCCTTCTCTCCTGCTTCCTCATTCGTCAACAGCAGCACCCACCTTACGGTGGCCGCTTAGGGCCATCTGTCTCTGAGCCCTTTGCTCTCCTACTTTCAATGCTCACCGGGTTCTGGGAGATGGTGGGTCTGGAATGCTGTCTAGTGATAACGTGTCAGGCAGCTGCTCCAGCTCTGCCCCCTCCTCTCCCATTATTTCCCAGCTTCCCCCCTCATCCGCCTCTGAGCTGTGAGCTCCCGCAAACCACTGTTGTGAATCTATACTGTCTTCCTCTTCTCTGGAAGGTTCAGGCTGGGGAGGCAGTCTCCACTCTCCATCATTCCTCCTCTGCCCAGTCCCTGACAACTGTGCACCTCAAAGGTGAGTTCTGCACCCCTCCGAGGTCCGTGCTCCACGGCAGCCCTGCCAACCAGTTTTAGGGAACGTTTTCCCTCGACCCAGAGCCAAGCTCCCCTTTCAGCTGGTAGACAGTCATCTATCTCCTTGTGGTTTGGGGAACCCTCTCCTGGATGGCTAAATCCACCATTCTCCCAAATACACAAAACTGCAGCACGTAGCACTGCTTGTGCAAAAGCGCAGCTGTCTTAGGCCGTGCGTCTTTTAAGAAGTCCCAGGCGCCGTCCGATTTGTGATATGAGCCACGCAAGCCCCCAATGAAAATTGAGTAATGGCAATTATTTCTCAAGGCTGCATTTTCGTGAATAGCGCACTTATTTTCTCAGGGACGCATTTATTTTCCCAGCTGTGCCACATGGGTGGCGTTAATTTGCAAGGCAAGGCTCGGCTTGAGAAAAGCAACAGTTTCGCTTCTCTTCTCCCCCCCCCCCCCCGCCCTGCAAGTCTCCGGCAATTACTTTCCAAGACTTGGTACCCGCAAAGTTCTTGCAGACACCAAGGTCTAGCAGATGGGAAGGGGAAAGAAGACAGGTAAGTGCAGAGTTTCTAGAGCAGTGGTGAGGGCAGGTGTGGCCCCCACAGATGTTGCTGGACTGCAATTTGCAGTATCCCCGACCATCACCCAAGCCAGGGATAGGGGTGGAATTCAGTCTTCTTCCCATTTTAGCTAATTCACATCTCTCAAAACAATACAGTCGTACCTCGGTTTACGAACCGCTCGGGTTGCGAACAGTTCGGGTTACGAACTCCGCAACCCTGGAAGTGTTTTCGGCGCGCGCGTGTTCCGCGCTTTGCGCATGCGCAGAAATGGTGCTCGGTTTGCGACCTTTTCGGGTTACAAACTGCGACCCGGAACGGATCGTGTTCGTAACCCAAGGTACTACTGTACATGCAGTGAGGCCCTGCTTTCCTTCAAAAGTATCCGAATTCTGTGGGGCAGTTCTCCAACCCCAAGATGCATATATTAGTGAGAGTAGCAAACCCAAAATATTAGTATATAGAATCATAGTATATACAGGAATATGCAGTTGTCCCTTACAGGGATCGAACCAACAACCTTGGTGTTATCGGTCGGTACCATGCTGCAGCCACGCTATCCAGTATTTTTTATTTTTGCATTTAAAAATGTGCACATTATTAGAAATGCACGCCAAGATGCTGACGAATTTCTGCGAGGACTTTTTCAAAGCGGTTTTTTTTTTTTTGCAAAATGATGCCAGGGAGCAGCACTTAAAAGAGTGGAAAGATGAGAATCTGAAAGGAAGCGAAATGGAGAGATTCGTCCACTCCTCGTTATGGTGGATGGAGCCGGCAACATCTGGAGGGCCACAGATGTTCCCCATCCCTGCCCTAGACGATGTGAGGATTCTAGAGTCATACGATGGAAGGGAAATGCTGGAGACAAGGGACAGGGGGGTTGCGAAAAACCAAACTGTGCTCTGATTGTGATCTGCCCATGTCCTAGCCTTGACAGGTCCTGAAATTCAGAGGTGGAACCTTGGCATTAAGGGGTAGAGCTTGGTGTGGGAAGAGCCTGTAGGGTTAGAGATGCAGGGACGTAGCAAGGGAGGGGCGTAGGGGGCGGGCCGCCCCTAGCTCCAGTCTGGCGGGGGCAGCGCGCAGGGGCAGCGCCCCTGGCCCGCCCCTGGCCTCCTCTGCCCGAACAGGAAGAAGCAGAGCGCGCTATGGAGCGGGTTGCCAGGGGGTGACGGCAAACCGCTCCATAGCGTGCTCTGCTTCAGAGCGTGTTGTCAACCCGTGCAGTTCGTCCTGGTGCACGCATTGTGCGTCGTGATGTCATGACGCATGCACCCCGGGCAGCAAAGCGGCACCGTTCACCCCTGTAGAGATGGACAAGTTGGGGAAGTAATAGCAAGCAAGAATGAAATTAGCAACAGAAAAGGTCACTCTTCACCTTGAGGTTAAGGTAAGAAGATCATAAGGACCAAGTCAATGGCCCATCTAGTTCAACATCCTGTTCTCACAAGGACTGACCAGAAACCTTCCAGCAGGACCTGAGCACCTCTCCCCTCCTGCGGTTGTGAGCAACTGGGGTTCAGAAGCATCACGGCCTCCAACCATGAAGGCAGAGCAGAGCTGTCATAGTTAGTAGCTATTTATAGCCTTCTCCTTGTCCACAAATCCTCTTTTAAAGCCATCTTGTTTGGCGGCCATCGCTGCCTCCTGTAGCAGGGAGTTCTGCAGTTTAACGGTGCGTTGCACAAATAAGTGCTTTCTTTTATCTGTCCCAGATTTTCCAGCATTCAGCTCCGCGAGTTGTCATGTTATGAGAATTATAGGCAATTAGGTTGAACTCCTTCCCACAGAGATCCTGAAAAGGAGGTTAAAAGTTTGGAAATTCAGGTCAAGTTGCAAGTCTTGGCAGTCCCACCCATGACTATCTTGACTTTAGAAGCGACTGGGCCACCTAGACTCTGTTACCATTAATAATGCTTCCTACCCAGCCCCAGTCTTAGGGGCTGAATAAATACTAGCAACATCTTGTTTACCTGTTGGATCTGTCGATGAGCCACCTGAGCGAGAAGCAACATCCTTGAAGGGAAGGCCATGTCAGGCTTTTGGCACATCGATCTAAAAACCTTGTCAGAAACACACCCACCCACCCCTTCTTCCTGTGTTGTGAGCACAAGACTCACTTTTCCTTTTTTTTAAAAATAAGTAAATAAGTAAACTCCCGCGCTCTTTTATTCCAGCTTTGAAGCGGCAAAACGAGGAATCCGGCCTTCTCCTTTCTCCCTCCGCCCTTTTGCCTGTCATCTGTCCAATGAGCGTCTCATAAAACAAATTGAGAGGTTTAAATCCTGGAGACAAAAATCAATATGGGAGATAAGTAAAGAATAGGAGGAAGTCAGGCGGCTGAGATTTATTTCCCTGGAAATGTTTTTTCAATGGATTTACTAATAAATCTAAAGTGGCCGTTGCTCGGGCCTTTGATATGCAATCTCTCCCTTTACTTAGATGAAAGGCTCACATGAAAAAGGAAGCCTCGCTTATTGATTTTAACAAGGGCATAAATCACGGAAGTCCCACATGTTATCACTCCCGGCATGTGCGCCCGCTCAGAGTTGGGAGAGACAGAGCCCCATCCAAGACACACACACACACACACACACACACACACAGAGAGAGAGAGAGAGAGAGAGAGAGAGAGAGAGAGAGAGAATTGTTGCTGCTTCCTCCTCTCCCTCACCCACTCTTTAATTGATCACAACTTCTAACCGGCCAAACTGATGGTGCCTTCAGGCTCTGGCTCAGAATGTTGCAACTACTAAGAGTAGCCTCCTGGATCAGGCCAGTGGCCCATCTCGTCCAGCATGCTGTTCCCACCAGATGCCAACCAGATGCCCGTGGGAAACCTGCAAGCAGGATCCGAGCACAAGATCCCTCTCCCTTCCTGTGGCTTCAAGCAACTGGGATTCAGACGCTGCGAGAAGCCAAGTTAAAGGGAATCAGGAAGAGGGCCTTCTCAGTAGTGGCACCCGCCCTGTGGAACGCCCACCCACCAGGTGTCAAAGAACAACTACCAGACTTTTAGAGGACATCTGAAGGCAGCCCTGTTTAGGAAAGCTTTTAATGTTTAATAGATTATTGTATTTTAATATCCTTCTGGAAGCTGCCCAGAGTGGCTGGGGAAACCCAGCCAGATGGGCGGGGTATAAATAATAATAATAATAATAATAATAATAATTTTATTAGTGAGTTCCATGGTTTACGCTGCCTGAACAACCATACCTACGATTCCCCTCCCAGAGCTACAATCCCCATAGTTCCTTGTGAAGAGGGGCTGACTGTTAAACTACTTCGGGAATTATAGTTCTGGGAGCAGGATAGGGAACTCCTAACCACTCTCAGCACCCTTGACTACAGATCCCAGAATGAGATGGATTGTATCTGTGTAAAACTCCGCACATACAAATCTGTGTGTTCTTTTGTAAGTGAGCACCCAAACATCAATCTCCAGTGTGTGTGTGTGTGTGTGTGTGTGTGTACTGTACATGCAAGTTCTGAAGTCAAGGTGAATGCAAATTTAAAAATAAAAGCATAATACGCAAATAAATGCAGAGCATGCATTTTCAAAATACAACAAACTTATTTTTTCTTCTTCATTTTTTCTTCTTTTTAAACCCAGTCATAAATCTGTCTTGGCATCCTCAAAGCAATTTCTCCAACGGCATCTCATAAGCTCTTGCACAAATCACCCGGACCAGGTCTTCACTCCCTCAATTGTATCGTATAAATCAATGTTAACATTCTTTCAGGAGCCCACGTTTTAGATAGCCAGAGTTCAATAACAGGACAGAGTCCTTATTTTCTCATTATGAACAATAGGCATTTTGATCATAGCAAAGGGATTAACGCCAACTTCTTTGGCACAGTGACCAACAAGCTTCCACGCTGCCTACGTGTGCCCCCTGCCACGATGCTCCTTAGTTCTCCAAGGGGGCTTGTTAGAGAGGGTTGTTTAGGAACATAAGAAGTAGTTTATAATTCGGCCAGACCATTGGGTGCTTTAGCTTGGTGTGGCCAACACTGACTGGCAGGGACTCTCCAGTGTTTCATGGAAGCATAGAATTGTAGAGTTGGAAGAGACCCCTGGGGTCATGTTGAACCCCCTGCAATGCAGGAATCTCAGCTAAAGCACCCATGACTGATGGCCATCCAACCTCTGCTTAAAAACCTCCAAGGAATGAGAGTCTACCACCTCCTGAGGGAGACCGTTCCACTGCCAAACAGCTCTTTTTCCTGTTGTCTAGTTGGAATCTCCTTTATGGTAACTTGAACCCACTGGTTTGGGTCCTACCCTCCAGGGCAGGAGGAAACAAGCTTGCTCCATCTTCCATGCAACAGCCCTTCAGAGATTTGAAGGTGGCTATTGTATCTCCACTCAGCTTCCTCAGTCATGCCTCTGTGAACAGGCTTCATTTCCAGACCCTTTCAGGCACGAGACTTTCTCAGCCATACAGTCATACCTCGGTTTAAGTACGCCTCAGTTTGAGTATTTTCAGTTTAAGTACTTAGTCATGCTGGCCACATGACCCGGAAGCTGTCTGCAGACAAATGCCAGCTCCCTTGGCCTAGAGAGCGAGATGAGCGCCGCAACCCCAGAGTCGTCCGCGACTGGACCTTACGGTCAGGGGTGCCTTTACCTTTAAGCAAGTATTACACAGATCAGGACTTATTTCCCTCCCTCCTGTCCACCTCACTTGCTAAATTTGTGATCCTCGACCTGCACAGGCAGGCAGCAATGTGGAGACACAAGGAACTTAGCAGGCAGAGGATTGTAGTGTTACGAAGGTTGCGCAGCACCTCCCGTCTCTGCCGAGTGGAAGCAAGATCCCAGGGGGTCCCAGGGTTGTGTTTGCATTGGGAAAATCGAGGCACAGTGGAGGAGAGTGTCTTTAAGAAACGTGGTTTATTGTATACATATTTACACTTGGTTTCTTCAATGGACAGGGTGCAGAACATTATGCCCCAAGAACATCCATTTCAATTCATTGTAAATCAAATTAATGTTCAAAATAACTTTTATTAAAACAACCAGAAGCTTTTCTTTTTGGGATTATAGGGATAGAACTACCTAAATTGTATAGAAATTTATTTATGCATGCTACTACAGCAGCAAGACAGCTACTTGCCCCAAAGTGGAAAGAAGCAGAAGTCCCAGCAAAGGAAGAATGGATACAAAAACTTATGGAATATGCAGAAATGGCAAAACGTACTGGAAGAATAAGATAGCAAACTTAATGGCTTGTTTAGCCGAACCAGATTGGTTTGCATGAGCTAACCCAGGAATTTCTTGTCTGGCAGTTTGTAGTTTCCCCTCATATCTGAAATATTATCTAAATACTATGGTTTATTAGTTTCTACCATTCACTAACGGACTCTGGTGCCCTAGATCTATGACAATACTAACTCAGGAGAGATCTTCTGGTTGTTAGGAAACAACAGGATTGCTCCCGAGTCAGAGAGGTGCAAAATTCAAACAGTGCCTCTGTTCAGATCAGAAGCTGGTCAGTGGCGACTGGTGCCCATTGGCCCTGGTCAATAGTGTAGTGCAAAATTCAGAAGGGCAGGGCCCTTTCATGATAGTCACAGTCACACCCATTCACAGCTACACCCCCTTCTAAGATTATGAAACTTTCCAAGTTTATGCAATAACCTTGTAATTAAATATAATTTTGCAACGATCGATGCAGATCTCCATGTGGTGCCTTCCTGTTAGCTCCACTCTTTTCTCCATGGGCAAATGATTCTCCTGAAATGGAAGCGCCCTATGTTTACAGTGTTCCTAAATACTTAGCTTTGGGAGCAAACAGAACAACTTCTTGGTGTTCTTCCGGCGTTCCTTTCTCCAGAGTTACCCTAGGAGCCAATCATGGGTGTACCCAGCATAGGGCAGGGGGGGCAGCTGCCACCCCAGAAGCAAAAAATATATTAAATGGTTATAAAGTGATGAAATGAAACAAAATTAGGTAGGGTGATGGCGAATAATCAGTTGTTTATCACACTGAAATGGTGTAAAAACCAAGTTCCACGTCACTATACTGAGCCGCTAGTTGATCAGTATTTTAGTTGACCATGGCTTGCCCACCCCTAGTTTTGATCCTGGGTACGCCCCTTGAGCCAATCCTCATTGGCTGACTCCCCTCCTTTCATTCTGATTGACTCCAATCAGCACAAAGGGTGGCAAGACTTCTCAGGTCTAGAAAGCTCCCCTTTCATGCTGATTGGGCAGTTCTAGGGTGCTAGAGACTGAGATCCTGTGCAGATATATAGTAGTAGTGGATCTTCCATCTCCCCCCTCTCCTGTGATCCAGGACCACTATATCACTGGAAGTGGTACATACATACATATATCCACAAAATTCCAAGAATCATAGAGTTGGAAGGGACCCAGGGGATCATCTAGTCCAATCCTCTGCAATGCAGGAAAATGCAGTTGCCCCATACGGGGATCGAACCTGCAACCTTGGCATCATCAGAACCACACTCTTAACCAACTGAGCTATGTACATAATTTTATTTGCACACCGCCTTTCCATAGCCAAAACCATGCTCAAGGCGACTTACAACATGGAAAAAAATATGTTATTATGAACATAACAAAAGTAGTCATGAACATAAACGGAACAGTTTCCATGTGAATCGTAACAAGACCCAAAAGCACAATGCAAAAGTTTAACATCAATAACCCCCCACCAACGAAACCCACTAAACAATACCCCCCACCCAAGAGCCTTGCTCAGCAGCCTCAGCTTTTGTAGCTGGAGTCAGTTCAGGCCCCGCCCTCCCAGGTGGCCTGATCCAGCAGGCTCTTTTTATGCTCTTAAACAACAAACATATAACAAAATTGTAAGCATAGGTGGGATGGCCTTCTGTCACGGATGTTTTTGCTGAGATTCCTGCATTGCAGGGAGTGAACTGGCCCTCAGAATTCTCAGTGGTCTGCAAACAGAGTGAATATTATGGGGATTCCTTTCCTTCGCTAAGCTTTTGATCTTCCGCTTGCAAATGTTGTTAGATGTCCCCCCCCCCTTTAATGTAAAGAGCAATTCTGCACTGGTGTCAGTTTAGGGGTCAGGGAGAGAGGGAGAGCCAACCCCAAAATAGACCTTTTCCATAAACAAAAATGCATTCTGTTTTACTGGAATAAACAGACAGCTGTGTTATAGGATCTTGCCACCCAGGCCTTGACTCGAAGAAGGGAAAAGGAAGCGACGTTGAAGAAAGTGATTCACCACCACAATTAGGAGGAAGAGGAGGAGGAGGAGGAGGAGGGGTGTGGTAGAACAGGGTCATGACTGACACAGACTCCTGGGAGATGCCTACAGGGGAAGGATTACTTAGGAGGAGCTGAACTGCACATTACAGACCCACAGGCTGTATGCGCCAAGGAGCCAGTCTGTGGTAGCAGGTGTGTGAAGTGTTGCTGCCTTCTTTTGTAGGGGGACAGGTGTCCTCTGCCCTTACACGACCTCCAAAAATTGAGCAGGTAGCTCTTTTTCCAAACACCACGCCATATTCCAGGGGCAGAAAGGCAGGTTCAATTTCCTCCCGCTAGGGACGGATAGTGACTTTTTAAGATGCCCGCGGTTGGGTGCCTCTTGTCTCCTTACTTCTCTCGGTGCGCCGCTTCTCCCTGGGAGACATCCCTAGGTGTGTCTCCGCCTCTGAACTCTCTCAGCCACAGCAGGCTGAGCCCCCGAACCTCCCCCACCCTCCATAGGCTGAGAAGAGGCAGCCCCTGCTTCTCCCACCTCATCTGGTCCAGGTGTGTCTGGGGACAGTGGGGCGGAGGGACAGTGCCTTCTGGTCGGCGCCAGAGGGCTCAGAGGAAGCCAGGTCACTAACTCAGATGGCGGCCCATCAATGCAGGCACCATAACAGTTGAGCTTCAGAGAGGTGGCGGCCTTCTTGGGGTTCCCAAGAGCACTCTGGTGCCTCCTCTTGCTTCGCCATTTTGAGCTTTGTTTCCATCAGCACCCCCCCCCCCGAGTTTTCATCTTTGGTCTTCCCCTTTTCTTTTATTTCTGTTCTTTCCATGAGAGTTCTTTCCAATGAAGTTGAATGCTGGAACAGCTCAAAGAAGAGACTTCTTCGTGCAGCGTAAAGTTAAGCCATGGAACTCTCTGCCACATGAGACATTTTGGTGCTCACTTGACACTCGTGACAAAAGGAAAACACAGATTTGTATGTGCTGAGTTTTACACAGATACAACCCAGAGGCCAGTTGTGCGGTGGGGTTCCTTTGCTGGGCTGTTGTATTGTATTGTGAGCGGAATAGTGTTTGCATGAGGTACGTTTTTTACACTGCAATTTAGTCGAAGCAAAATTCCAAGTATGCTTGGTACTTGGCCAATAAATTATTCCTATTCCTATTCTAGGATCTGTAGTCAAGGGTGCTGAGAGTGGTTAGGAGCTCCCTATCCTTCTCCCAGAACTATAATTCCCAAAGTAGTTTCACAGTCAACCCTTCTTCACAGGGAACTATGGGGATTGTAGCTCTGGGAGGGGAATCGTAGGTATGGTTGTTCATGCAGCGTAAACCATGGAACTCACTGCCACAGGAGGCAGAGATTGCCACCAACTTGGAAGTTTTGAAAAGAGGATTGGACAGATTCATGGAAGACAAGGCTATTGGTGGCTTACTAGCAATTGGAGGCAGCCATCCTTCTGAATCCCAGTTACTTGAAGCCACAGGAGGGGAGAGGGCTCTTGTGTTTGAATCCTGCTTGCTGGTTTCCTGCAGGCTTCTGATTGGCCACTGTGAGAACACGATGCTGAACTAGATGGGTCACTGGCCTGATCCAGCAGACTCTTCTTATGTTAGTAAAGATAAGACTGTGTGGGGCAGGAGCCCTAAAACGAGCAAAGCTCAAAGTTGGTGTGGCCACCTCTTTTCTCCGTCTACTCTTTATTTTCTTTCTTTCTCTCTGCCACCCCCATTCTTCCTCCTTGCCACCCACATGAAATCACATGGATTTCTGTGCTCCCTGACCCACACAGATTGAACAATCTGGCTCCCAGATAGTGTGAAATAATTTCATTGAACTTTTTTTTAAAAAAGAGAGCACATACCTCGTAGCAAATGCACGGCTCTTTTCGTACCTGATAATAGATGGTGAAAGCACTGCAGACATTAATTATTGCTTTTAATTGCTGTTTATTATGATCAGAATCTTACTTTTATCTAAATGGGTTTGCTCCTCCCGACTTAATAATAGCAATCTGCATTTCAACAGGGCTGGCATCCCAAGATCACGATGTACTTTGTAACCAGACTGTCTCCCAACATCCCTTGAAGGTAGGAAAACCAGTTTTCATTTCCCCCTGCAAGATATATTGGAGCCGCCCTCCCCACTCGCTCCCTCCCCGCCCCTGCTATCTTGAATGGAGATGATGGGAAAAAGTTTTGAAATCTCCCATCAATTTGATCTCTGGCTTTCAGCAACAATTGGTGGTTTAACTTTCCTGCATGCTTATTGGGAAAGCTGCGGTTGCCTTTATTAACAAGAGGAACTGGGCTTCCAAACAGGAATAGGGAAAGCTGCGTCCCTCCAGACAGCATGACCAATGTTCAGGGAAGATGGAAGTGGGAGTCCAGCAATTTCTGGAGGGCCTCTCTCCCTTGCCCTAGGTATTCACAGTCCCTAGGTTAATTCCTACCTGCTTGCTTAAAAGAAAGTCAACCAAGAAAATAGGGAATTAAAGGGATCTACACTGAATGCATATGAGCATTTATTTTATTTTAAATTTATTAATTTTTTAGCAAAATTCTTGACGCTCGTAATTGCCGCCTTTGCCAAACCTTTGCAAACAAAAGGGACGGCCACATTTTTAGTTTCTCTTCTATAATAATAATAATAATAATAATAATAATAATAATAATAATTTATTATTTATACCCCGCCCATCTGGCTGGGTTTCCCCAGCCACTCTGGGCGGCTTCCAACCGAATATTAAAAACAGTACAGCATCAAACATTAAAAACTTCCCTAAACAGGGCCACCTTCAGTTGTCTTCTAAAAGTAAAATAGTTACTTATTGCCTTGACATCTGCTGGGAGGGCGTTCCACAGGGCGGGTGCCACTACCGAGAAGGCCCTCTGTCTGGTTCCCTGTAACCTCACTTCTCGCAATGAGGGAACCGCCAGAAGGCCCTCGGCACTGGATCTCTTATGTCTTACAAATAAGGTTATAGGATTTTCCTCTCTCCTCCCTGCAACAAGCACACTTTTAAAAAAAAATGGGAATAATATTTATTTCACGGCTAGGGAACATCTGTTCCTCCAGATGTTGCTGGACTACAACTCCCATTATCGCTGCCCATAGTGGTTGGGGCTTGATGGGAGCTGAAGTCCTACACCTGGAGGGTTTGGAACAAAGGCTAAATTAAATAGGAATGTAGAAAGCTGCTTTTTACTGTCAGACCATCGGCCAACTGAGCTCAGTATTGTCTGGACTGGCTAGCACTGGCACTCCAGAGTCTCAGACAGAGCATTTCAAACAGGTGCCCAGGGGTCCCAAGGTCATGATGATATTCTGCATGCAGAGCACATGTTCTCCCATGGAGCAATACCTTCTTTCTAAGGAAGCTGCCATGTACTGAATCAGTCCATTATTTAATTTACGTGCAACGTTTGCAAATTTCCCTCCCAACTTTCTGATGCACCCAGGGCAATATGGAAAGCACAAAGACATAAAGCATCCACAAAAAGAAAAATAATGATGGGGGAGTTGGAAAATAATGCTTTAAAAAATGTGGGGGAATTTTTTTAAAAAAAACCTAAAATGCCCTTTTAAAAATTGATGGATGCTGTTATTCAACTACCTGGCTTTGCTTGAAAGATGGGTTGCGAGAGAGCAGCCAAAATCTATGTTCTTTGGATTTACAAATGTTGGCAAATGTGCCCGATAATAGCATTTTCCCAGGTTATCACGGAAGACAACTTAATTGCTGAAGGACAGACAATCTGTCTCCACTCTTCAACTGCCTAGGGATCCGCGAGGACTCCCTTCCTTGGGCCTGCTGCCAGTTTGGTCTCGTTGTTTTCTAAAACTTGCCCCTGAAGAAGGTAACATCTACTTCTGCAAGTCCCTCCTGTTGAGCTCCTCATTAGCCACTGAGATTATTGAAGGCTCCAGTTGCATCTTGCCAGCACCTTTCATGTTGTTTTGGCTAAAGCAAGCCAGCTGCAGGAGTGTGAGGATGGACATTTTCTGCAGAGTAAGGAGCAATTTGCACTGCTTGTTTATCTTTTAAGAAGGGACTCGGGTGGTGCTGTGGGTTAAACCACAGAGCCTAGGACTTGTTGATCAGAAGGTCGGCAGTTCGAATCCCCACGACAGGGTGAGCTCCCATTGCTCGGTCCCAGCTCCTGCCAACCTAGCAGTTTGAAAGCATGTCAAAGTGCAAGTAGATAAATAGGTACCGCTCCTGCGGGAAGGTAAACTGCATTTCCGTGTGCTGCTCTGGTTCGCCAGAAGCGGCTTAGTTATGCTGGCCACATGACCTGGAAGCTGCACGCCGGCTCCCTCGGCCAGTAAAGCGAGATGAGCACCGCAACCCCAGAGTCGTCCGTGTCTGGCCCTAACGGTCAGTGGTCCCTTTACCTTTACCTTTACAGAGTGAGAGGAGCTGTCTCTCCTCTAGTGCTTCTTCTTCCTGCTGCTCTCCCAATATTTCCCAGCTTCTCCCCTCTATGACCCTCTGCAAACCACTGTTCTAAATCTATACTGTCCTCCTCTTCTTGGAAAGGTTCAGGAGAAGGAGGAGGCTGTCCCCACCATTCCTCCTCAGTCCAGTCCCTGACAATAATGGAGGCAAACATACTTCACAAACAGGTAGCAAAACCTGCATCCGGTTCTGAGAGGGAGAGATTTATGCAGCCTCCTAAACCCTAAGGCTGCCACCTACCCCAGTTCTAGCTAACTCCAGCCAGAAACTCCTAATGAGGGTGGCCACATGTCTTTACTAAAGGTATCCTCTGTTTTAAGGACTGTTTATTCCAAGTCTAGTTTGAACATAAATAACATTTAGAAGGGGCCTTGAAGTTGCCCCTCAGCAACGAGCACTTGCGCAGCAGACCTAAGCTTATAGCTCCCCCTTGTCACAGTCTTTCCCAGAGTGGTCAGATAGATTGCATTTCTATTTAATTACTGTAATTATTTCTAAAGGCACACATCAATTAGAACATGCACATTTTATGCAGCACCGTGTCCTCTTTTTGGATTGTGTGTATGTACAGTATGTGTGTGTGTGTGCGTGTGTGTGTGTGTGTGCGTGTGTGTGTAATGCATTGCTGGGTTTTTTTGGGGGGGTAATGGGTCAACAAGAGGCCAACAAACTTTTCATGAAAATTCAAACTTCGGAATGGATTCCAGAATGTTTCTCTGTTTCCTCTCACCAGCTGGATGCATCTCCAAGGAGAATTTCCCGCAACTGGGGCTCTTCTGCCTAGATGACCCCTTGTCTGAGAGCCACCCATCTCACATCAGACGGTGGGGGTAGCAGTGGGGGACGTTTCTGCTGAAGTGCTGAAGGAACTCAAGGAAGTTCACATGGAGATGGAAAATGCTTCATGTGCCCAGGTGCTAAATCCTAAAAGGCTTTAGCACAGGCATCCCCAAACTTCGGCCCTCCAGATGTTTTGGACTGCAATTCCCATCTTCCCCGACCACTGGTCCTGTTAGCTAGGGATCATGGGAGTTGTAGGCCAAAACATCTGGAGGACCGCAGTTTGGGGATGCCTGCTTTAGCAGAATTATTAATTAAATAAATAGAAACCCAAACCTCAAGTTCTCTTTTCACAGTTGCAATCATCCCACCCTTCATTCCGATCGCTGCTTGACGTTTCGGCAATACATAATGAATAACTGGCAAATCGAATTGTGTGAATATCTGGAATTAGCAAAACAAGGACAGAAGTAATTAGAAATCAACCAAACCAACGGTTTAAAAAGGAGTGGGACTGCTTTAGAGAGTACCGGGGGGGGGGGGAAACATTGTTCTCAGACAATATCTTTCATGTGTTTTGATGAAAGTTTGCAAAGTAAATAACAGGCAGGTAACATCTACTATGTAAGAGAAGTGAAACAAGGAAAAGCAACAGAGTTAAAAAGATAAGGGAGAAGTAAGAACCCGCAAAAAGGTGGAGGGAAGTCACATGCGAAAGAAGTATTGATTTATTTTAGTTCACATTTGTGTATAAGTTAACATATTTTGAAGAACGAATGGGCAATGTATATAATTAATTAATGTAAAACTCAATGAAGAATAATAACCACACAAAAAAATAGATAGTGAAAAACTGTAATAAATTGCAACAATAAACAACAACCTGCAACGCTTTTAGGGCTCATCCAGATTTCCTTTTGTGGTCCACACTTTAAAGCTCTGTGCCCGAGCATTGTTTTTTTAAAAAATAAATAAATGGGGGGGGGCAGCACTTTCCCTGGGAAAACCCATGTTTCACTGCTGAATCAGAACAAACGACAATCTGCAGAAACGTCGTTTGCCGTTTCTGCTCTAATTCAGCACTAAAATCCCAGGGAAACTGAAGAGCCAAACAAACAAATAAACTGCTTGGACGCAGAGTTTTAAAGTGTAGATCTGCTGCTGGAAAGCACGGCTTAAAATGAAATACAGTGGTACCTCCGGTTACGAACGGGATCCGTTCCGGAGGCCCGGCCGCATCCCGAAAACTTCGCAACCGGAGGCGCTCTTCTTCGCACGCGTGTGGTGTGATTCTTTGCGGTGCGCAGAGCGCTTCTGCACATGTGCGTGCGGCGAAACCCAGAAGTATACACTTCCGGGGGTGTTGCGTTTGCAACCTGAAGATTATGTTACCTGAAGGTGACGTAACCCGAGGGTCCACTGTACTGATGAGCCCTAAATTGCAGGAGGGTAGAACTCGAACCCATGGCTTCAAGTCACAAAAAAAAAAGATTCTGATAAAACACCAGGAAGAACTTTCTGGCAGGAAGAGCTGTTCGACAGTGGAATGGTCACCCTCGGGAAGTGGTGGATTCTCCTTGAAAAGAAGTTTCAAGCAGAGGTTGGATGGCCATCTGTCATGGAAGCTTCAGCTGCGATTCCTGCATTGCAGGGGGTTGGACTAAATGACCCCTGGGGATCCCTTCCAACTCTATGATTCTATGCAGAAATGGTGTCCCTGCCCAAGTGGGGCTGAGGGGGTGGGACGTAGAGCTGGAACAGGATTGACCTTTATTCAAGGCAGTGCCTGGATAGAAACTTGTGACTCATAAGCACAGGAAGACACAATCCTTGGATTGGGTAGAATCTGACATTTACTGGATTTTCAGGTTCCAGAACTGCTTACCTGACAGAAGATGCATTTTATTTCCTGGATCAGTAAAATATTGCATTGTTACCAGTTCTGGCCTCTATATGAAGAGGGAGGCTTTGTCCCATTCGCAATCTATTCACAACCCCTAGTTTCATTGTCTATATTGTCTATAAAAACCAAAACTCCAGCCTCCATAGAGCAGTGTGTAATCTGAGAGATGGTGATTTGCTTTAGTTCACTAGTGACCGGGCAAGGATTTGAACCCAGGCCTCAGTCAGGCCCTTTCCATTGGCTTCACAGGGAGAGCAACTCCATCACACTTCTCTCTTCCTCAATGGTCACCTGGAAGCAGCCCTTCTATCACAATACAGCAGAGGGCAAAGTGGGAAGCAGGACCGTTCCATCGGTTCTGCTAAGTAATGAGCTTCTGCTCAAACGTGCGCAGAACCCTCCAAACTATCAGGGGATCTTGAGAATGCCAAGGCCCCCAGTCACATGAACCCTGCTACTTGCATGCTAGTATATGCTGCCCGCACATCATGGGGCAATGAGCACAGGGACTTAGGGGTCAGGACAGGCATAAGCTTCCCTGCCACATGGGGCACTCTGGCCTCCTTTCCATGGATACAGGGTTCACATGTCCAGGTGAATGCCTGACCATGCCTTCTGTAACACAAGGAACAGAGTTTTGAGTTTGCTTATTCTTTTCCTCTTCCCTCCTCATCCCTTTTTCTTCTTGTGCTATGTCTTCTAGTTTGTAATCATGCAGGCAGGGGCTTTTTTATGCACTATTGATCATAAGGAAGCTGATTTGGGAATCTTTCCAGCCAGAGAGCTGCGGTTAATAATAATAATAATAATAATAATAATAATAATAATAATAATAATAATACATAATACAGTAATGCTTTTAAAAATCTAGTTTTAGATGGTCTACCCATCAAACAAGTCTTTTGCAACTGTAGGGTCTCCATACTAACACTGCTTTATATGGCCTGAGTCCCACCTTGCCACATGCCCTGCATATCGCCATTTAAACTTTGCGGCCTTTTGCGCTACATCCACAACTTTCTACCTTTGTTGTATCCAATTATTTGTTCTTCTGTCTTTTAATGATACTCCTAATGTTGCATGTTGTGCTGTTCTTAATTTGTTCATGCTTCAGTTCTCCGCGTCTTCTTCTTCTTCTTCTTCTTCTTCTTCTTCTTCTTCTTCTTCTTCTTCTTCTTCTTCTTCTTCTTCTTCTTCCTCTTCCTCTTCCTCTTCCTCTTCCTCTTCATCCCATTTCCAGGTAATGAGTTTTCATGTCTGGATTCTTCTGTGCTTCAGTCACGCGCAGGAAACGCTGGAGAAATGTACTTCTGCCGCAGGAATCACAGCTGACTGGATGTCACGGAAGGAATGAGTCATGCGTGCTTAAGCCACGTCTCGCAGGGGCTGCTTTTGCTGAGGCCGGTTCAAATCTCCGCTTCCTGCGGCCGCCGTTATCTCACAGGCACCATCTCGTCTGTGAGGCCTCTCCGCTCATATTTTCGCCAGAGAAGGAGATTCCAGAGGAGCAAATGTTCCCCTGAGAGGAAGGAGCAAAAGATGCAGGGAATGAGACCCCTACCTGCCACGCTGACTGCGCCACTGCCTGGAGAAGCAGAGCAGCTGACAGGTGATTTCTGGTGTGCATCAATTTGACCTTGGCTCATTTACTGCCTGAGAGCTGAATGCAGCCCTCCAGGCCTCTATCTGAGGTCATCAGGGGCCTCTCCCCAGGCTACATGCTCCCTGCTTATCACCCTCTTTGAGAATTTTTGCCTGGCTGGAATATGTCTGGTAAGGGCCACACCATGCATTGAAAGCACTCTGATACCACTTTAAACAGCCATGTCCTCCCTCCCAGAGAATTCTGGGAGCTGTAGTTTAGCAAGGGTGCTGAGAGATAGGTGTTCCCAGAGTTCCTTGGAGGAAAGGCATTGATCAATAAAGCACTCTGGGTCCTGTAACCCTGTGTGTGGGGAAAAGGGCCTCCGAACAGCTCTCAGCCACCCTCAACAAACTACAGCTCCCAGAATTCTTTGGGGGAAGCCATGACTGTTTAAAGTGGTACCATAGCACTTGAAGTGCATGATGCGAATGTGGCCTAGGATACTGGTCAAATGCAGGCATGGAACTGGGAATTAGGAAGACACCCCCTCCCCACAAACATCCCCCTCAGAGAGCTACAATTCCCACAATCCTTATATAATATGACATGATGCAATTGCGATGTTTAGCTTTTTAGTTGCTGATTAGCTACCGGTAATAGCGTTTTATAGACTGCAATAGTTTTGTCAATGGTCTGTTCATCTATATATATAAAAATGTAAAAAAGGGCATGTGGGTATGTTTCCACTTTCCACCGAAACCGCTTGACCGATAGCGTTCAAATTTGCACACAACGTCCCATTCTACTGTGAAAGGAAGCATATACCATTTGTGTAGACCAGGGGTCCCCAGACTACGGCCCGTGGGCCAGATGCGGCCCAATTGGCCTTCCAATCCGGCCCGCGACGCTGCCCGCTCTTACGGCGCGCAGTGCGGCGGCGCTCTTCCAGGTCGGAAAAAAGTGCTGAAAATTGTTTGTGCGCAGGCGTATGGGCCTCTCCCGACCCAGAAGAGGTCATTTCCAGTGCACTTCCGGGTCGGGGGAGGCCCATACGCATGCGCACAAATGATTTCTGGTGCTTTTACCGACCTGGAAGCGCGCCACCACTCCAGTAAGTGTGTGCACGCATGCCTCCCCCGCGATGGGCGCAGCGGGCACCGGCCCAAAGCCGGGTAAGTCTGGGGACCCCTGGCGTAGGCAGATGTCACACCTGCACAAAGTAAAAAACCCCAAACCCCATGTTTCAGAACACACAACTCACCCCAAAGTGTGTTATGCTGTATCTGCGATATATTGCTCTCTTATGTTATTGTCATTTATCGTTTGTAAGCTGCTTTGGGATTCCTTTGAGTGGAATGTGGCCAGAAATGCAACCAATATTCAGTCAGTCAGTGTTCCCTATGAAGAGGCACTGATGCTTAAACCACTCTGGAAATTGTAGCTTAGGGAGGGGAATGGGGAATCTCCTAAAGGTAAAGGTAAAGGGACCCCTGACCGTTACGTAAGTCCAGTTGCGGACAACTCTGGGGTTGCGGCGCTCATCTCGCTTTACTGGCCGAGAGAGCCGGCGTGCAGCTTCCAGGTCATGTGACCAGCATGACTAAGCCGCTTCTGGCCAACCAAGAGCAGCGCACAGAAACGCCGTTTACCTTCCCACCGGAGCGGTACCTATTTATCTACTTGCACTTGACGTGCTTTCGAACTGCTAGGTTGGCAGGAGCTGGGACCGAGCAACGGGAGCTCACCCCGTCGCGGGGATTCGAACCACCAACCTTCTGATCGGCAAGCCCTAGGCTCTGTGGTTTAGACCACGGCGCCACCCCTGCCCCAGGGGATCTCCTAACAACTCATTAAAACAACCAGGGCTCCCCCCCCCCCAGCCAGAACTCAGTACCAACACCTCTCAGGTGGGCGCCATTGCCATTTTAAGAGAACAAGAGAGGCATTTGTGGTCAATTCTGGCACGTCTTTTTCTAGAAAAAGAGAACTGAAAACAAGTTAACAGTCCAGTGGGCATACCTGAAGGCCACATGTCTGGTATGGCTGTTTGTGTAAAACCAGGTGAAAGGAATGGTTCTACCTGGAAGAAAGTGTGGTTAGCAGTTGGCTGGAATCCAGGAGCACCCTGCGCTGCAAATTTGTTGCAGGAGAAACTTGCTATACAGTGGTACCTCGCTTTATGAACACAATTGGTTCCGGAAGTCTGTTCATAAACTGAAGCGTTCATAAACTGAAGCGAACTTTCCCATTGAAAGTAATGGAAAGTGGATTAATCTGTTCCAGACGGTCCACGGAGTACTTAAACTGAAGCGTTCATATACTGAAGCGAACTTTCCCATTGAAAGTAATGGAAAGTGGATTAATCCGTTCCAGATGGGTCCGCGGCATTCGTAAACCGAAAATTTGTAAACCGAGGTGTTCATAAACCAAGGTTCCACTGTATTATATTTTTGTACAGTGGCACCTTGGTTCTCAAACACCTTGGTTCTCAAACACCTTGGTTCTCAAACACCTTGGTTCTCAAACAACTTGGAACCCAAACCCTGCAAATGCGATAGTAAGTGTTCCGGTTTGCGAACTTTTTTTGGAAGCCCAATTTGAGCGTCTGTCTGTTTTTTGCTATTTATTTTGCGTTTTTGTTTTTGTGGCTCTTTTTTGTTTTGCTTTTGTGACTGTGTGGAACCCAGTTCAGCTACTGATTGATTGATCGATCGTGTGACTGCAGTACATTGTTTATTGCTTTCATTTTATGGATCAATGGTCTTGTTAGATAGTAAAAATTCATGTTAAATTGCTGTTTTAGGGGTTGTTTTTAAAAGTCTGGAATGGATTAATCCATTTTGCACTACCGTGGTACCTTGGTTTAAGAACAGTCCAGTTTATGAACGATTTGGTTTACAAACTCCACAAAACCAGAAATAGTGTCTTGGTTTGAGAACTTTACCTCGGCCTAAGAACGGAATCCGAACGGTGGAAGGGCACTGGCGGCAGAAGGCCTCATTAGGGAAAGCGTGCCTCGGTTTAAGAACGATTTTGGTTTAAGAACAGACTTCTGGAATGGATTAAGTTTGAGAACCAAGGTACCACTGTATATAACACAGGAAGTGGAAAAAAATGTCGAAAAAGAAAGAAAGCGGAGTTTCCCTTCTGAGCCCCCATCCCGTCCACATGTGTTAAGAGACACATAAAAATTAGAACTTGGACTCGGCCAGTTTAAAACATTTGCCTTCTCTTTGTTTGGGAGAGGAACGTGTGTCTGTCATGGTTTAATTGATGGAGTGCACCGAAGCTGACTTTTCTTTGCATTCTTCAAGTGAAGGGATGATGGAACTTGTTTCGGGGAATGAGAAAGTCTCTGTGCTCAAACGGCAAGCCCTGGGTTGTCGGAGAAACTCATATATTACCTATCTGACAAATCATGAGCAAAGCTCTCTATTTATCATAAGGGCAGGACGGAAGACGGAATGTATCTAAAATGAAAGGAGGAAGATTTAGGTTTACCAGGGTGCTTGGGATTACTAACTTGGGCTGTCCAAAATATCCCACCCTCCTGCCACCAGGCGGGATCAGGGGGCACAAGCAGGATGAAATACGGCGAGTTGGAGGTGGACCAAAGGTGGTCATGGGTGCGGCTTGGTAGACTAAGGTGGATCACAAGTGGGAACTCTTGGCAGAGTTCAGCATCTCGCAAGACCACATAACTGTCTGCCTGTCAAGACCATAGTTTTATCGCCTGGGCAAGTAAAAGCACGTCCAGGCAACCTATTTATTCAGCATTCATCCTGAGCTGCTTCCGCAAAGCTTAAGAGGAGGTTAGAGTATACTATAACTGCTCCAGTGCTATTTTTCTAGAAAAAGAGGTGCTGGGACTCACCATGAACGCCTCACTTGTTCTTCTATAACGGTAATGTTGCCCACCTGAGAAAGGTGCCATGTCTGAGTTCCAGAGAGTTCCGGCTGAAAAGAAGCCCTGACTTGCGCCCTGATTTGTCCAACCTTTCTCCCTCTCTCCACAGTTTCTGCCTGAAAATGGCTGTTGTTGACCAACGAAGCATAAACAAGGAAGGATGTGTGCAAACTCTAGCCGTTCAGGTTTGTGAACCAGCTTTGTGTGCAACAAAGTTTGTGTATAATTCTTTGTGTGTGGATAAGTGAATTTCCACATAACAACTGGGTAGATAACGGGACCTGCATATATATATAGTGTTGCATGCCACCCCCTGTCTCTGAGTGGTGCGAGATTGCAGGGTTCTTGTTTACTTTTGGAATGAGGCACAGGGGAAACTGTGGTGTCTTTAGGATATATGGTTTATTTGCACATATGTGCAACCTGAGCTTATAATAGAGGGGATCACACCAACATCAGCACCCCAGATTTTTCTCGCAGCCTTGGGTTCGAGCAGAAATCAAACATTGCTCTTGCTCTGCCTTGTTGCTGCTTTGCTTCTAGTTCATAACGTGGAAAACCTCGACTCTCACCTTTGTCTTTTTCTAACTACCAAGCCAGTTGAGACCTCACTCATTTGCCATCCCACACAGATCCACTTCCCCTTAATGGCCCATCGCCCAGGCGATCACCTCATCAGGCAGCTAGTCTGGCTAATATTTGAACACTTGCTGGATTCAGGGGTTAGAAGGGTCTCGGTGTATACCGCCAATCCCTGCAAACTCATAACAATATATTTGATGGCATTCTTGCCCACCTGGAGATTTAAGCCCTTCTTGCCCTCCCTGCCCCTCCCCCCACCTGTGGGAGGTGATGCAATCCTTGAGGCTTCAGGCCAGCCCTGGGGGCTTGCAGCACTCTAGTCCAAGTGCCATAACCACAATTTGCAGCTTTCAGGGGACGAGAAACCTGCTGGAACTTCAGCAAACCTAGCAGGCTGGGTTGCTAGGAAAAGGTTCGGTTGTGGTTGGCGCTGGAAACTGAAATGGCAGTAATAATAATAACGAAGCAATAATAATAATAATAATAATAATAATAATAATAATAATAATAATAATAATAGCATAGGTTAAATAGGTTTCTCGATTCCTTAAAAGCTCCCGGGCGTGATCTTGGGGCTTGGATGATTCACAAATAAAAATTATAGACTTCTGCAGGTGTGTGCAGGCACCTGGGTGGGGCTTCGGCAAACAAAGAAGTCTAGTATGGCAATAAAAATTCAGCATGTGGTATTAGCAAAGTTTAACAAGACAAGAGGTGGTCTTTATTTATCCGATAAGGGCCAAGGGGATACAGAGCTGGTGCCTCATCTGCTAAAAGGCACATGGCTGATTCAGCAAGTGGGTGCTGGGAGCTCTGGGCTGAATACAGGAACCCCAAAACTGAAGCCTGGACCTTAGGCAGAGGCAGATAGGGTTGGCTGGGTTTGCGAAGCCCTCTTCAAAGCACAGCAGGGAACAGGTAGAAACTCTGGGCCTCTCGGCATCCCGTTCAGGAGGAGGCTAAGTCGTGCCGGCCAGACATCGCTGGACTACATCTCCCATCATCCCTGACAATTGGCCACCCTGGCCAGGGCTGATGGGAATTGTAGTCCAGCAACAGCTGGAGGGTACCATGTTGATTACCTCTATCTATCTATCTATCTATCTATCTATCTATCTATCTATCTATCTATCTATCATCTATCTATCTATCTATCTATCTATCTATCTATCTATCTATCTATCTATCTATCTATCTATCATCTTACCCTCCTTTCTTCCAAGCTGGGATTCAAAGCAGCTCACAACATTTAAAACATAGCTGCCAAGTTTTCCCTTTTCTTGCGAGGAAGCCTATTCAGCATAAGGGAAAATCCCTTTTAAAAAGGGATAAGTTGGCAGCTATGATTTAAAAAGATCTTTTCGTACACTTTGGCGAACTACATCTCAAAATTTGGGAAAACTTGAATGGCAAAGGGTAGCCATGTTTTGGTTTGTCTACTGGGTTGGGAAGCGTGGGTTAGAATGCAAACAAAACCCATTCTTTCCCCCCCAATCCCTTCCCTGAACAAAGTAAGTCGATGGGTGGCGGGAGCCCTGCACTTTGCTCTGGTTGCCAGACCTCCGGGGCTGACTCGAAGTCTCCACATTTGCCTGGCCCCTCCAAGTGGCAATGGGAGGTCTTTAATCTCCAGGTGGGCAAGAGTGCCTTTAATTTTAAGAGGGGGGAAAACTCAAGAAGATTATGTGTGCAGCCTACAGGCTTCGGAGTAGCTGTAGAAGGTTGCATGGATGTAGCAACCGAGTAATTTCGTTGTTCCCGCAAGGGGACAATGACAATAAAGATATCTTATCTTGCATAAGGCTCTGCATTGAGTGGGGGGGATGGTCGGTGCCTGTCCTCCTCTGCTCCCCAATGGATCTCTGTCTCCAGGGCTCAGTGGTAGTTGGGAGCCTGGAAGAAGACCCTCCAGGGCCTGTTCCTTGTGATATCACCAGGGCTGTGAAAATCTTAGGGTCTGGGATGCTCCTGACCCAGCACCCCTACACTTTAGACTCATAGACTCATAGAATTGTAGAGTTGGAAGGGGGTCATCTATTCCACAACCCTGAGATTAAGAGTCTCATGCTCTACCTTCGCGGCCCTGTGAGCAATGGAAAGTAAAACAAGTAAGTAAAAAAATGTAATGGTTTTAAAGGTTTATTGTGATCTTTTTTGGTAGTGTCAGGGGGAACTCCCTACAGGGAGCCTCCCCCAGTCATCCTGACCAGCACTTTGCCCAGCGACAGCACAAGCAGCGAGTTGGGAGGAGGGAATGAGGAATGGAGAGGTTTGGAGAGAGGGCTCAGTGAGGTGTCTGAGCCCTGGCAACGCTATGGAGGACAGAGAGGGCAGGAAGGGCTCAGAGATGTGTCAGAGCCCTGGCACTGCTCTGGTCGAGGGTCAGCGGATGAGGGACTCAGCAAGACGTCGGAGCCCAGGTGCTGCCCCAGCCAGCAAGAGGGGAAACCTCTCCTTCCGGCGCCCAAATTAAGGCGCGCGCCCACACATAGGGCGAAGGGGTGGCGTTTTGGGGTGCCCAGGCTTTTATGCTGGCCGAAAAGCAGGAAGCAGCCATTGCCGGGTTCTGAATCGGACTAGGCGGTCATGTTCTCTGTTATATCTGCACTGTAAATAGTATGCACAATAAAACTCTTAAAGACAGTGCGGACTGGAGCGTCTTTACTCGAGAGTAGCCGCAACAAACCCCTGACAGGTAGCATTCTTTTATAGGAGTGAACATTATCTTGTGATTCTGAGCTTTTATGTGAAAAACACTGCTTTCATCTGTAGAGGTTTGCATCCATCCAATGATGGATGGCGCTTGTTGGGAAAGTTGTTTTGCTTGCATGTTTACATTATGTGTGTTTGAATTCTAAAACAAATTTTAGAATTTGCTTTCAACCCTATTTTCTTGTTCTCCTAGCTTGTGTTATACAGTGGTACCTCGACTTATGAAGGCCTCGACTTCAGAAGGTTTCGACTTCCGAAGTCCGCTAACCCGGACGTATTTCCGCCACACACATGCGCAAAATGGACGCTTCAACTTCCGGAGGTTTCGACTTCCGAAGAGCGCCGCGGAACGGATTGCCTTCGTAAGTTGAGGTATCACTGTATTCCTAACAACAACAACAACCATCAGACGTTTGTGAGAAATAGCTGTCCTGAGCATATGTCTGTTTATGTTTCTTTCTCCTAGTTATAGTACCCTATAAACAAAAGCATTCTGCTAATGATCAACCGCTTCAGTCAGCAGAATTGGCACTACTATAGGTGCCACATAATACCCGTTCTGCTTTTTTAAGAACTCAGTTGTTGAGTGTGGCAGCACCTGCACTTTGGAACTCCCTGTCTCTTGAGATCAAGCAGGCTCCTTCACTGTACTCTTTTTGACACCTGCTAAAACATTCTTGTATAGACAACAAGCCTACCTAGATGCTTAGAAAGCTGAGGTAATTTTAATCTGTTTTAGTATTTTAATTTGTGTATGTTTTAAAGAAGGGTTGTGTATTTTATTGTTTTATCTTTTTGTAAACAACTTTGAGATTTTGTAATAAGTAAGTGGTATATAAATGGTAGAGAGGTGTTGTTTAGTCGTTCAGTCGTGTCCGACTCTTTGTGACCCCATGGACCAGAGCACGCCAGGCACTCCTGTCTTCTACTGCCTCCCGCAGTTTGGTCAAACCCATGTTCGTAGCTTTGAGAACACTGCCGAACCATCTTGTCCTCTGTCGTCCCCTTCTCCTTGTGCCCTCCATCTTTCCCAACATCAGGGTCTTTTCCAGAGGGTCTTCTCTTCTCATGAGGTGGCCAAAGTATTGGAGCCTCAGCTTCAGGATCTGTCCTTCCAGTGAGCACTCAGGGCTGATTTACTTCAGAATGGATAGGTTTGATCTTCTTGCAGTCCATGGGACTCTCAAGAGTCTCCTCCAGCACCATAATTCAAAAGCATCAATTCTTCAGAAGTGATCTCCTTCATGGATCACTGCCTTGTCATAGCGAAGGGGCTTGAATAAATCAGAGAAGCTCTGAGCTATGCCGTGCAGGGCCACCCAAGATGGACAGGTCATAGTGGAGAGTTTTGACCAAACGTGATCCACCTGGGGCAGGAACCGGCAAGCCACTCCAAGAAAACTCCATGGACAAAGACAACAGGTAGAGAGGTAGTTCAGGTCTTTCTTTCTTTCTTTCTTTCTTTCTTTCTTTCTTTCTTTCTTTCTTTCTTTCTTTCTTTCTGAAGGAAATGAAACAGGATAGGCTGGGACCCAGACTTCCTGGGACACTCACTCACCATGCCCACGATACTATGCCACATCTGGGTGGATATAAAAAATTCTTCCTTTCTAGGGTAACTTTTTTGGCCGCCAGAAGCTGGGTGACATTCTGTCCTTGGAATGACGTAGCATTTCTCAGAAGAAGAAGAAGAAGAAAAGAAGAAGAAGAAGAAGAAGAAGAAGAAGAAGAAGAAGAAGAAGAAGAAGAAGAAGAAGAAGAAGAAAAGAGGTTTACAGGCACCGGATGGGTTTGATTAATTGTATATGTGTGCAGCTATTAGCAAAAGGGCGAAGCTGGGTGTGGATCCATTTAAATACCTGAGAGAAAACAGAGGAGCCTGAAGCTGCCGTAGGGAGAGAGCCAGGATAATGGGGCTGTAAGATCTTGGGAGGGACAGACGGAATAAGAACTGGGAGGGTTGTGAGCTTAGTTAACCACATGCCAGCCAACTTTTTTTAAAAAAGGAGAGAAATTTATTCCGTCTCTCAGCACTTGAGAGCCGCGATCAAAGTAGTAGGCCCATGATGAAAACTTGAATAGATCTGTGCCAGTTCTGAGGGTTCTGTCAAACTTGAGAGCAGGGGACCCTTCCGTGACCCTGTTTTTTGTGCTCTTCGCCACAACAAATTGATTAGTCTTTAAGGTGCCAGAAGACCTATTTGGTGTGTTCCTTTATTTTGCGTGTTCCTTATTTTGGAGAAGGGGAGGTCCGCTTTTTGGAAACCTCACCAGGGCTCCCAACCACCTTGATTTGGCCTTGCTGATATAACTCATCATAGGAGCATAGAATTGCAGAGTTGGAAGGGACCTCAAGGACAATCTCGTACAACCCCCCTAAAGTATCTAAAGTATCTCTGACAGATGGCCCAACCTCTGCTTAGAAACCTCCAAGGAAGGAGAGCCCGCCACCTTTCAAGCGAGTCCATTCCATTGCCAAGCAGCTCTTACCATCAGAAAGTTCTTGCTAGTGTTTAGTTAGAATGTCATATCTTGTCATTTGAATCCATTGGTTCGGGTCCTACCCTCTTGTAGAAGGACAAGTTTGCTCCCTGTGATAGCCCTTGAAGTATTTGAAGATGGCTATCATATCACCTCTCAGCCTTATGTTCTGCAGGCTAAACATACCCAGCTCCTTCAACCATTCCTCATAAGGCTTGGCTTGCAGACCCTTGATCGTCTTGGTCGCCTTCCTCTGCACACATTCCAGCTTGTCAATTTCCTTCTTAAACTGTGGTGCCCAGAACGGGACACGGTGCTCCAGGTGGAATCTAGATGCTGCTATAGACACCGCAGTTGCAGCAGACTAGAATGTGTTCATCCCCCTCTCTGCCAAGGCTTTTTTTGGAACAGGGTGTGGAAGGGCTGTTTTACAAGATTAAAAACACGATTATGCACATACAGAAGTAAGAGATACCATCCGTGTCAATCAACTGGAAGCAAATGAGATGTAACCCAGCAAGGTCAATAAGGCCCATAGATCTATTTGGGTTCGGGCACACCCAGCCCTTACAGGCTAGTGATCAATTTGCATGTCTTTGTATGTTAAGTATTACCGGTATCCCTGCTCAGCCTAGCGAGAAGAAAATTGCATCAGATCTGTCCATGTTCAGTGCTGATGTATCTGATGGGAAGCTGCTGAGCAATACTTTTCAATATACATGGGTAGGTTCTGGAACCAAACACGTTTTTGGCTCAGGTGCTGCTCAACTGGTACCGCCCAGAAGGTTCCTGGATCTCAATGCTGTTGGCACATTAGAATAAGGAAGTGGATGTGAAAACTCTCCCATATTAACATATGTATCGGAGGCTGGTCCTTCCAGATAGAGAAAGGGAAGGTAAACAGCCTCGCTAGACGAATTTAATTCGTTCCACGGGTCTTTTCTTATAACGAAAAATTCGTCTAGCGAATCCCATAGGAATGCATTGAAATTTTTTGAAATTTTTTGAAATTTTTTTTGCCCATAGGAATGTATTAATTGAATTTCAATGCATTCCTATGGGAAACCGTGATTCGCTAGACGAATTTTTCGTAAAACGAATTCGTCCAGCGAGGCAACCTCCGCTAGAAAAAAAACCTTTCGTTAAGCGGAAATTTCGTTAAGCAGGGCATTCGTTAAGCAAGGCACCACTGTGTTTCCCAAACTTGGGACTCTGGCTGTTTTTCAGACTACAATTCCCATCACTCCTTACCACTGGATAGGTAGGGATGGTGGGAGTTGTAGTCCAAAAACAACTGATTTAAGCAATGCACTCTATATGGGGCTGCCCTTGGGCTTGGTCAGGAAGCTCTATCTAGTGCCAAATGCAGTGGCCAGACTGTTGATGGGGGGCATCTGGCTGAGAACATGTGTCTCCAATGTTAAAACATTTTCCCTGGCTGCCTACCAACTACCAAGCCAGATCCAAGATCTTTAATTTACAAACTCCTGAACAACATAGGTCCAGGCTGCCTTATAGCCAGACATTCCAACCCCTGCACCATGCAGGCTCTCAGTATTGCCTGTGGAGTGACGTGGATGTTCCTTTCTGCAATCTTCATGCATCCATGCAACTTGGGGGGTTGCTACCATCAAGTGAGGAATGAGCAAACCATCCTTACTCCGTATCTTCTTCTGTCTACATGCTCTGTGATCCGCAACGACAACTGCACAGTCTACCATTGTTTTTGTTTTTTAAACAATAATCGAAGAAGCAGAACCCCAACCACCTCTCAGTTTAGTTCCAGGGAGTTCATGGGACATTTGCTAAGGCCAAAACAGAGAGAGGGAAGAGAGTCAGCAGAAAACTCCAATACTGTAAATTAAGAGATGGTTGGGCAGGCAGAGGACGGGGGAGAAATCTCATCATCTATTCACCTTACTTCACATCAGAGAAAATCAAAAAAGATTACTCACATAATACAATGATGACTTTCTCCCCCGGGGTGTTGAGTTCCTTTCTTCTCAACTTCTCTCAGTGCTTTTAAGATTGCCACATTTCTTCTTAGATCTGGACCTCGTTCCAGGCTAAAGTTGATGCAACCTGGGTGATTAAGGATTGCAGGAAGGCCTATGGTACGAGAGAACGGCTTAGGGAGCTGGGTATGTTTAGCCTGGAGAAGAGAAGGTTAAGGGGTGATATGATAGCCATGTTCAAATATATAAAAGGATGTCATATAGAGGAGGGAGAAAGGTTGTTTTCTGCTGCTCCAGAGAAGCAGACACGGAGCAATGGATTCAAACTACAAGAAAGAAGATTCCACCTAAACTTTAGGAAGAACTTCCTGATAGTAAGAGCTGTTCGGCAGTGGAATTTGCTACCAAGGAGTGTGGCGGAGTCTCCTTCTTTGGAGGTCTTTAAGCAGAGGCTTGACAGGCATATGTCAAGAATGCTTTGATGGTGTTTCCTGCTTGGCAGGGGGTTGGACTGGATGGCCCTTGTGGTCTCTTCCAACTCTATGATTCTATGATTCTAAGAAATCTTCAGGTGGCTTTTCTTTCTCAGTCTCTTGATCAACCGCTTCACAAGTTACCGTCGAAGTTGCAAAGGGTGATGAATAACTTGGTCACAGGTCACTGGGTTTTGTCTTGGGCCTGGGGACTTGGAATAGAGGGGGTGTTCCACGGATTTGCATATGACATCAAACCAGGAGGGGTAACTAATATCTCAGAAGACAGAATCAGGATTCAAGATGACCTTAACAGATTGGAGACCAGGTGCACAAATATAGGATGGGTGACACTTAGCTTGACAGTAAAGGCAACGGGACCCCTGATTGTTAAGTTCAGTCGCGGACGACTCTGGGGTTGCGGTGCTCATCTCGCTTTACTGGCCAAGGGAACCGGTGTACAGCTTCCGGGTCAGGTGGCCAGCATGACTAAGCCGCTTCTGGCGAAACCAGAGCAGCACACGGAAATGCCGTTTACCTTCCCGCCGGAGCAGTACCTATTTATCTACTTGCACTTTGACATGCTTTCGAACTGCTAGGTTGGCAGGAGCTGGGACCGAGCAATGGGAGCTCACCCCATTGCGGGGATTCGAACAGCCAACCTTCCGATCGGCAAGCTCTAGGCTCAGTGGTTTAGACCACAGCACCACCCACTTGACAGTAGTACATGTGAAAAGGATCTAGGGGTCTTAGTAGAGCAGAAGCTTAGTAGCCATTATCCTCCATGAATTGATCTACATAAAAGTTGTTAGGAGACCCCCGTCCCCCAATTTCCCTTCACAGATCCACAGTATCCAGAGTTTCCCCAGCAAACTGTGGGAATTGTCGCTGTATGAGGGGAATTCTGAAGAGTCCTCCTAATATCTAATACAGTCATACCTCGGTTTAAGTATGCTTCGGTTTCAGTACTTTCAGTTTAAGTACTCCGCGGACCCGTCTGGAACGGATTAATTAACTTTCCATTCCTTTCAATGGGAAAGTTCGCTACAGGTTAAGTACAGGCTTCCGGAACCAATTGTGTACTTAAACCGAGGTACCACTGTACCTCTCAGCACCCTTAATAAACTACAGCTCCCAGAATTCTTGGGAGGAAGCCACAACTGTTTAAAGTGACATCATATTGCTTTTAAATGTGTGGTGTGAATTTGGCCTGAATATTTTCTCCCATGGTGCACCACTTCCTTTCCCCAACCACAGATAGGATGGAGAATTATGATAGACGATTTGCAGACAACACCAGTCAGAACTGCTGGAATCACATGGAATCGCCTTATACCGGGTCAGGCCACCGATCCACCTCCAGTACAGTCAGTATATCCTACTCTGATTGGCAGCAGCTCTCTTACAAACAGGTCCATTTCCAGTTCTGCTGAGATCCTTTTAAAAAAGCTTTATAAAAACAACCTGGTGGTGTAATATATTGAGCATGGGGTATTCAAACCACCTTATGCCAGTTCAGACCATTTGTCCATCTAGCCTAGTTGTCTGCTCTGACTGGCAGCAGCTCACCAGGGTGGTCTCAGGCAGAGACAGGTCTTTCATCCCCTGCAACCTGTTCCTTCTAACTTGAGTTGCCAAGGATTGTTTGTATGCCAAGCTGGTTCTCTGGATCTGTCCCTGTATATATTCCTGCCCCATGTTCCCAACTTTCTGGACATACATGGACTCCCCCCAACATCAGCCACCTCGGACCCTACAGCTGGCAGTGGAGGTGGTCTGGCTGCTGCCCACTTGGCACTGGTCTGTGACAGAGCCTTCTTGGTGATGGCTCCCCATTTGCGGAACACCGTTCCTAGTGAGATGTGACGGTCTCCCTCATTACTGATCTTCAGAAGAAATGTAAAGACATTCCTATTTACCCAAGCATTTGATGGCTGAGAGATACCAGCTGTGGCAACAGTAAAATTGATCACTGTGAGGGTCTGTTATTTCCACATACATCCAGATGCTCTAATTTTTATTTTAAATTCCAGGTGGTTTTAAATAAATGTGTTTTTTTATTTAGTTTCAGATTGTTTATTTTATTTTTAACGTTTTGCTGTCTGCTGCCCTGGGCTGGATGCAAATTTAATAAATACAGAAATGAATAATCGAAGGTGTGGATTTATTTTGGCTCGGCGAAGCTTGGGCCCAAACTCTTGTCTCCTTTATTTTGAGCCTTCTCCTGTGCTCAGCTGCAGATGCAGGCAAACAGAGGGAAGCGAGGGAGAGGGAAATATTATTGAAAGAAACATTCTCAGCACAGAATAGGACATCTGGTGAAATTCAGTAGATAAAGATAGCAGGAACTGTTCCCACCAGACTCCGTGTGATGCTTGGTATTACAAGGTGTCCTTGATTACTGTAAAAAATGTTCCACGCCAGCATGCAGGGAAGGTATCGGTTTTTATTGGTAAACTCTAGTAGGTGTTTTGAGTTGTTGGATGTATTCCCATGCTGTTCCCAAGGCCAATTGTTGAGACTTTGAACTCCCACGGAAAACACTTTCTTTGTCAGGGAGGTGCCACCTAGTGTTGAACTGGAGTACTGCTGTGGGATGTAAGTTATTAAGAATTGGGGAAGGTGAGAAACGAAGAAAGAAAAAGAAAAGAGGTCATAATTTTAACTACAGCAGATGTTTTATGAATGGTGAAATGAAGTAGACAGCTACCAGATGTAAAAACACGCTGATTCCCGAACCGTCTGCGGGCCGGATTGAGAAGGCGATCGGCCCACTTCGGCCCCCGGGCCTTAGGCTGCCTACCCCTGGACTAAATGAAGATGGGGCAGAACCTTGAATACCACATTCAATAGGTGGGATATAAATGCAACAACAACAACAACAACAACAACAACAACAACAACAACAACAACAACAGCTGAATTTGTTATTAGTAAAGTACTTAGTATATATTTTGTGAGGTGGAGGATGAATATAATTAAATAATACAATTCTAACTGTGTTTCGTAGACACTTAAGGAGCACCTACTCCAGGCACCCCCAAACTGCAGCCCTCCATAAGTTTTGGCCTACAACTCCCATGATCCCTAGCTAAAGGACCAGTGGTCGGGGAAGATGGGAATTGTAGTCCAAAACATCTGGAGGGCCGAAGTTTGGGGATGCCTGACCTACTCATTAGATTCCTTTTGGGAGCAGAAATTGTTTACCTCAGAAGAAATGAACTCTGAACATGCTCAGAAGCATTTACTCTGTGATGCCAGAATTCTTTTGAAAAAACAAAAGCTGAGGACTCTAGATCTGAAATGTCACGCTCCAAGCCATCCTCTGACTAAGCCACTGAGGATTGTAAAATGCTGGGTGCAAACCTGTTTATACCTCCCTGCTTAAATTAAAATAAAAAGATACTCCCTTCCGCTGCCCTTGGTTAGAAGCATTGATGGATGTACAGATGGTATTTGACACCAGACAGTAAAGTTAGCTAAAATTTATAGAATGAGAGATAAAACATGCTGGAAATTTAAAGAATCAGACGGTGACTTTTGTTATATGTGGTGGACTTGTGATAAAGTAAAAACATTCCGGGAATTGATCTATAATGAACTAAAAAAGATGTTTAGATACACCTTCCCCCCAAAAAACTGGAAGCATTTTTGCTAGGTTTGATGGGAAAGGAAATCGCGAAGATAGACCAAAGACTGTTTATGTACGCCACAGTTGCAGCGAGAACTTTATTGGCCCCAAAGTGGAAGTTACAGGGAGTACCTAACCATTGCAGAGTGGCAGACAAAGATGATGGACTTTGCAGAACTGGCCAGACTGACCTTCAGGATTCGAAACCAGGACAATCAGAAATTCCAAAGGGATTGGAGTAAATTTATTGTATATTTGAATGATATTTGAGGACACTAGCAGGATTGAAATAAATCCTACAATGTGGGCAATAGGTTAAAGATTTAAATTGGATTTGAAATGGAATACCTGCTGAAGTGAAGGAGGGAAGTCGTATGCTCGGCAGAGCAGAGAGTTTCTGTGTTCGGTATTGTAATGTTGAAATGTTGTTTAAGGAGGAAAATAATAAATTTATTTATTTGTGTTTTTTTTAAAAAAGAAGCATTGGTGGTCAGATGTCCCCATTCCCCTTCCTCAAGAAGCCTGTTCCACACGCCCCCTCTGGTTTCCGAGCTGTTTTGGCAGTGTGAAATTTATTTCTAGCCATCTGTGTGGTAATAGGGTAACTAAGCGGCCTCTAATAATATGAGTCACTAGCCGGAGTAATAGGACTGCCCTGCAGGGAGAGAATGTAGTCTGCTATTTAGCTCAAGCTTACACTACAGACGGACTTTGAACGCAGTTCAGAGCTGCGGAGAATATCCTTCCCAAGAAACGCTGATCACCAGCTGACGCTACCAGCCTAACAGAGCCTGTGCTCTGTTTATCACTCTCTATCACATCCCGCCTAGTACTGAGCACAAGTGGTCAGGATTCAAACTGACCACTCAGGACTCAGACTGGAACAACTGAGAAACAAGACAAGAGGCTGACAACTGCAGAAGCAAAATATACACACCACATTGCATTTCTATTGAAATATTTTCTAAATTTGCACCATCCTCTTTGGGGGCTGGTAAAGACAGCTTTTTTGGAATGGGGAAAGAGGCAGAGTAGAGATGGTGCAGGTATAGGTAGCCAGGGATTAAAAACCCTGCCTCTCATGAGAGGTGGGCCCACAGGCTCATTTGCAAACCTGGCCCAAGAGTTCTTGCCTCTAGAGTTTCAATTGAATCCTGATTCCTTTCAAAACCCACTAGAAACCTCTAATTTTGTATCTTCCCATATATGGAAAGGCTGTCGTCGTGCAGCCCCCATTAGAAAATGTGTAGCTGGATAACAATCCTGGATTGCCGGGAAAACCCAAGAGGTTAAGAAGAGAGCTTAGTAGTTGCATGGGGTGGGAAGGGGAAGATCTAAGGGGGCTAATATGGGGGGATGGCAGGTTGTTGATGAGCAGAATAAGCAGGGGGTGCAGCCCCTAGTAATATCTATATCTCTCCAAAGCTGTTCAGTGCAACTTCGCTATTGATTATTCAGCATTGCTTGCTGGCTTTACAAATGTTTGCCTCCCTCCTTCCCCATCCTTCTTCTCTTCTCTCTGCGCTGTGTTCTCCCCCCGCTTTTCTTTGCAAATAACTGGGCCACTCTGTTTCCCCAATTGGAACAAGCGTGTTGTTTGATTTATCTGACGGAGAGCCTAAAACTAATTCTGAAGAATAAGGAAGGGGCGGTGGGGTGGGTGGGAGAAGGGAGAAAAGATCTAGAAGCCGGCTGTGAGCTTTTGACTGGTGTCATTTGTCATTTTCCTTTACGGAGGTGAGCAGGGACAGTTTTATGGTGTCAGGCTGTGGAGTGACAAAGCTGCCCGCGATTTGACACAACCGTGTCCAGGTTTCCTTTACACCCTCTTGCCTTTCCCCAATATTATTTTATTTTATTATTTACTCTGCACCCAATTCATTTAAAGCACAAGATTTGGAAGGGGGATGTCATGGAACTTTATGCAACGTCATGGAATGGTTAGGATCCTGCCTGTACTTTAACATTAATCAATGTTTCCAAAAGTCTCCTTGACCACCATCCAAATTGCTCTCCGGGCACCACTGCAGAAGAGCAGGCGATATAACCTGTTACTGAATCGGGATGCATGCACTAGGAAGACTCTCACTTTATATTTACAAATGTTATCATGCAAAGTGCTCTGCACGCCAGTTCTGGAGGTTTCAGGGATGGGCAAAAACCCTCCTGCAGGAAGGTGTAGTAGATGTCCTGATGGAGGACTGCACTTACACTTAGGGACGTGGGTGGCGCTGTGGTCTAAACCACTGAGCCTCTTGGGCTTGCCGATCAGAAAGTCAGCGGTTTGAATCCTCGCAACTGTCAGGAGTATGGGCAGGAGTCAGGCTCTGGGGCCTGTAGTGCTTTGCAGGACTGGTGCCTGCCTCAGCTTGTGCTGGAGAAGTAAGGAGTGGTCACTCAGGTGAGGCCTCAGCTTGTGCTGGAGAAGCAAGAAGTGGCCACTCAGGTGAGGCCACTTGATACCTCACTGCACCTGGTGGCAGGAGCTGGGAGGGATAAAAGCTCGGCATTTCCCTTCATCTCCTTGCTACAGCAACACTACCCCTGCCTGGTTGCATCTGGCCTCTTGCTCCGTGCTCCTTGGACCCTTGCCTTGCTGACGCCTTGCTCCTCGACCCTTGGACCCTTGCCTTGCCGACGCCTTGCTCCTTGACTCCCAGACCTTTGCCTCTGCTTTGCTCCTTGACCCTGCAACTGCCTGCTGCTGGACCCTCAGCCCTGCACCTGTTCCTGCTTCTACACCACCATCTTGCCTCTGGTCCTGACGTCCTCAGCCAGGGCTTCAACCGCCCGCCGACCGGACCGTGACAGCAACTGAGTAAGCTCCCGTTGCTCTGTCCCAGCTCCTGCCAACCTAGCAGTTCGAAAGCACGCCAATGCAAGTAGATAAACAGGTACCACTGCAGCGGGAAGGTAAACGGCATTTCCGTGCGCTCTGGCACTTGTCACGGTCCTCCATGCACCAGAAGCGGTTTAGTCATGCTGCCCACATGACCCGGAAAACTGTCTGTGGACAAACGCCGGCTCCCTCGGCCTGAAAGCGAGATGAGTGCCGCAACCCCAGAGTCACCTTTGACTGGACCTAACCGTCCAGGGGTCCTTTGCCTTTTACCTTACCTGCTCTTATAGTTACAAGGTGCCCCGTGGGCTTTTAAAATAACCTTTTATCCATGTTTAAAAGAGAATTTCCCCAAGCAGGCAAGGGGAGTGGGCTTGGATGCCTCTTGATGTGGCACTGAAAGGAATGGCATCACTTAATGCACCACCAAATCAAGAGGACAAAAGAAAACACAAATTTGTGTAAAAACAGTACAGTACATGCTACTTTACAGGTGAAACTCAGGAAATGAGAATACAGTAGAACCTTGGTTTACAAACGCAATCCGTTCCACAGGGGCGTCCGTAAACGGAGGCATTTGCTCCCCGAAGGCACGCTTTTGCGCATGCGCGAAGCGCCGATAGAGCACTTCTGCGCATGCACGCGCTGCGCAGAGTGCTTCTGCACATCCGACGTTGCGGAACCCGGATGTAAACACTTCCGGGTCTGCGGCATTCGTAAACGGAGGCGTTCATAAACAGAGGTAGTTGTAAACCGAGGTTCCACTGTATCGTCGAAAAGTGCATTTGTTTCAGTAACACAACTTAAAAGGTGAAACCAATATACGAGATAGATGCATGACATGCAAAGCAAGATGTGTCAAGCCTTTATTTGTTGTAATTGTAATTATTTGCCGTTAGGCGGGTCAATTATAAATGGAATGTGATTAATGAAATGTAATAGCGATGTTTATTTTTGTAACTATTTGTTTTATTCCTGTGGAATTTCCAAAAAAAAGCATTCGTAAAAAATAAAAATAAGAAAAATAAAAAGTTGCATTACTGAAATAAATGCACTTTTCGACGATATTCTAATTTCCCGAGTTTCATTTGTATATGTTCAGGGACAAAAACAACCCATCTCACTCTTGCAGGGGAGGTGGTGACCCAAATATTATCAGAGGAAGCCTTGGTGGAGCTATGCCACTAGTTTCCCACAACTGAAGAATCCCTGGCAGGTGGCCATCCAACTTCATGTGCTCTTGTTTTTTTATTCTGCCCCAGGAGCCACCTCTTAAGAGGACTTCTGAAATGAGTCCTCCTTATCTCCATGTCTTCAGAGCCTTCCCTTGAAGGGGGCTGGAATTGAGTCCCGGGACTTGCCAGAACCCTTGTAGGAAGCGTGGCTGCAAAACCTTTCTTCTTGGATCTTGCATGAAGCGATCGTTATGCGGTTATCACCACCAATTTCATAGGGTGCCTTCAGCTGTTATGTCCGCAGAGTTACATCAAGGCAATGGTTTTAAAAAGAAGTCAAGGGCAGGCCATGCCAGAGGACCCCCCAGGCATTGATTCTGCAGAACATAAGAAGAGCCTGCTGGATCAGGCCCAGGGCCCATCTAGTCTAGCATCCTGTTCTCACGGCGCCCACCCAGATGCCAGTGGGAAACCCACAAGTGAGACCCATGCCCTTCTGCACTTTCCAGCAATGGGTATTCAGAAGCTAGTAGCCATTGATAGCCATATCCTGCATGAATCTCATCCTCTTTAAAAGCCATCAAGATTTGTAGTCATCACAGCAGGCCCCTGTGTGAGCGAGTTCCATAGTTTAACTCTGCACTGCATATAATAATAATAATAATAATAATAATAATAATAATAATAATAATAATAATAATTTATTTATTTATACCCCGCCCATCTGGCTGGGTTTCCCCAGCCACTCTGGGCGGCTTCCAACAGAAAAATAAAATAAATTAATCGATTAAACATTAAAAGCCTCCCTACACAGGAATAGGGAAAGCTGCGTCCCTCCAGACCGCATGACCAATGTTCAGGGAGGATGGAAGTGGGAGCCCAGCAATTTCTGGAGGGCCTCTCTCTCTTGCCCTAGGTATTCACAGTCCCTGGGTTAATTCCTACCTGCTTGCTTAAAAGAAAGTCAACCAAGAAAATAGGGAATTAAAGGGATCTACGCTGAATGCATATGAGCATTTATTTTATTTTAATTTTTTTTTTTGCAAAATTCTTGACGCTCGTAATTGCCGCCTTTGCCAAACCTTTGCAAACAAAAGGGATGACCACATTTTTAGTTTCTCTTCTACAATAATAATAATAATAATTTATTATTTATACCCCGCCCATCTGGCTGGGTTTCCCCAGCCACTCTGGGTGGCTTCTAACCGAATATTAAAAACAGTACAGCATCAAACATTAAAAACTTCCCTAAACAGGGCTGCCTTCAGATGTCTTCTAAAAATCTGGTAGCTGTTTTTCTCTTTGACATCTGATGGGAAGGCGTTCCACAGGGCGGGCGCCACCACCGAGAAGGCCCTCTGCCTGGTTCCCTGCAACTTGGCTTCTCGCAACGAGGGAACCGCCAGAAAGCCCTCGGAGCTGGACCTCAGTGTCCGGGGAAAACGATGGGGGTGGAGATGCTCCTTCAGGTATACTGGACCGAGGCCGTTTAGGGCTTTAAAAGTCAACACCTGCATGAAGAAGCCCTTTTTTCTTTCCCAAATCTTCCAGCATTCGGCTTCATTGGATGTCCACAAGTTCTAGTGCAATGAGAAAAGGGGGAAACCTTTCTCTGTCCATGTTTTTCTATCCCGTTGCTTCTTTCTCTAAACTAAGAAGTCCCAAATGGTTCCAGCTTTCCTCATTGCTTTGCTCTCTTCAATTCTCTGTGTGTTCTGAGGCACCAGAGGGAGGGGAGTGTAGCGACTGAGGAGGGAGCACAAGGGCTTCTGCCTCTTGGATTGGGGTGACTGTCCAGGCTTGTGTGTGTGTTTGTTTCTGGCCGGTGACCTTGCAGGTGACCTTGGAAGTGTGCTCTCCCTGAGCACATGGTCTGAGGGGGCGGGGCTTCTGGTGAGTCAGGTGACTAGCTGTGGGCGGAGCTAGCCAGTGTTTGGAGTGCAGCAGCACGCGCCTAGTGGCGTGCGCAGTTTGACCCATCTTTTAGATTTAGGGCAGCAAGTCTCACACATTTATTGGGGGAGACCCAGGCCTCTTCTTCTTTCCCCCCTGACTTCAAGCTTTTCAAGCTGGAGGGGAAGGGAAAAACTGTAGTCACCTGCAATTCCTGCGCAATGTTTGTATTCTTGCCAAAGGATGTAGGCAGCTACACCTGCAGCAATTGCAAGTTGGTTGCCCTACTAGAAGACAAGGTTGCCCTACTAGAGAATGAGAATGAGGGAGGGGAGCTGGTTGCAGCAGGAAGGGGGGGGGAACTCACTGGCTTATTCAGCAGGTGTCAGGGCCAAGACTGAGAAGGAAAGGTGGGAACAGCTTCCTCCTCCTCCTGCACCTTCCCGAGAAGAGGAGTACAGTATAGATTTAGAATAGTGGTTTGCAGAAGGTCATGGTTCAGAGGCTGCAGGGGGGAGAAGCTGGGAAATATTGGGAGAGGAACAGCAGGAAGAAGAAGCACCAGAGGAGAGACAGCTAACGGACTCAGTGTCTTTGGAAAGCATTCCTGACACACACCCCTCCCAGGACCTGGCATGCATTGAGGGTAGTAGAACAGAAAGCTCAGAGGCAGAAAGCACAGATCAGCCGGTACAGGGGTGACATAGAATAGGAGGGACTGAGCAGGTGGAATTTACTCAAAGCAAAGCCATTATCTGAGATAGACGGCTTTTCTACATTCTCTCTGTGTGAAAAGTTGAATAAAATAATTGGTAAGAACTCTTCTTGTTTATCTGCTTCTTGACAGCTCACTGTGGGAGGGATAGGATTCCCTGAAACCTGACAGCAGGCTCCTTCCTCCCAGCCTGTTCCCTCTTCTCCCTCTGACCCCTCATGGTTGCCCTACCACCAGTGCCCTCTCTGAGCCTTACGATACGATAATCTTTGTTGTCATTGCCCCATGCGGAACAACGAAATTGAGAATCTACATCGAACTTACAACAACCATCAGTCTACTATCCAAAAAAATGCATATCAACTCGCTACCCACCCCACCTATACATAATCAACCCCCTAAAAACTCTAATACCCCTCCTGATTTCCCACCTGAAACTCTGGTGCCCCACAACTGAATATAGACCCTCGCTCGCAGATTGCCTTTCGTTGCGTTCAAAACCAAAATCACGTGGCTTGTTCTATTCTTTATGACCTTATACTTCCTTCCAGAAGGCAGAAGCTGAAAGAGATCATTTCCGGGGTGCACACTATCCTGCACAATATCTGCAGCTTTCTTATAGCACCTGGAGGCATAGATTTGATCCAAAGTGGGAAGAGCGCACCCTATTATCCTCTCCGCAGTCTTTACGACCCTGGACAGCGCTGTTCTGTCCCCAACCATGCAACTCCCAAACCACACACACCGACCATAGGTTAATACACTTTCTACAGTACAGTGGTAAAACGTGTGGGGATGTAATCCAGGTGAGTCAAGTCACAACATTTCCTAGAGTGACCACATGGAGGAACACCTGACCAGGTCAGTTTCCTGTTATTGATCTGGGATGGACTTCCTCTACATGCAAATGAGATGGGTAAGTTGCCAGGTAAATGCCAGGTAAATTCAGAGAAGCAACATCTCAGTGAGAGTCTCTCTCTAGGCTTCCAGCCAAGAGAGAGAAAATGGAGTCTCACCCCATATGAGTGGATTTCACATGTATATATTACTTTTTCTAAGCAAGCCTGCCTTTCTGAGATTATGCTGTTAACTCAGGATGTCTTGCAAGTAAACTCTTTTTACTTTTAAAGAGCATTGTGTCGTGTATTTTCTTTTAAGAGGGATAAAGGGGAAATACCAGAAAATATATATTTTATTCTAGAGGCTTCAGCAAACCTGAGCAACCGTTTCTGCTGTGCATTAAAAGGGGAATGTAACTTTGCAAAGTTTGGAACCAGTTAACACAAGCTAGGATAGGATATATTAAACAATATCTCCTCATCCACATTCCTGAACATTCCCACAAAATGCAGTGGTAAAATACAGTGGTAAAAATGGGGTTTCCCTTTGGGGTTCCCCAGCTGGTGCCTCCCCCCCCCACTCCTCTGCATCCAGACAGTCCATCACAGCTACTTTTGTTTATGCAGTCGTTGTCATACTTACATTCCTAACCTACCTTTCCTCCAAGGAGTTCAAGGCGACTCACACAGTTCTCCTCCACCCCATGTTATCTTCACAACAACCCTGTGAGGTATGGTTGGTTAGGCTGAGAGGCAGGGGCTGGCCCACAGTGGCCCAGTGAGCTTCCTGTCTGAATTCAGATTCAAATCCTCAGGTCTCCCAGGCCCAAGTCTGACAGTCTAACCCAGACCTTTCCAAACTGTGTGTCGGCTGCAGTGTGCAGGTATGTTGTGGAAATGCTCCCTGCGCTCCTCCTGAGGCTGGAAAGGGGCTAGTTTAACCTCTGGTTTGCTAGTAAACTTGTGTCATGAAATGATACATGTCTAAAAAATGTGTCGCCGACTTGCAAAGTTTGGAAAGCTCTGGTCTAACCACCCCACCATGCTGGCTGTCTTATTCCCCTCTTCTCATTAAAAAAAAAAAGACACCCTTTCTTTGGCGCTCCTGCTCCTGCTTAATTTAAAATGTAAAGGTAAAGGTAAAGGGACCCCTGACCATTAGGTCCAGTTGTGACCGACTCTGGGGTTGCGCGCTCATCTCGCATTATTGGCCAAGGGAGCCGGCGTACAGCTTCCAGGTCATGTGGCCAGCATGACTAAGCCGCTTCTGGCAGAGCAGCGCACAGAAACGCCGTTTACCTTCCCGCTATAGCAGTTCCTATTTATCTACTTGCATTTTGATGTGCTTTCGAACTGCTAGGTTGGCAGGAGCTGGGACCGAGCATCGGGAGCTCACCCCGTCGTAGGGATTCCGATCAGCAAGCTCTAGGCTCTGTGGTTTAACCCACAGCGCCACCTGCATCCCTAATTTAAAATGTATCCCCCTTTAACAATTAGTTCTCATTCAGGTCATAGCAGACGGTGGGGTGGTGGGGTGACATTCACCTGACCCACAGTGGCTTTTGTTGCTGGAGATGTGGAGGGGGGGCATTGGCAAGGTCAGCAGGGTGCAAAGGCTTTGGCCGGAGCCCCAGATACCATGCCAACCTCTCAGCCCCCTCTCCCTTGCTGTCCTGGGATGCAGCAGCGATGCAGGTAGCCGGAGGTCAGGTGAGAGCTGACGCCCCACTGTAGGCATAACTCTGCCTCTTACATGCTCCTCTCGAGACCGAAAATAGCAAACACCTGTTATCCATCTGCAGCCAGAGAATAGAGAAGTCCGTTATATCCAGGCAACTCTGGCTCACCAAAGTTATGGCGTTGGTTGAGTCATGATCTGTGAGTACGAAGCTGTCAAGCGGCTTTCTCACAAAGTCCTGGGGATCAGTTGCCTTCATTTGACACTGGGAGGGATCTGATTGTGAAAGGTCAGTGTATTATAGATCCACGTTTAATTGAACCGCAGGCCAGCCGTTTGAATGGCAATCGCTGCCCTGCATTAAGATTCTTCTCCCAATCTGTATTTGTCACCGGGGCAAATTTATCTTCCCGGGGCCTCCTCATCAATTTCCCCCGTGACAGCTGCAACCTTCTGTCTTAGCAAGTAGGCTTAGGGGGTATGACATGATGGTCTGATTTTGCACACACACACACACACACACACACACACACACACACACACACACAAGCTATTTTGGCAGCCTGCTCGAAACAGGGCGAAGGCACTGGCCACTGGGGGATTACGACCTGAACAGATGGCAAGAGAAAACCTAGCAGCGGACCGAAGAAATCTTAACAGTGGGAAATTGGAAAGATAACATTCTCATGCAGAGGTCTCCAAGTTCTGCACCAAAGCATTAGAACGATGTGAGGGCTGAGCAGCGCTTTCCTGCATATTTGGTGGTTAAGAAAAATTGGATGGCAATTAAACAACACCCACCTCCAAATAGCGGGATACCAGTGGATCCAATTGCCTCTCTGTTCTCCCCTTCTAAAGGATTTATTTCCATTTGTGAATCTCTTCCCATAAAATATCTCGCCCACAATTACACATTAAGAAAATCAGCAGGGGGGAAACAACGGCAATGAAGTTGTGAGCTGCCCTGTGATCTTCGGCTGAAGGGTGTGGTGCCTTGCCACAGTAGTTCATGCACTGGTTACTTCAAGGCTGGATTACTGCGATGTTCTCTATGTGGGGCTTCCCCTGTGCTTGATCTGGAAACTGCAGTTGGTGCAGCACGATTGCTAACAGGAGTGGGGCCTTGTCAGCATATAGCGCCTGTGCTCAGAGACCTTCACCGGTTGCCGATTTGCTACCAGGCCAAGTTCAAGGTGTTAGTATATTCAGTGCTTTTTTTCTGGGGGGGGGGGGGAACGCAGGGGTACGCATAACCCTGTAGGAGGCATATAAGCCTGACTCTATTTGGCCAAAGCAGCGCAGTCACATACAAAGAAATATCTTGATGAAATTGTAAAACCCATTGCTAAAACCCATTGCTAAAACCCATTGCTAAACCACAGTGAATCGATTCCCAGCATGAGCTGACCACAACGCCACAGAGGTAGAACATGAGCCAAGTCATGAAACGTGTCTGCGAGGAGGTTTTGCAAAAGAGGATATGGATAAGGGTATAAAAAAGAGCAGCGACCTCTGTGAAGGTGTGTTGCTGTGAACTGCATTTAAACTGCATTTAATTGTGGGGAAATGCGAGAACCTGAAATGGATGTATTTGTTTATCCCCGCCCAGTTGCTGGAAGGGATGCCTTTGTTAAATCTATGGCCCTCTATTCTGTCTCTAGACCAGATTCTACTAAAGCCTATCACAGGCCTATCTTGCTCCGAGATTTGCGTAGCAGTTTACAGTTGGGTTAAATCAGTGTGAGTGATGTATAGCTGGTCTCCGTGCCCTGTGACCATGTTCGGTGTTATGCTAAGGTGCCCTTCAGAAGATGCAGCTGCCTTTAAGGTCAAACAAGACTAAGGGCTTTACATCGGCAAAGAACAATAGAGACCAAGCAGCTGTCAAATAGTTGCTTTGCTCTCTCGGGTGGTGGTCTGGTAAAAAATAAAAGAACTAAAATAAAAATGGGATCCGATTTCATTGTTTCCTCCTACACTTTTAAAAGGGGGCTGGTAGTTATTTCAGCCATATTAAATACTGGCATCCTGTTACGTGTTGCTGCCGGGAACATTTTTCGGGATCAAAGGAGGAACACAACATCTGTGCTAAAGATTAGTGGGTGTAAGAGAAGGCAATATGCTGGCTTTGATGGGTGGTGGAGGGCATTTGTGCCCCCTCCCAAAACATGCCTGCGTGCCATCTCAGAATACAGTTGGTAAAAGAAACCACTAAGATTTCTTTTTGGAGTGTATGCTGTACTCTTTTCAGTGCCTGCTAAAAGCATTTTTTGTTGGACAAAAGCTTACCCAGATATGTAGAATGTTGACTTTTGCTTTAATCTGCTTTTGGTTTATAGCTGATCTTCTTTTTCTTTTAAAATGTTCCGAATAGTTCTTTTCATCAATAATTTTAATAGAATCATGGAATCAAAGAATTGTAGAGTTGGAAGTGACCCCTGTGGGTCATCCAATCTCACCCCCTCCAATGCAGGAATGGCAACTGAAGCATCCATGGCAGATGGCCAACCAACCTCTGCTTTAAAACCTCCAAGGAAGGAGGGTCTACAACCTCGTGAGAAAGTCCATTTCACTGTTGAACAGCTCTTAACATCTGAAAGATCTTCCTACTGTCTAGTCGGAATCTGGTACCCTATCTGCCTGCAGACTGTCTCACCAGAGTGGTGCATGCTCTAGTTATCTCTTGCTTGGATTACTGCAATGCGCTCTATATGGGGCTACCTTTGAAGGTGACCTGGAAACTACAACTAATCCAGAATGCGGCAGCCAAATTGGTGACTGGGAGCTGCTGCCGAGACCATATAACACCGGTCCTGAAAGACCTACATTGGCTCCCAGTACGTTTCCGAGCACAATTCAGAGTTTTGGTGCTGACCTTTAAAGCCCCAAACGGCCTCGGCCCAGTATACCTGAAGGAGCATCTCCAACTCCATTGGTCTGCCTGGACACTGAGGTCCAGTGCCGAGGGCCTTCTGGCGGTTCCTTCACTGCGAGAAGCCAAGTTACAGGGAACCAGGCAGAGGGCCTTTTCGGTAGTGGCACCCACCCTGCGGAACGCCCTCCCACCAGATGTCAAAGAGAAAAACAACTACCAGACTTTTAGAAAACATCTGAAGGCAGCTCTGTTTAGGGAAGCTTTTAATGTTTAATAGATTATTTTATTTTATTTTTCTGTTGGAAGCCGCCCAGAGTGGCTGGGGAAACCCAGCCAGATGGGCGGGGTATAAAAACATAAATTGTTGTTGTTGTTGTTGTTGTTGTTGTTGTTGTTGTTGTTACTTGCTTGTAACTTGAAGCCATTGGTTCAGGTCCTACTGTCCTCAGCAGAAGAAAACAAGCTTGCTCCACCTTCCAAGGGACAGCCCTATGAATAAGGCTTGGCTTCCAGACCCTTGATCATCTTAGCCGCCCTCCTCTGCACACATTCCAGCTTGTCCACATCCTTCTTAAATTGTGGTGCCCAGAGCTGGGCACAGTATTCCAGGTGTGGTTTGACTAAAGCAGAATAGAGTGGTCCTATGACTTCCCTTGATCTGGACACAATACTTTTGTTGATGTAGCCTAGAATTGCATTAGCCTCCCCCTCCCCCCACCCTGTACCACACTGTGGACTTATGTCAACCGCTTTGAGTGTTTCTTACAATCAAGCGGTGTGTACATTTTTGCGAGATAAAATCAATCTAAATCAATCTAAAATCTAAAAGTTCAATCCATATGTGTGTAAGACTGTGTGTTAAGAAAACCACTTCAAATGTAACAGGAAAACAGAAAGAAATCTTGTCATCCGACAGTAACAATTACAGTTGTACCTTGGAAGTCTAACGGAATCCGTTCCAGAAGTCCGTTCGACTTTCTAAATGTTTGAAAACCAAAGCATGGCTTCTGATTGGCTCCAGGAAGCTCCTGCAGCCAATCAAAAGCTGTAGAAGCCCCTTCAGACATTCAACTTCCAAAAATCGTTCGAAAACTGGAACAGTCACTTCTGGGTTTCGATCGTTCGGGAGCCGATTTCTTTGGGAGCCAAGGTGTTCAAGATCCAAGGCATGACTGTATTCCATTGATCCTGACCTAAATCAATAAATTAATATAGGCAGCCCATATGTCCAGATGCAGAAAGGCTGTGAGATCTTCCGACTGCCGAGTAGTTTTCCAGCCTCCCATTCTCTTTGCAACCACAAATGCTTGCTGGGTCCACTTTCGTTGTCCATCTGTTCTTCCCCACACCACAGGGTTATAATCTAAGACTGCTTGCACATCTGCAGTACTGAGGGCTTTTTCCAAAACAAAGCTAATATGAATAATAATTTCTGACCAGAAAGAGGACACCATTGGACACGCCCACATCATATGCCTCAAAGAAGCACGAGAAGGGGATTTGTGGAAGAGCCTGGCCATCCCGTTCTTTGACACAGGGCTTTTGCAAAAGAACTTAACCCATGGATTGGGCTCTGATGTGCTGCCCTTGGGATAAACCAACCGGGATCTGCACCAAGGAAGGAAGCAAAGCTAAACGAGGTGGCCTTGTAAGTTTGCATACATTATATACAGACGAAGCACACATCTGTTATATTTTTCATAGTTCATCCTGCTTTTTCGTATGCAGGCAGTGAATGATGCCCACCAGAGCTAGTAGAACAGGTTGCCGTTAGCTGAAGAAGAGAGGAGAAGGAAGCTCAAGGGACCCCTGACCATTAGGTCCAGTCGTGACCGACTCTGGGGTTGCGGCGCTCATCTCGCTTTATTGGCTGAGGGAGCCGGCGTACAGCTTCCAGGTCATGTGGCCAGCATGACAAAGCCACTTCTGGCAAACCAGAGCAGCACACGGAAACGCCGTTTAGCTTCCCGCTGTAGCGGTCCCTATTTATCTACTTGCACTTTGACGTGCTTTCGAACTGCTAGGTTGGCAGGAGCTGGGACCGAGCAACGGGAGTTCACCCTGTTGCAGGGATTCAAACCGCCGAACTTCTGATTGACAAGTCCTAGGCTCTGTGGTTTAAGCCACAGCGCCCCCCGCGTCCCATGGGTGGAGTATCATCATCATCATCATCATCTATTGTTGTTGTTGTTTAGTCGTTTAGTCGTGTCCGACTCTTCGTGACCCCATGGACCAGAGCACGCCAGGCACTCCTGTCTTGCACTGCCTCCCGCAGTTTGGTCAAACTCATGTTCGTAGCTTCGAGAACACTGTCCAACCATCTTGTCCTCTGACGTCCCCTTCTCCTAGTGCCCTCAATCTTTCCCAACATCAGGGTCTTTTCCAAGGATTCTTCTCTTCTCATGAGGTGGCCAAAGTATTGGAGCCTCAGCTTCAGGATCTGTCCTTCCAGGGAGCACTCAGGGCTGATTTCCTTAAGAATGGATAGGTTTGATCTTCTTGCAGTCCATGGGACTCTCAAGAGTCTCCTCCAGCACCATAATCATCATCATCATCATCTATATATATGTCAAAATATCATCATCTATATATATGTCAAAATGTAAACTGGGCATGTGGGTTAGTCTCCACTTTTCTCCAAAACCGCTTGACCGATTACATTCAAATTTGGACACAACGCCCCAAGTAAATATGCGAGTGACCATATACAGGTTGCGTAGATAGATGTCACACCTATGACAGGTAAAGTAGGTAAAACCCACTGTTCCCAAACACAAAACTCAGACAGCCGGGGATGCTGGGAGCACAGGAGAGGTTGCAAAACAGCACCCTCTAGCAACGGCTACACTGGTACTGCAGCTAGGAAACCTTCCCTCTCCACAGCATCTCAGCTTGGCTTTGCAGGCTGGGCCGAGGGGCCGGGATAGGTCATGGGTCGGGACAGGGTGGAGCCAATCAAAGGGATTAGTCGGGGGTGGGGGGAGGAGGGGGCAGAATAGGTCATGGGTCGGAACAGGGTGGGGGCAGTCACAGGGATGAGCCACAGCAATGTGTGGCCGGGCCAGCTAGTTGTTGTTGTTGTTGTTGTTGTTGTTGTTGTTGTTGTTGTTGTTGTTGTATTTCTGGATATGGTTGCCAGCTCAGGAGCATCCAAGAAACTTTGATTTCAGGGCCCAAACCATAGCTGTCAAGTTCTCCCTTTTTTAAAGGGAAATTCCCTTATGCTGAATAGGCTTTCTCGCGAGAAAAGGGAAAACTTGACAGTTATGGTCCAGACCTGAGGCTTAGGGCTGGCCCTGGGTGATGTCACAAGAGGAGGTCCCTGGTGAGTCTTCCTCTGCCATCCCTGCCACCACTGAGCCCTGGAGATGGAAGTTAATTGGGAGGAGGGAGCAGAGGAGAGAAGACTCTCCCACCAGTAGCCTATGCAATAATTTGCAGCTGGCTGCATGCATAGTTGTATTCATAGCCATAATAGTGGTAATATCAAGTCCTCCCCCTGCCACCTGGAAGGGGCCAGGCAAACCTTGATTCAGGTCAGGGCTGGAAGTCTGGCAACCCTATTGCTGGAGGGTTGGAATCCCCTCTCCCTCTTAGCAAAGGGAAGACCAGGCTGGCTCCCTCCTGGGAGCAGCTGCAGGGAGCTTGCTTCCCTCTTTCCTGCCAGCAAAAGAAGAAGCTGCCTTGGCTCTATATGCCACTTTGGTCCCTCCATCAGCCAGGTGATGGAGGGTCACTAAGAAGTTGCATCCTCTGCTTCCTAGGAAGAACATCATGAGATGGGGAAGAGCAGCCTGGACCCACCCATTCTTTTATTGTAATTTAGTGGCTGATTTGTGATTGTAACAATTCAGGTTGGTTGGTTGATTGATTGATTGATTGATACAATTACATAAAAAGTTGTCCTTTCCCCCCCTTTCATCACTTTTAAGTTATGGGTTATTTTTCTCAGGGGTAGCAAATCGCCAGACGTTTGATTGAAAGCTCTTCATTACGCCTTCCCAGATTAGCCTGCTTTGTTTTCGCAGTTTTCAATTCTTGTTTTTTAAATGTTTTATTTATCATCAAATGTTTTATTTATTATCAACGTTTTATATTCCGTTTCCACGCACCACTAGCGCATCCTCACGTACAGCACTTTGCAAATTCTGAAATACATACAATAAAATAAATAAATAAATAACTAAATTTCCTATGCACGGCCTTTGATGGCTTTCATCAAGCAATGGTGCTGCTTTAAGCTCACTTCAGTGGCTGATTGATCTTTCGTGTTAAAAAACAGAGACATGTGAGATTGTTATCCCACTGGGTGAAACCAATTAGCACTCAATGTGTGTGCGCGCGCAGTGAGCTGCTAATTTGGACTGCCATTGCCACTGGACAATCAATACGGAGCAATCAATAGGGAGACCTGAGCAATCCTCACCTCCCTTGGAGATGTCTTGCAAAGGGATGGAAAGATCAGCTTCTTTTCCGTGACACACCAGTCTCACATGTGTTCAGTCATGCTGAATCGTAGAACTCTACGATTCTATGTTTCTAGAAGCTAGAGCTACCGTCCTCTCGTTGTGGAGAGCATTGCTCCCGACTCTTCTGTCCTTTTGACAGGCATCCTTGAGAACACTTTCCCTCCATCTCATCTGTCACCAACTGATGTACAGCAATATATACATATATTCCATCTTAGAAAGAAAAGATTTATGGCCCTCCTAATGCTCCCTGACTTTAATTAGCATGGCAGACATAAATCCTAATCCAAAACAAGATTATGGCAAAGCATCAAGCCCTCCGCTAGACATTCCTAAAGGAAGGAGATACTTGTGCCTTTACTTCTGCAGAGGGATATGCAGCCATTGTGTTCATGAATGGACACAAAAAGAGGAAGGTAGGCAGGGGAACAAACTATAACCCAGTGGTAGAGTAACTGCTTTGCACACAGGAGGTCACAAGTTCAATTTCCAGCATCTCCAGGTAGGGCTGTGGGCATGTCCCCTGCCTGAAACCATAGAGAGCTGCTGCCGGTCAGTATAAATGATATTGTGCTAGATGGACCACTGGTCTGAGTCGGTACGAGGACTTGTTGTTGTTGTTTAGTCGTTTAGTCGTGTCCGACTCTTCGTGACCCCATGGACCATAGCACGCCAAGCACACATAGCACGGTCTTCCACTGCCTCCCGCAGTTTGGTCAAACTCATGCTGGTAGCTTCGAGAACACTGTCCAACCATCTCATCCTCTGTCGTCCCCTTGTTCTTGTGCCCTCCATCTTCCCCAACATCAGGGTCTTTTCCAGGGAGTCTTCTCTTCTCATGAGGTGGCCAAAGTATTGGAGCCTCAGCTTCAGGATCTGTCCTTCCAGTGAGCACTCAGGGCTGATTTCCTTCAGAATGGATAGGTTCTCCTCCAGCACCACAATTCAAAAGCACCACGAAGACAGCTTCCCATTTAACTCAGCACCGAATGGCCTTGCTTCCTACGTTTCTAACGCACACACCCCGTAGCCAACGCTCTGTGCTTATTGTAGTAAAATAGATACCAAATGGAAATGCACATCGTCGACATAACAAGGCATTCCTCGACAGCCACATCAGATTAAGTCACCTGCCCCCCCATGCTTGTTTGGATTAGTCTGCTTCTCATTCATGACAGATTATCCCTCTTGACGCAGTGCGACAAGCTGTAAGTAACAGAAAGTGACCTTGGAGGATGAAAGGGAGCACCATATTTGTCAGATTAGATCCTGACTCTACAGGCTCAGCGGAAGAGACAGCCACAAGGCTGCGCTTGGCTGTTGCGCCATTGTAAGTCACGACCCAGAAGTCACGACGGCAGTTATGGGGTGTGTGAGGGGGAAGCATCCAGGACTTGCCACAAACGGATATACCGGTAAGGACTTGAAGCCACACTTTTATGAGTAGATCTCTGCTGGATCTGCCAGTGGCCCACCTGGTCCAGCAACCCAGTCCCACAGCAGCCAGCCAAATGTCTACAGGAAACCCGCAACTCCATGAGCTTCATGAGCTCCATGAGCTTCAGACTCCATGAGCCCAAGAGCCATCTCCCCTCCTGCTGTCTCCAGCAGCTGGTATTCAGAAGCAGAGCATAACCACTGGGCTTGGAAGCCATCGGTATCCCCATCCTTCATGAATTTAAGTTGTCTACTTTTTTAAAAAAATGTATTTTTGATTAAATCTTACCCATATAACCCCCCCCAAAGAACTTCATTTGCCTTATCAACTTTGAAAGTCACCCATCACTGCTTCCTGCAGGAGCCTGTTCCATAGCGTAATCATGTGCTGCATTAAGAATTTGCTTCTGTTCTCTGCCCTGACTCTTCCGACATTCAGTTCCATGGGATGTTCACAAGTTCTAGTGTCATGAGAGGTGTGTGTGTGTGTGTGTGTGTGTGTGTGTGTGTGAGAGAGAGAGAGAGAGAGAGAGAGAGAGAGAGAGAGAGAGAGAGATAGAACTTTCCTCTACACACTTTCTCCATACCACGCATATTTTTATGAACTTCAGTCATGCCACTTCTTAGTCACCTTTTTCTAAGCTAAAAAGTCCCAAATGCCTCTATCTTTCCCGGAATTACTCCATCCTTTTGATTACAGTGGTACCTCGGGTTAAGAACTTAATTCATTCTGGAGGTCCGTTCTTAACCTGAAACTGTTCTTAACCTGAAGCACCACTTTAGCTAATGGGGCCTCCCACTGCTGCCGTGCCGCCAGCGCGTGATTTCTGTTCTCATCCTGAAGCAAAGTTCTTAACCCGGGGTACTACTTCCAGGTTAGTGGAGTCTGTAACCTGAAGCGCCTGTAACCTAAAGTGTCTGTAACCCGAGGTATCACTGTATTTGAATTGCCCTTTTCTGAACCTTTTCCGATTGCAATATCCTTTTTTGAGATAAGGTGACACAGCACTCCAAGGGAAGCCACGCCATAGATTTGTAGGATTACTGGCACTTTTATCTTCAGTTCCTTTCCTAAATGGGATTTGCCTTTTCCACAGCTTCCACACACGTTATCTAACTACCCGCCACGACCTGAAAGTGCTGCTCCGGATCAGTCAGCACCTGGTTCAGACTCCATGAGCGTATATGTGAAATTAGGATTTATTTTAATTTTTTGCCCCAACATGCATCACTTTATACTTGTTTATGCTGAATTGCATTGCCATTTTACTGCCCATTGACTCAATTTGGAGAGATCCAAAACACCACCCTTTTTGTGTTTTAACCGCCCTGAATGATTTCATATCGTCAGCAAACTTGGCTCCTTCATCGCTCATCCCTAACTTGGGATTGCTTACGAGCAAGTTAAAAAGCAACAGTCCCTGGGGGGATTCCACTTTCCCCATTGGGATAATGGTCCATTTATTCCTACTCCCTGTTTCTTAACCAGGTTCTGATCCACAAGAGGATCAGTGTTGTACACGAAAACACCCCTCCCCATCCTTTTCTCTCCCGAAGATCTTGCCCATGTGGAATTTCACTTTTGCAACTGCTCTTGTCACACTGCTCTCCGGAAAGAGTTATCGGCCAGGTGTTAATTCTATGGAAGCAAGGCTACCAGTTGGGATGAAATGTCTGGAATGGCATTGTGGTCTGATTGCTGCCCTTCTCCAGTCTCACATCTATTGTCTAAACTTGGGCTGAGCATATTTTTACTCCCTAATGCTGCTATATATAGAGGGACAATAGTCATTGTGTCGTTTGGCTGGTGGATTGATAGCAGCGGCGAAGAACTCCAATATGGTAGGTTCCTTCCTCCCTCCTTTCCTTCCCTAGGAGGCAAAGCGAATCCATCCTTATATTTAATCTTGCGCAACCCATGTCTTCTTTTCGCAATCAGTTCCTTCCTTCTTCCTTTCCTCCTTGGTGCTGTGGCTGAAAATTCATCCTGTTTGGTGTTTTTTTATTTAAAAAAATCATTCTTCAATTACAAAGAAACAAAAAAAATTGCATTTCAAAATTATCAAAGGGAAAAGAACATTTTGGTGACGTTCTTCTTGCAGGGGTTTCATTGCTTTCCAGGTGGCGAGGGAAGGCTTTTATTTCATGCTGCAAATAACCGCTCTGGCAGCCTGCACTCTGCAGCCTCCTGGGTGCCCAGGTTTCCTGAAAACCTCGTGGGTATCCTCAGCTGGGTTTTCTATTGGAAGGTGGGGAGGCTGGCTGCTCTGTGCCTGATAGTCGTTTACCATTCTTTTTTTAAAGTGAAGTGGGTTTTTTAAAAGTCAGTTTTAAAGAAATCAGTTCTGAAAGGGGTGGGGTTTTTTGTTTGTTTTTGTTTAGCTATAAGGAAAGATTTCCCTTTTAAATCCATGACGGTGCCAGTCCCAGGTGCTCAGAAGATAGCCACCCCAGCTTCAGTAAGGAACATTTGGAACTGCCTTATACGGAGTCAGAGCATTGGTCCATGTAGCCCAGTATTGTCTACACTGAATGGTAGCTGCTCTCCAGGGTTTTAGGCAGGGTTCTCTTCCAGCCCTATCTGGAGATTCTGAGGATTGTACTTGGGACCTAAGGGAAAGGCTCTACCACTGGAATCCTTTCCTCTGGAAATAATCCTCAGGCGAAGACATTAGCAAGTAACTTCTCCCATGGGGATTTTTCAGTTCAGGGAGATTAACACAAAACAGGCTTACAGATTGTCTAAAATACTAAGCCGCCTGTAACTGCTTTTCAGTAAACAAGATAAATAAGTTCGGGCAGCTAGGGAGGCTGCAGGGTGCTGGATAAATGTTTAATAGAAAACTGGGGGAGCCTTCTGGTTGCTTTGCAAAGTGGTCACCTCTCTATGATAAGATAAGCTCAAGGCTGAACCCACCAAGATTCTGGAGGGAGAAAAAAATGGGAGGCTCTTTCACAGGAGAAATGTTTTGCGAAGTGGAAGTTTTGGGTGCAGCACTATTCCACCCTTTTACCCTTCACTGGGTGTTTTTAAGCAGAGGATGGATGACCATCTGCCTGGGGTTCTTTAGCTGCATTTTCTGGATGGGGGTGGACTGGATGACCCTTGGGGTCCCTTCCATCTCTACAATTCTATGATTCTCTCCAAGTCCTGTGAAGGTCTGCTCCCCTTCTTATCTTTGTGGTTATTTTGCATTGTAAGCAGCTTTTGGTTCTTTTTTAAAAAAATGGAAAGAGGGATTATGAATATTACTACTACTACTACTAATAATAATAATAAATTTGAGATTTAAAAAATACTTTCTGAAGCACACAGAGTCTCAGGGAAGCATCAAACACGTTTAAAATGGCAAAAAGGGTAGGGGGAAAACCCATTCCTATCCCAAGAAATGATGGTAATATTCTTAATGAAAGCAACCCGAGGACGTCTATACATAAGGAAACGATCATTCTTTATTAATCAGAGAGAAATGTACATGTAATTATGCCAAATGAGCTCTGCAGGGAGGCTTTCCGCCCCTCACCCCACCCCCTGCTGCCCCCTCCCCACCTCTCACACTTTACGATGTCTTAAAAGGATTTATAAATATTACTGGGGTTTTATAGCATCGTAAAGTTTCAGCTCTTTCTGTAATGCTACTTTCAAACGATTACTGGGAGACAAACCTCTGTTGTTAGAGGTAAGACAATAATCGCTGCAAGGCAGGCAACAGCGGCGGCCCTGAATCTCGAGGGCTGGGGAAGGGGAATCCTAGAATGGCAGCTATTGAGTCCTCCCCCCTCTTCTCACTTTATCCTCACGACATCCCTGTGAGGTAGATTAGGTTGGGAGATAGGGCCTGGCCCCAAGATCACCCAGCGAGCTTCATGGCTGAACGGGCCCTAGCCCAACACGTCGCCACACAGCCTCTACCACTTCATTCTGAAGTATGGAATTTGTGGAAATTTAGAAACAGTTCCCTTTGTGGTTTGACGAGCAGTCCTTCTTCACGTGGAAACTGTAGCTGTGAGGGAAATAAGGGTCTCTTAACAACTCTAGCACCCTCAATGACGCGGGTGGTGCTGTGGGTTAAACCACAGAGCCTAGGGCTTGCTGATCCGAAGGTCAGTGGTTCGAATCCCCGCGACGGGGTGAGCTCCTATTGCTCGGTCCCAGCTCCTGCCAGCCTAGCAGTTCGAAAGCACGTCAAAGTGCAAGTAGATAAATACGTAGGTACCGCTCCGGCGGGAAGGTAAACGGCGTTTCCGTGTGCTGCTCTGGTTCGCCAGAAGCGGCTTAGTCATGCTGGCCACATGACCTGGAAGCTGTACGCCGGCTCCCTTGGCCAGTAAAGCGAGATGAGCACCGCAACCCCAGAGTCCACGACTGGACCTAACAGTCAGGGGTCCTTTTACCTTTACCTTAACAATTCTAGCACCCTAATGAACTGCGGTTTCCAGGATCCTTTGGGGGAAGCTATGACTGTTTACAGCGGTTATCGTAGTACTTTAAATGGGTGAATATGGAGTTCATAGTTTGGTAGCCGGTTCCTCAGCGGCTTCATTGCAGAGGGAGCTGCCTCCCTGTTCTCTGTCCTGAATCATCCACTTTACTTGGAAGATCTCCAAGTTCAAGTCTTGTGAGGAGGAGACAAACTTCCTCCCTGTCCACTTTCATGCGCTAGTTTCTCTTCAGACCCTACAAATCTTCCGTAGGCCTTTTTTTCTCACTCCTGCTAATCAGCTTCCTTGGATGACCCCATTGGGTTGTGGTGTTATGAGAGAGAGGGGGGGAAACTTCACTCCCCCCCCTGCATAATTTTATAGATTTCTGTTATTTCCCGCCTTCCTCGCCTTTCCCCCCATACTAGAAAGCATCTAATGTTATAACCCTTCCATGAGCAATGGAAGCCATTTTTGGATTATTTAAAGGAATACTACAGTATGGTGAATTCGCGAGCTGGATTTTAACCATGAGCAACAGGAGGAATTATATGTATGTTGCTATGGTGCAGCAAGGCGGAGAAATAAAAAACGCCATGGAAAACAGGGGGTGGGAAGTCGACAAAACCAAAGAAAAAATCATTATGTATTCGAGTGCATATGTGATTGTTTTGAAAATTTAATAAAATATATCTGGGCTGCCATACATCCTGGATTTCCCGGACATGTCTGTCATAAATATCATCTGGGCAGAATCCCGCCCCCTCAAGGAAAGCTCAACAAATTTGCCAAAAAACCTTTGTGTCCGGATTTTCACTTTTTGAAATATGGCAACTCTAGAGAGGGGAATGTTATAACCATTCCTCATAGCGGAAGTTATTTCCCTGTTCCCTGGGAGAAGGTTACTGCCTTCTAGCCCTGCTTTCCTGAATGATCTGGCTGGCCACAACAAAAAGCAGGGTGCAGGACTAGGCGAACCTTTTGTAAACCTCTGTGACATTTTTCAGCTGAAAATCGGGGTGCGTGTCTTTTGGTGCTGCACTGCCTCGTAAGTCAGCTGACTGCCTCCCCTGCCCCTGAGTTAGTTAGCTGGCTGCCTCCCCTGCCGCAGCTTCTCCCTAGCAGATGCTTGCTCCCTTTCCTCCTTGCTCGCTTCCTCTGCCCACGCCACACCTCACGCCACCGTGACAGTGGTGGCAGCTTTGTCGGCAGCACAGAGAAGCCGGCAAGAGAGTTGCGCACATCCACCACCTCCGCTCCAGAGGTTCACCTTCAGGAGGGTTCCACTGATAAGCGCAAGCACTGGCTTCTCCTCCTCCCGTGTTCAGCGGCAGTGCTGGAAGGGGGAAACGGGACACTCCCGGATGAAACCAGAAGCCAGGGTGGCTTCTGTAATTCCCTGAATGTCCCAGGAAAATAGGCGAGACTTGACAGGTATGTTTGTCACTCAGGGATGTTCTTATTCAAAGAGGATCAAGAGGTTGGCTCAATTGATGCCTATCGGACAGGATGGCTAAATGGAACTTCCTTGTTCAAAGGAAGTCTATCTCTGGACACCAGATAACTAGGGGATGCTATCAGATTTAAGCCTTGCTTGTGGGCATCCGTTTGGCCGCCGCGGGGAAGAATAGCCTATGTCAAAGCTTTGGTCTGATGTGGGAGAGTTGTTGCCATGGGCCCTTGAGGTCTCCTTTCCTCCAGGGTAGATAATCTAGCATGATAGAATTGTAGAGTTGGGAGGGATTCCCAGTGGCCATCTAGTCCACCCCCTGCAATGCCGGAATCTCAAGAAAAGCATCCCCAACAGACAGACATCCGGCCTCTCCAATGAAGGAGAGGCCATCACTTTCCAAGCTTCTATCCTGGCAGCCAGTTGCCTGCTGCCTGACATTGAAGACATCCCCCCCCCCACCCGCCGGCTGTGCGTGCAAAGAATTCCCCTTTCCTCCCACTGTCCCTTAAGCATTTCTTTCTTTCTCTCTTTGTTTCTTTTTAAAATCGGAACACAAAACTCTCTTTTCCATTCTTGGATCCCCCCCCCCCGAAACGTCACCTCGCCGGCATCTGCCGTGACACCGTCAACTGAGGCATAAGCCTGGATTAGATTTATCATCTAATTATAGCTAGAACTGGAAAAAGGAGGAATAAAAAAATAATAATGATCAGAGGTATGGAATGCCGTCCATAAAAGGAGAGGATCAAAAGATCGCAGTACACCGGATCCAAATGGAATCCCGGGGGAGGGAAAGAGAGATGACAGCAGGACTCTCCAGGGGACTTTCCAAGAAGCAGCTCTTTAACCGAGACCAGTGGCCCATCTAGTCCAGCGTCCTGTTCTCACAGTGGCCAACCAGATGCCCCTCCTGAGGTTTCCAGCCCCTGCTGTTCAGAAGCTTTGCTGCCTTTCCCCAGTCTGCCATGGATAGCCATGTCCTCCACGAATTTCTCTCGCCCCCCCTCTTTTTCTAAAGCCATCCAAGTTAGTGGCCGTCCCTGCCTCCTGTAGCAGGGAGTTCCATAGTTTAACTATGCAATGCATGAAGAAGTCCTTAATTCCCCCCCCCTCATTCCGAATCTTCCAACATGCAGCTTTTTTGATGGATGTCCACACATTTGTTTGCTTATTGCATTCATATCCCACCTTTTCATCCAAGAAGTTCAAGATGACGTACATGGGTCTCCCCCTCCTCATTCAATTCCCACAACAACCCTGTGAGGTAGGTCAGACCAAGGGGCAGTGACTGGTAAGCTTCATGGCCAAGTGAAGATTTGAACCCCAGTTTCCTAGGTCCCAGTTCAGCGCTCTAACCACTGCTCCACACTGTCTCTAGTTCTGGTCTTGGTTTAGACACACACACACACACACACACACACACACACTCCTGTCTCAGTCCCTGGATGGCAAGGGTGATTCACACAGTCTGCTCAACTGCGTCAGTCCATTGCCCTCATTTCCCCCCTCACTTCCTAACCCCGGCAGCCAGGAGAAATGTGAAGAATTATTGCAGAGAAAATCCTTAGCGAGGATAATGCATCTTCGCATCAGCCTCTGGTTTTTATCTTTGTACACTATTTCATTTATTTTCAAGTATTTATTTTCAAGTATGGGTTTTTTAAAAACTCTTTGTATTTCTTAAATTTAAAAAATGACAGCATTGCAGAATCCTCAAAAATCCAGGTCTGTTATGATGACACTTGTAACTTTTTTTGGGGGGGCGGGGTGCAGAGGGGAGAGTTCTGGGGGGCCTTGGAAGCTTTCTTGGAGTTTCCACCTGTGAGGGTTGTCATGGAAAGCTAAGAACTAAGAGTCGGCTGGTGGGGGGGGGGAGGAGAGACACAGAGAAACACACACACACAGAGAAAGAAGTCTGTGTGAAGGGGAGAAAGTGTGGCAGAAAAAGAGGGGAGAAGAAGGGGCCTCTCCCATTCAGGGGCGTAGGAAGAGGGGGCAGAGGGGGCGGGCCGCCCCGGGTGCCCCTCTGGGAGGGGTGACAAGATGGCCCCTGCCTCCTCCAAGCTGTAGAGCGGTTGAGGGCACGCACAGTCTGTACGGGCACTGCTCGCGCGGCATCCATACGGGCTGCCACTCTCGTGTACCGTCCATACAGGCAAGCGACATCCCGTATGGACTGTGCATGTGCGGCGACCATAAGACTGCGCATGTGCGGCATCCTGTACGGTTACCGCACATGCGCAGTCTGTAAGGGATGCTGCTTGCCGCCGCAGCCCGTTTGGACACCGTGCAAGCGGCAGCCCGTATGAAATACGCATTTCAGTCTGAATTCTCATCAGGACCAAAGTCACACTCTGCCTGGGTGCCTGGGTATAGCCCCCCTCCCAGGGTTATTCTCAGGACCGCAATACCTCAAGGACTGCTTCTTTCCATATGAACCTACCTGAACCCTGAGATCATCTTCTGAGGCCTGCCTTTGTGTGCCTCCTCCTCGAGAGGTCCGGAGAGTGGCAAACATGAGAACAGGCCTTCTCTGCAGTGGCTCCCCATCTGTGGAATGCTCTCCCCAGGGAAGTTCACCTGGCGCCTTCATTATACACCTTTAAGTGCCAGGCAATAACGTTCCTTTTTAACCAGGCCTTTGCTTGATCTGATTTACATCCTATAGCCCAGGGGTCCCCAAACTAAGGCCCGGGGGCCGGATGCGGCCCAATCGCCTTCTAAATCCGGCCCACAGACAGTCCGGGAATCAGCATGTTTTTACATGAGTAGAATGTGTTTTTATTTAAAATGCATCTCTGGGTTATTTTTGGGGCCTGCCTGGTGTTTTTACATGAGTAGAATGTGTTCTTTTATTTAAAATGCATCCCTGGGTTATTTGTGGGGCATAGGAATTCATTCATATATTTTTTCAAAATATAGTCCGGCCCCCCACAAGGTCTGGGGGACAGTGGACCGCCCCCCTGCTGAAAAAGTTTGCTGACCCCTGCTATAGCCTTTTAAAATGTGGTGGGATGTTTTGGGGGTGGGGTGGGGTGGCTATTGGGTTGTTTTTATTTTTATTAGGTATTTTGTGGTCTTATAACTTGGGTATAGGGCGGTATATAAATTCAATTAATAATAATAATAATCTCATTCTTAATTTGCAGGCACCCAAAATGGCCAGAAACAAGAAGGAAGGAGGTGGCTCCAATGTATTCTCTATGTTTGATCAAAGCCAGATCCAAGAATTTAAAGAGGTAAGTTCTCCTGAAGGCTATGCAAAGCACTTGACCTTGGGATGGGTGAGGATTTCGTTTGGTGTGTGTTTTTAAGCAAAGCAACCTGATTTTCACTTGCTCAACTAATACATGGACCACAATGAAGTTAGCCTTTTGTGCTTTGAACTTCTCCAAATTTTGTCGTATTGTTCTTGGCTCAAAAAAAGTACCAAAGTGCATATAAAATGCGTATTTTAGTTTTATAAGCATACACAAAGTGTTGAACCCATTCAAGTTTTACTCATTGCAGACATCGTCGAAATATATAAAAAAATAAAAAAATTGTCCAGTAGCAGCTTAAAGACCAACTAAGTTTGTTCTTGGTATAAGCTTTCGTGTGCATGCGCACTTCTTCAGATAACATGGCTATGGTACCTAATGTACCTGAATCATTGCAGACATGTTGAAATTAATGGACCCCAGTTAGCCGTTTACGAAATACTGGAGGCTACGGAGGGTTTTCCGCCTCATTGGATTCAACACAGTTACAAGCAATACCCCCCCACCCCCAATCTCTCACTCTTTGTTTTTGCAATAGGCATTCACAATCATGGATCAGAACCGAGATGGCTTCATTGACAAAGCTGACTTGAGAGACACCTTTGCTGCATTGGGTAAAAAGCACAAACAAACCCATTGTGTACTGACATCTAATATGTATTTTGGATAGTTGTTTTGTTTGCTGTGCCTTTGGACGTCTCGTAGGATATTGGTAACCACATGATTCATGATGGCTCCCGAGATCAAGGAGCAGGTTTTCATCTATGTTTGGATCAAACTGGGTACCATTTTGAATCAAGATGGAAGACTGAACCTTATTGTGTTAGTTGGTTTATCCTAACCAATCAGAGACGACACAGAAAATGGGATGGCGCCATTTCTGCATGAAGTGTTGAATAAACACTCCCAAGTACTTCAGTTTATTTCACCATATGGTAAACCCGGCCAACCTGGGTCTGCAGTTTTGCACCAAAGGTTTAACATCATTTCTAATTCCAGCTTACTTATTTTCAAGCCTGCCATTCCATCAAACCAATACATTTATGCCAAAACCTCGGGTACTGCCACTTCTGGGATCATTAGTTAGAAGGCAATAACGTCTGCCAATAAACTGATTTTCTCTTCACCCGTAACGCTTGTAATTTGGAGTCATTCTATATCCTGTGGCCTTCTTCTTGTGCTGACAATTCTTGAGTTTTCCGCAGTGTCCCCGGGTTCAAAATAGGAGCAGTGATTTCATTCTCTTAAGGTTTTTACACTTTGCTGCATGCTCTATTCAACTTTGAAGAAAAGAAAATATTAGGTTAGAGATTTTGGACCGGTGGTTTGCGAATCATTAGTGCAGGTGTGTGTGAAGATCTCAGGATGATGTCACACACTTACAGCTATATAATTCTTCATGGCTGAATGCCACCATTTACATTTGCTGTCACGTGACAAGGACACTGTTCTGTCATAGGTCGCATGAATGTCAAGAATGAAGAGTTAGAAGAAATGATCAAGGAAGCTCCAGGGGCCATTAACTTCACCGTCTTCCTTACTATGTTTGGTGAGAAGCTCAAAGGTAAGCGGAGACCAGTGGTCAAATGGTGTGTGCGAATCTCTATTTACAAACACTTCCCAGAATCCTTTGCATGGGGCGGAGCCATGACAGTTTAACTGGTGGGGAGGGACCCTGGCAGGGCACATATTGCATATGTAGAGGTCCTAGGTTCGTTCCTTGGCCCTCCAGCCAGAAGGACCCAATAGCAGGTGACATGAAAAAATTACTTTTTTGAAATATAATGAAAATGATGTATAGATGGTATCTAACACCAGTAAAATTAGCTAAGATGTATAGAATGAGTAGTAAATCATGCTGGGAATGTAAAGACAAAGATGGTGAATTTTATCATATGTGGTGGACATGCGAAAAAGTAAAAAGATTTTGGGAAATGATATACTATATAATGAATTGAAAAAGATTTTTAGGTATACCTTTCCCAAAAAACCTGGGATTAATAGGAGAGGTGATTGCAAAAGGAGATCAAAAATTATTTATGTATGCTACAACCGTGGCTAGGACTTTATTAGCCCAAAAATAGAAATTACAGGAGATACCGACAATTGAAGAGAGGCAGACGAAAATGATTGACTATGCAGAGTTAGCAAAGTTGACCTGCGGGATCCGTAACCAGGGAGAGACAAAGTTCCAAAAGGAATGGAGTAAATTCGTGGACTATATGGAGAAGAACTGTAGAAGTTTAAAGACACTTGCAGGACTGAAATAACTCCTAAGAATTGGTTTTAATTAGATGGACTAAAAGGAACTGCGAGATAAGAGTGGGAAAGAAAACCGAATGATGGGAGGGAGGTCAAAGCTCGGTAGAGCAAAATGAACTAAAACAGGTGAATAGAAGATAAAACGCAAAAAAAAAAGTTTGTTGTTTTTGTTGTTTGTTGTTTTTGTTGTGTTTTGGTGTTGTTTATTTGGAAATCTAATAAAAATTATCTTTTAAAAAAAATTGCTTGTTTGAGCCAACAAAGTAATGAGCACCAGGATAGATGGACAAAAAGTCTGACCCTAGAGAAGGCAGCTGCTTGGAATGTAGCTATTGCAACTTGCAATTTTTTGTTCATGGAGCGATGGTTCAGGTATACATGCCAGTGTCATGGACTGGTTGAATTCAGAGGAATGGTCAGAGGAGTCAGCTGGGGAGCATCGGCGGAGCAAGCCGTTCGAGTGCCTGGGGCGGCGCATGTGCCCTGCGCCCAGGGGCGGGGCCAGCCTCCTGCGGGGTGAGCCAGGGCAGGACGCTCCGCGGGGCCTCCGAGGAGTCTGCCTGCCTCCTCCCACTCAGCCGCCCTACAACTGAGGGGGATGTGGTGGGCGGACCGTTTGGGGCAGCACAGAGCCTGCGGGTGCCCAAGCTACTGCGTCGCTCCCAGAAGAGACCTGTGGCTTGGGCACGCTGCAGACCCTGTGGTGAGTGCCGCCTGGCATTTTGTCACCCCCCGTCAGTGGTGACACTCAGGGCGGACCGCCCCCACCGCCCCCTTCCTCCACCCTTGCTGGGCAGCCCCCCAAGGGAAGAAGGCTCAGAGCTGGGGAATTGGTGGTGGGACGAGGATTAGCAGTCAGAGGGAGAAGTGGGAGAAGGCTGGGGAGAAGGGGTGTCAGAAGCTGAAGAGGTAACAGGGCTTGGTGAGCGGGGGGAGTCTATGGCAGAGAGAAGTCCAGAAGCGGAGGCTGGAGAGGAGGCTGGAGAGGAGGGAGGCCAAGAGGCAGAGATGAGTCTGGCTAGTGAAGAGGCACAGGTGTCTCCCCCTCCTTCTGCGACCAGCTCCCCCTCCCCATGGTCTCCCAGGACAAGAAGTGGCACGAAATGGGAAGAGCAAAGACAGACATGCAGGCTTAGTCTTACTTTGTACTGGTGGCTGGCTTGCTTGTGACAATACACACTTTTACGTATATGCACCGTCCCTGGAACGTTACCCCCACGCAAGATGCGATTGTACTGTACCAAACAGGATGGACCAATGGTCTGACTCAGTAGAAGATCACTTCCTCTGCTGCTGTTTTGCTCTGCCCAGCCAGTTTGGTATCTCTAAAATTAGTTTAAAAAATAATCAGTGTTGCGGTGGTGTCTTCCCTCCCATCCTGTCTTTGGGTGAAATTTTTTTTAAAAGAAGCAGTTTGTAGTCTGTAATCCTGCTGGACTCTTGAGCTTTGAAGTGGAATTCTGCGGCAAGCATTCCCTATTGATTAGCTGGTGCGTAAAGTGGTCTCTTTGAGGACAGCGCGGCATCTCTGCGTGGTATACAAATTGCATTTCCTCCAACTCTTTGTGGAGCAGAGGCCCATGTGGCTGACATTAACACAAAATGCTTTGGGGAGGGTGGGTGTGTTTGCTGCTCATCTGGCAGTGGGATATATATCACTAACCAAACTTTCCAGCTTGCTCCTAGAATTCCAGCTCTCTCCCCTTGCCCCTGTGCTGACAACGCTTTGATGGCTTTAATAGATTTCTAGCACAACTAATTGTATAAATCATTGTCATCATCATCAGTAATTACCTGCCCTTCACTCAAAGGTCCTCGGATGCGTTACAATGTTAAAACACAATATTAAAAGCAGTTTAAAGCAACTTACATTCCCTACAGTGTCATTGTGTCTACAGACCTGGGATAGCTCAGTCGGTAAAGACTCTTAATCTTAGGGTCATGGGTTCTAGCCTCATGTTGGGCAAAAGATTCCTGCATTGCAGGGGGTTGGACTGGATGACCCTTGGGGTCCCATCCAACTCTACAATTCTATTATTCTAAAGTGACTTGTGCTGGGCTTATGTTCCAGGGATGGGGTGTATTTGCAAAAAAATGTGCATAGCTGAACCACCCTCGTATGACCATCCTTAGCTTTCAAGCAAGGCAGAGAGCTTTTAAGAGTTGCTTACCGGGCTCTGGTAGGCTCTTGGGGGACCGATTGAGCCCCCACAATATCTCACAAGAGCCTCCCAGAGCCTGATAAGTGAGTCTGAGAACTTAAAAAGCTCTTTCCGCAGCGGGAGAACCCGGCTCAAATGAGTTTTCAAGCTCTCTGCCTTGCGAGCAATTAATTTGCGGGATTTCAAATAACCCAAGATAATTGTGCACGAGACGTGATCATACTGTATTTGCTATTGGCATATAATTTCTGGGGTTTCCATAGCCATGGATCTTCCCTTCTTTTTTGCAACCTAACCCCCCCAAAAAAACACAAGCAACTTTTCTCCCTCCTTCCCTGTGGGCTGCCCCACACACCTAGAAGGTGGCAGTGGCCGGCAGTCACAAAATCGTGACGGGTTCAGGTAGATAGCCGTGTTGGTCTGTCATAGTCATACTAAATAACAAGATGAAAGATTTTAAAACAATTTTTTTATTAAAGGAGTTCTTTTTGGATCATCTTTTAATAATTTTTTTATCTTTCATGTTGTTCTTTATTAATAAAATTTTTTTATTAAAGGAGTTCTTTTTGGATCATCTTTTAATAATTTTTTTATCTTTCATGTTGTTCTTTATTAATCTTGACGGGGTGATATTCCTTCTCCGCACTTATTAAAAGCATGGGATCTCCGTCCTCCTTTGCAGCTGACAAAGTGGAAGGTGTGCAAAGGAGGTTCAGCCTGGAAACCTAGCCTTATGAGGAACGGTTGAGGGAGTTGGGGATGTTTAGCCTGGAGAAGAGAAGACAGAGAAGTGACATGATAGCCATCTTCAAATATCTGAAGGGCTGTCACAGGGAAGATGGAGTGAGCTTGTTTTCTCCTGCTAAGGAGGGTAGGACCTGAACCAATGGTTCAGGGGTGGCCAACTTCCAAGAGACTGCGATCTACTCACAGAGTTAAAAACTGGCAGTCATTCAGGTCAAAGTTGTTGAGCTTTTTTTTAAGGAAGGAAAGCCCTGTTTTGGGTGGTTCAGGTCATTTTAGGGGTGCAGGGCAAAGATGATGAGCTTTTTTAGGGAAGTTTTTTAGCTTCTCTGGGGGAAGCCGCTGATCTACCGGTGATCTACCACAGACCTCCAGTGATCTACCGGTAGATCATGACCTACCTTTTGGACATGTCTGGTTACAAGAAATGAGATTCTGCCTGAACAGCAGAAAGAACGTTCTGACAGTAGGAGCTGTTCAGCAGTGGAACAGACTCCCTTGGATTCTTTAGTTGTGATCCCTGTATTGCAGAGGGTTGGACTAGTTGACTCTTGGAATCCCTTCCAACTCTACAATTTTACGATTCTGTGATGCTAGCAGAGGGCAGCAGAGGCTGGTGGGCATATTTTCCTGGTATTTTAGCAATAAACACTTGTTTCACGTAGTAGCAAAGGCATCAGTTACCTTTGCCCTTTAAAACAAAGAACAAGGAACACCCAAAAATGTGAGTGTGTTTCTTAAGGAATGTACTGTGCAAAATTAAAAGGAAGCTATCCGAGGAATCGGCCTGTTGTATTTTCCCAAACTGCTAGAGTGCTAATCAGGAAATTATTCTGCAAACATGCAACAGTTTGCAATCCTTGAACTTGTCCACCTCTCATTATTTTTATCCTTGAGAACAAATGCATTTTTTAAAAGAGAAGAACACAGGAATCTGCCTTATACTGAATCCATTGGCTTCCTATTGTCCCCAGAGAGTCTCTGGGGTTTTAGGCAACTTACCTGGAGATGCTGGGCATTGAACCTGTGACTTTCTGTATGCAAGGCAGGTGCTCTGCCACCGAACTACAGCCTTTCCCTCTATATGGTTTTCTCTGTTTCTGATGTTCAGAGTTGTTGCTTCTTTGAGCCAAACAAGGGAGGTGTGAGCAGTATGGGGAGAATGTCAAAGTGCACAGGAGTACAGAAACTTTAAAAAAATTTTTTTGGGGGGGGTATTCCCCAATGTTAAGTGACCTTGGAATAACTCAGCCTCTAAAATGTGTGGGTGAGGGGGGTGGAGACTAAGTCTTCACTAAGTGCTGAAAGACTATCAGGCTCAGCTCCTGGGGGAAAGGGTTCCACATTTCAGGTGCCACAGTTATAAAGGCCATGCTATGGATTAGAATCATAGAATCATAGAGTTGGAAGAGACCACAAGGGCCATCCAGTCCAACCCCCTGCCAAGCAGGAAACACCATCAAAGCATTCCTGACATATGCCTGTCAAGCCTCTGCTTAAAGACCTCCAAAGAAGGAGACTCCACCACACTCCTTGGCAGCAAATTCCACTGTCAAACAGCTGTCAGGAAGTTCTTCCTAATGTTTAGGTGGAATCTTCTTTCTTGTAGCTTGAATTTATTGCTCTGTGTCCACTTCTCTGGAACAGCAGAAAACAACCTTTCACCCTCTTCTATATGGCATCCTTTTATATATTTGAACATGGCTATCATATCACCCCTTAACCTTCTCTTCTCCAGGCTAAACATACCCAGCTCCCTAAGCCGTTCCTCATAAGGCATCGTTTCCAGGCCTTTGACCATTTTGGTTGCCCTCTTCTGGACACGTTCCAGCTTCTCAGTATCCTTCTTGAACTGTGGGGCCCAGAACTGGACACAGTACTCCAGGTGAGGTCTGACCAGAGCAGAATACAGTGGTACTATTACTTCCCTTGATCTAGATGCTATACTCCTATTGATGCAGCCCAGAATTGCATTGGCCTTTTTAGCTGCTGCATCACACTGTTGACTCATGTCAAGTTTGTGGTCTACCAGGACTCCTAGATCCTTTTCACATGTACTGCTTTCAAGCCAGGTGTCACCCATCCTGTATTTGTGCCTTTCATTCTCTCCCCCCCCCCAAAGTGTAGTACTTTACATTTCTCCCTGTTAAAATTCATCTTGTTTGCTTTGGCCCAGTTGTCTAATCTGTTAAGGTCTGTTACCAGCTGCCTCCCTCTCTGAAAGAGAGTGTTACCTATGACTTAAGCCTTGTTGATTCCTGTGGGTGTAGAGATGGGGGAGAAATAATTTCTGCTCACATGTGAATGTGAATGTACCTCATGTGCACTTCCTGAACCAAGACACAAACTGAAATTCAGCTGTCCTTTGAAACTCACACATCTCTGTATTTGGCAATGCAGCTATCCAGGGGGGGGGGAATCCCCCCAAATGCTGACAAAAATATTGTTATAGGTTGTGGGGAAGGGGGGAAGGGTTCAATCTGGATGGTATCCACAGGTCTCTTTCGAACCTGTGATCCTGTAACTCTGAGGTTAGAATCTACAAGAGAAGACTTGGTGAACCTGGTCAGACCAGTTTTGTTGGAAGCTCACGGCCTTGGCTGGCCAGTTACATGTCCAAAGAGGTTGCCCAGTTGCCATGGAGACAAGTGGGTGGACCTTTTCTCACCTCGCCGGGCTGGAAGCCATGTCATCCTAGGATGAAGAACATCAGGGTGGGGAAGCCTGAGAGACAGATACATGTCTTGCTCTGTGCTGGACCCAAGACCTGTGGCTTAGGGATCTCCCTGGGACCCTAATAAGGAAGCAAGATCTGTTGGGGTGTTAACGCTGTGAGACCCTCACACCTATTCTCAGGTAGTACAGATGTGCAACTAAAACTATATATCCTAAAGACACCACAGTCTCCATTGTCCTTCATTCCAAGGAAACTGAACCTTTGGAAAGCACAGGTACCCCTGGAGTCTCTTGCCACTCAGAGACTAGGGTGTGTGCAGCAATATGTACATCAGGGGAAATTGCACACATAACTGTGTATGTTAAGGGAAAGCAGGCACAAAATTCATAATATTCCGGAAAACGGTGTGCAAAAATGTGCACCTAGCACAAAAAGTCTTCAAAAATGTGTATATTGTAAAGGTGCATGAAAATTGGCGTGGATTTACGTTTGTCCCTTCCCCAACAGTGCAAGTAGCAACCTCTCTCCCAAAGGCATATTTATAAAAGGGTCGCGGGTGGCGCTGTGGTCTAAATCACCGAGCCTCTTGGGCATGCCGAAGGTCAGCGGTTCGAATCCCTGCAACGGGGTGAGCTGCCATTGCTCAGTCCCAGCTCCCGCCAACCTAGCAGTTTGAAAGCACACCAGTGCAAGTAGATCAATAGGTACTGCTGCTGTGGGAAGGTAAACAGCATTTCCGTGCGCTCTGGTTTCCGTCACGGTGTCCCGTTGCGCCAGAAGCAGTTTAGTCATGCTGCCCACATGACCGGGAAAGTTGTCTGTGGACAAATGCTGGCTCTCTCAGCCTGAAAGCGAGATGAGCGCCACAACCCCATAGTCGCTTTTGACTTGACTTAACCACCCAGGCGTCTTTTACCTTATATTTATAAAGTTGAGGCAGTCGTCTTTCCAATTCCCGTCCAGTGTATGTGTATGTATGTGTATATATATTTCTTTATCATTTTCCATTACAACCTTTCACATTTCATTGAATATAACCGTAACTTCAATCACCATATTTCTCCCTTCCCCCTATATCTTTAATACTTTCCGCTGCTGGCTTTACACTAACCCTGCTAAAGTTTTAACCGGATTAACCTGATTCTTCAGCCATTCTGCAAACATTTCCCACTGTTCCTTAAATACTCCCTCTTCCTGATCTCTTATTCTATTAGATAAATGTGCTAATTCTACATATTCCATCCATTTCACCTGCCATTTCACCACTTCTCCTGTGTTGCTATTGTTCTCCCGGTTGCCCAGTTTCTACGTAGGACTAAGATGGGCCTGTTGGTGGCCTAAGTGTGGCTTCTGTTCTCCATAGGCGACTGTGAATGTTGATACAGGGAAATAAACGGTCTGGTCTTCTTCTGTAAGCAGCACAGGAGGTTGCGGTATGGTGAGGGTAATAGATTGTGTGTGTATGTATGTATGTGTGCACGCATGTATGTGACAATATTCATGGGAAGCCCTTATGTGATAAGTGGTAAAAGTTGGCTCTTTAGTTACACAGATGATTGGAAAATGGGGGTCATATATTTATTGTCAGCATGTGTGACTTGCTGGGCTTGCATGAGTCATCTGGGCTACCATCAATGCAGTGCTCTCCACTGGAGTATGTTCACACATTCATCTGCCACTCCTCAAGTGCCCAGTAATCGAGTGGAGTGAAATCAGATTAAGTTATGTTCGTATGTGGTGTGAACCAGCAATTACATGTGTGCACGGAAGTATTGGAAGTATAAATCTCTGCTTGTTCCCCTTATAGGCACAGATCCGGAAGAGATCATTCTGAATGCTTTTAGGGTTTTCGACAGAGAAGGAAAAGGTCATGTGAAAGCAGATTAGTAAGTTTTCGTTTCGTTTGAATCTCTTCCCCATGTTAATTTCGCTTCTGTCAAGTTTGTGACTCATTGTCAGTCTGCTGTATCGCACTGCCCAATGGCTGGATTCCTGCCCCATGGAATGCCAGATTCTGTGAGCAGTCATAGAATCATCAAATCATGGAATGGTAGAGTTGGAAGGGACCCCGAGGGTCATCTAGTCCAGCCCCCTCCAATGCAGAAATCCCAGCTAAAGCATCCATGACAGATTGCCATCCAACCTTTGCTTAAAAAACCTACAAGGAAGGAGAGTCCACCACCTCCCGAGGGAGACCGTTCTGCTGTCACCAATAAAGGTCTGGGCCAGTTTTAACCCAGCTTCAGCCTCTATATGCTCCCATGCACGCTACTCTCACTGCAGACACAAATTAATCCCAATGTGAGCCAAACATAAACGAAAACAAAACCTGTCCCTGCATGTAGAGAACTAGCACACCAGGGAAAGTGTTGAAGCGGCTGAAGCGGCTCTAGCCATTACACCACGCTCCGCCTCCTACTTTGCCTGCACCCACACAGTTAATGCCACATCTAGTCTCATCCTGAGAGAGGAGGATCAGGGGCACCCACAATTTAATAATACAAAGTGGAATATAAATGCGCAATACGTAACTGCAGGGTTTTTCTTGCTGGAAAAGGACATCCAGAACACCCCACCAAAAACAGTCCCTGCCCAACGTTGCCAAAGTCACAAGACAATTTCATTAGCTCATCACCACACAACAAAACATACTGTTTTCTTATTAGACCCAAGGGTAATGTCAATCATTACATAACAAACCATTAAATCAATCCCATGGTTGCATTTGATGCTTAGCCTCATTTCATATAATTCCAGCATTTAGACATTTGACTCTAATAATTTTTTTACACGTCCCTTTGAAAGTCTTTCCGCTTTCAAGGCGATGGTTGCTATTCATTAATAGCATTTCTCCATGAGGAGAAGCAAAGACAACAGCAGAATCCTCCCCCCCCCTCCATTGGCGGCGACTGACCTTTTTAATAAGAACCTTCATCTAATTAACATCCTTTTGGGGCATTTCATTTTTTCCACTGCGTGTTTTCACCTCTCACTTGGAAAATCGTGACTCATTTGGGAGTTTTGGAACTGATTTTGAATGTGATGGCAAAGATATGTGATATCTATATTGCCTTAAACACCACACTCTTACCACACAGAGAGATAGAGGGATGAGAAAGAGATTGGGCATACCATCCTTTGGGATGTTGAAGCTCAACAGCAGGCAACAGCCTCCTTCCAAAGTGGGCAAACGAAACAAAAACTGGCATGGCATTTGGAAAAGTTTGGCGAATCAGGTTGCAAAGTTCCCTTGGCGTTTATGAGGTTTACTCACAAGCAAGAGAGCACAGCGTTGCGATTATGCTTCCCACAGCCATCCAATAACAGTCTTGTTGATACCAAACAGCACTCCACAAATTTGCACCAACTTGGACCATGACGGAAATTAGCTGTATTTAAAGTCTGGCCAACCACCTTCTCCAAAGTCCATATTTTCAAAGCCCAGAATATCCCGTTTCCCTCCCTGCTTGTTTGCGAGCAATGTGCGTATTTGAGAGACCTGGACATACATGACGTCAGAGCCCTCTCCTTCCTTCCATATCCTGTTTGTAGAAGCAAGGCTCCGTTTCCTGAGCAACGCAGGAAGTCATTGTGGATCCAACCTCACATCCACAAGTGAGCTCACGGATTAGAATAGAAGGCAGGCATATCCAATTTGCATGCCCTTCTAGGACTGCAGACCATCCAAGTGTCCCTGTTTTCCAGGGACATTCCTGGATTTACAGAAGCTGTCCCGGTTTCTGATTTGATCCCAGAATGTCCACTTTTCTTTAGGACATCCTTATTTTCATCAGAGAAATGTTGGGGGATATGTGTTATGTACTAAGCTTGGATCCTAGCATAGCTGCCAAGTTATCCCTTTTTTACAGGGATTTTCCCTTATGCTGAATAGGCTTCCTCATGAGAAAAGGGAAAACTTGGCAGCTATGGATCCTAGAACAATAGGCAAGTAGGATCCTAGAATGCAACAACTGATTGGCTTGCAGGAGAAGACCAATCAGGCTCCAGGAAAAAGTTAATCAGCCTATTAGGCTGGTAGGATTGTAGAATTCAACAACTGATGGGCCTACACGAAAAGACCAATCAGGCTCCAGGAGGGAAGCAGAATCAGCCAATCAGACGGGACTCATTGTGTAAATAATGTATATAAAAGCCTGAGGTTTGGGGGGCATTTCATTCAATGTTTTACGAGCTGCAATAAAGAGCGTGAAGTCACTACAGGACTCCGAGTATATTTCAGTATGGGATGGGGAGTTCAGTTGCCTCTCCTCTTTAGACTTACTTGCCAATCCTCAACCAACAACCAAAGGAGGTTTCTATCAAGTGAACTTAAGGGTGTAATAGGCCAGGTAGTTCAGTTTTCAGTTCAATTCTGTGTTGCTGTGGCCCTTCAGATACTCTTTGTCCCAAGAGAGAATTTTCTGTTCCTCCCTTTTTCAAAATGAAGAGGATTGTTCTCCACAATTAGAGAGTCCACTCAGGGGTGGAGGAAGGGTGCGTGGTGGGGGCGGGCCGCCCTGGGTGTCACCACTGACGGGGGTGACAAAATGCTGGGCGGCACTCACTGCGGGGCCTGCAGCGCACCAGAGCTACGCGTCTGTCCTGGGAGTGACACAGTGGCTTGAGCACCCACAGGCTCCGTGCTGCCCCAAACAGTCCGCCCACCCCCTCCCCCTCAGCTGTAGGGCGGCTGAGTGGGAGGAGGCAGGCAGGCTCCTCGGAGGCCCCACGGAGCGTCCTGCCCTGGCTGGCCCCGCCCCTGTGAGCATCTGGCCCTGCCCCTGGGCGCAAGGCACGCACACCGCCCCAGGTGCCCGATCGGCTTCCTCCGCCGCCGAGTCCACTAGCTTAGAAAGATCAGAATTAGGTGCCTAAGGAACTTACACTTCCATTTCGTTTAAGTGCAAAGAGTAGGAAGATCCAGTTGTGATTCTCAATTGTTTCTTCCCCAAGACGGCAGGAGACAGTCTGATGGAGTCACAGAAGGATCAAATCCTTTTTGGATCCTCATCCAGACATCATTGATGCTGCTGCCCACAGCCCCACCGACCTCTTCTTGAGGCTACATTTCGTTTTTGAAAAAAAGGAAATGCAGCTCCCTGTGACTTAACTAGGAAACCAAATATTGGGACTGAAAATATTGGAACGAGCTGAAACTGGCCACGGCAAATACCATCAGGACCCCAGGGAAGGCGCTGTTTTTATAAACCCAGTTTGTTTCTATGTGTCTGATTTTGGGGTTGTTGTCTCCTCCCTCCCCGCAAAGAAACAAGTAATATGGAAAACAACAACTGCAGGAAAGCTCACGGCTTCTTAGTTAGGAAAATCTGAGTCTTTGTTTCTCTATAAAATAAATAATGGAAACTGCTGTGTTCTTTACTCAGCCCTTCTTATGTGTAATGGTGCCAGAGGCTGCCGTGCTGTGCTTCTGAAGCTCAAAATTGCATTTGATCCTCCTCCTCCGCCACCACCACCACCTCAGCCGCCCCCGCCGCCCCCAATTTGGCCTCACATTCTTTCCAAAAACACTGGATGCATGTGAACGGAATATGCCAAGCGACACTGGTTGCTTTCTGAGTGAGTGAGTGAGAGAGAGAGAGAGTGGACTGAGCCTCTTTGGAAACCAAATCAATAGAAGAGTCTTGTGGCGGAAGGTTTCATGGACTGGAGTCAACAGATTTAGGGCAGCTGCCAGATACAGACAGGTGGACACAGAGGAGGAAAGATGGAAACAGTGAGACCAAAAGTGGCCCATCTTGTCCAGCATCCCATTTCTCTTGGTGGCAAACCAGATTATCAGTGCTTGGGAAGTCTGCCTTCAAAGAGAATTAGTTCCAGTTCAAGTTCTCCCCTCCCAAAACAGGATTAGTTCCAGTGCAAGTTCACCCCCTCCAAAAAGGAACAACTTCTGCTCCAGTTCAATTCTCACAGTTCAATTCAAAATTCATTCACATGGAAAAAAATTTCAGTCTTCAGAGTTTCACTACAGTAGTTGCTCACCTGAAGGATATAAAATGTACTTAAGAACACTAAGGAAACATCCAAATACACATGTAACACAATAGGAACAGTTCTTTTGTCTATTTCCCCCCCAACAATTCCCAAGCTTAAACAGCAACATCCCCTTTACAGATAGGGGGAAAATGATGAATGCAATGAAACACAATGAATGCAATGGTGTGTGTGGGTGTGAATTAAAAAGCGGCCTCCAAAAAATCAGCACAAAAGGAACTTAATTCCTGTTCGGTTCGCCCGGACATTGCGGAAACTACTTTCAGATGTGACTCAGAGCTTTTCGAATTAATTCAGCAAATTAGTTCACTTGAATCCATCCGTTCCAAGCACCGCCAGTTACTTACACCCTTAGACATATTGACCTGGCTCTGCTCACAGTGCTTCTCTAGCAAGAGGGGGATACAAAGGGACAAAGTGGATCTGTGATCCCTGCATTCCAGGAGGCTGGAATAGGATCCCTTCCAACTCTACAGCTCTATGATTCCACAACTTTCAGCCATAATGGCGCCAGCATTGCATTCATCCTGCTACGCGCTCCTGTTAGGTTTGAGCACAGTGCAGACTGCAAATGTGGCTTCCTCCTTGAGCCTTAAATAGATTTGCTTTATTTCAAACAGCATGAAGGAAATGCTCATGACACAGGCAGACCGGTTTACTGAAGAGGAGGTAAGATTCCTTACACGCTGCACTCCCCTTTTTCTGAAAATGCGAAGATTTTTCTATTTGATAAGAACAATTTCTGTGTTTTTCCCCCGATCCGGATTTGATGGTTGAGATGGCATCATGAGATTGCCGGGCGTAGTCCATGGGAGTCTGATATCTTGAGATAAATGGGGGAAAGAGCTGGTCTGGGATAGATTGGTGGTCCTTTAGAGGGAGGACTTCTAACCTTCCCAGTTTCTATATTTATTTCCTTTATATCCCACTTTTATCTCCAAGGAGTTCAAGGTGGCGTACATGGTTCCATGGGCGTAGCCATGGATTTTTGTTTGTGGGGGACAGACAAAGTTGTTCAGCTTTTTTTGGGGGGGGGATCCACCAAAGGTGTTGAGCTCTTTTTAGGAGATTGCCCCATAAAGTTGGGGAAGTCAAGGGTAAAAAGTAAAAATACCCCCAAGAGCAGGACTTTAGGGGGGAGCAGGCTTTGGTTGGGGGTTAGGCTGATGCTAGGGGAGGCATAACCTCAGTGCATTGAATACTTTCTTTTTTGTATATCATTTCAATTAAGTTTTCTGTTTTACAATTTAAGATACTCATATTACATCCTTAACATATCAATGACTTCCCTTCTTCTCTTTCCACGGTTCATTTTACATATCATAAATCCCTGCATATTTTATAGAAACTATACCATTCAGTATTCCATTATTTCACCCGACAAAACTTATTTCCACTGTTGAATTTATCTTAATGCTGCCAGCGTTTTCAGCTGTACACAATTATTTCCCATATATTCAATAAACGTTTTCCAGTCTTCTTTACTGAGTACTTTCAATGCTTTTCAATAATTCTTGTGCCCCCCTAACCCCCCCATGCATAGTTCTCCTCCTTCTCCATTTTATCCTGACAGGTAAGTTAGGCTGAGAGACTGTGGCTAGCCCTAGGTCAGCCAATGAGCTTCATGGCCGAGTGGGAATTCGAATCCTGGTCTCCCAAGTCCACACTCTTAACCAGGCATCCCCAAACTGCGGCCCTCCAGATGTTTTGGCCTACAACTCCCATGATCCCTAGCTAACAGGATCAATGGTCGGGGAAGATGGGAATTGTAGTCCAAAACATCTGGAGGGCCGAAGTTTGGGGGTGCCTGCTCTTAACCCTACACCACACTAGCTCTCAATATTGTTGTTTGACACTAGCTCTCAGTGTTGTTGTTTTGATACCAGCTCCCTATGGAAGGTTCCACATCAGCATAGAGTGGAGTGTGGTCCATTTGTAGAACCTTGAGCTGGAGCCAGCATGCCAATAAACATGGCTCCTGAATGATTACAGTGGCTCTCTTCAATGGTACCAGCTAACTGGTAGAGCAGGGGTAGGCAATCAGTCTTTGAACCATGCCATTGCTGACCAGCACGCTCCTGTGACAGTTGGGATGGAACTCCCCATCCTTTCCAATCTTTATTTCCTTCTTGTGTTCCTCAGGTCAAACAGACGTTCACAGCATTCCCTCCAGATCCTGCCGGCAACCTGGACTACAAGAACCTTGTTTACGTTATCACCCACGGGGAAGAGAAGGACTAGATAGAAGATGCTGAGATGATCCCTCGAGAGAAGGCTATTCACTGTTGCCTCTTTGGAGGGTCCAGCTTCAGAGGAAGCTGAGTGAGATGAAAGCCATTCTATTTCACCAGGCTTCACCAACCTGGCGCCCTCCTCATGCTTCAGAGTACAACTGCCATCAGATGTAGAAAACAACTAGGGAGCAGCAGGTTGCTGAAGGCTGTGCTAGATGATCTTGGGCGTTTTTATAAATAAAAGCGGAAGATACCATTTTGTATCCATCTCCCTGCTTGGTCTTCTGTGTATTCTCGTTTTTTGTTGTCGTCAGCGATGTAGAAATGGGATGTTCTCGATGACGGGAAGGGTAATGTAGCTCCACCTCTTACCCTTCCTTTTATTGAACACCAGGAGATACGTGAAACAGACAAGGGGTGGAGGGAATCTTTGTGAAACAGGGATGGGTTCTTTTTATAAACCTCCAAGCTGGCTTAGTGTGAGCAGGAGTTGAGTACTGGGACCTGTTTTAAATCTGAAGACCCAACCGAGGAACCTGCTTGTTGGAATGACGCAAAGGTGTCTTTGGTTCCCTGCTCAAAATGGCCGTCATGACTAGCGATGTGAAGGCCCGGAAAAAACCCGGGGGAAAACTTTCCCCCCCGTTTTCCCCCTGAAGCCTTCTTTGTTCCCCCCCCCCCCCCGAAAAATTGAAAAAAATAAAAAATAGATTATGGAATGTTTTATTTTAACATGATGAATAAAATATTTTAAGATAAGGAGTTCAAAAATTTTATAAATCATTTAAAAAAAATATGTATGGTATCTAATTTCTGTGAGGAAAAGCAAGTCCTAGGTTACAAACTGAACTCTCCAATGCAAGAACAAGATACATTTCTTCCTTTAGGAGGTGCTGTTGTCACCAGAAAAGAAAAAGGTTTCCGTTTTGTTTTTGCATGTGTGTGCTATGCATTGGTTCTGTTCCTCTTCACTAGGCCTCAAAGCACTGGAATAAAATATAGAGCAACAAAAAGGGCCTGAAAGTATATGTGCTGTCGTGGCAATCAGAGAAGTGTTATGAAAGAGAGAAAAAGAAAATATTTTAAACATTAAATGCTGTAAAACAGTCTTTAAAAAGTGAAATAAACTAATTTAAGCATATAGTAGTAGCTAAAGTGGTTAACAGACCACACACATCAGTGTGAGGAAATACATAAGGTCTCATGGGCAAAACATGGGAGGTGGAGTAAGCATGTTGCATAGCAAACAGTGATGAATGACAAGTTAAATTTCAGTTCCTGTTCGGATACACTATATATATTTTTAATATGCTAGTTGTGATAATTTTATGCCCATTAAAATCATCCATAGTTATATTTTATGTTTCTAAAGTAACAGAATGACTTTCAATCTGGAAAAGAAAAAAGAAGTGCTAATGTAGCGGTTTTTTCAATTTTTCCGAAAATTTTCGTGTTTTTTTCCGGGGGGAAAAAACACGGGGTTTTTTCCGAGCTTCAAAATTTCCAGAAATTTTACATCTCTAATCATGACCACAAAGTGTGAAGGCTTCAGGGAATCCTATCCCTCCCACAGTGGGATGCAAAGAAGCAGAAAAACAAGAAGAGTTCTTACCAAGTACAGTGGTACCTCTGGTTACGAACTTAATTCGTTCCGGAGGTCCATTCTTAACCTGAAACCATTCTTAACCTGAGCTCCCACTTTAGCTAATGGGGCCTTCTGCTGCCGCCGCGCCGCCAGCGCACGATTTCTGTTCTCATCCTAAGGTAAAGTTCTTAACCCAAGGTACTACTTTCGGGTTAGCAGAGTCTGTAACCCGAGGTCTTTGTAACCCAAGGTACCACTATACAGTCAAACCTCAGTTTGCGACCGCCTCCGTTTGCGACTGCTTTGGTTTCCGACCACCGCGGACCTGGAAGTGTTTACATCCGGGTTCCGCGGCGCTCGGATGCGCAGAAGCGATCTGCGCAGCGCGTGCGTGCGCAGAAGCGCACTATCGGCACTTTGTGCACACGTAGAAGCGTGCCTTTGGCGAGCGAGCGACCAATTCGGGGAGCAACCGCCTCCACGGAACGGATTGCGGTTGCAAACCGAGGTACCACTGTAGTTTGTTCAATATTCACAGAGGAGAGGCAAAGGAAAGCAGTCTCTCTTAGATAATAGCGTTGTTCCAAGTAAAGTCCCACGCCCTCAGTCTCTCCTATACTACGTCACCCCTGCGTCGGCTGATTTGTGTTTTCTGCCTCTGAGCTTTCTGTTCTACTACTCTCAATGCACGCTGGGTCCTGGGAGAGGGGGGGGGTCAGGAATTCTTTCAAGAGACACTGAGTCTGTCAGGTGTCTCTCCTCTGGTGCTTTTTCTTCCTGCTCCTGCTCTCACACACCCCCAATATTTCCCAGCTTCTCCCCTCTGCAGCCTCTGAACTATGGCCTTCTGCAAACCACTGTTCTAAATCTATACTGTCTCCCTCTTCTCCAGGAAGTGCAGGAGGAGGAGCAGGGGCAGACTCCTCCTTCTCGGACCAGTCCCTGACATCAAGATTCTTGGAGAATGCTAGTACCAACTGCTTGCTTTAGGGCCAAAGTATACAATACATTTGTAGCATATTCCATGGACGTTTATAGTGCATGACTTCCCCCAAAGAATCCTGGGAACTGTAGTTCCCCTTTACAAAGCTACCAGTTGCAGCACCTTTAACAAACTACCGTTTACAACAACTTACAATCACAAAAATAAAGCGGGTCCTAAAAATATACGCCCAGTGTCAAAAGGTCAAAGGGATGCTGTATAATGAAGACACCAGGCATAGCTCTGTGGGGAAGGGGTTCCACAATTTAGGGACTGCCACAGAGAGGCGACTTCCTGGGCTGCCACCCCCAAATCTCTGTGGGTAGAAGAATTAGCAGGAGGGCTCCCTCTGCCAATCTCAGCACCCAATAAAATCTGTAGGGAAGAAGGTGGACCTTCAGGTATTTGAAGCCTATCAGTTATGGCTTTAAACACAAACGTGAGCACCTTGAATTAGACCTAGAAACAAACTGGCAATCGGTGTATTCTGTAGGTCTGATGAATCCATTTCAGACGGCCACCTGAATTTATTAAAAAATAATAACATGAAAAGGGAGAAATAGCCATCACTCATAAATTGCTGGTTTCTGCATTTTCAGAAGAGAACACCTTGGCCAACTTAAATATTGCCCCAAAGCTCTTTTTAGTGACTTGATTATTTATGGTATTTTTAAACCATCAGTTCACATTTCATTGGTGGTGAATGAAATAAATACGCCATAGGCTTACATGCAGTTCCAGAGAATACTGGGTTTGATGCCACCAGAGGCACCAAATACTTCTGAATCCCAGTTCTGGAAGCTGCATGAGGGGAGAGGGCTCCTCTGCCCAGGTCCTGCTTGCGGGTTTCCTACAAGCATCTGGTTGGCCACCGTGAGAACAGGACTAGCTGGGCCAAAGCCCTGATTCTGCAGGTTAATTTGGCTTTCATTTAAAAGAATAATAGGTAAATAAAAAAGAGAATTCCCTATATGCCTAAGATCCAGGTTTAGGGCAAGTACTCTTTGGTGAGAGAACCCCAGCAGAGATTTAAAATCACAAAATATTGAGAAAAGTAAATCATGGAATTATAGGCTGTTAGACTTTTACAATATACCCCTTCCAAGTTGCTTTCAAAGTTCCCCTCTTCCCTTAGCATAGAAAGGGACCACATGTTTGGCAAGTTAAAAATGGTTTACTTACAATCACTTCAAAGGTCAGATTCATGTGCTTTTCCATACAGCAGTTAAAAAACACAGGCAGCACATTCTTGTATCCATCTTTTATGGCTTTTCCCAAATAATATTGGGGACTGTGGTAAATCTGGTGAAAGTGCTCATTATCAATGGTTCCTCTTCATCCTGGAGAGAAGTGACTAGTGGGGTGCCACAGGGTTCTGTCTTGGGCCCAGTCTTATTCCACATCTTTATCAATGACTTGGATGATGGGCTTAAGGGCATCCCGAGCAAGTTTGTAGATGACACCAAATTGGGAGGGGTGGCTAATACCCCAGAGGACAGGATCACACTTCAAAATGACCTTAACAGATTAGACAACTGGGCCAAAGCAAACAAGATGAATTTTAACAGGGAGAAATGTAAAGTACTACACTTTGGGGGAGGGGGGGAATGAAAGGCACAAATACAGGATGGGAGACACCTGGCTTGAGAGCAGTACATGCAAAAGTATCTAGGAGTCTTGGAAGACCACAAACTTGGCATGAGTCAACAGTGTGATGCAGCAGCTAAAAAAAGCCAATGCAATTCTGGGCTGCATCAATAGGAGTATAGCAAGGGAAGTAATAGTACCACTGTATTCTGCTCTGGTCAGACCTCACCTGGAGTACTGTGGCCAGTTCTGGGCACCACAGTTCAAGAAGGATACTGAAAAGCTGGAATGTGTCCAGAGGAGGGCAACCAAAATGGTCAAAGGCCTGGAAAGATGCCTTATGAGCAACGGCTTAGGGAGCTGGGTATGTTTAGCCTGGAGAAGAGAAGGTTAAGGGGTGATATGATAGCCATGTTCAAATATATAAAAGGATGCCATATAGAAGAGGGTAAAAGGTTGTTTTCTGCTGTTCCAGAGAAGTGGACACGGAGCAATAAATTCAAGCTACAAGAAAGAAGATTCCACCTAAACATTAGGAAGAACTTCCTAACAGTAAGAGCTGTTCGACAGTGGAATTTGCTGCCAAGGAGTGTGGTGGAATCTCCTTCTTTGGAGGTCTTTAAGCGGAGGCTTGACAGCCATCTGTCAGGAATGCTTTGGTGGTGTTTCCTGCTTGGCAGGGGGTTGGACTGGATGGCCCTTGTGGTCTCTTCCAACTCTATCATCATTCTATGATTCTATGATCAGAGTGGCCAGATGGAAAGTGAGGAGAGGGCGTTTCTGAAACTTTAATAGCTGGACAGAAGAGAGGATTTCAGCAATGACAAAGTTCACTGGCTGAAGTCCCCTCTGAGAAGTGTAGCTCTGTGCAGGGAATAAGGGCATCCTTAACAAACTCTCAGCATCCTTAACAAACTACAGCTCCCATAATGCTTTGGTGTTAGCCATGTCTGTTTAAAGCGCTGCCATAGTGCTTTGAATGGAATCATAGTGCTTTAAATGTGAATGGGGCCTTAGAGTCCCATAAGATCTGGAGGCCACCATGTCAACCATCCCGGCCTCAGATTGCTCGGCGGCGGTTTTTGAAACATACACCCCTCTGCCTTTAAGGTTACAGGGAGACAGCCTTTTGCTAGACTGTGCGTGCATAAACACTGCTACATTGCTATCATAAACACTGGCTGGGTGGTGGTGGTGGGAAATTATTGAGTACCAATAATGGAAATTCTGGCACCAGACCTTACCGTAACAGTACGAACAGGGGTGGGCTGTCATTCAGTTGTAGCCTGCAAACTGCTTTCTTCAGAACTTGAAATATTTTAAGGTGCCTAGGTTTAATTGACTAACTGAAATGTTCACTGGACAGGCTTCAGAACCAGTCACCTTGGTCCACCTAAATACTCTGAATTCTGTGCTGTTTCAGATGCTTCAGTGGTTCCCAAACTTTTTTGGACAACCCCCCCCCCTTTGTTCCATAAACTCGTCCCCAGCGCCCCCTTTCCCAACCCTATAAACAGCTTTATTCAGAACAGTGGTTTGTACAACCCACTAAGGAGGACAACAACATTCGAGACAATAGCAATTTATTGCACATTTATTCAAAACCCTGTTAAAACTATTTAGTTTAATTAATTCAACAAAACTGACGAACTCGATCCTGTGATTCCAGCTTTTCAAAGCCGGATAGTTATTTACATCTCCAACAGCCCTCTATTGCCCCCTTATTGCCCCTCTAGGTAATCCCACTCCCAGGTGCTCCCTTTGGGAAGCCCTGCCTTAGTCCATGTCTGGTTGTTCTACCTGCAAAGGAAGAATACTTCCTGATTCGCCTCACGTTCAGATTTATTTATCCGTATCTACTCATTGGTTGACCCTGATGTTGGAGGGCACAAGGAGGAGGGGACGACAGAGGACGAGGTGGTTGGACAGTGTTCTCGAAGCTACCAACATGAGTCTGACCAAACTGCGGGAGGCAGTGGAAGACAGGAGTGCCTGGCGTGCTCTGGTCCATGGGATCACGAAGAGTCGGACACAACTGAACGACTAAACAACAACAACTCATTGGGTTGTCACAAAACAAGAGTTTAGCAAAGGGATCTACATATCCATATAAAATAAAGGTGTGGATATTCCGCCGCCGCCCCTGAATTTGTCCAATTCAACTTTAGCTGAATTAAGGCCAAGGTGTTAAGTGCCTCTCTCTCCTCTGCAGCTGGTAACTGCACCATCCAAAATGATACCAAATGTAGGGGGACCAATGGATGAATGAATGGACCACTAATTCATTCCAAAGGTTAAAAAATGCTCCATGGAGAATAAACAAAACTTGAATCGGAAGAGGGTACATTGTCTTACAAAGATTTTTTTTTTTGAGCGCAGCAAAAAGGCAAATGGTCCAATTAAAATGAAAGAGGAAATTTCCAGAGAGAAACACTTTTTGCAATCAAAGCATTGCACATCTGGAACCAATCGCCAAGTGTTTAGAAACCACCAAAGCAAATGTTATTAATAAATGCAAGGAGACATTAGCAGACAGGCAAGGAGGAGAGGCAGACTAAGGACAGAGGTGGGGCTGACATGAACCCTCAACACAAGCAGACTCATTAGCCTAAAAGGACTTTGTCTCCTGCCTTCGCAACTCCACATTCCTTTTCATCACGTCCTTGCGGTACTTACAAAGATTTTTTTGGCATCAAGACTACTTTAGGTAGGAGACAGCCCATCCAGGCGGCACCTCCCATATGCTCAGGTCTCCCCCTAAGAAATCAATGCAAGCAGAAAATGCACAGGCAATTATTAGGCAAGGGATTGAAAAGAAAATAGACAGCATCGTAATGACTTTTTGTCCATTTAGGCTGTACCCCAAGGGAAGCCAAAGTGGTGCCTTCCGTCAGCCACAGCCAACAGAGGTGGAAGTCCAATGACATGCCGCTCCCCCATCTCTGCTTTAGAGCCTTCCAGAGGGTCCCGAAGTGATATTTTTGGGTCGGCAGAAGCAGAGAGAGCAGTAATGAAATGCTGAAAAAGAGTGACCTGAACACAGTGTAGACAGAGTGAAACAAAATGAAGACAGAGTGAAACAAAATGAAGACAGAGTGACCCAAACAGAGTGAAAACAGGGTGAAGGCAGTGTGAAACAAAGTGACCTTAAGTACCGTAATATTTCTAGGGAGCAGAAGAGCAGAGAGAGAGAGCAGTTTCCTTAACAAAATGCTGACATGGAAAGTATGTTGCAGTGCAGAAATTGAGAGGGTCTTGTTCACCCCCTATTTTCTTTGGCCTCTGTTGCCCCATATCCTGCCTCTGTTTAATAGGATAATCTAATTAACTTCTCAAGTTTGGTATCATTTGCTTGGTCCACCTTTTTCCTTCTTCTTAAGACCAGCTGAATAGATGGAGAGAGTATACATTTCAAAGCTTTCCTGCATTAAGATAATGAAATAAAATATACTGCAGCCTCCTGGATTTTGTTCTCTCTTTCTGTGTGTATTGGATGGAGGAATGGATGGTCGACTTATACAATTGAAACTTGGGGATGGGAAAACAACCTCTTCACTGAGATGTGCCCCACCACCACCACACACCTTCCAAGTAGGTCTTAACCTTGAAAAAACAAACAGCCCTAAAAACATACAAACAGAGGTTGGAACGTAGGAATTACTTATAAGTAGACAGAAAAAAAGTTTTTTCTCCCACTCTTGTAACATCCAATGAAACTGAGTGTTGGAAGATCCAGAACAGAGAAAATAAAGGACTGTACTTATTCACACACAGCTGAAAATTTGTAAAAGGTGATACGATGTTATAATATTGTCAAAAAAATTGGAAAATTAATAAAAAAAATATTATTTAAAAAAGGTACTTATTCACACACAGCACATACCTAAACTATAGAGCTCGCTCCCACAGTTTGAAGGCAGTATTGCTTCTGAATACCAATTACTAGAAACTGCAGGATGGGATAGTGCTCTCCACATATGCTCTCCACATACTAAATGCTTATTTCCTATCTTCTCTGCTGTTGGCAATGCATGCTCCCAATAGCTGACAGCCCTGGTGAGGAACTGTGTTTTTCAAACAAGGAAAGAAGAAAAGGTCTTCTGTAAGTTTGCTGTGTAATACCAACGCAAGACACAGCACACAGGCAGATAGCTGAGCAGGGTTACCAGCTTACGGGATCGAGAACGTCAGCGAGATGTTTGGGATGGGAAGCTTATCAAAAGATTGATAGTGAAGGCTGCTTGCAAGCTATTGCATGTAAACAGGAGATTGGTTTCTGTGCGAGCATGATAACTTTCCCCACACTCTTCTTGCTTTTAACGAGCTTTTTAAATAAACCATCCTTACAATCACCACTTCCTTCTTCATTCACCTGCAAACATGCAGCGGGGGGTGGGGGGGTGGGGGGGGGGAGGCATGGCCATCCTAATAAAAGGAGAGGATCTTCAAATGTGAATCAAGTAACCATACCCAACCTTGTGGATGATCTAGAGTCAAACTATTTATTCCTTAATTGCATTTACTGTATATCCTAGGCTTTTTCCTCCCAGGAGCTCAAGGTGGCACACATGGTTCTCCCCCCCTCCCCGTCTCATTTAGTCCCCACAACAGCCCTGTGAGGTAGGCTAGGCTGAGAAGCAGTGACTCCCCCCCCCAAGGTCACACCCACTGGGCTTCATGGCCCTAGTCCACACTCTAACCACTGGGCCGCACTGTCTCTCTAGTCTAGATCGAAAGCAGCTTGTTGAGGATGAGCATCAACGATTCTGGGTTGAGAACAACTTGTTATTGTGTACTACGATTAGTGTGCACACAGCCTTAGTTCAACCCCCAAATTTCCTTTTCTATAAAAAGAGAAAAGAAATAAGAGTGTCTGCTGAGGTTCACAGTTGTCGTTGTTTAGCTGTCTTAGTCGTTTTTGACTCTTCATGACCCCATGAACCAGAGTATGCCTTGGAAACTCTCACTTTCTCCTTTTTTTAAGTCCATGGAGTTTTCTTGGCAAAATACTGGAGTGGTTTGCCAGTTCCTTCTCCAGGTGGACCACATTTAGTCTAAATTCTCGGCTATGACCTGTCCGTCTTCACGGCATAGCTCATAGTTTCTTGGCAGTAGCATCTTAAGCTTGTCTCACACCCTAGTGCAGGGACCCTAGGGCGCCCCCCCACCCTCCCACACACATGTCTGCCACCTTGCCCGCACTTTCCTCAGCGGCTGCCTTGGCCGGGGAAGAACAGCACCAAAGCCACCTGGGGAGCGCGGTGCGCCTTCCCGCCAGGCCCCAACCACAGTGCCTCGTCCTCTGCCACCAGCATGTCCCGCAACAGGCCCGCCGTACTCGCCGCCTCCCCTCGCCAGGAGGCCTCAGCTGAGCCATCGCTGTGCGGAGAGCGCGGCCTCCGGAGAGGCTTCGCCACCAGCGCGCACACAGCGCGGGGAAAAGGAGAAGGAGGCAAAGCGCGGTGGTGGGACCAGCTTAGGGCTTAGTGGCTGGTTGCGCCCCGCCAGTGCCCCTCAGAGGGTGGCGCCCCCTAGGCCCTATGGCAAAGACGCCTCTGCTTCTTGGAGTTATTCAAGCCCCTTCGCCATGACAAGGCAGTGATCCATGAAGGGGGGAGTTTCACAGTAGATGTGGACCAAACCTGCTTTATTGTGTCAGGGTGCAAGCAGGAGTGTTGTCAAAGTGGGGCCATTGAGAAAGAAGAAACTCTGAGGTTTAAAATCATCATCGCCACCACCACCACCACCATCATCATCATTTCCCCCACTCGTCAAACCTCCAACCACCACTACTAAGAAGGCTGGGTGGAAATTACCACCCAAAATGGGGCAGCAATAACAGAGCATGCTCAGCAACCATGGACTTGTCTGTTGGTAAATGAGAGCAGACAACTGGGGAAGGATGGAGTGGCATGTTAGAGGAGGGTATGGCTGGCAAGAGCTCTCCCATTAGGGTGCGAGGATACACAGCAACGTTTTGTTGGTGATCCCTCTTGTAAAAACTTAAAGGTCAAGTACATCCAGTGCTGGATTTACGTATAAGCTAAACAAGCTATAGCTTGGGGCCCCACTCTCTTGCCCCCCCCCCAATTCACTATTAATATACTTCTTATTAATTGTATTTCAGTTCAGCAATTACTTTGATAAAATACATATTTTGTTATATGCAAATGGCTTTAGATACCTTTTAGGTCCATAAATTACCATATACGGTAGCATATATTCAACACACAAAAACAGCGACAATTTGCTGTTGACAAAGGACAGCTGGACATATAAAGGGCCACATTACCTTCGGTAGCTTAGGGCCTCATCAAACCTAAGCTGTTTAAGCTTTGCACCTAGCCGTTGCGCCCAGAATCCGTGACACACATCTAAAGATACACAGTTTGAGTTTTTGCAGGAAACTGGCAAGATCTCCGTTTCCAGCTTAAGCCATCTCCGTGTGATTTACAGCCAAGGCATTTCTGTAGGTGTGGCTAATCTTCTTTTGGCATGGCTAGACTAGAATGCCGTGGCTGAGTGCCACGCAAATAAGGTTTGGACCTGGGTTAACGGTGGGTCAATGAGACAGTGGGAAGAATTTGATTTTGGGGGAACTTTCCCAGACATGAAAAAAAGACAGCTTCTGTGTTTGATGTCTTCAGTTTTCCTGTTAAGAGTCCCACAGCTGTAGTCTTCACTCTTTTAAAAAATAAAAATAAAGATGTCTTATTGAAGCTTTCCAAGCAGAACAATGAAGTCCATGCAACACACACAATACTATAAAACAAAAAACTATGCAAAGAAAAGGAAGAAATCTACAAAATAATACCATACAATGGACAATTGTTATCAGCCCTCACATTAATATGATAATAGGCGATGCAATCTTAGGTAAAAGAGCTGAACTTGTCCCTGACAACCAGTTATGCTCCCTATAGTTTGGGTGGGGCTAGGGTTAGCCTCCCCCACCCCATCGACTACACAAGACCTTTGGCTTTCAGGAAACTGTTGGATAAATCTTAAAAGTTGGCCTCCCGGCTGAAACAGTCGCTTTTGATGCAAAGCTTCCGGCAAGCTCTGATTTCTAAATCATCAGCATAAATCACTGGTCCTCAAATTATTTCCTCTTGAATTGTGCCAGAATTGGTTTTGCAAGAGCTATTTCTGGTTTCACTCGGTTCCAGTAACGCTTACAGGCCAAGAATCGTAATCTCAGCAAGTTGGACCACTGGCTAGATAGCAGATTGACCAGATTTTGTTGTCCTCATGTCCCCATGGGTTGTGTCTTGACCTTGATAAATACTTCCCTTTATCATGTCTTGACTCAAGGTATTTAGCTGTGGGTTAAACCACTGAGCCTAGGGCTTGCTGATCAGAAGGTCGGCGGTTCGAATCCCTGTGACGGGGTGAGCTCCCGTTGCTTGGTCCCAGCTCCTGCCAACCTAGCAGTTCGAAAGCAAGTCAGAAAGGGAGTAGATAAATAGGAACCGCTACAGCAGGAAGGTAAACGGCGTTTCCATGTGCTGCTCTGGTTTGCCAGAAGCGGCTTTGTCATGCTGGCCATATGACCTGGAAGCTATATGCCGGCTCCCTCGGCCAATAATGTGAGATGAGCGCGCAACCCCAGAGTCGGTCATGACTGGACCTAATGGTCAGGGGTCCCTTTACCTTTACCTATTGTTACACACTACCCCAAATCTGAGCAGTGAGAGATGCCAGGGGTCCCTAGAGCTTACACAGGGTTCAGTTTCCTTGGAATGAGGCACAGCAGAGACTGCCGTGTCTTGGGGACATATGCTATATTTACACATATATACAAGCTGAGCCTACGATGGAGGTGCTCACAGCATCAACACCCCAGAAGGCCCTGCTTCTCCATTGGTCGCAGCCTTGGTTTCTAGCAGAAATCAAGCACGTCTCTCTCCCTGCTGCCTCTGAAGATAGTTCATAAACTTCAGCTAGTGTAGAATTCACCGGGGCAAGACAGTTTGAGCATATTACACCAAACCTCAGTTCGACTGCACTGGCGGCTACCAATCAGTTTCTGGGCCCAATTCAAAGTGCTGGTTTTGACCTATAAAGCCTTAAATGGCTCAGGTTCCACAATACCTCAAGGACCACCTCTTTCCATATGAACCTACCTGGACCCTGAGATCATCTTCTGAGGCCTGCTTCATGTGCTTCCTCCAGGAGAGGTCCGGTTGGCGGCAACACAAGAACGGGCCTTTTCTGCAGTGGTTCTCCATTTATGGAACACTCTTCCCAGGGAGGTTTGGCTGGCGCCTTCGTTATTCACCTTTGGGCGCCAGGCAAAAACATTCCTCTTTAACCAGGCCTTTGGCTGATTGGCATCCAATACCCTTTTTTTAAATGTGTTGGGGGTAGGGTTATTGAGTGGGTTATTTTTTTTAAAAAAAAAACATTATGTATTTTGTGTTTTCATATTGTGATTTTATGTTGTAATCGCCCTGAGCCCTGCAGGCATAGGGCGTTATATGAAATAATAATCTGCCCTCTGGCACATAGCAACTTATTTTGCTACACTAATTATGGTACTTACCCCCCCCCTGTTTCCCCTATTTTAAGACATAAAATAAGCCATAGCAGGATTTTTAAGCATTCAAGGACTATAAGCCATACACCGAAAATAAGACATAGTGATAGGCACAGCAGCAATGCCGGCTGCGGCAGGAGGAGGAGCAAAAAAATTAGACATCTCCTGAAAATAAGCCATAGTTGGGTTTTTTTTAAAGGAAAAATAAATATAAGACGGTGTCTTATTTTCGGAGAAACACGGTAGGTAGCAACTATGGCCATTGTCACACAGAGAAACTTGCCTAACTACCGGTAGTTCAACAATTGAATCCTCCATCAGGCATTAACCATTTCTGGGTTCAGGACCCCAGGAATTAGAAGGGACTCAGACATCATGTAGACCAGGCACCCCCAAACTTCGGCCCTCCAGATGTTTTGGACTACGATTCCCATCATCCCTGACCACTGGTTCTCTTAGCTAGGAATCATGGGAGTTGTAGGCCAAGATATCTGGAGGGCCACAGTTTGGGGGGTGCCTGCTGTAGACTGACACCCTGGCCAAGCTCACAACGATATCTTCTGCACCAGGGACAAGAAATTGGGTCCTCCCTAACAAGAGGGCACGGGTTGCGGTGTGACCTGGCAACCAGACCCAGTGTTGTGGATAGCCACAACACCCTGTTGGTGGTCCCTTGATCCTGGGTGCAATTGGGCCAGAGGGACGTCAGTCAAGGCGACCGATTGACCTCTATTTAAGCCCATGCACGTGTCCCTGAGCTTCCTCTTTTGGGTTCTGTGCATCGGAACACCCGCCCACCTCTCCCTATATTTAGGTCTTGCGCTTGACCTTGCTATGCCATCGTGTGTCACCTGTCGTTGGGACAGGGGCATGGCAGGAATTTTCCCCACTTGGCTGATTGGCTGGTGCCACTTGGGTTCCGCCTGCCACGTAGCAAATTGTCACAACTTGTAAGGTTGCGGATAGGCTCTGGTTCAGGTGTTAGAGATGGCAGGATGCCTAGCCATCCCTATGCGTTGGGTATTCCGCTAAAGGAATCCATGGTTGGTCTTCCCTGTGAGAGGTTGTGCCCTGAGCCTGAGGGACAACTGTGTGGAGGCCTAGCAGGGCTCCTGCTTGCCGTCTGTCGCATGTGTTCACCCAAGGTTGACTTATGGTTGGTGCCCAGGGTCAGCGCTGCCTGCAAGGGTGCAGGGAGCTAGTCGAACCAGAGCCTATGCAACCACTCACTTGATTGTAATCAATAAAGTTGTGGCCTAAATTCTGCCAAAAACCAAACCTAAAATTTGAGTCTTGTCTGGATTTATTTCTTGGGGGTGGTTAAAGGGTCTCCACACGCAACATCATACCTGGTGGCTTTCATCCATCCCTGATATGTAAAGTCCGTCCAGTCCTTTGCATAAGGACCACGCAACCGTTGTCTCCTGCTGAACATCTGGAATGCTGAAGAGAAGAAATGATTGAATAGTTGCTCTCTTGAAATTAACCAGCTGCAATGTACATACTGGAAATGCCTCCCTCTCAAATCCCATTAAATTGCCCATCCGGAGGGGTTTTGTATTCAGTAATGATCTTCTTCTGGAATATCGCTGTCAACTTCATCACGGACCATTTAATTTCTTTAGATGATTTGACAAGTAGTCCCCGACCTTTAGGTGACAGTGGCTCTGGGGCAAATGACCTTTCAGGAAAGAGCTAGTTGGCATGTTCATAACGAGGTCATGCGTCCCATAGGTTCTGGCTGTACTTCCAGTAGCCTGGACACTTTGAAATGTACACACACAAGTAGCCTGGACACTTTGAAATGCACACACACACCCTCTACCTCCTCAGTCCAGAAGAGCAGGTATTTGGCACCCTCTGTTGATCTCTTGAGTCACTAAAAGAAAAAAGAATAGAATCACAGAGTTGGAAGGGACCCTGAGGATCATCTAGTCCAACCCCCTGCAATGCGGGAATATGCAGCTGTCTCTTATGGGGATCGAACCTGCAACCTTGGCATTATCACCACCGTGCTCTAACCAACTGAGCTATCCAGTTGATACGGGGGCGGTTTTGGCCTGCTCATGCACATCTGTTGGAATAACCAATTCCGCCTAATGAAAGTTTCTGGCAATGTGTTTTGGAAATGTCCCTCCTGTAAACTGACGGAAATGTACCCTCTTGCAGTGCCGTTCTCCAACACACCCTATGGAACCACAGTGAGACTTACTGCCAAGTAGATGTTCACAAGATTGCACCACACAGTGTGTCAGGACTGGGTGCTTTCAGAATGGGCTTCTCCCTGATGAACCTGTCCAAATGCTGAGATCAGTATCAGGGGCTCTGGCTGGTGTTCCTCCGTCATGGCAGAGCAGGGCAGGGGGGAGTGAGGGACAAGCATTCCCCACCCCCACCCCATGGCTCCAAGTCTCTTCCAAAGGATATACATACCCGGTCTACCCAAAGGCAGTCCATAGCCAGTCTCCTAGACATGATGTCTATGCTCTGCCTCCATGGCTGGAGGTAGCAATGCTTCTGGGTACCAGTTGCTAGAAACCTCAGGAGGTGAGAGTGCTGTTGTTGCTTGAGTCTTGCTTGCAGGTTTCCCACAGAATGAGTGAGCTCTTTTAACCACAGAAGCAAAGAGGTGGGTCTTTTCGCTCTTCCCGCTTCACCTGGCTGGATGCCGCTTCATCAAGGATGAAGAAAAACAGAAAATATGGTGCTGTACATGAGTTTTGGCTGGTGCCGGAGACACAAAGGCTGGTCTTGCTCAGTGTCAGACCCAATGTCAGGCTGCTGCCAGCAATTCTCACAGCCGGTTGCCCAGGAACGTACAAAGACAAGGAATGTTCTTACCGCCTGCTTTTTATTCAGTATTTACAGAGAGAGGCTATAGAACCCAGCCTATTAGATAATGGCGTTGTCTCGAGTGAATCTCCACCCTGCCCCCATCTCTCCCATTTCCTCATTCGTCATCCTCGCCACCTCCTCTACATGGGCTGATAAGTGCCCTCTGCCTTTGAGCTCTTTGCTCTCCTACTTTCAAGGCTCACCAGGTTGTGGGAGAGGGGGATCTGGAATGCTTCTTAAAGACATTGTGCTCATCAGCTGTCGTCCCCTCCCCCTTCTGCTGCTTCCTCTTCCTCCTCCTCCTCTCCCATTATTTCCCAACTTCCCCCCTCATCTGCCTCTGGGCAACCCCTGTTGTAATTCTGAACTGTCTTCCTCTTCTCTGGAAGGGTCAGGTTGGGGAAGCAGTCTCCACCATTTTTCCTCTGCCCAGTCCCTGACACCCAAGAACTGTGAGCCTGGGGCTTCCCTGGAACACGATGAAAAGCAAGATCTATCAGAATGGTGATGATTTGAACCCCTTCCATCCTATGCTCAAGTTGTAAATATGTGTCAGTAAAACCATCGATCCTAAGGGCACCACAGTCTCCACCAACCTTCATTCTAAGGAAACCAAAGCCCTGATAAGCACAGGCACTCTTGGAATCTCTTATCGTTCAGGATGCAAAAATATGAGCATTATTAGTTTGGGTGTTTTTAAAAGAAGTAAATGTTTTAACCTAAAGAGCAAGCTTGCTCTTGATTTTTAAATCAGTAGAGGCAAAGGAAGTGAATGTAGAAGATCGCAAGAAGGGGAGAATCTTTAACCTTTTTTTTTTTAGCAACAGAGGAGGGCTCAGCACAAATCAGTTGGTGTGTGATTGGGGATGTTTCAGGTATGCAAGTGTCCCTGTTTCCCCCTGCAAAATGTTGGGGAGTTGCAGGAGCACAGAGCACCAGCTCTCAGAGACAGGAGCTGTGAGGTGCCCCTAAATGGATGTGTCCCACAGAGAGCCCAGATCCGAAGCTTTTAAAGGTATGTGCATTATTGATTTTGCAAAATGGGAACTTCGTGTTCTGCTGTGAATGCTCTTTATTTATTCATCCAGGTGCCAGTGTCCATCTTGCAACAGCGCCCCCAAGGGGCCCACCATGGGAACAGTTCGCTTGTAATGTATTTATTAATGACCTCGAACAAAGAGGTGCATGTATGTGGGGTGGGAAAGAGTGTGGTGTCAAGAAATTATAGATGGCATAGAATTTGTTCACCGTAATGGAAATCACATAGGAAAGAGCTTTCAGAGAGAGAGAGAGAGAGAGAGAGAGAGAGAGAGAGAGAGAGAGAGAGACTGCCAACATCAGGGCCTCTGCTAAGTAATCCATGATGTTGATTCATCTGATTACGGAACACCCGGGGCTGGTTCACACATTCACGTTCCCAATCAATATCCTCTTCCAGTAGTCCGGGTAACTCCTGCTTTGATTACTGCAATGCATCCTCTGTAGGACTGCCCTTGAAGATTGTTCAGAATCTTCAGCTAGTGCAGAAAGTGGTAGCCTGTCTGCAGGGACTACATTTGAGCATATCTTAGGTCCAAACTAGACATAGAATCATAGAACTGCAGAGCTAGAAGGGACCCCTGCCTCATTTAGTCCATCCCACCCCCAACCCCTGGCAATGCTTTATATTAATTGCATCATTGCAATCACTAGGTCTAGTTTTAAATTTTTGAATAGCAGCTGGGACCGAGAACACAATGTGCAGAATTCCAGGTTTGACAGTTTCCCTCTATAGGAGTTTCTCTCCATGTGACCCCATTGCAATAAATGAAGTTATTAGTCCTGGTAGCTATAGGGGACAGGCTGTAGCTCAGGGGAAGAGCATCTGTTTTGCATGCAGAAGATGCCAGGTTCAATTCCCGGCACCTCCAGATAGGACTGAGAAATATTCCCTGCCTGAAACCCTGGAGAGCTGCAACTAGTCAGTGTGGACAACCTTGGGCCCGATGGACCAATGGTCTGACTCTGTATAAGGCAGCTTCTTGTGTTCCGGTGTTTGGGAGAAAAGGGGTGAACCCCTCTTAACAAATGGCACCCTGGTGAAATTCCAGCCTTTGGGGAAATAGCTCGCTGGTGTTCTTATCTCCCCCCCCTTTCCTTCTTCAATTTGAAAATTGTTGGATTGGAGAGTGGCTGCTCCCTGGTTTACCGACACTGCCGTGTAATTGTCGAAAATGTTTTGAAATACGTCTCTCAAGAAGAGACGTTTAGTGCCGTAATTAATAGTTTGTCTCTTGGAATCGCCCGGAGAAAAGTAACTAATGCATTTGACAGCAAACATGAATAAGCTTGTAAAAATTTAGGGGGAATTGCTGAGCCTGTGCAAACTTGATCAGCGCGAGAAGAACCTCAGGGAGGGAAGGGTTGCCCGCAGAGTCCCAGGGAAAGGACTTCTCTCCGGCTGGTTTTCCCGACCCTAATCATCCCAAGAGGCCTTCGAGAAGCAGAATCAGGGGGTACAACCCCAATGTGGTTGTAGGGTGGCCTGTACCATGCAGGTGGGGCCTGCCACTTCTGAATTGGTGTGTAGGAATGAGTGCATTTTAATTTTTTTAAAAGCACCCCTCTCCCTCCTGTGTTAATGTTATCCTTCCAGGGGTTTTTGCTTCGTTGCTTTCAATGAAATTCTTTGCTTTTAATGCAGCGACAGATCTAGAGGTGGTCGTAGCTCAGTGGCAGAGGGTCTTCTTTGGGCGCAGAAGGTCTCGAATTCCAACCCCTGCCCAAAACATCTCCAGGTGAGACTGGGAGAGCCCCTCACCTGGGCTTCACAGAATTGGAAAGGTTCCCCCAAGGTTCATCCAGTCCAACCTCCTGCAACGCTCCAGATAGGGAATGTCTCCTGGATATACTATTGGGGATTGACCCAGGGGCCTTCTGCATGCAAGTTAGAAGCTCTACCACTGAGCTATGGCCCTTTCCCCCTTCACACTGCAGGGAAGACTGAGCCTACAGTCCACATTCTAAGCATGGGTGGACTTCGGGGGGGGGGGCTCTTGCTTGCTATCTCTTTTGATAGCTCCTTATCTTGAAACCAGACTTGGACTGGACAGCCCTTCGGATTAGGGTTGCCAGACCTCCAGTGTCAGGAGTATGGGCAGGAGTCAGGCTCTGGGGCCTGTAGTGCTTTGCAGGACTGGGGCCTGCCTCAGCTTGTGCTGGAGAAGCAAGGAGTGGCCACTCAGGTGAGGCCTCAGCTTGTGCTGGAGAGGCAAGGAGTGGCCACTCAGGTGAGACCACTTGATATCTCACTGCACCTGGTGGCAGGAGCTGGGAGGGATAAAAGCTCAGCATTTCCCTTCAGCTCTTTGCCACAGCAATGCTATCCCTGCCTGGTTGCATCTGGCCTCTTGCTCCTTGCTCCCTGGACCCTTGCCTTGCCGACGCCTTGCTCCTTGGACCCTCGCCTTTGCCGACGCCTTGATCCTTGACCCTTGGACCTCTGCCTTGCCGACGCCTTGCTCCTTGACTCCCAGACCTTCGCCTCTGCCTTGCTCCTTGACCCTGCGACTGCCTGCTGCTGGACCCTCAACCCTGCACCTCTTCCTGCTTCTACACCACCATCTTGCCTCTGGTCCTGACGTCCTCAGCCAGGGCTTCAACCGCCCACCGACCGGACCGTGACATCCACGGCTGACCTGAAGGCTCTAGGATTGCCTGGTTCACCTCAGAATTTCCACCTTGGCAAAACTGCCTTAAAAAAAATTAAGAAAGCTATGCATGCAGCTTGCAGCCCTCACCCCAGCAGGAGCTAGCTGTATATTATTGCATAGGCACTGCTCTCCCCCTCCCCTCTCCCAATTAACCTCCATCTCTGGGTCTTAGTGATGGGAGCGCAGAAGAAGAATCACCAGGGACCGCCCCAGGTCTCAGGTTTGGGCCCTGAAATCTCAGGGGCTGGGATGCTCCTGACCTGGGAACCCAACTTCAGATAGAAGCTCTCCTTGGACACTTCAAATAAAGAGCTGCCCTCTGTGATGTTGGACACATGGCCAACATACTGGGACCTAGACTGTTTCACCAATTGCCAAGGCCCAGAAGACTTCACTATGCAAACATCCCTTTCGCAAATTATGGCTTTTTGTGACTTTGAACTGTAAGCTGCCCTGGGATCCAAACTTGGCTGAAAAGTGGGTTATTAAGCATAGCAAATCAGCCAATAAATAAAATCCACCTTGAGCAATAAGCTGTTGTTCGGTGGCTGTGGAAGACCAACCAGTCCCAGGGTGGTTGCAAAATCCTGCCAAGCTGTGATCATTTTTTTCCATCGGGCAAATGCCAATGACGTCTCTGTAATTACGCACCAGCAATTAAGCGGAGGCTTACACAAAACACAAGGTGTGAATAGTGGAAGATGAGATCTCCCCCCTCCAGTTAACTCTTCTCAGGAGCTATAACCAATTCTCTTTGCTCGCCTTTGATATTTAATTAAGATTGCTCGAGATGCAATCCTGATGCAGAGTCCCATGCGGGGTGAAAGTGCTCTTGTGTAGCTCATCCATGGATGGGGTAACACCAAGCGTGGCTCTCTTGGTATGCCATTGAGGGGGGCGCCATTATCACCAAAGACAGCCACCAGCATCTTCAGGGCTGGAGTCGACGCAGGTCAGCATGAAAGATTCAGGGCTCTGTTGTCAGCGAAGTTAGCTCTGGTCAAGGAAATGGCGTCACAGCAACACTTCCCATCAGGTCTTGCCCCCATGGGGCAGTTGCCAGGAATGAAGGCTACTGCCTTCCATGGTTTCTAAGTGTTATGGACTGAGCTGAATCCTAGAACAATAGGATCCAGAATGCAGCAGTCTGATTGGTTTGCAGGAGCCACCCAATCCAGCTCCAGGTGGAAGTGAATCAGCGACCCGATTGGCCTGCAGGAGCAGCCAATCAGGCTCCTGGATGAAGTGAATCAGCAACCTGATTGGCCTGCTCCTCCTCTTCCGGATGTTTCCCAAGTAGTCTCAAACTGCATCTGCACACGCTGGTCTCTCTTCTGCCCTCCTCATTATTCTCTGCGTTCTTGGGGACTGGGTGTGTGGGAGAGATTCTCTGGGTTCTTCAGCAGCCTTTTGGCCTTCCCCTCCGCTTCAGCCTCAGAGTCTATCCCTGCTCATCCTGCTCACTAAACCCTCTTGCCCCTTCAGCATCCAGCCCCTCCTCCCAGTCTTCTCCCTCTGATCTCTCCTCAGTGCCCCACCACCAATCCCCGAGCTCTGAGCCTTCCTCCTCTGTGGGGGTTCCCTTGGGAGTTCCCCTGCTGGTGCCTCCCAGCATTCCTCTTCGTCCAGCCAGTCCCTGAGAAGCAAAGACAAATTAAATGGTTTCGTGGATCTCTCAAGGGACCGCGGTAGTTAAGATGCAACCTCCACGCTCGTCGACTTCACCTGATTGAAAGGGACTGGATGAAATCACAGAGGAGGGCAAAATTTAAGCAACACATGGATATCTTTGAATATCACTAGTTGGAATATGGGTAGGAAGGCTTCCTGTCCTGCTCATGGGCTTCCTGAAAATATCAGGCTAGCCACTGTTGGGAACAGGATGCTCGGCTGGCTAGACCCTTGGTCAGATCCTGCAGGATTCTTCTTAAGTTGGGAGCTGCCCAATAGATTTTGCAAGCACCAGCACTTGAACTTTCAGAGTCTGATTCAGGGAGGTGAGCAGTCTTTTGCTATCTAAAGCTGACTCTAAAAAAAGAGGAGACAACCCCAACTTAAAAAAAAACCACACCTGTAACTTACAAACTACTTCTGGGGGAAAGCCACGAAATAAAACAAAACAAATGTGATGTCCCGTGATGAAAAAAGGCAACCAAACGTTTTGAGTAAAGTCTTCACTTGGAGGGGAAGTCTCTGGGAACAGGAGGCCACCTGTGGTTCCGAGGACTCCTGAGGCAGGAATAAGAACTGATGAAGAGTTTGCTGGATCAGGCCAATGGCCCACCTAGTCCAGCATCCTCGTCTCACAGTGGCCAGCCAGATGCCTCCTTGGGAAACCTTGCAAGCAGGACCCAAACTCAAGAGCGTTCTCTGCTCCTGTGGCTTCCAGCAACTGGTATTCAGAATAGACCTGCCTGCATGTACCCTTCATATATGTTTGTGTTTGTGTTTGTGTGTGAGTGTGTGATAATTAATTAACTCCAGATTAGTGCTTGGTAGCCTACTGAGAAACCACCCTAGACAAAATGTACCGTTCATATCCATCGTATCTCCAAAGCTGCAGAGTTTTTGGCCCCCTGCCTTCCCCCACGCTCCCACTAACCCCGCAGACATAAATGCCACCTTATCTCATGGCATAGTCTGCAGTGACGCCAGAGAACCTGAAAAAACCTGTCTGGCTCCCGTCGGAGACAGAGAAGTTGGAGCTCATTTGGCCTTGAGTTACCTGCCTGCTAGCGAATGGGCGTTGGGGGAAGTGAGGCTTTAATCATTTTTAAGCACCAGGCAGATCAGCCAACTACCAAACCGCAACTCTGGAAAACCTGTTTGCTTCTTGTCAAGTTCTCCATCTCCACCCCCTCGCTGTATTCCCTTCCCGGCCCTCCTCCGTTAAATACGGCCTTCCCCCCTCGCCCCCCCCCCCAGGCCCAGCCTTCGCATGCTATCATTGCACCCTGCAAACTGGCACGAGGAAGAGGAGACTCTGCTTTGTTCCAAGTCAAAGCATCAATCTAGCTCAAGGTTGTCTACGCTGAATGCCAACAGAACTCCAGGCATCCGGGCAGGAGCCACGACCGAGATGCAGTTGCCAGAGCAGTTTAACAATCAATCCCTCTTCGCAGGGAACTCTGGGAATTGTAGCTCTTTGAGGGGAACAGGGGTCTCCTCATACAACTCTCAGGACCCATAACGAACCACAGCTCCCAGAATTCTTTGCAGGAAGGCATGGCTGCTTGAAGTGGTATCACAGTGCTTTCAACGTATGGTGCGAATGAGGCCCTAGTCCAGTGTTTCCCAAATAATATAAATAAAAGTTTATTGGGTTTCCCAAACTTTGGTCTCCAGCTGTTTTTGGCCCCGTGACTGTGGGTGTCCAGGGCCGTGGGTGCCCTGGCACTGGAATCTGTGAGTGCCTGTCCCCTTCATGGGGGATTTTGTGGGTCCTCGGTAGGGTTGCCAGACTCAATAGTGGGCAGGACTTCTGTGCCTTTAATTGCCCTGCTCTCTTTTGAGTCTGGAAACCTTAAAGAGAAACCATCAGACCCTTTGTTTAATTTCCAAGCAAAGGGTCTGCTGGTTTCTCTTTAAGGTTTCCAGACTCAAAAGAAAACAGGGCAATTTAAGGCACAGAAGTCCTGTCCTCTATTGAGTCTGGCAACCCTAGTCCTCGGCCACCCAGGGCCACCCATGATCCCTAGCTAGCAGGACCAATGGTCAGGGACGATCGGAATTGCAGTCCAAAAACAGCTGTAGACCCAAATTGGGGAAACCTTGCCTTGTGGGAAGCAGGATGTTGGAGTGGATGGGCTATTGGCTCAATCCAGCAGGGTTCATCCGACCCCCTTACGGATTGCATTCATTATCGATTTATGCACGCTGTCTGCCAACATCTCCACCAATCCCCCTCTGAGTATTGGGCCAAAATGTCAACGAGAATGATTTGTGCTTATCCAAACATCCACTCATCAAAAGGTTTTACAAGGCTCTGCTTGGGCCAACTGCCTTGTTTTTCCATGCGGGTAACGCCTGGAAAAGACTCTGCAGGAACGGCACAATTCTTGAATAGCTCCCCTTGTTCTTCCCAAGCCTCCGGAGCGTCATGGCAAGTTGAAAGTGATGGCAGCATCATAAAATATGCACAGCAGCAACTGTAAAACCAACGATGGTGTAACCTTGTCGAGAGGATCTGCCTTTTCCAGCTTCTTGTGTGCACATGTGCCGGAAAGGATTTTTGTGCCGTGCTCAGGAGAATAGTACATTTTTTGCTTGTTTGTTTTAAAAAGTTGGAATCTAGTCTGGCTGCTGACTAAATGCAGAAATCCTGCACCTACAGCACCCTTGGCAAATGGCCACTCAAGACTCTTCCTCCAGCGAAAGAAGAGTCCAACACCACCTGAGGCAGCCTCTTCTGCTATTGCAAACATCTCTTCCCATTATGAAGTTCCCCCCAAGGCTTCGCTGAAATCTTCTCCCATGCAAAATCCACCCACTAGTCTTGAAGCCTTCTGAAGCCACAGAGAGCAATTCCGCTCCATTGTCTGGGTGACATCCCTTCAGTTATTTGAAGGCCATTTCTGCACCTCGCCTTAATTTAAGCAAAACGGATGAATCCTCATACTTAGGGTTGCCAGGCCAGCAGCATCCCAGCTCTGGAGTCTTCAGGGCCGAAATCGAAGGCATGGGGCGGCCCCTGGAGATTTCATGGAGGCGGGGCCTGGAGACGGAGGTTAATTGGGAGAGAGGGTGAAGGAGGGCAGACTCCCACCCAGGGTTTCTATGCTATAATTTGCAGCCAGCTCCTGGGAGGCTGAAGCTTGCAAGCTGCATGCACAGTCTTCTTAATATTTTATATTATTATCGTTGTTGTTGTTGTTACTTCAGGTCAGATTTGGAGGGCTGGCAACCCTACACTTCTGGCCTAGGGGCACTGTCATATCTACCAAGTGCCCCCGGGAAAAACCATATTGCAGCAGCCATTTTCTGTGCCACAATCTCAAACTGTGCTCTCAGTCTTGTGCAGCTCCCCAAAATGTGTGTTTTTGGGGGCACAGCACAAGATCTTGCTCCAAAAAATAGCTTTTTTCAGGGCAAAGGCAAGATGTGGGTCTTGTGACTCGCCCAGGAGCAAATCCCAAAAAGAATTCTTCAGGGGGCGAGGGCGGGGAGTGAGCCATGACTGTTTAAAGTAAAGTTGCCATATTTCAAAAAAGTTACAATCCGGAATACAAAGTTGTTGAGCTTTATTGGGGGGGGGGGGAATTGCCTCAAAATCAACACTTCTGATATGGGCTGCCATATGCCCGGGTTTTCCTGGACCTTCTGGCTGCTTCCCGCAACTTCTGCCTGGATGTCATTTTCGACGGCTGAATCCTTGCACTGTCCGTGAAAATCCAGACACATGGCAGCCCTGGTTTAAAGTGGAACCATGGTGCTTTAAATGTAGGTCTTAAAACCCAAGCAGATTGGCAAGAGGGGGGGCATTGTTTTGGATGTTTGGGGCCTAGGTATTTCAGTGCCCCCAAAAGTCAAGATTAACACCTTCCATTGGGGACAGAAGATAATGTATTATCATAATGCCGGTTAGTAGTTCAGCTGCCATATTCTGCACGAACGGCTGTTTCTGCATACAGAGCACATTGCAGTAGGCTAATCTGGAGATTTACCAGACCTTTTCCCACCCCCCAACTCAGAGCTTGGGTACCCAATGGATGTGCCATGCTTATTTAAAAGTGACAGCCATCTTTAAAAGTGCCCATTGATCCAGTGTTTAGTTTCCGCATGCATAGCGCCCTAAGGTGGTGATCACGGAGCAGAACAGAAGTGTGGCGATGGTGATTAGCACCATAGATCAAACACCATGGCCAGCCTATCAGGTGCAAGCAATTGAGCAACGCGGGCTTGAAGAGTTCCCCTGCTCCGAAGAATGAACCGCTGCCTCCCCCTGGTGGTGGACGACTGAATTGCACCAAGGGATTGAATAGCATCCGCTTTTGCCAAGGAGTTAATTCTCTCGAGAGTAGTAGAAGTAGTGCCCGTCGGATATAGAACTCCTACATGCATGCAGCTTGAGCGCAAAGATTTCAGGTGGACACTGGGTTTACCTGGCCAGCCTATGCACAGTCCTAAAGCAATCTGCCCTTCCCATTTGCCTTATCTTGTAATCTGCGGCAAGCTCTAGAACCTGTTTTGGCATTGGTGATACAATTCAAACAAATTAAAAGTGCACAGGAGTGATGTGGGGGCTGATTAAAAGAGCATCCCACACCATGGTTTGATGCCTGCTGGCCAGTGGCCAAACTGGATCATTATTACTCCCCAGGAGCAAGGCTGAGAGGCAAGAACCTTGTGTTGTGCCTGTCAAATGACTCACACATTTATAGCCTCAGACCAGAGAGGTAACAGTGTCCTTAAGGGCAGATTTCCACCTTCCACAAATGTGCCCGATCCCATTTTGAAGCTCTCCAACTTGGTTACCATCGCTGCTGCCTGTGGGAGCAAGTTCAACATTTCTCTACTCACTTTACCCATGTTGTATGTAGTTTTGTAAATTGCTAACCTGTTATCATCTATCCTTACATGCCTTTTCTCTAAACTAAAAAAGTCGTCCCCCTCCCCCCGGACGGCAAGCTTCATTCGCAGGGGAGTCACGCCAACCCGTTGATCGTCTTGGTAGCCTTAAATAAAATACCCAAGGCATATTCTCCCCCACCCCCTAGATGCAGGATGCTTTTAGCAGAGGAATTTGGTCTTGTCTTAAGCGGCCCGATCGGAAGGTCGGCAGTTCGAATCCCTGCGGCGGGGTGAGCTCTGGTTGCTCGGTTCCAGGTCCTCCCAACCTAGCAGTTCGAAAGCTCGTCAAAGTGCAAGTAGATAAATAGGTGCCGCTCCAGCGGGAAGGTAAACGGCATTTCCATGTGCTGCTCTGGTTCGCCAGAAGTGGCTTTGTCATGCTGGCCACATGACATGGAAGCTGTATGCCAGCTCCCTCAACCAATAACGCGAGATGAGCGCCGCAACCCCAGAGTCGGTCACGACTGGACCTAATGGTCAGAGGTCCCTTTACCTTTACCCTTTAAGAAAAACCTATGGCCTGTCTTGTCCAGCATCCTATTATCACAGGGGGCTGCAGGAAACTCTCAAGTAGGATCCAACCACAAGAGCATCTCTTCTCTCCTGTAGTTTCCAGTGACTAGTATTCAGAAGCATTGCTGCCTTCAACTGTGGAGGCAGGCTTCATGGCTAGCAGCCATCAAAAGCCTTCTCCTCCTCCGTGAATTTGTCCGATCCTCTTTTGAAGTCATCTAGGTTGGTGGCCATCACTCACTGCCTCCTGTGGGAGCAAGTTCCATGGTTTAGCTGTGTGCTGCGGAGCAAATGAAATTAGGAACAACAGCTCTTCCAGCTGGCTTCCATGCGAGATGCTTTCCTCTCCCTCCCGCCCTGCCGCCAGTGTTGTCCCCCCCAAAATAAAAGTTCCTTGAAACCCAGGTCCTAGTCAAGGAAACAGGAGCCACGTCAAGTATTTTGGCACTCGCTGAGCAACACACCTATATTACCAGCTAATTATCTGATCAATCATTAGAGCTGTCAGATCTGTCTGAGATAAGAATGGCTGCCTGCCAAGGTACTGAATCCAGGACGACTGTTTGATGTTATCGTGCTACAATTAGGCTACAAGCACAGCTTCACAATGGAGGCCAAGAGAAAGACGTTTAACAAAGGGGGGGGCTTCCTGGGCCCAGAAGCAGCCAGGATTGGTCAGATCAGCAGGAATAAAACACTCCACCTCTTTACCAACGACAGTTCCTATTGTTATACACCACCCAAAAGCTATTGTACTACCAACCTTACTATATCCTTGTGAAACATGGACCACGTATAAATGCCATCTCCAACTGCTCAAAAGATTCCATCAACGGTGTCTCCAAATTTTTTTACACATCACTTGGGAAGACAGGCGAACTAATATCAGTGTACTGGAAGAAGCAAAGATCACCAGTGTTGAAGCAATGATTCTTCAACATCAACTTCGTTGGACTGCCCGTGTTGTGCGGATGCCTGGTGCTTGTCTTCCAAAGCAACTACTCTATTCCGAACTTAAAAATGGAAAGCGCCGTGCTGGTGGTCAACAAAAGAGGTTTAAAGAGCAAATCTAAAAAAATTGTAGTATAAACACCAACAGCTGGGAAACACTGGCCTGCGAGTGCTCCAATTGGAGAACAGCCTTTACCAAAGGTGTCATGGGCTTTGAAGACACTCAATCTCAGGACGCAAGGGAGAAACGTGCTAAGAGGAAGGCACGCTTGGCAAATCCACACCGTGATCAACTCCCGCCCGGAAACCAATGTGCCCACTGTGGAAGGACGTGCGGATCCAGAATTGGCCTCCACAGTCATTTACGGACTCATTGTTAAAACCGTGTTTATGGAAGACAATCTTACTCAGCTAGGAGTGATAGAAGAAGAAGAAGAAGAAGAAGAAGAAGAAGAAGAAGAAGAAGAAGAAGAAGAAGAAGAAGAAGAAGAAGACCCAAATCTCTCAGTGGGGAGAGACTTCAGGGGTTCCAAGTGCTTAGCCAGGTTCGTTTTTCTTGGAACGACGATCAGTGGAGACTGTGGTGTCTTTAGGATATATGGTTTTATTTACACATATATAGAACCTGAGCATAAGATGTAGGGGCTCGCAACATCAGCACCCCAACAGATCTTGCTTCTCCATTAGTCACAGCTTGGAGTCCAGCACAGAGCAAGCAGGTCTCGGTGTCTCCAGCTCCCGGCCTGTTTCTACCACGCCTCTCACTCTCTCACCAACACACTATCATAGGGTGCCAATTCCTAGAGGCCCCAGGTCACTTCGGGGACCCCAATTTTTTTTGAGGGGGCTGGGCTCCCCCCAAAACAGATGGGCATTGCTGCCTTCCTTTCTTTTCCACGTTTAGATTTCATTTCCCAGCAGGCCCTGTAAAGGAACTTGTAAAAGGGTTCCTGGGATTGGACAAAAACCTCCGGCATCATTTCTTACGGCCCTTGCAATTGGAACTATAAGGGGTTTGTGAACCGCTCTGAGACCTCTGGGTATATATCAATTCAAAGAAGAAGAAGAAGAAGAAGAAGAAGAAGAAGAAGAAGAAGAAGAAGAAGAAGAAGAAGAAGAAGAAGAAGAAGAAGAAGAAGAAGAAGAAGAAGAAGAATGATGCACAATGCAGCGGAGTAGGCAGAAGAAATCCCAGAACCAAAATAATGTTCCAAACAAGAAGAGGAAGCTGAGATTTGCATTCTCTGGCTACTTCTGCAACGTGTGTGTGTGTGTGTGTTGGTTGCAAAGTCCGTTGGCCACACGTACTTCCAACAGCAAGAGTAGCTCCCATTGTCAGTCCCAGCTGCAGGCGACTCTCAACTAAATCCCTCCCAGACTAGCAATTGCAACTACAGAAGCTGCACTGTAATTGGAGTGGGAGAAGGGGAAGGACATTGTCCAGACCTTTTTTTAAATATATAGATATTTATTAATTTTCACAGTAGAAAAAGGGTTACAGAAAATTGGAAAGGGTGGGGAAAATACAAATTCAAAAAGCAAAAATCAGAAAAAACATAGAAGAAAAAACACAAAATAAGAGAATAAAAAGAAACTGTATAACTTATCTTTATCACAGTGTATATTGGGACCTCCTCGGGTTCCCGTCCCTGTGTATCCCAAACACATTTCTAATTTAGCAAATTCTACCTCTAATTATTCACTTTTAATACTAAATTTCTTATTTTCTAATTTAAAATAACCTCTTCACTTAATCCACAGGTTTATTTACCACCTAATTTCTATTCTTAAAATATTACTTTAACATGATTTTTTAAATACAATTTAAAATCTTTCCACTCTTCTTCAATTGCTTGTTCTCCCTGGTTGCGGATTCGTCCGGTCATCTCTGCCAATTCCATAAATTCCATCATCTTCATCTGCCATTCATCAATCGTTGGTAACGTTTGCTGCTTCCAATATTTAGCAATCAAAAGTCTCGCTGCTGCAGTGGCATACATGAAAAAAGATACCTTTCTCTTGGGAATCTCCCTCCCTACAATGCCCACTAGGAATGCCTCTGGTTTCTTCACAAATGTGCCTTTTAGCACTTTCTTAAGTTCATTATAAATCTTATTCCAGAAGTCATTCACTAGTGGACATGTCCACCACATGTGGTAAAATGAACCTATTTCTTTCTTACATTTCCAACATTTGTTATCATTGTTGTGGTAAATCTTTGCTAACTTTTCTGGTGTAAGGTACCATCTATACATCATTTTCATTATATTCTCCTTTAATAAGCTACACGCAGTAAACTTAATATTTTCCTTCCACAACTTCTCCCAATCCTCCATCATAATATTATGTCCCACATCCTTTGCCCACAAAATCATAGCATTTTTAGTTTGTTCATCTTTTGTATGCCATTCTAGCAGCAATTTATACATTCTCGAAAGTATTTTCGTCTTAGGTTCTAACAATTCTGTTTCCACCTTTGACCTCTCAGTTTGAAAACCAATTTCTCTATCCATTTTAAACGCTTCATTTATCTGATGGTATTGGAGCCAATCATCCAATTTACCTTTCAACTCCTCATATGTTTTTAATTTAAATTGGTCTCCATCTTGAATCAATAAATCTCTATATTTCAGCCAACCGGTCTCCATATTTAACCTTTTTCGAACCTTGGCCTCCAGAGGCGAAAGCCAATTTGGCGTTTTTCTTTCTAATAAATCTTTATATCTGGACCAAACCTTGAACAATGAATTTCTGACAATGTGTCTTTTAAAGCTTCCATGGGCCTTAACCTTATCATACCACACATATGCATGCCAACCATGAACATTATCATAACCTTCTAAATCCAAAATATTAGCATTTTCCAATGTGAACCACTCTTTCAACCAGCAAAAGGCAGCTGCTTCATAATAAATTTTTAAATCAGGTAGAGAGAAGCCTCCTCTTTGTTTGTCATCAGTCAATATCTTATATTTAATTCTTGGCTTCTTCCCTTGCCATATAAACTTTGAAAGCACCTTTTGCCATTCCTTAAAATAAGTCAACTTTTCAATTATTGGCAATGATTGAAATAAAAACAACATCTTTGGCAATACATTCATCTTAATCGTTGCTATACGGCCCAACAAGGACAGTTTCAGGTTGGTCCACGTTTCTAAATCCTTCTTAACTTCATTCCATAATTTCACATAATTATCTTTAAACAAGTTTAGGTTTTTTGCTGTCATATCAACACCAAGGTATCTTACTTTTTTAACAAAAGATAAACCAGTTATTTCTTGCAATTTCTCTCTCTCTTCCTTATTCAAATTTTTATCTAATACTTTAGTTTTTGATTTGTTCAATTTAAAACCTGCTACCCTTCCGAACTCTTGAATAACTTCCAGAGCCCTCTGTACACTGGACTCTGGATCTTGTAAAGTTAACACCAAGTCATCAGCAAAGGCTTTAAGTTTATATTGTCTCTTCCCTACAGTTACACCTTTTATTTCATCATCTTTTCTAATCCTGTCAAGCAGGACTTCCAGGACCGATATAAAAAGTAAAGGAGAGAGAGGACACCCTTGTCTTGTACCTTTCTCAATTCTAATCTCATCTGACACCATATTATTCACGATTATCTTGGCTTTTTGATCTGAATATATTGCTTTTACTCCATTCAAGAAACCACCGCCCATTCCCATTTTTTCTAAAAAAAAATTAAAAAATAGCCAAGAAATATTATCAAACGCCTTTTCCGCATCTATAAACATAAAGATGGCTTTTTTGTTTATCTTCTGCTCCAGCATTTCCAAAATGTCAACTATATTCCTAATATTGTCTTTCAAATGCCTCCCCGGAAGGAAGCCGGCTTGATCTTGATGAATAAAGTCTTTCAAAACCCTTTTCAATCTGGAGGCTAAGATGTTTGCAAATATTTTGTAATCCACATTAAGTAAGGATATTGGGCGATAGTTCTTAACTTGCGTTCTATCCATATCCGGTTTTGGTATCAGAGTGATGTAAGCTTCTTTCCAAGATTCGGGGGCCTCTCCTCCATTCAAAATTTCATTGCATAAATCTTTCAATGGTTGTACTAACCAATCTTTCATTATCTTGTAATATGCATCAGTCAAACCATCCGGTCCTGGGGTCTTGCCCGACTGCATTTGTTGTATAGCATATTCCACTTCTTGCGTTGATATCTGTTGGGAAAGTAGGGATTTATTCTCTTCTGGGATTCTATGCAGCCCAAATTTGTCCAAAAACTGCTCCACTTCCTCTTTATTTTGATTATCTTGTTTGTACAATTGTTTAAAATACTTCTGAAAAGATTGTCCAGACCATTGTCCAGACCTTTGTCATTTACAGTGGTACCTTGGCTCTCGAACGTAATCCATTCCGGAATTCCGTTCAACTTCTGAAACATTCAAAAACCAAGGCACGGCTTCCGATTGCCGTAAGGGGCCCTTAAACAATAGCCAACAGCTGCATTCGAAACATTTGAAACATTCAAAAACCAGAACACTTACTTCTGGGTTTTCACCGTTTGGTAGTTGATTTGTCCGTCAGCTAAGCCGTTCGAGAACCAAGGTTCCACTGTACAGTGGCATACCAAGGGGGTGCGTTGGGGGTGGCCCGCCCCAGATGCCACCCTGGAGGGGGTTGACACTCGGCGCCCCCCCCCCACGACTCCCAAGCCGAGCCCTACCGCCTGGTAAAAAGCCTCACTCTGCGTGGCGGTGCCTCGCTTGCTTGCTCACCTGCTCGGCCGGCATACACTTTGCTTCTTCCTTCCTGCTGGGCGGAGCTGTGGAGGCTGGGCGGAGCATAGTGACACATGCGTCATACGATGCTGCGCATGCGCGCTCTGTAGCGACGCCCCATCCACAGGTGCTCGTCATGTTTTCCGCTCCGGGTGCCCGAGCAGCTTCCTACACCAGTGACTGTACTTTCAAGTTTCTTTTCCGCCGTCCCTTCCCTCTCTCCCTCCTTCCCTCCCTCTCTCCTTCCCTCCCTCCCTCCCATATCACTATCCTTGTCTGCCCCCACCCCCAATATTTTCTTCAGGTTGGTGCCTGTGCCCAGTATTGTTTTCCCACCTAATAGCTACAGGTACAGGTGAGAGGGATGGAGGAAATACCCAGGGCCGTCTTAAGCATGTCGGGTGCCCTGGCTCCGTGGTGCGGTGATCCCTCCAGCGCCCCCCACCCCATTTCTCTATGCAGCTGGCAGGCGCAGCGCACAGTGCGGCTGCCGCAAGCGCAGCAACACAGCGCCCCCTGGTGGCCCAGTGCCCCCTGGCGGCCCTGCGCCACCCAGCTTAGCCATAGGACCGGCCCTGGAAAGACCCCAGCCATTAGTGTCTCCAGCTTCCAGCCTCCAATGAAGGAGAGCCCACCACTTTCCTTTTTTTAAAAAAAATATAGAACTTTATTCAAAAGAATTTCAAAGAATACAAAAACAAATTTGCAAATCAGATAAAGACAAAAAATACATTAAAAATTCAAAAGTAAGAGAAAAAAAGGAATACAACATACCTTTACATAAAAATGCCTAGGCTCAAAGGTACGGGGAAAAAAAAGAAAAACCAAGGAGAAAGAAGAGAAAAAAGAAAAAAAAGAAGAGAAAAAAGGGGGGAAGGAAAAAAAAGGGAAAAAAGAAAACACAACTGAGAATAAAAAGAATTGTTTCCTATTATTTGTAACACGCGTCCCTGGATATATTACTTTTCCATTGCTGAATTCTAAATTATATCTATACACAATTCATTATTAATAAATTCACATTATGATGAATTCTCCTCTTGTAATTTATTTACTCTAAGCACATCATTAAATTACATTCTAAATTCTCTTTCTCCATATAATCCTGTACATATCTCCATTCGTCCATGATTCTCTGCCTGGGTACGTCTCTAATTATAGCTGTCAATTTCACCATCTTCAAATATTCAAGTAATTTTTCCTGCCATTCCTGGATTGTTGGTAATACAGGAGGGCCCACCACTTTCCGTGAGAGACCCTTCCACTGTCAAACAGCTGCTGCGGCCATATAGTTCTTCTCAAAGTTTAATCAGAATCTCCTCTCTTGCCATTTGGGCCCAACACTCTGGAACAGTAGAAAACAAACTTGCTCCGTCTTCCACATGACAACGCTTTAAGACAATTGAAGGTAGCTATTTGCACCGCTCCTCTGTTCAGAGCGGAGGGGAGGGGATTCGGCAAATTCATGGAAGGCATCACCAATTACTAGCCACAATGGCTTTCTTCTGCCTCCAGTTTCAGAGGACTTTGAACAGAGGTTGCAGAGAATCACAAGTCAGAAGAGTTGCACTCAGATCCTCTGGAGGGCTGTTTTTGACGATGAATACAAACTGCATTCCCTGCAAGTATCCCAGAAAAAATGGGACATCCTGTTTTTTCTCGTGACAGAGTGGTGGCCATTTTGGACACCATGATCTCTCGCCATTTCACACCGCAATTTCCTTTCCCCAAAAGCCTATTTCGGGGCCTCGATCTTGTGCAGTAAACCAAAATAGATGTTTTGAGGTGCCTGGGAAAAAAATGCTTTTTTGAGGGAGAATTGCACGAGATCATAGCGTCCAGAATGGCAGTCATGATTTCGCTCAAGAAACATGGGGAAATGGCGCCCCAGATTATGTCCCAGATTTTGCCATTGATGTCTTGGAGGGTTTGAAACTGTGCAAATAGGACTACAGGCAGGGCAGTCTCGAGCAGGTCGCGCGCCCTGGTGCTGAGGGGCGGAGATCGCTCCGGCGCCCCCCGCCCTCACAGGGCGCAGCATGGTTTCCTACCGGCCCGGCGCCCTGGCGCACCGCGCCACCGGGGGTCTACCTAGAGCTGGCCCTGACTACAGGTGAAACTCGGAAAATTAGAATATCGTCGAAAAGTGCATTTATTTCACCAATGCAACTTAAAAGGTGAAACCAATATACGAGATAGATGCATGACATGCAAAGCAAGATATGCCAAGCCTTTATTTGTTGTAATTGTAATTATTTGTCGTTAGGCGGGTCAATTATAAATGGAATGTAATTAATGAAATGTAATAGCGATGTTTATTTTTGTATTATTGTAACTATTCATTTTATTACTGTGGAATTTCTAAAAGAAAGCATTTGTAAAAATTAAAATGAAAATAAAAAATAAAAAGTTGCATTACTGAAATAAATGCACTTTTCGACGATATTCTAATTTTCTGAGTTTCACCTGTATCCAAACTTTTTCTGTAACTGCTATACTATATAATTTTTTTAAGTGTTTTATTTCCATCAGTTAAATGATGGAGCACACAGAGACCAAGGGTGTGTGTGTGCATTGGGATAGATTTAAACCTGTGCATTATATTTCTTTATTGTTCCTCACAGACACACCCCATTAGAAGTTAGATAAGGGAGAAAAAGAGAAGATTATCTGAGCCCTTGGGGGCTTATTTTGGGGCGTACGAAAAAGAAGAAAGCTAAAGAAACTGTTATTCTCCAGTTGAATAAAATGCCAGGTTTAACATTTCACTAATTATGGCACTGTTTTTTTACAGCAGGGATCTTAAAAGCTTTTTCTTTTTTTTTCCAGAAAGGGGAGGGGAAGAGGAGAGGGGGGGAAATCAAAGGGGAAAGATTGACAAAAACACAGAGGAGAAGGTATAAAACAAGATTTATATCTACATAATTTCCTGTAATTGCTGATAGAAGATGTTAATATTCCTTTTGATGCTCTGTACTTAACGCCTGGGGTCTTTGGCGTAACTGCCAGGAATGGCAAGGAGTCAATGGGGATTAAATCAGAGGTCCCTTGGCACAGTAGCCAACAAAAGAAAAGAAAAACTTTAAAAACTTTAGGAATTGGTTGGGGGAGGAGTAAGAGGTGTTTAACTCAAAGCCAGATTATGTCCTCATGACCCACTTCTTCCCACCCCCAGAAAAACTACAGAAGCATATTGAAAAAATTCCTTCTTCAGAAGAAGTGTGCATGCACACGAAAGCTCATACCAAAATAAAAACTTAGTTGGTCTTTAAGGTGCTACTGAAGGAATTTTTTTATTTTACTTCGATCCAGACCAACACGGCTACCTACCTGTAACCAGAAGCATATTGAGTAAGACAAGAATCACATTCTGTTTTTTTAAAATAATATTTATTCATTTTACAAACCACACAAGCAAAAATATTTCTTATAATACATATTTTTTCTTAAACATTGCTATGTGACTCCTTCCAATCCCCTCCATCTGAATTTCATATCAAATCACCTTTGGCAGTTCCTAAATCCAATACCTCATTCTAACTCTAAAAACAAAACCTATTCTTTACATTTACACCGAATGCCTCCAACCTTTTCCCTAAAGGATATTAAATGTTACAATATTTTTCAAGCTATAACTTACATTTCTTCCAATCTTCCTCCACCTCCTCCTCTTCCCGGTCGTGGAGTCTCCCAGTCAGTTCAGAAAGTTCCATAAACTCCATCATCTTCATTTGCCATTCGTCTATTGTTGGTATCTCTTGACTCTTCCAATTCTTAGCCAGTAGTAGCCTCGCAGCAGTTGTGGCATACAGAAAGAAAGTAATGTTCTTTTGGGGGATTTCTTTCCCCACAATTCCCAGTAAAAAGGCTTCTGGTCTCTTAATAAAAGTGTCTTTCAACACTTTTTTCAACTCATTATAAATCTTTTCCCAGAAGTCTTTTACTTTGGGGCATGTCTACCACATGTGGTAAAAGGTTCCTTCTTTTTCTTTACATTTCCAACATTTATTATCAGATGTATGATACATTTTTGCAAGTTTTACCGGTGGTAAATACCATATGTACATCATCTTCATGATATTTTCTCTCAAAATAGTACATGCAGAAAATTTAATTCCTTTTTTCCACAACCACAAAAATCACATTCTGAATAAGAACATAAGAAGAACCGCTGGATCAGGCCAATGGTCCATCTAGTCCTGCATCCTGTTCTTACAGCATAGCTGCCAAGTCTCCCGTATTCCCCGGGAAACCCCTGTTTTTCTCCCCTCATGGCTTTGATCTATAGGTTGCCACTAAAATGAGGCTGCATTTTAAGCTGCATTTTAAACTGTATTCTAACTTATATTTTAATCAACTGTTTTTGTTTTTAAATGTTTTTACTGTATTTATATTCAGTGTTAGCTGCGCTGTGCCCGGTCTTGGCCAGGGCGGGGTATAAATTATTATTATTATTATTATTATTATTATTATTATTATTATTATTATTAACCCATGAGTGCAGAGGGCACCCTCACTTTGTTGCAACCTTGCTCGTTCATTTGGGGTGCTGATGAGGACACTTAAGTGGCCATCTCAGGTTGTCGCCTTGCAAAGAAAGTTCTCTGACCTGTTCAGCAACCTCCTCCTCTCTTAGATTCTAACCCTCACTGGGTACCAGACCCTAAGAATTGGAAGCAACTCGGGGCAACATCTGGAATGACCCACAATGATATTATAGCTGCACGAAATCACAGCACGAAGCAAACAAGCCCTCTGGGGAGCAGTGCTGTGCTGATGACTAAGCTGTGAATGTCATCCGCACAAATTGACAGCCATACAATAAAACCCAACCACAATGAACATGCTATATGCTTAGAATGATTAAGTATAAATTACGCACCAAAGCTTCCAAAATGAATCAGCGGAGAGAGAGCGAGAGAGAGAGAGAGAGAAGAGGAAGAAGAAGAAGAAGAAGAAGAAGAAGAAGAAGAAGAAGAAGAAGAAGAAGAAGAAGAAGAAGAAGAAGAAGAAGAAGAAGAAGGAGAAGGAGAAGGAGAAGGAGAAGGAGAAGAAGGAGAAGAAGAAGAAGAAGAAGAAGAAGAAGAAGAAGAAGAAGAAGAAGAAGAAGAAGAAGAAGAAGAAGAAGAAGAAGAAGAAGAAGAAGAAGACCTGCAGGCGGGTGAAAAAAGATGAATGGCCATGCTTGCACAGGGTAGAGATGGGGAATAAATTCAGCTCACTTTGCTTTCAATGGTGAACTCCTGCACTTTCAACAACAAGAACAAGAACAAGAACAACAACAACAACAAGAACAACAACAACAACAACAACAACAACAAGAACAAGAACATATTTATACCTCACCCAGCTTGCTGGGTTTCCCCAGCCACTCTGGGTGGCTCCCAATCGAATTCTAAAAACACAATACAGCATTAAACAACAGAATTTGAAACAGAGCCCACCTTTGAAATCCAGACTTTCCTGAATTTTGCAATGCAGTTCTACAGCTGTGTAATGTGCACAATAATGATGTAAGATGAGCACAGCAATACTAGTGAAAACAACATGCTAAACTCCATTGTATCAAAGGAAATTGCTTTGCAAAAATTGCTTTGCGTCTGGCAAAATTGCATCTAAACGTGTGTATTCACACCAAAATGATGAAAGGAAGACTTAAAATAATAATACAATACAATCACATTTTATGTGGTGGTTCAGTTCCAAGGGATCCACATAGACTCAAAAATGTGTATACAGTCATATCTCGGTTTAAGTCCGCTGTGGTTTGAGTACTCTCGGTTTGAGTACTCCGTGGATCTCTGCAGCATGCACATGCACAGAAGCGCTCTATCGGCGCTTCGCACACACGCAGAAGAGGCACTTCATTTAAGTACTGCTCGGGGAGCGAATGGCTCCCCGGAACCAATTGCGTCCTTAAACCGAGGCACCACTGTGCTCAAATGATAATGATAATAATGATAATTTATTATTTATACACCGCCCATCTGGCTGAGTTTCCCCAGCCACTCTGGGCGGCTTCCAATGCAATAATCTATTAAACATTAAAAGCTTCCCTAAACAGGGCTGCCTTCAGATGTCTTCTAAAAGTCTGGTACAGTGTTACCTCGCTAGACGAATGCCCTGCTAGACGAAATTTTCGCTAGACGAATGGGTTTTGCGATCGGAGGTTGCCTCGCAAGACGATTTCGTTTTGTGAAAAATTCATCTAGCGAATCGCTGTTTCCCATAGGAATGCATTGAAATTCAATTAATGCGTTCCTATGGGCAAAAAAAATAATCAATGCATTCCTATGGGATTCGCTAGACAATTTTTTCGCAAAACGAATTGACTCACAGAACAAATTAAATTCGTCTTGCGAGGCACCACTGTAGTTGTTTTTCTCTTTGACATCTGGTGGGAGGGTGCTCCACAGGGCGGGTGCAACTACCGAGAAGGCCCTCTACCTGGTTCCCTGTAACTTGGCTTCTCGTAGTGAGGGAACCAGCAGAAGGCCCTCAGCACTGGACCTTAGTGTCCGGGCAGAACGATGGGGCTGGAGACGCCCCTTCAGGTATACTGGACTGAGGCCGTTTAGGGCTTTAAAGGTCAGCACCAACACTTTGAACTGTGCTTGGAAACGTACAGGGAGCCAATGTAGGTCTTTCAAGACCGGTGTTATTTGATATCAGCGTCCGCTCCCAGTTTCCGGGTCACCTTCAAAGATAGCCCGACATAGAGCGCATTGCAGTAATCCAAGCGAGAGATAACTAGAGCATGCACCACTCTGGCGAGACAGTCTATGGGCAGGTAGGGACTCAGCCTGAGTACCAGATGAAGCTGGGAGACAGCTGCCGTGGATACAGAATTGACCTGTGCCTCCATGGACAGCTGTGAGTCCAAAATGACTCCCAGGCTGCGCACCTGGTCCTTCAGGGGCACAGTTACCCCATTCAGGACCAGGGAGTCCTCCACACTCGCCCGCCTCCTGTCCCCCCAAAATCTGTTCACCCCACCCATCCTCCAGCCGCCTCCAGACACTCACACAGGACCTTCATCGCCTTCACTGGTTCTGATTTGAAAGAGAGGTAGAGCTGAGTATCATCCGCATATTGATGAACACCCGGCCCAAACCCCCTGATGATCTCTCCAAGTGGCTGCATGTAGATGTTGAAAAGCATGGGGGAGAGGACAGAACCCTGAGGCACCCCACAAGTGAGAGCCCAGGGGTCTGAACACTCATCCCCCACCACCACTTTCTGAACACGGCACAGGAGGAAGGAGCGGAACCACTGTATGACAGTGCCCCCAGCTCCCAACCCCTCTAGACGGTCCAGAAGGATGTTATGGTCAATGGTGTCAAAGGCCTCTGAGAGATCCAGCAGAACTAGGAAACAGCTCTCACCTTTGTCCATAGCCCGCCGGAGATCATCAACCAGTGCGACCAAGGCAGTTTGGAATTGCCCTCCACAAGCAACCTGGGACTTCCCAAGTATGGCAGAGAGCTTTAAAAGCTCTCTTTTGCAAGGTTTATCCATTCCCCTCACAGAGCTACAATTCCAGAGAGGTTCAACAACTAATCCCTCTTTCCCATAGAACTCTGGCAATTGTAGCTCTGCTTGGGAGATATAGGGGTCTCTTAAGAATTCTCAGCACCCTTAAGAAACTACACATCCCAGGATTCTTTGGGGGAAGCAGTTAAAAATGTTTAAAGTGGCATAGCGCTGCTTAAAATGTATGGTGCAGATGTGGCCCAAATCTTTCCTGGTATTTCTCGGTGATCTGGTGTTTCTATAGCGAATCTTTCACCAACTTGCAGTGACACACAAATATTTAAAGTGTGCCATTATATGCAAGACCTTGCCATTCTTTCTATTCCCGAGTCAAATATTCCATGCTAAAACATTCGCACCCACAACACGAGGAGGGTGGCAAGGCAAAATGTTCAGGCTTTTAACTCCTTTCATAATTAAGGGCCATTTTAAATCCCTGGTGTTTTTAGTAATGGCTTATTTTAGGCATGTTGTGCCGATGAACGATTGTGGGGATATATTATTCACCGAGCCCATGTCTAGTGAGAAATATTTTGACGGGTTAATGAGTTTTGGTGGGGAGACATTTGCACTTTTATTAACTTTAGATACGATACCCCAAGGATACAAAGAGGCCAATTTTGTAGTTTAAAGTGTTTGGGTTTCTTTTCTTAATGACAATTTAATTGAAGTCACAATGCATTAAATACAATTGTGTTCATCCAGGTGCAGAAAGGAAGAAGGGGGGTCTAGTTAGATGAACAGATACGTCCAACCAGATGCAGTGGCAGATTTGTGGCCTGTGGTCTGCAGAGTCCTTTTGGGGGGGCGCGCATATATATATGGTAGAACTAAATGTATAAGAATGTGTCACTGATTAACATGGACTATACGGTAAGTTGTTGTTAGGTTTACTTCTGTATCAACATATTCCTTCTCTCCATGGCCTTGGTGCTAGCAGTTGTGGACCCTGACTTCATTGTACTAAGCCAGGCATAGGCAAACTCGGCCCTCCAGATGTTTTGGGACTACAACTCCCATCATCCCTGACTACTGGTCCTGTTAGCGAGGGAAGATGGGAGTTGTAATCCCAAAACATCTGGAGGGCTGAGTTTGCCTATACTGTACCTGTACTAAGCATTGGTACTGCCCACTGGAAAGACAGATCGTGAAGCTGAGGCTCCAATACTTTGGCCACCTCATGAGAAGAGAAGACTCCCTGGAAAAGACCCTGATGTTGGGAAAGATGGAGGGCACAAGGAGAAGGGGACGACAGAGGACGAGATGGTTGGACAGTGTTCTCGAAGCTACCAACATAGGTCTGACCAAACTGCAGGAGGCAGTGGAAGACAGGAGTGCCTGGCATGCTATGGTCCATGGGGTCACGAAGCATCAATTCTTCAGCGATCAGCCTCCCATCTCCTTCCCAAAGCTGGGAAAGAGAAAAGGAGCATGTAGGACTCTAGGACCCTGTCAGAGCCTTCATGCCTCCTTCCCAAAGCGCAACACCTCTCCTACCTGACTTTGAGAAGGCAGCATGGGGGCAAGGGGGCAGGGCATCAAATGTTGCCGAGAGCCGCCAAAATGGCCTTGAGGGCCACATGTTGAACTATCCTGCCCCAGACCCCCAGAAAGCTGTTGCTAATATACCTCTTATACTGAATAACCTATAGTCAAGATGATTTGGGAGGTGTCTATTAGGGTGGGCGATATCTGGTTTTCAACTTTGTGATACATCATCAGCTAAACATCACAATATACTGATATATCACAGTATCTGAATTCAAGATGGAGCTATGTAGAGGCATTGGCTAGCTTCACAGTTTTTCCCGCATTGTGATTTTTGCATAGCACACCCACCCACCATGATTTGCAATATATTGCGAGGTCAAAAATTATGAAACCGATATGGACTTGAAACTGGTTTTGGACGATATATCGCTCAGCCCCAACACAACCCATGATTTGCGATGTACTGCTGAATCAAAAACTACTACACAAGATATCACAATATCAAACCAGTTTTGGTTGGTATATCGATATATCAACCAGCCCTAGTGTCTATATAAACATGCGTCCCTGAATCGCTGCCTCTTCGAATTACTAACAGTGTTATATATATGTTTGTGTTTCATGCTATTGCTTGAGTAATAATTGCTTGAGTAATTTGTGAAAAACTTGAGAAACCATTTCCTTTCCTTTTACAGTCGTTTTTAATTGTCATTTTCAAGAACCACCATGAAAAACGTACGAGAAGAGTGTCGCTTTATAGAAGATTAACTATAGAAACACTCCTGATTTAGGTTCCCTGCTTAATACTGGAGTGTGAAATAATTGTTTCTTTCCTTCATCCTCTAGGCAGTGGCTGCAGTTAAAGGAACAAAGTCAATATAATTAGAAGGCGTTGCCAGTTTGGATTGAGTTGGAGCCTGCCTGGGTGGGGAGAAAGCAGCCCTGTTAAATCCCGGCACATCCATTGTCCCCGGAGATTACAGCTAATGCTTCCTGTTGCCACCCATCTTGAAGAAATTAGCAGGTGGGCAAGTTCGGTATTGTAGGATGAGCGGTTGCGGTTTACTTTGCCTGCTTCTCAAAGTGTGCGACACATTCCGGAAAATGGTTGCTTGCAGGAATGTGTTGTAAAAGGAAGACATACCTATTGTTTCAGCAACCAGTACAGTGGTACCTCTGGTTAAGAACTTAATTCGTTCCGGAGGTCCGTTCTTAACCTGAAACTGTTCATAACCTGAGACACCACTTTAGCTAAAGGGGCCTCCTGCCGTCGCCGTGCTGCCGGAGCATGATTTCTGTTCTCATCCTGAAGCAAAGTTCTTAACCTGAGGTACTATTTCTGGGTTAGCGGAGTCTGTAACCTGAAGCGTTTGTAACCTGAGGTAAAGGTAAAGGGACCCTTGACCATTAGGTCCAGTCGTGACCGACTGGGGTTGTGGCGCTCATCTCGCGTTATTGGCCGAGGGAGTCAGTGGACAGCTTCCAGGTCATGTGGCCAGCATGACAAAGCCGCTTCTGGCGAACCAGAGCAGCGCATGGAAACACCGTTTACCTTCCCGCTGTAGCGGTACCTATTTATCTACTTGCACTTTGACGTGCTTTCGAACTGCTAGGTTGGCAGGAGCTGGGACTGAGCAACGGGAGCTCTCCCCGTCACAGGGATTCGAACCGCCGACCTTCTGATCGGCAAGCCCTAGGCTCTGTGGTTTAACCCACAGCGCCACCCGCATCCCCTGAAACCTGAGGTACCACTGTACAAATTTGGACAAAAAATATTGAACCACACCAAAGGCAATTTGTGGGTTTCTGCATGAGGACAGGAAGGTGACTTTTGATAAGACTGTCACAATTTCTCCCAGGAGAGGATGGTTCTCAAGCCAAGACCTTGTAGGTGAGTGGTCTGCAAGTATGTGAATACCCTGTTCTGAACAGGATTGCATTCACTCTGAAGGAACAATTAAGTAACCTGGAGGGGTTCCTGAGACTCTATCTTTGTCATATGAGACCAAGTGACCCCCTCTGTGGTTCAGAGTGCCCCGTACCAACTGGTTGGTACAACAATTACTGGTACACCTTTTCCTGGATAGGATTAGCTTAGCAAGTGTGGTTTATTTATTCAATTACTTTTATACCTTTCATAAAGGACACATTGCATGGAAATCCCATTGGGAAACTGTAGAGAATCACTCTCCAGAGAGGTGGACAGCTGGAATCTGAGAACCTGCTTTAGCTAAATAATAATAATAATAATAATAATAATAATAATAATAATAATAATAATGCAGAGTAATCCAGGGGGTATTGAAAAGAGATAACTTCAATTTTGTATGGTTCCTTTTGCTCTCTTATATCAATGCTATCATCCCTCCCACCCCCAATCACTCAACCCCTTATGGGGAGGTTCCGGAAGGAGGCCAGTCTGGTGCAGTGGTTAGGGTGTCAGACTAGGACCTGAGAGACAAGGGTTCAAATCCCTCCTTGGCCATGAAGCTCACTGGGAGCAACTGTCATGGACTGTGGAACCCCAAAGGGAACCCCCAGGGAAGAAAGCTCAGAGCCAGGGGTATGGGATGGTGACGAGCAGTCAGAAGAAGAAGAAGATGGAGAAGACTGGGAGGAGGAGGTGTCTGAAGATGAAGAGGCAACAGGGTTTAGTGAGCAGGAAGAGTCTGTGGCAGAGAGCAGTCCAGACTCAGAGGCAGCAGTAGAGAGGGGCCAAGAGGCAGAGTAGAGGCAGGCTGCTAGCTCCCCTCCCTTCTGAACACACAGAGAAGTGAAAAGAGCAGAGGAGAGATTAGTTGCATGCAGATGGCAGTCTGTGGTTGCTTAGGGGGGAACCCTGGAGAGGAGAGAACTTAGGGATCTCTGGGAAAGCAGGGGCTTTTAGTCCCCACAACTGGGCAAGACCTACTGAGAATTGCTGTGATCACTAGGCCTGTGCTGTTTTGGTTTCTTCGAATAAGGAGTTAACTTCAACAAACACTGTTTGTTTATTGCTGATCTACACCTGACTCTGGCTCTTGAGAGTGACCCTGGGCCATTCACTGTCTCTCAGCCTAGCCTAGCCCACAAGGTTGTTGTGCGGATTAAATGACGAGAGAAGAGAGCAGCATACACCATCTTGAGCTGTTTGGGGAAGAAAGGTGGGATAGAAATGCAAGGCAAATAAAATAAATAAGACAACTAGACATTGTGAACTAAATATCTTTCAAATATTTACTCTCAGCCGTTTCAGAATACAAATATTGTAGTGTATTTGCACACTTTGCTTTGAGTAATTAACAACCGTTGTACTCCGGTTTTGTATCTGTTTTTCATATATTGGGTCCTCCCTAACCAGAGGGCATGTGTTGCAGTGTGACCTGGCAACCAGACCCTGTGTTGTGGGTGGGAACGTTTGGATGGCCACAACACCCTATTGGAGGTCCCTCGATCATGGGTGCAATCAGACCGATGGGATGACGGCTAAATCGATCGAGGGACCTCTATTTAAGCCCATGCATGTGTCCCTGAGCTTCCTCTTTTGGGTTTGTGCATCGGAACACCCGCCCACCTCTCCCTATATTTAGGTCTTGCGCTTGACTTTGCTATGCCGTCGTGTGTCATCTATTGTTGGGACAGGGACACAGCAGGAATTTTCCCCACTTGGCTGATTGGCTGGTGCCATTTGGGTTTCGCCTGCTGCATAGCAAATCGTCACAACATGTAAGGTTGCGGATAGGCTCTGGTTCAGGTGATAGGGATGGGGGAACGTTCTCGCCGTCCCTATGCGATGGGTATTCCGCTAAAGGAATCCACAGACTCATTGGTTGGTCAACCCTGTGAGGGGTTGTGCCCTGAGCCTGAGTCCAGGGGACATCTGGGTGGAGGACTAGCAGGGCCCCTGCTTTCCACTGTCCTAGGTGTTCACCCGAGGCTGACCTATGGTTGGTGCCCAGGTGCAGGGAGCTAGTCAAACCAGAGCCTATGCAACCACTCACTTGATTGTAATCAATAAAGTTGTGACCTAAATTCTGCCAAAAACCAAACCTAAAATTTGAGTCTTGTCTGAATTTATTTCTGGGGTGTGTGTGTGTGTTAATACACGCAAACTTACCTAAAATTAAAAAACAATAAAATACATTTGCAAAAAGGGAAGTGAAATATACTCAGAGTCGAGAGTGAATTTCATGCTCTTTATTCAGCTTGTAGTAGCAATAGAGGAAGAAGAGAAGATTGGCTGTTTCCCTAAAAAACGTCTGCTTATATACATTATTTACACAATGGCCTTGCGTGATTGGCTACTTCAGGGCTGCACCTGTGGGCCAATCAGGTTGCGGATTCACTTCCACCTGGAGCTGGATTGGGTGGCTCCTGCGGACCAATCAGACTGCTGCATTCTGGATCCTATTGTTCTAGGATTCAGCTCAGTACATAACAAGAAGCAAGCAGAAGGTAGCAGCAGTGCATAACAGAGAAAGCTGTGGTTCTTGGTGCAAGGGAATGCGAAACACAACCCATTTGGGTTCATGAAAAGCTGAGGGGCTGTGGAGTCTGCTGTAGGCTTGTTAGTGCCATCTAGTGGCTCCCAGTTTTTGGTTTCTGACAACACAAAGCTGAAAATCCCCAAAGTTCAGGGAGCTTTAACAGTATATGCCAGTGTCTGTGTTTTTCTTTCCTTGGAAGACCAGGGTTCAGCAACCTTTTTCAGCTGTGGGCCGGTCCACCATCCCTCAGACTATTGTATGTGGTGGGCAGGACTATATTTTGGAGGGGGGGGGAATGAATGAATTCCTATGCCCCACAAATAACCCAGAGATGCATTTTAAATAAAAGCACACATTCTACTCATGTAAAAACACGCTGATTCCCGGACCATCCGCAGGCCGGATTGAGAAGGCGATTGGGCCGCATCTGGCCCCCGGGCCTTAGGTTGCCTACCGCTGTTCTAGACTTTCCAGGTGGAAAGAGGCACATTGCTATCTTGATGATCAGAGCAGTGAGGAGCATAAAAGGGCAGTTTGGGCCAACTCTCACATACCCTTACAAAAAAGTGAACATCATTAGAGTCAGAGGATCTCAACCCTCTTGACAGCAACATTGGATGTGGCCATGACTCTGCTGCAGAAGGAACGATGTTAAGAACCTCCCTGCTTTTCCTCCAAGCTTCTGGGATCACGACCAGTTCTCCACAAGCCCTCCGAAGCTTGCAGCTGCCATGATGTGCTTTGCTTTTCAAAACAATTACAGGCCGAGGAAAGCAAATGAGATCAGAGCGGTGTTGTCAGAAGGCATCGAGGCAGAGGACATCTCCAAGGGGACAGAGCCTGACAGAGACTTTTTCTTTCTTTCCTTATCATCGGCTGCTGAGGCATTAGCGCTCTCCCTGTTCCCATTGCCCTGGCTGAGGATGAATCAAGTGTTGTCAGTGTCAGACCTCCTTGCTGAAAAAGGGAATTAAAAGGGAGGGAAGAGGGCAAGAGATTGCAGGAGAATGGGGGAACACTGCTTTGGGAAACCATTTTTGACTCCAAGATCTGCCAGGCTAATATCATACAATGGGTCCATTGCCAACTAGTTGTTGTTGTTGTTGTTTAGTCGTTTAGTCGTGTCCGACTCTTCGTGACCCCATGGACCAGAGCACGCCAGGCATTCTTGTCTTCCACTGCCTCCTGCAGTTTGGTCAGACTCATGTTGGTAGCTTCGAGAACACTGTCCAACCATCTCATCCTCTGTCGTCCCCTTCTCCTTGTGCCCTCCATCTTTCCCAACATCAGGGTCTTTTCCAGGGAGTCTTCTCTTCTCATGAGGTGGCCAAAGTATTGGAGCCTCAGCTTCACGATCTGTCCTTCCAGTGAGTGCTCTGGGCTGACTTCCTTAAGAATGGATAGGTTTGATCTTCTTGCAGTCCATGGGACTCTCAAGAGTCAACTATATTGTCCCCCCAGTTTGTAACACAAGGCAGTTTTCCCCAAGCCATGACTCTCTGTCAATCAGCTGACACCATTGTGATGTCAGCTGAATTCTCGGTCACTTGTCAAATTTGGCCCATGGGGCCAATCCTAAGGGCTCGATGACCCTTGGGGTCCTTCCAGGGCAGTCTCGAGCAGATTGCGCGCCCTGGTGCTGAGGGGCGGAGATCGCTCTGGCGCCCCGCCCTCGCAGGGCATAGCATGGTTTTCGCGTGGCTTTGCCACGCGGCGCCCTGCCTACTGGCCCGGCGCCCTGGCGCACCGCACCACCGGGGGTCTACCTAGAGCCGGCCCTGGGTCCTTCCCAATACTACAGTTCCATGCCCTCCAACATTTCTCTGGTAAAAATAGGGACAACCTATTTCATAATAATAATAATAATAATAATAATAATAATAATAATAATAATAATTCTAGTATTTATACCCTGCCCATTTGATTGAGCTGCCCCAGCCACTCTGGGTGGCTAGTAACATATATAAAAGCATAATAAACATTAAACATTTTTAAACTTCCCTATATTCTTCTGTGTCCAACCAGTCCATGACAAGGGGGAACCCGGGTTCAACCCCCAGTATCTGCAAGCTGGGCTTCGAGCGTCCCTCGACTGCAACCCTGGAGAGCAACTGCAGGTCAGTGTTGGCAATACTAAGCTTGATGGACAATGTCCGGGATCAGTATTTATTTACTATTTCATAAAATTAATATGCCTCTTGATCGTAACAAACCTCCAAGCAGTATACTGTAGTGCTTCCTGGTTTGATCCAGCAGGACTCTGTGCTAAGAAACCCCCACATTGCGTAGTTATATTTTGGGATGCAACTTTTGGCCAAAAAGCCAGACTTAATAGAGAAATAAAGGACAGAAGGCTCCACTTTTCGCTTACAGTATGTTTTATTTCTCAGTGCATTAAATAAGAAAGTTTTGGTATCTATGGGTTCTTTAATAGTGTCTCCAATAGTACAAAACATTTCATACACAGTAATGAAACCCATAGCAAATTGGGAGGGTGGGAGAAGATACAATTAACACCTGGCAGGTCTGAACAGTAATGATGCACGATCTGTAGGCAAAAGCTTTCTTTTCCCTTTAGGGGAACTATTTCCCTTTAAGGGTCAGCATATGGAAGCCTCCAGGCTGAACCAGGTTTCAAAACTGCCCTGCCCACATCAGGTTTCCATATCTCAGACCCAAAGCGAGGTCTGCAGGAAGCTGCAACACGAACTTTTGAAAGTAGGCTGCTTTAGGGTGGGGAGGCCCAAGCTGGCTTCCATGTCTGCCTGAAATCTAGCTGCCAACCGGGGCTCGCTGCTCTATAGCCTGACAGACCAATGGAGCTCGATGGACCTTGGTAGCTGAACATCAGCGAGACCACACAACCAGTTGCGAAGGCAAGGAGTTTATAACAAGACGAGATACTTGCAAACATTTAAAACACACAGAGATCCGGCCGAAACCGTCTTGCATAGCTCAAAACATCTCAGAATGAGCTTTGCGGAAACTAATAGCACCTTTCCTGTTCGTTTGATTCTACAGCAAACGGCGGGTTTTGTGGACATCTCTGTAAACACTGAAGCAGAATGGGCGGGGGGCTGCCTCCCCTCCAAAAGGATATTGCAGAGATGGAAATGTTTGTGAAAATGTTGAGCGAAATGACCAAGGCGCTGGAACAACTCCCCGATATGAGGAAAGCTCGCCATATTTATGACTTTTAGTTTAGGGAGAAAGGTGAGTACAAAGTGAGGTTATAGAGATGTTGTTGTTTTTTTAAAAAAAATATATATACATGGTGTGGAAACGTATTAGTGCAGGGTAGTGTTTAGTTTGTTGAACATGGGAGAGCCGGGTTCAAATTTTCACTCATCCATGTAGCTCACTGGGTGTGACCTAGGACCAGTCACTGCCTCTCAGCCCAAACGATCTTACAGTGGGTGGGGATTATATGAGAGGGAGAACCATGTACACCATATTGAGCGCTTGGAGAATCAGCTAGGATCTGAGTGCAACAAATGTAAGTGTTAGGACAGGCATAAAAATAAAGAATGGCATTGACACCCACAAGGGATGAGATGGCCGCCATCTTGGATGGCTTTGAAAGAGGATTAAACCCTTAAAATGGCTTTTCTTGCCGGAAGCAAGCCTATACAGGTGAAACTCGGGAAATTAGAATATCGTCGAAAAGTGCATTTATTTCAGTAATGCAACTTAAAAGGTGAAACCAATATATGAGATAGATGCATGACATGCAAAGCAAGACATGTCAAGCCTTTATTTGTTGTAATTGTAATTATTTGTCATTAGGCGGGTCAATTATAAATGGAATGCAATTAATGAAATGTAATAGCGATGTTTATTTTTGTATTATTGTAACTATTTGTTTTATTACTGTGGAATTTCCAAAAGAAAGCATTTGTAAAAAATTAAAAGAAAAATAAAAAATAATAAGTTGCATTACTGAAATAAATGCACTTTTTGACGATATTCTAATTTCCCGAGTTTCACCTGTATACGTACTTGCAGAGGCAGAGAAGAGTGAAGGAATCCCCAGTTATTACTTCTCTCCTACAAAGTGGCATGAGATGGGGGAGGATTTCTGATTTATAGCAGAGATCAGGCTTTTTAACCCCCTGCCCTGGGACTTATCTTATGGGTTGGAATGCGGCTTTGAGTTCTCGGCTCAAAGAAAGGAGCTGAATGTTTAAAATAACCGCATTTCTAACAGGGTTAGTCAGTCTTTTAACAGTGTGTGGGTAAACTCTGGCAGAACCAGTTCCTTACTGGCATTGCATGCTGAGAGAATGCCCTTAGGATCATAGAATTGTAGCGTTGGGAGGGTCCCGGAGGGTCAGCCACTCCAACCACCTGCAATCACTTTTATTGGTTGTGGACTAGTAAATACTGTTGGTCGATAAGCCTAGCTGAAACTGATGAACCAGAATTCCCCTGGTACGCTCTTTTTACTAGTGCATGCGTTTGTAGGTTCACTTTCTCCCGATAGATGCGTACTGTGTGTGTGTGTGTGTGTGTGTGTGTGTGTATAAACACTGGTGGATGAGAGAACTGCCCTGCAGAGTATGGATAAGTGTGAATTTTGTAGGATGGCTGTGTTTCGCTTCTCGTGCTGTGCGACGTCGATAAATTCGGCTTGAAATGCACCCTGTGTGCAATTTCCCCCCCCATCCCGAGTCGAGAGATAAAGAACTGTGCAAGAAGGAATAGAGCAGTCTGCTTGGTGTGCATGAATTCTCTAGGACTGTTCCCTTGCTTATGCAGTATGTGAAATGAGAGGTCTGGGACTCCAATCACCACCACTGCTCTCCTGGAAAAGCTGAAATCTCTCCTTCCTTTGTTTCTTCAGATACTTACATGGCTGTGTTTCATCCCCCCCCCCAATTCGAGTTTGCAGGAAGCTGTTGGGCTGCCTTTCAAACAAACTTTCTGCTAGATCTGTGATTTGTTCTGAAGTCTGTCAGGCCTGTCTTGTACTAGTTCCCCAATCAAACATTTTGGTACCTGTAAGGGGGTGGGCTTACAGGGAACAGCCACCCCTCCTCAAATCCAGCTCTTCGAATGGCTCGGACAACAGCGGAGGGACAGGAGACAGGAAGGAGGAAGTGAGCGGAGCGGGCCAGGGCTCAGGCAGCATACAAGAGCCCTACCTGCAGCCTGTGATATCAGCAAGGAAGGAGGGGCCAGCAGAGAGTTCCAGCAGGGAAACAGCAGAGGGGTGTCCTTTCAAATTCAACCCGGAACTGAGGCGATCAGCGGCTCGCAGACGCAGGGGGAGGAGATTTAGGGGCCCCAAATCTCTGCTGGGAGAGGAGCCGAAAAGCGCCATTGGGAGAATCTGATAGTACTGAGTAGACATGTTTTCATGAAGCTCTTGCATTGTAAATAACTTTCACAACAAAAGTACTAAAGAGAAGATGGTTTGGAGTGTCGTTGCTCGAGGGTAGCCAGCAACCGCCCTGACAGTACCTAATGAAAAACCCACCTAAAATTAAATTGGTACAACGGCCACATCCAGCCATGAATTCACAGGATCATAGGGTGGGGAGGAACCTCCAACCCTCTGCAATGCAGGAATCACAGCTAAATATTCCGGAATGCAGGCGGATTCCACCGCAGACACAAAAGGGTACCTCAGCAAGCAGGGGTCGATGCAAAGGCTTCCATGAAGGTGGGAAATTTGGGCAGCTCTTGCATCAATAGCACCCTCTAAGAAGTGTCCTTATCACACATGGCCTTGAGGGTTTCTGGGCAGGATTGTAGTCATCTGAGATGGACACTGACACAGGGGCAGAGATAGGGCAATGTAGTAACTGTGAAGTATACATTTTAAAGATCAAAGAGAGTTCAAGGAATGCCTTCCTATTCCGACGGGTTGATTCATCCTCCTGTCCTGCAGGGACCTCTGTGCCTAAATCTCTGGAAGATCTTCAGCCCTCGCTCTTGGACCTATCAATAAAAGGGCTCATTACAGTGGGACGCCTCCCAGATGCGAAAAAAATACACATATTGCAATTTTGTCTGACCTCGGCGCCTGCACAATTTTATTTCAAAAGAGGAAACTTTCCTCCTCGAGATGAAGCAAGATTGTTTCGTTCAGCCCGGGCACCGAAATCCACCTCTGAGGGCCTTCAGGCAGTTCCCTCACTGCGAGAAGTAAGGTTACAGGGAACCAGGCAGAGGGCCTTCTTGGTGGTGGCACCCGTCCTGTAGAACTATTTGACTTTTTGTATGTGCTGGAAGCCGCCCAGAGTGGTTGGGGCAACCCAGCCAGATGGGTGGATGTCATTTGAAGCAAAATGGTGATGAAAGCTGTACTGATCCAATCAGGGCAAAGAAAGCCTTCTGTGCAAAGCAGACCCACAAAATCAAGTACCCTGGAGGAAAAGGGTTTGGATAAACGGAAACGTTAAACTAGCAGGGCCCACCCTGATCTAGCAGCAGATCTCCAGGGATCCAGGACAGAGTCCTTCCCAGCCCTCACTGGAGCTGCTGGGGTTTGGGTCTGGGACGTTCTGCATATAAAACAATGGGAGTTAAGTTAAGGCACGGCCAACTTGTCCCCTTGATTTCAATGGGGTCAAGGCATGGCCAACCGAAGCTCAATGAGCACATGACGCAACTCAGCTCCCTTATAGCCTGGCAATGGAGACATCGCTGTCTTTCCCAGTGGTGCCACTGAGGATCGAACCTGCGGCCTTCTGCAAGGCAAATCAGACACTCAACCCCTGAGCTACGATCCCTTCCCCAGCACAGCCTCCGCATGCAATTTGACATTGTGCTTAGACGGGTAGAGGATCAGGGCCCTTACTGGTGTCCTATTTCCTCCGGCTCCTTTTCCCTTTGCTCTCACTGCCGTCCAAAAGCGAGGAAAGAATCTGGTTGGAATGATGCCGCTTGGTTTTCACATTTGCGCGGAGAGGGGCGCCCAGGATCACGTCTTGTCCCGAGCCTGGTTCAACGGAAGACAAAGAATCTGAAAACAAAGGAAAGCCAGGGACAGGGAGACGCAGTCAGGCCTGGGGGCCAGATGTGGCCCTCAGGATCTCTCAATGCGGCCCTTGGGATTCTCCCCCAGGCCATGCCCCTCACTGGCCCCAATCTATCCCTTCCACAGGCACTAATGCCTGGCTGGAATGCACCTCTGAACTGTGGCAATGCCTCGATGAAGAGAGATGTGATGAGGCGGGAATTGGGAGAAAGAAACCTCTTTTGCACAGTTGCAGAAGCTTACTGTACTGAAGGTAAGCGTCATAGCCTTTGCATATCATCCACTTTTGCTTCTAGCCCTGCCCACCCTCTGCATGCAGTTTTCCCCGCCCCCCCCCCAGCAAGGGAATTATTATTATTATTATTGTTATTGTTATTGTTATTATTAATCATTACTATTTATTAATTACATTTCTATACTGCCCTTTACCCAATGACTGGAAATAGGTTTGTATTTATTTATTAAATATCCCTTCTTTTTTTCCTGGCCTGGGACTCAAGGCAGCTTACACAAATTAAAACAAGGCAGAAAGCTAAAAACATATCCAAGATCACGCTTTAAAAAGTGATTAAGCTGTAACAGGATTAAAACAATAGGAAAAACAACTGTATTAAAATACAGATAACAAAAAGGGAAGCCCTTTCCTTAAAAAAACAGTCTAATCCCAAAGCCTGTCGGAATAAGACAGTCTTCACTTGTCCGTGGAAGAATAAGGAAGGGAGCCTGCCTGGCGCCTCTAGGGAGGGAGTTGCAGAGACTGTGAGCAGCCGCCGAGAAGTCTTGCTTACCGTGATCTGTAAGCTACTCAGGGAGCCTTTTTCTGATGGAAGAGCTGCATGAATATTATTCAATAAAAGGAGCCTCCTCTATCCCCATAAGGCAAAGCTGAGCAGAACATTTCCCCATCACTCACCATGGATTCCAATCATATGCTCTAAAATCAACACTCTCTCTGCTAAAATCTTCAGGGCCTCCCGAAGCTGTTGGACACCTTCGCCCTACAAAGGAGAGGAGGAGGTCTGGGTTGCTGGAGGCAAGCCATTGTGGTTCATGCATTCAAGGGACACCCGTTACTTAGGGAAATTGCAACCACCCTGCTTAGGCTTCTTCCTTCCTTACTAAAACAGCCAACTTGTATCTGGACTGTACCACTGCAGGCAGGAGGGGGAGGCGTCACATGGTAGAAGATAAATAGATGGTCGATCATCTATATATCCAGGCACACTAGGGAGAAGGGAAGGCTGCCTTCGGTATACAGTGGTACCTCTACTTACGAATAACTCTACTTACGAATGGAGCTCCGTCCGCCATCTTGGATGCAGTTTAGATAGGATTTTTTCTACTTACGAATTTTTAGATAGGTTGCTTCTACTTACGAATTTTTTCTCCCAATGCATTCCTATGGGATTCGACTTACAAATTTTTTCGACTTACAAATGTGAGTTCGGAACGCATTAAATTCGTAAGTAGAGGTACCACTGTAGGTCTCTAGAATATGTCCTTAGGACTCACTCGTTCCCATCTGCACAACTCTCAGTTAACAATGGTTAATTAACAACTAGCAGCCTGAAACATGGCGTTGCATGGAAACTGCAGTTTTGCAAGGTTCCGTGTGTCATCTTGACTCAAAATGGCACTCAAATGCGTCCAAGCATAGCTGAAAACTTGTACACCCATGGTTCAAAATTTGGTCATGATATCTTAAGAAGCATCCAAATGCAAATGGAGATGTTCTTTTATTTCTTCATATTCTTTCAATTTTAGTGATAGCCAACAAGGTGTCTTCGATTCTAGTAGGGCTTTGCATTTTCCCCCAAACTTTATACAATGATTTCCTTATTATGTGGTTGTGGAATCCTTTGTGTATTTTTGCTTTCCCATACCTAATAATAATAATAAATTTTTATTTATACCCCGCCCTCCCCAGTCAAAAGCGGGCTCAGGACGGCTAACACCAATAAAATTACAATAAAACATAAAAAGCAATTAATTCAAATACAGATTAAAATACAATATTAAAATTTAAAATGCAGCCTCATTTTAAGTAGTCCATAAATCCAAGCCATGAGGGAGAAAAACACAGGGGTCAGACTAAGTCCAGCCCAAAGACCAGGCGGAACAGCTCTGTCTTGCAGGCCCTGCAGAAAGATGACAAATCCCACAGGGCCCTGGTCTCCTGTGAAAGAGCGTTCCACCAAGTTGGGGCCAATACTGAAAAGGCCCTGGCCCTAGTAGAGGCCAATATAGCCACCCTATGGCTCGGGATCTCCAGAGTATTGTTGTTTGTGGACCTTAAGGTCCTCCGTGGGGCATACCAGGAGAGGCGGTCCCGTAGGTACGAGGGTACCTACCTTACCTTAAGTAAGCATGCCTTGCCTGGCCTGGCCATTCTAGATCCTTACGTTTTCGGCCATTAAAACATATCTCTTTTGGGATCTACTTTAGCTGCAAGGCAAATCACGAGGACTTTGCATATGCAATACATAAAGGACCACAAGGCAAATCCTACGATATTAAGGAGCCTTCGCCAATGTGGTGCCCTCCGGAGGTCGGCTCCCATTGGCCACAGCCAGCACAGAGCAGTTGCGCAGCCTGATGGAAGTTGTAGTCCACAACATCTGGAGAGCATCAGGCTGGCGAAGGCAGATCTTAAATACCTACTAGCAAGGGAAGAGGGGAGAGTGTAGCAACAATAAAGAACTGGTTGTGCTCTTACATCTGCGCCTTTGTCTCCTTCGTCACCTTTCTTACCAGGTTCCCCCTAAAAAAATAAAGAACACCGGGAAAGAATGAGGAACAGAATGAGGAACAGAATCCCAGTCGCTAACTAGGGGTGTTTCAAACAATCTGTTTACTGAGCATTTAGCCTGATTTGTTTGCAAGGGGAACTGATGGTGTTGGGTGTTTGGGTTAGTTTTTACTTTGATTTGTTGGTGGGGAGGCTAGCAAGAGTTATCCTGCACTCCCAAACCAGCTTCCATTGCAACTGGATCCCACTGGAAAATAGTGATAGTTTACATCAGGGGTTCCCAAACTAAGGCCTGTGGGCCGGATGCAGCCCAATCACCTTCTAAATCCGGCCCACGGACGGTCCGGGAATCAGCATGTTTTTACATGAGTAGAATGTGTCCTTTTATTTAAAATGCATCTCTGGGTTATTTGTGGGGCCTGCCTGGTGTTTTTACATGAGTAGAATGTGTCCTTTTATTTAAAATGCATCTCCAGGTTATTTGTGGGGCATAGGAATTCGTTCATTTTTTCCCCAAAATATAGTCCGGCCCCCCACAAGGTCTGAGGGACAGTGGACCGGCCCCCTGCTGAAAAAGTTTGCTGACCCCTGGTTTACATGCATTGCTACAAGGGAACCCCTTGACTTTCATAGAACTTCTTTTGGAGCAAATGGTTGTGGGGGGCAGATTTTGCACAAGGGTAGCTGATACTAACTTGCTCCACCAGGAGGTAGTGATGATCACCAATTTGGATAGGTTTAAAAGAGGACTGGACAAATTCTAAGGTGGAGGGTAAGGGATAAGGTTATCTGTGGCTACTAGCCATGATGGCTATGCTCTGCTTCAATGGTTGGAAGATATTAGAAGTATGCTGGAGATACAGTGGAACCTCGGTTTATGAACACCTCGGTTTATGAATTTTCGGTTTATGAACACCGCGGACCCATCTGGAACGGATTAATTCATTTTCCATTACTTTCAATGGGAAAGTTCGCTTCAGTTTATGAACGCTTCAGTTTATGAACAGACTTCCGGAACCAATTACACCCATGCTTCAGTTTATGAACATTTCAGTTTAAGTACTCCGTGGACCCGTCTGGAACGGATTAATCCACTTTCCATTACTTTCAATGGGAAAGTTCGCTTCAGTTTATGAACGCTTCAGTTTATGAACAGACTTCCAGAACCAATTGTGTTCATAAACCGAGGTACCACTGTATAATGAGGCAGAGGGTACGTTTTATCATATGTGGTGGACTTGTAAAAGGGTAAAAGAGTATTGGGAAATGATATATAATGAATTGAAAAAAATGCTCAAAAGTACCTCCCCCCCCAAAAAAAAACCCCACACCAGAGTCCTTATTGTTGGGGATAATTCAGAGGGAAATTCCCAGGTGTCAAAAAAGACTATTTATGTATGCCACTACTGCGGCCCGTGTTTTGCCAGCTCAAAAGTGGAAAACGAGTGAAGTCCCAACCGAAGAAGAATGGCAACTTAAACTAATGGAATAAGCGCAGCTTGCAGATTTAACATATGGAGTAAGAGAACAAGAAGAATATACGTTTAAAGAAGACTGGAAAATGTTTACTGGTTATATGGGTGAAAATTGTGTACATTTAAAAATGCTGGTAGCATTAAGATAAACTCAACAGTGTAAATGAGTTTTGATGGTATAACAATGGATTACTGAATGGCTTAGTTCATTTTTCAAAATATGTGCAATCAGAATGTTGGACTAGATGGGCCACTGGTCTGATCCAGCAAGGATGTTCTTACGGTAGGTTCTTATAATCCCCGATCATTGGTCATGCTGGCCGGGGCTGATGGAAGCCCAAAGTTCCCCATCCCTGATGTCCTTGCAGTTGCCAAGCACGGCCACCCAAATACATGAATGAAGGGAGCACCAGGCGATTTGCCATGCATGGACTTGAAGGTGAACTCACCCTTTCTCCTCGATCTCCTTTGGAGCCTTTTGATCCGGGCTGTCCAGGAGAACCAGGCATGCCCTGCGGGGAAGAAAGAGAAGCGGGTAGCCGCCGAGTGTAAGAATGCTTTGCTCCCATACAGTATCTTGTGCGGTGGAACGAGACCTTGATCTGGGAGCGGTTAGGGCTTCAGAAAAGGCAGCCCTCTGTTGAAAGGTACCTTCTGTTTGTTAGGCAAACCGGCCCCACATCTGATGTCGTGTGGGATATCAACGTGGGGCAGCTGGGCATGGTTCAGCCTGGTGGGCCAAAGGAGGGGAGGGAACCAGGGGCTGGAGGTTCCCAACCCCTGATATAGACCTTGGGCCTTTGGGAAGAAGAAGAAGAAGAAGAAGAAGAAGAAGAAGAAGAAGAAGAAGAAGAAGAAGAAGAAGAAGAAGAAGAAGAAGAGGAAGAAGAGGAGGAGGAGGAGGAGGAGGAGGAGGAGGAGGAGGAGGAGGAGGAGGAGTTTGGATTTGATATCCCACTTTATCACTACCCGAAGGAGTCTCAAAGCGGCTAACATTCTCCTTTCCCTTCCTCCCCCACAATGGGAATGGGGGAAGGTGTGAGTAGGGCTGAGGGAGGAGAAATAAGGCGGTTAGAAGCTTGCCACTGTTTTCATCTGTGAGAGAGCTGGTTTGCCTACCTGCAGCCCAGGTGCGCCAGTAGGTCCCAGGGCCCCTTTGGGACCCGAAGATCCAGGAGGCCCTAGTTGGGGGGGAGAAAATAGATCGGAATATTAGGAGCTAGTCTGGATTATTGGCACAAGGAAGTATAGGATACAGCTTTACTTGAACAACCGGCATTCAGATTGAGTCCTTAGAGGCCAAAGCAAAAAAGATAAATTCTATTTTGGTATGGCATGGCTCTCCTTTTGCTCGTAAAAGACATTGGGCTATAGCCAATGCTAGCCGTACTCAGAGCAGACCCACTAAAATTGATGGGTACAACTACCTTAGGTCTATATTTTGGTATGAGCTTTCGTGTGCATGCACACTTATTCAGGTACAGCTCATACCAAAATATAAACTTAGTTGGTCTTTAAGGTGCTACTGAAGGAATTTTTTTATTTTGCTTCGACTCAGACCAACACGGCTACCTACCTGTACCTTAGGTCTATTCATCTCAGTGAACGAAATCTACTCTGAATGGAACATACAGTGGTACCTCGGGTTACAAACACTTCGGTTTACAGACTCCGCTAACCCGGAAGTAGTACCTCAGGTTAAGAACTTTACCTCAGGATGAGAACGGGAACCGTGTGGCGGCAGCGGGAGGCCCCATTAGCTAAAGTGGTGCTTCAGGTTAAGAACGGTTTCAGGTTAAGAACGGACCTCCGGAACGAATTAAGTTCGTAACCAGAGGTACCACTTTACAGTTAGATAGAACCCAAACCGCTATAAGAAGAGGAGAGCCAATGGCCTATCTAAGTTCAGCATCCTGTTCTCACAGTGGCCAAGCAGATGCCTCCATGGCAAACCCTCAAGCAGGACTTGAGCGCAAGAGCCGTCTCCCCTCCTGTAGGGGTATTCAGAAACATTGCTGCCTCCAGGTGTGAAGTCAGAGCATAGCCACCATGACTAGGAGCCATTGAAGAAAGCCAGCTTCCTGGATATTGTCCGCTAATACTTTACACATGGACAACAACACCCAGCTAACCCACTCGCATTCATTCCCCAAGATCTGCACAACCCACCCATTTTTATTTTTATTTTATTTTTTGCTATGGCCCTTGACCTTTCCCAGTTCCAGGATCTGAAGTTTGCAACTCCGGACGAGAAATTCTCTCCGTGTGACTTTTTTTTCGAACAAGGAAGCATTTAATTATTATTTTTTTAGAGTGTCTTCCTGGCGTGGAGCTGAAGTGCTTGGCAGAATGAGAACACTCATTTGAACATATCTACTTGTTATGCTGCATTGTTAAGGAGATGTGTCTCCTAATGGCTTTATCCCACTTAGGGAGTGTGTGGGTGGGTGGGGGATTATAATTTCTTCCAGACGCTGACTATTAATTACACTTGCAGTTCGAGGAGAGGGGGGGGCAGAGGAGGACTCCTTCCGAACTCAGCTTTTAATTGTTTCGGATGAAACCCCCACAAGCATCAGGCACCCACCAGGGCAATTGAATCAGCCTCCATAATTAATGCAGCCCTCATATATCAAAGTCAGGAATGAAATGAAATGAAGTCTAAATGGATGAATGTGGTAATAAGAATGGGGGGGACGGGATGGGGAACCTCTTGCGCTCTTGACGGGAGGTCATTTCTGAGTGCCTCTCATGCAAAACCATTTAAGACATTTCCCTTCTCCTTTAAATCAACATTTTTTTTAAAAAAATGGAAGTGCACGCTCAAGTCTAATAGCTGGGATTCTTCATAGAATTGTAGAGTTGGAAGGGATCCCAAAAAGTAATCTAGTCCAACCTCCTGCAAAGCAGGAATCTCGGCTAAAGAATCCATGACAGCGCCTGGCTTCGTTGTTCCGGCTGCTGTCCCTTGTTGCTTCCCACTCCCTGAGCCCACCTCTTTCAACCAGATCTATTTACCTGGAAGTCCAACGGGCCCAGGTGCGCCACGAGGTCCAGGCAAACCAGCCAGGATGGTGTCAATCACGGTGGACGCCAGTTGTGGCTCCCCATCTGCATTAGAGAGAATCAAGGAGAGGAAACCGCTGTAACTGAGGAGCACGGGAATCTGGTGAACATTTCCCATCGTTTGGGGACATCGTGGTGATTTGGGGCTCGTCCCCACTTCCACTAGCCCCATGCGGTGGGGGGGGAGGGGCTCCAGCAGTTTTCTCCTTGTCTCGTTCCTTTCCCAGGAAAAACCTGGCCTTTAGCAATAAATCGGAACAAACAGCAATCTGCGGGGAAACCCCCGAATTGCCATTTGCTCCAACTGAGAGCTAAATAGAGGCTTCCCCGCTGGGGAAAGCAGCAGAACAAGAGGTACACCCTTTGTTAGCTGCCTTGAGCAAGTCAGTGAAACATTATTATAGTGGTACCTTGGTTCTCAAACGCCTTGGTACTCAAACAACTTGGAACCCAAACACTGCAAACCCGGAAGTAAGTGTTCCGGTTTATGAACTTTTTTCAGAAGCTGAACGTGCTCCATTTTGAGTGTTACGCTTCCGATTTGAGTGGCACACTTCCGTTTTGAGTGTTAAGCTGAGGTCTGTCTGTTTTTGCTATTTATTTTGCGTTTTTGTTTTTGCGGCTCTTTTTGTTTTGCTTTTGTGACTGTGTGGAACCCAGTTGAGCTACTGATTGATTGATTGATTGATTGTGTGACTGCAGTACATTGTTTGTTGCTTTCATTTTATGGATCAATGGTCTTGTTATATAGTAAAATTCATGTTAAATCCCTGTTTTAGGGGTTGCTTTTAATGCAAATCCATTTTGCCTTACTTTCTATGGGAAAGCGTGCCTTGGTTTTGGAACACTTTGGTTTGGGAACGGATTAAATTTGAGAGCCGAGGTACCACTGTACAAAAGGCTAATAATAATAATAATAGCTGGAAAGTAAAGTACAAAAACAGGTCTGTTAAAACAGAGGTAGGTTAAAAACAGTACAGCACTATTTAAAAGTGGGACCTAATCTAACTGCTTCAGTAATCAGCATGTATGGATGTTTCCCCACCCTTATTCTGGAAGGTCCATGTGAGCCTAAGAGATCATAGCTGCAACTTGCTCCAGAATGGAGCCTGCTTTCTTTACCACGGATGGCTGAAAATGTGACAGGCAATTGCTGACAGCAGGACGCTCTGGTGCACTGAAAGCATGCTGGATAGTCATAATCAGGCACACGCACACCCCAAAATACCCCAAATAGGCCTGTTCTTCCCATAATTGTTTTGGGAGTGTGTGTCGTCGGTAAGCAGGGCTCTACTTCCCTCTGCTGTTGGCAGTTTGGAATCCCATGTCACTGGTTTTTGGGAGTGCTGCATTATGCAAAGGAATCTTTTATGCATTAGGTCTCCATAGCTTGAAGAACCGGCGTTTCCAGCCAGGCTCAAGCAAAGGAACTTGCGCAAAAGCCAGGAACTTGCGCAAAAGCCAATAAACAAAACCGGCCAAGCTCCGATGTTTGCAAGGGCAAGGCCAGCATTTGATACAAGGCGGTATAGATCCCTGCAGGATCTGAACCAAGCACCATCTAGTTCAGGGTTTCCCGAACTCGGGTCTCCTGCTGTTTTGGACTAAGACTCCCATTATCTAGCAAGACCAGTGGCCAGGGATGATGGGAACTGTAGTCCAAAAACAGCTGGAGACCCAAGTTTGGGTAACCCTGATCTAGTCCAACATCCTGTTCCCCAAAGTGGCCAAGCAGATACTTACTGTGAAGCGCAGGCATCCCCAAACTTTGGCCCTCCAGATGTTTTGGACTACAATTCCCATCTTCCCCAACCACTGGTCCTGTTAGCTAGGGGTCATGGGAGTTGCAGGCCGAAACATCTGGGGAGCCGCAGTGTGGGGATGCCTGGTGAAGCGCATGAGCAGGATGTGAGGGCAAAAGCATTTCTCCACATTGCGGGTGTTCCAGCAAGTGGAATTCAAAGCTATCTTATCTCAAAAATATCTCATCCATGGCTGGAGGCAGCAACGCTTCTGAATACCAGTTGCTGGGAACCACAGGAAGGGAGAGGACTCTTGTGTTCGGATCCTGCTTGAAGGTTTGCCATGGGGTCATCTGGTTGGCCACTGTGAGAACAGGGTGCTGGGCTGGTCACTGGCCACTGGCCTGATCCAGCAGGCTCTTAAGTTCTTATGAGAGCGAGCTTGATGTGTCACGCTTGCTTTAGATATTTATTCTAAAAATGCACATTCCTAAATTCTCAAAAGAGACCCAAGGCAGCAAGCAAGCCCAAACATCACACTCTGTTGAACTATATTGCTATCCCTGTGCCAAGTCCCAATCATACTGTCACCAAACACCAAGCTAAGAATTAGTGCCTGAGCGTGCTTTCCGCCTCTCCTCCCTCCCAGGGTTGTGCCTCTTACATTTGTGAGCCTGAGAACAGGAGACCTCGCAGGGTCTTCTCACCGATCACTGTAAACCACTATGGGAACCTTTTGGGGATGACCAGTTCCAGCCAGCATGACCAGTGGCCAAGCACATTGTCCTAAAACATCTGGATGCAGCCAGATTGACCACTGCCCAAGGATGGAGAAATATGTCAGACTTTTCCCTTCACGTTTGGTTTAAGAAGTCCCTGCATATCACAATTTCAGAAAAAAGTTTTCTCCTTTGATGCATTTTTCATGAATGAACCACAACCATGAGTTCTTCTGAAAACTATTTTGATGTGAATGAACCACAACCATGAGTTCTTCTGAAAACTATTTTGATATGAATGAACCACAACCATGAGTTCTTCTGAAAACTATTTTGATATGAATGAACCACAACTATGAGTTCTTCTGAAAACTATTTTGATATGAATGAACCACAACCATGAGTTCTTCTGAAAACTATTTTGATATGGTGAAGTGATCAGGAGTTACCCTCTGTTAAAGCGGTTCTCGAAAGGTGTGGCGTGCCTCGCTGGGGTAGCAGGAAAGGACGGCAAGCGTGACAGGAAGATTTGAGGACAGTCAAAGAAACATTGAAACACTTCAGTGTGCAGTGGTACCTCGGGTTACAAACGCGTCGGGTTACAAATGCGTCAGGTTACAGACTCCGCTAACCTGGAACTAGTACCTTGGGTTAAGAACTTTACCTCAGGATGAGAACAGAAATCGCAGGACGGCGGCATGTCAGCAGCAGGAGGCCCCATTAGCTAAAGTGGTACCTCAGGTTAAAAACAGTTTCAGGTTAAGAATGGACCTCCAGAACGAATTAAGTTCTTAACCAGAGGTACCACTGTAGTAGAGTTGTCGTGGACTGTGGGGACACAGAAAAATTGTGGGAGACACCAGCTGGGGAACCCCCAAGGGAAGAAGAAGAAGAAGAAGAAGAAGAAGAAGAAGAAGAAGAAGAAGAAGAAGAAGAAGAAGAAGAAGAAGAAGAAGAAGAAGAAGAAGAAGAAGAAGAAGAGTTTGGATTTGATATCCCGCTTTATCACTACCCGAAGGAGTCTCAAAGCGGCTAACATTCTCCTTTCCCTTCCTCCCCCACAACAAACACTCTGTGAGGTGAGTGGGGCTGAGAGACTTCAAAGAAGTGTGACTAGCCCAAGGTCACCCAGCAGCCGCATGTGGAGGAGCGGAGACACGAACCCGGTTCCCCAGATTACGAGTCTACCGCTCTTAACCACTACACCACACTGGCTGGTGGGAAGAAGACTTGGAGCCTGGGGAGGGGTGGGGGCCCAACAATGAGTGGTCAGGAGGAGAAGACGGGGAAAAGGAGGCATCAGAAGATGAGGAGGCAACAGGATTTAGTGAGCTGGGAGAGTCTGTGGCAGAGAGAAATCCAGAAGAAGAAGAAGAAGAAGAAGCTGCAGCAGGAGAGGAGGGAGACCAAAAAGCAGAGATGTGTCAGGCTGGTGAAAAAGCCAGGGTGTCTCCCCATCCTATGGCAACAAGCTCCCCTCCCCCTGGTCTCCCAGGACCAGAAGAGGTATGAAGAGGAAAGAGCAGAGACAGGCACACCAACAGAGTCTCAGATTGGGAAGGACCGGGGGGGGGGTTAGGCAGCGGTGGGAAGGTGGGGCTCTTCAACCTCTGCAACTGCCTCATAGGAGTAAGACCTACTGAGAAGAGTTGCTATGCTCATTAGGCCTGGCTCCCCTGAGCTGGCCTGGTTTATGCTAATAACAAGTTAACTTCGTGTTCTCCATGTGGTTTATTGCTGGCTTCCTGGCTATAGTATTGTATAGTATAGTATAGTAGAGTATAAAAATAAAAGGGACGCGGGCGGCGCTGTGGTCTAAACCACTAAGCCACTTGGGCTTGCCGATCAGAAGGTCAGCAGTTCGAGTCCTTGTAACGGAGTGAGCACCCATTGATCTGTCCCCGCTCTTTCCAACCTAGCAGTTTGAAAACACACCAGTGCAAGAAGATAAATAGGTACTGCTGTGGCAGGAGGGTAAATGGCGTTTCCGTGCACTCTGGTTTCTGTCACAGTGTCCCATTGCGCCAGAAGCAGTTTAGTCATGCTGGTCACATGAACCGGAAAGCTGTCTGTGGACAGACGCCGGCTCCCTCGACCTGAAGCGAGATGAGCGCTGCACCCCATAGTCAAGTTTGTCTGGACTTAACCATCCAGGGGTCCTTTACCTTTTTATAGTATAGTATTTTTATAAATAAGATTACCCAGCAAAAGCAAGCTCACATCTCTCATTGAGTCTGCATATAAACTTAAGGGACATATGTAAGAGTTTCATTTATCATTATACAGTGGTACCTTGGGTACCTACTTAATTGGTTCCAGGGTGCCATTCGCACCCCGAAAAATACTTAACCCGAGCGGCGATAGCACACGTGTGTGAAGTGCCGATAGAGCACTTCTCTGCATGCACGAAGCACGCAGAACGCTTCTGCGCATGCGCACGTGGTGGAACCTGGAAGCAAATACTTCCAGGTCCGCCGTGTACTTAACCTGAAAGTACGCACCCTGAAGCGTACTTAACCCGAGGTATGACTGTATTGGGAATGATTCATGTTCTAATGTAGCTGCATGGTTTTTATACTTTATGGATGTCCCATGATCATATTATAAAGTAGTTTTGTTTTATAAATCAAGCACTGCTAGGGGTTGTTTCCTGTTTTCCAATGTTCCTAAAGGTAAAGGTAAAGGGACCCCTGACTGTTAGGTCCAGTCATGGACGACTCTGGAGTTGCACGCTCATCTTGCTCTATAGGCCAAGGGAGCCAGCGTTTGTCCGCAGACATGTCATGTGGCCAGCATGACTAAGCCGCTTCTGGGGAACCAGAGCACCGCACGGAAACGGCATTTACCTTCCCGCTGGACTGGTACCTATTTATCTACTTGACGTGCTTTCGAACTGCTAGGTGGGCAGGAGCTGGGACCGAGCAACGGGAGCTCACTCCGTCGCAGGGATTCAAACCGCTGACCTTCTGATCAGCAAGCCCTAGGCTCTGTGGTTTAGACCACAGCGCCACCTGCGTCCCTAATGTATTTCCTAGCAATACAAAAAATTGGCATGAGCAAATTTTTATTCTGAAAGCGTGGCCCAGAGAAAAAGGTTTGAGGGCAACTGGGTTAAGCAGATGATAGGCTCCTGCGGCTCCTCTTTGAAATGGAAGGAGACCTACTTTCTTTCTCAGCGTTGGGCTGCAGCGAGTACAGAACTCCTTGCTGGAAGGTTAACGGGAAGCCAGGAGATGCTGGTGGTCCTGGGGGTCCGGGAGGGCCAGGAATGCCGGTTTCACCTGGATATCCCCTGGGTCCCGGAGGTCCAAGCAGCCCTGCGAACCGGAACAAAGAGAAGTCAGCAATTACCCAGGCATTTGTGAGACCGCTAGCACTGCATGCACTTGAGTTAGCAAGGTCCTGTTCCAGATGCCAAGGCATCACCCTGGAACACAAGGAGCACTGATTGAGAGCCTCTCCCCCAGCACTAAACCCGGCTGGACATGCGCTGCTGTTCCATCGCCAAGTCACAGCCACACCACAGCTGGAACATCAAGCACCATGTGTTTACATGCAAGTTCCAGGTGTTCCAGGAGGCAGTCATGGTGAATCAAGGAGCCAGAGATCCTCAGTGTGTCAGCTTTGAGCCTCGGACGGGAGTCCGAGTTGAGCTGGGGACCAGGAACAGTGACTACGAAGCCAGAAGTCAAGACCAGCGAGCAAGGGGAGAGCCACAACATAAATTTAAAGCGCATCCAACACACATTTAAAGCATATGGTTTCTACCAAAGAATCCTGGGAAGCTGTTGTTTGTTAAGGGTTCTTGGGAATGGTTGTTGTCGATTTCTACCCCACCCATCTGACTGGCTTGCCCCAGCCACTCTTGGGCGGCTTCCAACAAAATATACAAAGACACAACAGAGCATTGCACATTAAAAACTTCCCAATACAGGGCTGCCTTCAGATGTCTTCTAAAAGTTGTGTGGTTCTTTATCTGCTTGACATCTGATGGGAGGGTGTTCCGCAGTTTGGGCACCACTACCAAAAAGGTTCGCTGTAACTTCACTTCACTTCTTGCTGTGAGGAAACTGCCAGACGGCATCAGAGCAAGACCTCAGTGTCTGGGCTGAGTGATGGGGGTGGAGACACACCTTCAGGTATCCAGGGCCAAGGCTGGTTAGGGCTTTAAAAGTCAGCACCTGTCAGGGGCTGGGTAGAGGAGGAGGAATGCTGGAGACCGCCTCCTGATCCTGATCTTTCAAGGGAGGAAGTATAGACTTATAACAGTGGTTTGTGGGAGGTCAAAGCTCAGGGGCAGATGAGGGGGAAAGTTGGGAAATAATGGGAGAGGGCAGGCAGAGCCAGAGCAGCAGCTGGCTGGCATGTTGTCACAAGAAAGCGTTCCAGGTCCAACATCTCCCAGAACCTGGCGAGCCTTAAAAATAGGAGAGCAAAGAGCTTGAAGACAGAAGGCACTTAGCGGCACCCAGAGGAGGTGATGATGACGACGAATAAGGAAGCAGGAGATAAGGGGATGGAGGTTCACTCAGGACAGCACCATTATCCAAGAGGCTGGGTTCTAGAGCCTCTCTCTGTAAAGTTTGAAATAAAAAAGGACTGCAAGAAACTTTCCCTTGTCTTTATGCTTTCCTGGGCAACCAGCCGGGGGCCGCTGACAGCATCCTGACAGCACCAACACTTTGAATTGTGCTGGGAGCCAATGTAGATCTGTCAGGACCGGTGTTATATGGTCCTGACAGCCGCTCCCAATGTGACAGTCGTGTTCTGGATTAGTTGTAGTTTCCGAGTCACCTTCAAGGGTAGCCCCACATAGAGCTCATTGCAGTAGTCCAAGCGGGAGATAACCAGGGCATGTACCACTCTGTCGAGACAGTGCACAAGCAGGTAGGGTCTCAGCTGGCGTACAAGATGGAGCTGGTAGACAGCCACCTATAGGTCTGTAAGGGGGGAACTACATCCCTGCCTGGAGATGCTGGAGATTGAACCCGGGATGTTCTGCTTGCAAGGAAAACACTCTACCGCTGAGCTGTGGCCCTTCCTCCGGAGACTCACCTGGTGGTCCAGATGGGCCCCTGTCACCAGTCTCTCCCTTTTCACCTTTCGGGCCTTGCGGTCCTGGTTTCCCAGCTGGCCCCGGTAATCCTGAAAACATTGAGGGCACAAACAGTTGGGCAGAAAAGAAAAGACCCCTTTGCAGAGAAGATGTACATGTGAAGTTGAAAACAAACATGTAACATGGAAGAGAGCACCTTGAGCAATAGCAGAGTGCAATTCACTCAGCTCAACCCAAGCGGTGGGCTTGGGTGGAAGTGTTCCCAGAACAAAGGCTGCAGCCTTGCCAAGCACTGCCTGGGTGCGGTCCAGGAAACTGCAACCATATCAAGGCTTTCCTGTGTGGAGTAAGCCATCAGGGTTGCCAGCTGGAGCATCAGACACTGCAGGTGACTGCAGGTAAGTACAGTGGTACCTTGCTTCGCAAACCCAATCTGTTCTGGAAGTCTGTCCGACTTCCAAAATGTTTGCAAACCAAGGCGCGGCTTCTGATTGGCCTGGGAAACAATGCCGACAGCCGAAACGGACGTTTGGCTTCCAAAAAACATTCGCAAACCGGAACACTTATTTCTGGGTTTGTGGCATTCGGGAGCTGATCTGTTCAGAAGCCAAGCCGTTTAGGAACCAAGGTAACACTGCACTGCCATTTTACATGTCTAAGGGGTAGCCACAGAGAAGTAGTGAGTCAACCCATGCAAATAGTGTAATTTGCATTGAATAATGTAATTTGCATTGTTTGCCACTGTCGTTTGGTTGCAAAAATCTTACCAAATTTCTTCACAGGATGCCTTGTTTTTCCAAAATTGCAATGTTTGCTTCTAAGACCTGGGGCATTGGGGTCTTGAACATAGCTGCCAAGTCTCCCGTTTTCCCCGGGAAAACCCCTTTTTTACTTACCTTTTCCCGGTGGTCCCCCGTATCACTTCATCTCCCGTTTTTCTCCGTTATTTTCTCCTGCCGGCGGCCATTTTTTTCTTTCCGATTTGCCCTTCTATGGGCACAAAAAATGGCCGCTGCCAGCTTCAAAAGTCGCATCTACGCATGTCCGGAAGTGTATAGACGTGACTTCCGGTATTGGCGGTGGCCATTTTTGGTGCCCATAGAAGGGCAAAGCGACACCGGAAGTTACATCGACACAACTTCTGGTGTCAAATGGCTGCCGGTCCCGGATTCTGCAGTCCGGAACTTGGAAGGTAAGGTCTTGAATGTAAAGAGGGAAAGAAAGGCTAGGGTATGAGGAGAGGTGAGCCAGCAGGATTCAAAATGAAAACATGCACTGGCAGACTCTGCAAGAAAATGCCTTCTGGACGGATGGATGAATGAATGAAAATGTCATCAAAAAAAATCAAAATATGGATGTATATGAAACAAAAAATAAAAAATAAAAATAGGAAGAGGCTCTCTCCTGTCTCTGGAGAAGGAAGGTGATCTCCAATGCTAGTCATACCAGGGGGACAGCTATACAGCTGCAAATACAACCTTTTAAGTGTGTTTTAAGTGCATTATACAAATGTAACACCATATGGCGCTGATGAGCTAATGGCAAATTCCATATACAGTGGTACCGTGTTTTTCCGAAAATAAGACACTGTCTTATATTTATTTTTCCTCAAAAACAACAACAACAACCCACTATGGCTTATTTTCAGGGGATGTCTTATTTTTTCCCTCCTTCTCCTGCCGCGGCCAGCATTGCTGCTGCGCCTATCACTATGCCTTATTTTCGGGGTATGGCTTATATTCCTTGAATGCTTAAAAATCCTGCTACGGCTTATTTTATGGCTACGTCTTATTTTCGGAGAAACAGGATACCTTGGTTTGCATACGTTTTGGATTACAAACATGTCAAACCCGGAAATATGTGTCCCAGTTTGCAACCTTTTTTTGGATTACAACCCATTTTTTGTGGAGGCCCTATTGGCGAAAGTGCGCCTTGGGTTACAACCTGTTTTGGTTTACAAATAGACCTCCGGAACGGATTATGGTTGTAAACCAAGGTACCACTGTACTGTATATTTTACAACTTTTTTAAAGAAAAACACACACACACAACATTTTCACATTTCACAGTGGTATTTTTTTATATCTGTTTAGATTCTGCCAAGGGCTATTTGTTGCCTTTGTAACTTCCTGGTTCGCTACTACAGTAAACAATGTACTGGACTCAATGGCCCTCTGTTGATTTATTAGAGCTTTCCCTGTGGTCTAACTTGGGCAACAACCCCATGAGAATAATGTTAACCAATTAAATTATTTTATTAAACCACTGGTAAGAGCAGCTATTGCATAGCTGCCAAGTTATCCCGTTTTTTAAGGGATTTTCCCTTATGCTGAATAGGCTTCCTAGCGAGAAAAGGGAAAACTTGGCAGCTATGCTATTGCAAAACAGCCGGGTATAAATGCTGCAAGGGAATAATTAAATAAAGCCCTGTAATGCAGAAGTGGGATGGAACGGACTTGGGCTGCAAGTAAACAAATAAAATTACAGATAATTGCATGCAAAAGCGACACAGATCAGCTCCTCCTTCGCACAGCATGATGGGCAGGGAAAGGATTCTCTGCAGTTTGCTCACCAATGGGTCCTGTCGCTTTCCTCAGGATGGTCCCTGGATTGGCCAGGGGGATGGCATCTGGCACTAAGTCGTCGTACCATGTGGGGACCGTCGTCTTTGCCATTGGCAGGTCATTTTCTGATGGTGGAGCCTGCTCTGCAGCCTCGAGCAGAAGGATCTGGATTCAAGTCACAACAATCAACCGGAGCCCCAAACAGCTTGAGAGACCGGTGTAACCGTGAAGCCGTCTTACCCTGCAAATGCCCGCTCCAACCAACCTGACCTGCAGAACTGGGACAGTTACAGGGGCCACACGATACTCATTCAGCCAAACCCCTCCGCTCCTCACAGCAGCCCTATCACTACTTGATTCAAACCTGTGCTGTTGTTTAAAACCACCATTTAAAAACCTGCCTTCTCTTTTTGCTCCTGACTTCAGAAGCGCCAGCTTCTGAAAAAGATTGCAGGGAGCCGACGCGACGTCCTGACATCACCACCACCATAATAATAATAATAATAATAATAATAATAATAATAATAATATATTACTGGAAGCTGGGATTTATAGCAGACATTTAATCCACACTATGGAGGGTTTTTGTTTAAAGATGTGGGCGGGTTTCACAATAACAGGCTAGGGACTGTGGTCATGCGAGGAATCTAGTCATTAAATGGGGCTTCAAAGAGTGTGTGTGGATCAGGGCTGTCCTCACAGCCAGATGAAAGACACTCGCTGCCTGCCTGCAAAGCCACAGAGAAGGATGGATCAGGGGCAGAGGGGCTAGAATTTCATCTGCAACTGAGGGGGATACATATCACATGTGGTGGCGGTGTAAAAAAGTAACATCATTTTGGGAACAAATATATAATGAGTTAAAATGATTACTAAAATATACATTCCCAAAAAAACCGGAACTATTTCTGTTAGGATTGATGGGGAAAGAAGTTAGAAAAGAGGACCACAGAATATTTATGTACGCAACCACTGCTGCCAGAGTGCTTTTGGCGCAGAAGTGGAAAACCCCAGATACTCCAATGGTGGAGGAATGGAGGGTAAAGATGGTAGAATATTTAGAACTGGCCAGGCTGACTGGAAGAGTAAGAGATAAAAAAGACCAAAAAACTCAAAAAGAGTGGTGTAAATTTAGAGAATATCTGAAAACATATTGTAAACCGACAATAACGCTAATTGGCTTGACATAATCCCAACAACTGTTTAAAATAAGAAGGGGATATGTTAGAGAATTCTACAAAGGAGAAAACATATGGAAACAAAAAAGAACGAGCAGATAAGAGAGAGGAGAATAGAAAACCAACTGTTAAAGAAGGAGGAAGCTGAATTCGGCAGAATTTACAGAAAACGGAGATAAAATATTACAATTGGTGAAGGGTGGAGGATAGGGAGAAGGGTTGTAAAATGTTGTATATATGTATTGTATATAGTGACTGATGATGTACAAGGATGCATGAATGCTTATGTTTTATTCTTTTCTTTACATACTCGAAAATTCAATAAAAATTATGTTTAAAAAAAATATTCATCTGCAACACGCTTGGACATTCCAAGATGGCGACAGGCTGTCTAGGATGCCAGAGAAGTTCAGAGGGCTGGACTTTGCTCTCTCCGACCCCCACATGAAGTGGGAGGCAATGACTCAGCAGAGTTACACCCCGGGGGAGGCTGATACAGTCGTACCTCAGTTTGCGACCGCTATCCGTTCTGCGGAGCCGGTCGCTCCCCGAATTGGTCGCTCCCCGATGCACACTTCTGCGCGTGCGTAATAGACAGTAGTAGTAGTAGTAGTAGCAGCAGCAATAGAAATAATAATAATCCTTTACCTTGGCTTCAAGGGTGTTCAGCCTCTCAGTCATATCTGTGAGTCTCGTGCAATTCATACATTCTAAAACAGGGGACAGGGGAAACACAGTAAAAAACAAATTAACATCATTTGGAAATATTTGCCATTATTTTCATTTTATTAGATGAGCTATAGATTAATGAAATCTCCTCTAGGGACAAATATTTATATAAAGAAGCAAAAAAAACACGAGAAGTTCCTTCACGGTGCGTATTGACCTCCAAACCAAGAAACATCGTTTTCTTTCATGACAAATGGGTTGCAAGATTCTCAGCAGTTTTAGCAAATAACGCTTTTCAAACACATGGCAGCAATCAGACAAGAAAGCTAATTTTTCTGACCATCTGTAAAGTTGGATCATTTATTAATAAGTTTGTGCACAGATCTCTCTCTCAGATTGATCTATCGATCAATCAATCAATCAATCAATCAATACCCAGGAACATAGCTTGGAAATGTGGAGCAGAATTTTCTTAGCGACATTTGTTGCTAGTGGCCATTCTTGTAAATTGCAGGACCAACTGAGAGATGCCTGTCGCCTCCAGCTTCAATAAGGGGCATCCAAAATGATCATGGGACTCGCTGATGCTGCCTGTGCGGATCAGGAGAAATGGAATCTATCGGCCATATACTTCTGTGATGCTGTGTCTATGAGGATGTGCGAGGCGAGCTTATCCACACTATACTGGCAGAGCTACCTGGACGCTCGGATAATTTCTATATAGAGTGGCTTCTTTCTGACGCTAACCCTAATGTGTCAGCGAAGGTTGCCAAATTCTGTGCTAGAGCCATAAAAATTCGGTCCAATCTAATTAGCAGTGTCCAAATCATAGCTGCCAAGTTATCCCTTATTTTAAGGGATTTTCCCTTATGCTGAATAGGCTTCCTCGCGAGAAAAGGGAAAACTTGGCAGCTATGGTCCAAATATCCTCAGAACATCTTCAGGACTAGCTAAAGAGGATCCAGTGATATTAACTGCTGTAGTCTACCTCCCTAAGTAGTAATACTCCTTTTAATTAGTTTTCTTTTAACCAATTGTTAAAACTTATACTTATTGTCTATTTTTAGATATTCTTGTCTTCTTTTATTGTTTTTATGTATTGCATATTTATGTGTGCTGGTCAAGAACCATAATAAATCAAAGATGGGACTCTCTTATGAGGAAAACTTGCCGTGTTGGGGACTTTTTCATTTATAAAAAGGCCAGGAAGAGGTGACCTGATAGAAGTTTATAAAATGATGCATGGCATGGAGAAAGTAGGTAGATAGATAAAGTTTGTCTCCCTCTTTCAAAACACTAGAATTAGTGGACACATCCAATGAAACTGAATGTTGGGAGAGTCAGGAAATAATTAAGACTATTGAACTCACTCCTCAAGAGGCAGTGATTGGTCACCAACTGGGATGGCTTTAAAAGAGGATTGGACAAACCAGAGTCCTTCCTGTTGGGGATAATTCAGACTGAAATTCCCAGGTGTCCAAAAAGGTTATCTATGTATGCCACTACTATGGTCCGTGTTTCGTTAGCCCAAAAATGGAAAACAAGCGAGGTCCCAACCAAAGAAGAATGGCGGCTTAAGTTGACAGAATATGCGCAGCTTGCAGGCTCAACATACACTTAGAGAAGATTGGGAAATGTTTATTGAATTCCTTCTTCTTCTGTAGCGATCACTCGTAGCCGAGTAAGATTGTCTTCCATAGACACGGTTTAAACAATGAGTCCGTAAGTGACAAGTTATGGAATACATGGGAAATAACTGTGTACAGCTGAAAACGCTCACAGCGTTAAGATAAATTCAACAGTGTAAATAAGCTTTGATGGTTGCAATAATGGAATGCTGAATGGTATAGCTTTTGTAAAATATGCACGGATTTATGATATGTAAAATGAACCATGGAAAGAGAAGGAGGGAAACATCGATATCGCAAGGATGTAAAAATGAGTACTTTAAATTGTAAAACAGAAAATTTAATTTAAAAAAAATTATATGCAAAAAAAGAGAGGATTGGACAGATCCATGGAGAATTCATGATTTCAGCTGTAGAAGAAAAGGCATCTATTTATAAAAAGTTTAGCAAATTTAACCATTTTCAGGAGAGGAGGGGGGCAAAATCAGGCCAAACGCTGGTGGCACTTCCTAGCAAACATGCCAGGACAGCGGGACAGAAAACCATTTCTTCCCAGAAGTCCCATAGGAATGGAATAGGAATGTACTTCTGTATCATCTTGGGATTCCCCCAGGTATGCAACAACTTCTCATCTTTCTGGTGACGGCCCCACTTTTTGCTATTCGAGGGAATTCTAGTTGGCATCTGGATCCTCCTCGGACACAGGTAGCCATGTGAGCAGGGATGCTAGAGGGGTTTTATTTCTGTGAATCCCAATGCCAACTTTTCTGATCTGCAGCTCCTGGATCATAGAATCATGGAATTGTAGAGTCGGAAGGGACCCCAAGGGTCATCTAGTTCAACCCAATGAAATGCAGGGATCTTTTGCACAACACGGGGCTCAAACTCACGACCCTGAGATTAAGCGTCTCATGCGCTTATCGACTGACAATCCTTCCGTTTTCACACTTCTCCAAATTTAGCAGTGCGGTTCTCTACCTAAGACCCATACTGGATATAATAGTGTGTTTTTAGGACATATCTGATATGCAATTAAATTTGCATTCAAATATGAATTTTCACGCAAAACTTGTTTTAAAAAAAATTATTTGCAGGCAAATGCAGAAACAGGATGGAAAGGAATTATGCATGTACACAAATAAATACTGACTGCACAAAGTTTCATCCATCCACCTCTTTCTTCAAGTATCAGCCACTTGGACCAAGGCAATAGCAGTTGTTGTTTAGTCGTTTAGTCGTGTCCGACTCTTTGTGACCCCATGGACCACAGCACGCCAGGCACTCCTGTCTTGCACTGCCTCCCGCAGTTTGGTCAAACTCATGTTCGTAGCTTCGAGAACACTGTCCAACCATCTCGTCCTCTGTCGTCCCCTTCTCCTAGTGCCCTCAATCTTTCCCAACATCAGGGTCTTTTCCAAGGATTCTTCTCTTCTCATGAGAAGAGAAATATGCAATAGCAGCATATATGCTAAATATCAAGCCACTAGATATATATGCTATATATCAAGCCACTAGATGGCAGCATTGGCAAAGTTATGGCCACAGTGGACCATCCTTCTCCAGCCTATGCTGGCTTGAGGGTGATGGGAATTGTAGTGGTACCTTGGTTCTCAAACTTAATTCGTTCCATAGAAAATAATGCAAAACGGATTAATCTGTTCCAGACTTTTAAAAACAACCCCTAAAACTGCAATTTAACATAAATTTTACTACCGGTATCTAACAAGACCATTGATCCATTAAACCAAAGCAATAATCAATGTACTGTACTATAAAATAAATAAGACAGTACTGTATTGTAGATTATAAAAATCAAAATTAATCCCCCCCCCGCAGTCACATAATCAATCTATCAGTAGCTGAACTGGGTTCCACACAGTCACAAAAACAAATAAACCGGAAAAAAACATCAAAAACAAAAACGCAAAATAAATAGCCAAAAACAAAAGCGCAAAACTTAATCCGTTTTGGAAGTCCGTTTGACTTCCGAAATGTTTGAAAATCAAGGCGCAGTTTCTGATTGGTGCAGGCACCCCAGAAACAATAGCCGACAGCCACATCGGACGTTCGGCTTCCAAAAAGCGTTCAAAAACCTATTTCTGGGTTTTCGGGGTTTGAGTACCAAGGCATTTGAGATCCAAGGTACCCCTGTATCTTTGTGGAGGCAGGTCCGTCCCAAGGAGCCCAGCCCTTGAACCTCCACTTTCCTTCAGCACTGCATTCCACCTGCAGCTGTGGGACACCTCTAGAGTAAATGGCATGTGTGTACACCGCAGCTGGACTTCAGTTCCTCCCAAGCCTGCTTTATCCCTTCTTGCCCCCAGTTTTCTTTTTTCCAAGGGTGGCAAGAGGCAGGCATCCAAGCCTCCTTCTCCCCAGATGTGCCGTTGCTGCCTTCACAAAAGCCCCTCTTGTGTGTGCGCTTTTAGGTAGCTCATCTGCCAAGCAGATGTGCGGCTCCCAGAGCTCCCAAGGCTTTCCCTTACAACAAATCTGCAGATGTTAATCGAGGTACAAAGCTGCTTCTTAAGCAACCTTTTACCTCCTCTGGAAATCCCCAGAGCTTCCTGATTAGCCTTCGCAGGAGACCTGAAATCTATTTTCAAATCTGAGCTCGGATTCTTCTCTTTTTTCTTTCCTTTCTTTTTTTTTTAGTGTGTGCACACCGAAGCAATTTCCAACTGCATGCATTTACCAGCTTGGGAAAAGCAAGTGTTTCACAGTCCAGAGGGAAGAGGGATAGAATGCAACGGCTTTGGTATTATGGGTTGGCGGTGTTATAAGAATTTAAGGCAGGGGTCAGCAAACTATTTCAGCAGTGGGCTGGTCAATTGTCCCTCAGACCTTGGGGGGGGGGCTGGACTATATTTTTGGGGGGGGGATGAATGAATTCCTATGCCCCACAAATAACCCAGAAATGCATTTTAAATAAAAGGACACATTCTACTTATGTAAAAACATGCTGATTCCCAGACCGTCCACGAGATTTAGAAGGCGATTGAGCCGGATCTGGCCCCCGGGCCTTAGTTTGCCTACCCATGATTTAAGGTCTCAAATATATAAATTAAATGTTCATAAATGTACAAGGCAAACACATACATACATATGTAAACCACGTATCTGAAATACCGTAGTACACAAGCCAGAAGTCATTTTGACTCTCCCAGTGTCCTCAAATATTCCTTTGCAGTTTGGATGGAAATGGGGAAAACCCTCCCCATTGTCTCTGTGCTCACAAATCCTGCCTTAAGAGCACATTTAAGATATGAATAGGGTGAGCCTGTGACCTGGACTCAGGAATTAAATATTTATCCTCACAAAAGAATGGCCAGGATGCCCAGATAAAAGCAATCAATGACCATTAACAGGTTTCCTGCCAGACCACCCCCTTATGTATTTCTGCTGGGGACCACCTCTTTCTGTGATGTATGTATGATGTATTGGGGGGTGGTCTTGGGCTACAGGGTGGCAATTTCAAAAGTCTATATAAGGGCTTGCACACCATTGTTCTGGGTTCCTCCTCCCTCCTGCATGTGGTGAGTGAGGACCCTGTTGCAACCGTTTAATAAAGATCAGGCTTACTAGCCACTTTGCTTCTCAATATTCTCTGGTTGGCCTCTGTTATTTTCTCCTACCAATAGGGAACCGACTTAAGGACTCTATACGGGCTCTTGGATACCCCATAAGGCAGGCTTCCACAACCTCAGCCCTCCAAATGTTTTGAGACTACAATTCCCATCATCCCTGACCACTGGTCCTACTACCTAGTTGTAGGAGTTGTAGGCCAAAAACATCTGGAGGGCCGAGGTTGAAGAAGCCTGCCATAAGGGGAAAAGAGCAGATTTCTTCTAATAAACATTTAAACAGTTAACTTGACTTACTCCTTGTAATTTATTGCTGGCCTGCTCCTGCCAATGTACCAACGTTCTACCTATCTAGGTAGGCTTGAAACAGAAATATTTTTAGCAGGCAGCGAAAAGAGTGCAGTGTTGTCAATAGGCAGGGAGTTCCAAAGTTTGTGTTCTGCCAGACTAAATGGGTATTGTGGGTATTATGTGGTACCTGTAACCGGGGACCCAGGTGGCGCTGTGGGTTAAACCACAGAGTCTAGGGCTTGCTGATCAGAAGGTCGGCGGTTCGAATCCCTGCAACGGGGTGCAGGGTAAAGGGCGTTTCCGTGCGCTGCTCTGGTTCGCCAGAAGCAGCTTTGTCATGCTGGCCACATGACCCGGAAGCTGTCTGTGGACAAATGCCGGTTCCCTCGGCCTATAGAACGAGATGAGCGCCACAACCCCAGAGTCGGACACGACTGGACCTGATGGTCAGGGGCCCCTTTACCATTTACCTTTTTATGTGGTACCTGTAACAGTGCCAGTTCTGCAAATCAAAGCGTTTGAGTGTGCTTACCTAGGGTAAGGTGATCATAGAATCATAGAACTGTAGAGTTGGAAGGGACCCCAAGGATCATCTAGTCCAACCCCCTTGCAATGCAGGAATCTCAGCTAAAACATCAATGACTGATGGCCATCCAACCTCTGCTTAAAAGCCTCCAAGGAAGGAGACCGCACGACCTCCAGAGGGAGACCGCTCCATTGTCAAACAGATCTCATTGTCAGAATTTTTTCCCCCGAATGTTTAGTCAGAATCTCCTTCCTTGTAACTTAAAGCCATTGGTTTAAGTCCTGCCCTCTAGAGTAGCAGAAAACCAGCTTCCTTCCTCTTCAATGCAACAGCCCTGAAGATATTTGAAGAAGGCTATCATATCTCGTCTCAGTCTCCTATTTTCCAGGCTAAACATACTCAGCTCCTTCAAGTGCTCCTCATAAGGCTTAGTTTCCTGATCCTTGATCACCTTGGTTGCCCTCCTCTGCAGGAGGAGTTTTCTTGCAAGAAAACTGGTCCCAAGTGTTAAACTGGTCCCAAGTTATTTTAATTGTAATGACTTGTTCTGGAATATACTCCTCTGCCTTTGGCTCCCCACCGCTTTTTTTTTACATCAACATTTTTACTTTTCTCATGTGGCCCCTGTAAGCCTGCCCAGAAGGGAACGCGGCCCCCGAGCTGAAAAAGAGCAGCAAAAAGTTCTTACTCTCCCCACTGGGGACTATGCTGTAATATAAGCAACGTTTTATTCCGCAAGGAGGACATTTCTGCAAAGATTCCTGGGAGGGGGGGGGGGAACCCTCTCCGTCCAGCTTCCTATGGCTCAGAGAAAACGACGCTTGGCAAGGAATCTAGAAAGCTGGTTGGAAAGAAGGACTTATGTTTTATATGTTTCATAAATATTTCCTTTTTAAAAAAAAAGAAAAAGAAAGAGCCCTGGATTATGAGAGAATCCTGTAGGGCGAGTGCCAAAGTAGAAATATGTTTTTACATGGAAACAGAGGTTCCACCTGCTTGGGACGAGGACTTTTTAAATCCTTGATTTATATGACTTTCTGGGCCAAGTACAATATCTTTAGAGGCAGACAATTAATGCAGGTTGATCTAATTTAACCTGAAGGATTCATGCAGAGCTGCTTCCAGGGAGTACGTCTCGGGGGCGGGGAAGGATAGCAATATTTATCCCTTTATTTTTCTATCTGTCCATGTTGCTCAGGGGTAACATATTGGGCGTTATCCCCATTTTAACCTCACAAATGACCCCGCTATTCCCTCCAAGGAGCTCAGGGTGGGGTACATGGCTCTGTTCCCATTTCCACTCACAGCAGCCCTATTAGGCAGGCAGTTTATTTATTTGGGACGCAGATGGCACTGTGGGTTCGGCGGTTCAAATCCCCGCAAGGGGGTGAGCTCCCGTTGCTTGGTCCCAGCTCCTGCCAACCTAGCAATTCGAAAGCACATCAAAATGCAAGTAGATAAATAGGTACCACAACAGTGGGAAGGGACCCAGGTGGCGCTGTGGTTAAATCACAGAGCCTAGAGCTTGCTGACCAGAAGGTCAGCGGTTCGAATCCCTGTGACAGGGTGAGCTCCCGTTGCTTGGTCCCAGCTCCTGCCCACCTAGCAGTTTGAAAGCACGTCAAAGTGTAAGTAGATAAATAGGAACCGCTACAGCGGGAAGGTAAACGGTGTTTCCATGTGCTGCTCTGGTTTGCCAGAAGCGGCTTTGTCATGCTGGCCACATGACCTGGAAGCTATACGCCGGCTCCCTCAACCAATAAGTCGGTCACGACTGGACCTAATGGTCAGGGGTCCCTTTACCTTTACAGTGGGAATGTAAACGGTGTTTCCGTGTGCTGCTCTGGTTCGCCAGAAGTGGCTTTGTCATGCTGGCCACATGACCTGGAAGCTGTACGCCGGCTCCTTCGGCCAATAACGCGATATGAGCGCCCAACCCCAGAGTCGGTCACGACTGGACCTAATGGTCAGGAGTCCCTTTACATTTATTTCTTTCTTTCGGGGTGGGGTGCACAATTAATACACACAAGAACCCCCAGAACGCCCAAAGGTCCCCATTTTCCAGATTTACAGAAGTTTTTGATTTGATCCCAGAATGTCCCTCTTTCCCTTAGGATGTCACTATTTTCATCGGAGAAATGTTGGAGGGTATCTTCCCCAAGCCAAGCTTCAGAATACATCTGAAGGCAGCCCTGTATAGGAAAAAAAATTCAATGTTAAATGGTTTATTATGTTTTTATATATGCTGGAAGCTGCCAAGATTGGCCAGGGCAATCCAGGCAGATTGGTGAGGTGGTATTATTATTATTATTATTATTATTATTATTATTATTATTATTAAAAAGGTCGTCCCTATTTTAATTGGAGAAATGTTGGAGGGTATGCAACCCTGTGAGGTGGGTTGGGGTTGGGAGTTTGTAACTGGCCCAGTCTCACCCAGTAAGTTTCGTGGTAGAACAAAGTCTTAGCCCGATGCTCCATCCACTAAAACCCTTCACTACAGTGGTTAAGAAGAGTTTGGATTTGATATCCCGCTTTATCACTACCCTAAGGAGTCGCAAAGCAGCTAACATTCTCCTTTCCCTTCCTCCTCCACAACAAACACTCTGTGAGGTGAGTGAGGCTGAGAGACTTCAAAGAAGTGTGACTAGCCCAAGGTCACCCAGCAGCTGCATGTGGAGGAGCGGGGACGCGAACCCGGTTCCCCAGATTACGAGTCTACCGCTCTTAACCACTACACCACACTAGCTCCACTCATTATAAGGCCTGAATTGATGACACAACCGTCTGCGCCTTCTTCTTTGTTCCTTGCATTTACACCCCACCTCAAGGAGCTCAAGGTGGTGGGCATAGTTCTCCCTCTCCTCATATAACCCCCAGAACAGCAGCCTTGTGAGTTTGGGCTGAGTCAGTGAGGGAACTCCAAGATCACCCAGTGAGCCTCATGGCTGAGTGCAGGATTTGAACCCTGGTCTCCCAGGTCCTAGTCCAAAACACTAACCACTGTACTAGACTGGCAGTCAGAGCACCTTCAGAGTATAAATCCTTCCATTCTGGACAAGGATTCGTCAAGAGATTACCCAAACATCCTGTTCCAATTTCACAACAGCTTTGTTTACTAAATCTATGGGACAATCAGCTGAAAGGTTTCAGCTCTCGGGAACTCTTGACGGGTGGTGGCTGCCAGAACCTCAAAATTGCCCCAAAATGGAAAACTTTACAGAACTTGAAACTTTCACTTTTGTATTTTATTTAATTTTTTTAAGTGGAGTTTAGCATTGGCTGAGGGAAAAACAACAACTCGTAAATTACGTGTTGCCAAAAGCTTGGAATACCCTGAAAAATGATATACTTTTTGGTAGGGTTTTGTTTTATATACAACAAATGCAGACCCACAGGACTCCCTCTGTACAGCACAACGTGACATTTGGCTTTCCTCGTGGTCTTTAGTTCTCTACCAATCTAATATTAAGATTTTTTCTGGATATACTGCGGTGCTTTTTTGTACCTCCCTTTTTTATTGCATCAATTTGTTTGATTTGCTGCAATGAAATGGTTTTTTTTAAATAAAAAAACCCTTCCCCAGCACAGATGCAGGTCACCAAGCCCAATTTCACATTTGCAACCCCTTGCTTGAGTTTGGAGGCGTTTGCAAAAAAACAAAACAAATGCAAATAAATAAAATGAAAATTCAGTTCTACGTGAAGCCATATAGATTGCATCTTCAGGTCAATAAGAGGTTGGCTCCTTGGGTTCTTGCTGGGGCCCCTGGTTTGGCCCCTCTGCCAAACCTCATTCCCTGCTGGCCTTTCTGCAGCCTCTCCTCTTCCTCCTTGCTGTGGTTGCCTGTTCAACCTGACCTCTCTGCTAGGTAAAAGGTAAAGGGACCCCTGACCACTAGGTCCAGTCGTGGACGACTCTGGGGTTGCGGCGCTCATCTCGCTTTACTGGCCGAGGGAGCCGGTGTACAGCTTCCGGGTCATGTGGCCAGCATGACTAAGCCGCTTCTGGCGAACCAGAGCAGCACACGGAAACGCCGTTTAGCTTCCCGCCATAGCGGTACCTATTTATCTACTTGCACTTTGACGTGCTTTTGAACTGCTAGGTTGGCAGAAGCAGGGACCGAGCAATGGGAGCTCGTTCCATCCTGCCAACCTTCTGGTCGGGTAGCCCTAGGCTCTGTGGTTTAACCCACAGTGCCACCCGCATCTCTGCTAGGAGCCCCTAACAATTGGCTCCTATGTTTGGAACAAACCTTAACTTTTTTGCACCCCATGGATTATCCTGTCTCCTGCTGGAAACAGAATACTGGGATGGACTAGTAGACTAGAGATTCAGTTTGATCTGGCCAAGCAGTTCTTATTGGACTCCTCTGGCTTCTAAGCACACAGAGGTGAGATGCAATGCTAGCACGAGCGGTTTTTTTAATTTTACAAAACAAAACAAAACCAGAATATCGCCTTCCTCCGCTTTAGTCGTTGGGAGTTGTCTTATAATCCTCACTCAGGCAACTGATTTCTCTTTGCTTCTGTGCTGCTGCCAGTTCGGATCCTGCTGTCAGCCTGCATCACTCCTAGCAGGCTAACAAGCTTGCAAGAGGCAGCTAGATAAGCCCTAGCCAAATGCTTGAGAAAAGATGGGGATCAAATGCCAGCCGCTAAAATGCAGAGGGGTGCCGCCTAATCTAATCTCCCATTGCCAAACACCTCTTCTCGAGTAACGCGGCTAAATCTAAGAATCTCTGCGAAATAAAACGTTGTCCGCTCGCTTCTTTGCCCGAAAGACTAATGGGCTCGTTCCACAAACTGTTGCACCCACGATGCTTTCCTAGCTAATGCAGACCCACAGCGTCAGATATCTATCTGCTTCTGATAAAATATTAGTTGCTCGCTATTGCCCTCCAATCTTACAGGAAGCCATGTTCGAGAAGACGTATTGTCTGCGTTCGGGGGGTGTTGTTGTTTTATTGAAACCATATGAGCGCAGAGTCTCGGGTCCTGGCCTGCAGCCAAAACACATCAGTAGAAAATTACGAGAGTGTAAAATGGTGAACTGGATTAAAGAAATAAAGGAGGGGGTGTTACCTTTAAATAGGAGCCCAGAAATCTGCCTTATGCCATCAGATCACTGGTGCTTCTAGCTCAGTATTGTCTACACCAGGCATAGGCAAACTCGGCCCTCCAGATGTTTTGGGACTACAACTCCCATGATCCCTAGCTAAAAGGACCAGTGGTCAGGGATGATGGGAATTGTAGTCCCAAAACAGCTGGGGGGGGGGGCGAGTTTGCCTATACCTATGCCTGGTCTACACACTGACTGGCATTGGCGCTCCAAGGTTTCAGGATGCCAGGAATTGAACTCGGGGCTTTCTACATGCAAGCCAGATGTTCTACCATGGCCCTTCCCCAGTAGAATTTTAATCGACAGGTGGATTAAAATAAAACCTGGGATAGCCCAGTTAGTAGAGCATGAGATTCTTAATCTCAGGTCATGGTTCAAGCCCCACTTTGGGCAAAAGATACCTGCATTGCAGGGAGATCACTCCCCAGGGTCCCTTCCAGCTCTACAGATTTATGATTCTATGATAATATTTCTACCTTACTACCCAACCCAAGACTGGCCCAACAATGGCTCATGGAAACTCGTGGATTGTCTCACAATTGAGCATCCTAGAGTTGGGCTTGTCCCCAGCAAGCAAGCTCTTTCCATGCCAGGTAACCCCCAAGCAGACATTGCGCAAAAAAAAGTTTTTAAATTCTCTTGCATTTATCTTGCACAATTTGAACCAGACTCCCTTCAATAGCACGCGGTCAAAACCGCACAAGTTTAATGTGCCGAGATGCAATTGCCCTGTGCTTATTATTATTATTATTATTATTATTATTATTATTATTATTATTAAAATGTGTGTTTAAGAATGTAGGTTATATTCTGTAATTACAGTCGTACCTTGGATCCTGAATGCCTTGTGAGCCGAACCTTTTGGAACCCCAACGTCCCGACACTGCTTCCGATGGGCAGCCCATCGGAAGCCAGGCCTTGGTTTCTGAGAGTTTTGGAAGTTGAACGGACTTCCGGAACGGATTCCGTTCGACTTCCAAGGTACCACTGTATTAAGCACAAAGGAAGCTGCCTTCTCGAAGTCAGGCCAGTGGTCCATTGAGTTCAGCATTGTCAATGAATGGCAGTGGCTACCCAGGGCTTCAGATAAGGAATTACACCCAGCCCTATGTAGAGATCCCGGGAATTTAACCTGAGACGGTCTTTGTACAAATCAGCTTCTCTGCCCTCTGAGTCACATTGTGCAACAGGCAGTGAGCTGAATGCAGAACATCTGCAAAAGCAGAGCCCTTAGGTTTCCAATTGTCCCCAGGGAAAAGTAGCTAAGATTGCTTTCTAAAAATAAAATGAAAGACTGTCTAGGGCTTCCACAGCACAACCCGCCGTTTGCTTTAAGCTTTTACTGATGCCCGAGTCCCCCATTTCCCTTCCCAGGGCCTATAATTTTTTTTTACGGGCAAGCTGGAATTACTGAAGTGCTTTGCACTTAACCATGTCATCCCGGGAGGAGCTGGTGGCTCTCAAAGTACACACAGCCACATTCTCTCAGGATACGCCTGCCCTTTGCAACAAGAAAGGAAAAGGAAAGGAAAGAAGTGCTCTCTGGAGGGTCACACTGCAGACTTGAGAGCGGAGGGGCTGCCTTGACGCTGAGTGACTAAGATAAATTGCAACCTTTGTGTTATTGCTCAGCCTTCAAACAGGAAACTCCAGTCGGTGAACCCTAGGAAAGAACAACACACGCAAGATGTGCTCTGTAATTTGCTCTGGATGCTACCCGCTCCCAAATCCCACTCCCCTCTCCAATTGTTTTTGGAAGGACAACTGCATTTCCACCCATGTTCAACCCTTCTCTCCAACACGGAGCCCGGCACTCTAAGCACAGAATCACGATGTGGGAAGGGAACCCCGGGGGTCATCTAGTCCAACCCCCTGCGATGATGGACTCACAGCCAAATAATCCCTGGCATACCTAGGTTATATGTGCTTCTCAAATCCAGCTTGGTGAAAAATGCTGGAGGGGCTCCTTCATGAGTCCTGGCATCAGAGGGAGGGGGTAGCGGTTGGGCACAGTGATGAGGTTGAGATCACAGAAGGCGAGTTAAGTTGGCCGAGATTTCCCCATTTAGAAGACATCTGAAGGCAGCCCTGTTTAGGGAAGTTTTTAATGACTGATGGTTTAATGTATTTTTAATCTTTTGTTGGAAGCTGCCCAGAGTGGCTGGGGAAATCCAGCCAGATTGGGCGGGGTATAAATAAATTATTATTATTATTATTATTATTATTATTATTATTATTATTATTATTATTATTCAAAGCCTCCTCATTAGTTATGTGGATGATCCCAGCCAACCAGGGACAACAAGGGCAAATTTTGTCAACAGAGAAAGAGAGAGAGAGAGAGAGAGAGAGAAAGAAAGAAAGAAAGAAAGAAAGAAAGAAAGAAAGAAAGAAAGAAAGAAAGAAAGAAAGAAAGAAAGGTGCAAATAGACTAGCAAATGCTTCTGGAAAGCAATCAATCGTTGAAAACCTTGGGGTGGATTTTAGACACGGCTGAAAATGTTCCCAGTGAACAGCAGGTGATTTTGTCTCAGTCATGATCAGAACCGTGTATCAAATGATAACTGGAGATTAATAGCATGAAACAAGAACCACCAGCCCAAGTGGAGTAACATATGTGAAGTTAATCTCCTTTCTCCCTCCCATTGCCCCCCTCCCACCTGCAATGGCAGCATCTGAAAGGGGATGCCATCTCTCTCCTCTAGCAAATTTCCCTAGAATTCCCACTGGCTAACTCTGGAAGGATGGCAATCCCTTGAGCGGAGCTAAAACATTTACACATTTTCCATTGACTGAACCTCCAGATCTTAGTTAGCTGCGGCAGCAGAGCCATCCCCGGGAACAGTTTTTAACAGGATACTGTTTTAACTCAAAACTTTGCAAGTTGCTCAGAAATGATTTCCCCTGCTGGTGTCTTTGCTTGTCAAGAGCAAAATAAACTTACTGCCTTTGTTGTCTTTGTTGTCTTGAAAGAACACAAAGAGGTGCATCTTCTGCATTCGCTGATAGCTGAAGACACCAGACGCACATTTGCAAGGAGGGCGCTCCACAACTTAGTAATAATAATAATAATTTATTATTTATACCCCGCCCATCTGGCTGGGTTTCCCCAGCCACTCTGGGCGGCTTACAACAGAAAAATAAAATAAAATAATTGATTAAACATTAAAAGGGCTGCCTTCAGATGTCTTCTAAAATTCTGGTAGCTGTTTTTCTCTTTGACATCTGATGGGAGGGCGTTCCACAGGGCAGGCGCCACCACCGAGAAGGCCCTCTGCCTGGTTCCCTGCAACGTGGCTTCTCGCAATGAGGGAACTGCCAGAAGGCCCTCAGTACTGGACCTCAGTGTCCGGGCAGAACGATGGGGGTGGAGACGCTCCTTTAGGTATACTGGACCGAGGCCATTTAGGGCTTTAAAGGTCAGCACCAACACTTTGAACTGTGCTCGGAAACGTACTGGGAGCCAATGTAGATCTTTCAAGACCGGTGCTATGTGGTCTCAGCGGCCGCTCCCAGTCACCAGTCTAGCTGCCGCATTCTGGATTAATTGTAGTTTTCGGGTCACCTTCAAAGGTAGCCCCATGTAGAGCGCATTGCAGTAGTCCAAGAGGGAGATAACCAGAGCATGCACCACTCTGGCGAGACAGTCTGCGGGCAGGTAGGGTCTCAGCTTGCGTACCAGATGGAGCTGATAGACAGCTGCCCTGGACACAGAATTGACTTAGAAAAGAAAAACTTAGGAGTTTTTAAGGATGGTGGGACAACCAAGAACCCCCTGCCCCTGCATATCTTAGAACCCAAGAGGGCCTGTAGGAAAGGAGGCAGTCTTTCAGGTATTTGGGGCCCGAATCACTTTAGACTTTAAACATTAACTTGTGCAACTTGGAACAGGCCTGGAAACAAACTGGCAGCCTGTGGGTGCAAGATCTCTGCTCTATCTATATACTGTATATAAAAATGTAAAATGGCCATGTCTGTTAGTATCCACGTTTCACCAAAACCGCTTGACCGACTGCGTTCAAATTTTGACACAATGCCACATGCGAATATGAGATGAGGCCCATACCATTTTCAAAGACAGGTGTCACACCTGTGCCACGTAAAAATCCCTAAAACCCCGTGTTTCAAAACACACCACTCAGACGAAAATGCATTCTGGGAAAAGAACCAGGTTGCAAACCACCGCCCTCTAGTGACAGCTACACTGGTACTGCACCTATAAAACCTTCCCTCTCAACAGCACCTCGGCTCCCGTTTACATACTAGGCCGAAGCCTTTACAGACTAGGCCGAATAGAGGTACTGACTCGCCTGGGTGGGGGTTGGGGGGAGGAGGGGGCAGGATACATCATGGATCGGCACAGGGTGGGGAGTCACAGGGATGCACCTGCGTAAACAGAACACGTGTAAAACGGGGACTCTGAAGGTGAGGGGAGTCTGAAGGGGGACCCTGAGTCTCCATTTAACAGACTGAGCCACAGCAATGCATGGCAGGACCAGCTAGTATGCCTATAATCCTTGTTTCTTCATGTCGCTGGGAGGGCAAACAGCCTGTCATGACCCCAGAGTCTAGCAGCAACCAAGATTCAGCATGAGAGACAGCAGAATCCCCAGCTATAAATCCAGATCAAGTTCAGGGGCTGAGCATCGAGTTTGGGAGGTCCCTGAGCTCAAGGCTGACAGGAGCCCATGGAGCAATCTCCTATACTGCCAGGCTTGTAGGGGCAGAGCCGGGATCACCTTTATCTGTTTGGTTGTTGACACTCTCAAATAACTTTGATAGGTCAGTGAGACAGGGCTCACCTTTGCTGAAGCCATGCTAGCTCAGCTTCAGCAAGGCTTGTTCTTCCCTAACACACACCTTCCTGTAAGCCTGGGGAACCCAATGCCTCCCAAGGCACCCGGTGGTACAGGGAACATACCAGGCTATGGGGCAGAGGAGGAGTGCCTGTCTTCAGGCCACAGGGGTTGGCCTTTTAGGACTCTAAAGTTATCCACAAGAGGGCAGACCCTGGGAAAGGCAATCTGCAAGCAGAGACTTTTCAAAGGCTCAGTTGGCTCTCTGCCTTCATTAGAGCAAGTTGCTCACTTGGAGCTATCCATGGTCCTGACCCTGGATCCCCATGGGAGCCGGAATCAGATCTGAACACAACACAGCCAGTGGTAACCCCAGACATTTTAGGTAGCAGTTAACGCTAATCCTGCTCAGAGTAGGCCCACCAAAATCAATGAAGCTAAGTTAGTCATGTCCATTAATTCCAATAGGTCTACTCTGAGTAGGACTAGAGTTGAATGTCACACTTTGCTTTGAAGCAGGTGCCCAAATGGTGCCCCAATAAAGTCTAATGGACCGTCTCAGGCATCCTTTTTTGTGCACATAATGTTGAGGTTGTATAACAATCAAGCACTATATGAATGTTGTAAATAATAATAATAATAATAAATTCTTGCTGCTACCTACCACTGACACCTGTCAGAAGGAAGTCACTTCACCCTCCCATAGCAGGCTCAATATTCTTTAAGTGTTTAAATCTATTGGGTATGGCTCATTTAAAAACGGTTTGCTTTTCCAGCCAAATATAGAGGAGTTAAAAATAAGGGGGGCACAATCTGCTATATATTATTTGAACACCACTTCAGATATCATAGCCAAATTTCATCTGTGATTCGATAGATGCCATCTTGATTCAGACTGATTTTTTCAAAACTGCACTGGCTTCAACTAAATTTCTCATGGTACTTCCTGAGATCAAGGAGCGGTCCCATTCCCCCCCCCCCCAGTTTGGAAACAATTGAATACCATTTTGGATCAATATTGTGGCTTGAACCTTTCACAAATGCACTGATTTTTAACCACTACTTTCAAAACTGATTTTGTTTCTTAGAATACCCAAGCAAAGCCAGGCAGCAATGAAAAACTGGACAGCTGTTTAAAATCCAGGGCATCGTTATGCATCTTCAAGTCGATGTTTGGCATCCCCAATGAAAGCAATGGGTGGTGCAAAACGTCAGCCAGTTAACGCAACTTGCTCCTCATTCCCCACTTCTGACACCATGTAGCGTTTCTGGGTCCAGTAACAGGTACCAAGCATGAGGAATAGTTTGTTCAGAGCTTTATTCAGAGGAGGCTCAAAGGCCCTCTGCTAAAACTCAAAACTAAAAGCCTAAGGAACTGCCCAGGTCATGTGACTCAGGGTATAACACTAAAGGAATATCAAATAAATGACAGACACGGTCTTTACAGATGGGTTTTTAAAAAAATAATGAAACATTTTCCATTTCAAAATCTGGGAACACACACACACACACACAATCTCCAATTGTTTTCCCACCCACCGGACCTCAAACACACAAAATCATACTCTAGCCAGCAACTGCAAGGAATAATATTTGCCTGGTGTATCGGATTTCCAGCTGACAAACATATAGCCATGGAAGAGGAAGTAAAGATCTAATTCCCTTTTTATGCTCCCCACCGTAGAACATTATTTTAAGCAGATGTTTATGACTTGGGCCATGAACTAGACCTTATGAACCATCTGGGTGTATCTGTTTTGTCTCAGGGAATGCCCCCTCCTCCCCGGACTCATGTTGTATCCCAACACATTTGAAGTATAAGGTAAGTATAACAATGGAACATTAACCATTCAGCCTCTCATCATCCACTGTAAGATGCTCTATGTCTTAGACAGATCAGGTCAGAGCCAGTGTGGTTTAGTGGTTAGAGTGTCAAACCACAGCCTGGGAGACCAAGGTTCAAATCCCCAGTCAGCCACAAAACTCACTAGGTGACCTTAGGGGGCCTGTCCCTGCCTCTCAGCCTAACCTACCTCATAGGGTTGTTGTGGGGATTAGGGAGAGAACCACTAATGTCACCTTGAGCTCCTTGTAGGAAAAGGCGGTCTATAAATGCAATGAATGAATGAATGAATGAATATTTCCTATCTGTGTCTTTCCATAGTGCCATTCTTCCCCGTTTCCACATAAATCTGGGATTGTGCATTTTTATCACAAAGCACCCTCCCAAAACTCTAACCACTACACCCCACTGGCTCTTTCAAACCCCTATTTCCCCATCCCTCTCCTCCGCTTCTATGAATCCTCTCTACTGTACTTCCACTTCTTCCAATCCCGTTTCCCAATTCCATCCCCTAACTCAAAATATCCACCCATTATACCTGTGGATTCCTGTGGAATGCATTCAGGAGACTCTTGAGAGTCCCGTGGACTGCAAGAAGATCAAACCTATCCATTCTGAAGGAAGGACAGATCCTGAAGCTGAGGCTCCAATACTTTGGCCACCTCATGAGAAGAGAAGACTCCCTGGAAAAGACCCTGATGTTGGGAAAGATGGAGGGCACAAGGAGAAGGGGACAACAGAGGACGAGATGGTTGGGCAGTGTTCTCGAAGCTACGAACATGAGTTTGACCAAACTGTGGGAGGCAGTGGAAGACAGGAGTGCCTGACGTGCTCTGGTCCAAGGGGTCACGAAGAGTCGGACACAACTAAACGACTAAACAACAACAAAGAGCAGATGTACAATGGCCTCAAGCACACTTGGAAAATACCCTTTCTTGTCCTTGCGTAGGGATAAATTTCTTTGCGTCTGGGAAGAGGAAGTGGGAGGCAGAGGTGGCCCTTTGCAGAATACAGGCAATCAGAATTCTGCTTGCAGGCTGTAAGCAAGGCTGTGCATGTCCTCATCCTGATATTGAGCACCCCTGATAGCATGTTCAAGGCGTAACCATTCTACATACAGTATTTCAAGGAATTGTGTTTCTCAAAGTTATGAGGAATGCGGCAAAACCCAAGACTCCATGGGTGTCATCCGAGATGTTTTTGGACTTATGTCATGGTTGGCGGGTGAGCTGGGCGATGACCCAAATGTTGAGGGCAGCAAAGCCAGGAGGGGCCGTTATGGCTAAGGTTACCTGCAGTTACTGTGGAAATCCTGACCAAGTTTCCATTGTGGATGCAGATAACCTTGTGGGACTGTGGATAAGAGATGGGAAAGCCTCTCCATTTCAGTCTCTCTCAGAGAAGAGCAACCAAAATGATTGAGGGAATGGCACAACTTCCCTCTGAGGAAAGGTTGCCGCGTTTGTGGAGAAATGGCGAGTGAGAGACAATGTGATAGAAATTCATTAAATTACGCTTGGCGTGGAGAGAGAAAGGGTTTTCTCCCTCTCTTGTGATGCTAGAACTTGTGGCCATCCAACGAAGCAGAATGTTGGAAGATTCAGAATAAAGGAGCTTCTTCACACAGTGCATAGTTGAAACTATGGAACTCACTGCCACTGGAGGCTGTGATGGGCACCAACGTGGAAGGGAGAGGGCTCTTGTGCTCGAATCCTGCTTGTGGGTTTCCCTCAAGGCATCTGCTTGGTCCCTGTGAGAACAGGATGCTGGGCAAGATAGGCCATTGGCCTGATCCAACAGGCTTTTATTGTGTTATTATGCTCTTAAAAGATGTAGGGTTGTAGCCAGCAGGTTCTCAAGCGTAGTCTTCTAAGGCTCCCTTCTAGATGTAGAGGTGGAGTTCATGCTCTACGCTATCGGGCATCTCTTGGCCCACCCAGGACTTTAATGAAGATGTTCCTTTGCTATCTGCCTGGGGCTGAAAAAAAGCAAAGGAGTCGATCGAGCCCCAGAAGGCCATAAAAAATATGTATTGAATTGATTTTGGCATGGTGGTTCCCATGGTGTGCTGGCTTGGAGCAGAACCTCCCCTGCATGCAACACACCAAATCTCGACACACACAGGATGCCAACAAACACTTCCAAGTCTGACCGCCGAACAAGGAAACATAACATGGAAATTACAGAAGAGCAAATTCTAAACAGACCTCTGGGAGCTTGCTCCAGTTTCCATCCCAAAAGCAATACATGTGAGAAGCACTTAGTAGCATATTATCCCAACGCAAATAGCTTGATTCAGCAAATTGTTGTAATGATGGCAATGGTTTCTGGGGGTCATCTGAGAGGGAATTAGATGCTATTTTGAAACCAATGACTTCTTTTTTAATATATATATATGTATCAAGTTAAAAATAAATGGCGCTTTTCTCTCTTTTTGCTCAGGTGCCTCTTCTCCTTATTTGATTATTCAGCACAATTGCATCTTAGAATCATAGAGTTGGAAGGGACCTCAAGGGTCATCTAGTCAAACCCCCTGCAACGCAGGGACATTTGCACTTCTTCACATGCAATTTTCCAACGTGTGTGCACATTAGTAGGAAGTGTATAGAAAAATGCATTTGTTCCTGAAAAAAACGTACGTACATTAATGCACAACATTGAGGAAACGTGCTTGCAAAAATGTGTCTATCAGGCAAGACTGCATGCAAAAAAGAAAGTGTATATTCAGAGAAATGGACACTAAAATTCTGGTGGATTTTCTCCATGGACCTTAAAAAAAACAACTGCAAACTGATACGGAAATGTGGTGCACTGAGCTCAAGATTGGAAAAAACGAGAAACCAAAATTGACAGATTTGTCTATCCCCAGGTGCAGATGTATCCTTGCACACAGCTGGGATGGCCATTCGAAAGTGACGTCCCTTCCCGAAGCAACTGGGATTGGAAAGTTATGGCTTCTTCCTTCTGAACCAGACAGAGGTCAAAGATTCCTTTCAAACACGCTGAGTCAACGTCAAGCGTTAACCTGGGGTTGATATACTGTCCAGACATCTGGGGTGATCCGCTGTCCGCATTCTCTTGTCTTGAAAGCATTAAGGAAAGGGGAAAACAGCAAAACTATAACCCTCCTCCCTATTCCGACTTGCACAAAGTCTGCATTCATTTCAGACACCTGGATCCAGGGCTCCGTATTCTGGAGACATGTCAAGAGCGCTCCAGAGGGGGGGGGGCAAGGGGATGGGAGGAAACCAGCAGGAAGAGGCAGCTGGATATTCTCTAAGTGCATTCAGTCTTTTGCTCCAGGATTTTGTGAAGCAGGGCCTGCCCAAGATATTTTGCCGCCTGAGGCAAAAGACAAGACCCTTATTCCATGCTCTAAAGCTGACCTGACTAGTCACAATGCATATTTTTTGTTTTGTTTGCAAAGAGCTACATATTGCGTGTTGCGCTGTGGGTTAAACCACAGAGCCTAGGGCTTGCCAATCAGAAGGTCGGCGGTTTGAATCCCCGCGACGGGGTGAGATCCCGTTGCTCGGTCGCAGCTCCTGCCAACCTAGCAGTTCGAAAGCACGCCAAAGGGCAAGTAGATAAATAGGTACCGCTCCAGTGGGAAGGTAAACGGCGTTTCCGTGCGCTGCTCTGGTTCGCCAGAAGCGGCTTTGTCATGCTGGCCACATGACCTGGAAGCTGTACACCGGCTCCCTCGGCCAATAATGCGAGATGAGCGCTGCTACCCCAGAGTCGGTCACGACTGGACCTAATGGTCAGGGGTCCCTTTACATATGCTCCTCTGGGTGTGATTCTTCTCCCCCTGAATGCAATTAGGCTGACATTTGCTTGGACAGTTTCATAGGAGCCAACTCTCAGGGGCTGAGGAGTCTTTGGACCCCCCCAATAAAATATTTGAGGGACCCTTGCAAAGATGATGCGTACACTATGCCATGTGATCTATTATGCAGGTCGGGGCTTACCTGGCCAACTCTGGGGGAGACTGGCCCCCTCAAAATCTTACTGGGGGGCCAGAAGGGCCATCGGGCCCTGGGAGCTGCCTCCTATTCAGGGGACACAGCCATGGCTTGCTCTTTGCAACATAACACACAGTTCTCTCTCCTTAGCATTCTGGTTCATAATGACTTCTCTGCATATAACACCATGCCAAACAGCAGAGAAACCACTTTTCATTTACCCAAAGCAGAGAGAATCAGATCCAGATGAGAGCATGATTACAGGCCAGCCAGGCTTCCATAAGTCCCACAGTCCTTCCAGCATATCCCAATAAAAGAGCTTTGATTTAGGGAGGAGGTAAGGCCCTCCAAACTGCAGGATCCAGGATTCATCTCCTTCCTGTAAAATATTGTTTGCTGAGGTGTGTCACAGCAGAGAGCTGAAAAGCCAACCCCATTAAATCAAGACTGTTAAACAATTCAGAGGCCGCGAGATGTAAACCTCAAAGTGGACAGAAGAAACAAACGCTGGTGAAAAAGAGTTATTTGAAGCGTAGGGAGGAATGGTTGTGGTTTTAGGTCTAGTTGGTTGACATTCATTAACCCATGGGAGGGATTCCCCCAAGAATGGTGCAAAAATAAGGTACCTGAAGATTGGAATTCATGGGAAGAATCATAGACTTCATAGAATTGTAGAGTTGGAAGAGACCCCAAGGGTCATCTAATCCAACCACCTCCAATGCAGGAATCTCAACCAAAGCATCCACGACAGATGGCCATCCAACCTCTGCTTAAAAACCTCCAAGGAAGGAGAGTCCACCGCCTCTTAAGGTAGTCCGTTCTACTGTCAGGACTGCAGTACCTCAAGGACAGCCTCTCCCCACATGAACTGACCTGGACCCTACGATCATCATGTGAGGCCCTTCTTCATGTGACTCCTCATGAGAGCCAGTGTGGTGTAGTGGTGAAGAGCGGTAGACTATAATCTGGGGGACCGGGTTCGCGTGTCCTCTTCTCCACATGCAGCTACAGGTACTGGGTGACCTTGGGCTAGTCACACTTCTCTGTGATAAAGTGGGATATAAAATCCAAACTCCTACTCCTCCTCTTCTTCTTTTTCTTCCTCCTCCTCAATCTCCATGAGAACATGCCTTTTCTGTGGTGGCTCCCCGCTTGTGGAATGCTCTCCCCAGCGAGAATCGCCTGGCTCCTTCGCTGCACATCTTTAGGCACCAGGCAAAAACATTCCTCTTCTCCCAGGCTTGTGGCTAATTAAATCACCTATGGCCTTTTAAAACTGCGCCCGGGGGGTTGTTTTCGTTTGTTTATTATGGTGTGTATTTTGGTGGTTTCACATTGCAAACCTTCCTGTGATCTTTGGATGAAGGGCGCCGTTGAAATTTAATTAATAATCATAATAAAGCAAGCAGGCGAGATTTGAGGACAGGAGCCCTCTCCCCTCCTGTGGTTTCCAGCAACTGGGGCTCAGAAGCATGGCTGTCTCCAGCTGTGGAGGCAGAGCAAAACCCCTGGCAAATTGGGGAGCAGGTGGAATGGCCAGTCCACCACATCAGATAGTTTGAGAAACACTGGATGCAGACAATAATGAGCTAGGTCAGGCATCCCCAAACTGCGGCCCTCCAGATGTTTTGGCCTACAACTCCCATGATCCCTATCTAACAGGACCAGTGGTTGGGGAAGATGGGAATTGTAGTCCAAAACATCTGGAGGGCCGAAGTCTGGGGATGCCTGAGCTAGGTGGACTAATGGTCTAACTCAGGCCATTTTCCTATGTCCCTGGGTTGAATTGCATTGCTCTGAGGGTGCTGGAAAAAGTTATACATTTGTGTTATTAAGAGCATGCCTGTTCTCTGGCTAGTGGCCAGAATGCCTTCTTCCACCTCTTTAAACAGAACAGCAACAATGAAAGCTCTGAACCATTAGCAAAAGAGTAACCTCCACCACCCCACACCCCGCCCCACACATCATTTTCTAATGTGGTTTTATGCATAGCAAGATTTGGAATTTTGGGGGAAAACATTTAAAAATATATCCCATGCCAAGAACATGTGCTAGCAATATGTTTGCAACGTTTCAACAGCAAAAATAAAAACAAAAACAGGCCGAAAAAGGACATGAGATCCGTGGGCACCCTCAGCCAGCGTGCTTGACCCACCTCAAGCATGAAGCAAGGAGGAAGCATTACGTCAAAGGGTTCCTGGGCCAAAAGTTCCATGTGCAACCACTTTGGTGAATGATGCCCATAAAAGAGCAAGAAAGGTCACACGAAAATGTCTTGTCACCTTTCTCCTTTACTGCTCTCAAGAACAACCCCACCACCACCACTCCATGACACAGCTACTGCATAAAATTCTCAGCTTTCTTTCTTTGTAAACCTACCTGTTTTATAGTTTTATAGTCAGTTGATCATTCGTACCTGTTTAAGTTGTCCAATTACATCTGCATATGTTGGCAATTCAGCAATGCTACTTAACCGGGGTGGGGGGGTGGGGCGCAGGGGACAATACTTGACACATGCCTGGAAACGATGCCTTATGAGGAACGGCTTAGGGAGCTGAGTATGTTTAGCCTGGAGAAGAGACGGTTAAGGGGTGATATGATAGCCATGTTCAAATATATAAAAGGATGTCATATAGAGGAGGGAGAAAGGTTGTTTTCTGCTGCTCCAGAGAAGCGGACACGGAGCAATGGATTCAAACTACAAGAAAGAAGATTCCACCTAAACATTAGGAAGAACTTCCTGACAGTAAGAGCTGTTTGGCAATGGAATTTGCTGCCAAGGAGTGTAGTAGAGTCTCCTTCTTTGGAGGTCTTTAAGAATGCTTTGATGATGTTTCCTGCTTGGCAGGGGGTGGGACTGGATGGCCCTTGTGGTCTCTTCCAACTCTATGATTCTATGAGTGGTACCTTGGTCTAGAACGTAATCCATTCCAGAAGTCCGTTTGACTTCCAAAAGTGTTCGAAAACCAAGGCGTGGCTTCTAGTTGGCTGCAGGAGCTTCCTGCACTCAATCGGAAGCCATGGAAGCCGCGTCGGACATCGAGTTCCAAAGAACATTTGAAAACCGGAACACTTACTTCAAGGTTTTCGGCGTTCAGGAGCCAAAACATACAAGTACCAAGGCATTTGAGAACCAAGCTACGACTCTACTTCCAAAGATGTGACCCTTTGTGGGAGTGAAGGGGGCACACCTCTTCTAAGACAGGAATATAACTTCTAAGAAAGTGCAGGTCATTTATGGTCTTGTAATTCTTTTTCTTTTTTTAAAGTATTTTTTATTGATTTTCAGGTAAGTTAGCAAAGGATTTAAAAAGCAGAAAAAGAAAGGAAACCTCAGAAATTGAGAAAAATTATCAAATATAATAGATAGAATGGACATCTGAAACACATCAAACTTTTTCACAGTCTGTGTAAAAGCTTATTACAGTCATACCTCGGTTTAAGTAAGCCTCAGTTTGAGTATTTTCAGTTTAAGTACTCCACGGACCGTCTGGAACGGATTAATCCACTTTCCATTACTTTCAATGGGAAAGTTCACTTCAGGTTAAGTACGCTTCAGGCTAAGTACGGACTTCCAGAACCAATTGTGTTTGTAAACTGAGGTACCACTGTAGTAGAGAAGTTAGCATTGACATCAGGGGAGATAGCAGGTGCCCCCTCCTCCCCCCCCCAAAAAAAGGTGAGAAAATGTTTTTGGAAGGGCAGGTCTTTGAGAAATTTTGGCTTAGTTATATATCTTCCTATACACATAAAAATGCAAGTCTATCATCACGCAGTCCACATTTGAACATCTGTAGCGCTACATCACAATCCTGGATTTTAAGGATGTCAGAAAGCAGCTCACAACAACAGCAAATATTTGAATGAAGCAGCGATGAGCTGTACAGATATTTTTTTGGGGGGAGGGCTCGGCAGAGCTGTGAGGGGATGAGTGGTTGGGTGAGTTGTAAAGGGTTGGCAAGATAGGGGAAGGGTTGGCAGGGGCTGGGAGAAGGTGGTGTTGGCCAGCTGTACAAGCAAGGGTGGCAGCCCCTACTATACAATCAGATTTATTGAAAATGAGTCCTCATTAAAAACCTAACCAACGAATGAACCGAACACTGCAGCCCCAGTTCTGTGTGTGAATCTGAGTAGCTCAGCAACACATGTCAAAGCTCTGAACCTGTTCACCTCGAGAAGAACAGGTTCACTGTCTACCCACCCAAAGCTATGGAGTGTCAGAAGCATGGAACAAAACGCCCTTTCCTCACACCTCTCCCACATCAGCAGAGCCATGGAACAGATACAACTTTGCTGATGTTTTTATTATTCTGGTTTGGCGATAAATTCGTGAGCTGCCAGAGAGGATCAGAAGGCGAAACACCCCATGAATCAGCCAGGGTGTAGCTAAAGGGGAAGTGGGCTTCCCCTCCTTGGCCACCGAGTTGACACAGGAACAGCATCTCGTCTCCAATGATCTCTGGCCAAGTTGACACTTCAGCTTGCACAAGAGTGCCTTTGTCCTTCCAGGTGCGGGAAGCGGGGGTAGGGGGAACAGTTCCCAAGCAAAGGACACACAGGCCGGTCATTTGCAGGTGAGTTAGGATGGAGCCACATAGAATCGCAACGGTCACAGGGTACCTGGAAGGTGATCTTCCCACTGTAGGTTCTGCAGTGCAGGATGTGACCAATGGTGTAGTGTTTCAGAGTGACGGGACGTTGAAGGCCCGTTAATATTTCTGCAGCAGGGTCTCAAAGGGGTGCCTGTCTCCAGAGTCCTGGAGTTGCCCCATGAGCATAACAAAGGAAGCATCGCTGCCAACTCTATAGGGCTGAGGTGTCTCCAGCCCCTACAACAGGCATCCCCAAACTTCGGCCCTCCAGATGTTTTGGACTACAATTCCTATCTTCCCCAACAACTGGTCCTGTTAGCTAGGGATCATGGGAGTTGTAGGCCAAAACATCTGGAGGGCCGCAGTTTGGGGATGCCTGCCCTACAATGGCTGTTGGGACGGGGCTGAACCACCCAATCTTGAGGGGGCAGAGGAGGCCAAGCATGGAGCCAGGTGGTCGGCCTCCTTCAGCCAGTGCTGTTCTTACGATGGAGTGACCAGGACTGTCTGGAGGGTCCCGGGGGAATTTCACTGTGGGGGTCCCACAAGGTCACCTAGAGTCGTGGCAAAAGAACTTCACGGCCCTGCCGTTGCACTGTCTCCCAATGGGTCACTGCCTCTGCTGCGGCTCCCAGTCCAGCCTCCGGGGCAGGGCAAGTAGCCACCTCACATCCCATCATGCCTCCATCATGCCTCCACCCTTCGCCAAGCTCACTTCCTCTGCAGGGCCAGCGAGCCAGGAGCTGAGCGCAATGCATGCCATGCGGTGGGGATTGGCCTCCTCTCGAGAGCCAGTGTGGTGTAGTGGTTAAGAGCGGTAGACTCATAATCTGGGGAACCGGGTTCGCGTCCCCGCTCCTCCACATGCAGCTGCTGGGTGACCTTGGGCTAGTCACACTTCTTTGAAGTCTCTCAGCCCCACACACCTCACAGAGTGTTTGTTGTGGGGGAGGAAGGGAAAGGAGAATGTTAGCTGCTTTGAGACTCCTTCGGGTAGTGATAAAGCGGGATATCAAATCCAAACTCCTCCTCCTCCCCCTCCTCCTCCTCTTCTTCTTCTTCTTCTTCTTCTTCTTCTTCTTCTTCTTCTTCTTCTTCTTCTTCTTCTTGCTATCGACCTCCCAATGCGACAGTCACGCACGTGTTGTGCGTCATCAGAAGCATGTGTCGCGCATCAAGCATGTAACAGCGCGCAGCACACACACACACACACTAATGTAGCTACTGAGAAGAAGTCTTCTCATCCTTTGTGCAGATTGGAGCCAAGCAGAGTATAAGGACGTGAACCAGCCACTGAGGATTGGCTTCCAGGGTCACTGGAACAAAGGCACACAGGAAGGCACACATTTTTCTGTTTTCCTATGCTCCAAAGCTAAGCAATTAAATGTGCTTGTGGGAGGGAGGGGGCATTGGTTTGCTATTCTTTTTCTTTTATTACATATTTTGTACTCTCATTTTGTATTTTTTCTGTTGTGAACTGCCCTGGGATCTTCAGGTGAAGGGCAGTGTACAAATTTTAATAATAATAATAATAATAATAATAATAATAATAATAATAATGGCAATAAATAATTTGGGAGCACTGAAAACACAAGAAGCCTCCGTTTCAAGAGAATGGCGTGCAACACATGGAGATCGGCCTTCATTGTTGAAACGCATTCCTAATTATTGTTGTTGTCATCACTACCGTATTGTATAATAATTTCATTTATTTATAATAATTTCATTTATTTATTTCACAACATTTATACACCGCTCAGTTGCAAAAAACAACAGCAACCCAACCCTCAAAGTGGTTTACAAAATAGAAAAAAAGAAAAAAAAATAGCACTAAGAGAAACAAGCTAAGCCTTTTAAAAAGTTGAATTAACAAGACTAAAAACAGATTAAAACTTGCGTCAGCTTTCTAAACATCTGGGTTTTTAACAGGTGCTGGAAAGGCCGCAGTGAAAGCACCTGCCTACTGTCCATCGGCAGGGAGTTCCAAAGTACATGTGCTGCCACACCGAAAAGTCACTTTCTTGCAAACACGGAATGGATATTACGTGGTACCTGTAAGAGTGCAAATTATAAGATTGTTGTCTAATCAGGGAAGGTGGCGTAATTTTGGGGGGTGCAGGGTGGCTGTCATGAAGGGACTCTGGACTTCTGGATTTAGCATGACACTACAGCATTCTTAAAGCTATGGTTTTCCGAGTAGTGATGTATGGAAGTGAGAGCAGGACCATCAAGAAGGCTGATCGCCGAAGAATTTATGCTTTTGAATTATGGTGCTGGAGGAGACTCTTGAGAGTCCCATGGACTGCAAGAAGATCAAACCTATCCATTCTGAAGGAAATCAGCCCTGAGTGCTCACTGGAAGGACAGATCCTGAAGCTGAGGCTCCAATACTTTGGCCACCTCATGAGAAGAGAAGACTCCCTGGAAAAGACCCTGATGTTGGGAAAGATGGAGGGCACAAGGAGAAGGGGACGACAGAGGACGAGATGGTTGGACAGTGTTCTCGAAGCTACAAACATGAGTTTGACCAAACTGCGGGAGGCAGTGGAAGACAGGAGTGCCTGGCGTGCTCTGGTCCATGGGGTCACAAAGAGTCGGACACGACTAAACGACAACACCACCAACAACAGCATTCTTGACAAATGGCACATCTTGTCCCTCCTTAAACACCTCCGGTGAGGCAGCAGCCAGACCAACTCACAAACAGAAATTTCTCCAAACTTTGGCTGGGAAAGATAAAAAGATGGGAACTCTGTCTGAGCCTGGTTGTAGGATGAGTAAATTCCCTCTTTGTATCCAAGTGAAACATGTCCCTGCCCACCGTTTTATTTGCCATTTGACGGAGGGCAAATTGCCCTGTCCTGCAAACTGAGGATCATCCTCACATATTTCCACAGCTGCTGCTGAGTTTCTGATATCACAGGGAGCCAAGAGAGTTGCTTTGGGAGCGGGGAAGGGGGTCGCAATTGCCTGTGTCCTGAGTCACGCAGCAGTTGCTATGGCACTGCAAGTATTTTTCTGTTTTCCTATGTCTATTTAATCTACCGTTAGTAACGATGATTAAACCACACGTTGAATTACTCCCAGGGAGGGCTTAAATTACCAAAGAGGCGCTCTGGAGAATTTAATGAAGCTTTACACTATAAAAAGACGAGAGAGAGAGAGAGAGAGAGAGAGAGAGAGAGAGAGAGAGAGAGAGAGAGAGAGAGAGCAGAATTTGCATTTTAAGGAACAGGCCTGTTGCCCATTCAAAATGCAATTCTAGGCTTCAAATACCTGAAGGGCTGCAAAAATGGAAGTACGGAGCAAGCTTGCTTTCTGCTGCTCCAGAGGGGAGGACTCGAACCAATGGATTCAAACTACTAAAAAAGGAGATTCTGGCTAAACATCAGGAAGAACTTTCTGACAGGAAGAGCTGTTCAACAGCAGAACGGACTCCCTCAGGAGGTGGTGGACTCTCCTTCCGTGGAGGTTTTCAAGCAGAGGTTAGATGGCAGTGTGTATGGAGGTCCTGGGCTGCCCAGACTACAAGACCCCCCTCTCGGCCTCGCGGATGTCGTCCAAAGGAAGGCAGAGCAATACATTTGGCAGCAGCTTGGCTGCAGGAGTTGCCCGAAGGAGGCATACAAGGCACCTTCACCGTCTTAGGGATTCCACTCCAGATTTGTATAGGGTTTACTCCTCAGCCTTTTCTTCTCTTGAAGATATCCTGCAAGGCAGTGGAGGTTTAGGATTAGAGTTTTCCTTCTCTTGTATTGTATTGTATTGTATTGTATTGTATTGTATTGTATTGTATTGCATTGCATTGCATTGCATTGCATTATATTATTTATAAATTAATTCTATTAAGTGTTAACTACTTCCTTAGTCTGTTTTTCTGCTGCTGTGTAATATGGTGAAGACCATCAAGACCAGGCACCCCCAAACTGTGGCCCTCCAGATGTTTTGGCCTACAACTCCCATGATCCCTAGCTAACAGGACCAGTGGTCAGGGATGATGGGAATTGTAGTCCAAAACATCTGGAGGGCTGAAGTTTGGGGGTGCCTGATCAAGACTACTGTATTAGTTTCCGCAGGTGGGGAGCAGTTGCCTATTTGCTGTTGAATTTTAAATTTGCAAGGGCAGAATTGTTGTTGTTTAGTCGTTTAGTCATGTCCGACTCTTTGTGACCCCATGGACCAGAGCACGCCAGGCACTCCTGTCTTCCACTGCCTCCTGCAGTTTGGTCAGACTCATGTTGGTTTATTCGAGAACACTGTCCAACCATCTCGTCCTCTGTCGTCCCCTTCTCCTTGTGCCCTCCATCTTTCCCAACATCAGGATCTTTTCCAGAGAGTCTTCTCTTCTCATGAGGTAGCCAAAGTATTGGGGCCTCAGCTTCAGGATCTGTCCTTCCAGTGAGCACTCAGGGCTGATTTCATTCAGAATGGATAGGTTTGATCTTCTTGCAGTCCATGGGACTCTCAAGAGTCTCCTCCAGCACCGGGGCAGAATTAAGTTACTGTAAAGCAAGCGTACCTCTTGCTTTTACTGAACAAGCGCATTCCTCTATGTGAATAGGTTTCCTTATTTACTACAGAATATAAAAATAAATATTTTGAAATTTAAAAAAAAGACATGCAGTTCCATAGTTTGGGTGCTGCTGCACTAAAGGGTGGTTGTTGTAGCTGCACAAAAGCAAAATAGGCTTTACTGCTGTAACAGAAGCACAGAGGTCCTGTAGAAAGACATTGCTGTGCTCAATATGTAACAAGCCATCCATTTTAATCAAAAAGGAAGGATAGCAATTGCCAGCTACCTTTCACTTTCTGCCCCCGCCAACCTATTTTTACCACCGCGCAGTCAAATGGAAATAAAAGGTATTACTCGGATTTCACTCTCTGCTGCGTTTTGGCACCGACACCAGCTGCCAATAGGTTACATACCAAAAAGCTAAACATTAATGTTTAAGCCAATTAACTCAACCCCATCACAAGGTGCCTGGGCATATAGACAGTCATAGGGTCCATGAGCACAGCTAATGATGTCTGATGGAAGAGCAAAGCCAGTGGGGAAGTTATAGCTTGCTGGGTAGAGAACATGCCCCATGTGCAAAAAAAAAAGGGGGGGTCCCAGGTTCAATCCCCAGCATCTCCAGTTGCATTGCAGCCCGAGAGACCTTGGAGAGCAACCGCTGGTCAGAGGCAAAGGCGTGAGACCATCACCTTGCTTTTTCCCAATACTATGGCCAGCCCTGTGGCTGCAGCCTGTCTCGCCAGAGTGGTGCATGCTCTGGTTATCTCCCGCTTGGACTACTGCAATGCGCTCTATGTGGGGCTACCTTTGAAGGTGACCCAGAAACTGCAACTAATCCAGAATGCGGCAGCTAGACTGGTGACTGGGAGCGGCCGCCGAGACCACATAACACCGGTCCTGAAAGACCTACATTGGCTCGCAGTATGTTTCCAGGCACAATTCAGAGTGTTGGTGCTAACCTTTAAAGCCCTAAACGGCCTCGGCCCAGTATACCTGAAGGAGCGTCTCCACCCCTATCGTTCTGCCTGGACACTGAGGTCCAGCTCTGAGGACCTTCTGGCGGTTCCCTCACTGCAAGAAGTAATGTTACAGGGAACCAGGCAGAGGGCCTTCTCGGTAGTGGCGCCCGCCCTGTGGAACGCCCTCCCATCAGATGTCAAGGAAATAAACCACTATCTGACTTTTAGAAGACATCTGAAGGCACTCCTGTTTAGGGAAGTTTTTAATGTTTGATAAGCGGGGTCCAAATTATTATTATTATTATTATTATTATTATTATTATTATTATTATTTGGAAGGCACCAGAGTGGGGAAGTCTGGCAGGGGACTGGAGGAACTGCCCATTGACAACTCTGGGCAGGAGCCCAGTGGGTTGGAATGGGCTGTGTTGGGGCACTGGGGGAGGAAGGTGTTGCAGGAGAGAGAGGAGTCCGATCTCAAGGTAGGTCCCAGTGGCACAGACTCCCAGCACACTGCTCCAGATCCTCCTCTTGTCACCCAGAGGTGCTGCACCCACGTTCCCACCTCTTTTTTTGTGCCAGCTTCACCTCCAATCTTGGTACCCCCTGCCAGAGCCTGCCCCAGCCCATCCTCTCAAATTCACAGGGAAAGAATCCTGGACAGGTGGCCTTCCAAACACCTCCAACTCAAGAGTCTTCTGAGGTGGCCTGTTCCACTGTCGAGCAGCTGCAAACCATCTGAAAGGTTCAGTCAAAATCTCCTTTATTGTCATTTGAATTAGCTCAGGTGGTTACAGCGTGGTGCTGATAGGGCCAAGGGCTTGATCCCTGTATGGGTGCATAGCTCCTGCATGGTAGATTGTCACGGTCCGGGCTGCTTACGATTGAAGTCCCAACAAGGAGCGTCGGGACCGGGGGCAAGATGGTAGGCACGAACCTCTGGAGAGCAGAGGTCCAAGGGTCAAGAAGCACAAGGGAAGAAGTCACAGTCCGAAGGTCGAAGCACAAAGTCACAGTCCGAGGGTCTAAGCACAAAGTCACAGTCCGAGGGTCAAGGCACGAAGTTACGGTCAAAAGGTAAGGAGGCACACGGCGAAGCAGAGAGTGCGTTGCTGTGGCAAAGAGCTGAGGGGAAATGCTGGACCGTGACAGTTTGCTGTGGCCTCACCTGTGCGGCCGCGCCCTACCTCTCCAGAACAAGCCGAAGAGGATCCCAATCCTGCAAAGCCCTGCTGGTCCCAGGGCCCGGCTCCTGCACAAACTCCTGACATAGATGATCCGTGGGGTCCCTTCCAACTCTATGATTCTATCAAGCCATTGGTCCAGGTTCTGCAATCTGGAGCAGCTGAGAAGCTTCCTTGCTCCATCTTCCATGCGGCAGCCCTTCAGATATTTGAAGCTGGCTCTCATTCCACCTCTCACTCTTCTCTTCTCTAGGTTGAACAAACCCAGCTCCCTCAACTGTTCCTTAGAAAGCTTGGTTTCCAGACCCTTGATCGTTTTGGCTGTCCCCGAACATATTTTTATTTTATTGTCAGAAACGACCATCAAGCACCGCCTGCCCAAGACGTCAAAGGTAAATAGAAGCCACAATCAATTCCTCACAAAACAATAAACAAGAAATTAAACCACCCTGTGATCTAATTATGTGACTCAGCCTCCCATTTTATACACACAAGCTCCCCTCCGCAAAAGGAAACATTTCCATTTCTTCAGAAGAACTGGTGCCAGAGCCTTTAACCGAGGTTGTGTGCACACTGTTTATCTTTTGACATGACACCTTCAATTCAATTAGGCTCAGAGATTAACTCACTTCTAAACTATTAAGCCAAGTAACAAACCGGTGCCAGGGCAATGCGTCACACCGGTCTCCTAGTTTTGAGGCTCTAAATCCTTTTAATTGCCTGGCAAAGTTTTGCACACTCAATGGCAGATGATGGGAAACAATTTTGGCGTGCGTGGCAAAGGTCTTATGTCTGAGGTTCAAACTATACATTACACAGTACGGTGTGATTCATTCTTCTGTTTGCTTTCTAGCTATATTACACTTACACACACACACACACCCCAAAACAGACACAGGCAGGCAGCATCTGAGTAAACTAGCAAGCAGAGGCCAGCAGGGCTGGGGGAAGGGGCAGCTCTGCCATTCTAACCAACAACCCCACCACCAATGCCTTGCACATAGAAAGTTGGGATTGCACCCTAAAATTATTTCTGAGGGGCCATCAAAGCCCACTGCCAGCCAGTGTAAGCAGTACTGAACTAGGTGGGCCAACTGTATGACATTTTGTAAGGCAGTTTCCTCTGTTCCTGTCTTCTTACCTTAGCATGAGGTTGCTAGGGTTCCCCCTCACCTTTTTAATTTTTTTTTAAAAATGCTACATCTTAAGGGGGGGAGATGGCTGCTCCTGATTTGAACGGGGTGTGTTTGTGTGCTTTTACATGGCACCCCCAATCCCCATAAAATGATGGAGAAAGCATGGGCACTGTGTGTGTGTATGTGCGTTTAGGAAAGTGGTTTGTCTGTCCATCTGTTCTCTATGCATTCGGATGACTCTTGGGATATCATCGCTTAATTTGGCGTGACAGTGCCTGGCTTTCTTCTATGTTTGCAGACCATCAGCCGCTCTTTGGAATCAAGATGGTGGACGAAAGCATTCATCACTGTACAGTGGTACCTTGAGTTACATACGCTTCAGGTTACAGACTCCGCTAACCCAGAAATAGTACCTCGGGTTAAGAACTTTGCTTCAGGATGAGAACAGAAATCACGCAGCGGTGGTAGGCCCCATTAGCTAAAGTGGTACCTCAGGTTAAGAACAGTTTCAGGCTAAGAATGGACCTCCAGAACGAATTAACTTCTTAACCCGAGGTACTATACTGCACTTGTTTCTTAGTTTTCCCAAGCAACGCCAGAATCTCTCTCTCTCTCTCTCTCTCTCTCTCTCTCTCTCTCTCTCTCTCTTGTATACAGACACACATGTCTTCATAGTTAACTTAGCAACGAAAAGTCTCTGTGGCTTCTTTAGTTGGCAAATTCTCCAAAACGCTCGCCAGATGAACATGCACTGATTGAGCAGAAGCCTTTTATGTCAAGGATATAGCGCCGTTATCTGCCTCAACTAAAAAAAACCAAAAAACCAACCCCCAAACCCTGTACTGTATATCCTTCCTTCAGACAGGGCCTGTTCGCCAGAGACATCTGAACACAAGGAAAAAATAAATATAACATTATGTCAAACCTAATAATTCACTCGTCTGGGTTTATCCAGCCTAACTGAGTCAGCAGTTTATTTGATTAGGGCTATTCCCAGATGTCTAACATCATAGTAACCGTTAGCAACCAGTTCACGAACTCCATTGAGAGATCAAATGCAAAAAGTTTCGGGTTGTCGGCTGAAGTTGCGACTTTAAAGAGGAGGAAGAGGGGGAGTGGGTAGGGCTGAGGCTTTAAACTCTTATTAACAAATATAAAAAGCCGCAAAATTGGGGTGGAGGGGGTTGCTTAACATCCAACCCTGTTTTCCCATCAGTTCTTTTCTTCCTGCCTGCCCCTCGGTACTCCCCAATGGCTTGAACCCACACCCAGCAGGTGGAGAAGGAAGAGTAACAGCGTGAGGTAAATTAAGTTGCATTATTCAGCTCCCTTCAAGATGAAAAGGCAGGGGAAGCAAAAGGAATAAAGGTTGTACAAATCGGGAGGAAGAGGCGAGACAGCTATAAATCTGTCAGATGTTTCTAGAACAGAATCAGTAACCTGTTGGGCCCCTTCACATCATACATTTATATTTTTTCTTTAAAATGGGGAGAGGGAGGTAGACAGTGTAGTGCCTTCCAGATGTTGTTGAACTATTTATTTATTAAATTCACATCCTATCTTTTTTTCTCTCCAAGGAACTCAAGATGGGCATACATGGTTCTCCCTCTCCTCACTGAATTCCCACCTCAACCCTGCGAGGTCGGTTAAACTGAGAGGAAGCAACTGGCCCAGGGTCACACAAAGTGAACTTCATGGCTTAGTGGGGATTTGAACCCTGGTCTCCGAAGTTCTAGTCCAACACTCTAACCACTACACCACACTGGCTCTCTCCCTCCATGTGTGGCAGCCAACACAGGCAATGGTCAGGACCGATGACTGAATGGCAGGCAGGCAGGCAGGCAAGCAGCGCAGGTGGCAGGCAGCCCAGGCAAGATGTTTAATGATGGAGAGAAGGTACTATAGAAAGCAGTTTGCCAAAGTGCTCTCAAAAGATCCTACCAACCTCCTTTAAAGGGGGAAGAAGCTTGGAGACAAATGTATGGGTGGCTCCACTGCTGAACAGGACACCTTCATCTGCCCAGCTGCAACAAAACATATCTCTCCCGTTTCGGTCTCTAAAGTCTATGCAGGCACTGCAACCTTGTTTGACCTCAGCCCCAAAGGCACACTCCTCCATTGTCTCCCAAGACAGACGGCTGCCAACTACTTAAGTTGACAGCATACCTTAACGGCATACCTGATCCTTCACAGGAGTCCAACCATGTCCAGCTATGTTGTTCAGGTGGATGTCCGTACTTTGCTAGACCCAGAGAAACTAGCAGGTATTTCCAGAGTTATCTGACATCTCTTAAAACAGGCATCCCCAAACTGCGGCCCTCCAGATGTTTTGGCCTACAACTCCCATGATCCCTAGCTAACAGGACCAGTGGTTGGGGAAGATGGGAATTGTAGTCCAAAACATCTGGAGGGCCGAAGTTTGGGGGTGCCTGTCTTAAAATCAGGATACACCACTAAACTAGGTGCAGGCTGTCTAAGCTATTGGTGACATGTGTTGTTGACTGAGGGAACATCGTCTGACTCTCAGTTATGAAACGAAGTGTTGAAGCTACCGTGCTGGTTAACTGACAGGTACAAATTCATAATTCTTTGGGGTGCCTTATGTTCTCTGCCGCAACTGGGGATGGGCAGAATTGGATTCAGTTTGCATTTGAAGGGAACTCTAAAAACCTGCAGTTTCCAAAACCATATTAAAACCGAAGCACAGCCATCCTTTAATGGTTATTCTTGTCTGAATTATGTGGTACGTTTCTCCAACCAAACAATGTTTGCAGAAATGCATATATTAGGGGAAAGCTTGCAAATTAATTAATACGTATGGGAAAATAACATGCACAACTGTGTTATGTTAGGAGATACTGCTTGAAGAAAGCATGTACATTCGTCAAAACTGCATACAAAAATGTGTTTATTAGGATAAATTCAATGCTGGAAATTTTCCATGAGGATTTTTTAAAATGCAAATGGTTGCAGAGATATGGAGACCTGAATTTAAGACTGGAAAAAGGAGAAATGGAGAGGATTAAACTGACCAATCCTTCCATCCCCACCCTCCATCTGACTTCATTTCCCCAACTTTGGCAACCTCCCCCAACATAATGCCCAGTCCATTTGTTTTGGACTACAATGCCCATCAGCCACTGCTTGCATAGCTGTGGATTATGGGAGTTGTAGTCCAGAACATATGGAGGGTACAATGTTGTGGAAGGCTGTCCTAGAAACAGAATCAATTTGGGGGAGGGGGGTGAGGAGTGAAGTTGAATATACAGAATTCTTGTCTGTAACAGCAATGCAGTTGTTTTAGATTAACGTATAAATAGACATTAGTGTAATACATCTGTTGTTAATCCACGTCTTGGTGGAAGAAGGATGCCAACACTTCATTTATTAGACCCGTCGATCCTATAACATCCTTCCCTGTGTTCCTTTTGTCTTTTTCTCAGAGAGTATAATAGGTTCCAGGATGTCTTTTATTTCACTATATAGACCGTGTTTCCTCCTGTCGAACAAGAGCAAGACATAATGGATTCCAGGATGTAATTTATGCGGGTTTTTTGGAATCGGACACTACGCCATTAATTCTGAAACTTTCTGACAGTGAGCTGATTCTCTTGCGCTACCCTTACTTGTTAGCTGTTAAGCACCAGGGAGGTTGCGAGGGGAAAATTAGGAGAGGGGGAAGCAATCAAGTCTAAGATTGTAGTCCAAGACATTTTGCCTGCCTGTCACCCATTTCAAGTCTTCCTGGGAAAGGGTGGTTAAGAAAACCACTTCCCCTCTTAAGCAGCAAAATCTTAAGAAGAGCTCTAATATGGCCCCATCTGCACTATAGATTTAAAGCACACCACGTTAAGCAATTGTGGCTTCTCCTAATCCTGGGAACTATGATTTGTAAAGGGTGCTGAGTTTTGTTAGGAGACCCCTATTTCCCTCACTGAGCCATGATGGCTATGCTCTGCCTCCACTGTCAGAGGCAGTACATCTCTGAATGCCAGTTGCTAGGAACCATAAGCGTCAATCAGACAAAGAAAGTTAGAAAGCAAAATGTGGAGGCAAAATTCTAAGGGCTATTAGGCAGCTATGATGGGAAACGGGATGCTAGTGTGATGGACCTTTGCTCAGATTTAGGAACCATCTGCATTATACATTTAAAGCAGTGTAATGCCCCTTCAAGCAGTCATGGCGTCCCTCAAAGAATCCTGGAACCTGTAGGCACTGAGAATTGTTAGGAGACCCCATTCCTCTCACAAAGCTATAATTCTCAGAGTTTCCTGGGAAGAAAAATTGGTTGTTAAACCATGCTGGGAATTTTAGAATTTTAGTTTTTAGAAAGTAGACCTCATAGAGGGTGTAAATAGATATATAAAACTCAAATTAAATCTCAGTGTGAGTGAGTCTACACATCTTTATTACACATAAAGGCAAATGTGTGTGCATGAACACAAGGTGCACAGCTTGCCATTTTTGTGTGTTTACTGTACAGTCATACCTCAGTTTAAGTACGCCTCGGTTTGAGTATTTTCAGTTTAAGTACTCCGTAGACCCGTCTGAAATGGATTAATCCACTTTCCATTACTTTCAATGGGAAAGTTCGCTTCAGGTTAAGTTCGCTTCAGGTTAAGTTCGCTTCAGGTTAAGTACAGACTTCCGGAACCAATTGTGTTTGTAAACCGAGGTACCACTGTATATATTGCAGCTGGTGAGACATATTTTGTACTGAAATTAAATGTTAGAGTGGGCAAGTCCACATATATTTAGTGTGAAAATGCACATACTTGAACCCTAAGGCACCACAACTGCTGATGTATCTATCTATCTATCTACAGGTGAAACTCGGAAAATTAGAATATCGTCGAAAACTGCATTTATTTCAGTAAGGCAACTTAAAAGGTGAAACCAATACAGTGGTACCTCTACTTACGAATTTAATGTGTTCCGAACACACATTTGCAAGTCGAATTTTTTTTTAAGTCGAATCCCATAGGAATGCATTGGAAGAAAAAAATCGTAAGTAGAAGCAACCCTATCTAAAAATTCGTAAGTAGAAAAAATCCTATCTAAACAGCATCCAAGATGGCGGACAGAGCTCCATTCGTAAGTAGAAACATTCGTAAGTAGAGTTATTCGTAAGTAGAGGTACCACTATACTGTATATGAGATAGATGCATGACATGCAAAGCAAGATATGTCAAGCCTTTATTTGTTGTAATTGTAATTATTTGTCGTTAGGCGGGTCAATTATAAATGGAATGTAATTAATGAAATGTAATAGCGATGTTTATCTTTGTTTATCTTTGTAATATTGTAACTATTTGTTTTATTACTGTGGAATTTCTAAAAGAAAGCATTTGTAAACATTAAAAGAAAAAGAAAAAATAATAAGTTGCATTACTGAAATAAATGCACTTTTCGGCGATATTCTAATTTTCCGGGTTTCACCTGTATCTATCTATCTATCATCTACCAACACTGCAGCTGGGGATTTTTGTTTTGTTTTGTTACTGTTGATAACCTATTTCAGGGCAGCCATGCTTTTCTAAAATACTGTCATTTACATGCCCAAAGAGCTTGCCACAGAGATAAATGGGTGGGTGTTTCCCCACCTTACTTGGCTGGCTGGAGGATGGAAACCAACAGGCCAAGCAGGGGTGAGTATTGCTAGATGCTAGAAGCTGGGGACAAAGAGACGTGTCTTGCTCTGTGCTGAAATCAAGAGCTGTGGTTTGCGGCTTCCCTGGAAACCCAGTGGGGAAGCAAGACCTGTTGGCATAGCTGCCAAGTCTCCCATTTTTCGCGGGAAACCCCTGTATTTTGTTACTGTTTCCCGCTGTTATCCCGAATTGATTATATCCCGTAAATATCCCGTAAAGCTCCTGCCGGCGGCCATGTCCCGGCTCCCTGCGTCTGGGCATGCGTAGAAGCAACTTCCGGCGCCGCACTGTCCGTGTCTGGGCACCGGAAATCGGGCAGTGCCATCACCGGAAGTCGCTCCTACGCATGTCTGGACATGCGTAGAAGTGACTTCCGCCACCCCGCTGCCGCGTAGAAGCGACATCCGGTGCCGCGCCGCCGCTGATCCCGGATTTTTCAATCCGGGAGTTGGAGGGTATGCCTGTTGGGGTGTTAATGCTGTGAGCACCTCTATCTTATACTGAGGTTGTATATATGGGTAAACAAAACCATGGGCACCATAAGGACACCATAGTCTTCACTGTTTTTTATTCCAAGGAAACCCTTCAACTGAAGGCTACGGGGCAAAACTTGTAGCTTTCCAGCGTTGGAGAAATGCCTCAACTCTTTGCTCTGTTCAGTTGCCTTATTCTGTGCCTTCTTCCAACACCTTTTGGGGATGGGGCAAACACAGCAAATTGGCAGAATCCCCTGAACAGAGCATTCCAAGGCAAATAGTCCATCTCTATTCCCCAAATGCCCTTTAGAGTCTCTGACAAGAGTTAACGAATCAGGCTTTAGAAACAACCAGCGCTTATTTTGCATCTGGAAACAGAAGCATTAGTCCCTAAAGCACAAAAGCTCTAAAAATTAAAAAAATATAAACACAGAGGGAAAAGGTATTAAATTCCTTCTTGGGGGCCACTGGTGCCTCCTGCAATGCAATCTCCTTCACCCTCTCCTTTCCTCGGAGTTCTCCTAGAAATATATCAGCAGACAGCTAAAAATGTGATGTAGGAAACTGGAGGATGAACTGTGGTGGTAGAGCTGACTAGGTCCCTTTTGCAGCAAGTGCATTTAAGATGGCAATAATGATAACTATTGTAATACTAATAATACCGAAATAAGAGTGCCAATGAAAGCAGGGTGCTGTTGTTCCTTGGGGATCTAAATTGTTTAGGGCAGTGTTTCTCAAGGTGGGTGGTACCATCCCGGGGGAGGGGGGGCAGCAGGGAGACGCTGGATCTGAAAATGAAGATCAGACTTTGGAAAGCTGGTATCACTGGATCAAGTTCACAGATTTTGTTGAAATAATTAAACTAAAGAGTTCTAACTGGATTTCGAATAAATGTGCAATTGTTGTCGTTTTGGATTTTATTGTGTTATTATCTTCCTTAGTGGATTATGCAGTGGGTGATGCTTTTTATAGGGTAGGGTGGGGGCACTGGGGGTGAGTTAATGAAACCAAAGGGGTGGTCCGTCCCCCCCCCAAAGGGAAGCGCTGGCAGAGGACTGTCTTCTGAAATGGCCATTTCCTTCTGGCTTATAGAAGATTCAGCCCACCTTCATATACACAGGTGTCCCATGCCCCCACCCCACCCCAAAACTCTGTACTCACAGGAAATGAGACAGGGTTCTTTCGGCAGGGAGGAGGGAAAAAACAGAGGAAGAACTCTCCAATTTCACAAAGTCAACCCTCATTGTCAAACCAAGAGGCAGCTGAGAATTCTCCTAGTCCAAAGGTACGGCATGGCGTTCGAGAGACGACACACAAGAGAAACACAAAAATATCTCGTTAACTTTTTTTTTACAATTCTAACCACTGAACAAGCTACTCCCCTCCCCTTCTCTCTCAATAATTTATACCTGAATGGCTCGTCTAGACATGACATCATTTTAAGGTATGCCTGGTGTTCTGTGGTCCGTTTACAATAACCAGGATGTATAATTGCCTTCGTTCAGGTCAGCAAAAGGGGCGATTAGTGGGCTGGGAAGCGGAGGGGGGGGCAGTGGCGGTGGTGGTGGTGGAGGAGGAATATCACAAAGGCCTTTCTCTCCACAGCTGTTCTGGAGAGCACTTTTTATAGCCTGTTATTTTCTGCCAAGGAGACGGAGCCCTAACAATGCTCTCAAATCTACACCGAACCTCTATCCCTTGCAGGGAAGCAAAAGGGAGAGTGCAGGAGAACAACACATACCGCAGATAATCTCCGATTTGCAAATGGTTTCGGTGTGAACAGTTCCTATTAAAGCCACAAAGGAAAACCAGCTGTGGATGGCGGCCAGGATCTACTCGGCATGGGTGAAGGCTGAAAGGCAAGAGACCCTTGATTCCTTTGCAAAACAGCTGCTGTGGGACTTGAGCGAAAGGCTCCCTATTAAATGGACAACCCTCTTATAAAGGACAACTGCTATAAAAGTTCAATCACATCTTGCGCGTGGGTTCGGTTCCAAAGGATTCCACATACTGTACAGTCGTACCTTGTTTTTTGAACAGCCTAGTTCCCAAACGTTTTGGCTCCTGAACGAATGAAACCTGGAAGTGACTGTTCCGGTTTTCGAATGTTCTTTCGGAAGCCAAACACCCGATGGGGCTTCCTGCGGCCAATCAGAAGCCATGCTTTGGTTTCCGAACATTTTGGAAGTCGAATGGACTTCGGGAACAGATTCTGCTCGACTTCCAAGGTACGATTGTATACGCAAAAATGCATTTGCTCAGTGCTATTTTTCTAGATTATGGTGCTGGAGGAGACTCTTGAGAGTCCCATGGACTGCAAGAAGATCAAACCTATCCATTCTGAAGGAAATCAGCCCTGAGTGCTCACTGGAAGGACAGATCGTGAAGCTGAGGCTCCAATACTTTGGCCACCTCATGAGAAGAGAAGACTCCCTGAAAAAGACCCTGATGTTGGGAAAGATTGAGGGCACAAGGAGAAGGGGACAACAGAGGATGAGATGGTTGGACAGTGTTCTCGAAGCTACGAACATGAGTTTGACCAAACTGCGGGAGGCAGTGCAAGACAGGAGTGCCTGGCGTGCTCTGGTCCATGGGGTCACGAAGAGTCGGACACGACTAAACGACTAAACAACAACAATTTTTCTAGAAAAAGAGAGGCCGGAACTCACCTTCAACGCCTCCCTTGTTCTCTTTTATTTGCAACTAGCTGGCCCTGCCACGTGTTGCTGTGGCTTATCCCTGTGGCTGCCCCCACCCTGTGACGATCCATGATGCGTTGCTGTGCCTGACTCAGGTTCCTTGTTTCCTAGGAAAGGGGGAGGATGTGTACATTCCCCCCGGACTATATCCCGCCCCCCGTTGTGTCTCATCCCTGTGATTCCTCCCATCCTGTCCCGACCCATGAGATATCCCGTGTCCCCCTCCCGTGTCCCCCCAGGACTATGTGTTTTTTCCACCCCCCACCCCTGTTGTTGTGTCTCATCCCTGTGATTACTCCCATCCTGTAGCAACCCATGAGGTATTTCCTCCCTCCTCCCTCCTCCCCCCACCCCCGGGTCATTGAAAATAAAAGAGTTATTGCAAATAAAAGAGAACAACGCCCACCTGAGAGGTGCCGGAACTGAGTTCCAGTGAATTCTGGCTGGGGGGAACCTTGGATATACTCAAACCCTTGGAGTCAACCCTGCACAAACATCTCAAGGCTTCTGGAGGCGGCATGCAGATTTTTTCTTGCCCCAACCTCCCCACCCTCAGCAAGGCAGAGAGCTTAAAGTCTCTTTCTCTGCTGTGCTTTCCCAGCACAGGAAAAAAACAAAAAACTTTTGAATTCTTTGCCTTGCTTGCATTCAAGTTGCAGGATTTCAACCAGTGGCCTCCAAACTCATATGGTTGAATGCTAAATGCGTGTACGATGCATCCATACTGTATCTAATTTGTGCCCATTGCTACCTTTGAAGGATTTCAAACTTTTAAAAATTGAGTCGTACCAGCTGATAGCCTTCCAGGTTCAGCTCCTAACCTCAGAGGGTTTGCCGAAGTTAAATCTCCGGCGCAAACTACGTGCTACAGGAAACATGTGTACATGCGTGAGATGTGCATGCATGATTATGCAGGCCATTTTTATCCTGAAGGAAAAACAGCTGGCCAGGCTCTATATCGGCCTTCCAATCAAGAGCAGGGTCCAGCGTTGGGTTTCCTGCCAAAAAAATCACCCCCCGCTGCCCCCAAAGGCGCAGTAGAAAGCCTATTTTAGGGGTCAAATAGCAGTTGGGAGGGGGGCAGGAAATCAGGGGCCCACACAGCTGCATTTCATTCAAAATAAGAGTAGTTAGGTGGCTTTAAAAGTGGGGGGGGGGGAGTTAATATAGTGTACTGCTTGCTCCTCAACATATGATGGGAGCGAGGACACATTCTCTTTAGTGGAGCACATGACCGTGAGCCAGAGGTGGGAAGATCTGTAGCCCTCCTCCAGATGTTGACGGACTCCAAATCCCATCAGCTCCAACCAGCCTGGCCAGTTGTAAGCTAATCCCGAGAAACCTGCAGTTAACCTGTAGAGTTTAATCTTCCCTTTCAGCCCTTCTTGGCAGGCCAACCAGATGATTTTAAGATCATGTAGCTGCCATAGGGTAGCGTCATCTGTGTTTGCTGCAGAAAAGGTAGGATAAGCCTTTCTGAACCGTGCAAGTGCTAAATCAGGCATCCCCAAACTGCGGCCCTCCAGATGTTTTGGCCTACAACTCCCATGATCCCAAGCTAACAGGACCAGTGGTCGGGGAAGATGGGAATTGTAGTCCAAAACATCTGGAGGGCTGAAATTTGGGGGTGCCTGTGCTAAATGTTAGGAGTAGCTTGAATGTTTTAAATCCTGTTTATTTGAATTCCTGGGGTTTATTCCCAACTTATTGGTTTCATGATCCTTTAGCTCCCCCCCCCCGGTTGTTGTTGTTGTTGTTTACACATTAGTGTTTTGCACTTATATTGTAATGCCCTACAGCCATCATCATAATAATAATTTATTTATAGCCTGCCCATCTGGCTGGGTTTCCCCAGCTACTCTGGGCAGCTCCCAACAGAAAATTAAAAACACGCTAAAACATCAAACATTTAAAAACTTCCCTAAACAGGGCTGACTTCAGGTGTCTTCTAAAAGTCAAATAGTTGTTAGATGATAGATCTTGAACAAGACCTGTATAATTTGTGACACTGTCTGCCTTTTTAAACATACAGTGGTACCTCGCAAGACGGAAATAATTCGTTCCGCGGGTCGTGCCGTCTTACGAAAATTTTCATCTTGCGGAAACAAACGGCAGACGGCAAAAAAAAAAGCGGCAAAATTTTTTTGTCTTGCAAGACAAAAAGCTTCGTCTTGCGAGGCAACAAAGAATCGCTCAACGCTTTCGTCTAGCGAGTTTTCCATTGCGCAAGGCATTCGTCTTGCGAGGTACCACTGTATACAGCTAAGGGTTCTTACTCCCCCCCCCATTCTTCCAGTTGCACCTTGTGAGCTTTCCAATGGCACATTTTGATATTTGAATACCTGAAAGGCTACCTCCTCCCCTACGGACTCTTTCGGGTGCTGAAATCAGCAGAGGGGGCCCTCTTGGTAGTTCCTCTGCCATCAGAGGCTGTTGGAGGGCACAGGACAAGGCCTTCCCTGTGGTGGCCCCTAAGTTGCAAAGCTTCCAGAGAATGCTGAAGACTCACCCCTTTAACCTCGGTTTCTGACACATGCGGTGCGAATCTATAGGAACCATCTTATTTTGATAATTTTAAGTTGTTTTAAGCTGCTTTTAACATTGTGCTTTAATGTTGTAACACACCCTGGGACCTTAGGTTGGAGGATGGGAAACAAACAAACAAACAATCACATATTTCCTACTGCCACCAACTTACAAATCCACACCATACGTTTAAAACAGATGGCTCCCCCACCCCACCCCAATAATCCTGCGCACTGTAGTTTTCTAAGGGTGCTGGGAATTGTAGTTTTGTATGGGATAAACTACATTGTGCAGTATTCTTTAGTGGGGAGGGTAGCATTCTGCTTTAAATGTATGGTGTGCATGTAACAAAAGTAAATTTAGCCTGGAGTAGGGACACCTTGATAAACCTACGAGATGCTGCCGATTCTTAAGATTTCACCCCCATAAAATGCTGCTTCTTTTTTTGAGCTTGAGATATACAGTTTATTTCTCTTCTTCATACAGTCCCTGCCCCACCCCCACGCCAATCTCTTGGTAGTCCCAAGCAGAGAGCAATTGTGTGCTTTTGGCTAAAAACACAGCATTTGAGAAACCAGATCTTGCTCCAATATAAAGGGGAAACTCCTGGATCATTTTTGGAAGTTGTACAGACAAAGGAAGCCCATCTCTTGGGGAGCTGGATTACCAAATGCATTCAGGGCCTCTTGCAGAAATAAATCTGGTGTTGTTCAACTCAGTCTTCCCAAGCGGACTGCTCTTTGTGGGTTTGAGGAGGGGAGGGGAATGCTAGGGGGTAGCCTGGAGATGTAAATGGTTTTATTTAAGAGCAAAACGCAGAGAATGGTCCATTTGATAGACGATGCCTTTAAGAACCAGTAAAAGGAAACATTAAAAGAAATTATAGCAAAGCTATAGGAGATTTTTGAAGTGGTTTTTTCAGATGTATTGCTTTCTTTAAGGTACAGACATTTTCTTTGCCTCTAAATCAAACGGGTTCTGCAGGTTTTTTGAAACATCGCAAAACCTGCAAGGCCTGTTTGACCAGCAATGATCCAAATCCATTTCAAACTAACAAACCAACACCAACACCAACATCCTAACTCAGTATAAAGCAGCTACCTCTGTTCCTATGTTCCTCACTACAATATGATGGATTGAGCTTCTATTCAAAGCCGTCATTCTTTTTCTAAATTTGCTGTTGTTGTTTAGTCGTTTAGTCGTGTCCGACTCTTCGTGACCCCATGGACCAGAGCACGCCAGGCACTCCTGTCTTCCACTGCCTCCCGCAGTTTGGTCAAACTCATGTTCGTAGCTTCGAGAACACTGTCCAACCATCTTGTCCTCTGTCGTCCCCTTCTCCTAGTGCCCTCAATCTTTCCCAACATCAGGGTCTTTTCCAAGGATTCTTCTCTTCTCATGAGGTGGCCAAAGTATTGGAGCCTCAGCTTCATGATCTGTCCTTCCAGGGAGCACTCAGGGCTGATTTCCTTAAGAATGGATAGGTTTGATCTTCTAGCAGTCCATGGGACTCTCAAGAGTCTCCTCCAGCACCATAATTCAAAAGCATCAATTCTTCGGCGATCAGCCTTCTTTATGGTCCAGCTCTCACTTCCATACATCACTACTGGGAAAACCATAGCTTTAACTATACGGACCTTTGTCGGCAAGGTGATGTCTCTGCTTTTTAAGATGCTGTCTAGGTTTGTCATTGCTTTTCTCTCTAAATTTGCATTAACACATTAAAATATGAAAATCACGTGCAAATCTGGGTCGTAGACACAAAGGGTTGATAGTTGTTTTCATTGTTTATTATCAATTGAAATTTTTTGTCATTTATAATGAGGTAAACTGCCCTGGGACTTTTGATGGAAAGCAGGTCATATATACACTAAACAAGATAAATAAAGATAAGTGGCCACCCTAACTTTAGCACCGCTCCCCCTACGCTAGTACTAAATTTTTGAAGGCACTCTGAGAGCATTTTTGCCTAAAAGGTGGGATTTAAATGCCTTAAAGAAACAAACAAACGGGGAACAAGGGAAAAAAATGAGGTAAACCTCCTGGGAATTCCTGCCAAATGATTATTCTCAGCTTGTCATTCCCAACGTTCAACAAATGAGAAAGAAAGAAAATGGATGTGAGAATTGGCACGGTCAGAGGTCAGCGTTCCTTGTGCAGGTTCTCTTTAATTCGCTTGCAAAAATGATACATGTAAAAAAATGAGAGAGAGACACTGCACATACCTTTGCAAATCAATAATATCTTTAATAAAAAAATACTTCAAAAATAAAAAAAAGAATTGGCATGGTCAGCAAGGGGTTACTTGATCCCAGACCAGAACCAGCTCCCTTTCCCATATAGCTTGAACCCTTTGACTTGCATCTCTGTTTTTTTGTTGGTTTTTTTAAAGGCGGCTTTCTAAAAAGAAACGAGAGCTGAAAAATTCAGAGAGAAGGCCTAGTTCATTTCAGGAGCCAGGAGTCTCATCTCACCTCCTTTGGTGGTGGTGGGGAACCAAACAAACTACATTTCCCAGAATGCTTTGGGAGAAGCCACGGCAGTTGAAGCTGTTTTATGTAACCAAGGGAGCAGACAACAGCGGAGAGCCGGGGAGAGAGAAAAATGAACCCGACACAAAGTATGCTGATAGACGGCCTCACTAAGACCAAGCATGTTGCCAACGCCGCTCTCATCAGAATAGTGGACGGCAACATCCTGGCAACGACTCCGGGCTTCAACATCCAAAGCCAAGCCCTGGTCTTCCTCCAAGCTTTTTTTAAGGAGCTGCTCCAAGTCAGAAGAGACGGGCTCTACTTCAAGGACCGGTACTACAAGTGTGTCCGAGCGGACGACCACTCCATCTACCTCAAAGGGAAAGACAACGGGGTGATCTTGGCCAAAACGGCGACCTTCATCGTGGTCGGCACCTATGCCCAAGGCATGTACCCGAGCGTGTGTGTGGAAGCCGTGGAGACGCTGGCGGACTACTTCAGAGCAAAGGGGAACTGAAAAGGGTGTGGAGATGGAGCCATTTCGCTCAGAGACCCCGTGCAGCCCATCCCAGCAAGAGATGGGCTCCCCATCGAAGGGCTGCCGACGCAAGGACCAGGGGGGGGGGCCCTGCATCGTTTCCACAAGAATCCTACTTGTGGGGTTCGAGGGGAGAAAGATTAAATGCACAAGAAGTAAATCCAAATGCCTTGGTGCTTAATTGATATATGTGTATAGTTTCAGGTTCTCCCTGGCCTGAAGCCTTGGCGGGTTGAGGGCTGGCTGCAATTCCTGGCTTCTAAAGAAGAGGTGGGGAAGTTGTGGCCCTCCGGTCCTCTCTGCTTGGCCCTCAGGACTTTCCACGCTCCAGGCCATGCCTTCTCCCCAGGCTACAGCCACCAGCAGCCCTGCTCCCGACCCCCTCTCAAGTGGTTCTTGCTTTACTGGGTGTAGGGGTGTGGGCAGTGTTAGAAATTCCCCAGGTGCCAGGCACATTTTGCAACTGGCACAAGTCCAGTTTTGACCACATTGAGCTCTCTGGATGTCAGGTTGGCGTCTGACATCTCCATCTGGCTGGACGCTCCAGCTTTCTTAAGCAGGTAAGCAGAAAGGCTTATTTATATATTATTTATTGTTATTTATTATTTATACCCCGCCCATCTGGCTAGGTTTCCCCCGCCACTCTGGGCGGCTTCCAATAAATACCGAAATACATTAAAATATCACAGATTAAAAACTTCCCTAAACAGGGCTGCCTTTAGGTGTTTTCTAAATGTCAGGTAGTTGTTTATCTCCTTGACCTCCGATGGGAGGGCGTTCCACAGGGCAGGTGCCACTACCGAGAAGGCCCTCTGCCTGGTTCCCTGTAGCTTTGCTTCTCACAGTGAGGAAACCGCCAGAAGGCCCTCGGCGCTGGATCTCAGTGTCCGGGCTGAACAATGCATTTATATTCCACCTTTTTCTCCAAGGAGTACATGGTTCCCTCCTCGGTTAATCCCTACAACGACCCTGTGAGGGAGGTTAAGAGGCTGTGATTTGACTCCAAGGTCACCCAGCGAGCTTCCTGACTGAGTGGGGATTCGAACCCTGATCTCCCAGGTCCTAGTGACTAGTCCAACACTCTAACCACTACACCACACTTCCTAGAGTCCTTCTGCTATGGGGCAGCTCTATAAATTAAGTAGGTAAATAAATATGGGGAAAGCAAAATGTTACTTGGAGAAGGATCTGAAATATTTCCCTTGAAGCCTGAATGTGATTCATTCTGGGTTGTTTAATTTGGTGTTTTCATGTGTTGTAAACTGCTTTGAGATTTTTTTTCTTTAAAATATAAAGAGGTATAGAAATGAAAATCATCATCATCAATCTCATGTGGGGGTGGCACCTAGACATTCCATTGTGGCAACCAGGTTTGAGGTACCATTTGATGATTAGCTTATACAGTGGTACCTCGCAAGACGAAATTAATTCGCTCGACGAGTCGTTTCGTGTTGCGATAATTTCGTCTTGTGAAGCGTGGTTTCCCATAGGAATGCATTGAAATTTAATTCATGTGTTCCTATGGGGGGGAGCGCAAAAAAGGTGCCGACTCACCCACCACGGCTGGAAGTTTTTCAGGGGGAAGCAGGAGAAGGACCAGGAAGAGGCTCCCTCCCTCCTTCCCCAGCAGCCAGACCCTTGCGCCCAACCAGACAGACAACCCGTTTGCGTGCAGACGGCTTAAGGTGAGTGAGGGGGGATCCGGCTGCTGCGGAAGCCGGGCGATGGCAGCGGCGGAAGCGCGAGGCGGGCTCCGGGCGCCGGAAGCATGTGGGGGCGAGGTGGGCGGGCTCTGGCGGCACCGGAAGTGCGTGGCAGGCGAGGCGGGCGGGCTCCGGGTGTTGGCGGCACCGGAAGCGCGAGGTGGGCGGGCTCTCAGTCTGACTTTCTCCTCCTCGTGGCCCCCTGCTTCGTCTTGAAAAGTTTTCTATGGCACGGCCATAGAAAACTTTGTCTTGCGAGTCTGCCAAAAAAATCGCAAAACGTTTTCGTCTTGCGATTTTTTCGTGCCGCGAGGGGTTCGTCTAGCGAGGTACCACTGTATATCCGAATTTCTAACACTGATGTGAGCACTGAAATTTGGGGTAGACTGGAAGGTGTACAGTCATGCCTCAGAAGTCAAACAGAATCCGTTCCGACTTCCAAAACGTTCGGAAACCAAGGAGCAGCTTCCGATTGTTTGCAGCCAATTGGAAGCAGCGGAAGCCTCATTGGACGTTTGGGTTCCAAAGAACGTTCACAAACCAGAACACTTGCGGCGATCAGGAGTCGAAACGTTCAAGTCGCATGGCGTTCAACTTCCAAGGTACGACTGTACTACTGAACAAAGCTAAGAGTCATCATATCCATTGCTCCGCCAATGTTTATCTCTGGGCCCACCCACTTTTGATTCTGAGCATGCCCACCACTGGCATGTGGACCCCAAAAGATCCCCCCTGAGGGAATATGGCCCTTGGGGCTAAATATTTTCCCCTTGTGTTCTAGAACATTCTGTATAAGACAATATACCTGCAATGGCAACGTATATATAATTAGATTCAGTTCTCCTTTAAAAGCAAACTGACCTAATTTATACTTACTATTATTTATTATTTGTACGATTTATGTACCGCTTTTATTTATTTTTTAAAAAAACCCAACAGCCTCTAAGCGGATTGCAAAACAGGTTAAAACATCTAAAATAAAAAGCAATAATGATGGCAGCCCGTCAATACCTAATAATTATGATTATGGTGATGGGTTTGGTGCTTCTGGTAACAATGACTGGGAAATCTGTAGTTTTTTATCTTATGTCATAAATAGGTCGTCTAGTGATCCTCTCTCTGGCAAAGAAACATTTCACCACTTCTCCTTCCTTGTACCCATATGGCTTATTTCTCCAAAATGTACACCTGTATGGTGTTTTAAAAAAGAGAGATACAGTGGTACCTCGGTTTAAGTACACAATTGGTTCCGGAAGTCTGTACTTAACCTGAAGCGTACTTAATCTGAAGCGAACTTTCCCATTGAAAGTAATGGAAAGTGGATTAATCCATTCCAGACGGGTCGGCGGAGTACTTAAACTGAAATTACAGTACTCAAACCAAGATGTACTTAAACCAAGGTATGACTGTGGATGAAATTCAGAACTTATTGGAAATTAGGGGAAACACAACTCAGTCAGCTGGATTCAATCAGCTGGGAGGCACGATGCTCTGATGGGTCCAGGAGCCCACCTGTCATCTTTGGCCCTAATGAATAAAATTCATTGCACGCCACTGCCTGCAACCCTAGAAAGCTGCTGCCAGCCAGTGTTAACAATACTGAGATGGAAAGCTCAGTGGTCTGTCTTGGTCTAAGGATGATTCAGAATGCATTACACATACACAACCATAAGGACTTGAGACATTTTTAAAAAAAACAATGTGAATCGTAGGAACAGAGTTTCTACACTGCCACAAAATCACAGCATGCAAACTTCCCTTCCCGTTATCAGCCAGGCGGAGGGGGAAATTTTGTTTCCCGGATTTGCACCGTTCCATTCGAAGAAAAGAAAACTTGGGTCTAAAGACGGGAGGAGAGAGAGATGATGTCTGATACAGTGGCACCTCGGTTTATGAACACAATTGGTTCCGGAAGTCTGTTCATAAACTGAAGCGTTCATAAACTGAAGCGAACTTTCCCATTGAAAGTAATGGAAAGTGAATTAATCCGTTCCAGATGGGTCTGCGGCGTTCGTAAGCCGAAAATTCGTAAACCGAGGTGTTCATAAACCGAGGTTCCACTGTATTAGCAAAATTAAAACAAGGTTGTCGTTTGCTGGCTGCCCTCAAATTGGTGCCAAGTTTCCCGGGTTGGTGGGGGGGGGGGACGACACACATTTGCCTCCCAGGAGAGGGTCCCTGGGCTTTGAACTTCGAAGTGTATAAGAGGAGGGGGAAGAGGCTGGTTGGAGGTGCCAGCATCATCCTGGATTGAAATCAATCAGACTGATGCATGATTGCAATAACTAGCCCACATCACCTCTGCGCTGCCCCTTTCCATATGGTCTTTATATCAGGATTCCGCAGGCTGGGTGGCTCATTTCCTGCTGCAGCTAAAAAAATCCCCCTCGCTCCAAAAAGAGAGAAAGAAAACAAAGCAAAGCGAGACTGATCGTCCAGCAGAACTGTTTGACTAAAGTCCCTCCAAAGCTGAAGCAACAGCTCCGATTAAGTTCTTTGTTATCTTATCAACTTAGCTAGATGCAGAGAGAAGCCCAAACAAGACAGGAATTAACTTAAGACTCACTCCAAATGTCAGGGAATCTGACATATTCCATCACTTGGGGTTTACCTGAGACTTCTTTGGGCCCAGGAAGACATAGGAATAAAACCATAAAGCACTGGAGGCCTCAGAACAGAAGCATACCCTCCAACGTTTCTCCAATGAAAATAGGGACGACCGATTCTAGTATTAGTATTAGTATTAGTATTAGTATTAGTATTAGTATCACTCTGCCCATCTGACTGGGTTGCCCCAGTCATTCTGGGCTACTTCCAACATACAGTGGTACCTCGACTTACAAAGGCGATCCGTTCCGCGGCGCTCTTCGGAAGTCGAAAACTTCGGAAGTCGAAGCGTCCATTTTGCGCATGCGCAAAGCACGATTTTGCGCTTTGCACATGCACAGAACGCGCATCCCGCTTCTGCGCATGCACAGAATGCGCACATGGTGAAAATACTTCCGGGTTCGCGGACTTCGGAAGTCGAAACCTTCGGAAGTCGAGGCATTCGTAAGTCGAGGTACCACTGTATATAAAAAATAAGAAAACATTACACATTAAAGAACTTCCTGTACAGGCCTGCCTTCAGATGTCTTCTAAAGGTTGTAGAGTTACTTACATCCTTGGCCTCGGGGGTTGCATAACTACATACCCTCCAACATTTCTCCGATGGAAATAGGAACGTTCTAAGGACATTCCAGGATCAAATCAGAAAGCGGTATGGCTTCTGTAATTCCGGGACTGTCCCCGGAAAATAGGAACAGTTGGAAGTTTGCAGTAGCCAGACCCAAATTAGTGATTTAATCACTGCTTGGGGCCTGCACATAGGGTTGCCAGACTCAATAGAGGACAGGGCTTCTGTGCCTTTAATTGCCCTGCTCTCTTTTGAGTTCTGGAAACCTTAAAGAGAAACCAGCAGACCCTTTGCTAAACTCTATTGAGTCTGGCAACCCTACTTGCACAAGACATTCTGCTGCCCAGGATGAAGATGGTGTCCCCTCCACAGAGTGGGTGCACAGGCAACCGAATCTTGCAGCAACCCTGGTGATGGTATAGACTAGAGCCCTCTGCCGCACCTGAGAGTTGCAGCCCAGCTTAGGGAGTTCAGGGGCAACCCTGGATGTTGGACCATATCAGGTGAGCAAGAGGCATTGTCAGAGTTCAAGGACACATTCCAGCCAAAGAAGGTGTGAAGCAGGGCTGGTGAGGGTGGCCTGGGAAAGGGCCTTCTCTGTGGCAGCCCCTCAGTTGTGAAACTCCGATGCCACCTTCATTATACAGCTTCTGGCAAAGTCTGAAGAGACACCTCTTTGCCCTACGCTTTCAACGCTTGAGGTGTGTATTTTTTGGACTCACCTTATGTTTTAAATATTTTGTGGCACGGTTGTGCTTCAATGTCATAACCTGCCCTGGGACCCAATAATAAATAATGAATAATTCCGCTCAGAACAAATCAGAAGCATGACGTCTCGCGCAGGGAAGCCTGCGATTCGGATGCAAGGATCCCGAACGGTGCTTCCCGGGGAGCACAAACCGTCTCCAAGTTCCCCACGTAAGCACAGTCGTGCTGCATATCAAGTGACAGGCAGCCCGTGAAGAAGGCAAGCCGTTTTCTTCCAAAAGATAAAATCTAAAAGCGAAGATTTAAAGCCCGCAACATTGCACAGCGGAGTTTAGCTAGCTGCCAAGCAAGACTTCCTCGCAGGCTGGAGACCTTCCTCGTCGGCTGCCTGGTTAAGAGTTAAAATTCCTCAGATAATTCTAATTTAAACAATCTGTAGCCATCAGCACTAAGGAGGTGCCCGCCAGCTGGTGATGGTTAAGTGGTTCCTTTTTTTTCTTCTTCTTCTTCAGAAACCTGAACCTATTAGCAAAGGGTCAAGACATTTTGTTATACTCCGTAGCAAGTTTCAACGATGGTTGAAACCCTCTCGTAGAATGCAAGAGACTACCAGGGATGGGGGAAGAGAGAGAGAGAGAGAGATTTCATTTCAAGAGAAGGTTGGGAAAGGAACTCCCACAGATCTATATTTCCAACTTTGAACAGTGCAACTGGAAGGTCCTGCAAACTCGGGGTAAGGGGGGCAGGAAGGAACCTCCACACATTTTCAACTCACGGATGCTTACCTTCCTCGCAGTTCCTTCCCGTGAAGCCAGGACAGCACCTCCATTCCAGGGCAGTCAGTGTTCTATAGGAGATCTTGTACATGGGTCTGATGAGAGTCCTGTAACTAACACAAGCAAGAGGTCACGCAGACTGCTCTGCCCCAAACCTGCCAACCTTGCAAACATCAAAAGCTGCACGTTTGCAAGGAAGCTCAGGTATGCTTCAATGCAAGGTTGACACAGCACAAAACGCTAAGTGCTCGCCCACACTTCCCACTGGTCCTAGGCCTAGGAAGCATGGGTCCATGCAGTCCTGCTCCTTTCCCAGGGAAAATCCGCTCTTTAGCGCTAAATCAGAGCAGAAGCTTCCCAGGCTTTGGGGAGGAGGGCCAGGCTTTAATACTTTAATACTCTTAATTTACCCTGAACATTTAGGGGACTAGTCTAGTCCACTGACTGCACACCACTGCTGTTTATTCTGACAGGCTGTGTGCTAAAAAACAGCTTCCCCCCAAGGGGAAAGGGGACGTTTGGGACAAGAGGAAGTATGGATGAACTCTAACAAGGGTACGGACTCCCAGGTACCGTAAGCAAGTACAGCTGCAGCCTCACCGCAGTTTCATGGGAACATAAGACCCTCCTACTGTACAAGGCCAAGCTTTCTGCATCTTCTATGTGACAGCCCTTTAGATCAGGGGTCAGCAACCTGAGGCCCATGGGTTGGAAGTGCTCGCAGAGGGTGTTTGACCGGCCCACGAGCAGCCCCCCAAACTGAGCTGCCTGCTCGTGTGCTGCACTAAACTGGCACAGCGCAGGGACTCGCTTCCGCGGTGCTGGAAATCGCGTCTGTGCATGCATAGACGCCAAAATTCAGACACCAGAAATCACGCGTGCGCACACGCAGGTGCCGAAAAACGCGGGTGTGCACACAGTCTGGCCCACGGAGGGATCTCTGCTGGACCGATCTGGCCCAGGCAAGATAAACCTTGCTGACCCCTGCTTTAGATATTTGAAGATGGCTATCCTATTGCCTCTCAGTCTTCTCTCTTCCAAGCTAAACCTGCCTAATTCCCTTAACTGTCAACACACAGAAAATGGACTTGAAAGCACCCTCGATGAGCCTGTCAACTTTCTGCTGGCACAATCGAGAAAGGAGACTTGCAAGTTTGATCCCAGTCTACAAGGCAATTGTGTGCTCAAACAGCTTCTTTGCAAAACTGATGTGCATTGCAGGGCAAATGCTTTAAACACACAGGAGGAATACATTTCCTGCGTAGTCCATTTGGGTCCCAGGGTGCTCTTTTTCCTCAGCTTGCTATAAGCCATATCTCTACCCCTCCCCACCCCCCAAAATATTGTCCTGACCAGCTTCCCATCTTGAATGTGTACTTGTTTCTGAAGAATTAGCCTTTGGTGCCAAATGTGGAATCTGATGTTCTGCATTCGGAATTGTTGCATGCTTGAAATCCCCTTAAAACAAACAAACAACTCCCCCCCCCCCAAAAGGTGACGTTCAAACATTCCAGCCGTGACTATTTACCAGTGACAGTTTCGATTTTTTGGTCCCTGGTGATTCCTTGCCCTTATCTTTGCCTTGTTAAAATGCCTTGTTAAAATCATGGTGAGTTGCTAGATGCTAACCCAGAGTCTGTACATCAGGAGTGGCAACCCCCCTTTTTTTGCCTTAGAATGCAACCTGTGACGGGGGGTGGGTGGGGGGTGGATAGGCCAGCGCCACATGCCAGTGGGTGTGGCCAAAGTCAGCAGTGGGTGGAGCCTGGACTGGTGGTGGGCAGGGTCATTGATACGAATTCACACACACACACACACACACACACACACACACACACACACACACACACACGTGCCATTGGAAAGTCAAATCCACTAATGGAGACCCAGATTAATGATGTCTGGGACATAGCTCCCTCTGGTTGTCTTAAACATAGAAGGAGGGCTATCAGGTTTCCATGCTTCTCCTCCATAAATAAGGAGCTGCATACTCTAGATGTTCCTTGTTTGTAAAAACTTCATCTTCTCCAGTGGCAGCTTTGGAACTCCCTGCCTATTGATACCAAGGCTGGGAGCTTCACTGTACCCTTTTCAGCACCCGCTAAAATCTTTTTTTTTTCTCTTTAGGCAAGCCTGCCCAGATGTTCAGTACGTTGATTGTTATTTTAACTTTTAGAAAGTCTGAAATTATTATTGATTTTTCATATTGTTTTATCTTTTGGTAAACCGCTTTGAGGCTTTTTCGCCTGTTTCTTACACTCAAGCAGTATATAAATTTAATGAGACAGATAAACAAGACAAAGAAAGAAACATCTCCTGGTTTCCCAACCCCCCTTTGTAGAGAGGGCATATGTGGGTCCACTGAAAGGGGGGCAATGCAGAAGGCACAGGATCCCTGCAATATGACGGACCTTCACATGCACGAGAGCAGAGTGCTCACCAGGCCCATGGGTGGGGGAAACCAGGCACCCTTGCCTTGGAGGGCTAGGGTTGTTGGGGGGCCCCACCAGGGACCAGCTGCTATTTTGTTTGAGCTTCTAACTTTTATTCTAACAAGACCTCAGACATCCCCATATGAGATAGCTGCATATTCATTCCTGCATTGCAGGGGGCTGGACTAGAATGAACCTCAGGGTCCCTCCCAGCTCTACAATTCTACGATTCCAAGACGCCCAGGCATCAGACAAACTTGGTGTTCGCAATATTACATTGGTGAATACTTTCCTTCCTTTGGTACTCTGCTTTGCTAGGTTCAAGCTTGAAACTGAAATAACTTTGTGCGGTTCCATTTGGTGTTTATAATGTTTGATGAATTTTTTTAAAAAAATGTTAAATACACACACACACACACACACACACACGTGCGTATTTATACATAACGTTCTATATATGCTAATGCACATTCCAACACAAAGACAACCACACATTCATACAAATACGCTTGTGTATTGGGCCTGATCCGGCAGCAAAGATCTTCTTTTGCTGCATGCCTCTGAAGACTGAATACAGGACAGAATATCGGTTGCTGGCAATCGCAAGCAACAAGAGGTACTGTTGCGTTCAGGATCTGTTTGCAGATCCTGCAAAGGTATCTGGTTAGTCTCTATGAGAACTGGAAAATTGAGTTTTTAGCTGTGATTCCTGCACTGCAAAGGCTTCTTCTAGAATCTAGATGACCCTTTGGGTCTCTTCCAATTCTATGATTCTGCTTTTTAACATGTTGGGAGGGCAGACAGAAAAGAACACTGCCCCCCCCCCCCGCAGAAAAAGAAGAAATCATAATCTGACCCAAGCTTGCACATACTATCCCCAACTATCACCTTGGCATACCTTGGTAAAAGCTGGAAGCTGATCCTGACACTAGTTTGCCCTCTTAAAGCCATGTAAGCCAGTCATCCCCGCATTGTGTGGCCAGTGAAATTCACAGAGTTAATTATCTGTTGCCTGAAAAAGCACTTCCTTCTGTCAGTCCAGTAAACCGATTGCCAAACAGCTCCACTGGGTGAAACAGAGTTTATCCTTTATCCTTCCCTTTAAGTCGTCTTCTGTTTCACGACAAAAAAAAAGCCCCGAATGTTTCATCCTCCCTTTATCGGAAAGATGGATCAATTCCCTTACAAAAATAAATAAATCATAGAATCATGAGGGTTTGAAGTGGCCTCAAAAGTCATCTAGCCTAAGACCTCCCACTCCCGATACAGCCTGTTCAAGATCGTACACTGTCCTTAAAAGCTCTTCCAAATGCCCAACTGAAATGCCCTTCCTTGCAATTTGGACTCTGGAGCAACAAAAAGCAAATTTGCTCCATCGTCTATGCAGATGAGACCCAGCTCTACCTTTCTTTTAAATCAGAACCAGTGAAGACGGTGAGTGCCTGGAGGCGGTTGGAGGATGGATGGTGGCTAACGGATTGAGGTTGAATCCTGACAAGACAGAAGTGCTGTTTTGGGGGGACAGGAGGCAGGCAGGTGTGGAGGACTCCCTGGTCCTGAATGGGATAACTGTGCCCCTGAAGGACCAGGTGCGCAGCCTGGGAGTCATTTTGGACTCACAGCTGTCCATGGAGGCGCAGGTCAATTCTGTGTCCAGGGCAGCTGTATACCAGCTCCATCTGGTACGCAGGCTGAGACCCTACCTGCCTGCAGACTGTCTTGCCACAGTGGTGCATGCTCTGGTTATCTCCCGCTTGGACTACTGCAATGCGCTCTACGTGGGGCTACCTTTGAAAGTGACCCGGAAACTGCAATTAATCCAGAATGCGGCAGCTAGACTAGTGACTGGGAGTGGCCGCCGGGACCACATAACACCGGTCCTGAGAGATCTACACTGGCTCCCAGTACGTTTCCGAGCACAATTCAAAGTGTTGGTACTGACCTTTAAAGCCCTAAACGGCCTCGGTCCTGTATACCTGAAGGAGTGTCTCCACCCCCCACCATTCAGCCTGGACACTGAGATCTAGCACCGAGGGCCATCTGGCGGTTCCCTCGTTGCGAGAAGCCAAGGTGCAGGGAACCAGACAGAGGGCCTTCTCAGTAGTGGCACCCGCCCTGTGGAACGCCCTCCCAGCAGATGTCAAGGCAATAAGTAACTATTTTACTTTAAGAAGACAACTGAAGGTGGCCCTGTTTAGGGAAGTTTTTAATGTTTGATGCTGTACTGTTTTTAATATTCAGTTGGGAGCCGCCCAGAGTGGCTGGGGAAACCCAGCCAGATGGGTGGGGTATAAATAAGTTATTGTTATTGTTATAGTTATTGTTATTGTTATTGTTATTATTTGACAGCCCTTCAAGATATTTAAAGATGGCCATTGTGTGGCCTCTTGATCATTTCCCCTGCTTGGCTCATTGTGTTTGCCTTGTCTGTACCTTTCTCTTTTTAACTCTGCGCTATTCTATTCTTTCCTTGCCTGCTGCCTCCAGATGTTTTGGATGCCTACTCCCACCATCTCTGAATCTCAGTCTTTAGCTGCGCCCCCTGCATTGCAGGGCATTAAGACTAGATGACCCCTGAGGTCCTTTCCAACTCTACAGTTTTGTGATTCTATGATGCGGCATGTACATTCAACATGCCGTATCGGACCTGCTTTCTTATCCATTTCCACAGCGCACAGGTAAACTGCGGCATTCATTCCCACAGGATGGGCGAGGACCCAACTTGATTGGCTTTAAAAGATCAGACAAATCTGTGCCTGTCAATGGGTACTGTCAGAGCTGGAGTCAGACACGGGTCAGAATGAAAGACGTGGGGCTCCATTGTTAGTGCAGTTAACTCTGTATTCTGTATCATAAACGGAGAGAGCGCTGTTGCTTGTGGGCTTCCACTGGGAGAATGGCCTTTGGCCTGAACTAGCAGGGCTTTTTATACACTCTTAACTTCTTCACTCCCTTTAGAACAGGCATCCCCAAACTCCGGCCCTCCAGATGTTTTGGACTACAATTCCCATAATCCCTGACCACTGGTTCTCTTAGCTAGGGATCATGGGAGTTGTAGGCCAAAACATCTGGAGGGCCGCAGTTTGGGGATGCCTGCTTTAGAACCACATTATTATTATTATTATTATTATTATTATTATTATTATTATTATTATTGGTACAATTAATTTATTAATCGCCTTCCAAACCACCATCTCAAGGCAATTTGCGTATAAGATTATCAAAAATAGTGGGGGGAGACAACCAATACATTGAAAACAAAGACTAAAACCTTAACAAGTGGACACTTGTGGTAAAGACACATTTAAGTGGTCCATGTTTTGGGAAAGACCGTCAAAACAACAAAGTCTCCAACTGCTTCCGGAAAGTGCAGCTAGGGGGTGACTATCATATCTCGACAGGGATGCGATTCCACAGGACAGGGGCAGCCACCCTGAAGGCCCTGCTCTGAGCTCCTGCAGAGGAGGAAATCTCCCACAGACTGCCGTGATCTGGTGGGTGTACAAGGCAGTCTCTCAACTATGTGGGTCCTTCTTTGTGACTGCGAGCAGCCTGCCTCTACAACCCTGCAAAGAAAACCCAGCCTTCTAACCAAGCCAGGAGACGTTATCAGATGGCGGTTACCTCACTAAGTTGGCGCAAGGTCCCGGCCACCGGCAGCTTTGATAAACCCTCTGGATCACAGTCTCCGAGCCATTCTGCACCTGGCAGGAAACAGTCCGGGTGACCGTGTGTTGACACCAGTGCCTGCGGAGAGGAACAGAAGGCAAACTCGATGTCATTAAGGCCGAATCACTGACTGCTGCAAATCAAGAAGGTGGGACAACTAGCACAGGACAGAGGGGGACTAGATATTATTTAAAATTCCAGTACTGGCTGGTCCACTATGGCTGCTGGGACAGAACCCTCCCAAGGAGTCCAGCGCAGAGGTCATAGCTAAGCCACAGCCACCCCTGCATTGCCAGAATGCATGGCTCCTGAAATAGTCTGGGCCCCTTTAAGAGCAGAGGCTCCGCCCATTAGGGAGGAGCTAGCTGCTCAAAGGAAGCTGGAGGTCCAATTTAAGGCTCTGCCTAAGTTTGCTGGTTGTTAGAACCACATTCAAGCCTGCCTCCACTGCGAGTGCAGGCTCCCCTTGGGGCTGTCCAAGGTGCTACCTTACCATGCTTTTCACTGCAAGAAGTGAAGTTACGGGGAACCAAGCATATTACCTCCTCTCTCTCTCTCTCTCTCCAATGTTTTTTATTAGTTTCATTAGATATTACAAGTATTCCATTCATCTTCAAAACAACACAAGGTACACAAAATACAAAAAAAAATTCACGAAGAAACACCCATAGTTTATGAAAATGTTCAACACTATATGTCTCCAGGATCTTACATCATGGTTAGATAGTCTTCTACCTTTTTAAAGGTGACTTCCATCTACCTCACTGCGGGTCTCCCCCCCTTTTTCCAAGCAAAGGTCCTTCTCAGTAGTGGCACCCGCCCTGTGGAATGCCCTCCCATCAAGGAGATAAATTATACAACCTTCCGTAGACATCTGAAGGCAGCCCTGTATCAGGAAGTTTTTAATGTGTGATGTTTTATTGTGTTCTGTTAGAAGCCACCCAGAGTGGCTGGGGCAACCCAGTCAGATGGGTCGGGTACAAATAATAAAATTGTTGTTGTTGTTGTTGTTGTTGTTGTTGTTGTTGTTGTTGTTGTTAAAGGTGTCACATGTTCTCAGCCTGAAGCCCCCCTCAGCAATCTGTCTGTCACATTCTGCACCAGCTGGAGCTTCCGAACCAGGTCGAAGGGCAGCCCCACAAAGACTGCATTTGGGAAACAGGTTTGTTTCAGCTCTCCCTGGAGATAGGATGAGCATCCAAATAAATATAATGTTGGCCAGCCCTGCTTCAGATGCTAGAGAATGCACAGAGCTACTAGGAGGAAACCACAGAACCGACGTCTAGCACTACAGTACCTCTACTGAGAGGGTAGCTATCGTTTTTTATGCCAATGAACCTGGAGGAAAGGAAACAAGGTGGAATGTCATCTAAGCAGAATTAAACTCCAGGAAAAGATTTACCGCTGGAGGGGACGGCACTCAAGCATTGTTTACATTGCCCAATGCACTTCAAAGCCTGCATCCCAGGATAAAGGATTTCCTAGCAATAAAGCAAGCCACCTAATTAAAAAGCTCTTCTCAGTCTGTCCGATGCACCCTCTAATCTTTATGGGAGTGACATGGCTTTGACCAGACAGAGCTGTAATTTTAAGACTAAGAGAGGGGCTATTTAAAAAACAACAACAACCAACTTCAAGTGAATAATGGAGTCTGCCGAATTCTCACAAAGCACATGGAAGAAGCGTCCTTTATGTTAGATTTTTGTGTGCCACAGATGTTCCTGTGTGATTCTGAGAGTCCTATCTAGGCACACTTGCAAACCTGGAGGCTTCCGGTCAGACCTGAAGTTCAGGCAAACCTAATCAATGTCCAGAATTCCAAGGAGCCATGGATATGGAAGTTCCCATGACTCTCAGGGTCTGTGTATGATACCATGGTTCCCTACGGTACCTACCTATGGCCTGATTGTTGCATCCTGGTAAGTAAGAGGGAAAGAGCGGGATTTCACAATAGAGTCTCAACGTGCAGCCAATCCAATATTGGACCTGTACTGTTTTTCAGTATCTGGAGTGTGCTTGGCATACCTTCTTGGGGTTCTTTAAACCAGACAGCCTTATGGATAGAAAACCCCTTCACAGAGAGAACTTGTCCTTTGCATAGTAGGACATACGACTCACAGTCGTACTATCAGGAGTTGTGTAGACCTAATGCATTATAGCAAGGGACCCAGGTGGCTCTGTGGGTTAAACCGCAGAGTCTAGGGCTTGCTGATCAGAAGGTCGGTGGTTCGAATCCCTGCAACGGGGTGAGCTCCCGTTGCTCAGTCCCAGCTCCTGCCCACCTAGCAGTTCGAAAGCACATCAAAGTACAAGTAGATAAATAGGGACCGCTCCAGCGGGAAGGTAAACGGCGTTTCCGTGCGCTGCTCTGGTTTGCCAGAAGCAGCTTTGTCATGCTGGTCACATGACCCGGAAGCTGTCTGCGGACAAACGCTGGCTCCCTCGGCCTATAGAGCGAGATGAGCGCCGCAACCCCAGAGTCGGACACGACTGGACCTGATGGTCAGGGGCCCCTTTACCTTTACCTTTTAATGCATTATAAGCAAGTATTCTTCATGCACTCGTAATTCTGGCATGCACGAAAAATAAAAAATAAACCCGGGGAGACAATGTCACTGGGTAGAGAAAATGAGACTGTTTAATTCAGCTAAGAGCTACTCAAATCTTTGTTGCGTCACCTCACCTCCAAAAGGATATTGCAGTGTTTCTCAACCTTTTTTGGGCCACGGCACACTTGTTCCGTCAAAAAAATCACGCGGCACACCACCATTAAAAGACGGGGCAAATCCTGGGGGTTGGGAATGGGTGGGGGACTGAGGAATAGGGAGGATGAGGTTGGTGTACTTGCTGAGAGAGCCCTCGAGCACCGCCTCCATCGTCCTGCCTGCCGCCAGCCCCCCGCTCCCTCCTGGGCTGGCCACGGCTGAGCTGGAGCTGCTGCTGCCGCCACCGCCGCCGCCTCCCTCCGGCCTCCCCGCTGGTGTAGCCGCCGCCGCTGCTCCTTGGCGGCCCGAGAGCCCTCCCCGGCTGGCGGAGGAGGACGGCGAGGAGCCCGCCGAGGTGGGGCGGCTGCTGCTGCGGCTGCTGCTGTTACTGCCGCCGCTGGACGGGGCTGCTGCTTCTCCAGAGTCCCCGCCGCCCTGCGCCGCTGCCTTCTCCATTGAGCACGCGGGGAGAGCGTGAGGAGGCGGGCTCGGCCATGAAGCGCTGCCTCGCTCAGGGAGCGAGCGCGAGGAGATGACGGAGGAACACTGACCCAGACTGACCCGGCCGGCTTCCTTTCCGGCGGGTCAGCGCTGCCTATTGGCGGCCGCAAATCGCCCTTCTCGTTGCCTCACGTTGCGGCACAGCAGCCACCGTCTCGCGGCACAGTAGTGTGCCGCGGAACAGTGGTTGAGAAACGCTGGGATATTGAAGAGTTCAAAAAGGTTGAGAAAAGAGCAGCCCAAATGATAAAGGGAATGGAGTGATCGTCCTGTGAGGAAAGGTTGCAGGTGTCTGCGACTTCTTAGTTTAGAGAAAAGTCGAGAAAGAGATGACATGGTAGAAGTTTATAAAATTATAGATGGCATGGGGAAAGTGGATAGAGAAAATGTTTCTCCCTCTCTCATAACACCAGGACTTGTGGACATCCAAAGAAGTTAGAACGATTCAGGACAGGTGGGGAATAAAGGGACTATGGAACTCCCTCCCACGTGAATGATTTTAAAAGCCAGATTAGACAGATTCATGGAGAAAGCCACTTCCGCGCCTGCTACGGAGGTGGGGTTGTGGGCTTCCCGACTGAACCATTGCGCAGGGGCTGCCAGCTCAGCCCCTGCGCGATGGAAGGTTCCCGCCTGCATCACACCCGGACCGACCAATCAGGTCGGTCGGGGGCGGGGCTTCAAGTTTAAAGCTCCCTGCAGGCGGGAACTCTGCCTCTTTTAGACAGATTCATGGAGAATAAGGCTACTGGCAGGTATTAACCATGACGGCTATGCGCTAACCTCCACAGTTGGAGGCAATAATGCTTCTGAATACCAGCAGCTGGAAACCACGGGAGGCCAGAGAGTGCTCTTTAGCTTGAATCCTGCTTGCACGTTTCCCGAAGGCACCTGTGAGAAGAGGATGGCGGATGATATGGACCACTAGCCTGACCTAGCAGGCTCTTTTTATGTTCTTATAGTGGACTTCGGGTCAAGATGATGCGGCTACACATCTGAATAATCCCGCTTACGGCCCATCTGAAAGATATCTGGTTGTAAGGGAAGGGAGAAGGGTTCAAGTTGTCAGTGGGAAGCTAGCTTTCTATATGCAAGGAATGTTTTTTTCTGGGGTGGGAGGAATGGTGCAGTTCACAATCACATGAGCTACACAGTCTGAAGTGGTACAGGCAAGATACTGGCTGACGTCTGTGAGTGGGGTGGGGTGGGGGAATTCTCCTTTCTTTTAAACCAATATCTTAAACAGCCCCACTGATGTGCAAAAGCGTTCCAATGGTAATGAAAAGACCTCCATCTTAGGTTTTAGAGATTATCGATGCCCCCCCCCCGTCAACTCTATTACATACAGATGTACTGGTGTGAGAAAGTTAGGAACGCAGCTGGCCTGAGCCCAGGATAGCAACAGATACGCTGAGCAAAATGTAGCAGCTCAGATTTCAACTCCCCAAGTGCACAAGCCTGCTGTGTCTTTCAAAACTACGTCCATCAGCAACTGATTTAACAAAAGCTTTACAAAAAATGCCTTACAGGGTTCACTCTCTACTCAAGTGTTTATCTTTATGGACTGGGCTACTTCAGTATAGGTGGGAGGGCTGCCAGGGTTTTTTTGGGGGGGGGGTCCTCAGTACTGTGCCCCCCTGGGGGTACTCTGCTTCACCTGGACCACTGCAGGAGCAGGGGAAGGAATTCGGTTCGGTTCACATTTAAAGGCGAATCTGCCTAATTCACTTTTCCAGAAACAATTCACAAACCAAAGCACGGCCAAAATTCACCCCTTTTCCAAATTTTGCAGCGCAGTTCTTCGATCAAGCAGTGTGCACTGAAATGCTTACACTAGGGTAAAGCGTTATTACAATTGAATGCATTGCTATTGTTTTTATTGTTAAATCATGTACATAGTAAATCACTGGTAGAGAGCATTTGTGGGATAAGCAGACATGTGAGCCACTTCCTGCAAAAGGAAAAGTCTCATAGCAATTCAGAACAAGAGCGGAATACTGTTATAGGGATGGTGGGAGGTCGTCTGCATGATATCTTGTGTCCCTTCCATACCTGTGACCTTGTAACAGGGGATAGGATCTAGAAGAGTAAACTGGTGAACCGTTCAGACCGATTCCTTTGTTAAGTCCAGTACTAAAGTATTAGGGACACGGGTGGCGCTGTGGGTTAAACCACATAGCCTAGGGCTTGCCGATCAGAAGGTCGGCGGTTCAAATCCCCGCGACAGGGTGAGCTCCCATTGCTCGGTCCCTGCTCCTGCCAACCTAGCAGTTCGAAAGCACGTCAAAGTGCAAGTAGATAAATAGGTACCACTCCGGCAGGAATGTAAACGACATTTCCGTGCGCTGCTCTGGTTCACCAGAAGCGGCTTTGTCATGCTGGCCACATGACCTGGAAGCTGTACGCCGGCTCCCTCGGCCAATAATGCGAGATGAGCACCACAACCCCAGAGTCGGTCAGAACTGGACCTAACAGTCAGTGGTCCCTTTACCTTTTACTAAAGTATTAAAGTGAGGGGGGGGGACAGCATACACACAAGCTGGCAGCCACCAAAGAAAAGGCCTGTTTTCTTATTGCCACCCTCCAGACCTCCCGTCGAGGGGGCACACAGAGATTCTGGGCCTCAGATGCTGAGCACATTGGGTCCAGAATTGGTTCTGTAAATGGGACAATGAGAATAGGTCTGTTCCATCAAGCAGATGGAGAGATGGGGATGCAGGGCCACTCCATCCAAGCCAGTTAAAGATCCTTGAAATAAATGGAAAGATAAATAACATCAGGATCTGTGGCTCAAAGAAACACAGTTCTGTGACTCTGCACGGCTGGAATGGATCTCAGAGCTGTGGGCTGCCTGTAAAGCTTTTGTTATCAGCCCAAACAACTGCACCGAATTATCTCCTTGTTTTCCTAAGGAGGAAAGGTCTCTGTGTGATATTTAATGGAGATCAGCACCGAGGGCACAGAAAATAGTGGGAGTGTTTTGATAAGGAGAGGGTCTCTCTCTTCACCGCCCCCCCAACCACACCCAAGCTTCTCCATAGTGTTTCATTCCAGAGAGATCTCATTTCTCTTCAAGAAGGGAGAGGAATTTCAATAAAAACTCAAAGGTCATTGCTTCTGAGAGGGGAAAGGGGGCTGGCTGAATTCAACAAAGACGTTTTGAACTTTTGCTTTAAAAATGCAGGGGGGGGGAGTGGGAATATGAAGCTAGTGGTGGGGACACAGATTGTGCAGCTGAACAGGCTTGCACTACACCTAGCTTAAAAACCTTGGTCCTTTAAATGCAGGAAAGTTAAGTACAGCAGTCTTTTCGCCCTTTCTTAACTTGTGGCAGTGGTTGGGTATGCAGATAGATATGAGGGTACGGATTGGTGTAAAAGATGACAGCTGTTGCTGCCAACTTGTGGAGAGGCCCTCGAGCAGTGATATTGCACTTGAACTCTCTTGCTGGATGAAAAATCTGTGCAAACCCCCCCCCCCCAGCAGTGGTTCTCAAAGTGAGTGGTACCGCCTCCTGGGAACCTTGGGATTACCTAGGGGGCGCTGGAGGTATAAATAACTATGAGACTTTGAAAAACTGGCAGTGCTTTTTTTTCTAAAGAAATGTCTAGGGGTACTCACATTTTCCTACTCATATTGAAATATTGCCCCTCGAAGAAGAAGAGGAGGAGGAGGAGGAGGAGGAGTTCAGATTTGATATCCCGCTTTATCACTACCCTAAGGAGTCTCAAAGCGGCTAACCATCTCCTTTCCCTTCCTCCCCCACAACAAACACTCTGTGAGGTGAGTGAGGCTGAGAGACTTCAGAGAAGTGTGACTAGCCCAAGGTCACCCAGCAGCTGCATGTGGAGGAGCAGGGATGCGAACCCGGTTCCCCAGATTATGAGTCTACCGCTCTTAACCACCACACCACACTGGCCAAACTAAGATTCACAAAACGTTTAGGGGTATGTGTGCCCCTACGTCCCCCCAGGAAAAAAAAACAACACTGAAAACTGGTATCACCGGATCACATTCATCAATTTTGTTGAATCAATTCAACCAAATAGTTTGAATCGGACTTTATATAAATGTGCAATTAATTGTTCCTGTTCTGAATTTTATGACTATCTTCCTTAATATGGGTGGTGCAAATTGTTTACCGGATAATGCTTTTCATAGGGTAGTGTAGAGGACATTGGAGATGGGTTTATGAACCAAGGGAGCAGTAGCCCAGAAAAATTTGGGGACCACTGCTTTAAATAAACAAACAAACAAACAAACCAGCTAAGCCAATGGCTATTGCTATCCTGCTAAAACATCCAAGAGAGCCTTTGATTCTTTTAAAATCCCTGGTCACAAGGCATGACTATGCTCCCCTTCACACTCACCGCAAGGTAACTGAAATATACTCGGAGTCAAGAGTGAATTTCATGCTCTTTATTCAGCTCATAGTCATCAAGGAGGAGAAGAGAAGACGAAAATGGCTCTTTTCCCCAAACCATCTGCTTATATACATTATTTACACAATGGGCCTTGCGTGATTGGCTACTTCAGGGCTACACCTGTGGGCCAATTATATTATGGATTGACTTCTGCCTGCAGCCTGATTGGCTGCTCCTACAGGCCAATCAGGTAGCAGATTCACTTCTGCCAGCCGCCTGATTGGCTGCTCCAGCAGGCCAATCAGGTTGCGGATTCACTTCCACCTGGAGTTGGATTGGGTAGCTCCCGCTGATTCTGAATCCTATTGTTCTAGGATGCTCAGTACATAACAGTAACAAAGAGGAACAAGGCTGAATGGGAAAGCGTCCCACACACCAGCACAACACACTGAAACGCAATTAGGCCCCTTTGCCAACTGCGCTCCATTAGAATTGGTGCAATCCAAATTCTTAAGATCTGCTTTACAAGTACCTAAATACGTCTCTAATGCCACCATACGCCTCGAAACTGGATTCATAAGAATCGAGGCCAGAGTGTGGCTTGCCACTCTTAATTACTGGCTGAGACTAGCCTTCCTTCCGAGCGGACTTGCTTCTTTGACCATTAAAGACAATTTCCAAACAACGTGGAAAGGAGCAGTGGAAAATATAACAACAACTTTAGGATTTAATCCACAGATCTTACTTGCTGTGGGGTATGAAGAAGCAAAAAACAACATCAAACAGCGAGTGGTTGATACTGAACGACAGGTAGACCTAGCCAGGTCCCCAAAATTCCTAATTAGTGAAACTAGAAGATACTTGGCTTCCCAAATGCCATACATAGCTAATCTCGAAATACCAAAATAGCGAAGGGCTTTTCCCTTGGCCCGCTGTCAGGCTCTCCCTTCAGTAATTCAAGAAGGCCGCTATCGGAAGATACTATACGAGGAGCGGAAATGCCCATGTGGCTCTGGGCAGCAGGAAACAATGGAACACACCCTTCTTCATTGCAAGTATTATATAGACGTTCGAGCCAGGTTTATCCAGCCCATCTTATATAAATTCCCAGGGCGTTCAGAACAACACATCTCCCTATTACTACAGGACGAAAGCCCAGAAGTCACATATTCAGTCGCCAGATTCTACGCTGCCATCGAAGGATGGTCTATGTTACAAATCAGTCCTAAAATGAAGACCCATTGTTAGATCTGTATTATTGAAGCCCCGTCCCATATAGCTGTTTTAACGAGTCTTTTTTAATCTCTCTTATTAGTTATTATTCACCCATTACTGTATTTATGCTTAATTAAGTATTTTATGTATATGTTTTAATCTACGGTTGGTTTTTGCTCCCATTTATTTAATAATAGGGACCCAGGTGGCGCTGTGGCTAAACCACTGAGCCTAGGGCTTGCTGATCAGAAGGTCGGCGGTTCGAATCCCTGTGACGGGGTGAGCTCCCTGGTCCCAGCTCCTGCCAACCTAGCAGTTCGAAAGCACGTCAAAGTGCAAGTAGATAAATAGGAACCGCTACAGCGGGAAGGTAAACGGCGTTTCCATGTGCTGCTCTGGTTTGCCAGAAGCGGCTTTGTCATGCTGGCCACATGACCTGGAAGCTATACGCCGGCTCCCTCGGCCAATAATGCGAGATGAGCGCGCAACCCCAGAGTCGGTCACGACTGGACCTAATGGTCAGGGGTCCCTTTACCTTTACCATTATTTAATAATGATTTGCTTAGATTCATATTGTTATGCTGTTTCTTTAAATGCTCTGCTTATGCTGGTCTGTGACCGAATAAAGTAAATTAATTCATTCACAGATACAGACAGGCATCGTAGGAAGAGCCCTTGCCAAAGTGAGGAGGGAGGGGTGGCAGGCCCCGCAATTGTTTCTCGCAATATCCAAGACACACCAGGGAACGCAGCGCTTGTGCTAAAAGCAAGTGTTTTATTTCAGACATCAGGTGCTAGTGAAGGTGTGCATGAGTGTATGGGAGAAGTTACAGCCTCTTGAAAAGACCCTAGAGCTGGAGAAAGGTAATAATAATAATAAAGAAAAGATCCTAGAGCTGGAAAAAGGGGCAGAAAGGGGCAATCAAAAATATCAGGTGGGCAGGGGGAGTGGATACCTGTTTTAGTTTAGGGAGAAAAACCAGCCAAATTTGTTTGCCCCCCTCCCCCCCCAAAATCAGGCATTGTGGGGAAGGGGGATAATTTCGTCCTACCTTTCATAACACTAGGCCAGGCATAGCCAGGGTGGATGCCCCCTGATGTTGCTGAATTGGAGGCAGCAAAGCTTCTGAATACCAGTTGCTGGAAACCTCAGGAGATTGAATGGTGCTTATGGGTTTCATCCAGGCATTTGGCTGGGCAATGTGAGAACAGGATGCTGGACTGGGTGGGCCATTGGCCTGATCCAGCAGGCTCTTCTTATGTTCTTATGGATTCTGTCAGGGGATTGTTGCGGCTACTCTCGAGTAAAGATGCTCCAGTCCGCGCTGTCTTTAAGAGTTTTATTGTGCATACTATTTACAGTGCAGAGATAGCAGAAAACACGACCACCTACCGTAGTCACTTTCAGAGTCCGGCAATGGCTTCTGCCTGCTTCGGGGCGAGCATAAAAGCCTGAGCACCCCGAAATGCCGCCCCTTCGCCCTACTTGTGGGCGCACACCTCAATTCGGGCGCCGGAAGGAGAGGTCTCCCCTCTTGCTGGCTGGGGCGGCGCCTGGGCTCCGGTGTCTCGCTGAGCCCCTCATCCGCTGTCCCCCTACCAGAGCGGTGCCAAGGCTCTGACGCATCTCTGAGCCCTTCCTGCCCGCTCTGCTCCCCATAGCATTGCCAGGGCTCAGACGCCTCACTGAGCCCTCCCTCCATTCCGCTCCATTCCTCATTCCCTCCTCCTGACTCGCTGCTCGTGCTATCGCTGGGCGAAGTGCTGGTCAGGATGATGGGGGGGGAGGCTCCCTGTTGGGAGTCCCCCTGACATATTCCAACTCCCATCATGCTTGAACGCTGGTCGTGTTGGCAGAGGCAGGCTGGAGCTGGGAGACCAATAACATCTGGGGGGTTACAATATTGCCTATCTGTCTCCAATAACTTGGGATCATGCACTTAAACCCAGTAGAAGTAGATTTAAGAGGCAAGGAAAAAGCTTGTTTTAGTATCCAGGCTAGATGTAGTGTAGTGGTTAGAGTGTCCAACTCAGAGCAGGGAGACCCAGTTTGAAATCCTTGCTCAGTCATGAAACACACCCTGCGACGTTGGAGCCAGCCACAATATATCAGATTGAAGTACCTCACAGGGTTGTTGCAAGCCTTGTATTACCAGGCGGTCTCCCATCAAAGTACCAACCAAGCCTGACTCTGCTTAGCTTCCGAGATCAGACAAGAGCGGGAGCGTTCAGAATAGTATGGCTGTAGACAGCTGTGGCAAGCATGAAATAGGGCCGGAGAGGAAAGCCATTCAGAAACAATTCTGACTCCAGTCCAACACCGGAGAAAGACTGTCACTATCGTGGCTAATAGTAGCCATTGGACAGCCTTGCCCTTCATAAAGTTGCCCAATCCTCTTTCAAAGCCATCCAAATTGGTGGCCACCGGCCGCTTCCTGCGGGAGGGAGTTCCATAGCTTAAATATACGCTGCGTGAAGAAGTACTTTCTTTTATCTGTCCTGAATCTTCCAACATTCAGCTTCATGAGATGTCCACATGTTCTTGGTATTATGAGAAATAAATAATAATAATAATAATTTATTATTTATACCCGCCCATCTGGCTGGGTTTCCCCAGCCACTCTGGGTGGCTTCCAACCGAATATTAAAAACAGTACAACATCAAATATTAAAAACTTCCCTAAACAGGGTCGCCTTCAGTTGTCTTCTAAAAGTAAAATACAGTGGTACTTCGGTTTATGAATACAATTGGTTTCGGAAGTCTGTTCATAAACTTAAGCGTTCATAAACTGAAGCGAACTTTCCCATTGAAAGTAATGGAAAGTGGATTAATCCGTTCCAGACGGGTCCGCAGAGTACTCAACCTGAAGCGTACTTAACCCGAAGCATGGGTGTAATTGGTTCCGGAAGTCTGTTCATAAACTGAAGCGTTCATAAACTGAAGCGAACTTTCCCATTGAAAGTAATAGAAAGTGAATTAATCCGTTCCAGATGGGTCCGCAGCGTTCGTAAACCGAAAATTCGTAAACCGAGGTGTTCATAAACCGAGGTTCCACTGTAGTTGCTTATTTCCCTGACATCTGCTGGGAGGGTGTTCCACAGGGCAGGTGCCACTACCGAGAAGGCCCTCTGTCTGGTTCCCTGTAACCTCACTTCTCGCAATGAGGGAACCGCCAGAAGGCCCTCGGTGCTGGATCTCAGTGTCCGGGCTGAATGAAAAGAAAGAGAAACTTTTCTCTGCCCACTTCCTCTATGCCATGCACAATTGTATAAGCTTCTATCATATCACTTCTTACTCACTAAGCTAAAAAAGCCCCCATATCTGCAACTTTTCATCCAGGGGGAGTGGCTCCGTCCCCTTGACAATTTTGGTTGCCCTTTTTCAACACTTTTTCCATTTCTTCAATACCCTTTTTGAGGCGAGTTCACTGTTGGGAAGGTGGGACGGAAATCAAGCAAGCAGATAATTCTGGCTTCCAAAGAGGATTTGATGTGTTCGTGGGAGAGGACAGATCTATCAAGCAGCACCAGTAGTGAAATGAAACCTCCATGGTCTGAGGCACTGTACCTCTGAATACCGTTTGCTGCATACCAACAGCAGGGGAGCACCAAAATCATTCCCCAGGTTTCTTGTGGAGGGAAACCTCTTTCCCATTCCTTGCAATCCTGACAAAAAATCAGGGTCTCCTGGCAGCTGTTTATGGTTGCAAAGGAAAAAAGAGGAGATACGGCACTTTCTGAAGGACACTGTGATTTTACCGGTAATGGACTGCAAAACATAAGAGATGCTTGGATCAAATACGATGAGACTTTTTGTTAAAGTGCTATTTTATATTCCTGGTTCTATATTTGGTGAAGACCCTGCCATCTGGCTGAGGATGGCCTCTGGTACCTGCTTAGCTTGGAGTAAGCACCACCAAACTCTAACTAAGCAGGGACTTGTAAGCAGGAATGTATAGGATTCCACAGTCATTTCTGTTTTTCAGGACATTTTATACAGAACCAGGAAACAGCATTCCTTCACAGTGCCCATGAGTTCCCAACTCCTGAAGCTGGACGGATTCAGAAGCCAAGTTCGCTTGTATGCTGCCCTTCCGATAATTTGCTTTTTGGCTCAGCCTGAGCAACTGATCCATTTAACTTGGCTCACAGTCCGGTTGAAAGTGTGTTTCCATGCAGCTCTTTTTAATAAAATAAAATTTAAAAAAATGAATCCCAGGGTGTTGCAGGGAAGGTGCTGTATTTCTTCAAACAATTGCTCCCCTCGTTTTTTTCTTCTTGGCCTAGCTTGCTCAAATGCTGTCCAGCCCACATTTCTGCACTATGTAATGAATCCATTTTTTAAAGAAAAAGAAAGAAAGAGGTTTGCTCGGAGCTTACGGGCAATCAAGAGCAGCTTATCTCTGTAAATGTGAAGTGAGAGGCACTGGCTTGTGTAAAAGCAAGTTCCCATCCTGTATTTCTTCATGCTGCTGAGTTATGAGGTGATTTGGTTCACAAGTTCATGGCATCTCTGAGGTTAAGCGCTTGGGTTAAAACCGCATCTGCCTATTCCGCTCTGCTTCTCCCATCTACTGGGTCCCGCTCAGGACAAACTTCTTAAAACAAAAAACTCCCAGTTAACAGAATAAAAGGCCTACACCAGGGGCACCATCAGGGGGAGGAGCTAAGGACCCCCCCAAAACAAAATTTAAGGAGAGAGCCAGGCCCCCTCCATATTCTGCGGCCTGCGGCAGGCCTCCCCACAGCCATGCCAGGCCTTGCCAGGCCTACCCATAGCTGTGGCAGGCCCTGCCAGACCTCCTCCTAATGCGTGACATCAAATGTGTGTGCCATGCACATGACATCACACGTGCACGCTGCTCCCCCCCAAAAAGTTGGACAGAGCCCGGCGACTGTGACCCACATCTTATGCTCTTTAAGCCTCAGCTACACATAGGTCTCTGCAATATGGAGGTGGCAATACTAATCTACCTTGAAAAAGCGTTTGTAAAAATGGAAACAAAGCTGTATTTGAAAAGAGTTCTGAACACTCAAAAGCATTATCTAAAGGCTATGTTTACACTCTCTTTAGGGCACGGCTGTATTACTAATGGGGCGTTTAATATTGAATGCATTGTTTGTTTGTTTGGTGCATTTATATCCCACCTTTCCTCCAAGGAGCTTAAAGCAATGTACAGTCATACCTCGGTTTAAGTATGCTTCGGTTTGAGTCATAGCTGCCAAGTCCGGGTCGTAAAGATCCGGGATCGGCAGCGCGCACATGACCGGAAGTTGCGTGACGCAACTTCCGGTGGCGCTTCGCCCTTCTATGGGCATCAGAAAATGGCGGCGCCGGCACCGGAAGTCGCTTCCGCGCATGACCGGAAACACGTAAAAGCGACTTCCGGCGCCGGCGCCGCCATTTTCTGATGCCCATAGAAGGGCGAAGCGCCACCGGAAGTCGCGTCACGCAACTTCCGGTCATGCGCGGAAGCAACTTCCTGCGCCGGCGGCGCCATTTTCTGGTGCCCATAGAAGGGCAAAGCGGCACCAGAAAAATGGCCGCCGGGAAGAAGCGAATTTAAGGGAGAATGCCGGGATTTATCTCCAAACGGGATACTGCCAGGAAACAGTAAGAAAAAAGGGGTTTTCCCGGCGGATACGGGATACTTGGCAGCTATGGTTTGAGTACTTTCAGTTTATGTACTCCGCGGACCCGTCTGGAACGAATTAATCCACTTTCCATTACTTTCAATGGGAAAGTTCGCTTCAGGTTAAGTACAGACTTCCGGAACGAATTGTGTACTTAAACTGAGGAACCACTGTATATGGTTCTCCCCCTTCCCATTTTGTCATCCCAACAACCCTGTGAGGTGTTGTCTCCTGGAATGAGAGACAACGGCATGTCCAAGGTCATTGAGTGAGTTGCAAAGTTGAAAGGGAACTAGAACCCTGGTTTCTCAGGTCTTAGTCCAACGCCTCAACTATTACACCACACTGGATCTCTTTCTTTCTTTTTTAAATATACTTTACTTTCAATATAATTTACTTTTAATATAGAATGTTGTGTGCCTGGAGGCAGTTAGGGTTGCCAAACCAGCAGGGCTGAGCTGAAATATCCAGCATCGCCTGGCCCCCTCCAGGTGGCAGGGGGAGGGCTCGACTCTCCAGGTGAGCAAGAATGCCTTTAATTAATTCACTTTTTAATTAAGAAGACTATACGTGCACCTTGCAAGCTTCAGCCCGGCAAGAGCTGGCTGCAGATTTTTGCATGGGCTCCTTAGAAGGTCTGCTTTCCTCAGCTCCCTCCTCCCAATTAACCCCCATCTCCAGGGCTCAGTGGTGGGAGGGAGCACAGAGGAGGGCAGAGAGCTATTGCACTCAGGTCCCGCTTGTGAGTTGGCCACTTTGAGAACAGGATGCTGAGCTAGATGGGCCCTTCGCCTGATCCAAATGGGCTCATCTTACATATCCTCCAACATTTCTCTGATGATCCTAAGGGAAAGCGGGGCATTCCGGGATCAAATCAGAAACTGGGACGGCTTCTATAAATCCAGGACTGTCCCCTGAAAATAGGGATACAGTGGTGCCTCGACTTACGAATTTAATCTGTTCCGAAGGCACCTTCGTAGGTCGAAAAATTCGTAAGACGAAAAGCGCCACTGGAAACGCGATTTCCCATAGGAATGCATCGGAAACGGAAGAGTTCATAAGTTGAAGCAACCCCATCTAAAAATTCGTAAGTCGAAAAAAACCCTATCTAAAACCACCGCGGTTTCCGTTCGGATGTCGAGAAATTCGTAAGCGTGCAGCCGTTTGCCCCATTCGTAAGTCGAAAAATTCGGTTGTTGAGTCGTTCGTAAGTCGAGGTACCACTGTACTTGGAGTATTTTCCTATTGTGTTAATGACTTGAGAGGGATGCAGGAAAATCAGCAGAGACTGGCAGAACTCCGATATGACAAATTCCCAGGATAAAGTTGCCCAGGAGGCCGAGCCACTGCTTCCCATCCGGTCTGCGCAGCCACCGCGCCCGCTCAGACAGAGCCACCCCCCAAAGCGGCAGCTCCTAATGTTTCCCTCGCTGCCCCCGCCCCAACCTCCATCTCCATCTCCTGACATGCTCAGCTTGACCCACTAACTCAAGCCAACTGTGGAAAGGTCAAATGCAAAGACTGACTCCCAGAAGGGAGAAACCACATCAAGGAAATGGAAAGGAAAGGAGGGAAGGGGGGGGAGAAAAGAAACAGCAGGTCTCTCCCCCAGGCCCACCACCCCACAAGCCTTCAAGTCTGGCAGGCGCAGATGGGGGGGGGGAGAAGGAAACGAGGCGAGCTTTACGTTTATTTATTCTGGAGCCAAACCTGAACAGGAGCCAGGCCGTCCCGTGCCAGCATATAATAAGAGCTCTGAATTGGGTAGGTGGGTCTCTCACACACAGACACACGCTAACTTTTTGTCAAAAAGTATCATGTTTCTAGATCTTTCAGTTATGAGATTTCTGGCAGGGCCCATTATCCACCCCCCACCCCCACCCCGGGATAGTCAAGTGGTTTTCTTCCTTTTTTATTTTTCTCTTCATAGGGTTACAATTCCCAGAATTCCCTGTGAAGAGGGATTGACTGCTTAATACACTCCGTGAATGATAGCTTTGGGAGGGGAATAGGGGGTCTCCTCCGCAACTCCCAGCACCCTCGACAAATGACAAGCTCCCAGAATTCTTTGGGGGAAGCCATGGCTGTTTAAGCCATACTTGTTTTCCCAGTAGTGATGTATGGAAGTGAGAGCTGGACCATAAAGAAGGCTGATCGCCGAAGAATTGATGCTTTTGAATTATGGTGCTGGAGGAGACTCTTGAGAGTCCCATGGACTGCAAGAAGATCAAACCTCTCCATTCTTAAGGAAATCAGCCCTGCGTGCTCACTGGAAGGACAGATCGTGATGCTGAGGCTCCAATACTTTGGCCACCTCATGAGAAGAGAAGACTCCCTGGAAAAGACCCTGATGTTGGGAAAGATGGAGGGCACAAGGAGAAGGGGACGACAGAGGACAAGATGGTTGGACCGTGTTCTCGAAGCTGCGAACATGAGTTTGACCAAACTGCGGGAGGCAGTGGAAGACAGGAGTGCCTGGCGTGCTATGGTCCATGGGGTCACGAAAAGTCGGACACGACTAAACGACTAAACAACAACAAACAATGGCTGTTTAAAGTGGTTGGAAGAGTGCTGTAAATGTGTGGTTCAGATGTGGACAATGGCACAAAATCATTGGCTTGCGCTCGCCGGCTTCTCCCTTCCCTCCAGTGATACGGGCCACATTTGCATTTAAAGATTTAAAGATGGAAGATTCGTGCATTTGTACAATCAGTTTGTACTTTCAATTCTTGTCAGCCTTAGAACTGATTTCTATGAGGCTTCCTCAGTTCCAGGTCACTGACAACATTAGGCTGGTTCATTTAGGCTGGGGGACTTAGATATCTGCGGAAGCAAAGTATGGGGTCCAGATTCACAGCTGTTCTCCGAAATGTTGGGAATGCTTGCTCTGGAAATTAGAGGTGCTCCCTCTACTGGAAGAAACAATATTCCAGGCTTGTGACTTCCACTACAACGACGTCCACATTTTCCACCTTGGGGAAACTCTTTCCAGCTCACATTCAGGCTGATGGCAACACCCAGCACCCTCAAATGCACCTCACAAAGGCCCATCAGTATTGAAAACTGCCCACCCTCCAGCAGATGGCTATAAGCCACCATTTTAAAATTCCCATAATGCCTTGGGATGATGGCACACTGGGAAACATAGAAAGAAATACTTGAGCGAGTGACTGAGTAAATCATATATAATTGTGGAGTTGGAAGGGACCCAAATGTGTGAGTAGTATATCCATCTGTATAAATATATTACTTATAAATATATAAATTACAGTCTTTGTCGATGTGTTGCCCTTCAGCAGTTTTGGACTACAACTCCCATCAGTCCCTAAATACCTGGAGGGCACCCAGGTTGGCAAAGGCTGCCCTAACAGATTGAAAGTCACTGATCTAAAGGAAAGAACCTGTGTGCAGAACTGTTATCTGGCTGATTGGTTCCCTGTGTTTTAAAACAGAAGCTGCCCCCATGCCTGGCACTAATTGGCTAGGAACAATGTCATTACTAACCTCCTCCATCCCTCCTAGCCAAGAGTTTTAAAGATGTTTTTTAACATTTTTATTCTCCTTTAAAAGGATGTGTGTGTGTGACACAAATGTATTTAATATCAATGTATATATATTATTTTTTATTAATTTAATGACCCTGTGCATTAGGGCATGTCATTTTAGTGGGTGAAATATCATTTTTGCAAATTTCCTTGGTGAGGGGTCTTCATAATATGTTTTGGGGTGTGAGAATTTCAAATATGCTCTTGTTTTTTGTGAATGGAAAACAGTTAGCATATGACAACATTTAGCTTTTGGAAAACCAAATAATTTTATCTTCTGAAAATGTCAGGTAATGCTAAATAATAATAATAAACAATAAAAATAATATTAATTTATAACTGCAAGTACTTGGCAATCCTTTTTTAACGATTTCTATGTAATTTTACAGATGTTTTACTTACCAAGGAAAACTATATTATATTAGTATAACCAAAATATATTTTGAATTCCCAAGTCATGTTACAACTTCTTAGCACCCCTCGTTTCTGGAAGCTGCAAGTTCAAAAACTCAACATATCCTACTGTGTGTATCAACTTTTATTGGTCTGTTGCCTTAATCATAAAATCACAGAATCATAGATTTGGAACGGACCCCAATGGTCATCTAGTCCAACCCCCTGCAATTCAGGAATCACAGCTAAAGAATTCCTGACAGATGGCCATCCAACCTCTGCTTCAAAACCTCCAAGGAAGAAGAAGAAGAAGAAGAAGAAGATATCTCGCTTTATCACTACCCTAAGGAGTCTCAAAGCGGCTAACATTCTCCTTTCCCTTCCTCCCATACAACAAACACTCTGTGAGGTGAGTGGGGCTGAGAGACTTCAAAGAAGTGTGACTAGCCCAAGGCCACCCAGCAACCACACCACACTGGAAGGAGAACCCACCACCTTGCAAGGAAATCTGTTCTGCCATTGAACAGCTCTTCTTAGCATCAAAAAAATTCTTCCTAATGTTTGGTCAGAATATCCTTGTAACCTGAATTCAGTGGTTCAGGCATATTTGGTTTTTTTTTTTAAAAAAAAGAAAAAGCTAAACAACTTCCGGGTTTCCCTTTTAAAAGCTGAATAATTTTGTGGTCTTCCTTTAAAAAGTTCAACAACTTTTGGGGTGTCCTGGTTTTTACTTTTTGAAATTTGGCAACCCTATCTCATATAACCTATCAGTTTTCTTTTCCCCAGGCTAAACATACCTGGCTCCCTCAACCATCCTTCATAAGGTGTCATGGAGCCGCTGGATGCAGAGAAGTGGGGGGAGGCACCAGCTGGGGAACCCCCAAGGGAACTCCCAGGGAAGAAGGCTCAGAGCCAGGGGACTGGTGGTGGGATGACAATGAGTGGTCAGAGGGAGAAGAGGGAGCAGACTGGGGGGGAGGAGGTGTCAGAAGGCCAAGAATAGCCTGTGGCCAAGAGTTTCTTCACCCATTAGATTGATTCCAATTATATGGTTTAAAAAACCTTTGTGTACTTTGACTTTATCCTGCCATAAATACGAATGCCAGCCGAATCTATTTTCATACCCTTCTAGATCCAAAATATCTGCATTATTTAACAAAATCCATTCTCTTAACCAGCACAGACATGCTGCTTCATAATAAAGTTTTAACTCCGGCATGGCAAAATCCACCTCTTTCTTTTTTATCTACTAAGAGTTTCAATTTTTTCTTGGGTTTCCCCCCCAACCAAACAAATCTTGATAGGGCCCTTTGCCATTCTTTAAATTGATTTGTCCCTCTAATCACAGGAATATTCTGGAACAAAAACACGTTCATTTTTACCACAGCAATTCTGCTAAAAAATGATAATTTTAACCTTTTCCAATCTCCTAAATCTTTTTTTATTTATTTCCAGGTGGACCTACTGGGTATATAAGGCACTTGGCTGACAGTTCTTGATGTTGCTTGGAAATCAAAAGGTACTGATATTTGTAAACGGATAATGTAATTTGTTAGTTTTTCTGCCTGCTGCCACTACCTCGAACAACCAGTTATATCCAAATAAATAAAAAATATATCCCTCATCTTCAACCTCAGAAACCACCATGCCAAATTTGGAGGTGGTCTATTCAGAGGTGTCCAAGCCAGCACAATTTGGTGCCCCATCTTGATTCAAAATGGCCTCCCACGGTTTCCAAATGTAGGGCAAGAATCATGTGCACTTTGGGACCATCATGCCAAATTGGGCACTGCCAACCTAGCAGTTCGAAAGCACCTCAAAATGCAAGTAGATAAATAGGTACCACTACAGCACGAAGGTTAACGGCGTTTCCATGTGCTGCTCTGGTTCGCCAGAAGCGGCTTTGTCATGCTGGCCACATGACCTGGAAGCTGTACGCTGGCTCCCTCGGCCAATAACGCGAGATGTGCACCGCAACCCCAGAGTCGGTCACAACTGGACCTAATGGTCAGGGGTCCCTTTACCTTTACCTTCAGAGATGTCCAAATCAGTGCAGTTTGAAATGGTTCAGTAAGCCATTTTGATTCAGAATGGCACCCATTGGTACCCAAACATAGATGAAAACCAGTTCCTCCATCTCAGGAAATGCCACACCAAAATAGGCACCAAATTTATTATTTATTATTTATACCCCACCCTTCTGGCTGGGTTTCCCCAACCACTCTGGGCAGCTCCCAACAGAATATTAAAAACACGATAAAACATCAAACATTAAAAGCCTCCTTAAACAGGGCTGTCTTCAGAGGTCTTCTAAAAGTCAGATAGTTGTGTACAGTATTTCCTTGACATCTGATGGGAGGGCATTCCACAGGGCGGGCGCCACTACCAAGAAGGCCCCCTGCCTGGTTCCCTGTAACCTCACTTCTCACAGTGAGGGAACTGCCAGAAGGCCCTCGGAGCTGGACCTCAGTGTCTGGGCTGAACAATGGGGGTGGAGACGCTCCTTCAGGTATACTGGGCCAAGACAATGCACAGACAAAGCATATGCCTGCAACCAGCAGGATTCCATCCTGCTCAGTTTGACTGTGCACATGTGGTACCTGCTGGGAACAGGGATGCACAACCAAAGTACAGTGCAGGGTTGTTTGAAAGTCCTCTTAGCACCTGACCAGGAATAATCAGGGGCTGTCTCGACCCCACTTGGTCAGAGCCCAGATCCACTTGACCCATTTTGTTTTGGGAATCAGGCTTTGGCTGAATCCAGTGCACAACCCTATTCATTTGCTGCCAAATTTGCTTTAAATCAAAATGGCACTTGACGGTATCTTAGCCTATCCCACAACCTGCTCCTCTGTCTCAGGAACTGTCACGCCAATCTGAGTGGCAATATCTTCAGAGGTGTCCTAATCAGCACAGGTTCAAACAGTTTCGTCCACCATATTGATCCAACATGGCACCCGATGATTTCCAAACATAGGACAAAACCCACTCCTCCGTCTGTAAAACACCAAATTGGGCGACACTATCTTCTGAGACCTCATGAGCAGCACAATTTGGAATGGTATGGTCTGCCATTTTGATTCAAAATGGTGTCCAATGAAATCCAAAGTTAAGACGAAAACTGGCTCCCCCATCTCGAGCACTGCTGGGCCCAGTTTGGGGGTGATATTTCAAGAGGCCTTGGAATCCATAGAGAGCAGATAGACCACTTTCCAAAGTGGGGTTAGGGATGGAGGAGAAACTTGACCCATCTCACATTTCAAGGAGAATCTATCTAATCTGCCATTTCTAAAAGGTTCTGTGAACCAAAACCCAGCCATCCCCCAAAATTCATGCTTCTCCAGTCAAACATGCATATACCATGAAACAGTGTGCACAAAAATACTGTACATTCATTTGTGTAAATAACATTTTAAAATCCATTGGATTCCTGCATTGCAGGGGGTTGGACTAGATGTCCCTTGAGGTCCCTTCCAACTCTACAATGCTATGATTCTGTGATTACATAAGGGGGGGACCTATATTTTAGGTAAAATTGTATCTTAAAAATATGTGTATTGGGAGAAATTAACACTAACACACTGGTGAATTCTTTATGAGGACTTCAAAAAACACACACAGACTTATGCAGAAATGGAAAGGACTTGAATTTAGGACTGGAAAACAGAGAAACTGAGATAATCCAAAATGGACAGAGCCACCCATCCCTAATAAATATTACCAGATCCTTAAAACATGGCTTCATTCACACTTTTTACAGCACAAAAATAACTCCACCTCTACTGCTCTCAGCCAATCGAAGGTCACCCGCTCCTATTAAAAACCCCACCCATTCTCCTTTGTCACTCCCTGTGCCAGGAACTCCCCACTATTTCCTCCAGGAATTGAAATGAATGAGTGGAGAGGGTCAAATGATCATGGAGGTAAGACCTGGGCGCTTTTGCTCTTGACAAAGATGGACTCTGGTGGTAGTTCAATACAGAGACTCAAAAAGCAACAATAGCATCCCCATCCCTGATTGAACAGTTCAGGAGCAAAGCCTTCTTTATGATCTATTTGAATTGAGGAAGATTCACAACACAACCCCTTTCAGGTTTATTGAGAGACAGCGTGGTGTAGTGGTTAGAGTGCCAGACAGACTAGGAACCCTGGGAGAGGAGAATTCGTATCCTGCTTTCTCTCAAAGCCAGAAAGCTCACTGGGTGAACTTGGGCCAATCAGTGCCTCTCAGTCTAGTCTACCTCAAAGGGTTGTTGCAAGAATTAAAATGGAGAGGGGGAGAACCACTGCATAATTAACAACAATAAAAATACAGCTCACTTCTCATTACAGGTAGGTAGCCGTGTTGGTCTGGATCGAAGTAAAATAAAAAAATTCCTTCAGTAGCACCTTAAAGACCAACTAAGTTTTTATTTTGGTATGAGCTTTCGTGTGCATGCACACTAGTGTGCATGCACACGAAAGCTCATACCAAAATAAAAACTTAGTTGGTCTTTAAGGTGCTACTGAAGGAATTTTTTTATTTTATTTAGCTCACTTCTCAGTTTATCTACTGCAGGCTTGTCCAACTGAATATATGTATGGGGTTGTTTTTTTCCTGCAAAAGTTTTTATTCTCATGATTTTGCTAGTTTTCAAAACAACCCCCCCCCAAGGGCTGTCTCCTCATCACCAAAAGAAAAGTCACCATGAAAGTTAATGCAAACTTCAATGGAGTTCTGGAGCTTACTCCTCGGTAAACTAGACTAGCAGCCTCCCATCCCCAGCGGTGCTCCTGAACTTCGCCTTTCCTCGCTCCTACAGACCACCCTGGGATTTGCTTGAGTCACTCACCGGCGATTGGCAAAGCCATTGCCCGACGGCCCTCCGGAACTCGGCTCCGGGTAGTTGTGCTGCAAGGCCGATGCTGGGAACTGGTAGAGGAATCCTGTCCCGAGGGTACAGCCCCAAAAGGAGAAGCAGAAGCAGCACCAAAAGAACGCCAGCGGCATTTTGGGAAGGGCCGCTCGGCTTGCAGAAGCGCTTTGGACGGCTGCAACCTGGGCGCGCAAAAGTGGCGAGGAGGTCTCCCAAAACCTAGCCACTCAGAGGCGCATCGTCCCCAGGCTTCGGAGGGCCCCGCGCGGGAACGGGACTAAGAGAGAAAGAGACCAGAGACAGGAGGGGGATTTGCCGTCGGGGGATCTAGGTTGTTTGGGGGAGCAGCCGGAGAAGAGAGGGAGGCTTCCCAGTGGCCAAAGCGCGAGCTCCGTGCGCCCTGGGCGCACAAGCAGCCTGCGGGTGCGTTTTCAAACCAGAGCGAAGTTGCTTCGCAGCGGCTCTCTCCGAAAGGGGCGGGAGGTGGGGACGTGAGTGGGGGGGCTTCGGATTAACCCTTCAAGGGCGTCATCGTCGCGACTGCTCCAACAGCAGCTGTCTTGGAACAAGCCAGGAGCGGCGAGGCGGCACAGCAGCTCCGGGAAACTTTGGAATGAACCTTGCCTGAAGGCGCAAGTCAAGTCTCTTGCTCCTTTTGAGGGAAGGTGGCCTTTCCCCCTCTCGCCTGTATTTAAATACTGCTCTTCTGCCACTCAGTAACCACAAAGTAGCTGACAGTCAATCATTAATGGGTATGTCCCCCAAGTGCAAAACAGATCCATTAAAATAGTGCCTTGAAAAGTGCACATATTTTGAGATTTCCACAAGGAGCAAGAACCTCGAAGTGCTTTTTATATGATTTGGCATTTGTTGATTTTATATACAGTGAAAGCATAATTTTCATCACATGCCTGGCAAATCTGGAAGTACACCTGATTATCAAATAACAAGCATATTCCTTGTTGATGTGTAGAAAACTTTTATTCTCGCTTTTCCACTTTCACAACATGGACTTTGTTACTTACCCATATGGAACTGTACTTACTCTGCCTCTTTTAAGGTTTTGTTTTTCATATTTTCATTTTCATCTGTTGCTATAATTGTTCTCTCTTTTTTATGTGCCTTATAAAACGGAATACAAAATCTTTACAAAAAGCAATAAAGTTACATTGCTGGGGGTTGGACTAGATGGCCCTCAGGGTCCCTTCCAACTCTACAATTCTATGTTTAACTTCCATAATAAAACAGCAACCAAAATTTAGAAGAAAAGAACTGAAGCAGGGGATCATTAAGCAATACATCTAAAAACAAGGAGCCTTGTGGCACCTTAAAGCAGAGCTTTCCAAACTTTTCGTGTTGGTGACACACTTTTTAGACAGGCATCATTTCGCGACACAGTAATTCAGTTTTACTAGCAGACTAGAAGTTAAATTAACGCCTTTCCAGCCCTGGGTGGAGCGCAGGGAGCATTCACATGACACACCTACACACTGCAGCCGACTCACTGACATGTCACGACACACAGTTTGGAAAGCTCTGCCTTCAAGACTAACAAATTCCTGATGGCCAGGGCTGGCCCACCCATGAAGCAGGGGGAAGCAGACCCCTCAGGTGGTGGAAGCCCCCCAAGATGGATGTCCCACCCACACCACTAGCAGAGAAGCAACATTGGCACCGACTTCCGGCAAGATCTCGCAAGATTTCATGGAGTGCATGAGAACTTGTGAGATTTTGGTGACGTCTCGTTGAGATCTCACCAGAACTTGGAATCAATGTCAGTGGAGATGGCACAACGGGCAGTGCCTATGGAGGCAGGCTGCATATCAGGGATGCTGGTGGAGTTAGGCAGTGCAGCGGCAGTGCTGGAGATGGAGATGGTAGGGAGGGTGGCATGGCAGAGCGTGGCAGCACTTCCCATTTCATCTCACGTGGCAGAACAGGAATTGCCACCACTGGTGACTGCAAAAGCTTTCATGGACTCCAGCCCACTTTTTCACAGGCATGTCATGAAATTTTTGTTTGGCAAATACAGAAAGGAGTAAAATGTAAAGTCAATGGTCCTGGTGACCATTGTGGGGTTGAGTCCACAAAAGCTTATAAATGTGATTGTCTTTAAGGTGCTTGCCACTTTTGGTGACAGAATTCTGGACAGCACAGAACAGACTAGAGCAAGTAACTGGTGAACTCCTCGATTCTCACGCTTTTGAGATAACCTCACTAAGCTCTCTCCTAGTCACGTACCAGAACTTGTAGATGTATCAGACACATAGACCTCTGTTTCTAATTAATAGGGACATTAATTATACCTCTGATATAAGCTCTGACATGAATTTGGTGATAATTGTTTTCTCATTTCACTAAATCTCGGTGCTGACAGAAAACAAAGTTCTGCTTCATATATTCCACTGACATCCTCTGAAGGAGAATGTAAATTGCAACTCACCCATTTATCAGGGGTAGTTACAGGTAGGTAGCCGTGTTGGTCTGACGTGGTCGAAACAAAAAATAAAAAAAATCCTTCCAGTAGCACCTTAGACACCAACTAAGTTTGCCATTGGTATGTACCTTGGTGGGGAGTCTGTGGCCCACCAGATGTTTGTTGGAGTCCAAGAACCATCAGCCAGCATGACCAAGAGATGGAGTCGAACAGCATCCGAAAGGTCACTGGTTCTCCAGCTGTCAATTTATTCTTCAAACATGGATCTTTTTATCACTGAGACAGCACCTTCCATTCATAATAGGAACGTATCGATAGACTTGCCAGGGGAATTTAAACCTTACAGAAATACATTTTTTTAAAAAAACCAGAAAGAAATTCCTAAGCGAGGGACAAAATGAATCTACTTACATGGCCACAACAACCCTGCAAAGTAGCTTAGGTTGGCCCCCCAAGTTCACCCAGTGAGCTTCAGGACCAAGTCCTAGTCCAATACAGTGGCACCTTGGTTTACAACCATAATCTGTTCCAGAGGTCCGGTTGTAAAACAAAACAGGTTGTAACCCAAGGCGTGCTTTCGCCAATGGGGCCTCCCCCCCAAAATTGGTTGTAACAAAAAAAAAAATGGGTTGTAATAAAAAAAAAGGGACACACACTTCCGGGTTTGACGTGGTTGTAATCCAAAAAGGTTGTAATCCAAAACAGTTGCAAAACAAAGTACCACTGTACTTTAACCACTAGCCACACTTCACCACACAAGTTGCTATTCATCCCATGGGAGGAGTATACTGATCCCTGTGGCATGTCTGACTCCTCTACCTCCAAAGAAAGAAGAGAAAAGATAAAGGTTTGGGGAAAGTGATTTGGACCAGGAAAATGGCACGGCATAGCCTCCCCAACCTGCTTCCCTCCATATGATTTGGAGCATGGTCCCCGTGGGACCCAGCCATGGGAGTTGTAGTCCGAAACATCTGGAAGGCAATAGGCCTGTGGTTCCCAAAGTGGGTGGTACTGCCCCTTGGGGGCGGGATTATCTAAGGAGACGCTAAGAGGCAGGGGGGGGGGCAGCAGGGAGGCATTGGAGGTATAAATGACTAACAGACTTTGGAAAGCTGTTATCACCGGATCAACAGCCTCAGCTGGCAGAGCACAAGTCTCTTAATCTCAAGGCTGTAGGTTCAAGCCCCCATGTTGGGCAAAGATTCCTGCATTGCAGGGTGTGGACTAGATGACCCTCGTGGTCCCTTCTAATTCTACGATTCCAAGTTCATCGGTTGTGTTGAATTGAACCAAATGTGCAATTAATTGCTACTATTTTGAATTTTATTGTGTTTTTCTCTTCCTTAGTGGGGCTATTCCAAATACAGTGGAACCTCGGTTTATGAACACCTCGGTTTACGAATTTTCGGTTTACGAACGCCACGGACCCATCTGGAACGGATTAATTCACTTTCCATTACTTTCAATGGGGAAGTTCGCTTCAGTTTATGAACGCTTCAGTTTATGAACAGACTTCCGGAACCAATTACACCCATGCTTCAGGTTAAGTACGCTTCAGGTTGAGTACTCCGCGGACCCGTCTGGAACGGATTAATCCACTTTCCATTACTTTCAATGGGAAAGTTCGCTTCAGTTTATGAACGCTTCAGTTTATGAACAGACTTCCGGAACCAATTGTGTTCATAAACCGAGGTACCACTGTAATGCTTTTTATAGACCAGGGCAGGGGGCACTGGGGAGAAGTTTATGGAATCAAGGGCGTGGTGGCCTCCCAAAAAAGTGGGAACCGCTGCACTAGGGAAATAATTTTCGAAAAGCTGTTGCTGCTCTGTTTTGAGATCCAGGCAGAGCTCTCCGGCACTGCACCTCTTTTGGCCTGAAGACATACACAGGTCAATGGAGCATCTTCCAGGGTGTTTGGGGAGAGAAGAGAAAAGCACAAGGTTTTCTGCTGGAAGGAGCAAATGAAAGGAGGCATTCCCTTCTGGAGATGTGTCATGTAATGGCCTACATTAGCAGTAATAAATAGGCTGCCTCGTTTCCCCCCCAGGGTGCCTATCAGAACTGCCTATTCTGAACACTTTCTCAAAACTATGCTGATAAATTGGAACCAGCTCAATTTGGAAAGAGAGGCAGCCAAGACAAATATCTATTCATTCAATTTATCAGGGAGATTTTTTCTTTCTTTCTCCCCCACCCCCTTTCCTTTTTTAGAAGAGCAACCCAGAAACACAAACGGACCAGTTCTTATAAACCAGACATGCTCTTAGTGAGCAATATTTTAAAAACTAGATATTTTTATAGCACTCAACGTATTGATAAAATGTTTGCTGGGAAACGAGGGCTGCAGATATAAATTTGTGATCCGGTGCAGCCTGGTGGTTAGAGTGTAGGACTAGCACTTGGGAGATCAGAGTTCAAATCCTCACCTGACCATGAGGCTCACAGGGTGTGACTTAGCGGTCAGTCGCTGCCTCTCGGCCTAACCTACCTCACAAGGTTGTTGTGGGGATTAAATGAGGAGGGGGTGAACCATGCACACCACCTTGAGCTCCTTGGAGGAGGAAAAATGTGGTATAAATGCAGTAAACAATAGTATTAGCAAGATGGAGAGCTGGTTCATAGCATCTTTTGACACTGGGCCCCAGGTGTGCTCAGGGAGATCTTGGGGTGATGAATGAAGTCAAGGAAGCATCCAGAAGAGGAGAAGCTGTAGTAATGACTTCAGCTACCCTCAGACTGGCTACATATGTGTTCCAGTCAAATTCTGGATACCTAAAAGACTGCGCTCTATGCTCTGGTAACTTCCTGTTTGGATTACTGCCACGTGCTCTACTTGGGGCTGCCCTTGAAGACAACTCGGAAACTTTAGCTGGTCCAAAATGCAGCTGCCAGTTACTGGCTCGTGTTTGCCCCCAATCTCGTATGAACCCTGTTTTAAAACAGATGTGCCGGTTGTCAGTTTGTTTTGGGGCCTAATTTAAGGTGCTCACGTTAGTGTTTAAAGTGCTAAGCTACAGTACGTGCACTGCCAAGGCCGGAAAGATCAGCAGATACAGTTCCACTTGGTAGAATCATGGAATTGTAGAGTTGGAAGGGACCGCAAGAGTCATTTGGTACAACCCCCTGCAATGTGAGAACCTTTTGCCCGAACCCACCATGCCGAGATTAAGAGTCCCGTGAGCCACCTCGGTTCTAGTTCCAACCTCACTCAGAAGCTTGGGGTGGCGGCGGATTGGGAGAGGGTGTTCTCTGCAGCAGCCCCTAGGTTGTGGACCTCCCTCCCTAGAGAGGTGGGCATGGCACCTTCACTATACAGCTTCCAGGTGATGATGATAATTGACGGTGCACCTCTTTACCCTGGCATTTGGCACCTGCGCTGTGTTTCCAGGAGTCACCCTATCCCTGTGATTGCGATCTGTTTGAAACGGTTTTAAATCTTAAACTGTTGTAACCCACCTTGAGACCGGCTGGGGAAGGGTGGGTAAATAACCACAATCACAATACTGTAGTAACAACAACAACAGCTCTCTGTTGGATGATTTGCAGCAATTCGTCAAGGATGTCTGGCAGCAAAAGGGAAGAGCACATACATCACAACACAGACGGTCACATATTCGTTCCTCAGCATCTCCATGTAAGAGTTTGATTCCTGCCTGAAACTGGAGAACTGCTGTCAAACGACAACACTAAGGATGAGACACCTGTGGCTTTCAGGACCCATCCTGTTCTTGTGAATGTTATCCGTTCCCACTGTTTTTAACACTGAATTTATTTCGCAACCAAGATGGGCATTGAATCCTATAGCTGGTCTCTTAAACCAATTGACTTTCACTGCTTCTCTTCTGCTCAGCCTTACAGCCCAAGCATCTCTCAAAGGCTGCCAACTCCCCCCCCCCCCCGGCTTGCCCATCTGCCATCACTTCATTCCCAGGCATCCAGCTTGGCTGGATTCTCAGGACCCCCCTTCAGTAACTTATTCCACATGGAGGCCAAGTGTTTTGCCAGATCAGCCTCTGCCTCCCCCCCCCGCCCGCCCCACCACCTCACACACAGCCTCCCCTCTTTGCATTTCTCTCTCATGCTCTTGTTTTTCACAGACTTTTGTCCGAATCAATTTGATTAATCCTCTTCACCATTTTAAAAGGCATCTCGGCTGAGCCACGGGGAGATCTTTCTGCAAACCCAAACGAGAGGCCGGATCCCCTTTGCTTCATAACTTAACAGTTGAAATACAGCCTGGTATTATCTCCTGGCCTGAGCTTTATCTCCCCGCCCAGATCCCATCTCCTCGCAGACAATTCTTTGCTCTATAGATACCACTCTTGAGTTGTCTGGATGTGATCATGTGCAAGCAAAACTGCCACCTCCTTGATTTATCGCCTGTTTCTTCAGAAATACTGTCTGGCATCATGTTCTACATTTTCCTTGCTACGTACATCATTCAAACCTTTTGCTATATTTAAGGGATTTTTTTTTAAAAGTGAATTGGGTTTAACAATCATGGCTGCAACTGCAGTACAGAGTGATGGAATCAGGCTTCTTTCAACACAAAACCCAGTGGGATCCTGGTGCTTATTTTGAGAGCCGAGTTTGCCTAGCCACGGGGAAAGGTCACCATGGAGCGAACAATTCCTGTGATCCTCCTGGGGCTGCTTGGTTCTTATAATCACACCATGCATGAGGTGAAACAGAAATCATAGAAACTTTTTTTTTCTTATAGTATTATTACATTTGTATTCCAGCTTTCTTCCACAGAGTTCAATGTTGAGTGCATAGTTCTCTTCCTCCTCATTTTATCCTCACAACAGCCCTGAGAGGTAGGTTAGACTGGAGAGGCCCTATGTGAGCTTTGTGGCTGAAGGGGAATTTGAACCTTGGTTTACCAGGCCCTAGTCCAAGCCTCTAAATTCTACACCACAAATAAAATCCTTCCAGGAATATTAACAGTACCTGCATGTTAAGTGATAGTTTTTTTCTAACAGGGGGACAGATCAATCTTTCACACCCTACAAACGTCCTGGGGGAAAAATGGGACATTCAGTTTTCTTGCGCAAGAGCAAGGCAACCATTTGGGGTGCCGTGATCTCGCATGATTTCACACTGAGATCTCACCCAGAAAAAAGCACTTTCACTCTGGAAAATAGCACATTATTGTGGACCACAACCTCAGGTGGCACCCCAAAACATGGCCCTGAAAAAAAAGTATTTCAGGCTCTGTGATCTCACACAGGTAACATGGCTTGTCTGTTTTGGCACTTGAGATGTTGGAGGGTATGGTCTTTACGTGTTCACACATTAAGAAAACGGGGGGGGGGGGGAGGAGGCAGCAGGTCCATCAGCTCAGGCTGGGTGGGGAGGTATCCTCTTGCAAGAAAGATCTTGTGCCTGAATTTGCAATTTCCCTCTGCCCTCCTTTTCCCTTTTGTGTCGTGGATTTTCAATTGTAAGCCTGTAAGGGATTTCCATTATCTTTGGGAGCCGTGGTGGTAGAGCATGCTGCATTGATACTTTTGCCTTCGCAGCACACACATCGTATCAGGTGGCCGCACTTGCGGTGTAGCCCCTGGATGTGTGTGGACATATGCACAGCCTTAAAAACACGGGAAGCTGCCTCACATCACACCATACAATTTGTCCATCCAGCCCCATTTTGTATGTTCCGACTGACAATATCCAGCGTCTGGGGCAGAGACAGAAGTCGTCTTTCTGATCTCCTGGAACTTGAGTCTTTTAACTGGAGATGCCGCTGGGGACTGAACCTGGAACCTTCTGCAAGCATATCAAGTGCTTTACTATGAAACTTCAGTCCTCCCCTTGTGTCTTCTTCTTCTTTGGCAAACACTCGTAGCCGAGTAAGATTGTCTTCCATAAACAGTTTTAACAATGAGTCCGTAAGTGACTGTGGAGCCCAATTCTGGATCCACACGTCCTTCCACAGTGGGGACACTGGTTTGCGGGCAGGAGTTGATCACTGTGTGGATTTGCCAAGCATGCCTTCCTCTTAGTACGTTTCTCCTTTGCATCCTGAGTTTGAGTGTCTTCAAAGCCCATGACACCTTTGGTAAAGGCTGTTCTCCAACTGGAGCGCTCGCAGGCCAGTGTTTTCCAGTTGTTGGTGTTTATACTACATTTTTAAATATTTGCCTTGAAACAGTCTTTAAACCTCTTTTGTTGACCACCAGCATGCTGGATTTCGGCATCAGTGTTGGCCCTTGTGGAAAGATAAAGTGCCTACCGTAGGTAGAAGTGATTGACATTTTCCAACGTTACACCATTGAGTTGGATTTGTGGCGCTGCAGAGGGGTTATTTTGTACTTGTTGGTGCAGCACTTTGGTTTTTTGGATGTTGAGTTATAGGCCAAGCTTTTCGTAAGCTTCTGCAAAGAGATTTAGGATGGTTTGGAGGTCATCCTCTGAGCGTGCGCACACTACATTGTCATCAGCATACTGAAGCTCTATGACGGAAGTTATGGTAACCTTACTCTTTGCTTTCAGCCTGCTCAGATTGAAGAGCTTTCTATCTGTTCGATATATGATTTCTACTCCGGTGGGGAGTTTCCCTTCGACAAAGTGTAGGATCATGGCAATGAAAATAATGAATAGAGTTGGGGCAATAACACAACCCTGTTTAACACCTGATCCCACTGTGAATGGTTCACTTTGAGAGCCATTTTATCTGTGATTGTTGCTGTCATATTATCATGGAGGAGCTAAATTTACAAATTTATCTGGGCAGCCAATTTTCAGAAGGACAGTCCACAGGGCATTACGATTTACAGTGTCGAAAGCCTTAGTCAGATCAATAAACGCCTTATGGACCAGAGGATGATAAAAAAAAAAAAGACTCACCAATGTTTTCCTTCTTTCCCCCACCTCTTTCTGCTTTCCATCCTTCAGTGCCTATAATCCTGGCAATCAGTCAAGAGCATAAAATTCTGACTTGGCCTATAGAACCCAGGCTGATTTAGCTGTAGTCCCTTCATTTGCTGCTGAATGCTGTCCCCGTTGCTCTTCGCCTGTGGTCTAAAGGAGCCCTAACAGAGTTCTGGGGCTGGAAGCAAGCAATGGTTTTAATGAGGATATTTCTCTGCCTTTTCTGGACAGTCACTTTTGCAGGTTTGTGTTTGTGTGTGTGTGTGTGTGTGTGTGTGTTTGTGTGTGTGTTGTGAAACAATGCAAAAAGTGGAAGCTGTTTGTCACAGGTGAAAGTGCTCTCTAGTTACTTCCTTAGCCAGGCAGTTCTGCTGTCAAAATTAACCTTTCCCAACCTCTCTCCTTCCCTATCAAATGTTTCCCATCCAGCCATGATTGTCTAAGGGCCCCCAGGAGGTTGATGGGTGCTGTCTTCTTTCAATTGAGTGTATGTAAGCCACTCTGGGGAGCCTTTTTGGCAGAAGACGGGAGTGCAAGTGCTATAAAGAAAGAAAGAAAAATAAAAAATGAAAAGCTTCCATGGGTGCCAAATTGCTTTTTTTAAAATCTAACAGCTGCCTGGAAAGCACTTGGGGGTGGGTGCAGCTGGACAAGGAAGGGTTAACCAGGGCTACCTATGACAAACCTAGAGAGCATCTTAAAAAGCAGAGACATCACCTTGCCGACAAAGGTCCGTATAGTTAAAGCTATGGTTTTCCCAGTAGTGATGTATGGAAGTGAGAGCTGGACCATAAAGAAGGCTGATCGCTGAAGAATTGATGCTTTTGAATTATGGTGCTGGAGGAGACTCTTGAGAGTCCCATGGACTGCAAGAAGATCAAACCTATCCATTCTGAAGGAAATCAGCCCTGAGTGCTCCCTGGAAGGACAGATCATGAAGCTAAGGCTCCAATACTTTGGCCACCTCATGAGAAGAGAAGAATCCTTGGAAAAGACCCTGATGTTGGGAAAGATTGAGGGCACTAGGAGAAGGGGACGGCAGAGGACGAGATGGTTGGACAGTGTTCTCGAAGCTACGAACATGAGTTTGACCAAACTGCGGGAGGCAGTGCAAGACAGGAGTGCCTGGCGTGCTATGGTCCATGGGGTCACGAAGAGTCGGACACGACTAAACGACAACACCTATGACAACCTTAATGCTGGTGAGGATGACTTTTTCCTTTTGCAGCAACTGAAAGATGAGCTGCAATAGGAGGTCCTCCTGTCCCGCCATCTCTGTCATCCCCTGTCCCGACCCCCCCCCCCCAATCACAAATGCGAGAGTGTCAAGGGAGCCTGGTAGATGAACGAGCTGCCCCAGAAGCAAATGACGACTGAGACCGCCATGGAGCTGAACTTTACAAAACTGTTATTTCTCAGGACGTATCAAGTTCCCGCAGGGGAGCCGTATCAGGTTGTCGAATGCACCGCCTGTCACCAAACAGCCGACTCATTCCTTTTAAAAGAAAAAGAGAGAAAGTATATGTATTGGGAATTTAGATGCAACAGTCTGGGACGTTTGCAGGCCACCCAGACTAGGCTGGGCGGGCAACAGATTTAGCATCCTGCACACAACCACACCAGAGAATGCAATGGTGGTGCATGCCGAGGGGAAAGTACAGTTTCAGATTTCAGCTTCCATTTTAGCAGAAAACAGAACAGGGCAGGGGGCTGGACAAGCAGCCAATCCCCAGAGGATACAGTGAAAAACTGTCAGTCATATCAGGTTAAAGGAGAACAGAGAAAAGGAAATGAATTTAAGTCTGTTCCGCCACTAGGTGCTACTGTTGGTCCATGGAATTTGATACTGACAGTTGCTTCATCAAACACACACCTTTCTAATATTACTTTGCAATGTATAGTGTTATACTTTGAAGGAATTTAGTCTCTGGTAACTCTAAAGGGACACGGGTGGAGCTGTGGTCTAAACCACTGAGCCTAGGGCTTGCTGATCAGGTCGTCAGCGGTTCGAATCCCCGCGACGGGGTGAGCTCCTGTTGCTCGGTCCCAGCTCCTGCCAACCTAACAGTTCGAAAGCACGTCAAAGTGCAAGTAGATAAATAGGTACCACTCCGGCGGGAATGTAAACGGCATTTCCATGAGCTGCTCTGGTTCACCAGAAGCGGCTTTGTCATACTGGCCACATGACCTGGAAGCTGCATGCCAGCTCCCTCGGCCAGTAAAGCGAGATGAGCGCTGCAACCCCAGTCGTCCACGACTGGACCTAACGGTCAGGGGTCCCTTTACCTTCACCTTTAACTCTAAAGAGAATATGTTACATGAAAATCAGTGGCAATGTATGAAAGGAAAAAAGCTAGCAGACACGCAAGGGAAAACTACAAGGCCTAAGAGAGCAGACTGAAAAAAACCCAATGTGTTTTTCACTCAGCATATAATTAATCTTCTGAAGAAGTGTGCATGCACACGAAAGCTCATACCTATGACAAACTTAGTTGGTCTCTAAGGTGCTATTGGAAGGAATTTTTATTTTTATTTTGACTGTCAGACCAACACGGCTACCTACCTGTAACATATAATTAATGACAGTGAACGGGAAAAGAAAATCTTCCACACATTTTGCAATCTTAAGGAAATAGCATGTTAACCGTGCTCTAAGTAGATTTTTTGTTAGCATAGCGCACAGAGCATGTAGCGCATTAAAAAACTTAATGAAAACAGCTATAGCAGCAGCAAGAGGACTACTTCTATTAGTGTACTGCTACCCAGTACTACTAAATGTGTTCCACAGAGTTTGTCTTATAAAAGTTTCATATTAATGCAGGAATTTGAGCCCCCTGGAATAACAAAAGCATCGCTCAAAACTAGCTAAGGTGGTGAGGAAGAACGGGGGCTCATTGCATCTTACTAGCATTAGCTTCCAGATTTTTCTCTCTTTTGGTTTTGTTGTAGCTTGATCAGCATGTGCTTCATATCCTTTTTGTAAACCACTCTGAAGTTTTTTATACAATCAACTGGTGTATAAATTTTATGAAATAAATGTGTGGTTGGTGAAATGCCAATTAATGTGTTGCTCCTTCGTAATTGGGAGGGGGGGAATCCTATAGATTAAGTTTCAACCAAAACAAAACATCCTTTAACATGTTCAGTCTTTCTAAAATGTTTGGATAGCCTCTCATCAATTTGAAATGGACTGTTGCTTGTACATAGGCATGTAAGTATGTTGTTATTCTTCTCAATGCTTGGAAAATAAAGATCATAAACTTCTTACAGTAACTTCTCTTTATTTAAAAGTTTGGGTTTTTTTTTAATGATAAGTAGTTCAACTTGGTGAACAAGGGGTTTAACAGCATAATTCTGTACTTGTTTACTCAGAACTAAGTTATCTTTCTCTTTTACTATAACCTTTTTTATTATTATAAAAAGGCCTACTGTTGTAATCTTCTTTCGGGAACTGCTCTGTGAGGTCTACCTGAAAAACAGTACATAAATATCTTAAATAAAATAATTAATAAATAAATATCCCTAACATACTACTGAGTAACATCCAGATTTTGGGGGTGGGGGGTGGAGCTGAAGATAGGTCTGGATCTACTGGCAGATCTGTGGGTGATTTGCAGATTGATGAGGATTCTGACTCCCAATCTTTTAACAATTGCAACAACAAATGATATGCACACACTACTGTAAATTCTACTGCAGAAATGAAGAAAGCTTGGGGATTTTGTGTGTGGAAGGGGCTGGGAGTGTCACTCAGTTCTGCTACTAGAAACAAAGTGCTGGTCTCAGAATTTTCTTAATTCTGTCTTTTGTACAGGACACACGCCTGTTGTACTCCAGAAGACGCATTACTACCTACCAGGGACGGTGGCGATCCTATATGCCTTTGCCTGGGAGTAAGCCCCACTGAACCCAATGGGGCATAACTGTGAGTAAAGAAATGCAAGTCCTCCCTAATTAAGGTCGGCATTCTATGCACATTGACCTAGAAATAAATCCCATTTGAACACAGTGGTCGTTCACACGTACAAGACTGGGCTTTAAGGATGCCACCCTTTGTCTGAGTAAACATAGAAATACCCGGCTGCTGTGAAACGAGCAGTCTCCCTTTTTCTCCGCCGGGGCTCAGCCTTCTCTCCGCCCTTAGCAACCGCGCCTGGCAACGTCGCGTCGCTGGGTTGGGCGGAGTCAGCCGGCATCATTCGACCCGCCCTTTCGGCCGTTTGCTCGGGTTAGTCTTCTACGCGAGGCCGAGGCTATGCGGCCTAGTCCGACGGGGGGATGCTGAAGGTGAAGATACTCTTCGTTGGCCCCAGCGAGGTGAGTGAGCGAAAGAGCGCCTGGGGTCCCTCTTGGAGGAAAGGAAAGCTCCCCACAGTCGCCTCCCCAGCCCTTAAAAGCGCTGTGAACCATATCCATCCAGGAGCAAAGCTTCTTCTTGACTTTTTCAGATTAGGACAAATCCAGTATTATGTTTCCAGCAGAATGCCTTTGGGATATATATACCCTGACGTGATGGAGGCAGCTGTTCTTGGCTGTTGGCTCCTGGTTTTCTGGTACACTGCCTCTGAACATGGAGGTTCTGTTAAATGCCGGGCTAATAACTGTTAGTAGACCTGCACCTACCACGTTGTTTTTAAGGGTTTAGAGACAAAACCGTCCATCTCATCTCATTATTACTACAATGTGCTCTCTGTGGCACTTCCTCTGTGTTTGTTCTTGAAGCTGCAGTTAGTTCAGAATGCTGCAGTAGTGTTGCTGGTAGGAGTGAGACCCTGTCCACATATAACACCTGTGCAGGTTGTCAATTAGCTACTGCACATATCTCAAGGTGTTACTATTACTATATAAAGCCCTAAAAAGCTCGGGAGTGGTTTACTGCACTATTGCCTGTCCTCATATATGCCCACTTCTGTCTGTGGGAACTAGCATTGTTACAGGTGCTGCCTAATACAACTTCTGCATTTATAATAAATTTATATTTTAGCGTGGCAGTTCTTGCACTTTCGGGACGCGGGTGGCGCTGTGGGTTAAACCACAGAGCCTAGGGCTTGCTGATCAGAAGGTCACCGGTTCGCATCCCTGTGATGGGGTGAGCTCCCGTTGCTCGGTCCCAGCACCTGCCCACCTAGCAGTTCAAAAGCACGTCAAAGTGCAAGTAGATAAATAGGGACCGCTCCACCGGGAAGTTAAACGGCATTTCTGTGCGCTGCTCTGGTTCGCCAGAAGCGGCTTTGTCATGCTGGCCACATGACCTGGAAGCTGTACGCTCGCTCCCTCGGCCAATAACGCGAGATGAGCGCCATAACCCCAGAGTCGGTCATGACTGGACCTTCACCTCTTGCACTTTGGAACTCCCAGCTTATTTGTAGAATGTTTGCGTGTGCTTTGATCTGTTTTAGGTTATCACAGATTTTAGTTATCATTTGAATGTTTTACAGAGTTGCTTTGAATTGTTTTTACTGGAAAGTTAATTGTTTTATTCTTTCTGTAAACTGCTTTGAGGTTTTGTTTTACAATCGAGTGCTATATAAATTTTCTGAAATAACAAATAAAGAAACGATCTTAACATTTGGGGAGGATCGTAGCTTAGGGGTCAGAAAACATACTTGGCATGTAAAAGATCCCTGGTTCAGTTTCTGTCACCTCCAGCTAGGATTGAAAGAGACCCCTTTCAGAGACCCTGGAGAGCTACTGCCAGTCAGTGCAGACAATACTGAGCTAGATGGACCAATGGTCTGACTTGGTAGCAGGGAGCTTCCTATTTTCTATTGCTAATCTTGCTTCTGTATTCACTTGCGATAGGCTGGAAAGTCTGTCTTGGCAAACTTCTTGTCAGAGAGCACCGAAGGCATTGGTAGTTACCTCCCTACACATGCAGTAAGGTGAGTTTCAAGCAGGTAGAGCGGAACTGCTAGCAAAACATGGATTCCCCCCCTCCATACAATGGGGTGCAGAACCTGGTACCCTCTGGATGTTGCTGGACTACAGCCCCCATCATCCCTGACTTCTGGCCGTGCTAGGTGAGCCTGATGGGAGTTGGAGTCCAGCATCTGGAGGTCCACAATAAGTTCTCCATCCTTTCAAAACAGCATGGTTGCAAAGTCTACAAGATTTCCTTGACATCAACTTCTTGGTTTTCTCTTCATGTCAAATCAACTGGGCCTTCTTCAAGTGATGAAGTGTTGGTATTTGTTACACAATCCAGTTTGTGTGGATTTCTAGTAAAGTCATAAAACGGTACATGAAATGGGGGAAGGGAGAATGCCTCAAAACAGTGGGCAGCTGCTCCAGATGCCAAGTAAGCTAAATGCAGAGGTTGGATGGAATTTGGGGCTGTTAGATTTTTTACTTTATAATTTTAAAATAAATAAATAATTAGCATGCCTCTCAGGGCACACTGCTTACAAAGGTGGCTTACAAAACTAACAGCACATTCCTAACTAAATATGTCCCCTCACAATTAAGTTCTGTTGAATTTAATGGGACTTGTTCCCAGGTAAGTGGGGATGGGTTTAATCTTTAGACACGTGAAAGTACCATTACGAAACACGCACACAGCATGGGTAACTAAGAACTGACATTGGAAAAAGGGACCAGCAAATATGGATGGGAGCTCTGTCCTTCAGGGAGGCCCAAAGAATGCCTGCCTTATTTTTTTGTATAAAATATGTATTTTTAAATTCTAGGATCCTAGAATACGAGATGCCAAATTTCGGTGGAAATGGCAAAGGAGCAGGGTGTCGGTTTGAACTGTGGGATTGTGGCGGAGATCAAAAGTAAGTGGATCACCTACGTATCCTGCCAACTTTCTTAGAGTAAGTTGGTGCAATTCAAACACTACACCAAGCCATGGTTAAGGAAGGGGAGGGGAGGCTATTCACAAGAAGTTGGGACAAAGCCCTACCATTATTTTTGATCCTTTAAGAAGCAGAGGGTACTCTGGGCAAGTCGGAAACATGCACTTGTGTACGGGGCATTCTAGTTTGCGGTTGGTGAACCCCCTTCTAAAAAACGAAATGCCAGACAAGGCACAGATTTGGTGGCCTGCTTGTACCATGGAAATTCTCCTCTCTGTGTGTTCCTTGTATTGCCCCCTAAATATATTCTGCAGGGTTGAAGAAGAGGCGTGGGGACATGTAGGGAGAGCAGGGGAAAGGGAACTTCCATTGTGCAGGCGGAAATCATTCTGCTTACAATAATTACTTAGTTGGATACGGCCCGGTATGTGCAAAGCAGCTGCAGAATCCCAACTGAGATTTTTTAAAGCAAAAATAAAATAAAATGATAAAGGTAGGTAAGAACCCAAGAAGAGCCCTACCAGATTGGGCTAATGGCCCATCTAGTCCAGCATGTTGTTCTCGCATTGGCCACCCAGGTGCCTGTAGGAAGCCTGCAAGCAAGACGAGCACAAGAGCACTCTCCTCTCCTCTTGTTTCCACCAACTGGTATTCAGAAGCTTTGCTGCCTCTGACTATGGAGGCAGAGCCGAGCCATCATGGCTAGTAGCAAGTGATAGTCTCATTCTCCAAGAATTTGTCCAATTCTCTTTTCAAGCCATCCAAGTTGGTGGCCGTCACTGCCTCCTGGGGGAGAGAGTTCCACAATTTGCTGCATGAAGAAGTACTTTACTTTTTTTCTGGCCTGAAAAAAAATCTTCCAACTTTCTGCTTCACTGGATGTCCATGAGTTCTAGGGTTATGAGAGGAGAAAAAGTTTTCTCTATTCACTTTCTCCATGCCATGTAGAATTTTATAAACTTCTATCGTATCATCTCTTTCTCACCCTTTCTCTAAACTAAAACGTCCCAAACACTGCAAGCTTTCCACCCCCTTGATCGTTTTGGTGGCCCTTCTCTGAACCTTTTCCAACTCTACAATATCCTTTTCGAGGTGAGGCGACCAGAACTGTACACAGGTGATGGCACAGGTGATGCTGTTTCTCTGTTGCACTTCCAGATTTGAGACTTGCTGGCCAGCACTGATGAAGGATTCCCATGGGGTCGTCATTGTTTTCAACCAAGACTCGCCCACCCATTTGAAGGAGATTGAAATGTGGCACTCCTGTTTTGTGCAACAACAGCAGCTGCTGGACAGCCAGTGCCTGCTCATTTCGCATCACAAGCCAGGCAGTGCAATGGACCCGGAGAATCTCACCTTGCGTAAGACCCTGATGCCTTGCTTTCCTGGCTCTTACCTATATTTGGTGTTTTGTCAGAATTGCCAGTAGTTTTAATGGTTTGCTTCTTAAACTTCAAAGCTCCACCGCTGAACAAGCTGCAGGTGGTCCACTCTAGCCTTGAAGAAGAACCGGAAGATGTCCGGATGGAATTTGTGAAGTACCTCAAGGGCATCACCAAGTTGGTGAATGAGAACCGAGACAGAGAGGAGATGCTGCTGATCACTTAAAAGCACGAGGAACGCTGCTGCAAAGAAAATAAAAGAAATACTCATTTAAACACACACATACACATACACTCCTGGTCTTTTGCTTTCTACCTAACCCATTTATTTATTTTTTAAAAAGGAATTTGGATTCCTCAGGTTTACACTTAAAGAAGCAGTTTTACAGCAGTGGAATTGCAGTAATCAGCAGTCGTTAACAGCCATCTCAGGTTTACCACTCCCATCAGCCCATCACCCATTCCCACCCCCCCACCCTCTGTATATATATAAGGGTCTGACACTTCTGTTTCTAGTGTATCTGAAGAAGTGTGCATGCACACGAAAGCTCATACCAAAATAAAAACTTAGTTGGTTTTTAAGGTGCTACTGAAGAATTTTTTTTCTATTTTGCTTCGACTCAGACCAACACGGCTACCTACCTGTAAGCAGTGGAAGTGGTATGCATGTGTAGTGTAGTGGTTTGAGTGTCAGATTAGATCCTGGGAGACCAGGGTTCCAAGCCCCACTCAGCATGAAGCTCACTGGGTGACCTTGGGTGACTCTCAGCCTAACCTGCCTCATAAGGTGGTTATGAGGATTCAGTGAGGAGTGGGAGAACTGTGTATGCCACCTTGAGCTCCTTGGAGAAAAGAGTGGGATATAAATGCAATAAATAAAATAGAAGTTCTTAGCTTAATCAGGGATGAGAAACCCTTTTCAGCCCAATGGCCACATTCACTTCAAGGGGTCTCATACCAGTGGCGAGCAGGGCCAGAGGCAAAAGTGCGTGAAGCAATGAATGTAAATTTTAACTTTGTACAGGAGGCTGGTCTACAAACACACATATGCCCTTTCCCAGCATGTCTTATCAGCCCAAGGACACATTCTAGCCCAACAAAAACATGGAGGGTACAAAGCAGGGTTGGTGAGGGTGTAGCTGGAAAGGGGGAGTCACCTGAGGAGAGTCCCAAGGGCTAGACAGAGAAGCTTAAAGGGCCACATGTGGCCACCAGGTCTGAGGTTCAAAAGACACTCTTTTTTTGCCTTGCTCTTTCAGCTGGCTCACACCAGAGCACTGGACTAAGTGCTGTTCGTTTTTTGGTCTCACACTCATCAGCTACCTCTCACAAGAGCTTGGGACCAAAAGATGCTTGTTTTTGTTCTCACACTCTCGCATAACAGCTGGCTTGTGCCAGAGTACTGGACCAAAAGACCCTTGTTTTTTTTCTTGTGCGAAACAGCCGACTCCCGTGAGAGCTCAGGTCCAAAAAAAACAAGCATTCCAATTTTGATCAGTGGGGTGTTGGAGGGGTATGGGTGACTAACAGGCTAAACTGGCTACACCTTGGTTGGTTTGTTCCTGCATGAGTGGGTTATATCCACCAGCACCTAGCTGGTGCACACCAGTTTATTAAGTAAAGAAGTATGGCTTACTATTAAGGAAAAAAGTGGCTGCTGTGCTGCACTGTGGGAAAAGATGATTCAAGGAAACCATGGCCCGTGGAATATCAAGGACCTTTTCTTGAGCAATGATGGTACACCAGACTGTAAGTCAACTCCCAACTCTTCAATTCTACGATTCCTTCTGCTTACATCTGTATTTCCCACAGTGAACAAAAAGGGGAAGAACTTTGTAGGCTTTGAGAATGCCACATAAGACACAAAGATCTGTAATGCACACCATCACTTCCCCTTTCCCCAAAAATAGAGCTGATCTGCAAATCATATGGATGCCTGCCCCTTTGCTGAGCATTTCCTTATATTATTGAGGGAGTCAAATTCTAACAATTTTGGTCCCAGTTCATGTTCAGCTGCAGCTGAAGTTTGTTCTGGTTTCTTGTTTATGTCCATAAAAGTTTTGTAACCAGCTCACACAATAAAATTTAAAATAAAGAGGCACATTATAATGATTGATTGTACAACTGCACAGAGCTAACAGAAACACAAAGTTAACAGAAGTCTAAAACTTTGGGGCAATACCTTTATTAGGCCAACTATAATGAGCACCGCAACCCCAGAGTCGTCCGCGACTGGACTTAACGATCAGAGGTCCCTTTACCTTTATAATGTCACAAAATAGTGCCTAAGCTTTGAGTTCTCAATAACTCAATTAAGTCAGCAAGAAGGGATAGGAAACCTATCAGATGGGTCTGCTCTATCTGCCCCCCCCATGTTACTCTAAGAGCTTCTAGATCAGGAGTGGGGAACATTCTAGGCAACCTTTTGCAGCTCACATGCCAGGAATTTGTAAGCCTGGAGGCCAAAGTGAGCACAGCAGCAAATGTAGGGTTGCCATATGCCCATCCAGCAGGTATTCAAATTCAACTATTTGTGAATTACATTCCATCATAGGTGTGAGCGACAGAAGCTACAGGCAGGACCCTCCCATCTTAAGTACCAGCTCGTCGCCCAGCGCTAGTGCTAGTGGGGAGGGAGATATCTCCAGCGGTGACTCAGGAAGTGGTGACCGAGGCTCAGGCAAGGTAGCGGAGCCCATGCCTAGTGTGGGAAGGGAAGTGGGAGGCAAGGGAAGAAGGCCGACCCCGGAATTGCGCAGGAAACGACGGGGGCGGAGATTCAGTATCCCTAGACTACTTTGCTGGAAGAAAACGCGTGAACCTCCATTCGGAGGTTCTGACCCCTAACTGACAACATGTACATAGCACTGTTCTGCACTGTAAATAGTCAGCACTGAATAAAAGCATGAAAAGACAACGCTTTGAGGAGTCATTACTCTAGAGTAGCCGCTACCGCGCCTGTGACAATAGGCTTCTCTGGTCCACGCACCGTGCAACGGCGGTGAATGCCAGTTAGATGTCTCTGCAGGCCATAATGCTTTTCATAACGAGGTAATTCGCATATCCCTTCTGCCCTTAAGGTCTTCAATGCCAAAATTATAGCTCAATTGCTCTATGGTATTCCAGTCTGGCTGTCAGGGTTTACCCATTTGGTAGAACGAGTGCAGGCAGCTTTCATCTTCAAGATTTTTACTGTCCCACGCTGTGTACCCTATGCAGCCTTGTGTCTAGAGGGAGGTCAACACAAGGTAGAGACTGTCGCCTGGGCAAGATTTCTTCTATGCTGGTTAAACATCTGCCTTACATCAGATAAAGATCCTATCCTCGGCGAAGTTTTGTTAGACCCCTTTCTTTCCCCAGGGCTACAACAGTTTAACAAGAAGGTATAGCAACTCGGTCTGTCAGTGGAACTTTTGCGATCGATGTCCCTACCATCTGCCAAGGCTATAATAGAAACTAGGTTGTGGGATATTGAACGCCAGGAACTAACAGTAGCAGCGGAGAAAACATGTCCCCCTGTTTATTTTCAACTTTCTTGGGCACATGAAACTAACCACAATTACCTTGAATTTCTGCTTAATCCTCGAGAAAGAAGGGCATTTTCCCTGGCCAGGTTTAATTCAAATCCATCAAACCTCCTTTGGGGGAGGTTCTTAGGCAGGGAGGAAGGAGAAATAACTTGCCCATGTGAAGACCACCTGGTGGAAACCCTTACACATATGGTTCTTAATTGTAAACTATATGATCTCCGTCAGCATTTTCTACATCAACTCTGCATCCCCAAATGGAAACCAGAGTTGGAGGTCATACATTTTCTATTACCGGGGAATGATCAGGAGCTCACCAAGTTAGTGGCTAAATATCTCTATTTGGTTTTTTTGTTGTCGAAATACACTGCAGATGTCTGATCTCCCTGGAGACCTAGAGATGTGATGATAGACTGCTCTGCCTCCTTTCTTTTAGCAAATGTTTTGTGCCACTGTGGAAGTGGTAATTCCGTATTGATTTGTTTTGGATGTTTGTATGTGATGCCAATAAAAGGTTTGATGATGATGATGATGATGATATGTCCAGGCAGAAATCACTGAAGGTCCGGAAAAATCTGTATGCATAACAGCCCATGTCAATAATTTAGATATTGGTGAATTTCATAAAAAATAGCGGAAAAAGCTCAACTACGGTAGTTTGGTCAATATTTTAAAAAAGCTCAAAAACAAACAACTTTTGTGTCTGGATTTTCACTTTTTAAAATATGGCAACCCCAAGTATTTTGGTGCTGGAGAAGACTCTTGGGAGTCCCATGGACTGCAAGAAGATCAAACCTATCCATTCTGAAGGAAATCAGCCCTGAGTGCTCACTGGAAGGACAGATCGTGAAGCTGAGACTCCAATACTTTGGCCAACTCATGAGAAGAGAAGAATCCTTAGAAAAGACCCTGATGTTGGGAAAGATTGAGGGCACTAGGAGAAAGGGACGACAGAGGATGAGATCGTTGGACAGTGTTCTTGAAGCTACGAACATGAGTTTGACCAAACTGCGGGAGGCAGTGCAAGACAGGAGTGCCTGGCGTGCTATGGTCCATGGGGTCACGAAGAGTCGGACACGACTAAACGACTAAACAACAACAACAAAGTATTTTACAATTATATATAGAAGCCTTCTTTCTACACATACACAAACATCTCCACCCCATCCTCCACCCGGCCCTAGTAAGAAGAAGAAAAGAGAAATTTAATAAGGCAGCTTTCAAATGAGGCCATGAGCATGTGCTTGTATCTGAACTTGTAGACAGCATACTTTTGGGGGTACACACATATACATAGTCATCTGCTTTCCATCTATTCTGAGCCATACACCACATGGAACCTTTTAAACAAGAGGACAGGAATAACATGGTTTCCTGATGGTACTTGCAAAGATTTTCAACTGTGGAATAATGTCCTAAATTTCCAAAGTAGAATTATAAAAAATCATAAAGCCGCTATAGGCCTGTTTCTGCTTAGCAATGCATTTGCTCAGTTTTACTCTAGTATGTGGTCATTAAGACCAAGTGTGTAGAAAATACCAGACATGGTCTTTGGGTGTTTGTGAGATGCAGCCTGAAAGATATAAGGTTTGTTACAATACTGTGGGGAATCGTTGCTGGGAAGTTAGGGGGATTCCAAGCAAAACAAAACTATGGCAGATGACACATTTCACAAAGTAGAATAGTCAGAAGGGTCAGACTGTGGTTGCTAGATAAACTTCCTAAAATAAGGGACCCTAAAGCGTTGGTATAGTCTCCTATGTCTGCATTGGGAGTATAGTGGTACCTTGGTTTAAGAACAGCTTAGTTTATGAACAACTTGGATTAAGAACGCTGCAAACCCGGAAGCAGGTGTTTTGGTCTGTGAACTTTGCCTTGGAAGCGGAACATGTTCCACTTCTTGTTGAGTGTAAATTGAGTCCCCCGCTGCTATGGGAAAGACCGCCTTGGTTTAAGAACGCTTTGGTTTAAGAACGGACTTCCAGAACAGATTAAGTTCGTAAACCAAGGTACCACTGTACATACACACACTCTGTTTTTCAAACACACTGGCCAGTGTACAACACACATTAGACTCACATAAGCCCATTGACATAAATGTATTTGGCAAAACATAGACATCTTGTTGTGTCAATAGAGTAAATTTGAATGGAAGAGAATCATGGTGCAAACAATAATATTGCCACACCTGCTTGGTAATTATTTTCACACAGGATTAAACTAACTTGCCACCTTGGCATGCTTTTTCTTTAGAGTCACAATTCTTCTTGAGTCTTGTGAACAGACCCCACAAGGGGAGAAAGAGGAGACTGGCAGGAGATATCTGAGTCATTTTCAAATATCTCAAGGGCTGTCACATGGAAGATGGAGCAAGCTTGTTTATCTCAAATATCTCAATGGCTTCAAGTCACAAGAAAGGAGATTCTGACTAATTATCAGGAATAACTTTCTGAGGGTAAGAACTGTTTGACTCACCTTCATTGGAGGCTTTTAAGCAGAGGCTAGATGGCCATCTGTCATGGCTGTGATTCCTGCATTGCAGGGGGTTGGACTGGATGACCTTTAGGGTCCCTTCCAACTCCACAATTCTATGATTCCATGTAAACCCTGGTGCAGTTTTACCATGTGAAAGCACCCCTATTTTTGTGCGCAACTTTGCGAAAACCCAGCCTCTATTTCCCCACCCCCCTGCAGTTTGAACAATGCTTCCCCGCGCTTAATTTTTGTCACTGGCTTTTGAGCCCCCTTCCGCGTAACGTGTGAACGCGTCCTTAATTTCTGTACGCTTATACACCTTCCTTTTTAAAAAATAACACCCCCCCTGCCGCGGGACCCTTGCGCCCCGGCCCGGCAGTCCTTGCCAGCCACAGCTCCCCCAAAGCCGGCTTTTCCCGTGGTTATAAACCTCCCCGGCTGCGCTTCCCTCCCACCGCCCGCCAGCCTCCCCTCAGACGCTGCCAACCCGGGCGCATGCGCAGAGCTCCCCCTCACTCTCCTCCTCCGCCCCCCCCAGCTCCTCGCCCGCCCCTTTTGCCTGTCAGGATGAGGCGGCTGAGGCGGCCCTGGGCCGGCGGCGGAGGCTGAGGCGGCGGCCCCTGTTGTGCTCGCTTCGCTCCACTCGCCTCACTTAGCGGGCCCGGCCTCGGCGTGAGCTGGCTCAGCCATGGCCCAGCCCGGGGCGGCGGCAGAAGAGTCGTCGACCGAAGGTGAGGAGGACGAGGACGAGGAGGGGAAGCCCGGGCGCGGCCTGCGAAGGCTTACCTGGGCCTGGGGGGTCGCGTTTGTGTCTGTGGGGGGCGGGCAGATGGCGGTGGGGATGCAGGCCAGGGAGGCTTGGAAGGGGGGCGGCGGAAGTGTAGCCCCAACCCCAGGGGGTTTCTCCCCAATATCAAGCCCCTTACACCCCCTGTTCGTGCCCCCCCACCTTTTAAATTGTCACTTCCCTTACCTCCCCCCAGTGGTTTCTCCTTAGCAGTCTCCTCCCTCCACATCACAGGACTATTTCACCCCCTCCATCTCGTGCTTTACTTTTTTCTTCTCTCTCCCCCCCCGCCAGTAATGTACAGTATCTCCTTCTCCTGACCCACCACGACAGACATCCCCATGTAACTCCTTTTGCTTCCCTAACCCTTACTTCTCCCTCCCCCTTCCTCGCAGTGCTATCTCCTTATCAGTCTTTCCCCTGTCTCGTGCTTTATTTTATTTCTCTTTTATCCTCCCCGCCCTGTAATTTATCTTTCTCCTGCCCCCCCACGCCGCCAAAGGCAATTACTTCTATGCACCCCCCCCCACCAGCCTACTGGTTTCTCCTTATCAGTTTCATCCTATCTTTGACTGTTTCTCTCCCCCATCTTGTGCTTTACTCGTTCGTTCTCTCTCTCACCCAGTAATTTATCATTTTCCTGCTCCACCACTACAGGCATCACATTGCAATTCTACACCCCCCCCAGCCTACTGGTTTATACCCGCAGTAGCTACTCCCTTCAATCCTCACCTCAAGCGCTCTGTGTTTTTCTGTCTTACTCCCCTCATGACGAATCTCCTGAGTTTGTAACACCTTAAAAGAATCACATTTTGTGGATAGGAAATCCAACATTAAAATTACAGTTGATCTTAAAACCATTGCTGGTAAAATATTCCACCACCACCACCCCTTTTTTGCAGCCAATTACAGCCTACTGTATACTATACTGTACAGCCTACAGATTTAGCCTACTAAGCCCTGTGCAAAAATGAGCCTAATGTTCCATGCAACAAACACTTCAAGCTTTCCCCCTTCTGCACAGTGGGCAGCCTCAGTTCCCTTTTCCTTCAGCTTCATCCTGTTGGCAGTTGCACATCTGCAGCCCTGGGTTATCCCATGTTTCTGAAGTTGTGGTTGACCTGTAAGCCTTTGGTGAAATGAACAAGACAGATCCAGTGGATGAATTCTTCTTGGAGAGTAACAAGAGTCAAAAGACTGTAGAGTTAGGTTGTGGAGTTGAATTTTGAGGGAGAAGTGTGAGTGTGAAGGAAGAGTGTGTGTGCGTGCATACATGCAAGTCCCATGTGGTAGCAGAAGTGTTCTTTCTGTACAATGAAACAGCAGTTATTTTAGCTGGTGTGACACTACTATTGAAGTGTACTAATGGGATTTACCTGGATAAGGAAGTGCCCAATTTTTGAAAATCAAATTTTATGTGGTGCTATCATAAGCTACATCAGCTACATATTTTTACATTAAAAGAAAATTTATATTATGCATAATACAACAGAACACAACACAACATATTTATGTTACTTGCAGCTCTTTAGGAAAACGTGAGGTAATGAGGGGCATGATAGAAGTGCATAAGATTCTATATGATGTGGAGAAAGTGGACAGGGAGGCATTTTTCTTCCTGTCTCTTGATATTAGAGCCCAGGGCTGTCCAATGAAGCTGAATGTTAGAAGATTTAGGACAGACAAGGTGCTTCATCACACAGCACACATTTAAACTGTGGATTTTGCTCCCATAATTCCATTCAACAAGATGTAGTGATGGCCAGCAACTTGGATGGCTTTAAAAGAGGATTACACAAATTAATGGAGGATAAGGATAGAATTAATGTTCTGCCTCCACCTTTGAGGGCAGTGAACCACAAGTGCTGGAGTGCTGTTGTGCTCAGTCAGGTTATGTCTTAGGGCTTTCTGTAGGCATCTGGCTGGCCACTGTCAGAACACATGGGTTGAACCAGGTGGGCCTTTGACCTGATCTAGCAAGTTTCTTCTTATGCAGTACGTATCCTTATTCCGCTTATCCACTACTGCTGGGCTCTCAAAGAAGTTTGCAATAATTAACAGAAAAGTAAAATGGCTCTAAAACAATAGATTGTAAAACCAACAAATCAGACTAAACTAACAATGCAATAAAAGTTGTTGCTACTGTTCAATAAAAAAAAAGACTTCTGAAACAGGAAGGTCTTAACAATTGTTCTAAAACGAGGAGTGAATTGGACAGGCCCAAAGGATTGAGTTCCTAAAGACTCCGGGCCAAAACAGAAAAACTACCACTTTACACATCTCCACCAGTGAAGACACATAGAGCAGGGCTTCATCTGCAGATTTTTAGAAGATGCAGGTGTGGGAGACATATTTGATAAAGGACAAATACTATGTCATGTTTTGAGTGTAATTACTAACACTTTAAATTTAACATGAAGGCAAATGGGGAATACAGTCGTACCATGGAAGTCGAACAGAATCCGTTCCAGAAGTCTGTTCGACTTCCAAAACATTCGGAAACCAAAGCACGGCTTCTGATTGGCTGCAGGAAGCTCCTGCAGCCAATCGGAAGCTGCAGAAGCCCCATCAGACATTTGGCTTCCAAAAATAGTTCGCAAACCAGAACACTCACTTCTGGGTTTGCGGCATTTGGGAACCAAAATGTTCAAAAAAGAAGTTGTTCGAAAACCAAGGTACGACTGTAGTGTTCTTCCTTAATAATAGCTACATAATGTTCTCTCTGGCTACAATGGGCAGGAGTTTAGCTGCTGCATCCTGGATCATAGGTAATTTCTTCACACCATTCAAATGCAGCCCCATGGTAGAGTAAATTGCATTAATCCTGAAGAGTGATACAATGGTCAGCTGTCTCTTCCCAAGAAAAGGGCAGAGCTAGCAAACAGTGCAGAACACTTGGTACCTGAGAATCAAGTAGCAACACAGAGTTTAGGGTTATGTGACTGACAATACCTGTCATGGCAATATGGATGTATTTCTATGAGAATATCTACCCTACTCATCAAATAATATACATTACAAAGTACCTCATAACGGAAAATGGTGCTTCCACCATAGGCAGGAGAGTGCGAAGGACTACTTCATCAGATCTTAGGCAGTAGGCAGCCTATTACATGAGAAGGTGGTCCTTCAGGTATCCAGGACGCAAGCCACTTAGGGATTTAAAAGGAATTACTAACACTGTGAAACCTGTAAACAAATTGGCAACCAGTGCAGCTGATACTGGGTAGGTATCTTCTTCTTTGGCGATCACTCCTAGCAGAGTAAGATTGTCTTCCATAAACACGGTTTTAACAATGAGTCCGTAAGTGACTGTGGAGGCCAATTCTGGACCCTCACGTACTTCCACAGCATGCTTTCCTCTTAGCATGTTTCTCCCTTGCGTTCTGAGTTTGAGTGTCTTCAAAGTCCATGACAGCTTTGGTGAATGCTGTTCTCCAACTGGAGCGCTCGCAGGTCAGTGTTTCCCAGTTGTCGGTGTTTACACTACATTTTTAAAGATTTGCCTTGAGACAGTCTTTAAACCTCTCTTGTTGACCACTAGCATTCCGTTTTCCATTTTTAAGTTCGGAATAGAGTAGTTGCTTTGGAAGACGAGCATCAGGCATCCGCACAACATGACCAGTCCAACGAAGTTGATGTTGAAGAATCACTGCTACAGTCTTCACCATACTGGTGCCTAGTTTTGGACTAAAACTCCATTCATCCACAGCCAGCACATCCTAGAGACCACCAGGCTGGATAGGCTTGTGTAATGTTATCCCATGGGCCCATTAACATCCTTGCAACCATTTTCTGGGTCACTTAAAGTTTCCTAACACTCTTCAAAAGGAAACCCATATAGGGTGCATTCCAATAATCTATCCTGGCTGTAATTAAAGGATACATTCCTGTAGCCATTCCTGACATCCTCACAAATGATGCATACTAGCCTAAGATGGGCAAAGGCCCTTTGGGCCATCACTGCCACCTGTGTATCCAAATACAATAGTACCTCCAGATGGTGAACCAGATTCTTCAAGGGAAGTACTATCCCATCCCAAATGGACTGCATCCCTGTTCTGCAGTCTGTTCCCTTCTGATCAGAACCACCTCTGTCTTGTCTGGAATAAGCTTCCATTTATTGGCCCTCACCTAGCCGATTTATACCAGAATGTAAAGATCCTTAAGGTAGTCTTTTCTTTGGAGCTTCTTAATGTGCCTGCAACAGGACCAGAACTGTTGTTCAAAACCCTCTGTTGAATGCTAACTGGACCAGAAGGTTTTTTTATTGGTTTAGAATAAGAATTTGACATTATCACATCCTTTAAACATTTTTATATGATTTTTAAAATTTTCAGTGGCTCCAGTTGGAGTGACTCATGAGGGCACAAAACCATACTTTATCCCCCACTTTCCCCCAGTGAATTCAGTACTGTACTGCATGCATAGTTCTTTCCTCAACTTTTATCCTTATAGAATAACCCTATGGGGTAGGTTGGGCAAGAGAGATGGTGACAAACCACAAGGTCATCCCAGTGAGTTTCACAGCTGTGTGGATCGGAATCTAGATCTCCCCATTTGTAGTCTGGCACTCTAGCCCAGGTGCATGGAACCTGTTGTTGCGCTCCAGATGTCATTGGACTCAGCCCCAGCCAGCAGGACCAAATGGTCAGGATTACAAGCAACATTATCTGAGTTACTGGTAAGAGATATGTGAAGATTCAGCTACGGTACTGCCCAGCTTTGTAACTCCTTCAGCCTAAGTTTATAAAAGTTACTCACTTGCCAGCCCACACGTATAGATTAGTCATTTTTTGCACATGGGTGGCCTGAAAAGGCCGTAGGAAGAACCACAGTTTAAGAGTTTCCCTGCCTACCTGCCTGAAGGTGACACCACAGGTGGGTAGCTATTTACGGGTTCTGGTATACAGTGTTAGATGGTAGTGGTGGCCGTGTACAGGTCATCTTGCAATGTGAATTTTATTTATTTGAAGCATACTGATATCATCATTCTGTTTAGAGTTTCAGGGCATTGCACAATCTATTTCAGGGTGGTGGATGTAATTCAGACCTGCAGATTAGGCTTGAGAAGGGTGCTTGCCCAGCATCTGCTGTGGTCACCCATCTCTTGTATATCACAGCAGTTGGTTGCACTAGTTCACAGAGAGCTGGACTTCATGCATAATTTCCCCCAGAATGTCAAATGATGATGGGATGGGGGTTGGTACCCTGCCACCATTTGCATGGTTCTGAGGCAAGCAATTGCTCCCTGGCGTGCTTCTCCCGAAGAGAGGCCAGCACTCACAAAATTGTTCCCTGCCATCACCACCACCTGTTTTGGGTCAATCCTGGCTTCAAGTGTCCCTGTTTTCTCCCCAAGGTGATTGGGGTAGCAGTGCATGTAAAACTACTATAGCAGCATGTTGGCTGAACTTCTTGTCTCTTTTCAAGCTGAAATGAAGTGTTTCATTTGAGTGAATCACAGGATTTAATATGCATTCAGTTCGTTGTTCTTGTGAAGCAATTAAGTGGAGAAAGTTAAATGAATTTTATGTGAAGTTGCTTGTTATGACTGATTGGAGCTTCATAGATTTATTGTGTTTGTGATTCAGAAATTTTTGTGGGCCTTGCTGGCCAACCAAAAATTTGTGGTCGCTAGCAACCTGCTCTCTCCCAAAGAACAGGCTTGTGTCCCTGGCTTAGTGCTATGTCCCCATATACAATGTCAAGGGCAATCTTCTATTCTCTTCCTCAACTCCAAACTTGGACCTGGATATAGCAGGGTGAGGTAAGGATTGTTCCTACAGTCAAATTGCTCTTCCAAAGTATTTGGAAAAGCAGCAGCAACACAAGCCCCCTTCTCCCTTCTTCAGGGAGTAAGTCTGCAGTATATCAGTTTGTTGCTGCATTTCCAAGGTGCTTGGAATGCTTTTGAAATGCAGTGCTCAAACTGTCCACAGTCCCTCTCCTGATCCTTGAGGTGTGGGGTGGGGAATCATTCCCACCGTTGCACTGGTTTTTTTGAGGATTTTTGCAGCTATTATAATGACTATCCCACTTTCTACCTCTGAGATTGGTTTGCCCCATTTGTGTTTCATTTTCCCAAATCTGTTTCTGTAGTTTAGAGGTCAATGTGTATCTTCATGTAGCCAAAATGGCACTATCTATGCACAAGAGAGAAATATTAGCGGACTTTAGGGAAGCCTCAATGTTTGCAAAAGTACCAAAAAGAAGAAGAAAAGTGCTAAGGGGTGTATTTGTTGTTGTTGCCAAAACAGTTTAGTAGGAACTGAGTGTGGCAGTGGACTGCTGACAGACTGTTGGGAGAGAAAAAGAAAAACCAGGTGAGAAGGGAGATGAAATGAAGTACCTATCATGGATGAGGGCATGGCTGGGTGGATGAAACAAGAGCATTCCATCTTGCAGTATTTTCTAGTTTTCTGATATTTTGGGTTTTTTGCAATGCTGGAAAGCAATATCCAAAGAATAAAAGTGAAGTATGCAGCAGATCTTTTTGTCTTATAATTGCTTTCATAGCAAAAGCAACTTCTTTATCGGAAAATGTGGATTTTGTTCTTACCATCTCCTGAAGAAGAGCAACAATTTTGTCCAACGGCTTACTTCAGGATATCTTCAGGGTGCTATGCAAAAGCAGGAGAGAATTTCCCTGGGTGTACTGCAGCCTTTATGTAAAAGCTTTATCATTCTCTATAATTACTAGGGGGTATGACCGGCCCATCCATGAGGCAAGGTGAGGCGACTGCTTCGGTTGGCAGGATCCTCTGGGGCAGCAGATCCTGATGTTGGTTTTCTTTCCCCCTTTTTTCTGATGTAGATCTTCCCTTACTCCTTCCTCCTTGACAGGCAGTGGGGAATAATTTTAGATCTGCCTCAGGTGCCAAAGCGTATTGGGCTAGCCCTGCTTGGGAGGGGGGAAACAATGTATTCCATATTATTATGAGCTGGTGATTCTGAGACCCATCCTCACAAGTTCTGTAGTTATCTCTTCCTGCTGTTGCTGCTGTCCAGTTATTTGTAATGTGACTGGGTGTTTTAAGAGAGAGAAAAATCAGATCTTCCACCCCCTCAACCTCAATCCTTTGCTTGCTCTCCAGAGTCTCTCCCATGCACTGAGAAGCTTGGGCAGCTAGCCATTAGAGGTAACTGTCATTAGTACTGTGCTGTGTTTTTATAGCAGTGGCTGCTCTGTCTCCCTCCCCTAGAGTTAGAGTGTAGGGTTCTAGCCTAGGAGAGAGAAAGACAGCAGGAACTTGTGCTCTTGCTTGCTCTCCACCCCTCCCTGCCTTTGCCAGTGAGAAACAGTTGTCAGCACTCTGTGCTACATATCCTGAGCCCTTTTTCTGATCAGGAGTTCTAGGGAACTTGTGCATACTATCTCCTCTCTGCCTTTCATTCTTCCACTGGAGGTTGCCCAGAGGTAATCATTACTACAGATGATCTTATATTCCTCTAAATAGAGAAATGTTTCTGATGGATGCTTTTGCTGTGCTCTTTGTGCAATTGCCTATACATTTTGTGCAGTTGCTTATATATCATGGTGATAGTGGGGATAAAGTGGAGTTAAAGAAAACCATGTATAGAGTGTGTTCCTGTTTTTGCTAGGAAATAATGGACAAAGATCAGAGTCTTAATGATGGATTCACAGGATTTCCGGCCAAAGGTTTTCTATGTACTGGGAAAAGTGAAATAAGGAAGCCTGTCCCTCTCTAGTTGAGTGCAATTTTCCACCATGCCTCCATAGATGATTGCTGTATGTGAGCAGTTTAATTAGTACTAAGCAATTGTATGGTGTATGTGTGTAACAGTGATATAAATCAGTGTTAGAAACTGAGATATGAAAGCTAAATGGCACCTTAAATCCAGGTTATGGGCACAACAATGAAATGTCTAGGCGTGCTTTTTTATAACAAGAATACAAAGCTGAAAATGAATGAACTGCAGCTCTCTGCAGTTTTAATCTGAAATCTTAGGCATAGTACTGCGCTCAGAGCACAGAAACTGCTTGTGGTAATGAAATTCCCTGTCGCAAAATGCGCCTAGAACAATGGGAGTTTTGAACAATGATATAGATAGTATGACTTCAGTCCAAAGAAGAGAGCAGGATGATTCTTGCATACATCAGGACTTTTCAGCAGCTCTACTGAGTCGCCCTGGAAGCTATCAAAGCAACTTCAGGAATGTCAAAAGCAGCTCCTGATGTGATGCATGGTGTCAAATGTATGCTCATTTGTCCCTGGGCTTACTGGATTTGGGCTGACATTTTGGATGAGGCAGCATGGAAGGCTTAGCAGCTGCAAAATAATTTGATGGGCCATGAAACTCATTTGGGAAGACACTTGAACAAGTCATTTTCCTGTTACCATAACCTACCTTTCAGAGCTGGTGTGAAAATAAAATGCTACTCTGATGTTTGGATGTTAAATGTGGTCTGCACATTTAAATAATAATATGGTAAACATTCAAATGGAAATAAACTGTACTATATCCAACTCTAATTGGAGCAGACCCACTGAAGTTGATAAACCTAAGTTAGTCATGTCCATTAATTAAAATGGGTCTCCTCTGAGTAGGACTGACATTGGATGCAACTCCTCGCAGCCATGGAAAGTCCAGATCTTCACATAAGACAGCACATGATAAAGACTGAGATAAATACTGTACTGTTGAATCTTTGGTTTAGCAGACTTGCTTCTCCCCTCTTCCTCTGTTGATGATGACTTTGCAGCTGGGGTATGCATTTTTTGTCCTCAAGTGACAATTTCCCCACAATGAGAAACATTGTGTATTTTTTCACTCCTGTAGTTTTAGTCTGTAGCCTCTTGCTTTTCATGATATGGTGCTTTAAGGGTACAGTAGTTTGCTGGTATCAGCCAGTTATTTTGGGCAGTGGACAAGCTCTATTCAGCCTTGCAGTGGCAAATAGACAATTGGGGTTTGGGCTGTAACTTGAAAGGTTTGTCTTCTTGATAAACTTCTTTCAGACAAATGGGTGGGAGGGAGGTGGGGCTGTTCATATTAATCCTTAGATTCCAGTAACCTATGGAAACATGTTTATCTCTAAGAAAGTGCATCTTTTTCCAAAGCTATCAGGTGTTCAAGGACAATGACAACAGCATTCTTTCTCTTAGGAATTAATGAAGTTAGAGCTGATGCTCATAGGGTTCCAAACTGAAAGGAAAAGCTATTGATTTTAAAGTGCAAGGTTCTGATCTGTTGATTTCTATTCTGTGCCAGGGAAATATAAAATTCATGTGTGGAATGAATTGTTTCAATTACAGTAAGTAGTTCTGTATGGTGTAATTTCAAAAAAATCACCACTAAGTTTTTAATTTATTTGACAAAGTCAGGAAGGAAACACAGAGAGATCAGGAACAGTTTGCCTGTAGGGATAGGAAGGAAATGCAGAAAACTGAAGATCCAGCTAAAATCTTTGTTTCTTTAGGATCCTCTGCAAATCTGTGAATTTGAACATTGACTGTATAGAATTTAAAGTTTTCAGTTCATAACCAGAAGCAGATTGGTAAACACAAAAACTGAAACATCCTTCCTTCTCCTACTGAGTGGTTTAGCATGTGGTTATAAGTTGGAAATACCACATTGAAAGTTCTTAGGCCTCTTTTTTCTTGCTCTTGAACACTTTTTACGTGAAAGTCATTTGTAAGGAACCTTTACAAATGACTGGATCCATTTGAGCAAGTATCAAGTTATTCCTTTGGATAAAAAGCATTGAATAACCAGATTTTTGATCCCTTGGATAAGAAGCTTGCCCCTTTCTCCTGCAACTATTTTTACTTGTTTTTTATCATATTATTGCACTGCGAAATATAAAGTTGTCTTATGAAAGCCCCTATGCAGGTGAGTTAGCTGTTTGTAATATGTTTAAGAAAATTGTGATAACTGTTGTCCCGTGGCTGTTACTTTAAAAGAACGCCAGTACTGTACAGTGGTACCTCGGGTTACAGACACTTCAGGTTACAGACGCGGTTACAGACGCTTCAGGTTACAGACTCTGCTAACCCAGAAATAGTACCTTGGGTTAAGAACTTTGCTTCAGGATGATAACAGAAATCGCATAGCGGCAGAGCAGCGGCAGCAGGAGGCCCCAATAGCTAAAGTGGTACCTCAGGTTAAGAACAGTTTCAGGTTAAGAACGGACCTCCAGAACGAATTAAGTTCTTAACCTGAGGTACTGTACCCTATAGATGTATTTTTCTTCAGGAGAACCCATAAATATACTTTGTAAGGCAGTATGACCCTTGTTTTTTGCTTATCTATTATTAGTTTGCCTAATGATCCAGGACAGCATAATACAGTTTGTACTGGCACACATGAAGCAAAGCATTCTTGTACTTAAACAAAAATACAAAGATTCTCTACATTGATGTAAGAGTTGGCTAGAAAGCAGTTTGTGGCCTTCTTGGTCTCTGCTCATTATATTATTGTTAGTATAACCTCATTTTCAACTTTATTACTCCCACTGTGATTTAAAAGAGGAACAAAGACAGTTATGCTGTTGAAATAACAAGACATCATATTCAACTATCTTCATATCTTGCAAGCTGCTGCATTATAGCTTGTCATAGTTTGTAACCTCTGGTCACTGGGCGAGTTGACTGTCCTAGATCTCTTGCAAAATACCAGGTAGCTACTAGTGATCAGGAAGGGATGTGAGTTGCGCTGTGGGTTAAACCACAGAGCCTAGGGCTTGCTGATCAGAAGGTCGGCAGTTTGAATCCCCACGACGGGGTGAGCTCCCATTGCTCGGTCCCAGCTCCTGCCAACCTAGCAGTTGAAAAGCACGTCAAAATGCAAGTAGATAAATTGGTACCGCTACAGCGGGAAGGTAAACGGTGTTTCCGTGTGCTGCTCTTGATTTTTTCCCAGCTCACCCCGCCCCTCGTGCCTCTCAAAACGTCTTTTGAGGTCTGGGGTACCCTCTGGAACAGTATGGGAAATGACATAGAGAGCTGCGATTGGGAACAAGACTCCTAACTCTAGTGATGGTTATGTAGCTTGGTTTGCTGCCTATAGGAAGGACAAAGCAGTTTAGTAATTTATCCAAAGGGAACCTCATGACAGGTATGTAAGCTGTTTCTGATTTTAAGGTTAGTACTTCCACACACACCCATGTTGTTTCCCCTGAATATTTTGTTTGACCTTAACTGGATTGTTACTGATGCATGGACAACCCTCTGCCCACCTATTTGCTTATAGACTAACCCAGTACAGTGGAACCTCGTGTTATGTACCGTCCTCCTTGCGAACGCTTCGAGTTATGAGCTCCATTAACTCAGAAGTAGATGATGATGATGATAATAATAATAATAATAAATATTTCCCCAGCCACTCTGGGCGGCTTCCAACAAAGATTTAAAATACATTAATGCCACACATTAATGCCACACATTTAAATGCCACACATTAAAAACTTCCCTGACTTCAGATGTCTTCTAAATGTCAGGTAATTAGTCAGGAGGGCGTTCCACAGGGTGGGTGCTACTACTGAGAAGGCCCTCTGCCTGGTTCCCTGTAGCCTTGCTTCTCGCAGTGAGGGAACCCCAGTTGCAAACTTTGCCCAGGGATGCGAGCGGAAGTTGTGCACTGGCAGCGCGGCAGCAGCGGGAGGCGCTTAGTGAAAGCGTGCCTCATGTTATGAGCGGTTTCAGCTTAAGAATGGACCTCCGGAATGAATTAAGTTCATAACCGGAGGTACCACTGTATAATATATAGGTTGTGGAATTGTTTGGCATTCATGGAGCTGCTACAAAGTAAATGGGTTGGTTGCTGAAGTTCTGATCTTTCTAAGCATGGATGCTACCAGCTCCCTCACAGTCATTTAATACTACATCAGTAACTGTCTTCCTCTCGTCCCTCTGTAGGATCCTTGTGTTCTTAGGAATAGCTGTGCATGTATCATATATGGGCCTTTGCTATTGCTGTTGTCTTGGAATGAGTGATCAGCCCCTGTGTGTGTTTTCTCCCTGCTTGGTATATGATTATGCAGTTGCATTGGCCTGGTATTATAGAAGAATACAGAATCAAGGGGGGCAAAGGGGTCTGCTGTGGGAGCAGGAATGACACAGAAGCGCATGTACATTGCTGGAAGGCAAAGCAATGCAAAGCAAATTATCTGGTAGCAATTCACATATAAAACACACAAAGCATTATCCAGTTAATTTGGCCTTGCTCTGAATATTCATGTTTTTTCTCTGAGTTAAATCAGGCGAACTCAAATTGTTTCACCTCTAAACTGAATGTTCATACAGAGATTAATATGATTTCATTCCAAATCTTTAGTTAATCTAGATCATTATCCTTGTTAATACAAGCCCTGAGGGACTTTCTTTTACCCATTAACTGTTTTGACAGAGACGACTCAAGTTACTGTATGACATGAAAATCCATTCTAACCTATTTTTTTTATTGCCTCCTACACTATGAAAACCACCCAAGACTGTTACACAATTTTGAGCTATGGTAGCAAAGGGAGATTGACAAGAAAAGCAATATAGATTCATCATCCCTTTGAATGATTATGTGTACATAAATCCTCATAACTGAGAACCAAAAGGGTGATGGGAGCAGAAGTGTCCAACTGTGATACCATAGCCCATTTGAAATCTGAATTGTGGGTGAGAATATATTCTTCTAGGCCTTTTTGGGAGGCAAGTCTAATTTTTATTAAGAAGAAAACTAAACGAAACAGAATCTTCCTGCTGTTAGTAAATGTTCTCACTTAATTCGTGGGCCAGTTTACATAGGTAGCTGAGATGGGCAAGTAGTTTATAGTACAGTACAAACTTCGGAGATGGTTAAGGGCTTCCCATGCCTTCATGCTGCTAGGGAATCTTGACAGAGGAGAGCCTTTCTCTCACATGTCAGACACTTGCTTCCTTTCATCCTGAGGCTTTAAAGGGATGAATAAATTTTATTTTTTGAGTAAACATGCTTTCTGCTGCAAATGCTGAGAGTTTTCCAGAAGCAAATGCTGGCAGTTACTGGGCAAAATTGTCTATGAGATGGAAAGCAAATAATCTATTCTGTCTATTTCAGTCATAAATAATTTGAGGCAGAAGCACAATACAGGGTTCATGTAGGTAAATGAATGATGTAATTGAGGGGGTTGGGATTATCATAGTGGTCCTATTGCATGATCCCAGAGAGATACAGAATGGTATCTTATGGATCGTACTGACTATGATGATTTGATAGCTCTAGGGCAGGGGTGTCAAACTCAAATTCATCGGGGGCCGCATCAGCAGTTTGGTCACCCTCAAAGGGCCGGTTGTATCTGTAGGACTATGTGTCCACTCTTTATTATCATAAATTATTGTCACTGCATTCAATTATTACTGTTTTTGTAATAATGTAAGTAATAACTAGCTCTGAAAGCAGAAACATAGTCAGAATAATGGCAAGTAGATATTCAAATGTACAATTATTGTACAATTTATTGAAAAATGATTTTTGGTAACTGCACTGGGTGGTGGAGGCTTTCTAGGGTTTCATGCAGGACCTTTGCAGAGCTACTAGTACCTGGAGATGCTGGGGTCCTTCTGCATGCAGGACAGATGTTCTGCCAGTGAGCCACCACCCTTCACCAAAGGGACTGGCTGAGGTTGACTCACTGAAGCTGCTCTCCTGGTTCCAGGGTTTAAGGGCTAGAAGTATAAAGCAGCATCCTATGTTTCTGAGGAGAGGGAGAGGGAGAGGGAGAGGGAGGGGGAGGGGAGGAAGGAAGGAAGGAAGGAAGGAAGGAAGAAAAGAGGGAGTGGGAGGGAGAGAGGAAGGAAGGAAGGAAAGAGGGGAGAGAAAGAAGAGTAGGAAATAAGGAAGAGAATAAAGAAGGAAAGAAAAAGAAAGAGGGAGAGAAGACAGAAAGGGAGAAAGAAGGAAGGAAGTAGAGGGAAAGAAAGAATAAGAATGAGGGAGAGGAAGAAAGTTGGGAAGGAAGGAAGGAAGGAAGAAAGAAAGAAAAGAGGGAGCAGGAGGGAGAGAGGAAGGAAAGAGGTGAGAGAAAGAAGAGTAGGAAAGAAGGAATAAAGAAGGAAAGAAAAAGAAAGAGGGAGAGAAGACAGAGATAAGGAAGGAAGGAAGGAGAGGGAAAGAAAGAATAAGAACGAGAGAGAGGAAGAAAGAAAGGGAAGGGGGGGTCGCCGCCTTGATTCAGCGCCAGAAAAGAGCGCAAAGGGACCCAGGGCAAAAAGCATTTCCCCGGCCCCAGCTGTTTGTGGCGCTTTGTTGGCGTGGCGCTTCAGCAGCAAGGTCCCACTGCTGGGTCCCGCTGGCTGGGGCGCTCGGCGGGCCACATGACGAGGTCTGGCGGGCCGGATTTGGCCCCCGGGCCTTGTGTTTGACACCCGTGCTCTAGGGCCTAGCATACTTCAGTAAGGCTCAGCTGGGCAAAGGCAAGACTTGTTTATCAGCTTTGGCATAAAATGGCCTGTAGATCAATACTTCTGGAATGTTATATCTTTGCTTCCTGATTTCAAAGTCACCCTTGACCTCTAATCTCCTTGATAGGGTGACCTCTAATCTCCTTGATTTTATGTGTGAAAGATGTGCATGAAGATTGCCAACAAAAATTCATTGGTTACCTTGCAGTTGCCTGGAGGCCATCTGTGTGGTGTGCTGCAATACATCTATCATCCTTTAAATGTGGCACAAAACTCATTGTTTTGTAGCCAGCACAGCTACTCTTCTGGACTATTGTTTCAATAGATGGCTTTCACAGTCTTCATTCAGAATGTTTGGTCCAGCTACACTTAAGTTGTTCTGAACTTGTGATAGCTTGTTTTGTTCTTGCTGCATTCAGGAAAAATGTCTGTATTGTGAATTTGGAATCAGACTGTGCTCAAAAATAATTTTATCAGCTGTGCCTAAATTCTGGAGCAGCCTTCATGTACTTTGCAAAACTAGAAACTTTAGCATAGTTGCCATTGAAATCTGGCCAGTTTTAAATATATTGGGTATAGCTGACATTATCTATCTATAACATCTGTTTCCCTGTTCTTTGCATATGTGAAAGACTTTTATTTTCCCTCCTCCAAGTAAGTTCACAAGCAGAGCATTCCAAATCAGGCAAAGGAGTAAAACCCCAGGACCATGAAATCCAGAGCTGTTCTGGGCTCGTGTCAACAGGATGGAAGGTGGAGAGGAAACAGTGTTTCTCCTACTATTACTTTTCATGCCTTTTTAAAGGTGTGGTTTTCCTTGTCCTCAGTCTTGGCCAGAACAAGTGTTCCTACTTCAGGGCCAGAGTATAGCATCTCTCATCTAACCTGATATGCTCTCAGAAAATCTTCTTTATGTTCTCTGTGTAGTGTCCACAGCTGCAAGGAGGAGCTTCAAGTAGGATGCTGTTCCAAGGCCATAGGATTCTGCCCTAACAAAAGTTAGGCAGTCAGGCAATTACTTCCTCATTCCTTCCATCCTCGAAAGAAGTGGTAGTTGAGATTTGGATTCCAGGCAGGAGTGAGTGTGACAAGAAAGCATGAGTGGAGAGCTCATGAAACTGAAAGAATGGAAATTCATGAATTCATGAAGCCCCTAACTCCCAAGATGGAGTTGACCTAAAGACTCTTTAAATCTGAATTTTATTTTGTTTTTCTAATTAGGCACAAATGCTGAGTGTGCTTAAACTGGAGCTGTGTCTAGCACTGAAGTGCCTGAACTAAATCTAGCTTTCGAATAAGCATTTTCTCAGTCTCTTCTTTCACCTACACTTTCTTAATTGCTAAATTAATTGAAAAGCATCACTCAGAACTTGTGGGAGGAATGAAGTCTGTTGTTACTTCTCATAGTACAGTTCAGAAAGTGTTTCAACATACTTCATTATGCTTAACCAATTTACAAGAAGACTGCTACTTAAAAAGAGCTCTTCTCTAGGTTAGGTTAGAGTATGAGGATTTTGGTTTGGGATGTGAGCCAGTTCCCTTATTTGGTGTTTATCCTGGTGCTGGCACACATCTTTAAGATGTAGCATAGTAAAAATTGGTTCTTGTGCTACCCAACTGGCTAGTTGAGGGCCAGGGGAATAATAAAGGAAGTTGTTGTTGTGTGTGGTGTGTGTTTCCTAGCCAAAAGCTAGACCAGAGATGGGGAACCTATAGCCCTCCAGATGTCAGTTCAGATTGACCAATGATTGGATGATAGGAGTTGCCATCCGGCCACATCAGGTGGGTCACAGGTTCCCCATCCTGGGTTTGAGCAACTGTTTGGCTCCTGAATAGCTGTGAACAGAGTGAGCTGAACTGCACTTCCTTTTATACTCTCTCTCTCTTTTCCAGCCTCTTTGCAGCTTGTCTCCTTCCTGAGGTCAATATCTCCTCCAGATTCCATGTTAAGAGGGCTCAAGTAGAATTTAAGACTTTGGGTGGTAAGACATGCTCGAGTCTATGCAAAGAGAGAGAGGTAGTTAGGAATTCTTGAATTAGAACAGGCCAGCTGCATCAGCCCTCCTGTCCCTCAAGTGTCACCTGGGAGCTGCTGTTCCATCTGACTGCCTCAGTGGGAGAGGTTGGAATCAGGGCTCATTCTACCATCTTGGCCAAAAGCCCAGCTCCATCAGGTACCTGCTACCACTGAACTACGCAAGCTGGTCATTACAAGAACAACCATTTACGAACGAGTGCCTGAGTTTGATTTCTTTTCCTCGTTCCTTCCTTTCCCTCTTGTCTTGTGTGTTGTATTTTTTTAGACTATAAACCTGTGGTCAGGGACTGTCTTGTTTTAATTAATTGTATGTAAGCCACTCTGGGAGCCTTCTTGGCTGAAGAGCAGGGTACAAATGCTCCCAGTAATAAGAAGTCTGCTTCAGAGAAACTGGTATGACAAGCTTTTTTTTGGACATAAAAACAAAGCAAAATGAAAGAGATACTGTGAATCATAGGAAATAAGTTTTGGGCCCCATAGCAACCTCATTCCAGTGCTTAGAAAGCATCTTGTTCTGTGTCTCCTGTTTCAGTCAGATGGTATTGCATTAGTGCCCTTGGCCTACCAAGCTTTGTTTACTATATACATAGCCACTGTAATTACATATGGAAGATTGTAATACATTGTGGAATTGTGAGAGTACAACTGCACAAATATTAAGATGGAAAACTAGATAAATAGTGACACCAATTTTGTTTCATATTTCAAATGGTTCAGAGAGGTTTGGGACAGTCCTCTATTTCAATATGCATGTCTGATACTACCGTATTTTGGCAGAACAGTTACTTAGCTTTGGGATGTTTTTTCCTAAGTCACTTTGGCTCGAGTTCTCATGTTCCCCAGCCTCGTCTAGTTTAACCCTGGTATTTCTGAGTGGCCCTAAGTAAGTCTCTTAATCTCAGCTCCTTTATACCTTGGGAATTGCAGGGGACCAGGATGTCGATAGAAGGAGTGTGGTGATAATGGTGTTTTTGTTTCTCAATGAATTGAATGAAAACCCAGAGATAGCTGCTTGGAATATAAGATAGTGCATGGCATGATAGGGCCTAAATGGGCAGTCCTGTGATAGCTAATCTGCCTGTATCTCTGTCCCAATTACCTATGAAAATTGCCTACCTGGCAAGGTTGTCTCTGGCCCCCAGCCCCCACAGAGTATTTGATGCCCAGAAGCAGGTACCCAAGGGAATCAGGCCCTCAGGTAAAAAAAGGTTGCCCGGTCTAATTTAAAACATATCAAAAGATAATTTGAGAGCATGACGCTTACTAATACGTAAGTCAATTAATATTATCCTTTAGTAGCCTAAAAGTGGATGGTGTTAGTACCTAGCAATCCATGTACACCAACTTTTATACCAGACCTAAAAGACCCAGAAACCCCCTCACAGTTCTGACAGGTACTTACATATGAAGGCATCTAGAACAGGGGGTAGAGCAAAGCAGCCTTCTCCTGATAGCAGCCACCTTCTCTGTGGTTGATAAAGGCACCATAGAGGAGATACAGTTGAGTGAATAGAATAGGTGTGGAGGTGCTTCTCTTCATAAAGATAGCATGCATGATTACTGTATGAACTCATTTCTGAATCACCCCAATTATATATTAAATGGGTATTTAATACTTCAATGTGCTTTAAGTGCATTTGTTAATTGAAAGTTTTACTGCAGGGTTTAGCAGGAGCTAAGGTGGTGCTCAGAATAGAAACAGGATACAAGCTGGTTAATTTTTTGTGGTTAATCTACTTGCCTAGTGTGACTTAGAACTTTTAATATTGGTTGGAGATGTATTATTGTGAGGTGGAGGAGGGGTAGGCTATACCCGGTATCCTAATTCCTAAATGCAATGGGAATTAGGATACCTCTACCAAGGTATCCTAATTCCTCGATCCAACAAGAATTCAATTGCTGGAATAGCCAGGCATGTTTTATTGGTAATGACCTAAGCATGGTTCTTTAAGGTAAACAAAAGAAGTGGCTCTGTGCCGGAGGGTAAGTGGGTGGACCCTCCTCACTCAAATTTCTGGTAGTTAGAAAGACAAGGCTATAGTTAAGATGTGCGAGCTAGAAGCAGGCTAACTGGGCAGCTGAGAGGCAAAGCCATGCCTAATTTATGGTGGAATCAAAGGCTGTGGCCATGGGAGAAGCAAGGCCCTCTTGGGGTGTTAATAGAGTGACCTTAAGTTGAACAGCGGGTAAGAAATTGTAGTAGTAAGTAGTAGTAGTAGCAGCAGTAGTAGTATTAATAATAATTCTGTTAACTTTTGTTAACACTTGAAAACGTGCTGCTGCAGTTGTGGCAATATGTCCAGCTATGGTCATGTTCACTTTTGTTCACAGTTGGTGAACTAAGTTGGACCATTAGCCCAGTACTGTCTCTTATTGTGCTAGCAAATCAAATAAAATAAAATCTTTATTTTTACAGTCTTTAACCAGCATTAAAGAAGCAAAATAAGAAACAAATAGAACACTTTATTCAGATATGTATACTGTAGTAGGAGAGAATAAAATGGGCTTCAATGTTTTACAAAGTAATAGTAGCCATGTCACAAACTCCACAGTGGAAAATTACAGAAGTCAGTTCCTGGTAGGTTTTGCTTGCTGCAGCACAGTGCTTTGCCACACTGAGAGTGATTGACAAATTTTGATCTGAGAGGTGCAAAAGGATGTAAAATGCACCTAATCATCCTGACATACCATATGGTAGCAGTTTTCCAGTGTCTCAGGCAGTAGTTTTCCCTATCCCTTTTTAAAATGAAGTTATTGTGGATTGAACCCAGGACCTTCTGCAATGCATGTACTGTACCACTGAGCTATGGCTCCTCCCTAACGTAAGTGAAGAAGCAAATGCAGCTTTTGTGTACAGGATTAGCACCCTGCATAATTTGTCCTTTGTGTGCTTCAAAGTGAAGGCTTTGCAGTGGGTTAGGTATATTGATTTGGCACAACATGATAACTATAAAAAGGACAGGACATCCCTCCCTCCCTCCCACCTATTATTTATATGCCACCCATCTGACTGTGTTGCCCCAGCCACTCTGGGCAACTTTTAACAAATCAAAACACAGTATAACATCAAACATTAAAAAACTTCGCTGTACAGGGCTGCCTTGAGGTATCTTTCAAAAGTCAAATAATTGCTAAAAGTCAGGGAGACAGATAGGATTCATACTAACCTGTGCTGGTTCCTTCCAGCCCAGGGGAAGACATGAGGGCTAGAGTTGGTGGTGTAGTCCATAAGAGCATCTGTTGCTTTAAAAAACCCAAAGGACAGCCCTACTGTTAGGTAGTGTGAGGCAGCTGCCGCAGGCACCAGGTATTGGGGATGCAGAGAATGGTAGTCAGAAGTTTGACGAAGTGTGTTCTGTGGCCTGCTATACTCCTCCAAAACTTACCTGTCTCCTTCTGACATACTGGAGGATGCTGTTCATGTCCTACTGGTGAAACCAAGGTTCATTTGCCAACCCAGAGACTATTGAATGGAAGGGCACATCTCATCTTTTGCCTCAGGCAGTGAAATGTCTTATGCTAGCCTTGCAAACTAGTTAGTATCTAAAAGCATTAAACTAGCCAAGGGCAAAGCTGTCAATCTGGACAAACTCTTTATGCTTTTTGCCATGTTCGTTTCTGAAGAATAATTTGCCTTAGTGAGTAAGTGATGAAATGCAGCTCGTTTGATTGTCAAGGTCATGTGCCTTTTTCCCCCCCATTGGCCCATTTTTAGCTCTCCTTCAACGAGTAGCAGAACTGGAAAAAGTCAATGCTGAATTTCTACGCACGAAGCAGCACCGTGAGCAGGAATTTAATCAAAAGAGGGCAAAATTTAAAGAGCTGTATCTGGCTAAAGAAGGTAATACTTAAATTTACTGAATGTAGAAATTGTAGTCATTCATGTGGTCTTTAGAGTAAGTGAACAAGTAAGCTATTTTAATTTGGTGGTGTTTTATCACATTGGGGTTTCAACTACATGCGTTGTTGTCTTGCAGAATGTCACAACCGTGCACTCCAAAATGAGTCACTACCAGAATAGAGATGGCACAGAACATCACACCTTAAAATAGGGATATATAGTGCTTGCATTCGTTGCTTCTGTCTCTTGATGTGGGTAAAACCACCGGACACCTGTGGATTAGGTTGATGTATCTAGTTACATGTCTAGCTATATTTAGCTCAGCTTCTTTGTGCACGTTTAGAGAACACCTCAGGAAGCATCAACTGATTGGAAATGTTGGTGTCATCCTGAAACCTCCATGGGGAGCTGATGATCCCATTTGTTTGGATAGAAGTGCCATGACTACTAAGGAAATGTATTCATTGTTTTTGTGTTGACTGTAGTATCACAGACTTCAAGATTGGAGACAAAGAATGTCCTTGTTGGTAGTGAAAAGAGAGCTGGTAACTAAAAGATCTGAGACCAGACTCAAACTTTGGTGGCTTTATGAGTAAAATACACCCTGGGCATATTGGTAGAAGTTTGGCAAGCTCCTGGTCACAGTACACAGACAGGTCTGACTCATGCCCCTATCAAATTAGATATACTACTTAAATTTCCATGGTTCCTAAATATGTGCCCTTAGAAATTCCAAAGGAGCCTGAACCACTACATTAATGATAAGCATTGATATGTCTAGAACTCCTTCCTTGTATATTACTTTGGACTTCACTTTACAGATGGAAAGCTTGGGAAAGCTTTTACACCAGGGATGGGGAACATCCCTCCCAGCCAACATGTTGAAATCTCTCAGGGAAAGTGGGGGGCATGTTCCCAAAGTGGGCCGGACCAACCCTTGCACCCCATTCACACTCCCTTCCCTTCCCGAGAGAACTTGCTGCAAAATAGTACAAGTGAGGGGCATGGCCTAAGAGGAAGGTGTGTGACAGGGGTGGGCAGACTTGTTGTATCTACTTCATTTTGTACTAGAACCCTAACCAAAGCCACCAAACAAAAATATATCATTAGATTTAAAGAGCAGGATATTATGAGCATATTCCGAGACTAGGCATTTATTTCTGTACAGGAATCAGTACCAGTACCAGAACTGAATGAGTTCATATTCCTTTCATACCAAAGTCTGTTCCTAGTTAGCGTGCTCCATTTCATCCATCTAATTTACGTGGGAAAATATCAATTTCTTGCTATTGTTAAAACAATTGTGCTTCAGAATCTCCCCGCTTTGCCCAATCTATTGCATATCACCCAATAATCTAAGAGTAGCCTTCTGCCCAAGGGACAGATTAAGAGGCCTGGTGAGTCAGATTAGGCCCATGAACTGGAGGCTTCCCATGCCAGCTTTATATCACCAATCCTAAAGGGAGAAAGGGAACTTGTATGGCAGTGATATAATGGAGAAGTTCTTGTACTGGGAAGTTCTGTTTCGTAGTCAAAGGAATGATTATTTTTGTGAAATATAGCTGAGCATTAGGTAAATTTTACCACTCCTAGTATGGTAGAGGCATAAGTGAGATGCCAGTGATCCTCTTGGTTAGATGAAGCAGTAAACTAAGTACAGAGTTTACAGGCTCATTTATGGCTAAAATGAGGAACAGCAGGAGTTCTGTCCCCTTGGCTTCACTTTGAACCTCTGCATTAATGTACAGTATTGTGCTTTTAAGTGGAACTACTTTTTATTTCAGAGGATCTGAAGAGGCAAAATGCAGTACTTCAGGCAGCTCAGGATGATCTGGAGCAACTGCGAGCGCAGCTTACGGAAGCCCAGGCTGAAATGGAGAATATTAAAGCCATTGCGACAGTATCTGAAAATACAAAGCAGGAAGCTATTGATGAAGTGAAGAGGCAATGGCAGGAAGAGGTTGCTTCTCTGCAGGCTATCATGAAAGGTGGGACTGACGGAAATGGGTGAATTGCTATCAAAAAAGTTTCATATTCAGTGATATTCCTTGCCCCCAAACCACTGCTTTAGTAGCACTGAAACCACATGCTTGAGATATCTCTTGTAGAAACGAGAGTGTATTGTTTGAAGTTGGAAGGTTCACGTTGACATTTGAGGTCATTCTTCAGTATGTTTTCTGTCTTTCTTTACTTTTTGAACCCCCGAAACTAATTTTTCATTTAATTATACTGTACTTAGAAAATTATTATCATGTTTTTCTTAAAGTTTACTTCAAATGCTAATGTAGGTAAATAATAAAAATATATAAAAAGACTCATAATCACAAGCAAGTTAGAAATGGCAGAAAAGTGATAGCCATGTGTATTTAACAAAACTATGAAACAATCAGCAGAGGCAGAAGGGAAAAAATACAGCAGAAGTTAAAAGAAATCAACATTTGCCTCCCGAATTCCTGAACGGTCACCTCCATCTTTATAGACCAGCCCTGGATTTAAGATTGGCAGGGAAGGCCAGTTTTAAATTTGATTTCCACTGCCCTCGGAGGTTTCGGGAATGATGACACACATGAGAGGGTCTTCTCAGTGGGGGTCCCTACAGTTCCGGGGCAGGTCAAGCCTGGAACATTTTTGAATAGCGAGTGAGAAATGTGCTAAATATATAACAGTGTGACCTCTGAACCCTACTTTTTTGCTTGGGAAGTATGTTCCTAAGGTGGAGAGATTCCATGGCTCTCTGGTAGAGCATTGCTCTTTATGCAGGTTCAGTTTCTGGCTTCTCTGGGACTGGGGTAGGCCATCCTCTTCTTGAGGCTTTGGAGGACTACTGCCACTCAGAGTAGATGAGCTGGGCAACCTTTGGCCCTCCAGATCTTGCTGGATCCTTACTGCCATCCTCCTCAACCAGCATGGTTGGCGCTCAGGCATGATGGAAGCTGTAGTCCAACAACATCTGGAAGGTACCAGGCTCTGAACCCTTGCAGTAGGGAATCCTGAGGTCAATTGACCAGCATTCTATCTCTGTATGAGGCAGCTGTATATGTTGTTGATTTCAGCAGGACATCAAATAAATCTGCTTAAAAATCTCACTCTGAGACATATGCCAGCCTTTTAATGAGCTTGTCACCTAAAGATGTGGGGGATTAAAGAAGTGATGAGCAACTTCTTATTGTTGTTGTTATTAAACAGAAACTGTCAGTGACTATGAACTCCAGTTTCATCACAGGCTGGAGCAAGAGCGAGCTCAGTGGAACCAATACCGAGAAAACGTGGAAAGGGAAATAGTGGATCTGAGAAGACGTCTTTCCGAAGGCCAAGAAGAGGAAAACCTGGAAAATGATATGAAGAAGGTAAATCAAAGCATACTTCAACATGTAGCACTGCCAGATTTGTTTGGAAGTTGCCTGTCCATTGTCTTTCTTGAGAACTGGGAAATAAATAACATAACTAGGAGTGTTTCCTCTTTTCGTCATGACTATTCAGCTTAGAAAATAAAAGTAGGAAACAGAAGCTGGTATGAACTAGAAATGTTCTCTTTCTGCTTTGAAACTTGAAGCTGTGTGCCTGTGTTGAATTATTCCCACAATATTTAGGTTTGTAGCACAAACATCTCTTTAAATGATTCTCTTTCCTCCCGTTCTCCCCCAACATAAACTCCATTCCTGCTATTCTGCTTTTCCCTTGGTATTCCCTTCTCAGGCACCCTGGGACAAGTAAGCAGGCGGATGCAATATAGATGTGGAGAAAACGGATAGAGATATTATTTCACCCTCTTGTAATATTAAAACCTAGCATCATCCTGTGAAACTAAAGATTCAGGACAAATAAAATGAAATACTTCACACAGGTCATAGTTAAACTACCACAAGATGTGGTGATGGGTGCTATCTTAGTCAATAAGTAAAATGGCTGCTTACAGGGGGTTAAACAAATTAATTGATGATGCAACTCAGTGGCTACTAATCATGGTGAGACTATACCACCTGTAGAATCAGAGACAGCATTCCCCAATATACTTGTTATAGTGGAACAGCAGCAGGAAAGGGCTATTGCCCTCAGGTCCTGTTTTGTGCAGTTTCCATAGGGATCTGGTTTGCTGCTGTGGAAACCAGGAATGTTGGACTAGACAGACCAGTGAAGGGGAACCTCCAGTCATTCTCATTTGGCCCCTGGTATGGTTTGGCTCAAACTACAGTCACCTGATATCATGTGATTGTAGACATGGGACAGGTAAAGCTGCCCCCCCCCATGAGAATGTCTCTGCATTATCAGTTGAGTGTAGAGGCAGAGGCAACCTGTGTCCCTCCAGATGTTGTTGGGTTACAGCTCCCACCATCTCTAACCATTGGTTGAAGCTGATGAGAGTTGGAGTCCAATGGCATCTGTAGGGTCATTCCAACATGAAAACAATAGAAAAATTGTATCCCCGTCCCAACCTGAAATAAGTGCAGTAGGGTGCAGGAACCCCCTGTCCTGATGTGAAATGTTGGGCTGCGTGGAAAGCACGACATACAACTATTTTGAAATTTTAATTCTGTTGATGCCTTCCTTAGCTTTTAGTAAGTTAGGCTTCAAAATATATGTTTTTTTAAATGATCTGGGCCATGACTGTTGTCAGAGGACACATTAATGCAGAAGCCTTGTTTGAAGTTAAACAGGCCTGGTCAGTGGTTTTTTTTTTTCATGGTATCATTTTAATGTTCTAAGTGAATTGTTGAACTTATAAAACTTTGGCTGCTTGTTTCAGCAAGAGCTGCTAATTTGAGGTCCACAGTTCTGTGCATGGCAACTCGAGAGTAAGTCCCACTGTGAGACGTGCTTCCCAGAAGGCTCTGCAACATATAGCCATCCTACACAAACATGTTTGCTACTGAAAGGCTACAAAGTCTGAAACTACCGGGCTCTGTGGCCCATCTCAGTCAGAATCAACATTTGGGGCATGTGGGTTGCATTGGAGTATTCCAATTTGAGGCTGCATTTCTGTTGCATTTCAAGCAATAGAACAATAAATGAACCCTGGGCCATTGTTGGTTTGTTACATCATTTAATGTTGGCTTCAGGCCCAAGAAGATGCAGAGAAGCTTCGTTCAGTTGTGATGCCCATGGAAAAGGAGATTGCAACTTTGAAAGACAAACTGACAGAGGCTGAAGAAAGGATAAAGGAGCTGGAGGCTTCAAAGGTGGGTGAGGAAAATGTCCAAAGATCTTGTGATTGTAATGGGGTCATCTGCCTTAATACAGGAAACTAATATCTTGAAGCGGGACCTGCCTGCAAACTCAATACTTCAAGCCCTATTTTCCCCACTCTGCAACAGAAAACACAAGAATATCACATTAGTATGAATAGAATTTGAGCATGATATATAGGAAGGGACTGAGTGATTTAGCTTGGCTTTTGAAGGGGTTACACAACAGTAATGGTGTGGTGTGAGACAGGTGAAAGGGAAGAGGGACATACTGAGGACCAATTTGTGGGTTGTGAGCCTTCAAGCTTCTCTCCCTCCCAAAAAAGTAGTGTTTTGTAGGAGCTTTTATTCTTATACCATCTTTATTGATAAAACTGGTAACATTTCTGCTGTCTAATCTTCAAGCTAGCCAGCTGCTGCATCATTCCCCTGCTTTGCCTAATACTTTTGGGGTTTGCTGTTTGTCTTCAGCAGAGGATTGTAGAAAATCTTGTATAGCAGGCAGATCTTGAAAGATAAGCAAGCAACATGTATTATCAAATTCTAAAGTTTCAGGCTCTATCTTTCCACAGCACACTAGAGTGGTGGGGAAGGTATTGTAGAGATGTCAAATTGAACAGGGCAGAGATGGTTGTGTGGCCTAGAGGACTACCAGTATGTTCATTTTGGGATACATAAATCTTGTATGTATGTGGCCTTTGAGCTGGTGTCCTCTGTGTTCTGAACAACAAAGAAAACGTTCCAAGATCTATTTACTGTTCTTTGACTCTAGTTTTTAATCTTGCCAAGTACTGTATATACACTCCTTGCAGATTTGTTAGTTTCTAGCATTTTCAGATAGATTTGATTGACTTTGATGCTAGTAAGTTCTAGTGACTTACTAGCTTTCTATTCGAAATGACTAATGATAGTATCTTTAATACTAATGTCGTTGAGCATTTAATGGCAAATAATAGCTTTGAATTTACGATGGTTGCGTGTGCCACCACAAAAACTTGATGGCAACTATAGAACTGGAGTAAAGGACTCTCAGTGGAGTTTGTGATTCCTAGAAATGTGCTTGAATTCACTAAGCGGCTATAAACTTCAGTCTTTTTAGTACAGCAACTGAAGCCAAGTGCATGCATTTCACCATAATCTTCCTCTGATTGATTATATACCTTTTTCAGGTTAAAGAACTGAATCATTATTTGGAAACTGAGAAATCCTGCAGGACCGATCTAGAAATGTATGTGGCTGTTCTGAACACTCAGAAATCAGTTCTGCAGGAAGATGCAGAGAAGCTGCGGAAAGAACTTCACGAAGGTGTGAATTCTCCCCTTTGCTAAAAACATAGGAGGTGGCAACAGTAGACCCGTGCTCTAGATGAGGAGCGGGCAGCCAAGTGCTTGGGCTGATCTGCATGCCCACATTGGCTTCCAGAGTGTTCCACTTACTTTCCGCACAGTGGTATCATACAGAGCATGGTGCTGGGGATCATTAGAGTTTTAATCACAGGGCAGTAAAAAAAGGTGGGGATTTGCAGGCAGGGCTTGTTCCAGACTCCAATTCTGCAGTTATTTTGCACATAGTTAAACTATGGAACTGTCTGCCATGGGAGGCACTTGGACGGCTTTAAAACAAATTCATGGAGGATACAGCTATCAATGATTACTAGCCATGATGCCTGGGCTCTGGCTCCACAGTTGGAGGCAGCAATGCTTCTGAGTACTAGTTGCTGGAAACCAAAGGAAGAGGAGTGTGCTCTTGTGTTTGGGTTTCACTTGTGGATTTTCCACAGGCATCTGGTTGGCCACTGTGAAAAGAGGATGCTGGGCTGGATGGGCCATTGATGCCAAGAGGCAATGGGGAGGCAGGAGGTGGGCCCCTCCAAGCATGTTAATTGCTTATTTACAGTCAACCAGGGTAGAGCCTAGCCTAGATCATATAAATGGTGCCTCTTGCGAGAGTAAGTGCCTGCTTTGTTTCTGTGCAGAAAATGTGAGCAATGTTCTTAGATTTAAGTAAAAAGCTCTAATGTGCAGAATAGCAAACAAAGGTAAGCAGAGTTATTTGGGTGAGAGAAGTGAATAGTGACCATTAAAACCCTAATTCATTATCCTTGTCTGTTTCTGCATAGTCTGCCATCTATTAGAGCAGGAACGGCAGCAGCACAACCAGCTAAAGCACACCTGGCAAAAGGCCAATGACCAGTTCCTAGAGTCGCAGCGTTTGCTGATGAGGGACATGCAGTGGATGGAAATGGTGCTGACCTCTGAGCAGCTTCGGCAAGTGGAAGAACTGAAGAAGAAAGATCAGGTTGGTGTGTGTGTGTGTGTGTGGCAATCAATCATTGCTGCCTTTTTCAATAATAATTGTGGGCGTTGGGTGACAAGGAGGCTGGAGCGCAAGGATGCAGGGAGCATTTGTTTCTAGGTTTCGAATATTTTTTGACATACGTTATTAAGGCAGAAATTGTTTTAAGGAGGTTAGTGTGCATTGTCGTGTGTGCACATTTACAATGGTTCAATGTGTTGTGTGTATGTATGTGTACCTGAGATAGGTGGGCTTCTTTGTTTTTCTTGTATCTGCTGTGTTTGAGACAGCTTATGTTAGTTAATTTCATAAAATTTATACACTGCTTGGTTGTCAAAAAACAAAACAACCTCAATATGTTTTAGAAAAAGACCTGCTCTGCGCGTATTTGATTTATCTGTGAAGGAGATCACTTATTATTCTTAGGTAACACTGAAGCCGAGTACAGTCCCATCCATAAGAAGGGTAAACATTTTTACATGTTCAATTTCTAATTGACATGTGACTTATATTTGTGAGATGCATGCGACTTGATGCAAATGGCTCTGCAGCTGGGTTCACTTGCTTGAGTTTTGCGCTTGGTGTGCACTTTCAGTTCTTGCCATATGCGTGTGATGAGGAGATCCCTATGGAGATCCTCATGCTCGGCTCGTAAATGAGCTAGGATTTGCAAACGCTGGAGAACTATTATGAATACAGTCATACTCGGGTTACAGATGCTTCAGGTTGCGTCTTTTTGGGTTGCACACTGCGCGAACCCGGAAGTACCCAAACGGGTAACTTCCGGGTTTCGGTGCATGTGCAGAAACTCTAAATCACACTTTGCGCATGCACCGAAGTGCCGAATCGCGACCCGTGCAGACGCAGCACTGCGGGTTGCGAACGCTGCGGGTTGCGAACGTGCCTCCCACACGGATCACGTTCGCAACCCAAGTGTCCACTGTACTCAAAATGAATGTGAGCAGAAAGCAAACCTGTTCTCCCTGCTGCATTAAACCCACATGTCCCAAGGCTTCCCTATGGTAGAGACCAGGCACCCCCAAACTGCGGCCCTCCAGATGTTTTGGCCTACAACTCCCATGATCCCTAGCTAACAGGACCAGTGGTCAGGGATGATGGGAATTGTAGTCCAAAACATCTGGAGGGCCGAAGTTTGGGGGTACCTGGTAGAGACCTTTTGCTTCCAGCAGCAGTTTCCCCTCCAGGCAGCCCTTCAGATCAACTCTCATGCGATCCAACTGCTCCATTTGTTTATGCTTGGTGACTTGAAAGGCTGCACTTGAGCAGTGGAATGTGAGCAGAATCAAAGGGGGCGGGGGCGGCTTGCAGTTGGCCATGCCTGTGTTGAATTTAACTTGCAACAATTCCAGTAGGTGCACCTGCGTAGTTGAGCACCCCTGCTTCAAGTTCTTTCCCCATCCCTGCTTGTTAACACACTTGTGGTCTGGACTGAGATCTATGGAGGCCTGATACTAATCGATGGCAGCTGACTTCTAAGCTGATGCAATAGCAGTATGCCTAGATCAGGGATGAGGAACCTGTGGCCCTCCAGATGTTACCAAACTGACTCTCATCAACCCTGGCCAGCATTGCTAGGGGTCAGGGATGATGTAGTGCAGCAACAGCTGGAAAGCCAAAGGTTCCCCTTCCCTGATCTAGATGACTAGAGCAGGCACCCCCAAACTTCGGCCCTCCAGATGTTTTGAACTACAGTTCCCATCATCCCTGACCACTGGTCCTGTTAGCTAGGGATCATGGGAGTTGTAGGCCAAAACATCTGGAGGGCCACAGTTTGGGGATGCCTGGATCAGAGGGTGGTTGTTGTTGTTTTGTTACAAGCTCCCCTGCCCCCAAACTTGCAGGGAGAGATGACTAGATGATCCTTTGGGTATCTTCCAACTCTGTGATTCTATTATTTGTCCACCATTTTGTGATTGTGTTCAGTTGGACCTTGCAACTATTCAGTCATTCAACCAATCCAGAACTTGAGTCATTCTGACAACAAACGCTCCATTTCTTTTTTGTTTGCAATATTTTCCTTTGGGACGTCCCCGTCCCCCCCCACAAATTCCTTCCCTGATTAGCAAGGCGCTCAAGGTGTCATCTGCCACATTGAAATTCATAATGGTATAGGTGACGCTGAAAGCACATCAAAACACTTCATTGTTTTTAGGAAGATGAAGAGCAGCGGAAACTTCATAAAAGGAAAGAAGACAAGCAGAAAGGCCCTGATGAAGAATCGAAAGTAAGCTCCATCACTCATGATGAATCCCTTCCACAGTTCCTTGGTGAAGAGGTAAAGCTGATTTGTTTGGCATGTGTTTCCCAAAACGTTATTGATTGTATTTAATTTTAGCAAACGCTACTGAGGGCAAAAATCCATGGAGACTCCTTGGTAGCCATCTTGGCTTATTCAGACCAATACTACAATGTGTTGAGAGCAAACTGCGACCCCTATCATGGATTCCAGGGTTCAAACCCCCCACTTTGGCCATGAAGCTCACTGGGCCAGTCACTCACTCTCAGCCTAACCTATCTCACAGGGTTATTGTGAGAATAAAACGTGGAGGAAGAGAACTACATACACCACCTTGAGCTCCTTGGTAGATTTTAAATGTCAAAATAAAATAAATTAAATAACCTGTAAGGAGTGTGACAGGGCTTGGAGGACAGGATGCACTTCACTCTTCGAAGGAACAAAGAACCGTGGCACATGAGGGTAACCCTAAACCCAATACTCCCTTGTGGTAGGCAAGTCCTTCACCTTCTTGCAACATCTAGGGATATTTTCCACGTGATCCTGTCTTGTCACATGAGTTTTCTTATTCACTGTTACTTACATACGTACATAGTATTTTTATTTGTATGCTGCCTTTCACACCTGGCTTGAAGCATGAAAAAAAAACCACATAACTACAACATAACAAAAAATAGTCACAAGCAATAAATAAAACATTAAAAAATACGCAACCAAACTGAACAATTTTCATATGAATCACAATAAGTACTAAAATAAAGTTACAAAAAACCAACAGCAACAACTCTCCACAACAACCTCCCAGCCCTGACATCACCCTAGTCTAGGGGTCAGCAACCTTTTTCAGCCGTGGGCTGGTCCACCGTCCCTCAGACCATGTGGTGGGCCATACAATAGTTTGACAAAAATAATAATGAATGAATTCCTATGCTTCACAAATAACCCAGAGATGCATTTTAAATAAAAGCACACATTCTACTTCTGTAAAAACACGCTGATTCCTTGACCGTTCGCGGGCCAGATTGAGAAGCCAAGCCAATTGGGCTGCATCTAGCCCATGGGCTTTTGTAGCTGGAGTCAGTCATGGACCGCCTTCCCAGGCCAGGTGGGAAAGGCCTGCAAGGCAGGGAGCAGGTCTTCCAGGACTTACAGCCAAGATGGTCTCCCGCCTCCTCAGTAGCCTCAGCCTTTGTAGCTGGAGTCAGCTTGCTTACCATGTGTTGCCAAACTTGAAGTTTTAGCATGATGAATGGTATTCTTGGTGTATGATCTACCTTTTAAATGTATGGCTGTAGTCTAGTAAATGTGAAACAAATGGTGCTGGAGTAAAACAAGACCTAAATGAGCAAAATGTAATTTTGCATGGCTTTGCATAAGATTTTGGCAAGAGATACCACTTGTTGGAAACCACAGGAGGGGAGCAGGCTCTTGTGCATGGGTCTTGCTTGCTGGTTTCCCTTTGAGGCATCTGGTTGGCCACTGTGACAACAGGATACTGGCCTAGAAGGGCTTCCACTGGCCTGATGTGGCAGGGTTTATCTTACATTCTTGGGCTTATCCTTTTAAAAATAGTTTAACAATTGACAGTTGATAACTATATACTCAGCCTACAATGGAATACAGATGTTTCAGCTCTTTCCCAGTGAATTCCTACACTGTTTTGTTTTTGTTTTTCCTTTTGAAATATTTCTCTCAACCTTTGGGACCTTCCCCTGCCCCCTCTTTTTAGGAACGAAACATGAGGCATCAGTTATCCAGCAGTTTTCTAAAGCCTTAATGTCACAAAAATTAAATCCTCATCTTAAAACTCTGGTAATATGCACATTAAATATTTGGATTGCACACAAAACCTGAATTGTAAAGATAATTAAATATGGTGTGAAGCCTCAAGTTACTTCATGTGAACACAGAGGAGCTGATTCTTAAACCAGCCTTTGCTAAACTGGTGCCCTCTAGATGTTTTGGCTGTTCCAGCTTGGGCTGATGGGAATTGTAGTCTAATACACCTGCTAGGCACCGGGGTGGTAAAGGCTGCCCTTGTCCTAAACTGGGAAGTTTAAGGTATGTCCATGCAGGGTGGCGTATGTGGTTCTCACTTTTCCTCATTTAATCCCCACAACAACCCTGTAAGGTAGGTTAGGCTCAGAGGCAATGACTGACCCACCAAGATCACCTGCTGTGCTTTGTGGCTGAGTGGGGATTTAAACCCTGGTCTCTCCCAGGTCACTCAGCATAATTCTTGTGGTGGTGAATCTGAAATCCATTCTAGTGATAGGAATTGTCTTTGAATTTGCAAGTTGCACAGTTAGACCTCATTATTTATGTGTTTTAATAAGCAATCTGGTAAACAACTGGCTTTGGCTTGAATGTGACCATTGTTCTAAGTTGATCGCCTGGGCGTACTTGCTGTGCTAGTTTTTGTCTTCCTTATCCCTTTTTAAACTGAGTCGGTTTTAAGTTCGGCAGCCACCCTCAGTAGAGCAAAGCCAGTATTTCTCTATATTAAAATGGATAGTTTTACTGGAGTATACTCAGGACTGATGGTCTTTCCCTTGCTGTCTCGCCTATTCTTCTTTCAGTTGCGTTGTGAAGCAGCAGAACATAATTCTTGTGTCTATGGGAAAAATTCTTTGTTTTAATCCTTTAACTTAAGGTGGCTGTAAGCCAGTTTTTCATAGGGCATGTTAATAGGATTTACATGGGTTCTTTAAATGAGGTTCCATAATAATTGGCTCCCAACAGCACTAATTGCCTTCTCTGTGTCTTAGTGAAGTCCCAGTAAGCCACACAGGAGAATTGTGTGTTTGAGGTTTGACGCCTAAGCTCTTAAGACATTTTTATGTTGCTTCGGCCAGCACGTCGTGCCATACTGCTTCCTGCAAAGGCTATAGTAAAGTTGGAAGCTGGAGTTGTGCAGCTGGTTTTAAGCAACACACACACACACACACACACCTGCAATCATTACAAAAAGGAGACGTACTGCTACAGGCATGCTTAAAAATGATGTTCCTTTCAGATTAAGTCCTGTGAGCTTGTTCACATGAGAGCGGCTTTGAGAGGGGCAGTAGTAGAGGGCATGCATTGCATGCAGGAGAAAGTCACATGTTCAATCCCCAATGACATCTCCAGGTGGGACTGGGAAAGATCCCTTCCTGAAACCCTGAAAAACCACTGCCAGTCATGTTGGCAACCCTGATTCTACATAGACCAACGGTCTGACTTTGTACAACACTTCTTCCTGTTTGGTTTTTTTAAAAAAAGCTTGAATTCTACTTTTATCCCCAGGTGACAGTCCTGAATTAGCAACCTTCTTAATGCTGTGAAGGAATTATAGGAAAGATTAGTCACATGGAATAACAAAATCATTAAAAGATAGAATGGGAAGGGACCCCAAGGGACATCTAGTCCAACCCCTTGCAATGCAGGAATCTTTTTTGCCCAACATGGGGCTCAAACCCACGGCCCAGAGATTAAGAGTCTCATGTTCTACTAACTAGTTGTTTCAGGTTTCTATTGCTATGTGCTTCAGGGAATTTGGGACTCTACCCACCTCTGCTGGAGCCATGAGTCTAGTTGGGGGCGATAGTGTGGGGTGAGGAAGACATTGGTCAAAGAGATTTATTTTTCCCCTCCCATATATAATATTGGGATGTTACAGGGTTGCCTGATTCACTATAGATGTAGGTGAAACAACAGAAATACATACTGTACGTGAAGTTTCCTAAGGCAAAGTGTGATAGTGGACACTAACTTGTCAACCTTTAGAAAGTATTAGACAGACCTGTTCTTCTTCATCTGTTTATTTGTGGCAACCGGCCATAACATTTAAACATGCCTTACTTGCCTTTCTTCTGAATGTAAAAGTCCTAAACATTGCAACCTTTCCTCACAAGAAATTTGAGGAAAGGTGCTAGTCATAATAGACAGGATTGGGTCTTGTTATGAGGCAGCTTTTTCTCTTCTCAGCTGTAAGCATTGCCTAAGTGTTTTTATCTCTCTTTAAACTATAGGTGCATATAAACAGTACTCACGGTTCAGTCCACTCACTCGACACAGATGCCCTGTTGTCTTCGGGAGAATCTCTCAAGTCAGACAACGACATGTTCAAAGAGGGCCTGCGGAGGGCACAGTCAACGGACAGCTTGGGAACATCAGGATCCCTGCAGGCCAAAACTCTGGGCTACAACAACAAAGCCAAATCGGCTGGCAATCTTGATGAGTCTGACTTTGGACCCTTAGTTGGGGCGGACTCTATGTCGGAGAACTTTGACACGGCCTCCCTTGGCTCTCTGCAAATGCCCAGTGGGTTTATGTTAACCAAAGACCAGGAGAAAGCAATCACAGCAATGACACCGGAGCAGGAGGAGACAGCATCCCTGCTCTCCAGCATTACACAGAGTGTTGAGAATGCTTACGTATCTCCTAGCGGTTACAGATTAGTTAGTGAAACTGAGTGGAATCTCCTTCAGAAAGAGGTAAGTTTTGTATCCGCCATCTTCCTCCCACCTGAAGATTGCTGCTGTGGAGGATGGTGCATCCACCAAGTACAAAAAACTGCTCTGCTCTGCCCAGAATCCTTAAACCTCCACCAGTGGTTGCTGGAGCCGCCATCACAGTGCAGTCTTCTGTGATACTTTGGCATTGTTTTTGCAGAGTTTCTGCAGCTTCCATGGCAAATGATGACTTTTATGTTCTCCAGGTGCAAAACGCTGGGAACAAGCTGGGTCGGCGCTGCGATATGTGTTCCAATTATGAGAAACAGTTGCAAGGAATCCAGATCCAGGAGGCAGAAACCAGGGATCAGGTGGGTCCAAGGTTGCTCTCTTCCATGCAAAAGAGTCTTGGTGCTTAGAAGTTGCTACCAGTTCACTGAGTACTTACAAGGCAGCATAGCTCTTGGCTGCATGGACATTGGCAGAAGTGAAACTGGCCAGCCTCCAACCTTTGAAATGAGAAAATAAAATGATTCCTGGAGCGTCAGACAAAAGTAAAATTTTCACATAGAACTGTTACTATACTTCAGTGTAAAGGGGAAGAAATGTTGACACTTGCAGAGTGGGTTTCTGTGGTTCCCAGAATTGCTTCTTTTCTTGTAAAGTATAATTTGCTTTCAGGGTAGGAAACCACTTTGGAGGGCCACGTCCAAATCCCTTCGCAGTAGTAATGTGTTAGGGGCTTTCTACTTACCTGTTGTTCATAGTTGTTTTTCCCCTTTTATTTTGTCTTTTACACACAACAATTTCTTAGTTTAAATTTACCCTGATGTTAAATGGGTACTTTCTTATGTGCCTTCACTCTGACATTTTAGTGTACATCTATTGCTTGAGGAAGGACAGGAAGCTCAGTGGGTTATGTAGTTGTTGTTTTTTACTTGTGAGCTTACTTGCAAGTTTGGTATTCTTTTTGTAAGAATTTTCTTCCTTTGTTGTATCTGGTTCCCGCCCCCCCCCTCAAAACAGTAAAAATATATACATTAACAACTCCCTAGCTAAGTCAGCAGAGCACGTGATCTGCATTTCTCTTCTCTAATCATTTGGCATTTTAAGGGGAAAACCCCACCTGTGTCGATCGTTTTCCTTATTCAACCTTCAGGTTAAAACTTAGAATCCTCCCTCCCGGAAAGATCTGATAAGATTGCTGGACATTCAAAATATCTCACAAACAGCGACCTTTGAGTCTCAGTTCAAGATGTGACTAGTATATCTCTTGGATCATGAGTGTTTCTTGAGTTGTGGTTTCTTATCTGAAAGGCAGGAATCAATAGATGCATCTTTATCTGAGTCTGAACCCGCCCATCCACTAAACCAACCTGCTGTACTCCAGAGGTTCAGTATAGGCCCTAGTCAGCATGGCTGTGGTGGCTGGGGCTGATGGGTGTTATAGTTCAAAACATCTGGAGGGCACCAGGTTGGGGGACGCTGAACTAAATTAAAACTGGAGGCAGCTGGTTTCTCAAAGGCTCAGTCTAGACCCAACCGAGTCCCCAACACCTGGGACTTCTGCTCCCTGCATATTGCCCATCTGATAAGGTCTACCCACCTTCTATTCTGTGGAAGCCACAAAGCTGTGGAGCTCTTCCTGTTGTACATCTCAGCTGTTGATTCCCATGCGCAAGTCAAGAACAGGCAAATAAGAATGAGCAGCTGAAGTGCATCAGGCTTCTGAATCCTCTGTTGCTACTCATAGCAGGGAGAGGAGGGTAAAGGAGGCCTTTGGCTGCATGTGGGCTCAGGCAGGTGTGATCTGGTGGGTGGAGTGAGTGTTGCTGGCCTTTGGGCCTTGTGTTGTTCAAAGACTGCCCCTGCTAAAAATGTGTTGCAGAACATGAACTTCTGTATTACTTTATTATTAAAATGTCTTACATATAGCTTATCTTGCCCTTTCCCTTCTGTGTGTATAAGCACCATCAATTTTACTATTTTGGCAGAGTTGCAACACACACCAGGGTGGTGGAGGAAAGGGAATCTTCCTTCCTATTGCAAGTGTTACCAGTGTCAAAGCAGTTGTAATAAAAACCTCTTTGCTGTTTGTGCAGAGCATAAGGTTTGGATGGTTTAGGGCTAGGCAATTCACAAATGAAGCGTGACTCAGCCTGTACTTTCAGTCAATATTCTTCTGAGATTCACATTTCTAGAGGTGGGGAGCCTGCAACCTTCCTGTGTTGTTGGGCTTTAGAACCAGCACTGGCCCTATTGGCTGGGTCCGTTGGGAACTGGAGTCCAGCAGCGCTTGGAATTCTATAATAGCTGTAGGTTTCCAAGCAGGGGCTTGTTTGCAAGATCAGGGCTGGTTGAGGTTGAGTTTTAGTTTGTTGACTCAGGGATGGTTTCCTGGATTGACGATCGTAGAGTTGTAAGGGACCCATAGGACCCACTAGTTCAACCCCCTTCAATGCAGAGATCCCTTCTCTACGTGATCAAGGAGGTCTACAGTGCACCCAGTCACAATGCAACACTCACTTTCTCGTATAATTAATTCACAGGTCACTTGTGGCTGCAGGGAACTCTGCACTCCACCTACCTCTGCACATCAGTGATAACAACTCCGCTATTGTTTGCATGAGAGGTGAGTCAAGAGCCCCTGAGTTTGTGCAGGGGCTCCTTTCCTCTCTTTCAACTCACTTCAGCCTCTGATTCACCCCTTGAGTTAAAATTGGAGGTTGAAAAGAGTTTGGGGGTTGTTAACCCAGGGCAGCCTTTTTGCCAACCTGGTGCCCTCCAGATGTTTTGGACTGCAACTGCCATCACTCCAACCCACCTGGAGGGCACCAGGTTGGAGAAGGCTGCCCTTGGGTCATTGATCGTGTAGACAAGCCCCTCTGGCAGACAGATTAACTGCTACCAGATCTTTCAGAGTCTCTCGTGTCCAAAAATTCAAACTCTTCTTCACATTTAAAATATGTTACATTTCAGCTTTTTTTGTGCATAGCTACACCTACATCTAGAAAACTTGGCACACTTGATTTTTGCAATCTTTACATAAAGCTTTTGATTATTATTTTTTTGCAAAGAAGAAAAGGCAAGTTGTACAACATTTTGATGACAGTTAGGAAAATAATTCAGAATTCTGTCCAATGAATCAGTTGCTGCAGTGTTGGAAAAGGTTGCTTCCTATACAGGGAGGCTTTTGGTCACAGCCACTCTCTCATAAAGAGTGCAAACATTAATTCATGATGTGTGTGTTTTAATCTATGGCAGTCTTGACCCCTCCAGATGTTTTTAACTACAACTCTCATCAACGAAGGCAGTTGTAAGTTCAGAGCATCTAGAGAACATGAGGTCAGCGAATGCTGACCTACTAGGATAGCTCAGTTGGTAGAGCACAAGTCTCTTAATCTCAGGGTTGTGGGTTTGAGCCCCACATTGGGCAAAAGATTCCTGCATTGCAGGGGTTGGGCTAGATGACCCTCGTGGCTCCTTACAACTTTACAATTCTATGATACTATTATTGGACAGTTGTACTCACCCCACCCCCTTTTAGAAGAAAGGTAATTTATGGTGTGCTCTTGTCCTAATCACATAGGTGAAGAAGCTTCAGGTGATGTTGAGGCAGGCCAATGACCAACTAGAAAAAACCATGCACAAGAAACAGGAGCTGGAGGAATACATGAAACAAAGCACTGAAGATTCAGGAAATCAGGTACAGAAAACCTGGAGAGAAGCAAAACCCTAAAGGAAGAGCAGCAGTCTGCAGAAGGGTATCCTAGGCCTGAAACTTTTTCATTGTAAAACCCCATAGTTTCCTGGAAGAACAGTTCAAGCTTTTAGCAGAACTGTTTTGAGTGTGTGTGTGTGTGTGTGTGTGTGTGTGTGTGTGTGTGTGTGTGAGAGAGAGAGAGAGAGAGAGAGAGAGAGAGAGAGAGAGAGAGAGAGACGATTGGCAACTACTACTGTTTTTAAAAAACAATTAGTTGAAGAGCTTCCACATAGAAAATAGAAGACAAATGGAATGTATGTAATCATGGCCTCCAAAATTTTATCAACTGCTGTTGAGAAAGCTGCTTGGGTGACTTCAGTTGCATGCTATATAAGAGATCATGTACCAGAAACTATGGCACTAATAGACATCCCCACCAATCTGTCCATGGCCCTTTCAACAATACTGACTTTAGTTTGAACATACTGACTGAAACATTGCAAGGGGCAGCATACCATCTACTGACAACTTTGTATAGTGCTTCCTTTTTGTGTTATATTTGTGTTGGTTGATAAAGTCCTCTCCCCCCCCCCCTTTAACAGATCTCCTCGCTTATTGTTAGAGTTCAGGAGTCCGAGGCCCTGCTTAGCGAACTGCAACAGGCATTTTCTCAAGCCAGGAGAGATGTCCAGGACCAAATGGTAAAAGGAATGCATACTTTTTAATAATCTTGGGGTTTTGAATAAATAAATAATGTCACTGTATGGCTTTTTACTCCAAATGACAGCCTTGTAATTATCCACTTGCCTGCCCTTCCAAGGCAAAGAATGGTTGATTCCAGGCAGTTAACAAGCTTGAGTGCTGTCCATCCACACCTACCTACATATATGTATATATATAGAGAGAAATAAAGAGATTGTACCTGGCTGGCTCCTGACAGCAAAGCTAGGTGTGCATCTGTTTCCTTGTTCTCTCTGCTTATCCAGCTGTTGGAGGAGCCCAGATATGCTCATGGTGGTGGGGAACCCATCAAGCTGGCCACTTTCTAAGGAATATCAAGGAAGGCAGGGGAAGGGGGCACTGAGGACACGGCAGCAATAAGAGGAGTAGGGATATCTCAGTTGACCATGTCCTGAGAGATGCAGAGGAATCCAAAAGAGCTACTAGCATGGTGTGGTGGTTATAGAGTGCTGGGAGACTAGGGTTCAGTCCCCACATGAGTCACAGCCTCTCAGACTAACCTACCCCACAGGGTTGTTTTGGGGATTAAATGCAGGGGGTGGGGGGAGAGAGAGAACCATGTGCACTACCTTGAGTTGCTTGGAGAAAAAAGGTGAGATACAAATGAAATAAATAGTAAAATAATGATGAATTCTGCTTGCAGTGTAAAGGCCAGAAAGGCTGTCTTGTCAGAAGGTGATAAATGCTCAACCCAAAGTCTCTTGGGGACAGTTGATGGCAAAGGTTTTATGTCTTCCATCTTGTCCTGGGGTAGCTTATTCTTATCCAGCAATGGCCTGTATTGCTTCCATGGCTTTTAAACCCACTCTATCCACACTAGAACAGTGGGGAAAATGGATTAGGGATTTCACAGGTGGGATTCAAGTATCTATGAGCCCAAAGTGTCTTCCTAGTGTCATTTGTTGCTGGCTCTGTCCCAGAAACTTCACAGTGATAGGAATGGACACTAGGCTAGAAGTGTTTGCCCATGTATTGACTCTTGACCAGTAGATCAGTCTTCCTCTTTCATTCAGGAGACAGGCACAAAATATGCCTGTCATAAACTGGTTTTTGCCTTTGCCTTCCTTCTTTTTCATATGTAAGTGCAGATTCTGATTTTAGATTTTGTAATACCTTTTCTTGACTGGCAGTGTAGATTTTTCTTTATAATGTTACCCACCATGAAATTGTTTTACTGATGAAGGTTGAATGCAAAGTTTGTAAACAGCAAATGCATACTTATTTGCACACTCAGTTCTGAGCAGTAGAACACTACTGGGTGTTTTGAATTTTTCTTTTCACTTCATGTAACAAGATTCCTTTTTGTCTGTTTACCTTCAGAATCATGTCGGCATGAATTATTGCTCAATTGTGTCTGCTGCAATCGATTTTACTTTCAATGTTAAACTTTTCTAATGCTATTAAAGCTCTTTGAGGTAATTGAGAACTCTGACCTTGCAATGGAGCAAGGGCACCCTTGCGAACAAAAAAAGACGTGTCTATCCTTTACTGCTTCTGGTAATATGCTGCTTGTTGGAATGAGAAACCATAATGCGATTGATCTTTGGTTGGTTAGCTGTAAGGTGTTTTTCTGCAACAGTTTAATTTCCACCGACTCCTAAATGATTTTAAATCATTTCCTATTTCCAGTCTGGGGTAGGTGTTGGCACAAAGAAAGGTAGTGTTTTAACTTCCATGAGCTTAGAAAATGCTGGAGATGCAACTTCATTGATTTTGAAACTGTGACTTTGAAATATTTGTGTGTGTTTTTCCCACCGGAGGCTGTCCTGACGCAGTCGAGGGAACATGTCTCGGAGGAGTTGTTGAGACTCCAGAAAGACAATGAAAGCCTTCAAGGAAAACATTGTCTGCATGCCTCTTTGCAGCAGGCTGAAGACTTTATCCTGCCAGAATCTGGAGAGGTAGGAGAATAAATTTGTGGTGTTGATTATTCTCAACATGAAAAGCTCAGGGAGATAGTTGAGTAAAGATGTACAAGTTAGTTTCAGGATTCTCACTTCTGCCCCAGTGAGAGGTTAGGTTAGTATCTGTTGACCTTAACTTCTGGGCACATGCACAAATGAGCTTGCTGTGCACACAAGTGTGACAATGAAATAAATGCCTGTTCCTTTAAAAGTCCAGTGTACCTGGGACAATGGTCTAACCTTCCCCATTGCATAGCAACCTGCCTGTCACATTTCCAAAATCCTCCATGCATTCACGAGCAGTTTCTGAGTTCTGGGCCCAGTACTGTGCCTAAGATTTCAGATTGAAACTGCAGAGTGGAAGAAAAGGAGGACCTTTTTCTGCCTCCCTGCTTCCAGCTACCCTCTTAAGACTGGATAAGAGACCCTCTTAAGAATATTAGGGGGGTGGGCAAGGGAAGGACTAGATCAGACATCCCCAAACTGCGGCCCTCCAGATGTTTTGGCCTACAACTCCCAAGATCCCTAGCTAACAGGACCAGTGGTCAGGGATGATGGGAATTGTAGTCCAAAACATCTGGAGGGCTGAAGTTCGGGGATGCCTGGACTAGATCATGTGAAAAATGAGCATAATATTTTAGCTGCAGTTCATTCATTTTCAGTTTTGTATTCTTGTTATAAAAAGTGTGCCTAGACATTCCGTTGTTGTGCCCATAACCTAGGTTTAAGGTGCCATTTAACTCCTAGCTTTCATATCTCAGTTTCTAACACTGACCAGGAGTCGGTTGGACATCTCTCTCTCTCTAGATTCTCACCTTTTCACTTCCTCCTTCCTGGGTTGCTGAAAGGTGCCAATGATCCATCTCTTTCTCTCTGTCAGACATGACATGTCCCAAGTTTCATCCCCTAGAGGTGAGCCCGAGTCTAATTGGCCATCCCTGATTAATTGGCCATACCACCCTCCCCCATCAGTTCCCTCCCCTGACTCTACAGGGTGAAAAGAAATAAGATAATTTCCTAGAAAATGTGACCTCTCTCTACTGAATATCATGCTTGATCATTGATCCCTCCTCACTAATAAGCATTTTCCAGTTGTACTCTAGGAATCTCACACAGGTGCCTCTTTGCTGAGACATCATTGTCTGCTTGAGGACACTGCTCTGGTGCCTTTAGGCCCTGGGACCTTACTGTCAGATGCTCCTCAGTGTGGATCTCTACTTCCTCAACATTTATTCCTCACCCTGCCACTATCCCCCAGCTGACTTTCAGAAAGATTATCTAGCATTTGGACACACAGCATTTTTGGGAGGGGAATCTAATGTCGGTTTCTCTCTTTAGTGTATACTTCCCTCTTCTGCTAATTTTAAAACCGGGTTCTACAGTGGCCAGGGTGGTATATGTTTTGTTATGTTAGGGTTGTGTGGGCATGGGAAAGAGAGAGTGCTTTGTTCTAGAATTGTGTCAACCTTTCTTTCAGGAACTCCGTGACCTGGTCCTCAAATATCGGGAAGACATCATTAGTGTGCGGACAGCAGCAGACCACCTGGAGGAAAAGCTGAAGGCGGAGATTTTGTTCCTGAAAGAGCAGATTCAAGCTGAGCAATGTTTGAAAGAGAACATAGAGGAGACTCTGCAGCTGGAATTAGAGAATTGCAAAGAGGAAATAGGTTAGAGAAGGGCCTGGAGGGAGAGGGCAGCACCGAGCACCAGAGCAGAAATGTACCTTGAGCTGGAAGGAAACTGCTCCTCTAGTTGCACAGAAGGATCAGTGCCATTCACCACATCTAAACCACACTTCTTAGGTGTTCAAAGTGCTCTGCAATATCTTGGTAACCCTTTCAAGAGCCTTGAAATGTAGTTTTCCACTTCTCGTCCCCCATATTGAGAGGAGCATCCCAAGAAACCTTTTCAGGGTCATGCCCGATGTGCTTTAATGAAACCACTTGAAATAAGTCCAATGTTTGAAATGGGATCCTGCAACCAAATATCTGGCTAATGGAAATTGATATAGGAAATTCAGTACTTGTTTCCTCATCCTGCCTCTAGCCGCTACTTCTTGACCCTCCTTGCTTCCTTAGGGGTGCCAGTTCAATCCTCTAGTGACAGCAGACATAGCATGCAGCCTGTCCACAGCACTTTGCCTCATTATCCCCTTCTTATTTCCTCTGCCTCAATCAGACATTTACAGTCCACACTTCCCCTTTCCCTAAGATCTTCCACACTCAAGTGCACTCCTCTGGCCATCTTGTTAATGGAATTCCCCGCTCCTCCCCTTTCTAGAACCTTTTCCCAGTCCTCAGCCTGCCATACAAAGGTATTCCTGCCCATAGGGTCTGTGTGAGACTTTACTCATAGCCAAACACAACAGCGGTTGTGATTTTTTAAAAAAATGGTTTTATCTTTTTGTAAACAGCTTTGAGGGGTTGGTTTTTGGGTTGTTGCTTTTTTGCAATCAAGCAGGGTATAAATATTAGGAAATAAAAATACATAAACAAGCTTTTTCTTCCCCCACGGAAACTTCTTATCTCTACTGATTTTAGATAGATGGCACGAGCTTTGTGTCACAGGCTCAGAGTCACAGGACAAGGTGCTTCATATTTATGACTGAGAGCTAGTAGGTTCCTGAGAACAGAGCACAGGTAGGAGGGAGCCACCTGCCACTGCTCAGCCTCCTTCGCTTTGCAAAGGGAGGACAGGGCCCTAATATTCCATGCCTAGATAAGTTGAGAGGAAAAAAATCAGCAGCTAGAGGCTCAGACAGGAACATGCATTGAAACAGTCTTTTATGGAATTCCATCAGTGAGAAAGTGATGTTGGCGACTTTAGTCCCTACCTGGCCAGCATGAGCTGAACACAAGCTTGGTTAATGAGCTGAAAGTCTCTCTCTTCTCTTACAGCTGCTGCTTCCAGTCTGAAAACAGAACTGGAGAGAATAAAAGCAGGGAAGGAGCAGGTAAGGGTTCCACCTGGATGCTTTAGGGGATGTTTGGAAAACAGCCTCTCTCTGTCCATCTTGTAGCAGCGGCCCCTGTAAAGCAGGGTCACTTGGGCAACCAAAATGGTCAAAGGCCTGGAAACGATGCCGTATGAGGAACGGCTTAGGGAGCTGGGTATGTTTAGCCTGGAGAAGAGAAGGTTAAGGGGTTATATGATAGCCATGTTCAAATATATGAAAGGATGTCTTATGGAGGAGGGAGAAAGATTGTTTTCTGCTGCTCCAGAGAAGCAGACACAGAGCAATGGATTCAAACTTCAAGAAAGAAGATTCCACCTAAACATTAGGAAGAACTTCCTGACAGTAAGAGCTGTCGGCAGTGGAATTTGCTACCAAGGAGTGTGGTGGAGTTTCCTTCTTTGGAGGTCTTTAAGCAGAGGCTTGACAGGCACATGTCAAGAATGCTTTGATGGTGTTTCCTGCTTGGCAGGGGGTTGGACTAGATGGTCCTTGTGGTCTCTTCCAACTCTATGATTCTATGATTCTACTTGCCCAGGAGTTGAAGTTGGCCTAAGTTTTCTGGGGCTGTTCAATAAAGGAGAGTGCTCATTGACTGCAGGCTTTTCCATTCTGGTTTCATTAAAGGCCAGGAAATTGTAAGATTTACTTAACTTGCAGTCAATTTATGCAGGTGAATGCCAGGCAAGGGCAGTGTTGAACCTTATGCAACTTATTCTTGATTTCACAGTTGGAATCCGCCTTGAAGGAGAAAAACCAACAGCTGGAAAGCTTGCAGGAAAGGAGAAACAGCCTTGAGGAGCAGCTGAAGAAGGAGTTGGCTGCAAAGGTAACTATTAATGAAAATAGGGTGTGTTTGTGTAAAAAAAGGGGGGCCCATTATTTACCACTCCAATGCCCCCTGACCATCAGTGCAATGATAAGCCCTTTCATCCAAATAAAAACTTGTTTCAGGCGAACCTGGAGCAGCTGATGTTTGAGGAGAAGAACAAAGCTCAGCGGCTGCAGACGGAACTGGATGTTAGTGAGCAAGTGCAGAGAGATTTTGTGAAGCTTTCACAGACTCTTCAGGTAGGGTTGTTGGCACAATTGGTGAGGCACTGAATAAACCAAGGGGAGATTCAGAAGAGATTTTCCAGACTCTGGAAACCCCAAGGTGGACGGGGTGGGCTCTAATGCCTGAGTAACAGTAGTAAATCAACAGCTAGTTGCCTTGATTATTATTATGGTCACTTAGTGCATCTGACAGAGTATAGAATAATAATAATAATAATAGCAATTATGGAATAATTTACACTGATTCATGTTAGTTAAACCATACTCTAAAGAAAGTCCATCTTCACCATCTCGCTACGGTAACACCCCAGAACGCAAATAGCCCTTTTAATTTCTTCCCCTCTGATTAAAATGTGCTCGCATTCATTACAAATGTTTCCCACCTATTAATCAGCTTTAGCAGCCCAACAGAAAACAATCCATATGGGCTGATGGGTTTTTCATAGCAGTTTGCAGTATGAAAAACTGATCTAAGGTCTGGGAACCTGGATATAATGAACCAAATCATTTCCCCCCCAGGTCCAATTGGAACGGATCCGGCAGGCAGATTCCCTGGAGAGAATCCGTGTGATCCTCAACGACACAAAACTGACAGACATTAATCAACTGCCTGAAACATGACACCCTCCATAGCAGGGCTCTAAGGCTACAAAATTTTTGTTTTGTTTTGTGTTTGTTTCAGGTTTTTTTTTAAAGAAAAACCCTCATCTTTATAGCAAAACATTTAATAATTATTATTTAACTCTTAACTGAAAGAAGCAGAAGATGGCACAGGGGGACAATGATCCAGGCTGTGTTTCTGGAAGGGAGAGATGGCTTTGTGTTGGGCGCAGAAAAGTGTCAGATGGAGAGATGAGCAAGATGCTTTGGGGGGGGGGGCCTTAGTGGGGGATTGGACTTGTCAAAATAACCACCCTCTCTCACCTCCACCCCTCCTCTGGAATTTGGCGCTCTTCTTTCTCTCACCTCTTCCCATTAAAAACAAAATATTGTGGTGAAGGTAGTTCTGCAAATCAAATCTCCCCTTCTCCCCAAACCATATTTTGGAGTGAAGCTGTTGAACTCCGCCCCAATGAAGACTGAAGGGCTACCAAGGGTATTGAGTGTGAGAGCACGGCAGGCTAGGCAGATGCCAGTCTAGCATGCTGTATGAATATTTTATATTAAAATATGAATTTATCTGCAGGACACTGGATTTGGGGTTTTTGAGCTCGGTGCACAAATTGTATCTCGTATGTTGTGCCGGAGGAGACCAATTGCGGTTGAAAAGTGTGATGGGACAGGATGTCCGGGGGACGGGGTGAGGGGCAGTGTAGATGAGAAGGCTCTGAAGTTGTCGAAAGAGAGGACTTGGCCTTCGGAGGAAAATGACCACTAGAAATAAAAAGCCTCGGCCTCCAGATTGTTGGGGCAAGAGAATGGGTGGCAAATACACCCTGGAATGGCTGCAGGAGCAGGTTGAAAACAACACTTTTTGTGTTGCCTATTTTTCAGGTGGCAGGCAAAGATATCCTGCCCTAGTTGAGCTGAAATTTAGGATCTTTTCATTTATGCACTCCTTTTAGCAATGGAAGGGAGCTATATCCCACAATTCCTCCCCACAAAGTAAGTGTGTGTGTGTGTGTGTGTGTGTGTGTGTGTGTGTGTGTGTGTGTGTTTTGGGGGGTATTTAATCTGAATACAAAGAACAGAGGATGGAATTAGGGTTTTTTATGACTCTTTAATAAAACAAACATGTCGATTTCAAGGCACCGCCAAGTGGAGCAGGTGCTTTTCAGACTCACAAATTTAGAAGCTGTAAAATATGCCGCTCGTTTAAAATAGATTCTGAAGTGGCGGTTAAGCTTCAATGGAATCATTCTTGGATATGCCCCTTTAGATGCAGACTCCCCGTGCTGTGGACTTTGGGTTGGAAGCTGATCATGCTCTGGCCCCGTTGTAAATCAGTGGGACCTCCATGCAACTCATTTGCCCTCTGCACCCAACCATTTGAGCTTGAAGGCAGGGGCGGAATGTACTGCAGAATTTGGAAGAAACGGGCTTTGAGGCAGACCCACCATGAAATAAACCTTATTTGCAGGATCAAATGTATCAAAAGTATTTTTGATTTCTCTCAACCATGATTCCCTGCATTTCCAGTAAGAGCGTATAACTTCCTAGAAAGTGCATCTTAGAAGAAGGGTTGTGTGAAATGGGCAGGGTGTGCTGTAGCCATGAGCTGCAGCTCCCTTGCATTCCTAGCCTTTGCCTTCAACAGGGAGGTGCTTTGGGTGCAAACAGCAGCCCTTTTCCCTTTCTATTCCTGCTACCAAAAGCCCAGCCATTGCTCCATGAAGCTGATTTTCTAAAGATTGGAATGAGCCTAGCATGGTCCTTAATATAATCATGTTCACCATTACCTGATTATTTCCCAAACAACTAGTGATCTGAAATTCCGCTTCATATTTTATCAGTGTAAGAGGAGGAATTACCACAGTTCCTCGCCCCTACCCCGCTCCTGCCAAGGGTCCCAGTCCAGACTTAACCACTTGGGGCCAGAAGTAATCAGTCACTTTGGTTGTTCTGCAGGTTTCTGTTGTGCTGGAAGCGATCTCCTATGGGAGTCTCTTGCTCAGTGTGGTTCCATCCACGTAATTGCTACATAATCAGAAAACACTTGCTGGAATCCAGTGTGTATGTGTGTGTGTGTTTATGTGAGGGGTGGAATACTGCAGCAGTAAAGAAATGGCAAGGTTGGGATGCCTCCAGCTGCGAGGAACATTTGCAACCAGTAGGATTGGGAGAGAAGAACCTAGTCTTGCATTGACAAGTTTCTTTGGATCGTTAATTCGGTCCTAGAAGCTGCAGGGGAGGTTTTCCTCTTTCTTCAAGCATGCCTGAGGCTAACTCTCCCTGTTTTGCTCCTGCCATTTCAACATTGCCACCTTCTCTGGTGAGCCACCTTTGGAAAAGCACCCACAACAGTCAGTTTTATTTAACTAGTTGTCTTAAAGTGGTTAGAAACTGGTTAAATAGGAAGATAACTATATAGCATGTAGAGTAGCACAATAAGACCATTACTGAACCCACTACAGCTTATGCATTGAAGAGCAGTACTTTGTGAGGTCAGGTTCTTGATTAACCGAGTTTTTCCATCCAGATGCCTAGTATGGCTTCAGAGACAACAGGGGAAGTATGTTTTCAGCTCCTGAGGACAGGGGAACAGATCAGCAGTACTAGATTTTAAAACTTTCATAGTTGTAACTAAATTAACGGAAGATTGACGGTGTAATGCAGAAATTCTCGAACCTAGAACCCAAGATACACACAGGATGAATTAAAGAAGCCGTCCAAATAATTTAGAAAAGGGAAAATAATTTTGTTCAATGCCGGGAAATCCTCAGTGAAAGTAAGCAATTTAATTGTGGACATAATTTCTTCTATAATTAAGCTCCCCCCCTCTTTTTTAAAAGGGAAAGTTGCGCCCATCTGACCTTAGGTCCTGGCTCTCTTGCTGTAAAGGATTGCTTAATTTGTACCATTGGCTTTCAGGGTTACGCACTGAGCCTTAGCTACTACAAACAGGGAATATAATACAGTAACTCTTGAGAATGGGGCTGTGTGCAGAATTTAAGAGAAAAAGCCTGCAAGTTTTAGCTCTGTTCTGTATACTTGTACAGTCTTAATATGTGCAAAATAAGTTCTTGCAGCATGTCTAACCTGTTAACATCTTCTTTACTTGACTCCTGTGCCATTGCTATACAACCTCTTAAAGCATGGTTTGGATAAGGATAAGGGTAGGAGGCAGGCAAGTCATCTATGAATACAGTCCCTTAAAAAATTAGTTAAGCCTTTAAATTCCAAATGAGTGTGTCTGGAATAATACATTCCAATGAACCAAGCCTCTGGTGTCCTGTGAAACTGTGGATGTAAAATTCTCCTGTCTACCAAATTCAGAAATGTAACCATTTGTTAACTGTATTTGAAGGTGTATCCTTAAGAAGTGTTCCAAATTAAAGGAGGTAAAAAGTATTTTGTGATCCTTCTCATACTTCCTTTCTGCCCTGGTGAATGTTAGGTCATGAGGCTAGAAAGAGATCCGTGACGCTTTCCTCAAAATGGTCATAGTAGGGGACCAATCTAATGTTCTGTTCATCACTGAGCCTAAGGATTTGTTTCCATTATTATCCTGTGTTAAATCATCCTTATGACATCATGGCAAGTTCTGACTTGCTTTTATGCTCAGAACTGAGCTGCAGGTTGCAGGGAGGGCAAATTACTGTATTTACTCAAATGTAATGCACACGTTTTTTAGCCAAATTATGTCGCAAAAATTAGGGTGCGCATTAAATTTGATGCCACCAGCAAATAGTTTTTTAGTTTCAATGTTCTTGAAAATTGTGTGCAGTAGATTCGATGGCACATTAGATTTCTATAAATACAGTAAGAACTAGAAAGGCACTTAGAGGTTTTCTGTTCTAGTACGTAAGGTATAAATTTTATTTAAAAATATATGGGGTAGGGTAGGAGCGTAATTTGCAAATAGGTAATTGGCAACATGGTTTTTTACTTATTGGACAAGGGGCAGACTTGAATTAAATCACGAGAAAACATGGGCTGACATTTTGCTGTTATGTTATGTGAATGCTGCAAAAAAACCTTGAATACATGAGCAGCACTGACCTTAATATGGCACCTGCAATATCTAGGGGTAAAACCGTGCTTGTGCTTTCTCCTTTGGCGTGTGGGGTATTAATCAATTCTGTAGAGAGACTTTCAGAGTAGCACTGAGGCAGTGATAGTATGGACTGAAGGAAGAGGCTCCATATACAAACAACTGAATATAATATATAGAAGAGGGTGAAAGGTTGTTTTCTGCTGCTCCAGAGAAGCAGACAAGGAGCAATGGATTCAAGCTACAAGAAAGAAGATTCCACCTAAACATTAGGAAGAACTTCCTGACAGTAAGAGCTGTTTGGCAGTGGAATTTGCTGCCAAGGAGTGTGGTGGAGTCTTCTTCTTTGGAGGTCTTTAAGCGGAGGCTTGACAGCCATCTGTCAGGAATGCTTTGTTGGTGTTTCCTGCCTGGCAGGGGGTTGGACTGGATGGCCCTTGTGGTCTCTTCCAACTCTATGATTCCATGATTCTAATCAGCAGTAGCAAAAAGCAAGCCTCAATTATGTGAAAATCAGCATATTGCTGATTCCAGACCAACACGCATTTGCTTCCTGGGGATACTTCCAATGGCTGGTGGTAGGTTAAAACTAATGTGCCTCTTGAATGAATTTTCTTCTCGTTAACAATGATATCACCAATAATTAATATGAAGCACCGTCTGGGAAGTTCTGCTGCACAACCGCTCATAGAAACAACCAGAACTTCCTGGTGATTATGCCCAAGATCTGTTGGCAGGATTCTTCCTCTGTTTTGCCTTCTGGAGAAGAAACAGCAGTACATCATACCAAATAGTCTAAGCCTCGATTTAGAAGTGAGACGAGCTTTCAAAAAAAGTATTTATTCACAACAGATATGTTTTATATATATATATATAAAAATAACACAAGGAACCAACGTATAAAGTAGGAGAAAGGCAGTTTGTGTTCCCTTCATGTTTCACAAGTTTGCTGTACACCATGACAGCTCTAAAAGGTCACATGGTTTCTGACATCATTTATCTGTTTTACCATCGCCTGGATGCGTTCTCCCCTGCATCAGAGAGAGAGAGAGAGCACTTCAGTGACTTCAGCCATTCAGAGCAGACAAGGCATGAAAAACAGTGCAACACACAACTTTCCCGGGTGGGGTTTTCACCATCACTACTGCAAGCGGCTACACCAGCAAACAAGCATTTATTAATTTATATACTGCTTCTAGGCAGTTTGCCAGTATAAAACCAAGTGCCAAAAATACAATTAACACACACAACAACAATTTAATCTAAGCACGGAAACAACTGCACTTAAAATGTGTAACGAAACAAGCAGCGCAACAATTGGAAGAGTGAAGCAGGAGGTTCAAATCGGGTGATAAGGGGAATGTTTGAGCAGGTGTGTCTTTCACAGCTGACAGTGCCAATTCTGGTGAGACCCTCTTACTTCAGCACCCTCTTACCCCACGTGTACAACCCCTCAACATTACTGCTTCAAAGTACAGCAGCAGCACAACTACTCAGCAGCCAAGAGGTGGGGCCTCTTGACTCGCTCATTGTTCATTTGCCAAGTGTTTCAAAGTGCAAGCACCCACTTACTCCTCTTTCAGAACTGCTTGGATGCATTTCCTCTGATAAGTGTTAAGGTTGATGCTAGGCTTCCGCGGACTGGTCCCCTTCTCCATTTTCCTCTGCTGATAATCCTTTTTCATTTTAACCTAAAGGCAAGCAATAAATAGCACAAGAGACAGATGCTTCAAAAACCCTTGAGAAAGTGTTTCGGGTACTGCCTTCCAGCTTTATGCGCAGTGCCTCTAGCTCCCACCCTCCACTTCTACTTATTTATTTTTAAAGGCTTTTTAGATCACTTGATATTCCCTAAGCATAATACAAAAACAGCCAAACGTTATAAAAACAATGCACATCCACACTTACTTGCCGGATAGCATTTCCCAAGTGCCGCAGTTGTTCCTGGATTGTCTGTAGTTCCTTCTTCATGTCCTTTTCACTATCTGACAAGACAGGCAGCTGAGAGTGGAAGTTACGCAGGACCTTCTTCATCCTTCAGCCCACAAAGACAGTGTCAGTCAATCAATCTTTTTATTATGTAGTCACAGACTAGAACAAGATAAAACCAGCAGCCAATTCTGCTTTTAGAACCGAGACAAACTTACACTGTCAAGTGCTAATTAAGCAGGAGCAGAAGAGGGGACTGTCACCCTACACTACAAAAATAATTTCCTAAAGACAAATTCAGTTCTTATTTTCAAAACGCTGAAAGTTGCCATCAAAGCTATATATCGGTTGACAATTATTCCCAAGCAGGTCCAAAGACAAATAATAATTCATTATTTATACCCCGCCCATTTGGCTGGGTAGCTCCCAACCAAGTATTAAACTGCATATACAAACTACACACCACCCATTTTCTAATCGTTATGCAAAATTATGCACATTAATTGTGGTTCCCCAACTTGTAAAACGCTCCCAACCCTCCTTTATTAAGTTGGCTCTGTCAACTGCTTTTCAGGAAGAATGAGACCAATTAACTTCACACAGAATCCACTTGCAACTGTGTTGCTTACCTATTCTCGCTCGGTTAATACACTGAGACCACTCAGGCACACATCAGGGGGTGTACGTTTGGCTAGATAATGCCAATTCCAAACAGCTTGCCCTTCCAAAGACAACAGCATTGTTTGGGAGCATCTCTGCCATTTTAAACACTGGTTTAAAGGCTTTAGTCAGTGAATAAACTTGCACGAAGTTGTTAGCAGCAGCTTAAGTTGTAGGTTTAGTTCAGCTGGCTGCCAAGCTGCATGCTGTTCAGCTGAAATGCCTCTCCACAACCTGGCTTTCTTTATCATTAATTCAGGCCCAGCAATTCTAAAGGGTGTGTACATCTTAAGGACAAGGCTTCAGCACAAGCCCAAGGCATACTTGGCATCAGACAGGCATGGGCATTTTCTTGCTCCAGCCCCCAGCAAGAGAGCCTTGTGAAGAGACTGCCCTCTTACCTGTTCACAATGTCTTCCTGCTTCTCTTTGGCTTCCTCGTACTTGTCAGCTAAACGCTCTGCCATCTCCCGCAATTTTTTCCTTTGGGCGAAGAGGAAATGTTATTCTGGGAGTGTGGTGTGCATTTGTCTCATAAAACAGAACAAGCGGGGTCTATTTTTTGTTTCTTATTAAACAAAGCAGTTCTAAATGGTAGTGTGTATATTTTGCACCCTTCTCTTTCCATGTCTCCCAACAGCAGCTGCCATGTCCACATGAGGCTGCAAGGGAGAGTTTTTAGGAAATTTTGACTCTCGTCCAAAACCCGGACACCAGTTACTGTAACTTAGCTGGCGGTATGCTTTATGTGTGCCTTTTAAAAATGGCTCATAATGGGAGTGTCTTTGTCTGAACTTGACAGGTCTGTTATCGACATGGAATGCATTTTCATGCCAACTGGGTGGAAAACAGACATGGCAGGCAGCAGAAGAGCAGCTGGGTCTCCCATAGACATCAATGGGGAAAGAAACTCATAGCAAAGCAAATGAGACTTTCTCAAACAAATAAGCAGAGAATTTTCTTGCATACCCTTATATTTGGGATAGATGTGGAAGTAGAGATTTTATGAGTAGAGTGAAATAAGACAACCGATAGCAGTTGAATCATGTCCCTGTATAACTGAAGTTCCCCACTGAACATCAAACCTCAAAACTTCCACCACTGAAATCCCAGTAATGTCCAGGAAATTCCAGCAGCACTACCCACTGCTAACTGCTATGACCCATTAAAAGAGAATGCCAACTGATGTTGTTTGAGACATGTTTTAAAATACACCCAGAAGCAAATAAAAGCCACAAACTTTTTCTAGCCTACTATATGTTTTGGAAAGTGGTCTGTCCAACTGTATGTTCTCTAGGCATTCTTAAGATGTCTTTGCCAAACTTGGTACAACAGTGCCTGAAGCCAAGGAGCCAGTTTCCATTGGATACAGTCAGCTGCCATTTTGAATCAAGATAGCAGTACAAACTGTTCCTACCTCTGTCAATTGGGAAATCTCTGATGGCATCGTTGCCCAGTTTGGCATGATGGTTCTTGAGGCAGAGTGGGTTTTTGTCTAGGTTTGGATACTGTCAGGTGCCATTTGGATTTTAACCAAATCTGACAGAAAATTAAAGGGGTTGCGCACTGGATTTAGTGAAAGCTTGAATCCCATATCAAATCAGGCCAATCTGGACTTTAACCAAGTTGGGCCATGACAACCCTGGATCCAAACACTGGTTAACATTTCCAGATCTGGCATGGTAGTTCCTGAGATGGCGGAGGATGTTTTTGTCTCTTTTTAGATATAATTGGATGTTGGGAGGTGGCATCAAGAGCCCTAGAAATTACAAATTACAGTATCCATTTATAAATATCAGCATCTTTTGATTTCTAAGAATCCCTGAGCAATGCCAGCAACTTTTAGCTAGTAGGGTGGTTTTTTAAAATAAAAAATAAAAAAAATGAGCAGGAGAATATCATGTTCTAGTGCTGCTCTGGGCCCAATTTAGGTACAGGACTCTTCTTATATTCTTAAAAGTTGCGTAATGAAAAGCAGCCAAGTGGCAGAAGTCTAGTGGATACCCCAGACAGTTATTATAAACACATTTCTTTAAAACAAGCTTACACTAAAATATCACTAATGAATTAAACTGTTATTAGAACAGGAACACATAGCGGGGACTAAATCACATTGAAAAGAAGAGTAACAAAATCAGCAAATCCTAGCAGCTCTCTTCAGGTTTCAACCTGGGGTGAAATGCTTGTATCTAATATCGGAGCTTGGTGGACGTCTCTGGAAAGGATGCTCTGAAAAGTACCTTGCACTACAAGGCCAGATCATCTAGGCTCAGTGATGCCTCCTCTGGCTGGTAGCAGCTCTTCAAGGTCTTGCACAGGAGGGCTTCCCGGCCCTAATACCCACAATCATTATTCGCTAGTGATGGAGGTGGTTGAACCAGAGATTTTTGACATGCAAGGCACGTTCTCTACCACTGAGCTCTGAGCTGCTCCCATGGGGTGACCCAGTTCTTTTAAACTACCAGCCAAGCGAGCTTAAAAGGCAAAGAGACAGTCACCTCACCTTTCCTCTCGACAGTAGGCAAGATCTTCCAGCTGCTTCTTTTTCTGCTCCCGAAGCAATTTCACTCTGGGGAGCAAGGGTTGAAGGGATGGCCAAACAGTTAGGTTTTTTGACGCAACTTGTCTGCCTGGCTTGCCTTTCTGCTCTCCCCTACACCTCTAACCCATTGTTCAATGATAAAAATAAATTATGAGGAACAAGGGCGCTAACCAAGAAGGGGGGCATTTAAAAACACACATACTATAATAAGGGAAATTGTGCTATTAACTGCTCTGTTCCGAAAACAAGAGAAAGGGGGAGGATGACGACCTAGCTGCAGAAAAGAGGTGGGCAACCTTTTTCCTGGGGGGGGGGGCACATTCCCTGTTAGGGGCTGCAGTCTCTGGTGGGCAGGCCAACCCCTTTCCCCACCCCAATCCAGAGGGCTGCTGGAGGAGGTGCATTACACCCTCCTCTCCTTTGCCAGAGGACAGAACTGACAGCTTGCAGAAGGCTTTTGTAATTAAGCCAAACATTGCCACCGATTGTCTTTCCTCTAGAGCAGGGATTGGGGACAAACAAGGCAGGGATTTCCACTCATTTATGCCACTCTTTCGATTATCCCAATGATAAAGCAAATCAGGAAGATGTTCTTCAGAAAAAATGTAAATAATTCCCAAGGGTAGGAAAGCTATTTGCTAAAGATTCTCGTCCCTATTGTATTACATCTGATGAAGTTGGCAGATAATAGTTTGCAGGCTCAGGATCAGAAAATGGTCAATTGTTGCTGCAACAGGAAGGAAGAAGAGCAAGGATTTAGAAGCCAAGGGCCCATTTTACCTTCGCTGGATCTCCTCTCGGGCCAAGTCCTGTTTCAGAATGTATTCCTCCCTGAACACTTGAGTGGCTCTGCTGAGAAGCTGAAGGCATTCTTCGGGGGGAGGGGAAACTTCTTTATCTGCAGACCTGGAAAACAAACACAACACCGTCTTTGCCATTATACCATATTGCCCAGAGTTGTTGAGCTTTTTGGGGGGTGGGGTGGCCTAGAGTTGTTGACCTTTTTTTAGAGGGAGTTTGCCAAACATCGCTCACCCGCCTGCCCTGCGCTGCAACTCACATGCATTGCTAAAGCCACCAGTCACCCGCACAATTGCCACAGCCACAAATAACACAACCAATAGCCACTGACAATCTCCGGCTCCCAGCAGCAAACAATCCCACATACCCCCTGTGCACTATCTGTGAATAAGATGCCCCCTAATTTTTAACCTACTTTTCAAAGAAAAAAAGCTTGTTTTATACATGGAAAACTACGTTACATGCTCTGATAAAGAGCATTTAGAATCATAGAATTATATGGAAGGGATCCGAGGGTCATCTAGTTCAACCCCCTGCGCTGTAGGATTCTCTTGCCAAATGTGGGGCTTGAACCTACGACCCTGATACTAAGTCTCATGCTCTACCGACTGGGCCATCCCAGGATGCTTTGCCATACAAATGCTTCTGACACCATATGCCCTAAGGCTGTGTGCATCAAGAAGCCTGAACTGGAGAGGGGTCCAGTTATTTAGGTAAGATTTCTAACTGGCCTCAAACTGAGGGTTCAGCTCAGATAAGGACATTACAATCAAATCACATTTGATAAAGCCCTCGAGTCGGATGCTCATCAACACACCAGACAGCCAATCTATTTAAAATGCCCAGAGACACTTCAGAAGTTCACTGCTGACTTTCCTCATCTCCTATGCCATCCTTCCCTTTTAGTTAATAATATAGTAAAAGAGAGGCCAAGAAGAGGCTCATCGCTGTAGCCCACCCACCCTGCTATATTCATGTCCCATGAGCCTAGCAACCCAGCCAGAACCCCAAAGCGACTGTGCCATGACTGAGCAGCAGGATATGCTGGTGCGGAAAGAGCAGCAAGAGATTTATGGTGGCACCAGTGAAGTTGCAAGAGCTGTCACGTGTGGTAGAAGAGGAGCTTAGATCAGTCAGAACAAAAGACCACTGTGCATAAGTCCATCCTGAAGATGGAGGTGGTGGAACAGCAAGTGTAGACCTTATGCAGGATTATAGCAATGAGAAGGGTGAACCCTGTCAGAGGGAAAGGAAAGGGGCTGAGAATACCAGATGATGGAACTCCCTCTTCCGAACAACACCAAAGGCCAATGTGTGCATTTGCCTTTTGGGGACACGGGGAAGATGGGGGGAAAGATGACAAAAGCCTTTTGCCTCCAGAAAGATTTCATACTTCAATAGCAGAGGGTTAGCAGAATTGCGATCCAGGATATTGCGGATGTGTCGCTCAAAGGAATCTTGCGATTCAGCCAGGATGCGGAGAGGAGAGGCTGTAACCGGAGAATCTTGCTTGGTGCACAGAAGCGGAGGGCATGCTGGGTGGATGGCAGAACTGTCAATACAAGTGTCAGGCATCAGTTAGGCATTTCCAAAGACATTCCCCACTTGCTTTCATGAAGTTCTTTAGAGATTTTTAATTATTTTACCCCCTGCCCCTGCCCCCCAGAATGTTTGCAGACCTTTGCAAAGAGCAGGCATGAAATGCTGGATAAGAAACTTCAGAGAATTATTAACGCAAGCCTAGTTAGGAATAAGGGAAAGGCAAGTGTCCCAATCAAGGTAATGAAGGGGTATGTCAGGGATTACCAGGAGAACCAATAGTCATGAATTCAAGGCCAACAGAGCCTAGTGCCATGGAATCTTGAAGGAGTTACCTAGGCAATTCAGGACTCCTAGCAACTATATAAGGGAAATATACTGTGTCCCTGGAAGTATGCCCAGCATATTTCAGCATTAAATAGGTAAATATGGCCCAGTACGTACAGAAGAGGTTTGGTGACACATTCGTAGCTCCTGGTGATGCAGACCATTGTGGGACCCAGAATGTCTGAGACGATCCAAAACCCTATAATTGAGGCTGCTCGGCTGAAGGAACAGAACAGAAAAAATGTCAAACTATCCCAGAAAACATTGGTAACCTCAACAACAGAAGAGCAGGAGCTACTTGCTGTCTTCAGACTAACACAACAAAGAATCCACTGCAGAATCTTAAAAGAATATAGCAAATCTTTTAAGGGCCTCTTATCAGATTCTTCCTTCACTGTAGCCACGTTTACAACCGCATACTGATTTGGTTTCCTAGGCTTTTTGATGCTTAGTGTGTCTCCTGGTCAGTCTTCTGCAAAAACTGAGCAAGAGTAGGGGTCATCCTCACCGTTGTTCTCAGATCTATAATTACCAGAGATAATCCCTCCAGCTCAATATCATCTATTTAGGCCCTATTCCTATATTTGGACCCAATTTGGCTCTGGCTCTTCATCTGGAGGTTGAATGCAAGATTTATATGTCTTTAAATATATAGGATCTGCAGTGGACCCTATGCTGGTGTCTTGCAGAGATTCTACCCATCACATCTATATAAGACCACTAGGCAGGTCTTGAAATGTCACAGCAGGCAGAAATGCCTGGATAGTTCGGTTGGTTAAAGTGCGGTGTTGATAATGCCAAGGCTGCAGGCTTGATCCCCGTATCGGACAACGGCATATTCCTGCATTGCAGAGGGTTGGATGATATGATCCTCGGGGTCCCTTCCAACTCTACAATTTTATGATTCTGTGTTTCAGTTTTCCACCAGTATCACCGATGTGCTGCCTTTACTGCAGTACAGCCTCAACTGGGGCTCTGTTCCAACACCTTGAAAAACCAGTTCAAAGTCGTGTGTCTGTCACATTTACTAGAAGAAAGCTGAAATTTCCACTGGCCCATCCATGCATGTCTTGCTAGTTAAGAAGGCCTCCTTCTCTGTTGAACCCACCTGCAATGCAGATGTTTCCAACCTGGGATCTACACAAGGTTCTGAGAGTACTCACTAAGGAAGTGCTGAGTGTGTCTCACATCAGTAAAGCTTTCTGTTTCATTACACCTCTCTGCCCATCTCTGGGAGATGGGGCTTAACCTTTTGCTCACTGAAGGCCTCCTGCGTATCCCCAGAATAAGCATTCATGCCTTGTTCTCTCATGTTCTCCAAAAAAGGTCTTTTTCCAGCCAACATCCTTACCCAGACCAAGAAAAAAGGGCACCCCCAAAACGGTCAAGAGCTTTTGTCTTCACCACAGAGAGACACAAACACAGTTCTCCTTCCATGTCCACCCTGCTTGCTCATCTGAATCTTAACACAAACACCATCATTCAATGCTTGATTTTTCAGAAACTGAGTTCTGTATAACTGTTCCCGGCCTGGATTCTCCAGTTGTAAGCAGCTGCAAGAAGAATATGGATTTGGGAAGTAGACTCTTACCTGCAGGGCAGAGGTTTTGTGCAAAGGATGTGCTCTACGATGCATTTCTGTTCTGCTCCAAGTTCTTGCAAACGGTCCTTGTCTTCTTCATCTGAAAAAGCAAGTAAACATGCAGGTTACTGGGGAGTCACACCTATCACTCCACAGAACAGTAATTGAGGAAATCAGAACTCCTAGCCAAATGTCATGTGGGGGAGGGGGGATCTGGAGGGGAAAGGGGATTAGTAGGGGGAGCCAAACTGGACTGAGTAACAGAAGATGCAAGTGATCATTTCAGATCTCTGGCAAAAGCCATCTGTCCCTTTCCTGACAGCCCATTGGAAGGTGGAGGAAGAGAAAAGGAGGTGGTCCTGACCACTGGGAGGATGCAGATACTGACAAGTCTGCTCTGGCCCTACCAGTTTTGGATCACATTTTTGAATGGGTTGTGCCAGCAATATATGTGTTCAGTTCATACCATGGCTGTGTTGTGAGTGTCATGCCTTAGGCTCTGGCTCTCCCTCCTCTCTGCACGTGCTCTGATGCCCTTCATTATTTCTGACTCAGTCAAATCTTAGTTTACCTCCAAATCTGAATTGGAAACTACAGTTTGAAGCAGATTTTCAGTTCTAGTTGGAGGTAAACTATGGTCTGCCAGATTCAGATGTCTCACTACGCTGTACCAATGTCCACTTTATGTATATCCCACCTTTCCACATGCACACTACTCAAGACAAGTTGCATCTGTGAGAAACAAGGCTTAGGAATGCAACATTCCAAGGCAGGAAGGTTTCACTATTACCTGAGTCAAGGAACTTTTGAAGTTTGTTGATCCAGGTGACTCCAATGCTGTGCACCCCAGCGTCATGTGTACAGTGATATCGAGAGGGACATTTGGGATCTGAAATGCAAGTGAGACATTTATGCATTCATGGAGAACCAACAAAGAAACAGGAAGGTTTTAGTCCACATATGATAGCGGCAACGTGGAACTGCGTGAAAATGGAACTGTGCTGAACCTGTTTATATAAAGCAGTTCTATGAACTTCCAGCAATGACCCACATTGTTGCCACCTTCTCATTTATTGATGAGCAATGCTTGTGGGCTGCCTCAAGATGGCAAAACAATTCAGACCACCGGGAGCTGCAGGAAGAGACAGTAAACAGCTTGCTGGGCCAGCTGGGTGACATAAAGCTACGTGCAAATCAAGGAACAGATAGCCTGGCATTTATTAATTTTTGTATTTACCTGCAAGGTTGCTTTAATTGGATGCCAAGTGAGCAGAGCAAGGGGAAAGCAAGAGAGGTAACTGACTTGTGCTCCTACCTCTATGCAACTTGATTGGGCAGGAGAAGTCCGACTCCAGGGGTTCCTCCCCTTCTCTTGAAGCCAGTTTCAGTGCAAGCTCCAGTTCAACACATTCGAACACATAGAGCGACGGAATGAGGTCAGTTCTTGAATCCCAGGATTTGACAGACTGCAGGGATGATTTGGTTAACACTTCTAAATTTGTCTTCCCTTAAGATAATAGCTCATGGGATTAAATTCACTTAAGAAGCACCTCCCTCCACCACTGCAAAAAAGGTCAAAAATGGGGTTTTTGTTTATTATTTTAATCGCACTTTGCATGTATTTTAATTGGGAAACCCAGCATTTGATGAAGTGTGGGCTGTAAGTACAAATAATAAAGAAATATAAATAGAGAACCCTCAATTGTCTCCTAGTGAGCTGGTGGGGTGGGGGGAACAATATCTACTTCTTACTCTTTTGTGTGTTTGTGCCTTTAAGGTCCAAATGCAGATCAATATTGTGCATTTCTGAGATGCACAGGGTTTTTAAAATAGCTCCTCAATACAAGAGGAATATGAAATATAAGACACCTATCTGTATTTAGTCATGTCCATTAATTCCCAAAGGATTGAGTATTACTTACTGCATTTACTGGTATATCTCATCTTTTTCTCCAAGGAGTTAAAGATGGTGTACATGGCTCTCCCCCTCCTCAATTAACCCCCACAAGAACCCTGTGAGGTAGGTTAGGCCAAGAGGCAGTGACAGGCCCAAGACCACCCAGTGAGCTACATGGCTGAGTGGGAACTTGAACCTTGGTCTGTCTCGGGTCCTAATTTGACACTCTAACTACTATACCATGGTGGCTGCTATGAATAGCATGTAGGACTATCTTAGGTCCACTCATTTAATTGAGTCTACTCTGGATACAACTGAGTTGGGTGCAACCCCCTTGCAGAACCTCCAATATTGTTTATGGCTGCAGAGACAAAGACGTTGATCGGGGAAAACAAAACCAACTTCCGTACTTAAGATGAGCCACAGTTTTAGGGCTTAGGAAGTGCAAACCATCAGCTGGGCAGAGGGCCATCATGCTTCTGTGGGAACAGATTGCTGGAGAGGGAGAGAATGTCACATATGCCACCTTGAGCTCCTTGGAGGAAAAGTGGGATATCAGTACAACAGATAAATTTAGAAAAAGGATAAGAATGTGTAACAGCACTGCGCTATTGGTCACATGCTCAGTAAGCACACGTCATAATGTGAAAAACCTGTCACAAAAAAGGGGAGGACTGCAAAGATAGCAAGCGAAAAATGAACACCCAGGATGGGGATACACTTTAAAACAACCTTACGCCAAGTCCACGGGTATATCTTGCCCAATATTAGGACAGGCAGCAGCTCTCTGTGATCTCTGGACTTGCTACCCAGTCCTTTTCACTGGAAAAGCCAGTTTGAGTGTGGGACCTTTTGAATGCAAAATACTACAGTCCCTCCTCATATAACGGGGTGGTGGTGGGGAAGCTCTCCTGAAAACTCCAAGTAGTAACAGGCAAACATACCATCTGTTCATCATCTTCTTCTCCCTCCAGCACCACGCAGTGATAAAGGAGCCCTGACTCGGTGGCAATCACCAAGATGTTGGGAATGCATGAAAGGCAGAGAACCGCACAAGCGTCGTACCCGTAGTTGTCTTCAGCTGCAGGATGCATTGGCAGTGGGCCCAAGAGCCGACCAAGGTTTCCACTGCTACAAAAAAGAAAAAGGGAAAAAGGGGGGGAATCAAAGAAAGCCTACTGGGTAGAGCCCAAACTTCTAGGACAGTTTGCTGCTGCTGCCGCCGCCACCCTCAAAAAAACTCCCAGCAAGCCATGGCCAAATACCTGGAACAGTAGTTTTGCAGCCAGCCAAGACACCAAACTGACCTTGCCAGCCTCGGAGCAGAAAGGCTAGGGTATGCTAATCAGACACCAAGCAAACCACCTTAACCATACAAGGAGATAATACAGGATTCCTGAACCCTGGATTTCCATTCAGAGTTGAACTAGGAGCAAGTGTTTTGGTGTTCAAATCATTACCCTCCTACCGCCCAGCCATCTATGAGGTCTAGTCAAGCACTGCCCAGTGCAAAAAAATGAAGGTGAAAGGGGGATCATGAATCTGGGTTAGACCTTTACCTGTGCAGAAGACTAATGTAGGTCAGAAAAGTCTCCCCATTTTCATACAAGATGTAGAGAGGATACGCTAGCACTTCCTCCTTCTCTCGCTGCCCAGCAATGTTCTTGGGGACTGCTGCCAGGGGCCCAAAGTCGAATGCTACTGCCGTTTCTCCTATCAATGCTGTGTAGGCTCTCCTAAGGGAGGGAGCAGTCAGTTGAGTTTGTAGCAGTTCTCGGCACACATTCAGTTTGCCCAACAAAAAGTGGCCACTGGGGTGTGCTTGTAGGGGCAACTAAGAGGGAAGTGTCAGACCTCACCCCTTATTGAGCCTCAGAGTCTCCTCATCAGCTTCTGAAAGATGAATCACTTTCACGGGTGTCTGGGGTGAATTCAGGCTGTAAATCCTTAAAAGCAAAATATGACATTTTTAAAAACAAGCAGCACATCCCACATAATAGCTTCTGTAAACCCAACCTCTATTAGCTGAATACCTTTACAATTTTCAGTACTGCGCCCAACATTATTACACTGGCAGAAGCTGGTGCAGTATCACTTCAGCTGCAGAGCTGCCCTGGGGTCAGACACAGTTCAAAGCCCTGCTTAGCCCTTAGCCTTGCTGGGTAGTCCTGGCCTAGTCACTCCCTCCAGGTCTGACATATCTACTTCACAGGGTTGCTATGAGGATTAAATAAAAAGGACAGACCATACACACTACCCTGAGTTCCTTGGAAGAAGAGTGGGAGAAAACTGTAATAAGTATTGCTTAAACAATTGCTCCGTGGGTCTATAAGCATGTGGTTCCAAGTAACCCCACCAAATAAATATTTAAAGGAGACTACATTAGCCTCCAAAAGCATTTGTACTCTGCTAATTAGCTGGAAAAGCTCCTAGGATAATGCTGTGAGCCCCTCCATTTGATGCTCAGATTGTACATATGATTTTTTTATAAAACCATATCTCAAAAAGACACCAGTCTCCATTGACCTTGACTGCAAGGGAACCAAACCCAGGGAAGCACTGGAACCCCTTGGAGGCTCTCACTGCTCAGAGATTTTTCAGGGGGAGGGGCATGCAACAGAACAATGATCTAGCATGTGCAGTACACAGAAAATATTTCAGACCTTTTATTACTCTCCCCTAAAGTCAACAAGGCAGCTGAAGTAAGAGAGAGAAAGATTGCCCAAGATCATTGAGTGAGTCTGCGGCTGAGCAAAGATTTGAACCAGAAAACTTAAAGCCTGTGGCTTACACTCTTCACCACTATATTCCACTAAATTTTATATATAAAAAAGGATGACTAATATATATATATTGGATACCAGCACCACCTTTTTAAACGGTCAGGGAAACCAGGCTCCTTGGATTTCTCAAAGCATGCTCAAAAGCAAAACATTCAGAGCAATAAAGTTACCTTATTGTGTTGTCAGATGTTAAGAGCACAATGTGAGGGTCCAGTGTCTCACTGGGGTACCAGGCGGAATGCTTCAGGGTCAGGGATGGTGAACTAGTGAAGAACCTTTCAGCAATAGGGATGGTGCTGCAAGAAGACAGGTCTCCATCATGACCCTGCTTATGCCCAGAATCGCCTCCCAATAATGTATTTGTGAAGCTCTCTCTTCAAAACCCATTCTTTGGCACAGTCCCCTAGCCTCTATCTCCTAGTGCTATAACTATGTTCAAGTACATATATCTGAAATATTCACGTATCCATTCCTTGTTTACCATTGCCTTCATTTGCCTCTCATTGTCCCTTGTCTCCCTTTTTCTGTTTATAGATTGTAAGCTCCATGAGGCAGGGACCTATCCTCTCATATTTAGTGAAGTGCACATAGAGGTCACTGATACTAGCAAATAATGCAGATTGCCAGGCTGTGAGTTCTCTGCGCAATGTCCTCTCCTGTTTCTTCCACAGTGGGGAGAAATCCAACAGCCTTTACTCTTTTCTCCAGCCTCGCAGTGATCTGTCAAATGTTATCTGTGAGCAATTTGACAGATGGATGGTACTACTTCCATTGCAAAGAAAAGCTGCCTTAGCCTCCACCTGATACAGCAAAGCAAATGTGCCACCAGCAAAATGGACTGCTTCAGAGCTTTGCTCAAAAGCAATCACTTTTAATGGAAAAGCAAGGAACTGAACCTAGAACCTCAGGCCTACAAAGCCTGTATCCCAGGCATCCCCAAACTTCGGCCCTCCAGATGTTTTGGACTACAATTCCCATCATCCCTGACCACTGGTCCTGTTAGCTAGGGATCATGGGAGTTGTAGGCCAAAACATCTGGAGGGCCGCAGTTTGGGGATGCCCGCTGTATCCTAACACTGCACCATAAAGCACCTCAGCCACCCTTCTAAAAAAGTTTGAAAAGAGACTGCCTCTCTATAGCAGAATGTATGCAGCTGAAACAAAGTCCCTCCAAATATAATGCCTGAGAACTTCAATAAAAACAGTCATCAAATGAGATTGACACAATGTACTCAAAACTGCTTTCTTTACAGACCCAGATGATAATGAAGTAGCAACAGTCCCTAGTTCTAGAGCTGCAAAGCAATTACGAGAAATGGAGAGCCTACATACCTACAATTAACCACTGGTTTTCCACCTTCAAACTCAGAGTTCTTTCCCCAGCGTTTAGGTAACTCCAGCACCATCAGGCCTTTTGTTCCTATCAGAGCTACATGCTCCTGTGTAGGACTCAGTGCAGTTTGATACACCTCAAAAAAGGGTGAATTTATGCAGAGCAGGGTCTGGAAATCAAAGCGGCAATCGGTTAACGCTTAAATATTTGAACTTTGTGCAGAACAAAATGTTAAAATCTAGTGCAAAGTGTGTTTGTGTCACTCAATTACACATTTGGCTGCAAGCAAACTGCACCTGTTGCTTCCTAGCATTTCATCTGTGCTCACTCTTTCAGGCATGATCTGATATGGATGCGGAGCGAAGGAGACTACCTATATTACTCTTATGCTTCATGTAAGGCACTGGTAGCCACTACTGTACTGTTCTTCTAAGACAAGAGACCACTAAATCCACAAGGTCTGCCTTGGACAGAAGCTTGGAGAAACCAGCAGTCGTGTTCCTTCACGCATTCTCTCCCAATGCTTGGACATCAAATTAAAACGCAGCTGCAGTGTAATAGTTATCTAGAATAGAACATCAGAGACCTGGACATAGCCGCCCCCCCCAAATCAATAAAGATCAATAAAAATACATAGCTTAACTGAGGTTCTGCCCCCCTAACAAAAGACCTGCCCCCTCCCAAAAATTCTGGCTATGCCCATGGACCTGCGTTCAAATCCCTGCTCAGCCACAAAACTCACTGGGTGTGACCTTAGGGGTCAGTCACTGCCTCTCAGCCAAACCCACCTCACAGGGTTGTTGTTGTTGTTGTGTGTGTGTGGTGGTAGGGTTAATTTGGGAAGCATGTATGCCACCCTGAGCTCCTTGGGAGAAAAAAGGCGGGATATGAAAGCAATAAGCAATTAATTATTATCGCTACTGATAATCCAAGCATATAGTCCTACAGGTGAAACTCGGAAAATTAGAATATCGTCAAAAATTGCATTTATTTCAGTAATGCAACTTAAAAAGTGAAACCAATTTATGAGATAGATGCATGACATGCAAAGCAAGATATGTCAAGCCTTTATTTGTTGTAATTGTAATTATTTGTCGTTAGGTGGGTCAATTATAAATGGAATGTAATTAATGAAATGTAATAGCAGTTTATTTTTGTATAATTGTAACTATTTGTTTTATTACTGTGGAATTTCCAAAAGCAAGCATTTGTAATAATTAAAAGAAAAATAATAAGTTGCATTACTGAAATAAATGAACTTTTCGACGATATTCTAATTTTCTGAGTTTCACCTGTATATAGAGGGGCTTTCCACAGGTGAGTCACCACCACCTTGAATCCCGAAGCGGGGGCGCCCCAAACACAGGTTAGCCACCCCATGAGGGCCGAGCCCTATCGGGGCGAAAGGCCGCACCTGGTACTGGCCCAGCCTGCCGGGCTCGTCGCCCAGGCCCCTCAGGCTGAGGGCGTAGAAGGCGGCGCGCTCGCCGTCCCACAGGAAGAGCTCCCCTCCAAGGCCGAACAACAGGTCCCGCGGGAGGGACGGGCGCGACGACTCGGGCCCCGGCTCTGGCCCGGCCTCCTTGTCGGCCTGCTCCCGCAAGCGGCACAGCACGGCGTGGTGAGGCAGCTCCGCCCACCAGCGCTCTCCCAAGCCCGGCGCCACGGCCGCCGCCGCCATCGTCCCCGGTAGATGAAGCCGGTTGGGGCCTCGCCGCCTTAGGAGTGCGGGACTACGAGCCCCAGAATGCACCGCGGCCGGTGACGTCGGCGTCCCGGCGGACCGGTAAAGATGGTTAAGCCCAGCGGGCAACTTCGCCACGGGAGGGAGCGAGGGAAGTACAAGCCCCAGGGTGCACCGCGGCCTGCTCACGCAATTGGTCTCTGGACCGTAGACTTGCGAAAAGGTTAGACGTGAAAACCGCGCGGAGCTTGGGGGTTTCCCATAGACACACTCATTATCCTGGGGTGGAAGTGAGGACTGCTTACGTCGAAAGAACATCCCGCCCGTTCAAATCTTGGCAGTATTTTTGGCAATATTTTTATTGGCTAGGCGGGGCGAAAAAAGCGGGGAAGGATCTCCGGGATTTCATCTATTAATTTACTATATTTTTAGTTTTTTTGAGAATATTGTGTTTGTTACACATAGAGATAGGGAATGCTACAATCATGTGTCTTATCACTCCAAACGTTCTCCTTTACTAATATTTCTTTCTTTCTTTCTTTCTTTCTTTCTTTCTTTCTTTCTTTCTTTCTTTCTTTCTTTTGTGCTTCATCATTCTAACATTTTCTATAATTGTTCAGCAACAATGGCATTTCAGTTTTTCGTTCGATCATTTTAGATTTTTAAAGTCATCCTTGTTTTATCAATATATATCTACCATTTGACCACACTATTCTTCCGCACGGTATTAGAAATATTGTATATCACACTTTCATTTTTCTTTATTGCTTTAGTCACACTTCTTTCGTAAAATTGATTCCCACCCTCCTCTCACGCACTTTATTGCTTTATCACTCTTACATTCCCATCTCCTTGTCTTTAAGAGGCTTGGCTTGTTTACTTCGCCTTCTTCCTCCTCCCACCGCCAAAACCCGGGAAGGGACGTTTGAATGACGAGAACGTCTTCCTTCCGGACTACAATTCCCACCACGTGCCTGACTGATCCCTAAAGATGCAAGGTGCGAGGCGTTTCCCAGCATGCACCGGAGTCCTTTGCCGAACTCCATTTCCCAGGATGCCTTGGGCAAGTGGAAGGCGGTTAAAGGAAGGCGGCAAAGTCTGCGGTGTAAACGCAGCTGCTGGGTCCGGGTCTCGTGCTTCGCGAAGGGGATGGAGGGGCAAGTTCAGCGACGCCAGGCTCTTTACAAGGGCGCCCGGACCCCGCCTTGGAAGGAGACCTTCAGGCAGGTAAGGCGGCGGTGTTGGGTCCCCCCGAAACTCCCGTGGAACGCGGCGACTGCCAACGTTCCATGACTCCCTTGGAACGCGGCGACTGCCAACGTTCCAAGGCTGGATACATTGCAAGGAGCCCTGCCGGCCCTGCGCGTTGCTAAAGGGCAGATTTGACCGCCGTCCTACCTGGATGGCCGTTTCCATAGGAGCCCAGCCCCTAGGGACCGAGCATACAGTACTGTATACTGTACTATACTGTTCACAGTATAAAAAACAGAAAACACATAAGAATTGAATGACTTAATCTGCATCATCCTGAGGCTAGATGATTTCATAGAACAGTGCTTACATAAAATGTATCAGTAAAGGAATGCAGTCGTACCTTAGAAGTCAAACGGAATCTATTCTGGAACTCTGTTCGACTTCCAAAATGTTCGGAAACCAAAGCGTGGCTTCTGATTGGCTGCAGGAAGCTCCTGTAGTCAATCGGAAGCCGCAGAAGCACCGTCGGACGTTCTACTTCCAAAAATAGTTTGCAAATCGGAAGTCACATCTGGGTTTGTGGCGTTCAGGAGCTAAAACGTTTGAGAACTGAGCTGTTTGAAAACCAAGGTACGACTGTACACGGTATCGGCAAAGGATACGCAGGGCATATATGAAATAATAAATAAAAAGGTCTTGTCAATAGTACAGTATCTGAATGGAGAATGACACTATTTAGCAGGAAGAAATCCCAATGAAAGTTCTCATTATTGCATATTTATAATGGCTGTTTATTTGTACATATTTTAAAATGTTATATATGGATGTTTTATGATGGCCTATACTTGTAATCCCTTTTAAAGTTTTGGCTAAGTAAGTAACAAAATGAAGTCAAATACGCTGAAACAGAGCAGTTTCTAGTGTGAGGAAGAAAACTCTTCTGCCCCTCCCCCCGCAAAAAAAATATTCCAAGAATATTGAAAACCTACATCACTGTAGTCATATCAGGTGAATCTTAATTTTAAAAAAATGTTCAGAAAGCATTTCATCTTCCTAAGTAGGGGATTGTGGGGAAAAGTCAGAGGAATGGTTTTTCCATGCTGGTGTCTCCATTGCGAGTCTTTATCTCTCTGTTCGCTGCCCTCCAGCGCTGCGTCGAGAGGCTGAAGAGCAGCCGTGCCAGGCTCTTGGACAGATACCGCCACGTAGGAGAAGACACAGCGCATCAAGCCAGCAAAGCCCTCTTGGTCCAGGAAGTGATGGAAATGGAGTGGCAGGCTCTGCAGCCTCTAGATTTCCAGCTGCCCTTCCCCAGGAAACAAGAAACTAACCCTCAAGTCACTGCGGTAAGAAGCAGCTACTATGTTCCTCGTGGGCGGTGGGGATGTGTGTGTTGTCAGCATAGTGCCCTGGTGCCCACAAGGTTTTTGAGCGCGCGCGCACACCTCACGGCCGCATGAAGTACCCTTGGCGACCAGAGAGGTGACCTTTTGTTCCATCGGAAAGTACATAGAGCTGAAGGAGGAAGTTGGCAGAGCGGCACTCTTTCACACTTCCTCTTTCAGCTCTATGTGCTTCTCAAGGCTCAGATTAATTCTAGTGGATCTGCCTTCTACCCAGATCCCTTGGAAGAGCAACATAAGTGTGTCTGTCTGTCACTCTCTGAGGGCGGGTGGCTGGACTGATCCCAGGGGTGAAAGGTAAGAAATGCCCAAAGGGGACCTACAGTACCGGTTCAATCCAAATGTGCCCATGAGCCTAGAAAGGTTGGCAACGCCTGTCACTTAGAGGCCTGCCATCCCTCTGGCTGTGTAGAAATTTAACTATGATTAATGATAATTCAAAGTTCTGGTTTAGACTTATAAAGCCTTATACAGTGGTACCTTGGTTGTCAAACGTCTCAGCTGTTGAACAAATCGGCTCCTGAACGCAGCAAACCCGGAAGTGGGTGTTCCGGTTTGCGAATGTTTTTTTGGAAGTCAACCATCCGACACAGCTTACAATTGAGCGCAGGAAGCTCCTGCAGCCAATCGGAAGCCGCACCTTGGTCTTCAAATGGTTCTGGGAGTCAAAACAGACTCCCGGAACGGATTAAGTTCAACAACCAAGGTACCACTGTACAGCTTAGGTCTAGGCTATCAGAAGGACTGTATTCTTCCACACAAACTTGCTCGGGCTCTGAGATATTTCGGGGTGGGCCCTTCTCCCAGCCCCACCATCCTCGCTGGCGTTCTTGGTGGGGACGTGGGAGGGGGCCTTCTCGGTGGCAGCTCCCATATTTTGGAGCTCCCTTCCTAGAGAGGGTAGTCCGGCCCTCTCCCTATTGTCCTTCTGCTGGCAGGTGAAGTCTGTTTTTATTCTGTGGAGCGAATACCAGCTTACTGTGCGCTGGTTCCCTTTAGATGCTGGACGTCTTGGAGGAAATCCAGGAGGAGCTGATCTTGCAAGGTACTTTATTCTCTTTTGATTCTGATAGCCATGACTTTAATTTCTGTTGGCACAGCCTGTGACGCAGGGGACGGGGCCTTCTCCCTTGCAGAACAGCTGGCCGTGGAAGAGTACGAACAAAGCCTGCGCTTTGACGAGGAGTGCCTGAATGCAATGCTGGATGGCTTGGATGCAGAGCGCAAGGTCATCTGCCCGGTTTGCAGAAGGTGAGGCGAACACACACAATGCTTTAGATCAGGTCTTTCCTCTGCCTCATCCCAGTTAGATGATGTGGAGAAATAGCTAGCAGGTGGCGGAAGTTTGCCAGGGTAAGACTTAATAAAGGAAACAAAAAGGAATTCATCCCTGTTGCAAGTTTCACCCCTGATCGCTTCTCCACCTTGCATTAATTCATGGTTGTGTTCTTCCTAGGAACAATCTCTGTGTGATGAGTCACTCGGTCGTGTGTCCATGTGGGCTTTCCATCAGCACGCAGGTAAGCAGCTGCACAAAAATCAGTTGCGCCATTTGGAGTAAAGGGACATGGCTCAGGCTCAGCCATTTTTAAAACCAAGGGGGCAGAGAAAGTACATCAGAAATATCCCACCCACTTCTAAAAGGCCTTTAGAGCAGTGTTTCCCAAACTTGGGTGTCTGGCTGTTTTTGGACTACAACTCCCATCATCCCTCGCTAGCTAAACCAGTGGTCATCGATGATGGGAATTGTAGTCCAAAAAAAAAATCCAGAGACCCAAGTTTGGGAAACACTGTATAGAGCAGGCATCCCCAAACTGCGGCCATCCAGATGTTTTGGCCTACAACTCCCATGATCCCTAGCTAACAAGACCAGTGGTCGGGGAAGATGGGAATTGTAGTCCAAAACATCTGGAGGGCTGAAGTTTGGGGGTGCCTGGTATAGAGGAAAGTTCTTACCTGGCCCCTTTTCAGGCCGAGGCAGCCAGGGTTTATCTGCAGACAGATTTCTGGGTCGTGTGGCCAGCATGACTAAATCGCTTATGGCACAACGGAATACCGTGATGAGTGCCAGAGCGCACTGAAATGCCGTTTACCTTCCCGCCGCAGCGGTATCTATTCATCCACAAGCACTGGTGTGCTTTCGAACTGCTAGGTTGGCAGAAGCTGGGACAGAGCAGCGGGAGCTCACCCCGTCGCAGGGGTTCGAACCACCGACCTTCTGATTGGCAAGCCCAAGAGGCTCAGGGGTTTAGACCACAGCGCCAGACCCCCACAGTGGGGAAGGGAAGCAGTTGGCAAGCAAGGTGTAACGTGTGGAATGGGGAGGACTGGGCTGCCTGCTCCACCAAAAGGGTTTGATTCATTCTCTCTTTAAGGGGATGACCAAGGAGAAGCTCTGCTCCTCGCTGGAAGACTGTGTGACAGAACACAGCCACCGCTGTCAGCAATGGCCTGAATTTGCTGTAACCAGCTGGGCAGAAGGCAAAGCACATCTGCTCATGAGCTGTCAGGTAAGTGCCTCATTTTGTGACAGCAATGCTGGAGAGGCAGTGTGATGTAGTGGTTAGCATGTCAGGACTAGGGCTACGGGAAGGCCCTTGTCCTTGTTTGGGAGAAGCGCTGGGGGGGGGGTATCCCTGGGTGTAGCCCCAGTAGCGCTGCCAGTTGATGGGAATTGATGGAAGAAGTCTTTTGATCTCCATAGCGCTGCACAGTATGAAGAAACTGCACACGCCAGTTTATTATTTCTTTCTTTTTGTGTTCTTAGGTTTGCGATTCATGGGCGGTTATTTTGTAGCCGTGGCTCCAAAATAAGTATGCTTGGACTCGAGACATGCAAGGAAGCCTTCGGACCACCCAAGAAAGCCATTTGCATCACTTTCCAGGAAAGCAGATAACTCTCGAGTCTTTCCCCATGTCCCCTTCTGAGAAGCGTCTTATCTACGTGTGGGTTTAATACACACATAATGTACATAATGTCAAAAAGTGCCCTTTATTGATTCCTTGATGCATGTTGTTTACGGTGGTTCTCGGTTGAGCAAAAATACCTTTCGATGTTGAGAGAGGGTGGGTCTTGGTGCACATGGAACAAATGGGATATTTTGTTTTCCTGTTTCGTGACGTTAAGTGGGCAGCTGCCTTGAAATGTTTATCCAGATTTCACTGATCCTGCTATCAGAGCAGGGAGTGTTGCTCAAAGTGCATCCTTTTCCTGCTTAAAAAGTGCAAGGTTCACTGAAAAGAAGGTAGGATGACATGAGGTCATGAAAACCCACAGGGTTGATGTGTCAGAACCCCCCCTCCCCTAAGGCAGACTCGTGTCACATACATCCTTTTAATAATTCTCTGCGAATAAAGTTGGACTGCAACTATCACCGTTCAGTTTTCTCTGAAGGAACCAGATAAATCTTGAATTAAAACAAGCACTATCGCCTCCTCTTGTCATTCAGGGAACCACTAAACTAAATTCCAAAACCGGCATTTGCAACAACTGAAAAGTATCTGATCTTTAGTACACCATTTGCACTACAAACTCTGTAATGTCAAGCAGTTTTTGAAGGCAGAGCTTTTACAGGGTATACTACGCTGTTTATTCCTTTTCGTATCAAGTGTTGCAGCGTACAATTGCCAAGTATGCTTGGACTCGAGACATACAAGGAAGCCTTCGGACCACCCAAGAAAGCCATTTTGCAGTGAGCCAACAGTTCAAACGAGTTGCATGAGAAAAAAAAAACGTTGAATTTTTCGGTATCACCCGAGGACACTCAGAGAAAAAGGAGGATGAACTCTCCCAATATCTATGAGGATGGTTAGGGTGGCTGTGGTATAAACGTAGATTAAAAACCCCAATACGGGTTGGGAAAGATCAAATGTTTTTATTCTGGGTGTTTCAGTGGGGAAATTTGGATCACCATAAGCATTTAAACAAAATAAGTGATTGCTTACTGGTGTGTACAAAAGGAAGCATGAAGCAAAAGCTATTAAGTGTGGAAGAAAATCTCCAGGTGTGCCACACCCCTAGCATGAGTGGCAATCCACATTCACACCATACCCTTAAAAGTGCTATGATACTTTAAGCAGCTATGGCTTCCCCCAAAGAATTCTGGGGGCTGGTGTTTGTTAAGGGTGCTCAGATGTGTTAGGGGACCCCTGTATCCCCTCTCCCAAAACTACAATTCCCAGGGTTCCCTGTGAAGAGGGATTGGTGGCTCAACCACTCGGAGACGGAACTGCGGGCTTCCTAACAATTCTTGTCACCCATTAAACAAACTACAGTTCCCAGGATTCCTTGGGAGAAGCTGTGACTGTTTATAAAGTAGTATCATAGTGCTTTAAATGTATGGGGTGAGTGTGGCCTGAGTCTCTGCTCTAGGGGTGGGGAACTGGATCGGGCCAGCAGGTCAGATTTTTTTCTCCACCACCACCTGCGGGATACAGCTTGCACCCTCCCTGCTTTCAGCCAAGTGACACCATATGTGGGCCAGACTGAGGCCTGCAGGCTGAGCTTCCAGACAGCAGCTCTGCTCTAACAGCAGTTTGAACACTATTGTGGTGGTTACCTTTCCGAGATTATTGTATCCCTTTTTGTGCTTCTGCTTTATTTAATTTGCTTTGCTATTTTATTTTGTTGTTTGTGTTTCTATTTTGTGACTTAAGTGACGAGGTTACTAATAACAAATATAAAAAGTGTAATAAAAGCATCTGCCACCGATTACAGGCTGTTTTGACAATACATGGAAACTTTGAAGCTTTGGGGGTGAGATTTCAACCCCAATTAAAGGAGCAGGCAGCCCTTTGGTTGTGTAGTACAACTTCTTATGGTATGAAAATGTTTCTATTTGTCTACATTTATAAACTCAGCAATGCTCAGTGTTGTTCTCCACCTCCAGTATTCTATTAAAAAGGACAATGAAAAGATTATCATCTTTGCATAGATGGCATTCCAGTGTTGTTTATAACTTGAAATGCAAAGGAAATTGTTGGTAGTTTTATTTGAACAGACACACACACAGTGTCTCTAAAAGCATGATCTATTCCTTAGCCACAATCCTAGGCACTGTTTGTTGTTGTTTAGTCGTGTCCAACTCTTCGTGACCCTATGGACCAGACCACGCCAAGCACTGTTACACAGGAGCAATTACAGTGACAGCAGTAGCAGGAAGGTCTCAGATTTAATCCCCAGTTGAAGCTGGGAAGTGAAGGCTGAAACCCTGGAGAGCTGCTACCTGTCATTGTGGACAATACTGAAATCCTTTCCTTTGGTTTTTCCCCCCCAGGTTACCAGCTTGCTCCCCAAGTGTTGTTTTTTTCCTTCCTGTTTCTTGTTGTCCAGGGCTTCCCAATCTCTGCTAGACAGTACTGAGCTAGATGGACCACAGGTGTAAGCAAGTATTCAGCTCACTAGTCACCTATCATAAAAGCAAAGAATCAAGAGTTGGAAGGGATCCCGTGGGTCATCTAGTCCAGGCATAGGCAAACTCGGCCCTCCAGATGTTTTGGGACAACTCCCATCACCCCTAGCTAACAGTGGTTAGGGTTTATGGGAATTGTAGTCTCAAAACATCTGGAGGGCCAAGTTTGCCTATGCCTGATCTACTGCAGCGTTTCTCAACCACTGTTCCGCGGCACACTAGTGTGCCGCGAGAGGCTGGCTGGTGTGCCGCGACGTGCCGTGACGAGAGGGGCGATTTGCATTGTCACGTGCCTGGCGGCCGCCAATTTACAACACTGACCCGCCGGAAAGCAATATTTCTCCTCCTCTTTCCCAAAGCTCAGTGCAAACGAGCCTGGTGGCCGCCAATACGCAACAATGACCCGCCGGACGGCTTGTGAAGCCTTATTACAGGAGATTGCAACCAACACAGCAATTGGCAAGTGTTTCTTACCATCATAATTATAGTCAATATAGGGCAGCACAGAGTTAATTTTTTAAACTTTTTTAATGGTGGTGTGCCTCGTGATTTTTTTCACGGAACAAGTGTGCCGTGGCCCAAAAAAGGTTGAGAAACACTGATCTACTGTATATTCCTACTTTTTAACCCAGGAAAATCTTCTCAAAAGTCGGTCGTCTTATACACCGGGTCGTATTTCTTATACGGCAAGTATATCCCAAACTCTATATTTTAACTGGAAAAGTTGGGGGTCATCTTATATGCCCAGTCTTATACGCCGGAATATACGGTAGTCCATTCCCCTGCAATGCAGGAATCCCAACTAGATCATACACGAAAGATGGCCACCCAACCTCTGCTTAAAAACCTCTAAGGAAGAAGAGCCCACCATATCTCGTGGGATATGTCTAACAGTCCTCGAAGGTGGGCAGTGCCACAGGGTGGAATGTTTTCCAAAATGAAAACCTCCAGGGTTTACTTTTTCATTGGAAAACATCCCATTTCATAAGTTCAGTAACAACAAACCGACACAGGCAGCCATGGCTGTTTCAAAGTGATCAGTTTATGTGTATTCAGTAAACCAAACCAAACGCCCTGAAACACCTTACTCTAGGGAATATTTATATTTAAAACTGGAAATCTTGCAATGCAAGTTTAACCATTTTCCAGTTCAAAGCATTGCTGGAAAACACATCACATGGAGGCACATTGTCGATAAGCACACTTGAGAAACTAAGTAAAGGTATCGGCACAGCTAAGAGCTGAAAACATTTTTACCCTACGCTAGGCAAGAAGCAGCTTATAAATAATAACAAGGTAAAATTAATATAAACTATGAGGGCAGTGGCCTGAAAGACAGGAGACACACAAAGAAAAATGTGCCCATTCTTAAAAGTTTCAGAGTTAAGAGTGTAATTATATAGTTCTGCATACATACAAGGTGGCCCAAAAGTAGATCTACAGAAGTAGGTTTACAGCTGAATCAAAGAACAGTCAAGAACAAAGAAAGTGGATTCTAAAGCAGTACAGCTACTTTTGGGCCATCCTGTAGATTCCAGCTGCCTTAAGGAGCAATTCCTCCCCAGAAGAGGTCCTGCAATATATTGGGGAGCAGTGTCCATGGCAGGGTTGCTCCTGTCACAAAGCTCTTCATTAGAGGCGGGTGGGTGAGAATAGATGGGTCACGAGAGTAGCTGCCCAGTTTTGACCAACAGCTAGCGAGTGGGACCACAAGGCCATCTCCAGATGCAGAAAGCTTCTTGCAATACTTCTAAGGCAGAACAGCAACACTGATCCAATGGATCCCATTTTATTTGCCACTAGGGGTGAGGAACATGTGGCCCTCCAAATGTGGCTGGACTAAAAAGCTCCACCAGACCATTGGCCATGCTGGGTCTGATGGGAGCGAGAGTCCCAATAACATTTGAAGGTTCTACATCCCCACCTTTACACAATCACTTCTTCAGCTTGTTCATTCTCTCTTCCACCTCCCGCACGACACTCTGGAGTTTGACAGCAGTTTTTGACAAGGCGGAAAAGCTTTCTTTCAGGTTTCCAACCCCCTCTTCTCTGCCTACATTGTCAAGGCCGTCAAACCACTGGCGGATCCCTTCCAAGTGCGCTTGGACAATCTTTTGCTCCTCCAGCTCTGCCAGAAGAGCCTGTTCGGCTGAGCTTTCGGCCTTGAGTTGTCGTTCCAGCTGGTCAATCTCATGCTGGAGCTCCTGAAACTGTTCTGGAGTGTAGCGGAATTCCTCTTGGCCTTTGTCTTCCGGAAGCAAAACATTTGGGGGGATGTTCAACACTGTTTTCAGAAGGGTGTCTTCCATTTTGCCAAAGAGGTTGTTGAAAATCTTCTTCATTAAAGAGAAGAACTGCTCCGTGCTCCTCCGGATTAGGGAAGGTGTGAGCTTATTGGGACGGATGCACTCCAATTTATTTAGAATCGTGTCCTCCACCACAAGCATTATGTGAGCAAGGTGGTCCTGGAAGGCTACAAAAATCCGCAACATGAACGTTTGAGGAGTGAAGCCGAAGAACTGGGCCTCGTAGGCCATGGGATTTACCGACATCTTTGCAAAACTGGCTACACAAACACAGCATGGAAGTCTGCAAAATAGAAAAAAGGACAGTGTTATAAGAGGTAAAAAAATACTGGACAACCCCATTGGCAGCAAAACAGTTACTGCCTGTTAGCTATTATTGTTATTATAGCTCAGCAAAGGGGGCCATTTATTATTATTATTATTATTATTATTATTATTATTATTATTATTATTATGTTGCCCATCTGACTGGGTTGCCCCAGTCACTCTGGGCGGCTTGCAGCAATTATAAAACTACAGTAAAACATCAAACATTAAAAGCTCCCCTTTACTAAACAGGGCTGTTTTCAGATACCGGTATCTTCTAAAAGTCAAATAGTTATTTCCTACTGTAATGTCATGTAAATAACAACATTCTGACATGACACAACATTGTAAACCTAGGAGAACAGGTCCAGGGGCGAATTTTTAGAAAAACAATGACATGAGGGAAGAGGGATGTCGGGGGGAGGGAGTGTCATGTGAACAAAATATGATCTAAACATTTGCCTGCTAAGAAGTTGCTATTCATCTTACTCCTGCGTTCTTGCGTTATTCACTGTGCTTCAATATATACATATACTAAATAAATGTGTTAGCTACGGTACTACTGTGTTTGTGGTCTAGGTTTCACCCACCAAAGTGTAATCCAGGTTAGCAGTAACTTTATAATATTTTCACTGGCGTTTACAAGCCCCTCAAAATCTGCAGTGCTAAAGATAAACTAAGAAAACGTTCAGTCTGGGAGAATGGTGTTTAACCAGTATTGTTAAATAAATATATTAGTCACTGTTTTTTAAGCAGAAGAATCTCAAAGCAACTTACAACAGCAGGCAAACTCATTTAAAGCAGCAAAAAGCAAAGAGAAAGCCTAAAAGACAAGTCTTAATTTTAAAAAGGCAGGATCAAAACATTATGAAGGCCACAGATAGTTATGTCTGTGATTGAACCCATAATTATTTCCTAGAGAAATGCCGGACCTTTAAGGGCAAGTTCCCGTTTCGAGATCTGGAGCTCCTGACCTGACTTCAGTTCTTTTCACCTTTCCAAGAGGGGATTCGAACCCACAACCACGTCAGCCTCTCCGGTGCAGCACCGACCTGGAAGCCCCTTTGCTTTTCCCGCCACTTTTTAGCCTTTCACCTCCTCGCCCCCCCCGGCCGCTCCTCTCACGCCCTCTTTTCCAGATCCGATCATAGAGATGGGGGCAGGCAAGAGCGACACCGTGGCTTCCAGTAAGCCGCCGTGATGGCGAACACGGAGCAACGAAAAAGTCAAGAGGGGATCGTTTCATTGGTATACGGTATTTTTTGCGACCTAGGACGGAACCGTCGTGCCGATTCATGCCTCTGCGGTGTAAGCATCCCTGTTGCAGGTTGCAGACTGGGATGAGGCTGAGAGAATCGCTGCCAACCAGACATTAAATAATATAATATATAATTAAATAATATAATAATCTAATCTAACGAATCTGCAGTTGTACGGGGGAGAGGTCCAGCTGAAGGGGTCGCCATCCCTACAGAGCTGCCATCACTGCAGTTCCTGATGAGGTTCCCTGTCTACGTTGCAGATTTAGAGATTGGGCGGAGATAATTTACAACAACCTTGCAGTGTTGCCCATGGTTGTCAGCTGTGTGTCGCACAGAGCTGAAGTTGAGGCTTAGGCCAACCCTGCAGGGCTGTTCCCTCTTAGCGTCAATGGGCTGAAAGAGGAGCGTTGACAACCCTTCGGTGTGTTGACTGAGGGGCGGTGGACTCCCAGCCCAAAGTCCCCTTCGACTGCAGCAAAGGCCAGCGGGCTCTTCTTTCTTCCTCAGAAACCTCCAACTCCACTGAATCATAGGAACATAACAGGAAGCTGCCATATATGGAGACAAACCATATGGGGCTACCTTTGAAGGTGACCTGGAAAGTACAACTAATCCAGATTGTGGCAGCTAAACTGGTGACTGGGAGCGGCCGCTGAGTCCATGTAACACCGGTCCTGAAAGACCTACATTGGCTCCCAATACGTTTCCAGGCACAATTCAAAGTGTTGGTGCTAACCTTTAAAGCCCTAAACGGCCTCAGCCCAGTATACCTGAAGGAGCGTCCCCACCCCTATCGTTCTGCCTGGACACTGAGGTCAGAGCCGAGGGCCTTCCGGTGGTTCCCTCACTGTAAGAAGCGAAGCTACAGGGAACCAGGCAGAGGGCCTTCTCCGTAGTTGCACCCACCCTGTGGAAAGACCTCCCACCAGCTGTCAAAGAGAAAAACAACTATCAGACTTTTAGAAGACACCTGAAGGCTGTTTAGGGAAGCTTTTAATGTTTGACATACTATTTTATTTTAATATTTTGTTGAAAGCCACGCAGAGTGGCTGGGGAAACCCAGCCAGATGGCGGGGTATGAATAAATAAATAAATAAATAAATAAATAAATAAATAAATAAATAAATAAATAAAAATATAAACTGTTGGGTCATCTGTAGCTCAGTATTGTCTGCACTGACTGGCAGCAGCTCTCCACGCGAAGCAGATGCTCTGCCACTGAGCTACCACTGATGTCCCCGCAAGAAGAATCAAGTGTGTGTGTTCCTTAGAGCGTGGCTCACTCTTACCCTTATCCGCCTGTCTCTACAGTATTCTTAAGGAGACACGAGCCTCCTTGTCGCCTCTGCAGCATGACTCTAGAGTAATCTATTAAATCTATGGGCGCGAGGTTCTCGATTCCGATTGGGCTTGCGAAGGCGAAGGAAGAAGACGCTGATTTGCCGGAGCGCAGATAGAGGGCGGGCAAAAGCAAGGGCGGGGAAGGCTCTTGATTGGTCAATCGTCGCGGGCACAGATTGGTCGAGGCTGAGGGGACGAAAAGAGGCGAGGGAAGTGCTTAGGCGGCGCCGGCGCCAAGATGGCGTACCAGACCTTCCGCCAGGAATACCTGCAGGTGCCTCCCGTCACCCGGGCCTACACCACCGCCTGCGTCCTCACCACCGCCGCCGTGGTGAGTAAGGGGAGGAGGGAGGGAGGCTTAGGCCTACCCGCCGGGCCCTGTCTTCGGAGGGGGCGGGGCGAAGGGGCAATGCTCATTAGCATAGCCCCGCCCACGCCCCGCCTCCAGCATGAGGTCGCCCAGGCTGGGCTGCCTGGAAGCTCCCTCTCTCTCTCTTGGTGCCAGTCCATAAGCTAATGAATGGCCTGCTTTAAGCTGCTAATTAAGCCCACAATTCATCCCGCTCTTCCTTCTTCTAGAAATTCATGATACCCTTTTCAATATCCTCCCAGGCGCCCTGCGAGGTAGGCCAGCTCATTGAAAGAGAGAAACCTAGGAAGCTGCCTTATGCCGAGTCGGACTATGGTCCGTCTAGATCAGCATTGGCTACACTGGCCAGCAGTGGCGCTCCCAACGTTTCAGACCTCAGCCTTACTTGGAGATGCCATCAAGCGCTGAACCTGGTCTCCTTCCCTTGCAAGGTGGGCTGGGCGCTCTACCACTGAGTTATGACCCTTCTCCAAAGACTGGGTTTTTCATTTACGATTGAAGTGAGAGGACTGTGGCCCTCCGTCAGATGTTGGAGCATGGCCAGGGGTTGGGTACGGTGGGAGTCCCAGTGAGCTGCTGGTTAATGCCCTGCAAGCCTATGCTGTTGGGATTATGGGTTCAAGACCCACCCACCCACACTCCTGGAGGAGTGGTACAGCATCTGCTTTGCCTGCACAATTGGTGGCATCTCCAGGAAGCCTGAAATCATGGAGAGTTGCTGCCAGTCAGATGACTAAGCTCTTTAGTGACAAAACGTCGGATTACCGGAAAGACGTCTAAGCACTGAACCACTGGTATATCACAAGTGGGTGGTTTATTACTGCATTCGCAGTTGTTTAAGAAAAAAAATTATTTTGGAAAGAGAAGATATGAGCACTGAACCACTGATATATTACAAATGAACTCTTTATTTACTGCATTTGCTATTCTTTAAGATAAAACCTCTTTGGGAAAGAAACTACTTTTGCCCTTTTTATGGAGGACGTTTACTGATTGTTTAGGGACGCGGGTGGCGCTGTGGGTTAAACCACAGAGCCTAGGGCTTGCCGATCAGAAGGGTGGCGATTCGAATCCCCCTGATGGGGTGAGCTCCAGTTGCTCGGTCCCAGCTCCTGCGCACCTAGCAGTTCAAAACCACGTCAAAGTTCAAGTAGATAAACAGGTGTTTCCGTGTGCTGCTCTGGTTAGCCAGAAGCGGCTTTGTCATGCTGGCCACATGACCTGGAAGCTGTACACCGGCTCCCTTGGCCAATAACGCAAGATGAGCGCCGCAACCCGAGAGTCGGTCACGACTGGACCTAGTGGTCAGGGGTCCCTTTACCTTACTGTTTGTTTACAGATAGTTGCCTTGGTGATATTATCTTGTGCTGATAATAGTCATTGTATCACCAACCTGTTTATTGTTTTATTGTCAGTCGGCAATACAGTACTAAGCTGGTTAGACCAGTGGCCTGATTCAGTATAAGGCAACTTTCTGTGTCCCCTGCATCTCTAGGAGCTAGCCTAGTGTAGTGGTTAGGCTTTCGGACCAAAAGTAGGGAGCAACTGGGTCCACTGGCCACGAAGCTTTCACTGGGGTGACCTCAATGCAACAGCATCTTTCAGTCTAACCTACCTTCAGGAATGTTGTGGAAGTTAAAGTTGGCTCAGGAGAACAGTGTACGCTGCCTTGAGCTCCTAAGGTACGGTAGTTGGGTAGGAGGAAAATGTAGTGAATCTGGGCTTGGGGCCATCTGTAATCAAAACACAGGTTCTATGCCTGAGCTCAACACTATTTTCCAAAACCAGAAGATCATTGAGAATTGGCTGCTCCAGTTAGTAGAGGCTCTCTGTGGCCTTTTCTGGCTCTGCTGTTTTGAGAATCTTTAATTGGCCATGCCAGCAATTGTTCCTTTGACCGGTGCTCAGAGCATGTGCTCTACCAATGAAGTACTCCACCCCTTCCAGTATATGAGCCTTTCATTTTTCTATTTGTTTGGTACTCCCATTTACCAGTGGCACCTGGAGTGACAGTCATAGCTGTGGTTAATCAAGTCCAATATTGTCCAAACTGTGGTTAACCCAAACTATACTTTGCAAAAGTACACGGGTTTCTTTTTCTTTCCCTTTTTTGGGTATATTTTTTTTCATTTTTGAGAATAATATCTAGGCACAGAATAATAAAAATGTCTGCAACGGTACAGGTATTTGTCTTTTTTAAGTTAGTAACAGCTTTTGCAAATGTTGATGAATTCAATACATCAAGTAACAATATAACAAATAACTATTAACACACCCCCTCCAATAAAATTGGGACACTGGCCTGAATCAACATGTTCTTCTTAGGCTCTTAAGTGGAAAGATCTGAAAATTGGAACACAAGGCAAAGCTGATTGACATACTAGCTCAGCCTTCACAAAACTGGTGACCTCCAAAAGTTTGGAGGGCAGTTCCCATCATGCCCAGCCAGCATTGCTATAGATCAGGCATCCCCAAACTTCGGCCCTCCAGATGTTTTGGCCTACAACTCCCATGATCCCTAGGTAACAGGACCAGTGGTTGGGGAAGATGGGAGTTGTAGTCCAAAACATCTGGAGGGCCGAAGTTTGGGGATGCCTGCTATAGATGGTGAGTTGTAGTTCTACGATGACTTAGGAACCCAGGTTCGCCAAAGGTGTATTGGCACCCAGTGGTGTATTTGTAGGTTACATTACTGAAGTAATTCTAAGCTCTTTTGCATTCTCCTTTGTTTCAGCAATTAGAATTAATCACGCCATTTCAGCTGTACTTCAACCCTGAACTAATATTTAAACACTTTCAAGTAAGTAGATTTTGCTTTGGGGTTTTTTGTTTTGTTTTGCATGTCAGTGACTTTTAAAGGCAGTTGTTAAAGCTGTGTTTCCACAACTGAAAAATCACTGCTATTTTCACACTAGTGGAAAGAAGCAGTTGAGCAAACTACCTCTCCAACTGCGAGATGTTTTGGGGTTGCTGCAGGTGGAATTTGAGGGTTTGGGTGGGACAGACACAAGTGCTTCTGTGATGGTTCCAGGCAATGGTTCCATGCATGTTAATACCATTGAGCGGTAATAGAATGATTGTCCTCTTTTAAGTGGAAGACTAAATGCAGCCTGATTACATCATGCTATGATGGGAATGGGAGCCTGTGTTATGTAGCCTGATTACATCATACTGTGGTAGAACGGGAGCCACAGCTGGATCTGCTGTGATTTTGTTTTCATCTTGTCTTTAAGACACCAATAGAGAAAAGAGTGGTTGAAAGGCTGAAGATTCAAATCTGGTAGAGTAGTTCAGGAGATTGCCATTTTAATGGTTGAGGTTTGGGCCCACCTGTTTCAATCTTTCATCTGTGGTCAATCTCTCTTCTTCCTCTTCTGCATTCTAAAACCTGGACCCATTATGAGAAAACATCAGAACCAGCCCTAACTCTGTGTTGCCCAGAACTGCCGTTTTTTAGTGGAAATGTGACTTCTTTGCTAATGTTATTTAACATTTTAAAAATTATTCAGATCTCCACTTTCACTTTTTTATACAATGTAAGCATTCTGGGTCTTGTCAAATTTGAGTTCTAGTCAAAGAGTTGACCCATGGAAATGAACGGAGCTTTCACTTAGTGATGACAAAAAGGTGCTCTATGCAAACTCAGATGTTAATTATTTCATTTCTGTCTGATTAAAGAAAGGGAAGAAAATACATTTTCTGTGGGATATGGACTTAACTTGTGCATTTAATTCATAAGCCAGGGGTCTGATCTGCCCTCCCAAGACCCCACTGATTTCTGGTGGCAGTGGCAAAAAATTTAAAAAGTAGACAGGGCGCTGGACTGGACCTAGTGCTTTTACTTCCATCAGATTGGTTGCTTGGTAAGGAAAGAGTGAATGAGGCCTGAAAGGTTAGATGATTTAAAGCAAATTGATATTCCTTCTAATTAAAGCAATGAAGCATTTCCTGAGAGCATGCAGGTAACAAACATCTGCTCCCCCATCTGTTTTGCAGGTATGGAGGCTCGTAACGAACTACCTTTTCTTCGGACCAGTTGGATTTAATTTTTTATTTAATATGATATTTTTGTATCCTTTGTTTGAACGGCCTAAAATTCCTCAGAGCACAAAAATAATTATTGAAGGTTTGTAAGAACCTCTCTGAAAAGGCTTTTCCAACACAAAGCTGGCAGGAGCTGCTTCTCTCAAGTTCAGCCTTTTGCAGTGACCAGTTCATTCAAGGGTAGGTCACTGGTCTGTCTCTGGCCCTCCTTGTGGATATTCAAGGGCTGCTTGGCCTTTGAACACCCAGTGCAGGCAGGAACATTGCACTAGGTGAAAATATTGCTTCACACTCTACCTCAAGACATTCCATGGGATGCTCATCCTTGATGTTTTCGTTACTAATATTTCTTATTATTATTATTATTATTATTATTATTATTATTTATTTATATCCTGCCCATCTAGCTGGGTTTCCCCAGCCACCCTGGGCGACTTCCAACAGAACATTAAAATACAATAATCTATTAAACATTAGCAGCTTCCCTAAACAGGGCTGCCTTCATATGTCTCCTAAAAGTCTGGTACTGTAGTTGTTTTTCTCTTTGACATCTGGTGGGAGGGTGTTCCATAGGGCAGGTGCCACTACCGAGAAGGCCCTGTAACTTGGTTTCTCGCAGCGAGGGAACTACCAGAAGGCCCTCGCCACTGGACCTCAGTGTCCGGGCAGAACGATGGGGGTGGAGACGCTCCTTCAGGTATACTGGACCGAGGTCGTTTAGGGCTTTAGTGGTTTGTTCTGGAAGCTGCATGAGGTATATGAAACGAGAGGGAAAGCAGTGTTTTGAATAAATATATTTGTAGTCCTTCAAAGCGGATGAACCTTGGTACAGTAGCCCTATTGCTAAATATAAATACACCACTACACTACAGAACCCTGAAGTGAAAATATGTTGGCTATTATCTGATTGTGATCTGTTTGTCATACAAAACAGTCCTATTTGCTAAAGCCGCTAAAAGTATTAATGCTAGCTATATAAAAGACAATGTTGTAGACTGCACAGGTGATTCACTAATTTGGCTTATTGTAAATGGATATTTATCTCTGGATTTCTTTCATCAGGTTTTAATTGACTGGCTGGATCTGTAATTGAATTTGTAATGGCTTTTAGTCAGACACAGTAAATGATTGACTGACTAAACATAAATGCAAATTCTTTAGAAAGTCCTGTGCTTAGATGAAGGCCAAAGCTACAAAAACAAACTGCATAAGGGTCAGGATTCCTCTGTTGCAAGACTCACATTGAGATCAGCTGGTTTTCTTACTGAGTTTTGTTACACCTTTAAGCGGGTTTGGGTATTGTGTTCTTTCTGCAGAAAAGCAACTTGAGAATTTATCGGTAGAAGGAAACCTTGTTGGCTGAAATGCAGCCACTTTGGACAGGAAACTTCCCCTCCCCTCCTTCATTTTAATGCTGGTGGCTACTGAGTTCTGGGAAAAGTGGAGATGGTCCTTGCCATAGTAAGTTGGCAGGGTTGCCCTGGCAACCATATCGCTTGGCTAGATGGGGAATGAGGCAGGCTGAGAAACTGATCCTTGCTGAGATTCCCCAGAGTTATTTTCATTTTAGCAGATGCCCCTGATGTATGAGTTATGGAGCCTTGTTTGTCCATTTGCTTTGCTTCTGTTAAGAATGTTGGCACATTTTGTGGCCGCTTGGTATGAAATCAGACTGGAGATGCCCCTCCTTGCTGGCTTCAAATCCTTTCCCTCACCCACCTACCCAAATCCCTTCCGATACCCAGAGACTGGTTTCGGGAGCTCTTTGAAACTAAAATGTGGAACGTATTTTTCATTTCCCTGCAAAGATAAAAATGGTAAATGCATGCCTGTTATCAAGCATTTTTCCTGATCTTAATAACTTCAGATACCGCTACTGCCGAATGCTTGAGGAAGGATCATTCCGGGGCCGGACAGCAGACTTTGTATTTATGTTCCTTTTTGGTGGACTATTAATGACTGTATCCTTTTTGGTGTTGAGATAAAGATACTGTGAGACTGAAAAGAGCTGAATAAATCATTATAGCAAAGTGGTTCTCCAGTTTTGCAGCAATCCTTTTAGGGTAGGTTAAGAGGAGTATGGATGACAGGCCGAGGTGGACTTTGTGGCTCGCATGGTGACCAGGACCTGGAGCTCCCTGGTCCCAGTGAAGCATTCCCCAACATGGTGCCCTCCAGATGTTTAGGATTCCAACATCCATCAACCCCAAGCGGCAGGGTCTGTGCTCCTGGGTGGTGGACGTAGTGTGGCGTAAATTAGATTGTTAGACTATGACTTGGGAGACCAGGATTCAAATCCCCACTGAGCCATGAAGTTCACTGGGTGACCTTGGGCCAGTCACCATTTCTCAGCCTAACCTACCTCACAGGGTTGTTGTGAGGGTGAAATGGGGAGGAGGAGAACCACATACACCACCTTCAAGCTCTTTGGAAGAAAAAGGTGGTGCACTAGGAGCACTAGATTTCAGAAGGCTGCTCTATGCAAACACACAAATCAGAATGGAAGCAGTAGCTCCGAACCATGTTTTCCCTGTTGTGTGTTTGGAAGCTCAAACCGTAGTGGGGATTCTAAACAATGGCTAGCACAAACCATAGCTTGGCATGATATCTTAACTTCTTGTTTCGGCTTTTGTGATAGGGCAGAAAAGGAAGTTGATAAATCTTGTTCATTCATCGGCTTATTTTGGGGGGGGGGGTCAAGATTTGGATTTTTTAAAAAGAATGAACTGAACAAGAAGCACATCCTGCAGTATTGCACCATTGGCCTTCCTGCTGTTTGTTTTTCAATGGTTATGTTTTCTTGACATGGGTGCAGCCGCTCTTTCTTTAACCACTCCTCCACCAGCTTTTTGGCTTGTTTGTCAACTTGGTCTTCCTAGGACAGGCATTTACAATCATGTTGGTTTATGTCTGGAGTCGCAGGAACCCTTTCGTCCGCATGAACTTCTTTGGGCTTCTCATCTTCCAGGCTCCCTTTCTTCCCTGGGTCCTCATGGGATTTTCACTCTTACTGGGAAACTCTATTATTGTTGACCTTCTAGGTAAGGCGATGGTGGTCATTCAATCAGTATTATTATTATTATTATTATTATTATTATTATTATTATTATTATTATTTAATTAACCATCCCTTCACTCTGAGGTCACGGAGCTTTGGTGAAAGTCTGGCCTTTTTTAAAAATAAAATAAAATGTGTTTATTGAGTTTCCAGAAACAGCAGCATACAAACAAGCCAAGATTGAGGACTGTGTGGAGCACATTTAGAAGGTTCTGAATATTTCCCCTTGACTTTAGGTATTGCTGTTGGTCATATATATTTCTTCTTGGAAGATGTCTTTCCAAATCAGCCTGGGGGAGGAAGGCTTTTGAAAACACCATCAATTCTGTAAGTGTCTTCCTGTATAATGGTGGGTTATTATTATTATTATTATTATTGGGTGGGGGTGGAGAGAAACTGTCCCAAAACCAGTCCAGAAAGGGAATTCTAAAACTAGGATGTTGCCTTTGTTTCTGGGACCATGAAGGCTAAACACCTGTCTCTTGAAAAAGCTGAAATTCTACCAAAGTCTACCTGACTGCACACAAGAGCTAGATGGAACCTCCTACACTGAAGGCAGTATATCTCACTGATAGAGATGATGCTGTGCATGGAGAAATTCTCAAGCACCATCCCTTAGCTCAAAGGATCCGTTAGCAGGTGCTGAGAAAGATCTCTCTGAAACCCTGGAGAGGTGTTGCCAGTCAGAGTAGACAATAATCAGCTAGATGGACCAGCGGTTTGGCTCTGGATAAGGCAGCCACATATGTAATTGCAAAGCTCTGGGTGCCGAGGGCTGCTCCCAGGTCAAACTTCATGCTTTTGAGTGTGAAATAACATTGAATCTGAAAACGGATGAGAAAAGCCAAGTTGCCACAACCATACCACACTCCCGCAGAAGGAGTGATCTAGTTCGTATCCACAGGAGAAAATAAGATGCACCAATCTATGTTCTTTTCAAACAGGGGTTTTTAATTCATGTTCAAGGTGTATGCTACCTTGAGAAAATTGCACTGGGTGTCGTGCATAATACACAAGACATACAGCAATAAAGTAGCAGCAGCACATCAACGTTAATTCCATAATAATATTCCAGTGAGTAACAATTCAGACTAGCAGAGTGCCAAAGCAAGTATTCCTGATAATCTGGCCTGGAAAGGGATGGCTCTTCTTTAGGACAAAATTTGACCCACCACAGGTTTGCCAACCCCAGAGTGAAGGGTGCACATGGGCAGTGGGCCACAGTGGGGTTTGGGGGGGGGGCTGGCTCCTTTCTTATAATAGCCCTCATGGCAAAAGTAGTTGCCAACCAGGTTACAGCTTTCTGTACTTGATGACGTGTGAACTTTTAAAAAATTATTATTATTATTATTATTATTATTATTATTATTATTATTATTATTGCTTTAACAGAAAAGCCATATTTGATACACCTGAAGAGGATCCCAATTACAACCCTCTCCCCGAAGAACGGCCTGGAGGCTTTGCCTGGGGTGAAGGCCAGCGCTTGGGAGGCTGAACAGAAGACAGGCTGGCAGATGTCCTAGACACAGGGACCTTTCCAGAGACACTGACCTGGAGAACTTTTCCGGAGATTTATCTGCTGTCTTGTGGATAAAGGAAGTTTTAATAGCTTTACTAGTCTGAACAATATGATGCACTTTTTTTCTTTTTTTAAGGAAGGGGTTCGTGGGAAGATGCTCTAATCAAAAGACCTATTCCAGGAAATTGACAGCAACAGCAAACCCTCACCAGGGCTTTAGTTGCATTCCTGGGTTCAGGTGTGGATGATCTTCTCCAAGCCAAGGCAAACTGGAAGTGGAACTTTCGCAACTCATTTAATGAGATCATCAGTTCTTGTGTAAAAAACAAAATATATTTCTAAGGCATTCTCCATCCCCATTTATTTGATACAGAGACTGGAGAACTTCAAAAAATGATTAAAACTTTTTGATTTTAGTTTTTCATTCGTGTTTGATTACGTTTAAAACAACTGATGTCACTTTGATTTTTGACTGTGGCACAAAATGCTCCCGAAACAAACCAGCAAAGAGGAGTTGGTTTCTGTCTTCAAAGACTTGGGTGGATCCTTTAGGTAAAGTAACACTCGGAAGCTTTAATGCTTTACGGAACTTGGCCTGCTGTCATGCCTGTGATGTGAGACTTATTCTGGGCAGGGATTGGCGTATCTGAATAATTAACATTGTGTGTACGTATTGCGTAAAATGTGGAATTTGGACCCAGCAGTTGAACACATTTTGGCTTCAGTTTATCTTAAAAGAGAATGTTTCTACTTTGTTGTGCTGGTAGTGGGAGGGCAACTTGTATACTGTTGTTATACACTGATGCTCTGAAGGAATAGATTTTTTTCTGCAGGTGAGTGCTGTTCTCGGGGACACAGTTATTTACATCTGAATTTAAACAGGATCAGGATCACAAGCTAGTGCAGGTGCGGAAGTTATCTTTGACTTAAGAGCACAATTCTAACCATGTCTGGTCAGAAGAAAATCCTATTGAATTCAGTGGGGCTTAGTTCCAGGTCAGACTTCCTCAACCTTGGCCCTCCAGATGTTTTGAGACTACAATTCCCATCATCCCTGACCACTGGTCCTGCTAGCTAGGGATCATGGGAGTTGTAGGCCAAAAACATCTGGAAGGTCGAGGTTGAGGAAGCCTGTTCCAGGTAAAAGGAGTTGGAACTGCAGCTTGAGACTATGATAATGACCACACTTACTGTTAGGTCCAGTCGTGGACAACTCTGGGGTTGCGGCTCTCATCTTGCTTTATTGGCCGAGGGAGCTAGCATACAGCTTCTGGGTCATGTGGCCAGCATGACTAAGCCGCTTCTGGTGAACCAGAGCAGCACACGGAAACGCCGTTTACCTTCCCGCTGTAGCAGTACCTATTTATCTACTTGCACTTTGACATGCTTTCGAACTGCTAGGTTGGCAGGAGCAGGGACCAAGCAACGGGAGCTCACCCTTTTGCAGGAATTCAAACCGCAGACTTTCTGATCTGCAAGCCCTAGGCTCTGTGGTTTAGACCATAGCGCCACCCGCGTCCCTTATGACCACACTTACTACCGGTAGAGAAGTAAAACTAAATCCTCATGGATGAGGAGGATTACAGTGGTTACTAGCCATGATGACTATGCTCTGACTCCTGTATGCAGTAGTGGTTCTGTATATCAGTTAATGGAAGCCATAAGAAGGGAGTGCTCTTGTGCTTGGGTCTTGCTTGCAACTTTCTCGCAGACACCTGGTTGGCTGCTAGACTAGAAGAGCCTTGGGCCTGATCCAACAGGGTTCTCATGTTCTTATACCCCAATGAGTGCATACCATTCCACTATTAAGTCCTAAAACCAATGGAACAAATTAAATGATATATAACTTGAGACATGCTGCTTTCTGTGGGATGTTGGCAGGACTCACTTTAGCTGGATCGGGTACCCAGCCATGCAGCAAAAGCATGGAGGGGTGGTGGTGAGGTCACTGGCGTGATCCAGCACTCTTATATAGCTCCTTCCTTACGCTTCAATCACTTTGGCCCTATCCACGCTGCATTTAAACCAAAATGCTTGTTTACAAAGCTATGTGTACTACCAACCTTACTGTATGTTTGTGAAACACGGAGCACTTATAAACGCCATCTCCAACTCCTTGAAAAATTCCATCAACTGTGCCTCCTAAAATTTTTACACAACACTTGGCGAACTAACACCAGTGTACTGGAAGAAGCAAAGATCACCAGTGTCAAAGGAATGATTCTTCAACATCAATTTTGTTGGACTGGTCATATGCGGATGTCTGATTATCGTCTTCCAAAGCAACTACTCTCTTCCAAACTTAAAAATAGAAAGTGTAATGCAAGTGGTCAACAAAAGAGGTTCAAAGACTTTCTCAAGGCCAATCTAAAAAAAGTAGTATAAACACCGACAACTAGGAAACACTGGCCTGCGAGCGCTCCAAGTGGAGAACAGTCTTTACCAAAGGTGTCATGGACTCTGAAAACTCTCGAAATCAGGACAAAAAGGAGAAACGTGCTAAGAGGAAGGCACGCTTGGCAAACCCTCACCGTCATCGACTCCCGCCCGGAAACCTACCGGTATGTCCCCACTGTGGAAGGACGTGTGGATCCAGAATTGGCCTCCACAGTCACTTATGGACGGTTCATGAAAGATAATCTTTCTCGGCTACAAGTGATCGCCAAAGATTTAAACAACGTGAGTTCCCCCAAAGAATCCCGGGAGCTCTAGTTTACCACTAGCAGAAACAATTCCCAGAATCCTTAGATTCGAAGAGGGGAGCGACATGTGCTTTAAAGGTTCTTCCATTGCTATGCAACTGCGGCTACTTCCTTCCGCTTCCATCACTTGCGCTCATAACTGCCTGCAGGTGGCGCTGCCTCCGCGGAGTCTCAGGTGCGCATCCTCGCCTTTGCGAACTTCCTCCCATCTAACCACACTACAACTCCCGGCAGGCACTGGGTTGCTGCTGAGGCTGGCGCCAGGACGCGGGGCCCGGCGCCCACGTCATTAGACGTCGCGCCGGCGCGAGGCGTGCTGGGAAGCGTAGTCCTTCAAGCCCTGAGGCGCGGGCAGAGAGGCGGGGCCCGGCGAAGCATGTTCCCTGTCGCCGGCGAGGAGGGCGGCAGCGGCAGCGGCAGCAGCCCTGTTCTTGCCGGGAGGTGAGGATGCCTCAGGGAGGCGGCCCGCTGCCCCCGCCCAAGAGACCGAAGCTGGCCTTCGCCACGGCGCCCCTCGGTTCGGCCCCGCGCAGAGCGATGTTGCTGGCGGCGCCCGGACCCAAGCGCCACACGGCGCCCGCCTCCACCGCCGGCTCCTCCTCGGGGCTCGACAGCCAGAGACGCAGCCTGCCCATCTTCCAGGCGCGGGGGACTCTGCTCGGGCAGCTCCGGAGCTTAGACTGCGCCGTCCTCATCGGTGAGGGAAGGGTTAAAAAAGAAACAAACCGCCGTTATTCTCCCAGCCCCTCCACGAGGGGGTCGGGAAAGGGGCTGAGGTAGCCCCACCCTCTTATGACTGGGGAATTATATGTGATAAGCCCCTCCTTTTCCAGTGTGCAATGGGAGGGGCTTGTGGAACTCCGCCTCCTCCATGCTTGAGAGGCGGGGCTTAAGCAAGCACCATGATTAGGGCAGGGAGGGGCATAGCTGCCAAGTTTTCCCTTTTCTCGCGAGGAAGCCTATTCAGCATAAGGGAAAATCCCTTTAAAAAAGGGATAACTTGGCAGCTATGGGGAGGGGGGACTTGTGTGCCTCTCCCCCTCCAGGTTGTTAGGGAAGGGTTGTAGCTCAGTGGTTAGAGCACCTGTCTTACGTGCAGAAGGTACTAGGTTTGAACCCCCAAGTTCAGAAACATCCGGAGGACAATATTTTGCGGAACTGGGAAAGCATCCCTCTGTTCTGCAGTGGGGCTGAGGCTTATGCGATTCTGCCTCTCCTTTTTGCCTTCCGTGGGCCAATGTAGGGCCAACATAAAGTGACTTAGCGGTGTCCTCATTCCGCCGGTGAGATGAATGGAAGAAAGCACACACCTGACAGGCAGGAGACTTCCCATTGAACTTGTTTGGCTCACTCTTGAGTAGATAGCTCCACTTGCGTTGACTGTGTGAATTTGAGAAGCCACTTGCTTTTGTTTTCCATCTGGCAGATTGCTGTAGACGTGTAATTGGGAACTGACCTTGATGTATCTAACATGTGTCTCTGCTGGAGGACCACAGGCAATAACTTCCAGTGCCATTTGTTTAATGCTCTGCAGGGGAAACAGGCTCAGGCAAGACAACTCAGATCCCGCAGTACCTCTATGAAGGAGGGATTGGGCGCCAAGGGATCGTTGCTGTGACCCAACCTCGCCGTGTGGCCGCTATATCCTTAGCCACCAGAGTCTCGGATGAGAAGAAAACAGAGCTGGGGAAACTGGTATGATCCTGGTATTTTCCTGCGTGGAGCTGAAGGAACCATAGAGTTGGAAGGGACTGTGAGAGTTATTTAGACTAACGCCCTGCATGCAAGAATCTTTTGCACAATGTGGGGCTTGAACCCACAGCCCTCCAAGTAAGAGTCTCATGCTCTACCGACTGAGCTATCCAGCCTCAGAAGTTGAAAAAGTGACACCCTTCCCCACTTCCTCTCTCAGCTCTATGTACTTTTCAACTTATTTATCAATTGAATTTATATATATCAATTGAATTTATATATTGCCTTTCTCCCAGTGCAGGACCCAAGGTGGCTGACAACATAAATTAAACAATGCAACTAAAAACATGCAATAAATATAAATATTAAAAACCACTTAGTAACTTAAAATCATTGAGAAGCACAAAAGACGTTTAATGCCCACTATTGAAAACATCCTACCACAGTAGCCAGTTTAGCAGCCAAAGGCCTGTGGGAGCAAAAAAATTATATCGACTTGTATGTTTATGTATTGTTACATTGGCATTCCACTTTCCCACGAAGTATAGCCAGTGAAAAATATGTACTACTTCCTTATTTACGCCCCCCACCCCATGACTCCTACCTTCAGGTTGGTTACACGGTACGCTTTGAGGACCTCACTTCTGAGGAGACGAAAATCAAGTTCCTGACCGATGGGATGCTGCTGCGAGAAGCCATTGGGGACCCCCTCATGACCAAGTACAGCGTCGTCATTTTGGACGAAGCACATGAGAGGACAATCCACACCGATGTGCTATTTGGAGTGGTGAAAGCAGCACAGAAGAGGCGGAAGGAACTGGGGAAATCGCCACTGAAAGTAGGTGGTTAAAAGTGATGGGCAGGAGGTTGCCAGTTTATATTTGTGTGTGTGTGTGTACACACACCGCTGTTCATAAGAAATATCAGAGCTGTTTACAACAATTGCACATAAAACCATACAATAAAAATTGTATGAAAAGTTAAAATCAGACATCAATTAACTATTTTGGAAATGTGTATTTTCAGTTGCCTGCATAAGCCTGACAGAATAGAAAAGCTTTCAGCAGGCGTTAAGACACTAAAGGCTGTGTTTCTTGTTGTTGTCAAAGTTGCCTCACCAACTCGGGGAACAACCAGTGATACTCTTGCAAATGGTTTCAGGCGGTCCCTGAGGTACCCTGGACTTAAATTGCTGGAGGGCCTTATATTGATCTTATACTGTACTACTCATCAAGCACAATTCTCAGTAACAAGGGTGGGTTTGTTGTTTGTTGTTTTCTTACAGATAATCATAATGTCAGCTACTATGGATGTCGACCTGTTTTCCCAGTATTTCAATGGCGCTCCTGTCCTTTACCTCGAAGGCAGGCAACACCCCATCCAGATCTTCTACGCTAAGCAATCTCAAAGCGATTACCTCCAAGCAGCTCTAGTGACAGTTTTCCAAATCCACCAGGTACCACATTAGTTTCAATATTTTTGTATATCCGTAGTACAGAATTAACCACATTTTTAATCCTGACCTTTCTCAGGAACCGTCGCACAAACTTTGGTTCTAATATCTTAAGAGGTATTCAAATGAGTGCAGTTTTGAAAGGTTTGGTATGCCATCTTTATTCAAAATGACATTCAAATGTATGCAAAATTTGGCTTTGATATATCATCATCATCATAATTTATTACAGTCAGAGACCAGCTCGAAAGGCTTTGATATATTAAGAGGTGTCGAGACGCATAGCGATCGGACACGTTTACAAATCAGAGAGCAGATAAAGTATTAATATAGATCTTCATTTTTCTGTATGTTTGTCCAATTTAAATAGAATGCTGCCTGCTAGTCCAATTAGCCTCTGCTGACTGCTAAGTGGATTTCCAAGGGCTCAGACAGAGCAAACCTAACCCGTTCTGCCACCTGCAACCTGATCATTTTAAAGGGCAATGTCAGGGATTCAACCTGGGACCTTTTGCCTACACTGCAGGGGGTTGGACTAGATGACCGTTGGTGTCCCTTCCAACTCAACAATTCTATGAAAGCATGTGCCCTACCATTAAGCTATGACCACTTTCCAATCATATGTGCCTGATTTCTTTAAAGGAAGCTCCTCCGCCTCAGGATATCCTGGTGTTTCTGACGGGTCAGGAAGAGATCGAAGCAATGACCAAAACCTGTCGGGACATTGCAAAGCAACTTCCTGACGGTTGCCCTCAGATGGTGGTGATGCCTCTCTATGCTTCTCTGCCTTATTCACAACAGCTCCGGGTCTTCCAGACTGCACCCAAAGTAAGTAATTGATGGCAGAAGTGGTTTGATTACTCGGACGCTTTCTTTTAAAAAAACTGCTAAACTGCTCAAGTTGGACTGTTTCCCTGTAGCATCCCAAATAGACAAAAGGCCTGGTTCATAAAAACCCAAGAAGATCCCCCCCAAAGGGGGGGGGGGTCCCATCTAGTCCAGCATCCTGTTCTCACAGTGGCCAGCCAGATGTCTCTGCGAAGCCCGCAAGCAGAACCTGAGTGCAACTTGTGATTTCCTGCAACTGGTATTCACTGGCTCTGACAGTGGAGGCCAAACATCGTCATCACGGCCAGTGGCCACTGATAAGCGAATAAGGAATAATTTATTGGCCAAGTACCAAACATACGGTACTTGGAATTTTGCTTCGACTACATTGCAATGTATACGTACCTTATACAAACCAGGGTGGATAAAAATCAATGATTTTTTTAAAAAATATAAAAAATCGGATTTTTTTGATTTAAATCAGATTTTTTTGATTTAAATTGATTTTTTTGATTTAAATCGGATTTTTTAAAATTAAATGCTTTTTGAGGAAAATATATTACCATCCAAAGGTTATTCTATCATGATATAAAGATTAGTTTTTTAATTATGTAAAATAAGGTTGTATATGTTTAATTTTTGGGGTAAATAAATTCTATTAATCCATTCACAATGTCATGCTCTTTCAGAGGTTTTTGTAAGATTATTGGGCAGTTTCTCTGCCTACAAGATAGTATCACAGATGCTTGGTTTACTTTTGCATGCCTCTTCTTCACAGCAAAAATGTTATAACATGAACAGAGTTGAGAAAAAGACCTTAATCCTATTGTTCTACAAACCTATGAATACAGAAACAACCCCTTCAGTGCTAAGTTTCAAGAAGTTCAGTGAATAGAATACAGTAGAAACAATATTTTTCTGATTGTTTGGAGTGGACAGTATTTAAGTTTTTCATGTGTAGGCTGGGCTGACAGTCTAAGTTTATATATATATATATATATAGTTTATGTTTAGCCAAATTAGTTAGCAAACATGGATGTTTGTTAAGTACAACAGTAAAGTTGTCCAAATATGAATGATTAACCTATTAAACTGGGGATAAAAAACTAATATGAAAAGTTGTTATTCTAAAAATCTTCATCTACTTGCATATTAAAGTTATACCAGCAAGAATTAGTCTTTATGTAGAAAACTATGATTTAAATCAAGCCTTACTGACTAGTGATTTAAATCGTTATTTAAATCATGATTTAAATCAGTTTAATTTAAATCAAATCCACCCTGATACAAACACTACTCCACTCACAATACAATAGCAAAGGAACCCCACCCATAACCAGCCTCCCCTTCCGCTACACATCTACGAAATTAACAATCTGATGGCACAAGGGGGAAAACTGTTCCTGTGCCTAGCCATTTTTGTGTATAGAGTCCTGTAGCGACGTCCAGATGGAAGTAAATCAAACAGATGATGACCAGGATGCAAAGGATCTGCGACAATTCCCTCTGCTCTCTTCCTAGCTCGGACAGCATAAAGTGTCTCTATTGAAGGCAAACTAACACCATTTACCCTTTCTGCAATTCTTACTGCTCATTGGAGCCTTTTCTTGTCCATCTTGGAGGCTGTGTCATACCAGGCAATAATAGAATTACAGAGAAGAGTTTCAATGGTACCTCTTCCATGAGTTAAGCATGAGTTGCTTATCTTCCATCTGTTAAATCTAATCTTCCTTTACAGCTACCCAGGTTGGTGGTGATCACTAGGTCTCCCCAGGGAGGTTTGTCTGGCGTCTTCATTATACATTTTCAGACCCTACCCAGGATCCAAACCCTGTTCTGTTGATTCCTCCCTGGGTAGGCCCGTTGTCTCTCTTGGCCCCAATGCCATTCTGGGTCCCTCCCCAGGTTGTCCGTGAGCAACTCCTCCCATCCCTCATCCTGCTCTAACCAGCCCCTCCAAGACATCTCCTTGGGGCTCATGGCACCTTTCCCAGAAGGCTATTCCTGAGCTGATGGATTCCACAGCTGAAAAGACCCCCTCCAGGATATCCACTTGTCGTACATCCAGTAACAAACAGGGCAACTTGAAGGAGGCCTCTGATGGAATGACTCCTCCTTTGTTGTTTTTGATGTGTTATTTCTTGCCTGTCTTTAACGCATTCATCTTTTCATTTTGAGGAGATGGCTTGAACCTTTTAAAAATAAACTTTTACAGCAAAGTACAAACTTAGATTGAACACTGATAAGGCTTTTTTTCTTCTTCTCTCCCAGGGTTATCGCAAAGTAGTTCTTTCTACCAACATTGCTGAGACCTCCATCACCATTGCAGGCATTAAATATGTTGTGGACACAGGCATGGTTAAAGCGAAGAAGTATAGTCCCGGTATGTGTGTATTGGACAGAGTCATGCCAGGAGATAGAGTTGAGAGACTAGCTGAGGTTGGTAGAGGGTCCTGGGAACACAGGAAGCTGGCTAGTTTTGAGTCAGACCATTGGTCAGTCTAACTAAGAAGCGTCTAAACCAGGTGTGGGGAGCCTTTGGCCCTCCAGCAGTTGCTGATCTACAACTCCCATCATCCCTGGCCAGTCACCAATATCAGCTGACAACACAACATCAGCTGACATCACCCTGTTGACAGGTGAGTGTGGTTTTGAAAAAATGGCCTCGCAGGCCATATTTGACCCTCCTGTCGGGCTAAGATCAGGCTATAGCTGGAGGTTCCCCTCTCCTATTCTAACCCAATGGAAACTGGGCTACTTTTCTTCTGGCACAGCACCCCCTGTCTGCAGTATGAAATTGTATAAACACTCACAGTTCCACTGTTTTATTCTCACCTCATTCTGCTGCATATGTGCACCAGGCCAGATGTCAAACAAACTAAGCAACAAAACTGGAAATCTGTTGATTGCTCCTAAGTAGACATAAGTCAAGTTAAATCCTTGAGAGCCGTGTGTGTTCAGTAATGGCTGTTGGTCTCTCCTGTGTGTTCCTGTTCTGTAGAGTTCTAGAGTTGGAAGGGAAGTTCAGCTCCAAAGTCCAACTTCCTATCAATGCAACAAAACCTCCAGCATCCCAGATTGGTGGTGAGGCAGCCTCTGCTTAGACACTCCTGAAGTCCACCGCCTTCGGAGGCATACTTTGCCATAGTCAAAGGCTCTGGCTGATGCTTATTTATTTATTATATTTCAGAAGATATGCACACCACTTCACTTAAAAAAGAAAAACCTCAAAGTGGTTTACGTAGAGAATAAAACAATAAAACATATCGGTAAAAACAGTTAAAAGCAACTCCTTAAAACATTAAAAAAACTAAAATCAGCTATAAACTAAAAACAGATTAAAATACACAATAACATTAGACTTGTCCGGACAAAAATATTTTTAGTGGGCTCAACAAAGAGAACAGTGAAACTGATGTCAATAGGCTGAGAGTTCCAAAGTGTAGGTGCTGCCACGCTAAAAGATTGATTTCTTACAAATGCACAACAGATATTTTGCGGTGCTTGTAATAGTGCCAGTTCTGTTTAGTCAAAACCACCTTGTGATTTTAACCTATTGGTTTGGTTCCTTTCCTCTGGAACCACAGAAAGCCTAATTCGCTCCATGAGAAATATATGGTTTAATGGTGGGTGTTTTCTGCTCCTCCCAGAAAGTGGTTTGGAAGTGCTGGCGGTCCAGCGGGTGTCAAAGGCCCAGGCTTGGCAGCGGGCAGGCCGGGCCGGGCGAGAAGACAGCGGGCTTTGCTACCGCCTCTACACCGAAGATGAGTTTGAGAAGTTTGACAAAATGACGATACCAGAGATCCAAAGGTGAGGCTGCCCTTCCCGTGGAGAAGTGCTCACTGCTCTGTGGAGGAAATTTTACATTGAGTGAAGAAGTGCTCCCTCTTCTGGTCCATCCTGAATCTCCTTCAAAACAGTTGCATTGGATCATCCCAAGTTAATAAGAGAGGAAGCTGGGTGGGTAACTTTGAGCCCACAGGCCAATCTTGGACTCCAAGGGGCTCCCACTCGGCCCATGAGATTGTTTCCCCATCTGCCAATCAGCCACCATCACTGGTGCTCCAGGGGCAAGATTCAGTCCTGTTGGGTATCACAGAATCCCAGCAAAGATTTGGGAGTGTGTGATACATACATATATATATATATATATATATATATATATATATATATATATATATATACATAGGAAGCCACAAAAAATAATTTGCACCACAGCGAGGGACTTAAGGAAGCTGTCAGTAAAAGGAAATATGTAACTCATTTAAAAATATTTATAGAAATATTTATTTGCCGCTGCATAATAAAAGTGTATCACCACGGTTCACTAAGGCATAAAAACATAAAATCAGACTTTATAATGATATTTAAAAGCAAGGTGCTTGAGGCTTAGAAGGAGCCACTAAGTCCAATTTGGGTAGAGTCAGTTCACTTGCTTCAGCAAAAGTTCAGGCTGTTTGTGAAATGGTTCTCCTTCCACAGGTGTAACCTAGCTGGTGTGATGCTCCACCTCCTAGCTCTGAGAATCCCGAACGTCCTTACCTTTGACTTCATGTCAAAACCATCTCCAGGTAACTCAAGCTGTTCGATGTTATTCTAGCTATACAATTAGCAAACCAGTTACACAAAGTCTAGAGCTAACCTGAGGAACGCGCCTGCTTCTAGTGGCTAATCTATGTAGTGATTATCTATATACTGCTGTTGTACTGCTGTGCACGTTGAGCTGAGTTCCCTCCCCACAAATGGTTTAGGAGAAGGGCGGTTTTAGCAGTCATTCCTGCTGCGAACGGTGACTGTTCATAGGAGGCAGCGATGTTTCTGAATACCAGTTTATGGAATGCACAGGTGGGGACAGGCCTCTTGTGCCTGGGTCCTGCTTGTGAGTTTCCCACAGACATCTGGTTGGCCTCTGCGAGAACAAGATACTAGACTGGATGGGCCATTGGCCTGATCCAGCAGGCTCCTCTTTCGTTCTTATGCAACTTCTGACACCTTGTGACCAGCTGTGTGAGCCTCACCCCCGTCTCCTTCATCTCTTGACAGAAGCGCTCCAGGCAGCCGTTGAGCAACTGGCCCTCCTTGGCGCAGTGGAAAGGAAAGACGACCAGCTGATCCTCACCCCACTGGGAAGGAAGATGGCTGCATTTCCTCTGGAGCCCAAGTTCTCCAAAGTAAGGAGGTCACCTGTGTTTTGTTTCCCTCGGGACAAATTAGATCCTTCTGCTTGCTTCTGTTTTCTTGCTCTTCAACTTCACTAGCAAAACAGAAGAAAAGCACAGCCACGTCTTCCTCCGTTTTGCTTTTCTGCCTTCTTTACAGTTGAGAAAGTGTTAACTGACTTTGGTTCCGCTCCCCTAGCGAGTCCAGTACTATGTGGAAAGGAAGGAGTTGGGGTTTGAGCCCAGCTATCCAGCCTGGGAGGTAGGGTAGGTGCCACTCCTGAGCTGACGCTCTACACCATTGCCAGATGTACATGTAGCAAATCTGTAGCTGTGCTAGGATTTCATCTCCTGGAAACCCCTTCTGAACTCCACAAGCCACAATACTGCCTAGCATTGCTCAGTCTTAGCTGTCACAGAGGCGGTGACCCTGCCGTGTCTGCGCTCTTCCATCTTAGGCTGCCATGATGGAAGAATTCCCAGCACATAGGAAAACGGCATATCAGGAAGAAGTCTGCTCATCTATGTGCAGAAACATATTCTTTAAATAGAAAGGAGCATTGTGTCATGCTAGTCTGCACCTGCAATCTGAAATGGTCCAGGCCAGTCACAGGTTTATCACTTCCACGGTGTGGCTCTTCCTGTACCTGACCTATAACCCTCTAGTTTGGCATCCTATACAATTCCTCCTTGCCTGGTGATCGGCTCGCTTGCTGAATCTCATCATTTTTAAAAGCAACCCCTTGCTACCTGTGTTTGGCAGACCATCCTGATGGCCCCCAAGTTCCACTGCACAGAGGAGATCCTCACCATTGTCTCCCTGCTCTCCGTGGACAGTGTCCTCTACAACCCCCCTTCACGGCGGGATGAAGTACAAGCCGTCCGGAAGAAATTCATCTCGAGTGAAGGGGATCACATCACGCTGCTGAACATCTACCGAGCTTTCAAAAACATCAGTGGCAATCGAGTAAGTGCTCAGGGCAGGTTTGATTGAGCAGGTTTCGGGTGCTCCTCCTTAAAATCCCATCTTGTGTAACACTCTTAATTTGCAGGATGCTTCCTGACCTCTGTTCTGACAAGGATGCTTTGATACTTAATTCCTACGTGTTCAGAACAGTCACTTTAAACAGAACATTTTGAAAAAAGAAATCAATTAAAATCACTGACGCTTCCCTTATACATGTAATGGCAGACATTAGGTAATGATAGGCGCCATTAAGTAATTAGTTAAGTAATTAGTTGATGTTGTTGAACTTGTAAAAGTGCTCAAAGTTTTATAAGCACTGTACAGATATTAAAGGAGCCTTTGGTATCTGTGGCTAGGTGTCAAGTGCAGGCAATTTTTTTCTCTTTCTTTTTTTAAGTATTATTATTTAGTGACTTATCTCTGGCTTGTTACTGGAATTCGTTGATGGGGGAGGACCACTCCATGTTCTTAATGCTACTACTAGTGTACACATCTATGTCTGTCTGTCTGTAGGTATATACAATGTGTGTTCGTTCGTGTATGAAAATGGCAAAGTGAGGTATATGGAGCTAATGCCTGAACCGAGCAGTTAGCCTTCTAATTTCTCCTCTCACACTTTCTCCTTTTCCTCAGGAATGGTGCAAAGAAAACTTTGTGAACAGCAGGAATATGATGCTGGTCTCAGACGTCAGAGCTCAGCTCAGGGACATTTGTATCAAGGTAACTATAGGGAGGCTTCAAAATGGTTCAGCATGTGCCATTTTTAATGAGACCCAAGTTTTTATTTTAGATGCCAGCCAGGGGTGGGACAAAAAGGGGAGGGAAGCAATAAAAGTGCAAAGAGAACAAAGGAAGAAGCAACTCCTCCAGTTAGTATTAAAACATAAATCTGAATCATACCTTAATAGTCCTTGACAGGCTTTGCCAACCAGTGTTTTCAGCTAGAACTCCCATCAGCCACAGCAGCATGGCACAACTCAAAAACCTAACCAAAATAAAAGCGATCTGGCAGCCTTGCTTCAGGCAGTGGTGGAACCCAGAAAGGGATCTCACACAGGGGGAAACACAGGGGAAGGTGCTGTGGGCTTAGGTTTGCTATGCAGGTTTGCAGTTGTGCTGGTAAAAGTAATTGCAGCATGCTGTTCAATTTGCCAGGCAGCAATTGAATCTGTGAAGATGGTGGTGTGTGTCCCTGTTCATTACAGAGTGCCTGGAAGGGATGGTTTTTAAACTCTGTGCTGAACAATGGTGTCCTCAAAGGTCCTCATCCTGTTGTTCTTTTTGTGTTTTGCGCTTCACCGCCCAGCTTTCGATGCCGCTGGAGTCCTCCCGATCCGACACAGGGAACATCCGCCGCTGCCTGGCGCACAGCCTCTTCATGAACACGGCCGAGCTGCAGGCAGACGGCACCTACGCCACGACTGACACACACCAGCTGGTGGCCATCCACCCCTCCTCCGTCCTCTTCCACTGCAAGCCGGCCTGCGTCACGTACAACGAGCTGCTCCACACCAACAAGTGCTATATGAGGGACCTGTGCGTGGTTGATGCCGACTGGCTTTACGACGCAGCACCCGAATACTTCCGCCGGAAGCTCAGAGCAGCCAAGAACTGACCCGGGGACAAGGGAAGGAAAACCTACCCACCTAACCTTCATTGGCCTGAGCAGCATTCGCTCTCGGCCAACTCCGGGGCTGCATGCCAGTGGCAGATGCCACCAGGCCGCATTTTTGCATGCACACCTGCATCGGACGCATGCATGCACAGGCACGCAACCCTCCCTGCTCATCAGGCGATCAACCCGGCAATTGGGTGGAGAGATTTAAGCCTCTCTGCCCACCCCCAGCATTGCGTCTACATAATTTTTATTTCTCTTCTTGCTGTATTGCCAAAACTGGTGGGGCCTTAAGCGGGATGGGAAGAAAATGGACTGAGAGCTGTGGGTTAGCCACCCTGGCCAAAGAATTTGGGGAAGTGGGGTTTTTTGGGGGGAACTGAATGCACAGGGATTTGAGACTTTCCCCACTGATCAGAGAATTGCTTCCCAAGCGGCTGGACCTTGCACATCTGCATCCACTCGTGAGCAAGTGTTTCCTGTAAAGTCTCTTTCAAAAGGAGCCTTGTGCGGGTTACATTGTGCCAACCACATCTGCATCTGTGCAGCAGCAACTGGGTAACTGAAGTTTCATTCCAAACAATCCCTTCTGTTATTGTGCCAAAATGTATGTCTTAGGGCATCCGTGTCCTCTTATCTGAGGGAGGACAGAAGAGTTTGGAGCTCAGTAAATTGGAAAAGAGGTGTGTACCCAAAGAAAGCAGTTCTATTTATTTGAAAATGGCCTGGAAACAGACTTTGTCAACCCTGTGGTTTTGCGTTTTTGTGTCACAGTAACATGAATCGTTTTGCAAGGGAGAGCAGTCTTTCAAGGCACACTTCCTTTTAGTTATGAGATGCTAATTTTTCTCTTTCCCTCATTCGCCATTGCTCATCTCAGGGGTGGAGAATCTTTTCCAGACTGAGGGACACGTCCCTCCCTGGGCAGACCTGCAGGGTCAGAGGCAAGACAACAGCTGAGACTCCAACCTTTGTGCAGCAGGCTATGTTCCAGCCTTGCAAAATCCAGGCACACAAACACCCCTCCATCAGGGCAAGGAAAAGGTGTTACCGCAGTCAAGGACACATCCTAGCCAGGCAAAAGGAGTGAGGCAGGGGCGGTGCAAGGCCAAAGAGGAGCATGGCCTAGTAAGAATCCCAAGAGCCAGAGAGAAATGTGAAAGACTTAATTTGCCCTCTTCCGGGCCTGAAGTCCCCCCCCCCAATTCTAGTTTAGCTTGGAAGTCCACTTTGTGCACTTTTGCACCACGGTAGGTAGCACTAGTTGTTCCGTGCTTAATTTCAGGGAGGAGAAAGATAACAGCTGCTCAAAACTAGCAGCATCACCCTCTGAACCTAAAGCTCATAACCCTTGATTGATAGCAACTTTTGCCATGCTGGTGAACCTCCAGCTCTTTTGGACTGCAACTCCCATCAGCCCCCAGCCACTTGCCAATCAGAGGAGATAATCCCGTGGTTGTCATAAGGACTAGGAATTGTGCCATCTTGAAACTCCACATCTTGCTTGTGTTGTTGACAGCCGCAACATGAACAGTTACAGAGCAGTGGGGGGGGAGAACCTTTTATTGTGAGAACAAGGGAGATACCAACACAGTCTATTTTGCCAGTAGGTTGGCTCCTCTGGGGAAAAAGCACCTGAACTGCGTAATAGAGAACGAAGATGTCCCTCTGGGGGAAGGCTGGAGACCTGCCAAAAAGCCACTAGATAGCTGACAAAGACAGAAAACTGTTCTTTCCCCATTCATTTCAGCAGCACTCCCCACACTTGAGTACAAAAGGTGAGACCAGTCATCCGGTTAATGACTAGCCTGGTCACCATCAGGGGCAAGAAATCCCATGAAGGCAAGCGAGCATCTGGTAGAAAAGAGGTCGATTCCTCCATTCCTTCTCCACCAGCCTGGTTGGCAAAAAAGCAGTTTAATAAAAATAAATCACCTAAATTCATGCTGGTTGCAGATAAGGGAACTTGCTCTGCCACCACTTCTGTGGTCAACATGGAAATGTAGGGCACTAACCACTTAGAATCATAGTGTTGGAAGAGACCACAAGGGCCATCCAGTCCAACCCCCTGCCAAGCAGGAAACACAATCAAAGCATTCTTGACATATGGCTGCCAAGCCTCTTCTTAAAGACCTCCAAAGAAGGAGACTCCACCACACTCCTTGGCAGCAAATTCCACTGTCGAACAGTTCTTACTGTCAGGAAGTTCTTCCTAATGTTTAGGTGGAATCTTCTTTCTTGTAGTTTGAATCCATGGCATCCTTTTATATATTTGAACATGGCTATCATATCACCCCTTAACCTTCTCTTCTCTGGGCTAAACATACCCAGCTCCCTAAGCCGTTCCTCATAAGGCATCGTTTCCACTTAGAAGGCTCATTATATGTAGGCAAGTAATGTTTGCCAGCTTGTTTACAAAGCTGGCTTAGAAGATGAATTCCCCAAAGTGGGGTGTATCAATAACACTTGCCCTTTATGGAAAATCCACTTCTAAAGACAAAGTGCTAGCTAGGCAGAAAGACCAGGAGGGCTGTTGACTTCATGCCTTGATTATGAACTACAGTACATCTGTAGAAGTGATTGGCTGGACCAGAGTGGAACATGTAGAAAGTTCAGGATTCAATCCTTAGCAGCAGACCTCCTACCAGCAACCTGGTAGCTACTAGCCTCCATAGAGGGGCGCCTCAGAAGTTGGTGTGCATCAGCAAAGTAATCAGTTCATCATCTCAGAGGCCAGAGGGGAGAGAATGCTATTGATAGTGAGCATTGTCAACTTTGGTTGCAGTTCCACTTCCACGGGAACCTGCCTTGAAAGCTCCAGTGATCACAATTTTCAGTACAATTCTGTGCAGGAGCAAACTTTGTGGACACACTTCCAGGTAGCCGGGGATCATAAGAGCTGCTGGCAGAATAGATGCCACCTCTTGCAGGAGGTCTTGTGAGGCCCGATTTATAATTCCACAAATTTAAAAAAGTTATCTGTGAAGAAGTAGCTAAGTGATAGTTCTCAGCCTTTCTATTTCAGTGAGAGTATGATTGATGTGGGCTAACAATCCCTACGGTGCAATGAATCCTGGGGTTTAGTAGTTTTAAATACAAGTTTTTTGTGGTTGTTTGCATTGATTTTTTGCCAATCATATTTGCATTGTATGATAGGTTGATCGCATTTATGAATCGCCCTGCCTCAAACAGAGTGAAGAAGAGAAAAGCAACAAAAACCACATCATCACTCAAAGCAATTCCCAGAGTAAATGAATGCATAAAATAACTGTCCTTAAAAATAAAAGACCCACAATTACTGTTCAGGGCAAACATCAAACAAGTATAGTGTGATGCATGTCAAGGCAAAAAAATTCTAGCTTCACATTTACGCTCACAGGGTCTGAATTGATGGTGACTGACAAGAGACAAGGCCTTGGAGGTGTGTGGCAGCTGTGAAAAATTTTTCATGCTGAGCGCCGTTAGGAAAGGAAGTGAAACCTACAAGTTTTTACACAAATCTATAGTGTTGAGTGCTCACTAGAAGGACAGATCCTGAAGCTGAGGTTCCAATGCTTTGGCCACCTCATGAGAAGAGAAAACTTCCTGGAAAAGACCCTGATGTTGGGAAAGATTGAGGGCACAAGGAGAAGGGGATGACAGAGGACGAGATGGTTGGACAGTATTCTCGAAGCTACCAACGTGAGTCTGACCAAACTGTGGGAGGCAGTGGAAGACAGGAGTGCCTGGCGTGCTCTGGTCCATGGGGTCACGAAGAGTCGGACATGACTAAACAACAATAGTGTGAGGATCACATTTGGAATACTGGGTACAGTTCTGGTCACCTCGACTCTAAAAGTCCATTGGAGAGTTGGAAAAGGTTCAGAAAAGGGCAACCAAAATTAGGAAGGGATGGAGTGACTCCCCACGAGGAAAGGTAACAATGCTTGGGAATTTAGAGTTTAGAGCAGGCATCGCCAAACTGTGGCCCTCCAGATGTTTTGGACTACAATTCTCATCATCCCTGCCCACTGGTCCTGTTAGCTAGGGATCATGGGAGTTGTATGCCAAAACATCTGGAAGGCCACAGTTTGGCGATGCCTGGTTTAGAGAAAAGGCAAGACTGGTGACATGATAGAAGTTTATAAAGCTGCATGGCATGGAGAAAGCTGATACAGTGGTACCTCGGTTTACAAACACAATGGGTTCTGGAAATCTGTACTTAACCTGAAGCGAACTTTCCCATTGAAAGTTATGGAAAGTGGATTAATCCGTTCCAGACAGGTCCACGGAGTACTTAAACTGAAAATACTCAAACTGAGGCATACTTAAACCGAGGTATGACTGAGGGAAGTTTGTCTCCCTCTCCCTTGTCACTAGAACTTGTGGGCATTCAATGAACCCGCACGTCGGAAGATTCAGGACAGGTAACAGCAAGGACTTCTTCACACAGTGCGTAAACTATGGAACTGCCTAGAGGAGGCAGCGATGGCCACCAACTTGGATGGCTGTAAAATAAGGCCGGGCAAATTCATGGAGGACAAGGCTGTCAATGGCTACTAGCCTGCCATGATGGCCATCCTCTACCTCCGCAGTCGGAGGCAGCAAAGCTTCTGAGTGCCAGTTGCTGGAAAGCGCAGGAGGGGAGCAGGCTCTGGCGTCCAAGTCCTCACAGTTTCCCACAGGGAAACCTATCTGGCTGGCCACTGCGAGAGCAGGATGCTGCGCATGGGGCACTGCCCTATGGAGGCCCCTAGGCATTTGAAATCTCACAAATCATTTGCTAAACCTTGGTTGTAATTTTATTCCGAGCAGTGCCGGATTTACTTATAAGCTAAACAAGCTATAGCTTAGGGCTCCATTCTCTTGGCCCCCCCCCCCCAAAATATACTACTTCTTAATTGTATTTCAGTTCAACAATTACTTTGATAAAATACACATTTTGTTATGTGCAAATGGCTTTAGATAGCTATTAGGTCCATAAATTACCATACAGCATATATTCAACACAAAAAACAGCGACAATTCGTTGCTGACAAAGGACAGCTGGACATATAAAGGACCCTGTTACCTTCAGTAGTTTAGGGCCTCATCAAACCTAAATCCGGCCCTGATTTCGAGATCAAATCTATATTATTTTGAGCCGTGGTTGCAGGGCCCTTAAAAGCCGTGGGGCCCTTAGGACGGTGTCTTCCCTGCCTATCTGGGAATCCGGCACTGGTGAGAAGGTTCTCCTTTCCCATTTTTCAATGCGCAAAGCGCTCACCGCTCAAAGAGGCGCGGGCGCTTTGGAGAGCTTGCTTGGAGACGCGCCGCGTGCGCCGCGGTGCCTTTAAGTAGAGCAGGCGGGAGGGAAAGAGGCGGGTCAGGATTTCCCCCTCCCGGCCCTGCCTTGCCTTGCCCTCCCTTCCGGCCCGTCTCTCCCCACGTGTGTCCGCCTCCTTCGATCCACAGCCACCATGCTGCTCGCTCGCGCCCTGCGATCCGCCGCCCTCTCCGCCGTGGCGCGCCGCCCCATCCAGCCCCGGCCGCTGCTGTCCTTGCAGCCCAGCTCGGCGGCGCCTCCCGGCCCGGCCTTCGCCTTCGCCTCCGCCGTCTCCCGGCCCTTCACCCGCTCGCTGTGGGTGCTGCGCGGCGCCGGCCAAGGCCCCAGCCGCTTCCTCCTCCGGCCGGGCTCGCCCTCCGTCTCCTGCGCCTGCGGCGGCCTCCACACCGATGGTGAGCTACACGCGGAGGGCAGGGGAAGGGGGATGAAGGTCGCTCGCAAGGAACGCAGGGCTCCGGCGCTTACTCGCGAGGAAGCCCCCCTCGGGGCCGCTGGGGATCGCGTCCGAGGAAAAAGACGGCAGCGATCCTCCTCCTAGAGAGCTTTTGTCCTGGGAAAAGTGGGGGCTGGGCTGCGAGCCAAGGCGCGCTTGCTCGCGAGGAATCCCCCTCGGCATCGGGTTGCTCACGAGTAAACGTGTTCCTGCCATCCAAGAGGAGCTTATGCCTAGGCGGAGGCAGGCTTTGAAAATAATAATAACGGGTATAGGTTCATCCTAATCTCTCCCCCCCTCCAAAGCGGGACTGAGCAGTTACTGAATTTCCATCCCGCATTTTTTCTCCCAGGAGCTCAAGGTCTGTGGTTTTCTCCCTCCGCATTTATTCCCCAAGGATAGGTTAGACTGAGAGGCAGTGACTGGCCAAAGGTCACACCCTTGAGTTGCATGGCGAAGCCCTGGGGTCTTCCCAATCCGACACTAACCTTTGGCTCTCTGCAAGCCTTTAAATTAGTTGATTTGATAAAAGGATCAGGAGCTGGGAAGATGTTTGAGGGCAGAGGCCTGAACAGGGTCAGGCAGGAAGGGAAGGAGCATGTGTTTCCTAGCTCCAAAAGAAAATCTGCCAGTTCAGTTCCATAAATGCTTACTCAAAAGGTAAGCCTCATTTAGTTCAGGGGGACTTACTCCCGGGTAAACATGCAGAGGACTTGGGCCTCATTGCATCTCTAGTTGTTGTTGTTTAGTCATGTCCCGACTCTTCGTGACCCCATTGGGTCATGGCTTAGATGGATCCCATGTCAGGCTTTCTCAGAGTAGACCCACTATTAGTCATGGCCTTTGATTTCCGTGAGATTGCTGATTGTGTTGGATGCAACCCAATATTCATGGAAATAAGTCCAGTTGAAAAATGAGGATTTGAGTAAATGTTTAGCAGGTATGTAGGGTTGTACAAAAACAGTAAAGTTTTTGGTTTTTTAGGCTCAGAAGTTTTGGTCTGCATAATAAGTGCTTTGGGGTACTTGTATTAACTGCTGCTAGTTATTTGGAATAAAACAAAATCACTTAAACTCAAAGATTCAAATAGTGTGTGCATATACAGTCAGCTTAATAGTATCTACTTATTGGATGCTCCAGTAATAATAATAATGATGTTGGTGATGATGATGGTGACAGCATTTAATAATGATAATAACATTTCCTCCAAATCGCTCCTTAACAGTTTTAGGAGATGGGCCAACATTTGCCAGCATTCATGCCCGCTGTCAAAATGTTATACTTCAAGCTCCTTGGAGCGCAGACCCGATGGCGCTGCCAAAATTATTAAACACCACTGCAAACTCCTTTCTTAATGGCTTGAGAGTGATGCTTTCTGTATCAATCAGGAGTTTTTGGTTTGTGGTGTCAGGGGGAGAAGAAAACCTGTTATTTCTCTCCCCCCCCCCAACCATGCAGGTGACAAAGCTTTTGCAGAGTTCCTCACAGATGAAATCAAAGAAGAGAAGAAAATCCAGAAGCACAAATCCCTCCCCAAGATGTCCGGTGGGTGGGAGCTGGACGTGCACGGCACAGAGGCCAAGCTAGTGCGGAAGGTAGCTGGTGAAACGTAAGTGTGCAAGGAATTTTCACAGAGGGCCTAAAAATGACAGCTGGGGGTGGGGTACAGTTGTGCCTCTGGAACCCAGAAGCTGAACTACAAGTCCCATCATCCCTGGCCCTTGGCCACACTTGCAGGGGCTGATGGGAGTTGTAGTTCAGCAGCAACCGGAGGCCCAAAGCTTCCCAAATCCAATCTCTTCTTCCCAGCGTGTGGAGTAGAGCACTGGGCTGCTCTGTCTTGATCTCTGCTTGCTGATCGCGGGTCCACTGTCTTGCAGGGTCACAGTTTCGTTCAACATTAACAACAGCATCCCACCAAGCTTTGACGAGGCTCAGGAAGGGCAGAAGCCGGACGAGCAAGAGGTAAATGAGGAAGAATCCTTCTCTAAATCGTTTCTGGGAAATGAACCACCATAGCTGCTATAGAATCATAGAATCCTAGAGTTAGAAGAGACCACAAGGACCATCCAGTCCAACCCCCTGCCAAGCAGGAAACACCATCAAAGCATTCTTGACATATGCCTGTCAAGCCTCTTCTTAAAGACCTCCAAAGAAGGAGACTCCACCAGGGCACTCCACCAGCTAGAGGGCTGTGAAAATACGTGTCCCGGGCATTTACTATCTGAAACCAAAGGGCTGCGTTGGTTGCCAGGTGTAATGGTGCTGTTGCGGCTCCTCTTGAGTAAAGACGCCCAAGTCCGCTCTGTCTTTAAGAGTTTTATTGTGCATAGTATTTACAGTGCAGAGATAGCAGAAAACATGACCTCTCAGTCACTCACAGAATCCGGGAGTGGACGATTCCGGCTGTGTGACCAGCATAAGAGCTTGGGCACCCCGAAACGCCTCCCGACCTTACGTTTGGTGGCGCACCTTCATTCGGGTGCCGGAAGGGGCTGCATGTTCCCCTCCACCTGTTGGCCAGGGCGTTGCAAAGGCTCTCCAACATCACTGAGCCCTAACGCCTCCATCCCGCTGACTTCCTGATTCCCCTCACCTGACCTGCTGCTGCTGCTTTCACTGGGTGAAGTGCTGGTGAACAGGAGAGGGGGAGGTTCCCTGTAGGAAGGTCCCCTGACACCAGGTGTGAGATTTTTTTTCCAGCTCTCCTATCCCACTATTGGGTGGGGCGTGTCCAGAGCAGCAGCAGCAATAAGGCAGCCATGACCTCCCTTCTTGCTCTTGCTAGCAGAGCATCCTTCGGCCACTGTTACTTCTGTTTGTTTCTCTTCTCTAGCCTGAGCTCACGTCGACCCCAAACTTCGTTGTAGAAGTCACCAAAGACGACACCAAGCAGACGCTTGTGCTGGATTGCCACTACCCTGAGGACGAGGTGGGTGTTGTTTTCAAAATGGAAGTGTGGGACATGGGGCCTTGTGGCCCTTGAGCCCCCTTTTCTGGCCCTTGGGGGCCTTTCCCAAGGCTACGCCATTCACTGGCCCCTGCTGCATGTGCCTCTCAGGTGTTTTAGGCCGGGCTGGAATATTATTTTTATTTATTGCATTTATATCCCACCTTTTTCTATAATAATAATAATACCCCACCCTTCTGGCTGGGTCCCCCCCTCCCCCGCCACTCTGGGCGGCTTCCAACACACATTAAAATACATTAAAATATCACAGATTAAAAACTTCCCGAAACAGGGCTGCCTTTAGGTATTTTCTAAATGTCAGGTACAGTAGTTGTTTTATCTCTCTGACCTCTGATGGGAGGGCGTTCCACAGGGCGGGTGCCACTACCGAGAAGGCCCTCTGCCTAGTTCCCTGTAGCTTTGCTTCTCGAAATGAGGGAACTGCCAGAAGGCCCTCGGCGCTGGATCTCAGTGTCCGGGCAGAACGATGGAGGTGGAGACGCTCCTTCAGGTATACAGGACTGAGGCCGTTTAGGGCTTTAAAGGTCAGCACCAACACTTTGAATTGTGCTTGGACACGTACTGGGAGCCAGTGTAGATCTCTCAGAGCCGGTGCTATGTGGTCCCGGCGGCCGCTCCCGGTCACCAGTCTGGCTGCCGCATTCTGGATTAATTGCAGTTTACGGGTCACCTTCAAGGGTAGCCCCACATAGAGCGCATTGCAGTAGTCCAAGGAGCTCAAGGGGGTGTACATGGTTCACCCCTCCTCATTTAATCCCCACAACAAACCTGTTAGGAAGGTTAGGCTGAGAGCGACTCACCCAAGGTCACCCAATGAGCTTCATGTCTGAGTAGGGATTTGAACCTTGGTCTCCCAGGTTCTAGTCTTGAGACACTAACCACTACACCACACTGGCTCCTTGAACTCTGATCCTACCTCTTGCTAGCCTGGATGGAGGATAGAAAGTGGTGTGCGAGTGTATAAACCAACCTACCTGAGAAAGTTAATATTTGAATGTGCTGCTCTGCCCACATTTATAACCACCCCCTTAAAATAAACTAATCAGGTTGCTCCTGGCGAAGAAGAAGACAGCGACATCTTCTCTATCCGAGAGGTCAGCTTCCAGCCCACCGGAGACTCGGAATGGAGAGACAATAATTACACCCTCAACACGGACTCTCTCGATTGGGTAGGAGCAGCTGTATAACTAGGGTACCTGTGTGTGGGTGGCGCACTTATTTTCGGTTTTACGGAATCGCAGTTTAGTCTGGCTGCAAGCTTGCCTGGCGGTTAAGCGAAACTAGCGAACCTGCTAATACAAGCGTATAAGGAAGGCTTGTACACCGCAAGGACCCTTGTGTGCATCTGTTTGTGCATCTATGACAGGACATCCACATGTCTTCCTTGACGCCTCTTGGGTATTGTGTTAGAAAGATGCATTATGTCCTGGGCAAGAGCTCAACACCGATGCGGATTTTCCAGAAAAATGCGAAAAGCACCCGAATCACACCGGTGTAGTTGGTTGGGAGCTACACAGAGCTCCCAAGTACAGTGGAACCTCGGTTTATGAACACCTCGGTTTACGAACGCCGCGGACCCATCTGGAACAGATTAATTCACTTTCCATTACTTTCAATGGGAAAGTTCGCTTCGGTTTATGAACGCTTCAGTTTATGAACAGACTTCCGGAACCAATTACACCCATGCTTCGGGTTAAGTACGCTTCAGGTTGAGTACTCCGCGGACCCGTCTGGAACGGATTAATCCACTTTCTATTACTTTCAATGGGAAAGTTCGCTTCGGTTTATGAACGCTTCAGTTTATGAACAGACTTCCGGAACCAATTGTGTTGATAAACCGAGGTACCACTGTACATGTTTGTGGCAAACCCAGGTTTACCTAGCAGAAAGGAGTGTAATAGCTATTGTGTTTTTGTGACTCACTCTCTCTCCCTCCCTGCCCCTCCAATCCCATTATATTCCTAGGCTCTGTATGACCACCTGATGGACTTCTTAGCTGACCGAGGGGTAGACAACACATTTGCGGATGAGCTTGTTGACCTCAGCACAGCGCTGGAGCACCAGGAATACATTCGATTCCTCGAAGACCTTAAACTCTTTGTCAAATGCCAGTAGGCTGAGAGAGCGTGAGGGCCTGTATATTTGGGGGGGGGTGTTTCTTAATTTCCTTTGCTTTTTTCCCCCACTGAAGGCTGGACTTTGTTTCCAAATGCTGTGGAACGAGAGCGAGAAATGGGAGCTTCACCCAGAGTTTGTGTGTTAAACATGCATCCTTGGAAGGAGGAGATGTCACTGTTTCAAAACCCTGCAGCGGTCTTGTTCACGACCTGACTGGAGTCACGCAGATCCACTTCGAAGTTTTTGTAAAACCCTGTAGCCTCCTCTCACCCTTGGAAGTGTGGTTGGGGTTTTTGGAACAGTTGAAGAAGGAAAAGAAAATGATCTCAAAATAAAACCAGTTGAAGGCTTTTGTCTGTGTAGAATGAACAGTGTTTTTGACTTGTTTGTTGCTTTTTCACCCAGACCTCACCTTAGATGGACAAGCTGTGGGGGGCACTTTGGTTGTGCCATTGCTGACACCCAGCCCCTGTAGGAGTTCCAGCCAGGTGGCACAACTCTCTAGTTAGTAATGCCTTCGTTAGCTTTCTGGGATTATAAAGGCATGCTTCAACACGTAAAGGGACCCCTGACCATTAGGACCAGTCGTGACCGACTCTGGGGTTGCGGCGCTCATCTCGCGTTATTGGCTGAGGGAGCTGGCGTACAGCTTCCAGGTCATGTGGCCAGCATGACAAAGCCGCTTCTGGCGAACCAGAGCAGCACACGGAAACGCCGTTTACCTTCCCGCCAGAGTCTTTATCTGGTATGTACCTAGTATTTATCTACTTGCACTTTGATGTGCTTTCAAACTGCTAGGTTGGCAGGAGCTGGGACCGTCGTGGGGATTCGAACCACCGACCTTCTGATTGGCAAGCCCTTGGCTCTGTGGTTTAACCCACAGCGCCACCCGCGTCCCTTCAACACATACCAAGCTTTAAACTGCACAACACAAAATCAACGGGGCATTTCTGCTTAGTTACATTTGTGGTTTTAACTGTAGTTTAATGTTACATCAGCTGGATCTACTTTCCGTACACATACACGGGCAAATGATTTGGAGTACTCCAATATAATCTTAGTGACCTAAATTGTGTTTCCCCTGAAGTTCTATTGCTTGCACATTCTTGAAACTGGGGCGCCTTGTGTTTTCAGGGTTCCGAAATGCTTAACTTTGAAGCATGCAGAACAATTCCTCGATGTTCTTCCTGTGCCCCTTCTGCAGAGTGACCCTAGAAGCCTATTCTCAGGGAACGGACTCTCCTTTCCCTCTGATTGGCTCCAAAGCGTTGAAAGATTTCTTCACAATGGCCAGGAAGCGTCAACCCTTGACTGGTTCTAGGATGCTGGAGACACACACAGACCCTGCCGCAGAAATAGTAACGGGTCTTTTGACCATCCACAACCCTAGACCACTACACCTCAGAGCAAAACAAATGTGGTTGGAGTCTCTCCAATGCACAAACAAAACTATTGAACATTTAGGCCAGCAGAGGGCACCAAGGGAATTCTTAAAGTGTTTTTTAAATAATGCCCTTTTTACAGGCCAAGTTGCCTAGAAGCAAGCTTCTGAGCGCCTCGTAACTGGGCACATCCCATTTCAAAGTGAGTGGGAGAAAAGGGTCTTTCGGGCTGAGAGCCTGTGGGGGAGTGTGGTAAAAACTGAACAGGCATGTCCCTGTTTCCAACCTTTTAAGTTGCTAAAAAAAAAAAGCTTTGCTTCCCATTGCAAATTACAGAAGGGAAAGATTTAGGCCCAAGTCTCTCCTTGGTTTGGGGTATGTCAGGAGACCTGGAGATCTTTGGCTTTGTTTTTCATCCCACTGGTTTTCCAGGCCTGCCCTGGCACATCCCTAAACCACCCCAGACACTTTTTGGAGCTACCGACATCAAAATGCCAACCTTGGTAGGGGCAAAGGGATGTTTCCATGGCCACAGGCAGCAGACATCAGACCTGCAGCATTGGGAAGGGGATTCTGAAGTATCCTGTGGTTCCTGTGATGCGCTCCATGAGATTCCAGCCTTAAATCTCCCACTACAACTGTCTTCTTGATTTTCTAGGGAAAGGAGGCCAGAACATAAAAGTGTGATATCATAGAATTGGAGTGGCAAGGGACCCCAATGGTCATCTGGTCTAATGCCAGAATCTTGTACAACACGGGGCTAGAACCTACAACCCTAAGATTTAAGAGTCTCTAGCTCTACAGGCTGAAAAGTGCGTCACCCAAAGGTATCTACGTGGGCTTCCATTTCAATCACTTCATCGGACAATCGGTTTATTCCAAGGACTTTTATTGGAATTTCCACCCCTGCCCTTCCATTTTCCAGAGTACAGTACAAAAGCATGCAACCCCCCCCCCAAGCCTGCCCCGTCCTAAATAGGCTCTCTCTTTATATTCATGGTACATATTTACAGTGCAGCAATGGTCTCGAATGCCATCGCTGTGCACGACTCATGCTTTCAGTTCGGGGGTTTGTGCATGTACGCATACACATGCACACACCTAGGGAGAAATACAGGTTGGTTTTCACAATAGACACATACACGTCGACAGACAACGGGCCGATGGCTTGGGTACAAAGCAGGGAAAATAAGAGATGTGGCAGTGGGGTTTTCAATGCTATCCTCTTATGTTCTCGACATGATATTTTGGGGTGTGGGTGTGTGTCTTTATAGAGTCTTAAAATTAAATAAGGCACATTACAACATCAATAATATAACTAGCTGAGAAGCGTACACCCGTTTGGAATAAGGGATGTGATCGTAGCAGGTTTCCTGTAATGGTGACAGCAGTGTGTGATTGCATGCAGATCCTAAAACGCTTAAGTCGCTCCTGAGCCTCAGAGATAAGGACACGGAGGGGGTTATTCTGTTCACTGCCAAAGGATAACTGCACACATGGCAGGGATGCCATTTGCAGACAGTGCTGGTTTACCCAACAGAAGCATAGAATGGTAGAGTTGGGGAGTCAAGGGTCATCTAGGCCAAGACCTTACATTGCAGAAATCACAGCACGTGCTTAGGACACCAGTACAAAAAGAAAAAAGGGGGGGATTTGGGAGGGGGGAGAATTTGAACCTGTAAGAACCGACCTGGCTCATCATCCGAGTCCCTTTTCTATGTCCCCCATTCCATAGAACGGGGCTTTTTTTTGTGGCTCCCTAATAGTGGAATGCTCTCCCCAAAGGGGCTCGCTTGGCAGCATCACTACATGCCTTTAGGTGCCAGGCAAAAATATTCCTCTTTAGCTGGGCCTATGGCTATTAAATAACCTATGGCTTGTGAAAGTGTGGGGGAGAGGACTGTTATCATGATGATGACTATTTTATTATTTGGCTGTCAGTATGCTCTTTATTATGATTTTATCACTGATGTTCTGCAATGTGTTTTTAATGTTGTACACCGCCCTGGGATCCTTTGATAAAAGGTGGCATATAAATTGAATTAATAATAATTTATTTTAAAAAAGCATTGAAGCAGCCATCATTTTTCTAACTGGCTATTACTGCTCTGCAGAACGCTCTTTTACTCAACTGGAAATAAAAAAAAACCCAGGGAACAACATTTCAGGAGAGGCTTGACTTATCTTACCTACCTTTGCAATGTTCAACTTAGATGAGCCTGCTCGAGACTTTTGCAATCAGAAAATCCAGAATGAGGCTATCTTAATTTAGGCATGCATACATGTAGGCTTCGCATCATTAAAAAATAACTTTAGTACAGTTTTAATTTTTAATTACAAGGGTGTGTTTTTTGGAGGAGGGGGAGGGCCCCACAATGTTTTCAGTGCTTAGAGCCTCAATAGGTCTTAAAAGGTAAAGGGAACCCTGACCGTTAGGTCCAGTTGCGGACGGCTCTGGGGTTGTGGCGCTCATCTCGCTCTATAGGCGGAGGGTGCCGGCGTTTGTCCGCAGACAGCTTCCGGGTCATGTAGCCAGCATGACTAAGCGAACCAGAGCAGTGCACGGAACGCCGTTTACCTTCCCGACCTTTATCTACTTGCACTTTTTTGGCGTGTTCAAAGTGCTAGGTTGGCAGGAGCTCCCTGGCCCTATTTGCAGGGACATCCAAGCCTACTCCTATGCTTCGGCGACTGGGACAAATCTGCATTAATCTAGGGTCACCGTTAAGAGCAGAAGCTAGAAGCCAGCACCATCCTCGGTTCCAAGTCCCTGGTACAGGGAACCAAGCAGAGGACCTTCTTGGTAGTGGCACCCTCCCTGTGGAACGCCCTCCCATCAGATGCCAGGGAGATAAGTAACTCTTTTAGAAGACACCTGAAGGCAGCCTTGTATAGGGAATCTTTTAAAGCTTTGATGTTTTCTTATGTTTTTAGCTATGTTGGAAGCCGCCCAGAGTGGCTGGGTCAACCCAGTCAGAAGGGTGGGGTACCAATAATAAAATCATTATTATTACTAAGTCTCATACCAGCTGGGAACTCTCAGCCAAGCCGCCAAATGCCAGCTTTGGAACCAAACTATAACACTGGGGCAATCAAACTAGCCCATCATACAGAACTATTGTATACATGGAGCGCTGACACTGTATTCATGCTCAATATGATCTAATATCCTGTTGAGTTTCATGCCGGCCAGCCATGCAAGAGGAATTATATCGCCTGTTGGCACACTTACGGTTACAAAGCACACTTTACAGACATCAAATTAATAACTACTTGAACAGGATTAGCAATCATTCGGGAGGTATCAATGGATGGTTTGGTGAGGAAGTATCAGGAATGGGTGACTGACTGCTGCGAGTCTGGAAAACTGCAGGATTTGCTGAAGCTAATTAGGAGAGGGTGAAGAACGGTTGGCTGCAATTCCCAGAGAGACAGAATACAGCTCTGAATGTTAGGAAGGATAAATTTGAATGTCAGTCTTACAGAAAGAAAAGTGCGGTCATTCCACAATTCCCTACAAATGTTGAAAGGTGGGGGCAGAAAAGATGGGACTAGAACGAAACAGGCAGAAACGGGGAAGCAGATTTCAACAGAAACTTCCTGAGGGTTGGAAAATCCTTGAGCATTTCGGCCCCAATTTCTCCCAATATAATATACACATCTTGCAAAGCAATTTTTCTCAGTGCATTTTTGTATGTGGTTCTCTCTAATATATGCATTCCTAGGCACACTTTGCACCTAGCCATGTGCATTTTCGACCACATGAGTTAGCGGGAGAACTGCACTGCAAAATTCAGAGATGTGTGAATTTTGAGAGACGCCTGAGTTTTTGGTTTGCATATTGCTCTGTAGAATGAGATTTTGATACATTTCCCTTGGAATTGGTTGGCATGGGGGGAAGGGGATGGAAAAGGGGTGGAGGTTTGGTGGGGGTTGACCAGCAGATCGAGGAGGTGTGACAGCTCCTAGTTAGATATATTTTACTTAGAAAATTTATAAACCACTTGTTGTTGTTTTAAAAAAGCTCCAAGGTCCAGTTATATATAAGACATATTGCTACAATGTAGATTAAGTAGGTTCTCCTGTCAAGTGCAGATTGAATTGAACTGAACTGAATTGAACATCCTGGGCATCTGGGCACCACAGTTCAAGAAGGATACTGACAAGCTGGAACGTGTCCAGAGGAGGGCAACCAAAATGGTCAAAGGCCTGGAAACAATGCCTTATGAGGAACGGCTTAGGGAGCTGGGTATGTTTAGCCTGGAGAAGACAAAGTTAAGGGGTGATATGATAGCCATGTTCAAATTTATAAAAGGATGTCATATAGAGGAGGGTGAAAGGTTGTTTTCTGCTGCTCCAGAGAAGCGGACACAGAGCAATGGATTCAAACTACAAGAAGGAAGATTCCACCTAAACATTAGGAAGAACTTCCTGACAGTAAGAGCTGTTCGGCAGTGGAATTTGCTGCCAAGAAGTGTGGTGGAGTCTCCTTCTTTGGAGGTCTTTAAGCAGAGGCTTGACAGGCATATGTCAAGAATGCTTTGATGGTGTTTCCTGCTTGGCAGGGGGTTGGACTGGATGGCCCTTGTGGTCTCTTCCAACTCTATGATTCTATGATTCTATCTCCTCTCTCACTAGTTGAAGCACAGATGAACTTCCGATCTTCTGTAAGTAAAGCCACTGGTTTTCCTTTTGTTGGTTTTTGTGCACAATCTTTTTGTGAGGCCGATTACTGCTGCTGCTATCATTACTCCCCCCACAAAAAAAAAAATGTAATAAAAGGATTCCAGTTCTAGGGTAGCCAGGGGTGCTGTTAATGGCTGACCCATTTCCTGCACCTTCCACCCTTAAAACAAACAATCAAACAAAAAAACCACAGAAAACTTTTATAGTCTTTTAAAGATTTTGTAGGCTCAATTCCTGCACCAACCACTGTAAAAATTCAGCAGGTACAGGCTTGCGTGGCTTCAGAAGGAAGGAAGGAATCAGGTTTGACTCAGTGACTCGGAGAAGATTATCCTTGAGCAAAGTCAAATTGAAATTATTTTGCAAGCAACCTGTCTCCTTTAATCTCTTCCTTCCTTCCTACAGCAAGACATAGCAAGCTGCTTCTGGTCGCTGTAGGATATAGACAAGCCACCTTTCTGATCATCATACAGGCACAGAGAGCTTCGTTCCTCATTATGCATTTGCTTGCAGGAACTTCAGACAGAATCCAAAAGAGGTTGCCATGGTCTTTTCATCCTAGGGATGGAGGCCACATACTTTGTGCTGATTGTGTCCCCTCTTAGGCATCCAAGACTGATTGGCAATCTTCAGGCCACTAACCACTCTCCCTCCCTGATCTGGATGAGCAACATTTCTTTATACTAGCCAACCCCAGGCTTTGTAGATTGCCCAGGGGGCTGATTCTAACCAATCCCACTGCAGGGAATCTACAGAATCAATTCCAGACTCTTCTGAAAGTCCATGAGATGACAAGCTCTTACAAGCTCTACTACCAAAACCCAAGGGCTATGGTTGAAGGTAAGTTGCTATCTTCCAATTTTCTGACTTTGATCCAGCTGCTTCTTACAGAACCAGCTGAAGAATGATGGATGTGGGAACTGGTGGGAGTGTTTCTGATGCATTCTTTAAACAAAAAGGCACCTGTTGAAAGCACAGGGGTCGCTGAGATATGCTCTTTTGCACAGGGTGGTCAAAAGCTCACAGGAAGGTGCTTTACACAGGAAAGTTAAAAATACGGAGCAGAAGTTCTTTTGCACAAGAGGGCCAATGGTTCAGCCTGCCAATTAAGGAAAACCAGAAACTTAACCAGGACCCTATTCCCCTTCTGACTGCCTAAAAGGTTGCGAGGGGAAGTTTTGTACATAAGTAAAGTTGATAAATGAAGAAAATAGGCTTAAAAAGGGGATCAGAGCTGAAGAAATGATGAGAAAAAAGCTGAAACACACAGAGGTGGGAACTAAGGAAGAACTGAAATAAGAACTCTATTGGGGGAGAAAAAGAGTAGAAACCTGAAGCAGAGGCCCAGGATGAAAACTTGCAATGGATCCTGTCTTGAGAAGTTGAACTAAGAAGACTAGAAGCCACTGTACTGATGAGTATTTGCTGGGCTAGGGATAGTCTAGAAAAGGGATGCGGTTTAGCTCTATTTATATTTTGCTTTTGTAGTTTTACTCACAACATAAAACTAGTTTGTTTGTTTTTAAAGCATTTTCTCAAAAACTGCTTGCCTCGAAACTTGTAAGTAAAGGCATAGTTTGGTTTGGGAAAAAACTGGTCTGAAGCTTTGTGATTCACCTGGTGTCAAAGTCTACTTTATATTGGGAGTAAAGGTAAAGGTAAGGGGACCCCTGACCATTAGGTCCAGTCGTGACCGACTCTGGGGTTGCGTGCTCATCTTGCGTTATTGGCCGAGGGAGCCGGCGTACAGCTTCCAGGTCATGTGGCCAGCATGACAAAGCCTCTTCTGGCGAACCAGAGCAGCACACGGAAACGCCGTTTACCTTCCCGCTGTAGCGGTACCTATTTATCTACTTGTACTTTGACGTGCTTTCGAACTGCTAGGTTGGCAGGAGCTGGGACCGAGCAACGGGAGCTCACCCCGTCACAGGGATTCGAACCGCCGACCTTCTGATCAACAAGCCCTAGGCTCTGTGGTTTAGCCCACAGCGCCACCTGGGTTGGGCCAATTAAATTCCGAAAGGTAAAAAGGCTGCTGAATGGAGGCAGCTTAGAGCACACCTGTTCCATTACAGCCGGTGTGTGTTGCATAACAAACAACATTGGGCTTGAGCAGGCAACCTGACTAAGAAGTTCCGAAACCAAAATAAAATGCCGGGAGGTGGGATGTACATGGGTGGTTCTGAACCAAGCATTCTCCAGCAAAGAACATTTGGTGCACATTCATCGGTCGAATCGCCATACGTGGCTGACTACATATATCACAACATGAAGCACAACTGGAAGCTATGAGGCACATGGTCCAGTATACAACACCAAAATGTCTTACGACATAAACAGATGTGGGCAGCCAGTTGCCGGAGAGCCAGCTCTTCCATGGGCCATTTCTCCTCCCACCAGGTGGGACTCCCACTGTTTTATCCCTTCGGTATCATAGAATCATGGGATTGTAGAGTTGGAAGGGACCCAAAGGGACTTCGAGTCCAACCGCCTGCAAAGCAGGAATCTCTCTCTCTCTCTTTCTTTCTTTTCGCAAGTCACAAACTTTGGTTGATGAAAACAGCATGGCGTGCAGGACGACACCACTGGATACGATGGTCACGGTAGCAGCAGTTAAGTGATCAGTGTGTGACATGCTCGGGGCTTCAGGATGTCGCCTCGTCTTCAGATACGTCCGGCAGGTCGGGGTCCTTCAACCCTTCTCGGCTCCCTTGCTTTCTACGCACATTCAAAAGATACACATTTTAAAATCCCACCCATTACAGAAGAAAACTGTGTGTGGTAGTAGTCCCTATTGGAGACGGCTGTAGCTCATTCACAGAGCATCTGTTTTGCAGAGAAAAATGGTCCCAGGTTGAATTTCCACCTTCAGGTAGGGCTAAGAGAAAATCTCCTGCTGAAAGCCCTGGAAAGCCACTGCCAGTCAGTACAAACACTACTAAGTTAGATGGACCAATGGTCCACTCACTCAAGAAGGTGTTTTATCGCTGGTAATATATAAGCTGGAAGCACAGGCAGTGAGTACAGTTAGATAATTTTAGATTCTGGACTTCACGGTCTTATGTACTGCTAGGCTGAAATCTGCTCTCCAGTTTTTTGAGTATTTTATTCATCTGCAAAAGACACTGACATTTTTCTAACCTCGACAGTATGCATTTTCCTTTCTAGGAAACATTTGTCCAGCTCCTTGCAGCCTCCCTGGGTGCCTGCACTTCCTGATGTGAGGGGAAAAAATCCCCATGCTGGGTGTGGGTGGGTGTCGCCTCATTATGTTTTTCCCATGGCTGTGATGGCAATGTGGGTATGCAGGAAAGCTGTAGCATACAGACCACTGGTGAGTTAGTTTGTAGAATGGAAGGAAGAACAGTCTAAGAGGACCCCCCCCCCGGGTCAAAAGGGAGGCAAGCAGAACAAAAACGCTTGTTAGAATTTCATGAACATTTCATTTCCCTTTTGATAACTTCCAAGTGCAGTTTCTTTTCTTGTTAATTGAGGAGGAATGGTGGGCAGGGCGGTGAGGACGCAGAATGGGGTTTCGTAATGACACTGATCTTACATACCCCCCAAACTCTTGAGCAAAGCATTACTTTATTTTCTTTGAAATGTGGTAAGCCACTCCCGCTTCATGGGCGGGGTATAAATAATAAATAATAATAATTATTATTCCCTGTTCATTTTCCTGAATGGGGGGGGAGGGGCTCTGGAAATCTGCCCCAGAGTCCTACCCTGATGCTGCCATTCGGCTCAGGCCACAAGAAGAAAAAGAGAAGAGTTTGGATTTGATATCCCGCTTTATCACTACCTGAAGGAGTCTCAAAGCGGCTAACAATCTCCTTTCCCTTCCTCCCCCGCAACAAACACTCTGTGAGGTGTGTGGGGCTGAGAGACTTCAGAGAAGTGTGACTAGCCCAAGGTCACCCAGCAGCTGCATGTGGAGGAGCAGGGAAGCGAACCCAGTTCACCAGATTACGAGTCTACCGCTCTTACCCACTACACCACACTACACTACACTACAAGACAGCTGGCTTTAGTCTCCAAGCTCATTTTGCCAAGCTCTCCACCTTCACCTTCTCCTCAGAGCCACATAAGGCAACCTTTTTTAAAAAATGAAAATGAAAAAAGCCATTTCCTGAAAGGGATCGGTTCTCTCTCTCCCCAGTGTTTCCCAGGTGATACAGTACAGCTAATTGCCTGAATTAATGAGAAATGCTGCCTAGGAGAGCCAAACGGCGCTCCAATTAACTGATAACGACCCAAGCTCAGGATGACACAAGTTCCGGAAACTTCTAGCAGCTTCCGATTTGCAGAGCCATCCAGAAAGGCAACAAATCCTTTCTCCTGTATAGCAGCAGCTCATTTGTTTTTGCACGGGGAGGCTCCCAGCCGCAATGGCTATGTTCTGCCTCCATAGCTAGAGGCCGGGGTGCTTCTGAATACCAGTTGCTGGAAACTGCAGGAAGGGGAGAGGGCTCTTGCGCTGGGTTCCTGCTTGCCTGGGTGGCCACTGTGAGGGCAGGATGCTGCCACTGGCCTGATTCAGCAGGGCTCTCCTTATGTTTTTAGATGCTTCATGGTGCTAGTAATTTTGAAATGAGCATGGATCTAATGACAGAATCCGTTCTTCAACCACTCAACCTCTGAGGAAACCAAATTTTAGGCTGGCGAAGGAGATTCTTGGAAGACTTGTGTTCATGGTGGAGACTCTTTAAGACTCTTCCCTCCAGAGTCGCTGAGGGGACATTTAGGCATGCCAGAATGAAGGCTCTGCAATGTTTGGAGCGCTCTGCCATTTAATTTGAATTTCTTTAGCATTGGAGTGGGGCGGCATGGGGTTCTGAGCTGGCCTTATTGATTCTCAGGTGGCTAAGGGTTTGTGTGTGTTTGTGACTTTCTTTCCAGGAGATGTTGCTCCAGAACTTTCCCTGACCACCTGCGCCTTCTGGTTCTCAAAAGGCGCCAAAGAGGGATAAGTTAATCACATGCCTTCCCTTGCGTTTTGATTGAAGCGTGGGCACCCAGGGAGGCTGCCGAGTGCAGACCACTGTTAGCTTGTAGAATGGAAGAAAACAACCCTTCCCAAACACTTCAAAAGCAGTGGAAGCAGACTAAAACCCTGCACCCCCACAAAAAAAATTTCCTCTCCCCTCCTCCACCTCTCATTAAATTGAAGGAGGATTGTTGAAGAAAAATGTGGGAGAAGGAAGCTTATATGTCATTGGTCATCTAGCTCATTACTGCCTGCACTGACTGGCAGTGTCTCTCCCAGCCCTACCTAGAGATATCATTGGGGATTGAACCTGGGACCTTTTGTGTGCGAAGAGGATGCCCCACCCACTGAGCTACGGCATCAGTCCTGAGGCATCAGTCTGCAAATACAGTTCTCTCTGCTTGGGAAACTCCAGTTTAGTGTTCCATTTGCCTCGGGCTGCATTTCCGGGACTTGTTTTGGTCCACAGCTCTCTTCTTAACCTTGAGTTGCCCAAAACGCAATAGAAGTTTTTTAAAAAATAAAGGAAGGAAAAAACAAAGAAAGAGAAAATGTGGAAGAAGGGGAAGAGGGAGGAGGAGGAGGAGGAAGGGGGTGGGCTGTGTTCATGACTGAACATTGAGCGTGACACAGTGGAACATACCCACTCTTCTAGGAACAGTGAAAGAGATTCTCTCTAATAACATACACAGGCACCACCAAATTACGAGACGGGAGAAAAGGTCACAGCGCAAGACACCGAGTTACCTTAAAGCTGGGTGCAAATAGACAGATGGGCTTAAGCGGAAACCATGCCTGGAGACAAACCACGAAGACAAAGGAAACGGGGGAAAAAACCCAGCAATGAGATTGCATGAATTGAGACGGAAAGTCAAAAACAACAACACAAAACTGCAGAAATAATATTTTTTGAAAATCAACGGGGATGGGTGGGGTGAGAGTGAGGAAAAAGGCAAGGTGAGGGTATCGTTATGGAGGATTCGGAAGTTGTTCAAAGGAAGCATATGGAGGGATGGAAGACAAGGACTTTTGTCACACAGCCCATGATGGTTTGATAGGGTTTTCTGGTGCTCAGAGCCCCTGGCTGAGGACAGCCTTTCCCCACCCCCCAACACATTCTGGACTCCAATTCCCATCAGCCCCAGCCAACGGGGTCCATGGAGAGGAAGGGTGGGAGTTGCAACCCAACAGCTGGAAGGTTAGCCACTCCACCATGGACAGAGAGCCTGCCGCCCTCCAGGTTTTGCTGGATAACTACAGCGCCACCCTCTGGAAGGCAGAGGTTCTGCACCCTGAAGTGCACACGGACTCAGAAAGACTTATCCCTGGGTTCCAGGACCTAACCAGTAAGTTACTTTGAGCTCAACAGGTGAATCCTACTCTAGGAAGCAAGCTACTGAATACTGTGGAGCTTGTTCCTGAGTAAACCTGCAAAGGATTGTGCTGCGAGTCAATTTAGGCAAAAGCAGCAAAATGCATTTAAAGTGCTCTGTGTATGCGGTGTGAATATCCCGGTAGGCCCGTAAAGGCCCTCTTAGTAGTCAAGATAACCCCAGGACGAAATGGTGTGAGCTGTCAAATGAGATGTTCATCCACTTTGCTTTGAAGCCTTGCTTTTGGTTCAGTTAGTTGGGAGAGGGGAAGCTTCTCACACTGGTGGGGCTGTCGGCTACTCCCCCCCCCCCCAGAGATGGGTGGGAGTGGGGAACAGACCTCTAAGCCAGGCATCCCCAAACTTCGGCCCTCCAGATGTTTTGGAATACAATTCCCATCATCCCTGACCACTGGTCCTGTTAGCTAGGGATGATGGGAGTTGTAGGCCAAAACATCTGGAGGGCCGCAGTTTGGGGATGCCTGCTCTAAGCCAAGGGTGGTTAACTGAGCTACTGTTGCAAGCTTACGTACCGTAGCTTGTGTTTCCTGTAAGTAGCCCATGTACAATTAGCCCCTCACCAACAAAGCCAGTGTGCTTGCCGCTTCAACATCCATCTTGAGGTGTGGCGGCAAGGAATTCGGCACTTCACTGTTGTATGTAAGTCTCTTGGTATGTCTCTATAATGAAGCGCTAGAACTTTCTTTGGAATCCCTGCAACTAGGTTCTTCGGGGAATCAATCAATCCTTCGCCCTGGTCTGCTTTCCGACCTGTAGGACAGGAAACTATGATACCACTTTAAACAGCCATGGTTTCCCCCAAAGAATGCTGGGAGCTGGAGGAGACCTCCTATTCCTCTCACAGAGCTACAATTCCCAGAATTCCCTGGGGGGGGAAGAGCTGGATGTTGAAACCACTCTGGGAATCATAGCTCCGAAAGGGGAATAGGGGTCTCCTAACAACTCTCAGCCACCCTCAACAAACTACAGCTCCCATAATTCTTTTTTTGGGGGTGGGGGGATGTTAGCAGCCAGGGTTGTTTGAAGTGTTTTCATCAGGCTTCAAATGTATGTTGTGAATGCATATTTGTAGTTTTCAGTAATTGCAGTATTGTAGTATATTCTAGACAGTATAGGGTGTACTACAAAACTTTACCAGTTTCTATTTTAACCACCTGGCTCACATAATTAATTACTATTTTCCTTTCACTTCTGCACATCCTGTGGAGAAAACCATCAAGGGATACAGGGGGAAAGAATTGGTTCGGTTTTATCGTTTCAGCATTCTCTGTGCAAAGGCCTTATTCCGTCTCTGCCCACAGATAAAACCTTATTCCGTCTCTGCCCACAGATAAAAGAATACAAAAATCAGAACAGAAAGCTTCTGTCCCCCACCTTCATCTCACACACACACACCCCAAAGAGAAAGCTTGCAATTTGTTTTGCTATTTCTGTCTCCTTGAAAAAGAGAAAATCTATTTCAGTTTGCCGCAATTTGGAACTGGGTGTCAAAAAGTGAACCCGGCTGTCCGAAGTTGCTACACAAAATGATTAAACATTAATCCTGATGGTCACAGAATCAATATAAATTCAGGGAAGTGGTGTTGCAAGGGGGAGGAACACACCAATTACTATTTCTCTAAAAGTAAATTAAGGGCCGACTGTGTGATTTGAAAGCTTTTTTAATTGGCTCGTCTTCAGCCTTTGATTTGCTTTTAGAGGAACACGAACACCGGAAACATTATGCAGAATTACAAGCTGGGGATTTAAAAATGATTTAAAATGCAACTTTTAGGGTGCTGCTTTCCTGTTTGCTAAAAATGAGACTTTTGCTTTTCCAATTGGTTTTGACTACCGTATTCACACACGGTGCAAATGAGCACCAGGAACAGTGCAACGGCACAAGGGCTCTTCCAGCTCCTCCTCAGCTCTCAGCGGATCTCCTGCCTTCAAATAATTCTTCCCCTTGTGGGTTTGTGGGGTCAGTCTGGATGACACCCAGAGAACCTAGCAGCTATGAAGAAGAAGAAGAAGAAGAAGAAGAAGAAGAAGAAGAAGAAGAAGAAGAAGAAGAAGAAGAAGAAGAAGAAGAAGAAGAAGAAGAAGAAGAAGAAGAGTAGTTTGGATTTGATATCCCGCTTTATCACTACCCGAAGGAGTCTCAAAGCGGCCAACATTCTCCCTTCCCTTCCTCTCCCACAGCAAACACTCTGTGAGGTGAGTGGGGCTGAGAGGCTTCAAAGAGTGTGACTAGCCCAAGGTCACTCAGCAGCTGTATGTGGAGGAGTGAAGACGCGAACCCTGTTCACCAGATTACGAGTCCACCGCTCTTAACCACTACACCACACTGGCCAGAGTGATGTAGGTGAGCTGAGCTGAGCTGGAAGCTGGCTGGAAGATGGAGACACAGACACAGACTTGCTCTGTGCTGGATCCAAATCTGTGACTAATGGAGAAACAGGATCTGTTGGAGTATCAATGCTGTGAGCATGTCCATCTTGTGCTATGGCTGTATCTAGGTGCAAATAAAACCATGTATCCTAATGACACCACAGTCTCCGCTGGCCTTCATTCCAAGGAAACTGAACCCTGGGAAAGGGCAGGCACCCCCCGGAGTCTCTCACTGCTCAGAGCAGGCATAGGCAACCTTGGCTCTCCAGATGTTTTGGAACTACAACTCCCATGATCCCTAGCTAACAGGGCCAGTGGTCAGGGATCATGGGAGTTGTAGTTCCAAAACATCTGGAGAGCCAAGGTTGCCTATGCCTGGGCTCAGAGATTGTGGTGGCGTGTAACGTGATTGCTCCTGAGCTGGTCACTTCCTCCCAGATCTCCATAGATCCAGGGTACGGAACCCTTTTCCTGCCTTTGTGGTGTGGCTCCCCTACCCTGTCGCAGACTAGAAACACTAGAAAAAGAGGTACATACATTAATAAGTCTCCAGGAGCCGACATAGACCTCTCTTCTCGCCTGGCCTGGGCCTCAAATGGGTTGCTGAAAGATCGTTTCCTCAGCATGGCTTTCACTAAAATCTTCAGGGAAGGGGGTAAGAAGAAGAAAAGAAATCAGGATTGCAAATGGATCACAGAGAAGAAGAAAAACACATGCCACTCATCTATTTCTAGAAATCCTTTCCAAACTTTCAACCTCAAGACTGTGATTGCCTCTTTTTTAAAAAAACCAAAAAACTGTCATTGTATCTTATTTTATTTTGCAATTGCAGCCTGTCCAGAAAGTTTTTCTCGCTCTCCAATAACACTAGAGCTCATGGACATTCAATAAAGCTAAATGTTCAAAGATTCAGGGCAGATTAAAAAATGCTCGACGTTTGATAAATATATTTCTGTATACTGTCTTTTCTTTGTTTGTTGCAAGCTTTAATGAAAATGGCTTATTAAAAAAAAAGATTCAGGGCAGATAGAAGAAAGCACATCTTCACACAGCACGCTGTTAAACTATGGAACTCTCTCCCACTGGAGGCAGTGATGGTCAACCAATTTTGGATGGTTTTACAAGAGGACTGGGCAAATGGCTGTGCTCTCCCTTCCACACTAGGAGGCAGCATTTCTTCTGAATACGGTACCACTTGATGGAAACCACTGCGGCGGAGTTTGCTGATCCGCTTGAGTCCTGCATGTGGATTTTTTACAGACATTGGTTTGGCCACTGTGAGAACAAGATGCTGGGCCACAGCAGAGCTATTCTTTTGTTCTTAAAGGGACGGAATGCTCCAAGCACATCAAATCACAAGGAAGGATTTCACAGTGGAAGCAAGAATGTGCTTGGAGTCCCAGATAAATGCTAGAGCCAGCCGAGCCATAAAGGTAAACGAGGCAGCTTGCTGGGGTGCCAAGCACCCAGGAGCACTTCCTTGCACTAACAATTGCTTCATTTCCAAAACTGCCTGGAGAGAGAGCGAGTGAGCAGCTGCCACAATTTTGGAGTAGCTGCACAGAGAGTTTTACAGTCCACTGCATCAGGGATGCCCCCTACTTAGCAGCAGTGTTAGACACTCAGATATATAATAATAATAATAATAATAATAATAATAATAATAATAATAATAATAATAATAATAATTTATTTATACCCCACCCATCTGGCCGGGTCTCCCCCGCCACTCTGGGCGTCTTCCAACACACATCAAAATACATTAAAATATCACAGACTAAAAACTTCCCTAGACAGGGCTGCCTTTAGGTATTTTCTAAATGTCAGGTAGTTGTTTTTCTCTTTGACATCTGGTGGGAGGGCGTTCCATAGGGCGGGTGCCACTACCGAGAAGGCCCTCTGCCTGGTTCCCTGTAGCTTTGCTTCTCGCAGTGAAGGAACCACTAGAAGGCCGTCGGCGCTGGACCTCAGTGTCCGGGCTGAACGATGGGGGTGGAGATGCTCCTTCAGGTATACAGGACTGAGGCCGTTTAGGGCTTTAAAGGTCAGCACCAACACTTTGAATTGTGCTCGGAAATGTACTGGGAGCCAATGTTGATCTCTCAGGACTGGTTTATGTGGTCCCGGCAGCCGCTCCCAGTCACCAGTCTAGCTGCCACATTCTGGATTCCGGGTCACCTTCAAAGGTAGCCCCACGTAGAGTGCATTGCAGTAGTCCAAGCGGGAGATAACCAGAGCATGCACTACTCTGCTGAGACAGTCTGCAGGCAGTCTGCATATAATTTAAGCGCCAAATAGCTCCTTAAACCAGGGTTGCAGTTGCCAAAGCAGAATGCCTAGCTGCCATTTTGGGGCCAGACGGCTCGAAATTTGCATTTTTTTTGACGTTTTGGTTCCTGAAACTCATTCTGATTGTGCAGATAAAATATAACGGGTAGAATTCTACCGGATGTGTTGTTAGTGTGTGAAAACAGGGAAGATCCAAGGATCCCCAGGCATGCACCTCCAGAAAGTGGAGACATTCAGGCACCATCTTGATGCCTGGGAATCTTCACTAGGCCACAAGTGGCCGATAGCCAGGTGCAAAATGCACTTGGTGGATTTCAAATGCTGCATAACAGATTATTATGATGGTGGCCTCCAATATAAGCATTCCTATTATGTCAGGCTTGCCTGCTAAGTTGCTTGTAATATACAGGTTGAGCAGGCATTTTAGGGCAGAAAAGAAGCAAGCGAAAAAACACAGACAAGCCTACTGCCAGTGCAGTAGCTCTTGACCGGGTTCCCCAAACTAAGGCCCGGGGGCCGGATCCAGTCCAATCGCCTTCTCAATCTGGCCCCCGGTCAGTCTGGGAATCAGCTTGTTTTTACATGAGTAGAATGTGTCCATTTATTTAAAATGCATCTCTGGATTATTTGTGGGGCATAGGAATTTGTTCATTCATCCCCCCCAATATAGTCCGGCCCCCCACAAGGTCTGCTGAAAAAGTTTGCTGACCCCTGCTCTTGACCTTCTGAACCAGCTCCCCAGTCAAATCCTAAAGCATTCATCTCCTTCTGCTGGGGAAAACAGGATCCAGACCCCCCCCCCTTCCACTCTACAACTTAATGTGGTGTGTTGCAACGCAACTTTGCACAAAGAGCACCCACACCGGCCATTAGCCAAGCACCCAGTTCTGTACAGTCATACCTCGGTTTAAGTACGCCTCGGTTTGAGTATTTTCAGTTTAAGTACTCCGCGGACCCATCTGGAACAGATTAATGCACTTTCCATTACTTTCAATGGAAAGTTCGCTTCAGGTTAAGTACGCTTCAGGTTGAGTACTATGTGGATCCGTCTGGAACGGATTAATCTACTTTCCATTACTTTCAATGGGAAAGTTCGCTTCAGGTTAAGCACGGACTTCAAGAACCAATTACACTCATACTTCGGGTTAAGTATGCTTCAGGTTGAGTTGAGTACTCCACAGACCCGTCTGGAACGGATTAATGCACTTTCCATTACTTTCAATGGGAAAGTTCGCTTCAGGTTAAGTACGCTTCAGTTTAAGTACTCCGCGGACCCGTCTGGAACGGATTAATCCACTTTCCATTACTTTCAATGGGAAAGTTCGCTTCAGGTTAAGTACGCTTCAGTTTAAGTACTCCGCGGACCCGTCTGGAATGGATTAATCCACTTTCCATTACTTTCAGTGGGAAAGTTCACTTCAGGTTAAAGTACGCTTCTGGTTAAGTACAGACTTCCGGAACCAATTGTGTACTTAAACCGAGGTACCACTGTACTATCAACCACACAATGCAGAGGGATGGTGGCGTTTAAGCCCTGCACAACAGAGTGTCGCGGCGGCAGTGGTACGCACCACAGCAGGCAAACTCGGGATTGTTTTGACGGAGTTCTTCACTTCCTCCTCGGTGACCTCCACAATTGTGCAATGCTCCTCCTCGAGAGGCAGAGGATCCTCTCCGAACTTTGTCACCCAAGGGTGCAGCTGCATGGAAGACACAAGCAAAGGCGATCACGCCCAGGGCCAGCCCTAGCACGAGGCAGAGTGAGGTGGCTGCCTCAGGCGGCAAATCCTGAGGGGTGGCAGCTGGGTGTTGGAGGGCACAGGCAGGTGGGGCTGGCTGAGGACAGGCAGCTTGGTGGGGCAACTCTAATAAAACGTACAGTAATGTGTAAACGAGATGGACACTGAAACTTAACAGCCCAGAGGTGGCAAAATTCCAAGTCTGCGCAAGCCAGGGAGGTTCCAGGTTCAAAACCTGGCATCTCCAGGGAGAAATCCCCAAGAAAGACATTATATTCTTTCTGTATGCCACAACAGCTGCTAGAATATTACCCGCCAAAAATTGGAAGACATCAGAGATACCTACGATAGATGAATGGCAAATGAAGATGACAGATTTTATGGAACTCGCCAAAATGACTGGGAGACTACATGACCAGAAGGAAGAGACGGTGGAAGAAGATTGGAATTTAAAAAAATATATATTTGAAAAAATATTGCAAGATTTAGAAAATTATTTCCTTTGTGAAGATATATAGGTTATATGCGCTAAAATAAGATTTGAAGTAGAGTTAGTTAGTACTGTATAGAATTTAGAAATTGGTTAATAAAGTAAGGAATAATTAAATTAAGTTTTGGTTATAAAAGATGAAGAATAAACTGCTAAATATGGATTATAATGAAATTCAGAAAGAAGAGAACGAAGGAAGTCATTTGAAGAAGTGAAAGAAAATAAGGTTTAATACAAGAAATACTTTTATGTATTTTTGTTTTTTGCTTATCTTTTTTGTTTAGCTTAATTTTGTATTAGTTTGTTTGTAGCATTATGTGAATTTATTATTTGTTTAAAAAGTTATTTGTATGTTGTTGTTTGTTAAAAAATGAATAAATATTATTATAAAAAACAAAAACAAAACTTGGCATTTCCAGGAACGGCTGGGAAAACCCCTGCCTGAAACCACGGAAAGGAATACTGCAGACAATTGTAATAATAATAATAATAATTTTATTATTAATACCCCGCCCATCTGGCCGGGTTTCCCCAGCCACTCTGGGTGGCTTCCAACCGAATATTAAAAACAGTACAGCATCAAACATTAAAAACTTCCCTATTTCTAAAAGTAAAATAGTTGCTTATTGCCTTGACATCTGCTGGGAGGGCGTTCCACAGGGCAGGTGCCACTACCGAGAAGGCCCTCTGTCTGGTTCCCTGTAACCTCACTTCTCGCAATGAGGGAACCGCCAGAAGGCCCTCGGTGCTGGATCTCAGTGTCCGGGCTGAATGGTGGGGGTGGAGACGCTCCTTCCGGTATACAGGACCGAAGCCGTTTAAGGCTTTAAAGGTCAGTACCAACACTTTGAATTGTGCTCGGAAACGTACTGGGAGCCAGTGTAGATCTCTCAGGACCAGTGTTATGTGGTCCCGGCGGCCGCTCCCAGTCACTAGTCTAGCTGCAGACAATACTGAGCTGGAGGGGCAAGTATACATATAAGGCAGCTTCCGTGTTCCTGTTAAAGTTCCTGTCCCACTTACCTTAATTTCGGGGACCGTTATCCTCGTTTCAGGGTTCTTTTCCAGCATCTTCAAGATCAGGTCTTTTAACTCCTCACTGATCCAAGGCCTGGCAGAAAGAAAAACAAAGCGTTTGGTTGTGGGGACAGAAGCTACAGGCTGCCAATCCTCTTTGTTCAGCCACCAAACTACTTTGTAGTTGTTTTTTATAAACACACACACACACACACACACACAAGCCCCAAACAGGAAAAACTGGAGAAACCAGGAAGGACATACCCAGTACAAGCAACAAACTCTCTTTGAAACATGCTGAGATGGGGGAGATGGAGACCCAGGCCGCATTTTGAATCATAGCAGCACACTAGTGTAGAGTTGGAGAGGGACACCAAAGGTCATCTAGTCCAACCACAGCCAAAAGGATCTCTGACGGGTGGCAATCCAACCTCTGTTTAAAAACCTCCGGGGAAGGAGAGTCCACCAGCTTCCGAGGGAGCCTGCTCCACTGTTGAACAACTCATACCGTAAGAAAGTTTTCCTCAAGGTTTAATCGGAATCTCCTTTCTTGACACTTAAAGACATTGGTTCAGGTCCTCCCCTCTGGAGCAGCAGAAAACAAGCTTGCTCCATCTTCCATGTAACAAGCCGTCAGATATCTGAAGATAGCTATTATATCACCTCTCAGTCTCCAGGCTAAACATACCCAACTCCTTCAAGCACTCTTCATAAGCTTTGGTCATCTTGGTTCCCCCTCCTCTGCACACAATACAGCTTGTCATATCCTTCTTAAACTGCAGTGCCCAGAACTGGACACAGGACTCCAGATGTGACCAGACCGAGGCAGAATAGAGCGGTACTATAACTTCCCTTGATCTGGACACCAGACTTCTGTTGATGCAGCCCATAATTGCATTAGCTTTGGGTTTTTTTTTGCTGCCGCATCACACTGTTAACTCATTTTATGCTGGTGGTCTACTAAGACTCCTTAGATCCTTCTCAGATATACCACTGGCAATCCAGGTGTCCCCCATCCTATATCTGTGCAGCTGCTTGTTCCTGCCTAAGTACAGAACCTTACATTTGTCCCTATTGAAATTCATTTTGCTTGTTTTGGCCCCGGTTCTCCAATCTGTCGAGGTCATCTTGAACCCGGATTCAAAATTTAACTACCTTACAAATCATGCTTCAGGAATGAGAACATTAGACCAACCTGCCCTTGAACTGCACCAGCTCCATTGGAGCATAAAAACCTGCAAACTTCAAGTGGGAAAACTAAGCAACGGCGCAGAACAAATGGTTTGCGACTGACTGGCTTCTGTCCATGCCTGAGTGCAGAAAATAGCAATATCTTTTTTAGTAAACACAAGCTCCTTGGCCTTTGCAGCCAGGGCAGAATATGCTTGCAAACGGTCCCATGGAACAGCTAATGCACTGGCTGAGTCTCTGGGAGGTCTGTGGTGCAGCCAGGACTAATCTGATGATATTCTCCTTCCTTGCACTCTCTCCCGCCAGTTCTCTTACCGGCTTTATCAAATTAACAAGCTTAGGTTTAAACACTGAGTCAACACACTGCCATTCCCCTGCCTCTCTACACAAGCTAATGAGGAGAGAGGCCTTTCGAGATGGAAAGAACAGGTCACCGGGATGTCAAAATAAGCCAGGCAGAGAAGAGTTATTGCCGCAGGAGATGTTAGGAGGAAGATGCCCAGCCAGCCCATTAAAAGCTAATCCCTTGCGGAGGTGGCAGATGTGAAGAGTCTCTCACAGAGCTGACTAATAAACTCCAAATATATGATGGTTTGGAGGAGGAGGCGGGTGAAAGAGGATCATGTGAAATGGCGAAACTGGCAGGGAAACGAAGAAGAAGAAGAAGAAGAAGAAGAAGAAGAAGAAGAAGAAGAAGAAGAAGAAGAAGAAGAAGAAGAAGAGGAGGAGGAGGAGGAGGAGGAGGAGGAGGAGGAGGAGGAGGAGGAGGAGGAGGAGGAGGAGTTGGAGTTTGGATTTGATATCCCGCTTTATCACTACCCGAAGGAGTCTCAAAGCAGCTAACATTCTCCTTTCCCTTCCTCCCCCACAACAAACACTCTGTGAGGTGAGTGGGGCTGAGAGAATTCAGAGAAGTGTGACTAGCCCAAGGTCACCCAGCAGCTGCATGTGGAGGAGCGGAGACGCGAACCCGTTTCCCCAGATTAGGAGTCTACCGCTCTTAACCACTACACCACACTGGCTCTCCTTCTTCCTAGTTTCCCTAAAGGTAAAGGTAAAGGGGCCCCTGACCATCAGGTCCAGTCGTGTCCGACTCTGGGGTTGCAGCGCTCATCTCGCTCTATAGGCTGAGGGAGCCGGCGTTTGTCCACAGACAGCTTCCGGGTCATGTGGCCAGCAGGACAAAGCTGCTTCTGGCGAACCAGAGCAGTGCACGGAAACACCGTTTACCTTCCCGCCGGAGCGGTCCCTATTTATCTACAGTGGTACCTCGGTTTATGAACACAATTGGTTCCAGAAGTCTGTTCATAAACTGAAGCGTTCATAAACTGAAGCAAACTTTCCCATTGAAAGTAATGGAAAGTGGATTAATCTGTTCCAGACGGGTCCACGGAGTACTCAACCTGAAGCGTACTTAACCCGAAGCATGGGTGTAATTCAGGGGTCCCCAGACTTACCGGGTTTTGGGCCGGTTCCCACCGCACCGATCGCGCGGCGGGCCGGAGGGCGGGGGAGTGCGCGTCCGTGCAGGCCGGAGGGCGGGGGAGTGCGCACGGGCGCTTACTGGTGCGGCGGCGCGCTTCCAGGTCGGAAAAAGCGCCGGAAATCGTTTGTGCGCATGCGTATGGGCCTCCCCCAACCCGGAAGTGCACCAGAAATGACCTCTTCTGGGTCGGGAGAGGCCTATACGCATGCGCACAAAGGATTTCTGGCGCTTTTTTTCGACCTGGAAGAGCGCCGCCGCGCTGCGCGCCGTAAGAGCGGGCGGCAGCGAGCGGTGGGGGTCGTTGCGGGCCGGATTGGGAGCCGTAAAGTTTGGGGACCCTGGTGTAATTGGTTCCGGAAGTCTGTTCATAAACTGAAGCGTTCATAAACTGAAGCAAACTTTCCCATTGACAGTAATGGAAAGTGAATTAATCTGCTCCAGATGGGTCCGCGGCGTTCGTAAACCGAAAATTCATAAACCGAGGGGTTCATAAACCGAGGTTCCACTGTACTTGCACTTTGATGTGCTTTCGAACTGCTAGTACGAACCAAATAAGGGTCTGCTGGATCAGGCCCAATGGACCATCTAGACAAGAACACTGTTCTCAAAACGACCACCTAGATGCCTGTAGGAAACCCACAAGCTCGGACAAGAGCCCTCTCTCCTCCTGCCGTTTCCAGAAACTGTTCCGAAACTCTGAGTACACTTGCCCCAGAACTCGAAGGGCTAAGCTGGCTGGGGGATCCTGCCAGGGCCCTGCCGGACTTAAGCTGCCATGCCAAGAATGCCCCGGGGACTCCCAGCTGACTGGGGACTTAATGTGTGAAATGGCCATGGCACTGCAAGGCTTCGATAGTACAATCTGAATCTGAGCTCCTGCATACTAGCCTACAGCGTCAGAGCAGATGAGGCAGCGCTGCCTCAGTGGGGTGTCTCAGGGACAAGATTCCAGGCCTCAGACAAGTTCAGTCTCCCGGGTTTTGGAGGGCAGCTTTACTGAGATATCTCACGGGCAATGCTGGAAGTCCTGGCAAGTGCCATGACACACCCCACGGGCATTGGTGCACCCTGCGCTATGTGATGGGTGGGGAGGAAAGGGCAGCCACCCGCTGACGACAGGCGCAGCCACATGGCCATCACCACCGGGATCTTTGCTGGATAACACCCCTTCTTTGCATTGACAGCCTCCACCCCACCCCAAGTCACCAACTTACCCCAACTTCCCACCATACAAAAAGGGTGATTAAACAGGGGGCAGCATGGTTCCTTGGCTCAGCCTGGTTGTAAGGATCTCCTAGATCAGGCACCCCCAAACTGGGGCCCTCCAGATGTTTTGGCCAACAACTCCCATGATCCCTAGCTAACAGGACCAGTGGTCAGGGATGATGGGAATTGTAGTCCAAAACATCTGGAGGGCCGAAGTTTGGGGATGCCTGTCCTAGATAAGTCAGTTTTAGACCATTAGCAGGTGCAGGGGGCAGTATGGGTGCTCAGTCCCTCCGTGTAACGCATGATTTACAACCAAAGACCAAAAACAAGCCCAGGGTTAAAGGAAGAGGGGGCTCTCTCTCCGAACACTTGCCGCTTTCCCCTGTTCGTTTCTCCACCCACCCACATCCTTCCCCCGATATTCCTTTTCAAGCGGTGGCGATATGATATCATCTGTACATTTCAATTAGGAACGGAGGATTAATTCATGCAAGTAGGTCAGAAATCCTTTGCCGTGGTGCAACGCCGAGTTGGGAGATTCACAGCTGTAGCATCTTTGCTGGAGACACAAGTTTTGGGGCTGGGCTGGGAAGGGGACAACGAAACTTTCTATGAAAGATGTAAGACGGGGAGGGGCAATGTTGTTTTTTCTTCCTGCTAGGGGCTGCATTTCCTTGCCAGGGGTGGGGGGTGGGGATCTGCTGGAGCTGCATGTTGGCGGCAAGTAAGGTCAGTCAAAAAGTGAGCAAGGTCAGTCAAAAAGTGAGTTTTGAGCCCCCCAAAGGGGTGAAGTCACCCCTTTCTGCCCTGCTCCTCTCTCTCTCTCTCTCTCTTTCTCTCTCTCTCTCTGCCACTCCCTACCCCCCCCCCCCCGTCTCAAACCCTGGAGAGTCATTGACAGTCAGAGTAGACAACACTGAACTAGATAGATAGACCCATGGCAGCTTCCTAAAGTATCACAGAATTATGGAATTGTAGAGTTGGAAGGGACCCCCCCCCCGAAGGATCAAACCCCCTGCAATGCAGGAATCTCAGCTAAAGCATCCATGACAGAGGTGCCATCCAACCTCTGCTTAAAAACCTCCATGAAGGAGAGGCCACAACCGCCCAAGGGAGACCGTTCCATAGTCAAACAGCTCTTACTAGCCACCTGCAATTCAGGAATCCTGCCCGCAGCCATCCCTGGGTAGACTCGAACCACCAACCTGGTTGACAGCCAGATGCACAGACCCATTGTACCATCTGTGTGCTCTGAATATTTTTCTTAAAATATTTCATTTTGATATATATGAATTTGCTTGTGTGCATGTGTAAATATACAGGATCACATCTTCAGGCTCATTATTCATGTATTTATTTATACATCTCCATTTATCTTTGAAGCCAAGGCTGGCTCCCGGTTTCTTGTCCTTGGCTGCCACTACAAGCCCCGATCACATTCCCCTGGGTGGAAATTCCACAATCCTGTCTTCCCTCTTGGACCCATAGCTGCCAAGTATCCCGTTTTCGCTGGGAAACTCCCTTTTTTCCCTACCGTTTCCTGGCGGTCTCCCGTATCGGTTATTACCCCGTTATTCTCCCTTAAATCCGCTCCTGCCGGCGGCCATTTTCTGGTGCCGCTTTGCCCTTCTATGGGCAAAGTCGCTTCTACGCGTGTCCGGAAACGCATGGATGCAACTTCCGGGGGCACTTTGCCCTTCTATAGGCACCAGAAAATGCCGGCGCCACAAGTCGCTTTTATGCGTTTCCGGTCATGCGTAGAAGCGACTTCCGGCGCCGCCATTTTCTGGTGCCTATAGAAGAGCAAAGTGCCCCCTATGTTAGGTGGCTTTAAAGTTAATGGAAGAAGAAAACAGGTTAAATGTGTAAAGAAGAGCAAGCGGTTAGTCATCAATCGGAAGTATTTTATATCTTTTAACTTTAATTTAATTTCCTTTTTTTTTTTGCCTTTCCTTCTCTCCTTTTTCTTTTCTACTTTCTTTTTATTTTCCTTTTCCTCATAATTTAGATACTTGAGTTATACTTGAGTTATATTTGAGTAATGTTTGAGTAATGTTATGTTATGTTGTGTTTATACATTATCGGATTATGTTATGTTTCTTTCTATGATACTTTCTATATTCTTAGATTATTTTATGTTATCTTTTTTGGAGTGTTGTGTTATGATATGTAATGTTTTAATAATTGAAATAAAGAACTTTTTAAACATAAAAAAGAAGAAGAGCAAAGCGCCCCCGGAGGTTGCTTCTACGCAACTTCCGGTGTCGCGCGGCTGCCGATCCCGGATTTCTGCGTCCAGGACTTGGCAGGTATGCTTGGACCTGTGACTTGGCCCTTATTGAAAGTGCTAGAGAACCACTAACCCAGGATGCTATATCTGCCCACTCGGTATGGGAGGAGCTGGCTGTAGCCTTTGCTGTGGAAGAGAAAGACTTTTCTCTCATGTCAGGCAGGACATATACAGAGTGGCAAGTAGGGGAGAGGAGAGGAGAGGAGAAAAACATGTGGAGCACTCATTGGGGGGATCATCTAACTTGGAAAATGACAACAATGTCTAACTTGGTAAATGACAACAATGTCTAACTTGGTAAGTGTCAACCATGACGGAGCAATGAGTTATAGTCTCACTCCTTCCAGGGGCTCAGAAAAATACCAGTCAACTGTGCTCAATGCTGCTGCGAGGTGAAGCAAAACCACCTCCTCTGATCCACAATGAGAGGTAGTGAAAATGCAAACTTGTGGGTTAAGAGCATCAGGCCAAAGACACATCTTGTCCAGCATCCTGTTCTCACTGTGGCGAACCAGAAGCCCCAATGCGAAGACCGCAAGAAAGATCCGAGGGGAACAGCAGCCCTTCTCCTCACTTGAGATTCCCAGGAACTGGCACTCAGAGGCATTCCAGATGCATCTGCAGCAACCTTGTGCTCTGCTGCGACCTGCAAAACTTACTTACTCTTCTGGGAAATCCACCGGCTTGTTCTTGATCTTGTTGTGAAGTGCGAGGATAAATTCATCAATGAAAGGACACTGTAAAACAGAGCAAAAGTTGGCATGCTTTTGTGAATCCTCTGCTTTAGCCCTCTTGTTTGCATTTACAGACTAAAACTCTATAACCAATCCCAAGGAACCCTGAGAGCTCAGCTCTGCAAGGAGGCTGGGGTATACCTGCCAGGGGTGCCAACTTGAATTAAAATATTGGGGGTGGGGGAGGTCACACCATTTGAATGGCAACGGCCATCAACTTCGAGGGGGGCCAGCCCCCTCAAGTATTTTATTGGGGTGGGGTGTGTGAAGGGACCCCGGCCCCTAGGAGTTGGCTCCTATGATTCCTGCAGAGAGATTCTTAGAGCATCTTCATACAAGACGCTTTTCAGTTGCACACTTAAGAACTGCCTTCCTTCTCCATCATGAGCCTGCCTGAGATTTATGTTCTTTTTATCATTTGCTCAGTATTCCTTTATCTAATCATCTGGCAATTAGTAACCATCATCAAAAACAGCTCCAGAAAGAAATCACTTCAGGCCATTAATCAGCCTTTGGCTGATTAATATTCTACGGCCTGTTAAGTGTGTTTGGTGGGCACTGTTTTGTTGTTCTCGTTTTAACCATTTACTTTTGTTCTTACCTTGTGTTTTTGCTCTGTTTACCGCCCTGAGATCTTGTGATGAAGGGGCAGCACATAATTCTAATAAATGATAATAATCTGCTGCCCCTGTGGATCCAGCTGCCTGAGGCAGTTGCCTCACCTTACCTCAAGGGTGGGCCGGCCCTGCCCCAACCACCACTTTTACAGACACCTTACCTTTCCATACACAAAGCAAAACAGAGTGATCCCCATGGCCCAGACATCTAGTGCCTGAAAAGAAGCAAGCACAGTTTTTTTTAAAAAATCAGACATTGTGGTATAAATTGCCCCCACTCAGAATACTCCACCTCCTCCCCATTTCCCCATTGCTCCCCCACCATACCCCCAGTTACAGCCAGTCAGCATTTTGTGGCCAATGAACATGCTCAGCTCTTATTGGGTCTTTATTGGGGTCCCCTCCACAAATAGGGTCCGCATCACATCCTACCTTCCCACTGAAGCTCTTCCCAGACTCGGAAAGGGCTTCGGGGGCCATGAAGGCTGGAGTCCCAGCAGTGCTGGAGAGCTGGGCATCGCTGCCCTCAAACTGATTGCTCACTCCGAAGTCGGCAATTTTGACGTGCCCGTCATCCCCTAAGAGCAAGTTGGAAGGTTTGATGTCCCGGTGGATGATCTTCTGGTAATGCACTGAAGAGAGGTGGAGAGGAGAACTTTCATAGAACCTTTATTCTCAATAATGATGGAACTCACCGGTGGACAATCCTTTTAGTTTTATATAGCTTTCTTTATTATCCCTTTGGAGATGCACTTTTGTCCCTCCAGGCAGTGACATTTTATGGTTTGCATCAGGCATCCCCTAACTTGGGCCCTCCAGATGTTTTGGACTACAATTCCCATCATCCCTGACCACTGGTCCTGTTAGCTAGGGATCATGGAAGTTGTAGGCCAAAACATCTGGAGGGCACAGTTTGGGGATGCCTGGTTTGCATTTTTAATTCTTTGTTTACTTTTTCTCTGGTATTTTTTTGTTTGTTGTTGTTGTTGTTGTTCTGTTTGCAATTTTTTGCTGCGGTGCACAATTCAATATACATGAGAGAGACTTTCTGTTCATGGCTGCGAGTGAAGGATCCCGATAACTAAGAGAGATCTGATACTCTCTCCAGATGGAGGCGGGGCTGTAGCTCAGTGGTTAGAGCACCTGCACTGAATGCAAAAGGTTCTGCTGTTCTGTACAGCTCTTGTACTGGGGTATTGCTTTGGTTGGTTTTGGTTGTTGTTTTTGATATTAATGTTTTGCATCTTTATTTTAAATCTTATTTTAATGTGGAAATTGTTCGATTTGGTTGTGAAATTTTCGATGTTTCAGTTCTTATGACTACCTTTGTTATGTCTGTAATTACATATTTCTTTTTCCCATAAGCTGCCTCGAGGATGGTTTTAACTATAGGAAGGCAACGTAGAAATAAAATTATGTATGTATGAATGTACTCCAAGGGCAGCTGTGCCATAAATCAAGGTAATTTCAGTCTCAAGGCAAAGACTCTGCACCTCTCGGCATGGTAGATATACAGAGTCCGAAGTCAGGTTCTTTTGCATAACCACCCCCTTGCAGCAAAAGGGGAAAAAAAGTTTTTGGTGCATGGATGTGACCTGCATCTTTAATGCTGCTGCAGTGCCCAGCTTGCAGTCTGGCGGTTTGGGTAATGGGACAGGGCAAAGAGGGCCAATTGCCAACCAACACACGGAGAATGTCAACAGGGCTACGTGAGCTCAGGAGTATGTGTGTGTTTTAAGTCAAACAAATAAATGAATTCATTATTAAAGGGGTCCTGCTATGTTATCAGTCAAAACAGTTGGTTTACGGATGCTCGAGGAATTCCATCGTTGCAAATGCCTCCTGCGTTCCTACGCCTCTTGGGCTAAGGCTTGGATCAGACCCTACTTAGCAACTGTTTCTTGCCATTCTCTTGGTTGCGAGGACGCAGCAAAACACGCAGCCTTTCAAAGGATGGGAAATGAGCTTTCGACTAAACACCAGGCAGAACTTTCTGACAGTAAGAGCTGTTTGACAGTGGAACGGGCCACCTCAGAAGGTGATGAGACTCCCCTCCACTGGAGATTTTCAAGGAGAGGTTGGGTGGCCATCTGTCAGTTTAGTTGCGAGTTCTGTACTGCTGGGGGTTGGACTAGATAGCTCTTGGGGTCCCTTCCAGATCTCCAATTCTATCATTTTTAATTGTCCTGACTCTGGGAGGGATGGCTTTGATGACTGACAGGAGGGTTGTTTCCCCCCACCCACCTATACATCTTATGAAACTGGGGGGGGGGTGAGACCCAGTCTTCGTTTGGGCTCACACTGGGCAGCTTCCCAGCCAACAGAGACCCAGTGCAGGATGAATCATGGCTTCTGCCAGGAGCCGATCTGAAGAGCTGCTTTGGCAAAATGTTAAGCTAACAAATGGGCTCCCAGGTTGGCCGTGACAGGTAATCATTACGCGCAGGAACAAACATGAAGGAGAGTTCAGCTCCTTGCTCAGACGCATCCTTGGTATATGAGATGCTTTCCTGTCGCCGCTTCTGTCAAGGTTCCCCAGGGGAGGGAAAAACAACAACGCTACTTCCCATTGTCATGAAAACTTAGAAACAGAGAGTTGGAAGGGACCCTGAGGATCATCTAGTCCAACCCCCTGCAATGCAGGAATATGCAGGGGTCCCATATGGGGATCAAACCTGCAACCTTGGCATTATCAGCACCATGCTCTAACCAACTGAGCTATCCACTTGCAAAACTACTATTTATTAGAGGGCCTTCTCAGCAGTGGCACCTTTTTTAATGTCTGACATTATATATATATATATATTGCTGGAAGCCGCCCAGAGTGACTGGGGAAACCCAGCCAGATGGGCAGGGTATAAACAATAAAATTCTTATTATTATTAAAATTCTTATTATGGGACATCTTTGCCTTCTCTTCCTATTCTTCCTCTCTCCCTCCCTATTTTCCCTTCTTTCAATTTAAATATATACCGTGTGTGTGTGTGTGTGTGTGTGTGTGTGTGTGTGTGTATCTTTACTAATATCAAGGCTTGCAGTTTTGCAATTCGAACAAATTATATACAAGCTCCATTTTTACACCAGCATCATAATTCAATCTACCTTCTCTTACTCCTGGTGCAAGGGAACCTTTGGCCTTCTAGATCTTGCTTGACTACAACTTCCATCATCCCTGGCCACACGTGCTGGAACGGATGGGAGTTCTAGTCCAGCAAAACCTAGCTGAGCAATTTTCAAATTAATTCTTTTTTACAGGGACCTCTGAGAATTGTAGCTTTATGAGGGGAATATAGGGGTCTCCTAACAACTCTCAGCACCCTCAACAAACTACAACTCCCAGAATTCTTTTTTTTGCGGGGGGGGAGGGGGAGAGAAGGAACTACGACTATTTAAAGCAGTACCACAGTGCTTTAAAATGTTCCATGCAAATGTGACCAGAGAGTGTAAGTTTGGCTGACTGAGATTATAGATGAAAGGAGGCAGGAAAGCTACTGCAAAATGTCTGAAACGAAACCTCACAGCCTGTTTTCTTTCGCTGACATCTTCATGCCTCGAAGCCAGCAGCCTGAGAACCACACAGATTCCACCACCATTCAGGGAGGGGGGGAGGGGAAATGAATGAATGAACAAATGCACTTCAAGCACAATGGCACATCATGCCGTCTGCCAAGGCTTGCTGCATTATATTTGATCAGCAGAGTTGCCTGCCGCAGTTCAAGGACAAAGAGCAATCCATAAGGCGCTTGCCGCCACAGAAGCAAGCTTTTAGCTATCGGCTTCGCATCACAGCATCTGGAGGGGAGGAATGATTTAACACCCTATCAAAAGAAATCTGCAGCGGGGTGGGGTGGGGGAGATGTAGGATGGGGGGAATCTAAGGGGAAGTGAAGACCGGGGCGGGGGGGGGGGGAGGTCACAGGAACATAGAAAACTGCCTTCCACTGAATCAGACCAAGTATTTGTCAACACTGACTTGGCAGTCGCTCTCTCTGGGGTTTCAGGGAGGGGGACATTCCCCAGCCATAGGACAGGGGCGAGCCTGCAGTCAATCGCAAGGAGCAAATTGGAGTTAACTCTTTATTAGCAGAAAGAGGATCTGCACAGGAGTGTCAGGCCTAATGATCATAGCAACTCATCTCCGGTAGGTCTTGCCCTCCGTGAAGCAGCTGCTGAGACTGAAGGTCCCCGCCTTCTCACAGCTGCCTCCTCTCCAAGCTTTTCCCCAAGCAATCTGAGACTAAGCCTACATGGCTGTGTTTGCTCCTCCCATTTCATGCCTCTCCTGGTCCTGGGAGACCAGCGGGGAGGGGAGCTGGTCACAGCAGGAAGGACAGACACCCATGACTCTACACCAGCCTGACTCATCTCTGCCTCTTGGCCCCTCTCCAACCTCTGATTATGGACTTCTCTCTGCCACAGACTCTCCCCACTCACTAAGCCCTGCTATCTCTTCAAAACCTCTTCACCCCAGTCCTCTCCCTCTTCTCCCTCTGAGCCACCAACCATGTTCCGAGTCTTCTTCCCTTGGTGGTTCCCCAGCTGGCTCCTCCCACCATTCCTCTGTGTCCAACCAGTCCGTGGCACCATACCTGTAGATGCCATTGGGGACTGGATCTTCAGCATGCAAAGCAGGTGCCCTGCCACTGAACTATGGTCTCTTACTTCAAGTAAAGCATGGTTCTAGTCCTGATTATTCTGAACAGAGGGCTGATTTGAAGAGGAATGTAGGAAGCTGCCCTATACTGACAGAAAGAAAGGGAAATTGTCGCATCTGGCTACCCTTAGGCAGAGCCCCTATGTTAAGTAAACCAGACCGGGGGGTGGCAAAGCCCTCGGGAACCCAGGGGGTGTTTATATCTGGGTGCTTCCCTTTAACACCAGGGGCCACCAAACTAAGGCCCGGGGGCCAGATGCGGCCCAATCACCTTCTAAATCCGGCCCGTGGACGGTCCGGAAATCAGCATTTTTTTACATGAGTAGAATGTGTCCTTTTATTTAAAATGTATCTCTGGGTTATATGTGGGGCATAGGAATTCGTTCATATTTTTTTCCCCAAAATCTAGTCCGCCCCCGCCCCCCCCCCCAAGGTCTGAGGGGCACTGGAGGGGCCCCCTGCTGAAAAGGTTTGCTGACCCCTGCTTTAACACCGATATTGGCATGGAATCAGAGGTGGGCATAGGGAAGCGCAAACAATGGAAGGCGAGGGGGTCTGTGTGTGCCACCGCTGGTGGAGTTTGGGAGCACTGCCGCAGGACTCAGCTTGTGAATCGAGGCTAAAGTGAGCAACTGCAGTGCTTGCAACCTCCCTGTGGTTTCATCAACAGTACACACACACACACACACACACACACACACACACTTCCTTCTTCCTAAACCCGCTTGTTCAACCGCAGATTAAAACACCTCCCTTGAGGGTGCTGCGCAGACCGTCTCCACATTAACCGCCACGGGCTTTCCTGGACGCAATCAATAAAGGTGTTACGATTTGTAGGAAGGAAGCAGTGAGCAGGGTGGTGGTGGTGGTGGAGAAATTGATTCTTCCCCTCCACCCTGTGCTCATCACTGTAATGAGAACAGCTTGAGCCTTGCAAAGGGTGTGGGGGGATTTTTATTTTTAAAAAAGGAATGAGGGCATCTCTAGACAAAGGAGAGTAATCATTCACACATTAAGCCTATTCTGTAGCTTTGGGGAGAGTTCTGGCAAGGTCAGCCTGGCTTACCAGATTTTTTTCAATGAATCCAGAGACACTTTTCAACTTCAGTCGAATTCAGTGGATTTTGCCAGGGGACTGATTTGTAAATCTGGGAACTGTCCCCGGGAAACAGGGACGTCTGGTGACAGGTAGGGGGGCCTAAGGATCATATCCAACTGCTCAGAGTAGACTCACTGGAATTAATGAGCCCAAGTTAGTCCATTACCGTTAATGGGTCTACTTTGAGAAGAAATAATATAGGGCACAAACCTGTGTTGCAACAGAATTTAAGTTATTTTTATAAGCCTTAAAACACACACACACACACTTACACACACACACTTGCATTTTTGTTTTAGAGGCTCTTCTGCATAGGAACCCTTAAGAGCTGCTTCCAGTCAGTGTAAGAAATATTGAGCTAGATAGGCAAATGGCCTGACTCCAATATAAAGCAGATTAGGGTTGAGGAACTGGATCTAGCTGGTGGGTCAGAACCTTATTTCCTCCTCCTCCATCTCCATGGGGCAGAACCACCCACCTGTCAATAAACCAATGTCATAACTGACACCTGTCAAAGTTCAGAGGAGGTCACTGTACATGCCAATCTGCAGTTACAGCAGCCACCTCTGAAGATGCAGCTTCAAAGAGATTTATTTAAGGCATTTAGGTAGGTCTGGGAACATTTCTTGTCTGAAACCCTGGAGAACCACTGCCGGTCAGTGTAGGCAATACTGAGTTGATGGATCAAAGGTCTGAGTCGGCAGGTGCCTATGTCCCAGGGGCCTGCAGATACGGAAGGTGGATGTAACATAGCTGGAGACCACCAGGCCTATGCTGCGCCAACCTCTCATATATTTCCAGAAGGGCCCGGAACAATCTAGAAAGCAGGTCCTAGGGGCCAGCTCCAAATATGCATCTGGAGGCTCCAGAACTTGGCCTACCCCAATTTGTCCTTGGGTGCCCTTCCGCCCAAATGCCATGGAAACGTGTCGTTTTGATACTCACAGTATTCAATGCCCAAGACGATGTCCCTTAAGTAGAGTCGGGCCTGTTCCTCGGTGAAGGGGGTGTCACACGGCACTTCCATGACAGGCCTAAAAATGGGGTAAAAAAACAGGAAAAACGTGAAAGGCCTTTTCATATCATCACATAAGACCAATCTGGGAAGGACATGTTCAGTGTGGAGCTGCAATCAAACCTGATTCCCTCAATTCTCCATGGAAATCCTATTATATTTATAGACTGCTTAACTTTTAGAAAAACCCTCTCTAAGTGTTTTACGTATAATGATACAAAATACTGATAAAATCCACATACTTCAAAAATGTGTCTCAGTCGTATTATTATTATTACTACTGCTACCATTAGTTAAATTTATTAGTCGCTTTTTTGCAACTCAAAGCATGTTACAATTTCTTAAGCAAAAAACAAACACCTAAGTACATTAAAACCAGCATTTTTTTTTTAAAAAAAGCAACAACCCTAAGCTACCTGAAGGAGCGTCTCCATCCCCATCATTCTGCCTGGACACTGAGGTCCAGCTGCGAGGGCCTTCTTGGTAGTGGCGCCCTCCTTCTGGAACGCCCTCCCATCAGATGTCAAGGAAATAAACCATTTCCTGACTTTTAGAAGACATCTGAAGGCAATCCTGTTTAGGGAAGTTTTTAATGTTTGATGTTTTATCATGTTTTTAATATTCTGGTGGGAGCCACCCAGAGTGGCTGGGGAAACCATAACAATACATTAATTATTATTATTATTATTATTATTATTATTATTATTATTATTATTATTATCCCACTGTGATGGATTGGGCTGGCTTGAATAGAACTCCAGGGTGGTAAGTGTTAAACCCAGCCTATTAGTTGATTGACGCATTCCATTCCAGGAGGGGCGGGACTGCCACTAGTTTAAAGGGGATGGGGAGCCGTTAATTCAGTTGAGAGGGTTTTGGGAGCGGGAGTGTGTGGGTGGTAGTGGAGAGTAGAGTGTTTGAGAGGTTTACCAGAACTGTATTAACTAGTCTGAGTTATATGTAACGAAGATAATGAACTAAGAGTTTATACAAATGAAACCATAAAGAATTTTACATGTCCTCCAGTTAAATAAAGCTTTCTTATATGTTGTGTTAAATCGGATGTTCCTCCTTATTCCAGCAACGTATCTGAACTCAAAAGGGTGGTGACTGAAGAGGGGAGGTAAAACTAAACCTGAGGAGCAGGAGAATAGTTTATACCTCAAAGTCACGCACAGGAGAGGCAAGTGCCAGGGAAAGGGTGCCACAAAGTAGCAAAGGTTGCTGGGGCAAACTGCTGCTGAGGTGAACCTGAGGTGAGAGGGAATCCTTACTGTGGGCACAAGATAGTTCCTGTAACATTTGCCTGGAGTTATTAAGGATACTGAGCCACGTTATTTGGAAAGCTGGATCTGTACTCTATTTACTAGCGAGCCCATATAAAGACAGGGAGTTTATTTGGGAGAAAGAAAGAATAGTGGGTTGTTTGTAAAATAACTGAATTCCTTCGACACACTGCTAGTGATAGATAAGGGAGGTACGTCACAAATTTGGTGATAGCGCCGTGTGATCGTCGCATATTTGGTGGTAGCGGTGGGATCGTCGCACCCACCCATGCAAAAAGGCCATAGATGGTTAGAAGCCAAAGGCCTGATGAAGAAGGAATGGTTTTTGTCTGGCGTCTGAAGCTATGTAATGATGGCACCAGGTGAGTCTCCCTGGGGAGAGCATTCCACAAGTGGGGAGCCACCTCTGAAAAGGCCCCTTCTTATGTTGCCTACGCTCCAGGCATCTCATGAAAGGGGCACACAAAGAAGAGCCACAGGTTTGGATCACAGGGTCCAGATTGGTTCATATGGGGAGAGGTGGTCTGAAGCCTTAAACACTTGAAATAAGTCTCGGCCAACCTGGAAGCCCTCCCAAGAAGCTTTGGACTACAACTCCCATCAGCCCCAGCCAGCACTTCTGTATGATGCTGGGGCTGATGGGAGTTGTAGTCCAAAGCTTCTTGGGAGGCACCAGGTTGGTCGGAGCCTGAGGAAACATCCGACTTCAAACCTTTTTTGGACAGGCCTTTGGCCATTATCTAGCAGTCAGGTTCAAGCTACTTACTTACCCCTTCCGCAGGAGGTCAAACACTGCAAGAGACAAAAAAGGGAAGAAAATTAAATAAAGGACGAACTTGATTAACCACCTGCCTTTTAACTTGCTGAGGCTGCAAGGCTAATACACACACTTATGTTGAACAAAGTCCTAAGTAAGCATGCAAGGGATTGTGCTGTGGCTGAATTTACGCCACTTGTTCTCCATATAGGTGCATGCTCAGTTGTGGGCTGTTGCGGGCGTGGGGGGCTGGAATGGAGTATCCTGGAAATGGACATGGGTAGCTGAGTCAGACCCTGAACTGGAGAGCTCTATGAAATAATATTTTGTGCAGGTCCCAGTTCTATAAACTGCTCCAAGGGAATCACAGAATGGGCATGACCTCAAGGGTCTTCCAGTCCAACCCCCTACAATGCAGGAATCACAGCAAAATAATTCCTGACAGGTGGACCTTCAGAAACAAATAAATCCCACCAGCAGAATGAAAATTAAGCACAAAGCATACTGATTATCTGTTGTGGGAGGGATCGGAAAATGTGAGGAGAGAAACGGAATGGAGCAACCTGAAGGGAGTCGTGGCTGGCTGGCTGGCTGAAACACGAAACAGGGGTAACCGCACGCTGCGACATTTTGTTGCAGGTCCCACTTGCAGCCGCTCTGCTTGATACCCGCTTGCCCCACTTATTCACACAGCTCATCTGCATTTCCCCTACTCTGAAAGGCACACGACGCAAATAACCGGTGCCAATTAACTACGTTTTTCTAAAAGATGGAAATGCCTACCCATGTATAGGTTGTCTTCTGCGGGGTCATCAAGTACCTGGAAGGAAAGAGATTTATTCAAACCTTTGGGATCTCCTCAGATCACAGGCCGAGGGAAGGAGCTTACGAATGACAGAAGGATGAGGATATCGTTCTACAGCACAAAACGCAGATTGGTTTTATGCTGCCTTTATGCTGTCCTGGATCCCCTCGCAAGAAGCCTGGGAACTGTAATCCGAACGAAGGTGTTGAGAGTTGTTGGTAAAAGAGGGCTGAGTGATGCTGCTACAGGAGAGTAGGAAGGGGCACGTTTATTCCCTGTGGGTGTTGCCATCTCAAACCTGACACAAGGGACAGTGAAGGCAAACATTTAGGGGTGTATCCATTGTTGGTTTTACTCATGAGCAGACCCACTGAAATTAATGGACATGACCAAGTAAGCTCCATTAATTTCAGTGGGTTTACTCCCAGAAGAATTTAGGTGGACCTTAGACCGCAAGAACTTAAAGAGGCCACATTCACACCATAGATTTAAAGCACTCCGATGCCATTTAAAACAGTCATGGCTGGGATCTGTCATTTGCGAAGGGTGCTGAGAGTTGTTAGATCACCCGTATCCCCCCTCCCAGAGCTACAATTCCCTATGAAGAAGAGTTGGTTGTTAAACCACTCTAGTTCTGTGAGAGGAACAGTTATCAGCACCCTTAACAAACCACAACTCCCAGAACTCTTTGGGGGAAGCCATGACTGCGGAACTTACCTTAGTGCTTTAAATCTATGGTGTGAATGTGGCATTAGCTGCAATGGCGTACAGAGACTACTGTGTTTGTCCGAAAATAAGACACTGTCTTATTTTTCCAAAAAAACAAACAAAAACACTATGTCTTCTTTTCAGGGGATGTCTTATTTTTTCCTCCTCCTGCCACGGACAGCATTGCTGCTGCGCCTATCACTATGTCTTATTTTCGGGGTATGGCTTATATTCCTTGAATGCTTAAAAATCCTGCTACCTCTTATTTTATGGCTACGTCTTATTTTCGGAGAAACAGGGTAGCAAGACTATACGGAAAAGATGGGTTTTTAACTCTTGTTTGTCTGTGGGACTGGGGAACAACATTATAAAAGTTGCAGTTGTTCCCAAAGAGGGGGGAAATTGCAAAATGTCTGGGGTTGGTTCCTGGAGAGCTTTACTCAGAACTTGGCCACATTCGAGAGAGAGAAAAGTGCATTTTGATCTGAAAGCAGGATGTGAAATGCATCTGATCTCCAGGGCACATTTAACAAAAGGGGGTTGAGTTTTGAAACTATTTTATTCTATATGTTCTTTAGCTTCCTTACAAGTAAAAAGCCTGCCGGAGAGGACACATCCAGCCCCTGTTACGTGGCCCTGCATGCGCCATTTGCAGGGATGCTTCAGGATCAGACACACAACAGAAACAGACAAACCTCAATCAGCTTGACAACGTTGATATGGTCCAGTTTCTTTAAGATGGCTATTTCCTGATAGATCCGCTCAAGCGGGGCCATGGGCTTTGCCTGTCCCCCAGCAGCAGCTTTCGACCCTCGAGGCGGAGGCCGACCTTTACCCAAAGGAACAAGTTGCACCAGTTTACACATTAGTCAGCAGTAGTTTTCCTCGTCTCCTTGCATGCTCATAAAGTTGTTGTCCTCACAAACTAAGTATCGTCCCATATTGGCCCTGTTTTGCACCTTCCTTGAGTGTTTTTGCCTGGCTGGAATGTGTCCTTGAACTCCCAGAATGCCCCTTGTTTGCCTAGACGGAAGTGTGTGCCTGCCCTACCCCTTCTGATAAGCTCCCTAAGCCTTAAAAAGGCACAGATACTTACGTGGAAATCCATACTGTTTCAATAGCTTCTTTTTGGAGAGGACTTTCATGGCCTGTAGTGAAACAGAAGGGGTGAGGAGGAGACGTGTATTATAAAAAGGCAAGTAAGTAGTAATTTGGAGCAGTAAGTAGAAGCCGTTCTATTTATTAGTTTGTTTTAAACTGTTTTTCAATATTGTGTTTTCATAGAATCATAGAATCATAGAGTTGGAAGAGACCACAAGGGCCATCCAGTCCAACCCCCTGCCAAGCAGGAAACACCATCAAAGCATTCTTGACATATGGCTGTCAAGCCTCTGCTTAAAGACCTCCAAAGAAGGAGACTCCACCACACTTCTTGGCAGCAAATTCCACTGTCGAACAGCTCTTACTGTTTTAATTGTGGTCAGTGTTTTGGCCCCCTGCTACAACCTATCCCTGCTGCCGCGCTCAGCCTCTGGCTGGCCAATAGGGCCGGCTGGGGGGCGGGGTTTACCTGCATTTAAAGCGGCGCAGCAGCATTCAAATCCTCTTTCTGCTGCTGCATCCTGTCGGATCTCCCACCCACCCTCCCTTTAGGTCTTCCTTTTGTGTGCTTGCTTTGACCTTGCTATGGACTTTGGTTGGTTGCCTTGGTTGCCCAAGGGGCCTGGTAGGAGTTTTTTTTTTTTAATCCATTTGGCTAATTGGCACCGGCCTCTTGGTTTCTTCGCCTACCTCATAGCAATTCGTCACAACTTCGTTTGGTATTGACGGTTAGGCATTGGAATATGTATTTGTCTGGTGTGTTTGAGGACTGGTTGTGGCCATCATCCAACCCTCCTCTTTTAGGGGTATCCCGTTAAAGGGATCCGGCAGTCATGGATCCCGTCCGATGCCCTGCTGGTGGCTAGGGCCATGGCACGACCCCCGGGGAAGCTTCCTGTTGTATTTGCATCAACAGGCTCCTCCCACTGGGTGTTAACCTTATATGACTCCCCGCCGAGCGGGGTGGAGTCATGCTTGCTTGTGTGTCCAGTGCCTAAGCCAATACCTCTCACTTGCTCTAACCAATAAAGTTGTGGCCTTATTTTACCCATTAACTTAAATTCATGTGTCACTGTGTCTTTATTTCTTGCGGGGGGGCGGGTCCTCGAACCGCAATAAACTGTTTTTCAATACTGTGTTTTAATTGTGGTCAGCTTTCCTGGGACTATAGGGTGAAAGGGAGGGTAAACAACAAAAGAGGAAGGAGCGACAAATCTGCCAATTGCGGTCTCTCAATTTCTCTTTTCCCTCCACTCAGTTTACATTTGAAAAACAACGAAGCTATAGAATCACAGAACTGTAGAGTTGGAAGGGACCACGAGGGTCATCTAGTCCAACCCCTGCAATGCAGGAGTCTTTTGCCCAAGGTGGAGCTCGAACCCACAACTCTGAGATTAAAAGTCTCATGCTCTTCCTAACTGAGCTATCTGTATGAACATTTGCACACACATTTATGCATGCTCCTCTTAACATACTTATTTTGCAAGCAATCTAGCCTAATATATGCAATTCCAATTTATTTCTTTATTTCATTCGGACCCCACTTTCCCCCCCAGGGAGCTCAAAGGTGTATATGTGGTCCTCTTCCTCCCCATCCTATCCTCACAACAAACCTGCAAAGTGGATTATGCCAAGGAAGTCTGAACAGTCACCCAGCGAGCTGCATGGCTAAGCAGGGATTTGAACCCTGGTCTTTTCCAGGTCCTAGTAGCCTGGCGCTGTCACCACGGTAATCTCAGACTTAAAATCTGGACATATGCTTTAAAGGTAAGATCAAAAGGCAGAAGGCACCAGCGCAATGCTCCCTCCTCTCTGCTATAACCACCTTGAAGGGGGGGGGGGGAAGGACATGGATAGGCGACAATGGAAAAATTCAGCATATTGCTTATGTGTGTGTTTGTGCGAGTGAGACAGAGAGAATCTGAATTGTTTCCAATTGTCAGAATTTTCAAAGGGTCCCAGGTAATTAATTGGTGGTGCATCGCATTTGCGTGAAATATTTCCATTGCCCACTTGACAGCTCTCGTCAAAGTGCTATCGGTGTTAACATTGTTCTGCAAAGCGGAGATACATGGAACATGCAATCTCTTTCGGTATGAAAAGCCGCCTGTCAATCAAGTAGCGTGCCGGGGAGCTAACCGGCCATTAGCTCATTATGCAATTTGGAGCAGTTTCTCTTATGGGTTCCCTCCCTCCCGTGTGCCATTTTCTTTTACTTTCTTCCTTAGTGGCCTCAGGAAATCTGGATGGCTCTGTGAATGCGGAGGTTTACTTGGTGAGCCGGCCAACAGAAACGTCTTCCGAGATGTTTGAATGAATGAGGAGTGATACCCAGGACACTCTAAACAGTCATGGCTTCCCCCAAAGAATTCTGGGAGCTGGAGTCGGTTAAGGGTGCCGAGTTGTTAGGAGGCGCTTATTCCCCTCCCAGAACTACAATTCCCAGAGTTCCCTGGGAAGAAGGACTGGTTGTTGCACTATTCTGGGAGGAATTAAGAACATAAGAAGAGCTTGCTGGATTGGGCCCAGGGCCCATCTAGTCCAGCCTCCTGCTCTCACAGTGGTAAGTGGGAAACCAGAAAGCAGGATTCGGGCACAAGAGCAACTCTCCCTTCTTGTGGCTTCCAGGAATTGGTATTCAGAAGCATTGCTGCCTCCAACCGCAACTCTGGGGGTGAGGGGGCAGGAATAGGGATCTCCTTACAAACCCTCAGCACCCTTAACAGACTCCAGCTCCCAGAATTCTTGGGGAGAATTCCTGCAATCTGAGCTGGCCTCCTCCATCTCTAGGATGAAGCCCACCCAAGAGGCTCTGTTTCTGAACAAAGTGGGTTCTTTTGTGGTGGAATGGAGAGTCCGTTCTCATGGCAAGCGAACTCAACCAAACACAGACAGGCAAGAGCCCGTGGCAGTGCAGTGGTTAGAGTGTTAGACTAAGACCTGGGTGAGACCTGAGTTCAAATCCCACCACCCAGAAATGAAGCTCACTGATTGTGGGCCAGTCACTGCCTCTTGGCCTAACCTACTTCACAGGAAAATAAAAAAATTCCTTCAGTAGCACCTTAAAGACCAACTAAGTTTATATTTTGGTATGAGCTTTCGTGTGCATGCACACTTCTTCAGACAAGAAGTATCTGAAGAAGTGTGCATGCACACGAAAGCTCATACCAAAATATAAACTTAGTTGGTCTTTAAGGTGCTACTGAAGGAATTTTTTTATTTTGCTTCGACTCAGACCAACACGGCTACCTACCTGCTACTTCACAGGGTTGTTGTGGGGGGAGAGGGCGGGTAAATGAGGAGGCGGAGAGCCATGTTTCCTGCTTGGCAGGGGGTTAGACTGGATGGCCCTTGTGGTCTCTTCCAACTCTATGATTCTATGATTCTATGTATGCCAACTTGAGCTCCTTGGAGGAAAAGGTGAGATATAAATGCAACAAACAAACAAACAAACAAGGGATGGGTGAAAATAGGCTCCCCTGAGAGGTCAAAGTTGATTGGAGGAAATATCCAGCCACTTGCATAGGTAGGGAGCAGGGGAGGAACTTACATAATATTGGTCGTCACTTTCGTTGTAGGCCAGCTTCACGACGCCATAGGAGCCCTAAGAAATAAATGCACAGACAATGTCAGTTCAGACTAGAGAATGGCTCGTTGAAACGTATGTTTATACAGTGTTTGACATTAGCAAATTTTTTGGAAAGAAATACTGGGGCGTATGAAAACTATTGTGAGGAAAGAGTTGAAAATTCCAGAACATCCTCTTCTACCCAATACAGTGGTACCTCAGTTTTTAAGTACACAATTGGTTCCAGAAGTCTGTACTTAACCTGAAGCGTACTTTCCCATTAAAAGTAATGGAAAGTGGATTAATCTGTTCCAGACGGGTCCGCGGAGTACTTAACCCGAGGTATGAGTGTACTGTAATTGGTTCCGGAAGTCCGTACTTAACCTGAAGCGTTCATAAACTGAAGCGAACTTTCCCATTAAAAGTAATGGAAAGTGGATTAATCCGTTCCAGACGGGTCCACGGAGTACTTAAACTGAAAGTACTCAAACTGAAGTGTACTTAAACCGAGGTATGACTGTATATGGGGCTTGACAAACGGTCAACATAAATAGATTCTCTGGGCCTGGACATCTGAAAAAAGATTAATATTGATACACTGGAAGGACAAAAATGTGGCTTCCTTTGATCAATGGGGGGGGGCACATGAGAACTCTTGCAACCTCTTGCAGATTTGTATGCACCTTTTGTTCATTAAGACACAGTTCTTTACACCTTTTTGCCTAACCTTTCTATTTTCTGCAAGCTGTTTCCCCAAAACACAATTTTCTCATGTTGCTTTGCACGCTTTTCATTGGACGGGCTGCACCCCATAAATTAAGGGAAGAGTAGGGTTTTGAAGTGCAGAGGGTCCACATGTAAGTTCTGGAAGTATGAATAAAGGGTTGGAGGATGCAGTTCGGATTCAAAACGCTTCCTGCAGTGCTTTAAATCCAAGCTGCTTTCTCAGCAGTGAGGGAGAAAACAAATCAAGAAATGCTGCCTTGAAAGAAATGGAGCATATTTTCGTTCTGGTGGAAAGAGTTTGCACTTAAAATGCTGCTCCCTTGGAAATGGGGAGGGGGGAGGCTCCCTTTCTAAACGCTCTGAATACAAACCTCCTTCTCTGCAGGGGGAAATATGTTTCCTTTTGAGTACTTCAAAAGGGCTTCCACTAAACTTTAATCAGCTGGTTGGTGGCTACAGAGAGTCCCTTTGAAGGTGGCTGCTGTAACTGCTGATTGGCAGTTGTCAGTTACTTCCCTTGAACTTTGACAGGTTTCAGTCACCTGACATCATTGTGACATCAGGTTGCTGACAGGTGCGTGGTATTGCCCACTTGACATCGGGTTTGGGGAATAAGGATGTGGCCCGCTGGCCGGATGCTATTCCCCAACCCAAGTCTGCCTTATACCGAGTCAGACCCCTGGTCCTCCTAGCTCAGCACTGCATACACTGACCGGCAGCAGCTCTCCAGGGTTTCAGGCTCAGGTATCTCAACCCTACCTGGAGATGCTGCAGAGCATGCCTTCTGCATGCAAAGCAGGTGTCCTGCCACTGAGCCATGCCCCTTTCCCTGCTTCTGTCCTGCCATCTGACCAGTCACTGTTGGAAACAGGATGTCAGACCAAGCGGTCCTTTCCTCTGATCTGGCAGGGCTCCTGCGATGCCCTGTCTAGAAATGCCCAGAAGATTTTAGTTTCTTTCTTTCTTTCTTTTAAAGCAACTTCTCTCTTGATATGTCAAAAAAATGTAAATAAAGGTGCTTAAATGGAAGGAGCTAAACTGAGTTCAAAGGCAGATGATCTACCTACACAAACCTTTTCATCAGTTGAAAAGAGATTCATAAGGATGGAAAGCTCTTTGATCAGGCAGAGAACGTCTGTCAGTGGAATGGGGAGATGGGTTATTTTTTATCTGAGCAATTTCCTCTTCCCCACAGATCTCCCACAGACTTCCAAAATTCAATTGTCAGGCCAAGGTGGTCCAACTTGGGGGGGCTGAGGGCCACATGCCTTTTTCGGCAACATTTCATGACTTCCCACCCCCTGCCTTCTCAAGGTCAGGTAGGGAGGTGCTGGGCTTTGGGGAAGAGGTGTGTGGGCTCCGACAGGTTCCTAGAGTCCTCCACGCTCCTTGCCAAAGCCTAGTTAGCACTTTCCCATCTTTGGGAAGGAGGTGGGAGGGCTCTAGGACCCTGCCAGAGCCTTGCGCCTCCTTCCAAAAGCCCAGCACCAGTTTTGGGAAGGCAGCATGAGGGCTGGCTGTTCTCATGTTCTTGCAGAACATGCTTATCTGTTGGGCTCCCTCCCAGGGACACTTATGTGTTGGAGCGCAGACTTTAGGTTCTTTTCCATGAAGGGCAGAGAAAGGGGACATCTCCTATTCTCGTCAGGCAGAGCCCAGGTGCTGCAGTGCTGGGAACTCTGCCATGTGCATATTTCAATGTACACAGTCATTATCTCTGTAGCAGGAGGCTGGCACAGGATTCCCGAAGGCAAGCAGGAGAAGAAGACCAGCTGCTCCTCTGCTTACCTGCTGCCTGTAGCGGGAAGAGGCTTGGATCGGTGCAGTCAACAACCCCGGAACAACAGCAACCAGCTGCAACTGCAACCTCACTTGTTCGGCATATTGAGCCACCTCAGATTTTTTAAGAGTGAGCCGGCAATATAGCAGGGCTCCAAGACATAAGCAGTGGCTCAAAAACTCACAATCAAATGCCATGTTGGCTTCCGGTTCCGCTCTGCCTTAATGGAGGCAGCCCTCATGACAGCGGGAGATCGTTGGCAAAGGAAAAACAAGGATGATTGAGGGTAATTGTCCTTCCAACTCCCCCCAGGGATGGGGGGGAGGGACGGACTTTACTTGCAGTTCGTCTCGAACCTGGCTCTCACTCCGGCATGGAATGTGGGGGGCAAGGAGGCGCTGAGTGCAAAAGCACTTTGCCTGCCAAAAACCCTCCTACGCCTCCATTAAGAAGCAGAGGTTCTCCTGCTAATTAGAGCTTAATTGGACTAAATTGCAGGTGTGTGCTAGAAGAGATGAGATCACTAACTGCAAAACAAACCACCTAGAAGGACTTTAAGGTTTGAACTGGAGATAAGACTTCATTCGGTGCAAAATAAGGTGGGGGGAGGGGAGCCTACAGTTTATTTATTTAAAGTTTTCTTCTCTACATTTATGATTCAGCAACCCTCCTCTGAATGCTAGTTCAAATTATATTTGCACAAGCGAGGATGGAAGAAATTGGATCATAAATATGGAATATAACATCAAACGGAACTGTGTGCGTAAAAAAAAGGGGGAGAAGAAGGGAAGCTCTATTTTGCAAAAGGTTTACGATGGAAACCATCCTTTATTATTTACGTATGAACTGAATAACACTAAGAGGACTTGGAAGAATAATTGTTCATATATCTTCAGTTGGAAGGAAGGATGAAAGGAGTCGGCATCAGGATTTTGCATTCTACCTACAGCTCCAAGATACCGTAGCACGGAAGGAACTTGGAGCATAAAATATGTAGTATAAAACGGTCATTAGAAGCAGCGATTAAAAACAGATATTTAAAAACAGTAGGCATAATAAAATTACCAAAATATACATAACAATCAACAGGTTTTTAAAATAAACATATACAGAATAAAATTGCATAGAACCCCAAAAATCTACTTCTGATGAAGTAGTTGAGGAAGAGTTGTGGTCACATACCTTGCCTATTTCGCTTTTCAACTTATATTGGTTCAGCTGCACACAATCCTGGAGGGGTAGAAATAGAAATGCAGTTAGGGTGGATAGTTCAAAAGGATTGCATTTGGAGGTTGAGATGGGCAAATTGGTCAGTTTCTCATTTTTCCAGTTAGCTCTCCTCACGTCCACATCAGCTGACTTTTTTTGAAAATAAAATAAAATAGTAATCACGAAAACCCATCAGTATTTTTGTGAGAATTTCTCCTAATGCAAACATTCCCGGATGCGCTTTTGCCCGATATCCTGATTCTGTAGAGCGTATTTCCCCTGAAAGTTATATCTCCTCTAATATAATGCTCTAGCTGGCCCTGCCACGCGTTGCTGTGGCCCAGTCTGTTAAATGGAGCCTCAGAGTCCCCCTTCAGACTCCCCTGACCTTCCCAGAGTCCCCGTTTTACTCGTGTTCTGTTTACGCAGGCGCATCCCTGCAACTCCCCCCACCTTGTCCCGACCCATGACCCATCCCAGCCCCCCCTCTCCCACCCAGGGGAGCCTCCACCTCCACTCAGCCCAGTCTGGAAAGCCGAGCCGAGATGCTGTGGAGATTGAAGTTTTCCTAGTGCAGTGCCAGTGTAGCCGTTGCTAGAGGGCACAGTTTTACAACCTCTCCTGTGCTCCCAGCATGCACTTTCATCTGATTTGTGAGTTCTGGAACACAAGGGTTTGGGGTTTTTACGGGTGCCCAGGTGTGACATCTGTCTACGCAAATGGTTTTTGCTTCCTCTCATATTCGCATGTGACGTTGTGTCAAGCTTTGATCGCAATCGGTCAAGCGGTTTCGGAGAAAAGTAGAAACACACCCACATGCCCTTTTTACATTCATATATATATATATATATATATATATATATATATATATATATTTCTGTATGTCCTTTTTGCCAACACATGCATTTTAATGCACATCTCAATAGATGCATTTTGGCACACAATTACCTTGGATAGAGAAACCGCGTTTCAGAAATCTGGATACTTTCAAACGTCAAGGGATGGCTGTGTTTCAATTTGCGAGTTGTTTTGGATACTGTGAATTAGGTAATATTTGCCTTTCGATGCAAATTGAACCGAATTCCTCCCTCGCCCCAAATTCAGCGACAACAGCGAGAGCTAATAATGGCATCTGAGCACCGCCATCCAGCTTCATTGTGAGGCCATGAGAAAGAATACCCCCTTAGTGTTTGTGATCCGCAGACAGGAAAAGTTCACCCTTGGAGGCAAGCCAGGTTCCGTCTGCCTGTCACTTCTCCTCAGTCACACGTCTGAGTGAGCTGCTAGGTCCGCTTCCCTCAGCTGAATGCGTGAAGCGAATCTTTCCGTTTCGAAAGGGAGGAGGCGCTGCCGTGCACAGAGGCTGTCAAACGTGATCAGGCTCCAAAGGCAGCTCGCTCTGGAGGTTTTTTTTTGCCGCCTCTGGCCAATTTTTGTACGAAAAGTCTGCCCTCTGCCAGACGCTGTAGTCAGCATAACGCACCAAGCCATCTTAGTTCGGGTTGGGATTTGTTAACGGCGGATACGTGAGGCAAAATAATCTGGGTCTATTCATCAGGTGCATTTTAGCTGATTAATGGACTCACTGTTGAAGGCGGCAACCCTAAACACACTTACTAGGGCCGTGTTTGCCACACAGTGCATATCTAAAATATGGAACTCCCTCCTACTGGAGACAGGGGGTGGTCGCCAACTTGGATGGCTTTAAAAGAGGATTGGGGATGCAGGTGGCGCTGTGGGTTAAACCAGTGGTCCTCAACCTTGGGCCTCCAGATGTTTTGAGACTACAATTCCCATGATCCCTGACCACTGGTCCTGCTAGTTAGGGATCATGGGAGTTGTAGGCCAAAAACATCTGGAGGCCCAAGGTTGAGGACCACTGGGTTAAACCACAGAGCCTAGGGCTTGCTGATCAGAAGGTTGGCGGTTCGAATCCCTGCGACGGGGTGAGCTCCCGTTGCTCGGTCCCAGCTCCTGCCAACCTAGCAGTTCGAAAGCACGTCAAAATGCAAGTAGATAAATCAGTACCGCTCCAGTGGGAAGGTAAACGGTGTTTCTGTGGTTTGCCAGAAGCGGCTTTGTCATGCTGGCCACATGACCTGGAAGCTGTACGCCGGCTCCCTCGGCCAATAACTTGAGATGAGCGCAGCAACCCCAGAGTCGGTCACGACTGGACCTAATGGTCAGGGCTTTACCTTTTAAAAGAGGATCGGACAAATTCACGGAGGGTAGGACTATTGACGGCAATAAGCCAAGTTATGCTCTGCCTCCATGGTTGGGGTTTATTGGTAGCTCGTTTATATAGTTTTCTTTTTCTTTTTGTAAAATGCAGCTGGTGCAGAATTCGGCAGCCAGGTTGCTTACCAGGTCAAAATCCTCTGAGTGTGTAGTACCAATCCAGGCCCAACTGCTCTGGCTACCAAATGGTTTCTGGGCCCAATTCAAAATGTTGGTTCTGACCCATAAAGGTTTATGCGGCTCAGGGTCCCAACACCTCAAGAACTTCATCTCTCTGTATGAACTGACCCAGGCCCTGTGATCATCACCCGAGGCCCTTCTTTGTGTGCCCTCCTTCATGGGACATTTGGAGGTTGGCAACACAAGAACAGGGCCTTTTCAGTGGTGGCTCCTCGCTTGTGGAACGCTCTCCCCAGCGCAGCTTGCCTGGCGCCATCATTACACAGCTTTAGGTGCCAGGCAAAAATATTCCTTTTTTAATTGGGCCTTTACCTATGGCCTTTTTAAAGTTTGTTTTAAGTTTTAAGTTTATTAAGTTTTATGTTTTAAGTTTGTTTTTTTCTCCAAGTGCCCCATACAATGAAATCCTGAGGGCTGTTAACACGAAGAGGGCCTTTCTGCAAAGCCCCTCACTTCTGTGAAATGCTATCCTGAGAGAGTCCCTTTTCATTTCCTTCCCAGCCAAAGCCCTTTTATTGTGCTCCCAAGCCTTTTAACACCTTTCTTTTAATTTTGTCTCCGCAGGTCGATGACAAATGAACTGCTTCTTCTTTTTCGTTTTTGCAGCTGAGCTGAGTTTTCTCGGATCCTTAACTGCGGCTTTAATCTGCATCTATCTAGGCTGGATTTTATGGCTGGGTTTTATTGCCAGGGAGGGTTTTTTTAAAAAATTGATTTATGGTTTGTATTGAATTTTATTGCACAATTCAATGTGCAATGTTTTAATTTTGTCTGTGTCACCTAGAGTATAGTTTTATCTTAAGCAAGCAGCTTGTAAACTGAATAAAACAGAACATGATACAGCCAGCCATTCAGCTTTTGGTCCACTGAAAATATGTTCAATCCTCCCCTTAAAACATGAGTGGGGGAACTTTTCCAGCTTGAAGGCCATATTTCTGTCCAAGGCTACCTTCCAGGGGCCACATTCTAATGGTGGACGGAGCCAGATTCAAAAGTGGGTGGAGCAGCGAATGCGACTTTTACCTTTCTATATTGGCCTAGTTTCTATAATCACACGCCCCTCTCTATCTTCCGTCAAGATAAGCAAGAAGCATCATCAGGGCTGAAGGTCATATTCCAGCCAAGCAAAGACACTCAAGAAGGGTGTGAAGGCCTGGTTCACATGGCATCTAAGGAGTAAACACAGAGGAACATTTTTCTAAAAACTCGGCCCTGGATCTTGGAGTAAGAAGCTTCCTGTCATGGGCTGGTTGAAAGCAGAGGAATGGTGGGAGGAACCAGATGGCAGCCACCAAGGAAAGAAGGCTCAGAGCTTGAGGAGTGGTGATGGGACAACGATGAGTGGTCACAGGTAGAAAGGAGATCAAGAGGCAGAGATGAGTCAGGCTAGTGAAGAGTCACAGGTGTCTCCCCCTTCTGCTGCGACAAGCTCCCCTCCCCACTGTGTCTTCCAGAACCAGAAGAGGAATGAAAAGGGCAGAGCAGTGATAGGCTGCACACAGGCAGAGTCTCTGATTGCTTGGGGAAAGCCATGGAGAAGAGGGGAGGGCTGTGGGGACACGGGGACTTTCAGTCCCAGCAACTGATGTCGTGGAGGAGCACCAATGGGGATGAGCTGCTGTGCTCATTAGGCCTGACACTCAGCCAAGTCTACAGAGGTTGTGTTTTTGCAAATACAGTCGTACCTTGGAAGTCGAATGGAAGCCGTTCTGGAAGTCCAAAACGTTCAGAAACCAAAGCACGACTTCTGATTGGCTGCAGGAAGCTCCTGCAACCAATTGGAAGCTGCAGGAGCCCCATCGGATGTTCAGCTTCCAAAAATACTTCGCAAACCGGAACAGTCACTTTCGGGTTTCTGGCGTTTGGGAGCCAAAACGTTCGAGGACTAAGATGTTCAAAAACCAAGGTACGGCTGTAACTCCAACTTTGAACAGTGTGATTTACTGCTGGCTCATTTTAACATTAGAACTTGTGGGCATCCAACGGAATGTTATAAGATTTGGGGCAGATAAAAGATTTGGGAAGGGGAAGAAATGGAGGCAGTGAGAGATTTTACTTTCTTGGGTTCCATGATCACTGCAGATGGTGACAGCAGTCACGAAATTAAAAGACGCCTGCTTCTTGGGAGAAAAGCAATGACAAACCTAGACAGCATCTTAAAAAGCAGAGACATCACCTTGCCGACAAAGGTCCGTATAGTTAAAGCTATGGTTTTCCCAGTAGTGATGTATGGAAGTGAGAGCTGGACCATAAAGAAGGCTGACCGCCAAAGAATTGATGCTTTTGAATTATGGTGCTGGAAGAGACTCTTGAGAGTCCCATGGACTGCAAGAAGATCAAACCTCTCCATTCTGAAGGAAATCAGCCCTGAGTGCTCACTGGAAGGACAGATCGTGAAGCTGAGGCTCCAATGCTTTGACCACCTCATGAGAAGAGAAGACTCCCTGGAAAAGACCCTGATGTTGGGAAAGATGGAGGGCACTAGGAGACGGGGACGACAGAGGATGAGATGGTTGGACAGTGTTCTCGAAGCTACGAACATGAGTTTGACCAAACTGCGGGAGGCAGTGGAAGACAGGAGTGCCTGGCGTGCTCTGGTCCATGGGGTCACGAAGAGTTGGACAAAAGATTTGGGCAGAGTTAAAACTGTGGAACTCTCTCCCATAGGAGGCAGTGAGAGCCACCAACTTGGACGGCTTTAGAGGAGGATTGGGCAAAGCTACCGTATTAGCCTCCACAGTCGGGTCCTGCTTGCTGGTCTCCCACAGGTGTCTGAGTAGCCACTGTGAGGACATGATGTTGAGCTAGATAGGCCATTAGTTTGATGCAACAAATCCTTCTTCTGCTCTTCTCTGCCTCTGATGAAATGGCCTGGGATGTGTGTGGCTGGGGGGAAATCTCCAGACAAGAGGGTAGGAGGGCTGCATTTGACCCCAGGTCTGAGGTCCCCATCCCGTCTTAAAATGCATTGCTGTCTAAGGACGCAATCCTTGTCTGTTGACATGAGCGCAGCCTCAGTTGTGAACCACAGCAGGCAGCCACCAATCCATCATGGATCTTCACTAATGGGAATAAGACAACGAAACAGCTGTGATTGATTTCACATTCGTTCTTACCCAGGCTGTAACATGCGTAATGACTTGCAACCACGGTGTGAGGGATAACGCTGCCTCCGACAGTGATAGATGACCCCCAAGCAGCCAAAACCAGGGGAAAGGCGTTGCTTCGAAAAGTATTCCAATGCATCTGAACGTCGCCAGAAAGGGGCTCAGGGAGAAAGACGTCTTGGGGTGGGGGAAATGCCATGCCACGCTGAACAACTTGCCTATCGGAAATGTGTCTAAACAGGAAAGACGGTGGCAGGGGAGGAGGCATTTGGAAGACTTTGTGCAGTTCTGGTCGCCTTGCCCCAAAAAGGGGTTGGAAAAGGTTCAGAAAAGAGCCATCAAAACGACCAAAGGGATGCAGTGACTCACCTCTGAGGAAAGAAGGTTGCAGGATTTGGGACTCTTTTTGGAGAAAAGGCGCAGCGAAATGAAAGAACTTGAAAAAATTATGTACGGCATGGAGAAAGTGGTTCTTATTCCTCTCAGGTAACACTAGAACTCCAGGTCATCCATTGAATGTTGGAAGATTCCAGACAGATAAAAGGATGACCTTCTTCTCACAGTTCATTGTTAGCCTACGGAACTCACGCCCACAGGAGGCAGTGAGGACGCTCAACCTGGATGACCTGGCAAAGCTTATTCCTTGGCTGCTGGGTTTCTTTCCCATTTCAGACGTCAACTTTGCACAGCGTAGCCCGACAGACAGCTTCATTTGCAGCAGCTGTCATTTTGAATGGGTCGATCTATTCTTATCTTGTGTGTATTTGCACTCCGTGTAGAAATGCAACTGAACTACAACAAATCCCACTGGATTTCATGACCTTTTGGCCCCACTGTTTGTATATATTAAAAAATGCTTTCCTGCCGCAGAACTGTACAAATATGCCTGTCTGCGCGTCACACAAAGAGGGCCCTGCTCCTCAAAAGCTGATGCTGCAATAAAACAGTGTTGTGAACCCTTCGGCTGGTACTCCGGGGCACCACCACCCTCACAAGGAAGGCCACTTTGGCCGATCTATCTATTGCTTTTCCTAGCACAGCTGGCAGCAATCCAGCACCTGCCGACCATTTGCCCACATTAAAATTTCAAACTGTGCCCATATTCTGCTCTTGTGTGCGCCATCCTGGGAAATGTGGCGCGCATCAGCTGATGAAATAATCATGAGCCAGCCGCTGATAGAATTCCCCAATGACAGGCGCCAAAGGTACACACAGAGCCAACAGCATGGTGACTTTAAAGCAGAAAAGACTTGGCACGTAAAAATCAAGTTGAGCTGGGCATCTTAGCTTCAGGTGAGGGGTGGGGGGAACTTTGTCCACCTTCTGAGAGCCACATTCCCATCTGGGCAACCTTCTGGGGGTCGCGTGCCAGGGGTGGGTGGGGCCAGAGGCAAAAGTAGGTGGAGCAAGGAATGCAAATATTAGCTCTGTACAGCAGTCTAGTTCCCACGCCAGGCATAGGCAAACGCGGCCCTCCAGATGTTTTGGGACCACAACTCCCATCATCCCTGACCACTGGTCCTGTTAGCTAGGGATGATGGGAGTTGTAGCCCCAAAATATCTGGAGGGCCGAGTTTGCCTATGCCTGATCTACGCCTATCATTCTGTTATTGGGTACGGTTGCTCCAGAAGGCAGGACTTACGACCAAGGGGTGGAGATTGCATTAAGTGGTGGATTGCATTAATAAATACACAGCGTTTTACCTAATGTACACATTTCTGCAAAGCAATTTCCCCTAATATAATGCATTTCGTTTCAAAATTCAAAGAAGTGCAAATTTCAAAGGATGGCTGTGTCTCAGTTCACATATTGCTTCAGAAAGGGGCGAATTAAGTGCCGTAGGTTTCCCTTTCAACACAAACCAATTCCAATTCCTCCCACATCCCAATCCAAGGTTCCCGTAGTCAAGTTATGTCAGCGCTTCAGATAGATATTCCCACAATTGCTTCTCTCACCCCCTGACTATAAAACTGCAGTAGTAACAGCAGCAGCCGCAATAATAGCAACAATACATTAAATAACTATCTGTTTGCTTCCTTTTCACAGCCCCCCCAAAATGGCTGCCGGAGGAGTTTGCCTCACTCTGTCTAATGGCAGAGCCGGCTGTGTGAATTTCATTTGTCAGTTCACCAAAAAAGTATTTTTCAACTGCCCTTTGTTAACAGCACACCCCTTCCAACCAAAAGGGAGAGCTAACCCACCGCAGAATCTGAAATGGAGACTCGATGGGACTCTATCGTCGGCCGCCGCAGTATCCGTGGCGAGATGTGAGTGGAAGGGCCTGTGGCGTAAGGACCGAAGCCTGCAGCATCCGAAGAAGACAAGTAGTTCCCTGCGGGCTTTTCCTGAAGGGAGTACTTCCGACCAGAGAGGATGGGTCTTGCAGGAGCCCTCTTTGGGGCAAGCAACTCGTGAGCGCCATCTAGTTCTTCGGATGTTCCCGAATCAACATCTACCCAGTTCCTTTGGTTGTTGGCAGCCATCTTGGAGAACGCAACTTCATTCTCTGTTCCTTGACCGTTTTGGTCGGCGCCATCGGGGCCAACGGCAACATGGATCGCCGCGACTCTCTCGGCGAGCTCCGTCTGGGTGTCTTTGCAACAGACGTCGGGGACTCGGACTGCTGTCTCGGCTGCGGAATCTCCCATTCTCGATTCGTGGCTTTCCGCGTTCTTAGATGGCGTCAACGGAGGGTGCTGGAGCGGTGTGGCTCATGGGAAGCATCTGAGGTGGAGACCCTGCTGCATGGACACCTGGAAAGTATCACAAAAATCATGGTTAAGCCTGCGTAGTTGTAACTAAGTAAGATCATAAGAAGAGCTTGCTGGATCAGGCCACTGGCCCATCTAGTCCAGCATCCTGTTCTCACAGGGGCTGTGGGAAACCAGCAAGCAGGATTCGAACACAAGAGCCCTCTCCTATGCTGTGGTTTCCAGCCGCTGTGAATGTCATCAGACCCCGAGGACAACATCCTGATACTAACAAAGCAATTTTTTTTAAAAAAAGTATATGTGATTACGCTGCAACAGGAATAATCATTGCGAATACAGCAACCGATATCTGTATCTTTTCTGTCTGCATGTTTAAATTTAATGGCATTTTTCCTCATTATGTCCTTATCTCTTACATCTCACTGAATTAAAAATAGTTTTAAGAAAACAAATAATAAATAATAAATTCAGTTCTTCACATTTTTAAAAGTCCTTGAGAAGACTTACTTTAAGTCTAATACAGAGAGATTAATGCTATTTAACATACACATTTTTGGAAAGCAGTCTCCCCTGATATAACGCCTTTTTGAATGTTATTTTCACTGATATGTCTTGCGCATTTTTGTGTTCTTATATTGTAAACCACCCTGTGATCCTTGATGAAGGGTAGTATAATAATAACAGGAAGAAGAATGTGCATTTGTATGTACATTTCACTCACATATTTTAAAAAACACATTGCTTGGCTGGAAAACTGTGGTGCAAAATTCAGCAAAGTGTGTATTTCTAAAGATGGCTGTGTATTGGTTCTTAGACTCCAGTGGTACCTCTGGTTAAGAACTTAATTCGTTCCAGAGGTCCGTTCTTAACCTGAAACTGTTCTTAACCTGAGACACCACTTTACCTACTGGGGCCTCCTGCAGCCACCGCACCGCCAGAGCACGATTTCTGTTCTCATCCTGAAGCAAAGTTCTTAACCCGAGGGACTATTTCTGGGTTAGCGGAGTTTGTAACCTGAAGCGTTTGTAACCCGAGGTACCACTGTATTTTGGAAACTGCAAATTTGGTAGATTTCCCTTTAAGTGGGTGGATTCGCCTTTGAATGTAAGTGAAATCATATTTCTCGCCCATCCCTACACCCAACCAACCATGTTCCCTGGACAGTTCACATGTTGAAAAACCCTAAAACACAGTCAAAAACAGAAACCAGAGCAGCTTGGATACCAGCATGACACTAGATCAAAACCGTTGGAAACCTATCAACTGCGCAATGATATGCAAGCAAACGACAAGAACGCAGGGCAAGGCATGGAAAGGTCGCGGCATGACAACGGCAAAGAACTGCTCCATCAGCGTTGCAAACCAACAGACTGTCTGAAGCCCAAACAGGCCTCTTGTTGCAAAGGATTCACACACAAACAGCACCCTCCTCTGTTTCATCACTTCCTCCATTCCTTCTGCTTTGATTTAGAAATAGCGCGGCCACTTCATTCCGGCACGAAAAGCAGAAGTGTCCTTGTACCAAGTCTGCCAAAACGCTTCCCCTTCTTTCTTCTAAGGCTGCGTCCGCATGGTACATTTAAAGAGCTATGAGTCGCGGCTTCCCCCGAAGGATTCTGGGAGCTGTAGTTTGTTAAGGGTGCTGAGGGTTGCCAGGAGACCCCCATTCCCCTCACAGAGCTACAGTTCCCAGAGTGGCTTAGGAGTCGATCCCTCTTCCCAGGGAACTCTGGGAATTGTGGCTTTGAGAAGGCAATAGGTCAGGGGTTCCCAAACTAAGGCCCGGGGGACGGATGCGGCCCAATCGCCTTCTAAATCCGGCCCGCAGACAGTCTGGGAATCAGCATGTTTTTACATGAGTAGAGTGTGTCCTTTTATTTAAAATGCATCTCTGGGTTATTTGTGGGGCATAGGAATTCGTTCATATTTTTTCCCAAAATATAGTCCGGCCCCCCACAAGGTCTGAGGGACAGTGGACCGGCCCCCTGCTGAAAAAGTTTGCTGACCCCTGCAATAGGTTCACCCTAAAAATTCTCAACAAACTCCAGCTCCCAGGATTCTTTGGTGGAAGCCATGAAAGTTTGAAGTGGCATTCAGGGTATTATGTGAATGTCGCCTAAGGCTGGGGTGGAGGACCCTTGTGCCAAGGGCCTTTTCTCCACTGTCCCCCACTAGTCCAGCTCTGAACTTTGGCTACATGTTTTCCCCTGGCTGGGATGAGTGATGCCTCCTGGGGTCCGCAGGGTCCCAGTTGCAGGGGCATAGGAAGGGGGGCGTTGGGGGCGGTTTGTCCCGGGTGCCCTCACTGAGGGGGGTGACATTCGGAGCGCTGCCCACCCGCGACTCCCAGGCCTACCCAGAGGCGTTGGGGTAAGGGGGGGAAGCTGCACTGCTTTGCCCCCATGGGCAGCTCGCTCCACTCCCGGCTGCAGAGCATGCACACCGCTCCGGGCACCCAAGCCACTATCCCGTGCCTGGGAGGGCACCCTCCGTGCCGCACACCCGCCCTGTGCATCGTGGGCATATGCTCTGCCACCACTCAGTTGGGAACCACTGAAATAGAGGGTGCCCTCACAGGGAAGACTGTCCTCTGGCCACCCCCCAGGCATCCTTCACCCAACTCAGGGAAGCCATAAATGTGTCACAATATGGACAGGAGGGGAGAAGGACTCTTGTTAAAACTTCCTCCTGGGCACTTTTCCCTGACGCAAACAGGGCCAATGCAAATTTCCCCTGTCCGGAGATGCTATCAGCCAACGGAGGGTGAAGCACGTAGCCTTTTGATTACTGTTGGAATATCGTAACAAAACAAAACCAAAAAAGGACAAGAGGCAAAGGAAGAAGATGCAAATTAAGGATACCCACGCAGAACCAGTTTGGAGAGAATAGCAGTTGGTTCTAGCCAACTCCTTCAGGAAGGCGCGCATCAAGACCAACCCTACCCAAATGGGCCTTGATTACTACCACTCATTTTTTTTAAAAAACCATTTCAATAAAATGACGCCAAATAAAATGATACCCAAACCACAGAGACAGCGCGGCGTAGTGGTTAAGGTGTTGGGCTTGGATCTTGGAGACCAGGATTCAAATCTCCACTCAGCCATGAAGCCAACTGGGTGTGACCTTGGGGAAGCAGTCCCTGCCTGCCTCTCAGCCTAAACAACCTCGCTGGGTTGTTGTGAGGGTTGAATGAGGAGGGGGAGAACCATGTATGCTAGCTACACTGAGCTTCTTGGAGAAAAGAAGTGGGATAGAAACGGGTGTGGGGCGCAGCACAACAAACGTTTTGGGACAATGTCGCTACTGCCCGCCTTCTCCGCCTTTATCTTTCAGTTCCTGCACAATCCCCCCTTGAAAACGGCAGGAAAGAACTGTATGCTGGGATAGCGCCCATAGCTGCCAAGTTATCCCCTTTTTTCAGGGATTTTCCCTTATGCTGAATAGGCTTCCTCGCGAGAAAAGGGAAAACTTGGCAGCTATGATAGCGCCCCAAATTTCCCTTTACTCCCGCCATTTCTCAGCTCCCAGAATCCTTTGAGGGAAAGCATGACAGTTTTAACGTGGCATGAAAGTGCTTTAAGCGTACGGCATGAATGTGGCCGCAGTCTCAAAAGAGGTCTTTTCGCCGGAACAACATCCTCCCTTTCTAGTTGTGGAAGAGGGCAGCAAAGGAATGGCAGGGGGGGTGGCATGGTATTTTACCGGTTCTTCTAAGACACCCCCCCCCAACCCTAACAATATGTTTCCTTTCTCATGGGGAAGGAGCTGTCTGCTGATGTTTGGACACCTGGCCAAAAGGAAATGAAATTGTTTCAAATAAAACTCACGCTCCCCTTGGAGATCCCCAGGCATAACTGCCCGCGATTCATCTCCCTCCCTGCAGAGCAGCTGCTGAAAAGAACCCCAGCGTGGCAGTAAAATCTGCCCCATGCTATTTCAGGAAAAGGCAGTTAGTTTATTGCGATTTTCCATTGCAGTGCTGAGCTGCTGCCTTTTAAAAAGCATATGCGACACACAACTGCTGCTCAATGGCAACATGAAAGTCATGCAACAGAGGTTAGGGATGGAGGGGAAATTTGCTTCGGGTTTGTGTTTCGATGTCAGCCTTCCGCATTCCCACTTCCCAAAACAAGACCCGTAAACCAAATGTAGCCCTCAGAATCTTGCACTTCTCTGAATTTCAGGAGGTGGTTCTAAAAGCAAAACAAAAACAAAAACTATGTAGTAGGGCAGTGATGGGCAACCTTTTGAGCTTGTGTGTCAAAATTTGCCAAAAACCAAGCATAACTCAGGTGGTGTGTCACTTTGAGGGGAAAAAAAACACAATTTCGCGATACTTGTAGTTTAAATAACAAAAATGTATAATTGTAATATATAACTGTATTTAATAAATCAAAAACTAATTATTTAACCAAACCAAAAACCCCTTATTTATCACAAAGTGCCCAGAGTTGTTGAGCTTTTTGGGGGGAGCTGCTGACCAAAGTTTTGGAGGATTTTTTGGGGGGTGTGTGTGCAAAAGTTGCTTTGCTTTGGGGGGGGGATGCCCCAAAGTTGCTGCACTTTTTTGGGGGGGGGGAAGAGAACAGAAATAAATGACGAATAATAATTTCGCTGGAACTAACACACAGCACCGACATAGTCTGCCAAAGCGCCAGAAAAAAACAGCACAGAAAGGGTTAAAAAAACAATCTCTGGCTACCAGCAACAACAACAAAAAAGGACCCGGGTTTTAACAGCGGAGACAAGCTGTAGGAGGGGCGGGAGAACAAATGGGGGGGACAACAACAACAGCGTGAATGGGCCAATGGGGCGCATGCCAGCAGTGAGGGCTCTGCGTGTCACGTCTGACACGCGTGTCATAGGTTCGCCATCACTGTAGTAGGGGAAAGTGTGCATAAATATGCATTTTAGGGAAATCTGTTAGGCAAAGCTCAAGGTGCTTATCTTAGTGTTCAAAGTCCGAAAAGACCCCCAAATACTTGAAAGGCAGCCACCTTCCCCACAGACCCTCCGGGTGTTAAGATCAGCAGAGGGGGCCTTCTTAGTAGTTCCACCTCTCTCAGAAGTTCAGGGGGGGCTGGCCCAGGAGAGAGGGCCTTCTCTGTGGCAGCCCCTAAGATACAGAGTTGGCACCCTGTTCTTCTTGCTGAATCAGATATCCAGCTAGGATAGTGCAGGGATGCTTTTCCTCTGAGAACGTGACTATTTCTATGCAAGCGTAGAGTTGAGGCGAGGGAATGCCTCTCTATAAGCCTGGGGACTCCACTTAAACATCACAAGAGTGCAGTTATTGAAGAAATCCACAGTGCCAACCTAATTTGATTGAGGATGGACCACGGCACCAAAACCATGGTTCAACCTCAGACATATTTGCCTCCTCTCAGGCCCTCTGGTCTCTGGGAAAGGCGTGCAAATTGGAGACCTTGGCTTTGATTGCAGGGGCGGAGCAGAAGGAGTAATATTATCTGGCAACCTTATCTAGGTTCTGCTGGCTGGCATTTCCTCTAACTGGGTTGGATCCCTCTCCCTTGCATTATTTATGGCAAGCTTAGGGGCAGATCAAAGGAGTGCTGATCCGAAAGGCATCATAACAGGAAGAGAGGAGCCGCCATAAAAGGAATACCCTTGCCATCTTCCCAGGACATCAAGGAATTTGTTTCTCTCGTCAGAAATCTCTCAGTGATATAGCTGATCCCCTTCCCTGACCTACGATGAGAGAGAGAGAAATAGTTTTGTTTTAAAAAATGCTAGCCATTTGTCTTTTTGAGTTCCGTCAGTACAGACATGAGAAGAGCCTGCTGGATCAGGCCAATGGCCCATTTATTCCAGCATCCTGTTCTCACAGCGGCCAGCCAGGTGCCTTTGGGAAACCTGAAAGCAGGATTCAAGCACAAGATCCCTCTCCCCTCCTTAGGGAGCTGGGTATGTTTAGCCTGGAGAAGAGAAGGTTAAGGGGTGATATGATAGCCATGTTCAAATATATGAAAGGATGTCATATGGAGGAGGGAGAAAGATTGTTTTCTGCTGCTCCAGAGAAGCGGACACGGAGCAATGGATTCAAACTTCAAGAAAGAAGATTCCACTTAAACATTAGGAAGAACTTCCTGACAGTAAGAGCTGTTTGACAGTGGAATTTGCTGCCAAGGAGTGTGGTGGAGTCTCCTTCTTTGGAGGTCTTTAAGCAGAGGCTTGACAGGCATATGTCAAGAATGCTTTGGTGGTGTTTCCTGCTTGGCAGGGGGTTGGACTGGATGGCCCTTGTGGTCTCTTCCAACTCTATGATTCTATGATTCCTGCAATGCAGGAATCACAGCTAAAGAATCCCTGATAGGTGTCTTATCTAAGTCCTATTGAATTCAACAGGGGATGAGGACTGCAGCTCTGGTCACTCTCATTCTTTCATGCCAATTCCTGGGGCACAACTGTCGCTGGATCGGGACCTGGTGTGCAAGGTACCCTGCTTTCTCTATGATTTTCACGGCCCACATTAGTGGTGGCTGAATAGCAGAACAAGACCAGCTTAAAGGTAAAGGGACCCCCGACTGTTAGGTCCAGTCGCGGACGACTCTGGGGTTGCGGCGCTCATCTCGCTTCCGGGTCACGTGGCCAGCATGACTAAGCTGCTTCTGGCGAACCAGAGCAGCGCACGGAAATGCCGTTTACCCTCCCGCCGGAGCGGTACCTATTTATCTACTTGCACTTTGATGTACTTTCAAACTGCTAGGTGGGCAGGAGCTGGGACCGAACAACAGGAGCTCACCCCGTCGCGGGGATTCGAACCGCTGACCTTCTGATCGGCAAGCCCTAGGCTCAGTGGTTTAACTCACAGCGCCACCCGCGCCATAAAGTCATATAGCAAGGTTTGCATGTAAAAATCTGTTCCGAAGCACTCCAGGGCTCCGAATGAACAATTTCATCCCAAAGTCAAGAGCGATCACAATAATCACTTGCTTTCTGCGCTATTACAGCCAGTTCGGGAAGTTCAAAACAATGGGGATGGGGAAGGAGACAGGAAGAAAGGAGAGGGAGCCCATGGATGTATTATACTTTATCTTCCAGCTTTTAATTACACAATGACACTCATTTGCATAATCAGACGCAATTACCCTAATTGCACATATAAGCAACAATCAGACAAAAATTACCCAAGGAGGGGGGGGGAGGCAGGCGGGAGGCCAATTTAAAACAAAATATGTTCAGGAAAAATGAAAGCTGCAATGCTAACCTCGTGGGGCCAAGAGGTCTGACTCACAAGACACCCAACACAACCTCGGTTCTCTGCCATTAGTTAAGCCCGAGATCTAAAATGACACTAGTCCTCATGAAAATAGCACAATAGCTGCTGTTCACAACCCTGTGCTCAGAAGCCACTGGGATAAGGGGAGGGCTGGTGGAAAGTTAGGAGGCAAAAATAATTCAGCTACCTGCAGTTTGTTTGTTTGCTTGTTTGTTTATAGAAGTAAAGGCAATTCTCGTTTTTGTGGGGGGTATGCATCGATGGGGCTCATGTAAAGCTTTCAGCCTCATTTTGTCCATTGAGTGAAGTTTTTAGGTCACTTCTGGATTTGGGTATCAAGTGGATGTTTGTCAGTCGGATGTTTCCTGTATTTATATACAGTGGTACCTCTGGTTAAGAACTTAATTCGTTCCCGAGGTCTGTTCTTAACCTGAAACTGTTCTTAACCTGAAGCACCACTTTAGCTAATGGGGCCGCCGTGCTGCCAGAGCACAATTTCTGTTCTCATGCTGAAGCAAAGTTCTTAACCCGAGGTACTATTTCTGGGTTAGCGGAGTCTGTAACCTGAAGCGTTTGTAACCTGAAGTGTTTGTAGCCTGAGGTACCACTGTACTGCTATCTTATTATTATTATTATTATTATTATTATTATTATTATTATTATTATTGATACCCTGCCCATCTGGCTGGGTTTCCCCAGCCATTCTCACGTTTGTGGGGACCATAAAGAGTTTGCCAACATCTGTTTGTAAACCGCCTTGACATAGATGCAAAAGGCAATCAATATATTAAAAATAATAATTCCAGCCAGCGCTTATTAGTGTGTGTGTGTGTGCTCATAGGTAAATGTTGTTTGTAAATAGCGAAGTCAGAACACAGAGAATCCTTGATCTGTGCCCCAGGGATGGGAGTATGTGACAATTCTGATTTCTATCAGTTTCTCATTTTTCCATTCATACATTCAGCTCTCCGCATTTCCACACCAGTTTGTGGATTATTAATAGTATCATTAAATCCTTCTGACGATTCATCAGCATTTTACTGAGGATTTAGCCTAATGAAAACTTCTTTAGAAATGCAATTTTCCTTATTGTACTGGGTGGTTCTGTGCTATTTTTGTAGTAGTATATTAATGTGTTTCCATGCACATCTTATCTTAATACAGTGGTACCTCGGTTTACAAACACAATTGGTTCTGGAAGGTCACCGAGGAGGAAGTGAAGAACTCCGTCAAAACAATCCCGAGTTTGGCTGCTGTGATGCGTACCGCCGCCGCCGCGACACTATGTTGTGTAGGGCTTAAAAGTCACCAACCATTGTGTGGTTGATAGTACAGTGGTACCTCGGTTTAAGTACACAATTGGTTCCGGAAGTCTGTACTTTACCTGAAGCGTACTTTACCTGAAGCAAACTTTCCCATTGAAAGTAATGGAAAGTGGATTACAGTGGTACCTCTACTTACGAATTTAATGAGTTCCGAAAACACACATTTGTAAGTCAAAAAAAATTGTAAGTCGAATCCCATAGGAATGCACTGGGAGAAAAAATTCGTAAGTAGAAGCAACCCTATCTAAAAATTCGTAAGTAGAAAAAATCCTATCTAAACCACATCCAAGATGGCGGACGGAGCTCCATTCGTAAGTAGAAACATTCGTAAGTAGAGTTATTCGTAAGTAGAGGTACCACTGTAATCCGTTCCAGGCGGGTCCATGGAGTACTTAACCTGAAGCTTACTTAACCTGAAGCGAACTTTCCCATTAAAGTAATGGAAAGTGGATTAATCCGTTCCAGATGGGTCCGCGGATTACTTAAACTGAAAATACTGAAACAGAGGCGTACTTAAACCGAGGTATGACTGTATATGCATTTTGGTACACGTTACGGGATTGTAAATTCAGAGGAGTGTGATTTGTTGTTGTTGCTGCCGCCAATAATTTTATTCCTTTTTATAGTATATAGATACAGAGAGAGAGAGAGAGAGAGAGAGAGAGAGAGAGAGAGAGAGAGAGAGATAGCAGTCCTAGACCCAGTACAATCAGGTCAGGGAGCATGGTCTCTACAATACTAGTGAAGTTCCAAAAGAGAGAAACATCAAAACATTAAAGCAGTGTTGGTCAAACTTGGCCCTCCAGCCGTTTTGGGACTACAATTCCCATCATCCCTGACCACTTGTCCTGTTAGCTAGGGATGATGGGAGTTGTAGTCCAACAACAGCTGGAGGGCCAAGTTTGGCCAACACTACATTAAAGCAATCAGCAAGCAGAAAAACAAAAAAACTGAGCACCAGTAATATATGTGCTATCCAGAAAATAGGATTTGCAGGCAGAGTTTCAGAAAACTAAAGAAGGAAAGACAGAGAAAAAAGCACTTCAGTTCATTGCCCTAGCCATTTAAACGCTGGAATGGCAACAGATCCATCTGTTGCATCCTTTATATACGTAATGAAATCACACCATACCCAAGAGAATGTGCCTTTTTTACTTTGACCTTGGACAATTTTCAAGTAATTTTTTTTTCTAAAATAGCTGTCTCCCAGACTTTCGGACACCATGGTTTTATCCTCTTTGTAAAGCACTCTGAGGGCTTTTTCTAACAATCAAGCAGAGCGCATAACTTTTACGAGACGAATAAAATAAATCAATGTTCGAAGGTCTACCCCTCCAGAACCTGGCCCTTCCACCACTATCGCCAGTTCCTTTCGGGACAGCGAATTTCTAAAGATGGCTGTGGTTCAGTTTGTTGTTGCCCCCCCCCTTAAACTGCGAACGAGGCGGCTTCACGATGATACGCGAACCGAATTTAATTTCTTCCCACTTCCGCACTGCAGCTAGTCGGGGATCTATCTTGCAGGCCCCCCTAGGTGCTTCTGGAGGAACGATAATATGATTCTCCTTCGGGTTATTAATGGTTCTAAAAACCCACCAGGAGTGGGAAGAAATTGGAGGGCTGAGAGAGAGAGAGAGGCGACAATGCAAACCAATGCAATGCAAGAAAGTTGACAGGGCTTGCTGCTGACAGAAGCCAGGCGCTTGAAATACTTACGGGCTCCCGGGTGATAGCGAAGTTGTCATTGCTATGGCAACAGATTGCTTACATTCATTCTTGGGGAAGATATAAAAAGCGATGAAGATGAGTGACACAGGAAGAGAAAAGAGGTTTGGGGGGAAATGTAATGGCTTTGTGCCAGAGGGAATGATCCGAAGGACGCTAAAGGCATCCGAGAGGAAGAAGGGTTTAGTTAGCAGAGGCCCCCACCACGCTAGGCGTCTTGCAGGCCACGGAAAGGACGCGTGGGTAGAGTACCTTTTGGACAAAATTTTCGTCCCCGAAATCGGGATTTGCAGGAAGGGCGCGGCGCCTTCAGGTCCGGCGCTTGTCAGCAAGGACACACACCAGTTGCCTTCTGGTCTGGCAGATTGGTGCAATGGCTCACACCAGAGTGCCAGACCAAAAAAATGGGACCTTCTGGGATCCAAAAGGAGCCTGGGATTGGCTTCCGTGATCCAGGGTGTCCCGCTTAAAATGGGACGCTTGCGGGGTATGGTATATGAAATATACTCGGAGTCGAGAGTGAATTTCATGCTCTTTATTCAGCTCATATTCATCAAGGAGAAGAAGAGAAGACGAATCGCTCTTTTCCCAAAACCATCTGCTTATATACATTATTTACACAATGGGCCTTGCGTGATTGGCTACTTCAGGGCTACACCTGTGGGCCAATTATATTGTGGATTGACTTCTGCCTGCAGCCTGATTGGCTGCTCCTACAGGCCAATCAGGTAGCAGATTCACTTCTGCCAGCCGCCTGATTGGCTGCTCCAGCAGGCCAATCAGGTTGCGGATTCACTTCCACCTGGAGTTGGATTAGGTAGCTCCCGCTGATTCTGAATCCTATTGTTCTAGGATTCAGCTCAGTACATAACACCCCTCCCCTCTAAGTTCCAGTCCTGCCCGGGAAGTTGCATTCGTAGTCCCCAAGGTCTGCTGGCCGCCTCCGTGTGCGTTGTGGCCTGGGGTGTTCCTTGGTCAGGGGTTCTGGTTCTGGCTCGTGTTCCGAGGTGGCTGGCTGTGCCGGGGCTGTCTGGTCTGGCGCCACTGAACCACTAGGTTGTGACTCTGGTTCCGGTGTCCTTCCAGCCTCGGGGCGCCCCTCTGTGCCTACTGCTTCTGCTTCCCCTGCCCACCCCTCTCGCTCTACAGGCCTCACTGCCCTGCTGTCCCCTTGGGACCCCTCTGTCCCGCTCTCCTCCCGGGTTCCTCCCGGGAATCGTCGCCGTAGCTGGTCGCAGTGGCGGCGCCAACATTGCCCCCCTTCCGTTAGTACCTCGTACGACACGGGACCGGTCACCTTGGTGACTGTGGCGGGTACCCATGCTGGGCCTGCCCCAAAATTCTTTGCATACACTGGGTCCTGGGCCACAAATGTCCGGGGGTTCCTGCCTTTCCCCACCACTACCTCATCCTGAGCTCTGTCGGGGTGAAGTCGGTCCAGTCTAGTTGCAAGGCGCCGGCCCATGAGTAGTTCAGCTGGGCTCCGGCCCGTCGTTGTGCTTGGGGTGCTGTGCTGTGCTAGAAGAAATGCGGCAAGGCGGTATTCCCAGTCCCCTTGTGTTATGCGGCGGAGGCTGTCCTTGGTGGTCCGCACCATGCGCTCCACTTGGCCATTGGTGGCAGGGTGGAATGGTGCTGAGCGGATGTGGCGGATGGCGTTCTGCGCTGTGAAGGTCTGGAACTCCTCTGACGTGAATGCGGTTCCATTGTCCGAGACGAGGGTGTCAGGGAGCCCGTGGGTTGCAAACAGCTTACGTAGTACCCGGATGGCTGCCGCCGTAGAAGTGGACGGTACCAGTGCGACCTCCAGCCATTTGGTGTAGGAATCCACCACTATGAAGAATGTTTTTCCCTGGAAGGGGCCAGCGAAGTCCACGTGCAAGCGTGACCATGGATGTCGGGCAGACTCCCAGGGCTGGACTGGGGCCCTTGGGGGATCCGGGCGGGATTCTTGGCAGGTCTGGCAGTGTTGGACCGAGGCCTCTATCTCTCTGTCAATCCCCGGCCACCACACATAACTCCTGGCAAGGGCCTTCATCCTCACTACCCCTGGATGTGTCTCGTGTAGGGCTGTGAGGACCCTTTTGCGGAGGGGCTGGGGAACAACAACCCTGCTTCCCCATAACAGGCACCCCTTGTGGGCCGACAGTTCATGTTTGCGGTTTGTGTAGCCAGCGAATTCTGGCCCGGGGCTGCTGCTGGGCCATCCTCGCCACACCCAGTCCAGGACCCGGGAGATGACCCTATCTTTTGTGGAATGGTGCGCAACTTCTTGTGCCTGAATGGGTCGGTCGGGAAGCAGCTCCAGGGTCATAACCTCTTGCGCAGGCGCTGGGTCGGGGCCTGTTTCTGGTAGTGGTAGCCTGCTGAGTGCGTCTGCGTGGCCCATCGCCTTCCCAGGGCGGTGGATTAGTGCATACTGGTAGCCGGCAAGGAAAATTGACCACCTGAGGACACGTGGAGACAACACTTGGGGAGTCTGCTTCTCGGGGGCAAACAGGCCAAGCAACGGCTTGTGGTCCGTCACTATGGTAAAGGGCCGCCCGTACAAGAAATCATGGAATTTTTTTACGCCCTTCACGATTGCCAGACCCTCCTTGTCAATCTGTGAGTAGTTTCGTTCGGCTGCAGCAAGCGTCTGGGAGAAGTATGCCACCGGCACCTCTCTTCCATCCGGGAGTTGGTGTCCCAGGACAGCGCCGATGCCATAGGGAGAGGCGTCGCATGCCAGCACCACTGGCAGCCTCTCGTCGAAGTGTGCCAAGACCGAGTTCGAGACGAGCAAGTCCTTGACTGCCTGGAATGCGGCCCTTTGTCGCTGGCCCCACACCCAAGGGGCCCTTTTATCTAGGAGTCTGTGTAGGGGCTCCGCTACCGCTGCCTTATGGGGAAGGAAGGCATGGTAAAAGTTCAATAGTCCCAAGAATGACTGAAGTTCGGGCTTGCTCTTGGGCGCTGGGGCCTCACAAATGGCCCGTACCTTGTCACCGGTTGGATGGACCCCTTCTGCGTCCACCTTAAATCCCAGAAAGTCCACCTGCGGCACTCCCAGTAAACACTTTTCCCGCTTCACCTTGAGGCCCGCCGTCTGGAAACGGTGCAGGACGGAGCGGAGGCGGTCCTCAAATTCCTCTGGTGTGGGCCCGGCGATCAGTACATCATCGAAGAAGGGGGTGACGCCAGGAATCCCTTTAAGGAGAGAGTCCATTAGATTCTGGAATATGCCTGGTGCCACGCTAACGCCAAATTGCAGCCGCTTTACTCTGAATGCCCCTCTGTGCGTCACAATCGTCTGAGCCTCTGCTGTGGCTTCGTCCACAGGCAACTGTTGATGCGCTTGGGCCAAGTCCAGTTTGCCAAAGATTTTTGACCCAGCCAGGGTGGCGAGGACATGGCTGACCACTGGCACTGGGTATGCATGGGCCGTGAGAGCCTTGTTTATGGTGCATTTGTAGTCTGCACAGATGCGGACCGAACCGTTAGGCTTGACGGGTGTGACAATTGGAGTTTCCCAGGGGGCGTTGGGCACCGGCTCCAGCACTCCTTGCTCCACGAGCCGGTCCAATTCCTCGTCTATGCGGGGTTTCAGGGCGAACGGGACCCGGCGGGCCTTGTGCCTGATGGGTCGTACAGCGGGGTCTAGCTGTAGGGCAATGGGGGGTCCTGTATATCGTCCCAATGCCCCATCGAAAACCCCTGGAAACTCTTTGCATATGGCGTCCACGTCCACTTGTAAGCTAGTGCGGTTCACCCCGGTAACGGCTAGCCCCAGAGGTCCAAACCATGCCAGTCCCAGTAAGCTAACGTAGGGGCCCTTAACTACCAGCAAGTCCAATTGTTGCTTTCGCCCTCCATATTGCACCCTGAAGGTCCCCACCCCCATTGTAGGGACCTTACGTTTCTGGAAGTCCCGGAGGGTGAATGGGGCCGGCCTTAGTTTGGGACCCCCATTAGGGCACAGTTCCCTTAATGTTCGGGCCGAGATTATGGATAGAGTTGAACCCGTGTCCAGCTCCATGCGGCATGGGGCTCCCTCTATCTGTACCTCTATATAAATTTTCTCTGTGCTGGGATGGGGCAACTGGAATACCTGGTAGTCCGTGATCTCCGTCGAGTTGCCTTGGTGCATGGTGCCGTGTGACCTGGGGCTCCTGGGTCGGTCATCTGATGCTTGTCGACGGGTGAGTCGAGCCCGACACACCCGGGCGATGTGTCCCAATTTTCTGCACTGCCTGCACTCTGCGTTGCGGAAACGACAGGTCCTCCTCTCGTGGTTCTCCCCGCAGCTTGCACAGTTCCCTCCTTCTCGTCGAGGCTGCTGTGGTGTGTGTGCTGCTTGAGTGCGCCGCTGTACTCGGTGTACTTCCTCCCTGTCAGATTCGGATTCGTCAGTGAGGTCTTCGTGGTAGACCCTCGGTTGGGATGGCGGGGCCGGTCGTGCCTCTTGCATTGACCTCTCGGCGGCTTCGGTTGCCAGGGCTTCCTCCAGAGCAATCTGGAACGTGAGGTCTTTTTTGGCGTAGAGGCGTCGTTGCAACATCTCGTCCCTCAGGCCACCGACGAGGCGGTCACGAAGCATGTTCTCCAACTCTGAGAAGTTGCATAACCGGGCGGCTTGGCAGAGGGAGGTCACAAACCCAGTTATGGTTTCCCCCGGGGCTTGCCGCTTTGCGTAGAAGGCATTTCGGCAAGCTACCACCGAGGGCTGTGGTGAAAAGTGCTCCTTCAGCCGTTCCATTATTGTTTTGTAAGAGACGGTAGCGACATCTCTAGGTGCAAGGAGAGCCCGGGCGATTTCAAACGTCTCCTCTCCACAGACGCTGAAGAATGTCGCCCTCTTCATGGCATCGTTGGTGACTTCTTTCGCTTGCAGGAGGAAGTTGAAACGGGCGGCGTACCCTTCCCAGTCTCCTGATGCTGGTTTGAATGGCAAGAAGCTGCTGTCGGTTGCCATTCTGGGTTCCTTGGGTCCTGGAGCTGAAGCCTGGATGCACGGTGCGATGCAGCGGTGCAGCAGGTGGCGGTGCTGCGGTGCAGTGCGTGGTGGCGGTCAGCTCAGCAGGATCCCACCTTCGTCGCCAGTGAAGGAGCAGTACATAACAGTATAGTACTCCATGATCTGGGAATTTCCAGACAGGGATATTGCAATGCACGCTATGTGAGGCCGCCCTCGAATACGACTCAGGAAATCCAAGTGGTCCGAAATGCAGCAGCCTGGGGTTCTGTTTAGATCTCACATAAACCCCATTTCAAAGCAGTCGCAACGGCTGCCAGTTCGTTTCTGGGGCCTCACGCTGGTGTTTAAAGCCCTAAAAGACTTTAGGCCCCCCCAAGCCAGCCTCTTTCCCTAGAGACTCTATTGGGTGCTGAGATTGGTAGCTCCTCCGCCCTCAGAGTCTCACAGGGGTGGCAGCCCAGGAGAGGGCCTTCTCTGTGGTGCCCCCCTAAGCTGTGGCCCAACCTCCCCAGGGAAGTGCATTGGGCAGCTTCATTATACAGCTTCCAGAGGATGCTGAAGACGCACCTCTTTACCCTGGCTTCTGACACTTGAGGTGTATATTAGGGTGAAGGGCGGGTAATAGAAATAAATAAATAACAAAACACTGTTGCTCCTCCCAAAAGCGCTTTTTCCACGGCAAGATTATGGTGCCCAAAATGGCTGCCGTGCTCTCACGCAAATAAAGGGGGGGGTGTCCCAGTTTTCCTGGGACAGTTGAGGGGTTTGCAATTTTGTTCAAAGAAAAGGATAGAGGATTAAAAAGCAGGGAGAGTTCTGCTGGACCAGGCACAGTTATAAATGCCTGATGCAATCACATTTTTGAAAAAAGAATGACTAAATCAAGGTTTCCAGAAAGGATTCGTAACTATTTGCAGCTTTCTGCGTAGCCCCTTAGAGCAAGTAGGAGGCGAACAGGAAAACAAACACCAGGCCCTATTAACTGCGTTTTACATTAAGGATGTGCAGAAATTATTCGGCTCCATCTGGAGCCCATCAGCCCCTCCCTGGGCAAACGGAGGGTTTTTTTTCCCCTTCAGGTGTGCAGTCAGCTTGTCAAAGCAACACAAATTAGGCCTACGGAGCAAGCAGCAAAACATCTGCTCCCCACCAGCTAATTTTGCATATTTAACATTTTCTCCGCCATGTTCATTTTAGTTACACAACAGACGCAAGCTGTCCTGACCGGCACAGTTATCTCTCTCTCTCTCCCTTAATCCCTCCAACCACAAAATAATTCAAGGGTGAGAAGCAGGAGATGACAGTGGAAAGAGACAGGCGTATTACAGTCACCTGCTCATTGGGGAAGCAATCTAAACCCCATGGTCAGCATAAGTAAGGCTGCAGCACCTGGGAATTTTCAGTTTTGAGAAAAGGCAAGAAAGAGGCAATATGACAGAAGTTTATAACAATATGCATGGAATGGAGGCAGCGGATGGAGAAAAGTTTTTCTCCCTCTCTCGTAACACCAGAACTTGTGGAACTCCAGTGATAGTTGGGAGATTCAGGACAGATAAAAGAAAGTACATCTTCACGTTGTGCATAGTTAATATGGCATTTATTCTGATAGGAGGCAGGGATGGCTACAAACTTGGAGAGGACAAATACTGTACACAGAGAAGGTGATTACAGACCCTCCATAGGTACAGTGGTACCTCGGGTTAAGTACTTAGTTGGTTCCGGGGTGCCATTCACACCCTGAAAAGCACTTAACCCGAGCGGCGATAGTGCACGCGTGCGAAGCGCCGATAAAGTGCTTCTGCGCACGCGCAAAGCACAAACGCTTCTGCGCATGCACGCATGGTGGTACCCGGAAGTAAACACTTAACCTGAAAGTACGCAACCTGAAGCATACTTAAGCCAAGGTATGACTGTAATTAAAAGCCCTAACCCTCCAAGTGTCCCTGTTCTCCAGAGACAGTCCCGGATTTACAGAAGCCGTCCTCGTTTCTGATTTGATCCCAGAATGCCCCGCTTTTCCTTAGGACGTCCCTATTTTCATCGGAGAAATGTTGGAGGGTATGGAGTTATGTGACCCCCCAAGCCAAGGAGGAAAGTACTGTAACTATACAACCTTCAGAAGACATCTGAAGGCAGCCCTGTATAGGAAAGTTTTAAAAATGATTAATGTTTTATTATGTTTTCATATATGTTGGAAGCAGCAGAGCGCCTGGGGCAATCCAGTTAGATGGGCGGGGTATAAATAGTAATAAAACAACATTATTTATTATTATTATTAATTGTTGTTGATGTTGTTATTGAATAGGAAGTTCCTATTTTCATCAGAGAAATGTTGGAGGGCATTCTATTGATGGCTACTAGCCATGATGGCTAAACAATTTCTCCTAATATAACTCATTTTTGCATGTTACTTTTTGCTAATACAGTATATGCATTTTTGTGTACAATCCTTGGTTGGAGAACTCCACTGCAAAATTTGAAGAAATGCAAATTTCAAAGGACATCTGTGTTTGGAATCACTTATTGGTTTGCAAACTGCAAATCAGGTGGATTCACTTTTAAACATGAAATGGATCCTGCCAATCCAACCACTAGACCACATCACATCTATTGCTGGAATTAAACTTCCCCTACAGTCAGAAGGTTCAAGTTGGCAAGATGCTTTAGACATTGCAGATCCCTTCCTCCGATGTGGCACACAACTCAAAAACCACATCCAATTAGTCTCCAGCACGCTATACTCTCTTCTGATGCCAGCCTCTACAGTCTGCTGCTCTTGCATTAGGGAATTAAAAATCTCCTTGCAAGATTACATCTTCTGCGCTTCAAACCTGAAGAACACTATGGGAAAAATGAGGGAAACCAAGCTCCCGGGAGACATGCGATGCAGTTTCCAAGGGGAGAGGATGCAACCTGTCAAATCCTGTTCATTCTAAGAGTGCCAGGAAAGGGGGTGGGAGAAGAATGCAAAAGGCCAAATGTGTGTCTGGAGGATGCTTTGCAAACTTTAAAGCGGTTCAGAAGGGAACGGGCCAGGTTACCAACTGGGACGTGCAAGAACAAGGATGGCGAAAGAGAAGGGTGCCATTCTCTTGGGAGTAGCAGTGGGAGCAGCCAGCGGCAAAAGCCAACAGAGCAATAAATGCAAAGTTTACATGTATGTAGTAGGCTACATACCACATATGTATGAGGGTGAAAGAGGAGAGCGCAAAATATGGTCTGAAGCTCAACATCAAAAAAACTAAGATCATGGCCACTGGTCCCATCACCTCCTGCCAAATAGAAGGGGAAGAAATGGAGGCAGTGAGAGAGTTTACCTTCTTGGGTTCCATGATCACTGCAGATGGTGACAGCAGTCACGAAATTAAAAGACGCCTGCTTCTTGGGAGGAAAGCAATGACAAACCTAGACAGCATCTTAAAAAGCAGAGACATCACCTTGCCGACAAAGGTCCGTATAGTTAAAGCTATGGTTTTCCCAGTAGTGATGTATGGAAGTGAGAGCTGGACCATAAAGAAGGCTGATCGCCGAAGAAATGATGCTTTTGAATTATGGTGCTGGAGGAGACTCTTGAGAGTCCCATGGACTGCAAGAAGATCAAACCTATCCATTCTGAAGGAAATGAGCCCTGAGTGCTCACTGGAAGGACAGATCGTGAAGCTGAGGCTCCAATACTTTGGCCACCTCATGAGAAGAGAAGACTCTCTGGAAAAGACCCTGATGTTGGGAAAGATTGAGAGCACTAGGAGAAGGGGACAACAGAGGACGAGATGGTTGGACAGTGTTCTCAAAGCCACCAACATGAGTCCCTGGCGTGATCTGGTCCATGGAGTCACGAAGAGTCGGACACGACTAAACAACTAAACAACAACAAAGTAGGCTACTTTCTGTACAGACACACACACACAGTCAACCATCCCTCTCTAGCCCGGACAATGAAGAGGCATTATCAGAGCTCAAGGTCCAGCCAGGTGAAAATATTTGGCGTGTGAAGCAAGGACACTGATGTGTGTGGCCTGGGGAGGGTTCTGAGGGCCTAATAAAGAGGATTGAAGGGCCACATTCGGGCTTTGGGGCTGAGTTACTCTCCGTCCCCTGTGCCCCTCCCGGTAGTGTTGAATCCTAACTTCCATCATCCCTAGCCACTGGCCAGGCTAGTGGGGCCGGACGGTGTGGGAATTAGACTTTAGTTCCCATTTGCAGAGTAGGCAGAAGACAGCCCTGGCAGGGACGTACCCAGCATCAAAACTATTGGGGGGGGCAAGAGCGGGGGGGCAAGAGAGGGGAAGAGAGAGAGAGGGAGGGAGGGAGGGAGGGAGGAAGGAAGAAAGAGGGGGAAGGAAGGATGGAAGGAAGTATGGAGCTCCCATCTGCCTCCCCCCCAGCTCAGGCTGCTCCCCCCCCACACACACATTCCTGTCGCTGACTGCAGCCGCAGAGGGGGCGAAAGCAGCCCGATTTCTATAACCCGCAGTGACTTATCCGCTTCAGTTTTTGGAGGGGAAAAGTGCGGGTTATGGTCCGTAAAATACGAGCAATTTTTTTCTTGCTTCGGGGGGGGGGAGCTGCCCCCCGCCCCTCGCTGGGTACGCCCATGAGCCCTGGGTTGTTTGACCCTCCTGTTCTCTTTTCACTCCTATAAAAGCTAGGCAAGTGGCTCTCGTTTAAAGTTTAAGGAACAAATTGCTTGGTGTACTTGCAGTTGCGGACTGGGACTGAACATATATACAACGCAGGTGGATGTTGCTGAAGCATCTTACGTAGATTAAACTGCGACAGACAACCTAACATTTACAGGCAGACTGATGCTCTGACTTTGAGGCAGGCAGCAGCACAATGCAACATACTGTACCTGCTGCTCTCTTGCTGTTAAGACTCACAAGATGGTTAGTAACTGAACCACACATGGCATCACAGCCCTTACACGTGCACTTTGGATGCTAACATCCCCAAGCAACAGCTAGAGGAGAGCCAGGGGTTCGCCACCCCCGTTCCACAATGTCTGCCACCACATATCTGCCTTCCGTGTTGAGTGCTTGGAAGTTTTTTAAAAAATGTTTGACGTTTTATTATGGTTTTTTTAATATGTGTTGGAAGCCGCCCAGAGTGGCTGGGGAGACTCAGCCAGATGGGTGGGGTATAAATAATAAATTATTATTATTATTATTATTATTATTATTATTAATGTGCTGATTTACTCAGCACCATCCTCTGGCATCCCTGCACCTGAGGATCTGAGCCTCGGGGATCTCTTTATTATTTAGATCCCTCCCATCCCAATTGAATATTAAAACAATACAGCATTAAATATTAAAAGCTTTCCTAAACAGGGCTGCCTTCAGATGTCTTTTAAAATTAGGATAACTGCTTTATCTCTCTGACCCTCTGATGGGAGGGTGTTCCACAGGGCGGGTGCCACTACCGAGAAGGCCCTCTGCCCGGTTCCCTGTAACCTCACTTCTTGCAGTGAGGGAACCGCCAGAAGGCCCTTGGCGCTGGACCTCAGTGTCTGGGCAGAACGATGGGGGAGGAGACGCTCCTTCAGGTATACTGAGCCGAGGCCGTTTAGGGCTTTAAAGGTCAGCACCAACACTTTGAATTGTGCTCGGAAACGTACTGGGAGCCAATGTAGGTCTTTCAAGACCGGTGCTATGTGGTCTCGGCGGCTGCTCCCAGTCACCAGTCTAGCTACCCATATACATATATGGGTGGGCAATTTAGTGCCCAGGAATATATTCTGGGGCGATGAAAGCTTTGCCCTACATGGTGAATACCTGGATTGGACTGTAGATTCTTCCACCAGAATCCGCAGTGCATCTTTCTGCATCTAGGCTACACACAAACAGATGGAAGCTTTTTCTCCTGAGTGCCCTTGCTGCCTTGCTCGCCCTCCTCTTAGTGCCAAGGGAACTCCTACTACCCGCCTAGCCACCCTTTGTTTGCAACCCCCTCAAACTGTTTCAATTCCGCAAGCTTCAGCCAGAGCTCTTTTATTCCTCCAGCTCTATAAACAATTATTGTCTCTTGAAAATGTTCTAATCATCTAGAAGCACAAAGAACAGATTCCTCTTGCAAATAAATCACTTTCTGCAAGAGGCTTCGGAATAGGGGGAGGATAGGATGGCCAAAAATATCTTCATTTTGGAAAGAAGTATCTGCAGTGCCTCCCACACTGCATTTGCTAAGTTGTGTTACTTAAATCCTGCAAATTTAACTTTTAAGTTCTCTGAAGGCATACTTCTGCCTTTCACATGAGGCAGAGTTGAAAGTATCTGTGCAATAATGTACCGTTTTGAATACACACAGGTTTTCAAGACCAGTCCCAGAAAATCTGGGATAACCATGGAGCTGAATAGAGCCTAGAAGGGAGTGCAGCCAGATGAAAAAGAGAAGGGGGGCTCTTTGCACCTTTAGTTAACACCTCTCTTCCAGGCAACTATTAAAGGTACAAGAGCCCCTTTCCCATCAGCTTTGGTGGCCATTTGTTTTACTTGACAGGGGACTGTTCTCTATTTGGAGGCACCCTCTACTTGAAGTGCTATTCTGTCCAAGTCTAATTTAAAGATGAAGAAGCATTGAAGCCACTTTTATGCAGATCTCTGTCCTCTTGTTTGGTAGTGTGTAAGGAGTCACCTGGCGCACAGTGGGATCAGGTGTTAAACAGGGTTGTGTTATTGCTCCAACTCCATTCATTATTTTCATTGCCATGATCCGACACTTTGTCGACGGGAAACTCCCCACCGGAGTAGAAATCATTTATCGAACAGATGGAAAGCTCTTCAATCTAAACAGGCTGAAAGCAAAATGTAAGGTTAACCGTAACTTCCGTCATAGAGCTTCAGTATGCTGATGACAACGTAGTCTGCGCACGCTCAGAGGATGACCTCCAAACCATCCTAAATATCTTTGCAGAAGCTTACGAGAAGCTTGGCCTATCACTCAACATCCAAAAAACCAAAGTGCTGCACCAACAAGTACAAAATAACCCCTCTGCCCCTCTGCAGTGCCACAAATCCAACTCTGTGGTGTAACGTTGGAAAATGTTGATCACTTCTCCTACCTAGGCAGTTACCTTTCCACAAGGGCCAACATTGATGCCGAAATCCAGCATCGCCTGAGCTCTGCGAGTGCGGCTTTCTCCCGATTGAAGTGCAGAGTGTTTGAGGACCGGGACATTTGCAGGGAAACCAAAATGCTTGTTTTCAAAGCTATTGTACTACCAACCTTACTATATGCTTGTGAAACATGGACCACTTATAAACACCATCTCCAACTCCTCGAAAGATTCCATCAACGGTGTCTCCTCAAAAATTGTACACATCACTTGGGAAGACAGGCGAACTAATATCAGTGTACTGGAAGAAGCAAAGACCACCAGTGTTGAAGCAATGATTCTTCAACATCAACTTCGTTGGACTGGTCATGTTGTGCAGATGCCTGATGATCGTCTTCCAAAGCAACTACTCTATTCTGAACTTAAAAATGGAAAGTGTAATGCTGGTGGTCAACAAGAGAGGTTTAAAGACTGTCTCAAGGAAAATCTTTAAAAATATAGTATAAACACTGACAACTGGGAAACACTGGCCTGTGAGCGCTCCAGTTGGAGAACAGCCAAATGTGTCATGGGTTTTGAAGAAACTCGATCTCAGGACGCAAGGGAGAAACGTGCTAAGAGGAAGGCACGCTTGGCTAATCCACACCGTGATCAACTCCCGCCTGGAAACCAATGTCCCCACTGTGGAAGGACGTGTGGATCCAGAATTGACCTCCACAGTCACTTACGGACCCATTGTTAAAATCGTGTTTATGGAAGACAATCTTACTCGGCTACAAGTGATTGCCAATGAAGAAGAAGAGGCAGCTTTATTAGTCCAGCGCTTAGCCAAAGTGGTGCCCTGCTTCTACAACTCACATGATCTCTGGCCTTCCTGGATTGGGCTGCTGGAAGTTAGAGGTCCAATGTCATCCCAGGTCACCACATTGCCTAACTCTAATGGGAGTGGGGGAGAAATAGCCAAGGTCAGTTTCTGAGTGGATGCATGATCTCAAAAAAAGGTCATTTCCCTGACAACCATCTGCAAAAATAATGTTTGTAAGCAACAAGTGTTCACACTCTGTATGTGTGTGTGTGTTTTGGCCAGTGGATGTTAACAATCAAATGTCGTAAAGCTTCTTTACATCTCGCAGGACCCAGGTGACTCTGCCAAGATTAGCTGTTACCGCATTTAGTTCTATAAAGGGTTTATCTTAGCCCTGCTAATCAAAGCTGTGTCTGGATGCTCTCCCAGGCAGAACGCCTGAGCGTGATGCAAAGAGAGCCATCAAAATGCTAATTTGCGCTGACTAGGCCTGCCACAATCTCAGCGGTCAAGGCCGCTTTGCGCACAGCTCAATCGAAAGAGATCAGGCTGGCCCAGCTAATTATTCCCGATTGCAAGGAAAGCTGCTCCCCGATATCTCTGGTTGAAATCTTACAGTAATATATGCATCGCCTCTGCTTCCAATCCAAAGTTAGGACCATAGGAAGAACCTGCGGGATCAGGCCAATGGCCCATCTACTCCAGCATCCTGTTCCCGCAGGGGCAAACTAGATGTTCAAGCAGGACCCAAGCATAAGAGCCCTTTCCCCTCCTGTGCTTTTCCTACAACTGGCATTCAGAAGCATTACTGCCTCCGACTATGGAGGCTGAGCATAGTCATCCTGGCCAGTAGCCACCAATACCCTTCTCCCCAGTGTTAGAAATTAGCCAGGCGCCAGGCGCATTTTGCTACTGCCGCGGGTCCAAGTGCGACCACGTGGAGATCCCTGGATGCCAGGTTGGCGACTGACATCTCCATCTGGCTGGCCTCTCCAGCTCTCTTAACCAGGCAAGCGGAAGAGCTCATTTTTAGCATTTATACCCCACCTTTTTCTCCAAGGAGCACATGGCTCACTCCCCTCCTCTGTTAATCCCTACAACGACCCTGTGAGGGAGGTTCAGAGGCCGTGACTGACTCCAAGGTCACCCAGTGAGCTTCCGGACTGAGTGGGGATTTGAACCCTGATCTCCCAGGTCCTAGTCTGACACTCTCACCACTACACCACACTGGCTTCCTAGAGTACATCTGCTATGGAGCAGCTCTACAACTCAAGTAGGTAGATATATACGGGGGGAAGCAAAATGTCACTTGGAGAAGGGTCTGAAATATTTACCGCGAAGCTTGGATTGGCTTCATTCTGTATTATTTGATGTTTTAATGCGTTTTTAATGGTTTTTTCCTTTCAAATATAAAGTGGGGTAAAAATGAAATGAATAATGATAATAAATAATAAGAATAAATTCTTAGTGTTTTTAAGTGTCAGGTGTAACTTCAGCCTGAACACAGTTTGCGCAGGTTTTTCCGGAAGCTTCTGGCGGTAACTTAAATGACTAGATGTCTGGACGCAGAGTAAACTATATACAGGATTTATTAAAATAAAAGAAATCCAGAGTTTCTATGTACAACTTTAGAACTCAAAAACAAAGTAAAATAAATCCTTTCCTCTCTGTCTCTCTCTCTCTCACACAACCGATACAGCACCTCTCCTCCTACACTGACCACACTCACCACACCACGTACTGTGCTAGCTTTCTCTGATAACAGGTCTCAGTGCTGATCTCAACCAATGAGAGCGCAGTTACTATGGCAGAAGTAGACCTTGGCTTTCTGCCCAGTGTTAATTGTTTGTCCTGGAGTTGATTGTGTGAAGAAGCAATCTGATGGTTTCTCATGCTACTAATTTAGCAAAACCCGAACATAAATGTCACTGTAAAAAAAGGCGCCTAGACATTCCCTAACCTAGGTTTAAGGTGTCATTTGGCGAACGGCTGAGATATCTGAGTTTCTAACACTGCTTTCCTGTGTTCTGTCTCCACAGTTGGAGGCAGACAGGCTTCTGAATACCAGAGCCTGGAAACAGCAGGAGACAATGATCTTGTGCTTGGATCCAGCTTCCAGGTTTCCCCAAAGGCACCTGAGTCACCACGGTGAGAACAGGATGCTGGACTAGATGGGCCACGGGCCTGATCCACCAAGCTCTTCCTATGCTCCTCCATGTATTTGTCCAATCCTCTTTTAAAGCCAACCAAGTTGGCCGCCATCTTTTGCCTCCTGCGGGAGGGAGTTCCGCAGTTTAACGAGGCGCTGAGTGAAGAAGCCCTTTCTTCTCATCAGTCCTGAATCTCCCCACATCCAGCTTCACTGGATGTCCACGAATTGCAGTGCTAGGAGAGAGGGGGGGGAGAGGAAACCCTTCTCTCTTATCCACTTTCTCCATCCTCAAAGCCGCCAGCGACAACATAACTCATGGCAATCTCATTAAAAGAACACTTAACAAGGCACTGAAATCCGCAGCTTCAAAACTGCATCAATAAAACTTCCTAATAACCAGTTTAAAAATATGCATACAAAAGCACTCCGCTGAGCTACCACGCTGTCCTAAGAAATCACCATGCATCTTTTAAATCAGCCTCTCTCGAAACCATGATGGCCACCAACCTACATGGCTTTCAAAGAGGAAGGGGAAAATTCACCGTGAAGGAGGGCTGTCAACTAGGCATGATTACTCTGCAAGTGCTCTTGTGTTCGGATCCTGCAGGTAGATTTCCCAGAGGCTCTTAAAATCTTATGCCCCTCTCTCCCCGTTGTCCAAAGGGCTTCCGAAGTTTGCAGACATCCCACTAGCTTGTCACTGCTCCATTTTGTTTATTTTTGGGGGGGAATTTCCTTTTAGGAACAATTCTTCCCAGGCTGCTTCCCACCCCATTAAGAGGGGTGGGGATTTGTGTTTTAAAACAGGGATCCACTTTGGAAATGCCCCAGCTGGTCAGCAGAAAGAGCAAAAGGTCGGAAATGGAAACCCCAGGGATGGGAGGCTTCTTCATGTTGTTGTTTTAAGAGAGTACTTTCTCACAAGTACTGTATACTTTAAAAAAATAATCCCAGAAATATAGAAATCATCATCAGAATTGAAGGCAAGGCTGCTGCACCAAAGATCTGCTGTCCGGTTTAAATTTCGGTATCCAAACCACCCTGAATCCATCACCATCCCAAAGTTCATGCAAGCTAAACATTTGGACATGTCCGGGGCTGGGCTATCCATCAGGGGAAAAATAAGTACAGTGTTTAGAGCCTACAAAACTCCCAAGGGCCTACAAAAAAAAACAAAAAACTTGGCACCTACGAAAGGACCACCATTCAGTTCCAGAAAATGATTGTTTAATTTAGCAGACTTTACTCAAGAAACAAGGTATATAGCAAGTCTTAAGTAAGCTAAACATTAACTTGGTGGCTGTTTTTGTTAACAAGATCACGGATTACATCTTCCAAAAATAAATTATTTTTAGCAAAAAAACAACAACCCAAAACCTCATTCTCAGTTGAGAGCAATGCAAAATGAAGGCAGTCACAATTTAGTCCAGCATCCTCTTCTCACACTGGCTAACCAGATGCCTGTGGGAAAACCACAAGCATGATCTGAGCACAAAAGCCCTCTCCCCTCCTGTGGTTCCCAGTAATTGGGATTCAGAAGCATGGCTGCCTCCAACTGTGGAGACAGACCAGAGAGCCATCACATCTAGGAGCCATTAATAGCCTTCCCTATCCTCCTTGAATTTGTCCAATCTTCACTTAAAGCCACCCAAATGGGAAGAACCCATCACAGCCTCCTGTGGGAGAGAGTTCCACAGTCTCTCGCTGCCCACAAGCTGGAGTGCATGCAACAATCGTTACAGAACAGGGGGGTGTATATCTGGGGGCAGGGGAATTCTACAGTTAAAAATGGTCCCGATTTGCATCACTACACGATGGACGGTGCCCTCTGGTTCGGATAACTGGTGCATCAAAAATTTAGGCTTTCGCTGGTGTGGGCTGGATGTGGGTGTGTGTGTGTGTGTGTAAATGCAGATTCCCGCCCACCGATTCCCTCCATGCACGCTGGTAGCATCAATCCAGACGAATGCCGGGTTGCCAAAATGAAAACATTTTGCAGATTTTGCAGCGGAGCCAAATCTAGTAGGTTGTTGTTTTGTTAGCTCACGGACTTTACAGCAACAGTGAAATTAAAGCAGATAGCTTGGGGAGCGGGGGCGGGGTGGGGGTGGGCGCATGAGTATGCATTATCTCCATGTACACACCAGCAGGTTTTTTTAAAATGTGCAAACATGAGCTCTCTTCCTGGAAGCCGGTTTTTCAAAACAATCTAAACACGGCAAAGAGGGACCTGCTTGCCAAAAATCCACTCGTAATAATTAAGCGGGAATAAGGCCCTTTCCCTCCCTCCCTCCCTCCCACCCCATCTGCTTGGGGCGAAACTATAAATCAAAAAAGGAATGAAAAATTGCAATTGGATTCTCATTACAAAGGGCTCGCCACAGACGATGGACCTACGATAGCCTCAGACGTGTGCAAGATGTGATTTATGACTCAGCAACAAGGGGGGGGGGCGCCACATAGGAGAAGGACTTCAAAACAGAAAACCAAGGTAGATTCATACAATCGTAAAATTGTAGAGCTGGAAGGGACCACGAGGGCCATCTAGTCCAACCCCTGCAATGCAGGAATACGTTTGCCCAACGTGGGGCTCGAACCCATGACCCTGAGATTAAGAGTCTCATAGTCTACTGACTAAACTATCCCACAATAGTGCTGTATTATTATTATTTTTATTATTAAGCTCCAGATCATCAGAAGGAAACCTCTTTTCCCTTCTAATTGCCTTCTTCCCCCGCCGCACTCTCCACACCTTTTTGAACAGGATGATATTTTGAGAGCGCAGGCAAGCAATTTCTTATCCTGTGGCCTTCGAACACGGGTTTCGTACAAGCACACTCAACCCTTCTTTCTATTTTTTTTAAAAAGCCATTTCCAAAGGAAATGGACCCATTAGTTTGTGTGCTTGGGAAAATTAGCTCGCAGCTGAGAGTATTCTTTGGCAACAAGAAGCGAGGGAGGAAAAATGCTCGTTTCAAAGTTCTCCCCTTGCGGTCGCCTGCTTTTCTCGTAGACTATAACTCCCGGTTGTGCAGACGGAAAATTATTCCCTGCACTGGCAAATTATAACTTGCTGAGATTAAGCTCAAGGTTCCCCAAAGATGCTGTTGAAAGCTTTACATTTCCTCGTGGTGCTCACATAGGCTCAAAACTGTTTCTATTGACATGGGGCAGTCCTTATTTGGGGGGCACCTGCCAGTTGCAACTCCATGCCCTTGTTTTGTGGTTGCAACATAGAATCAAAGAATTAGCTCAGTAGGTTAGAACATGGTGCTCATCATGAGAAAGTTGCTGGGTCAATGTTTGTGTGGGACAGCTGCATATTCCTGCATTGCAGGGGGTTGATCCTCAAGGCAGCGTTCAGAATTCACCAGGGACCAGGCGCATTTTGCACCTGACTACTGGCCACGTGCGGCCAAGTGAAGATGCCCGGGCACCACCATGGCATCTTACGTCTCCACCATCTGGAGATGCGTGCCTGGGGATCGTTGGATCTTGACTGTTTTCACACACACTAGCAACACATCCTGTAGAATTCTGTCATATTTTATCTGCACAATCAGAATGAATTTCAGGAACCAAAAAAATGAGATTGGAAAACATGACTTTCAAGCTGTCTGGCCCCAAAACTGCAACGAGGCATTCTGTTTTGGCAACTGTAACCCTGGTGCCTAGCTTGTATATCTGAGTTTCTAACACTGCCTCAGTGAATTCTATGAATTGTAGAGTTGGAAGGAACCCAAAGAGTCATCTAGTCCAGCCCCCTGCAATACAGTAACCCCAGCTAAAGCAGGGGTAGACAACATCAGGCCCATGGGCCGGATGCGGCCCAATAGCCTTTTCAATCCAGCCCACGGACGGTCCGGGGATCAGTGTGTTTTTACATCAGTAGAATGTGTCCTTTTCTTTAAAATGCATCTCTGGGTTATTTGTATGGCCTGCCTAGTTGTTTTTTTTCATGAGTAGAATGTGTGCTTTTACCGTATTTAAAATGCATCTCTGGGTTATTTGTGGGGCATAGGAATTTGTTCATTTCCCTCCCCAAAATATACTGTAGTCTGGCCCACCACGTGGTCTGAGGGATGGTGGACCGGCCCACGGCTGAAAAAGGTTGCTGACCCCTGAGCTAAAGCATCCATGACAGATGGCCATCCGAACTCTGCTTAACAACCTCCAATGAAGGAGAGGCACAACCTTCCCAGGTAATCTATTCCATTGTCAAAAAGCTCTTACCTCAGAAAGCTCTTCCTGGTGTTTAGACAGAATATCCTTTGTCATTGAATCCACTGGTTTGGGTCCTACCCTTCGGAGCAACGGGAAACAAGCTTGCTCCATCTTCCATGGGTGGATAAAAGGAAGAGAGCGATAGAGAATGGGCGTCTCACCCATCTTTTGCTTTGGCTCCAAGCACTGCCACCCGCATGTGGCCCCTGACCGCCTTCCCCTAAGGCAATGTGGCCCTCAATCCTGAAAAGCCTGCCCACTCCTGACCCTGGTAATCCAAGACAGGGCCTTTTCAGTGGTAGCACCCCATTTCTGGAACTTCCTCTCCAGAGAGGTCCCTTTGGTGCCGACATCGTTATCTTTTCTTAGCACCATGTGAAGAATGTTTCCATTAACTTTTGTTCAGGCCTGCGAGGTATTCTGATCCTGTTTTTAACTTCCCGGAGCTGCTCTTTAATGGTTGTAAGAGCAGCTCTGTTCCGCATGCAGGCCTAACTTAGCAAGTCCATTACTCTTAATGGGTCTACTCTGAGTAAAATTTAGTCGCATTCCACCCATTGCAAGCATGTCAGTAAAATATTCAAGGCAGGCCAGACAGAAATCCAATTACCGTAGTGAAATTTCTCCCTCAATTTTCCGCCCAGAGGGGCAGTGGGGAAAACGTCTCTCTTCCTGAAATGCTTCCGAAAGATCCATTTGCAATGCTAACAGGAGATCTGCAGTGTTGCAGTCGGGAGCCGGTGGTAATATGCAGCCAAGCCGGGAGCAAGAAGGCCAGCCAGGCCACAGCAGAGACATCTCTCCTTGTCTGGTAAGCACATTAGGAAGCTGCACCAGGTAGATAAAGGCCATTTGTCATTTTGTAGGCTCCTCATGCCTGGCCAGCTGCATACCGAACGGATGCACTCCGGTTTATAAAGTCAGAATACCACTGTATTCTGCTCTGGGCAGTACCTGGAGTACTGTGTCCAGTTCTGGGCACCACAGTTCAAGAAGATTACTGACAAGCTGGAACGTGTCCAGAAGAGGGCAACCAAAACGGTCAAAGGCCTGGAAACAATGCCTTATGAGGAACGGCTTAGGGAGCTGGGTATGTTTAGCTTGGAGAAGAGAAGGTTAAGGGGCGATATGATAGCCATGTTCAACTATATTAAAGGATGTCATATAGAGGAGGGTGAAAGGTTGTTTTCTGCTGCTCCAGAGAAGCGGACACGGAGCAATGGAGTCAAACTGCAAGAAAGAAGATTCCACCTAAACATTAGAAAGAACTTCCTGACAGTAAGAGCTGTTCGGCAGTGGAATTTGCTGCCAATAAGTGTGGTGGAGTCTCCTTCTTTGGAGGTCTTTAAGCGGAGGCTTGACAGCCATAGGTCAAGAATGCTTTGATGGTGTTTCCTGCTTGGCAGGGGGTTGGACTGGATGGCCCTTGTGGTCTCTTCCAACTCTATGATTCTACGAAAGTAGACATGAGGAAGAGGAGACCTCTCTTAAAAACCACTCAGAAGCTACTTGAATTTGCTTTCACTAGAGGTATTAGTTTTGTAGAAGGGGACAACCAGTTCCCCACAATTCTGGACTTCTCTCTTCCATAGACTCTCCCAGCTCACCAAGGCCTGTTACCTCCTGAGTTTCTGACACCACCTCACCCCAGTCTTCACCATTCCTCCGTGTCCAAACAGTCCGTGACAGATTAGCAGCAGTTTTCTGATGTTTCAGAAAGGACCCTTTCCTGGCCTTATCTGGACTTGCCAGGAGTTGAAAATTCTGGATGCAAAAACAGAGTTGTCAATCCATTCTGGGAACTGTTCCCCTGGAAGAGGAAGGCGGGTCTCCTCACAACTTTCAGCACCCTTGAGAAACAACAGCTCCCAGGAGTCTTTGAGGGAAGCCATGACAGTTTAGAGCAGGGGTTGTCAACCTGGTCCCTACCACCCACTAGTGGGCGTGTCAGGATTCTAGGTGGGCTGTAGGGGGTTCTACAGCACAAGCTGAATCCTCCTTCCATCGAGCACTGGTGGGCGGTAAGGAAATTTTAACCATCAAGAAATATGCATTAGTGGGCGGTAGGTATAAAAAGGTTGACTACCCGTGGCGCTGTGGGTTAAACCACTGAGCCTAGGGCTTGCTGATCAGAAGGTCGGCGGTTCGAATCCCTGTGACGGGGTGAGCTCCCGTTGCTTGGTCCCAGCTCCTGCCAACCTAGCAGTTCAAAAGCACGTCAAAATGCAAGTAGATAAATAGGAACCGCTACAGCGGGAAGGTAAACGGCATTTCCATGTGCTGCTCTGGTTTGCCAGAAGCGGCTTTGTCATGCTGGCCACATGACCTGGAAGCTATACGCCGGCTCCCTCGGCCAATAATGCGAGATGAGCGCGCAACCCCAGAGTCGGTCACGACTGGACCTAATGGTCAGGGGTCCCTTTACCTTTTTACCCCATGTTTTAGAGGGATATCGTTGTGCTTTAAATGTACGGCATGTGGATGTGGCCGAAGCCTGTCCCTGCAAAATCCCCAGCAAACAGGAAGAGAAATCCAGTTAGGGATAGGGGGGGAGAAATGAAATGATAAATAAATGAGAGAAACCAAAACGGAGAGAGATTCGCCCATCCTTAAATCCTGCACACATGCAGTGTGGACGATTTACTGCTTCCAATTTCAGCTTCTTCTGATGTTCCAGAACAACTCATCGGAACACAGAGACAATTTACTTCATGTTCTGAATTAGCGAGAGATATGATACCATTTCCCAGTTTCACGCACCAGCCAGAAAGCCTCTTGTTTTTTTTAAATGCCAATTCCCCATTACACACACACACACACACACACACACACACACACAGAGAGAGAGAGAGAGAGAGAGAGAGAGAGAGAGAGCAGGGAGAGGCAGCTGGAAAATTGCCAGAGCTCCCCGACACTTCCTCAGCATGAGAAAACCCGCTGCATTCATCCTGCACACAGCCCTTCTGCTCCAGGAAGGCTATAGGAGACAGGGCTACCACCTTTGTCCCTGAGACAATGGAAATTGGAGTTCTTGAAGTCCAGAAATAAACAGTAAATTGCAAGAACTCGGGCCAGGAGGAAGATGAACTTCAAGTAAATCTTCAAAAGGTTTTATTTATGTAATGATGAATTCAAATAGGAATCAATTCCAGGATGATAGTGAGGCAAAAAGAAATAAATTCCAGTGAAAAAATCCCAGGACAAGGCCCTGTTTTGACAATTCTTCATCAGCAATGTTTTAATGGTCAGAGTGTACCAAGTGTGTTTGCCTCACTGGAATTTATTTTTATTTGCCTATCATACTGGAATTGATTCCTATTTGAATTCATCATTACATAAATAAAACCTTTTGGAGATTTACTTGAAATTCATCTTCCTCCTGGCCCGAGTTCTTGCAATTTGCTGTTTATTCCGAGACAACGGAGACATCGCAAGGAGCCCAGCCACCTCTCCAGACTTTACAAGGCCAAGAGCTTTGCAGCTTTTACCCCAGTCACAGAAGGGACTCCCAGCGACGTGGAGAGTTTGTCTCAGGCGTGATGGGGGCTGTCATCCAACAGCATCACAAATACACCACCTTGGCTACTCCCAAATTAGAGAATCGGCATGGTCTGCAGTCTTCACAAACCAGGCGCCCTCTGTGCTGTTGGATTTCAACTCTCACCAGTCATTCACAGCCAGAGATGAACCCTTAGACGTCCAGCTTCTCAGTTCTAGCATTACAAAAAAAGGGAGAAAAACTCTCCTCTCTCTCTCTCTCTCTCTCTCTCTACTTTATCCACACAGTGCTGTAAGTGTTATAAACTGAAATTACAAAATGAAGCTCTCTCTTTCTCAGCTAAACCTACCTCACAGGGCTGTTGTGATTAAAAACGGGAAGAACAGAATCATGCTACCCCGAGGCAGGATATAAATATATAAGGAACAGAGGTTTTCCACACTGTGTGGTCTGTGGCCAACCAGTGGTTTGCACCCTCGATTCAGACAACCTGCAAAAAGTTTGCAGAGAAATGAAGGATATCTTAATTTGATCTTCTCTTTCTATTTTACAGTGGTACCTCGGTTTAAGTACACAATTGGTTCCGGAAGTCTGTACTTAACCTGAAGCGTACTTAACTGGAAGCGAACTTTCCCATTGAAAGTAATGGAAAGTGGATTAATCCGTTCCAGACGGCCCGTGGAGTACTTAAACTGAAGTGTACTTAACCTGAAGCGAACTTTCTCATTGAAAATAATGGAAAGTGGATTAATCCGTTCCAGACGGGTCCGCTGAGTACTTAAACTGAAAGTACTCAAACCGAAGCGTACTTAAACCGAGGTATGACTGTATTTTTTTGCCAATGGAGAAAGAGGTCATTTTGACCGGAGCTGGATTACCGAACAGACTAACAAGGTTCTGGCCTGGTGCCTACAGTTTTCAGAAACACAGAACGCGTGCCATTTCCCCCTTTAAAATGTATCTGTTAAAAATGCTGTTTTCTGCCTAGGGCCTGTGATTTCATAATTCAGTGCTGCTTTGAGGGAGATGTCAGTGATAAAGGGACAAACTAAAAAAGTCCACTAAGTGTTTCTCAAAGATCCTCAGCAACAGAAAAAGAAGTTTTAGAACCACAGGTCTAGAGAATCGCAAGTGAGGCTGCCTGCTAGATGAGTCACTGGTCTGAGCTTGCCCGTTTCCAAACCCAGAGGCACACCCAGAACAGTGACTCATTTAAGAGCACCAGGGTGAGCTTCTCAGCCAGTTCATCCATGCACCAGAGGCAAACAAAACTTCTTTAAAAATTGGGGAAAAACAGGGCTGTCCGAAGGCGAAAAGGGCGACCCAAATGTTCAATGGGGTAGATAGAAGATTGACTCTCCTACAAGGAAAGGTGGCAGCGTTTGGGGACTTCAAAGGTGACATGATAGACGTTTATAAAATCATGCGCAGCATGGAGAAAGTGGATAGAGAAAGGTTTTTCTCCCTTCTCTTATAACACCAGAACTTGTGGACATTTCAATGATAGAAGATTCAGGACAAGTTTTTTTAAAAAGGACAGCACAGTTAAACTATGGAACTCCCTGCCACAGGAGGCAGTGACAGATACAAACCCTGATGGTTTTTAAAAGAGGACTGGACAAATTCACGGAAGGGAAGGCTATTATATATTGATGGTTACGTGGCGTGATGGTTATGCTCTACCTCCACAGGCAGAGGCAGCAATGCTTCTGAATACCCGTTGCTTGGAACTACAGGAGCGAAGAGTTCTCTTGTGTTCGAGTCCTGGACAAGATGGGCCACTGGCCTGATCCACCAGGCCTTTTTAAAATCTTCTTAAGGGAAAGTGTTTTCCCTTTCTGCAGGGCTAAACAGAAGCATTTTTGTGGCCACCACAAGTTTGGGTAAGCCGGGTGTTAGGTAAGCCACACGAGCTCTTGCACCAGATGGTAGAAACCACAATGAAATCAGTAGTGTTAAACCCCACAGAAGACAGCGGGGAATATCATGAGGCCTTTCCTGGTTCTTAAGCACTGAACAATTCAAAGAGAGAGAGAGAGAGAGAGAGAGAGAGAGAAAGAAACGGGGATGGGGGCATTTATTTGCGACTTTGCCATCAAGCCCCACACTCCTGTTTTTTGTTCTGCTAACCTGGATAAACCAGTTTATGGAGGAAACAGGGAGCAGGTGGAAAACTCAGGAGCCTTGCCAATTCAGCATTCAAAAACAAAAGCACATACTATCTCAGGAGAGCTGAAAAGCTACAGCAGTTTAAAAAATAAAAATCATGAAGGACACCTACGACGTGCAATGAGCATCCCCGATCCATTCTGGAGTACGGGGAAAGCATCAAAAATAGAAGGTACCCTTTGAAGTTTCACACACAAACACAAGACTCGAGGCAGCTAGGAGTTATCATGCCACTTTGGTACATACACATATAAAGGAGACCTTGGGATCATCTCCAGAAGGTGCTGTCTAGAGAGGAGGAATGGGTAGGAGGGAAGAATGAAGAGAGAGAAGATTTCCCCAACCCAACCACCAAAAACAAAACCATCTGCAAGCTGGAGAAGATGCATGACTGAGCAAAAGGGTGCTCTCCCACATTCGGCTGCCCACCCAGGTTCGCAGACCAAAGGGCTGCAAAAGTGTGGTGGTCTCAGTAAGATGCCTTTTTCACTTCCAGAAACCAGAGGAGCAGGTTAGGGGGCTTGTGAAACCTTAGTGCGACGAGGACGGCCAAACCCTGGTTTTTCTGCCACTCTCTCTGCCCGCACCCAAGATGAATCCTCCAATTTTGGATTGGCAGCAAGAAAGATAGAAATTGAAGCAGGCCCAGCACTGAAGCGGGCAAATGGGAATGCAAGCTGCTCTTTCTCCCCCATCGTCAAACAGAGGCTCCTGTTCAAGGAGAGACAGCAATAGTCCAGTTGTGGGTGGTCCTTTGCGGCTAACGGGCCACTGCTCAATAATCCCTGTCTGCCCCCAACCAGTTGCCTACAACCAGCCCGGATGATGCCCTGCCTGTCAGCTTCCTCCTCCTTAGAATCACTGGAAAGCAGAGCTGGACGGGTCCTCCAAGGGCCATCTAGTCCAACCCTCTGCAATGCAGAAACAGCAGCTAAATAATCCCTGACAGACGGTCCGGACCGTCCAACCTATGCTTAAACACCTCCAATGTCATCCCTTGTAGAACTCAGCAGGGGCAAGGAGGAGGGCAAAGCTGGAGTTAGCTGGCTTTGCCTATTGTTGGCTTGGGCACCCCCTACTGTAGGGCTCCCTGATTTTCGCCCTACCAGACATCATTGCAACAACACACACACACACCCCTACTTAGCTGATCAATATGGATCCAAAGGCCGAGGAGGGGTGTGTGTTGCGTGTATGGCGACAGCAAAGCGACTTACTGGTTCATCCTGGATGGAGGTGGTATTTTTCCATTGCCTCCAAAAAAGGGGGAAACGGAACAAGCTTTTTTTAAAGAGGAAGAAGAAGAAGAAGAAGAAGAAGAAGAAGAAGAAGAAGAAGAAGAAGAAGAAGAAGAAGAAGAAGAAGAAGAAGAAGAAGAAGGGAGACACTCTTGATAGAAAACCTGGAGAGTCAAGACTGACAATTAACCAAGTTGACAGCTCAGCAGGGCTTAATTAGTGCATGGGCTTTAATTATTGTTTATTGCAATCGTATCTCACGCCACCTCATTCTGGGCTGTTCCGTTCCACAAACTGCCCTGTGATTTTTTTAAAAAAATGAAGAGAGAGGGGTACTTAAATGAAAAGTCATCATCACTACCACCACCTATCCACCAAGGATCACAGACTGAGCCTCACAAGACCCCTGCGAGGTAGGCCAGACTAGCAGACTGGCCAAATAAAGGTAGCCATGTTAGCTCGTTACAGCAAATACACAGAGATGAGTCTTGAGGCCCCTTGAGGCGTGGGTGGGGATACTAGAGCACTCCAGGTTTTCGAGGGACTTCTGCCATCCCTGACTATTTGGCCACATTGCGAGTCCAGCAACATCTGGAGGGACACAGGTCCCTTAACCAACACATCAAAGACTTTAGAGATTCAGCAACGCAATCTTAAGCCTTGCCTGTTCGGAAGTCCCATCGAGTTCAATGGAATTTACTCCCAGATAAGTAGCTATCGGAAGGCAGCCTTATTATAAGATCATGGAATCATAGAGTTGGAAGGAACCCAAGGGTCATCTAATCCAGCCCCCTGCAATGCAGGAATCACTCTCCTGTCCTGTAGTTTCCAGAAATGTATCATTACACTGTGAGATTGCATGGACCACAGAATTCCTTTCCAGAAACTGACTCTACCGCTTATGCCACAATTCATTTTTCTGACCCTTAAGGTGTCCCAAGGACACTCTCCCTTCCAAACTCTTTACTGGAGTCCCATCTCTAAGCTCTACCTCGTCTTTTAACAACTGAGGTTGGTATCTGACAAGGAGTTTTGGAAAACAAAAGCTCAGGGGCTGCTCCACGTAGCAAGCTGTTTCATTGATTTACCCAGCTCAGGATTGTCTACTATTCCTAGAAATAGCTCAGTCAGTAGAGCATGAGACCTTTAGCCTCAGTGTCGTGGGTTCGAATCCCACATTGGGCTGGACTAGATGACCCACGTGGTCCCTTCCAACTCTACAGTTCTATGATTCTACAGTGACTGGCAGCAGCTCTGCAGGGTTTCAGGAGGTGCCACTAAGGATTGAACCTGGGGATGCTCTGCAGCTGAGCTGTGGGTCTTGTTCTGAATAAAAGGGCTGATTGTAGCACAGGAAGCTGCCTTGTGCTGACCGCTGTTGACCCTGACCAGAAGCAGCTCTGCAAGGTTTCGGACAAGGGACATACTCAGCCCTACCTGAAGATGCCGGGGATTGAACCCAGGAACTTCTGCATGCAAGGCAGGTGCTCTGAAACTGAGCTAAAGCCCTTCCCTTGTCCAAGGCTGGAAGACAGGAACTCTAAGACTGCCCCACCCCTGCAAAAAATAAAGATGTGCCATGCCCTTTTTCTCTCTGTCCCTTCCCACACCTGAATGTGGGAAAGCTGGGGCCCTCCAGAAGCTCTGTGGGCAGAGCTTGAGATTTGATGTCAGGGTTGTGGGTTCAAGACCCATTTGGGGCCAAACGATTCCTGCCTTGCAGGGGGTTAGACTAGATGACCCTGGTGGTCCCTTCCAACTCTACCATTCTGTGATACTACGATGCTAAGTCCCCAAATCCCTGCCACGCTGGCTGCAGCTCAGCACCCGCCATGCATGCAGAAGGTCCCAGGTTCAATCCCTGGCAGCTCCTGGTGGCAATGGGAACATGAAACCCCGGAAAGCAGCTGATAAATGTGTAGGCAATACTGAGCCAGATGGGTCCCTGTGGGCTCAGTATAAGGGAGCTTGCTATGTTATTATTTAAACCTGCCCTGTGCTTAGAATCATGAGGACCAGAACCTCGCTCTGTTTTTAAGGGAAGAGCTCAGGGACGGAATCCCTGCTCTGCATGGAGAAATCCCCAATGGCATCTCCAGAAAGGGCTGGGAATGTCCCCTGCCTGAAACCCTACAGGGCTGCTGCCAGTCAGAGTAGGCCAAGGGAAGCCCACAGGGTATCCCCTAAATGCTACCGCCATCTCTGACCATTGGTCATGCTAGTCCGGCCTGATGGAGCTGCACAGTGATCCTAACATCTGGAGGGCGACAGGTTTCCACCCCTGGCTTAGACACGATTCCGGAGCAAAGACTTGAGCTATGCCCTTGAATCTCTCACGTTAGGAAATTCAATCAGTAGCAATACCTTTTCTCCTCCTCCTCCTCCTCTGACCCCCCAAACACTGGGGGTTCAAGCCTGCCTAGAAGCACTGTCCAGATACATTATTTCGCTCGGGAAGCTCCATCTCCAAATCTTAGCCTTGTGTGTGGCCGAAAGCACCACTTCAATTGATGGTGACACTCCACACATGCTCAGAAAGCACTATTTTCTTCTTTCACACTTCCAAAGCCCTGTGCCGCAAAAACCTCATTTGTTGTTGTTGTGGGGTTTTCTTTTGGGGGGGTGTTGCATCTCCTCACCTCCAAAGACATAAGCCACACGTTGCACACAATGGACATTTCAAAAGGATAAAGAGCACAGTCAAAAGCTACCGGTCCTCACCAGAAACCCCAGAGAGGTCGAGAGAGAGGACCCCCATTCATCTCCCCCTTTTGCTTGGGAAACACGCACCCCTCCACCCGTCTCCTTATCTTGTCTGGTCAAATCCCACATTCCACTCGCTGGTGGGGGCGGCACTCCGCACATGCTCAGAGGCACCCTCCCCTTCCTCCGCACATCCACAGCTCAGAGCCCTGCGCTGCCAAACCCATCTGGTTCGGGGGTGTCAACCAGCTGTCACCCCTCACCGCCCCACAGACGTGACACGACCCACACATCAGACACAATGGCCCTTTTGGAAGAGGGGGGGCGTGCAGAGGAAAAGGGCGCTTTGCACCGCCCAAAGCCACGGGCTCCCAGAGAGGTGCCAATTCACCAGCATTTCCCCACCGATATCAAACCCCTCCAGCTGTTGCACGGATCTGGATCACGACCCCGCGCCCCGGCTGTGGTTGGAGAAACAGAAAATGCAAAGGCGCTAACCTCTCCAGCTGGATCTCTCTCGATCTCCCTCTCTCTGAGCTGCACTCGTTCACCTGCTCAGGTTCCTTCCCAAGGAGGCGGCTCCCTTCCAGCCGATCTCTCTCCGGCTTCTGCTCGCTGGCAATTCCAGCGCGGAGCCCCGAAACAAAGTAATCCGGAGAGCCTCCAATCCGCAGCCCCGTACCAAACCCGGCGCCGCGCTGCGCGGACGCTGCTTCTTCCTCCTCCGCCTTCTCGCGGGTTGGCTTTGTGACAGGCGGCGCGATTGGCAGGCGGACCCCTCGGCACCTCATTGGCCCGTATAATTGGCTGGCCCGCCGCGCGCCTCGCCATTGGGCGGCGGAGAGAGCCTAATTCTCCATCGGCTGCCCGGCGTTCTGCGGGCGAACAGGTTGCTGCTGCCTGCCCGGGCTTGCAAGCTACGTACGGTACGTACAGGTGAAACTCGGGAAATTAGAATATCGTCGAAAGGTGCATTTATTTCAGTAATGCAACTTATTATTTTTTTATTTTTACAAATGCTTTCTTTTGGAAATTCCACAGTAATAAAACAAATAGTTACAATAATACAAAAATAAACATCGCTATTACATTTCATTTATTACATTCCATTTATAGTTGACCCGCCTAACGACAAATAATTACAATTACAACAAATAAAGGATTGACATATCTTGCTTTGCATGTCATGCATCTACCTCATATATCGGTTTCACCTTTTACCGTAAGTTGCATTGCTGAAATAAATGCACTTTTCGACGATATTCTTGTGTTCTGAGTTTCACATGTATGTATGTATTTATTTTTGTTTTGCTGTTGTGCAGTGAAGGCTGTGCATTTCATCCTGGTGGTGCGCTGGTCATTTCTGCAGTTCATGCGCTGGTTATTAATTCCGCTCGTTTTTAAGCAAAATGGTTGGAGGGCCGCCTGTCATGAATGCCTTAAATGAGATCCCTGCGTTGCGTGGGGTACCTTACAACTCTGCAATTTCATGAATCTATCTGTTACGTTTATTTCCCGCCTTATCCTTCAAGGAGCTCAAGGCGACGTGCAAACTTCTCTCCATTATGATAACCTCACAACAACCCTGCGAAGTAGGTCAGAATCTGCCAATTCTGTTTTCTCTCTCATTTCTCATTTCCCCAACCTTGAGTTTCCAATGGACAGTTGCCTGCCTGGGCTTGGAAGCTGTGTATTTGCTCCTGCGCAGTGAATCTGCAGGAATTGTCTGTGCATATCTTCATGAGACGTGTAGTGCACAGGGAAAACTCTGAAATCGATCCATGTTTTATTATTATTATATTTATTAATATCCCACCTTTTTCCGAAACAGGGATTCAAGGCAGCTTGGACGGCACGGATAAAATACAAAAAGCTAAAAACATATAAACAATAATCTCTGAAAAGTAATTAAACTCGATAACAGAATTAAAACAATGAAGCATAATCAAACAATACAAAAAACAAATATATTTTTTATTTTAAAAAAGCACCTTCAATTCTCAAAAGCCTGTTAGAAATATTGCACCTTTTTTCCCCAAGGAGCTCAATGATAGGTGCAAACTTCTTCCACCCAACGCCCTCTCCAGTATATCCTCGCAATAACCTTGTGGGGTAGCTTAGGCAGAATCTTGTTGATTTCTCTTTCGATTTCTCATTTTTCCAACCTTAAGTTCAGCTCTCCACATTTCTACATAAATTTGCAACAACCACAGAATAAGACTATGGCTATTCCCCTCTGACAGATCCCTGTGAAGAGGGCTGGATTGTTAAACCGCTCTAACAATTGTAGCTCTGGGAAGGAAATTGGAGTCTCCGAACAACTCTCGGCACCCGCAACAAACTACAGTTCCCAGGATCCTTTGAGGGAAGCCTTGACTGTTCAAAGTGGTATCATCACACTCTAAATGTATGATGTGAAGCCTTAGCAGAGGCTAGGCAGCTGTCCATCAGGGAATCCTTGCATTGCAGATGCTACATTGACTTGAAGACCTCTACAGACCCCTTTGTAGTCTAAAAAGATCTTACGACTCTATATTCTGTGCTGCTTCATTCATTTACAGACTAGAGACAGGCCAATTCTATTTTATTTCATTGAAAGTGAAAACGGGGGGGGGGGGTCTACAATAATATTACTAGTCTCTTTTTTTGCCACGGGCAACTCAAAACATCCCCACCCACTCTAAAAGGCTCTTGAGATTGTTAAAACCAAAAGTCCTGGTTAAAAAGGAAAGTTATCGCCTGGCACCTGACTCATTTTAACAATTCAGGATTTGGGGTGGGCTGTGCCGGTCTCCCCCCTGCCTCCCATGCAACTTGTGCTACCTGTAAAAATTAAACGAGCAATTAACAGCAGAAAAGGGCCTCTGCCAAATGAAATTGGAGTTTGCCAGGGAAAGTAATTAGGACTATCATGGCATAATTAAGACACAGCGAGCAACACTAGAGCGGAAACCTTGAAAACTCTCCCCACTCACTGTGACTGCTTACGGATTGTCTTTCCCGTGGTTTCCTCTCGGAGAGAAAGGAATTTCGCCCCAGGAGCCACAAATGTGATCTCCCAGGCAGAGATCCTATGCACTCTTTGCAGGGAATATGCCAAGCAGGATTCCACAGGAGCAGAGCGACCAAAGGCACCCCCCCCCAACCCAAAGCCTTTTGTGGGTTTGTTTGTTTATTGCATTCGTATCCCAGCTTTTTTCTCTAAGGAGCTCAAGGTTGGCCACACGGTTCTCCCCCTAGGTTAGGCTGAGAGGCAGTGAGTGGTCCCCAAGTGGGGATTTGAACCCTGGTCTCCCGGTTCCTACTCCAGCACTCTAACCCCTACACCACACTGCCTCTCTCTTTCACACCAGCAGGTACAGCCCCTAGTACATAGTGAGGGGTAACTATTACCGTAGAAGACAGAATCAGGGTTCAATATGACCTTAGCAGATTGGAGAAGCCAACAAAATGAAGTCCAGTAGGAAGAAATGTAAGTTCTGCACTTAGGTAGGAATAACCAGCTGCACAAATATGGGATGTGGGGCACTTGGCTTGCCCGTAGTACATGTGAAAAGGATCTAGAGACTCATCCTTAACATGAGTCAACAGTGTGATGCAGCAGCAAAAAAGGTTAATGCAGTTCTAAGCTCTGTCAGCTGAAGTATCGGGTCCCAATCAAGTAAAGTAATAGGACCACTATTCTGACTTGGTCAGACCCCACCTGGAGTCCTGGGTCCATTTCTGGGCACCACAGTTTAAGAAGGATATTAACAAGCTGGGATGTGTACAGAGGAAGGTGGCAAAGATGATCAAGGGTCTAGAAACCATGCCTTATGAGGAACAGTTGAGGGAGCTGGGTATGTTTGGCCTGGGTAAGAAGAGACTGGGAGGAGATACGATAGGCATCTTCAAATATCTCAAGGGCTGCTGTCACATGGAAGATGGAGCAAGCTTGTTTAGTCCTGCTCCGGAGCGTAGAATCTGAATCAATGGTTTCAAGTTACAAGAAAGGAAATTCCGACTAAACATCAGGAAGAACTTTCTGGCAGTAAGTCTGTTCAACAGTGGAGCAGACTCCCTCAGAAGGTGGTGGACTAACTTTCATTGAAGGTTTTAAGTGGAGGATGGATAGCTTATGCGTCATGGATGCTTTGGTTGAGATTCCTGCATTGAAGGGGATTGGACTAGATGACCCTTGGGGTCCCTTCCAACTCTACAATTCAATGATTCTGTGATGCATAACTGAAGCTACACAGAATATATATGCATGTGTGCAGGAGGCAATTTCAAAAAGCAGCAAAAGCGAGGAAGAGAAGAGAAGGGAGGAACTGCCAGTATTTGGGGCCTGGGCGGCAGGTTGCTCACCTGTGATACTGGCAATTATTTAGTATTTTTAGGGTTGCTCTTCCTTCGCAGCTGCCTGCCAAACGTGCCAGAGGCATAAACAGAACTCGGTCCAGCTGCCGCCGTCTTTTCTCAGACTGTTCATTCATATTTTCCGCACCCCTCCCTCCCTCTGCAGCCTTGTGACTCATTCGCAGGCTGCCTTTCACTTCTAGCTGACGAAATATCTGGAAAGTGACGAGGTTCCATCTGGAGAAGATGAATCAGGGAAAGCCTCTGGAAGAGCTTGAAAATGCAAACACAAAGCAGGAAAAGAGGGCGGGGGATTCGGGAAGAGCTTGAGAACAGTGGCAGCAGGGCCACTTGTACACACATAGAGAACGCCCAACAGCAGGGCCCGGCCAAGACCAAGACTCTTTGCTGCCTGAACCAGAAAAGCAGATGCTCCAGCATTTCACAGATGAAAGCAGGGTCACAAATGTAACGCCTCCAATTCTTCTCCCAAGGAACACTGCTGCCCTGTTGCATTTAGCTTTTTCTCCGAGGAACTGAAAGTATATGGTCCTCTCCAGCATCCTGTAATTCCCACAGGTGAAAAAGGTAAAGGACCCTTGGACGGTTAAGTCCAGTCCAAGGCAACTACGAGGTGTGGCGCTCATCTCGCTTCAGGCCGAGGCAGTTGACATTTGTCCACAGACAGCTTTCCGGGTCATGTGGCCAGCATGACTAAACCGCTTCTGGCGCAACGGGACTCCATGACAGAAACCAGAGCGCACGGAAACGCCGTTTACCTTCCCACCGCAGTGGTACCTATTTATCTACTTGCGCTGGTGTGCTTTCGAACTGCTAGATTGGCAGGAGCTAGGACAGAGCTAAGGGAGCTCACCCCGTCGCAGGGATTCGAACCGCCGACCTTCTGATCGGCAAGCCCAAGAGGCTCAGTGGTTTAGACCACAGCGGCACAACAACCATGTGAAATAGGTTAGAGCAGGCATCCCCAAACTCCGGCCCTCCAGATGTTTTGGACTACAATTCTCATAATACCTGACCACTGGTTCTCTTAGCTAGGGATCATGGGAGTTGTAGGCCAAAACATCTGGAGGGCCGCAGTTTGGGGATGCCTGGGTTAGAGGCAGTGACTGGCTCCCATGGTCACCCAGTGAGCTTCATTACCAAGTGTGGATTCGAACCCTTGTCTCCCAGATCCAAGTCCGACACTTTGACCATTACCCCACACTGGCTGTGTATGTGTGTCTGTTTGTCCGCAGTGTGTCTCGTGGCCATCGAGGCTGGTAGGGCGGAATGCAAGGAGCCCACCAGTAGGTGGCGCCAGAGCCAATGACAGGGAGAGCCGACTCATTCTAGTTTTGTCCCCATCCTCCTCCCTGCTGAATTCCACAAGGGCAACACTGAGACTAATGAAGAATCTTGGAACTGAAGAGTTTGAAGGGACCTCAAGGGTCATCTAGTCCAACCCCCCGATAATTTGCTGTTCACGTCATCACAACGCCACATACACCCCATTGAAACAGGTAGCCTCAAGATCCCAGCCAAATCTTTTTGTCGTTTCTGCCTCCGTGGAAATGAGATCACCACTGTGCAGTTTTCAGTGCTCTTCAGCACCATGCCTGCAGCTCCGGCTTGAGAAAAGTTCAAGTTCCAGACCTGAAAGTGGTATTAGCGGTGGTGGTGGTGGTCTTCCTCATTTTACAGGGAGAACCTGCCTGTGGCTTTTCCATTGCAAGTGCTCTCACCCCCTCTGCTGGCCAATTTCTAATACTGCAACAGCAATTCCAAAGACAGGTCCTGTTACATTTTGATCAAAGTTTTCCTTTTTTTAGAGCAAATATTCTTTGGAATAGTTCTTCTCTGCACCAAAAACAAACAAACAAACAAACAAACAAACAAAAAACCCTTTTTAAAAGGAAAAAGAATAAATGAAGGCAAGAGCTGTCTCTCTCAATATTCTCTTCCTAGCGATATTTAGAAGTATACGGTCTCTTAACTTTGGGGTTCTGTTTTAGCTAGCATGTCTAATAATCCTTGATAGAAACCTCCTCCTCCAAACATTTGTCTCATCTCCTTATAGAGCCATCAGGTCCCCTTAAGGCTGGGGAATCGCTTTCTGATTCAGGGTCACATTCCCATCCTTGCAACCTAAGGAACCCCATGCCAGTGGGGGGGGGGGCAGAGACAAAATTGGGCAAAGCAATAGATGCACATTTTACCTTTGTACAATGGGCTAGTTTCTACACGTGCACCCTCTAGCCTTGAGAGGGAGAAAACACTTTTTCTATCCCATTTCTGGGGATAACTTTATAAACATCTGTATCGTGTCAGGGGCGTAGCGTGTAGGGGGCATACCTGCCTGAGAAATAAGGGACTGGACCGGAAGTAGCAGACCGGAAGTAGCACTGCCGCCATTTTGGAACTGGGCGGAGCATGCTCAGAAGCGACTTTTGATGCTGCTCTGCCCTGTTCCAAAATGGCCGCCACACCAGAAGTCGCGCTGCAGCCATTTTGGAACTGGGCAAAGCGGCATCAAAAGTCGCTTCTGAGCATGCTCCGCCCAGTTCCAAAATGGCCACCACGCCAGAATAAACCGGGGGAAAACAAAAAAACCTGTTTTTTTCAGCTGGGGACAGCTGGAAAAACAGGGGTTTCCCGGGGAATACGGGAGACTTGGCAGCTATGGTAGGGGGCTGTCGGGGCGATTGGCCTGGATGCATTTTTCGGTGGGGGCTGCAGCGCTGCTCATGCCGCCCTCCCTGAGACAGCCCTGTGGCACTTTGCGAGGCTGGGATTGCAAAGCGGACCAGAGAGGGCAGTGTGAGAATGACACCCTGCACCCTTTCATCCCAGCCTTGCCCTCGAGGGGCTGGGATTGAAGGGTGCAAGGCTATTGCATCCTTCTCCTGAAGCCCTTCCTAGGAGGCTCCCTCCTTAAGACGCCTGTCTGTCGTCCTTCTTCAACTCATGGAGATACACTGAAACAGAAGTCACCAGACCCTTATGTATAGTCAGAGGGTGGGGAGGGGTATTACTCAGAAGGGTGGTGGGAATGGGTGATTGGCTGATAGGAGTGGTAAACCTGTTGATGACTGTTAACGACTGTTAATGGTTGCAATTGGTCTTGCAGGTTAAAAGCAAGGGGTGAGGTGCTAAAGAAAGCGTTATCACAGGCATCCCCAAACTTCGGCCCTCCAGATGTTTTGGACTACATTTCCCATCATCCCTGAGCACTGGTCCTGTTAGCTAGGGATCATGGGAGTTGTAGGCCAAAACATCTGGAGGGCCGCAGTTTGGGGATGCCTGCTTTATCATGTATAATGATACCACTCCTATCAGCCAATCACCCATTCCCACCACCCTTCTGAGTAACACCCCTCCCCACCCTCTGACTACACATAAGGGTCTGGTGACTTCTGTTTCATTGTATCTGAAGAAGTGTGCATGCACACGAAAGCTCATACCTATGACAAACGTAGTTGGTCTCTAAGGTGCTACTGGAAGGATTTTTTAAATTTTGTTTTGACTACGTCAGACCAACACGGCTTCCTACCTGTAACTAACTCATGGAGAGTGATGGAGGCAGCGGAACGGGGTACCCTCATAGCTTCCATGAACAGAGGGTGCTGCCTTACTGCTCTCCACCCAGCTCAGTATCATAGCTGCCAAGTTTTCCCTTTTCTCGCGAGGAAGCCTATTCAGCATGAGGGAAAATCCCTTAAAAAAGGGATAACTTGGCAGCTATGCTCAGTATTTCCTACACAGACTGGCTGTCGTTCTCCAGGAGTTGGGTGTGGGTTCTCTCCCAGCCCTCCCTGGAGATGCCAAAGACCAAACTCCTTCTGCACCTGAAGAGGACCGTAGTTCCGCTCTGTTTTTTTGCTGATCAGGCCACATCCAGAGTTGTGTCCAGCTCTGGGAACCACATTTTAAGGAGGACATCAACAAATGCTCTTGAGGAGGGAAAACAGGTGTGGCATGGCCCAGATTGTTTGTTATTTCAGAGAGATCGGAAGTCTCCAAAGAGAGGCAGAGGAAAGCTGTGTTGCAATCAGTGTTTGGTAGAGCTTTTTTTTTACTGTGTTCTATTTCCAAGGATACTATCCCCTTGGTGGCATTATCTCAGAGTCTATGCTGGAGAAAACATCATCTTAATAACCTTGCCTTGCATTGCATTTAGCCAGGAGCCTAAAAGGGGGGGGGGGAGCCACAGAAGCTGCAGATTATAATAAAATGTCTTTTCATTTTGAATGGGCAGTTACTGCCTGCCTGCTTTAATACTGCAATTGGGACTAAGTGAAAGGAATGAATGAAATGATGAATGAATGAATGATATTTGTATGGGCTTTTAGCTATCCTTACTTTGTTACTCCTGACCTTTCTGATCTATCCTGTTTCATTAACAGGCAAAATAAACATGTTGTTGTGGTAAAAGGGGCTACAAATAAGGGGAACCATATCCACTCTTGTTTGTCAAAGCAACACTCTGATGTAGAGCCAGTTCACCTGATGTTAGCGGCCTTCTCGTCCCTTAGAAATTTAAGGCAAGCTACACTGCATGTAGGGACCCAGGTGGCGCTGTGGGTTAAACCACAGAGTCTAGGGCTTGCTGATCAGAAGGTCAGCAGTTCAAATCCCTGCAACGGGGTGAGCTCCCGTTGCTCGGTCCCAGCTCCTGCCCACCTAGCAGTTCGAAAGCACGTCAAAAGTGCTAGTAGATAAATAGGGACCGCTCCGGCGGGAAGGTAAACGGCGTTTCCGTGCGCTGCTCTGGTTCGCCAGAAGCAGCTTTGTCATGCTGGCCACATGACCCGGAAGCTGTCTGCGGACAAACGCCGGCTCCCTCGGCCTATAGAGCGAGATGAGCGCCGCAACCCCAGAGTCGGACACGACTGGACCTGATGGTCAGGCCTTTTACGCTGCATGCCTCGGGGACTGAGCCTAGGGCTTGCTGATCAGAAGGTCGGCGGTTCGAATCCCTGTGACGGGGTGAGCTCCCGTTGCTTGGTCCCAGCTCCTGCCAACCTAGCAGTTCGAAAGCACGTCAAAATGCAGGTAGATAAATAGGAACCGCTACAGCGGGAAGGCAAACGGCGTTTCCATGTGCTGCTCTGGTTTGCCAGAAGCGGCTTTGTCATGCTGGCCACATGACCTGGAAGCTGTACGCCGGCTCCCTCGGCCAATAATGCGAGATGAGCGCGCAACCCCAGAGTCGGTCACGACTGGACCTAATGGTCAGGGGTCCCTTTACCCTTTACACTGCATGCCTCCCACATCCTGAGGCATGTCTATCACTCAGGTAAGGTGATTGTAATCTCTGGCACTGGATAGTGAGAGGTCTGGAAGCCAGGGCCCCATACCTTCTAACATTTCTCCGATGAAAATAGAGGCACCCCCTCCAACATCACCAGACTCAATAGTGGACAGGACTTCTGTGCCTTTAATTGCCCAGCTCTCTTTTGAGTCTGGAAACCTTAAAGAGAAACCAGCAGACCCTTTGCTTGGAAATTAAACAAAGGGTCTGCTGGTTTCTCTTTAAGGTTTCCAGGCTCAAAAGAGAGCAGGGCAATTAAAGGCACAGAAGTCCTGTCTTCTATCGAGTCTGGCAACCCTACACATCTCTCCAATGAAAATAAGGATGGCCTATTCCACACCCTCCAACATTTCTCTGATGAAAATAGAGATGTCCTAAGGCAAAGCGGGACATTCCAGGATCAAATCAGAAAGCAGGACGGCTTCCGTAATTCTGAGACTGTCGCTGGAAAACAGGGACACTTGGAGGGTCTGAGGCCCATGAGCAACTGCTGAAAAAATGTTTAAAGAAGTATTCTAACACCATTATCCAAATCTTTGGCGCGGCTCCCATCACCTCCTCACATAAAGGATAGCTGAAGAAGGTTCAGAAAGGAGCAACCTGAAGATAATTGGACTAAGGAATGTTTCAACCTTTTAAAATCCATTTTGAAATGCTTTTGTCTTAAAGGGTACACCTGCTTGCCGCCCTGGGCTCCTCGGGTAGGAAGAGCAAGATATAAATTCAATAAATAATCAAGAACCATCATTACTGCCAGCTGCATAGCAATATGCACACAAGGGTAATCAAGGAGCAAAGAGACTTGAGGTAGTACCAAAACTAAAGGTTTTTATTTCTCTTTTTTTAAAAAATAAAAAAAATATTATTTCAAAACAGGCCTCTGCAACCCACCTTCCCTTGGATTCACGCAGCAGGAACAGTTGTTGACTGAAAAGCATGGCAGTGGTGTGTGTGTGTGTGTGTGTGTGTGTGTGTGTGTGTGTGTGTAAACCACTGAGCTGTGCCATTAAGTAAGGGGCCCATTCAGAGTCGCTGGCAGCCTTGGGAGTGTTTGGTGCCATTGGCAAAGATGAGGTGCTCATGTAGAACCACCATCTCTAAGGACTTTGGGCATTGCCAAAGAACCACACATTTCTCTGTTGCAGAGGTTCAGCATAAGGCCAGCCCAGGTGCAAGTCCTTGTTATCAGCTTTGTAGGAATGGAGGAGAAATTTGGTTCGGTTCACACGTAAATGTGAATCTATGCAATTTGCATTTTGTGAACTGAGAGACACAGCCGTCCTTCAAATTTTGCACTTCTCTGAATTTTGCAATCGGTTCTTCCAGTCAAGCAGTGTGTGCAAAAAATTGTACACAGGTAAAGTTTTCATAGAAATGTATATGCTGGTGAAAATAGCAATACGCTTTGCATGCAAGAAATGTGTGATGCAGGAGAAGTTTTGTAGAAAAACTAAAAACTAAAAAAGACATTGGATTGAATTACTTACCCAGTACCTGACAAGACTGGATGTGTGTGTGTGTTACGATTAAGTTTAGCTGACTAGTTATATTTTGCTATACATCAAAGACAACCAATAAAAATATTTTTTTTAAAGCAAAAATGTGTACATGAGAATTTGCACTAAACTGCTGATGCATTTTCACAAGGACTTCTTAATATATATATAATTGCAAACTGATGTGGAAATGTGGAGAACTGAACCTAAGATGGGGAAAAATGAGAACGTGCTGAGAGAAATTCAAGATTGTGAATTTCAAAGGGCGGCTGTGTTTAAGTCTGCGTCTTGTTTCATTGTTACTAGAAAGTTCATCTTTAAATGCAAGTGGAATCGACTTTCCTCCCACATCCCTAGGCTAGTTTGACACTATTTCTAAAAGAAACCAGGTGCAATTTGGCTGCTTCTATAGTGTAACTCCAAGAAGGACCATTGCTGCTTTTCCCTGTCTCTTCGACATATGTCCTCGGCTTCTGCACCATCCCCAGTCGGGAATCCCAGAGGTTGTCTCAAATCCTCCCCAGACAGCTTGCATCTTGTCTTTTTTTATACTGTTCCAGTGCCCACCTCAAGTGACTCTTAAAAACACACGTCCTCCCAGTGCTATCTGCACTGAGAATATTGGGGGAGTCTATAAAACAGCCTCTCCGAGCCGTAGAAGGGAGGCGAGTCCCGTGCTTCCGGGGTTCAGCAGGAAGGGGTAGGTGGATAAATCTCTCAGCTCGACAGCCACATATTCAGGGAGAATGAAGAGGAGACGGGACATGTGCTTGGTGAGTGGATCCTGCAAGAAGTTAAGAAGTAAATATATGAGGAAGAAAGCGGGGGCGGGGTGTGTGAAAACCAAGCAAGATACCATTCTTGGATGCCTATGCAATGCACTACCTGTGGGGGTTCTCTTGAACTTGATCCAGAAGCTGCAGTGAGCGCGGAATGGCAGGAGTGAGGCCTTGTCAGTATGTAACTCCTGTGCTTAGACCTCTGCACTGGTCGCTGATTTGCTACCGGGCTGAGTTCAAGGTGTTGTTACTGTTAGTATAGGGACGCGGGTGGCGCTGTGGTCTAAACCACTGAGCCTCTTGAGCTTGCCGATCAGAAGGTTGGCGGTTCAAATCCCTGCGACGGAGTGAGCTCCCGTTGCTCTGTCCCAGCTCCTGCCAACCTAGCAATTTGAAAGCACGCCAGTGCAAGTAGATAAATAGGTACTGCTGCGGCGGGAAGGTAAATGGCATTTCCCTGTGCTCTGGTTTCTGTCACGGTGTTCCGTTGCCCTGGAAGCGGTTTAGTCATGCCGGCTACATGACCCGGAAAGCTGTCTGTGGACAAAGGCTGGCTCCCTTGGCTTGAAAGCGAGATGAGCGCCGCAACCCCAGAGTCGCCTTTGACTGGACTTAACTGTCCAAGGGTCTTTTACCTTTTGCCTTTTTACTATTAGTATATAAAGCCCTTAGCAACTTGGGACCAGTTTCCTTGGGAGATTGCCTCACCGCCCATCTATGTCCACTTGACAGCTTCAACATGCAGAACTGACAATGTTACGGGTGCCACACAATACCCATTGCGTAAGAAATCCATCTTTTAGTGTGGCTGCACCTACACAACTCCTTGCCTGTGGAAATCAGGCATGCGCTTTTATTGTACTCTTTTCAGCACCTGCTGAAAACATTTTTGTTTAGACAAGCCAACTAGATATGGGACGCGGGTGGCGCTGTGGTCTAAACCACAGAGCCTAGGGCTTGCCGATCAGAAGGTCGGCGGTTCAGATCCCCGCGACGGGGTGAGCTCCCGTTGCTCGGTCCCTGCTCCTGCCAACCTAGCAGTTCGAAAGCACGTCAAAGTGCAAGTAGATAAATAGGTACCGCTCTGGCGGGAAGGTAAACGGTGTTTCCGTGCGCTGCTCTGGTTCGCCAGAAGCGGCTTTGTCATGCTGGCCACATGACCTGGAAGCTCTACGCCGGCTCAGCTCCTTCGGCCAATAACCCGAGATGAGTGCCACAACCCCAGAGTCGGTCATGCCTGGACCTAATGGTCAGGGGTCCCTTTACCTTTACTAGATATGTAGAATGTTGACGCATGTTTTAGTCTGTTTTTAGTTTATTGCTGATTCTACCTCTTTGGGGGATGTTTTAAATCCTTGTTTTAAACATTTTTTACACTTATAATTTCATTCTTCTTTGCTTTTTATGCTCTGATGGTTTTTGTTTTTTAAAAAAACAGTTGTGGTGTACCAATTTTATGAAATAAATAAATATGGTTGGCAGAGGGCAGAACTAGATGATGCTCCTGGTTGGGTCCAACTCTACAATTCTATGATTTTCCAAGGTAAAAATACTTGGGTCCTAGGTTGTTCAGGGCCTTATAAGTTAATATGACAATTTATGATGATTGTGATGTTGTGTTATTCAATATTGGTTTTGTCTCCGAAATGGACGTCATGTGACCACATGCTTGATGGGGGAGGTTTTTGCATTTGGGACAAAATGATTGAACAGGATGTTTAGATGAAGCTTAATTTGGACTAAGTCCTGTTGAATTCAGTGGGATTTACTTCCAAGTAGACATGCATAGGTTTGCGCACTCAGTCACCACCTCATTTTATACTGTTTTTCATAGCCACTTACAATTTTATTGAACAACTTTTTCCTTCCCGTGTAAGTCGCACATGACGGCATCTTCTTTTTCCTAAGATTTCCCCCACACCAAAATAAAATAAATAAAATGAGAGACATGTTTGTTCATCCCAGCATTGCATCCCCAAAATGTCCGCTTTTTCATTGGGAGCAAAATGAAAGCCTTACCCCCCCCAAAAAAAAAAAATATCGAGGGGTGGAAGGAAGGAAAGAACTTTATAGGAATGGCTGCAGGCTCCCTAGCTCTTTGAATTAAGGGAAAATAAATAAATGTGATGAGCCACATTCACACCATCTGTTTAAAGCACTATGATGCCCCTTGAAGGAGTCATGGCTTCCCCCAAAGAATTCTGGGAGTTTTTAAGGGTGCTGAGAGTTGTTAGGAGGCTCCTGTTCCACTCCCAGAACTTCAATTCTCAGTGTGATTTAACAGTCAATCCCTCTTCCCAGAGAATTCTGGGAATTATATATCTGTGAAAGGGAATAGGGTCTTCTAACAATTACCACCACCCTTTAAAAAAAAAAAACAACCTACAGCTCCCAGGATGCTTTGGGGGAAGCCCTGACTGTCTAAAGTGGTATCACAGTGTTTTAAATGTATGTGGCCCAAGACAGAGGTGGCTGAAAACATTTTGCCGCCTGAGGCAAAGGACAAAGTGGTAGACCGCCCTCATTCCAGCTACAGAAGCCGACTGGTGTGGCACTCGAATCTTATGTAAGCGCTGGTGTTGGGGAAAACGCCCAGGGGCAAAGGAAGGCTCTCTGGCACCTGATGCGGGGTGGCAAGGGGTGGGGCAAACCGCCCGGCAGCACAAGCACAGTGCTGCTACATATGGCACATACGCGGTGGTGCGTACGGGCGGTGGCAAAGGGATCCTCTGCATCACGCCCGGCTCGCCCATTGACTCTAGTGGCGCAATGCACCACGGCGCCTGGGTGATCAGGGGGGCGCTGAGGGGCACCCCAGCAAGTGGGGGAGCTTCGCGGTGGCCTCCCTTTTCCCTCCACCAGCCGCGCCGCGAGAGCAGGGAGGGAAGCGAGCAGAACAGGGGTGCTAGGACCCTGTTCCGCTCTGCAGCGCCAGGGTCATCCCTCACCCCAGCGCTGCGTTTCCTTGGTAGAGGTGACGCCACACGGCAGCACCTCTACCAATGAAACACAGCGCCCTGTTGGCGGGAAGGAACCCGCCGTGGCCCGGCCTGCCCAGGCACCCCGCTCCGCTGGGAGAAGGGAGGAAGGCCGTGCATAGCAGCGGCGCCCCCTCCCCCACTCAATCCGACGGCATCGGACAGGCAGGCGGCCTCCGGCACAGCGCGGCCCTGCTGTGAGGTGCGGGGGGCGCCGTGAGGCTCCTGCCGCCTGGCACTCCAGGTAAGAGTTTTCCTTTTTTTAAAGAGTGGGGGGGGCCCCCGAGGGATCCCTGCACCAGGGCGCCCGATGACCTTAAGACGGCCCTGCTCTGCATGTAGCTGCAGTGGTGCGATGGCGGCGACTTGTGCCTAGGGTGGCGGGGCAAGCCCCCCGTGGGGTGCCTCAGAGATTGCACCTGGGGCGGGCTGCTCCCCGGCCCCTTCCTCCGCCACTGTAGATGCCTACACCACACCCGAAGGCAGCTAAAGCGACTGTAGGGCATAATGTGAAGCACACAATTCAGTCTTCCAACATCTCCATGCCACCCCCCAGCAACTAAGGCTGCCACCACACACCACCTAACAGTAGAGCTGGGTGAACAGATCGTGGCATGCCTGATGTTGCTTCTTGAGCATTACGGGCAAAAAAGGATTGGAATCCAAGCCGCCCTCTTCCAAGCCCAAACCGTTAACCACGGCAAGCAGCAGACGCGGCCCAGATTTATGGCGTGTTGCAGTCCTTCTGGAGAGGAGGAAGAATGTGGTGCCTACCATACTCACGGGTTTGATGGGATCCCGTTCTGCATATTTGAACTTCTTCTGTTTGTAGTAGTCCCGGTTGGACAGGAAGTTGAGCAGAAGGAGATCACAAAGTACAGAGGCCTGCAGAAGATAAAACAAGACTTCCAGTGTGCTCTTTGGGTGGCTACAGATGGACCTGAGGGATGGTGCCCTCCTGCCATTATTGCCATAGACACTTCCACTTTCCCTATTTACACGGTAACACAGTCTCTGTTTTCTGTCTCCCATTTTTAATCTTTCACTGGAAAATTGAGTCTCTGGAAGCTAAATCTCTGAAAGGGCGGTGAATGTCAGCGCACTCAAAACGGGTAGAAAAATCAGCACATGGACTCTGACTAACATTGGGAAGAGATTTCTTAAAAGTTGTTCAACAGTGGAATGGACCAGACCCTTAAAGTGTTCCTGTTTTCCAGGGACATTATGGGATTTACAGAAGCCATCCCAGTTTCTGATTTGATCCTGGAATATCCCGCTTTTCCTTAGGACGTCCCTATTTTCATCGGAGAGATGTCGGAGCATGGGCGTAGGCAGGGAGGGGCAGGAGGGGGCAGTTGCCCCCCTAGAAGCAGGGCCGCTGGCCAGCCTGCCCCGCTGCCCGCCGCCGCCTGGTGCCGTCTCCCTCCTCCCTGGCTGGCTGTGGGGCGGGTGGAGGGAAAGCCCCAGAGCCGCGCAAAGCGTTTGGCTGGCTTTCCCTCCACCTGCCCCACAGCCAGCCAGGGAGAAGGGAGATGTCCCTTCTAGCCGGCTGGCTGTGGGGCGGGTGGAGGGAAAGCCAGCCAAACGCTTTGCGCGGCTCTGGGGCTTTCCCTCCACCTGCCCCACAGCCAGCTGGCTAGAAGGGACGTCTCCCTTCTCCCTGGCTGGCTGTGGGGTGGGTGGAGGGAAAGCGAGCTTTCCCTCCACCCACCCCGGCGATCGCGGAGGGGGAGGAGGGGGTCGGAGCAGCCCAATTTCGGGCTGATCCTGGTGCCCCCTCGCCCCTGCTGATTGCGGAGGGGGAGGAGGGGGTCGGAGCAGCCTGATTTCGGGCTGATCCTGGCGCCCCCTCGCCCCAGAACAACCATGGCTTTCCTTGCACCACTGTGGCCCCTCCCCCCGCCCCTTGGCCCCCTAATTTTGATCCTGGTTACGCCCCTGTGTCGGAGGGTATGATGGTAGCTGGCGGACTCTCCTTCATCGGAGGTTTTTAAGCAGAGGTTTGATGACATCTCCCAAAGACATCTGGGAGCTGTAGTTTGTTAAGGGTGATGTGAGTCTCCTATGCCCTTTATTGAGCTTCAGTTCCCAAAGTGGTTGAACAATCAGTCCCTCTTTCCAGGGATCTTTGTGAGGGGAACACGGGGTCTCCTAACAACACTCAGCACCCTTAACTCCGGGATGCCATGGCCGCTGGAAGTGGCATCAGAGTATTTTAAATGGATGGTCTGAATGTGGCCTGAGAAAACCACACAGACCACCTGGTCACAGTCTTCCCAGCAATGGTGAGATGTCACATTTTACCTCGGTTTAAGTACACAATTGGTTCGGGAAGTCTGTACTTAACCTGAAGCGTACTTAACCTGAAGCAAACTTTCCCATTGAAAGTAATGGAAAGTGGATTAATCCATTCAAGACGGGTCCATGGAGTACTTAAACTGAAAGTACTCAAACCGAAGCGTACTTAAACCGAGGTATGACTGTATAGCCATTGAATCCAAGTTGGCTCCTATGCCAATATTTTGGCATGCAGATCTCTGGTAAATCTGTGTCTTCTTCTGTCCTCTCTTTATAGTGATGCATTAAGTGACAACAACCCCCCAAGGTTGCAAATGCCTGCAGATTCTTTTGGAGTCCCACCTGTTTCGTAGCCAGAATAGAGCTGGGTGATGCGAGGTTCTGAACAGACAAAATATTGTACTTCCTTACACAGCACAGAGTGAAACTGGGGGACTCCCTGCCACAGGAGGCAGCAATGGCGACCAACTTGGATGGGTTTACAAGAGAGATTAATGGAGAAAAGGACCGTCAGTGGCTACTAGCCATGGTGGCTGTGTTCTGTCTACTGCTGGAGGTGCTGTTGTTGATTCTGAATTCCAGTGGCTGGGCATTACAAGTGAGGGGAGTGCTCTTGCACTCGGGTCCTGCTTAAGAGTTTCCCACAGCCATCTGGTTGGACACTGTGAGACTAGACGGACCCACTAACACCCAGACTCCTCTGGGGTTCCACATAGCAGCACTTACCACTCCAAAGATGCCAATCCCGGAGCCTATGGTGGTCATCGTTGGAATAATGTCAAATTTTCCTGCCTGGATAGGAACAAAGATGGCAAGGGGAGAAATGTTACTGTGCTTTATGGCCACCAAAGAAAGCAAGTGAGCTTTGATTGGTTAATTCTGCACAAATCTGTGGGTGATTAAAGCTGCAGGGTGGGGTGTGGCCTGGGGAATGCACCAACCCCCTGATTTGCATCTTGCTTGGGATTAAATTCCATCTAACACAATATGGAGTGTGTGATCTGCACTCAATGCAGGTAAACCGTCTGCTTGAGCTATCTACCTGGGACTGAGAGGCACTGAGGTATAGTGGTTAGAGCAGTAGTGAGGACCCTTCATCCCTCCAGATGTTGCTGAACTCCCAGCTTCCATCATCCTGCCTCGGGCTGATGGGAGTTGGACTGCAGTTAACACCTGGAGGGCCACAGGTTCCCTTCTTTGGGTTAGAGCAATTGATGAGGAGACCCGAGTTCAAATCCTTACTCAACCAAGAAGCTTGGGCTTGTCATACTTGCTCCTGGTGTCACCTACCTCACAAGGTTGTTGTGAGGATGAGATGGGGGCAGAAAACCATCTATACTGCCCTGAGTGCCTTTAAGAAAAGCTGGAACCTAGGGATGGCCTCTGGTGATGTCATGAGGCAGGCCCTGGAGCACAGGTGCAAAATTCTGGATTGAAAAATCTGGGATCAGCAGCGCCACGGCACTGGAAGTCGCTTCTACGCATGTCTGGAAGTGCGTAGAAGCAACTTCTGGCGCTGCGGACATTTTGGAAATGGGCACAGCGGCATCGGAAGTCACTTCTACGCATGTCCGGAAGTGCGTACAAGCGATTACCGGTGCCAGCGCGGCACCAGAAAACATGGCCGCCAGCAGGAGCTCCGTAATCCGGGGGAATACGGGGTAATTTGCCATTCGGGACACCTGCGGGAAACGGTAAGAAAATACGGGGGTTTCCTGGGGAAAACGGGGTACTTGGCAGCTATGCCCTGGAGATGGAGGTTAATTGGGAGAGGAGAGCAGAGGAAGGCAACCCACCAACCCAGATAGTCTAGCCTATAATTTGCAGCCGGCAAGCTGCATGCACATTCTTCTCAATATTTTTATTATGATTGAAGGCGCTCTCGCCCACCTAGAGATTCAAGCCCTACCCCTGCCACCTGGAGCGGGCCATGCAAACCAGATATTTTAGGGGGTCTGGCAACCCTACTCGCAGCTGCATTTGACATGTTGCCCAGCTTACTTGGAAGGAAGGCTCCACTCACAACAATCGAGGCCACAAGGAGAAAACGCCAACTGTTTTTCAAAGCAAGCCTTACCTTCCCGTTCACCAGAATGTCAAATCGGATGCCAAACACCTTGTACAGAGTTCTTAGGTCCCTTCCATTTTCTCTGTAATATTTGGCGTACCTTTCAAAGCAAAAAGAGGCATTTTGTATGCATGAAAATGAACAAGGATTGCTGGAACAGGAATCCTCAGGGTCTCTCTCTGTCTGGCCCTCAAGGCTCTCCCCCAGGCCACCCCCCTCACAGCAGTGCTCTCCCCATGTATGATACCAGCAGCTGGCATTTGTGTCTGCGTGGCATAGTGGTTAGAGCAGGCATCCCCAAACTTCGGCCCTCCAGATGTTTTGGACTACAATTCCCATCTTCCCTGACCACTGGTCCTGCTAGCTAGGGATCATGGGAGTTGTAGCCAAAACATCTGGAGGGCCGCAGTTTGGGGATGCCTGGGTTAGAGTGATGGGACTAGGACCTGGGAGAGACTTGGGTTCAAATCCCCCCACTCGGCCACGGATGTGACCTTGAGGGCCAGTCACTGCCTCTCTCAGGCCGACCTGCCTCACAGGGTTGTTATGAGGATAAAATGGAGAGGGAGGAGAGCTGAGCACGCCACCTTGAGCTCCTTGGAGCCAAAGGTGAGGATGTTGTTGTTTAGTCGTTTAGTCGTGTCCGACTCTTCGTGACCCCATGGACCCCAGGCACTCCTGTCTTGCACTGCCTCCCGCAGTTTGGTCAAACTCATGTTGGTAGCTTCGAGAACACTGTCCAACCATCTCGTCCTCTGTCGTCCCCTTCTCCTAGTGCCCTCAATCTTTCCCAACATCAGGGTCTTTTCCAAGGATTCTTATCTTCTCATGAGGTGGCCAAAGTATTGGAGCCTCAGCTTCACGATCTGTCCTTCCAGGGAGCACTCAGGGCTGATTTCCTTAAGAATGGATAGGTTTGATCTTCTTGCAGTCCATGGGACTCTCAAGAGTCTCCTCCAGCACCATAATTCAAAAGCATCAATTCTTCGGCGATCAGCCTTCTTTATGGTCCAGCTCTCACTTCCATACATCACTACTGGGAAAACCATAGCTTTAACTATACGGACCTTTGTAGGCAAGGTGATGTCTCTGCTTTTTAAGATGCTGTCTAGGTTTGTCATTGCTTTTCTCCCAAGAAGCAGGCGTCTTTTAATTTCGTGACTGCTGTCACCATCTGCAGTGATCAAGGAGCCCAAGAAAGTAAAATCTCTCACTGCCTCCATTTCTTCCCCTTCCATTTGCCAGGAGGTGATGGGACCAGTGGCCATGATCTTGGTTTCTTTGATGTTGAGCTTCAGACCACATTTTGCGCTCTCCTCTTTCACCCTCGTTAAAAGGTTCTTTAATTCCTCCAAAAGGTGAGGATACAAATGGAATAAATAAATAAGGGGGGGCGGGTAGACGGGACAGAACAAGCCCAAAAGGCCATCATACCTGAAGTTGAACCCTGGAGAGAGGTTGCTGTCATCGTTGTAAAGGCCATGAAACTGGTAAATGGGTTTGCAGTGCCTCACAGGCCAGTCGAGGTCACAGTCCCAGGAGATGGTGATTCCGACGACGCCCCCCTGCCCAACAGAACAAGAGGGCATCCTTTTCAGTGGCCAACCGGACCTCGGCCATTTTGTGGAGAAGGAGCTGGCTGCCCCCCACATAGCAAAACAACATCAAACCTTTGGTTACGTAAAAACATGCTCAATACCCACACGAGACCTAACCGGCTGTACTCTTGCATAGACAAACTGTATTCTTCACTGTATCATATATTATAGATTTCAACAGAAATAAGTCATAACATTCAACGGAAAAAAGCAGTTGAAGAGCCAGTAGATCAGTTCACACTCTTAATCAGTTCATGGATCAGGTCCAAGCATGTGCTGTGGAACTAAAACAACTCTTCATGAGAGCCAGTGTGGTGTAGTAGTTAAGAGTGGTAGACTCGTAATCTGGGGAACCGGGTTTGCGTCTCCGCTCCTCCACATGCAGCTGCTGGGTGACCTTGGGCCAGTCACACTTCTCTGAAGTCTCTCAGCCCCACTCACCTCACAGAGTGTTTGTTGTGGGGGAGGAAGGGAAAGGAGAATGTTAGCCACTTTGAGACTCCTTCAGGTAGTGATAAAGTGGGATATCAAATCCAAACTCCTCTTCTTCTTCTTCTTCTTCTTCTTCTTCTTCTTCTTCTTCTTCTTCTTCTTCTTCTTCATGTGGATTGCGTGGACCTGATGAACAGACGCAGGTGGAATAGACACTAGCACATGTTTGGACCTGACCCATGAACTGATTAGAGTGTGAACTGATCTACTGGCTCTTCAACTGCTTTTTTCCGTTGAATTTTATGACTTATTTCTGTTGAAATCTATAATATGATACAGTGAATAATATACTTTATGCAAGAGTACAGTCGGTTACGTCTTATGTGGGTATTAGGCTGTCCCCCACAGACAAGACCCGTGTGTCTGTGTATGTACGTATGAATGTAGTTATTTATTTATTTATTTATATTGCTGTGCCTTTTTTAAAAAAGGAAGACAGCAATAAAAGCATACAATAAAAACCACCAAAAGGCTAGAAATGGACATCAATGAACCATTGTGGAAGAATGACTTTTAACTAACTGCTTGCATAGGCCTGACATCATCATCATCATCAAGCTTTCAGCAGGCATTTAAAAGTCGGCACAGGAGGCACCCGCTGAAACGCTGGTGGCAGAGAGTTCCACAGGACTGGGCCAATAACGCTCAGTTTCCTGTTGTCAAATGAGACTCATCAACTTGGGGAATGTGTGGGGCGCATACATGGGAGAATGATGTTCATCCCACGGGACGAGAGGAGACTTTTGTTTGGTCCACCTTTGAAAGCAAATTGACTCAATTCATACTTCCTGGGCTGATACATTGGATTGGAACATAATTATCTTTCTAACTGTTATTTGAGATTCTTCATGTTTTTAGATATTCTCAATTGTATTAGCATTGTTAAATCTGCTTCTTATTTTCTTTTTAACTATCTTGTTTGGGAGGAAGGGTAAAATAGAAATTTCATAATGGATGGTGATGATGATGATGATAGAACAGTAATCTTTTGCATGTTGGACTTCTCCAAATTTTGCAAGACTATTGTCCTTAGCTCAAAGAACATATAGAAATGAAAAGGCGTATTTTATTTTATTTTTTAATAAAGTGCAGATGTCTCCTGAAATGCACACACTGGGATAGCATAGTTATTTAAATACGTATGTTGTGATAAAGTAATATTTAAGTAATATTTATCATTTCACATGTAACAAAAATATTTAATACTAGCTGGCCCCGCCACGCGTTGCTGTGGCATTGTGTGTGAAATTAGGAAGAAAGGAATAAGATAGTTGATGTTTGAAAGTCTGGTCTGTCTTTTTTGCCGTCTGTTGCTTTCATGTCCACTTGAGGGGGGTATATTTTGCCTTTTTTAGAGAGAGAGAAAAAAATCACGTTTTTAGGTGTGTTAGGGGTGGGATCTCAACAATCTAAGGTTCTGCAAACACTCTCGTATTGTCAAGGAACGCTGTGTCCAAATTTGAGCGGAATTGGTCAAGCGGTTTCCAAGAAAAGTGGACTATAACAAACATGGCCCTTCTACATTTTTATATATTATTATTATTATTTTATATTATATAATTATTATATATGTTATAAGATATATAAATAAATATTTAAAATAAAGGATTTGAAAATATTTAGTAATATTATTGAATTACTAATATATAATCTATAATAACATTGCTGATTATTAATGATATTTAATTTTAATCTGGATTTTAATGTGGTTATTTTGGGAGGGGGTAGTTTAAAAAGATGTTAGCCACAAATTAATACAGAAATGGGACATGGTGAGTTTAGGAACAAACACCTGCAAACAGGGCCGGATTTAGGTTTGATGAGACCCTAAGCTACTGGAGGTAATGGGGCCCTTTATATGTCCAGCTGTCCTTTGTCAACAACAAATTGTCACTGTTTTTTGTGTTGTATATATGCTATATATCAGGCATCCCCAAACTTCAGCCCTCCAGATGTTTTGGACTCCAATTCCCATCATCCCTGACCACTGGTCCTGTTAGCTAGGGATCATGGGAGTTGTAGGCCAAAACATCTGGAGGGCCGCAGTTTGGGGATGCCTGCTATATATAGTAATTTATGGACCTAATAGGTATCTAAAGCCATTTGTACATGTCACCGTGCAACCAGCCCATGCAGAATGTAGGGACCCTATACTGTATATAGAAATGAGCAAACCAGTGATATTTTAGGGAGCAGGCTAGCAGGCAGGGCCCATGACTTACATCACAGGAGCCTACACAACACAAAACACTGTTGCTGTATGTAGATTTTACTTTATTTGTTTTTTATCTTATATTTTGGAAATGTACATCCAGGTTTTTTCCCCTTTAATTTTTTTTGGGCCCCAAGAGAGTGGGGCCCTAAGCTATAGCTTGTTTAGCTTCTACGTAAATCCCGCCACTGCCTGCAAAACTGGCTTGCATCTGAAGGAGTTGGAGCCACCCCATCCCTGCCTGCTTAGCACCCTACCCACTTTGACTCAGCCCTACTAGTCAACCGATTTCCTGTTGCCCAGACTGGCCAGGAGGACGTCCTCACCTTAAGGGCGAGAACGGAAAACTTCTGCCCGGATTCCTCCACCACGTACCCCAGATCAAACACTGGACACAGGGGGTCCCTGTCTTTGTGGTAGGTACAGCTCCTCAGGTAGCTCTTGTTGACTCCTTCCACAAGGTTACGTCTGCGGAAGAGGAAGAAACAAACCCTGTTATCTCTGTTTGCGGATGGCTCACTAAATGAGGGTTGTTAACTTACGGGGCTGCCAGCTGCCTTGAGCATCATGCCATGAGCGGAAAAGGCAGGGTAGGTTCAAGACAAGACCCCCACCTGGGGGTCCTGTGTCCAGCTTCAATTTACAGCTTCCAGAGCAGGCATCCCCAAACTTCAGCCCTCCAGATGTTTTGGACTCCAATTCCCATCATCCCTGACCACTGGTCCTGTTAGCTAGGGATCATGGGAGTTGTAGGCCAAAACATCTGGAGGGCCGCAGTTTGGGGATGCCTGTTCCAGAGGATGCTGAAGACCCACCTCTTTGCCCTGGCTTAAGTTGTATGATTTTAAAGGTAAAGGGTAAAGGGGCCCCTGACCATCAGGTCCAGTCGTGTCCGACTCTGGGGTTGCGGCGCTCATCTCGCTCTATAGGCTGAGGGAGTCGGCGTTTGTCCGCAGACAGCTTCCGGGTCATGTGGCCAGCATGACAAAGCTGCTTCTGGCGAACCAGAGCAGCGCACGGAAACGCCGTTTACCTTCCCGCCAGAGCGGTCCCTATTTATCTACTTGCACTTTGATGTGCTTTCGAACTGCTAGGTGGGCAGGACCTACTTTATTTTTATGAGTCTAACTTTTTTAAAAAATTAAATAATTCTTATTCGTTTTCAATCACAATAATCCAATAAAAGCCTCATTATGACAATGCCAAATTATAATACCATTAATAATGCCAATCATTCAAAAGCAAAATACCCCCCCCCCCCTGTGTGGTAGAATTGATGGTTTGATCATGATTTACTATACAGTCATACCTTGGTTTAAGTACGCCTCGGTTTGAGTACTTTCAGTTTAAGTACTCCGCGGACCCGTCTGGAACGGATTAATCCACGTTCTATTACTTTTCAATGGGAAAGTTCGCTTTAGGTTAAGTACGCTTCAGGTTACGTACGGACTTCCAGAACCAATTACACTCATATTCGGGTTAAGTACGCTTCAGGTTGAGTACTCCGCGGACCCGTCTGGAACAGATTAATCCACTTTCCATTACTTTCAATGGGAAAGTTCGCTTCAGGTTAAGTACGCTTCAGGTTAAGTACAGACTTCCGGAACCAATTGTGTACTTAAACCGAGGTACCACTGTATTTCTGCATTCCAAAATCTTATGACTTTGCATTACACTCCAGTCAGAATAACAAACCCTTATACGATTCTAACTTATTTTAAACTGTTTTTAATTTTATAAGTCACCCTGGAGGGCAGGTAATATAACAACAACAACAACAACTTTACAGTACAGGTGAAACTCGGAAAATTAGTATATTCTCGAAAAGTGGATTTATTTCAGTAATGCAACTTAAAAGGTGAAACCAATATATGAGATAGATGCATGACATGCAAAGCAAGATATGTCAAGCCTTTATTTGTTGTAATTATTTGTCATTACGCTAGTCAATTATAAATGGAATGTAATTAATGAAATGTAATAGCGATGTTTGTTTTTGTATTATTGTAACTATTTGTTTTATTACTGTGGAATTTCCAAAAGAAAGCATTTGTAAAAATTAAAAGAAAAATTAAAAATAATAAGTTGCATTACTGAAATAAATGCACTTTTCGATGATATTCTAATTTTCCGAGTTTCACCTGTATATCATGAGGACTGTCCTACACGATCTCATGGATCCTGGGCTTACCTGGCGACTTTGAACTTGGGGAAGGTGATGCTGTTCTTGATAAACAAGGTGAAGTTTTCAGCCGCCAGAAGAAGAGGGGGGCTATAAGACAAAAGCAGGATTAGTGCCTATGTGTCAAAACGCCTGTGTCCAAAGGAGGCGGGGATGCCCCTCCACCTTACTTATTTACAAAATTATATGCCACTATTAATAAAAACACTCCAGAGCCTTTAGCAACAATTATATATAAAATCATACACAAACACAGAAACACTAAAAAAAATACGCAAACACACATAAAAAATACACACACAAAACCTTCCCAGTTCATGCTGTGTTGAGGATCCCAGGAATAGACAATCATTGATTAGATGGACCCAATGGTCTAAGAGGCAACATCCTACATTCTTCTGATATCATGAGGACTAGTGTCACTTGGATGAGAAAGCAGAGACTCCTCCCCTTACTTAGGAACTTTGTCATCGATCTCCACCGGACACCACCCAAAGATCTCGCAGGTTTTCTCTGTGTGGCTAAAATTCACACACTTTCCGGTCATGATACCTGCAGGAAGTGGAAAACACAGCCTGATTAGTAGAAGATCACCTAAGAGACCAGCATGAGCTATTTGCAGTCTTTGGATAAAGCTCTACACTCTAACCCAGGCATAGGCAACCTTGGCTCTCCAGATGTTTTGGAACTACAACTCCCCTGATCCCTGACCCTGTTAGCTAGGGATCATGGGAGTTGTAGTTCCAAAACATCTGGAGAGCCAAGGTTGCCTATGCCTACTCTAACCCATGATTTCCTCCAGCAGCTGGTAAACCTGTGAAGGGGAACTTCTGCATTTAATCTATGCACTTCACCTTGAATGCTTTAGACCAGGGATTGGCAACTTGTGGGTCTCCAGAGGTTGAAGAACTACAATTCTCTCCATCCTCCCCGACATCTTGCCACACTAGCGGGGGCTGGTGGGAGTTGGAGTCCATCAGCACAGAAGTTTCTAACATTATCCATGGCATGGAGACAGTGGGTACAGAAAAGTTTTTCACCCTCTCTTTTGCAGCCCTGCCCTGACTTAATGCAAATCCAGGATTGTGATGCTAATCCCCCAATGCGGGCTGTGCGACGACAGCCTTGCATTTTTATCTATATAGGAAGATATGCAATGAGTCACAGGGTGGATGCAACAAGGGCTTATTGACTGCATGGTTTCCTTCTCACCTTGGCCCTGACGAAGGAACTTCCCGGCAGTGCATTCGCTGTCTCGATCACATTTCCCTGCTTCGGGATGCTGAGATAAGGGCAGAAAAAACACGTGTCACTCAACAACCAGGATGTAAATTTACTGCCACATCTCTTTTGCATTCTTACATCAGGCACATCATTGCCGGGGACTCTGTGGCCCTCCAGGCGTTGCTGGACTACAACTCCTACCACCCCGACCATTGGGATGGGAAGAATCAAACTAGTGATGGAGGAGCAGATGTCAGGCTAGTTTGCTGAGGAAGTGAGTCTCGCTCCATTGGGGGTTACAGGAAGGAAGCAGCAGGACTTGGAGATGGTGTGTGTTGGTGGAGGGGCAGGTTCCTGATGGCGGATGACCTTGTGTGGTATGGAAAGGAGGACAAGAAACAAAGTTTGATGCACCCCTGAAAATAGCACAAGGACTCTCCATCCCGTTACTTGTTTTGCTTTGTCCCTGATTAGTGCTCTGCTTCTTGGTTGTTTGCCAGGAAAGCACTTCATTAACGAGTTCAGGCCTTGCAATTAATTCGTACAAATGTCTTGCGGCATCCCTAATCTTTCCAGACCTTTCACCCTTCCTAGTCGGGACCTTTTGCAACTCCCCCCCTATTAACGGTAACATTTCTGCTCATTTCTTTCCAGGGTCGGGGGCTCTCCTGTTCTTGCACAATTGCCACTACTTCCCACTGGGGCAAGAACACTCCCTTCCGAATCATCTGTGTTCGCTGCAGAAAGCTTTGCAATATCAGTGACCTCTGATTACATTAAATTCCTGGGCTTTGCAGAAGGAGGGAGGTGGGGAGAGAGAATCTGTTGCTTTTGAGTTCACTGCTAGCCTTAAACTTGCACTGCTTTTGCTCGTGCCTGTTAGTTTTTGCCAACTTTCCCCTATTTGAAACTCTTCTCTATTTAATTTGGGCTTTCATGGTAAAATAACAAGGCAGTTGACAGGATAAAATCACTACAATAAACCAGTAAAAACAACAACAACTAGGAAGAACAAACACCAGCGAGGAACTGAAAAACAATGCCCAGTGTCATCGTGAATGTTTTGGTCAATTGTTGGAACATTATTATTGTGGTGGGCTGCTTGTATCTTTAGGGGAAAATCATCCTTCTCCATCCTGGTTCGATCCAGGTGTTTTGGACTGAAGCTCCCCATCAGCCCCAGACACGGCATGATACAGGTCTAGGAGGGGCAGGACAGGAGCCAGATTGCAGCTGGTGGTGGTGGTAGGATTGTCACCTTGCTTCCCACAGATGCATAGCTATAGCTTGGTGGAACTGCTGTGGATGGAAGCAGATCTATGCAGCAAAGAGCTGCGTTGCAGCTGGTTGCGTTTGACCCCTGTGGATGGGTCAGTGGTCAGAGCTGTGTGAAAGTCTAGTGGCTCTTTGAACTCATAGCTGTTTGACAATCCAACAGACTCCCTCGAAAGGTGGTGGCTCTCCTTTATAGCAGAGTTTTTGAAGCAGAGGTTGGATGGCCACCTGTCGTGGATGCTTTAGTTGAGATTCCTGCATGGCAAGGTGATTGGACTAGTGGAGCCTTAGGGCCCCTTCCAACTCTACAATTCTATGACTCTAGGGAGTTTGTTTATTTATTTGAATAAAATTTAAATGCTGCTTGATTGTAACAAAACAAAACAAAAAACCCAACAACCCTCAAAGCAGTTTACAAAACAGCGAGATTACAGCTAAAAACAACTATTTGGTAATGTATTAATTACAAAAAAAAGCTAAAAACGGGATTAAAATGCATGTCAACATTCAACGCACCTGGGTAGGCTCACCTAAACAAGAATGTTTTTAGACCACTGTAAGCAGATGAAAACATTAGCAGGATTCTTGTCTAATTCTTGTAGGGAACAAATACTATGGAGTGAAACAGGGGTGCGCAGCTCCCTGCCCTCTCACTGTCCCCCCAATTTATGCTGTTGCCAGGATGCCCCTTCTCGGTGAACTCATTGAGAGCCGGGGTGCTCCTCAAAGATGTTGCTATTCACCTTCTCCACTCCAGCACTCCAAACTCTGGACTCACCGGCAAATATTGGACGGCCTAATTTTGTGCGTGTTTGCTGCTGGCTGCTGTGAGCACATTCTGAAGAAGGAAAGACAGATATGTGGAATTAAGAAACAAGTGATTACCTCAGGGCACGTTTCCTGCTTCTGTCCACGGGTGATAATGAAGTTGGTCATAACCACAAAGGAACTGTCGCCCTACAGAGGAAAATAAGACCAGATAGCTTGGGTAAGGAGAAGAGTAATTAGGCCTCTTATGCATCTTCTGCTCTCTGTTCAACACTGGAGCAGACTCCTTGCGAAAGTGGTGGACTCTCCTTCACTGAAGGTCCTAAAGCAGAGGTTGGATGGCCACCAATCAGGGATTCTGTAGCTGTGATTCCTGTGTTGCAGGGGGTTGGACTAGATGACCCTCAGGGTCCCTTCCAACTGTAGAATTCTGTGATTCTGTGAACCAGGTGGTCCACACGTTGGCTTACCAGCTTGCCTTTTACCCTGGTGATGGCATTATCAAATTCCAGGTCAGTTTATTACAAGATCTCCTACATCCATCTGAATAAGAAGGTTGGTTCATAACTCATCAAGCCTCCATATCATCAACCAGTCTCTAAATTGTGGGATTCCCTTGCTAAGTAGATGCAACAGTTTCTTTGCTATACTGCTTTCAGCAAATGCTGAAGACGCACATTTTTGCACCCGAGATGTGTGTTTTCGGGGCTCACCCTATTCTTGTGACTGTAATGTGTTTCAACTGCTTCTAATTCATAATTTTAAGTTGTTGTCACCTGCCCTGGGCCCTGCTGGTGAAGGGCAGGTAATGGCAATAAAAAATAATAATAATACTATCAACCTCCCTGCTCTTATTCCCCATAGAATGGTACAATTCCCAGAATTCCCTGGAAAAGGACATTGGTTGTTAAACCACTTTTGGAATTGTAGCTCTATGAGGAGAATAGAGGCCTCCTAACAACTCTCAGTTGTGAGAGCTGGACCATAAAGAAGGCTGATCGCTGAAGAATGGATGCTTTTGAATTATGGTGCTGGAGGAGACTCTTGAGAGTCCCATGGACTGCAAGAATATCAAACCTATCCATTCTGAAGGAAATCAGCCCTGAATGCTCACTGGAAGGACAGATCCTGAAGCTGAGGCTCCAATACTCATGAGAAGAGAAGACTCCCTGGAAAAGACCCTGATGTTGGGAAAGATGGAGGGCATAAGGAGAAGGGGACGACAGAGATGGTTGGAGAGTGTTCTCGAAGCCACCAACATGAGTCTGACCAAACTGTGGGAGGCAGTGGAAGACAGGAGTGCCTGGCGTGCTCTGGTCCATGGGGTCACGAAGAGTCAGACACAACTACTGGTAAATGACTAAACAACAACAACAACTCTCAGTATCCTTAGCAAACTCCAGCTTCCAGGGGACCCCATGATTGCTTATAGTATCATAGTGCTTTACATGTACTGGTTGACTATGTCCCAGATATCAGCCACCAACAAGCACTGCCATTTGCATGCAAAGTTCAAATATGTATAAACAGCACTAAGCAGGAAGAACAACTGTCCAATTAATACAACAAGGACAAAAGAAGGGTGAATGGCCATTTTTGTGAAAAACTTCCATCAGCATCTCAGAGAACAGCCTCTCGTGGAAAAGGAAACTGCTCTGATGCACATCCCAGATTCCTGGGACACATTCCTCATAGATGATAGTTGAGAAAAGCTTTTGGCAAGGAGACTTAGAACAAACTGGGACATATAGGATGAAAATTTACAGATCTGTAACTGGTTGTTCCCATAGTATCACAGTTCTATTTGTGTTGCTGTTAACAGTTTGTCCTTTTTTTACATGTTTGTACTTCGGGGTACATTGCAAGTACAGTGGAACCTCGGTTTATGAACACCTCGGTTTACGAATTTTCGGTTTACGAACGCCGCAGACCCACCTGGAATGGATTAATTCACTTTCCATTACTTTCAATGGGAAAGTTCGCTTCAGTTTATGAACATTTCAGTTTATGAACAGACTTCCGGAACCAATTACACCCATGCTTCGGGTTAAGTACGCTTCAGGTTGAGTACTCCGTGGACCCGTCTGGAACGAATTAATCCACTTTCCATTACTTTCAATGGGAAAGTTCGCTTCAGTTTATGAACGCTTCAGTTTAAGTACTCTGTGGACCGTCTGGAACAGATTAATCCACTTTCCATTACTTTCAATGGGAAAGTTCGCTTCAGTTTATGAACGCTTCAGTTTATGATCAGACTTCCGGAACCAATTGTGTTCATAAACCGAGGTACCACTGTATTTTTACATACTGTTGGGTCTCATTGCGGTTTGTGTCACATTCACAGTGTGTGTGGTCACGCTTAACTGTGTTTGATTGTGATTATCATTTTACCTATCCGAAAGGTGCTGGGGTTTTTTAACCTTAAAGATATGGAGAAATAAAGAAAAAATTGTTGACACCCCACTGTTTTTTCCCACATTTTCTTCGTCTTCTTAACTATACTGGCAGAGCCGTTTGTAAAACTCTGAAGCTCGCTAGGGTGCCTGTGTGGAGAATGTGAGGTAAAGGTAAAGGGACCCCTGACCATTAGGTCCAGTTGCGGATGACTCTGGGGTTGCGGCGCTCATCTCGCTTTATTGGCCGAGGGAGCCGGCGTACAGCTTCCGGGTCATGTGACCAGCATGACTAAGCCACTTCTGGCGAACCAGAGCAGCGCACGGAAACGCCATTTACCTTCCCGACGGAGCAGTACCTATTTATCTACTTGCACTTTGACGTGCTTTCGAACTGCTAGGTTGGCAGGAGCAGGGACTGAGTAACGGAAGCTCACCCCGTCACGGGGATTCGAACCACCAACCTTCTGATCGGCAAGCTCTAGGCTCAGTGGTTTAACCCACAGCGCCACCTGCGTGTGTGAATGAATCGCAAATTGCACAGGAATTGAATTGGTTCCTTTTTGGAGGGTGTGAACCAGCACTGGAGCTAATTGCTTTTTTGAAAACCAAACTTTCCAAGAGCTTCTTTTTTCTTCTGTTGGGCAGAAGTGCTTAATCTCTTACCTGAGGAGGGAAAACATAATCTGCCACGTCCCATATATGTGGACCAATATCACTGGTATTTGTCAGGGTTAATCCTTTGAGCTTCACGGAGACAGAGCTGATGATGCCATCCTTGGACTGGTAGCCTTTCTCATAAAGGAAAACCCACCTAGGGAAGAAATGGGAGGGGTGGAGAGACACAAGAAAATTGACAGCCACAAGGAGCAATTGGGTGCTGCGTTCTTGCATCCTCAGAACAGCCAATCACATTGCAGATTCTATACCTCTCCTCTAATTCTGGGATGGGCAACCTGTTGGCCTAATAATAATAATAATAATAATAATAATAATAATAATAATAATTTATTATTTATACCCCGCCCATCTGGCTGGGTTTCCCCAGCCACTCTGGGCGGCTTCCAACAGAAAAATGAAATAAAATAATCTATTAAACATTAAAAGCCTCCCTAAACAGGGCTGCCTTCAGATGTCTTCTAAAAATCTGGTAGCTGTTTTTGTCTTTGACACCTGATGGGAGGGCGTTCCACAGGGCGGGTGCCACCACTGAGAAGGCCCTCTGCCTGGCTCCCTGCAACTTGGCTTCTCGCAACGAGGGAATCACCGGAAGGCCCTCGGTACTGGACCTCAGTGTCCGGGCAGAATGATGGAGGTGGAGACACATATGGTCCTGCCTATGGTCCACAACCTAAATATATGTGACCTAAAGCACCATCCAAATACCCTGGACCTTCCCTCCACCAAGCTTGCCTCTCCTGACCACCAACTCTTTGATGGCACACTGAGCCCTAAAGGAGGGGGAGGGGGAGTTGAAATTCTGGGATATATTAAAAGCAGCCAAACCTACAATTCATATCTTGCTAGATAGGCACTTCATGGGAGCTGAAGCTCACAGGGTCTTCCTATTATTCCTGTATATATATATATATATATATATATATATATATATATATATATATTCTCCTACCTGTCTGGGCATACTCTCTTATTCTTTTTTTTGTCTCTTCCTCATCTCTTCATCACCAAGCCAGAAATGTGAGAACATCTGCTAAGACTGAGCTCCAATGCTCAGGCACCATTTTAAGCTAGGCTTTAAGTATGTTTTTGTAACTGTATCACCATTTTAAGCCTATCTGAACAAAGCTGCTGTACGTATTACTACTCCTCAGCAAGTATTCTGAGTGAGTAAATGTTATTTTCACCTTTTACAAGACTGTTTGTGTGGTCGTTATTTTGAGGATGAGAAAATGGGGGAGGGAAATCCAATCTGCCGTAAAGCATCCTAGCCTTTTAGTTTTTAAGGCTAAAACTAGCCTATCTAGCTAAATGTTGGGGGGGATAAAAGGAAGGACTTCTTCACGCAGTGCAGAGTTAAACCACGGAACTCATTTCCGCAGGAGGCAGCGATGGCCACCAACATGGATGACTTTAAAAGAGCATTAGACAAATTTGTGGAGGATACAGCTACCAATGATGGCTAGGCTCTGCTTCTGAATTCCAGTTGCTGGAAACCACAGGAGGGGAGAGGGGCTCCTGTGCTTGAATCCTGGTTGCGGGCATCTGGTTGGCCACTGAGAACAGGAGGCAGGACTAGGTGGGTTATTGGCCTGATCCAGCAGGCTCTTCTTAAATTCTTACTGCTGTCTTGCTTTAGTGTGAGACCAAGAGGAGAACTGGTTCAAAACATCCACTTCATCTCTTGTGCCCTGGGAGTCAGGCCCACATTCTGCAGTGGGGATGAAAACCAGATTTATCTCCTTTTTTAGCCCGGCAGTCTCGAGCAGACCATGCCACACAATCTTGGATTTCAGCTCAAAAAGTGATGGCTTCCTTTATCGCCTCCCAGAGCCAGGATGAATCAATCCGCTGTGTTTTGCTTGTGACCTAACGGGCTATTTGCGGAGTCAAAACGGAAGGGATCTGATTTGAGGGAATGCTAATCTGGCAAAAAAAGAGAGGGGACACTTCCAGCCACATAAGGCATTCCTGGAGCGAAGTGAAAGTGGTTGCTGGATATTTTTCATTTTTACTAAATATAACCCACTATTATAACATCAGGCTCAGGACCGGCTCAATGCATTTTGGCACCTGAGGCAAACCTCTAAATGGCATCTTGTCCCCCAATGCCAGGGAAGAAGGGGTGAGTGAACACCTACACCAGGAACAAAGGGGGAATAAATATCTCCATCGGGATGAAGGAGGAAAGTTAAATCTGCCTTACTCAATGGTTGAAGGGGGAATAAAAGACTATCACTGGGCAAGGGTGGGGGAAAGGGGGCCACTCCATACCCTCCAACATTTCTCCAATGAAAACAAGGACATCCCATTCCATAATTGTAATCTTACTATTTATACCCCACACATCTTATTGGGTTGCCCCAGCACTCTGGGAAGCTTCTAACATATATAAAAACATAATAAAACGTTAAATAATTAAAAAGAAACCTTCCCTATGGGTTAAACCACAGAGCCTAGGGCTTGCCGATCGGAAGGTTGGTGGTTTGAATCCCTGCGACGGGGTGAGCTCCTGTTGCTCGGTCCCAGCTCCTGCCAACGTAGCAGTTCGAAAGCACATCAAAGTGCAAGCAGATTAAAAGCACCGCTCCGGCGGGAAGGTAAATGGCGTTTCCATGTGCTGCTCTGGTTTGCCAGAAGCGACTTTGTCATGCTGGCCGCATGACCCGGAAGCTGTACGCCGGCTCCCTCGGCCAATAACGCGAGATGAGCGCCGCAACCCCAGAGTCGTCCGCGACTGGATCTAATGGCCGGGGGTCCCTTTACCTTTTTTTATACAGGATTGCCTTCAGACGGCTCGGGGGTTGGGTGACTCCATAACCTCCAACAAATATAGGGACATCCTAAGGAAAAGTGGGGCGTTCCGGGATTAAATCAGAAACCGAGACGGCTTCTCCGAATCAGGGACGTCCCTGGAAAATAGGGACACTTGGAGGGTCTGTTACTCTGAATGATACTGGATGGGTGCAGAGCCCAGCAGCAGCCACCATTTCCTCCCTAGGGTTGAGAGGAGACCAGCCTTCTATTTCTCAATCTTGTAGAGGCAGCATTGAGGGGAGGATGCTAAGGAGGCGGCAGATTTGGCATCCAAGGAGCAAGCTCTAGCTGTTGCTGCTACTGTGGCGGCAGCAGCCAGCAGTGGGTGATACATTCCTTAGAGGCCGGATCCGCTACCGCTGTGAATCCTGCCACCGCCTGAGGCCACCACTTCATGTTGCCTCATGGGTGGACTGTCCCTGATCGCACTACAATATTTTCATGTGATGCGGCACATCCAGTGTGGGGTAACAGTTAGAGTGCTGGATCTGGCAGACCAGGGTTCAAATCCTGGTTCCGCCATGAAGCTCACTGGGTGACTTTGGGCCAGTCGCTGCCTTTCAGCTAAACCTACCTCGCAGAGTTGTTGTGGCGATTAAATGAGGAGCAGGAGAACCATGTACACCACATTAATTACAAACAAATAAATAAAAGAATAGAATGTACCGTATTTTTCCATGTATAAGACGCCCCCATGTATAAGACAACCCCTATTTTTTTGAACCCAAAATTGAGAAATCAATATTTTTTGGGGGGGGGGAGATCGCACTTGAGTTGTTTAGGAGGTAGCTTCTTCACGGCAGCTGCAGGAAGGTAAGTAGTCTTATACACAGAAAAATACGGTAATCATAGTGCTAGTATACAGGTCTGATCCTCTTTTAAATCCGTTTAAGACTATCACTATATTTTCTGGGAGCAAATGCCACAGTTGAAATCTACACTGCGGCTTTCTTTTGCTTGTCCTGATTCTTCCAACACTCAGGTTCAACAGATAGCCCTCTGAGCTAATATAAAGCGCAATAACTTACATTCATTTTTTCCACACTGTCAACAGATTGGTTTAACACAGAGGATATAAGACATCAGCGACAACAAGCAGATTATCATTCCCCTAGAAACTTAACTGTTACTCTTTTTTAAAGCATCATGTAAAAGGGCTGGGAATTCCCAAATAAACACAAAAAACCTTCCAGACATTCTCTGCTTGTAGCTGAACTGCCCTTTGCCCATCTCTCATGAGGCTGGGAATGAGAATCTGGCAAGCAAAAAGCCAGGGTATATTAATTTTAGTCTGTTCCGGAAAATAAGTTACGACGTTTATGCTGAGGAGCAGGCACGTCGCCAAGTCTCTGTCGAAAAGGCTTCTTGGTACATGAGCCAAGAAACACAGTCCGAACGATGCTAGGGTCTCTGACTGCTCACAGACCCATCATCATCTGAGACACCAAGGAAGGCAGATTGCAGGGGGGTGGACTAGATGATTTATTGGATCCTCTCCAACTCTACAGTTCTCTGACTATAGAGGAAAGGAAGACATTCAATACTGTGGCATGGCCTTCTTAGTGGTGGCACCAAGGCCGTGACATTTTCTGCCCCTGAATACTCCTCCATTGGTTTCTTCTTCTCTATCATTTTTGGGCTGCCCCAGGCAGGGCAAGGAACAGGAAACGGCTTGTGGGGCAGAAGCAGTATTTTGAAGGAGATGGGAGGTTCTGACAGGGTCCTAGAATCACCCCACATCCTTCCCAAAGCCTATTTAGCTCTGTTCCAGTTTTGGAAAGGAGATGGGAGGGATTTAGGACCCTGTCAAAGCCCTCATGCCTCCTTTCCGAAGCCAGGCAAGCACTTACTCGAGGCCCAGTATACCTGAAGGAGCGTCTCCACCCCCATCATTCTGCCCGGACACTGAGGTCCAGCGCCAAGGGCCTTCTGGCGGTTCCCTCACTGCGAGAAGTAAAGCTACAGGGAAGCAGGCAGAGGGCCTTCTCGGTAGTGGCGCCCGTCCTGTGGGACGCTCTCCCTTCAGATGTCAAAGAGATAAACAACTATCTGACATTTAGAAGACATCTGAAGGCAGCCTTGTTTAGGGAAGTTTTTAATATGTGACATTTTAATGTATTTTTAATCTTTGTTGGAAGCCGCCCAGAGTGGCTAGGGAAACCCAGCCAGATGAGCGGGGTAAAAGTAATAAATTGTTATTAAAATTATTATTGAGAAGGCGCCCCTTCGGCTCGGTGCCCCAACCAGATGCCCCACTGTGGAAACTAGCAAGCAGGATCTGAGTGCAAGAGCCCTCTCCCCAAAGGTTAAGTCCAGTCAAAGGTGACTATGAGGTGCGGCGCTCATCTCGCTTTCAAGCATGGGGAATTGGCGTTTGTCCACAGACAGCATGGCTAAACCTCTTCTGGCACAACGGGACACCGTGATGGAAGTCAGAGCGCACAGAAACGCCTTCCCACTTATTTATCTGCTTGCGCTGGTGTGCTTTCAAACTGCTAGGTTGGCAGGAGCTGGGACAGCAATAGCAGCCCATCCTGTCACGGGGATTCGAACCGCCGACCTTTTGATCAGCAAGCCCAAGAGGCTCAGTGGTTTAGACCACAGCACCACCCATGTGTCAACAGTAACAACACTTTGCTTGGTACCATTCACTCTGGAATATAGCAACAATGGAGAAAATTATGCACAATTTGAGATTTCTGCAAGGACTAGAACTTCCAGACGCTATTTATCCAATTTGACATTATTTTATTACATATACCACGGAACCATCATTTTCAAGACAACCCACCTCACAAGCTTCGCCCACCTGGAACTATATTATCTGATAATCAGATAACACTAATATTCTTTACTAGGACGTTGTTATTTTCCCCCATGTGCAGCTGTGCTCATTCTACATCCCTGTTTTATAGCTTCGCTTTTCACCTTTTAATTTTGAACTGTTGTTCTAACCGTTCTCTCAGTTTTATATACACTATAAAATAAAAATTTTAAAAAGTTACACAAAACAGCACCACCAGTAACAGCATTTGATCACTGCACGGCACAAGATGGACAGTGGTGAATAAAAAATAATAGGGACAGATGGAGCATGTTTTATTGCTGCATGCAAACATGGTTATTACAGAACCGGATTTGCTGCGAAGGGATCAGATTTACAGCAGATTTACACCTGTGCCTCTCCCAGAACAATCGTTTGGAGGCCGAGTGGCCCTCAGGACTTGGTTTCCTACTGCTTGAGAGTGTCGTTTCTAGGATATTGGCAATCATCAATATTTATCTAGTGATTTAACACTAAGTTCTATTGTTAGGAGGGATGGAGAAAAGCTGTTCTCCATCCACTTTCCCTATTGAACAGAGATGGACCATATGACCTTTTAGGTCCCTTCCAACTCTACGATTCTATGATTCCAGGCTATTGCCTTTAAACCTTGCTGGTTGGCTTCTTCTAAGACATCTGGTTGACCAGTGAGGGTCAAAACAGAACCCTGGACAAAATGATCTATTTTGTCTGATCCAGGAAGTCAGGTTGGCTTCAGAGAGTTAGGGCTCATCCTGCTTGTCCTGTGCTTAGAAAGCACAGATTTCAGCGATTTCCCGCTTAATCTGCACTTTCTTAGCATGGGTCCGAGCAATTTTCCCCTCGCCCCATTCCTTTCCCAGGGAAAACCCACTCTTTGGTGCTCAATTGGAGCAAATGTCAATCCAGAGAAAACCCAACTGATGTTTGCTCTGACTGAGCACAAAAGAGCTGTTTTCCCTAGGAGAAAGCAGCAGGACAAGAGAAAGTATGGATGAGCTTTTAGACAAGCTATTTCAAACTTTTATATAATTTTTAAATAGCTCATCTTGTATCCTGAGCAAATCTTACATATGCTGGGGGAGAACACAGCTACTGAATCTCCCAAACCCACGTAGATAGGAAATGAATTACTAGAGATGGATCAGAAATCCAGTTTGGTTTGCATTTCCTTGTGAACCTACCTAATTCACAATTCCGCAAGCAATATGTGATGTGAAAGGGGCCATCTTTTGAAATTCGCACTTCACCAAATGCAATTCTCCAGCCAAACAAAAGCGTGCAAACTAGGGGAAAGTGTTCATCAGAAATGCATATATCAATGGAAAATACATTAATAGTCAACTGATCTCCACTTGTTTACTATTATTTTTATTGTATGATTTTTTAACTAACATTTTTGTAAAATGCTCAGATTTTTTTTTAATGAATTGTGGCATATACATATTCTTATAATGGAATTCTTCTTTGGCGATCCCTCGTAGCCAAGTAAGATTGTCTTCCATGAACACGGTCTTGACCGTGAGTCCATAAGTGACTGTGGAGGCCAATTCTGGATCCAGACATCCTTCCCTTTTAGTGGGGACTAAATTAAATTAAAGGTAACTGCTTAAAAAAACAACAACAACAACCACGGGCATGTTATGACTCATGTCTTTTAAATTACAAACTGGCGCAGAAATGTGAAGAATTGAACTTCCTTGAGATTGGGAAAGAAGAGAAAGTGAGAGAAAGTGAAATTGACAAATTCGCTGATGCCTAATTAGGCACTAATCTAATGCCGGCAACCATTCTTGGACTTGGGCTGCAAAACGCTCCTGGAGATGTAAACACCCCAAAGCGCACTTAAATCTTTAATTGCAAAAGTTTTACAACTGTTGCTTTTCTGTTTGTCACTGTTTGGAATACACATTGCTCTCTGAGAGTCCTGGAGGAGATCTCTGGAAGCTATCTTGTCTTCAGGAACCACACGGTGTGCCAGCTCTCTCCTTTGTCCTTTCCTGGGAAGATGGGTAGAATAACACCCCTCCTTAGCAGCTCAGGACTTACAAATCACTAGGGATGGCGGCACCTGTTAATTCCACTTTTCCCTCTGTTTCTCATTTTCCCAGTCTTCAGCACAGAATTCTTCAACAGAACTCTGGCCTTCCACTTTAAAAGCAAAGCAAGATTCTAGTCCTCATTGCACTGCACTAAGGAGGAACCTAGGAAGCTGTTTTATACTAGCCATTGGTCCATCTATCTCAGTATTATCAACGCTGTCTGACAGCGGCTCTCCAGGTTTGCAAAGCCATACCAGTGGCTGCAGGGTCCCCCCTCACAAAAAGTGGTTGCTCTGCTGTCTTAACAGACTTGACATGAGTCAGCAGTGTGATGCAGCAGCTAAAAAAGCCAATGCAATTCTGGGCTGCATCAATAGGAGTATAGCATCTAGATCTAGGGAAGTAATAGTACCACTGTATTCTGCTCTGGTCAGACCTCACCTGGAGTACTGTGTCCAGTTCTGGGCACCACAGTTCAAGAAGGATACTGACAAGCTGGAATGTGTCCAGAAGAGGGCAACGAAAATGGTCAAAGGCCTGGAAACGATGCCTTATGAGGAACGGCTTAGGGAGCTGGGTATGTTTAGCCTGGAGAAGAGAAGGTTAAGGGGTGATATGATAGCCATGTTCAAATATATGAAAGGATGTCATATGGAGGAGGGAGAAAGATTGTTTTCTGCTGCTCCAGAGAAGCGGACACGGAGCAATGGATTCAAACTTCAAGAAAGAAGATTCCACCTAAACATTAGGAAGAACTTCCTGACAGTAAGAGCTGTTCGGCAGTGGAATTTGCTACCAAGGAGTGTGGTGGAGTCTCCTTCTTTGGAGGTCTTTAAGCAGAGGCTTGACAGGCATATGTCAAGAATGCTTTGATGGTGTTTCCTGCTTGGCAGGGGGTTGGACTGGATGCCCCTTGTGGTCTCTTCCAACTCTATGATTCTATGATTCTATGATTCTAACAGAACAGGCCTAGATCTCAAGACTTAACAGGTTTAGGGGCCAGGACTGTCCTTGGTAAAGTGTAAACAGTTGGCGCTTCGGGCCTCCATTTCATAGAATCATGGAATTGTAGAGTTGGGAAGGGACCCCAAGGGTCATCTAGTCCAACCCCCTGCAATGCAGGAATCTCAGCTAAAGTATCCATGACAGATGACCATCTGTTTTAAAACCTCCAAGGAAGGAGAGCGCACCACCTTCCAAGGTAGTCCAGACGACTCTCAAACAGCTCTTACCGCCAGAAAATCCTTCCTAATGTTTAGTCGGAATCTCCTTTCATGCTATTTGAATACTTTGGTTCAGATCCTCTGCTCTGGAGCAGCGGAAAACTAGCTTGCTCCATCTTTAGAAAGGAGATGCCAACTAAACATCAGGAAAATCTTTCTGACTGTTAGAGCTGTTTGACGGTGGAACGGACGGTGGAACCTTGGAAGTTTGCGGACTGTCCTTCCTGGGAGGCTTTTAAGAAGAGTTTGGTTGGCCATCTGTCATGGATGCTTTAGCTGTGATCCCTGCATTGCAGGGGGGGTCAGACTAGATGGCCCTTGGCATCCAACTCTACAATTCTATGATTCTCTGACCTTCCATGTCACAACCATTTACTGAAGATGGCTGTTATATCATTGCATTGCATTGCATTTATGAACCGCTTTCCACAAGAATAAACACACAAAAAACACCAAACGGACAAAACCTGACAGTATTACAGCAATAAAATGCTTCCCTTGGATGCAAAGTCTTGCCTGCCCTTTGGCTCAGACCGCAGGAATCCTTTTGGGCCAGGAGTGCCCAATGCTAGATCTCTGGCAAGATTAGTAGGCTGTTCCCTGTGCCAATTTTGCGCACTAGTGGAAGGGTTAACTCTCTCTTGTGCTTCCTGGCTGCCTCCTCCCTCTTCTCCCAGGGGAAGGAGCTGATAGGACTTCTGGAAGAGGGAGAAGCAGGGGCCTGTAACTTCGGACATGGCTTTTGGGACAGGAAGACTCTGGAGGACTGATGGTATCCCAGCTCCTGGCAAGCTATTTTGGGGTAGCTGGCCTGATTTTTCTTAACAGTTGGCTGACCGTGGATTTTTATTGCCATGTTTACTTTTGTGTTTTCGTGTGTGCGCAGAAAGGATGTTTAGAAAGAAGCTGGAAATGATTGATTGGCAGGCACCGGCTTGCCTCAGCAAGACAGGATTTTTCAACACAACAAATAGCTGGGTGACCTTGGGCCAATCACTGGCTCTCAGCCTGGCCTACCTCGCAGGGCTGTTGGGAGGGTAGAAGGGGAGAGGGACAACGATGTATGCCACTTTGAGCTGCTTAGAGGAAATATATGATATAAATGTAAATAAGAAGAACAAGAGGAACTTGGTACTATCCATCGATGCTATCCCGCAATGTTATTGATTAGTTCAATTAATTCCATTATTTAATTCATCAACCAGCTGGTTAAATCAAGAGAGTTAAATAGATTGGAGAGGGAGATGCAATTGGCGTATGGCCTGATACTAACCTAGTTACAGAATAGCTAGTGGAACGTAGCAAACTGCCTTATACTGAAGATTTAAAGTGGAGCCTAAGAAGCTAGCCATTGGTCCATCGAGGCCAGTGAGCTATGGCCCTTTCCTTAAAAGTAAAGCAAGATTCTAGTCCTCATTATTCCGAATGAAGGGCTGACTTAAAGAGGAGCAGGGAGTCTCTCCCAGTCCTACCTGGAGAAGTCATTGGGGATCGAACCCTACACCTTCTGCATGCAAGGCAGATATCTGCTCCACCACTGAATGATGGCTCCTTCCCACAAGCTGGTTGACCCAAACCATAGAAGACGCACTCACCCAATGATGTAGGCAAGGACCACCAGCTGTATCAGCCTGAAGGTGAGCCCCACCTTCTTGTTCCGCACCAAAACCATCCTTGGCGTGTCATATTCAAAGAGGAACGAGGACACTTTCTCCGAGAATCTGTGCCCCATGGATGAAACGCCGCCTTGGTCTCTGCCAACTGCTGCAGGTGGGAAACCTCTGACTGGTTCTTCAGGCTTTGGGTCCCCGCAAGTCCTGGTGTGGTGTTTTCTTGCAGCTCACCCACTTGCCTTCTGCCCTTCCCCAGGAGATGACACAGAGCTCTCTCTCTCTCTCTCTCATGGGTGTGAGCAGGTCACTTTACATCTCCTTAGATGGTCTGGGGGGTGGGAGGTGGGTGTGCTTTCGAAAGCAAATATAATATACCAGCCTGCAACCACTGTCCAGGAAACTGTTGCACCCTAGAGGTTTGTGCTCCTCCAGATGGTCGCAGGAGGAAGTGAAAGAGCTGCGAAGGAGCTTGTGCAAACCTTCCAACTTTTTCACGGGCAAAAATAGGAGAATGCTTGCAAGGTGCCAGCTCTTTAGCCGAAAGATCCTTGCCAAAGGCCCTCCTCTGTTACATTTTACTCTGCCTTCTGCGCGCTGTAAATATTTGCTTTGCAGTAGCATTCCCTGTGCTGATTTAATAACCAAGAGGATGTTCCTTCTTTGACTTAGACACTTAAGACAGAATTGTCCTGCAATAGGTGATCAACAGCTTAAAGAGCTAGAGTCAGGCTGGCGTATGATTATGAATATTTACATCCCTCTTTTTCACCAAGACTCAAGGTGGCTTACCCAAATCAAAGCAACACAGGTAAAACACAGGAAGCTAAAAAAACCTGTAAAAGATACTTCCATCCCTTCCAACGTTTCTCTGATGAAAATAGGGACATCCTAAGGAAAAGCGGGACATTCCGGGATCAAATCAGAAACAGGGGTTGCTTCTGTAAATCCAGGAGTGTCCCTGGAAAATACGGACACTTGGAGGGTCTGTGCCCGCAGTGCTATGCACTGCAAATGTTGAAACCCACAACCGAGAAACTACTGGATAATTTCTCTTCCCCCAAGAGAAATCTGGTGACACCACCACCACCCAATTTATCTGTCCAAAAATACAGTAGAGAGTTTTGAGAGGCCATTTGGACTCTACGGCAGTGGTTTAGTTGTCTACCGCATTTCACTGCTTCTGCCTGCAAGGCTTCCCATTGGAGCACCTCATTGGCCACTGTCAGCTGGGGATGGTGGTCTAGATTGGCCCGATCCAACAGAGCTCTTCTTTGGCTCAAGTTACTCTCCCTATGAAAACAGTAGCAAGGCCCTCTCCATACCAAGATAACATTCCCGCATGTTGCTCTAACCCCTCTAAATGCTGGCGAGAATCCAGAGAGCTTCTTTCACCCCCTCAAATGGGCTTTTAAACAGCAAGCCCTGCGGAGAGTGGTGGGTGTCCCCTGACGGCTGCTCACTGTCTGGGGACATTGCTTGTTGTTGTTTTTTATAACAATTTATTGATTTTCCAAAAAAAAAAAACCCAGAAAAGAAAAGAAAAAATCACAAACAGATTAAACCATAATTTCTTGGTCAAATTCCCTCCACTTTCCCCTCTTAGCATATATACTTGTTTATGCACATCCATAAAATCTTATATACTTAACAATTCAATTGTAAAACCTCCTTCATATTATTACAAGTGACTTTTATTTATTTTTTAAATAGATATTTATTGATTTTCACAGTAAAAAAGGGTTACAGAAAATTGAAAAGGGGGGGGGAAATATGAATACAAAAAAGCAAAAATACAAGAATCAAGAAAACAAAAAGAAAACCACAAAAATAAAAAAGGTAAAAAACTGTATAACTTATCTTTATCACAGTGTATATTGGGACCTCCTCGGGTTCCCGTCCCTGTGTTTCTCAAACACATTTCCAATTTAGCAAATTCTACCTCAAAGTATTCACTTTTAATACTAAATTTCTTATTTTCTATTCTAGAATAACCTCTTTTACCTAATCCACAGATTTATTTACCACTTAATTTCTATTCTTAAAATATTACTTTAGCATAGTTTTTTAAATACAATTTAAAATCTTTCCACTCTTCTTCAATTGCTTGTTCTCCCTGGTTGCGGATTCGTCCGGTCATCTCTGCCAGTTCCATAAATTCCATCATCTTCATCTGCCATTCATCAATCATTGGTAACGTTTGCTGCTTCCAGTATTTAGCAATCAAAAGTCTCGCAGCTGCGGTGGCATACATAAAGAACGATACTTTTCTCTTGGGGATTTCCTTCCCTACAATGCCCACTAGGAATGCCTCTGGTTTCTTCACAAATGTGCCTTTTAGCACTTTCTTAAGTTCGTTATAAATCTTATTCCAGAAGTCATTCACCAGTGGACATGTCCACCACATGTGATAAAATGAGCCTATTTCTTTCTTGCATTTCCAACATTTATTATCATTGTTGTGGTAAATCTTTGCTAACTTTTCTGGTGTAAGGTACCATCTATACATCATTTTCATTATATTCTCCTTTAATAAGCTACACGCAGTAAACTTAATATTTTCCTTCCACAACTTCTCCCAATCCTCTATCATAATATTATGTCCCACATCCTTTGCCCACAAAATCATAGCATTTTTAGTTTGTTCATCTTTTGTATGCCATTCTAGCAGCAATTTATACATTCTCGAAAGTATTTTCGTCTTAGGTTCTAACAATTCTGTTTCCACCTTTGACCTCTCAATTTGAAAACCAATTTCTCTATCCATTTTAAACGCTTCATTTATCTGATGGTATTGGAGCCAATCATCCAGTTTACCTTTCAACTCCTCATATGTTTTTAATTTAAATTGGTCTCCATCTTGAATCAATAAATCTCTATATTTCAACCAACCGGTCTCCATATTTAATCTTTTACGAACCTTGGCCTCCAAAGGCGAGAGCCAATTTGGTGTTTTTCTTTCTAATATATCTTTATATCTGGACCAAACCTTGAACAATGAATTTCTAACAATGTGTCTTTTAAAGCTTCCATGGGCTTTAACCTTATCATACCACACATATGCATGCCAACCATGAACATTATCATAACCTTCTAAATCCAAAATATCAGCGTTTTCCAATGTAAACCACTCTTTCAACCAGCAAAAGGCAGCTGCTTCATAATAAATTTTAAAATCAGGTAGAGAGAAGCCTCCTCTTTGTTTATCATCAGTCAATATCTTATATTTAATTCTTGGCTTCTTCCCTTGCCATATAAATTTTGATAGCACCTTTTGCCATTCTTTAAAACAACTCAACTTTTCGATTATTGGTAATGATTGAAATAAAAACAACATCTTTGGCAATACATTCATCTTAATCGTTGCTATACGGCCCAACAAAGACAATTTCAGGTTGGTCCATGTTTCTAAATCCTTCTTAACTTCATTCCATAATTTCACATAATTGTCCTTAAACAAATTTAATTTTTTTGCAGTCATATACACACCAAGGTATTTCACTTTTTTAACAAAAGATAAACCAGTTGTTTCTTGCAATTTCTCTCTCTCTTCCTTATTCAAATTTTTATCTAATACTTTAGTTTTTGATTTGTTCAGTTTAAAACCTGCTACCCTTCCAAACTCTTGAATAACTTCCAGAGCCCTCTGTACACTGGACTCTGGATCTTGTAAAGTTAACACCAAATCATCAGCAAAGGCTTTAAGTTTATATTGTCTCTTCCCTACAGTTACACCTTTTATTTCATCATCTTTTCTAATCCTGTCAAGCAGGACTTCCAGGACCGATATAAAAAGCAAAGGAGAGAGAGGACACCCTTGTCTTGTACCTTTCTCGATTCTAATCTCATCTGACACCATATTATTCATGATTATCTTAGCTTTTTGGTCTGAATAGATTGCTTTTACTCCATTCAAAAATCCACTGCCCATTCCCATTTTTTCTAAATTTCTTTTTAAAAATAGCCAAGAAATATTATCAAACGCCTTTTCCGCATCTATAAACATAAAAATGGCTTTTTTGTTTATCTTCTGCTCCAGCATTTCCAGAATGTCGACTATATTCCTAATATTGTCTTTCAAATGCCTCCCCGGAAGGAAGCCGGCTTGATCTTGATGAATAAAATCTTTCAAAACCCTTTTCAATCTGGAGGCTAAAATATTTGCAAAAATTTTATAATCCACATTAAGTAATGATATTGGGCGGTAGTTCTTAACTTGCGTTCTATCCGTATCCGGTTTTGGTATCAGAGTGATATAAGCCTCTTTCCAAGATTCGGGGGCCTCTCCTCCATTCAAAATTTCATTGCATAAATCTTTCAAAGGTTGTACTAACCAGTCTTTCATTGTCTTATAATATGCATCTGTCAAACCATCCGGTCCTGGGGTCTTGCCCGACTGCATTTGTTGTATAGCATATTCCACTTCTTGCGTTGATATCTGTTGGGAAAGTAGGGATTTATTCTCTTCTGGGATTTTATGCAACCCAAATTTGTCCAAAAATTGCTCCACTTCCTCTTTATTTTGATTTTCTTGTTTGTACAATTGTTTAAAATATTTCTGAAAAGATTTTTGTATCTCTGTCGGGTGTTACAAATGACTTTTAAAAGTTATACTAATGTAAAAATCTGTACACGAAGCTTTAAAAATATGCACTGAAAATTTGTCCTGCATAGTTCAGTCATTTATTTTTCCAGTCTTATTCTTTATCTTATTCTTTATCTTCTTTGGCCAAGGCTTGTTCCTTCCATAGGGGCTGGCTGGTCTTGGCCTGGCATCCAGTCTTGGCATGGCGGAACATAGTCTTTCGCTCAAACAAGCTATTATGTCCTGTACATCTCAATATCATAACACCACTTTTTTTTAACAATCATTTCCCACATTTTCTTCAAATCTTTATATATCTTTTCTCTGGGGACATTGCTTGTTGCTGCTGGAATCATTCCATGCGTAACTTAAGGGTTACTTGAACTTACTTCCCTTCTCAGTATTAGCTAACTACCCATAAACTGCCTTGAGATCTTATGATGAAGGGCGGTATAATAATAATAATAATAATAATAATAATAATAATAATAATAATAATAATGGTGAGGTGAAATCTACTCTGATTGGCTGCATATCTCTGAGGGAGTTTCCCCTTTCCTATTTGGTGGTATGTCTCCCTCCTGTGGAGTAGGCCTGAAAAACAAAACCTCTCTGTTCCTTTCCCTCAAATTATATACTGTTTATGCCCATCCCCCAGGTTTCCCTCAGTGAAGTGTGACTGGGATTTTTCTTATTTCATTTTTATTCTATTCATTTCATGCCGTTCGTATACCACTTGATCTTTAAAAATCAACAACAACCCCACATCGAAGTGGTTTACAGAGACTCATTCTAGACTCAGTCTGCATCATTTCCCAGTGACTTTGCTAACAGTTGTATCTTCCCTTCTCGCAGCATGGCACCTTTGAACTGACATACCTGAAATTAAATCTGATGTTTTTTTTACATCCAAGCTGGGTTGTTTAGCCCTTTGGCGTGCCTCCTTTTACATTCGCATTTTACCTGGCCTTTTGCTGTTTTAAGCAAATTGGGATCTTTTTCAAGAAGTTGAGAAACTAGCACCTACAGTTCGGTATCCACAATGATGTCACTCAATGATGTCACTCAGCCAGTTTGTCCTTGGTCCGAAAATGTGCTGTTAAGTTGAAAACTCTCTCATAGTAGTTATTGGCATCCATCTGTGAAGTCAACCTTCTGCGCCAGCAGCACGAAAGTGACCTCATTGGAATATCACAGAAGACCATTGACATTTTGAGTAGGTGTCATGTGGTACAAAACAATTCCCCTCACATGCCAAAGAAATCCTGCAGGGCTGGGCCTTTTAAGTGGCAAATTACATAAACAAGGAGTTTATTGTGCCTAGTTTTGAGATGGCACTGTGTGGGGATTTTTATCATTAAGATAACGGTTCAGCTGACCACTGGCAGTTATCTATCTTGACTTCCTACCACATGTCAGGAACAGGTAGCCCCTTTGTTGTCTGGGAGCCCAGCAACTCGGAGCATTAATCCATACCAACTCATAGAAGTGGCAGCCACTGAAATGTCTCACATTCGGTACCAGCTGCAGGATCCGAACAGTCTCCAGGGGGCAGTCCCATGTACAACACATTGCAGTAGTCTAACCGGAAGGCGACTAGAGCCTTGATAACTGCCCAGGAGACCTGAAGAAGAACAGACTTCTAATGCCCTCAACAATTTCTCCATTGCAGATGCTGACAAGAGAGGTCAGGGATATTCAGCTAGTTTGAGACTGGTCAGCCGCTATTGTCACCACAGCTTTCCAGCACTACCCCTCCCCAGGTTTGGCTTGTGGGGATCGGGAGCAGAGGACACACCCTGACTCTCTTCCATGTGTGGTTCATCTTGATGAGCTACCTTTGAAGGTGACCCAGAAACTACAACTAATCCAGAATGCGGCAGCTAGACTGGTGACTGGAAGTGGCTGCCGAGACCACATTGGTTCCCAGTATGTTTCCGAGCACAATTCAAAGTGTTGGTGCTGACCTTTAAAGCCCTAAACGGCCTCGGTCCTGTATACCTGAAGGAGCGTCTCCACCCCCATCGTTCTGCGCAGACACTGAGGTCCAGCTCTGAGGGCCTTCTGGCAGTTCCCTCACTGTGAGAAGTCAAGTTACTGGGAACCAGGCAGAGGGCCTTCTTGGTGGTGGTGCCCACCCTGTGGATGTCAAGGAAATAAACCACCAGATGTCAAGGAAATAAACAACTACCTGACTTTTAGAAAACATCTGAAGGCAGCCCTCTTTGTTGTTGTTTAGGCGTTTAGTTGTGTCTGACTCTTTGTGACCCCATGGACCAGAGCACGCCAGGCACTCCCGTCTTCCACTGCCTCCCGCAGTCTGGTCAGACTCATGTTCGTAGCTTCCAGAACACTGTCCAACCATCTCGTCCTCTGCCGTCCCCTTCTCCTTGTGCCCTCCATCTTTCCCAACATCAGGGTCTTTTCCAGGGAGTCTTCTCTTCTCATGAGGTGGCCAAAGTATTGGAGCCTCAGCTTCAGGATCTGTCCTTCCAGTGAGCACTCAGGGCTGATTTCCTTCAGAATGGATAGGTTTGATCTTCTTGCAGTCCTGTTTAGGGAAGCTTTTAATGTTTGATGTATTTATTGTGTTTTTAATATTGGGAGCCGCCCAGAGTGACTGGGGAAACCCAGCCTGATGGACGGGGTATAAATAAATTATTATTATTATTATTGATACTATTACATAAGAGGCTGCGTTTTACAAGATGTTTTGCTGTTCCAGCTGCCCCGTTATTGTCACTGCTTTGGCACGGCAGGCAACCAAGCCTTCCATAGAAGGCCTCATTTCATGCCATCAGTTATGATTATGGGCCGACCGCACTTTATAAGGCTTGCCTTGCAGCACTCGATAGTAAACGATTGTCATCAAAGGTCTGTAGTTTGCAGTTGGCCGTCCAATCTGATGGTTATCAGACATTCTTCCGAGTTTTAGGGGCCTGGCCAATGTCATGTCAAAGAACCCAGTATCATCTGATCTGTGCTTCTCCAATTTGCTTCATGCCCCAGAGGTTCAAATCAAACCATTTGAATGCATTCCCAACCCAACTGTTTCCAACAGCCAGCCTCCCATGGCATGGGGCAAAAGCACAGGGCCAAGCCAAATGGATTGGTTCAGGCCCTTCAGCCACTTTTCTTGTCCAGCATGTAATAGATGCGGAACCGTTACCATGTAAACAGCAAATAAACACCAAGGTGCAGGTCCTGTTTTAGAGTAGATGTGCTATTCTGTGATTTAAAAGGTTCACTTTATAGAGACCACATATTCCATTTCATTTCACGCTGGGTTAATATTCATGGGGAAATGTTCTTGGTGCAAAAACAGGGGGATTTTGGGTGCAACAAAGGACTCCCACCCCCCAAAGAAACCCTGACACACCTCGTTTCAATTTTGCTGCTTTGACACACAATCCACACTCCATGATCTAGTAAATCAGGGATCACGTAGCCAACACAATATCAACACATTCTGAAGGTAACCAATTAATTTTGGCTATTTGAAAATGCTTCAAAGACAGATGAGGGAGAGAGAGAGAGCAATATCCCTTTCAATAAGATAACATTTCTGCCCCACTTTAGTCCCCCTGGAATTATCCAAAATGGGAGAAGTGACACATTTCTCTGCGGTGAATTTTCATGAAACAAGTCTCTCTCCCACACCCAATTTCAGATCAGCTTCCCCCCCTTTTTTGCTACAGTACCATTCCCCCCCCCCCAATCTTCTCTTCTTGGCAGCAGACTTGGTATTGACTTGGCCAGAGAACACTTGGATAACATTATTCCTCTGAAGCATGTATATTCATGGCCACCGGTGGGTTCTACACCCAGTACAAATCACCTTGCTTCTGACAAAGCGCTTTATATCATCTAATATAAAGCGGATTGTGGTAGGGCTGTTAAGAAATTTAGCTTAGGGTTTGGTTTGTGTAAGGCCACAGCTAATGCTGAGTAATGGGGGGCGTGTGTATGCAAATTCCTTGGATCTGATTGGTTGTTGGGGCCCCTCTTAAAGCTGCGTCCACCATTTTCTGGTCACATTTTTGCCTGGCGTTTGAAGGACGAGTGAATAACCAAAAGCCTAAGCCAACACTCGGATTAAAATTGTGTATTTAATAAACTTGTGGCGCTAAATTATTTGCCAAAAACCAAACCATAATTCTGTTGTCAGTTGTGAGTTATTTAAGGTAATTTTCTGGGAAGCCTCGACACACAAAAGGATAGCTGTTCGACTTGCACTGATGACAAGGTCATAAGCAATGCGAAGCATAGCAAGTAGAGCTAACCACATATTCAACTTTAAAATTTAAGTTTCTCGGGTCAAGAACCCCTCTTCTAGCTCTGTAACAATTTACGTAAGTTGACGGGTTTGTGGGTTCAGTCTGGATGAGTCCCTTCCAGTTCTTGGGTCCCTGTGCCCATTGAGGGTTAGATCCTAAGAGAAGAGGTTGCTGGACTGGTCAGACAAGTTTAAGACAATGGCCTTAGCTGGCCACTTAAGTGTCCTCATCAGCATCCCCAGAGAAGGAGCCAGGTTGCAAGAGCTGCAAGTAAACGATGGTGCCCTCCAGGTTAATGGGCCTTTCTTTCACCCCACCCCACTCTAACTGCTAGGTAGGAGAACAATAGCCAGTGTGGTGTGTGTGAGCAGAGCTGAGAGCAGGCTGGGAGCTGGAGGCAGATCTTAATGGTGTGAGCCCGTCCATCTTATGCTCAGGTTGTACAGATGCATAAATAAAACCATATAATAACAAATGGGGAAAAACAAACAAACTGAATACTCCCCATTTTCAGTTTTTGGATTGAAGAGAGGAATTTTCCTGTCTCCTGCTGATTTTTCACTGCTAGGTTAGCGCTATACAGCCCAGCCAATTAGAGTGGGGCAAGAATGCAATGTGGTACATGGAACTGGCTGAAATGACCGGGAGACTACGTGACTGGGGAGAAGAAGCGACAGAAGAAGAGTGGAAAGATTTTAAAGTTTATTTTTAAAAATATGCTAAATTTGTATATTGAGATTAGATTTAGAAGTTCATAGAAACTGCGGGTTTGAGAATTATGTTAAATAAATTGATGTATGAGAGATTTGAAACTGGAAGGAGTTTTAAATAATGAATTGGAAATTGCTAAAGATGAATGAGAAATGAACCGCAGACAGGGGGAACTCGAGGACGTCCCCCTTTACAATGTTAATGGAAAAGGATTATGGTATTTTGATTTTTGTTTTTTCATTGTTATTTTTGTAATGTTATTTTTTCTTGTTATTTTTGTATTTGTTGTTTTTAAATTGTTGTGTTTATTTGTAAAACCAATAAAAATTATTATATATATATAAAAGAAAGAATGCAATGTAGCCGGTCAGATTCAACTGCGTAAAGACATCACCGAGAACAATTGAGAGTATGGCTAATGATTAGCATACCCTCCAACTCCCAGACTGAAAAATCTGGGATCAGCGGCGGCGCGGCACTGGAAGTCGCTTCTACCCATGTCCAGATATGTGTAGAGGCAACTTCTGGTGCCGGCACAGCCCGATTTCCAGCGCCCAGACACGGGCAGAGCGGCACCGGAGTTGCTTCTACGCATGTCCAGACATGCGTAGAAGCGACTTCCGGTGCCAGGCTGCCCGTGTCTGCATGTCTGGGCACCAGAAATCTCTTCTGCACAAGTTCAGACATGCACAGACAGCCGGGAGCTGGGAGCTTTACAGGATATTTACGGGATATAATCAATTTGGGATAACAGTGGGAAAGGGTAACAAAATACGGGGGTTTCCCCGCGAAAAACGGGAGACTGAGCAGTTATCGGCTAATGCCTCCTGGATCAGCCATAAAACCGACCCATTCGACCCATCCCCAAATCTGGATCAGGCACTGAAGCAGAAGTCATTGCAATATTACATAACCAAAGAGTGTTGTCAGCGATGGCAAGTGAAGTTGACTGAGAGTGAGAGCCAATATAAATGCAGCCAGCCAATATTGTTATGGGGTTGGTCTGGATTATACCCTTGGGTCGCTGCCAAACTTGTGATCCTGTTTGGGTGAGGGTAGAATCTATAAGAAAGGTGTTTCCCAATCTTTTTGAGAGCATTTCGCAGCCCCCATCCAAAACCCTAAACATATCCCAAATAACTGAAGGAGAGTCCACCGCCTTCCCAGGTTGTCCGTTTCCCCGTCAAACTCAAACAGCTCTTCCTGTCCGAAAGTTCTTCCTAAAATTCGGTCGGAAACTCCTTTCTTGTAATTTGAATCCATGGATTCAGGTCTTCTTCCCCTCTGGAACAGCAGAAAACAAACTCCCTCTATCTCCCATGAGCTATCTGAAGATTGGTGACTGTCATATATAGCCATATAGCCTGCTATTATAACTCTGTGTTCAGTTTTATATATGTGATTTTTTTTTACAATGTTTTCAACTGCAATTGTTAATTGTTATTAGATGTTAGAATGGTCTGTCTGACTGCCAATAAAGAAGGTTGTCCTTTTGAAAAGGGTGCTTTCGGTTTGCTCCTGACTTCCCAAATCCTCTTGCCTATATTCCACCCTCTGTTTACTTTCCCTTGCCATTTATTATCGTGATAGTTATTGCCAAGGCTTCTGGAGAGAGAGAGCAAATGGACAAACTGCAACAGCTGGTTAATAAAGCACCCTGTTTGCCATGGGTGGGAAGGAAGACTTTCCCACCTACATATCAAAGTCTGGGGGACGGCCGCAACCCGCCTCTTCCTGCTCAACAGTAACGTTGACAGCCGTTCTCTATTTAAGGTTTTGGTTGTCCTGGTGATAAAATCCCACAACAGCGCTGCAAATAAAAATTGATATAATCTAATATAGACAACCGTTGCATAAGGACCCGGGTTTTGAGAGCCGGTTGTCAAAATGAAGCTTGTCAACCACTGCCAAATTAGGTAGCTAGCTTTTCACAGGTTCTTCAGTGGCAAGGCCATATAGTACAGTGAGAGCACATTCATTGCCTGTAGAGGGTCCCAGGTTCAATCCTTGACTTCTCTAGGGAATGTCCCCTGCCTGAGACACTGGACAGTCACTGCCAGTGACATCAGCTTCGTTGGACTGGTCATGTTGTGCAGATGCCCCATTAAAGCCTTCCAAAGCAACTACTCTATTCCGAACTTTAAAATGGTAAGCGTAATGCTGGTGGCCAACAAAAGAGGTTCAAAGACTTTCTCAAGGCAAATCTAAAAAAAGTAGTATAAACACCGACAAGTGGGAAACACTGGCCTGTGAGCACTCCAAGTGGAGAACAGCCTTTACCAAAGTTGTCATGGGATTTGAAGACGCTTGAACTCAGGATGAAAGGGAGAAACGTACTAAGAGGAAGGCACATTTGGCAAACCCCCTCACCATGATCAACTCCCACCCAAAAACCTATGTCCCCACTGTGGAAGGACGTGTGGATCCAGAATTGGCCTCCACAGTCACTTATGGACTCACTGTGAAGACCGTGTTTATGGAAGACAATCTTACTGGGCTATGAGTGATTGCCAAAGAGACCAGAGGTGGGGAAACTCCAGCCCACAGGCCAGATTTGGCTTACCTGGCCATTTCTCCCACACCACGCCCACACCTGATGTGATCTGTGACGTCAGGTGCGGTGCAAGTAAACATGGATGGATTTTTCGCTTGCACAGTTAATCCCTGCTGAAAGCAGGATTGAACTCCCAGCTAAAATGGTTGGTGTGTGGGCCTGGGGAGTTCAATCCTGCTTGGTGTGGTGCACCCAAACCCTGCAGGGTGCAAGGGAAGTTCTATTTGGTCCATGCCTCCTCCCCAGCTCCCCCTCCTATTCCCCTGGTACCCTTGGCTGTGCTTGTTTGAACTATATCCCTGCCTCTAGCCCCTGTCCTGGCCTCAGTATCATTTAGCAGGACTGCACCCTTGTCTTGGCAAAAAAACAACCACCAGGAGTGTCATGAGAAGGTGCTTACAGTGTGTCAACAGGTTTGGATCTGGACAGCCCAACCCGAGGGGATAAATCAGCCATCCCCAAACTTCGGCTCTCCAGATGTTTTGGACTACAATTCCCATCATCCCTGACCACTGGTCCTGTTAGCTAGGGATCATGGGAGTTGTAGGCCAAAACATCTGGAGGGCCGCAGTTTGGGGATGCCTGGGATAAATCCACCAGCTGCATAGAAGGCACCTAAGAGGGAGCCTCCGCTTCCCAGTCACTGGCCAATCTGACCTGGAGGAAAATGCTCATCTGTCCCTTGAATGATTGCTGTGGATTACTGTTGAGTGACGCATCTCCGGATGTGCCAAGCAAATAACTCCCGTTCAAAAGCATATTTACTGTCCAGGACCATGGATTTGCTGCCAAAGTGTACTGGGTGTGTACTTATGCACTTTTCCACGGAGAAGCTTGGAGTGAAAGACGAAAAAACAAATCCAGCAGTATCCTCAAAGAAAAAGTAATATCCACAAGTATTATTACTAGGTGTGTCCTCAACCTGCAACTTATCCTGTAGCTCCAGCTAATACTGCAAACCCTAAACTGTGTGTGCTAGGATGGGCACCATCACGTGGCTTGACTCACCATGAGAAACAACATCGTTACATAATTGTTGCGTGCCGAAATTGCTCATAACCGGATCTGATTGCTTTTGCAGACCGACTCTGTGTTACAAAGATGTGTGTAAACGTGACATGAAGGTTGGCAACATCAGCCCTGGCATGTGGGAATGCCTTGCAGAGGGACACACTTAGGTTGGGTATCCACAGCAGTGACCAGAGAAGGAATAACCGCTGGGAGGAGAGCAGAGAGAAGAAACGCCATGGTGCACCTGCATCAGCCCACCCGGATACCTTCATCTGCCCCAGTTGCAACAGGACATGTCTCTCCCCTATTGGTCTGGACAGCCACAGCAGGTGCTGTAACTCTCCAATGGCCCGGACTTTACCCCTGAAGGCGCAATCCTCCATTGTCTCCCAAGATAGATGGATACCAATCTCCTCTTTCGTGGGCTACGCTTGCTGCTGCCCCCAGGGGGTTAACGAAGAGGGGAATGGGCCCTCATGCTGAAAATCAACCCTCTATCCACCTCCGATTTTAGTGTCTTGCAAGCTGCCTTGTGAATGATAAAAAAATTCCTTCCAGTAGCACCTTAAGAGACCAACTAAGTTTGTCATTGGTATGAGCTTTCGTGTGCATGCACACTTCTTCAGATTCAATGAAACAGAAGTCACCAGATCCCCACATACAGTCATACCTCGGTTTAAGTACACCTCGGTTTGAGTATTTTCAGTTTAAGTACTCCGCGGACCCGTCTGGAACGGATTAATCCACTTTCCATTGCTTTCAATGGGAAGGTTCGCTTCAGGTTAAGTACACCTCAGTTTAAGTACTCCACGGACCATCTGGAACGGATTAATCCACTTTCCATTACTTTCAATGGGAACGTTTGCTTCAGGTTAAGTATGCTTCAGGTTAAGTACAGACTTCCGGAACCAATTGTGTTTGTAAACCAAGGTACCACTGTATAGTGAGAGGGTGGGGAAGGGCACCACTCAAAAGGGTGGTGGGAAACCGGACTGTTTATGACTGCATTTGGTCTTACAGGAAGAATTTACGACTGTTTACTACTGCAATTGGTTCCACAGGAAAAGCCAGGGGTGAGATGGCTAAAGATAGCTTTATCATGTATAATGAGATAAGAATCCAATGTCTTTATGTAGACCAGGTTTCTCCGTGGTTTTAAGTTTGGTGATAAATTGCAGTTCAGCAACGTCTCTTTCCAGTCTATTTCTGAAATTCTTTTCTAATAAGACAGCTACTTTGAGATCTTGTATAGAATGTCCTGGGAGATTGAAGTGTTCTCCTACTGGTTTCTCTGTCTTGTGATTCCTGATGTCAGATTTATGTCCATTTATCCTTTGGCGTAGGGTTTGGCCTGTTTGTCCGATATAGAGAGCTGAAGGGCACTGTTGGCATTTGATGGCATACGCAATGTTAGAAGATGAGCAATTAAATATTCCTGAGATTAATTTTTTAATTTTGTTTCGACTACACCAGACCAACACGGCTACCTACCTGTAACTAGAATTGTGAGTGATAAATACACTTGGGTCCCAGAGCAACAACTCAATCAGCACCACAGACAGCGCCAAAGGACCTCTGCATGGGGAAGGTGTCCCAAGATTGGGGTGTTTTGCTGAGGTCTTCCTAGTTGGAAAATAGCCTCCTAACATTTCCCCTGCTAAAACTAGAGAGACTTCCACTGCCACTCTTGACTCTTTTCCTGGTTCCAGCGTTAGATTGAACCAAGGAGACGAGAGGGACTGTGATGGGAGTGCTGAGAATTCCATGTATGATAAATGACTGTTATTGCTATTGTAACTTATTAGTTGCTTTTCTTACAAAATTCAAAGTGACTTCTGGTACATATTGAGATGGAAAGGAGTAAAATGGCACAGACACGACCTTGCAAGAGAGGACTGTCCACCCAGCAGTTCTGCTCATGCAACCCATCTGCAAAATGCATCCGCTTTTGGGGAACGGTTAATTAAATAATTTGTTGTTGTTGTTGTGAGTTGCGAGGTCTCACAGAATTTAGATGCTGGCAGATGGTGTCTTGTCTGTGTCTGGGTTACTTTAATTAAATAACTGAATAAATGGGTGCCACCCTCTCTCTCGAACATCTGCCTAATTCTCCTTGACTCTTTGTCAGTCAGGGCTCCCATTGGGTTGTATAAATTTGTTTATACCTCTCTCTCTTTTTTTTACTTTATGCTGTTCGCTACAATTGTCTGAACAATGGCGTCACACCATCACAACTAGGAGAGCTTTTACAGCCCTTTACTTAATCTTTTCTAAGAGCAATGATATTCATTTGTTGAATTGTCCCATAGGTTAGCTAACCTTTAGTTTAAACCAGTGTTTCCCAACCTTGTGCCTCCAGCTGTTATCGGACTTCAATTCCCATCATTCCTGACCACTGGTTTTGCTAGCTAGGGATGATGGGAGTTGTAGTCCCAAAACATCTGGAGGCACAAGGTTGGGAAACACTGATTTAAACAACTATAGTCTTATCTTGGGGAAGTTTATCCCTGACTGCTGTGTAATTTTCAATTCTTTTCAGAGCTTACAGCTCCTGTTGAGTTTTGATTATAAGGAAACCTCAGCCCCTTAACATTTTCCTTCTGAGGAAACAGATAGAGATTTTCCAGTGAAATGAGTCACTTAGCCAGCACCTCGTCAAGGTTTACTTTATTTAGAGGTTATTTTGAGATATTCATGTCTTTTCTATATCCTAGTTCCTTTTGGGAAATTTAAACCTATTATGTTTCTTTGAGTAATCATTAGTTGAGTTTTAATATTATTCACCTTGTCAATATCTCGTTTCAGGGATTTATCACGGCATAGTTTTGTTTTTGTGCAGATTATACATTTCCGTGGTTGTCTTTTTTGCCATGTTCGCTACAATTGTAGCATTATTATTGCTTATTTTTATCAATTGGCTTGGATTTTCACTGTGGTTAGCATTCATTGCCTTGTGTAATCTGTGTCTGGGTCTTCCCCATCTGACTAAAATATTAAAATGCCAACAGAGATCAATCACCTCGACCGCAAAGGGGGTGGGGGAGGGAAACACACACAAAACAAAGCCAGAATGTGAAGAATAATTTTTCTTTCTGTTTCTTAAAACAACTTTCCTGAAATCACACACAGTTATCTATAAAGGGTTTTCCCCCCTCTCCAAAAAACCTCCATATTAAAATTTCTTGAATACATTTATATATTAAATACAGTAACAACATTTCATGCAAGAATTTTTTTCCCTGTACAGCAAAACCAACTCAGTAGTATATTCAAGTCTGTACACTCCCAGAGACCTGATGATGCTCCCAATTATTTAATTAACATCTTATTTTATACAATGCTGGTGATAAAGAAGAAAGGGGTTGCCGGATATTCAATCAGCATATTGGAGAATTGTCATTTTAAAAAATAAAACAAAAGCTGCTTAAGCAGGTCCAATATGTGTGACTGATCTCTCTTTGCCTGTCTCTCTTAAAACAAAAACCAAAAAACGGTATAAATCCACAGATGAACTTTTCGGGGGTACCTGTCAGATTTTAGCCTGCTATAACTACACTGAGAATATTTCAACCTAGGCAGGGCTGGCCTAAGACATTTTTGCTGCGGGGCACCATGCATTTAAAGCATTATGATACCACTTTAAACAGTCATGGATTCCTCTTCCAGAACGACAGTTCCCACAGTGGACTAACTAAATCAATCCCTCTTCTCTGGGAACTGTAGCTCTGTGAGGGAAATAGGCGCCTCCTAGCAACTTTCAGCACCCTCAAAGAACCACAGCTCCCAGAATTCTTTGGGGCAGAAGCCATGACAGTTCAAGGCGGGATCACGGTACTTTAAATGTATGGCCAAGATGGCCTCCTTTCCATTTCATGTCCAGAAACCAGCTAGATCGGCAGCTGAATCTTCCTTTAAACACAAGCAACAGGATAGCATTGTGCCCTGGGCCTTAATATAGGGGCTCGGTGGCAGACACAGCTCTGCTCCCCAAGAGAATGGAATGGTCAGGGGGCTCTGGGGGAACATCTGTAGGGGGCTGTCACTGCCCCCTACCCTCCACATCTGGAGCCTGAGGTGATTCCCTGACTTTGCCAAAAATTAGGGCTGCCCCCTCACTCACATCCTTCGACAAAAATGCTAAAGGGTGCAGCGTTACCTCCAAGACAACAAAGGTAAATACTACAAAATCAGGCTGGAGTCTGGTTTAGGCTTTCCCTGAGAATTCCAGTAGTTGTTTCTTTTATTATTATTTAAAGGGGTCGCTACAAACTTCATAGAATTATAGAATTGTCTAGTCTCAGCTAAGATATGAGATTGGAGTCAGCCTTCCAAACTTGCCCTCCAGTACAGCAATGGGTCCAGGATGATGGGAAGAGAATTCCAAAATATCCGGAAGGGCACTGGAGCAGGGAGAATGATGCAAAGAGGCTGGATTGGGGCTTTAGAAAAGATTCTCCACTTTTAGTTTTCAGTAGAAATTGGCCATTGGTACAGCAGAGATCCTTCCCCACCAGTTTAGAATATACAAATTCGTATCCTGTTTCCTGGCCTTTGTTTACCCACTTGCTGCTTCCTCTGCCTTCTAGGATTCACCCCAGGGAAAGTCCAGCCAAGCAGGAATCACGCCACGAGAAGGTTGCTGCTGCAGTACTGTGCAGCCTATCATGCTTTGCTATCTCAGGAGCAGACGGTCTAGTACAGTTGCTGTTGGTCGGCTACAACCCCCCATCATCGCTGACCATTGGCTGGGGCTGATGGTAGTTGTAATCCCACAACTGCTGAAGGGCATCCCATTGGCTAGCCTGGTCTACCTGATGACATCAGTAAGGGTAAGTGAGAGAATGAGGGCAAGGTAAGCTGGTAAGTGAACAGCTTTGCAAGAAAAGGCATCAAAAAGTTTATTTGGGGGGGGGGAGCAGTTTCAAACTCACAAAAGAAAAACAAACCTTTGCATCATTTTTCTCTAAATATTCATAGCCTAAAAACTACAGTTCTGAGATATCTTTGGGTTGGGAAAGATGACAGATAAGTAGGTTTAAACAATGTTTTAAATTTAGCAATGGATTTGCATGTTATATTAAGCCTGGCTTAGCACCAACATGTGGAATCCTAGAGAATGGGACCCTTTGGCCGCTGTCCCATGCTAAATCAAACCATAATTTGGCTTAGCATGCTCTCTGAACCTGGACTCCTGGTTTAGCTCTCTACAGGCTAAACGTGAGCAGTACCCAAGGACTGTCCTAGGAGTTATGGCTTGTTCTTTGTCCAGGAGAGTTAAACGACAAGCTCAGGTTTGGACAACAAGCTAAACGAAACCATGGCTTAATTCAAACCAGCAGCAGAACAAACCAGCAGCAACTGCAATCTCCTCTTCGGGAGCCAGGGCATTCACCGTAAACCATGGTTTGCCTTAGCACAACACATGGACCAGGTATCTATAAATAAAGCAAACAAATGCATAGCCCAAGTTGAGACACAGAGGGGCTGAAACTCAATTAGCAAAGCAATAACTATAGGAACGTGACACACACAATGGGTTGCCACCTTCTTTCCTGGCACTGCTGCTGTGCATTTAACAATATGTGCCTGTGACTTAATTTGTCTGTGCATGACAATCAAGAACATCAAACAGATCCAGCGTTTGTTAGCCTGGAGATATAAGGAAGTTTTTCCCCAGCTTGCTCAGCCCTCATTCACCTTCAGGGGTTCCCCTCAGATTTGGTTAATGCATTCTCAGTTCTGCAGTTGCTTATTCCAAATGGTCCACGGAATTTCTTCTTGGCTTAATGTGACCAGTTTGAAAGGTAAGACACATGGGTTCTGATATGTGTCTCAAGGGTCATGGAAACCCTTAACAAGAAAAAAGGTGGCAGGATAATGTGGCAGGATAATGCACCAGAATCCACCCCACCCTAAAAAGATTTTGTAGCAAATTAAATTGTGCAAGAATTAGTCACGGCAAACACTCCAACTTTTGCGGCGCTAGGATGAACCTAAAAGTGCCACAGTAACATCCCTGAGATGAAGGTGCAACACCCACATTTTTAAATGTTATGTTAGTATGGTGGCAACAGTGCCCCGTTGATAGCATTCACTGCCCTAGTGCAAAGCAGACCTACCCAACCAAACGTGGTTGAAAACAGCTTAAACTGGAATTGCATCTCTCACATAAAAACAGCAAATGAAAACACAGCATAAACACAGAATCCTCAACCTTAGGAATTGTAGTTTTGTGGTGTACAGACACCATTCAGCATTCAGCCCCCCACAGGACTCCCAATAATTCCCAGGGTTGTTAGACTGAAAGGCAGGATAAATGAATGGGACTGAAATTAACTCAGACCTTTGGGGTTGCAATTACACCCCCAGGGCACTTTTCGCTGCAGAATTTACACAAAGATCTACAGCATAGTTATGCCCTTCCAGGTGTTTAGGACTTCAAGTCCCATCTGCCCGAGTTAGCGCAGCTCTGCTGGTTGATGGGGGTTGTGATCCCAAACATCTGGATCACAACCAGGTTGTGCAAGGCTGACCTAAGACAATGTTCAGTAGTAAATAATGCCCACATATTTCAGCCACTTACCATTGACCGTTTTCTTTCTGCGTTCCAAAGAAGCATCTGGGAGAAGATTAAATATCCCAAGTTTTGCCATTGCCCCAAATTATCTACAACTCTGGCTCAATTTATGTGCCCAGACAGTTTTCTTTTGGAGAGTCCAGGGGAAATTTATCCCAAGAAAATGATTTATTTTTGCTACTGGGATTATTTCCTTTTTTTAGTCCCAGACAATGTTAGTAACAAAAATGTCCCACAGCATTTTTCAACAAAAACTGATCAAAGGAAACAGATTCCTTAAGAACTTAAAACATCATTATTTACTCAAGCTTTCCCAGTTCTTGGGCTGATCTGACTTCTGATGGCTTTAAAACAGATTGTGTTAAGCCAATTTTGTTATCTTCATTGCCTAGGTATGATTCCCCCCATTTGATTCACAGCATGCAAATTTATAAAATAAATACATAAAAGAATCTTCTTCTGATAGCGCATTGTTGATTGGATTTAGGGGTATTTGACTACCTTGAGATACATTGGAATGCAACTTGGGGTAGGGGAAAAAAATCTCCAAAGCAATTTGTGTGATTTTCCCCTTATGGGTTTCAGGTGAGAGTTAAATTAAGTCAGAGCATCAAGGGTAACACTTAATGCTACCTTTTCCTGAGCAGGGGTGGCGTCTGTCAAGAACTCTCCCTGAAACTACCACAAGCTCACTTCTTTTCCGAGACAGAAAAATACAGGTTTTTAGGGCACTGAAGATTTGGAGGGTGGGGAAGAAGAGAAAATTATAGGGGGGGGGAGATTACATTTTGAAGAAGCAGACCTTTAAGGATCTGGGCTCTCCTGCCTTCATGACATTGCAAACTTCTACCCCCTAAGCCATAATTTAGCTGTCCAGTCTTTCCACCACTATGTACAAGGGTGGAAGGGGAAGCTATGTAAGAAGAATAAAAACAAAACTAAAAATAAAACCAGGTTGTTTGTTATTTTCCTTTTCTTTAACGATTCACCCGCATTAAGTCCGACACTTTTTCAAAAGCATGCATATTCCTCGTTGGCTTCTGGTGATGTTCAGGCATGCAGATTCTTCAGTCCCAGTTAGGAGCTGAGGGTTCAATTGCGGAGAAATTGAGTTCCTTTTGGTGTCGTTTCATTTCTTAGTATCTCTTCCTGGTGGTCGCGATGAGAATGAGTGGAAATGAGAGACAGGAAATGATTATCGGTTTTCCTTTTTTTAAAAGATAACATATTTCCCCCTACCTTTACCATAATGCTATAACTCAGGATGGAGGGAACCCCACGAAACTGATGGGCAGTTGAAGGAGGGTCCCCCCGAAAAGAAATACAAGTCATTCATGCAACAGATTGCTGCTTTGTGCAACTAACTGCCTCATGAGACTTATTTATAAAAATATGTATATACTGCTACTAATTAAAAACATCAGAGCTGTTTACAACAATAATATGTAAAATCATACCATAAAATCTGAAAAAGTTAAAATCAGAAATCAGCTAGTTATTGTGGAAAGATGTATTCTTAATCGGCTGCATAATAGAAAAACTTTCAGCAGGAGTTTAAAAGTTGGCAAAGAAGGTGCCTGCTGAATCTAGTGGCAGAGTGTTCTACAGGACCAAGCCAATGACACTAAAGGCTCAGTTTCTTGTTGTTGTCAAGTAAGCCGTGCCAACCTGAGGAACGACCAATGAACTTCCTGCAGATGAACTCAGGAATCAACCTGGGATACAAAGGTTCAGGCAGTGCCTAAACTACCCTTGGCCTAAGTCGTTCAGGGCTTTGCAAGGTTCTTTAACTTGGCCGGATAATAGATGGAAAACAGCCAGTGCAGAGGCTTTAACAATGATGTCACAGGTTGTCAGCTAGATGCCCTATCAGCAGTCTGGCTGTCACGTTCTGGACCAGTTGACCTTCTGAACCACATTCCTGGCAAGGACCACAACCTCAAATAGCTGGGAAAGGGCCATTAGACAAAAACTGCAGTACAGGATAGACCCCATCAATGGCCCATGACCGATGAATGGAACCTCAGGGGCAGTGTTACTTGCTGCAATAGCAGGAGATAGCTGTTGACTTCGTGCTCTTTAGCTGTGTCCCATTCTAGGTTCTGCAGCACTTGCTGAAACAAGATCTACACTTGCTGAATCGTGTTGAGCGTTGGTCCTGGCCTTCCCCTTCCTAGTAGCCCATATTGAGACATGTGGGTCTCCAAATGGCATGGGGCTTGCTCTGCGTTTGTTTTTTTTGGGGGGGTCTCTCTAAGTGGCAAGTGGAGCATAGAATTATAGTGCTGGAAGGGACCTCAAGGGTCATCTAATCCAACCCCTTGCAATGCAGGAACCACAGCTACAGAATCCCTGACAGATGGCCAACGCAATCTTAGTTTAAAAGCCCCCAAAGCACGAAAGCCGCCTTCCGGACAGAAAGGCAGGTAGCAGACAGAATTTCTCTTTGCTTAAAAAGCAAAACAATGCCAGAAACCCTCCTGGAGGGGGGATGGGTTTGGTCTTCTCGTAAAGCATTCTCCCCCCCCTCCTTTACACATGTCAATTTGGCTCCAAGGTAACAACAGCAAAAGATTACCCTACAAGGCCATATTATGACAGGGGGAATGACAGGCTCTCAGCATCCAAGGCAGACACAAAGACTCTGTTCTATGCCACCGGTAATGAGTCACTATGGAGATCCTGCTGTGCTCCAAAGGGGCCTTTTATGGCCTCCAAGAGAGCAGGTTACATTGGCAGGCAAAAAGAGAGAAAAAACGCCACAATCGATTTAAGAGGATTTGTAAATTCCTACAATGCAATAGCAGGAGTGGGAAGCCAAGAGAGAGCTGGTACCCAACCTGCTCTGAATGGGGTTGCATTCTCCCCTAAGGATCAGATTTACACTTTGTGTGCTGTCTCTGTGTGGGGATAGAGCCAGCTCTGTCCCTGGAAGGCCATGCGATTTATCTGTGGCACTCACAGACCTTCTAGCAGCCAACTACGACCCCACCTGGACAGGAGCAGCTTAGTCACGGCTATGAATGCTCCAGCAACCTTCCATTTAGACTTAATTGCATTTTTTTAAAAAAATTAATTCATATAATTTAGATGCTGCTTGATTGCAAGGGGGAAAAAACCCAGACTGGATTTCAAAAAGATTATAAAGCAGTACAGTAACATAAAACAGTTAAGAACAGCTATTTATAAAATAAATAAAACCAACAATAAGATAAAAACAGATTAAAGCACATGGCAACAGTCTGCATATGTGGACAGGCTTGCCAAAAAAGAAATGCTTTCTTTTTGCAGGTACCCAAAAGAGTAGTGTGAAAGTACCTGCCTGAGGCCCCTAGGCAGGGAGTTCTAAAGTCACTCAAAACGACTTCTAAAGAACGACATGTTTCTCATGTAAACTGTCCATTCCTACAGAAGTGAACCTCACTGAGCTCAGCAGGACTTACTCCCAAGGATCATAGCTGTCAAGTTTTCCCTTTTCTCGTGAGGAAGCCTATTCAACATAAGGGAATTTCCCTTAAAAAAAAGGGAGAACTTGACAGCTATGACAAGGATGAGTCCTGTTTCAGAAACTTGTTAAGAGTTCTACAAGTGTCAGCAATCATATAGGTCAGGATTTCCCCAAACCTGGGTCTCCAGCTGTTTCCAGACTACAATTCCCATCATCCCTGAACACTGGTCTTGCTAGCTAGGGATGATGGGAGCTGTAGTCCAAATTTGGAGACCCAAATTTGGGAAACCCTGATATAGGCAGAGGTGATCCAGCGGACAAGGTGGACTTGGACCTTCAAAAAACATTTCAACAAGGTACCTCACCCAAGACTCCTGAATACCAGTTGCTGGAAACCAAAGGGGTGCGGGGAGAGTGTTCTTGTACTCGTGTCCCGCTTGCCGGTTTCCCACTGGTGCATCTGGTTGGCCACTGTGAGAACAAGATGCTGGACCAGATAAGCCACTGGCCTGACCTTGCAGAGCTCTCCTTATGCTCTTAACCAGGCATCCCCAAACATCGGCCCTCCAGATGTTTTGGACTACAATTCCCATCATCCCTGACTACTGGTCCTGTTAGCTATGGATCATGGGAGTTGTAGGCCAAAACATCTGGAGGGCCGCAGTTTGGGGATGCCTGCTGTTATCTGTGCTGATACATTGGCTCCCAGTACGTTTCCAAGCACAATTCAAAGTGCTGGTGCTGACCTTTAAAGCCCTAAACGGCCTCAGCCCAGTATACCTGAAGCAGCATCTCCATGCCCATCGTTCAGCAAGCCTCGGACCTGAGGTCCAGCTCCGAGGGCCTTCTGGCGGTTCCCCTCACTGTGAGAAGCGAGGTTACAGGGAACCAGCCAGAGGGCCTTCTCAGTGGTGGCTCCCGCCCTGTGGAACGCCCTCCCATCAGATGTCAAGGAAATAAGCAACTACCTGACTTTTAGAAGACACCTGAAGGCAGCCCTGTTTAGGTAAGTTTTTAATGTTCGATGCTTTATCGTGTTTTTAATATTCTGTTGGGAGCCACCCAGAGTGGCTGAGGAAACCCAGCCAGATGGGCGGGGTATAAATAATAAGCAGCTGTTGGTCTATTATTATTATTATTATTATTATTATTGATACTATTACATAAGAGACTGCGTTTTACAAGGAGAGGACTGCCAACCTCGCCACAGGACACACTCACCATCTAAATGATTGCGGGAAAGGTACTTGAGTCCTTCATCCAGCAGGATAACCGGCAAGGAGATTTTCAGCACCGTTACCCATTGGGGCCAGCTAAGTGGTGTCACCTGGAAGATCAGCTGGGAAGCAAGGAGAAGATACGTATCACACCTGTCCTTCGAGGCAAGTGCCGATCATTATGTAACCAATATGGCACTGTCCAGGCACAGGAATCAGCAGACTTGCAGTGGTAACCCTGAGGTTTATACCACTGCATAGTTTTTTTTATAGAAAAAGATCCCCAAGCATGGCGACACTTCCAGCAGCTCAATGAGGTTGTTGAGTGTCTGCAGAGGGAAACATTATTGGAAAAGGGGAGGAGAAATGGAATGGAGTTTCGTGGAGGAGGGCATAGCTTTGTAACTGGAACCACGAATGAGAGTACGTCACAATGCAATATTTTTCTTGCTGGATAATATTTTTGCTTGGTGGGGGGGGGGACACAACAACCTCTAAATGTGAATTTAAACAAACATATACAATGCATAGCTGCCAAGTCTCCCGTTTTTTGCGGGAAACCCCCATATTTTGTTACCGTTTCCCGCTGTTATCCCAAATTGATTATATCCCGTAAATATCCCGTAAAGCTCCTGCCAGCGGCCATGTCCCGACTCCTGGCTGTCTGCGCATGTCTGGACATGCGCAGAAGCGATTTCTGGTGCCCAGACCTGCAGACACGGCAGCCTGGCACCGGAAGTCGCTTCTACGCATGTCTGGACATGCATAGAAGTGACTTCCGGTGCCGCTCTGCCCATGTCTGGGCACCGGAAATCGGGCAGTGCCGGCACCGGAAGTTGCTTCTATGCATGTCTGGACATGCATAGAAGCGACATCCGGTTCCGCGCCGCCACGTAGAAGCGACTTCCAGTGCTGCGCTGCCGCTGATCCCGGATTTTTCAATCCGGGAGTTGGAGGGTATGATACAATATTAGCCCACAATGGGTCTCCCAGCAGGGAGAAAAACATATGGGGAAAGTTTGCACGCAGGAAGTTGTATGATTGATGCCTGGCGTCTCCACTTCATCAAACAGAAGCTTCATGGGGAAGATCTCTAACTGAGACTCCGGAGAGCAGCTGTTGGTCTAGATTAGGAATGTAGAACCTGAGGTCCTCCAGATGTTTTTGGACTCCAACTCCCATCAGCCCCCAGTCAGCATGGCCAATACTCAGGTGTCATAGGAGTCAGAGGCCATCTGGAAGGTCACAGGTTGCTCCATACCAGGGGTTCCTAAACTTTTTCAGGCCGCTGCCCCCTTGGTTCCATAAACTCATCTCCAGTGCCTCCTCTCCTCTCCTCTCCTCTCCTCTCCTCTCCTCTCCTCTCCTCTCCTCTCCTCTCCTCTCCTATCCTATCCTATCCTATCCTATCCTATCCTATCGTATGAAAAAGCATTATTGAGAACAGCGGTTTCCACTAAGGAAGACAATAACACACACAAAAATCAAAACAGTAACAACTAATTGCACATTTATTCAAAAGCCAAGGAAAACTAAACTAAATTTTAAACATCAGTTCAATTAAATGGATCCAGTGATGCCAACTTTTCAAGGTCTGATGCTCATTTGCACCTCCTGCTGGCCTCTTAGAACCGCTCTTTAGAGCTCAATCGGAGCAAACAGCAATTTGGTTTTCCCCTGTATTGCCATTTGTTCCAATCTATCGCTAGAGAGTGGGTATTTCCTTGGAAGGAGCTGGGCAAGTGGAAAAGTGCTTAGACTCATGCTTTCTAGGCATGGCACAAGCGGATGGTGTGGGTGGGCCCGTAGTGCCACACCCCCCCCCAAGTTAATCCCACTGCCTGCTTCCCAGGGTACAGTCCACTTAGGGAACCACTGCTGTACTAGGACCAACTTCCTGCCTCAGTAACAAGGCAACTGGTTATGTGTACCCTGCCAGGTCCAGTCCTGAAAGAGACCACATGTGGACCCAGCCTGCTCGGAAAGTGGGAGAGCGGGTAGCATCTTTCCTTGGGGTCCGAGGCTTCCCCTCTCTCATGGTGTCTGGGTGGCCAGATGCCAAAGAGGATGGGGCGAGGGTTGCCTCCTGCACCTTTAATAGTAGAGCAGGAGGCGGGGATTTCAGGCACAGGCAGGCTGGGTCTCGTCTGCATCTGGCAGGCCCTCCAAAATGCAGGTTCTACCTACTTTTTCTGCACGTGATGCAGAAAAAGCAGAGACATTACCTTGCCAACAAAGGTCCGTATAGTTAAAGCTATGGTTTTTCCAGTAGTGATGTATGGAAGTGAGAGCTGGACAATAAAGAAGGCTGATCACCAAAGAATTGATGCTTTTGAATTATGGTGCTGGAGGAGACTCTTGAGAGTCCCATGGACTGCTAGAAGATCAAACCTATCCATTCTGAAGGAAATCAGCCCTGAGTGCTCACTGGAAGGACAGATCCTGAAGCTGAGGCTCCAATACTTTGGCCACCTCATGAGAAGAGAAGACTCCCTGGAAAAGACCCTGATGTTGGGAAAGATGGAGGGCACAAGGAGAAGGGGACGACAGAGGACGAGATGGTTGGACAGTGTTCTCGAAGCTACCAACATGAGTCTGACCAAATTGCGGGAGGCAGTGCAAGACAGGAGTGCCTGGTGTGCTCTGGTCCATGGGGTCACGAAGAGTCGGACACAACTAAACGACTAAACAACAACAACAACACCTACTTACAGGCAATGGCTTCATGTAGAGGATCAGGAAGTGCAGAGCCATGGATATGACAATGGCCCCCAGGAGCCAGAGGTTCAGCCAAGGAGGCATCCTGAGCAGCGACTGGTTTTCAGACACACTGTGGGAGAGATGGGGTGCATTCAGATGTTGGGTATATTGGGTTAGTTTTCCTGATTATAATGCTAGAGCTTCTGCCCTGATTCCTAATGTTCCTTTCACACTGCAGCACCTGTTGAGTTATGGAACGGTGGTTTTTTTTAAAAAAAAAAACCAATACACCATCTAGTCACACTAAATCTCATTTACGCTGGTGGGTGTGACCAGAAATATCATAGGAAAACTTTGCTATCCCCCCCCCCCTGTTTTTGCACATGCATCCTTCTTCCCCCATAAAAAGGATAGGAGAGAACGTCTGCCCGTGAAACCCATGACCCAAATTAAAGTCCAACGTGCTATAATACAAACGTATTATAATGATACTTTTTATATTGGTGGTAATGATGAAGATAACGACGGTGGTGGCAATGCACTAGTCAAACCTCGGAACTTGAACGACTCCATTGCCAAACGTTTCAGTTCTCGAATGCCGAAGTGTTCCGGTTTTTTAACGTTCCTTGGAACTCGAACGTCTGACGAGGTTTCCGCTTTGCAAAAACCTAGTTGTCAGCCAATCAGAAGCTGCTCTTTGAAACCCGAACGTTTCGAAAGTTGAACAGTCTTCCGGAATGGATTATGTTCGAGTTCCAAGGTTTGACTGTATATATTTTGGAAAGTGGTTTTCAGGTTTTGGTCTTTGTTTGGATGCCACTTGGAATCAAGATGGGGGACCAAAACCTTTCAAAATTGCAGGGTTCCCCCCCCCTCTTTCTTAGAATTCCTGTGAAACTCTAGGCGTTTTCCACTAGTAGTTACAATATATTATGCCACAGAGCATGCTCTGCCCAAATGACTTTGTACTTGTATGATTCAGAAGCCCATGCATATGTCAATGTTCTCTGCACATCTACGCATGATTTACACATGATGCAGAAAATCCCCTTCCTGGATTAAACGGGCCACAGACTGTACCTGTGTTAGCCAGTTCCCATTTGCTGGACCATTTCTGCTTAATTTCATACCCAAACCAGTTTTTAAGGGAAGGAGATGCTTGGCCGGCAATGCCATACCTGTTGAGTGCATTTAACATCTCAATGGTCACCAGCACAGAGAGCGCCATGGTGGTCGGGTAACGCGATTCGAAAATGTCACAGTCAACGCCTTCGAAGATGGGGTTGTCCTCTGTGCATCGCATGAAGTTCCTCTGTGGGCAGGAGAATATAAACACAAGTCTGGAGTGAGGGGCTGCCACTGCTCCCCATCTTTCACCGCCACTACCAACGGGTTCCGGAGGAGCCTTTTGCTACTAAAAATTGAATTACTTTATTCCCTTGTTTTGCTAGCAGCAGTCACGAAATAGCTGTTCCTGTGGGTTGACAGCAAGAACGACTAGGCTTCCTTGATAGCTATGCTCTGCTTCCGTGGTCTGAGGCAGTAATGCTTCTGAATAACAAGCTGCAGGAGGAGAGAGTCCCCTTGCGCTGGGATCCTGCTCGTGCGTCGGCCACTGTGAGAGCAGGATGCTGGATTAGATGGGCCAGATCCAGGCTCTTCTGATATTCTTACGTGTTTTCCCTGCACTGGACTATCAACTTACCAGCTGGTGGAAGGTAACTTGTGGTCCTTCGGGGTCATACAAGAACCACCAGGTAGCTGAACCCACAGTGGCAAAGCCAACATACACTGCAAAGAAAGGAGGAAAAAGTAATTGACCACACAGGCTAAACTCTGTGTGCTATCGTGCTGCCTTCAGAAGGCAGCCAAACTCCTTCGACAGTAGCCATATCCTCCGAGCAGGCTTTACAGGGCAGCCCCACTCTGGGCATCATTTATTTGTTTCAAAGGCTACTTAATCAAAAGGCTCTCCTTGGGCAGCTTCTGTTTACTGGCATTTTTGATGCTGCAACCTAAATACCACAAGCTTTATACTCCACCTCCCGTGGGACATGTCTGGCAAGTGGGCAGGGCCCCTGGCCTGTCAATCACACCACATCACAATGATGTCACTTTGGCACAGCACAGCTGTTAGGGAGGGAAGCCCAGGCAATCAGCTGATTGTTGGCGCTTGGAAAGGACGGGTCTTTGCAGTTGCCGCCAACCAGCTGATGGGAGGTGTCTACAATTTCTCCTTTTGCTCAAGCGGCTTCTTTAGCTGGCCTACATTGTGTAGTGGGGGGAAGGCATAGGGCAGGCATCCCCAAACTGCGGCCCTCCAGATGTTTTGGGCTACAATTCCCATCTTCCCCGACCACTGGTCCTGTTAGCTAGGGATCATGGGAGTTGTAGGCCAAAACATCTGGAGGGCCGCAGTTTGGGGATGCCTGGCATAGGGTGAGCGGGGCTTGTTTTGTCCAAAACATGGGACAAATGGAAGGCCAAATTAGACCCTCGGTCAGAGATGCCCCAATACTGCTATTCCCACTTATCTGGGAGTAAGTCCCATTGGCCCCAGTGGGATTTACTTCTGAGTAGACCTGTTAACTGCCTTGTTAAGATGCTGAGCATTATAGCATTATAGAACATTGAATCAGCAAACAAAGCCCCGCCTAGAAGGCTTATAATCTAACTGCAACAAAGATGTGATCGGAAGGAAGCAGGGAAGGCGAGATATCTCTCACTCTCAGAGTAGCCAAGCAAAACCCACCAGAGTAGCTAAGCAAAACCCACCAGGAACTGACCCAGACATTTTGCAGTTTTCCTCTTTGGAGTTCGTGATGCAATGACAAAACATTGATACCCATTTTGTTTCAGGCCGTGCTATTTTTAGTTACTTATTATTAAATAAATTTACTCGTCACTTTTTTTGCCATGGCAACTCAAAGCGACTTACAAAAAAAGCTTAACCCCCCCCCCAAAAAAATAAACCATAAATACATTAAAACCGCGTAGGAAAGTGGGAATACATTAACATATCCTATCCACTCTAGAAGGCCACAGGTCATTAGGAGCCAAAGGACTGGTTAAAAAGGAAAGTTTTCGCCTGGCGCCTTAAGACATATAATGACGGCGCCAGGCCTGGGGAGAGCATTCCACAAACAGGAAGCCACCACCGAAAAGACCAATTCTGGTATATTATTTCGTTTTATTCCTTTTCACCCTATTATACACCATTGGATAATGCATTTCATGTGGCTCTGATCGTATTTCCTTGACGCTCATCATTGGCTGTAACTACGGAGATTTGGTTTAGAACGCGAGATACACCTGAGATAAAATCTCACTAGCCTTTTACTCGCACTAAGGGGTGGCGAGGATGAAGAGGCTATGATGCTCTACCCTTAGCCCCGCCCCTGGATTCTGATGCATTCTGGGTAAATGTCTGCAGAGAGGAACCCCATGGGAACTTCTAAACTCTGTGCTGTGAACGGGGGAGTTAAATCAGTCTCTCCAAAATTCTCCTCTTGCCCCTAATCCCTAGTGTTGAACATGGCCTGGTTTTTTTTGGGGGGGGGTTCTCACCTCCAATGGCAAGGTAGCGGAAAAAGAGCCATCCGCTGATCAGAGGCTCCCTGGGATTCCGTGGCAGCTTGTCCATGATGTCAAGGTCAGGCGGATTGAAGCCGAGAGCCGTCGCTGGCAGCCCATCGGTCACCAGGTTGACCCAAAGCAGCTGGACTGGGATCAACGCTTCGGGGAGGCCAAGGATGGCTGTCAGGAAGATACTGGGGAAAAGAAACACACAGAAATTCTACCAGGCCTTGATTTCACTCCCAGTGCTTTTCTTTTTTTATCACACAAGTGATAAACCTCCGGTCTATCAGATTTAAGGGAATCATAGAATTGTAGAGCTGGAAGGGACTCGAAGAGTCATCTAGTTGAACCTCCTGCAATGCAGGAATCTAAACTAAAGCATCCATGACAGATGGCTATCCAGCCTCTGCTTAAAAACACCCAAGGAAGGAGAGTCCACAACCTCCTGAAGGTGACCATCCACTGTCAAACAGCTCTTACCATCAGAAAGTTCTTCCTGATGTTTAGACAGAATCTCCTTTCTTGTAACTTGAAGCAATTGGTTTGAGTCCTACCCTCCAGAGCAGGAGAAAACAAGCTTGTTCCCTCCTCCATGTGACAGCCCTTGAGATATCTGAAGATGGCTATCTAATCTCCTCTCAGTGTCTTCTTTCCCAGGCTAAACATATCCAGCTCCTTCAACCATTCCTCATAAGGCCTGGTTTCAAGAAGCCAAGAACTGGAAACCTCCAGGCTTCCCCATTTGTGATGTGAAATGCAGGGGAAGTAGAGATGCAGCTGGAAAGCAGGATTGAACCCCCCACCTATCAGCTGACGCATGGCGAGTTTACTTCTTTATTATTTCCATTTATAGACCGCACTGCTAGCTAAAATATCTCAAAGTGGTTGGTGCACACAATCAGTATGATAAAACTATGTCAGACGAGTCACATAACGAAATACATAGACAATATCTACAAACATAATAGGAAATGAATAGAATTGGAGAGCCCTACAAGGCGGTATAAATTCCAAGCCCTACAACAGGCATGCAATCATTCATCCCATCCATAGCTGTCAACCCCCGGATTTGAAGATAAGGAATCCTATGGGGATGTCAACCTGCGGATATGAAAGTAAGGGAATTTCCCGCAAAAAAAGGGAACGTTGACAGCACTGATTCCATCTTGTCCACCACCCTATTTCACACAACCACCACAAGCATTCACTAATTCCAGTACTATTCCTATCAACCACTTACCGGTATATATAGATCACTTGCCCTCGACAATATTGCAACCAATGTACAAAGTACCACTGCCAAGCATATACAAATTAAGCACATCCCTAATATCAGAAGTAGTAATGGACTCGTGCCCCCCTCCTGCTGGACCATCTAATACTCTCCTCCCATCTCGGTCCAGTATACCTGAAGGAGAGTCTCCTCCCCCATCGTTCTGCCCGGACACTGAGGTCCAGCGCCGAGGGCCTTCTGGCGGTTCCCTCGCTGCGAGAAGCCAAGTTACAGGGAACCAGGCAGAGGGCCTTCTCGGTAGTGGCACCCACCCTGTGGAATGCCCTCCCACCAGAGGTCAAAGAGAACAACAACTACCAGACCTTTAGAAGGCATCTCAAGGCAGCCCTGTTTAGGGAAGCTTTTAATGTCTGATGGATTTCTGTATTTTAATATTTTGTTGGAAGCCGCCCAGAGTGGCTGGGGGAACCCGGCCAGATGGGCGGGGTATAAATAATAAATTATTGTTATATTATTATTATCTATCACCTGAGAGGCACCCAGTTCTCTATCAGAATCATAATACCTGTTCTGCTTAGTTCCCTGTGGTGAAAGCTCTGGTGTACCTCAGCCCTTCAAAAAACAGGACTGAACTCCCTGCCCATCAGCTGATGAACTGGTGTGCAATCCTGCATTCTGCCCACATGTCAAAGTCAGCCCATTTGTGGGGGAGATAAAGACCTGGCTCACTGGGGGCCCCCTGCTTTATTATTATGTAGCTTATGAATTAGGAGTGGAATCCATGCTCAAGCCAAACTTGTCCGCTGGGAAGCACCCAACGGACGAAGCAAACAAGGCGCATTTACGTAAACTTGGATGGCTTTGAAGGCACCCTCCCAATATTTTGGACTACAACTTCCATCATCGCCCGTGACGATTGGTCATGCTGGCTGGTGTGAGTTGGCACCCATCTGGAGGGCCACAGGCATTCCTGGGTCCAGAATGGAGGGAGCAGGCGCTTACCAGACCACTTCTCCGACGTTGGAGGAAATGAGGTAGCGGATGAACTGCTTCATATTGTTATAGATGGCACGGCCCTCCTCCACGGCTGCGACGATGGTGGAGAAGTTGTCATCGGACAAGACCATTTCCGCCGCTGACTTTGCCACCGCTGTGCCGGAGCCCATGGCAATGCCAATTTCGGCTTTCTTCAACGCTGGGGCATCGTTCACTCCGTCGCCGGTCTGGAGCACAAAGAAAAATCCTCATCATTGGAAGGAACATAGAAGAGCCTGTTGGAGCAGGCCAACAGCCCATCTAGGCCAGCATCATTTTCTCACAGGGGCAAACCAGACATTATAAAATACGTGTTAGATACAAATTAGTTAAAATGCACATTTAGAACCAGCAATTAAAATCCAGTTTGCCCTGACAGCAGCCCATTGGGCAGCACTGTCTGCACCTTAATTTCCAAAGGTTCCTGTCTGAACAAGAAGGACTTAGCCAGGGGTCAGCAAACTTTTTCAGCAGGGGGCCGGTCCACTGTCCCGCAGACCTTGTGGGGGGCCGGACTATATTTTGAAAGAATATATGAATGAATTCCTATGCCCCACAAATAACCCAGAGATGCATTTTAAATAAAAGGACACATTCTACTCATGTACAAACACCAGGCAGGCCCCACAAATAACCCAGAGATGCATTTTAAATAAAAGGACACATTCTACTCATGTAAAAACATGCTGATTCCCGGACCGTCCGTGGGCCGGGTTTAGAAGGCGATTGGGCTGCATTCGGCCCCCGGGCCTTAGTTTGGGGCCGTGGTCTTAGCCTACTCCAGGCTTCCTCAACTTTGGCCCTCCAGATGTTTTTGGCCTACATGATCCCTAGCTAGCAGGACCAGTGGTCAGGGATGATGGGAACTGTAGTCTCAAAACATCTGGAGGACCGAGGCTGAGGAAGCCTGGCCTACTCTATTGGGAGAGAAGAAGAAGAAGAAGAAGAAGAAGAAGAAGAAGAAGAAGAAGAAGAAGAAGAAGAAGAAGAAGAAGAAGAAGAAGAAGAATTCTGCAGTATGTGAGCAGCCACAGAAAAGTCCCTATCTTGGGTCACCACCAGCTACACCTGTGATACTGATGGGACTGGGAGAAGGTGTTCACCTGAGGATCTTAGCACCTGGGAAGCTTCATATAGGGAGCCATGATCTTTCAGGTGCCTTGGGCCCAATCCCTTCCCACCCAAGCTATTTCCCAAGATTATCTGCAGGTCCAGCAACTGGAAGAGGATTTGGAGCCAGCTAGGTACAAAATCTGATTCGGGAACGTGCTTGGAGGCTTCAGGTGCAACGAGACAGGCAGGGAGTCCCCATTTCCAAAGCTCACCATAGCTGTGATTTCATTGAACGACTGCAGGTACTCCACTATCTTGGACTTGTGGGCAGGCTCCACGCGGGCAAAGCAGCGAGCAGATCGGCAGGCGTTGCTCTGGTCCTCCGGCGAGAGGTCGTCGAATTCCCTCCCCGTGTAGGCTTTGTCCGCCACCTCTTCGCTCTCTGAGAAGATCCCAATCCTCCGGCAGATGGCCACGGCCGTCCCTTTGTTGTCGCCAGTGATCATGATGACCCGGATGCCGGCTTTCTTGCACATCTCGATGGACAGCATCACTTCCTTCCGAGGAGGGTCCAGCATCCCCACGCAACCCACAAAGGTCAGGTTGTTCTGCAGGCCGGACGAGAAGGGAGGGATCAGTCCCCTGAAGAGTGGTACCCACCAGACTTTCTATAGAGGGGAGCTCTTTTTAAGAAAGGCCCGAGGGTGCCTAGTGGTTATAGTCAGGAATGGCTGAGGGACAGAACTGGGTTTTTCCCAACGCCTCCCCCGAGGAGCCACTCAGGGTTCAAAGAATTATCAAACTGTGTTGGCTATGAGGCCGAAGGCAGATGTTGTCCCAAACAACCAGCGAACACGAAGCTGAAGAAGGTGGATATCAACAATGATAGCTTAAAAAAGGTAAAGGGACCCCTGACCATTAGGTCCAGTCGTGACCGACTCTGGGGTTGCGCGCTCATCTCACATTATTGGCCGAGGGAGCCAGCGTATAGCTTCCAGGTCATGTGGCCAGCATGACAAAGCCGCTTCTGGCAAACCAGAGCAGCACATGGAAACGCCGTTTACCTTCCTATTTATCTACTTGCATTTTGATGTGCTTTCGAACTGCTAGGTTGGCAGGAGCTGGGACCGAGCAACGGGAGCTCACCCCGTCACAGGGATTCGAACCGCCGACCTTCTGATCAGCAAGCCCTAGGCTCAGTGGTTTAGCCCACAGCGCCACCTGGGTCCCCATAATGATAGCTTAGGGAGCCTTAAAGTCTTTGTTTATGAACTGCACACAGCCCTTAACCCTGCACCTCATGCTCTGCTCCAACCACCTCACTCCATCCTAAGCCAGGCTGCTCTTTGGTCTCCTCCTTGACTCTGCCTTACCTCGTAGTTGATGAACTGGCTGGAATCGTCCAGACGCATTTCCTCCTTCCGGGGAGGGTGGTCTTTCGTGGCCAACGCGAGGCAGCGCAGAGTGTCAATGCCGGTGCCCCACTCCCGGATCTTGGAGAGTATCTTCTCCTTGGTGGAGAGAGTCAGGGCAACTCGGTTGCCACCGACGCGGATGTAGTTGCAGCGCTCGATAACGCTCTCTGGGGCACCCTGTCAGAAAGGTTTGGAAGTCACAGGACAGGCCCATTAAGAGAGGCAGAAGGCAAGCAAACGGGTAAGAGATCGGAGGACAACCAGCCCAAGAGCTGGAGGGTTCCCTAGCACTGGGCTGCATTCCTCAGGTGGGATCCATTAGCACCCAGAGGATGGAGAGCCGACTTGAAGGGCCAGGGCTAAAATTCAGTGTGAATTATTTAATGGGGATGGATGTGCCGCCTACCCTCTTCAAATTCACAGACACAGTGTGGACCACCTGAATGATGCTCGCAGGCTCCTGGTGGTACATGGACTATGGTTTGGGCACCTCCTGCTTTATTGCATTTTTGCTGCTGTTTTAAAGGTTTTCATTGTACATTTGTAAAGTGGCCATTTTTAGTTGTAATAGCTTAGCGATTTTTTTTTTATTAAGTGAGAGGAAAATGGTCTTAAAACTAAGCCCTTAAAAATAAGCAATTTCTGTTCACTTTTTGCAAACAAAAAACACACTTCAAAAATCCAGAAGTGGTGAATCATCTGGTTGAGGGTTGTATGCCGAACCACCGGTAATAATAATAATAATAATAATAATAATTTATTATTTATACCCCACCCATCTGGCTGGGTTTCCCCAGTCACTCTGGGCGGCTTCCAACAGAAAAATAAAACACAATAGTCTATTAAACATTAAAAGCCTCCCTGAACAGGGCTGCCTTCAGATGTCTTCTAAAAGTCTGGTAGTTGTTTTCCTCTTTGACATCTGTTGGGAGGGCGTTCCACAGGGCAGGCGCCACCACCGAGAAGGCCCTCTGCCTAGTTTCCTGCAACTTGGCTTCTCGCAACAAGGGAACCGCCAGAAGGCCCTCAGTGCTGGACCTCAGTGTCCGGGCAGAATGATGGAGGTGGAGACGCTCCTTCAGGTATACTGGACCGAGGCCATTTAGGGCTTTAAAGGTCAGCACCAACACTTTGAATTGTGCTCGGAAACGTACTGGGAGCCAATGTAGATCTTTCAAGACCGGTGTTATGTGGTCTCGGCGGCCACTCCCAGTCACCAGTCTAGCTGCCGCATTCTGGATTAGTTGTAGTTTCCGAGTCACCTTCAAGGGTAGCCCCACATAGAGCGCATTGCAGTAGTCCAAGCGGGAGATAACTAGAGCATGCACCACTCTTGCTAGACAGCCTGCAGGCAGGTAGGGTCTGAGCCTGCGTACCAGATGGAGCTGATAGACAGCTGCCCTGGACACAGAATTGACCTGTGCCTCCATGGACAGCTGTGAGTCCCAAATGACTCCCAGGCTGCGCACCTGGTCCTTCATGGGCACAGTTACCCCATTCAGAACCAGGGAATCCTCCACACCTGCCCGCCTCCTGTCCCCCACGAACAGTACTTCTGTCTTGTCAGGATTCAACCTCAATCTGTTAGCCGCCATCCAATTTAGGAATGTTGGGCTGGATTGGTCTGACGAAAAGAGCAGCAAATTCAGACCCCCATCCCTACCTAGCAGGAAAAGTTATTTTTTTAAAAAAACCAGTCTTAGTGTGAATATGTCCATTTGTGAGCTGAATTCACAAATGAACACTGGGCATTGGATCCACGGTACCTCTGCATGAAAATAGAGACTTAAAAGTAAAACAAGTGTGTGCTATTTAGGGAATTGCTTTTCTGCCTTTTGGAGAAGAGAAACGTTTTTCTCCCTGTCATAACACTGGGATTCGTGGACATCCAATGAAGGTGAATGTTGGAAGGACAGAGAAAAGAAAGTCGTTCTTCACAAAGAGCACAGTGAAATGGTGGAACTCCCTCCCACAGGAGGCAGGGATGGCCACCAACCTAGATGTCTTTAATAATAATAACTTTTATTATTTATACCCCGCCCATCTGGCTGGGTTTCCCCAGCCACTCTGGGTGACTCCCAACAGTATATTAAACAGAATAAAACATCAAACATTAAAAACTTCCCCAAACAGTGCTGCCTTCAGATGTCTTCTAAAAGTTGGATAGTTGTTTATATCCTTGACATCTGACGGGAGGGCATTCCACAGCGGGCGCCACCACTGAGAAGGCCCTCTGCCTGGTTCCCTGTAACCTCACTTCTCACAGTGAGGAAACTGCCAGAAGGCCCTCAGAGCTGGACCTCAGTGTCTGGGTTGACAATGGGGGTGGAGACACTCCTTTCGGTATACTGAGCCAAGGCCGTTTAGGGCTTTAAATGTCAGCACCAGCACTTTGAATTGTGCTCAGAAACATATTGGGAGCCAATGTAGATCTTTCAGGACCGGTGTTATATGATCTCGACGGTCACTCCCAGTCACCAGTCTAGCTGCCGCATTCTGGATCAGTTGCAGTTTCTGAGTCACCTTCAAAGGTAGCCCCACATAGAGCGCATTGCAGTAGTCGAAGCGGGAAATAACTAGAGTATGCACCACTCTGGTGAGACAGTCTGCGGGCAGGTAGGGACTCACTCAGCCTGTGTACTAGATGGAGCTGGTAAACAGCTGCCCTGGACACAGAAATGACCTGTGCCTCCTAACAGAGGATTAGGCATAATCATGGAGGAGTTGGCCATCAATGGATACTAGCCATGATGGCTATGCTCTGCCTCCAAAGCTGGAGGCAGCAATGCTTCTGAAGAGCATTTGCTGGGAGCCATAGGAGGGTAGAAGGCTCTTGCACTCGGGTCCTGCTTGTGGGTTTCCCACTGGGGCATCTGGGTGGCCACAGTGAGAGCAGGATCCTGGACTAGGTGGGGCATTGTCCTAATCCAGCAGGGCTCTTATAATGTTCTTAAACAAGCAATGTAGCTTTGACCTCCAGTGCAGTCCCCCTTGCATCCCAGGGATGGGTAAGGAACCTGTGGCCTTCTATTAGACTCCAACTCCCATCATCCCTGGGCAATGGACCATGCTGGCTGGGACTGATGGGAGCTAGAGTGCAGCTAGCTCTGGAGGTGCAACTGGTCTCCCTATAGCAAGGATGCTGGCTTTTGAATTGTCTGTTTCCCTCCCTATATCCTCTTGCATATGAGAAGCTCTGCTAAGGGAGCGGTTGTAGAGGTAGCCCAGTGCTAGTTTAGCTCCCTGGGAACTCAGCCGATGCCAAGCATTTCCTCTAGGTGGCGCTGCTTTGCCAGTCTTCAAATGCCGCGTGTTTTGCAGAAGGGGGAAGCTTGGACAATGGAGCAGAGTTATGTGGAATACCGGGAACCCTGATTAGGTCACTACGGAAACCCAGGCGGAAAGGGGAATCAGGGACATAGACAGAACAACCCCATAGCTGCCAAGTTTTCCCTTTTCTCGCGAGGAAGCCTATTCAGCATAAGGGAAAATCCCTGTAAAAAAGGGATAACTTGGCAGCTATGAACAACCCTTGTGCTGCGGCGACAGAAAAGGCTTCTTCACAGTGTGCACAACCTACGGGGCAGCTCAACTGCTCTCTGGGGACAGAATAGCACCATCATGTTAATGCCACTGCTGAAGGAAAGGTGGGGTATATATATGTAATGAGTAAATAAGTGAACGCCACTTCCCTGGGATTCCATGTTCACTAAAACCTTATCCAAGCATTGCCAGGATTCAGCCTTGCCCAGAGCTAAAACCTTGGAGGAAAAGCAGCGGAGAGCAGGAGCCCCCAGGAGCAGGCATGGTCAACAGTGAGGGACAATGGGGAGTTTGAGTCCGCCAATTGTGGCTGGAGTACTGCAAATTGTTTTACTTTGTCATTACATTATGTATTTTTTTAAAAAAAAATTTTACATTGTAAATGCATCTGTAAAACCGGGCACCTTCTTCTGCCCCAGCTGCAACAAAACATGTCTCTCTCCCGTATCAGTCTATAGCTACAGCAGGCACTGTAACTCATCCCCCACTGGCGCACTCTTCCACTGCGGTATAGAAATTTAATTTTTTTAAAAAATAATTTGGTCTTGATGGGGCTACTATTGTGGTTGGTAACTAGGTGGCTTATGGGAACAAACTCCCTCCAGCCTAGGGTACCTTGCTTGCGGGATTTGAACTGGTATTGGTGTGCAAAGCCCTATGCAGCTTGAGACCAGGATACCTAAAAGATTGTCCTCTACACAACCAACCAATCGCTGTGTTCTGCTGGAGAGGGCATCCTATCAGAAGGTCTGGTCTGCACGATGTCAGAGCTCAGTGGCATTTAGCATGGCAGCACCTACCCTCTGGAACTCCCTCCCAATGCTCAACAGAAGCCCACACTGCAACATTCTGTTGCCGCTCCCCTTTTGTTGCCAGCTGGCGAAAGATCAGCCACAGCATTCTGTGGCTGCCAAGTGGAGCAGGACTCTCTGCCCACGAGTTGGTACCTTGACGAAGAGCTTGCTCCCAGAAGAGTTGTGGTTGGTTGGCATTGGCGTGCAGTAAACTGACATGGACTTGCGGTCACGGGAAAATTCAAGGGTGCACTCCTTCTTCATCAGCTGCTTGATCACCTGAAGAGGGAGGAGGTAAGAAAGTCCTCGAAACTTCAGTGAGGTGGATTTCCTTAAACAGGACATCCCACCTCAAAAAGGGTATTGTAGTGTTGGAGAAGGTTCAGAAAAGAGCAGAGAAGCTCAACACCAAGATTTCTAGGAAATTCCTAGTATTGGGGTCCTACTGTTGTGTGTTTTTTGTGGGGGTCAGTCTGGATGATGCCCGTGGACCCCTTACTAAAGACATCTGCTGTGAGGCACATTATCCTCAATCCAATTAAATATTACCAGCATTGGATAAAGCCTCAGATTTACTCTGGTTGACCCTTGGTGCGTTCAGTTTAATTGAATAAACGTAATGCCATTTCCTCACAAAACCTCATCTTTCTAGTCTTCAGATTCCCAGCTGCCTATAGCTGAACCCAGCATTCAGAGAAAAATCTGGACGGTTGCCAGGACTCAGATCTACATCCAGTATCCCACGGGCATCTGGTTGGCCCCTGTGAGGAAGGGATGCTGGACCAGATGGGCCAGTGGCCTCTAATCCAGAAGAGCTCCTCTTATATTCTCATGAGTTCCAGCACCAAGGGTGTTCCTGCAAGCAGGAAGGCAAACACTTGAGAGGCGCTCCATTTGCTTTCTCAGGAAGGGGATGGATGACTCAATAGAACTTGCATTTGCTTTGGGCTTTCAATCAGGCAGGTGTGCAGTGCATCTCAGGTGATGTTTTGCACAGGGATTAAAAGGGATCACGCAGCCCACAACTCAATGGAACAATTTAACGAACGAAGAGATCCATTTCGGCGCCAAGGCCCCTGCAAAGAGCCGAAAGGTGTTCTCTGGTGCTATTATGTTACCCTCCATAATTCCCTCCCCTCTCAACCAGCTTTTCTAGCCTCCAAAAGTCTTGAGCAGCTCCTAAATGGCATGTCTGATAGAAAGAGAGTGTGGGCAAGCGAGTAAGAGACAGAGAATGAGCGAGTGTGTTTGACAGAAGGAGAGAAAGAGAGATTGGGGGGGGGGGAATGAGGGAGAGAAAGGCCAGAACTCTCCAAGTGTCCCTATTTTCCAGGGACAGCCCCAGATTTACAGGAGCTGTCCTGGTTTCTGGCTTGATCCCCGGAATGTCCCGCTTTTCCTTAGGAAATCCCTATTTTAATCACAGAAATGTTTGGAGGGTATGAAAGGATGGAGTGGGCAACCTTTTTTTCTTTCAAGGAACAAATTATCTTGGGGATATTATGGAGTTGCCAGATTTCAAAAATCCAGACGCAAATATTTCCCCGGACATTTAAAGCGATCCTGCCCAGACAGCTTTCGAAGGCTGAATCCTGGCTACGTCCGAGAAAGTCTGGACGTATGGCAACCCTAGGATATTCTATCAGGAGCCACACATTGGCTGTGGGTGTGGCCGAAGCCAGTGGTGGGTGGAGCCAGAACCAAAAGAGGGCAGGTCACCCATTTTCTTTCTCTTTTTCCACCCCTTCTCTCCCCCTACTCTCTGCCACCCCTTTCACCTCTCTTTCCAACACCGGATCACTCTGGACATAGGCCCAAACTGAACTCTGACTGAGGGACTTTGAAGTTCTCCCATGGGCTGCTTGTGGCCCAAGGGCTGTAGGTTGCTCACCCCCAGTGTAGGAAACAAGCCTAAGCCACCCTGAACTTCTCCTCTCTGGCTGCCCCAGCTGAGCGGAAGGAAGCGGAAGGAAAATTAACGCCCTACGCACTGTATTGCACGCGTTGGCCCTCTCGACTTTGGAGAGGCTGCTGGTATCCGTGTCGAAAACGTTCATCTTCTCCACCAGGCATGTCAAGGCTGTTTCTGTGGCTTCGCCCACTTTTTCGTAGACTTTCTTGGACTGGCAACAGGAAGGGAAAAGGGGGAAGCAGAAGAGAAAGATGCAATATAGTTCTCATAGAACGCAGTGGTGTGGGTTTTCTGGAAATGTGTGTTCCTTTCTTCTTCTTTTAAATAAACTTTTATTAACACTTTTGACAATGCAACGGAAGACAATGTGTGTTTCTGAACATCACTCGCTCTCAGTCCAGATTACCTCACAGAGTTGTTGTGAGGATAAAATTGGAGCTGTTTGGAAAGGTTTGGATATAAGTGTACAGTGGTGCCTCACAAGACAAATTTAATTTGTTCTGTGAGTCAATTTGTTTTGCGAAAAATTCGTCTAGCGAATCCCATTGAATTTTTTTTTTTGCCCATAGGAACGCATTAATTGAATTTCAATGCATTCCTATGGGAAACCGCGATTCGCTAGACGAATTTTTCACAAAATGAATTCGTCTTGCGAGGCAACCTCCGATCGCAAAACCCATTCATCTAGCGAAAAATTAGACTAGTGGGGCATTCGTCTAGCGAGGTACCACTGTAATAAATATTACCTAATACAGTCGTACCTCAGGTTATGACACCTCAGCTTACGAACACCTTGGATTACGAACTCTGCAAACCCGGATGTATTTTCGCCATGCACACGTTCTGCGCATGCGCAAAGTGCAGAAATTGTGCTTTGCGCATGCGCAAAATGGCGCTTCGGGTTGCGAACTGCATCCTGGAACACGGATCGTGTTCGTAACCTGAGTTACAGATATTTTATTTCATAAAATTTATATACCACTTTATTGTAACAAACAAACATCAAAACAGTTTACAAAATGAATAAAACAATAAAATTATTATTATTATTATTTTAAAAAATCTATTGAAAACATTCAAAATCATAATAATAAACGAACTGGTTTCAAGCACAACCCACCTCATTGTAATCTAGGGAGGAGTCATTGCAAAGGGCACAAATTGTGGCGAGTTCCACCAGGCCGTCAAACTGTCCACAGCGAACAGGCCTGTCATTCTTGAAACTGCCATTTAAAAGTAGAAGAATATTGTCATTATTAACTATCGTTATCTATTGTTGTTACAATACAAATACCTTTACTGGCATCACAAGACAAGACATTTCAAATCACTAAGATAAATTTAAAAGGGACATGAGTTATTGTATTGTTGTTATTGTTATTTGTATACCGCCCTATAGCCGCAAGTCTCAGGGCGGTCCACAAGATAAAATCACAATATAAAAGCACAAAATACATAATAGATATAAAAGCAAGAGCAAGCCAATAATCCCCCCTCCCCAACACATTTTAAAAGGGCATAGGATGTCAAATCAACCCCAAAAGCCTGGTTGAAGAGGAATGTTTTCACCTGGTGCCTAAAGGTTTAAATAGCATCCCACAAATGGGGAGCCACTGCAGAAAAGGCCGGTTCTCATATTGCCGCCCTTTGGCCCTCTTGTGGAAGAGGCACATGAAGAAGGGCCTCAGAAGATGATCTCAGGATCCGGGCAGGTTCATATGGAAGAGGGGCTTTCCTTGAGATATTGTGGTATTATATCTTTGCTCATCGCCTTTAACAAAGCGTCACCACACAACTTACGAAACAATTGAAATACAGAATAACTTCTCAAACACTGGTAATCCTTAACACAGAATAGAATGTAAGCACAGTAAGTGTTCATCCATCAAGAAGAATAAAAGGGATGAACTTTATACCCTCATTTGAAATCAAAACAAACCAGGACTCTTTGCACCAGGAGATAATGAACAAAAAGATGGAACCATTTGTTTATTTGCTTTTATTATTTATCTATCTCTAGGATTTCTGTCCTGAGCTGCTATATAAATAATACAGTGGTTCCCAAACTTTTTTCTTTCTCATGGACCTCTTGAAAATTGCAGAGGGTCTTGGCAGATGGCTTAGCGATTTTTCTGCCCAGTGTAGCAATTGCAATTTTTAATAAAATTGTATTTTATTAGCATTCCATAAAACTGACTAAAACCAGTGAGGGGGACAGGAGTCTGCAGGATTATTGGTCATGACTTGTTACCATGAGATGATACTGTTTAAATATATTGTGCAGACGGGGTCCCTAAGGCCTTGGTACTGAGGCAAAATTCTGGAACATTCTAGGGGGCAACCGGCAATTTGGAGTGCTGGTCGCCTGACCGTTCTGGTTGCCTCACCTCAAAAAGGATATTGCAGAGTTAGAAAAGGGAGACTAAAATGATTAAGGGGATGCAGCGACTTCCCTATGTGGAAAGATTTGCGACTTCTTAGTTTAGAGAAACCCTGTGTAAGGGATCGTCCACACTTCTGCCTGGGTCCCGTGCATGGGTGTGAATGGTTTGCCTTTGCCCTGCTGCTTTCTCTCAGAAAACCAACTATTTTCCAATAAACTTGATTGCCTTTTGTTCCAATTCTGCGCTAAAGATCGGGTTTCCTCGGTGGAAAGCAGTAGGGCAGGGGTGGCCAACTCCCAAGAGACTGCGATCTACTCAAGGAGTTAAAAACTGGCAGTGATCTACCCTCCTTTTTGGGGTTCAGGTCAAAATTGTTGAACTTTTTTTAGGAAGGAGGAAGACCAATTGGGGGGGGGGGTTAAGGTCAAAGTTGTTGAGTTTTTTCTGGGAGGAGGTAAAATGTTGAGCTTTTCTTAGGGGAGCCACAGTTGTACAGCTTCTTTGGGGGGAGCCAATGATCTACCAGTGATCTACTGCAGACATCCAGTGATCTACCGGTAGATCACGATCTACCTGTTGGACATGCCTGCAGTAGGGCAAACGGAAGTGTAGATAAGAGAGATGGCAGGATAGAAGTTTACAAAATTATGTGGGACACAGGGAAAGTGCATAATAACACTAGAACTTGGGGAAGTCCGATGTGGGAAGATTCAGGACAGATAAAAGAAAGGACTTCTTCACACAACGCATAGTTAAACTATGGAACTCACTCCCACAGGAGGCAGGCATGGCCACCAACTTAGATGGCTTTAAAAGGAGATTACACAAATTTATGAAGGAGAGAGCGATCAACGGTTACGATGGCGATGCTCTGCCTCCAGAGTCGGAAGCAGCGACGCTTCTGAATCCCAGTTGCGGGAAACCGCAGGAGGTCCTGTTTGCAGGTTTCCCAGAAGAGGCATCTGGTCGGATCCTGTGAGGACAGGTTGCTGGACTAGATGGGCCCCCGCTGGCCTGATCCTGCAGGCGCCCTTAGGTTCTTAACTTGCTCCAGCTTGCGCCTCATATGGAGCTGTCTGGCCTGAAGAGGCAGCTTCGTATGCAGTGCCAAGCCGTAACCACTCAGAAATATTGAAAACGGACTTTGCACGTTCTCAGAGGCTCTCCTCCCATGAAGCTGCCCTACACTAATCCAGGCCTTTGGTCCATCTAGTTCAGTACTGTCTGTTTTGACTGGCAATGGGGTCTTCAGCAAAGGTCCTTCCTGTCCGCTACTACATTAAGCAGAGGGGTGCTGACCCTCTGGTCCCCCACCCCCAGAAGCAGAGTCCTTCCCAAATCCCAGGCTGAGGGCTGCCCACCCCCATCCAGACGGCTGAAATTAGACCCTGAGCCTGCTGCCCTATTAAATCCCTGTGGAAAAGCCATTTTTGGAAGGCCGGAAGGAGGCCTTCTGTCAACGAGCTGTTTCAAACGGAGTGACAAATTGTACCCTTTCATGAGACATTAGCAAATGTCTTGGACTAAGCACAGCTGTGATGGAAAAAGTTCTTTGCTAATTAAGGGATTGTTAGAGTCTCGGGGGGGGGGGGGTTAGGGGAGAGAAAAGTTTATATATCGAAAAGGAGAAGGGAATTAACACACCATTACACTCAAATAATTCTAGATCTCTTGCCAGGGTTTTGTTTTTTCCGAAACTCCATAGGAATGTGGAAAACAGAGCAGAGTACTTTAGCTTCCTTGTTTTTGTTTTTTCAAAAATGTAAGTTTCTAGAATGTGTGGCCACAGAGATCTGCTCGAAAGTTTTCTGGCTGCTAAAAATTTAGAAGCCAGGGGGAGCCAAATAAAATTTCCACTGGTGCAGGTGAGTGTTCCGCTTAGCTCTTCAGCCCACAAGACCAGAGTTTCAAAAATATTGCAGAATAGAGAAATAAGGTCTAGAAATTTACATATTAAGTACCCAAATACTGAGATTCTCTGCTCTTTTGTTGCACTGACATTCACACTTCTCCAAATTTTGCAGTGCAGTTCTCCAACAACAACAAATGTGCAAAGAAAGGATATATGAGGGGAAAGTGTGTACAGAAAATTGTATGCAACAGCGAGGGAGAATAGGTTGCAAAATATATGTACCAGGCAAGATTGCATACAAATGTTAAGAGAAATATCCATGAAACTGTATATGGATTTTTGTGCTGATGCAGAAATGGGGCAAACTGAAGATTGGAGAAATAGGAAACGGAGAGAAACCGATCCTTATGAGGTCTGTCCCTCCCCAAGTATAAATTGCCACTATTTACATGGTGGATCCTGCTTGTACAACCCTTGGGTGAGAGATGTGGATCCCCACAGATCCTGGAGCTAAACTTCAGCTCTTCTCCCTCGCTCTGCTTAGGCTCCGCCCATTCCAAAGCTATTTGCTTCTACATTCTTCCAAGTGGAGCTTTATTCCACTTGCTGTTTCCCATGGATGTGCCTCTTAAAATAGCCCAAGAGTCAAAACTGGATAACAAAGTGACTTGACCCTGGTGATTTACAGCCTCATGAACTGCATCACGAATTCCGACTGGTTTGGAGCAGGATCTGAAGAGCTTATATTCCCCTAATGGCACCAACCCAGTGCTCCATGGCAAAACTAAATTCAAATAAATTAAAATGTGGAACACGAAGAAATTAATGGTTTTATGTTAAGTCATAGGGGTTGACTTCTTTGGAAGGTGTTGGACTTCCCTTCATTGGAGGCTTTCTGACAGAGGTGGGATCCCTCAGCTGTGACTCCTGCGTTGCAGGGGGTTGGACTAGATGACCCTCAGGGTCCCTTCCGCCTTTATAATTGTACAATTCTATGTCTGTTATTGACAACGGGTCTACTTTGAGCATGGCGACCACTGGAAAGAATGCAGAATTTTTAAGTGAACATGGTTACATGAGGACCAAATCAGGGAAATTGTTTTTCAAAAACCAGCCATAGAATATCTAGCGCTCAAACCCAGAAGGCCTTAGAAGAATTATCTCCGGACTTACAGAATAAAGATGTCTGGCAATTGGCTATCCCTGAGAAAATAACTCATAACTTAAAGGAACAAAAGAAAAAGAAAAACAGGCAAATTTGATGCAGTACAGAAGAGTGGTCATTCTTTCAAAATGAAACAGGTCTTAAAAGAGAAACTCTCCAAAGCATCTTTGCATATATGGCTATCCTGAACAGCACAGCTTGAAATATAGTCTGGGAACAATTATCCATGATGGATTTTAAAAAGAAAAAACTTTTGTGCTGTTCCCGATACATTATATGATGGAGATTTGGATCATTTGCATGGGTTAATAAGAATAATTTATGTTAATGTGCCATCTGATATCTGTTATGGGGGTGAGGATGCTGTGTTATATTTTTGCTACTATATATATATATTTTAAAAACCAGGAGATTTTTTATTTTAAAAAAGGAAAAAATGGTAATGAAAGGGCAGGGATAGTTAGTTCAGAGCTGTGCGGAAAGTTAGATCAGAGGTGTGGCAAAGGAAGAGAGGGGGTTTAACCCAAGGATGGAAAACCTCCAGGTGTTATTGGACAGTAACTCTCAGCAAGCCCAGCAAGCCTCAAAAATTGCCCATCCAGCTTCTTCTTCTTTTTTTTAAAAAAAAATATATATATCATGGAACTCTCCTTTTAACAGCTTGTTAGATCATAGGGATTTTTAATGTTTTAAGTAAGGGCAGAATAAGCCTCATGTGCCCCCTTTGTGAAGGATGAAACCCAGACCATCTGGACATCAATGCACATGGCAGAATTGGCGATTGGTTATTTTGTGTGTGTGTATGTGTGGTAGGTGGGTTTAATTGGAAGATGGCGGCTGGAAAGTTCCGGAAAACCAAAGCAAACAGAAGAGGCGTTTTGCAAGATTCACAGAAGGGATCTTCCTGTTCTCTCTCCACGCCACATGGCACATCCTGGGGCTAAAGAATAAATTTAATGCTGGGTGTCCCCAGCACTGCCAGCCCAGAGCTGCAATTTTAATTTTATGCATTTAAAACGTTCTTAACCTTGCTTTTCAAATTTGTAGAAATTTCGGAGGAGGATTACAATCTACTAGGGCCCTAGGCCTTTTGGAAAGTTGTTTATTCACTATGGACTTGGGACGCCTCTTAAGATATTGAAATCAAATATGGCATGATGGTTTCTGAGATCAAGGATCAGGTTTTCATCTATGTTCAGATACAATTGGACACCATTTTGAATCAAGATGGCAGAATGAGATCTTCCAATACTGCCTTGATTTTTTTGGTTTCTTAGAATTCCTGAGCAAAGCCAAGTGCAAGGCTTGCTAGTAAATAAATGAAATTAAAATTAAATATCTAATCTAATTAAATATACCCTGGTTGGCATTCCTTTCTGAGCCTGCCTCTAGATACCTTTGCTAGCTCTCTACTTGATAAATAAAGCCAAACAGAAATGCCAAGTGCTTACATTTGTCCCTCCGGCGTGTACGTAGACCCGGAGATAGTGAACTCATGTAGGCTGCAATGGATTCCTTCTATCTTCTCAACAATGAACATCTGCAATGAAGGCAGAGAGAGGGAGAGAGGAAAAGGTGAGCAATGAAAGGAATCCCACAGTGTTGAGTAGTAATTTTTCAAAATGTAGTAATACTTCCATTCTCCCCATTTATTCATTTATACCTCGCCTTCCTGCCAAAAAGCGCATCTTATACACAACCCACTAAAACAGGCTAACAAATGACACAAAAGGAAACAGCGTTGGGGGGGGGGTAGAGGGGGGGAAGCAAACTTAGGTGGTGATTATTAAACTGTATTTCTTGCAATTCAAACATTGCTCTGTGGCAGTGTGGAAAATGAAGCCATAGGCAATCCCTCAGTGCTTCTTGGAGCACCACAATCACAGCAAGGCAAGTTCTGCAGGATCCGCCGACAAAGGAGGAGGCCCTCACTAAGGGACACTTTGCTCAGAGCACCATCAAAGCTAGAGCAGGTCTAACTTCTGGTGCAGGCATGTTCAGAGGCAGCATGTTTCCCTATTTTTATTTTGGTTCAGACATCTCACCAAACCATGCCTGGCACAAGTTATGGTGTATAAAGTTCTCTTCACCATTTTAAGCTAAAAACCTTTTGCGGTAGGTTAGGTTGAGAGCAAGAGACGGACTGTCACATCACAAGGTCACACAGTGAACTCTGTGGCTGAGTGGGGACTAGAACCCGGATCTCCCCAGTCTTAGTCTAGCACTCTAGCCAGGGCCAGCTCACCTATTAGCCTAGGTGAGGCAGCCGCCTCAGGCAGCAGGCTGGGGACAGCTGTGAGGGGTAGCAGATCTGGGTCCGTGAGAAGTGTGTCACTCCCTGCCTCCTGCACTTGTTGCCTGTGGGCTCTGCCTCACAATGTCCTCCTTTCTTGGCCTCCTTTTTTCTTCAGTGCGCCCAGGCTTTCCTAGATCGCTTCCAGTAGCCTTAGGCAGAAGAGGCAGGGGGAAGGCAGCGACGGTGTTGGGGGAGGAGGGCACAGTGGCATACCGTGGGGGAAGCCACAAGGGAAGTTGCGCCAGGAGCAAAATTGTCATAGCTGTCAAGTCTCCCATTTTTCGCGGGAAACCCCCGGATTTAAATCCATTTCCCGCTGGTCTCCCGAATTGAAAAATATCCCGTAAATCCCCCGGATTTGCAGCTCCTGCCGGCGCCGACAGCCATGTCTCGGCTCCCGGCTGGCTGCTCGCTCACTTGGCTTTGGAAATCGCCTCTGCGCATGCCCGAGCATGCGCAGAAGTGATTTCGGGTGCCCAGACATGAGGACACAGGCAGCTCGGCACCGGAAGTCGCTTCTGCACATGTCTGGACATGCGCAGAACCGATTTCTGGTGCCGCTCTGCCCATGTCTGGGCACCGGAAATCGGGCAGAGCCGGCACCATGCGTAGAAGCGACTTCCGGTGCCGCGCCGCCACTGATCCCTTATTTTCCCTTATTTTCCTATCAGGAAGTTGACGCCTAAGAAAATTGTTCAGGGGCACAAAATTTCAACTCCTGGTGCCGCCTCAATACAGCTACATGCTTCCATTGCTGAACTCCATTGAAAATGGCTTCTCCTTGAGAACCGAGAAGTAACCTCTCCAGACAACGGAACGTCTCTTCTTTTCTTATCTCTGCGGCTATGATCTCCCGGGTGACATGGACGCCATTAGGCGGTTCAATGCGCATGCATATTCTGTCCATTTTCCTCCCTCCACACGGCTCCGGGCACTGGCAACCCACGCTACACCGAGTGGGCGCCATATTCTGTTTTGCCTCAGGCGGCAAAATGTCTTGGGCCGGCCCTGCTTCTTACCATTATGCTAGCTCAACTCTCTCACCTTATGTGCACTAAACATTCCTGACAGTGAAGAACTACGTTTTTCAGCATCATTAGTTCTGCTCCGGCAAACATTTCCGCTGGAGCCAAATGAACGGAGAGGATCGAGGGAGGAATTCAGCAGAGGAACAATTTGGTGAGCAGCTCCACTAATTAATGGGAAGTGCAGCTTGGCGTTCCGGTCCATGTGCACAACACTTCAGCCAAGTGAATTTACGGGGGTTTTGGAAAGCCCACTGTATCTACAGAACACCCCCACCTCACCCCGTGCCAGATGAGCAAGAGACACTGCTATGATTTATGAGAATAATAATAATAATATTTATACCCCGCCCTTCCCAGTCAAGACTGAGCTCAGGGCAGCTAACAACAAGAATATCAAAGCAAACATAAAAGAAACAATTCAATCAAAATACAGATTAAATACAATGTTAAAAATTCAATTATAAAATTAGGAATCTACAAATGGAACCTCATTTAAATATCTGTAGGATAAAACTTTAGGGGAGGGTAACACCGGGGTCAGACTGAGTCAGTCCAAAGGCCAAGCGGAACAGCTCTGTCTTGCAGGCCCTACGAAAAGATGACAACTCCCGCTGGGTCCTAGTCTCCTGAGAGAGAGAGCGTTCCACCAGGTCGGCGCTAGTACTGAGAAGGCCCTGGTCCTGGTCGAGGCCAGTCTAACCACCTTGTGACTCGGGATCTCCAGTATGTTATTAGAAGGAAGAGGATATCAGAATTACTCCACAAAGGCAGCACGGGTTGCCAGTGTTTCTCTTTTAGTTGTGCTCCTGTGCTTTGAAGCAGCGCATGCAAGAAAAACGATGGGTGTCAGGAGCTCCTATGATCCGTGTGAGGCTGCCTCGTGTGGTGATACTTTGAATTGCAGGCAGCAGCTTCTCAGCAAAGGACCCTCAGGCCCTAGACTGACTCAGCCCTCTCAGGTGTTTTCTTTTTACACAGACACACCCCCCCCCCACTGTTAGGAGAACCACACATACCATATTGAGTTCCCTAGAGGAAAGCTGGGTAATAACTTTTTATTAATAATAATATTTTATTGGGAGAATTTTAGTTTAAGAAAGAAAGAAAGGGGGAGGGGAAATCTCTTTTTTTCCTGAGAGATCTCAGTGGCCATTTTGAGCGCAAGGTACATGCCTAAGCATCACCGCCCATTGTGAAGGAATCCCACCCTCCGGAAATCAAGCAGGGAACAAAGCCCTCTGCTCTTTGTGTTTCAAGGAAAGGGCTGAGAATATACCATTTCAACTGTATTCAACTTCATTTTCTAAAATTAGGCAATAGAGAATAAACAGCAAGCCTTGCAGGGACTCAATCTTCCGTGGGCAGAGGGAAAAGCTCATTAAAAACCGCTGGCTCCACCACCACCACCTTTTTGTCCAAAATATCTGTTAGAGATGGGTTAGTGTCTGATTTGGATGTGTGTGTGGAACATTCCTATGCTTTTCAGATATTTTCATGAGCACCGCAAGTATGTCCACCAGATTCAAAGGAATACACAAAAACATTGACACCTGAGGGGTCTCAGAGGGCAGGAACGGCCAGTGGTTGGGACAGAAAGGCCTGATCTCGTTCTCCCAATGCATGCTGGGAGTGAGTAAGATGAATGCAGAGACCAAGTGGGGTGCCTCAGAGGGGTTTTTGGCTCATCGGCCCCTGGGCCTAATTGCCTGTGATTTGGCAGGCTTCAACTACTCTGGAGGGGTAAGCAGCCTGCAAATTTCATCCACTTCTGTCAAAAGGTGTGGAGGAAAGGTTAGAGCAGGCACCCCCAAACTGTGGCCCTCCAGATGTTTTGGCCTACAACTCCCACGATCCCTAGCTAACAGGACCAGTGGTCGGGGAAGATGGGAATTGTAGTCCAAAACATCTGGAGGGCCGAAGTTCGGGGATGCCTGAGTTAGAGAGTTCTTTTGTTTCTCATGAGTAAACTAGAAGGTCAGAGAAACTCTGGGTCAAACTGGGCAGCGGTACAAAGCACCCTGGATCACGGCAGCGCTGATTTGGGGACCAAACCAACTTTTGTGATCAATGCACACACATCCTTGTAAATAAAACACAGGAAGCAGAATCTGGTCATGGAGGAGTGGACTGTACCACGTGTAGACTTTGACTGGGGGAATACATTCTTTTTTTTAATGAAGCAAAATAATTAGATCCGTCAAGGAGAAAGAACCCACCTCAGGACATTCCCCAATTTTTTGGTTGCAGAATATAAATCACATAGGGGGAGCATTCGATAAGCAATTCCTCACACATAGCTGGATATGAGAAAGCAAAAAACCACAACAACCCACTTCCACCAATTCTTCTGAATGTGCTGGCGCCAACCAGAAGAGAACAAAATGAAGGAAAGAAAAAAAAGTAAGATGGAAATAAAAATGAGCTCTTTTGAGTTGTATACGTTTGAGTCTTCTCAGCCCCCAAATTCCTGGTTACTTCCTCCTGGCTTTTGTTCAGTGTTACTGGACTGTCAACACTGCTGAAACCTGGTTAATGTACCAGAACATACCTGGCCTGCAGGATGCATTTCGGGGAAGATGACAGATTGAGCAAAGTGAAGGGGGGGCTGAGTTGCGACAGACAAAACCAGCTTGCAATTTCATTTCATTTTTTAAAGTAACCCTTTTTCATATAATCATAGAGTTGGAAGAGACCACAAGGGCCATCCAGTCCAGCCCCCTGCCAAGCAGGAAACACCATCAAAGCATTCTGGACATATGGCTGTCAAGCCTCTGCTTAAAGACCTCCAAAGAAGGAGACTCCACCACACTCCTTGGTAGCAAATTCCACTGCCGAACAGCTCTTACTGTCAGGAAGTTCTTCCTAATGTTTAGGTGGAATCTTCTTTCTTGTAGTTTGAATCCATTGCTCCGTGTCCGCTTCTCTGGAGCAGCAGAAAACAACCTTTCTCCCTCCTCTATATGACATCCTTTTATATATTTGAACAAGAGAGAGAGAGAGAGAGAGAGAGAGAGAGAGAGAGAGAGAGAGAGAGAGAGAGAGAGAGAGAGAGAGAGAGAGAGAGAGAGAGAGAGAGAAGACCAAGAAGCAGCTACAGAGACATCCAGGGAAGACCTAAACAGCTCTGTATTTTCTGAGCATATTCAACATGTGTCATGAGGACTGTTCACACATTACATCCCGTGTGCTTGTGTGTACAGCTGCCTGAACGCTTGTACATATCTTTGGGTACATAACAGAACAAAGAAAGCCCTGCTGGATCAGGCCAATGGCCCATCTAGTCCAACATCCTGTTCTCACAGCGGCCAACCATGCCTGTAAGGAACCAGCAAGCAGGACCCGAGCACGAGAAGCCTCTCCCCTCCTGCTGCTTCTAGCAGCCGATATCTGTCCTAAATCTTCCAACATTCAGCTTTATGGGGTGACCACGGCTTCCAGTGGCTCTGCAGCTTGACAGTACAATATCGGAAAGTCGGTATGCCCTAACCGAAGCCACACCTCTCTTTTTCTTGGACGGTTGTGAGAAAAGACCTTGAGTCGGTTCCTCCAGATGAGTGAGCTTTTTGCTCCTTTGCAAGTGGAGTTTTCCATCTTTTTGACGCAGCTGTTAGCTTGCATCCTTAAGCCTTTTAAAGTAAATGGAGCTTTGTGGAGCTGGCTGCCCTCCAGCCCCTTTCAGACTGGATTGAGTGCTTGCCCGTCCGGTTTGGGGATTAGCCCCCTGCTATTTCTGCTCGGGTGTTTACATTCATCCTGGAAAGATGTTCTTTTTATTTTTTTAAAAAAAGCACACACAAACCGTGCACAGAGCAGGATACCTGCTGGATCTCTCGCCGCTGAACTCTTGAGCCCTGCCTTCGGTTGCGTTGGCCACCAAATGCTTTGTAACGAGGAGAGGGAGCGGAATGCAGAGCTCGGTTGCCATGGGATACGGCATTGCCTTTCTGAATGCCACAGGCCAAATCCTGAACCCTTCCATCTAAAAATGCCCAGGCTGGTACATGAAGTGACGAGAAAGTCAGGAGAAGATCCGTAGCTCAGTGTCGGAGCATCTTCTTTGCATACAGAAGACCCCAAGTTCAATTCCTGGCACCTCCTGGTAGGGATGGGAACACCCCCTGTCTGAAACCCTGAGAGTCAGTGTAGACCAGGCACCCTCAAACTTGACCCTCCAGATGTTTTGGGACTACAACTCCCATCATCCCTAGCTAACAGGACCAGTGGTCAGGGATGATGGGAACTGTAGTCCCAAAACATCTGGAGGGCTGAGTTTGGGGGTGCCTGGTGTAGACAATGCTGAGCCAGATTCCTATGTCTTTAAAAAGAGACAATCCATAGATGGGTACATGGCATACCCCTGGGAACCTCATCTCTGCTGAATTTTCCAACAAACAACTGGATTTTGTAGCCTACACCCCACTCTGCTAGATCTAGGGCAGACATCCCCAAAGTGCGGCCCTCCAGATGTTTTGGCCTACAACTCCCATGATCCCTAGCTAGCAGGAACAATGTTGGGTCAGGGAAGATGGGAATTGTAGCCCAAAACATCTGGAGGGCCGAAGTTTGGGGATGCCTGATCTAGGGATTCAGGTCCGGCCTGAAGCCTCCAGCTTTGAAGGCTTGAATCTTCAAGTGGGCAAGAGTCCCTTTAACAACAATTTAAAAAAAATTAAGAAGACTGTGCATGCGGCTTGATAACCATAAGACCCCAGAGCCATAAGTGGTACACCTCTGCCCTGCGACCTAAATCTCTGAGGGAAGATGCATCTAATCTCTAGCGTGCATGCATATAAATGCAAAATGCATGTACACTAAGGTTCCATGCAGTCGCAGCACCCAGGCAGCCATTTCACACCCTGCAGATGCTGAGAGAACTGGGGTGCCACAAGCACATCTCAATTCTTGTCAGGGAAATGTTGGAAGGCCTTACTGCCAGAGGCACCTGGGAATGCTGAAGGGCTCCGATTTCTGTGACAAACCGGGTGCACATCTCCCGGACTAATGTGAAGATCGGAACATGATTATCATTCAGATTTCACACTTCTCCGAATTCCGCCACGTAGTTCTTGGCTCAAAGCAGTCTCCATTTGCATTGAAAAATAAAATAAAATCCATGCGTTAGAACAGAATGCATTAAGAAATGTGTACAATGAGGGGGAAAATCCACATGGGAACCTCAAAAACAGGGGTTGCTTGGAGACTTCTTGGAAAGTTCAGTTAGTACGAACTGCAGATGCTGGGTGGATAATTTGGCAACACATCCTGACAGTGCTTGAACAGCTGCAACAACTACTGGTCTGTTTCTTAGCATCACACAAAATTCCATGGGGAGAATGTCTTCCCCACATTAGCGTCTCTCCCACCTCAACTGCCAATCAATGTGGGATGAAGGCATTTGGACCTCTCATCTGTTCAGAGTGAAGGGTGAGTATCCAATCCTGGCAACCCAGGAAATGTGTGCACATCTGAGGGGACACAGGAGAGGGAGACAATGCAAACAGGAAGGAAGAGCAAACAGTCTGTGGTGCATTGTGGCGTTTTCAGTGGATATTTACGTTAGCGAAGTCTCTTAAATACCATAGATGGGAGTGCAGAGTAAAAAGAAATCCTGGTATGCTACACGGAAGAAACGGAACAAGAACAGTGTATGATCTGAGGAGAAAGGAACAGAGAGGGTTTCGTATTCTTTTGTACATAGCAGGAAGACTTAAAACCAAACATATAGATGAAAAACTTCCTCAGAACTAAACAGTCAACAAGAACAGGTGGTACCTCAGTAAACATCTTCCTGGTTGCTAAGAAGTACTTCCACTAAACAGAGAAGGAAGAGCAAACAGTATTTTGTGCATTTTTGAAGGGATATTTATCATTGCAGGCAAAAGTAGGAAGCACTCGTGGGTTGCTGCTCATCTAGTTATTCCCATTAACTTATCCAGCACGTCAATTTCTTATTTCAAATATCCATTCGCTCTACAGGCCAGACCTCCAGCTCAGGCGAACATTTCTGAAGGGGGGAGAAAAAGCAACACGATAACATCCTTTTATTTCTGGGAAAAAAATATTTCTCATCAGAGAGGGAGAAGGAAGATAGAAAACACAGGGCCTTACACCTCTCTCTCCACCATCCCTTTGAAATGCTGAGCCTAAATCAGAAGCAGCAGCCACTGCCAAAGTCTTATCATTAATTATCTCATCTCCTACTCAGCAACCTGAACACACACTTAAAAGCTTGCCAGCTAAATACCTTGTTGATGAGGTGGGGAACTCAAACAGAGCGATAAAGGGATTTGCTTAATCGACAAAAGGCCCTGCACCTCATACAAAGAGGCCTCCCGTTTTTCCCCCAAGAACAGATTAAATGAGTCTAAGGATGAGGGTTCAGCTATCCTCCCCCCCCCCCCCCCGCCAAAAGGTGTAGAAACAAGGACACAGAAATATTGACCAATAACGATACATGCTACACAAGAGGACATGCTCACCCTATAACATTTAAAGGACTAGGACTCCATACCTTCCCCAGCAACATTCCTCAAATGAAAACAGGGACATTCCCTTCTACATCAGAGTCGTCATCCCCCTGCATCCCGTATAAAAAAAAGCCGTAGCAGGATTTCTAAGCATTTGCGCAATATAAGCCATACCCCGAAAATAAGACATAGTGATAGGCGCAGTTCTGGAGGGCGCCAAGGAAGAGGCCAGGCTGGACACGTAATTAAAAAAATAAGACATCCCCTGAAAATAAGCCACTGTGTGTTTTTTTGAGGAAAAATAAATATACGGTGTCTTATTTTCGGAGAAACACGGCATGAGCACTGCCAACAGAATATGGGGCTGGCTGAGCTGCCCCAAACGGTTTTCCCCAAGAGGAGTATGTAACAGTACCGTACCAGCAAATGTATCGGTTATATGTGTGAACCTCAGAGGATATATGGCAAGACTGTGGGGCTTCCATCAGTTCGCCTTGGGCGTCATAGGAGGCACCCACACCAAATGTTTACAAGGTGGTACCTCCATGCCAGTAACGTAGTCTCTATGGTCAGTGGTTGGAGGGACCGCCGAAGGGCCCCTGTGCGCCTACATGAGCTGGGCCCCCTAAGGCCACTCCTGCCGCCACGACCACCATAATTGAGCAGTACCGGCTGGCGGAGCTGAGGAGTGCGCCGACAGCAGCTGGCACCCCCCACCTCCCCTCCTCATGGGTCCTGCTGCGCCACCATGAGGGGCCTGGGCCTCCTCCCCCTGCCCCCTTTCCGTGCTTGCAGAATTAAGGACTCTGTGTGACATAGCGAGAAGCCACGATGGCTTAAGGGTTTTCGTAACAGTCGCAGCATTTTGGGGGCACTTGGAGACCATTGACAGCCATGGCTTCCTGCAAAGGATTCTGGGAGCTAGACAGTTGTTAGGAGATACCCTACCCCCCCCCCCCAAAGGACCAAAAATGGTTTAACGGTCCATTCATATTCACAGGCGACTCGATGGATTGTAGCTCTGTGAGGTGGATTCTGGGAGCTGCAGTTTGTTAAGGACGTTGAAGATTGTTAGGAAACACCCTCCCAGAGCTACAGTTCCCACAGTTCCCTGTGAAGAGGAATTCCACTCTGGAAATTGTAGCACTGGGAGCGGAATACGGGTCTCCGAACAACTCACAGTCCCCTTTACAAACCACAGCTCCCAGGATGCTTTGGGGGAAGCCATGATGGTTTAAAGAGGTTTGGCACCCTGGTCTCGCAGGTCCTAATTGACACTCCTCGCCACTGAGGCGGCATGTCTTCACAGGACAGTGCTGATCTAGGAGTTACCCTCAGGCTATGCATCTTCCCCATCCTCCAATAGGACACAGGAACCACCCACCAAAAGCGGCCCCTTCTTGTCACGTCTGAACGATGCCTTTAGATTGACAGCTTTCTTCTGGGTGACCGAGAGGTCAGTGCTAAAAACAGGAGCACGAGTCATCAGGAACGAAGCTGTCCGTGCATGCTAATTAAATTTGGTGAGGTGGGAAGAGGCGGGTGAGTCATATCTTGGAAGTGTTGCTGACCCAAAGCCTACTCAATCCTGCAGAAATTGTACAGGGCGGGCTTTAAACAAGTTGCAGCCCTGATCAATCTGTGATTTATTTATTTTTTAAAAAGGCATTTCAGCAAATCTTGGAGGGCCACAAGAGAGTTCTGTCATTAATTAGTCTTTTAATTAACTCTGCCCAGGGCTGTATCTTCTCTGGCTGATTAAAAAGAAATTCAAATTTTTGCATCAAGGAAAAACCAAATCTTCAAAACAGGTGGCAGAGGGGAGGGGAGGGCTGTCCTAAGACATTTCGATGCTGTAGGCAAAACATCCCGATGATGACCTGTCCCTCATGCTTACTGTGGATGTGATTTCCATAGTTAAACTATGCACTCCATGAAGTACTTGAGGCACCAACAGGCAATTAGTTTCAAAGAGGCTTCCCTCACTGAAACCGAGATTGTTGTCTTGCGTGGGGCAGAGGTCCAAAGAGAGACACCCCCCCCCAACAAGCCGAATCAGAAAAGGTTTCTTCAAGATCTGTCCTCCAAATATTCTGCAGGCCCTGGAAATCACCAAATTTTGCGTTCAGTAGCATCCAATAAAATTCTGAGACCAGACCCTTCCTGGCGTTCATTTTCAAAAGCTGCCAATGGTCTAGGAGCCATTTGCTATGCAAAGCTGTAGGCCTGTAAGCGCTGTTAGCCATTGCTTTCTACAAATCAACTTTCCAAGTTTCCACTCCTTCTCTGCAGTAGAACCAAGCTAACCATTTATACAGGATTCTCCCAGTTTACACAATGGTAAGGGCAGGATGTGAGCCAAGCTGTTTAGTGACAAATAACATCTTCCCTGGAGAAGGGGGGTGTTCCACAGCAGCCAAGCAAATATTTAACTTCGTAATCAAGTGTGCAAGCCTACTAACAATTTCCATATTCCTGCTATTAAGCCTTTGCCTTTATTTAACCAGGGAACTCCTGATGGTTAAACATTAGCTAAGAATTTGAATCTTCTCCCAGAGACGTTGGGTGCCTGGAATAATAAATATTTATCCAACCGATCCAGCATGTCACTCTTGGAAATTCAGACAGCACCTGTCCTTAGAATGGACTTGAATGCGGATTCTCCCCTGCAGGTGCAAAAAAATGACGTCAAAGCCCCAGCAACTGGGGATCTAAATACCTGAAGGAATGATTCTGTTGATATCTGCTTGCCTGGGTTTTAATGTCTTCAGTGGAAGGTCTTTAGCGCTGCAAAGGTGGGTACCTATTTTTTTGGCCCAAGGACCTCAGAATATTTCAGTTCCCCATCCCTTGCTTGACCAATGAACCAAGTAAGTATTGCAGCCTTACTCTTAAAATGCTTATTTGTTTCATACAATGTATACACTGCCTGATTATTATTTTTAAAAAAACACATAAACCCTCAAAGCATTTTACAGAAGGAATAAAGCTATAAAAGTTATAAAAAAAACAGCTATTTTAAACATTCAAATATAACTAAAATCAACAATGAGCTAAAAACAGATTAAAACACATGGCAACATTCTACACGTCTGGGTAAGCTTGTCTAAACAAAAATGTTTTTAGCAGACGCGGAGACGAGAAGAGTGAAGGTGCCTTCCTGATGCCTTGCCTTGCTATCGTTAGACTCAAATTTAAACAATAACCTTAAATGCAGAGGTTTATTATTTTTCCCCTGTTATCGGCAGCCCGGCGATTATCAATAGCCTGGTACTGGAAACAATCTACAGACACCCCCATTGAAATCTGGTTAAATGAAATTTGGAATGTGGCTCTATCTGGCCGCAGAAGGGTAAATAAACGCGCTTCAAGGATAGACACTTTTTGTGAGACTTGCCTTCGTTTCTTTTCCTTTATAAATGAGACAGAAGATACCATTATTCCACCCTCAACACAAGAATCTCTGTGGCAAGGCTTCTTGAGTTGATAATACATAAATAAACATATTGCTTGTGTACTGCATACTGCATATGAAACTTAATATGAAACAACCACTGGACAAGCTATGGTAGTTATATGTTCTTGGATTTAAATGAAAAACAATAAAAATATGGGGGCGGGGAGAGAGAAGAAGCCCCTGATTGGTAGATTCCATTAGCAAGCCAGGCTCTTTCCTTTGCTAGAATCAGGGAAAAATCTGCCCCAGTGTACCCAACTCTGCAAAGCAGCTTCCTAGAAAGATGAGCTGTTCCCTCCCACCAGCGGATTAGTAAGAGATGCTTCTACCACTGTGCACGACCCCATCAGTTTTGCATAGAACGGCTTGCTGCCTCCCCCACATTCATTGGGAAAGAAAAAAAGGAATTAGCACAGGTCATTCATGCAGCTGCAGCTCTCAGGAAATACTTAAGAGACACCTCCTCTCTATCACCGCCACCACCTGTCCCAGTCCAGACATTGATTTGCTTCCTACTCCCAAAGAAACACATCCTTGCAAGCGTTACATTCACCAGCTGGAACAAAATGAGACACGTGTTTCCAGAAACGGGCTCCGACATGCATCTTTGGGTTAAATCTTCTTGGTGACAAATGCAAGGCGTTTATGTGGGAAGGGGTTTACGGAGTACCTGTTAAGATCTATGTTGAAGAGGTGCCCCATGGATAAAACCAGAGGGAGTTCCATTTAGTCTGCATCCTCCTCCTCTCAAATGGGAAACTTGCAAGCACCAGATAAACTCTCCCCTCCTGTGGCTTCCAGCAACTGGTATTCTTGTGCTCGGGTCCTGCTTGCCAGTTTCCCACATGCATCTAGTTGGCCAATGTGAGAACAGCATGCTGGACAAGACAGGCCACTGGCCTGACCCAGGGGCCTCTTCTTATGATCTTATGACTCCCCCCCCCCGTTTTTGCAAAATCGCGTCTCCTCCGCAGCCTTCCCAAACAGTAGCTAAGGAGGTCAATCACTCAAGTCAAGCAAGCTGCTCCTTTCTTGTTAGGTAAAAGGTAAAGGGACCCCTGACCATTAGGTCCAGTCGTGACCGACTCTGGGGTTGCGCGCTCATCTCGCATTATTGGCCGAGGGAGCCGGCATATAGCTTCCAGGTCATGTGGCCAGCATGACAAAGCCGCTTCTGGCAAACCAGAGCAGCACATGGAAACGCCGTTTACCTTCCCGCTGTAGTGGTTCCTATTTAGCTACTTGCATTTTGATGTGCTTTCGAACTGCTAGGTTGGCAGGAGCTAGGACCGAGCAACGGGAGCTCACCCCGTCACAGGGATTCGAACCGCCGACCTTCTGATCAGCAAGCCCTAGGCTCAGTGGTTTAGCCCACAGCGCCACCTGGGTCCTTTCTGGTTATTCGCCAGTAATTCAAGTCCTAGCTTGAGGTGGTGCAGTCCTCCTGCAGGGACTGTGCCACCTTCATTTTTTGCATTTGCCATAACGATGAAGCAGAAATCTTACCAGCAAAACAAAGTTCAACCAGGCTTAAAAAGTTTCCTGCAGCAACGCCAAGAACGCCCCGGGGGGGGGGGATTATTGCAATTTTCACAAGGAAACCAGGGGGCAGGACTGTGCCCATGACTTACCCTGAACACGGACATCTGATTGGTCGTCAAAGTGCCCGTCTTGTCAGAGCAAATGACCGACGTGCAGCCAAGGGTCTCCACGGAAGGGAGGCTCCTCACGATGGCGTTCTTCTTGGCCATCCGGCGGGTGCCCAGCGCCAGGCAGGTGGTGATGACCGCCGGAAGCCCTTCGGGAATTGCCGCCACAGCCAAGGCCACGGCAATCTTGAAGTAATATATCGCCCCACGGAACCAAGAGCCGCCGTGCACGGGGTCACTGAAGTGGCCGATGTTGATGACCCAAACGGCGATGCAGACCAGGGAGATGACTTTCGAGAGCTGCTGGCTGAATTCGTCCAACTTCTGCTGCAGGGGGGTTTTCTCAGGCTCGGTGGCGACCATCTGGTTCCTGATCTTCCCAATTTCAGTGTACACTCCCGTGGCAATGACGACGCCAACCGCTTTTCCTGCAGCGATGTTGGTACCCTGGAGATAAGAAATAGGGCTGTTTCATGTGTTGTTATTTTTGCTACTATTCCTCAGCAATTAGTGGAGGTGATCAATGTTTAAATGGGGTTTCCAAGGGTCTGGATCAGGCTCCCCCAGCCTGGTGCCTTCTAGATGTTTCCAAATGATAACTTCCACCAGCCCCAGTCAGGGTTTAGACAGGGCTTTTCCCTGTGGAAAAAAGGATTCTTTGTTCAACCACGCTGGTGTAGTTCTGTGAGGGGAACAGGGGCCACCTAACAACTCCAGCTCCCAGAATTCTTTGGTGGAAGCCATGACTGTTTGAAGTGGTATTATAGTGCTTTTAATGCAGGCATCCCCAAACTTCGGCCCTCCAGATGTTTTGGACTACAATTCCCATCTTCCCTGACCACTGTTCCTGTTAGCTAGGGATCATGGGAGCTGTAGGCCAAAACATCTGGAGGGCCGCAGTTTGGGGATGCCTGTTTTAATGTATGCTGAGGATGAGGCCTGCATCAAGCTGAGCTACACAAGCAGCCAAACCCTGTAGCGGAGCTCCTGTAGTTCTGTGGGGGGAATAGGGCCTGTTCAGACAAACTAAGCTCAAATTCGCACATGTAAAAAGCACTGTTATACCGCTTTAAACAGCCATGGCTTCCCCCAAAGAATTCTGGGAGCTGGAGTTTGTTAAGGGTGCTGAGAGGCATTAGGAGGTTGCCCTATTTCCCTCACAGAGCTACAATTTCCAGAATCCCTTGGGGAAAAGGGGGTTCATCGTTAAACCACTCTAGGGACTGCAGCTTTCTGAGGGGAACAGGGCACCTCCCGACAACTCTCAAGCACCCTTAACAGTCCCCAGGATTCTTTGGGGGAAGCCATGAACGTTTAAAGTTGCCTCATAATGCTTTAAATATCTGGCGCAACTGTGGCCTAATTCTGAGGTGGAAGAGTCACCCAAAGGTTGCTTCTTCACTGCCACCAGGCCTTCCCCCCCTTCATGAATTGCACAGTCCTCCATGACATGGCCTCCAAGAATTCAAATTAATACATCCCCCTCCCAAAGACTAGCAAGAGATAACCTTGTCCTCCATGAATTGGTCTAATCCTCTTTTAAAGCCCTCTAGGTTGATGGCCATCACAGCCTCTTGTGGCTACTTGAGGCATGAGGGTACTTACGGAAAAAAGCATGTTCTTTTTATCCTGGTTGACAGCCCTGGGGTCAGGGACTGGATCTGTGTGTTTGATGACAGAAACAGATTCACCTGCGAAGGAAAAATGATGTTGAGCATAATTGCAAGGATTTCAAACTCGTACAGAATAAGGAGAAAACAGAGACAGGGGGAGGGAGGAGGGAGGGAGAAATATGTATATCCCTTTTTGTTCCTGGGAGGAAAGGTGGGCTATATATTTAATAAATACAATAAACATCTAGCAAAAAGCAGGGTAGGCAGTGATTCCTGCATTGCAGGGGTTTGGACTATTTTATGAATCTATGACCAGCTGAGTCTCCCGTAGAATCATAGAATTATTAGAGTTGGAAGGGACCACGAGGGTCATCTAAGGCAGAAATCTTTTTGCCCAACGTGGGGCTCGAACCCACAACCCTGAGATTAAGAGACTCGTGCTCTACCAACTGAGCTAGCTAAAGGTGCAGGTAAAGAACCCCTGGACGGTTAAGTCCAGTCATAGGCGACTATGGGCTTGCGGCGGTCATCTTGCTTTAAGGTCAAGGGAGCTGGCATTTGCCCCCAGACAGCTTTCTGGGCCATGTGGCCAGCATGACTAAGCCACTTTTGGTGCAACAGAACACCACGATGGAAACCAGAGCGTACGGAAACACCGTTTACCTTCCTGCCACAGTGGTACCTATTTATCTACAGTACTTGCACTGGTGTGCTTTCAAACTGCTAGGTTGGCAGGAGCTGGGACAGCAACGGGAGCTCACCCCATCATGGGGATTCAAACTGCTGACCTTCTGATCAGCAAGCCCTAGGCTCTGTGGTTTAGACCACAGCGCCACCCGTGTCCCTCCTGAGCTATCTGGGCTGGTTCCGCTGCGCCCAAAGTAAAAAAGATAAATCAGGGGAGGCAGGGTGCCTCAGCAGGTACCAAGGAAGGTTCTCAGGCTAGCATAGGACAAACACAGACACACAGACACACACCAGTGAGAATGGACTGGTCTACTCGTAACGTCGTCGACTTGATCTCAATGATCCGGATATCGGCAGGCACCTTGTCACCAACTGTGAAAGGAAGAAGGACAACAATATGGTTCACAAGCAGAAACTGTTTGCATATGATAACTGATTAAACAGGGGTGAAAGGAGACTTCCCCTGTTCTGATTCCTTATTGTTTTGGTTAGCTGTGCCATGAATTCCAGTGCGGTGTAGTGGTTAGAGCGCCGGACTAGAACCTGGGAGAGACCAGGGTTCAAATCCCCACTCAGCTCACTTGGGTGACCCTTGAGCCAGTCGCTCACTTTCAGCCTAAACTACATCACAGGGTTGTTATGCGATAATATGGGTGGAGAACTACATATGCCACCTTGAGCTCCCCTGGGGGAATACTGTATATATGTAATGAATGAATGAATGAATGAATAAAATAAAATAAAATAAAAGCCACTTCTCCTGGATTCCAGCTTCACTAAAGCCTTCTTAGCGCATTGCCAGGATTCACCCTGCCTAGAGCTAAAACCTGGGGTCTCCTTGGAGGAAAAGCAGAGGGCGCAGAAGACCCTAGCAGCCACAGCAGCCAGCATGGCCAATGACAAGGAACGATGGGGATTGGGGTCCAGCAAGTTGCTGCAACTCTAGATATACAAAAAGAAATTGTGGATTGGCTAGGGAACGATTCTTTGCAGTTCATCACCCAAGAAATTAGGAAGCACAAGGCAAGAACAAACCCACACAAAAGCAAGGAAGATCATACCTGCCACCTCTACAATATCTCCTGGGACAATGTCGCGTGCTCGGATCCGTTGAACTCCGTTCCTATCTGCCCTGATCACCTTCCCCATTTCTGGTTCATATTCCTTCAAGGCTTCAATCGCACTCTCTGCATTCCTCTCCTGCAAAGACGGGCAGTTTTCACATTAATTGGGGAGGGGGCTGGAAATGGGCAGTCTCCCGCTCCCCCCCCCCAGTTAGCAGCTTTCCATAAGAACCTTCAAAAAAAAATTGAGATCCGTCAATGAGTTGCTTGCTCCAGGTATCTATTCTCTTTGGGTGCCTATGCCCCTCCAGGAGCAAGCCCTGTTCTGGTGGCCTTCTCTCCTTTGTTCATTTGGCTAGCCCACCCAAAGGTGCGTCTCTCAGACACCCAGTAGATCGCTGTGGCCTGCAGGGGAGCTTCTCCTGCAAAGTCCATAGATCTCAGGAGCCCCACTCTGCAGGAACTCTGAGCAGGGCCTTAAGGGTGGCTGCCCCTGTTCTTTCTGTGGAATAGCATTCCTGTCAACAGGGCCCCCACTCTGCACCTTCTGGAAACAACTGAATACATTTCGTTCCAACAGCCTTCCCCAGCTGGATAAAGGATACTTTAGCACAAGTATCCGTTTGTTGGGGTTTTAGTCTTGCTTTAAAGGCATCCGCTTTTGCTTTTTCAAGCCTTTCTTAATTATCTTATGCATAAATCACCTTGAGGCGGCAGTTTAAGTGTAATTATTAAGTGTAATAATAACAAATTAAGTGTAATAATAACACTGTGCAACAGCAGGAGTCAGAATCATAGAACTGTAGAGATGGAAGGAACCCCCGGGGATCCAATCCCCTGCAATGCAAGATTATTTTGCCCTACACGGGACTTGAACCCACAACCCTGAGCGTACGGGTCTCATGCTCAACTGGCTGAGCTACGCGCGCCACGCCGGTTGCCCTGCCCACTTTGGCCTCCAGCCACAGCTGCCACGGACAGGCGGCCTTCAGGAAGTTGCGCCCGTGAGGGAATGCGGCCCCCGGCCTGGGAAAGGTTACCCTCATTGCATGATGGGAAACAGAGGCACTCCGAGCAAGGCAGCCTCCCCCAAGGTGCCACCGTACCTGCCACACCCCCACCACCGCATTGGCAAGGAGGATCATGATAATAACTATGGGTTCCACGAAAGCCGTCACTGTTTCTTCCCCTTCCTCAAACCAGGCCAGGATCTGCAGAGGGAAGAGAGAAAAGGAAGGGCCATTTAGCTCAGTGGTTAGAGCATTTTTATTTCATTTTTTTACTGAATTTATACCCCAGGTTTTCTCTCCAAGGAGCTCAAGGGAGCGTACAGAGTTGTTGTTGTTGTTGTTGTTGTTGTTGTTGTTGTTGTTGTTGTTGTTGTTGTTGTTCTTCTTCTTCTTCTTCTTCTTCTTCTTCTTCTTCTTCTTCTTCTTCTTCTTCTTCTTCTTCTTCTTCTTCTTCTTCTTCTCCTCCTCCTCCTCCTCCTCCTCCTCCTCCTCCTCCTCCTCCTCCTCCCCCTAATTAATCCCCACAAGCACCCTGTGAGGTAGGCTAGGCCGAGAGGCAGCAATTGGCCCAGGCTCACAGCTTTTTGGCAATGCCTAAAATACTCCATGGCTTCCACTGACCATTGGGCAGGGCACTCTAAGCTTTGAAAAGCTAATCTGAATACTGGGCTAAAAAGTAGGTTATTTATTTAAGTGCTGGGTGCTTTCTGGCACACCAAATTCTGTGTATTTTCCCCCAGCTGGAGGTGCAGTAATGGCAGAACCCAAACCATACAGAAACCCTTTCCAGCCTCGTATTCAGTCCAAAGAGAGACAGTGGTCACCAAACAGAAATCTACTTAACTCTCTGTTACTAGTCAGTGTGTGTGTGTGTGTGTGTGTGTGTGTGTGTGTGTTTTAACTCCACTTTGGCTGAATTTCCCTCGGGAAATATTCCTTGAGCAGCCACAGAGCATAATTCTCCCTTTTTTCTTCGAGGGGAAAAGCCAAGTCGAAAAGCAAAGAAACAGGCGCCTGTCGTGTTAATGCTACGCTTGGAGAAAGAGCAGACCGATTTGTGCAAGCGCCATTGAATTCCCACCGTGCTGTTCAGCTCTCTGTATTTTCATTTTTATCAGATTAAGTAATTGGCTGTTAATAAGGAAACAAAGCGTGTGGGGGGGGGGAGAGAGAGAGAGCAAGGCAACCCACCAGGACTTCTAGCTCTTTCATTCAAAATATTTTAATTCTGCAAACTGGCGGTGGGGGAAGTTAAAGGAAAAACTGGATATTGTAAAAAAATTAGATTCGGTTTTCGGAGGTTGTTTAAAGCAAGCCACAACTCTGCTCGAATAGCACATGTCCCTGATGGTCTGCCCACTTTCTCGTGGTCCCTTGGAGTGCTAGTGGTGGAAGCATCAGTAAGAGGCAGTGTGGTATAGTGGTTAAAGTGTTGGACTAGGACTTGGGAGAGACCAGGGTTCAAATCCCCACTCAGACCTTCAGCCCAGTCACTGCCTCTCCTGTCTAACCTACCTCACAGGGTTGTTGTGGGGATTAAATGAGGAGGGATGGAAGGACCCAGGTACGCCAAAGGTGAGATATGAATGCAGTCAATAAACAATACTGTCCACAATGATTACATTTACACATTCAGGCAACTCTCCACTTACACAGGGGTTACGTTCCCTTGCATATACGCGAAAATAGTGGAAACACTGTCTAAAAGGCCTCTAAACCTCTGGAAACTCTTGAAAAACCCTTGAAAAAAAACAGACTGGCATGAATGGTGGCAAACGCCCCCACAATCACTCCCTCCAAACATTTCTCAAACTCAAACTCTCCACACCCCTCGAAGGTTCATGGGATTTTACTAGCAAGGACTCCTGGGATTGCTAACCATTTCTCCGCTCTTTTCACACCATTTTTTTTTTACAGTTCTCCTGTTCTTTTGGGGCCATGTTTGCCCTTTTTGTGCCCTTCTGCAGTTCAAATCTATTTATTTATATCCTGGCACTGTGCGTATATGCGGCTGCGCACAAGTTGAGTGTGCGTTGGTGGGGAGCCGCCTGTACAGCAGTTTCTCTTAAAACTGGATTATGATGCTCCCCTTCATAGCAACCTCAGCTGACCAATAGCAACAAAATGGGGGCACTGGGGGTCAAGGAGGAGGCAACCTGTCACAGTGGCCGGATGGGACTACTTCAGAGTAACGACTCTACACCGCTCTGCATTTTATCTTTTTATTGGTGCTGCGTATTTACAGTGCTAAAGGTAGAGCTATTTACAGAGACACATCTTTTCAGCTTGAATCAGTACCTCCGAATGGCGTTTGGCGCGTCTTTCGCCAGCATAACAACTTGGGGAGACCCATCCTCTTTCCCCTACGCTTTTTGCGCAATTCCGGAGTTGGGGGGATGGGTCTGCCCCCCTTTCTTCCTCCTTCCTGTCCCACCTGGGACGATGGCTCCTCTACCCTGCTAGAGCCTTGGACACCACTTCCTGTTTCCCCACTTGAGCTGGAGCTTTCCCTGCTTTCAGCCGGGCTCTGGGCTGGGCTGGAACTCAGGAGGGGAGGGACTTCGCGATAGACCCTGTCCCTCACATCCACCCCCCTCCCAAGCCCCCCTTCTCCCCTCCCGAGAGGCTGCATGGGTGTCGGCGACGACTGAAAGCCTAAAAACTCCGTGCTGTCCGAGCCGGTTGGTGTGAATACCTCCCCCCAGTCCCGTTGGCTCCCTCCTTCCTCCTGGGAAGACTGAAATCCCAAAAAGTCCGTGGCCTCGGAGCTGGTGGGGGTGAAAATCTGTTGCCAGTCCACCTCTTCCTCTGACCGGGTGGACCGCGGAGACGCCCACACCTCTTCCTCCGGGTCCTCAAACTCCGCTTCCCATCTCCATGGCGAACTGCTCTCTGCGACCTCCTCCCCTTCTCCCTCCCCCTCCCTTTCCATGTGCCAGGGTTTGGGCCTGTGTGGGAAGAGGGCGTGGAATTCTTCCACCAAGAATTCTTCCCGTATCTGAGTGGCTGGGACCCATTCATTCTGGGATGGCGGGGCATCCTCCCATGCCATGAGGTACTCCAGGCCCCCCACCCCCCTTCGTGAATCAAGGATGGCCGTTGCTTCATTGAGTGGCTCCCTGCCTCCTCTCTCCCCCCCTCCCTCGGGGGGCTGTTCGCTGCCTCGGAACCTGCTACTTTCCCTGTACGGCGACAGCAGCGATCTATGAAACACTGGGTGCACCCTCATGTCCTCTGGCAGTGCCAGCCTGAATGCCACCGGGTTTACCTGTTGCGTGACCGTAAAGGGGCCCAGCCGTCTGGGTGCCAGCTTTTTGCACCTCCCTCTGGTGGGAAGGCCCTCCGAGGACAACCAAACCTTGTCCCCCACCCTGATGACCTCCCCTTGTCGCCTGTGGCGATCTGCCCCCTTCTTGTACGCTTCCTTGGCTCTCTCTAAGTGTTCTCTGAGCTGCTGGTGCACCGTCTCCAGTTCCTCTGCCCAATCCTCTGCCTGTGGGCCCTCCTCCTCCTCCTCCCCCTCCCTCTCCGGGAAAGATCTGAGGTCGCGCCCGTAGTTGGCCTTAAAGGGCGACACCCCTGTGGAGACGTGCACCGCATTGTTGTAGGCAAATTCTGCTAGTGGCAGGCGATCCACCCAGTCCGTTTGCCTCTGGCTGACGTAGCATCTCAGGTACTGCTGCAGAATGGCGTTGACCCTCTCCGCCTGTCCATTGGTCTGCGGGTGCCGAGCTGTCGACAAGCTGACCTCCACCTGCAGGAGGTTCATGAGCCGCCTCCAGAACCTGGAAACAAATTGGCGGCCTCGATCCGAAATAACTCTCAAAGGTAATCCATGCAGTCTGAATACGTGGTCAACAAACAGTTTGGCCGTCTCTTCTGCAGAGACCGCCCTGGCACACGGTATAAAATGGCACATTTTAGACATGAGGTCCACCACCACCAACACTGCGGTCTTGCCCCTGGACGACGGCAGGTCGGTGATGAAGTCCATGGACACTACTTCCCACGGCCTGTGCGGTGTGGCTAATGGCTCCAGCAACCCTGCTGGTGGTGTTCTGACCACCTTTGCTCGCTGGCAGGCGTCACAGCCCCTTACATAGTCCCGAACATCTTCCCGCACCCCTGGCCACCAGAAGTGTCTCATGACTAGGTGAGTGGTTTTGTCCCTTCCAAAATGACCCGCCGTCGGGTTGTCGTGCATCTGCTTGAGGACCTTACCTCTGAGCTGGTTGGTGGGCAGGTACAGGGCTCCCCTGTAAAAAAGGAGCCCCCCGCGTTCTGCAAAGTCCTTTGCCTGCTCCCTCCCCCCTCGCAGCTCTCTGAAGATGCGGGTGGCAAACTCATCCGCTGCCGTAAGTGCTGTGAGTTCTGCCTCGCTCACCACTGCTGCTCCGCAGGACCATGCTGATGGGGGGAAAATGTGTCGGGGTGCCGGTGGCAACTCCTCCTCCATGTACTCCGGCTTGCGGGAGAGGGCATCCGCCCTGACGTTCTGCTCCCCCGGTATGTAGTGGATGGAGAAGTTGAAGTGCGAGAAGAACTCTGCCCACCGTATCTGCCGCTGGTTGAGCACTCTGGCTGTTCTCCAGAACTCCAGGTTTTTGTGGTCCGTGCACACCTGAATGGGGTGCTTGGCGCCCACCAGGAAATGTCTCCAGTGTTTAAACGCAGAATGGATTGCGAGAAGTTCCTTATCAAACACCGTGTAGTTGCGTTCTGGCTGTGTCAGCTTTCTAGAGAAAAAGGCACAGGGTATCCACTCTCTGTTGGCATCCAGTTGCAACAGGATCGCTCCCAAAACTCTGTCTGAAGCATCGGTCTCAACGTGTAGGGGCGCATCCTGCACCACGTGGAACAGGTTCTGGTCTGAAGCGAACACCCTCTTGAGGCTTTCGAACGCTGCTTGCGCCTCCTGTGTCCACCTGAACTTCTGCTTGCCTCTCAGGCAGTCAGTGATGGGAGCCGTTACCCGCGAGAAGTTCTTGATGAACTTCCTGTAGAAGTTGGCGAAGCCTAGTAGGCGTTGGGCATCTTTGCGCGTCCTGGGGCTGTGCCAGTCCAGGATGGCCTGCACCTTGTCCTTGTCCATCGCTAGCCCCTTGTCTGACAGTTTGTAGCCCAGGAAGTCCACCTCTTTGGTGTGAAACTTACACTTCTCCAGCTTCACATACAGGTGGTGCTCCTTCAGGCGCTGCAACACCTCCCTGACATCCTTCACATGCTGCTCTGGGTCATTGGAGTAAATAAGGATGTCATCCAGGAAGACCAGGCATTTCTTGAAGAGGAGGGACCCCAGGACGTGGTGCATGAAGGCCTGGAAGCATGCTGAGCCCCCTTGCAAACCGAAGGGCATCACCAGATATTCAAAAGAGCCCAGAGGCGTGAACATCGTGGTTTTCCACTCATCGCCTTCCCGGATCCTGATCAAGTTGTACGCCCCCCTCAGGTCGAGCTTGGTGAAGATCTTGCCCCTGCGTGCCGCTGTCAGCAGATCGTCCACTCTGGGCATTGGGAACGCCACCGGTTCTGTCATGTTCAGGCGCCTGAAATCCACCACCAGACGGCGCTGTTGTGTGTCTTTCTTGTCCACCCAGAAGACCGGGCTGCCCCCTGCTGCCTTGCTTTCTCTGATGAACCCCCTCTTGAGGTTCTTGTCTATAAACGCACGCAGATCCTCCAGCTCCTGATCTGACATGGAGTACAGCTTGGCTGGGGGTAGCGTGGCCCCCGGCACCAGGTTGATCTGGCAGTCAAACGACCTGTGCGGGGGCAGGTGGTCGGATTCCGCTTCACTGAAGACCTCCTGCAGGTCCCAGTACGGCTTGGGTATCGCCTCACCACCCTTGACGTGCATGGTGGCCACCGTGGCTATTGGAGGCCCCTCCCCTGGTTGGTGCTGCATGCAATGTTCCAGACAAAAGTCCGATCCAAACGTGATGCATCTCTGGTGCCAACTGATGGAGGGGTCATGGCGCGCCAGCCAGCTCATGCCCAAGACGATGGGGGGGTCTGAGATGGTGGTGACGTTGAATGCCAGTGTCTCTGAGTGTCGCCCCACCGTCATTCTCATGGGGGGGGGTCTGGTGGGTGATGGCCCCTCCCAGCAACTCCCTGCCGTCAATGGTGGAGACGTGCAGGGGAAAATCCAGCTGCAGAAGTTGGATCTGGTGCGCTTCTGCAAAGTTTCTCGAAAAGAAGTTGGCCGACGCCCCCGAATCAATTAACGCGAGGACCGTCAGGGGATACCCATTAGGGAGCGTTAGCGTCACTTCTAGAACCACCCCTGCTCTGGGGGGGGTGGGCTGGCGCTGTTCCTCGCTGTGCGGGTGGGTGGGTTGGGGCTGTTGTTTGCCGATTGCGCCTGGCTGCTGCCCCTTGTCTCCTGCAGCCAGGCTGTCTCGTTTCCCTGCTGTGGTGCTGCGTCAGTGGGGGAGGGCACAACCGTTCCCGCCTTTCCTTGCCATTCCCTGCGATGTGGGCAGTCTCTGACGAGATGCTGAGGGGAGTTGCAGAGAAAGCAATTCCCGCCTCTTCCCTCCTTGCGTCTTGGCGCCGCTGGGGTTTGAAAAGCCCCCCCCCCCGCGCGCGCTATCAATTTGCATGGGTTCCTGGTCTTGGCTGGCCCCTGGCATGGCGTGAGATGGCTGTTGGGGGAGTGGCTTCTCCTGCGACCGTGGGAACCAAGCCCGCTTTGCGCGCGTTGCTTGCTTGTCGTTCCACCGGGATTCCTGTCTCACCCCCACCGCCAGAGCCGCTTTGCTCAGCTGATCCATATTACTGGGCTTTGGACCTCTCGAAAGCTCATCTTTCACATCCTCATTCAACCCCAGGTAGAACGCCGCTTCCATCGGAGGCGAGTGCAGTTCCCACCCCAGTCTGTGCACCAGCATGGTGAATCTTGACCAATATTCGCGAACTGTCATTGTTCTTTGTCGTAAATTATGCAGTTCCTCTTTGGTCTGGTCCATATGGCTATCAGACGCACACATGGTTTTTAAAGCCTCTAAAAATAGTTTGACATTCTTCATGCAAGGATTTTTTGTCGCGATTAACGGTCTAAGCCACTCCCTGGCTGCCCCGGTAAGGTGTTCCACAATAAACGCTACTCTGTGCCCATCATCAAGGAACTCATCATGGTGCAGCTCAAGAGCATACACGATCTCAGTCTCAAAGCCATGATATTCCCTCGGGTCTCCATTGAACTTGCTTACTAGGGTCCCTGCTCTCCTTCCTGGCAGCACTTGGAGTTGGGCTCCCCCTCCTCCCTTGTTTTTCTCTGCATCCAACTTGTTTTGGAGGTCCACGGCTACCGCCCTTAACTGCTGCTCTTTCTCCTGAAGTGCTCTCACCTGTTCAGCAAGGTTGTGCCTGTCCTCTTTGACTTTCTCCGTTTCTTGCTTAGCCGCCTTTAATTCCCCCTGTGCCTGCAACGCCAGTTGCTGCAGGTCCTGCTGGGCTTTCTCCGCGATCTGCCGCCATTTCTCCGCTTCTGGCGCGCTCATCCCGGCAACTCCAAAGTAGCCCAAAAAAAGATTCGGAGGTAGCTGTCACAGTGGCCGGATGGGACTACTTCAGAGTAACGACTCTACACCGCTCTGCATTTTATCTTTTTATTGGTGCTGCGTATTTACAGTGCTAAAGGTAGAGCTATTTACAGAGACACATCTTTTCAGCTTGAATCAGTACCTCCGAATGGCGTTTGGCGCGTCTTTCGCCAGCATAACAACTTGGGGAGACCCATCCTCTTTCCCCTACGCTTTTTGCGCAATTCCGGAGTTGGGGGGATGGGTCTGCCCCCCTTTCTTCCTCCTTCCTGTCCCACCTGGGACGATGGCTCCTCTACCCTGCTAGAGCCTTGGACACCACTTCCTGTTTCCCCACTTGAGCTGGAGCTTTCCCTGCTTTCAGCCGGGCTCTGGGCTGGGCTGGAACTCAGGAGGGGAGGGACTTCGCGATAGCCCCTGTCCCTCACACAACCCCACAGGTTCAGGAGGATCCCAAGATTGGCACGAATACCAAAAACAAAATCTGTAGAGGGAAAAGAAGCCCTGAGGAACGAGCTGTCACAATGGCCCCAGAATGAAGTCTTGGGCTCAGAGACTCACTGACTTGACATCAGGAAGGAGGATTATTTGGCAGCACACTTACAAAGGAAACGAAGGCAGCCAAGAGGAGGATCCGAACTAGGAGGTCTTCGAACTGCTCTAATATCAGCTCCAGGAGCGATTTTCCTAGGGAGAACAATGAAAAACAACAGCCAGAATTATCTTCAGTCCTTCGACAGTGCAAAATCCTAGCCGCTGACTTTGCCCCACAAACCCACCTCTCCACCCCAATAATGTACAGTGGTGCCTCGACGTACGAATGTAATCCGTTCCGAAGGCACCTTCGTAGGTCAAAAAATTCGTAAGTCGAAAAGCGCCATGGGAAACGCGATTTCCCATAGGAATGCATTGGAAACGGAAAAATTCGTAAGTCGAAGCAACCCCATCTAAAAATTCGTAAGTCGAAAAAACCCTATCTAAAACCGCTGCGGTTTCCGTTCAGATGTCGAGAAATTTGTAAGCGTGTGGCCATTTGCCCTATTCGTAAGTCGAAAAACTCGGTTGTCGAGTCGTTCGTAAGTTGAGGTATCACTGTATGTGGGTTGTGTCCGATTTACTCCAGAGTAGACTCGTTGAAATTAATGGATGTGGCTAACTTAGGCCCACTCATTTCAATGGGTCTACTTTGAGCATGGCTAGCGTTTGGATACAACCCTTAAGGTATAATGTCATATCCACCTGACTTCTGAGCAGACAACATTGTGCTTTACGGCTATAGTGCTGTGCCAGTGTATCCACCTGGGATTGGAGAATATACCACTGAACTCGCCTGATTTAAGGCTCGTCTACATGAACAACAGATAAAGTGGCCATACTATTCTTGTGTCGTACCACCAGAGTGCTGGTGGAGGAGAACAAAGACAAAATCTCTGGCACACAGAAATTTTGAGTGCCAGGCTAGAATCCTCCCCCTTGACATGCTAGATTTCTATATGCAGTGGGTGCTTACATAGATGGTTTCTGGAGACATTTTACTGCTCCCACACAGTGCATTTTGGGATGGCCAATAGTCAGGGGTGGTGGGAGACAACAACATCTCAAGGGTGCCACGCTGGTATGAGCTGTCTGAGCATGGAATAGATGCCTCATCTAGTCCCAGCCCCTGCAATGCAGGAATCGCAGCTCAAGAATCACCGAGCTCTCCTTCCTTCTCCTCTGGGCATCTCTTTCCTCTGCCACCCCACACCGCGTATAACAAAGCAGCTCTTCATGACCAAGCTGGATAACAGGAAGTCTGCGTACCTTCTTCAGCAGGGAGTTCTGCAGGTTTTCAGTGGAGAGCAGCCACGGACAGGAAAGAGTGGGAAAGAAAAAGGGCAGTCATTGATTTGCAAAAAAAACAACAACAACATGCACACAATTCAAATCTCTCATCCTATCGGTGTCAGACGATACATTTACACACTCAGTGTTTCCCAAACCTGAGTTTCCAGCTGCTTTTGGACTACAATTCCCATCATCCCTGGTCCTGCTAGCTAGGGATGATGGGAGTTGTAGTCCAAAAACAGCTGGAGACCCAAGTATGGGAAACCATGCGCTAGGACACACCTGAGAAGTGGGTGGCCTGGTGTTGGCCTGTGCACTTATGTCTTCAAAAATGTTGCATCCGTGTCCGGAGGTTATATATTTTGAAGCATTTCTAACCCACTCAGTAGTTTCAAAATCTCCAAGCATTGCACACTATATGTACAATATGAAAAGGAGCTGCTGAGCTGCATCGAGACATGTGCAAAGCTCTGAATAAAATCGACACTGACTGAATCTTTGCCATTTCAATGCTGCACAAGTTTGGGGTGTTCTTGAAAAGTGGGTGGTTGCCTGGGCACCCCACATGCCACTTCATCACTTCTCACTCCTCTTTCCCCCATTGAACACTCTCCCCAATTCCCCCAAAGATAAACCTCCCCCTCCCCAATGTTTTCCAGAAGGGAGCCTCACGGGGTGGCCTGTTTCCACAGCAACCACCATCCGTCGTGACTCCTGCTAATGCATTTAGCAGTGCTATACGGTGCTTCAGAACATTCAAAGCACCTCACAAGCATTCTCTCTCACCACAACCACTTTGTAAGGTAGGACCGTAAGAATGTTAGAAGAGCCTGCAGGATGAGGCCCAGGGCCCATCTAGTCCAGCATCCTGTTCTCACAGTGGCCAGTCAGATGCCTACGGGGGACCCGCAAGCAGGACCTGAGCACAAGAGCAACTCTCTGCTCTTGTGTTCATCACTGCTTCTGTCTCTTTAAAAGTCATCCAAGATGCTGACCATCGCTGCCTACCGAGAGAGTTCCATCATGGGCGTACCCAGGGCAGGGCAGGGGGGCACCTGCCCCCCCTAGAAGCAGGGCCGGTGGAGTCGTGGGAGGCGCACGGAAGCGGGCCTTCCGCCAGCATCGCAGCCGCGGCCCCAGAACGCAGCCAGGAAGCGCGCCATGCCTAGCATTCAAGGAGCTGTGGTTAGGCGGCTGTATTTTGGGGGGCAACCACTAGGGGGCGCTTTAGGGACCCAAGGGCTGCAATCCGTCCCGCGCCGCGTTGCTGCCGAAGGCGCGATAAGGAAGAAGGAGGCTGCGCTCCCGGCGGCGGCAGACAATGCTGTGGATGGCGGCCGTGGGCGAGAGCGGCGCTGCCGGTGGGGCTGGTGGGCAGAGGTGGAGACGGAGGCGGAGCACAGCCTGGCGGGGGCGAGTTTGGCGTTCCCGCCCACCGTGCCGCGCCCTCCCTCCAGCTCCCCGTCGCGCCCTCCGACAAGGCCAAGCGCGGCGGGGAACTAGAGAGCGCGGCGGGAAGCTTCAACTTTATATAAGTTGAAAGCCACCCAGAGTGGTGGCAGCAACCCAGTCAGATAGGCAGGGTATAATAATAATAATAATAATAATAATAATAATAATAATAATAATAAAGAAAAACAGCACATCCCTATTTTCATCGGTGAAATGTTGGAGGGTATTTTTTAAATCTGTCCTGAATCTTCCAACATTCAATTTCATTGGATGTCCACAAGCCCCAGTGTTATGAGAAGAAGAAAACCTTTTTTCCTGTCCACTTCATAATTTTATAAACATTAGGAAGAACTCTCTGACAGTAAGGGCTGCCTGGCAGTGGAACGGTCTCCCTCGGAAGGTGGTGGACTCTCCTTCCTTGGTGGGAGGTTTCAAGGAGAGGTTGGATACTTTAGTTGAGATTTCTGCATTGTAAAGGGTTGGACTAGATGACACTCAGGGTCCCCTTCCAACAATTCTATGATTCAGCAAGAAAATGAACATTTACCGGTATATCAATATCTGCCCCTTCCTCCCCCCCCCAGTATCTCAGATTGATGTAGTAACAAAGCAGCAGGTTAAAAATTTGCCAAAATGAGTCGGAGTAGAAATGAACAAATGCGCCTGTACCTGCCCATCCTCTTCAAACTATGCAGCAAATTTTAAATGCAAACAGCTGAATCATATTGGGGGAGGGGAGCCAACTCCTGGCATCCACCAAATTGCTCATTTTTTACTCTTTTTTAAATGATTAGCATTCAGTGAATGAGTTCACAATTCATAGCAGGCTCCTGAATGACTCACTACTGCAGACAACACCGAACCTCTTTATGAAAAGAGGAAAGCCTGCAGAAGAGAGAGCGAGAGTGTCATCAGAGACAATTTGCAATTTCACTTTCGGTGGAAGAACGGAGCAACAATGAGCAAGGCAAGCCACGCAGAAGACATTCACAGCGCCAGCGGAGGCAAATATTTGCTGTCTCCAAAGCAAAGGTTGGCTCTCTAATTACAGTGGTTGCTAACCCCTGGGCCAGATGTGGGCCACATGTTTGTCCCTAAACAAAGTGTACCCACAGTTCAAGAAGGATACTGATAAGCTGGAACGTGTCCAGAAGAGGGCAACCAAAATGGTCAAAGGCCTGGAAACGATGCCTTATGAGGAACGGCTTAGGGAGCTGGGTATGTTCAGCCTGGAGAAGAGAAGGTTAAGGGGTGATATGATAACCATGTTCAAATATATAAAAGGATGTCATATAGAGGAGGGAGAAAGGTTGTTTTCTGCTGCTCCAGAGAAGCGGACACGGAGCAACGGATTCAAACTACAAGAAAGAAAATTCCACCTAAACATTAGGAAGAACTTCCTGACAGTAAGAGCTCTATGATTCTATGATTCTATGATTCAGTACTTGCCCTCTGGTTTTGGCAACGACAAAAAGAAATGGAGGTAGGCACAACGTTGGGGTGGCTTGGGAAAAACATAAGAACGTCCGTTTGGGTCACAGCTGTCCATGGAGGCTCAGGTCAATTCTGTGTCCAGGGCAGCTGTCTATCAGCTCCACCTGGTCCGCAGGCTGAAACCGTACCTGCCCGCAGACTGTCTTGCCAGAGAGGTGCATGCTTTGATTATCTCCTGCTTAGACTACTGCAATGCGCTCCTCGTGGGGCTACCTTTGAAGGTGACCCGGAAACTACAACTAATCCAGAATGCAGCAGCTAGACTGGTGACTGGGAGCGGCCGCCGAGACCATATAACACCGGTCCTGAAAGGCCTACATTGGCTCCCAGTACGTTTCCGAGCACAATTCAAAGTGTTGGTGCTGACCTGTAAAGCCCTAAACGGCCTCGGCCCAGTATATCTGAAGGAGCGTCTCCACCCCCATCGTTCTGCCTGGAAAATGAAGTCCAGCGCCGAGGGCCTTATGGCGGTTCCCTCATTGCTAGAAGTGAGGTTACAGGGAACCAGGCAGAGGGCCTTCTCAGTAGTGGCACCCGCCCTGTAGAACGCCCTCCCACCAGATGTCAAGGAAATAAACAACAATCTGACTTTTAAAGACATCTGGAGGCAGCCCTGTTTAGGGAAGTTTTTAATGTTTGATGTTTTATCATGGTTTTAATATTCTGCTGGGAGCCGCCCAGAGTGGCTGGGGAAACCCAGCCAGATGGCTAGGGTATAAAAAATAAATAAAATTATTATGATGATGATTAGGTACGAAGAGCCTGCTGGATCAGGCCAATCATAGAATCACAAAATTACAAGTTGGAAGGAACCCCGAGGGTCCACTAGTTGAACCCCCCGCAACGGAGGAATCATTTAGCCCAACGTGGGGCTCAAACCCAAACCATGTCTCTGCAACTAAGGGTCTCATGCTCTACCAAGTGAGCTATCCGACGAGCCAATGGGCTATCTTGTTCTCAGCAGTGGCCAGCCTGATGCCTGTAGGAAAGCCGCAATCAGGATTTGAACTCAATCACTGCAGTTCAGAGCATTTTCATTTGCAGCAACAGACCTGCATGACCACCCTTGCTGCAAATCATTTGCATATTGACAAATTGAAATATCTGCTAACCCGATTGAAATCAGACATATTTTTTCCCGATGGCTGGAAATGTTTCAGATCGAGAACAGGCAGCAACCATTTGTCCAACTGATACACGACCACTGACACACGGGTCCTTTGTTACACTAAAAATGTGACAATAATATTTTTTTTCTAAATACAAACATTTCGCCTTTCTCGGTATCGTTTGGGAAATGCTACTTTAACACAGAAGGAACGTGGGGAAAATCGGCTGCAGGCACACACAGGTTAAGTTTCTCTAAGATTAATTGGGTCTGGGAGTCACTTAGGCAACTGGAACTCCAACTCCAGCTGGTGTTTGACTAGCGCTGACATTTCAGCCTCCGCCAAGTCAAACAAACGTCCTTTTGCAATGGGAAGACCTCATCCCGGCATCCCTCACAAGCAAATGTGTGACAGGCAGGTGATGGGAGAGGATAAACATGGGCAGGGATATTTGCATTTCGTACCTGCAAAGATAGCCTGCCCTGTTGCAACCTGCCTAAATCAGACCGGATATATACATTTGCATCTTGCAGGAGTCAAAGAATCATAGCATTGGAAGAGACCACAGGGGCCATCCAGTCCAACCCCCTGCCAAGCAGGAAACACCATCAAAGCATTCCTGACATATGGGCTGTCAAGCCTCTGCTTAAAGACCTCCAAAGAAGGAAACTCCACCACACTCCTTAGCAGCAAATTCCACTGCCGAACAGCTCTTACTGTCAGGAAGTTCTTCCTAATGCTTAGGTGGAATCTTGTTTCTTATAGTTTGAATCATTCTGCTCCTGTTAGCCATAAGGAGGGGGGAAAGATAAAAGCAAAACGCCTTGGACAGAGGAAATTCTCCTGAACCTTTCTTTCCCCCACCCCTACTGCTTTGTGGTGCAGATGTCTCCTGGCCAATCTTTGCAGTCATAGGGACTAGAAGCTTAAGGCTTGTTAAGTTCTTTCTTTAATGAAATAAATAAACATATTATGGCATGATGCAAAGCAGTGCATGGGGGTGAGGTGTAGATAAGGAGTGCTTCATTGCACTTCCTTTGAAGGAAGATGAACAAGTTAACACCCATCACCATATGCTTTGTAGCAGCAGGTTTTTGCTGCTTTGGGTGAATTAATCGACTTTTTGCCGATTCTGATGGAGGCCGACGTGCCTCCTCACCTCATGATCTTTAAAAAAGGAACTGCGAGATGAGAGTGAGAAACAAATCCGAATGGCGGGACGGAGGGAAGTCAGAAGCTTGGCAGAGCGAATGGATTGAGAAGGGTAGATTTAAGATGAAATGTAATTTGTTTTGTTTATTTGGAAAATTTAATAAAAAATATTTTTAAAAAAACTAATGTGCTTGGCCTTCAGATTTTGCACTTCTCCAAATGTTGCAAAGAAAAAAAAGTACCACAATGCATTATAATGCTTCTTTTAAGGTAAAAGATTCAGCAATGCTAAAATAAAATACGATACCTAAAATGCAAATTTCAATGTGGAATTTGTTACTGGAAACGGCATTCTGAAGGCAAAAATTGATCAGACTTAAGAAGCTGACACAGAGCAGAAATATGCATAGACAAGGGGTGCCAGGAAAGCTGTTTCAGACCAAGGGACGTTTTTCCTCTAGGCAACATTCAGGGAGCCACATACATTGGTGGGAGGGGCCAGATGCAAAAGTAGGAGGGGCTAGGAAAGCAACTTTTGCTTTTGCACAGTAGGCGCATAGTCACTCAGACACATTTATTTATTGCACTTCTGCCCAAGGTGGCATACCTAGTTTTCCTCCTCACAACAACCCCGTGAGGTAGGTTTTGGCTGAGAGTGAGTGACTGGCCCAAGATCGTCTAGTGAGCTTCATGGCTGAACGGGGATTCGAACCCTGGTCCCCGGAACCGCAGTCTGATACTCTAACCACTACACCACCACCACTGGCTCTCTTTCTTCTTCCAGGCAAGCAAGAGACAAGCCGACTTCCTCCTCCCACCCATTCATGGATCTCTCCCTACCTACACACTGCAAATCAAATCGTAGCAGGGATAAACTGTCAAGGACAAGGAGGAAAAAAATAACAACAAGCGACACCATTTTGGGGAGGTTGCTCCTGGTTGCGTTGTCTCTGAAAAATGAATTGTTCTTTTCACCAGCTAAACCCCAGCCCAAACATATTAAAGGGAGAGAAAGCACGTCACAAAAGGAGAATGCCGTGTGTCAACCGGAGCTGACAGCTGAACACAACATGTCACCCTGACTTCTCCCTCAGTTCTCAGCTCCCAGTTCCCTTTGAGGGAATTTATGGATTAAAATAATAGCAACAATACACAGACTGTTTTAATGCATATTTTTGCAGGAACACAAGCCGTCCAGGTTTCGGGCTTTATCAACATCTTGTGGAAGAGGGAGGAGCGATTCCCTATGAGGAACGGTTGCAGAATTTGGTACTTTCCAGTTTAGAGAAAAGGCAAATAAAGAAGTGGCGGGACAGATGGTTCTCAAACTATACAGGGCATGGAGAAAGTGGATAGAGGAAAGGGTTTGTCCTTCTCTCGCAACACTAGAACTTGTGGACATCCAGCGAAGCTCAATGTTGGAGGGATAAAGGAAAGGGTCAAATTCATTGGGATGGCGCCAGTTTCTTGGATTATGACAAAGGCAGAGAAACTGCTTCCCACCAACCCTGACAACAAAAATATCCTCCCCAATGAGGCTTGCCTGGCATCTACATTAAGATCCATTTGGCATCAGATGAAAACCTGTCTGTTCTCCCCTGGCCTTCTCAAACTACATTTTTATGTATTTTCTGTACAAATTGTTTCTTTGAATGCTCTCATTGCTGTTTGTTTTTACGGCAGGAAAGTCAACTTTTAATCAATCTTCTTATTGTGGATTAAAACAAACTTTTCAATGAATGGTTTCATTGTGCATTGTTTGAGCCTCACAAAAGGACACTGTTGATTTGGGTGGCCCTCCAGTGTTCTAAAGCAGGGATTGGTCACTTTTGGACCTCCGGATGTTGTAGCTGGCGCTCATTGGAACTGGTAGGGCAGAAGGCAGGGAAGTTAACAGTAGGTGGCGCCAGAGGCAATGACAGGCAGAGCCAGCTCACTGCAGCTTTGTTCCCATCTGTAAGGAGGAGCCTGCAGTCAATCACACCATGCAAGTTGTAGTTAACTCTTTGTTGGCAAAAACAGGATCTGCACAGAATTGTCATGCCTAATTAGCACATCAACTAACCTCTGTTCTGCTCTTTTCATTTATTTGCACGTTCTCAGAGACTGGGGTGGGGGGAGAGGAGCTGGTCTCAGCAAAAGGGGGAAACTCCCTGGCCTCCTCAGCCACCTTTTGATCCCCTTCCTCTCCAGCCTCTGCTTCAGCCTCAGAGACTGAACTGCACTCTGCCACAGATTCTTCTTGCTCACTAAACCTTGTTGTCCCTCCAGCCTCTGACTCCTCTTCCGCTCCATCTTCTTCCTCTCTCCAGTCCAGGCTTCCCCAAAATTTGCCCTCCAAGTGTTTTGAGACTACAATTCCCATCATCTATGACCAGGGGTCCTGCTAGCTAGGGATCACGGGAGTTGTAGGCCAAAAACATCTGGAGGACCGAGTTTGAGGAACCCTGCTCCAGTCTGACCCAACACCTGCTATCTGGCTTATATAATGGAGATGCTGGTGATTAAATTTTTCTTACCAAAAATGGGCACTCTACCACTGAGATATAATGGACCCTTCGCATAATCTTGCCTTAGGGTTGAGGACTTGCTATTAGCTACAGCAGTAGCACATCTTCTCTCTTAAGGTTTGACTACCTCTCCTAATACATATTTTCCTAAGGATGTCATAGAATCATAGAATCACAGAGTTGGAAGAGACCACAAGGGCCATCCAGTCCAACCCCCTGCCAAGCAGGAAACACCATCAAAGCATTCTTGACATATGCCTGTCAAGCCTCTGCTTAAAGACATCCAAAGAAGGAGACTCCACCACACTCCTTGGTAGCAAATTCCACTGCCGAACAGCTCTTACTGTCAGGAAGTTCTTCCTAATGTTTAGGTGGAATCTTCTTTCTTGAAGTTTGAATCCATTGCTCCATGTCCGCTTCTCTGGAGCAGCAGAAAACAATCTTTCTCCCTCCTCCATATGACATCCTTTCATATATTTGAACATGGTTATCATATCACCCCTTAACCTTCTCTTCTCCAGGCTAAACATACCCAGCTCCCTAAGCCGTTCCTCATAAGGCATCGTTTCCAGGCCTTTGACCATTTTGGTTGCCCTCCTCTGGACACGTTCCAGCTTGTCAGTATCCTTCTTGAACTGTGGTGCCCAGAACTGGACACAGTACTCCAGGTGAGGTCTGACCAGAGCAGAATACAGTGGTACTATTACTTTCCTTGATCTAGATGCTATACTCCTATTGATGCAGCCCAGAATTGCATTGGCTTTTTTAGCTGCTGCATCACACTGCTGACTCATGTCAAGTTTGTGGTCTACCAAGACTCCTAGATCCTTTTCACATGTACTGCTCTCAAGCCAGGTGTCACCCATCCTGTATTTGTGCCTTTCATTTTTTTTGCCCAAGTGTAGTACCTTACATTTCTCCTTGTTAAAATTCATCTTGTTTGCTTTGGCCCAGTTGTCTAATCTGTTAAGGTCATTTTGAAGTGTGATCCTGTCCTCTGGGGTATTAGCCACCCCTCCCAATTTGGTGTCGTCTGCAAACTTGCTCAGGATGTCATCACGGTGCAGTTCACACCATCTCCGACAGGTGGCGACATGAACTGCAACACGATGGCAAACTTGGCTTTTGGTGCTGCCAAATCATCGCAACAGTGTTGGCGGGGGGGGGGAGGGGACTAGAGGTGGAGGTGGGCAGCTGAGGATGTTGGGCGATCAGCCACGTCCAGGCTGGCAGGTGGCCCAGGGCAGCAAGCGGAGATTTGGAAAGGTATGTGTGGAGAAGGGAAAGGGTGGCATTTGTGAGAGAAGTGGTCAGGGGTTCAGCCCCTAGTATAACACAGGCATCTCCCCACTTTCGCCCAGTGCCAAAAAATAATAAATCAATTTAAATGGCAAAAAGATAGAAAAGGGGCAAAAGCAGCCCAAAAAGAGCGGGGAAACGGCTAGTGATCCCAGGAGCCTTTACAACTTCAATCCCAGGAGCCTTTGCACTGCCCTTTGAGGCCTGTGGAGAGTTGGGAGTTTGAGAAAGAAGGGGTTTTTTTTTTACAGGCTTTTCAGATGATGTTCCCCACTGTACGCGATTTCACCCGGGAACGTAACCCCAACGTAAGTTGAGAGGTGCCCGTATGTATTTGCTGCAACAAAGCAATTGTGTTGGCAGCCTGGTCGGCCCTTGTGCAGCCTCCCACAATGCCCCAGGGTTAGCGGCATTCCATGGCATTGTGGGGATGCGGGGACGACGACTGCCACAAGAACAAAAAGGATGCAAGAAGAATATCTGGAGGAAATTCAGCAAAGGCCTCTGTTTTGGAGGGTAGTCGGGGGAGAAAAATACTGCTCAAAGACTTCTAAACCACCAGCTCCTGACGTGCTACAGCTTTCAGGAAATCCTGGGCCCTATTTGCCTGCTCACACCCAGCTGCACAGTGTTTACTCTCTTTTTTTGCTTACCCGCCCTCCTCTTTTTCTGTTGCATTTGCAATTTTGCAGGCTCCACCCACGAACAAGAGACAACAGCTAGCCCTGCGTGAACTCTCTCTGCTTCCTAGCCGAATAAAGGGCACGCCTAAAAAGGGCTGGGATATCGCTTTCTGCCACAAATCCAGGGAACCCCTTCTGCCTCCGGGCTAGGCTAGCCCAATCAGGTTCCAGGAGGGAAAGCAAAGCAAAGCAAAATACCATTTCCCCTCAGCCCATGTCACAACAGACAAAAAGGCCAAGATCAGCCCAGGAGATCTCCGCTGTCGGTGCTAAAAACGGCAAACAGTTTCAGGTCTCTTTCTCCTCCCCCCCCTTTCCGCGAAGGCAGGATTCAAATAGAACAACCAAGGAGCTGTCTGCCCCCCCCAACCCCGTTTCAAATGCCTCACACTTGCAAGAGGTCCCCCAAAATGCACATTAGAAGGTCGCATTCTGACCCCCCTGTGACAGATTCACGGAGAAGTCTGAAACGAGGGTGGTTTTGTCCAACGGTTGCCAAAGCAAAACAGAGCATAGAGAATTTCCAGAGAAATCCCCAAGGTGCTTTAAAAAGAAAAGGGAAAAAAAACGTATTTGAATTTTGAAAGAGAGCCAAACAAAGGAAGTCAACCCAATGTAATAGACTCAAGCAGGAGCCGAGCACTTTTTGCTTATTTCTCAGTACAGCACACTACTTCCTGGACAGACCTAGTAAGCAAGGAGGCAACCGTCTACCCCAGTTATTTTGGAAAATAAGTTTCCTCCCACCTCCCAAGAAAACTGGACCTCACTTTTGCAGAGGGGCAATTTTGGAAAGCTGGGGTGGTGTGGGATTTCCAGCTTCAATAGTGACCTCGCCCTCCCCACAGGGGCATCTGAAGGAACCTCTCGCCTCAAGGAGAGAAAAAGCAGTAGCAGGTTTTTCTACACAAAAAATGTCTTACCCATCCTGCTGTAACTCTTGTTGTTTTTTTAAAATGACACTCCCTGTTGTCATCACCCATGGGTAGGCAAACTAAGGCCCGGGGGCCAGATGTGGCCCAATCGCCTTCTAAATCCGGCCCGCAGATGGTCCAGGAATCAGCGTGTTTTTACATGAGTAGAATGTGTCCTTTTATTTAAAATGCATCTCTGGGTTACTTGTGGGGCTGCCTGCCTGGTGTTTTCACATGAGCAGAATGTGTGCTTTTATTTATAATGCATCTCTGGGTTATTTGTGGGGCATAGGAATTTGTTCATCCCCCCCCCTCAAAAAAAAATATAGTCCGGCCCCCCACAAGGTCTGAGGGACAGTGGACCAGCCCCCTGCAGAAAAAAGCTTACTGACCCCTGTCATAACTGTACGTAAACCGCTTTGCGAGGTCTGCCGGGAAAGCGGCACATACTGTAAATAAAATAATAAGTAATAAAATAAAATTGATAGTAATAATTTGGGCCCAGGAAAAAAATAATTTTTTCCTGGTTGCTGTCTTGGACTTCCTACAGTTGGAGCTGCCAACTCCTTTTGACCCAAGGGCCACATCTATGCTTGGCCATCCCTCTGAGGGCCACATGCCACCAGGGGGTGTGGCTAAAGGGGGTGTGGCCAACCAGCTCTTGCACACCTGGGAATCACAAGCGGGGCGAATTGCTGCTATTGCACTCTGCTTCCAGGCTTCCCACTGGGGCTTCTGTGAAAACAAGATTCTGAACTAGACATTTCGCCTGATCCAGCATTTCGCCTGATCCAGCAAGGCTCTATTTATGTTCTTATTTATTCTGCGCCCCCTCTTTTGTTTTTGCCACCACGGCCCAAAGTGGTGGGAGTTCGGGAGCAGGGGCGAAAAAGGGGGCACATTATCTGTCGCCCCTGCTTTGCAGGCTCAGGGGTGCTAGCTAAAAGGACCCAGAAGGCTGCAACGTTCAGCCAGCAGCAAAATCTTACAGTTGGGGAAACTGCAGCGAACCCTCCCAAAAGTTACCCACAGGAAACCGCAGCAGCATTTCCCGCGATATCAGGCCTGGTGCTTTTCAAACAGAGGTCTCCCTTAAGAGGTATTTTCCACCTCCGCCCTCCACAACACACACACACACAGAGTAAGTTCACACACAAACTGGACTTTTGTTTAAAGCCTGGCAAGGAAAAGTAAAACAAGGGTTGTCCCGGGAAGGTTTCCGCCGAAGCTGATAAAGTTGTGACTTGCTTCTACCCCCCCCCCCGCCCCCTTGCCCCCACCTGTGCGCTTGAACATGATAAGATCTCGCTAAGCAGCTTGTTTTTTTTTGCAAAGGGACGCCAAAAAAACTATAAACTAAAGAAAACTAAAACTCCTGAGCTCCATAGTGGAGTGGGTCTGAGCTAGCTATGAAGTTTCCAGTAAGGGAAATAAATGTAAAAAGATTTGACACACACACACATACACACACAAAATTGCATGCAAGTCACCAGCTTACCAGCAAGATCGGCTTAGGCCTGGAATGGGCAAATCTGTCTTTTTTTATGACCCATGGCATCTTGGCATGTTTTGACCCATCATTCTCTTCCATTTCTACACTAACCAGCATTTTTTATTTTAATCCGCTCATAATATGTAATACCATACCTATCTAAATGCAGATAGTCTGCCCAAATCCTTCCTCATGCAATATTTAAGACAGCTAGTCCAACCCCCACAATGCAGGAATCACAGATAAATAATCCTTGACAGATGACCCACCTAACCTCTGTTTGAACCCCCCCCCCAAATGAAGCAGAGTCCACCACCTTGCAAGGTCATACGGTCCGCTGTCGAAACAGCTCTGATGTAAGGAAGTTCTTCCTAATGCTTAGTCTGAATCCCCATTCTTGCCATTGAATCAACTGATTCAGGAGCTACACTCTGGAGCAGCAGAAAACAAGCTTGCTCCATCTTTCCATGTGAAAGACCTTCAGATACTTGAAGGCAGCTCTCATATCATCTCTCAGTCTTCTCTCCTCTAGGGCTGAACATCCCCAATCCCCTCAGCCATTCCTCCTAAGGCTTGGTTTCCAGGCCTTTTTTTTATCATCTTGGTCTACCCTGTCTCCTCACCTTCCAGCTTGTCAATACCCTTCTTACGTTTTGGACTACAAGTCCCGTCACCCACAACCAGTATGGCTCAACTCCTGCCCCCACCCCCAGCATGGATTTATGGCATCCTGCTCACTTAACTGCTCTATAATTATTTTGGCCCTGAGTTTTAGTGTTGTGTACAAAGGAACTCTGTTATTTTATTGCTTTCTCTTTTCATTCTTGTGCACTGCCCTGGAATCTGCTTGCATGAAGGGCACTTTTGCGTGTGTGCGTAAGACACACATGGGGGGGGTGAGCTGTGCCCCTGTTCACTCAGCTCACCAACCCCCTGCCATTCCCCCCAACCCCCTAGAGTCTAGAGCCTAGACAAATGGTTCCCAAAGTGGGCAACACCATACCCCTTGGGGACAGCTGGATTACCTAGGGAGCGCTAAGAGTTTCCAAAAGTGTCATAAAGAGTCTTTCCCCCATTATTCTCTCATCAGCAACTGGCATTCACGGGTACACTGCCCCTGCACAGGGAGGCTTTATCTCAGCCAATAGACCCTAATAGCCTTCCATGAGTTTTCTCTAATCCCGATTTTTTTGTTAATGTCTGTCAGGGGGTTGTTGCGGCTACTCTCGAGTAAAGACGCTCCTGCCTGTTGATGTCTTTAAGAGCTTTATTGTGCATACTATTTACAGTGCAGAGACAAACATGACTGCCTAGTCTGATTCAGAAACCGGCAATGGCGCTTGTCTGCTCTTGCGCCAGCATAATAGTCTGGGAACCCCAAAACGCCCCCCTCCTTGCCCTACGTCTGGGTGCATGACCCGACGTGGGTGCCGGAAGGGGCTGTGTGCCTTCACCCATCCTTTGGCTGGAGTGTTGCAGAGGCTCCGACACCTTGCTGTGCTGTCCTTCCTCCACTGCCAAGCTAGGTCTGTGCCGAGGCTCTGACACGTCTTGGAGCCCCCTCTCCACTCTGCTCCATTCCTCATTCCCTCCTCCTGACCCGCTGCTTGCGCTGTCACTGGGCGAAGGACTGGGGGAGGGTCCCTGTAGGGAGTCCCCCCCCCCGACAATGTCCTATCGGAAATTCAGCAGGACTAAAGAAAACCTGTGGCCCCCTTTCACATGCTGCTGGGTTAAAACTCCCATCACCTCTAACCACTGCTCATACTGGCTGGGCATGGTGGGAGCTGCAGGCCAACAACATCCAAAGTACTTCATGTTCCTCCCCATCCCTGAAGCACAACAGGTCTACAGAACTCCTGGTTCATGCATGCAAGCAAGCCAGGCAGCGGAGACATTTCTAGGTGTTATCAAAATGTGCGTCTTCCTGCACACACAATTGGGTTGTGGGGGGGAGGGCACAGAAAAATTGCATCTTTGCACTGTATTCTGGGAACAGGAAGGAGCCTTGCACTCTGATAAAACCGCTTACAAATTGACAGGCAAAAGCCGACAGAGAGGCTTGTTTCCCACTCTGTTTTTTTTCCCAGCTCCCCGTAATCATTTTCCATTTTGTCACCTCCCAAGGTCAACAGCAGGACTAAAATAAGAAAAATGTGGTGAGCTGGTGGAGAAAGGCGGTGGCAGCGCTTTTTTGGGGGGGGGAGAGGAACAGAACAGCGTCGCTTTTGTCGCCTCTCTCGACAACCCGCAGAGCCCTTGTAAAAGTTGCAAAGTCCTTGTAAAAGTTGCAAAAGGGTTTAAGCACAGGAGCCGAGCCAGAGCCCAAGAAGCAGCAAGAGCAGCTGTTCCAGGGAGGAGCCTGCTGGATGAGGCCAATGGACCACCTAGCTCAGCATCCTGTTCCCACAGTGGCCAACCAGATGCTTGTGGGGAACCCGCAAGCAGGATTCAAGCACAAGAGCCCTCTCCCCTCCTGTGGATTCCAGCAACTGGTATTCAGAAACATCACAGCGAACGCAGCATATAGCCATCAAGCCCAGTAATCACTTATAGCTGCATCCTCCATGAATCTGTCTTGAGGTTGAATCCTGAAAAGACAGAAGTACTGTACAGGGGGTAGGCAGGTGTGGGGGATTCCCTGGTCCTGAATGGAGTAACTATGTGCAGCCTAGGAGTCATTTTGGACTCACAGCCGTCCATGGAGGCACAGGTTAATCCTGTGTCCAGGGCAGCTGTCTACCAGCTCCATCTGGTACACAGGCTGAGACCCTACCTGCCCGCAGACTGTCTCGCCAGAGTGGTGCATGCTCTGGTTATCTCCCGCTTGGACTACTGTAATGCGCTCTACGTGGGGCTACCTTTGAAGGTGACTCGGAAACCGCAACTAATCCAGAATGCGGCAGCTAGACTGGTGACTGGGAGTGACCGCCAAGGCAATATAACACTGGTCCTGAAAGGCCTATATTGTCTCCTGGTACGTTTCCAAACAGGGGACTCAGGTGGCGCTTGCGAATCAGAAGGTTGGCAGTTCGAATCCCCCTGACGGGGTGAGCTCCCGTTGCTCGGTCCCAGCTCCTGCCAACCTAGCAGTTCGAAAGCACGTCAAAGTGCAAGTAAGTAAATAGGAACCGCTACAGCGGGAAGGTAAACCGTGTTTCTGTGTGCTGCTCTGGTTCGCCAGAAGCGGCTTTGTCATGCTGGCCACATGACCCGGAAGCTGTACGCCGGCTCCCTTGGCCAGTAAAGCGAGATGAGCGCTGCAACCCCAGAGTTGGTCACGACTGGACCTAATGGTCAGGGGTCCCTTTACCTTTTATGTTTCCAAACACAATTCAAAGTGTTGGTGCTGACCTTTAAAGCCCTAAAGCAGGCATGTCAAACCTGCGGCCCTCCAGATGTTTTGGCCTACAACTCCCATGATCCCTAGCTAGCAGGACCAGTGGTTGGGGAAGATGGGAATTGTAGTCCAAAACATCTGGAGGGCCGCAGGTTTGACATGCCTGCCCTAAAGCCTTTGGCCCTGTATATCTGAAGGAGCATCTCTGTCCCCATCACTCTGAGCTCCGAAGGCCTTGTGGCAGCTCCCTCTCTGCGAGTAATGAAGTTACAGGGAACCAGGCAGAGGGCATTCTCAGTAGTGGCACCCACCCTGTGGAATGCCCTCCCACCAGATGTCAAGGAAAGAAACAACTACCTTTTAGAAGACATCTGACAGCAGTCCTGTAGAGAAAAACCTTTCGATGTCTCATGTTTTATTATGTTTTTATATACGTTGGAAGCCGCCCAGAATGGCTGGGGCAACCCGGTCAGATGGGCGGTGTATTAGGGTTGCCACAGGTCTGGAATTTCCCAGACATAGCCGGTATTCAGCCCCCTTATGCAGAATCCGGGCGGAAATCGCTGAAATGTCCAGGAAAATCCAGATGTATGGCAGCCCATAGTGCAGATTTGGGCGATTTTCATGAAAACTAGCTTAAAAACAGCTCAAAAACTTTGGGCAAAACTGTGTCCAGTTTCATTTTTTGAAATATGGCAACCCTACAGGATATTATTACAGTGGTATCTTGGATTAAGAACTTAATTCGTTCTGGAGGTCCGTTCTTAACCTGAAAATGTTCTTAACCTGAGGTACCACTTTAGCTAATGGGGCCTCCCACTGCCACGCAATTTCTATTCTCACCCTGAAGCCAAGTTCTTAACCCGAGGTACTATTTCTGGGTTAGCGGAGTTTGTAACCTGAAGTGTCTGTAATCTGAAGCGTCTGTAACCCGAGGTAGCACTGTATTATTATTATTATTATTATTATTATTATTATTATTATTATTATTATCCTCTTTTAAAGTCATCCAACTTGGTGGCCATTGTTGCATCCAGTGGGAGCGAGTTCCACAGTTTAATTACCTGCTGCATAAGAAGTCTTGACTGTCCCAACATTTCGCTTTGCTCAATGTCCCTGAGTTCTAGTGCACTTAGAGAGGGAGAGAGATTTTTCCCCCTCTATCCTCTTTCTCCATACAGTGGTACCTCGGTTTACAAACACAATTGGTTCCAGAAGTCTGTACTTAACATGAAGCCAACTTTTCCACTGAAAGTAATGGAAAGTGGATTAATCCGTTCCAGACGGGCCCGCGGAATACTTAAACTGAAAATACTCAAACCGAGGCGTACTTAAACCAAGGTATGACTGTACAGGTAGCTAGCCATGTTGGTCTGCCATAGTCGAAACAAAATTAAAAAATTCCTTCCAGTAGTACCAACTTAGAGACCAACTAAGTTTGTCATTGGTGTGCATGCACATGAAAGCTCATACCAATGACAAACTTAGTGGGTCTCTAAGGTGCTACCGGAAGGATTTTTTTTAAAAAAAATCACTTTCTCCATGCCATGCATAATTTTAAAGACTCCTGTCATGTCGCTTCCGGCTTGCTTTTTGCTATGTTAAGGAGCCCCGCCTGCTGCAAGCTTTCATCCCTTTTACGTGGTTTGCAAAAACCCTTGCAAACGAAACATGGTGGGAAGGTGGGGGGCAGGGCCCCTTTGAACAAGGCAGCAAAAGCCCCCCCTTCCCCCGCCTCCCACCTTGTTAGTATGCCAACTTCTTCCTGAGAGTGTGGTACCTCGGGAGTCTGGTTTTGCATAAAAACGTACCTCTCGCTACCCATGCAAAACCCAATCAGTACAATCAGGCACTTGCTATCTCAGTGGTCTATATTTTCTTTTCCAGGAAGGAAAGAACGGGTGGAGAGGTAAAAAAAGAAAAAAAGGCTTGTAACAAACTTCTTCTATTTCCTTCCCCTCCTCTACTCCCCTACTTCAGACTGCTGCTGAACAGGGAAGATCCATTTTATTGGAAGATGCGATTGTACGGAATCAAATTGTCTGATTTAATAATAATAATAATAATAATAATAATAATAATAATAATAATAATAATTTTAATAACTTTATTATTATTATTTGTACACCGCCCATCTGACTGGGTGCTGCATAAGAGGCCACACCACCAACACACACACCGGAGAGAGAGAGATGCCAAGATCAGCTTTGCTTAGGTTTTTCTTGCCCTGCAGGTGGCTAAAGGGCTGTCAAGCCACAAAGGAAGATGCAAGAAGCCTCCAGGGCAGAATGCTTGCAGTGGCAAGAGTCACACCACATTTCTCTTCAGGAGCGAAGGGGAGGAGTGGAGTCACACCCAGACGCGTCAGGCTTGCAAGTTCTTGAGATAATAGGCAGAACTGTGTTCCCAGGCAAGCAGCTCAGGCAGTGCCACTGAACTGTGTCAATAACAACAACTTAAAGCTAATACAAAACATTTAGACGGTAATTTGCAATTGATCTGAGTGTGTAATTTATATTTTCTCTTCCACCTTTTCATTAAAAAACTTTTTAAAATAATACCTATTATTTTCTCCCTTTGAATCGTCTATAGACCTAAATGCACAGATTTATGCATTTATGTTAAAGTGTTTCGTTTCCTCTTTCTTTTCCTATTTAGGTATTTGTTTCTATAGGCTCTTTTCCCTTTTAAGAGGTTCGTAAGATTCTAACCAACAGATTGATGTTTCCTCTTTAGAGGACCTCCGTTATTCATTATTTATTTCATAAAATGTACACGCTGCTCGACTGTAAAACTCAAAGAGGGTCATGGGCAGAGCCAGGACTTTTGCTGGCGGGGGCAGCCAAAGTTGTTTAGCTATAAAATTAACAATGAAATCATCAACAGGAAGAATTAACGACGACAATTTCAAAAAGTTGAAGCTAGAAATTAAAACAATTAAAACTTGCATCCAAAGCGCAAGTGATGCCACAGTAAAAGATTGCGTTCTTACAAATGTGGAACAGGTATTATTAATATGGCACCTGTAAGAGTGCCAAATCTGCCAATCGAAGCGGTCAGGTGGGTGCATCTGGAGTAATGATATGCCTACAGTGGTTTGGGGACCAGACACAGGTTTGGTCACAAAACATCAGAGGATACCTACTAGGCCAGTGATGGCGAACCTATGACACACACACAGAGCCCTCACTGCTGCCACGCGCCCCATCGGCCCATTCGCACTGTTGTTGTTTCTCCCCCCCCCCATTTGTTCTCCCGCTCCTCCTACAGCTTGTCTCCACTAGAGCTTGTCTCCGCTGTTAAAAACCCAGATCCTTTCTTGTTGTTGTTGTTGCTGGTAGCCAGAGATTGGTTTTTTAACCCGTTCTGTGCTGGGTTTTTTTGTGCTTTGGCAGACTATGTCGGTGCTGCGTGTTAGTTCCAGCGAAGGTATTATTCGTCATTTATTTCTGTTCTCTCCCCCCCCCCTAAAAAAGCACAGCAGCTTTGGGGCACCCCCCCAAAAAAAATAGAAAAGCAACTTTTGCACACACACACCCAAAAAACCTCCAAAACTTTGGTCAGCAGCTCCCCCCAAAAAGCTCAACAACTCTGGGCACTTTGTGATAAATAAGGGGTTTTGGGTTTTGTTTTGTTTGGTTAAATAATTTGTTTTTGGTTTATTAAATACAGTTATATATTACAATTATACATTTTTGTTATTTAAACTATAAATATTGCAAAATTATGGTTTTTTTCTCGAAGTGACACACCACCCGAGTTATGCTCGGTTTTTTGGCGAATTTTGACACACCAAGCTCAAAAGGTTGCCCATCACTGGATTAGGCTATTTAGCCATTGGTTGAGGACCATGTACACGACTGACAACAGATTCCAAGACATTCAAATCCAGCAGCAAAAGAGGGATAGACCTGTATTTTCCCAAGTTTTCACATCTGGAGGAGGCAGTTAACCAATATGGCTTTCCTCCAGACCTATTTCACACATTGTTCCATCGTTGCGGCAAAAATTGGAAATGTAACTTTCATTGAGCCAGCGATGCTTTCGGTGGATAGTGTCAATAATAGCATTTCGTCACTAGATGGCACTGGACTTACTGTATGTGGGTGGAGTCAGGCGTTTGTTGTGTCTGTCCTCGCAGAAGACAGAGACAATAAAGTTCTTGTCTGACTTCCTGGCAGCTGTGTTGTCCAAGTATTCCCTGACCTGCCCACTCACAGCGCTCCATACAAAGCTTAAAAAATGGGTGGCTATGAGTCGTTTTTGACCTTAATAGAAAAGTTCCCTTTGAGTATTCAAATTGGTCAGATTTGAACACTGAACAGCTGCTATTACAAAGGGGAGGTAGAAGAAAATACCACATCTAAACTGCAAGCACTTTTGTGATAGTGGGGAAACCGAGGATCTGAATTTTCACTGCCAAGGAAGTAGCTACAATAATTTTGCTCCACATTCTCCTTTTGAAACACAGCATGATCAACAGCTTTTCAAACTTTTAGAAAATTAAATCCAGAAAAGTGAAAAGTGTTCCATTATAGACAAGTTGTCTGCCCTCGCTAGAAATACCCAACACCTTCTGTCTAAATCTCTTTGAGACAGTGGTTTAGAAGACAATTAATAAATCAATGATAATAATAATTTGTAAACAAAACATTTCCGAAAGGGCCATACTGCCAATTCACAATGTGATAATTAACTATCCTTTATTACTTATAAACAGTTTAATTAATTAGCAGCTGCAGATCTCTTTGTCTGAGCATCAACATGAGCAAAATAGGTTTGCTTAATTGCTGATGGTGCCTGAAGCTCCCTTTAATTATTTGTTTTTAAAAGTTATTTGTTGCTATTTAATACAGTGAGGCTACAGTTTACAGTACAGGCATACAGTAAATATATACAGACTAGCAGTCTCATAACCTGACATTATTTGGGAATTCTAGGGGGGGGGGAATTGTGTATTTTTCAAAGGTTCAGTCCGCCATCTTGATTCAAAATGGCGTCTAGTTGCATCCAAACAAACCAAAAGTTGTTCCTTGATCCCAGGAACCACCATGCAAAATTTGGCTATAATATCTTAGGCGGTGTTGAAAGCAAACAAAAACAGCTGTCTAAAATACATAGTAGATGTTAGCTTTTGCGATTTGTGTGCATATGACAAGTTCCATGGGGTAGCCATCTTCTTGTGGCAGTTTAGTGTGACTGTGGCCTTTTCCTGCTCTTTGACGTACGGTAGTCAACTTGCATTATGCTATACACACCCTGCTCACCACAGCCATGTTGTGTGGAGCCCACAATACTTTCTAAAAATTCCAAATGACTCAACTGGCCTCAGAAAGGCTGGGGACCCCCCTGCCTTAACTGATCTTGTATTTTTACCAAGGTGTTTAAAACTGAAGCACACACACACACACACACACAAAGTGTGCAGATGTGAATGCTGTATTTTAATTCAGTTGCAGTCTCCTCAGGAGAGGAGAAAGCCAATGAAATTAACAGCTATGTCTATCTAAGCTCCATTAATTTCAACGAGTATACTGTAGGAAGGACATAGTTGGATAGAACCATATGATTTTGTACATTTTTTTTATGTTGTACAATCCTTTGGTTCTGTTTTGCGATATGTGGCAGCCCACTGACGAAAGGTGGGCGCATAGATTCACTCAAAGTAATGATTTTGTGACGAGTCTATTTCTCATGCATCAGATCTAAATCAAGTCACTTTGAGAGCTTTTAAAGCTATGGCGAAGAGGGAGGTTTGTCTCTCCAAAGTCTGCGTAACACCCAGTTAGCACCGGCAAAAATTCACTCTTCCACACAATTTGTCACGGGTGCAGCCGCCCTGACCCACACTCCCCTGCTATCTGGTTCAATCATCGCTCCTGCCCCTCAGGCGATGTGGCGTTTTGACATTTGCAAAGCACAGTTCCTAAGGACATACCGTTCGGCAGGCGCAGTTATCCGACACAGGCATGTGTCAAAGAGATGTCCGTCCCACCCGAAGATGTCCACACCTGGCACACCAAAAAATATTTCCAGCAATAGCTTCCAGCCCATTTCCTCATTGCTCTTTTCTGAGGAACATAATTTACATTTCTGAACAAAAGTCAGCGACAGACAGAAAAGGGAAGAAGCTGAAATCGTATGGACTTCAGGACATTGTCTCACCCAGCTGAGTAACATGTCCACTGATATAATTATTATTATAATCATTATTAATAATTTTATTACTTATACCCCACCCATCAGGCTGGGTCTCCCCAGCCACTCTGGGAGGCTCCCAACAGAATACCCAAAACATGATAGAGCATAAAACACTAAAAAATTCCCTAAACAGGGCTGTCTTCAGGTGTCTTCTAAAAGTCTGATAGTTGTTTATTTCCTTGACATCTGATGGGAGGGCATTCCACAGGGTGGGCACCCAGGGCCGGTGCTAGGGTTTTTTGTGCCCTAGGCGATATCACCTTCTGGCGCGCGCCCCCCCCCAAAAAAATAAAGAAATAAAAATAGAAAAAAATAAAAAGTAGAAAAAATAAAAATAAAATAAAAAACAGTTGAGAGGCGCGGGAGAGGTGGTCCTAGGCTCCCGCTCCCGTGCGCCTCTGGAGCTTTGCGCGGGAGCGCAAGCCTAGGGCCACCTCGCTGCGCATGTCAGCTGTAGCCTGTAGAGGGGCTTCAGGCCGCTCTACAGCTGACAGGCGCAGCGAGGTGGCCTCAGGCTCGCGCTCCCGCGCACCTCCGGGATGACCGCGAGCCTGGGGGGCACACACGTGCCTCTGGAGAGTGGCCTGAAGCCGCTCAGCACTGGGGGGAGGAGGGCGGTGGGCAGGCTGGCCAGCGCCCCCTAAATTCTGGCGCCCTAGGCAGCTGCCTAGGGCGCCTGAATGGATGCACCGGCCCTGTGGGCATCACCACCGAGAAGGCCCTCTGCCTGGTTACCTGTAACGTCACTTCTCACAGGGAGGGAACAGCCAGAAGGCCCTCTGAACTGGCATGCGTCCCCTCAGTGAATCACAGAACTGTAGAGTTGGAAAGGACCGCAAGGGTTATCTCATCCAACCCCCTGCAATGCAGGAATCTTCTTGTGATGCTGTGGACTCATTTAGTAGGCAATATTGGGGTTAGGAATCAAATACTGAACCAGCCCACTGGTCCACCTACCTCAATAATGTCTACAGTACACTAAAGGGCAAAGGCTCGCCAGGGTTTCAGGAAAGAGCCTACCTGGAGATGCCATTGGAGTTTGGACCTGAGACTTCTGGTGTGCAAAGTAGATGCTCTACCCTTGAGATATGGCCCCTCCCTTCAAAATAAACCAAGACTCTGGTCCTCATGGTTCTGGAGACATTGGTCTCCCCTAACCCTACCTAGAGATGCTCTTGGTGATTGGAGCCTGATCGTCCGCATGCAAAAGCTACAGCCCTTTCGTAACCCTTTGGGGTCAAACCTTTGACCTCTGTCTTAGTAGCAGTAAATGTTTCTTCACCTTCCCAAACGGGACCAGCAGAGCATGGCTAACTTCCCAAGCTAAGCCTAAGGTTACCCGGGGATGGTGGTCACTCTGATTTTGTGTTATTGCTGTTTTGCACCCCCTCTCTCAGAACCTGAGTCCAAAAAGTTTGGCAACTAGAGCCAAGGGGACCTGGGTTCCAAACCCACAACCGACCGCAAAACTTACTACGCAGTCACTGTCCACCAAGCCTACCTCGTGGGGCTGTTGTCGTGAGGATGAGAAGGGGAAGGAACATGCTAGCTATTCTGAGCTCCTTGGAGGAAGCTGTGCAAGAAACAAAAGACTCTTAGGAACTGGAACACCCCCCTCCCCAGACTTCCAGAGAATCTCAGCGTATGCAGACCCATCTATTTCTCCGGCAGCAACCATAGAAATTGGGATTTAGTGGCGACATGTAAAAAAAGCACAAACGCAACTAACCCTCCCAGTCCAAACAAACAAACAAACCAGCAGCTCATTCCTTTGGATTCATTTTCATTCCACCTCGCCCCTCTTTTGATTGTGTTAAAAATATATATGCAGCAGAGTTTTGAAATGCCAGGAAACAGCAGGTCAGCTAAGGCCACGGACAGGGACCTGGGGAGTTAAGCTGCACGAGGGCAAGAAAAACAGATTTCCGCCCTCCAAAAGCCACACCTCCACGAAAGGCGGAATAACCTTCTAATAAATAGGGCCAGGGTTGAACAGGGTTGAAATCCTTCCTGGGTGCATTCGATCAAAATTGTTGAGCTTTTTTTGGGGGGGGGACATCTCCCCCTACTTACCATACGTCCAGGCTTTCCTGGGCATTTTGCCTTTTCAGCAAAAATTCACCCAGACCCCATTTTGCCACCGTAGTTAGTTAGTTAACACCGGTCTTGAAAGATCTACATTGGCTCCCAGTACGTTTCCGAGCACAATTCAAAGTGTTGGTGCTGACCTTTAAAGCCCTAAATGGCCTCGGTCCAGTATACCTGAAGGAGCATCTCCACCCCCATCGTTCTGCCCAGACACTGAGGTCCAGCACTGAGGGCCTTCTGGCGGTTCCCTCGTTGCGAGAAGCCAAGTTGCAGGGAACTAGGCAGAGGGCCTTCTCTGTGGTGGTGCCTGTCCTGTGGAACGCCCTCCCAACAGATGTCAAAGAGGAAAACAACTAACAGACTTTTAGAAGAAATCTGAAGGCAGCCCTGTTCAGGGAGGCTTTTAATGTTTAATAGATTATTGTGTTTTATTCTTCTGTTGGAAGCCGCCCAGAGTGGCTGGGGAGACCCGGCCAGATGGGCGGGGTATAAATTATAAATTATTATTATTATTATTATTATTATTATTATTATTATTATTATTATTATTATGGCCGCCCTAGCTGCCAAATAGCATCTTAAACCTAGGTTACGGTCACCACAGCCGAATGTCTAGGTGCCTTTTTTGTTGTTTCAATGACGTTATTATTATTATTAATTTCATTTCTATGCCACTTTATATTTTAAATACAAGATCTCAACGCAGTTCACAGCACATTAAAATACGGAATACAACAATCTAGAATAAAACCAATTCAAGCTTCCAGGAAAATATTTCAGATCCTTCTCTAAGTGACATCTTGCTTTCCCCACATTTATTTACCTTCTTAATTTATAGAGCTGCCCCATAGCAGAAGTGCTGCAGGAAGCCAGTGTGGTGTAGTGGTTGAGAGTGTCGGACTAAGACCTGGGAGATGAGGGTTCAAATCCCCACTCAGTCAGGAGGCTCACTGGGTGACCTTGGAGTCACTCGCAGCCTCCTAAGCTACCTCACAGGGTCGTTGTGAAGAGAGGGGTGAACCATGTGCTCATTGGAGAAAAAGGTGCGATATAAATGCAAAAAAAATGAGCTCTTCTGCTTGCCTGCTTAAGAGAGCTGGAGAGACCAGCCAGAGGGAGAGGTGTCAGTCCCCAACCTGGCATCCAGGGATCTCCACGTGGTCACAGCTGGACCCGCTCCTGGCACAAAACGCACCCGGCTAATTTCTAACACCGGGTATACTTTACCGCCACAGAAATTGCACCACCATCCAATATAGCCATTCCAGTTTATTGTTTCCTTCATGGTAGTATAGCTTCCCAATTTCAACCATTTTCATAACCAAAAAAAAAAAGCATCCCAGAGATGAACTTTTGGCCTCGGGTTACTTTTTTTTGCTCCATGCAATGTTAACATATTGATGAGCGGAAAGAAAGAAGGAAGGAAAGTGTCCTGTGTGGGTTAAACCAGCCAGGAGAAGCAGTTAAGCGCTCTTCTTGTGACTCGCCAGGCATGGCTTTATTTGAGGACCATCTAAAACAAAAGTCCAAATTTCCATCTCCACTTGAAACATATATAATTAGGTATCAATCCTTGGTGTGGTGGCAGCCCCAAGAAGGCAGGCGAGCATACTAGAGGTAGGGCAGGATGAAGTTTCTGGAGTTCAATATCAAGTAGTCTCTGCTTAATAAGAGTAAAGATATATGAGTCCTCATATGTCAAGAGGGAATCCACTGAGAAGCCTAGTTGTCTGAGTTTGTTGGAAATATTAGAGAACCATATACAGCTTTAGTTGTCTTTCAGAAGATAGGATATCAGGCTATCTGGATCGGTATTAAAATGAATTTTTAGCCAGTATTTAAAAGTAATGATCCAACCTCTTGTCTCAAGAAGGTGTTGGCCCAATTCTGCACAGATAGCCAAGTATGGCACACATTTTGGTACTCCAAGGATTTGCCGAAAGGATGATTGGACTCCTTCTACTTTGTTGTTAAAGCTGGATATCCATAAGGGGATCCCGTATAGAAGCTGGGAGGCGGATTTTGCCTTATAGGCAGCAATTGCTGCAGGTACAAATTGATTCCCACCAAGAAAATGAAAGCGCTTGATTTGTGCAACCGAGCATCTTGCTAAATTAATTGTTCTGCTGCGATGGGTCACCCATTTTAAGTTATAGTGAAAGGTGACACCCAAGTATTGAAACAGCCTCGCTGCACCATTCAGAAAGCAGCACGTTTGTTTAAGGTATCTTGAAGCCGCCCTTCACCAGCTGGTCCCAGGAACAGAGCAATAAAACAGCCACTATCTATACAGAATTAAAGCACTCTTAAAAGGCCCTTAAAACACACAAGGTGAGTTGGCAGCAGGTGGCAGACAGCTTCAGACTGGGTGATTCATGCTGTTTCTTTGCCAAAGACCTGGGCGAGGAGATATTTGTGTGCATCAGTGCAGTCAGTGAAAAGTCATCGAGGTTTATGCATATCGCTCCTGAAACGTTTCCCACCTTTAAACTCTTGCTTTCGGCTAAAGAATCACCCCTTCGCTTTTAAAGATGGAGCCACATGGGCGCAGCCAGAACTTATGTTAGAGTGGGGCAGGGCACTCACCTGCCCTCATCCTCCGTCTGGCAGATCTGGACTGAAATTCCCCAACGACAGTTGTTTTAAATTACTTTCTTTTGACCCCCAAGCGCTCAGAGAAATCTGTCACACAGACGGTGAACGAGTATATTTTGCAAAATTACAAAGGGCTCGCCTTTTTAATCTTGTTTTTTTAAAAAATCTAAACCAAAACACAATATTTCTCGAATTTGCTGAAAACCTTTTCAGCACTTCCTTCTCAAATTCCTCCCCCACCCCCTCACAATGCAGCAAGCATTTCAATTTCAAATATTCTGATTCTTTCTACTTTTATTTAAACATTTTATGCATTTATTTGATTTAGTGGGGGCATGGATGGGGGAGTGGAACTTAAGTGAAAACTCAAAAACCCGGCGCAGATAGATTTATGGGGCGCTTGCATCCCAAGCTGGCTTCCACTTTATTTTGGGGGTAGCTGAACATCCCAAACAAAGCAGTTTGCCCTGTGGCTGGGCAGGAAAGAGAGCACCTTAACCCACTTCCCTGGACTGGTTTTTGTTTCGGAAATCATGCAGAATTCTTTCTTTCTCTAGTCTTCCAACCACAGAACTGTGGAGTTGAAAGGCTTGCTCACAGCAATTCTCTTGTGTATGGTGCGAACACGGCCTAAGTACCATTCAGAGCAGAACCTAGGCGACCAAGGGAGATCCGTTTGCAACATCCAGCCCTGCCAATGGGTGTGTGCAGATTACGAAACAATTATTTGATACGACCCATGCTTTCCACCATCTGGGAAGCAGCTGGCAGCCCTCCAGCTCGGCCCCAGCAGCTTCTCGCGAAAACGGTTAGGGAGGCTTTAATCCGACGGAAGAACGAATCTCACAAACACAGAGAGCGCGTCATGGAAACAGTTGAGAAGCCGCAGAGTCGCTCCCCCCCCCCCTGCACACACGCACCCTCAGCAGCCCCATGTCAACTCGCTCTGAGCCACAAAGTTCATCTCTTTTATGCTGCTTTCAGAAAGTCATACTCACTGCACGCTTTATATCAACGCATGCCTCCCATTTGAGGGATAGTTCTAGTTACAGCTCTAGTATCTGAAGAAGTGTGCATGCACATGAAAGCTCATACCCAGACACCACCAAACTCGGCCCTTCAGCTGTTGTTGGACTACAATTGCCATCATCCCTGACCACTGGTCCTGTTAGCTAGGAATGATGGGAGTTGTAGTCCCAAAACAGCCGGAGCAGGCATCCCCAAACTGCGGCCCTCCAGATGTTTCGGCCTACAACTCCCATGAGAGGACCAGTGGTCAGGGATGATGGGAATTGTAGTCCAAAACATCTGGAGGGCCGAAGTTTGGGGATGCCTGAGCTGAAGGGTCGAGTTTGGGGATGCCTGCTCATACCAATGACAAACTTAGTTGGTCTCTAAGGTGCTACTGGAAGGAATTTTTTTATCTGAGGGATAGGTTTCGAAAGAGAACAATCTATTCAGAACATCGTCACAGCAGGAAAAGAAAGAGTGAGGTACTGTATATATTTTGAGGGGTTAACTGGCCAAGTTGTCTCTCTTTACCCGGGTTTTTTTGCTCTTTTCTGAGCCTTTCCCGACTCTACGGTACAATATCCTATTTGAGTTGGGAAAGGTCCAGAAATGGATAAGCAAAATGATTGAGGAGATGAAGTGGCTCAGCTATGAGGAAAAGGTCACAGTGTTCGGGACTTCATATGTTAGAGAAAAGGGCAGGGAATCATAGAATCATAGAGTTGGAAGAGACCACAAGGGCCACCCAGTCCAACCCCCTGCCAAGCAGGAAACACCACCAAAGCATTCCTGACATATGGCCGTCAAGAAGTGGTACGGAAAAGGTTCACAGAATTATGTGTGGCGATGAAGCTGAATGTGGGACGATTCAGGACAGATAAAAGAAAGCCCTTCTCCACGCAGCGGCCAGTTGAACTATGGAACTCACTCCTGCAGGAGTCAGGCTGGGCCACCAACCTAGATGGCTTTCAAAGAGAATGGACACATCCTCTTCCCTCCCCATTCCATTTTCCTTTCGTGCCATGCCTTCTTAGATTAGGCGAAGGGTAGGGACCACACTGTATTTCGTTGAGATGTAAACTGCCTTGGGAGCCTTTCCAGCTGAAGAGCAGGCTATAAATGCTATGCACCAATAGAAATTGTGGGCCTGGGATGTATCAGGATCCAAGAGTGGCAAGACAAGAGGGCGTTGAAGGCTATGCAGCTTGTGCAAAATCAGAGGCCAAAGAATCATAGAACTGGAAGGGGCATCTAGTCCAATGCCTGGCAATGCAGGAATCATAGCTGCCAAGTTTTCCCTTTTCTCGCGAGGAAGCCTATTCAGCATAATGGAATATCCCTTAAAAAAAGGGATAACTTGGCAGCTATGGCAGGAATCACAAAATAATCCCTGGCAGATCCAACATCTGCTTAAAAACCTCCCACAAAGGAGAGTCTGCTGTCGAACAGCTCTTGAGTTCAGGAAGTTCTTCCTAATGTCATACTAACCACCCTGAGCATCTTACTGATCAAAGAGCAGGGTTAAGACATTTTCTGATTTATTTTAAAAGTATCAGAACCTCCGCCCCCAGGAGAGGAGACTGCTCTTGTGTTTGAGTAATCCTGCTTGCGGGTTTCCCAGAAGAGACATCTGGTTGGCCACTGTGAGAAGAGGATGCTGGAAGACTAGATGGGCCATTGGCCTGATCCAGCAAGCTCTTCTTATGCTCAAGCTGGCATGAGCAACAGCCCATCGTAAATCTCTAAACTATGCTTGGGGCACAACCCCCCTCTATCCAAATTCCCGTGTTTATAGCTGCACTGCTGCCGCCAGCCCAATAGGCTTTTAAAAAGTGAAAACAAATCTTTCCTCAATTCAAAATTCAGGGCTTGCTTAAATTAAATTATGAAATGCCCAAGGCGTTTTGAATGTAATCTGGATTTCCCCAGAGGGAAAAAAGGATTGGGAGAAGTGGGGGGGGGGCGGAGTGAATGTTTATGAATCAGATGGTTTTAAGTGTGTGCATCGGGGGCTGGAAGGTGGGCGATGTGCTGAAGAACAGAAAGTTGAGCTGGATGAGTCAGGGAGTTGTTTTCTTTTTTTAAAAAAAGCGTGTTTCTCCCCCCCCCCATGCCATCTCAGAAAGCTAAATATCTGAATAGAAAGAGGGCACCTGTGTCATTTCTTGTTGTTATAAAGCCAGGAAAGTTTTGTGCACTTTCTCTCTCATGCGAGAAAAAGAAGTCGGAGACGGGAGAGGGTCAAGTTGCCTTACCCTCCCCACCACCGCTTGATCTCCCACTGCTTGATCTCCTTCGTAAAAAAAAAAAAACACGCCAGAGGACTGTTCATACATCTGCCGCAGAGCCTCGTGTTTGGCTCTCAGAAGGCGAGATGAGATGCAAAAGCAGAAGAAAATCTGGAAAGTCTACAAACTAATTTGCTAAGGTCTGCCTTGTCCCTCCCAGCAACATTTTACAGATCAAGCTGTTCTGAAGCTTAGCTGGCACATAATAATAATAATAATAATAATAATAATAATAATAATAATAATAATAATAACAAAGCGTGATGGAAGCAGGAAGCCGGTGTGTGTGTGTGCGCGCACGCACACACACACACGGTTATGCAACAAGCAAACAATTTCTTCCTAGCAACCATTTATCACTTTTAAAAAAGAAAAAATAGGAGATTAATAAATCTGCACATAGCAGATCTGGCTGTGAACTGCTTCCTCTAAATCCTGGGGAAAGAACCTCTATTCTACAGCTCAAATGCACAAACACACACACACACACGGGCATCAATATCCACCCGTTGAAGCTCTTCCCTGGGTGCCACAAATTGAAAGCCCTGCATAACAGCCTTCTCAAGTGCTTTTGCTTAGCTGGGAAGAGTTCCCAAAATGTGATCTGGCTTGCCCTACATGGAGGGAGAGGGGTGTGCGTGTGCGCGCGCAGAAGGCTCTGAATTTTCCTGTGACTGGAATGTGACCTACTGTATATTGCTCCACCCACTTTTACCTCTGGCCCCACCCACCAATGGCAAGGAGGGCTCCCCGGGAGGTCCCTTCCAGCCCCACCACTGTATTCCTCTAGTGTTATGAGTTTGTGGGTGCCAAACCACTCTAAATCCCTGGATCCAGGAAGTGTTGGACTTTAATCAAGGCTTGGGGCGTTAAACTGGGTGCCAGACACCTTATCCTTGGAACCTGCAAGTGTTAGAAGCTAACCCAGTCAGGTGTTCAGGTTATCACCTAGTTTGATGGGCCATGAAAAAAGCAAGAGAGGGGTCTCTATATGAGATGGAAAATGGCTGGGGTCCCTCCTCTCCCTCCCTCAACTTGCAGATAGCAAAAGGGACAAAGCCTGAGTTTAAAGTGTCTGCAATGTGACCTAGAAGCAAAGCTGAGGCTGGGAATCCAGAGAGGCAGAGCTTCAGATGTTTGATTTCTGGCTACAAGAGAAACAAGACCTTTTTTGGGTTGTTAATGCTACGAACCCCTCCACCTCAGGCTCAGGTTGTATAGATGTGTCAACAAACCGTAAATCCTAAAGACACCACAGTCTCCGCTGTGCCTCATTCCCCAAAGGAAACCTGAACCCCAGGTAAACACCTGGAATCTCGCACCGCTCCAAGATTGGGGTGGCAGGCGAAGATACGTCCCACCATCACAGAAGCAAGAGCAAACGCGAGAAATGAACCCTAGGAATGTTCGCTTGTATCTCCCCCACTTCGAACAACCCAAATGAAGGAGCTATTTTAAAAGGGGGTCAAATAAATCTGAATGGGGCACCTCCAAGCGACTCGATGGGGGCAAAGGCAGATTTAGGAGAGCACGACCGGCGTGGGTGCGGAGCTTTGGGGTCGCATGTGCCACAGGGGGTGCTGCAGCTATAAGGCAGAATGGAAAGTGAGAGGCAAGGAGGCGCCCGTTTTTGGGCGCCTCACAGGGTGCCGCTTAAATTAGAGGACCCCCCCCCCCAAGGTCTGCCACTGATGGGGACTGAGCACGCTCTTTTTTATAAAAAAACAACCAAACAAACAATAATACAGTCGTACCTCTAATTACGAATAACTCTACTTACGAATGTTTCTACTTACGAATGGAGCTCCGTCCGCCATCTTGGATGCGGTTTAGATAGGATTTTTTCTACTTACGAATTTTTAGATAGCGTTGCTTCTACTTACGATTTTTTTCTCCCAATGCATTCCTATGGGATTCGACTTACAATTTTTTTCGACTTACGAATTCGTAAGTAGAGGTACCACTGTATATAAATAGTAATATACAAAATCATATATAAATAATAATAAAATAATCTATAACTTCATCACCAAATAATAATAGTAATAATGATAATAGTGTAATATAAATAATAATAAACATAATATTCATAAACATAAAAATTACCAACGGTACATAAACAATAAAGAATGAAAAAAGAGAAAAAAGGAAAAAAGGGGGGAAAGGAAAAAAGAAAGGGGAAAAAAAACATACATTCGGCTCATCATTCGTACCCAAAACAACAACAATATCCTATCAATTCAACAGTAATCCCGATCCGGTACCTATACTTCTCCCACGAAAGACTTCCACTTATCTCTATCTCATGCTCAGCACCGCCATGGGGTGGGAAACAGAACCACTGCAGTGAAAGAAAACTGGGAACGACGACTCAGGTTTTTGTCCTACACGCAGGAAAGTAGATAGAGCCCATGGATTCAACATTCACTCCTGGAGAAGCAGCGCCTTATAGAAGAGAAGAATATCATGGGAGCGCCCCCTCCTATTTGGGACATGGAGGTGCAAAAGCACCCCACAAACCGTCCCCACAAAGACATCTATTCCCTGGAATAACAAAGCACCAGCATATCTATCTGCCCCCCAGGGCAGAATTTATTATTTATCCCTTTCCCCCCTCATAACTGCCTTGAAATGCAGGCAGTTTCGGTGCCTTAAGGCCCCCTGTCACAGCGTACATTTAAAGGAGCATGTAGCAACTTTCAAGAGTCATGGCTTTCCCCCCAAAGAATCTGGGAACTGTAGTTTCTTAAAGGTAATATTTACGTTTTGTGAAATGAAATTAAAAAATAAGGGTGCTGAAAGCTAAAAATCAGTGTTAGAAACTGGGATAGAAGAGATAGGAGCCAAATGGCTCCTAGGACCTGGGTTGTGGGCGCCAAAACAGAATGTTTATTTGCCATGTGGCAACAATTTTTATTTGTTATTTTGAGAAACATGAACTAACATGCAATTCACATAAGTGACACATTTTTAGCAGAAATTGTTAATACATGTTTTCATTTGGTGTTTCAAATAATGGTACCATTATATATATTATACTGCTCTTCCAATTGAAAACCCAGAACACTGCCCACTATAATTAAAACAATCAACACAAGTTAATTCACAACCTCATTTAGGGGAAAAAGTCAAAACATGCTCACACACTGAGCAGGTAGTGGAGACTTACTGGTGGTGGCTCCGCACGAGGTAGCTATGGCAGCCATTTTTTTCTTTCAGAAGTCCACTGGGAACAATACTTTGTCATCACAGAGTACCTTTCTCAGTGAACTTTCATGGTGGGGGTTGCCACCAGGCACCTCACAAAAACAAAACCGGCAACAACAGAGTCTCCAAAGAAAATCTTAGCCGGCAGGTGGGAGACTCATCTAAAGACTCTGGGCCAAAGTAGGATTTGAACCCAGGACTCTGCAGTCCTAACCCCAAACCCCATTTCAGTGAAAGATGTATGCCTTTAAAAACAGTTGCTTTGTAGATGGGAGCTTGGTTGTTCATTTGTGGAAAAAGTCACATCCCTTGTTTTAAGCACCCGTAAGATTATGAAGAGGGCCAATTTCTCACAGTAATGTGGGTTTTTTTGTTGTTTCTGATGGGAGAAACCGCCACCAACTGGACTGTCTCCAAAGAAGCTGCCTCCAAAAAGCGTAGGAATGATTCACTTTAATTTGGCTGCACTCGATCTCTGAACGCCTTCCAGGATGCAGCAAGCTACAACCTTCTTTTAATTATAGAATTACAAATAAATACCATTCCCAAGAAACAGCGTTCCGTTAATTTATAAATGGGCTCCGCTCTGACGGCAAAATCTTCCATCATAAACAAGCCGTTCTGCACATTGTCGGGTGGAAAAGGAGCAAATCGTCAAGGGAAGACTACCTGGCCATTGTGGCCTCAGTCCAGCTTAAGGCAGTCATGACCAAATACAAGGGTACCTCGGGTTAAAAACACTTCGGGTTCCAGACTCCGCTAACCCGGAAGTAGTACCTCGGGTTGAGTATTTTACCTCAGGATGAGAACAGAAATCACACAGCGGTGTGGTGGCGGCAGGAGGCCCCATTAGCTAAAGTGGTACCTCAGGTTAAGAACGGTTTCAGGTTAAGGTTAGAACCTTTTTAGAACTAAAATATCCACCTGATGAAGTTAAACAACAGATCAACAGAGCCAGACAGATACCTAGAGAGAACCTGCTGCAAGACAGACCCAAAAAAGAAAATAACAGAACACCACTAGTCATCACATACAGCTCGCAAGCTAAAACAGTACAACGCATCATCAGAGATCTACAGCCTCTCCTGGACAATGACCGCTCCCTTTCTCAAGCTCTGGGAGGAAGACCTTTCATTGCCTACAGACAGCCACCCAATCTTAAACAACTCCTCACCCACAATAATACAACCACCAGACTTAACATGGACACTGGTACCAGAGCCTGCAATAAACCCAGATGCCAACTTTGCTGCCACATACACCCAGACAACACCATTACTGGCCCCAACAACATCCAACATACCATCTCAGGACTATTTAATTGCTCATCCTCTAACATTGTGTATGCCATCAAATGCCAACAGTGCCCTTCAGCTCTCTATATTGGACAAACAGGCCAAACCCTACGCCAAAGGATAAATGGACATAAATCTGACATCAGGAACCAGAAGACAGAAAAACCAGTAGGAGAACACTTCAATCTCCCAGGACATTCTATACAAGATCTCAAAGTAGCTGTCTTACTACAAAAGAATTTCAGAAATAGACTGGAAAGAGAAGTTGCTGAATTGCAACTTATCACCAAGCTCAAAACCATGGAGGGACCTGGTTTGAACAGAGATATCGGGTTCTTATCTCATTATACATGATAAGCGATCTTCAGCCATCTCAACCCTTGCTTTTTCATGCAAAACCATTTGCAGTCGTTTGCGGTCATCAACAGCTATCAGTCAGTCAATCACCCATTTCCACCACCCTTCTGAGTGATTCCCCCCTCCCCATCCCCACCCCTCCCCACCCCTTCTCTACATAAGTGCCTGGAAACTTCCATTTCACTGTATCTGAAGAAGTGTGCATGCACACGAAAGCTCATACCAAAATAAAAACTTAGTTGGTCTTTAAGGTGCTACTGAAGGAACAATTGGTTCCGGAAGTCTGTACTTAACCTGAAGCGAACTTTCCCATTGAAAGTAATGGAAAGTGGATTAATCTGTTCCAGACGGGTCCACGGAGTACTCATCCTGAAGCGTACTTAACCCAAGGTATGAGTGTAATTGGTTCCGGAAGTCCGTACTTAACCTGAAGCGTACTTAACCTGAAGTGATCTTTCCCATTGAAAGTAATGGAAAGTGGATTAATCCATTCCAGAGTACTTAAATTGAAAATACTCAAACCAGGGCGTACTTAAACCGAGGTATGACTGTACCACTAAAAGGCTGCACCATATCCTTAAAGCACTCTGAAACCACTTTAGACCATCACGGCTTCCCCCCAAGGAATTCTGGGAGTTGTAGTGATGCCAGAGGCATGCGCTAAACACTGTGCATGATGTCACAGGCGTGTACTGCGGCACTGAACCCGTCCACTGTTGGGCCCAAGATGGCACCTCTGTACCCTGGCAGTGACAGCTTACTTCAACACTGGTGATGGGATGGGATCTCTGGCCGCACCCAAAGACAACAGGGCAGCTCTCTCCTCTGACATCTTGCAGCCACTGCTCACCTCACCGCTGCCTGAAGCGTCTTCCTGACTCTGCCGAATGGTAGGGCCAGCTCCTTACTTGCATTTCTTTTAAAAAATATATATGTTCTTATGTTAACTCACAGCCTAACCTACCTCACAGGGTTGTTGTGAGGCTCAAATGTGGAGGAAAATAACCATGCATGCCACCTTGAGCTCCCTGGAAGAAAAGCCAGGACATAACAATGTTAAAGAAATAAAAAAATAATATATCTTTGCAACAGGTTCACTGATTATTTGGGGGCACATATTCTAATCGTTGGGGACCCAGGTGGCGCTGTGGGTTAAACCACTGAGCCTAGGGCTTGCTGATCAGAAGGTCAGCGGTTTGAATCCCTGTGACGGGGTGAGCTCCCGTTGCTTGGTCCCAGCTCCTGCCAACCTACCGTAGCAGTTCGAAAGCACGTCAAAATGCAAGTAGATAAATAGGAACCGCTACAGCGGGAAGGTAAACGGCGTTTCCATGTGCTGTTCTGGTTCGCCAGAAGTGGCTTTGTCATGCTGGCCACATGACCTGGAAGCTGTATGCCGGCTCCCTCGGCCAATAATGCGAGATGAGCGCGCAACCCCAGAGTCGGTCACGACTGGACCTTATGTTCAGGGGTCCCTTTACCCTTTATTCTAATCATTACATTCATAACCCACCTTCCCTCCAAGAGCAGAGGTGGGTTTAGGGGAGCATGGCCGGTTTGCATTTTAGCGTTGCCACTGAAATTTGAAAGCCCACCACTGCCAAGGGCCTCAAGATGGCATACATAGTTCTTCTGCTCACAACAGCCCTGTGAGGTAGGCTAGGCAGAGAGGCCGTGACCTTCCTATGAGCTTCGTGGCTGAGTGAGGACCCTGGTCTCCCAGGCCCTATACATTAACAGCTATACCACACTGGCTCTGAAGCCTATTGGTCCATCAAGCTCAATGCTGTCAACACTGACTGGCAGCAGCTTTCCAGGGTTTCCAACGGGTTTCCCCAGTCCTTCCCAACTAATACCGGGGATTGAACCTGGGACCTTTCCCATGCAAAGCAGATGCTCTTCCTCATTTCTCTACACGGTCAAGAAGGGTTTCCAATTTCAGTTTCATCTAGCCAACTGACCCAACAAAACGCAGCAGCTGTTCTTCCAGGGGTTGCCAGCCCCGGTGACTTCCAGATGTTGGCAGCTCCCTCAGCCCCAGTCAGCATGGTCACTGGTCAGCGATGGAGCTGAACTGAACGCCGAAGATTTGTAGGGTCTCAGCGGTCCCCCTCTATACCCACAGAGCTGTAGCTCAGTGGTAGATGAGTGGTAGACTTTTGCATGCAGAAGGTCCTGAGATGAATCCCCAGCATTTCCTGGTAGGACTGGGAATGTCCCTTGTCTGAAGAGAGCCAACAATCCCACTCAGTTCAATCAAGGCCGCTTCCGATATTGTTGGCTAGGAAGTTTAGAGTGCATTCGCCTTGCAGATCAGCTGGTGCTCAATCCCTCCTGATTTCCTGCGGAACTGCCAAGCACACCTGTTGCATAAGATCCCTGATCCCGAAGGGCTGGTTAACTCGCACCCAGCCCGATCCTATGCACGCTTGCTCAGAAGTAAGACTCGCAAAGTCCAGCAGCGCCTAGTAAGAGCTCACCAGATGGCAGCCGTTGATCACCTTCAACCTCCATAGCCATCCCTCGAGTCTGTAAAGAAGCCAGAGGTGGGCGCGAGTTCAGGAGCCACCAAGCTGGTCAGCGGAAAGACACCTTTCGGTGCACAAGCTGGCTGGAGAGGCCTTCCCCAATGGTGTTTGAAAATAGACAGGCGCTGGGCTCGTCTTGCGACTGGCGCAGGTCCAGTTGTGACCACATGGAGATCTAGCTTGGTGACAGACATCTCCACCTGGCTGGCCCCTCCAGTTTTCTTAAGCAGGTAAGCAAAAGAGCTCATTTACTGCATATATATCCCATATATTTTCTATAAAATATAAAGCGGTATAGAAATGAAATGAATAAGAATAATTATAATCCATTAGCGAAGAATTGGAAGAGTGAAGATCTACCTACAGTTGACGATTGGCAGTTGAAGTTGATAGAATTTATGAAACTGGCCGAGCTGACCGGGAGACTCCGTGACCAGAGGGAAGAGTCGGTGGAAGAAGATTGGAAGAAATTTAAAGTTTATTTAGAAAATAATTATAAGATTAGAAATGTATAATATAAGATTTGGAAGTATAAAGAGGTTGTAGAAGAGGATTAGTTGATTTATTATAGTATTTATTTATTATAGTATTTATTTATTTATTGTATTTATTTATTATAGTATTTAGTATTTAGTATTTATTATAGTATATTAAGATTTAGTTAAGTGTTGTTATTATATAGAGTATGAAGAGTTAAGCAAAAGTGTTAAAGAATTTTTTTTGATCAAGATTGTAATAAGAGATTTAGCATGTTGTTAAGTTAAGAAGAGTTAGAATATGTTTAGATAATCTTTTAAAAAAGAAAAAAAGATTGGAACCAAGACATGGAAAGTACTAATGATGTAATACAAAAAAACCCAGTTAGGAGGGTTTGGAGGAAGTTGACAATGTCAGAATGAGTGTTATATTTTTTTTCTTATATTTGTTCTGTTTGTAATTTTGTATTGTCTACTTTGTTTTCTATGTTCTTGTTATATGCTCTTTGGGTTTTTTTCTGCAATTTTATTATATATATATATATATATATATATATATATATATATATATATAAGAATAATTATAATCCACTAGGAGGGGGGGAATGGCGCCTAGACATCCCATTGTGGCGACCATAACCTATGTTTAAGGTGAGTTTTGGCAGTTAACTTAAATATCTGAGAATCTAACGCTGTTCCCTGACACCCAAAGGGTATCAAATCAGGCTTGAAAGAACAGATTGCAGTATGTGCCTCTACTGTACGTGTGGGGTGGCCCAGAACAAGTGTGCCCCTGGGTGCAGGAAGGTTGACAGTGCCTGATCAAAGCCATTCAGCAGAGTCGGCCCAAGACATTTTGCAGTCCGAAGCACATGTCAAAATAGTGCTCCCCACTATCTTGGGCAGCTGAGTCTTCACGCTTAGCATCCTCTATGGCACCCAAGGACAGAGGGCTAAGCATGCCCAGCTGAGTTTACTACCTCCGTCGCAGTATCTGCCACCCGAGGCAGCTGCCTCACTCCATTCAACACTAGGGCTGGCCATGCCCTCCAAATTTACAAGAACGGAGATTCCGACTAAACATCAGGAAGAACTTTCTGACGGCGAGAGCCGTTCTACAATGGAACAGTCTACCTCGGAAGATGGCGGGCTCTCCTTCATTGGAGGTTTTTAAAAGCACAGCTTGGATGGCCATCAGTCATGGATGCTTTAGTCGTGATTCTTGCATTGCAAAGGGTTGGACAAAATGACTCTCGGGGTCCCTTCCAACCCAACAATTCTATAATCCAGAGAGCGTTGCAAGAAAGGGCTTCGCTGCAGAAATACAACAGGCTCCCCTCCGTTCTACCCACCGACAATAAGTAGCCTTTAAAAGAACACACACAGAGAGACAAATATGCATCCTCTAAAAATAGGCTGCGCAGATGATCACAAATTGCTTCTGAAACTCAATTTAGTTTTACAAAGTTTTTTTTAATTAATTGCCTTTTTTTAAAAAAAACCAACAACCTGGCACAACCCATCCTCCAACTTTTGCTATTTTCCAACACGCACACACACACACACACACACACACACTTCATTTCAGCTTCATCAAAGCTATTTGCATATGCAAATATTGGTTGGGCTGCATAAGGGCTTTCCAATGAGCTTTCTTCTAATCAGATCAATATTGACTCAGGTGTGGTTGTGTTCCGAGGCTCAGTGGCAAGTTCCACCCTTCTTTGTGTAGGGATAACCAAATCTTATTGTCTCGAGGAAAGGTGGCACCCGCAGGAAACAAAGGTCACAGGTCTCTTATCCCTGAGCATCATAAAATTGTAAGGTTGGAAGGGACCCAAGGATCATCCAGTTCAACCCCCTGCAATGCAGGAATCTTTTTTCCCAACGTGGGGCTCGAACCCACAACCATGAGATTAAGAGTCTCGTGCTCTTACCATCTGAGCTATCTCACAGCAGGGGTGAGGAACCTTTCTCAGCCTGAGGGCCACATGGGAAACCTTCCAGGGGTCACAGGCCAAGCGGTAGGTGATGCCAGGATGCGATTCTTACTATCATACAATAGCAAACATTCCATCCAAGTAAAATACTAGAGTTGCTAGGTCAGGACCCTGAGATTTCAGGGCTCAGGCCTGAGACCTATAGGGGCAGCCCCTGTTGATCTCACAGGAGGCCAGCTCCAGTGATGTCATTAAGCATCACTGAGCCCTGGAGATGGAGGTTAATTGGGATGGGAGAGGAAGGTGGGAAGGAGGGCAGACTCCAGCTCCAAGAATCGATGCAATAATTTGCAGCTGGCTCCTGCCAGGCTGAAGCCTGCAATCTGCACGCACCGTCTTAATAATAAGAATAATAAATCTTAAGGAACTCTCGCCCACCTGGAAAGTCAAGCCATCCCCCTGTCACTATCTTCCCACCTTCATAGGCCAGGTCTGGCACATGGGCAGGACACCTGCCATTCACCTGACACAATTTAAGGTATCAGATGATTGACAGGTGGGTGGTCCTGCCCACCTCCCAATGTTGGCCTGCAGGGTTTGGGAGGGATGACAATCATCTGTCCTGGGTTAGAGGGAGTGGCAACCAAAGAATGTATTAGCCCAGTGGGGCTTCTTTCCAAGACAGTCGTTCCCCTCTAGATGCTTTGGGCTACAACTCCCATCATCCTCTCTGGCAACTGGCCACTCTGGCCGGGAGATGAGAGTCGAGCACAGACATCCCCAAACTCGGCTCTCCAGCTGTTTTGGGACGACAACTCCCATCATCTCTAACTAAAAGGACCAGTGGTCAGGGGTGAAGGGAATTCATAGAATCATAGAGTTGGAAGAGACCGCAAGGGCCATCCAGTCCAACCCCCTGCCAAGCAGGAAACACCATCAAAGCATTCCTGACAGATGGCTGTCAAGCCCCTGCTTAAAGACCTCCAAAGAAGGAGACTCCACCATACTACTTGGCAGCAAATTCCACTGCCGAACAGCTCTTACTGTCAGGAAGTTCTTCCTAATGTTTAGGTGGAATCTTCTTTCTTATAGCTTGAATCCATTGCTCCGTGTCCGCTTCTCTGGAGCAGCAGAAAACAACTGTAGTCCCAAAACAGCTCGAGGTTTGGGGGTGCCTGGTCCAGCAACATCTAAGAGAGCACCAGCCTGACGGCAAGAACCATCTAGAGCGGTGTTTCCCCATACTTGGGTCTCTAGCTGTTTTTTTGGACTACAACTCCCATTATCCCTAGCTAACAAGACCAGTTGTCATGAATGATGGGAGTTGTAGTCCAACAACCTCTGGGGAATCAGGGTTAAGAAAGGCTGATCTAGAGTACCATGGCTTCCTCCCCTCTAGAGCGGTCAATACTGTGAGATGGTGATAGCCTGAATCAGTACACTCCCTGACCCACACCACCTCTGCCAATCCTGGCTCTTGCACACTCCACCCTGAGTATTCATTGCATGAATGGAGAGCTGGTGTAGCACAGTGGTTAGAGTATCGGACAACGACCTGGGAGACCAGGGTTCAAATCCCCACTTGGCCATGAAGCTCACTGGCTAACCCTGGGCCAGTCTCTGCCTCTCAGCCTAACCTACCTCACAGGGGTGTTGTGAGGATTAAATGAGGAAGAGGAGAACGATGTGCTCTACCTTGTGCTCTTTGAAGAAACAGGTGGGATATACCTATATGCAATAAATAAGTAAATGATAGCCCATCTAAGATCATGATTGCATACATGGTTCTCCCCTGCCTCATTTAATCCCCACAACCACCCTGTGAGGTAGGTTAGATGGAGAGGTAGTGTCTGGGTGCCAAGGTCACTCAGTGAGCTTCATGGCCGAGTGGGGGTTTGAACGCTCATCTCCCAGGTCCCAGGGACCCTCAGGGTCCCTTTCAACTCTACAATTCTGTGCTGGAATGTTGGAAGGGCCAAGGCTCTGTGGCAGGACACCTGCTTTTCATGCCCAAAGTCCCAGTTTCAATTCCTTTCAGCAGCTCCAAGTAGGGATGAGAAGACAACTACCCACACGAAACCCTAAGGAGCTGCTGCCAGTCAGTGTAGGGAACACCCAGCTAGATGGGTTCAGGCACACACATTGCAAGAGACCAAGGGTCTGATCCAGGGTATAGAAAGCAGCTTGCTAATGTTCCTGTGTTTACTCTGCCTGTGACCCAAATCCCCCTCCAGAAGTCTCTTTCCCAAAGCCTGCTTCCAGGTCATCTGCACCCCAAAATTCACCCACACCATTCACCGAGTTACAGACTCATCAACCCCCAGCCAAGTCCCAACACAGTGCAGTTCCCCAAAGACCCAGGTCACCACTCCCTCAGATGCTCAGAACTGCATCCTTTCCAGTAGTCAAACCAGGTGCTCTGCCCTCCGCAAATCCAGGTGTCCCCTCCCTGCTCCCCCTCCCTGCCCCAGGCCTGACCAGATTCACAATCGCAGCGCCAAGCACTTCTCATGGCAGGGGGCTGGGCTAGATGACCTTTGGGGCATCTTCCAACACCACGATTCTATGATTCACCCTCCAGGTAACTCCTAAGCAAAGCAGTCCTCCAGAGCCTGCCCAGGGCCCCCAGCCAGTTCTTCCTTGACCGGGCAATCAGACCACCATTGTCCGTAACCCATGGCCGATGCAAGCCTTGCCTTTCATGCCCAAATAATCTCTGACCCCCACCCTGCCACAGTCTCCAAACCTAACCTCAATTTATCCTCTGAAGCAACATTTTTTTAAAGAAAATCAGTCGCTCCTCTTCCCCCTCCATTTCGGAGCTCTCACAATGGAACTTCCAGGGTCCAGGGCATTCTGGATGTAAATGTAAAATTACTAGGGGCAAATACAAAGGGGAGCAAAAGGCTGCTTTTGCAGACATCCCGGAAGTCTTGTGCCGACTTCTACGGAAGCAGGCTGCTCAGCTAAATGGAACCTGTGGTTTGATCTAGCAGCAGGGCCCTTCTTTGTGTGCTTATTTTAAAACTGATCAGACAAAAGTCCCGAGCGGAGGGATCCTATTAATGGCTGTCCGTTGCAGCATCTCAATGGAACTAGCATGCTTAGGGGCAGTCTATCTTTGAAAGCAAGAGCAGAGGGTTCTTGCCTCTGCCTCTTGCTGCTGCTCTCGGGCACCTGCAAGGAGCGGCTGCGTTTTTTGGTGACTGTACTATTCTCTCTCTCTCTCTCTCTCTCTCTCTCTGCCTAGTCACCTTTGGCTTCAGGATTCTACCACCCACTGCCCAAAGTGGATGGCACTCCCATGCCCCACACAGCCACCCTATCCAGCCCCACATAAACCCCACAGGACACCCAACCATTAAAAGTACCTCCCTTATCCCAGATCACACACCCTGTTATAAACTCTCTGTTTAGGCGGGCCCCTTTCAAGGTAGCCCCCTATGTGAAAAACAAAGGGCTGCACCCAAACAGCATAAGAGCCAACTCCCAGCGGATGAGGTGCCTTTGCCCCCCAACGTAATTATTTGAAGGAGCTGGCTGGAGCCCTCAAAGTCGATGGACATTGTCATTCAAATGGTGTGTATGTGCCACATCATGAGATGATTGTGCAGGGCGGAAATCAGTAGGATGCATCCATTCAAAGCACTCTTACACCACAGTCCGTCTTGCCCCCCCCCTGCCCCAAGGATCCTGGGAACTGCAGTTGAAGGATGTTGCCATTCTCAGCACCCTTATACTGTAAACTACAGTTCCCAGGATTCTTTTTTGGGGAGGGGGCGAGCCATGCCCGTTGCATTGGTATCAAAGCGCTTTGGCTGCATGGCGTGGCTGGGACCTGAAACCATAGGTTTCAATGGGTCTACTCTGAGTAGGGCTAACCCTGGCGCCAACCCCCAAACCCATCCTGATTACATCGCCGTTCTGAAAGCCACCATGGATGGCATCGCGGTTCTCCGGCGGTAGGGAGCGAGGCGGCTTCAGCCCCAGGAGGACTCACCGTTGGCGCCGTACTTCTCCCGGTTCCGCCGCACCTGCTCCGCGCTCAACCCGCAGCTTTCGCGCACGCCGAAGCGCCGCAGCACCTCCTCGGCCGTCGAGCTGTGCGCGCTCTCCATGACGCGCGGCTGGAGCGCTCCGGCGCCCGCTCGCCTCGCCTGGCTGTGCGCTCCGGCGGCGCCCGCCCGATCCCTTGAACGCTGCCCGGTTACCGGACCGGCTCCGGAGGAGGAGGAGGAAGCCTGATGTGCCTGGACAACAATGAAGAGAGGCAAGCTGGCCGCAGGTTCCCACCTACTCCAAAGCCAAATCGCGCAACCCGGATTGCAATAATGATAATAATAATAAACCCGGGTCGTTTTTTCTCTCTCCAAGTCCCTCGGTCTCAGCCTGCCGCGATCTCGCAGGGACTCCTCCGAGCCGAGCCCAGCCGGGGCACCTTCCGCTTGGCCCCGCGATCAACCCTCTCCGCTTGCGCGCTCACAGCCGCGGCACCCGTCCGCAGAGCCTGCCCGGGCGTTCCGCTACTGCCACTGCCATGCTGCGCCTTGCAAAGTTACTTTCTGTCCACTCGGGTTTCCCTGAGCCAGGCCCCGCCCTCTGCCTCCAGCGCCTGGCCTCGCCTTCCCCCAGGATCGCTCGCCTCGATCACCTGCGATCGCTCGCCCTTTTTGTACGATTTTTTGGGGAAGTGTTATTATTGTGATTCTTTAAGCCTCGCTGCTGAGCGCGCGGCGGCTCCTCCCTCTCCCTCCTCCAGCCTTCCCCATTCACAAGCTACCTGCCGCCTCCCGATTGGTTCCGGCACACCCTTGATACCTTCCTGCCCTTCTGCCATTGGCTATGAGAGGCGTTCCGATTTGCATAGGATTTCTCTCTTTTCCCCCACCCGGGGGAGGGCGCTTTTTCGACCCACCCACTTGTGCCTTTTAAGGTTTTTTTTTTTAAGGAATTCCCATCGCTGCAGCGATTGGGGGCGGGGCACAGTTGCACCTGTTGGATTTCTGCCTGCTATACACCTGCTATTAACAGTCTCGCGCCGAAAGCTCTTGCTGCTGGAAACAGGGAAGAAATCTAACACACATACACACACACACACACGGAATGAGAACTAGATCCTCTGTGTGTAAAATTAATTCAAAAGGGCACTTCAAAATCACAGGGAAAGGGACTTTTCAATCTTCATTTTAACTAAGTAAACACACACACACACACATTTTTTCAAACAAAGCAATGTCATGAAACATGTATTTCGATATTAAATGATTGCAGTTTCAAGAAACTTGACATTTAAATTTTAATTTAAAATGTTCAGATATGGTGGGATATGTTCCAAAATCAGATATGTTCCAAAATCCCTCTCAGCCTCAATCTCTGGAGTGGTTGAAATAAAGCAGATGACAGCAGGCCAGGTGTCATACAGGGAATACCAATCCCATTCAGAACTATGTTTACTTGTGCATTAACTGTCTCTGTGAATGACATATTGCTTGTGTGTCATCCACTGTAACAGGGGCTGGGCTCTGCAGGCCAGATCCTTACCTAGCACCACCCCTAGGGGCCAGCTCTGACAGGTAGGTGGGTGGGACAAGTCACCTGTCAATCACCTGATGCAGCCAATAATTGACAGGCAGGTTGCCCTGCCCACCTTTTGCTCCATTCTCTTATGGAAAACGCCTTATTAGGAAAAGTGTTTTCATATTTCCATTTGGCAGGGCAGTTCTACAAGCAATAGATTTTATTTTTTTTAATCTTCCATTTGTTAACTGACACCACCATCAGTCTGAATACCAAACGTTCCTCGAATGTTTCCCCAGATTTTTTTTAGTTCGGTGGCACTGTTAGGATCCAACATTTCTCCGTAATGAATGGGATCTCTGTGGTGTAAACAGAATTGTCAGGATCAGACACTGATCATTCTGCAACAGGTCCTTCATCAAGTGGAAGGAAACACTAAGGCAGGCATCCCCAAACTTCAGCCCTCCAGATGTTTTGGACTACAATTCCCGTCATCCCTGACCACTGGTCCTGTTAGCTAAGGATCATGGGAGTTGTAGGCCAAAACATCTGGGGGGGGTCGTAGTTTGGGGATGCCTGCACTAAGGTGTTGGTAACAAGTGTGGTCAAGGTTGTCAATAGCACTGAATAGTGTTGTACACCACCCCAATCTTCGAGCGGTGCAAGATTTGAGGGGTTCCAGTTGTTTCCCCAGGGTCCGTGTTTCCTTTTGGAAATGAGGCACAGCGGAGACTATGGCGTCTTTAGCAGGCATCCCCAAACTTGGCCCTCCAGGTGTTTGGGGACTACAACTCCCATCATCCCTAGCTAACAGGACCAGTGGTCAGGGATGATGGGAATTGTAGTCCCAAAACATCTGGAGGACCGAGTTTGGGGATGCCTGGTCTTTAGGATATATGGTTTATTTACACATACAGTATATGGAACCTGAGCCTGCGATGGAGGGGCTCACAGCATTAACACCCCAAGAGGGTATTGCTTCTCCCATAGCCAAAGCCTTGGATTCCAGCAGAAATCAGGCATGGTGCACTCTCTCTCTCTCTCTGAATTTCCGGCCTGCAGTTTTTGCACCTAAGTCACAACACATTCTAACCTCTCTAGAGTAAAAACAAAAAAAAAATATTTTCCCTTCCAGGAGCACCTTAGAGACCAACTAAGTTTGTCATGGGTATGAGCTTTCATTGTGCATGCACACTTCTTCAGATATGAACACACAAAAGCTCATACCAATGACAAACTTAGTTGGTCTCTAAGGTGCTACTGGAAGGGGGGGGGAAATTATTTTGTTTCGACTACGGCAGACCAACACGGCTACCTACCTGTAACTCTCTAGAGTAGAAAGGCTTTAAACTGTCCAGGGAAGGGTCCCACCCATTTGCTGTCTCACACAAACCCCTTGATATTTTGTTCTCTTATTGGCCCATCAATCAGAAGGCTAGCCTGGCTCGTTTATCTTTAAATGCCTGCTGGATCCAGGGATAAGAACCCTAGCTCCCAGTTTATTTAAATTCGAACACCTCCTTGATCTAGGAATTTGGAGTGGCCTGGCACCCAGACACCCAAAACCTGATCTGTATTATTATTTGTTTGTTTTATTGCATTTATATCCTGACTTTTTCTCCAAGGAGCTCAAGGTGGCATGCTCACAACAACCCTGATGATGAGAGGCAATGACTGGCCCAAAGTTACCCAGTTAGCTTCATGACCAAGTAGGAAGATTTTAACTCTGATCTATCCCAGGTCTTATTCCAACATTCTAAACACTGCACATTATTATTATTATTATTATTATTATTATTATTATTATTATGCACTGTTCACCAGCAGGTCTCAGAGTGGGTAACAACACTTAAAATTTCTGCACTAAAAACATATTAAGAAAAGTAATAAACATAATAATCAGATTTTTTTTTCATTTAAAAATTATCATAGGAGCCTTCTGAGAAGGTATAACGACTCAATTCAACCTTAATCTGGATTCAACATGCATCATAACTTTTCATTTTTAAAAACCTGGACAAATGACCATTTTACTGAATTGTACTGTTGATAGAGATCAACCACATTTCTGATTGTGATTCATTTACTGGCTGCTACAGTTGTATTGGCTCCATACAGTAAACCTCCTGTCTTGCCAATGGCTACAAAATGGTATATGAAGTTTTCAGAGTCAGCTGAAATGAAAAGGGAGACAAATTAACAGGCAAGAAACAATCCCTCAGCCTCCTGTCTCCACACGACAGAGAAATGCTCTCCTTTTCTGATATACTGGAACAGTGTAAGACATGGCAGAATCTCAAAGACATTATTTTTAAAATGGCAGGGGAGGGGGGATATTGGAAGAAAACCATCTATTTTAAATTTTTGCTTCTACTCTGCTCTTCAGCCAGGGCTGCTTACATACAATCAAAGCAAGACAGTTCCCTCCCTCAACTCCAGTAGGGAGTTAGAAAGAAAAAGGCCAAAGTTGAGAGTTGAGTTATGTGAGCTAGAAGCTGGAAGCAGGGAAGCAGGCTGTGAATAGGGTTGCCAGACTCAATAGAGGACAGGACTCCTGTGCCTTTAATTGCCCTGCTCTCTTTTGAGTCTGGAAACCTTAAAGAGAAACCAGCAGACCCTTTGCTTGGAAATTAAACAAAGGGTCTGCTGGTTTCTCTTTAAGGTTTCCAGACTCAAAAGAGAGCAGGGCAATTAAAGGCACAGAAGTCCTGTCCTCTGTTGAGTCTGGCAACCCTAGCTCAGTGTTTCTCAACCAGTGTGCCTCCAGATGTTTTGGGACTACAACTCCCATCATCCCTAGCTAGCAAGACCAGTGGTCAGGAATGATGGGAGTTGTAGTCCCAAAACATCTGGAGGCACACTGGTTGAGAAACACTGCCCTAGCTGTGAAGCCAGAGAGACAAAGCCATGCCTGATTTCTGCTGGAATCCAAGGGTCTGGGCTATGGGAGAAGCAAGACCCTCTTGGGCTGTTACTGCAGTGAACTCCTCCATCATAGACTCAGGTTGCATTTATGTGCAAATAAACCATATGCCGTAAAGGCACCACAAACCCTCTGTAAGCACTGGGAACCCCTGGAATCAGACTGCTCGGAGATCAGGGTGGCATGCAACAATCTCTTGTGAACGCATATGGCTCCACCCTCCCAAAAACAGCCATTCACAAATTATGATGTGATAGTGTTTTTATCAATAATTATATGCTTGATAACTGTGTGCGATGTCAGAAAACAGGTGAGCTTCTGTTTTCCAGTCAATAGATGTTTTGAATTGATTGTATCGTGTCATCCTTTCTTTCTTTCTTTCTTTCTTGCTAGATACATAGAAATGCAGGTTGTCATCACGCGAATAGGAAGCCATACCAATAAGGAACAGTGTGTAGGCCCAGGTGAACAGCAAGATTTAACAGAGGGGTGGGGGAGGCAAGTCGCTGTGTAAAGCAACTCTGTTAAATATGGCTGAAGAGTAAAAATGTTTTAAATAAAATAGTTCAATAAATACCCTTTGAATGCAGATGTATTGCTGATCTCTGCAAGCCACTCAGAGAACCTTTACCCCCCACCTGGCAGAAGAGCAGAGTAAATACTGTATGGTTTAAATAAAATAGTTTAAATACATAGAACCATAGAATTGTAGAGTTTGAAGGGTCCTCTACTCCAACCCCCTGCAATACAGGAATCTCAACTAAAGCATCCATGATAGATGGCCATCCAACCTCTGCTTAAAAACCAGCTTGGTTTCAGAAGAAGAAAGCAAAGACTGCCTCAGGTGAGGCCAAACAATAAAAGGAACAGAGTACAGTATTTCTAGCTGAGCAGAAGAAACAGCAGTCTTTATCCAAGAGAGTTGGATCTGGCTGTCTGACACCGTTTTGCAAATATGAGAGAATCTAAGAACAGGAATGTCTCCCTCTTATAGTTTAACTTTTCAGGGTTGAGGAGCTGGACTGCTAGTGAAGAGGATGTGTGAGTTCTCCTTTCTTTCAAAGGGAAGGGTGTTTATTTTCCTGCTCTCCATCCCTGCCTGCCTGCCCCATATCTGTGAGATTCTATTTTCATATTGCTAGTGGGAGGAAGGTTCAACGGCTCTGGAAAGCAGCAATGAAGGAGAGGAGGAGGAAGGGGCAGCAGCAGCAGCAGCAGCAAGCATCCTTCCCAGCATGCTTTGCTGCAAGCAGCGTCCACGGAAACCTCAAATAAAGGCAGCAGTGCAACATTGCAAAACTTGTGCTTTTTAGATGCTTCCACCTGAGCCCAAATTCGCCCACAGCACAGCAGAGCTGTAGAAGCGGCTGTAGCTCAGCGTTGTGGAATATCTGCTTTGCATGCAGAAGCTTCAATCCCTGGCATCTGCACACACACCCCACTAAAAAGCTTACCTTGGCAGGTGGGCCATTCCTCATACTGGGGGGTGGGGAGAGATGCAAACTGTTGAGCATATCAACACCTTACTTTTTATGTATGTAGGAAGAAAGGAAAGAAGGCAACTGTATAATACGTTCATTCAGAACTCTTCCACATTTATTGATTATTGCAAAATGAAAGCTCATCCATTTTCTGACATTGTACACACTTAACTGAATGGACATATCATTATTGACGAAATACATCATCATTTGTGAAATAAGAAGAGCCTGCTGGATCAGGCCAATGGTCCATCGTGTCCAGCAACTTATCCCCACAGTGGCCAACCAGATGCTCTAATAGGCAGCAATGGAGGAAGCCGCTCAGGCGCCTGGGGACGGGGCAAGCCACCCATAGGGGAGGGGAGCACCGTGCGGCCTCTGGCATCTGCCTGCCTCTTTCCACTTAGCTGCCCTACAGCTGGGGGGAGGTAGTGGGCAGCCTGCGTGCGCCCAAGCCGCCACGTCACTCAGAGGAGCGGTAAGTGCCGCCCGGCATTTTGTCACCCCCCTCAGGGGTGGCCCGCACCTACCACACCCCCTTCCTCCGCCCCTGCCAATAGGAATCCCACAAGCAGGATTCATGCATAAGAGCCTTATCCCCTCTGGTGGTTTCCAGCAACCAGCATTCAGAAGCGTTGCTGTTTCTGACTGTAGATGCAGAGCATAGCCATCATGGCTAGTAACCAAGGACAGCTCCCTCTTCCAGGAAGTTACCCCTTTTAAAGGCATCCAGGTTGGTAGCCCTCGCTGCCTCCTGGGGGAGCGAGTTCCACAGTTTGCATTGCACTGCGCAAAGGACTTTGCAAACCAATGTGGATGTGTGAACTGGGAAAACTGGAGAGATTTACCTGTCCCTAGTTGTAAAGGTAAAGGTAAAGGGGCCCCTAACCATCAGGTCCAGTCATGTCCGACTCTGGGGTTGCGGCGCTCATCTCGCTCTATAGGCCGAGGGAGCCAGCGTTTGTCCACAGACAGCTTCCGGGTCATGTGGCCAGCATGACAAAGCTGCTTCTGGCGAACCAGAGCAGCGCACGGAAACGCCGTTTACCTTCCCGCCGGAGCAGTCCCTATTTATCTACTTGCACTTTGATGTGCTTTCGAACTGCTAGGTGGGCAGGAGCTGGGACCGAGCAACGGGAGCTCACCCCGTTGCAGGGATTTGAACCGCCGACCTTCTGATCAGCAAGCCCTAGGCTCTGTGGTTTAACCCACAGCGCCACCTCGGTCCCTAGTTGTAAGCGAGCACAATTTGTGACATTGGACAACTTAATTACTGCTCACAGGACGCGTCTGTTAAGGCATCGGCCTTGGCTTCCAATTTCCTGGCTTTGGAGAGCTTAAAGCTAAGGCAGACAAGATTAAAACTACCCTTAAAATCAACAAGGTTTTCAAATCATCGAATGTATTATAAATACTCAATGTACTTCGCACACATTATTTCCGTACTCTTTACAACAACCCTGCAGAGCAGAGCAGGAATAATAATCATAGACTCATAAAACTGTAGCATTGAAAGGGACCCAATGGGTCATCTAGCCCAACCCCCTGCAATAATTAGTACTGTAGTAGTATTCCTATATTTCGGAGGGGACACCATAAGAAGTAATTTGCCTAAGCCTATACTTGGCCAATATACAGGTGAGGTAAGATTTGAACAATGCACCCTGGTCTGTTAGTGTGAAGGGCAGCTGTGCCACCAACCTCAGGTTTGCCCTCAGCCAATCCCTCCATCCCTTCCTTCTTACTTGCAACCAATCAGGGGCTGGCTCCGCCTGCCATTGTCTCTGGCCCCACCTACTGCCTCCCCTACCGGTACCTGTCCACTGAGACACCAGCCACCCTAGCATTTGAATCCTGGCTCACAGCTCACATCCAGGCAAGCTGCTATATGTCACACGCAGGCTACCTGAAAACCTTTCACTAGCGATTTGAACCTGGGACCGTCAACATGCAAAGCACTAAACTACGGCCCTGCCTTTTCTGAGGACAAGCACCTGTTGGGAATCAAGCAAATTAGTCTCCATAGGGGCTGGCTGGTCTCATTTGTGTAACGAGCCTCGTGCTCCCAATTTGCATGGCATACAAATTCTGCAACCTAGATTCTGAGAACTTGCATACGGCACACACACGGCACCGCCTCTCTCTCGGTCTTGCCCATCCTTGTTTTAGGAACAGCTGGCGAAAGAACTTAAGAATCGCCTGCTGGATCAGGCTCCGAGCCTATTTGGCCAAGCACTCTGTTCTCAAAGTGGCCAACCAAGTGCCCCAATGGGAAACCCGAAAGCAGGACCCGAGCACAAGAGCCCTCTCCCCTCCTGTGGTTCCCAGAAACAGCTATTCAGAAGCATAGCTGCCTCCAGCCGTGGAGGCAGAGAGCGCAGCCGCCATGGCTAATAGCCATCAATAGCCCTCCCCTCCATGAATTTGTCCAATCCTCTTTGGAAGCCATCTGTGTTGGTGGTCATCCTTGCCTCCTGCGGGAGCGAGTTCCACAGTTCAACTATGCACTGAGTGAAAAAGTCCTTCCTTTTATCTGTCCTGAATCTTCCAACATTCAGCTTCCTTGGATGCCCCTGAGTTCTAGTGTGTGAGTGAGTGAGTGTGTGTGTGTGTGTGTGTGTGTGTGTGTGAGAGAGAGAGAGAGAGAGAGAGAGAGAGAGAGAGAGAGAGAGAGAGAGAGAGAGAGAGAGACTTTTATGCATTCATTTTCTCGCATGCATAATTTTATCCTCTATCCTCTTCTTCTCCCCCACTGATGGGAGTTGTCGTCCAAAATATTTGCTTGGAGAAGGTTGTTCTTTGGGAGGGAGGTGAACCCTGCAGAACAACCAAAATAGCAGCTCACCATTAAGCAAAACAACAACAACAACAACAACAACAACAACAACAACAACAACAACAACAACATAGGACTGGTTAGGGATATTTGGAACCTCTTGAGCTCCCTCCTCTACTGGAAGCAACATCTTTTTTCCTTTAATAATAATAATAATAATAATAATAATAATAATAATAATAATAATAACAACAGCAGCACGATTTCTCCCTGGGTAGTTTCTTTTGCGGTTTGCATTTATACCTGAAGATGCCTTATTTTGCCCTCATGCAGCTCAGTTGTTTGTGTCTGTGTGTGTGGGGGGAGAGTTAAGTTCTCACCCCAACACCTGCCTTTTCCAAGTGCCAAGCGCTTAACTTGCAAGGATTTCAAGTTCACCCTTTCATCTGGCAGCCATCCAAGGTGATCAGGTTTCATTAAAATATGTTTATGGTGGGCAAAAAAATCTGTTTATCGTGAGCTGAAAATCTGTTTGCTCAGAGCCAGCTCTCCCCACATACACACCGACACTTCCCTTCATTAGTATGTTTTGTCATGGAAACCGCGGAAAGAGAGCTTGCTACCTTGGAAATGTCATGTGTGGCATTGCTGGGGGAACCCAGATGTCTCGTGGGCTCAGTGTGGGGTAGAATTGTGCCCTTCCACTTTTTCCTTACCGAGACATTCTCCTCACCTCTGATTTCAAGGCCGTTCCTTCTCCCCTCCACCTCACAGCTCTGACCTTTGGGCGTGCTGAGCTACGCCTTCATTTGGGTCGACATGAACTATTTCCTCAAACGGCAAGCTTGTTAGCGTTCGAACTGACAGGCACCCAATGAGAGAAAAGTCGAGGAAGAGGCGACATGATACGAGTGTATAAAATTCTGTGTCGTGTGGAGAAAGTGGACAGAGGGAAGCTTTTCTTCCTCTCTCGTAACACTAGAACACGTGGACATCCATTGAAGATTCAGGACATCTAAAACTCATTCTTCTCACAAACCGTGGAACTCTCTTCCGCAGGAGGCAGCAGTGGCCACCAATTCTGATGGCTTTAAAAGAGGATGGGGGCTTTAAAATTCATGGAGGAGAGGGCCATCCTTGAAGGCTTCCCTTTGGGGTACCGGGTTGTCCCCTGTGAGAACAGAATGCTAGACAACATGGTGGGTCCTTGGCCTGCTCCAGCAAGCTCTCCTTACGTTCTTAACTTAGATAGGTTCTCTGTGTTCCTATCTGTGTTTTCTATTCCCTTCATTTCTGACATTCTGTAGCCAAACTGGCCCTGCCCACCAAGTGAGGAAATGTATCAGCAGGCTGGGGAGAACACCCCCCCAAAAAATATCTGGGGGGTGGGGAAAGCAGTCCAATGAAGACAGAGTGAACTCAGTGACCAGAGAATGGACTAGAGTTGCGGAGTTCTGAAACAAGGAACACCCTGCACTGCAACATTTTATTGCAGCTCCCACTTATATACTATTGTTGTGGGACGGCAGCGGGGTCAGTCTGGATGATGCCCTGAGTCCCCTCCAATTCTTGGGATCCTGTATCTGTGGGGTAGAATATATGGGGACAAGCTTTCCAAACCAGATCCTTTGCCTAGGTTTTCGTCTGACTAGTTAAGCACCACAATTAGCATAACCGAAGCACTTGCTCTGCGCTATGGAACAAACGGATGGGCTCAACCTGCCTCTCTCAGCTACTAGGAAGAAGAACAAATAGCCAGTGTGATGTTTGTGAGCTGAGCTGAAAGCAGGCTGGAGACACAGTGGCCTTGCTTGCTCTGTGCTGGATCCCAAGCTGTGACCAACAGAGAAGCAAGATCTATTGGGGTGGGGTGCTGAAGCTGCACTTCCATGCAGCAGCTAAAAAAGCCAATGCAATTCTGGGCTGCATCAATAGGAGTATAGCATCTAGATCAAGGGAAGTAATAGTACCACTGTATTCTGCTCTGGTCAGACCTCACCTGGAGTACTGTGTCCAGTTCTGGGCGCCACAGTTCAAGAAGGATACTGACAAGCTGGAACATGTCCAGAAGAGGGCAACCAAAATGGTCAAAGGCCTGGAAACGATGCCTTATGAGGAACGGCTTAGGGAGCTGGGTATGTTTAGCCTGGAGAAGAGAAGGTTAAGGGGTGATATGATAGCCATGTTCAAATATATGAAAGGATGTCATATAGAGGAGGGAGAAAGGTTGTTTTCTGCTGCTCCAGAGAAGCGGACACGGAGCAATGGATTCAAACTACAAGAAAGAAGATTCCACCTAAACATTAGGAAGAACTTCCTGACAGTAAGAGCTGTTCAGCAGTGGAATTTGCTACCAAGGAGTGTGGTGGAGTCTCCTTCTTTGGAGGTCTTTAAGCAGAGGCTTGGCAGGCATATGTCAAGAAGGCTTTGATGGTGTTTCCTGCTTGGCAGGGGGTTGGACTGGATGGCCCTCGTGGTCTCTTCTAACTCTACGATTCTATGATTCCATCTTGTATAAATGTGTAAATAAAGCCATATATCCCAAAGACACCACAATCTCGGCCTACTATATCTGAAGGAGCGTCTCCACCCCCATCATTCTGCTCGGACACTGAGGTCCAGAGCCAAGGGCCTTCTGGCGGTTCCCTCATTGCGAGAAGCGAAGTTACAGGGAACCAGGCAGAGGGCCTTCTCGGTAGTGGCACCCGCCCTGTGGAACGCCCTCCCACCAGATGTCAAAGAGAAAAACAACTACCAGACTTTTAGAGGACACCTGAAGGCAGCCCTGTTTAGGGAAGCTTTTAACCTTTAAGAAATTAGTTTACAGTATTCTAATATTTCTGTTGGAAGCCGCCCAGAGTGGCTGGGGAAGCCCAGCCAGATGGACGGAGTATAAATAATAAATTATTATTATTATTATTTTATTATCATCATCGCCATTGACCTTCATTCCTAGGAAACCAAACCCTGGGTAAAACACCTGGAATTTCTGAATTCTCTCGCTGCTTGGAGATTGAGTTGGTGTGCAACGCTACTCATTTCCAAATCCTCATAAAGAAGAAGTCCACAGAAGTCCATCTGAGGGAGTTGGCTTGCAAAAATAGTTACATCCCTGTGGTGTTTTCTTCGCCTTGCAAGTATTTATGCTGCAGTCTGGCCTAGGGGGTGGTGGTGATGGAGGAGGAGGTGGTGGTGGAAAGGTGAACAGTGAGGGTGAGAAGAAGGAAGTTCTTTCTTTTGGCTCAGAGGCTGGAACAGCCAGAGGGGAAGCCACATCCTTATATCTCTTCCATAAACAAAGCTCAAAAAGAGAAAGGCAGATCTCGAGAGAAGCTCATGTCTTTCAATGCACCTTTAACGATGCTGCAGAACCTGTTGGATGGCATCATAAACGTCTCCAGAGACTGACTGATCGATCGATAAGGTTGCTAAGGGTGCAAGTGTGCATAGTGTTTTCCGAGACAGGGAAACTGAAAACAGTGTCCTCTCAAGGGCCTGAAAAAGTGCTAAACTGCAGAGTTGCTGCCAAGATCCACCGTGCGATTGAGGGTGTCTTCTCCCACAGGTTCCGGTGTAGCTCCGCCGCATGGAGCCCTGCACTTTGATTCAGTCCCCTGGTCTCGCCTAGGATCTGGGGGTGATTATTAGGTGTCACAGAGCAAGCGGGTCAGTAAATCACACGGTTCAAAGCTGGAGTGAACTCTTGATTAGCGAAACGCGATCTTCACAGACTTGACTGAGTTTCAGGCCTAATGCGTGGAGCAGCTCGTGCCTTGTAGCTACTGTGGCTAAAAATCCCCACCTCCCCACAGCTACCTATGTTTCCTCCTCTCCAGGGCTTCTTGCAAGCAATCAGAGACGATGCCTGCATGCAACCTGCCTATGCTCTGCCCATTTCATACCTCTCTTGGTTCTAAGAGTCAGGGGGAGGGATGCTTGTTGCAGCAGGAGGGGGAGAGAGAGCCTTGACTCTTCACTAGCCTGACTCATCTCTGCCTCGTGACCTCCCTTCTCCCTGTGACCACCCATCGTCATCCCACCACCATTCCCCTGGATCTGAGCCTTTTCCCTTGGTGCTTCCCCAGCTGGTTCCTCCCACCATTCCTCTTTGTCCAACCAGCCCATGACATCAGGTGGCAGTGGGGTTGTGTGGATCTGTGGTCCTGGCCATGCTGCCTGGGGTGGCCGGAGCCCCGCAATGTATCTGGAGGGCCACATACGATGTATCTGGAGGGCCACATGCTGCCTGGGGTGGCCGGAGCCCCGCAATGTATCTGGAGGGCCACATACGATGCTAAGTCACACTTAGCAAGCAGAGCAACAACGGAGGAGGAGGAGAAGCAGTAGCAGAAGTGGCAGGGCCAAGAACGAGACGTTGGGGTCATAGAAGATAGCTCAATGGTGATGTTGGCCCAGTGGAAAAGGTCAATTCCACACAAGGATCATTAGGAAAGCAATTGAAAGTAAAACGGCCAATATGCCTATGCCGTCATACAAACCTATGGTACAACTGCATTTAAAATACTGCGTGCAGTTCTGGTCTCTCCACCTCAACGAGGATATTGCAGAGTTGGGAAAGGTTGGTCATAGAGCAAGAGGAATGGTCAAGGGGATGGAGAGGCACCTCGAGGAGGAAAGGCTGCAGCGTTTTGGACTTTTCAGTTTAGAGAAACAGCAAGCGAGAGTCGATAGAAACTTATACAATTATGCATGGCATGCGTGCAGAAAGAGGACAGAGAAAGGTTTTTCTCACCCTCACGTGACACTTCAACTCGTGGGCATTCGATGAAGATGAGGACAGAGAAACGAAATCCTTTCTTCACGTAGAGCGTACTTGAACCATAGAATCATAGAGTTGGAAGAGACCACAAGGGCCATCCAGTCCAACCCCCTGCCAAGCAGGAAACACCCTCAAAGCATTCTTGACATATGGCTGTCAAGCCTCCGCTTAAAGACCTCCAAAGAAGGAGACTCCACCACACTCCTTGGCAGCAAATTCCACTGCCGAACAGCTCTTACTGACAGGAAGTTCTTCCTAATGTTTAGGTGGAATCTTCTTTCTTGTAGCTTGAATCCGTTGCTCCGTGCCCGCTTCTCTGGAGCAGCAGAAAACAACCTTTCTCCCTCCCATAAATGACATCCTTTTACATATTTGAACATGGCTATCATATCACCATGGCTATCATATCACCATGGACTTCCCTTCCGCAGGAGGTAGTGATGGCCACGAACCTGGGACTCGGCTACATTAGTCAAGAAACAGCGTCTTGAATGCGTTATAAACATGCAACACCAGGTGGTGCCAGAGAAGGGGGGGGGAATTAAGCAATTCCCCATAGCGTTTCCCCCTCTTTTGTTACAACGATTTAATTTCTTATATATTTAAAGCATCCCCCCCCACCGGTGCGTAGATCCACCCCCAGATGGCTTTAAAAGAGGATTAGGCAAATTCATGGAGGAAAGGGCTATTGATAGCTGCTAGCCACGAGGGCTATGCTCTGGAAACCATGGGAGGGGAGAGGGCTCTTGTGTTCGAATCCTGCTTGTGAGTTTCCCACAGGGATCTGGCTGGCCACTGTGAAAACGGGTGTTGGACTAGATGTGCCCCCAGGCTCTTCTTAGGCTCCTAAGTCTTCCCTTCTCCCCAACCGATCTGTTTTCGGGAGGAGGAGGAAGGAAGCCGTTTACCACCAAGAAGCAGCAGACATTCAGATGGGTGATCCCACGCTTGGTAAAGGTCACCTTCTTGAAGCCTTGCTGTTCGAAAGATAGCCACTGAAACTTCCTCCTCTCTGGTGGGTTAAGAGCAAACCTTTCAGCATCTTCACACATTCTCACAACGGGTGAGAATGTACAACCTCCTCTTGCTTCTGCCCAATGACCCACCCACCCACTTGCTATTTCACATTGTGCTCTGACAAAAGTATTTTGGCATGCACAGCTCCCTAATATATGCATGCTCTCCAAATATAATGAATTTTATTCGTTTATCTCCAGCAGTATAGGCATTTCCCCTAATATATACTTTTTGTTTTTTCTGGTTGGAGAACTGCACGGCAATATTTGGAAAGGGTGAATTTTGAAGAATGGCTCTGCACTCTTTTGGAAGGCAAGGATTATTTATATTTTTATTTATTTCATCAGATTTATCTACAGCTTGATATAGCAGCGTATGAGCGGTGTACAAAAAGGATAAAGCGACTAGGGCCGGCTCGAAGGCAAGGGGCTGCAGCGCCCGCCAGACAGCTGTGCTCGGAAACAGGGGGGGGGGCGCCGGAGGGATAGTTCGCACCACGGCACCAGATATGCTTAAGACGGCCCTGAAAGCAACAATATCATCACCAGCAAAAGCAGCTGTTTTAAACACACACAAACAATTAAAATGAATGATAAGATAAAGCCAACATTCTACAATATCTGGGTAGGCTTGCCTGGACGACAGACATTTTGAGCAGGCTCGGGAAAGAGCATGGGCGTAGGCAGGGAGGGCAGGAGGGGGCAGTTGCCCCCCTAGAAGCAGGGCCGCTGGCCAGCCTGCCCCGCCGCCCGGTGTCGTCTCCTTTCTCCCTGGCTGGCTGTGGGGCGGGTGGAGAGAAAGCCAGCCAAATGCTTTGGGCGGCTCTGGGACTTTCCCTCCACCCGCCCCACAGCCAGCCAGCTAGAAGGGACGTCTCCCTTCTCCCTTGCTGGCTGTGGGGCAGGTGGAGGGAAAGCCAGCTTTCCCTCCACCCGCCCCGGCGATCGTGAAGGGGGAGGAGGGGATCGGAACAGCCCGATATCGGGCTGATCCTGCTGCTCCCTTGCCCCTGCCTGTCGAGGAGGGGGAGGAGGGGGTCGGAGCAGCCCGATTTCGGGCTGATCCTGGTGCCCTCTTGCCCCTGCCTGTCGAGGAGGGGGAGGAGGGGGTCAGAGCAGCCCAATTTCAGGCTGATCCTGGCGCCCCCCTCGCCCCTGCCAATCACGGAGGGGGAGGAGGGGGTCGGAGCAGCTCAATTTTGGGCTGATTCGGGCGCCCCCTCGCCCCTGAACGACCATGGCTTTCCTTGCCCCACTGTGGCCCCTCCCCCGTGCCTTGGCCCTGCCCCTTGCCCCCCCTAATTTTGATCCTGGCTACGCCCCTGAGAAAGAACACAGCGGAAGCGTGGCTGCTTGGCGTCAAGAGGCAAGGAGTTCCACAGTGCGGGTGCCGCCACACTAAAATACTGATTTCTTCCAAATGCAGCTCCGCAGATCGAAGCAGTTGAGTGGGCTTACATGGGGGAAGGCGATCTCACATGTAAGCTGTGAGAATTAGGGTGGTTCCACTTTAAACGCACCCTGGACCCAGATATTCCTCCCACTCCAAATCTAAGTTTAAGAAGGCAGCAGCATTAGGTGCGAGTGATGTGACCTGGTGCTCAGTAAAGGCTGGCAGAGGGGGAATAAAAATCACGAGGGGGAATAAAAACCACCCGCAGCTTTGTGGATTCATGAGCCATTGGGGGCAGCGAAGCCACCCAAACAAGACTCCCAGGGAGGGTGAATTAGGGTAGCCAAAGCCTTGCAAATCTCCTTGGATGGATCCTCCCTACGAGTCACAAGGACCTGAAGGGGAGAACTCCCAGATCTCTCGCTGTAGTGTAAATATTTTTTTTCCTGCAAAATCATAGCAGGCCCCAGGAAAACGTCCTCTGTCCAAAGCTTGACTCATCGAGAGCCAGTTCAGGCCTGCCTAATGAAAACGGTGGGGACATTGAAGTCAGAATTAATGGGCAGCTGCGGAACCTGTGAAAGGATCCGTGAAAAACTTGGCTTGCCTCCGTCGGCTGACTCAGCAAAGAGGCTGGAAACAAGCCGGGGGGGGGGGGTGCGGCGAAGTGGCTCCACAAGGGGGGGGGGAGGAGTCTTGGACGCTGGGTGGCTAGGTGGTCCAGGTGTCGTAGAATGGGAAGGGACCGATTCTAGCATCTAGCGCAACCCCCTGGGACGCATCAGACTGGGGCTTTCAACCAGGGCTGGCTCTCAAGAGGCGTTTTTAAATGACACCTCCCATCTCCATTGCACATCACCGCTCACAAAAATAAAACAATGGGACAAATTCCAGTGGCGCAAGACGCTCCTTATGATCGGGGAGACCAGGGTTCAAATCCTCCTCTCAGCCATTAAGCTCACTGGGTGACCTTGGGCCAGTCACTTGCCTCCCTGCTTAACCTACATCGCAGGGTTGTTTGGGGGATTAAATAGGGAGCAGCAGAATTATGGATGCCCCCTTGAGCTCCTTGGTGGGAAGGTGGGATACCATTCAATGAATGAATGAATGAATGAATGAATGAATAATTCAATGACTCCATATCCCCAATTTCCAGGCCCATGAAAAACAGTTGTAGCCGAACTCTTGCAAGGAGGCTAAACGAGGTTCACATCCTGCACCAAGGAACCTGGTTTACGCTGATACCATCATCTGGGAAGGCAGAAGAATGACAGCTGGGAAGGGAAGGTGGATTAACCTCCTAACCCGGCCAGATGGCTGGGCATCCGCTCTTCGACCCAGACTTAAGAGCTGCCCCAGCTAACTCACATGTAAATACTCTGCAGCGCAGGTTAAATGCTGCCAAGGGATTATGGGACCATGGAAGGATGGTGGGTAGAATGGCGAGAGAGCCGAGCAACGAGACAATTGGGGGAAAGTTTTCCTAAAGGAGGAGAGGATCTCACTTGATAGAGACAGGCACAGAAATGGGATTTGCCAATTTCATTTAAACCAGGCATAGGCAAACTCCGGCCCTCCAGATGTTTGGGACTACAGTTCCCATCATCCCTGACCACCGGTCCTGTTAGCTAGGGATGATGGGAATTGTAGTCCCAAACATATGGAGGGTCGGAGTTTGCCTATGCCTGGTTTAAACACGGGAACAGATAAATCAGTCAGTTTTTGCTTTACTCGAGTTTCCCATTTTTCCAGTCCTAAGTTAAATTCAGCACATCTGTTTCTGTATCATTTGCGGGTGTGTGTGTGTGTGTTTTAAAAAAAGACAGAATCCTCACAAGAATTCTCCAGAAATTTAGTGTGCATTTCTCCTAGGCCACATTCGCATGGAATATTCAAGGCACTGCGATGTCCCTTTGCATTCTGGGAGCTGCAGTTCGTTAATGGAGCTGAGGGTTGTTTTATCATCATCATCATCATCATCATCATCATCATTAAAGCCTGTTAAATAAAAATAAACAACTCGTGATCTTTCCATCAGTTCTGCTAGGAGCAAAATGAGGCTTATTTCCTAGTTAGCATCCTTAGGATTAAACGAAGTAATACTCTGAATGGGTTTCTCTTACTTAACATGCCCTGAGCTGACACTCTAATCGCTCCACCCATACGATTATCTTTGCCTTCGCTTTCAACAGTACTGTTTTCACAGCTGGCACCGGACTTCAGTGGGCCCTCGGTGTGGCATCGTGGGAAGACCCTGCATGGCGCCAGCCTCCCCCTGCTAGGCTGGCACCCTTAACTGCCAGAGCCCCTGTGCCACATGGTGGTACCTCCTTGTCCCTCCACCCCACTGTCATGAGCCCCACAGAGACGTCTTGGCAGGGCTGGTCGGAGGTTATAGAATCATAGAAATGTAGAGTTGGGAGGTACCCCCAAGGGTCATCCAGTCCAACCCCCTGCAATGCAGGAATCTCAACATGTGAGGAGGAGGAAATTGACAAGAGTGCAGAATTGGATCCTGGGGGAAAGCCTTAAGAACCCATCAGGAATGGTGATGGTGCAGGCTTAAGGACCTCGCTTTGAGCGACAAAATTTTTAATTTTCCCTTTTCCAACCTTCATAGGATATGTTTAAGCAGAGTCTGGATGGCCAACTGTCAGAGATTTTTTAGCAGTGATTCCTGTGGTCCAGGGGGTTGGACTGGATGACCTTTGGGGATCCCTTCCCAATTCTGTTATTCTATGCTTCTGTGATCTTTTGGAAGAGCGAGCGCACAACAAAGCAGGAAAGGGTGCTGGTTTCAAACCGGAGAGATTGGCAACCACAACTGCCAGTTGCTTCTGAGGAAGTAGAGGAAGGAAGGGGGCGGTTGCTAAAAAGAATCCCAGAGAAAAGCGTGCAGTGCTTGCAAGGCAACCGTGAAGCCATTTCTCTCTCATGAGCACCCTGCTCCTTTTAAGAGCTGGGTAGGCTGGAGTCTCCTGTCCCCTTCAGAGGGGTGGCAGCAAACCCTAGAGTTTGAGAGCCTTCAGAGGATAGGTGCCTAGGTGGGGTGTGGAAAGAAAAGGCCACACATTTGCATTGTGCCATGCAAAGTGTTGGAAGTGCAACAGCAAGGATCATTCAGTTTGCAACTAAATGGTTAATTCTGTTAGTCTTAGCTAGCCAGGAGGGGAGGAGTGGGTGGAGGTGTTGCTTAGCAACCAGGTAGAGGGGCATGATCTTCCCTTGTGAATCTCTGAGGGATTCCCCACCCCACCCCACCCACTTCTGTATGTGTGCTTGAATGCCTTCCTGCTACGTACAAGGCCCGAATGAAGGAAGACAAAACCTCTACATCCTCCTCACATTAGACGCAGGCTTATTTCCCCAGTTTGCTCAGTACAGTATTACTTAAGTGAGTTTGCCAACACAAAGTTCTGTAGTTTAGGAGTCTCCGACATGGAGCCCTCCATATGCCCCATCAGCCTCAGCCAGAATGGCCAATGGTGAGGGATGATGGGAGTTGTAGTCCAACAACATCTGGAGAACACCATGCAGCCTTCCAGGCCTCTCTCCCAGGCCACGCCCCTTCTCTACAGGCCACGCCCCTCACTGTCCCAAGGTAAGATTTGCATTCCTTGCTCGGACCCCTTTGGCCTCTGGTCCCGCCTGCGAGTGGCATGTGGCCCCTGAAATGTTTCCCGGCCGGAAATGCGGCTCCTAGAATGAAAAAGGTCCCCCACCACAATCCAGATACAGGAAGGATCTATTGTACTGGTGGTTGTTACATTTATACATTTTCTCTAAAGAGCTTAGGGTGGCATACATACAGGTGAAACTCGGAAAAATAGTAATGCAACTTATTATTTTTAATTTTTCTTTTAATTTTTACAAATGCTTGCTTTTGGAAATTCCGCAGTAATAAAACAAATAGTTACAATAATACAAAAATAAACATCGCTATTACATTTCATTCATTCCATTCCATTTATAATTGACCCGCCTAACGACAAATAATTACAATTACAACAAATAAAGGCGTGACATATCTTGCTTTGCATGTCATGCATCTATATCCCATATATTGGTTTCACCTTTTAAGTTGCGTTCCTGAAATAAATGCACTTTTCGGCGACATTCCAATTTTCCGAGCTTCACATGTACCTTCTCCGTGTTACCCACACAACAACAACAACCCTGTGAGGTAGGTCAGGCTGAGAGGCAGCGACTGAGTTGCAAGGTCACCCAGTGGGCTTCATGGCTGAGGGGGGCGGATTCGAACCCTGGTCTCCCAGGTCCTTTTCCAGCACTCTAACCGCTACACCACACTGCCTCCCAGTACTTCTTCTGACTTGGGATTCAGACCAGAAGGCTCAAGTCCCGGCTGGCGTTGGGGGGGGGCACAGGAAGAAGCTGCTCCCCTTTCTTTCACCTCGCTGCCAACCCACACACGGCTTCCAGTCGTGAATTAAAGGGTCTGCGCTCTGTGAGTGTGACGGCACCACTTTGAGGCTGCGGTTTCGAAGGCAGGGAAGCCTCTGGCCGCACAGTGTCACGGAAAAGGACTTGGCAAGGATGTTGTTGAAAGGATGATGGATGGCTTCGAGGAAGAGCGGGGAACATTTCCCCCACGCCCACCCCATATAAAAAAGAGTTGACTCAGCCTTAGCACCCGAGTCCAGCCGGAGCGTCCTCTCCTGGTGTCTGCTGCAGCGCCGAGGCTATAAAAATGCAGACCCTGCTGGAAAGGTTGTGTGTTTTGTGTGTGTGTGTGTGTGTGTGTGTGCAACTTGCAAGAATAGCCTGCAGACTTCCCAAAACAGATTGTCAATTAAAAGAGGCTTCCCTGAAAACACATTGAGCGTGCAAAAATTAGATCTCCCAGTTTGTGGAAAGGTGGGAGGGGCTGGTCTTGCCCTCTGCTTAAATGAAAGGATTTGGGGGGATGAAAAGGGGAGTGGTGTGGGAGAATGGGCTTGAACTGAGAAGGCCTCACCAACCCTGGGAACAGGCTTTGGGTTTAACGTCTGAGTCACTTGTGCCGAGGCTGCGTTCCGTAGTCACACACCGTGTATTTAAAGCGCTATGATGCCACATTAAACAGTCATGGCTTCCCCCAGAGAACTCTGGGAGCTATAATTCGTTAAGGGTGGCTTAGAGTTGTTAGGAGACCTCTCGATTCACCTCAAAAAACTACAATTCCCAGAGTTCCCTGTGTTGTTGAACCACTCTAAGAACTTATCTTACTTACTTATTTTGGTAGACCCTCCTTCATCCCACAGGCTACCAGGGCAGTGAAATATTAATCAAATTACTGCATTGACCCAACAATGTATTTCAGCAGCAACAGCAAAATATAGCTATGAGACTCAGACCTCCCCTGAAAACCTGTGTGAACAGATGTGTCTGAAGCTGTCTTCTGAAAACCACCTGCGAGGGGGACAGTCAGGAATTCCACCGACAGGGGAACACCACAGATAAGGCCCCACAACACACCACCATATAATCAGAGTTGTTGTGATCCGGAGTCATGGGGGTCAAAGACCCATGTACAGTGGTGCCTCGCAAGACGAATTTATTTCGTTCCGTGAGTCAATTCGTTTTGCGAAAAATTCATCTTGCGAATCGCAGTTTCCCATAGGAATGCACTGAATTTTTTTTTTTGCCCAACCGCAATTCGCAAGATGAATTTTTCGCAAAACAAATTCGTCTTGCGAGTCACCATCAGATCACAAGACGCATTCATCTTGCGAAAAATTCGTCTTGCAGGGCATTCGTCTTGCGAGGTACCACTGTATTATATCTGCAGCAGGGTCCCTGTCTTCAGCTTCCTATAGCCACCCAGTGGGCATGAAAGGCGGCTGCGAATAAGTTTTCTCGCCCTTTATGTGCTGTCAAAAGCCAACCAGGTTGAAAGGAGGGAAGTCAGCCCCTGAGGGTGGGCTCCTTGGGTCTCTCTGCAGCAGCCACATGGGAAGAACACCACAGAGTTGTTAATTCAAAGTTAAGCATTTACATAAGAACCAAAGGAGGGGCTGCTGGATCAGGCCAATGGCCCACCTAGTCCGGCATCCCTCCTGTTCTCACAGTGGCCAACCAGATGCAAGTGTGAAATCCACAAGTGGAATTTGATCGCCCAAGCCCTCTTCCCTCCTGTGGCTTCCAGCAACTGGGATTCAGGAGCACTGCCGCCTCGGACTGTGGAGGCAGAGAACAGCCAGCATGCTTGGTAGCCGTTGACAACCCTCTCCTTCTTTAGGAACACAGACATGTTTGAAGTCCCCGGGATTCAGGTTCGTTGGAGAACCCCTTTCGGTCTTATATGAGAGGGAGGAAACTTCTACCAATGCAGAATATGATACACATCTCTACCTTGTCTCCTGCATTGCGGAGCGTTAGACTAGATGGGCCTTTGGGTCTCTCCCAGTTCTACAGCCCTCTCATTCCCTGCTTACTTGCCTTCACCGCCACCCCAGCTTTAAAGCTTCATGCTGCATGTGGCATCTGCACAACAGGGACCAAGGAGCTGCCTGCGGTCCCAGCCTTGAGTCGGAGCCTGTTTGCAAGTCCTTCCATAGCAGAAGGCAGGGCCCTTCAGTGCCACCCAAACGGCTTCTGTCTTTGTGAACGATGGCGAACCTAGCAACAGCCGCGTTCTCTTCTATATTTGCGTTGGGGTTTTTTTTCAGGACTAGCAGAAACGATGACACACGCCTCGAGCGAGCGTTGCAAATTCGTTACCGAGGCCATCTGAGCCTCCCACTCGCCGTGTTAAAATTAATTTCCCCTCTTTTTTCTTTCTTTTTTTTTTTGAAAAAAAACCCTGTTTACATTGATTCCACCACACTCCCTCCCTCTCTGCAAAATTGCCCATCTCCAGCCACTGGATCAGGCAGTGTTGAGATGGCTTTGCTAGAAAGCAGAGCCTCGCGCCAGAAATAGAAGAGGCGTCTTACTGTCGAGTGAGGGGATCAGCGCTAAGGGGCTTAGGACGAGCCGCGCCTCCCTCTTTTCAGTTAAGGTAAAGAAGCAGTGTCAGTGTACTAGTGTGGAACTGCAGGGCAGCATGAATCACAGAATCACAGAACCGTAAAGCTGGAAGGGACCGCCAATGGTCATCTAGTCCAACCCGCTGTAATACAAGATCAGAACTAAAGAAGGCCTGTTATGTGGCCTTAAGTCTCTCTCTCTAATCATCACATACCCTCCAAGTGTCCCGATTTTCCAGGCACAGTCCTGGAATTACAGAAGCCATCCCGGTTTCTGATTTGATCCCAGAATGTTCTGGGTTTTGTTTTTTTCTTTTTCCCTCCCCTCCACATCTCAGAGAACAATTAAAAGTGGTGGGTGCGTGGGTGCAAAAACAGAGTCCTTCTTATGCTGGAAATAAAATACCTGCACCAAAGGAAGGAAACGGTGAAGCTGGCATACGAAGCCCTTCCTATAATTTTGAAGGAAAAGGTCACCACTCCGCTTTAAATCCTTTCATTCCCATGCTTAGGCAGCCAGCCATTTCTTAGGAAACACATGGAGTGTTTATTCCTTTGTTGTAAATGGAGCCTTACACTGTCTGCTCAGGAATCCCACTGCATTCCATGCAGCTTGTTCCCAGGTAACTAGGTAAAGACTGGGCAGCCTTACACTGCAATCCTAATAATTTTTTACTCAGAATTAAGTCCCAATGAGTTCAATAGGATTTTACTTTCTGGTATGTTCCTATTGGCGCTGTGGTTAAACCACTGAGCCTAGGGCTTGCTGATCAGAAGGTCAGCGGTTCGAATCCCTGTGACGGGGTGAGCTTCCGTTGCTTGGTCCCAGCTCCTGCCAACCTAGCAGTTCGAAAGCACGTCAAAATGCGAGTAGATAAATAGGAACCGCTACAGCAGGAAGGTAAACGGCGTTTCCATGTGCTGCTCTGGTTTGCCAGAAGCGGCTTTGTCATGCTGGCCACATGACCTGGAAGCTATACGCCGCCTCCCTCGGCCAATAATGCGAGATGAGCGTGCAACCCCAGAGTCGGTCACGACTGGACCTGATGGTCAGGGGTCCCTTTACCTTTACCTTTACTTAATTTATTAATCGCCTTCTAAACCACTGTCTCAAGATCATCTACAAACAAGGTAATTCAAAAACAGCTTAGAAGCACGAAAACAGCAAATGCATTTAGACAAAAACTAAAACCCTAACGAATGGGCACTCGTGGTAAAGACCCCTTTATCCCACTGTGAAAGCCTGTTGGAACAAAATTATCTTCACTTGTTTCCAGAAAGTGCATTCCTTGGCAGGAATGCTATTCCGCAGAAACAGGGCAGCCACACTAAAAGCCCTGCTCCCACATGACCTGGAAGCTATACGCCGGCTCCCTCGGCCAATAATGCGAGATGAGCGTGCAACCCCAGAGTCAGTCATGACTGGACCTGATGGTCAGGGGTCCCTTTACCTTTATGTTCCTATTGGGGGACATGGGTGGCACCGTGGGTTAAACCACTGAGCCTAGGGCTTGCTGATCAGAAGGTCGGCGGTTCGAATCCCCGCGACAGGGTGAGCTCCCGTTGCTCGCTCCCAGCTCCTGCCAACCTAGCAGTTTGAAAGCACGTCAAAGTGCAAGTAAATAAATAGGTATCGCTACAGCGGGAAGGTCAACGGCATTTCCGTGTGCTGCTCTGGTTTGCCAGAAGCGGCTTTGTCATGCTGGCCACATGACCTGGAAGCTGTGCGCTGGCTCCCTCAGCCCATAGAGCGAGATGAGCACCACAACCTCAGAGTCGGTCACGACTGGACCTAATTGTCAGGGGTCCCCTTACCTTTATGTTCCTATCATTCTCAGTTCTTCTTCTTCTTCTTCTTCTTCTTCTTCTTCTTCTTCTTCTTCTTCTTCTTCTTCTTCTTCTTCTTCTTCTTCTTCTTCTTCTTCCATCATCATCATCATCATCATCCCATCTTTTCCCCTGACAGGGACACAAGGCAGCTTACCCCTGAAATCCTATTTCATACATTCCCTTCCCTCGCACCTTTTTTCTTTACAACAATCCTGCAAGGTCGGTTTGGCAGAGAGGTCTTTGCCGGCTCAAGGTGACCGATTTAGATTTGTATATTATTCCTGTGCGTGTGACGAGATCAAACATGGGAGAAGCTTCTCCTGATGTCCCTATTTTCACCAGAGAAATGTTGGAGGGTATGCCATTCCTCTGAGCACTTGAGTCAACCTTCCTTTCACAAATATGCGAGTCAGCAATATGGCCATCTCCTTTCTCCATTCTCCCTCCTCCTGCACAGCAGTCCACACACACACACACACACACACACACACACACACACACACACACACCGGGAGTTCTCAACAATATGACATCACTTCTTCTTTTTTCATTTTAACTACTTTGCCAGGAAAGCAAAATGACCACTTTGGAACCAGCTCAAGCAACCATTTCGACAAAACAACTGAAGGAATGAAAATGGGATTTGGGAAGGGGGTTGTGTGTGCTTCTTAATGTTTCCACTTACGACTTACCTCTCATTTCATGCCTCTGCTTTTTAAATTTCCTTCTTTTTTGCAGCCATAGTCATTTTGCTTTCACAAGGCATAAGCCAATTGCTGTGGTTCCTGTACTCGGGGAGGGTTGGAATAGATGACCCCTTCTAACTCGGCAATTCTATAATCCTAAACCACATGGAGCGCACACACACACACACAGAGAGAAAAACCACATACGGAACATGGAAGGGCAGCACTCGCCTTTTCCGAAACAGGTTGCAAACTGACGGACTCACAAGCAAAAGGGAACAAGGAGGGGTTGATGTGAAGTGTCGGTGCTGACCTTTAAAGCCCTAAACGGCCTCGGTCCAGTATACCTGAAGGAGCGTCTCCACCCCCATCGTTCTGCCCGGACACTGAGGTCCAGCGTCGAGGGCCTTCTGGCAGTTCCCTCACTGCGAGAAGTGAGGTTACAGGGAACCAGGCAGAGGGCCTTCTTGGTAGTGGCGCCCACCCTGTGGAACGCCCTCCCACCTGATGTCAAAGAGAAAAACAACTACCAGACTTTTAGAGGACATCTGAAGGCAGCCCTGTTTAGGGAAGCTTTTAATGTTTAATAAATTATTGTATTTTAATACTTCTGTTGGAAGCCGCCCAGAGTGGCTGGGGAAACCCAGCCAGATGGGCAGGGTATAAATAATAAATAAATAATTTATTTAATAATAATAATAATAATAATTATTATTATTATTTGCTCAGAAGCTAACTTTCTGATCCAAACCCTTCCGATCGGAGGAACTTCTTCCACAGATGCTGGTGGTTTTCTTCAATTAACAACACCAGTTGTGATGTTTAAGGCCGTTTGACTTGGTCAGAACCACAGCGGCTGCTGGGGAACCCACCAAAAGTCCCCAGGCCTGTAAATCACACAGACATCCCCTCGCTTTAGCTTTATGCATGCGTAGAAATGAAGACACGTTCTCAGAGGGAAAGCATGTCTGTATTATCAAAGGACTGATACCGTGAGAAGGACAGGGAGCCAACTCTCTATCAGGCTCGCTCAAGGCCGAGTTTTTCCTGCACAAACATTCTTCACATGTTCTTTAGACAGTCTTTTGAGAAAGTAGATTTTCCTAACAATAACCTTTCACACGCACTAGTTACAACTTTTCACATGTAATCCACCTATTGTAAAGTCATACCTTGGTTTAAGTACATCTCCGTTTGAGTATTTTCAGTTTAAGTACTCCGCGGACCTGTCTGGAACGGATTAATCCTCTTTCCATTCCTTTCAATGGGAAAGTTCGCTTCAGGTTAAGTACGCTTCAGGTTAAGTACAGACTTCCGGAACCAATTGTGTTTGTAAACCGAGGTACCACTGTATACGTCAATATGTTTATCCATCACACTGGTTGAGGTGAGGACTTCTTTGACCCAGGAAAGGAAGATACTGCAGGACTTAAACACCTCATGTTGTGGTACCAGAATTTGTGGTCTCTGGCTATCATGGAGGAAATAACTCATGCGTTTCTCAGAGTAAGGAACATTTCTAGGCCATTGAATGCAATTTTGTTTCTTATGTGTCAAGTTCAGATATACTGTACAAAGCTCTCGCCCTCCATAAAATGGTGAAGTTTGGCTTTTATTGTGCATTTTGCTGCTGTTTGTTTTCCCTACTTCATGTGCTCTCTGATTATTTAGAAAATGCAGCCAGTGAGCCAGTGGTGTAGTGGTGTCGTGGTTAGTGTGTTGGATTCAGACCTGGGAGAGACAGGGTTCAAATCCCCACTTGAGCCATGAAACCACTTGGGTGTTCTTGGGCCAAGTCACTGCCTCTCAGCCTAACCTACCTCACAGGGTTGTTGTGAGGATAGGATAAGGAGGAAGAAAACCACGTATACCATATTGAGTTCCTTGGAGGAATAACAGGATATAAATAAAATAAAATAAATCTAGCCTTGGTACTATTCTTATGTTCTGTAACTTTGATTATGTGTTTTATTTGGTGGTGGTCTTTTTGTAATTTTGATTTTACATTAACAAAAAACTTTATTACAATTTTCAGAAAAGAAACTAATTTATTTTCCTTTAAAAATATACTTCCCCCGCCCCCAAATTCTTCCTTAACTCTTGCAGAATGTCAGCCCTTCCCTGGAGAATATTCAGTGAAACGTCCTCCCTGATTATGCCACCTGTGAACTTTGGGCACAACTGTAGATCCACTTTTGATTTTGTTTAACATTATTTTAAGATCAGTGAAGGTAGAAACGGGCTTAGCTCCTACTTCCTGCCCTCCTCTCATAACCCCCACGACTTCCTTCACCCACCAATATGGACCAAGCACCAAGCTTCATTCAACACTAGCAGCTTAGGACCAAGTGTTGCTTGGAGATGCAAAGAAGCCCCAAAAATATATAAGAGCAGTCTTGAAATCAGTAGTTAAAATCAGTGCGATTTGAAAGTTTCAGTCCACCATCTTGATTCACCTGGTTGTATCTAAACATAGAGGAAAAGCCTGCTTATTGACCTCAGGAACCAACATGCAAAATTTTATGAAGAGCAGTGGAATTTCAAAAAGTTCAGTCCGCCATCTTGATTCAAAATGGCGTCCGAAAATAGACCAAGTGCAGCCTTGACCCAGCCTAATCTACCTCACAGGGCTTTTGTGAGGATAAAATGGAGAGGGGAGGATGGGCCATCTAAGCAGTTGAACTACCGGTAATTGGCAGAAAAGTGGGAAAGAAATGCAACCAACCAATAACTGATGACAAAGAATATGCCTTGGACAACCTTCTTGTGGCGCTTGCTCAGATTTGATTGATTTTAATTCCTTCCTCACAGCCTACTAGTGATTCCTGGCATTTGGTTTGAGGGATCAACTGGCTCAGGAGTTCCTTTCTCAAAGACCATCCTGATTAAATGAGTGTTTGGACCAAGGACTTGGTTGGACTTGGCTGTCAGAGTCATTTATCCATTTAGGAGGTTTTGAACGGGACTGAGTCACTCGCCAGAGGCAGCCAGGAGCCCAGGTTCCAGCATCCACCCAAAGTGGTTATGGACGCTCACGTGAAGGGACAATTGTCGCGAGCTCAGCCAGCTGGCAATGGTCCACCTGGCTGCAAGATCTGTAGGAGGCTTGAAGCTGGATTTTCTCAGTTAGGCCTGTACTCAGATTCTGGCTGGAACGACTGAGGCAAGTCCCAGGTCCAAAGGAAACAGTTCTGTGCCTGAGCGAAAGAGGTGGATGAAGGAATATTAAGACGTTGCCCTATACAGAGTCAGACCATTGGCCATCTTAGCATTGTCTACCTGAGGGGTTTGAAGCCTTTTGTAACTCAAGAGCTACACTCTCATGTGGGCTCAGGACAGTCATCAGAGCCAGTGGTTAGAGCAGTGTTTCCCAAACTTGGGTCTCCAGCTGTTTTTGGACTACAACTCCCATCATCCCTAGCTAGGAAGAACAGTGGGCCAGGGATGATGGAAATTGTAGACCCCAAAACAGCTGGAGACCCAAGTTTGGGACACACTGGGTTAGAGTGTTGGACCTGGGAGAGAACAGAGTTCAAATCCCCACTTGGTCGAATCTCACTGGGCAACCTTGCGGGCCAGTCGCTGTCTCTCAGCACTAACCTACCTCGCAGGGTTGTGGTGGGGATTAACTAGGGAGGGAGATACTCACGTACTCCACCTTGAGCTCCTTGAATGCAATAATAATAATAGTAATAATAATAATAATAATAATTTATCTTCCCCTAAATAACTATAAGGAGGCGTGATTCTTACTAGGAAGTACCCAGTGAGGGGGAGCTGATCTTTTCTCCCATCCACCCTGTGATTGGAGCAGAGTTTAGGAAAAATCCTGCATTAGTACTGAGAGTGAGTTCCTTCCCACCCGAAGACTCTTAGTGGGACACAGTGGGAGAGCGAGCAAACCAGTCTCCTTTCTCTGGGCACTGCCTTCCCAGTAAGGCTCATAGGCCCCCATACGCTAATTATTCAAGGAAAAACAAGAAAGGTAACTTCAAGGCTTGTCATGACCCCCACAATTGGTCAGTGGTCAGGACACTGACACAGAGGCTACGGCAGTCATCCCCAAACTCGGCCCTCCAGCTGTTTCGGGACTACAACTCTCATCATCATCCCTTGCTAACAGGACCAGTGGTCAGGGATGATGGGAGTTGTAGTCCCAAAACAGCTGGAGGACCGAGTTTGGGGATGCCTGGGCTACGGTGTCGCCAGCCAACAAGCCAGGCTGGAGTCCTGGCTCTGAGACTGGCAGGTGGGTGGCCTTTGAACTGGATCCCACAGCACCCATAGGATGAGAGCTGGGCCCTCATGGGTGCCTATCCTGGACCCAAGGAACGGTGCACCTTGCTCAGTGCTGCAGCGCTTTGTTGTTTAGTCGTTTAGTCGTGTCCGACTCTTCGTGACCCCATGGACCATAGCACGCCAGGCACTCCTGTCTTGCACTGCCTCCCGCAGTTTGGTCAAACTCATGTTCGTAGCTTCGAGAACACTGTCCAACCATCTTGTCCTCTGTCGTCCCCTTCTCCTAGTGCCCTCAATCTTTCCCAACATCAGGGTCTTTTCCAAGGATTCTTCTCTTCTCATGAGGTGGCCAAAGTATTGGAGCCTCAGCTTCACGATCCGTCCTTCCAGGGAGCACTCAGGGCTGATTTCCTTAAGAATGGATAGGTTTGATCTTCTTGCAGTCCATGGGACTCTCAAGAGTCTCCTCCAGCACCATAATTCAAAAGCATCAATTCTTCGGCGATCAGCCTTCTTTATGGTCCAACTCTCACTTCCATACATCACTACTGGGAAAACCATAGCTTTAACTATACGGACCTTTGTCGGCAAGGTGATGTCTCTGCTTTTTAAGATGCTGTCTAGGTTTGTCATTGCTTTTCTCCCAAGAAGCAGGTGTCTTTTAATTTCGTGACTGCTGTCACCATCTGCAGTGATCAAGGAGCCCAAGAAAGTAAAATCTCTCAGTTATTCAAGCCCCTTCATGGATCAATGCCTTGTCGTGGCGAAGGGGCTTGAATAACTCAGAGAAGCTATGAGCTATGCCATGCAGGGCCACCCAAGATGGACAGGTCATAGTGGAGAGTTTTGACTAAACGTGATCCACCTGGAGAAGGAACTGGCAAGCCACTCCAGTATCCCTGCCAAGAAAACTCCAAAGACAACAGGCTGCAGCGCTTACTCCAGGTGAAAGACTGGAGAGCAGGAGAAGTGTCCATTTTCTGGCCAGAGGGCTGACCCTTTAATAGTCCTCTGAAAGGGGTGGAAGCTAGGAGAGGGGGGCTGAAGTCAGGGCTGAAAAGGCCTGTTTCCTTCCAGCCCTCATTGGATCCTGTTGCCCTTGAGGAGCTCTCCATGGTTCTGCCTTGCCCTGTGGGCTCCTCCATAAGACCAGAAGAGAACCTAAGAAGATCCTGGCTGGATCAGGCCAGTGGTCCATGTAGCCCAGCATCCTGTTCTCAGTGGCCAACCAGATGCCCCTATGGGGAATCCGAAAGCAGGATCCGGGTTCAAGAGCACTCTCTCCTCCTGTGGTCTCCAGAAACTGGTATTCAGAAGAGGACATGGCCACATATTAAGTGAAGGGTTCTTTTATCCCCTGGGATCCACTACCAGGGTAATATCCTACTTCTGTTCAGGGAGGCTTTTAATGTTTAATAGATTACTGTGTTTTATTTTTCTGTTGGAAGCCGCCCAGAGTTGCTGGGGAAACCCAGCCAGATGGGCGATGTTGTTGTTTAGTCGTTTAGTCGTGTCCGACTCTTCGTGACCCCATGGACCAGAACACGCCAGGCACTCCTGTCTTCCACTGCCTCCCGTAGTTTGGTCAAACTCATGTTCGTAGCTTCGAGAACACTGTCCAACCATCTTGTCCTCTGACGTCCCCTTCTCCTAGTGCCCTCAATCTTTCCCAACATCAGGGTCTTTTCCAAGGATTCTTCTCTTCTCATGAGGTGGCCAAAGTATTGGAGCCTCAGCTTCACGATCTGTCCTTCCAGGGAGCACTCAGGGCTGATTTCCTTAAGAATGGATAGGTTTGATCTTCTTGCAGTCCATGGGACTCTCAAGAGTCTCCTCCAGCACCATAATTCAAAAGCATCAATTCTTCGGCGATCAGCCTTCTTTATGGTCCAGCTCTCACTTCCATAGATGGGCGATGGGTGGGGTATAAATAAATTATTATTATTATTATTATTATTACTACTACTACTACTACTACTTCTGATGCTCTCCCTTCACTGTCACCTGTTTAGCAACAAGAGGAAAACAGCAAAAATTAATAGGGCATCTTTTAATGGAAGATCACCTTTCTATAGCTAAGTATTGGGGGAACATGCAAGGAGCTCCTTTAACCTACTGTCACCCAAAGGTTTGGTCTGTTTATGGAATATGTTTGGTACATTTATGGAAAAGTGGACACATAAGTTTAGCGTCTTGCGCAGCATTTCAAAGCCCGACAAATTTATTAAAGTATGGTTTAACTCTGTTACGTGCATATACATTAAGGATAACAACATCAACCACCCACCTCAATCACCATGTTCACATCCTGCATTTAAAGCACTATGATACCATTTCAATCAGTCACGGCTTCCCCAAAGATTTATGGGAGCTGTAGTTCAATAAGGGTCCTGGAAGTTGTTAGGAAACCCCCTAATAGTTCCCAGAATTCCTTGGGAAGAGAGCTTTATTGTTAAACCACTCTGGCTGCTGTAGCTCTGGGTTCTACAATTCTGATTTTTATCTTTCTGGTTTCTTCACTTGCCGTCAGGAAGGATCGAGAGGTTAAAAATTGGGCTGGGTAAATGTTTTGAGCTGGGGAGTCTTTCCATTGGTCGTATTCAGTAAAGCTGCAGCTTTTTACATTTACAATAGTAATTAGGTGTTTGTTTGTTTTATAAAAAAGCAGTTGGAAGGACTGTAGAAACTTCCAAGTGATGGAGGAAGGACCTGATCCGAATTGCAACCAGTGTTCAGGCCCAACCCAACTCTTGCTTGACTAGACTTCAAGCTGAGTTCATTCAGAACTGGGCCTACCCTGTTTCCCCCTTTTTAAGGCGTAGTCATAAAGTAAGCCATGGCAGGATTTTTAACCTTTTGCAAAATATAAGACATACCCCGAAAATAAGACATTACCTCCATGCCATGTGGAGTGAGACCGCCGAGCACCCCAGCCAGCCAGTGGGACCCAGTATGCCAGCTGCGGCAGCAGCAGCAGCAGGAGGAGGCCTGCCGCCCCGCCGCCTGGAAACGGGTGCTGGAGCGTGCGGAGCGCCCAGCACCTCAAAGCGCCCGGCAGCGGCACATGCAGCGCCCAGCAGTGCCCTGAGCCAGCGGCCTGGCCCAGCCGAGGAGACCATAAGGTACCGTAAAAACCGTAATAAATAAAAAAAGACATCACACCGAAAATAAGCCACCCTGTGGTTTTTTGAGGGGAAAAAAGTAATAAGACGGTGTCTTAAAAAAGGGGAAACACAGGTACCTTCTCGTCAGCATTTCTGCCCTGACTTCCATCTGCAAGCTCTTTGGAAGCCCTCAAAGAACTTGGGCTCAAGTAGACTCATAAAAAGAACAAAACACCAAGGCACAAACTAAGAGAATGCAAAATAATTGGGGTCATTTCAGTCTAAAGGCTGCACAAAAATGTAACTTTGGTGCCCGGGCATTGATTCAATAGGCTTCCATAATCTGTATTGTTTCAGAGATGTTGAGCCGGCCAGATGCCACCCATTACAGTGCCAAGGGAACTTTCCTCATTGCCAACGGAAAGAAATTTACTTTGCACATTCCATGACTCAGCATTAACACCAATAGCCAGCTTTTCATAATGATCTTATTATATATATTCCCTCTTTTCTCCCAAGAAATTCGAGCCAACATACACGATTCCCCCACTTTCCCTCTTACAACAGTTCTGTGAGGTAGGATTGGGCTTGCTGATCGGAAGGTCAGCAGTTCATAGAATCATAGAGTTGGAAGAGACCACAAGGGCCATCCAGTCCAACCCCCTGCCAAGCAGGAAACACCATCAAAGCATTCCTGACAGATGGCTGTCAAGCCTCCGCTTAAAGACCTCCAAAGAAGGAGACTCCACCACACTCCCTGGTAGCAAATTCCACTGCCAAACAGCTCTTACTGTCAGGAAGTTCTTCCTAATGTTTAGGTGGAACCTTCTTTCTTGTAGCTTGAATCCATTGCTCCATGTCCGCTTCTCTGGTTCGAATCCTCATGACGGAGTGAGCTCCCGTTGCTCTGTCCCAGCTCCTGCCAACCTAGCAGTTCGAATGCACGCCAGTGCAAGTAGATAAATAGGTACCACTGCGGCGGGAAGGTAAACGCCGTTTCCCTGCGCTCTGGCACTCGTCATGGTCCTCCATGCGCCAGTAGCAGCTTAGTCACGTGACCCGGAAAACTGTAGACAAATGGCCTGAAAGTGAGATGAGCACTGCACCCCATAGTCCCCTTTGACTGGACTTAACCGTCCAGGGGTCTTTTACCTTTTTACCTTTATTATTATTATTATTAATAATAAATTTCTTTTATGAGTCACTTCCCATGAGGCATCTCAAAGTGATTTACAAAGTAAGCCGACCAAGAGTGTGTGTACCAGCCTCACCTGTTCTTGATTACAGGTAACTGTAACCAGGTAAATAACCGCCCTCATTTTTTGTTTCGGAAATGACCTGTGGAACTGAGCGTGATGCAGTTGGAAGCTTTTTCCTACTGGTGGATCTCCCCCCGCTTCCTTTGTAAATGCGCCCATGAAAAGTGTTTTGATGGCTGCCACCATAGACCAACCTAGCCTGGGGAAAGCCCTAGAATGTTCCACTTTTTTGGCTGGGGGGATTTTAATTCTCCCCCGCCGACGTATAGGAATAATAAAAAAGAAGGAAGATTTGGATGTACTTTCCATAGCTTAGAGGACACTGAACTTAACAGAAGCATGTGGAATAAATCCTGAGATCACAAGTGGACTCTAGTGCACAAGGAAGATTGTAGCCAGGAAATCAGAACATGTGGACATCCAATCAAGCTGAGTATTGGAAGATTAGAATCATAGAACTGTAGAGTTAGAAGGGGCCACAAGGGTCATCTAGTCCAACCCCCAGCAGTGCAGAAATCTTTTGCCCAATGTGGGACTCAAACCCACGACCCTGAGATTAAGAGTCTCATGCTTTACCGACTGAGCTGTCCTGGGAATAAAAGGAAGTCCTCCTTCACACTGCACATAGTTAAACTATGGAACTCTCTCCCACAGGAGGCAGTGATGACCACCAACTTAAAGGGCTTTAAAAGAGGATTGGACACATTCATGGAGGAGAAGGCTATCAATGGCTACTAGCCATAATGGCTATGTGTTGCCTCCATGGTCCAAAGCAATAACGCTGCTGAATACAAGTTGCTGGAAGCCACAGAAAGAGAGCACTCTTGTATTCGGGTCCTGCTTATGGGTTTCCCACAGGTACCTGATTGGCTTATTGATTTTATACACATGGGGAAATCAAGAAATTCCCGCTATACTCACTCCGCACATGTGGAAGAACCAATGCTGTTATCCTTCTGAAATTTGGCAGGAATCATGTCTTAAGAGGGAGTTAACTTGCCTGCAAATTTCATCCACTTATGCCCCAAGGGTTTTTGTTGGGGTTTTTTAGGGGAAATAATGTAGCAACACCTGAAAGAGGCAGATCATGCATTGTAAGCCAAGAAAGACTATCATTCAAGAAAGACTATCAATCTGTGGCTCTCTTGGTGCCACAAGGTCCTAGCTCCTTAGGGAAGAGCCCCAATCTGCAGCATTGCTGGCTCAAGTTTACCAACCGCTGGAAACCACAGGAGGGGAGAGGGGTCTTGTGTTCAAATCCTGCTTGCGGGTTTCCCACAGGCATCAGGTTGGCCACTGTGAGAACAGGATGCTGGGCTTGATGAGCCATCAAGCAGCCAGGCTGTTCTTATCTTCTTAACGTCACGTTGCTCATAAAAAATATATATGGCCATCCCCCCACCATTTCTTTTTTAAGAACACGCTTATCTTCTGCTTTTCCCCTTGACTTGGTGGAAATAAATAGCAGAAACCTCCAAACAGCTAATTATTCCCTAGACAAGGGCAATGCCCACGTCTGATACGGCTTGGTAGGACGGACCCTAGAGCTGACTGTTGACATTCCCCCGGCTAACCTCAACCAACTTCCTCCTCTCATCTCTTATCTCCCAAGTCCAGGGTGGCCTTGCGGAAATGTGCAGCCCACTCATAGCAGCTGCGTAGAGACAGATTTGCAAAGGAGTTGAGATGTGGGTGGGAACAGAGGAAACTGCTTTCCGCCCAATCAGAACCTTGGTCCATAGAGCTCAATATTGCCTACACAGATTGGCAGCAGCTCTCCAGGGTTTTAGGCAGGGGGGGGGATATTCCCAGTCCTACCTGGAGATGCTGGGATTTGCATACCCCTCTACTGCCCCAAGACATCCTGGTTCTTCCCACGAGAGGACAACAGCCCAAACGGCCGCTGCAATCCTGCACAGATGTGGGCTGCACTTTTTTTCCAGGCACGGCACCTGAAAACACACATTTTTCGGGTGCCAAGCAAAATCGCTGCCCTGAAGAAAGCACTCTTCGAGGCTGCAATGTTTTGGGGTTCTGCTTCCGAAAAAGCATTGGGGGGGCAGCGATCTTATGCAGATGATGTGACTCACACAGGAGTGCAGACCCAGAAGATGGCACACCAGATTTGGGCTGCATCGTGTTGACCTGGACCATACGATGCAAAGCTATCAGCCTTGTCCCCAAACGTCTAGTGGCCGCTCGCAGTGGCTTCATATAAACATTAAGCGACATTGGAGATAAGGTCGTGCCTTGTGGCACCCCATAACCTACCCACCAGAGAGCTGAAAAGCACTCTCTGGGCTCAGTCCCGTAGGAAGGACTGGAACCACTGTAACACAGTGTCCCCAAGACCCGGTCCAAGAGGATACCACGGCCAATGGTATCAAAAGCCAACGAGAAATCAAGAAACAGGAGCAAGGCTGCACTCCCCTTACGCTACTCTCTGCAAACATCATCCATCAGGGTGACCAAGGGTGACTCAGCCCCATGACTATGCCTGAACCCGCACCTAAATAATATTGGATGCACCTTTAATAATTAGCGACAACAGTCATGGTGGTAGGAATTGAGTAGGAATGATTCCTTGGTAGCGTATACATTTCTTACCCTTTTTATTTTTTAATAACCATGCTCAGGTTTGACCATGAAGCCCTTACCCTAATTCCCAGCATATACGCCAGATAAAAGGCCTTGACCCAGTCACGTGGTTCCATGAGAAGATGTTCGGGTGTTTGCATTTCTTTCAGCCATCACAAAGTTCCCCAGGAAATGAGAGGAAGGGAATTGGCTCCTTGGGGAATCAGCCTGGGAAAGGGGGGGAGGAGGAGGAGGAGGAGGAGGAGGGATTAAATCCTGGATTGATCAGAGGGTTTGGGGTTCAAGAGAGACATATGGGACTCCGCCAGGGGGTGCGGAAACACTGGAATCTGCAGCCCCAGAGCATCCTTCTTTAAATTTTTTCTTTCTGTACTTTGCTTGGAGAAATTAGACGGGCTTAAAACCCTGCCATTTTCTTTAATGAAATAGTTGCCTTGGCAACCATCTTTGTCACATTAGGGCAACGTGCCGGTGGAGACAGATGCTGAAAGTTGGGGCTGAGGAGGCAGCCAAATGAACAGGTGGTCAAAGGAAGAGGTTAGCCGATGAGCAAGGTGTCGGCGCAGTGAGTGGGGTCAGGGCTTGCCTCGGGTGGCAGGTGATAGGGGGTGGTCGAGTGGACTGGATAGGCTAGTGGCTCAATATCAGCAGGCTCACCTTACATTCTTAAACACTAAAGGCTCTTGTGGTACCTTTGAAGACTAGCACAATTTTTGATGGCATACATTTTCGTCAATTGCCCTCTACACCCCATTGGGTGGATCTGTGAAGTGGACCTTCCTATAGGGTCCAGAGCTGGGGAACATGTGGTCCTCTCTAGCTGCTTGTTGTTTGCTGTTTAGTCGTTTCCAACTCTTCATGACCCCATGGACCAGAGCACGCCAGGCACTCCGGTCTTCCACTGCCTCCCACAGTTTGGTCAGACTCATGTTCGTAGCTTCGAGAACACTGTCCAACCATCTCGTCCTCTGCCGTCCCCTTCTCCTTGTGCCCTCCATCTCTCCCAACATCAGGGTCTTTTCCAGGGAGTCTTTTCTTCTCATGATGTGGCCAAAGTATTGGAGCCTCAGCTTCAGGATCTGTCCTTCCAGGGAGCACTCAGGGCTGATTTCCTTCAGAATGGATGGGTTTGATCTTCTTGCAGTCCATGGGACTCTCAAGAGTCTCCTCCAGCACCATAATTCAAAAGCATCAATTCTTCGGCGATCAGCCTTCTTGATGGTCCAGCTCTCACTTCCATACATCACTACAGTACTGGGGAAACCATAGCTTTAACTATATGGACCTTTGTCGGCAAGGTGATGTCTCTAGCTGCTACTAGACTACAAATCCCACCATCCATACTTCCACGGTCAAAAGTACAGTAGTTTGCTTCCGAACACCAGATATTGGGAATTGCAGGTGGGAAGAGTGCTTTCGTGTTTGGACCTTGCTCGTGGGTTTCCCACAGGCACCTGCTGGGCCATTGTCTTTTTAAATATGATTTTATTAATTTCCAGTACATAACAATTACAAAAAAAGAGAGGGGGAAAATACAAAAACAAAATCCCAACTCGCCCCCTCTCCCCCGATGAGGACGGATCAATCTAAGTTTGCCAAAGTCCAATCTGTCATTTAGGTTGTTGCCATTTCAGTAAAGTATTTTATAAAAGGATGCCATATTTCAAGAAAGTTATCTACACCAGTGTTTCCCTACCGGGGGCCATATGGCCCCCTTGGAGCCCCAGGATATTCCAAGGGAGCCACAGGTGAAAAACGCATAAATGGGAGGGGGCATACAGGGCAGTCTCAAGCAGGTCGCGCGCCCTGGTGCTGAGGGGCGGAGATCGCTCCGGCGTCTCTGCCCTTGCAGGGTGCAGCATGGTTTCCGCGCAACTTTGCCGCGCGGCGCCCTGCCTACTGGCCCGGCGCCCTGGTGCGCTGCGCCATCGGACGTCTACCTAGAGCCGGCCCTGGGGGCATAGCACAAGGCTAGAGGGCCACAGGCTGGGCCCCTTTAGGCAAACTTACCTTCCTGTGTGTCCCTTGCCTTGGCCTCTAACTAGGCTTTCCTTCTCTCATCGACGTCCCCAGCCCCAAACTTGACCTTGCATTGTGACCTGACCATCCTGTAAGTGGGCTCTGATTCCTGGCACCCTTACCTCCTCAAGAGGGCTTCAGTCAGGCTTACATAAGACCTTGCCACAGTTGGCAGGAGGCGGCTGTCGGAGAATATGTTGGGCTTGATAAGGCCACCGCTTCAGAAGTCCTTTCATGTAAGACGGTCCCTCACAATGGAAAAGGCGGCTGCCAATTTTCCAATGTGTAACAATCATGGAGATGGAGAACTCAGACTTACTGTGAGCTGGGCTCCTCTGGGAGGAAGGGCGGGGTTTAAATTTAATTAATAAACTATAAATAAATTAATTGAGATGGACTCCCTTTACACACATACAAACATACAACATTTTATTTCTGTGCTGCTGCTAAAACCGGGGCTTTTTTTCCCCAGCCAGAACTTGCCAGAACTCATTTCCGGCACATCTCAGGTGGACGCCATTCTAAGAGAACAAGGGAGAAGTTTGTGGGGAGCTGCAGAACCATCGTAATGATAATTTATTTCTTGTCTCCTGCCCACCTGGCTAGGTTGCCCCAGTTACACTGGGTGGCTTCCTTTAAAAATAAAATAAAATAAAAAATAATTTTTATTCAATTTTCCAAATAAACAAACAAAAGAAATAGAAAAACATTTTTTTTATACAATTCATCTTATGTTCACCCATCTCATTTCATTTCGCTCTGCCGAGCTATGACTTCCCTCTCTCCCGTCATTCGGCTTTATTTCTCACTCTTCTCTCGCAGTTCCTTTTTACCCACATTTTAAACCAGTTCGTAGGATTTATTTCAGTCCTGCAAGTGTCTTTAAACTTCTACAGTTTTTCTCCATATAGTCAATAAATTTACTCCATTCCTTCTGGAACTTTGTCTCTCCCTGGTTTTGGATCCCGCAGGTCAACTTTGCTAACTCTGCATAGTCAATCATTTTCGTCTGCCACTCCCTCAATCATCGGTATCTCTTGCGATTTCCATTTTGGGGCTAATAAAGTCCTTGCCACGGTTGTAGCATACATACACTGGGCGGCTTCCAACAAAATTGAAAACCCACACTATTACGAACAGAACAAAAGTAGTCGTAAAAAGTAAAACATCAAAAAAGTACACAATCAAACTGAACTATTTCCACATAAATCGTAACGCGATCTAAAATGAAGATGCAGGAGGGGTTCTGGTGCTGTGGGGCTTCTTGCAGGTATCCCACAGGCCCCCGGTTGGCCCCTGTGGGAACAGGATGTTGGACTAGACGGGCCATTGGTTTGATCCAGGAGGGCTATTTGTATGTTCTTATGTAACTCACGAGAGTGGTGCCAGTTTGGCTCTGTTGACTCCTGGGGTGGCAGGAACGGGTGGCAGGAAGAGGAGGGAGAAAAAGCTGTCTGAGGGCTGTCCTCTGGGTGAAGAGCTCCTCTGTTTGCAGGGCTGTCTAAGTCAAAGCAAGTTCAGATACAGTGGGACCTTGGTTGTTGAACGTAATCCATTCCGTAAGACCACTCGACTTCTGAAACGTTCAGACAAGCAAGGCTCAATAGGTGGTTGGCAAAATCCATTGAAAAAACATAGAGAGACGGAAGCATTCACTTCCGGGTTTCCGGCATTCGAAAGCCGAAATGTTCGACTCCCGAAGTGTTTGACAACCAAGGTTCCACTGTATAAGGGAGGGATTCAGGGACCTTGAATTGGTTCATCATCACCCTAGACCAGGCAAAGGCAACCTTGGCTCTCCAGATGTTTTGGAACTACAACTCCCATGATCCCTAGCTAACAGGGCCAGTGGTCAGGGATCATGGGAGTTGTAGTTCCAAAACATCTGGAGAGCCAAGGTTGCCTATGCCTGCCCTAGACCATGGGTAGGCAACTAAGGCCCGGGGGCGAGATCCGGCCAAATCGCCTTCTAAATCTGGCCCGCATGACGGTCCGGAAATCAGTGTGTTTTTATATGAGTAGAATGTGTGCTTTTATTTAAAATGCATCTCTGGGTTATTTGTGGGGCATAGGAATTCTTTCATTCCCCCCCCCCTTCAAAATATAGTCCGGCCCCCCACAAGGTCTGAGGAACAGTGGACTGGCCCCCTGCTGAAAAAGTTTGCTGACCCCTGTCCTAGATCAGTGATGTGGGAGGTGCTGGTGGACTCCAGCTCCCAGCATCCCTCTGCGCTGGCCCCACTGGCTGGGTCTGATGGGGGCTTGAGCCCAACATTTCTAGAGGGTGGCTACTAGGGTGATGACTTTTTCATTTCTTTTCTCAAAAATTATTTCCTGTAGCACAAATGGATGAACTTTTGCCTATTAATGACTAAAATGAGGTGTATTCCATTGAAATATTTAAAAAGGTTACGCACAAACCGTTTTAAATTTTTTTGTATGCCATTTTACCATTTCATAAAATTGTATTAACAATTCTATATATATTTCGTATCAAATATGGACACAACACCACATTCCACAATGGGGAGTGTTCTTAGCAACATAGGGTATACAAATGTCACACCTGCGCAAGGTAAAAGCCCCTTTTTGGGACCTCAAAACTCAGCCAGCAGACCCTGCCGGGCATGCTGGGAAAAGAACCTACAGGAGAGGTAGCAAAACATTGTCCTCTAGCGGTGTCTATACTGTTACTGCAGCTAAAAAAAGCTTCCTTGTGTGTTTGATGACCCTAAATAATGTATATATGTGGCAGTGAGAGATTTTACCGTACTTTCTTGGGCTCCTTGATCACTGCAGATGGTGACAGCAGTCACGAAATTAGAAGATGCCTGCTTCTTGGGAGAAAAGCAATGACAAACCTAGACAGCATCTTAAAAAGCAGAGACATCACCTTGCCGACAAAGGTCCGTATAGTTAAAGCTATGGTTTTCCCAGTAGTGATGTATGGAAGTGAGAGCTGGAGCATAAAGAAGGCTGATCGCCAAAGAATTGATGCTTTTGAATTATGGTGCTGGAGGAGACTCTTGAGAGTCCCATGGACTGCAAGAAGATCAAACCTCTCCATTCTGAAGGAAATCAGCCCTGAGTGCTCACTGGAAGGACAGATCCTGAAGCTGAGGCTCCAATAATTTGGCCACCTCATGAGAAGAGAAGAATCCTTGGAAAAGACCCTGATGTTGGGAAAGATTGAGGGCACTAGGAGAAGGGGGTGACAGAGGACGAGATGGTTGGACAGTGTTCTCGAAGCTACGAACATGAGTTTGACCAACTGCGGGAGGCAGTGCAAGACAGGAGTGCCTGGCGTGCTATGGTCCATGGGGTCAAAAGAGTCGGACATGACTAAACGACTAAACAACAACAACAACAACATGTGACTCTAAGGCTTGGGTTATATCTGCTTGCAGTGACTTCAAAAATGGTAAAAAACCTGATAAATTTTTTTAATCATTTTGTGCGTGAGGTTTTTTTTTTATCAAATCTCTTTGAAAGTAAGATTTTATCTAATCTTTAATGAAAGCTCATCAAATTATGATACAGGGAAATGAGGTTGTAAAAAAGTCATCACCCTGGTGGCTACTCATAGGTGCCATCTCGTGTCGAAGATCGCGGGTGCCCGCAACCAAGGGCTTCCACTTTGCCCAGCCGCCACAAATATATTATTGTGGGTGCCAAAGTACCCCCCCCCCGGAGTTTTCTCCAGTGCTACAGACTCTCCATCCCTGCCTTCGGCTGACGGTTCACAACCTGCTGATAGCTGACTAACCCCCCCCCCTTGTATTAAAATGGCGACATTCAGAAGGAGCTGACCAGGTTGATGTAAGCAGAGGCTGGGTAGCCATCTGTTAGGGATAATTTAGTTGAGATTCCTGCATTGCCGGGGGTTTGGCTAAATTACTCTCGGTTATCCGAGATCTACATTGATCTACAGTACATTGATCTACATTGGCTCCCAGTACGTTTCCGAGCACAATTCAAAGTGTTGGTGCTGACCTTTAAAGCCCTAAATGGCCTCGGTCCAGTATACCTGAAGGAGCGTCTCCACCTCCATCATTCTGCCCGGACACTGAGGTCCAGCACCGAGGGCCTTCTGGTGGTTCCCTCGTTGCGAGAAGCCAAGTTGCAGGGAACTAGGCAGAGGGCCTTCTCGGTGGTGGCGCCTACCCTGTGGAACGCCCTCCCAACAGATGTCAAAAAGGAAAACAACTACCAGACTTTTAGGAGACATCTGAAGGCAGCCCTGTTCAGGGAGGCTTTTAATGTTTAGTAGATTATTGTGTTTTATTCTTCTGTTGGAAGCCACCCAGAGTGGCTGGGTAGACCCGGCCAGATGGGCAGGGTATAAATAAATTATTATTATTATTATTATTATTATTATTATTATTATTATTATTATTATTATTATCCCTTCCAAATGTACAATTCTGGGGCGACCATATCTGGGATAAACTTCCTGTGTTTCTGAAGGAGTCCCTGCTGTGCATGTCCCTTCAGATTAGAAAAAAGGCTTATTCAGAGCAGGGATTCATACAGAGACACAGCATGAAGCCTCGTCCTTCAAGTGGTTTGGACTTCAATTATTGAATTTAAACTATTTCTCGTGGCAGATGAGACTCTGCTTGAAAATCACAACGCTGGACATTATTCCTACAGGATATTTTTGCCTGTCAAAAAAGTTCCACTTTGGTACAATTCCCTCCCCCGCCGACAAAACAACTCAAGGACCACCTAAACAAATTGTAAATCAATCTGACCTCGCAGTTTCCACAGGAACTAGGCAGGCCCGGCGGGACGGCTCGTGCTTTATTCTCGGTGGCCTCGCGAAAACAATGTGGCATTGTTCAAAGTCTTGCCGGGCCAAAAGACGCAGAAGCAGAGCTTGCCTTGGACACCAGGGCTTTCTCAGACAAGTCTCTTTGAGCAGGAAGTCCCGAGTCCTTGATTTTAAAAAGCTGTTCTGAAAAGGTACACACACACACACACACACACACACACACACACACACACACAGAGCCAGCGGTTCAACTATATGCAATCTCACCGATGGAAAGTTTGTGCCTAGCCTGGGTTAGGCGGTGCCAGGGTTTGCTCTCCGCTCTGCAGTTGGCTGAGCTCTGCGGTGAGCCTAAGAACCCAGTAAGAATCCTGCTGCATCAGCCCAATGGCTGCATAATAGCCCAGTTGGTTAAGAGCATGGTGCTGATAACGCCAAGGTCGCAGGTTCAATCCCCATATTTCGGCATTGCAGGGCGTTGGACTAACTCAAGTTTTCCCAAACCTGGGTGCCCAACTGTTTTTGGACTACAACTCCCATCATCGCTAGCTAGCAGGGCCAGCGGTCAGGGATGATGGGAACTGTAGTCCAAAAACAGCTGGAGACCCTAGTTTAAGAAACACTGGACTAGATGATCCTCAGGGTGCCTTCCAGCTCTACGGTTCTATGGTCTAGTCCAGCATCGTAAGAAGAGCCCATCTGGATCAGGCCAATGGCCCATCTAGTCCAGCATCCTGTTCTCACAGTGACCAAATGCCTTTGGGAAACCCACAAGCAGGATTCGAACACAAGAGCCCTCTCTTCTCCTGTGGTTTCCAGCAACTGGTCAACTTGAGCCAGCAGGCTGAGACTAATCTCTAAGCCAGGGATGGGGACTTTGTGGCACCAAGAGGGCCAGAGATTCTGCACCCCTGAATGAGAGTCTTTCTTGGCTTATGGTGACTATTCTGTCTCTTTTTCAGAAGTTGCTACATTTTTTCCAGAGGTGGGGGGCAGCAAAACTTTGAGGCGGAATGAATGAAATTTATAGGTAAGGTCCCCATGTGAAGACATGAATCCTGCCAGATTTCAGACTGATATTGTAAGTTCGGAGTGAGAGAAAAAAGGGAATTTCTTGGTTTCCCCTTGTGTTGTTTAGTCGTTTAGTCGTGTCCGACTCTTCGTGACCCCATGGACCAGAGCACACCAGGCACTCCTGTCTTGCACTGCCTCCCGCAGTTTGGTCAGACTCATGTTCGTAGCTTCGATAACACTGTCCAACCATCTCGTCCTCTGTCGTCCCCTTCTCCTTGTGCCCTCCAACTTTCCCAATATCAGGGTCTTTTCCAGGGAGTCTTCTCTTCTCATGAGGTGGCCAAAGTATTGTAGCCTCAGCTTCAGGATCTGTCCTTCCAGTGAGCACTCAGGGCTGATTTCCTTCAGAATGGATAGGTTTGATCCTCTTGCAGTCCACGGGACTCTCAAGAGCAGGCACCCCCAAACTGCGGCCCTCCAGATGTTTTGGCCTACAATTCCCATGATCCCTAGCTAACAGGACCAGTGGTTGGGGAAGATGGGAACTGCAGGCCAAAACATCTGGAGGGGCGAAGTTTGGGGATGCCTGCTCAAGAGTCTCCTCCAGCACCATTATTTAAAAGCATCAATTCTTCGGCAATCAGCCTTCTTTATGGTCCAGCTCTCACTTCCATACATCACTACTGGGAATACACTACCCTAGTGTATAAAATCAATAAAAGGGGGTTGCTGAGGAAGGGAACACAAGCACTGCCTTATACCGAGTCAGACCATTGGTTCACCTTGTTCAGTATTGTCTAGACTGATTGGCTGTTGCTCTACAGTGCCTTAAACTGGGATCCCAGCCCACCTGAAATTTCTTTGAATAAAGGAAAGGGTATGTGTATATGTGTGGCTGTGAGAGAGGGATTGGGGACCCCCCTTTCACTCTGCAAAAAAAGGAGGGGAAACACATCCATCAAAATGGAGGTCCTTGGTTTGCATGAAATTTGCATAAGCTAATGTTTTTGCATCAGCTAAATTTTGCAGCCATGCTACGTTTTGCATAAGCCAACGTTTGCATCCACCTAAGTTGGCTTTTTGAGATAGAGATATAGAAATAGATTTAGATTCCAGGAAGCACCCTATTCCAGGCATAGGCAAACTCGGCCCTCCAGATGTTTTGGGGCTACAACTCCCATCTTCCCTGACCACTGGTCCTGTTAGATGTTAACATCTAGATGGCCAAGTTTGCCTATGCCTGTTCTATGACCTCCCCAGAGATTCTATGTAGTTATTTGCAGCTGGCTCCTGCCAGGCTGAAAGTTGCAAGTTGCATATGCTGCAACAACAACAACAACAACAACAACAACAACAACAACAACAACAGACATTCTCACCCACTTGGTGATTCAAGCCTCCCTCTGCCACCTGGAGGGGCCAAGTAAACCCGAAGACTTCAGGCCAGGCAGTCCCGCACACGGCAGATTTCTCTGATTTCTGTTCTAATCTGATTGACTCCAGCTCCCATAGTCCATTAGCTGGTGAGAGCTGAGAGTCCAACAACATCTGGCGGGCTCCCTATGTGTGATGCAGATGCAAATAAGGATGTAGTGGTGTAGTGGTTAGAGTGTTGGACTAGGACCTGGGAGACCATGGTTCAAATCCCCACTGAGCCATGAAGCTCACTGGGTGACCTTGGAGACGGGTCACAGCCTCTCAGCCTAGCCCAGCATGCTGTTCTCACAGGGACCAACCAGATGAAGTCCTTGGACATAAAGGAGGGATAGGAATGCAAGAAATAATCATTAAAAAAGGACATTTGTGTCCCTGGTGTTTCCCATTCCCCTGCCAGAAATGGAAGGAACTCGATCGACAAAAGAAACGTCAAGCCACCTCCAACCTTTGCTGCCAGATGACTCTGATGTCTTGAAATATTGATTTGACCTAAATGCTCCTTGTTTCGTATTTTTTGGCTAGTTGCCGGGTTCCTACAGGAAGTCCTACTTGGAAAGGGAAGATATCCGAGAAGCAGATTCAGATGGGCTCAATGCGGAAGTTCTGCTAAGCCAAGTATTCAGCGTGTGCCGCTGTCACCTCTCCAGCATTTGCACAGGGGAGGAGAAGGAAAAGGGATACCCTCCCCACTTTGCATAGTAGGGAGCGGGGAATTCTCAAACTGGGCCAACACCAAGACTTGTGTGCTTTCAAAAACATGAAACGGCTTGCCCCCGCCCCCCAACAAAATTTCAGGGAATGGGAGATGCTGCTCAGTTTACAGTCCTTTCTTAACCACCTATCACCATAACTTCCCATGGTATGTTCCTACTATATAAAAATACAAGATTAAAATCAGTTAAAAACTATGTGCAACCAAAAGAATAGGGCAGGTATAGGCAAACTCGGCCCTCCAGATGTTTTGGGACTACAACTCCCATGATCCTTAGCTAACAGGACCAGTGGTCAGGGATGATGGGAATTGTAGTTCCAAAACATCTGGAGGGCAAGTTTGCCTATGCCTGTCATAGAGTAATAGAACTGTAGAGTTGGAAGGGACCCTGGGATCATCCAGGAATATGCAGCTGTCCCATCCAGGGATCGAACCTGCAACCTTGGCATTATCAACACTGCACTCTAACCAATTGAGCTATCCAGGTCGGTCCTCCTCTGCCTTTCCTCTTCCAGTTAACCTCGTTCTCCAGGGCTCAGTGATGGGAGGGAGCACAGACGAAGAAGCACCAAGTCTTAGGTTTGGGCCCTGCAATCTGTGGGTCTGGGGTGCTCCTGAGCTGGCACCCCTATAAACCTATGAAAGTTGTTCTTTTTCTGCAGGATCAAAAAGGAACCGGTCACTCACTGCCTCTTGGGCAAGGTCGTTTTTAAAAACACAGGCAGTTTCAGCTCAGGCACGTCAAGCTAAGTGAGGCTAATCTAAAAATGGCTTTTAAAGAAACAGCGTTCACAAAAGCCACCATTGCTCCAGGAAACACAGCAGCAGAAGGGGCTCAGGAGAGAACAGCTGCTTGTATTCTGCAGCTGGGGACCTTCACCCTGCGGATGGGGGAATGGCTGCACCAGGCCTCATGTTAAGATCGCAGTTCAACAGGGAACAGGCAGGAGCATCCTTGGCCATGAGAGCTGGCCTTTCTCTGCAGGGATGCATTAAAGCAGACATCCCCAAACTTCGGCCATCCAGATGTTTTGGACTACAATTCCCATCATCCCTGACCACTGGTCCTCTTAGCTAGGGATCATGGGAGTTGTAGGCCAAAACAGCTGGAGGGCCGCAGTTTGGGGATGCCTGCATTAAAGGAAGCTGGTAAGATCAGGCTGCTGGACTAGATGAGCCACTGGCCTGATCCAGCAGGCTCTCCTTCTGTCAAAGAGCTCAGAAACCCGGGTTCAACCCCCCACTAGGCCAGGAAGCTCAATGGGTGACCTTCGGACAGTCGTTGCCTCTCAGACTAGCCTAACTCACAGGGTTGTTAACCTAAGAAGAGTCTGCTGGATCAGGCCAGTGGCCCATCTCATCCAGCATCCTGTTCTCAGTGGCCAGTCAGGTGCCCCAGTGGCAAACCCACCAGAAGGACCCAAGCACAAGAGCCTTCTCCCCTCCTGTGGCTTTCAGCAACTGCAATTCAGAAGCACCCCTGCCTCGAACTGTGGAGGCAGAGCAGAGCCATCACGGCAAGTAGCCATCAATAGCTTTCTTCCCCATGAGCCTTCAATGAGGGAGGATTAAATGTTTTGGGGGAATAGAGGAGTGGGGACTAAGAACCATGCATGCTGCCTTGAGCTCCTTGCAGGAAAAGGTGGGGTATAAGGTAAAGGTACCCCTGACCATTAGGTCCAGTCGTGACCGACTGGGGTTGCGGTGCTCATCTCGCGTTATTGGCCAAGGGAGCCGGCGTACAGCTTCCAGGTCATGTGGCCAACATGACAAAGCTGCTTCTGGCGAACCAGAGCAGCACACGGAAACGCCGTTTACCTTCCCGCTTGGAGCAGTATCTATTTATCTACTTGCACTTTGACGTGCTTTCGAACTGCTAGGTTGGCAGGAGCTGGGAGCGAGCAACGGGAGCTCACCCCGTCGCAGGGATTCGAACCACCGACCTTCTGATCGGCAAGCCCTAGGCTCTGTGGTTTAACCCACAGCGCCACCTGCATATAAATGCAAACAAATATTAAAGTTTCACATCACACACAGACCCAGGCTCAGCAAGAGGGTTTAGTGAAGTTCCATTCATGCCTTTGAAACCCCACCCAGAACTGGGGCAGCCCCACTTGTGGATGAATGCTGACTATGGAGAAGGGCTGCTCTGCACCCGTATGGCAGTGCAGCGTGGAGGGTCAAGTACCGCAGGTGGTTTGAGAAAAGCTGGCTCTGAAACGTACCAGCGGCAGTGGGCTGCTGTCAGATTCGTGAGAGCTCGTTGCTATGCTAACACCGATAGCAGCCTTTCAGCACCAGGCTTGGTGTCTTAGCTACAAGGGGGAGAGGGAGAGATACCGCAGAGAAGAAGGGAAAGGCTTAGCCAGTCTGGACGGAGACCAAGCCAGTAGAGCATGAGACTCTGAGCCCCAGGGTTGTGGGTCCGAGCCCCATGCTGGGCAAAAGATCCCTGCATTGCAGGAGGTTGGACTGGACCACCCTTGTGGAAACTTCCAACTCTACAATTCTAGGATTCTGTGATTCGGTGGCACTGAATTTGAAAACCAGACACAACATTGACTCCATGGAGAGAATGAATAGTGCAGTACAAGCTTTGGGGTTGAGGGACAGGCACAGGCTGTCGCATTCAACCAATTCCTACTCAAGTCAATCCACTGAAATTGCCAAACCTGTTAGTCGTGTGAAACTCCTATGAATCTAGAGAAGGGCCGTAACTCAATGGCAGAGCATCTGCTGTGCATGCAGGTCTTCCAAGGTTCAATTCTCGGCATTTCCAGGCAGGACTAGGCAAGATCCTGCTCTGAAATGTTGCAGAGCTGCTGCCAGTCAGTATAGACAATACTGAGCTCAATGATCTCAGTATAAGGTAGCTAATGGTCTATCTATCAACTCTCTCTCTCTCTCTCTCACACACACACACACACACATTCTGTAGGACTAGCGTTGAATACCACCCCAAATTCTATATTCAGAAGAGCCTGGAATCATTTTATAGAATGTAGCGTAAGGTGAGGGTTGTGGGCAGAGAGAGGAGATTTAAGGGATGGCAAGAACAGGTGCAGTGTCTGAGAGAGGGGAGTTTGTTGCTTTGAAACCCGGCAGAGGCGAGTTGAAGCGGCTCACTGGCAAACAGGAGCCCATGAAAGGCCATAACCTAAAGCACATGCTTATTTTATCATCATCAAATTTATATACTACCCTTTATTGGAAGATCCTGGGGCAGTGCAGATTAAAAACACATGAAAGAACATCAATGATACTGTATAGATTCCCTGACCAGTTTTTCCATACGTGACATTTCCACTTAATAAGGATCAGGCTGTCAGAGATGCAGAACACCCTCTTGTGGGCATTTTCGCCACTCAGAAGGGACTGGGCTGGGGGAACTTTTTCAGCCGCAGCGCTGGATCAAGAATTAGTCCAGACTCTTTTGTTACGGGCCAAGTGGGGGTGCTGGCCTTGCCAGAGGAGTGGTTGGCTCCAGGCAAGGATCTAGTGGGTTGGAAAGGTTTCTAAGCTGGGTTAGGGGAGACCGAGGAAGAAGATCCTCGGAGAGCTCCTAGTGGGATATACGGAATGGGTTAGGAATAACTTTCTGGCGCTAAGAGCTGTTTGACAGTGGAAGGGATGACCTAAGAAGGTGGTGAGCTCTCCTTCGTTGGAGGTGTTTAAACAGAGGTTGGGTGATCAACTGTCGGGGATTCTTAGCTGTGATTCCTGCACTGCAGCAGAAGGGTTGGGCTAGATGACCCTTGGTGTCCCTTCCCATCCTATAATGCTATGTGATTTCTGCGCTGCCCACCCCTCCCCTCTCTGCAGGAGCTGCAATTAAAGCTCCAAAATCCAAACTGCTACAAATCCAGCCAACTTTGCAGAACAGCATAAACTATGGCTCCACCCGCAGCAAAATAACCACACACACATAAACAGGCATATCCTTGTACTTCCATTTTTAATAGTTTTTTTTTACAATATATCTCTCCATTTGCATATATCCACTGCATCTATATCTTCTTTTCCTTAAAATACACATTAAACCAAACAAGAATAAATCTAAGGGGTTCCTTTTAATAATGTTAAACCAAAAACGGAGGACCCCCCCCTTCCAGAAGTGATTAGATTTCATGACGCCAAAATAAAACAAAGGAAAATTAACAACCACCCATTTCAAATGTTTATGTCAAAAAAGAGAGCTATGTTTGAATGTCGGTGGTTTCTTAACAAGATGCAATTCGACACACACAATAATCGTTATAGGCACAATTTATTCTCTTCCCCCTCCCTCATTCAAATCTGGGGTTTTGCATTTTCCTGAAACTGCTAAGGATTTCTGAGGAACTGGGATGTTAAAATACTTTAGTTCAATTCAAAACCTACCTCTTCACACTGCTGTTCTAGTAAAAAGGAAGCTCATAAATCTCTTTAATTTTATTTTATTTATCTTTGAGGTGTGGGGCAGAAAAGAAAAAGAGCAGCCAATGTAAGGCAATGGCAGAAGTCATCTTCGTCACTGGATTAGGAAGTTCCAGAAAGAAGCGGGGTTGAAATGCAAGGTCTTTACTGGCTCGAAATCCCTTCACCGGGTGTAGGGAGCAAGGACTGCACAGGGGCCAGTCCCAGCCAATCAGAAATGGAAGTGAGGACAGCAGCCATGACAGAGACAATGAGAGGCCTTTTGTACAGACCATCACTCTGCAGAATGGGTCTTTCTTTGGGGGGGGGGGAGGTTGTTGTTGAAAGGGAGCAGTGGGAGAATTAAAAAGAAAAAAAGGAGTGGAGATTCCAGCCGTTGCGTCCCTTGACGAGTCCCAGTACCCTTCCAACAAGTTGCTCCTCCTGCAACTGACATCGCCAGAGGTCAAAAACGTTTCACAAAAAGTGATCCCTGTGAATCTCTTTGGATGCAGCCAGGGTGAGCTCCACAAGACCCCGGCCATTTTGCAGTAATTGACCCTGATGCACCACTGATAGGCTTAGCAAGACCACACAGAGTTTTGCTTCTCGCAGGGGGGGGGGGGTGGGAAGCTGCCCAAAGAGTCACCTTTCCTAAAAACAAAACAAAAACCCCAACCCTGATATTGTGGGTTGTGTACATGAGAGATAAGGCGCTATGAGCAAAGAGCCACCCTGGAATGGGAGAAAGCTGTGGCCCAACACGTATTGTTGGACTCTGCCCCAACCCAGCAAGGTGGGTGGTCTAGTATGATGGGAGTTGTAGTCGAAAAACACCTGGAGGGCCCCGAAGCAGAGCTCCCGCTGTCGGAGGGAGGACTTCCTGTAGCTGTGTCTCCAGGGAGCATGTCCTGCCCAAGCACCATCTTTTGCGGCATCTCAAGCCAGCAGGGTTCTTCTTGCTCCTTTTCCGAGCCACATTCCGCCAGCCTTTAAATACAGGCTCTCCCCGGAACAATCCTTTCCGTCTCATCGCCTCTCCAGTCACTGCCGCAATCACCTTCCTTTCACTCAATGAAGTCATGGAGAAACCTGCCGCCGCCTTTAAATATTGTCACGAAAACTACAGCATGGGTCCCCTCCCCCCCCCTGTGGTGCGCTCTCTGCCCTTGGGCAGAGGCAATGCTCTTTGGGAAGAGTGTCCCCTTGCCAAACAGGGCCGGCTACCTTGCTGTTCCTGCTCACCCAGCTGCACCGTTCCTCGGAAACTCCAAAAAGAGACATCAAAGCAGAGGAGAGATGTCTCTTGCCAGCATGGCAAAGGGCAAAGGAAATTAAAAAAAAATAAAGCTAGCGACTTGGGGGCAAATGTGCAACACCCTTTTCTTCCTGCCACACACAAGCACCTTGCTTTTCATGCCCTTGGAGGGGAGAAGCAACTCCTCCATCCTGGCTCCCCCTCCCAGAACAAGAGATTAAAGCCCATTTATTTCACCCAATAGATTTACCCTGCGCATTCCACATTCAGGAGGAACTATGTGGTTATTGCTGTGTGAAGCCAGACGGGTTAATTCGCTCATCGCTCGAGAGCCGGACACATCCTGCACTGCCAGCATTCAGAGTGGAGGGGAAGAGAATTCCCACTGCCTGCCTCCGTTCCCCCTTTCAGATGCCATCTTGGAAGAAGCGCCTTTCCCTTTAATCGTGGCTCATCGCAGAGCATCCAGGACAATTTCCAGGCCACAACTTCTACTACGTCACAGACAAGAAACTGTGGCTGCCAGCAGCATGAGAGCATCTAGCGGCTGTCTCTCACCAAGGGTCTCCTCCAACATTCCTCCAGATTCCTCCTCCTTTTTCCTCGGCTGGGGTTGCAGCCAGCTTTTCAGAGAGGAGGGGGGGAAACCCAAAGCAGCATCATTGAGGATTCTTTCAGCCTTGCTATACTTCCAGATTCCTCCATTGCTTCCTTGGCCAATCCAATTATCATGGGCCAGACCCGCTTTTGAGTTTGAAATGACGCTACGACCAGTCCATTTCAGTTCCTTGTTCAGCTTATATAAGGAGGGGCGAGCGGGGGTGGTGGGGAGATGGCAAGAGGGTGGGGTGGTAGCCAGAAGGAGGACCTTCGGGGGAGGTCTTCGTTCCCTCTTGTTCCCCCCCCCCATATCATTCTTCCGAAATTCAGAGAAAGTAAATACTGTTCCACAGACATGCTACAATAGAAGTGCATACATAACTCGAGGTGACGCGCAAAGGTGCTCCAGAGAGAGAGTGCGCCCCTTTTTCCTTGGAAGTGCGCTGTTTGCTTTTACAGAATCTACATCGGGGCGGAAAGTTGACTGGCTGGCTGCCCGCGGAGTGCACATAAACGGAAGCAGAAGGGACCCCTCTTTTCCTTTCTCTGGTACCCGCACCGGGCGAAGGATGCTCACCCCCATGGTTCCTACGGGCAAGGACCATCCCCGCTCCGAGCTGGAAAAGAGCCTGTGGTTAAACGTTCCAGGGGCTCGTCGATTTGTTGGGGTAGTTAATGGCAAGGCTAAGAGCAGCGATGTTTTTCAGGGCCTGTTTGGGAAAGAAAAGGAGCGTTGAGCATCAAGGCTTGCTGAGGTTCAGCATATTCCCATTCAAGGAGATTTCTCCGGAGAAGAGGAGACTGGGATATGATAATGAGAGCTGTTTTCAGATACCTGAAGGGCTGTTACATGGAAGATGGAGCCAGCTTGCCTTTTGCACGATCTGAACCAATAGATTCAAATACAAGAAAGGAGATTCTAACTAAACATTAGGAAGAACTTTCTAATGGTATGAGCTGTTTGACAATGGAGTGGGCTCCCCCAGAAGACGGTAGACTCTCCTTCATTGGAGGTTTGTAAGCAGAGATTGGATGGCCACCAGTCAGGAATTCTTTACCTGTGATTCCTGCATTGCAGGATCCTTGGAGTCCCCATCCATTCTGTTTTATGATCCTAGGACAGGGGTCCCCAAAATTACCTGGCTTCAGGCTGGTGCCCGCTGGGCCGATGGTTTCGGCGGGCTGGAGGGTGGGGGAGCGCGTGTGAGCGTGCACCCATACGCTATTTCCGGCGCACTTCTGGGTGGGAGGAGCGCTGGGAATAGCTTGTGCGCATGCGCACGGGCCTCCTCCAACCTGGAAGTGCACCGGAAATGATGCTAGCGCATGCGCGCAAGCTATTTCCGGCGCACATCCAACCCAGAAGTAGGCAGCTGTGTCGCGCTGCTAAGAGCGGGCGGCAGGGGTTGTTGCGGGTCGGATAAAAGAGGCCTTCGGGCCATATCCAGCCCATGGACCTTAGTCTGGGGACCTCTGTCCTAGGAGCACAAGAGCAGCCCTCTCCCAACCTGTGGCTTTTGGTATTCAGAAGCAGTTACTGCCTCCAGTCATGGGGGCACAGCACAGCCATTCTGCTTGAATAGCACTTTTCTGCTTTGCAAGCAACACGGGGGCGCTCTGCCTGTGCCCACCACCAATCATGGAGCCTCAAGGGCAATGGCAGGTGCGAAGCTCAAGGGAATCTCCAAGCATGCAAAATAGTCTTGTGAGGACAGTGGGGGAGAGCGAGCGCTTCCCTACCCCCCCTTCTCCAATTTCATGGCTCCTGTTCTAAAAAATGGATTTTTGCCTGGGAAGTCATAATTTTGTTGACAAAGGGACAGCAGTGTGCCTAGAGAGGGCCATCATATGTTTTATTTGGGCACAGGGCACAAAATACTGATGTAATGCACACCTCAAGTTAAATGGAAGCAGAAGGTTTGGGGAGTGTACCCCCAAAACAGCAGGTGGGAGAGTGAGGCAAACAAGAAGAAAAGGGGGTTAACTTTGTGCCCTTTCTATGAACCTCCCAGAGAATTCTGGGAACCATAGGAAATCAGCTGCTGGACCAGATGGGCACAACCCAACAGACTTCCATTTGTATCAGGGACAGGGGGACCCTGCAGATGTTGCTGGCCTACAACTCCCATCACCCCCTGGGCCCACTGGCCATGCCGGCTGGGGCTGATGGGAGTTGGGAGCCCAACGTCATCTGGGATTGGGAAAACAGCCCCACCCCGACCCCTGTCCAGCCACCAGTCAGGCTCAAACTAAATCTGCTTCAGATTTAGAAGTCGCATCACGTGCCCAACTGTTTATTCTCATGGCGCACCTGACTTTTGAGTTTCAAAATTTGTCTTCTTTTGGTAAAATAATGTGAATTATCTCGAGCCCAGAGGAGACAAGAGCCTGCTGTGGTCTTATGAGAACGATGCCCAATTAAAATGCTCCCAAGAGCTTCACCCCTCCCCATTCCTAATACTTTCTGTCTCCCTGTGGAATGTTTCTCCCTTGCCCAAACTCAAAACTCTGCTCCTTTGCCTCAAGAGTCTCCAGGGCACAGCAATTAATGCAAACCCGTCACAAAAGCAGCCTCTGCTGAAGAAGTTTGGGGACAGGAGGGAAGATCAGCAGGGGCTCCTGGAGGCTTTACCTGCGCTGTACAGCGGTGGAGATGGTCTTCCGTATTTAAGGCAAGCAAGTAATCCTGCAGAGATCCAAGTTCCTAAAACCAGAGAGTGTGAATGAGAGCTAGGAGCAAAATCCAGGAACAAGCTTTCACAGCAAGTGCGTTTTCATAATGGCATTGCATGAGGGAAAGAAACTAACTCACCCATGGATCCCAACATCCAGAACAAGTTTTGCAAGTTCTTTTCAAAGGTACGTGGGGGGGGGACGACTACAAACTGATCCTGAATTGCAAAATGCTTCAATAGGACCAGAGTGCTCTTTTCAAACACGTTTTGAGAATGGCATTAAAACAGGAGCCCTCTAAAAGCAAAGTCATCATTCCATTACAACTGGTGGGAAAAGAGCATGACTAATTTCAGTCTAATCGCAATCTGTACCCAATAAAGCCCTGGTTTTTCTTAAGTAAAACAAAAAGTGAAGGGGAGGGAGGAAGGACAGTCTAAACCAGTGATGGCCAAACTTGACCCTCCAGCTGTTTTGGGACTACAACTCCCATCACCCCTAGTTAACAGGACCAGTGGTCAGGGATGATGGGAACTGTCCCAAAACAGCTGGAGGGCCAAGTTTGGCCATCACTGGTCTAATCCAATAGCTTGGCAGCTGTTCCCAGCACCAGGGAGAAGGGAGAAGCGCTTACACCAACTCTGCTCTCGGTGACAAAGAAAAGCTCGGTCAGCGCCCGGTGCAGCGGGAGGAGGATCCCCGACTTGGTCACATCGTGGCGCATGCTGTTCTCCATGCAGCTGAAAAGGTGCCAGAGCGGTTTCAGCAGAGTGAGGTCACAGTCCCTGAAAGAAAGAGGAGGGCTGAGTTCACAAATTGGCTGCCACTCTGAAGAATAGCTGTCCTCAGTCCCAGTCTGATTGCAAAAGCCCTCTTCACTTTCTAACTACATAACGTAAGTGCCCGCCAGATCAGGCCAGCGGCCCATCTAGTCCAGCATCCTGCTCTCACAGTGGCCTGTGGGATTTGAAAACAAGAGGTCCCGTAGTTTCTAGCAGCTGGTATTCAGAAGCACTGCTGCCTGCAACTGTGGAGGCAGAGCAGAGACATGATGGCTAACAGCCATCGGCAGCCATGAAATTGTCCAATCCTCTTTAAAGCCATCCAAGTGAGTGGCCATCGCTGCCTCCTGTGGGAGGGAGTTCCATAGTTTAAAGAGGAGCTACCACCTTCCCTAGGTGTGCTGATTTCTCAAGCTCCTGATTGGAATATATTCATGTACTAGCGGGAACCGGCCATGCGTTGCTGTGGCCCAGTCAGGGCCCCTGTACCCCAGTGGAGGATGGTAGGATACCCCCCCTGTTGTCCCTGGGGAGTGTTGGCCCCTCCCCCCTGTATCTCCACACCTGGGAAGGAATTTATTTGTATTTTTTAGACTGTGGGCCTGCAGGGCAGGGACTGCATTGATCGTATGTAAGCCACTCTGGAAGCTTTTCTGGCTGAAGTGCGGGGAAAACAAATGCTCTAAAGAAGCAAATAATAAAAGCAGGTGCTTTGTACGAGGGCCTTGAATATATCCCAGTATTATCTGGCTTACAGAATGACTCTTCTGGTCGCTGATTTTAAAAGCAGAGGCATTTGCATGATAAACCACATCCTACCACTTCCTTGAAGTATTAGCTTTCCCGAACACTGTGGGTAGACCAGGCCTCCAATGGCCAAGTTCTTTGGCAAATGGGCCAGAGCTTATGGAGAGAAGGAGTAGCAACACAGTCATTTGTGGCTCAAATCTGTTTCAAATGACATTTCTTTTGCCTTTATCACTAACCAAGCCCATCTTTCTGCACATCAGGCAGGGGAAGCAGATCTCAGCTTAAAAGAGTAGCCTTCAGAATCATGAAATAATATTTCAAAAGAAATCACGAGACACAAAAACATTCCTATCTTTGTGGTGGGGATGGGGGGGATTTATGTTTTGTTTTGTTTTTTTGCTTTTCATGAGGACTGGAAGCTTAGTGGGGGGAAGCAAAGCTGAGTCTGGCAGGCATACCTCTCACTGCAGCACTGGACTATCCTAAGGAGCAGGTGGATGGCCTTCAGTCGCTGGTGGCCAGTTTGCCTGCAGGCCACACCCACCTGCCACTCCCAGATTTTGGCCAATGGGATGTGGGGGACGACCCTTTCCTCCGACAGCATCTGCTTCAGGATCTCGAAGCCTGGAATTCAAAATACGTACATTGCATACTCCGTAGTGCCATTCTGCTAGTCCAATAAGATGTGCTCCTTCTCCTCACTGCATATACAGTGTAAATGACACAGTCAAATGCTAAGCAGGTCATACAAATTGTTTAGAGCTGGTGTCTTTTGGTCTCTTGTCTTAACAGACTGTCCTGAAGCGAGCCATGGATACTGAGGAGACCAAACTACCATTTCCAGTGAACTGAATAAACATGGACCTTACAGTTTCAAAATCAGGTTTTTGGGGTTTTTTAGGTCTTTGTGTTTCTTAGCACTTCCTACGTTTTTCTGCAAGAGCTATGTTCCATAGCCTAACCCCACTGTGTCGCTAGAGTTGAGTTAGTAGCTGCTTCCCAATACAGTATTGTGTCAAGAGATTTCTAGCTGCAGATATGGAAAAGTTTTAGTAGGTTCTGAAACAGAAAGTCCTCTATAAACATATTTAGTAAAGCTAGCCTCAGAACAGGTTGTATCACTTGTCCCGTAATAGAAGAAACTTCTTACTCTTAACCCTAACGCAGGTACTTATTGTCTAAACCAGCCTTTTCTCCAGATGTTTTGGGCTACAACTCCCATCAGCCCTAGCCAGCTTGGCTGTACGGTGCTGGGCGCTGATGGTAAGCCCAAAAACATCTCGAACAAGCAAGGTAGGCAAAGGCTGGCTTCCATGTTTTCAACCACGCCCGTGCATAGAACTATGCAAAACCAACCAACAATTAAAAAGGCGGAAATCGAAAGAGCAGACCAATAAGCAAAGGCAGCTAGTAAATAACAGTTGATTTATTAAGGGCAACGAGGGGGAACGTGTAGCTTCTGGATGATGCTGGACCCATCATCATCCCTGACCTCTAGCCATGCTGGTTGGGGCTAATGGCAGCTGGAACCCAGGAACATCAGGAGGGTCATAGGTTTCCCAGCCCTGAGTTAAGATATTGTAAACTGCCCTCCCTCAAGGGTTTGCCCCAGGTGGCACATAGGACAGTGAACTCTTATGGAATTCATGGCAGAGAAGGCTACTGCAGCCTACAAGCCACGACGTCTATGCTCTCCCTCCACAGCTTCTGAATACCAGTTGCAGGAAACCCGCAGGAGGGGAGAGCGCCCTTGTGCTCGGGTCCTGCTTGTGGGTTTCCCATTGAGGCATCTGGTTGGCTGCTGCGAGAACAGGATGCTGGGCAAGGTGGGCCACTAGCCTGATCCAGCAAGCTCTTCTTAGGCTCTTATAAATGAATGCTCCCATTTGCATGAATTGTAATGTTTTATTTCAAACATCCTTTCGACATCAAGCTTTTGCGCTCTGCACAGAAGAGGCACGCATGCTTGTGTTAACACCTCCTTGGGTTATTGTCCCCTCTCCTCCACTGCCCAGTGTGATCTTGAGAAAGAAAAAACAACAGGCTTTGCTCCAAGATTCCCGTCCCGTCACAAGGAAAGCAAGACGACAATGATCTTTTGACTCGTGGCTCAGAAAAGCACTTACCTGTCTGGAACCTCCCCAGGTGACCTGCCGTCACTGTAAACTTATAACCCCATTCTGTGTTGCTCATGTCCGTGGTGAATCGATAGTAGAGGGTATCCCCTGTTACAAGAGCCAAGGAAAGCATTCTCTTAAGCAGGGACACAGACAATCTCGCTCAAAACGCACACTATAAGCAAAGGGGCAGGGGCAGTTTTGAGGATCAGGCAAGCTGCATGTCTGTGTTTTCGCTGTTTTTAGGATTCCTGGCAGTATCCTGTGTTACATGGAGCAGTATCACCTCATTTAAAAAAAAACACGTTAGAAGAAGAAAAATGTCATGGTCTAAAGGGTTTTTTATAACTGAGCAAGTACTGTCTCCTGAACACACCTCAAACACAACCCTAAAACCATCTCGACTTTACAAAATTCAGCATTGCAAAGGAAATTGCTCAAAGATTTCTGCACTGAGGAGCGGTTTGTTTTTCAAAGGTAATTTGCAAGACAAAACAGGATTCTGATCCCAGATGCTGAAACGTCTGCTATTAGCAAATCGCTAATACGTTGCCATGTTTTCTGCATCTTTTAAAAATATTTTTGACAGGCAACATGTTCTGAACAAAGGCAGGATTTTATGGAACTCTCTCTACATTAATAAACCTCTCCCCGACGATGCTAAGGAAGCGATGACTCACAGCGCAGGACAAGACATATGGTGTTTTTTGTTCTCTGCCAAGCTAAAAGAACGAAACACATGAGAGCTAAGGGGTGGTGGGGAGAAGAAATTAGGTCAAAACTGAGCCCACTTCAGAAAGGGGAAAGGGAGAAAGTTAAACTGTGGAACTCGCTCCCACAGGAGGAAGTGATGGACACCAATTTGGATGGCTTTAAAAGAGGATGGGACACATTCATGGAGGAGAAGAGGGCTATTGATGGTTGCTAGCCATGATGGCTATGCTCTGCCTCCACAGCTGGCGGCAACAATGAGGACAGAGGAACTACCAAGAGGGCCTCCTCTGCTGATCTCAGCACCCGAGAGGGTCTGTAGGGAAGGAGGCAGCCTTTCAGGTATTTGAATGACTTGGCACTCCAATACAAATATGGCGGGCCCTAAAAATATACACCTCAAGTGTCAAAAGCCAGGGTATGGAGAGGGCCTCCTCTGTAGTGGCCCCGGAATTGTGGAAACTCCCATCTTCCAAAGAAGCACCTTCATTGTACAGCTTCTGGAAGATCCTGAAGATGCACCTTCTTCCCCTGACTTTTGACACCTGAGTTGTATATTTTTAGGGCCCATCAGATTCGTATGATAGTAAACAGCTTTAAACTGTTTTTAATGGTATAAAGAGGTGTGGGATATAGTTACTAATGATAAATTAACGTGCTAATTTAAGGTAAGGCAGGGAATATGCAGGAGGAGTAATGATTTTGAGGAGATATGGAGGGTATTTGTAGAATTTGTACTGTTAAAATGGAAAGGGGTTAAATCATCGTAAGAGGTGTGGGAAGTTTTGGGAGATTGGATAGTTATAATGGAATGGTCTCGGAGGTGGGGGTGCACATTTTTACATTTATTTATTTATTTGCCTTTATTAAAATAAATAATAAATAAACAAATAAATAATAAACAAACTGTTTTTAATGTTGTTTTGATGTCTTGATGTCTTTGATGTCCCTCCATACTCTTGGAGGGAAGAGCAGGTAATAAAATAATATAAAAATATGCAATTCATCCTTCAGGAGGTTTCAGCTATAGTCTCTCAAATAACATTGCTGAACCCACTTGCTGGCCCACTGAGGACACCCAACGAGTGACCAGTAAGGCTAGTTCTTTTTCTTCTGGCAGCTACAAAATTGGAGATGTCTCGCCACTGGAGAGTCTGTTCTGCATTCATGATGGACAGTTGGGGAGGGGGAAGTGTTGGGTCTGATGTTGTCATAGAAGTTAATGCAGTGGAACAGACTGTGTAGGGAGGTGACAAGAACCAACTCCCTCTTTTTTTTATATAGTATAGGATGGCCACTGACAATATTTGTCAACCGGAGATAAAAGATGCTCCTACTAAACTGCCAGTGTCTCAAACTACGCTCTTGAGAGACTTGCTTCTGCCCTGTGGAAGGAGCCCCTTCATCTGAGCATCACAGTTCATGTACGCCCAGTTTCATTTAGTACCTAGACGACTTTTGCTTCTTAAGCTGTATCAATGTTTCTGGCATCTAAGTACTACCAGAGAGTGTCAGCACTATGTTTGCTAGCTTATTTAAGGGTCTCCCTCCCCTCAACAATGCTGCGAAACTTTACCTGGGAGCTCGAAGTCTGTCCACTTGTGCGGAGGCCCGCTGAAGGTGTGGCGATCATGGATGAAGTCACAGCTGCTGGCTACAACCAGCTCATCACAGCCCTCTTCAGTGTTACACTGAGAATCAAACTTGACGGAGAGGTATATAGCACCAGGGATGTGAACCTTATCCTGCGGGAGAGAGCAGGTGCCCAAGCTTAACAGAGGACCAAGACGCACCACAAAGACAGCTGAGCGCATGTGAGGAATTGGGTTCACAGCCCATCACTGGAGGCAAGGGCCCCAGAAAGCTGCTCAAGGTGAGAAGCTGGGAAAGGTTCCTAACCACCACTGTAAACAAAAACGGGAAGGAATCCAACAAGAGAGAACGCTGGCTGACTCAAAATTAGAATGGCGGCCGGGGTGGGTGTTTGGAGTGACAAACCTGAGGACACAGAAGAACCTTGGTTGAAAGGTAAACACCGAAAGGGAAATGCTATTCTATGGATTCAAGTATCATATCCTGAATCTGCAGGCTGGGAAGTGAGGACCAGCTTAGTTTAGTTCTCGCAGCAAACAAGCTAAAAATGAAAGGCTCCGATGAGCCTGGAACACCAAGAGGTGGCTGCTCTTCAGAACAATTCACTCCTCCAGCTTCTCCTCCATATGGATTTTTCTGCGCTGAGGGTGGCTGAATCATCCCAGGGCTAAGATGCACCAGAACGACCCATGTTCTAAAGAGGACTCTGCTTGTTCTGCTCAGGAATGATTCACTCCTCTGGAGGTCTCCATGGTGCATTATTAAGAGCTGAGACAGGTAAGAGTGATTCATGTGGAGAAAAAAGGTGGGCTCCAGGGGTGGGAGGCTCCTCTAGCCTGTGGGGCAAACTTGGGCCTCCTCATTTGGCCTGCCGGGCCATTCTGGGGAAGTCATACCTCCTGCTCCACAATGTCTTTGCACAATATGTCAAGTGCAGTGTGGATAAGGGGAAGGCTTCAAAGGAGCAATCGAGAGGTTAAGATGGGCTCCTGGTTTCTTCGCTGGAGCAAGGCACACTCAGACCCACCTCTCAGCTGATAACTGGTAGGAGCACACTTTGCCCAAAGAGGGAGAGGCATTTTCCATTCAACAAAAACCTCTTCTGCCTCCCAGCGCTGCTCTTTGGAGCTGCCCCGGTGTGGCTCCTTCCCACCTCCCACAAAGGAGCCACAGGTTGTTGCACCCACTTGCAAAATTCCCTTGTGCAGAGGTTCCCAAGCTTAGGAACTGCAGTGCATATGCCACCCTCCGAGCATATCTCATTTCCACCTACACATAAATTATCTCAGTCATCCAACCCACCTCAGAAGGTAGGCAAGAACTGCTATACCCCGTTTTGCACGTGGGGAAACTAAAGCCAAGACCCTGTTACTCATCTTAAGGGTTTTTGCCTGGATGGAATGTGTCCTTGTACTCTGATGATGTCGCTTGCTTGCAAGGGTGGAGAACAGAGAGGGTTGTGTGAGGGCATGTCATAACTAGCTGGCACCTGCTGCCTGCCCACTCTTGCCTCTGGCCACGCCCACCACTGGCACGTAGCCCCATCCCTGCCCAGAAGAGAATGTGGCTGAAAAAAGGTTTCCTGTGCCTGTCCCACTTGGAAACCTGCCTTCGTAAGTAAAGCCATTAAGGCCATTTTCTCTCTCCTGTCCATGTCCTTGCTCTTGGTGAGCTGCCACCATAATTTCACACAGGTGATGTCAAACTGCTGGGGGGGGGGGAGTACCTCAAAATTTGTGTTGTTGTTATAGGGGTGCTTGGACTCCCGCACTTGGACGGCCATCCCGGGCTCCTCCATGAACTGACAGGCCGTCAACGCCATTGTCGCCAACATGCTTTCGTTGCAGCCACGGAGCACTTTCAGGAGAATCTGCAGAGAGAGAGCACAAGTTAAACCAGCTTCAGAAGGCGAAGGCTGGTTTGCAAATGCAGCACAGTTGGTATCATCGTCACTCCATCAGCTCTGCTGAGGCAGGCCAGCCCCATCAGACTTCTCCCCTCAACTGGCACCAGGGGGCAGCCATTCCCGCAAGCTGCCTCTGTGGGAAATGGGGAGCAACAGGCTCATTCCACCAGCTTTGCTGAAAGACCAGCTCCGTCAGGCACCTCCCACCCTTGAACTGTGCCAGCTGGTCAATATGAGAACAGCCCTTTAAGAACTGGTTCCTCAGCTTGATTTCCCTCCCTGTCCCTTTTCCATGGTGTGCCATGGGGGTAAGCTTGTGGGGCAGGGACTGCCTCGTTTTAATTGGTTGCATGTATTCTCTGGCAGCTTTTAAAGAGCCCTCTCCAAAGTCTTTCAATATGCCGGGGAGGGGTGTGTGTGTCTCTCTGTGTGTGTTTCTTTCAGGAAAAAACTGCTACCTTCTCGCACAGCTGTTTCTCCTCCAGCTGCAAAAGCATATCCAGGATGTACGTCATGTGAGCCGGACCGCTGAGCTCCAGCATCTCCTCGCTGATCGCCACGTCGTCGGGCCACTTGGCCAACAGCAAAGCAAGGGCGTGCCTCGCGTAAAGGACGGCGGTGGCATCGTTGACCCTGTAGAGGTAGCCGCGCACGGCCTTCTTGCTCCTGGAGTCCAGCTCCTTGTGCAGGAGGACGGAGCTCTTGGTGCGACGTTGCTTGGCGTAGCTGAGCTGCAGGTCGCTTTCCGTGTTGGTGATGAGCTTCTGGGTGATGGGGTTGGATTCTTCTGTGGCCTTGTTGCAGGGGGCAGGCTTGGACTGTAAAACAGGAGCAGGCTGCAGAGATTCGGGGTTATATTTCACTTCAAAATCCAACACCACTTACCACTCTGGGGCTTTTCTAGGCAGATACAGCCCACATATTTTGGGGAGGCTGTTTTCCATAGCTACCATGGACTAGAAACTAACATTACTGTGAGCCAGCTGAGGCTGAGGGACAGCCATTCTTAGCCCAACTGAGCATCCTGGCTGAGTGGGGGTTTTAAACTGAAGTCTCCCGTGCCCTAGTCTAATCACTACACTTTACCGAATCAGCCACACTCATTTGCCACCAGAGACTTGTGTGCCTCTTAACAAAATGATGACATGATGAATCTTTCTAAACTGAATATTTATGTATTGCTTCTTCCTTCTTCTGTATACTCCCAGTTCCTGGGATTCTGCAGCAGTTTGAACATGCTGGATTCATTGCTATTTGCCCACCTGAATACTTCCAAATGTTTTATTTTTTGTGCATTATGTTAGGTGCTCCTAGTACACTGACGTACGTGGAAGACTCACCAGACATGGCACAATGATCATGTCCGTATCGAGTGCTTTGGAACTCTGCTCCTCCGACCGCAAGCACTTGCTGGGCTGCCATTTCTGAGCCAATGTCCGGATCCTCTCATCCGTTGTCACCACGTCACCATCAAACCTTTAAGGGCACACCCAAGCATTTTGCAGTCAAATTCCAGAAACGTAAATAAAAAACCAGGATCTTTGCATGAAAAGCCTTCTCCATTTACATTCCCAATGCTACTTCCCGTGGAAGGCTCTTGTTTGCTGAAATCTTGAATACGCTGATTGCAAAGCAGTTAAGTATTTAATGCCTCACAGCTTTAATTTGCAAGATGCAAATGGCGTGGAGAGCTGAGTTGGTTGACAGCAAGAAGCCAACCTACCACTTAGCTGCTCTCCAAGGGGAAGGAGTATACAGCGCAGGGAAAGCCTACAGGCTGCCCACTAGATGATGATGGACTCCAACTCCCAACATCCCCAGCTACCAACATGGTCAATGGTCAGGATTATCATTATTCTACTTAATTGATTAATCGCCTTCTAAACCACTGTCTCAAGATCATTTACAAACAAGGTAATTCAAAAACAGCTTAGAAGCACGAAAACAGCAAATGCATTTAGACGAAAACTAAAACCCTAACGAATGGGCACTCGTGGTAAAGACCCCTATATCCCACTGTGAAAGCCTGTTGGAACAAAATTATCTTCACTTGTTTCCAGAAAGTGCATTCCAGAAAGTGCATTTCCGCAGAAACAGGGCAGCCACGCTAAAAGCCCTGCTCCCAAGTTGCCACAAAGTGGGTTTCTGAGGCCTTTGGAACTTGCAGGAGAGAAAGCAGTGAGCTACTGAGACTGCAAGGGATGAGGAGGTCGCTCAAGCAACCTGGTCCTAAGCTGGTCCTAAGGTGGTGTCCGACACACATCTACAGTGGATCACATTGGCTGCTCTTGTTATAGTGGAAGAACCTGACACCAAGGCCTGCGCCTGGACTACCTCCTTGGCTGACTCACTTCAGAGCAGGAATGCTCCTCTGCACAATGTAATTCCCTGAATGAACTACATTGGGTGAATACTGTCCTTTAGAAAGGTACTCAACTCTTCCTCATAACAGTTCATTAAAACACACACACAAACAACCCCTTCTTCCCCATCCCTCTCCTGGAAAGGTGGTATCCATAGTGCTCTTTCCCTCTTTTATTTATTAGTCCTTTTATGTTGTTATCTCACCTTTCTTCCATCATGGAACCCAAGAAGGCAGACATGCGTTTCCTAGGCAGTCACCCACCCAAAGCACTGGCCAAGACCCCAGATGTGCTCAGCTCCAGCAAGGTGGTGGCCTCATACACCTTCAAAACATGTCCTTTTGTTCCAACATTGATCGGTCAAGCCAGTGCATGCACCCACCCAGCTTCTCATTTCATTTCCAGCTAGCCTTGGGAACTCCTTTACCTCTTCTGGACCTCCAGGAAGAAAGAATCGGTCCTTTTCATTTGCAATTCGTACATGGCCCGAAGGATATGGAGAGGGGCGTCAAGGGCATCGTGGGTCATCTGGAATTAAGTTCAACAGGGGTAAAAAGCGAGGAAAAAGGTCGGTGCTTTTACACTTTGCTTCTGGGGGACAAAGCTTCAACAATGGGTGTGTGAACTGCACATGCTGTATGTGTGAGTCAGCCTTTGGAAGTCCCAAATTTGAAATTGGGTTTCATGAGCACATTTAAGCGATGCATTCATTAAGCTTTCTTTGTTAGTATCTTGTGGGGCCACAGAAAGGGGAGTTCCTGTTGCCTAATCTATCAGTTCATCCTGAGAACCATCAGAACTTCACCCAAAGCTGCTGAACAAAGATGTAAAAACAGCATCAGCAACTGTAGTCCAGTAGTAGCTCAAAGACTAAGGGGTTTCCTCCTATGGACTAGAGTTCATTTCAGAGAAAGACAATTCACACATCTGACGAAGTGGGCTCCAGTCCTTGGGTCTGGACATGTTTGGAAACTAAGCAACTGCACAAAGGTAAATGTTACACTTCTTGCTCCGCCCACTTTTGCTTCTGGCCCTGCCCACCACTAGCATGTGTTCCATCCCCCAAAGGCTCCTTAGAAGGGAATGTGACCCCACAGGCTGAAAAGGGTTCCCCACCCTCAAAATAAGGCCTGATCTGTGCAATGTGAGCTAACATACTGTACTGCTTGGTGGCCTGGGGTAGCTCAGTTGGGAGAGCATGTGACTCTTAATCTCAGGGTCGTGCGTTTGAGCCCCACATTGGGCAAAAGATTCCTGCATTACTGGGGGTTGGACACTTGTGGCCCCTTCCGACTTCTACAATTCTGAGATTCTTGCCTGTTGCTAAAGTCCCCCACAACCCACCAGATAAATGTCAAAAGCGTACCAGGAAGCATATTTTGGTGGTTTCGTCCAAGCCCTCCAGTGGATCGAGCCTGTTCTGGTCAGCATCCGTGGGAGTGACAGCAGACTGATCCAATGCTTGATCCTGGTCCCTTTCACCAAGGTCTGGGCCCTTGTGATCCGCCAGGGAGCTTATCTCCTTTTTCGAGGAGTAAAGCATGATTGACAAGATCTACAAGAGACAAAATGCAACTTGAATGTTGGTGGCAGACCAACCAGACCTTCGTCAACCTGGTACTCTGGGTGGTTTCCAGCAAATAGAAAAAATAATAAAATGTCAAACATTAAAAACTTAATGATACATCCCAGCCAGCATAGCCATATCTGATCAGAGTTGTGGTCCAAAAAATAAGGAAAGCACCAGGCTGGTGAAGGGTGCTATAGAGCCTTTTTGGCAAATGCCTTTAAATGCAATTGCAGCCAATATCTGAATCAATGCAACATACGTGGCTGCCCTGTACAGAGTTAGGCCATTGGGCCCACCCAGCTTAGCACTGTCTGAAAGGACTGGCAGGAGATATAGGTTATTATGTTGATATGGCAGCGTGGGAAAGTCTTTGGAAAGGAGATTTAAAATTTACAGCATGCTTACACATTAAAAGAAAACCACATGAAGATGATGTATAGATGGTATTTGACGCCTAGCAAACTGGCAAATGTGTAAGTCTAAATCCATTATATGTTGGAAGCATAAAGAGAAAGAGGGTACTTTTTTCACATGTGGTGGTCTTGGAAGGTTGCAAAAGCCTTCTGGGAAGTGATTTATAATGATCTGGGGGGGAGGAATGCTTAAAATAAATAAGATCAGCATATTTATCTATCTATGCTACCACGGCTGCCCAAATGATATATGCACAAAACTGGAAAGAGGAACTGACCCCAAAAAGAGATGACTGGCAACTAAAATTGACGGAATAAGCAGAGATGGCAAAACCTAGCAGAAGATTCAGAGATCAGGATGATAAACTCTTTGTAGCAGAATGGGGAAAATTTATTGAATATATGAAAACAAACGGAAACATTAGCAGGATTGATATAAACATGGGCAGTAAGGATTTTAAGGGAATTAAAAACAGATAAATGGGTAAAAAGGATAAATTCAGATATGGAGTAAGAGAATCTGATGGAAAAATAAGAAACTGCAGAAGAGGAGGGAGGGAAGTCGCAGAAAACATTACTGGATTTGTGTGTGATTTATATTTATTGTTGAATAATGTAAAATGAGAAAAAGTGAAATAAAAATGTATGAAATGACTGGCAGGAGGCTCAAGAGGAATTAGTCCTGTTTAGGTGTTCAAAATAAGGCTCAAAATGAACACAGTTAAGAGTCTCCCCTCCAGACCTCCATAATTGATGCATGAAAGGTCACAAGAAGAAGAAGAAGTCAAGATTGGTGCAAGGATCTCCTCTACACCCCTGCATAGCTTGAGTCCTCGTGTGTTTTCTTTGGAGGACTGGAAAGAGCTACCGCAGATGAGCAAAAGGAATCGTTTCAGATGCAGGGGATCAGTAGACCCGCCAACTTGGAGAAGCCCCTGCATTACCTCCAAGTCTCGGAGAAGCCAGGTCTTACTGAAGCCTGTTCCTTTGCTGCACTTCTTCACCAACAATTTAAGCAGACCCGTCTGAAGGAAGGCGGTGCGAATTTCTTCAAAGGGATGCATCTGCCAAAGACAGGGGAGAAAAGAAAAGAAAAACCTGTTGAAACCAGATGTATCGCAGTCCAGATGGAAAACTGCTTGCATGATGTGACTTTCATGTAATCTTTACATCTTAAACCTTACACTTGGCTGCATGAATTATACTCTTTGAACCACTTTTTTTCTGCCTCTGAACAACAATATCATATTCAAAAGGCATTGGGTGCACGAAAAAAATAGGGAGTGACCAGGAATAATGCAAATCTTCTTCCAGCACCTTTTCTGAGGTTTGCCCCCTTTTTTCTTTGGACTGAGATTGGCACCATCCTACTTTCTTCTACAGGCCACTTCCAAAGTCAAACGGATTTCACGTTTGTTTCCCCCTCTTCCCGTTCTTTTCCCCTTGTGTGCTATGTTCTCTCTTTTTAGACTGTAAGCCTGAGGTCAGGGGGCATTTAGTTTTAATGGCTTGTCTGTAAGCCGCACTGGGAGCCCTTTCAGCTGAAGAGTGGGGAATCCTAATGCTCTAAACCAGGGTTTCCCAAACTTGGGTCTCCAGCTTTTGTTGGACTACAACTCCCATCATCCCTAGCTGGCAGGACCAGTGGTCGGGGATGATGGGAGTTGTAGTCCAACAACAGCTGGCGAACCCCTGCTCTAAATAAATAAGATGTAGTGAAGACCACAGGCTTCGTCGCCTATATCCACCACATATAGTACCTGCCACGCTATACTGTACCTTAAGCGTCCTGTATAGCCCCTTCAGGGCAAGAGATAAGACCCAGGTTGCTTCCACAGCCTCTGCAAAGCTGCTGTTGATGCTGGTCTGGAGAAGATGGCTGGTGATGAACACAAAGTGCTGGAGGTACTGCCGCAACTGGCACCGAGACTCGTCATCACCTTGTCCGCATGGCTGAACCAGCTGGAGGTCTTTCACTAGAAAGGAGAGGAAGGAGGTGACTGTGTAGGTCTCTGTTGGGGATCATGGCTTGGTTCAGTATTCGGGCCAACCTTGACCCAACACCCCAAGTGCTACACGGAGAGCATCAACCGAAACATTAATTCTGTTTGCTTAAAAAATAAATAAAATCTACTATACATAAAAGTGGAATGCTGATTGTGCATCAGAATAACCCCAACGCAGGCAGCAAGGTAGAATGTAGAGATTTTGTGGCGCTGCAGCATTTATTTTGCCAAACATGCCACTGTTTAAGCATCACCTCTGAGCTTCTAGCAAGGTAATGCATAAAAACTGTGATGTGTGCAAAGAACAAAACACCTGAAACCCATTCTCAAATCCCATTCCATTAATTTCCTGCAACCATGAAAAATGAGCTGCCTTAGAAATAATAAAAAGAAAATAGGATTCATGGGGTCTTTGTGTTGTGTGACCATCACTCTCATTCATTCATTCATTCATTCATTCAAACATTTTTATTCCTTCTGCCTGCCAAGGTCATTTTTACTTGTGATCTCTGGCATCATTGCCTTTATATGGATTTTTAATGATGTGTATTTTGTTTGTGGGTTGGTAGCATGCAACTAAGTTCCATTCACAGCAGACCCGTTGAAATTAATGAACGTGACCTCATTACAGCCATTCATTTCTACTTTGAGTAAAGCTTAATTTGAATACCAACCTGGGTGTTGCATTCATTTTTACTGTTTGTATTCTAACATGCTGTTGTGGTGCTGTGATTTTAAACTGTTGCCCTGAATGGCAAAAGGGCACCAGAAGGGCAAGGCAGAAATTTCCATGTGAAGGAAGTTAAACAATTCATTCATTTGTTAACCATCTAACACACGTCACTTTAAAAAAAAAAAGGAAAAGTGTGTGTGTGTTCTAGCCCTTGTGACTGTGAAGGCAGCTAAGAATGCAAAACCCAAGTGGTGCAAGAAAGGGGGATCATGCTGAGATTAAGCTGAAGAAAGTGGTGTAGAACCTGCTTTTCTCTTCCGTGTTTTCATGTCCACAACCACCGCCCTGTTCTTCTCTGTGAAGTGCTTGAGGATGATCACGTTGTGGGCCTCATTTGCGTTGTCCATATACACAGACCGGGTCCCCATGCACAAGACCTGTAGGCAGGAGGGAGGGAGGGAGGGAGGGAGGGAGGGAGAGAGAGAGAGAGAGAGAGAGAGAGAGAGAGAGAGAGAGAGAGAGAGAGAGAGAGAGAGAGAGAGAGAGAGAAGTCAAACTCCAGGCAAGGATTGACCACGACTAACTTCTATGCAAAATGCATTTTTGTTGTTGCCATTGTTGCAATTGTGGCAGCGCCATCTGGGAAATGGTTCCGCAGCAGCGGTGCTTTAAAGCTCAACACACTCACCTCTGGAAAGCCGACAAGTACCAGTAAGGTAAAGATGTTGGTGTGTTTCAACTGGAAGGGCAGCTGCTTGATGCAGTGGTCTGTGAACGCAGCAATCACACTGTGCCACTGTGCAGAGGCGTTCAGGGCTCGGAGGATGTCGGCCATAGTGCATGCCCAGTCTAGGCCTACACGGCTGAAAAACAAAAGTTTGGGGGTTTCTTAGGCTAAGCAGCCCATTTAGCTGTGTGTCTGTGTGTGCTATCCATGCACCAGTGAAGTTTCAAAAATGAGAAATGACTCCAATGATCAACCAAAAGGCACCCTTCCCTCTGATGCTTAGCAGAGATTCCTTAATCAAGGGTGGCAAAGCTTTCTTGAAAATGACAGCTGGCCTCCTCCCATAGAAACAGCATGCTTGGTACACTCTAGGGCAGTGGTCCCCAAACCTTTTTGGGCCACTGCCCCCTCCATGGGTCCATAAACTCATCCCCATTGCCCCCTGCCTGATAAAAAGCATTATTCAGAATACTGGAGTCGTTTACCTGGCCCACTAAGGATGATAATAACACAAACAAAATCAAAACAGTAATGATTAACTGCACATTCATTCAAAATCCAATCAAAACTATTTAATTAATTCAACAAAACTGATGAACTACATCCAGCGATACCAGCTATTACCAATAATGAGATACTGTATCCTGTGACAACTCAGAACCGCAAATACAAAGAAACGTGACTATAGCTTTGAAAATCAAGAGCAGTAGGTGTTTCACTTCAGGCTCTAGCCCCACCTCCGATGCCACCCCTGCCACCCCACTGCCTCTTAACACCCCCTTGGTAATTCGACCACCCCTTGGGGGGGGGGGTACTGCTCACTGCTGCAGCGCAAAACCGTCATCTTCTGAAGACCTACGAAGCTTAACCACAAACCGTAACAGCCTCCACTAACCAGCTCATATTGCCAGGATGGAATGGGGAGGGGGTAAATGCTCCCTCACTATGCCAGAGTCCAGGCTGGTGCAGCAAAGAGGCCTGGATCAGGCCCACTGTAGTCATATGACAACAGCAGGGCCTGCTAGGGACTCAGTGGATCCTGTGCTTGCCCAGTGCTCCAGTCCGTGGGGGTGTCTTGCACTGGCTATTGCAGGCGGGGAAACCGGCTGCAATAACTTCTGCCCACCTACCATTCCCTAATCCAGAGGTAGGCAGGATTAGGCAGAGGAAAACTTTTCTCTATGTACCTGTCCAGGCAAACTGCTCCCAAGCTGAAGAGGAGATGAGTCGTCTTCCATCCTTCTGGCACAGAGGACCCATCGGCAGCAACGAGGCCGTGCTTGGCTGATAGAACTGTGGTCACGGCAGCGTCTACTTCTGCAGGCATCAGCCTCCGAATCAACTGGCCTAGGAGCCCCAGGGTTAAGTGGTAGGTTTCATTCAAATGGCCGGCATTCGAGATCACAACTTGAAACATGAGCGGGAGGATCTGGTCCAGGTTCATCAGAGACATCGTCGAGTCCTGCAGAGAGGGGAGAAGGGGGCAGGAAATCAGAGGACTGGGGGTGTGGTCCACTCCTTTTCTCCGTTTCCAGTTTTTGCCTACTTCCAGCTGGGAATGGACTGCTGTGTTTGTAATGGGTGTCAAATCAACACCTGGCCTTCAAGGCAAGAAATGTTCAGAGTCAAGAGCACATAGCTCTTTCCTGTCCTCACTCAGTATGTTTCCTGCCTTCATCCAAGGTCTATCCAGATGTTTATTCACCTCTGCTTTTTGGGAGCAGGCCCAAGGTGGATGGATCAGCCTCAGGCTGTCCCGTTCAGCAGTCAGCTGCACTCTCCACACCCAGTTCCAGGTTCAGGTGGTTTGGTGGAGTCCCAAGGATGGGAAAAGGACAACCCACCAACCAGTTCTTTCTCAAGCCTCTGCCCTCTTCTCCTCCAGCTGCTTTACCCGCATCCTCCTTCTTGCCACCCAGGAACTCCCTGGCTCCCCTTCCCCATTTGTGCATATTCTTACGGATTGCAAGCGAGGCAACATGGCAGCCAGCAACCCAAGAATCCTCTTCTGGGAGCACTCGGCAAATATCTCCTCTTGGCTGGGCATTGCCTTCTCTTCAGCTCGGCATGGAGTCAAAATGTCGGTAACTTCAGCGTCTGTAAAAAAATAAAATAAAGCAACATAAATTTCTCCAAACTGCAGAATTGTCATTACTGTTGAGGTAGCTGGTTCACAGTGCTTGGCTTTCTCTCGCTTTCGGCACTGACCATGGTGCAGCATTACATCTGCAATGTGATAACCATGGTTAGCTTTAACTTTCCTTATGCCCTGCAAGATCAGAACAGAGGACCATCCGGTCCAAGAGTCCTGTTTCCTACAGCAACCAACCAGATGCCCCTAGGAAGCCCCTCGCAGGAAATGAGTACATCATGGTTATTCACCAGCAGATGTTATTTAGAGGCATGTCGTCTCAGATCCCTGAGGATAGAGTCATGGATTGATCTTTGAGTACATTGTCAGCAACATGCTAGTGTCACACAGCTCTACTTCTCCTTTATATCTGCAGGTGAGGCACTGGATGTGCTCTTGCCTTGGTAATGGGCTGGATGGGAGCCAACAAACCGAAGCTCAACGTATGATTGAGCTGGGTGGTTCCCTAGACCAAATGGATGAGAGATGGCCTGCCCCTGATGGGCTTACACTCCATCTGAAGGAGCAGGTACATAGTTTAGGGGTACTCCTTGCTGGGGGCTCAGGTGGCATCAGCTTCGGGTGGTGGTCCAGCGGTGCCACTATCTGGACAGGAATAGGCTAACTTCTGTTGCCTATGCTCTAGTAACCTCGTAAGTTAGATTGCTGCCACACGTTCTACACTGGGCTGCCCCTGAAGATGGTTCAGAATATTCAGCTGGTGAAGAATTTGGTGGCCAGAGGCAAGACAGTTTGAGCACGCTACATCGATCCTGAACCAACTGCACTCCAAATTAGTTTCTGGGCCCAATTCAAGGTGCTGGTTTTAACCGATAAAGCCTTGAATGGCTCAGAACCGCAATACCTCAAGGACCATCTCTCCCCACATGGAGCAGCCCCAGACCCTGTGATCATCATCTGAGAGCCTTCTTTGTGTGCCTCCCCCACAAGAGGCCCAGAGTGTGGCTCCCCACTCATGGAATGCTCTCCCCAGGGAACCTCGCCTGGCATCTTCATTATATAGCTTTAGGCACCAGGCAAAAGTGTATATTATTATTATTATTATTATTATTATTATTATTATTATTATTATTATTACTAATTTGGCTGATTAACATTCTATGTCCTTCTAAACGTGTTTGTAGGAGGGGGCGGTGGTTATTGATTTGTTCTTGTTCTTATTATGTATTTTGGGTTCTCGTTTTGTATTTTTATGTTGTGATCTTCGGATGAATGGCGGGCTACAAATTTAATAAATAATAATAATAATCCCCCTTTAAAAGTGCACTGTGTGAAGCAGCACTTCTTCGAAGCATCTAGCCTCAATTTAGCCAGCCCTCCAAGCCACCTTGGGAGGCCTGTGCACTCCCTCATCTGCACTCCCAAGCACAGCATCGCTTCCTATTTGCAGTTTAGTGCTAATCAAGGCTTACTGCAATGTTCATATTGGTAAACTATGACTAGCACTTACCTTTCCTCTATTAAGTTCTCTGAACATGCATAAACTTCTGCTCAGAAATTATTCCCTCTCCTTTCACCAACTCATTTCTCCACATTTAAGATAAATATAGTTTGTAAAGCTGCTGGCTGGGGTTGTCTCTATTTTAATCTTGAAAGGCACTTGGTACATTTTAGGCAATTTTAAAATGATTACTATTGACTACATGTTATTACCAGCTGCAGGCGCAAAGTAATTTTGATACCAAACAATGGCAGAGCCACCGACTTAGAAGAAACATGTTCAAATGATAAAGGAGAAAGACATTTAAAAACAGAGTAGTGACTTGTAATTCTAGGAACCAAAAAGGAAGTAATCTTTACCTGCAGATATAGATTCCTTTGCTTGAAAATCTGAATTAAGGGCAAGCTTCTCTCTCTCATATGTTACCACCTCTTTCTTCAGCGGAAGGCCGTTGGAGGGCTTGCCCTCTGTTTTCACTTTCTGTGTTCGTTCGGTATCGGCAGAGGCCTGGTTTTCATCAGCGTTTCCATTCCCCTACGAATAAAGGAAAGGCGAAAATTGCAACGGTGCTCTTATGCAGTTGGCAAGCCTGACTTGTCAAAAGCTACAACAAACAGCAGGGTGGAGCACCTGCAGGGTTCAACTTCACCAAACTGGGCTGCCTTAAGAAGGTTCTCTCCCTTCAGCCAGAGGGATTTGTTTCCACTGAATCCTGATCCAGGTGGGTCCCTAACTTCCAGAGAGCAAGGAATTTGATAAGGCTGCACTCCATCCTTCCTGGGACGGAGGAAACTCCCCAGCTGAAAAGCGAAGGGAGTGGGTGGTGGTGGTTGGCAGTGTATATGGGCAGGAAAGAGGACATGTGCGCTCAATGAATGGGTGCGCTTGCCATGCTCCTTGCGAGATGAGACCTTCTTCCCTACACCTGTGAACTATTAGCTATCAGTCTGAAATTAACACAAATCTTAAAATTTACGCAAAACCAAGGTGAAGTCAGATTCAGGCCCTGGGAAGCCATCATTCGTTCCACCCATCGCTTATGCCTCTTTGTTAACAAAAATAGGATTCTTCATCAATGACAATATTCACATGTGAAGGTATACCCCGATTAATCATTTGCTGTGAATGTGGAGCTCACTCCTACCTTCTAGAAAACAGGAGTCAACATCCTCCTGTTCTGCCTTATCTGCTTATAAGCTGCAAGAATCTGCAGTGCAGGGTAGCTTTTGCCTACCTGGTATATCCTACAGCTGTTTTGGTTTATAACTCACAGCAGACCAAGCCAGCGTGGCCACAGGATGCTGGGGCTGAAGAGAGTTGTAGTCCAAAACATCTGGAAGGTACTATGTACACAGAAGTTGATATAGGCAGTCATTACAGCTGCACAGAATCATAAAAAGGGACACCAAAAGAGGGACCAGTTTGAAGCATCCTTTAATTTAAAAAAAAGCATTTACACTGAAGCATTTTAAATATATATATATATTTACGTTGCAATGGGTGAAAGATGCAGACGTTGCCTTATCGGTTTCCATGGCTCTCTCACCAGTGCTGTCTGTGGAATTTTCAACTGATAGTATCCCCTTTTCGGGTAAAGATTCACTTTCTGGCAACATGCAGAGCAGAGTGAGGCTTTTCAAACCTGGATGTGGGGGAAGGAAGTTAAAGATGATCCAAAAGCAGAACATGAATGGACCAGATCCTAAATGTGTACTGGGGTGAGGGTAGGGGAAAAGAAGGAAATAAATCCAACTCTCATCATAATTAGAGCAAGCTCTGGAACTTGAGGGTTAAGAAAATGAACTCTGTGCCTCCCTCACACACACCCAGCAGTGTTCCAAGAATCCAGACCAGCTCATATGGGGTTTACTGCCACTGCTGACAGCCTCCCTTCCAAATTATCCTATTCCCTAGCCACCAGGGATGGGGAAAGGCAGCCTTAGGGACTGCACAGCCCACACTGGGTAGGGAGTAGTTTAGCAAAATGAGCAGTGCAGGTGCAACATGTTTTGACTGTGGGAGTTTTAAATGCTGGAAGAGGGTGTCCCAACAACCCCGCCCCTCCAAAAAAATCATTTATTGTTTAAATTTCTTAGGCACTTTTTCCCTATGGCAACTCAAAGTGACTTACAATATTTTAATCAAAAAACACATACACCAGCAGAAAACCAACCCGTACAATAAAACATCCCACCCACGCAAAAAGTTACCCTCTGCAATCTCCACCCTGAAGCAGAATCCAGATGCAGACCTTACGGCAGGGTGCAGGGAACCCCCGGTCCTCCATAAGCTGCTGAACTACACTTCCCATCAGCCCCAGCAGGCATGAACAGTGGCCACGGATGAGGGGAGTTGTAGTTCAATAACACCCAGAGGGCCAAAGGCTCCTTACAGCTTCATATCAAAGCAACAGGCCTTAGCACGTGTGCAGAATCCGTGCTTGCATCTGAGCAGCCATGCCCTGGCCTTCACCTTTCCCATGCTGCACTTTCACCAGGCAGTCCCCAATCAGCTGGATGCACTCCTGCTGCAGGGTCCTGGCGTGGGCGACGACCTGGGGGTCAAGCGCCTCCTCGCCATCCCCTTGCTTGCCGCTCGACAAGTCGGCGCTGTAGAGAGCCAGGGCGGAGAACAACAGCCAAGAGTAGTTGTGAAGGTAGGGCTGGATGAGCCGATGGCGGTCACTGATCCGGATGGTCATCATCGGGTGCGCTGTGACGCTGTGGGTGGGCAGGTGGCTAAAATGGAGGGGAGGGGGGAAGAAGAGCAGAACTTCTTGTTACGAAGGATGGTTGACACCTGCTACTAGCAAAATGTCAACAGGATGGATGTGACCACCTCTAGGCGCAAAGTGGGGCTGTGCTCTGCGGGGCGCATGGGCACAATATAAGTCTCTGCAACCTAGATTGTCATCTCCTTTCTTGCTTCTTATTTTCTGAAAATGCTTACAACATACAATCCTCGTATACCCCCAACCCCCTCAAGAAATGCTCCATCCATATGGGCTCTGCATGGTTCCTGTCACTGGAAACAAATTCATAGGGTAAGGATGTATTCAAAGGTACGCTATTCCTAATGTGTCAATTCCAGCTAATTAGTAGATCTGGGGGTGGGGTGCTAATAAAATAAACCAGGTACATCCGGCAAGTCTGTAGGCTCCTGATCTACTCAAGGTAGATCAGGAGAAGCGCTGAGCAAATTGCACCTGTGGATTAGCCCAGATTTGCCCCCACCCCTCCACCTGATAATGCCAAAAAGCAGAGGTGCCTGATCACGTTAAGATTCAGAAGGTTACGAAGGCACAGTACCTCTCGGAGTACTTCTTGGCGGAGTAACACCCAAAGCAAAGGTCAAAATCTTCACACACGTTGCAGTTCATGCGCTGCCCAACGATAATGCCCTGGCAGTGGTCGCAGGCATATTCCATGTTGACCATGTCATGGTTCGCCTCGTGGCCTTCGGGTCTCACTCCGCCTACATGGGATGCAAAGGGACAGCAACAGGTGTTCAAAGCAACCATCGTTCAATCTCTATTGCAGCAGAACTGTTGAATAAAGCGCTTTCCTCAGCCTCTGCTGCCTAGTACCTTCCAGATCTTTTGAACTACAGCTCCTATCAGCCTCAGCCAGCACAGGGGGCATAAGCTGTCTTTGACAATTCCAGGTCCCCTTGGAGCAGAGGAATGGGGAGCCGGTGGCCCTCCTAATATCGCTAGAATGCAGCTCCCATCAGCCCCAGCCTGTATGGCCAAGGGTCAGGGATGATGGGAGTTGCAGTCCAGCAACACCTGGAGGGCCACAGCTTCCTTATTACTGCACTAAAACACAAATAAGCTTGGGTTGGTGAGAGTTGGGAGTTTAGAGAATAGCTAGAGGGCTGCAGGTTCCCCATTCTTGCCCCCAGAAATAGAAAGAGGAGAGGCAGGAGAGAGAGAGAGAGAGAGAGAGAGAGAGAGAGAGAGAGAGAGAGAGAGAGAGAGAGAGAGAGAGAGAGAGAGAGAAGAGAAGGTAAAGGGAGTCCCTCTTCTCTGCTGGGAAAACGGGCCAGTAGTAGCTGATGAATGTACTGGGAATCCACGTAACTTCAATCCATCTATACACATACACACCACAACCTGCAAATTATAGAATTTCCATGTTTTACACCCTACCCCTCCTTTTTCTTGTGTGGGCAATATTGCCTGTTTCAAAATTCAGAAAACTGGTGCCATATATTTTTTAAAAGTTACTGCAAAAGGATCTCTTTGGATGTCTACTTAAAAAAAGAAAAAGGAAAAGAAAGTTGTTAAACTACAGAAAACTGATCACCCCCTTTGAAGAAGAAACAATGTCATTTCTGGCCTACGGGCTTACCCAAAAAGCACGTTTTGCAAAGATCCATGTCGTTGCACTGCAAGCAGCGGTAACGATGCCAAGGAGCGATCTCATCGCACCCATCACAGGATATGTCCACGTGTAACAGGTCGCAGTAGCGGGCAATGAACATGTGCATCTGGAACGAGACATGGAAACATTGTTCACAAGCTTGGTTTGCATAAAACTTTAAACGATAAAATGCTACTATATTGGCTCTGCCCACTGCAGGTCCAACTCAAGAGCCATCATCTGCAGCGTGGGCAGATCAATATATTTCTGATGGAAATCATTGAATTAAAGAGTTGGAAGGGGACCACGAGGGTCATCTAGGCCAACCCCCCTGCAATGCAGGAATCTTTTGCCCAATGTGGGACTCAAACCCAGGAAGCTGAGATTAAGAGTCTCGTGCTCTACCAACTGAGCCATCCTAGCAAGCCCAGTTTTGCATGTATTAATTAGCCTAAAAGCAAGCTACAGTGGGGGAGAGCGTTGCTCTTGTGCTCGAATCCTGCTTGCAGGTTTCCCACTGGTATCCAGCTGGCCACTGTGACAACAGGATGCTGAACCTGATGGGCCACTGGCCTGATCCAGCAAGACAGCTCTTGTGTTCTTAAACCCATTATGTCCTGATTATTCATTAATCTGCAACAGCCAAACCTCCAATATGATTTGGACTACAACTACCATCAAGGCAGCTGGAAGTGGCAGTCCAAAGCTAGAAGACACCAGTTTGGAAAAGGCTGATCTACAATTATTTTTTAACCTACCCCAAAAAAGCTATGCATTTGCAAACACATTTTCTCCCAAAAACGCATCTCAGAATGCATGTTATTCTTAAATGCATATTTTTAATGTGCATTTTGCTTTGTTCTTTGAGCTTTGAACAGCACTGCAAAATCCAGAGAAGGGCAAAACCTGAGAGGTGACTGTGTTCCAAGCCACAATTAACTTCAGGAGGCACAGCATCAGGTCAGTCCACATTACAAGAAAATGAATTTCTTACAAGCTACAATGCCTCTAGATCAGGCATGTCCAACAGCTCAATCGTGATTGATTGCTGGGTGCCCTCGGTCGATCCCCCCCCCCAGCTAAAAACTTTGGGTCTTCATCCCCCCCCCAAAAGCGCAACAACTTTGGGTCTTCCTCCCCAAAAATCCAATGGGTAGATCACTGCCAGTTATTTTAAAGTGGGAGTAGATCGCTGTCTCTTGGGAGTTGGACATGCCTGCTCTAGATAATGGAACAGGAACTGGGAAGAAAGCCCATCACAGGGAAACCTCAGGTGGGAAGAACATGAGTTTTGTAAAGCCTGGAGGGCTTTGGAAAGAAAGCAGATGGATGCAGGATTGCTTCTCGGAATTTTGCGCTCTCTCTCTCTCTCTCTCTCTCTCTCTCTCTCTCTGCACAAACAGAGCTCTCAATTAATGCCAAGAGAGAACTTGATTTCAGCCCCAATGAGGCTTCTGCATATACAACTCTTCCAGGTACAAACAAAGCTGGTTACACACTCCCCGCACCCCCAGATTCAAAGCTATCCTGTGAACTAAGTACCTAAGCATGCACATTCTGAGTTCCCAACTCTATCCCCCTATCAGTGTTTTCAGCCAATGACTAAAATGTGTTTTTTAGTCATGTAGCTCTGCTGCGAAAGGGTTTTAAACCAGTTGAACCATATATTTTAATGAATTTCTGGTATTCTCCTCTCACCGCTTCCGCCCCCACATTTTGAAAGTCTCACAATCATAATAATATACTAATGTTGTTCTTATACGGTTGTTTTTAATTTGCTGGCTTGGGTGGATTTGATCCCGAAAGGCATCTTATAAATATTTAAATGCATAGGTAACATAGAAGGCAAGTCAAAAATTGACAGCTAGCTAAAAAGTCGCAAGAAAAGGAAACATAAATATGCCTTCCGAATCCCAAATGGTGGGGGGAACAGATTGCATGCTCCCAGGGCCACTGGATGGACTTCATAGTTCAGCAGGTTTGAAGGAACATCTTCCAAAGCCAATGTCAACCATCTGCCTTCTTGTGTTCAGGATACATCCTCCCTTTACCCCATTCCCACAATGTCATCTCCGGTTTTCAGAGTAGGGTCCTTGGGCCTCTCATACGTGCCGCCCCAACCCCTGCTGGCTACAATATGCCCATCCATGCCTGCCCACTTCACCAGCTCTGCTTCCACCTGCTCTACCTCTTGAGCCCTTCCACCAAACCCAGACAAAAAGTTCTCATTCTAATGACCTTCCTCTGCTTCTCTGGGTCAGCCTGGCTTATCTTGTCGCACCAGCTTTCAAAGACTCCTTCTTGACACTCGTCCATCCACTCAGAGTTCTGCTTGTAGTCTGCGAGTTCCTCTTCCTCGCTCCACTGACTAGGAACAAAGGCACAAAATAAAATGCTTTCTACTTAGAACGGCAGGACCAAAATAATGGGGGGGAAAGGATTAAAAGCCATTTGATTCAAGTAAAAAGAGGCTTCAGGTGAATATGCTTCAAATATCTTAACTGTAGCCTGGTGTTCCAGATTAAGAGCCGAAGAGAAGAATTGTTCTGTGAGTCGCCCACACTTGCGCAAGTTAATTTCATTCATTTCATTATTGTACAGGATTCCCCCTGTCCCTTCAATCTGGAGAATGTGGCAAGCATGGAAGCTTGGGGGGGGGGGCAGGGACATCTCTTCTACAGTCCTGCTGTTCTTTTGAGGGTCTGCATCTCAGAATCGCAACAAGCACAGGTCAATGCGTGGTCAGGAATAAGATCCTGCAACTTAGGGAGAGTGGAAGGGGCCTGAGAACACAGCACCACTGAGGGAGGGCTTTCAGTGGTAATGCCCTGGTTTGTGGGGTGCCCTCCCCAGGCAGGCGTACATGGTGCCTCTGCTGTCAACCTTTCAGCATCATGGGAAGACCTTTTCATTTCCCCACGTTCCAGCATTTTTTTTAAAAAAAACTGTTTTCTGTTGTTGTCTTGCTATTTAATGGTCAAAGGTTTTATCTCTGTCTATGTTCTATTTTTTAAAACTCAAGTCAACTATTTTTTACACTTTCACATGATCACATTTGTTAATGGGTGGGTGGCACAGAAAAACTTTGTATATTCCCATTTGTTTTCATAATTAACACAAGCACTAAACCTATCAATTTAACCCTCTTCAGGTTGCCTATTAAAATTAATGCTTTAAAAATAATTTGGTCTTCTTCCAAAGAATCTCCTTGGAGTGCCTGCTCTGAGTGTCCCCCATTGAATTATCTGAGGCCAGTAAGAGGGGTTTTTTTCGGTGCTAGCACCATAATTATGGAACAGCCTCCCCAGGGAGGTTTGCCCAGTGCCAGCTTTGTGATATTTCCGGCGACACCCAGGTCTTTTAAAGAGCTGGTGCAGTATGACCTCCTATGTTTTAAAATCTGTTTTCTAACTTTGGAGGAGCAAGGATGTAGGTTTTGATTTCATGGTTTTATGACCTAATTTGCATTTCAAATGTGTTTAGAATTGTTTCCTGTTAAACCACAAAGAGAACTTTATGCTGTACAGCATACGAATGCCATTAATAAACAAAGTTTTAAAAAGTGGGCTACTCAAATGCCTAGCCCTACTGGAAACGCACAACCCCTATGAACCATAGGAACAAATGTGGAATCCTGCAATGCAGGCAGTTGATATATTAATCCAAACAACAAACATCTCAGTCTAAGGGGAAAAAGAAAAACAAGGCATCTGTATTTTTTAGAGAAAGCCAGCACTTGTAAGAAACAGTAACTGCTTTGGGAAATATCTTTATTTTGCATTATTTATTCACTTGTCAGATTTCTATCCCACCTTTCAGCCAAGATCCCCTCAAGGCAGTTCTGGGCAATTCCTACAAATGCACCAGCTACTTCCCAGCCAAAATTATTTCACAGACTTTTAAAGAATCAGAGTTGGAAGAGACCCCGAGGGTGATGTAGTCCAACCCCCTGCATTGCAGGAATCTCAACAGGTGGTCTCCCATCCAATTTGAAACCATACCAGACCCTGCTTAGCTTTGCAAACGTGCTAGTCATTTTGCTGCGGCACCAATAGGAGTGTCAAAGCAAAACAAACCCAGGTACTTGTCCCAACTTACCAAACTATGCTGTCATGTGTACTTATGTTCTCTCGTGACATGCTGATAAGGAGGTGTGGCAGCTGTATATCAACAAAGAAGGAAAGGTCACTTGGCTCCCAACCCATGTCCAAGAGGTGAAGGAGAGACGTCTGCACGCAGGACAAGGCAGGGAGCAACGATCTAAACGAACAGGGAAGACAAACCAGGGCAGCGCAATTAAAACACGGAGGAGCTGCAAGGTTGCAGGTGGCAAAAGCGAGGGAGAAGGGACAAACGGCCTTAATTTCATTTGGGGGTAAAGGGGGCTATGACCAAGGGAGAGAACATGATGGAATTTGCACATAGTGTGGAGGAAAGCAACATTGGAAACAACCTGATTTTTCTCCCTTGTTCATAATACAGGGCTTTTTCTGTGGCTGCTCCCCTACTGTGGAATTCCTTCCCAAGAGAGATCAGACTGACTCCTCCCTCCCCTTGTTATCCTTCTGCCAGCAGGCTAAGCAAGACCTTCCTCTTCAGACAGGCCTTTGAATACTAAGGTGCAGACGAAGACTGACCACTGGGCTGCTGTCAGGGCAGACTGCATTTAAATTGCTGGTTTTAAATGTGTTTTATTAGTTTGCTTTTTGTAACTTTGGGTTTTATAATGTTTTTAACAGCTATGAGCTGCCTTGAGTCCCAGCCTGGGAGAAAGGCAGGATATAAATACCTTAATAAGTAATAAATGATACTGAGAGCTCAGAGTGACGCAATAAAATAGATTGATAGCACGTTATGGTCAGACAATGGGCTCCTCACACAACACCAGGGACAATTACCACGGTGGTTGGAGTAAAGGAGTCTTACAAAAAATAAAACAAAGGATCTTGTATGCTTTAAGAGAAAGAGAGAGAGAGGGAGAGAGGTCCATACTTCTCATCGAGGTCGTTAAATCCTTTCAGAGCGTTGACCAAAAAGAGAAGAAGCTGGTAGTAAGATTCCCGTATTTCCCGGTGCAGCTCAGCCCCACAGCCTTCTAAGTGTGCAAAATAGCTGGAAAAGAAGATATATAGGCTGTTGAATTGCATTTTATAAGCCTGCCATTGTGTAATATGTCCCAACAACAATAGCTACTTCAATCTACCATTGCACTGACACCAGAGCAGAGGGGCAATGAGAAGAACCAAAATGTCCCCCTGCAATTTCTTTCTGTTGTTGTTAACTCTCAGCTCTGGTTCAACCTATGTTATCTCCACACCAGATCCAGCCCACCTGCCTGCTTTCCCTTTCGCAGCAAAATCTGGGATATATAATTAACACACATACATCAGGGTTTTGCTAATATTTGTTAAGGCTTTCGTTTTCTTAAAAAAATAACAGCCTGGTTTAAAATCAAGCCTGAAAGCAATACGAAGCCTGCGCGTATGAGCTAATAAAACTGAAACGTCAGTCCTCCACTGTCATGTTTATTTAACATAAATCCTCCCTTTTTCTAAACAAAGCATTGAATGTGGGTGGGGGAAATACATAACTTGAGCTATTCCCAAGACCATCCATTAAAATATTACAATGCTAAGTGTATGACAGGTTATCCGTATTTATTTAAAAAATAGTTTTTATTAAATATTCTCTTTGCAGGGTGGATAAAAATCAAAGATTTTTTAAAAAAAATCAAAAAAATCGGATTTTTTTTATTTAAAAGAAAGGTAAAAGAAAGTCCTTCTTCATGCAGCGCGTAGCTAAAGTATGGAACTCATTCCCACAGGAGGCTGTGCGGACCACCAACTTGGATGTTTTTTTAAAAAGGACCGGGCAAATTCATGGAGAAGTCTATTCATGGGTACGAGCCACAGTGGCTCTGCCCCGCCTGCAGGTGGAGGCGGTATAATGTTTCTGAGCACCAGTTGTGGGAAACCACGGGAGGGGAGTGTGCTCTTGTGATCAAATCCTGCTTGCGGGTTTCCTAGAGGCATCGGGTTGGCCCCTGTAAGAACAGGGTGCTGGAGTAGATGGGCCAACAGCCTGATCCAGCAGTCTCTTTTTATGTTCTTACTTACTGGGGCAAATTTTATTTGCCTCTAAAATCAAGCTCTCTCCTTCCTGTATTCCAGCCACCCAAAAACTGGTGCCTCCAAATGTTTTGGACTGCAGCTGAAAAATGCTGGCCTTGGGTAAAGGGGTAGCCATACTAAGATAGATGGACCAATGGCTTGACTGGACGCATTCCGCTCTCTGCTAACCTGAGCAAAAAATGAACAACTGCCTATGCCTTAAGTGCAGCTTCCCACGTCTTACTTTGTGAAGTCTTTTTGGCAAGCCAGGAGTTCCAGCAGGAAGATGATGCAAGGTGGGGTGAAGCAGTGAGGCTGGCTGAGGGATTCTAGGCACTGGAGGATCATCTTCAGCACTTCCAAGATGCTTTTGGCCTGAGCTTTCCTCAAAGCAAGGACTTTCAGAACACTAGGAGAAACACACACACACTTTCCAATTAAACATTTTCCTGCATTGGCACAAGGGGATGGTGCAGTAACCCACACCGATGAGCTTCTCCGTCAAAAGAGAACTGGTGACGTCAAGAAGCCTAACAAAGCGGCAAGCGGTGGGTAAAACGTGGCAGCAACGTGATGACAACACACTACCTGGCTTTATGGTTTGTTATAACAGGGTTTCCTGATATATACACAAAAGCAAGAAACGCTCTCACATACACTAGCCCACCGGGATGGAATTCTTAACTCAAGAATATATTTCTATACTTTTTTGTACTGCTTAATATAACGTAACCCCTAGGCAGTTTACGTAACGTGTTAGAAACACAAACAAATACTTCTCACAAAACATTCACTGTTGAGCATATATTCTGAGGCAAAACACACCTTGTGCCATACTGCGGTTCCTCGTATCTGATTGGCCACTGTGAGAACAGGATGCTCGACTAGACTGGCTATTGGACTGATCTAGCGGGGCTCTTTCTTATGCTCTCATGGCATCCTATTGTTCAGCAATAAGCACCACAGGCCAAGAGGTAGGAGCCGAACAAGCAAATCTCAAACGCGCCTTGAGGTCTTTCTGGAGCCTCTATTTAATGAGACGTTTGGTTTTTCTTTCACCCAGAGTCTTACCGGCACAAAATTGGATCTGGCTCACCTTTCATGAGAAAGAGATTGGTCCTTAATGAAGTCCAAGGTGTGTTTCAGGATGGGGTATTTCTCCTTAATGCTGGGCACAGGCCTGGACTCCTCCATGGAGCGGAAGGAGAGGAGCCGGAGCCTCCCCCGGCTGAATGGAGGCTTCCGAGTGGGAGTGGAGGGAGGGGACAAGGCATCTTCTTGCTCCGACAAGTTACTATCAAGGGATTTGCTTTGGGACACAGGAGACACTTCTGTCTGTGGCGAGTCTGGCACCTGCTTCCTCTTTGAGCTGGAGGCGGCCTGACCTGCCTCTGGAAAAACAAAACCAGTCATTCCAGAGATGGGGGAAGAATCCGATGCTTGGAAATCCGCTTCAACGACAGAGCTCGTCCTCTGACGTCTGTCTTTGTGGCATCGCCCAAAGTCCTCCACGTGATCCGAGTCGTGGCCTTCTGCCTTGGTCCGTGCAGGCAGAAAACTGAGCAAGAGATGACTTTTCTGGATGCACTGTTGCGCTGCAATAGAAAGGCAACAAGTGCATCATGAGAGCGGTGCAACTGGGCTCCTCCTTCTGCTCTGTGCATCTCGTAGCAACAGATGAAATGTTAAGTATTTCATAAGTGCACGGCCTACCTTACAGCTCTCGCTGTAGTGTGGCCTGCCACATGCATTGGGTCAATGACATGCTGGGGACAGCATGGGATTCCAGAGGTGTCATGACGGCCACAAAGTCCTGAGCTGCCCCAGACTTAGCGGCCTTGGTGTGAACGTTGAAGTCCTCCAAGACCATCAATGCAGGCGTTCTCAACATAATTACCATTTATTACCTGCCCTTTACTCCAGGACAGGTTACAACAGTAATATTAAAACACAGTAATAAAAGGTGGGTTCTAAAAAATATACAGTGGTGCCTCGCTAGACGAAATTAATTCGTTCCACGGGTCTTTTCTTATAGCGAAAAATTCGTCTAGCGAATCCCATAGGAATGCATTGAATTTCTTTGAATTTTTTTTTGCCCATAGGAACGCATTAATTGAATTTCAATGCATTCCTATGGGAAACCGCGATTCGCTAGACGAATTTTTCGTAAAACGCATTCGTCTAGTGAGGCAAGCTCCGCTCGAAAAATCCTTTTGTTAAGCGGAAATTTCGTTAAGCAGGGCATTCGTTAAGCGAGGCACCACTGTACATCTCAAGTGTCAAAAGCCAGAGTAAAGTGGTGCATCTTCAACATTCACAAAAGCTATGTAATGATGGTGACAAAGACAACTGGGGAGGGAGTTCCACAACTTATGGGCTACCATAGAGAATACCCTCTCCCTTGAGCTTCTGAGGGCAGAGAAACAACCAAGAGGGACCCCTCCACTGATCTTAGCAGCTGGGGGGGGGTGTATAGGGGAGGAGAGGATCGATCTTTCAGGTATTTCACATCATCCGTATTTCACCATCGTCCGCTCAGGCAGGAAGACTGCTAGACGATGAGGTGGGCAAGAGACCAACAGACCAAAGCTGTCCTGGGTGCCCAACACAAGGCACAGACACTCTAGGTGGACAGGAAGCCTGGAGAGAAAGATTGAATTCCTATATACTGCATGTCAAGATCCGGGGTTCAAAAACCCTGGGAACCAGCCCAGAGTTGTAAACGAACCCACAGTCGCCTGGGCCCAGTGACAAGAGCTAAAAATGAGACTCTTTTTTCCTTCAGAAGCAATAGCACTGAATACACTATACACAATTTGGCAAAAGAACCTACCCCACATACAACAATGGGCCTACTCAAGGCCTCAGCCATTAAATGTTACGTAGGCAGCCATTACCCTTTATTTTGGGTATGTTTGGGAGTCCTGATTCTCCAGGCTATTCCTCCAAAAACCTGCTGTCCTCACCCACCCCAACAAATGATCTAAGACTACCCTTCTCCCACAGAGTCCAAGAGTGTACCCCTTCAATAATTTGAGCAGAAGTGAAAAACTCCACTCACAACTCACACCCAAAGTAGAAACAAACATGAACAGCAAAGCTGAGGTTCAAATCTAAAGAACAAGATCTTGATAGAAAACTCGACAGACAGTCCACATTGGCTAAAGGGAGGAAATGGACTCGGTTGTGTAAATCCTAAACTCTGAACACTTCCTGCCAGGGGGTGATATTCATCAAAGTGGCTGTCTGCTGCCCATGGGAAAAGCAAGAGGAGCAAAGAGAGGCAGAAGCACAATGACACTTACCAAGGGACTCCGGGTTCACCTCGCTCATCTCAATGGCCTGCTTCTCCTCCCCATCGCTTCCCTGGTTCACGAGGAACTTCTGTTTCATTTCTAGCTGTAGAAACACACGTATTTTTAATAGAGTTTAAAGTACTTTCAAAATTTGCCAATCCTGGAAATATTTTTTATGCAACCATAGAACTGCAGATCTGAATGAGAGTCACCAGATCATCTAGCCTAACCCTGCAATCAGCTTGCTGAACTGTGAAATGAGTCCGCCAACAAGAAGCTCCGCTCCAGAAATAAACAGGTTGCATGGAAAACCAGAGGGGAAATTTTAACTGCTACTGATTTCCTGCCTCAGAAGGTCTTCCTTGTGTGAATGAACGCCAGCATGCACACTAAACACAAACATGCACATACAGATGACTCTGTTTGCCGGTTTCCCCACTGGACTGGTTCACATGTCACAGTTAGAAACAAACTTATGGCTTATTGTGAATGAGCAGTGTGCCAGTTCACATTGCTCAAATCGTCGCTGCCCCAGTACTCCTCCTTTGTCAAGCTGGGTGGAAGTAATTCACAGCACTGGCAAAATAGAAAAAAAATTCCTTCAGTAGCACCTTAAAGACCAACTAAGTTTTTATTTTGGTATGAGCTTTCGTGTGCGTGTGCATGCACACGAAAGCTCATACCAAAATAAAAACTTAGTTGTTGTTTAAGGTGCTACTGAAGGAATTTTTTTTCTATTTTGCTTCGACTCAGACCAACACGGCTACCTACCTGTCACAGCACTGGCTTAGAGATATACACGAACCAGCACACCATGAGCAGAATCTCAAAGGTAATTTTCCTCTGTGGTTTACCATGAGATGCAAAAGGGGCCGGGGGTGGGGGGAGGAACATGTGCACATAACTAATAGTAATAATAATAATAATAATAATGGTGGTGGTGAAGATTATGATGCAGGCTTCATGGAGTTTCTTATACATGTAGGAGGTATGTAACTTGTGAAGCAAACCTTCGTAAGTATGAACTGCCTTCAGTATCGGGGGTGCTCTGCCTCTGAAAACCATATGCTGGGAATCACAAGTGGAGACAGTGCTGCTGGACTCAGACACTGAGACCAGGGTGTACAACTGGACAGGCTTTGAACCAGGCCCAGCTACAAGGGCTCTCCTTGCATTCTGAACCAGAGGACTAGCTGAGGTGCTAAACCTGGGCGTGGGCTATATATAGCACTTCAGACCACAGATAGGAGCTCACGTGGAAGATTGCAGCTTCACGTGTAAAACTAGCATCTCAGGGAGAAGGATTCTAGCTTCTCCCTGACACGTTAGCTTTCCACGTGGAGGGATATCTTTCTTGCGTGGAAGTTCACGACAACACCCATCTGCAGCCTAGTGGCAGAGCGAAGGAAAAGGAGTAGGCCTGACTTGACAAGGTGGATAGAGGAGGTAGGGGGGACAGCCCATTTGATGCTACTTAAATGAATTCAGATGCTTAAAATAATCTTTTAGAGGGATTTCTTTGCACAGTAATGCTGAGACCGACTCAGGAAATGAGGAACAAATGGGGGAAATTGTATGGCAACTATTTTCTGGGCCCCAGGGTAAAGAGAGGAAATCTTACCATCCATATTCTGATCCCGTCGGCCAGGGAATATACCTGTGCAAACTCTTCGCCCAAAGGTGTTTTGCCTCCACTGTTGACTGTGGGGAAAGGAAGAAGAGATTTCTAAGCCAACTTGAAGGTGTAACGAAAGAATTGCAGAGGCCACAGTGGACTTCTGCCACCACCTCAAACCAATAAAAGAAACGTGGTTGTCTTTGGGGGCCAGTTTATACGAACAATGGAACTGAGGGCCAAAAATCTCCCTGGACTGGATCAACTTCAGCCTGCAGGTGGAAGATCAAGTGTTTGATGATTGCATAGCCGCAGAGGATAGGGGTGGAGGGGGAAACAACCTGCCCAGCTCACAGAAACTTTGACAAAGAGAATAGCTCTCTGAAACATTTTTCTATACACAGGGGAGATTGGTCCCCACCTACCATACAGCATGGAGTGGTTTGCCACTTGTTTCTGCTGCTTGTATAAAATGGCCCCCTAGGCTCACTTAGGTATAAAAACACTTCTGTAGAGACTTCTGTAGACAATGTCATAAAATATCAGGGCGGTGTACAACTAAAACACCATTTAGGGCAATACGTACAAATGATTGTTAAATTGACTGGCTGATCAATTTAAACAGCTGCAAAGGCCTAAGAGGTCCCTAAGAGATGCCTGAAAGTCAAAAGCAAGGGTGCCAGCCCCACATCACGGGGCCAGTGACACTAAATGCCCAACTTTCAGCAGAGGCCAGTCAGACCTCTGGAACACACATAGGGAAACTCAACTCGCCCTGATTTTTTCCAAACTAAGGGGCTGCAGGTTTTTCACATGTACATAAAACTGATGCGAGCAAAGTTGTAAATATTATTATCTAGAAAGAACGTACAAGTCACACTTTTACAACTGAATCATGTAAATATGAGCAGTCGTCTTCACTGCGAATGTATGTTCACTAAGGTAGGAGTTACCATATTTCTGAAGCTTCCCATACAAATCTGGAGAGATATAGACCAGAGCAGCAAATGTAGACTGGACAGCTTGATCAATAGTGGAACCAGCAACTATATCAGTCTTTGGGGCCTGTTTTTTACATGCCTGCACGAGTCCTTTGAAAAGCTCAGAATTTGGCCCACAGAACTCCTGGGCAGAGTCTGACTTTGCGAAGTCAAGGAGAAAATTGTGACAGTTGTTGGCATGAGAGTTTGTGGCCTGAAAAGAAGATTAGAAGAGATTTAGTTGGTAACAGTACACTCTGATTTAGTGTTACAAGCATGAGCCTTGTCTGCCCTCTACCTGGGCTCATATGCTTCCTCCCTTCCCTCTTGGCATAGTCACAAAGAGACAAGAATTTTCCACTTCCATTTTATATTAACTGTAGTTGCCATATTTGATGTGACTGAAAGGGAGTAAGCAAGCTATGTTATGGGTAAGAAAACATTTGGAGACATCGAGAAACTTGGAAAATGCAACAAATCATGCTGTAGAAGCTTCAAAGAGAAATGTAGATTAAGCACTTGTGTAGCAAAGCTGATGGTGTGAAATGAGGTGACAACAAAAGGGTCTAAATGCAGGTGTCAAATAGTGTTGCTTTAATGATGCTTTATGACTGAATAAACTAATGTAATGAAGGGAAGGGTTTGATTGTTTTGCGCTTCTATACCTATGCATATACTGTGTTTAATTCCTTGGTAGAGACTTCCACACAGGGGGTTCTACCTTGCGCATGCAATCAATGAACATTACTGAATTCTTCGTCTTGTTATTATTGACCCACAGTAAGGGAACCTCCTAACTCCCCCCCCCCTACTTAAATCCTCACAGTTGCACTAGAGGAGAAGCAAGATAACATGTGAGCCTGGAGAAAAGCTAGGGCTGCTCTCAGTACTGTAATGCCAAACTATGGTTTAGCTTTCCGTTTTAATCGAAAGAAACAGATCCCTAAAGGAGCAGGTATGCAACCAGGAGGTGCTTCTGGATCCAGCTTTGTCACTGGAGGCTCAGGGAGGCTCAGTGGCTTGAAGCACCTTTTACTAGCTGTACTCGGTACAACAGCTTTTACCATTCCTGCGACAGGAGGGCTTGACCACTGGGCACTGGTAGCTTCAAGACTGGATTCCTACAATGTATTCTATTGCGCGGCTTCCCTTGTATGACCTGGAAACTGCAGTTGATGTAGAATGCTGCAGCACAGTTGTTTATAGGAGCAAGACCCCATCAGCATGCAACTCCTCAGCTCAGAGGTCTGTATTGGTTCCTTGTTTCTTATTGGGCCGTGTTCGAGGTGTTACTATTGATATATAAAGCCCTTAACGGCTCGGGGCCACTTTACTCACACCATGTATGCTTAACCAATCACTTTGATCTGTGGAAGTGGCACTGTTACAGGTGTCAAATAATACTCATTCCACAGCGGTGAGAAATCGATTATTTTATTGTGGCAACACCCACATTTCTGAATTCTCTGCCTATGGACATCAGGCAGGTGCCTTCACTATATTCTTTTTGGTACCTGCTGAAAACATTTTAGTTTAGGTGAGCATATAGATTGTTGATATGTTTTAATATTTTTTTCTTTTTAAAAACCCTGTTAATTATAATTATTTCAGTATGTTTGATTTGTCTTTACTGTTAGTTTCGATATTTCACGTATACCGCTTACAGGTTTTGTTATAAGCAAACAGTAGATTAATTGTTAAATAAATAGAATAAGATAAAAGGGGCAGGCTACTCAGGATGTCCTCCTCTACAACTCCACTGAATTCTCTTGCAGTTACCACACAGAAGTCCCAACAAGTGCCAGCAATAAACCTGCTTGGTGACCAGAGATCAAATGAAATATATCCCCATCATGTTTCTGCCCCATCTCATCCTTAGCCTTGGTCACGCTTCCCCTGTGATGTCTGGTCATAGCTACCTGTGTTGGCGTAGCACCTGTAGGTGGTCATCTGACTACTGTACAGTATCAGCTGAGGAAGCATTGAAGAGAAGCAGAAGGGTTCCATGCATTAGTGCAGGCACCCCCAAACTTCGGCCCTCCAGATGTTTTGGACTACAATTCCCATCATCCCTGACCACTGGTACTGTTAGCTAGGGATCATGGGAGTTGTAGGCCAAAACATCTGGAGGGCCACAGTTTGGAGATGCCTGCATTAGTGCGACTAGATTTAGGAAGTTGGCTGAAATACCTCTTTATCTTCCTGCGGCATTTGGCTACGCTCTCTAGCTCCCAGCTTTTGCTCAGAACGCATCTGATGCCTGAAGACCGGCTTCCACAGAGGAGAGTTAAGAACAGACGCCACTTTTGCAGGAGACAATTCTATTTCATTTCCTGCCTCTGGGGAAGAGGGGGAAAAAGAGGCAGCGATATTAGAAAAGTAAAGGCTATACATCTGTTATATTAAGCATCTTAAATTTCTAGCCCCATAACCTTTAAATCAATGGAAAGTGAAAAGGAAATAAAATACAGAAGCCAGCATTGTGGATTTTACAATATGATGTAAGCACCTTGGATGTAGGCACTCCTACTTATGATGTAGGCATATGATGTAGGCACCAATATGATGCAGGCACATGGATTCTAGGGCTCAAAATATGCATATAACATTCTTGCTTTTGGTTGTTTTAGATTACATGTTTTTAAAAGTCACCTTCAACTATTGGGGGAAGGGAGAAACAGGGTATACACTTATTTATTTTACTGTGTAGGTAGCCAGACGAAGGAAAGTAAAATTGGCTAAAGGGATTCAATCAAAAGTCATCTAAACCTGGGATTCCAATATCAAAGTTTCACATGCTACTCAGTGTGGTGGCTAGAGGAAGAACAAACTGTTAATTGCTCTGAGCTTTTTGAAGTTAAGAATGGTACGTACACAAACCTAATGAATGAATAAATAAATCACCAGGAAAGAACTGGAGACTGAAGACAACTACGTTGCCTCAGTTTATAGAAAAACAAACCCCTCCTTCCCCTTCCTTACAGCTCATGAAGGATCTTCACCACAGCTCCACACCCTGAACACATTTCAAGTAATGCTTGAACTCAACGCACCTCGTTGGGATTTCAGCACCATGCTCTGAGAAGCCAGGCGCCCCATGAGCCTGGCCACGAGAAGGTGCAGGTCCAGGCCCCACGAAACTTCCACATCTGGCAAGCCATATGCAGTGACTGAGAATTTGTAGCCCCACTCGTTATTACTGCTGTCGGAGTGAAAGAGAAACTGCAGCCGAGGGCCAGCCTTAAAGGTCACTTTCTACAGAGCAACAAAACAGGTGAGGTTTTTGCCAAGCGTCACATGACAGGAAGTCACAGCAGGGCTATGAATGATAACCCAACATTCCTCCATCGTGCTCGCAGCGCTCTCTCTCTCTCTCTCTCTCTCACTCACACACACACACACACCTCCCCAGCCAAATGAAATGCATCGTCTTTTTATTAGGTGAAAGCCACCCTGGGAAGTTTTGACTGAAGGATGCAATACAAAACTTCCTATTTCAAGAGTTCTGCAAAAAGCCGGGTAGTGTGTTCGATGCTAAGGAATGGATAAAGCAAATACCATCGGATAGTGAAACTTAAGTTCAGAAACCTGTGTAGCCCTGCCCGTCAGGAAAATGACACTGCCCAACTGGAATGAAGGCTTTAACCCCCTTCAAGCCATCTGAAATACGTTCTGGCAGTTGTGAGTTCATACAAGTCTTCAGTACAGGAATGACCAACTTGTGGCTCTCCTGACATTGGAGGACTACGATTCCTATCACTCACTGACAATGCTGGCGGGAGCTGATGGGAGTTGCAGCCCAGCAACATTTAGAGCAGTGGTGGTATCATAGCCAGGGGGGGGCGGTGGGATTGCCTTGGGGGGGGGACGCTAAGAGGCAAGAAGATGGCAGGTGGTGGTGCGGGTGCAAATGATTATCAGTCTTTAAAAAGCTGGTTTCTCTGGATCAAGTTCATCCATTTTATTGACTTAATTAAACTAAATAGTTTGAATAAATGTGCACGTACTGTACTTGTTGCCCTTTTGAATTTGATTGTGTTATTATCTTCCTTAGTGTGTCATGCAAACTGCTATTCTTTTTATGCGGGGGGGGGGGTGCACAAGGGATGAGTTTATGGAACCAAGTGGGGGTTGGCAAAAAAAGAATTTGGCATTTGCTGATCTAGTGGGTCACACATTGGCCACCCCTACTTTAGGAGTATGTTGTGAAGCAAGATTTGATGCTGAGTCCCCAAAAGGCAATATTCTTCATCTCTCTTAAATAACAAGGTATGTGCTTCTCCATAAAGAACCTCCCAGTGCAGTTGCAAGAAAAGCCAGGAACAACTGAATGTGGTGCCACCGCAGTGGGTTTTTTGCTTCACACAGAAGTCTTGCTCGTTCTCAGTATTTGGAAGCCACTCACCTTGGGCCACTTGTCTGTGCCAACTTTGGTATCGTAGCGAGTTTTTCCACCTTTGGCATCAGTAAATTCCAGGTAATCGTACCTATGAAGATGTGTTTGTGCAGCATTAAAAGAACAGAATTTTTCTAACTGGTGCGTTCTGGCAACCTTTGGGGCCCTAACTGGGACAGCTCAGATGCATTGAAGAGATGTGCAGAACAATCCTGAAGGTGTGGGATTGAGGGGGCACCCCTGCCTAGCTAGACCTTCCCAGGAATGAAAGGGGCTGGGCTAACAGATGTATGAGTGAGCCTTCAGCAATGGGGCCAAAAGAGAGGTGCTAACATGGAAGTCACACCCGAGATGAAAACTGCTGCAAGGTTACCTCCTCTCCGTTTCACATCTTTCGTCAAACTCCACCTCGAAGTAAGTTGCCCCCGGACAAAGGAAGACGGTGACATCATGGCAGTTGTTTTCGTAGTTATGGGGGGATTCTGCAGCCCATGTCCGCAGCACCACCGGCTGCTCCTGCTGCCAACTCTCCATGCCCACCTGGCACAAATGAATAATAATAATAAACCATTATAAAAGGAGCCAAGGGTGGTTCGGCTCCCCAGATGCCAATCCAAGAAAAGGAAGTCCCGAATAACCAGGTGTCTGGTGCACATCTGGAAGCTTAATCCAGAGGTAAACAGACAACATGAAAACTGGTCTCTCTAAAGCGTTTTTGACATGGATGTTGGCTAGGATTTCAATAGCCTAGAAAGGAAGAACACTGAAAATAATCTGCATTTGCCTGTGGGATGTAAGAAACTATGGACTTTGGCTATTGCAGGGGAAAATTACGCACATAAACTGAAGAGTTTCCTGGGGGAAGGAGGATCCAAAATATTACTATGCCATCTCATGGGGTTTTATTTCTCAAGCTTCAAACCCAGGTGCTCAGTATTCACTACGCACGCTGGCTTGGGAAATGTGGACGTCTTGGTTTGTACTGGTGTGTTACCACTTCCCTTTCTCATTGTTCATTGCTTGTTTGCTTTGTATAAGGCATGATCGAATACCCTACCTACTGCAGTTTGGGGCTGTTAATAATGTCAATTAAGAAAATAGAAGAAAAACACTGTATGACTGGATCCCTTGGTAGCACTAGGCAGGCCGACCTAGACAGATATTTCTTGGCATGGTATCTGCATGTGCCGGGACTTAAAGGCCTCAGATTCTACAGCAATGTTTGTATTATTCGAACTTTGGGCCCCTTTGTCAATACCCATCTTTCGCATGATTTAACAGAGGAAGAGTCAATTTTCATTTCCTTCTTATCCTACTTTACACAGAAAATGCACTCAATGAGGTTAACAGCAGAGTTAATATTGTGCACTGAAAGCATCAGCACCTGTCCCAAGTCTACCTTATTTGGGCCATCTCCTGGCTCTGCAGACAGGTCATTCAGTAGCTTTGTCAAAATGCTGACATCCTGCAGGAGGGTACGATGTGGAATGTCTAAAGTGCAGAAGTCCTGCAGGAAGGTCATCTGGGGAAGGAAGAAAGGTGCCCTGTTAGAATTACAGGTTTTTTTTAAATATATCAATAAACACCCACCCACAGCTGTCATAAGCACCTCATAAGTTCACTCACCAGCTGGCGAGCTACCATGGAAAATACAGAGTTGCTCAGTTTTTCCACTATCGTTCTCCCACTGTGTTGGGACAGGAGCGACTCTAAAATTGTCCTAACGCTCAGCAGGAACTGCTGCACATCTAGACAGGAAAGAGTAAAAGATGGCTTACTAAACTATGCGGATTAGCCTTCCCCCAACGTGTTGCTCTCCAGGTGTTTTGAAGTACAATTCCCATCAGCACGTTTGGGACTTTTTATAGAAAAGGTAAGTTAAGAGGCCGCTCCTGGTCAGATACTTACATTTTGTAAGGATTTCTACGGCAAGGCTCTTGGGTGCTGCATCACTGCCCTTAAGTTGCAAGTAGCACCAGGAAAGGAGGCTGCCCTGAACAGACCAGAATAAGGACGAGAGCACAGGACCTGTGTCTTGCTGGGCAACACCCATCATCAACATTTCACACTGCAGAATGCAAAAAGTTTCATGTCAGAAATGCTGGCCTTGAGCGACTTAAACAGGGTGGCTAAGCTTTTGCAGGCTGGGCAGCCTTTTGGGGGCTATACATCGGTGATGGGCAAGAGCAACTCACACCATTTTTACATTTGCACAGTAGGCTGGTTTACACACACACACAGCTCTCTATCCTTGATGCTCTCTATCCTCCATCCAGGCAAACAAGAGGCATTCTCAGAGTTCAAAGAAATATTTCAGCCAGGCACAAACACTCAAGGTGGGTGGCGGGCCTTGGGAAGTGTCCCAAAGGCTAGATAGGGAGGCTTGGTGGCCAGGGGTGGGGGAGAAGAAGGGTGCATTTTGGTCCCCAGGTCTAAGGTTTCCCACTTCTCTAACACACTGTTTTAATTATCCTGCTTTTCTATTATTTGTCTAGGTCTTTGCCTGTTGGTTTTTGGATTTCTTTTAAGACTTGGGCTTGCCCAAACTGTTGCAAACTGGGGAAGTGGGGTGTTCAGCAAACTCCCCTGGCAGCTGTTATGGCTGGGGAAAGGCAGTCTATAAAGAAAAAGAACAGCAGTGATGTATTGCAACAATAGGTAGAAACCAAAAGGAAGACACTGGATATGACCGGGGGTGGGGTGGGGAGTGCCAGATAAGAAAAATAATAAATTAACAGGTGAGGAATGATCTTAATGAAACATTAACAGCCGTTTAGGTTGTAAGTGTCAAGGTGCAGCTAATGCAAAGCCACCTATTTATAGACTTAATACTAAATTGATCCATCTCACTCAGTACTGTCAACAATGACTAGCAAGGGAGATTCCCAACTCTGCCTGGAGATGCTGGGGATTGAACTTAGGTCGTTCTGCAGGCAAAGAAGGTGCTCTACCGCTCAGCTATGACCCTTGCCCGTAATTTATCCAGTCCTGAGGACTTTGCTGATAAATAAAAGTTTAGCCGTTCCACGCGCAAGAACTACCCCAAAGACCAACCGGAAGCACTACCTCTCTCGATGTCACTGCCAGGAGTGTTTCTGTCACCGCAAGCACTTTATCAACATCAACATCTGCAGAAGGTCCTTTGTCTGGCAACAAGAGGAGCCCACCTGGATCCTGGTCACTGCCAAAGAACAGACATTTTCACAGCATGGCTCTTAAAGGCACCCCAGACGCAACCATTCCAGACTGCAGAATCCATCCGCTTCAATATCCCAACCTTCAAGCAGAGCAGATGTAACTTCCCCACCCCCCACTCCTTATGGTTGCAGATATCGGGGTTGTAACCAGCTAACTCCTCCTCACTACAGATCCACTGCAAATTAGCGCCCCTTAAGTTAACTGCTTCCACTCTCCTTCTTTAAAAAGAAAACTGGAACATTGCATTATTAGTAAAACCAACTTGTTTCTCCTAAACTATTCGAGAAACAGATCTTTAAGATGGACACTGCTTATATTGTTTTATTATTCATTTGTTCAATTTGTAACCCACCTTTTTTTTCCAAAGAAGCTCAAGGGGGTGTACATGGTTCTTCCACTCTTTAATCCCAACAAAAACCATGTGAGGTAGGCTGGGCTGAGAGGCAGGGAATGTCCTCCAAGGTCACACCCAGAGAGCTTCATGGCCAGATGGGGGATTTGAACCTGGGTCTCTCAGGTCATATAATCTGACACTCTAACCAGCGGAATTTGAACTTTCAAAATAAAATGCAACTATTGGGGGGGGGGGTATTCAGAGTTGATGTACTAAAATAAATAAATTCACTTCAGTTACATAAGCGCTGATTTCAGTGAGTCTCCTCTGAGTATGACACTGGATATCACCAGTCTCTTTTTTCCCTATCCTGCAACTATTAAGCTAGTTTTCTTAAAATCAAATAACTCTATTGTCTAATATGAGTACAGTGGTACCTTGGTATTCGAACTTAATCCATGATGGAAGTCCATTCCGACTCCTGAAACTGTGAAAAACCAAGGCGCGGCTTCCGATAGGCTGCAGGAGTTTCCTGCACTCAAGTGGAAGCCGCGTCGGACATTCGGCTTCTGAAAAACGCTCGCAAACCGGCACACTTACTTCCGGGTTTGCAGCGTTTGGGAGCCAATTTGTTCGACCACTAAGCCATTTGGAAACCAAGGTACCACTGTAATGGCAAAATTCTCAATTTCTCCCATGCCATTTGGTCTCAATTCTAAGGCCTTTTTTTGTCTATTACTTTACAATCATCTCTGAAGCGTTGATCGATTCTAAAGAACTCAGTGGGACTTATTCCCAGGTAAGCGCGTATCAGATTGCAGCCAAAGTTGCTTACCTGAAATATGCACAGAGGGATTTGAAAGTAAGATGGACAGATGCCTTGTGTTCCTGCTCTGTTATGTTTTTCTGGAAATAAGAAAAGGCTTGATTTAAAAAAAGAAAAAAAAGCTCACATGTAAAATATGTTAAGGGTGGGGTAAGGTTTGTGGCAGCATGTATCAGAAAGTGATCAGAGAGTTCGACATAAACTGAGAAGACATGAGTTCAAATGTTATATCCACAACACTGAAATAAGTGCCACTAAACCCTGCAGGACTTACTTCTTAGCAGATTATGCAGATGACAGAGTTCTTAATGACGGTGCTGCACTCTGGGCCTAACCTACCTCACAAGATTGTTGTGTGGATATAAAGTAAGGGGGAGGTGATGTACTAAGATCCTTGCAGGGTGGGGAGGATAAAAATGTAGTCAGCTTGCTAGAGGTGGCCCACAGGGGTTTTGCAGAGAGAAAGCAAAAGCTAAGGGTCTGTTCTAAGATTTCTATGTCCACAACATACCAACATTGCAAAAAGCTGCTCCCGCCGGGTGTGTCTGTGGGGGAAAAAGATGGCTGCTCCATTCAGCAATGTGTTATTCACTTCCTGCTTCAAGGTCTTCAGTGATGGGGACTCACTGTCGCTGTCTACAACTGCTCGTAAAAAAAATAAAAATGCAAAGAGAGGTTTATGCTTAAGTAAGAGCACACCTGAACCTCATTTCCTTACCTGCATTCCCAAGCTTTGGCATTAAATTCCAATGCCTCCCAGCGCTTTACAGTGGCTGGGCTTTACCACCAGGCTATGCTACCCCCCCTCCCTTATTAATGGAAAATATGGGTTTTGAGGCAATGGGGTGGGGTGGGGGGTTAAAGTGAGGCGATCACCTTCACACAGATGCTTGTAGAGTTCCTCTGCTGCTTCTGCGCTGTCAGACGTTTTGCTCTGAGCAGCTTCCTGAGTCTTCGCAGCTTTGCTATCCGATGTGAGCACTGAAAAGCAGCTCTGGAGAAGCCGCAGCAACATGGCTTGGGCATCAATGCATTCTTCTCTTGAGCTACGGTGGAAGGAAAAGTCACAACCTGATGTAATAAAAATCCATTCATAACCACGTGTGCAACATTGTCATGAAGGACCAATTGGAGGCAGGCAAAGTAATGTGATTTTCATCCCATCCTAAGAGTGGGTTTCAATGCGGGAGCAAAATAGGTAGAAGCAAGCTCTACATTAAACTTCATCAGTTGGGCTGGGGTGGACATGTCTCAGATGTTTTGAACAACACCCACCAGCCCCAGACAGCGAAGTCACGGCTTGCACTCTCACTAGCCCTCCAGGTATTTGTGGACAGCTTCTCCCAAGAGCCCATCAAGATGTTTAAAGCTGAACAAATGCCTCCATATTGCATTGCTAAGAGAGTCAAATGCCTCCAGAAGGTGCTGTCACTAAATCCAATGATGGAAGACGACTACCAGAAGGCTCCCGACCTGCACTCAATACATGGAATCATAGAACTGCAAAGTTGGAAGGGACCCCAAGGGCCATTTAGTCCAAGCATCTGCTATGCAGGAGCCACAGCTAAAGAATCCCAGACAGGTGACCACCCAACCTCTGCTTAAAAACCTACAATGACAGAGAGTGTGCCACCTTCTGTCGAGCAGCTCTTACTGTCAAGGAAGTTCCTTCCAGCTCCACAATTCTACGATTCTAGGAAAGTTCTTCCAAATGTTTAGTTGGAATCCCCTTCCTTGTCATTTGAATCCATTGGTTTGGGTCTTCCCTTCTGGAGAAGCAGGAGAAACAAGCTGGCTCCATCTTCCATGTGAAAGCCTCTCAGGTATTTAACAATGGCTCTCACATCAAGTCCCCAATTCTCCAGGCTAAACAACTCCCTCAACTGTTCCACATAAGGCCAAATTTTCAGACCCTTTATCATCTTGGTCTTCCTTCCTCTGCACACATTCCAGCTGTGGTGCCCAGAACTGGCCAGTTTCCGTAAGACTCATATCAGTACACGTGTACAGTAAGTAAACTACAGTACATACCACGCTTCTATTTAACAGCAGTATTGAGTCTGTTGGTAACTTGTTACTCTCTATTACTCTGTTCCTTCACCATAACTAGCAATAAGCCTGCTAGTGTCTATATGGATGCATCTGGTGAGACCTAATGCTAAGCACTAGGGCCTGGAATAATGAGTTTGGTTGTACAAGCCACACAGGCAGACAATGACCGAAGCTTCTGCCCATCACCAATACACGCCACAGCACCAATGACTCTCAGCATTCAGCCAGCTTCATTTATTTCCAACTAGTTGTAAATGATGGGAGGACTTACTTTTGGTGAAGTTTACTATAGAAATTCCAGAAAAGCTTTAAATCCAGGCCCGCAAAGTCAAGGTATGACCTGTAGCGCAGTCCGCTTGCCTTCTTCTGAACCTAGAAATAAAAAAATATATATTTTTTAAAGCTGGAAAAAGAAATAAATTCATGGAGGATAAGGAACAACGATGTGAATTTCCCCCCCAAAAAAATCTGCACTGGAAAGCTTTCGGGGGGGGCAGGGTAATTTTCAGTTTGCATCAGATATCTTTCTGATGCACTAAAGATCCCCAATTTTGGGAGGCAAACAAGCACAAGTGCAACTTGGAGAGACTGTTGCGGCCAGCATGTGTGGACACACACCTATTCTATTGGCTATGAGAGAATGCTTCTCTCAAGCCTAATTTCAGAGTGAGGGAATAGAAATTTGAGGGCCTGGGGGGGAATTGGAAATGCTTTGAGAGGAGATTCCCAAATGTTGTCCATGTTTTCCTAGCTTTTCACATATCTGGTGGGGGAAGGAGACTGCCTGCAGGCATCAAGGAAGACATCTATATGAGCACCGCTGACCACGCTTGCCCTAGAGAATAACCTAATTTAGCCTTTAGAATACGGTCCAGACCAAGGAGAGAAGAGGCAGCAGCAGGCAGTGTAAAACCTACCAAATCCTGCGCAAGCTGCTGGATGAAGCACAGAGTCTTCAGCAGGAGTGTCATCCCACAAACGACGTCACCGCTGGGCTTGCCGCACTCCAGGCAGCACTTGCTTCTGTTGGGCTCGGCCGACATGGACCGGAGGTAGCCGAAGACGCTCAAGCCTTGCACCCCGAGCCTCTCGGCTTTGTCTTGCCTTGTGCACAAGAACTTCACCATCAGATACTGAAAACGGGAAAGGGGCATCATGACCAAATCATTCTTTTTTAAATTAAAAGTGCCAACCCTGGCGACTATGCACCTTGTGTCCGAAGTCAACTGCCATTATGCAGTCAGACATAATGGCATGTGCTCCACCCCCTGCCCACCAGAAGAGAAGCCATGAGGGAGTGTGGCCTGCGAGGGCTGGAAAAGGTCTCCCCACCCTTGCTATATGGTCATGACTGGATGAACTGGGATGAAGTTTTACCTTGGAAATTCTGCACTGCTGCATTTTGACTTCCATTTCATCCCATTCCTCTTCCATTTCAAACCAGCCAACGGGATCCTCCTCTCCCAGTTCGTCTCGTGGAGTGCTGCTCCTACAAGTGTTTAATTTGATTTTTTAACATACATATATACAGTAGTACCTTGGTTTTCAAATGCCATCCGTTCCAGAAGACCATTCGACTTCCGAAACATTCGAAAACTGATAACTCAATACGAAAGCCTCAAAACGCACAGAAAACTCAAACAGAAAGCCAGCTTGGAAGTTCAACTTCCGAGGCGTGTTCGAAAATGGAAGCATTTACTTCCTGGTTTTTGGCAATTGAGTTCCAAAACATTCGTCAACAGAGACATTCGGAAACCGAGGTACCTCTCTCTCTCTCTCCCTCCCTCCCTCTCTCTCTCTCTCTCTCTCTCTCTCTCTCTCTCTCTCTCTCTCTCTCTGTGTGTGTGTGTGTGTGTGTAACAAAATTGTATTAAATTAAATTAATCTGTAATAATTTGGAAAATTTATAAAAAGAATTAAAAAAGAAAAAGGCCACTGGGATTGTGGGTTCAGATCCTGAGCATTATCAAGCCAAAGAAAGCTGCTGCAGTTTGAGTTTCAAGGTAGGGTAATAGACCAATATCGGAGTATACACAGAAAAATTCAGGTTCAACCACTTGCACCTTCAGTTAAAAGAATCAGGTGGCAGCTGATAGATTGCATTTACCTGGCTTTTAAGAAGTGCCGGAAATCTTCTAGCTTCCATCTGTCATAGCTCTCGAATCTCTTGAAGTGTTCCTCCGCGTGAAATTTCTCTGAAGCGGAGTTGTAAGCAAACACCAACCCACACCTGGCCCCAATCGCTCCCCTCCGTACCTAGGAGAAGAATGAAGCTCTAACCATGTATAGAGAAAGCAATTTCATTCAAGACTACCCGGAAAGCTGAACAGAAGCACCCTTACCTTTATTCTGATTTGTGTGACCTGAAAGGCTGATTCAGTTCCGGTCGAAAGAATGACACTGGCCTGTCTCTTTCCAGTCTCAGTAAGGAAACCTTTGAACAAAACAGCAAGACTTGAAATTTATTAAGAATGTTCAGGACGATGCATGTTTGGGCTCTGGATTGGGCCAACCAGGGGAGGCAGCCTAACACTGAGGCACTGTTTGGTTACAACAAGGCATGTGTCTGGAAGCACCTTGCTGCCCAACCATCCCCCTGCCTGAACTAGAGGTGGTCTATCCCCATTGATACCTGTCTCTACCAATTCATCATGCCACACATTGAATGAAGGTTTTCAAACGGGCTCACAGAACCTGCGTGTACCTGCTTCACTATCCAACTGAGGATTTTAAGTGAGCTCCAGGACCCAATTTTATCCCTCAATACCATGCCTTTGCCCGGTGTGCCAGTTGGGCACATTTCACTGAGACTGGATTACTTCCACTCATTCAAAACTCCATGGTGAGATTGCTTACTGGGCCCAGAGATTTGCAGCAGGTGATTTCTCTTTTCAACTTCCTGCAATGACCTCCGGCTTATTTCCAGGCTCTATCAATGCCCCAAATGGCATGGGATGCCTAAAAAGGAACAGGTCCTACCACATGCCTGTCTGTTCTCGCAAGACGCCCTGTTGTAAATCCCGTCGCCATCAGAAATTCAACTGGCAAATGACTTGTTGTAAGAGTTTTCTATATTCTTGCACCTAGATCAGGCACCCCCAAACTTCGGCCCTCCAGATGTTTTGGACTACAATTCCCATCTTCCCCAACCACTGGTCCTGTTAGCTAGGGATCATGGGAGTTGTAGGCCAAAACATCTGGAGGGCCGCAGTTTGGGGGTGCCTGACCTAGAGTGTACAACATTTTGCCCTGCTCCCCCTTCAGCTGCTGTGCATCTGCTTTTCTGCCCAATTCCCTGCAGCCAGGCTGCTTTATACTATCTGTTATCTCCTGCTATGTGTAAGTTAGTTTGTTTTAAATTGTTACTGTCTAGTAGTTTCTTATGTAAGCTACAAAAGGTACGATAAAATGAAAGAAATACACGATTGGAATCAACGCGAGCCCTTACCGTCCCCTGTCCATGGCTCTATAAGGAGATTTTCAGGCCCTGATTTGTCTTCCTTTCCTTTGACATCACAGGCCTGGAGCGTCAGCCTCAGGGGGGTTCCTGGAGACAGCAACAGACAAGTCTGTCAACAACACAGAGAAGCAGCCCACTCACCCTATACTTTTCAATTTGAGGATGGGATTAGGGAACATAGTGCTCCTCTGTGAATAAATTAAACACAGTTTAAAGAAGGAACGCACCAATAACCCCACAAAGGTGATTCTTTTAAAACACAAAATCTGAAAAACCATGTTTCAGTTCAAGGATGCAAACATTCCTAGTTTCTGGTTTCTTTTAGCTTCAAAGAAAAGCAGAGGACAACTGCTAGAAGTTTGAAAGAGTTACCAAACCTGTATCTACCCAAGCCTAAGAAGCGTCTGCTGGATCAGGTCAATGGTCCAGCATCCTGTTCTCACAGTGGCCAACCAGCTACCTATGGGAAACCTACCAGCTGAACCAGAACACAAGAGCCCTCTCCCCTCTTGGGGCTTCCAGCAGTCAATATTCAGAAGCATTACTGCCTCCAACATATGAGGTGGAAAATAGCTAACATAGCTAGTGGTTATAGACAGCCTTATTCTTTATGAATTTGTCCAATTCTCTTTGAAAGTCATCCAAGTTGGTGGCCATCCCCGCCTCTTGTGGGAGTGAGTTCCCGAGTTTAGCTATGTGCTGTGTGAAGAAATACCTTCTTTTACCTGTCTTGAATTTATAACCTTTCTGTAGCCACTTTTTCAATGCCATGCATAGGTTTAGAAACAACTATATGAACATTCCCCAGCAATTATTTACCATATTTGTACAGCAGGTTTTGCCTGACCGTGGCCATGGAGACGATGAGTGAGGCAGCCTTGTAAGGCGTTTCCAGGTGGTCGGCGATCGTGCAAAGCGAACTCAGCACTTTGCCAATGCTGCCCCTGGCCAGGGAAAATGCCAGCAGGGTAAGCTCTACTTCTGGGGAGGCACAACGACTGGGAAGAAATGGAAGGAAAACAGGGATTAGACAAGTAGGCTTGGGCTATTGTTTTCTAACCACCACAACATGCTGTAATGCAGGATATGGAGGAAGCACAAGTTACATAAGGAGACTGGAGGGAAAATTCCCAGACTCCTCAGAATTGTATCAGCTTCTAAAATGTTTCCCCTTACTCCTGTGCTTTCTTGTCTGAACTAAAAAGCTGCAGTTTCCATTGCGTCACAATGCGGTGGGGGAAACTAGGCCCTGGGGGGTTAATGTGGCCCTTCAAGCCTCTCCATCTGGCCCTTGGGACTCTCTCCAGGTCATGCCCACCACACCTCCCACCAGCCCAGTGATTTTGCCTGGCTAGAATGTGTGTTTGAATTGTGACAATGCCTCTTGCTTGTAAGGATGAAGGGTGGAGAGGGGTGTGCCAGTGTGTATAGAAACCAGCCTACAGAAGTAAAATTTACATTTGTTGTTTTGCACTCTTTTGCCTCTAGTCCTGCCCACCACTGGGGTGTGGCCCCCAGAAGGCAATGTGGCCCTCAGGCTGGCCAAAGTTCCTCATCCATGCTCTAGAGCACGGGTGTCAAACACAAGGCCCGGGGGCCAAATCCGGCCCGCCAGACCTTGTCATGTGGCCCGCCAAGCGCCCCAGCCAGCGGGACCCAGCCGACAAAGCGCCGACAAACAGCTGGGGCCTGAGGGGGGGTAGAAAGGCGGCCGGAGCAGCACTGCGTGGAGCGCCCCAAGCCACAGCAGGAGAAGGAGGCGGCAGCTTGCCAGGTCAGCGCCCAGCAGCGCCGCACGGAGAGTCCCGAGCCTCTGCGACGCAGCAGTGCTCTGTAGCACTTTGAATCCTCCTCCTCCTGCCACAGCTCGGCGCCTGGAAACAGCTGCTGCTGCTGCTGCTACTGCTGAAGCACAGACAAAGCACCCAGCAGCGCCGCGTGGAGGAGGAGGAGGATTCAAAGTGCTACAGAGCACTGCTGCGTCCCAGAGGCTCAGGACTCTCCGTACGGCGCTGCTGGGCACCGACCCGGCAAGCCTCCTCCTCCTCTTGCCTCACCTCCACCTCCTCCTCCTCCTGCCGCGGCTCAGCCTCATGAACGTGAGCTCAGCAGCGGCTCAGCCTCATGAACGTGCAACTCTGAGGCTTTACGCACGTCTCCTAAAATGGACACCCGCTGCCTCATGCTGCACGGGAAATGCTTTTTGCCCCTGGGTCCCTTCGCGCTCTTTTCTGGCGCTGAATCAAGGCGGCGACCCCCCCTTCCCTTTCTTCCTTCCTCTCTCTCGTTCTAATTCTTTCTTTCTCTCTCTACTTCCTTCCTTCTTTCTCCCTTTCTGTCTTCTCTCCCTCTTTCTTTTTCCTTCCTTCTTTATTCTCTTCCTTCTTTCCTACTCTTCTTTCTCTCCCCTCTTTCCTTCCTTCCTCTCTCCCTCCCACTCCCTCTTTTCTTCCTCCCTCCCTCCCTCCCTCCCCTCCCTCTCCCTCTCCTCAGAAACATAGGATGCTGCTTTATACTTCTGGCCCTTAAACCCTGGAACCAGGAGAGCAGCTCCAGTGAGTCAACCTCAGCCAGTCCCTTTGGTGAAGGGTGGTGGCTCACTGGCAGAACATCTGTCCTGCATGCAGAAGGACCCCAGCATCTCCAGGTACCAGTAGCTCTGCAAAGCTCCTGCATGAAACCCTAGCGAGCCTCCACCACCCAGTGCAGTTACCAAAAATCATTTTTCAATAAATTGTACAATAATTGTACATTTGAATATCTACTTGCCATTATTCTGACTATGTTTCTGCTTTCAGAGCTAGTTATTACTTACATTATTACAAAAAACAGTAATAATTGAATGCAGTGACAATAATTCATGATAATAAAGAGTGGACACACAGTCCTACAGATACAACCGGCCCTTTGAGGGTGACCAAACTGCTGATGCGGCCCCCGATGAATTTGAGTTTGACACCCCTGCTCTAGTCTAGGGATTTAACACGGACTTGATTTTTGTTTAAGCATGAGCTTGGCAGTCCTATGTGACATGCGGACAAGTGAGCGGAGACGCCATGGCTAAAATGTGCATGGGTTGCTCCGCCCACTTTTGCCTCTAACCCCACCCACCACTAGCATGCAAGCGTCCAGAAGGAAATGAGGCTGAAGAATGGATATTTGCTCCTGGTGTACCACTTATTTGCTGTATTTATGCTCTATTATGACCGCACCTGGTAATTCCCAGAAGAAAACTGTCCACTTCTTCCAAAACGTTGGGAGATAGGAAGCTTGAGAAGTCTATGGAGCCTGGTGACAAAGAAAGTGGCGGCATGTGCTGCAGGGCCTTCCTGGAGAAAGAAAAGGGAAGAGAGCATCCCATTAGAAACAATGGCAAGCAGGAAGTGCTGCTGGAAGTCCAGTGTGGACAAGGTTGCAACACAGCACATCATGGAGAACAAGATGCCAATGTGAGCGGCCCAGCTACGCCTCTACACGGTTCAGTTACATGTTTCCCTTTTAAAGCAATTGTTTGTCCACTGTTGTTATCGGCTCTTGAATAGAGGAAAAGCAATGCAAAATTCTAAACATATAAATAAAATTAATGACTATGCCTTAATAGTCCTGCCCTTGTCAGAGCTTTGCCTGTGGAAAATCTAGAAGGCTCCCTCCCTCCCTCTCCCAGACAGAGATAGAAAGATGGAGGGGATAGGTAAAAACTATTACACTCCTCTTTGCAGCGAAGAACAGTTTCCAAAGCAGCGTACAATTAAAATCCACACATAGGTGCGTTCTCTCTGTGTGTATGTTTGTTTGAAGTATTCTGGTCTTATCCTAAGGTAGCCTGCAGCCTTTTACCCTACTCCAAGGGAGAACGGTGGAAAAACAGTGAATCACACCCTTTGCTCCCGAGACTAATAGGAAATGGGAGTTGGGGGGGGGGGAATATGTACCTAGTTTTACAACAACTTTTAAGCTGCTGTTTCTAAAGCTGTGCATAGGAGACTCCTACACACAAAAAGACAGTGGTACCTCCAGTTACAAACTCCAGTTATAGAGCACTTCTGCGCATGTGCGAAATGCACAGAATACTTCTGCGCGTGCGGCGAAACCCAGAAGTATACACTTCTGGGTTTGCCGCGTTCACAAACCGAAAAGACGCAACATGAACCTAACACAACACGAGCTATGACTGTACATCAAAATGGAGGGGTTTATTTTTTTAAAAAAGTAACAAAACCCATCCCCTCCACCAAGGCAGAAACACGGACTATGAGTTGTATCCAATGCTAGCCCAACTCAGAGTAGACCCACTGAAAATAATGAACATGACTAACTTGGGTCCATCCACTGAAATTAAGTCTACTCTGAGTTAAGCATAGTTGGATACAACCCTGTAACATGAAAGGTTGATTTGGTGTGTCCCCTCCCCCCGCCGCCCTTATTTTTGTGAATGTAGTAGTTTAGCCCTTTTTAATTCTGAATTTAACCCACCCTAGGGCATGCTAGTGAAGGGTGGGCAGTGAATTTAAATAATAATAATAATAATAATAATAATAATAATAATAATAATAATATGTTAAGACCTTGAAAAAGCAACTCCTGACCAGATATAAGCATTGGTGTACACTCATAAGAAGGAAAAATGCAGATGGTAATGTAGCTAAGCAGAAAAAGGAAGGAGAACAAAAACTCACTGAGTATTTTGCAGGATGGCATGAACTATCGCAGGGTTGGTGTCCATGGACGCCGTAATCAGAGAGGTCAAAAGGGACCAGTACCAGATCGCCGAAGCATCGCAGACCGAGACACCCCCCTTCTTCACTCTTTGGTAGCCAATAGCCCTGAGCCCGTGGATTCTGGTGTCGCACCCATCGCTAAGGCAACGCTTGATATTTATCTGTACATCTGTCAAAAGCATCAAACAAATAATTTCTTCCAGCCATGGGCCAATTTTAAAAAAATGAAGTTCTACAACTCAAAGTGAAGCTGCTGATTGTCCAATAACGTTTAAGAACAGCTAACAGCACAAAACATGCTATACGTATGTGTAGCAGAACATCCTTTGCTGTACATTACCACCTCAACCCCTTTGAGCTATATTCCAAAAGCATTTTCTCCTGCAGTCTAGAACATGACTGCTATTCAGAGTACAATAAGCATGAATCAATAAACTCCTAGGTCTAGGTAATCGGTAGATTCTACAAGCTATTAAAGGAAAATATCAAGTGAGGGGAAGAAGGCCCATCATGAAGGATGTTGCTGCCAAAACAAGTTTATTTACTGGGGAGCAGAGAATGACACAAACAAGCTTCCTGTGCCAGGCCTGAAAACTTCCTGCACCGTCTTTCGGGTTCTCCAGAGCAGGGCAGCTGTAAAACAAGCATAGCTAACTGCCAAGCCACAAAAATGAAGGCGGACCTAGTGGCAGGAAAGCTTAAATTATTGGCTGGGAATCGTATACCAGATTCAGAGTCAAAACAGACATGCGGTTATGCATAATTTGAGATTTCAACTAGGTCTAGCACTTCCACATATTTTAAATAAGATTTGGCATCCCTTTATTACATATACAGCACAAGCATTATTTTCAAAAACAACCCTCATCACGTGCCTGGCAAATCTAGAACTATATGTGAAAATCAATTAACACAAATATTCTTTCTTCTATGTGAAGGCAACTTTTATTCTCTCTTTTTTTCTTTCATGACTTTGTTACTTAACCCATATGTATCTGTACTTATTCTATGTGCCTATCTGGGTATTTTGTTTTTCATCTGTTGTTGTCTCGGTTTTATAAACATTGTAAAATGAAATAAAAATTATTTACCAAAACAAAAACAAAACAGACAGGAGGGGAATCCTTATGTCTAAATCTCCCCATAGAGGTCTTATTTTTCATTTAATCCTAGTCTTCATCTGATGCATCAAACCAGTTTATCTTTTAACTACAGTGGTACCTCGGTTTTTGAACATCTCCGTTGTCTAACATTTCAGAACCTGAAAGTAAATGCTTCCATTTTCAAACATGCCTTGGAAGTTGAACAGCCTCTGCTGCGAGTTTTTCAATTTGCTCAACTGCATTTGCAGCCAACCCTTTGCGCCTCGGTTTTTTAACGTTTCGGAACTCGAACGGTCTTTCGGAACAGATGCTAGGGCACATCTCTCTACTCTCTCCATTTTCCTCCCCGCCCCCTGCCCTATTGCACAATGCTGGCGTGTAATTATCCATGTTGTTTATCCTGGCACTTCAAAAGTCCGTGGATCAGGCCACGTTTCTTTTCTTTTTTCTTCTCCCCCCCAAAAAACTTACAAACCTCTGTATTAGGGAGTCCCACGAATATCCAGAAGCCACTCCTATTTTTAGGTGGCAACATTTCTCTCCCAAATTCTCTTCCAAAATGGTAGCCAGTGTGATGTAGTGGTTTTGAGTGCTGGACTAGGACCTGGGAGAGAAAAGGCTTCAAATTGCCACCCGGCCATGAAGCTCACTGGGCGATCTTGGGCCAGTCACGGCTCTTTGCCCAGTCTACCTCACAGGGTCGTTGCAAGGATAAAATGGGGAAAGAGGGATGCACACCATCTTGATCTCCTTCAAGGAGAGGCAGGATACCATTGTATTAAATCAGTAATTAAAACAGATTGACACTCAACTAGCTTAAGTGTGTGATCTGTATTATATACAAGGGTAGTTCTGGCTTTAATGTGCTTTAAAAACAACAACTCTCCTATTCCCTGAGCAAGTCAGAATTCCAAATTCAATTCTAGATAATGAACAAACCTGCAATCATGCAAACCACAATAATTGGGGGGGGGGCTGTCAAAATGTCCGAGAGAACCATAGGTAACTTGCTGAGGTGCATTGTGCATTTTAAGCCAGCCATGGCATTCACGGGTTTGCATGGGAATTAGGATAATACAGACACTGAATCTTGCCTGAAGAGTGATGTTCACAAGACATCCGATTTCAGTGGTTTCCAAGTATTAAGCTTCACCTTTCTAGTGGCACAGTTATATACACACTTGGGGCATTAAAACCTATCAATCTGAACTCCAACACTCTTTTAAATAATTTTTCTAGCTGAACCCTAGAACCTGCACTCAGATTCAAAGGCTTGGCCCCAGAACACATGAAAACTGTCTCTGAGCATGGGCATCCACAAATATTGAGAGCTCAACATCTAGAGATGTAGGCAAAAGTGTCTATGTGGGGTTTCTTGTCTGTTTGGTGGGCTGATTGTAAGTCACTTTGGGTTGACCTGGGTAACCCAAACTTCCCAACCCAAAGAACTGCTTCCCCCGCCCCCCTTTTACCTTTCAAGCCATTCAGTTAAAATATATTTTGTTTTATTTAAAAAGAGAGAGAGAGAGAGAAGAAACACCAATTGTATTGTTATTGACTCACACATCTGACTAATGTTAGCGTTTTCCAACAATGTCACATATCCGGTAACATTGCTGGGAATGTGAACATCGCGGACCTCCTGGAGATTGCTGGCGGTCCTTCCAACAGCTACCGTAACCTGCTGCGGCATGTAACTCTGGTCGTTGGCTGCGACTGCAATCGAGAGGTGCCTCAGAATGACGTCCGGTTTCATCTTTAAACTGGAAGGCAAAGAGATTTCATTGGGAATGTGGGGGGTGAGAACAGGAGATTTTGTGGTGCCTTACGCCAACTTGAGCTTGCCCGACTTGCACTTATTCAGTAAAGAACACATTTATAAAAGGATGCCATGCTTATGTATCCATTGGGCCATACATATCGCACCAGTCCATGATAAAGATCAAACCCAAGGCAGCTTACAATTAAAACAGAAATCATGAGAGAATTAAAGGCAAAGGCTTGCATCCAGCATTAGTCATGCCTATTAGGTCTTCTGGGCAGAACTTCGCTTGAATCACCCTAAACCAGGGGTCCCCAATCTAAGGCCCGGGGGCTGGATGCGGCCCAATCGCCTTCTAAATCTGGCCCGCGGGCGGTCCAGCAATAAGCATGTTTTTACATGAGTAGAATGTGCCCTTTTATTTAAAATGCATCTCTGGGTTATTTTTGGGGCCTGCCTGGTGTTTTTATATGAGTAGAATGTGTCCTTTTATTTAAAATGCATCTCTGGGTTATTTGTGGGGCATAGGAATTCGTTCATTTATTTTTTAAAATATAGTCTGCCCCCCCCCACAAGGTCTGAGGGACAGTGGACTGGCCCCCTGCTGAAAAAGTTTGCTGACCCCTGCCCTAAATCTAATAATAAAACAAGCAGCACATTAAAAACTTTATCAACAGTTAAAATCACAAGCAAGTTTACACTGGCTGTCCATCTATTATCAGGCCAGGATCATGTCTTAATTTAGAAAGCCCTTAGCATCTTCGGCCCAGGGTACTTCAGGAACTGCCATAAGCTTAATAATATCCCAGGTTGGTCACTGAGATCATCTGCATGACTGTCATTGGTCATTCCCCAAGTTGGCAAGGCTCATTTGAGAACAACAAGGAACCAAGCCTTTCGTGTAATCTGCCCAGCTCTGTCGAAACCTCTGTCACTAAAGATTCAGCAGACACCATCTGTTTCAACTTTTAAATGCCTGCTGAAAACTTTTTTATTCCTTCAAGCTTATGCAGGTGTCAGGGAGCCTCCACCTCTCCTGCTGACCAGCACAGTGCCCAGTGAGAGCAGCAGCAGCTGGTCAGGTGGGGGGGGAGTTAGGGGGATGGAGGAGAGAGGGCTCAGCGATGCTACAGAGCCCTTGCACCGCCCCTGCCAACAGGCTGAGGGGACGGGGCAGCCACTTCCGTCACCCCAATTAAGGCACGGTACTAAGCGTAAGGAGGGGAGGCGGCGTTTCGGGGTGCCCAAGCTCTTATGCTGGTCACGTAACAGGAAACATCCACTCCCGGATTCTGCGGGTGACTAGGTCATGTTTCTTGGCGTCTCTGCACTGCAAATACTATGCACAATAAACCTGTTAAAGACATGGCATCTTTACTCAAGAGTAGCCACACTCAAGCCCTGACAGCAGGCAATTAAGAATATATCTTTCCACAATAGTTATCTGATTTTAACTTTTCAATATGGTTTTTATTGTATGGTTTCATGTGTACTTGTTGTGAAACACTTTGATATTTTCTTTATGTATTAGCGGTACAGAAATATTGTTATAAAAATAAGTAAACAGGAGGAAGAACCATAGGAAAACATAGTGGTAGAAAAACCTCCTGCAGAAAGTCTTTCACATCACTGTTGTTTATCCATGCCGTAACCCTAGTGGGAGCAATCTAGCTTTTGACAGTTAAGGTATTTTGTTTTATGGGACCCACCCCTTCTGTTCAAGAGAAGCTTCTGTTTTGGTTGAAATGGTTTTACTTGCTTTTATAACCATATGTTTAGATAGTTGTAACCCATCCTGGGGACCTTATGGTGAAGGGCAGCTAAGGAATTTTATGAGTAAATGAAACAAACCACAGTTCCTAGGCTCAGAATTAAGTCCAAGCCAGGGATAGTGGTTGGAGTCCAACATCTGGGCAGAACCACAATACCTCTCTTCTACATGCTTGAGAGTCTTATGTTAACCAGTTTCCATCCAAGTCAAACAAAGAAGAGGAACGTTCTGCTCTGGAAATCCCAGAAGCCTTGTTAATAATGAAATTCAGCCTGTCACTTACCGTATCCAGTGTGACCGAGCACTCCCGTCAGACTGCCAGAAGGATGAGGTTTCTCCATTTGTCATTTTGTCAATGTCTGCTGAATTGGAGGAAGTTTCTATGTGAGTGTAGCACTTTGAAACTGATTTGAGCTTGTCTAATTCCTGGTTTCCATTTAAATCACTCGGACATTCTGTAAAGAGATTGGAAGCAGCAGCAAAGACAGGTTAAGTAAAAACATTCATACCAGCATAATGACTTCTGCTTTCCTCTTCCTCCGTGACCCCAACTTTCATGGCAATCTACGAGACCTTTGAGGAAGTGATTCTCTTTCATTTCCTTGCAACACACTCATTGAGAATTTGGCTAGAGGAAAGGCAAGTAGCCTCTCTCGCCTCGTGTTTCCTTTTCTCTTTTTTTTAAGGGCAGGTATTGAACTGGCATCCAAATATTACAAGCATCATCCACAGACTTAACTTTTAAGCAGACTGTGTGGATTTGGCTTCTGGTTTCTTTAGATCCTTTCCCCTCTTTTGTTGGGAGCTCAGTCGCGCAGGTTCACTATTAAAGGACTTATAGAGCTGCCAACCCTTAGGGAAGCCCTCTCTGAGTTCCCGCATGAATTACTAATCTGGGCACATCTGAGTGATTGGATTGGGGGGGGGGGTGCCCAGAGCAGACACTCATACAGCATTGCAACAGGCAGCCTCCTCTGAAGGTAGGTAATTCTGCTACGCCTCTGTATTCTGAGTGACTGAATGACCCACATCACAACCTATGGAGAACAATTACAGGTGCCTAGTGAAGGGTGATCTGGAGAAGACAAAAAAAAAGGGGGGGCGCACCCATAGTGACAAAAATGCCACACGTTAGTGAAATCAGAATTTAAACATGGTTCAAATAAGAGAGGCATAGATTAGCATCTCCACCTGCAGAGGAGCTTTGCCTCCAAGCACGCCTTGATACGGAACTGCTCAAGAAATTATCCTGACATGGATATTCAGAAGATTGAGGGGAAACACAATTAAGATTAGAATTGCACCTCAGTGGCTGGCCCTGATTATAAAACATTTTAGGTGAGAAGAGGACAAATCCAACTTCCAATACCTTTTTCTTTTAGGAGGAGTCGGTCTAAAGAGTCCTTCAGTACGGAAGATCGCATGGTGCAAATATTGTTGAAGTACTCCAAGACTGGATATGGGATGACTGTGCTGGCGATACGGTGCCGGTGCAGGAACCTCAGGATCATGAAAGCGTGGAGACTAAGGCGCTCGTTCAACTCTGAAAATATGTCTACAAAACCTTGAGACAGAAAGGGAAAGGCGCTTAATAAGGTGCATACATATTTTGGTAGAGACAGAACATTTCCTGCTTCAGTTAATTAAGTGGCACTTATTTCGATCATTCGACTGGCCAGAACAGGAACAGAGGAATCGGTCGCCCCTCCAGATGTTGGTCTACAACTCCCATCATGATGGGAATTGTAGTCCAACAACATCTAGAGGGCCACAGGCTCCCAATCCCTGGGCAAAACATGAGATTAGTTAAATAAACCCCACTCTAGTCACGACTTAAGTGCTTCCAAACTATGCTAGTGGAAGGGGGGAAAGAAGCAGCAGTGCCCCTAAGAAAGTAACCATATGAAGCTACTGATAATTAAAACCAGAGTGTGAGGAGAAGCATATTCAATCAGTGTAAGTGAGGAAGCAGATTTGGCCCCAAGGAACAGGCTGATTGATGGCTTAACTCCTAGCTGCCAAGTTTTCCCTTTTCTCGCGAGGAAGCCTATTCAGCATAAGGCAATTTCCCTTTAAAAAAGGGAGAACTTGGCAGCTATGTTAACTGTGTGTGAACCAAGTAATCACTGTATCCTAAACTACTGAAACTGTTTTGATATAATCCCTACAGAATGGTATGAGCTGGTAGTAGCATTTTCCCATGATGTATGATCCTGGAAGTTTCTGGGACTTGGCATGGCACTTGTTTAAAAATCCTAGTCCATTCCTAGGTTTGGGGGATATGCTTATGAACATGGGTGCAGAATCTCCCAAAATCTCCAGTGTTCAGAAACTGGGAGTAGCCACACTCTTTATGACTACTGTATCTGTTCCTTACTTGGTACCTTGAACCATATCCTTAACCTCTTCTCGCTGCGAAAGACTGCTAAGACCTCCTTCAACTCAACTATGGGGCTCAAATAATGCACACAAACTAGTGAAACACGATGGGGGGGGGAGAGACCCGCATATTCTGTTCTTTTCTCAGACCTTTTCCTAGCATGGAACTCACAGCCCTCTCGCAGGCTGCCTGAGGTTTTTTTCCAGATTTAACAGTTTTCATATATTTTAGACATTGGTGTGGTGCAGTGGCTAAGAAGCTTGAGCTACGAAGCAGAAAATTGCTACTCTGAATCTTGCCTCTTCTAGAAACTCAGTGTGGACCTTCAGTAAACGTCAATCTCCCTCTATCAACATTGATCTCCTATCTGTAATATGGGGTTTATACTGGCCTTACCTTAGCAAGACTGTGAAAGCACTATGAGTACTTTTATACCCCGACTGTTTATTTTGGGTGTGCCCAAACAAAGCTACTAGAAACCTCGCAAAGGTTTGCCACTGCCTCATGAGTCATGACCATGCACTTCTCAGGAAAACACGAGCAAGTTAACATGACAGCTCCTGAGTAAACAAGTGATTAAAAATGAACCCCTTGAATGGTTCATGGTGAAGTTAGCAAAGGTGATAGAATTGCACACTTGAGCTAAGTGTGATGCCCAATCCAAGATTCCTTCTGCTATTGGATACGTTAGTTTTCGCCAACCTGGTCTTATCCATATGTTTTGGACAACTCACATAGCTATAAATCAACTGGAGAATGTGAAGCTGCCTTACAGTGGCAGAAGAACCATCCTGTGTTTACTAGGGAGAAAGGCTCACTGCAAAGTCTCTCCCAACCCTACCTGGAGATGCCAGAGGTTGAACTTGGGACCTTCTGCTTCCTCTACCATCGAGCTATGGCCCTTCTTCATTTGCTCTAACACCGGGCACCTTCCCAGGGAGTTATTGTCATGCTATCTTAAGTCTGTGGCACCTTGCATTAAGATAAATCCACAGAAGCCATCTCCCTTCTTCCTTCCCATTTCTTACCTGGAACAAGCGAACAAGCCTGCAGCTGCCTGATCACATGACTAAGCTCCCCTTGAAGATTTGCTCCGCTGGAGTTCTTGAGAGCCTCCAGCATGTTCTCCACATCCACTGTGCCATCACCCTCAGGATCAAACTGAGCAAAAGCCTGAAGGGGAAGAAAAAGAAGATCAGCAGTTAGATTAGCAAAGAGGGGAGATCCCCGTTTTATCATGCCCACTGTCAACGGTCTTTAACTATCTCAAATGGAAAAAAGCAATTTTGCCATAGGTATAGCACACTGGCTATAACTTGATTTAGAAGTTAATCAATCACCTACAGTGAATACTCATCTGATACTCTCTAGATCATGGGTCCCGAAACTAAGGCCCGGGGGCCGGATGCGGCCCAATCGTCTTCTCAATCTGGCCCGCGGACGGTCCGGGGATCAGCACGTTTTTACATGAGTAGAATGTGTCCTTTTATTTAAAATGCATCTCTGGGTTATTTGTGGGGCCTGCCTGGTGTTTTTACATGAATAGAATGTGACCTTTTATTTAAAATGCATATCTGGGTTATTTGTGGGGCATAGGAATTCGTTCATATATTTTTTCAAAATATAGTCCGGCTCCCCACAAGGTCTGAGGGACAGTGGACCGGCCCCCTGCTGAAAAAGTTTGCTGACCCCTGCTCTAGATGCAGCTGGCCTTTAGTGTGGCGACACTTTGAATTCCCTTCCATTATATCTCGTTATTGTCTTTTTTGGCATCTAAACAGACCTTTAGCTCTGTTGGTATCTGTGGGATTGATTCTATGCATACAGTGTTGTTTTTTCAACGGTTTATATATATAATTGGCTTTTAAAGCGGGCAAACGCACGCGCACACCACTTGTTTTAACTTGTGTTGCCTTTTTGACCATTGCCTATGGGAGCTGTAGCTGAGTCAGAGAAACAGCAAGTAGTTCAGAGATACCCTCCGAGTCCATGGTTTCAGCAGAGATCTGAAATGAGCCCCAAAACTAGTAACAGAATCTCACTGGTCGTTTATCAGTTATTGCTTTAACACAATCTTAGACTGGACATGATGGTCTGTTTTCTTGAGCTAGCTGGAATATCAGTATGCTCCTGCAAACCTATTAAAAGTAGTAATTAACCAGTATTCTCCCAAGCTGCTATGGCACTAAGGTCCTGCTTTGGGGTTTTCTACAGGCATCTGGTTGGCCGCTGTGATAACAGGATGCTGGACTGAACGAGCCACTGGCCTGATCCAGCAGGCTATTTTTATGTCCTTAGGAAGGACATTCTTTTTTAAGGTATCAATTTTAGCTTGTTCTACTTTAAGTCTATAAACATACCTGCAGTGTTTCTTATGTAAGCAACAAGGTTGCTTGCTTTCACCAACTAAAGCTAGTTTCCCTTCTGGTCCTTTAACTAATCTGTGATGGCCAAAGGTATACACATGGCATCAGCTTAAAGGCTCAAGGCCTACTTGTTTGAGCTAAAACAGCCATTTGAAAAAAGGGCAAAATACTTTCTTTCCATGCCTTAGATTATGCCAGCCCATTTTGTACAACTGACTGTAACTTGTTCTACACACTGTTGCGTGTGCATCATTGCTGAGCATGCTGCTTGTAAATGGATATGGATTATCCTCGTTTCAAAGGTCAGCAGTGAAAACACTAGTCACATGCTTAACCACAGCATGGGAGGACAGACTATCTGTTGGCAACCAGAGTGGTGTTTGGCTAAGTTACCTCCCAAGTAGCACCATTTAAACAAAGCTGGCCAGGTGCCTTGTTTGCTGTGTACTACTGTCAACAAGTACATCCAATCCTAGTTTGCATGAAAAATTATTGTGATTTGTAGCTAGCTTTAACTGCAGAGACAGGGAAGTCAGTGCCATTTAGCTCTGGAAGCATGTGTATTTACCTGCTCTGCAGTTGGGCTATAACCTTATTTGAACATGTACTCTCTTGGTGAAAGGCAGGGAACAGTTGCTAGGGGAAGTGTGTGCACCTGTCCCTTCAGTTCAGCCACAATACTCTCTCTTGATATAAATTTGCTGAGCTGAAGCCATGTGGTGATGGATTTGCTGGCTGATTTCTGGGGTGCCAAAGACCTCAGAAGTGACAGGTGTTTCATTTTAACATGGTGAATGCATCTTCCAATTACTGTCCTACATTGGTTGACAGTTTGTTTCCATGCCTGATTCAAGGTGCTCACATTCTAAACCCTAAGCAATGTTGGTCCCAAATATCTGAAAGACCGCCTCCTTCCCTACAGACCTGCCTGGATGTCAAGCTCAGTAAAAGGGTCCCCTTGGAAGCTCCACCACCCTCAGAAGGTTTTTTGAGGGGAGCGGTGGCCCAGGAGAAGCCATTCTCTGCTGGAAGGCACTAAACTGTGCAATTCCTTCCGCGAAGAAATGTGTCCAGCCTATTCAGTATACAGCTTTTGGTAAAGCTTTCCCCCCTGACCTTTGATACCTGAGATATGAGTTGCAGGACCCACCCTATTCTAGTGAATGTAGTCTGTTTTAACTGTTTTTAATTCTGACTTTTAAATTGTTGTAACCCCCCTGGGACCTGCAGGTGAAGAGCAGGTAATGATAAAAGTAGGTGTGATTGTAAGTTTTTGAATTCTCGCCATCGGTCTCAGATTGTGCCCCTATATAGCACAATCAGAAGTCAGGCAAAATTATTATGGGCATGAGTGGTTGATTGGTAAAGGTGTTGTACGAGGTCAGGAAGGCTTCCACTGGTTGTGTGAATGGATAGAGAGGAAGGTTGTGCAAACCTTATGCTTTCATGTTGGTTAGGAGTTTACATCATGCCACCTTGGCAGCATTATGGGCTGAGCGAAGTCCGGCTGCTCAGCCTCACTCGCCTCAGAGCTCCTCAGTGTGTCTGACAACACCAAGATCAAGTGGGGGAAATGCTCCCTGAATAAACCTGACACCAAGTTATTTCTGATTATATGTACAAATCTTTTTGAGTACACTTGTATATGACTGTTTACACAAATCCATTGAAAAAGCAACATCTATGTGCATGTGCTCTCCTCTACTGTCTCTGTGGGGTGTGGGTTGGTCCAGGGAGAGGGAGACCAGACGTGAGCAGAGGAGCTGGCAGTCATGGCATTTGATAAAAAATTCTAAATGTGCTCACAGGCCTGAAAAAGTTGGTGCCTGCTGTCAATACTATAGTCATCTTAATACTGTGTGGACCATATTAGAAGCTCTTGTGAGGAAGAACAGTTCCAAATAAATTGTTAATAGACAATAAACAAACAAAAGATGGAAGAGGAAGAAGATGGGCTCAGGAGAGATTTGTGGAATGAAAGGTCTGAGGGAAGGCTTCCGGGTTCAGCGCCAGCGCCGATCGGCGGGGTTTCGTCTCGTCTCCGAGACGGCCCGTCCCTGCTAGGAGTGGGGAGGGCAGCGAGAGCGACGCTGCGCCCCTTAGAACCTCGGGAAGGGCGTCCCGGGGGCAAATTTGCTCGGCACAGCCCCAATCCGGACTCCCCAACCCTTCGGCTAGCTCTAATAAGAGCTCCGGAGCGAGGAGGGTAGAAGTCGCGGGGGCCATTTTGAGCGGCAACGTTATTCTAGCAGGGAGAAGCTTCAAGCCGAAGGCGGAGAGCGCTGGATTCTTCCGAAAATAAAACGATTGGAAACAGACTGTAAGTAACCTCACGATTTGGATTATAAAACAATTTGGATCTGGGAGAGAGGGGAGAAAAGAGGAAGCCACCCCCCCCCACGGCAACAAAAGAGACAGTAAATAGAAACCCGAAGCCGTAAACAGAAGATTTGCAATTCAAAAGGATCCCTCAAAGGCATCAAAGAGAATCTCCCCTTTGATGCAGGGTGAAAGGGGAGAGAGACTGTGGTTGTGAGTGCCCTGCAGCAAGAGGTAAAGACTAAGAAAAACCTTTCTTTTCCTCGGGAGCCGGCAGCCCAGACAACCCAGTGAGTTGATCAGGATTTATAAGTCAATTTTTATTTCACTTTGTATTTCTGGACTTTGTGGAATTTCTTTTTTGGTCTAAATGTTTGTGAAATGTGAGTTCGAACTTTATTGTTAATAAGACTTGAAGAATGCAGCCAGTTTGTTAAAATGGAGTCGAGAAAATAAACTGTGATCATATTCCACCCCACGTGACAAGTTTTGACCTTGGCAGGATTGAACTATGTCAACAAAAAAGTGTTCCCCTGAGTTCCAGCGGTCTGTTTTGACCTTAATGTGGGAAACAAGAATAGAATTATGTCAAGAGGAGACACGACGGCAAGAGTTACAGCAACAATTTCAGATGGTGATGGCAGAATATGATTTTTTAGAAGATGAAGCTTTTGACACTGAAAAAGATGAATGTGAGAATGACAATGATGGTGACTGTGATTTGGAAGGAAAAGAGGAAGATGAGGACTGTGATGATTCAACACAAAATGAAGCACACCACGAAAAAAATGATGACTTTACTCTACAAAAAGTTGGATGGAGTGCCCTGCCTTTGAGGGGGGCACGATTGGTATTACTGGAACTCCAGAACGCCCACAGGGAAGAAGGAAAAAATATGCAGAGAAGAGAAGAAATTCAGGGGTCCCGTATGGTGGCCTGGATGGCAAAAGACTGTAAACAGGGGGTGGGGTGAAGGGAAAGTGATGTTGTGATTATAAGGATGGATTAACAGGTTTATAACTGGTCTGCTGATTATGGAATTTGCTGGATTGGGGGGGTGGAGCCGGTAATCGGGGATGTAAGGTTAAATTGAGAATAGTTATAGTTTTAAAAGTGAATGGATTTTGGAAAAATGTGAAAATATGGAGGCTTATAGAGGGAGTAAAAATTAGGCACGGGAAGATAAAATGGGAGTTTGATTTTTCAGTGATTTGAATATTAGATGAAAATGTTAACAATTGATTTATAAGTTGTATAAGATACAAAGGTGTATTTTTATAAAGTAAGAAACTGTTGCAGATGATAAAAAAGGGATGAAAACCGGGGAAGGGGGGGAGGGGAATCCCACAAAATATGGTTTTACAATTATGAATGTAAGAAAAAATTTTCTGTTTTGTATTGTTTTTTTCTCTTTTTTTGCCCTTTCTTTTTTCTCTTTTTTCCTATTTCTATTTTTCTCTTTTTTTGGTATGACAATAGATGGTTGGATGGATGGCCTCCTGCGTACTGCCCTGGTTTGCTGGAGCTCCCTGGTGGCAGGGGGGGGCTTTGGGGTCAGGGGAGGGGGAGGAGGACAGAAATCCAAGCATAAAATGGACCATCTCTGACTGTTCACATACATGGGATACTTCTGTGGCAGGGGAGGACCCATGTGGGTGGGTAGGAAGGAGGTGGAAAAGGTGTTTATGTATGTACCGTTTTTTTTTTTGTATTTTGTAAAATTAATAAAAAGTATGTTTATAAAAGAAAGGTCTGAGGGAAAAGGAAGAGAGATGTTTTCTCCACAATGTCTATCTGTGATGCCATGTGGGAACACCCCAAACTTCTCCACTGATCCTTGGAGTTGGCTAGTCAAGCCACCATCAATCACCCCACCCAGATTGTCAAATGACACACTCCAACTCATGGGAATGAACAAGTGCCAGAGACTCAAAGTATACAGAATGCTGTACGGAGAATTCTTCAGAGCTGGAAGCATCCTGAGGCTCAACCTCTGAAGTGGTGCTCATCAACCACATGCAGGTTTACAGACTCAGCTAAAGTAACTTGGGCTCCTGAGAAGTGAAGTTTTTTCTTCTTTAAAAAATGAATAAATCTCTGCATATATTATTTGTGCTCAAAATTTCAAATAAATATATGAAATGCACAAGCAAATCATCTGGGACAAAAAAACCCACAAGTGGAGCTTTGACCCAAGCTTGCACGTGGCAGAGCTTCAGAGCCAACACACCCCTTTTTCCATCCACTTAAGCAGGAGGAATCACTGTTCAAGGGCCCACCCAGGCAAAAGCACTTCAGGAGGGTGCAGAGCAGGGGCAGTGAGGAGTGTGGCCTGGGTATGAGGCCTGACCTGCAGAGAATTCTGAGGGTTGAATAAAGAGGCCTGGAAGGCTGTGTCTGTGGTCCTCAAGAGCATATTTGCAAGTGAACAAGGAAGTGTTGCAAAAAGGCAGAGAGCTCTGTGCATTGTTAAAAGCCTAAGGGCCAGCAAAATCAAACAGCTTCCCTGCCTGAGCATCAAGTCATGTTTCTTAACAGGGTGTTGTCCCCTGAACCTTTGCCCTGAAGTGTTCCCTTTCTCTTCATACTATCACCATTGCATGTTACATAAAGGTGAAACTGTCCACACCCACTCTAAAGGCAATGTACGGTAGGTGTTTGCAGGCTCAAAGCAGGCATTTTTCAATCAGCCCTTGAACTGCTTTTTGCATTTTCCACAACAACTGCTTGGATGTGTATTAATTTTAAACCAATTCTCTTCCATTTTCTGCCTCATATAAAACACACTGAGGAAACAGATACTGTATTCCAAACTAAAACAACCCCTAGCATCACTTATGAAAAAAACAACCAGCATCTGTTCTCCCTTGTAGGCAAACATTGTCATGAACCCTGTTAAAATGAAAGGAGAAGGATTATTTAATACTTCCCATAATTAACTGTCTGTGAAACCAATGTCCCATTCTACATGCATTGCCCCATTTGACATCTCACACGCTTGTGAAGTCCTATACAGCAGAGGAGAAGCACAAAATTCAATCTGGGTTCTTATGTAATAATAAACTCAGTTTAGAAACTCCCCTAATTCCCAGTATAACATTCTGTAACTTCTAACTTCCTTTCATGAGCAGCAGCTTCTACAAGAGATTGTAGGATGCCTTTTAAGGACAGGAGTTAAAAGCTCCAGCGTATATGCTTCAAAACCACAGACACTCCTTTTGATTGGAAGAGGGCACTACATTTAACAGCATGGGAAAATATATCCTTTGGGTCATGCTTTCAACAGAACTGCATATTATTAATGGACATGGGTCATATGGGGAAAAGGTTGCTTGGAAACAAGTACTGGACCAAAATGTGCAACGTCAGTATTGCAAGTCTCCAAAACACATTCAACCAGTGCACTACCCTTATCATTTTATTCCCTCCTCTCAACCCCATATTTATGCTAATTACCACAGATTCCATTATGCTACTTCAATAATCTGAAGCATTTGTAAATTCTGATTCTCATATTGGTAACTTCTAAACCAGGCATAGGCAAACTCGGCCCTCCATGTTTTGGGACTACAACTTCCATCATCCCTAGCTAACCGGACCAGTGGTCAGGGATGATGGGAGTTGTAGTCTCAAAACATCTGGAGGGCTGAGTTTGCCTATGCCTGCTCTAAACCATCACTGGGGAGCCTCAGAGCTCAGGGCCAAATTCTCTGTGGCCCCTGCCAACAGCAGCATCTTAAATCTGCTTCAATAGGCCACACAGAGCCACTGCTGCGGGAAGGAGACCCAGGTTCACACCTGTCCACCATCAGCTCAGGGCTCACAAGTCATACTCTTACCCTAAGATGCATATCTGAAAATGCAGCAGCCCACCACAGAAGATGGTTGTTGAGTAGACAACACAGGTAAAGTAATATAAAGCATTTCACCAAGCCACAGAACTGCCATACAAAACTGTTAATAGCAATACTTTCATCTCCAATCCATTCCTGGGCAAGACTCAATAAACACATGGGAGCTCACTCCCAAGTTTCCATAGAGCTGAATCGCAAGGCTACAATCCTACAGTGTTGTACGGTTCCTAAGAGGAAGCCCTGAAGTGAACACAATAATCTTTGCTGTAGAGCCCACTCTGCAAGAGGAGGTTGCTGTCCTGCCTTGTGCATTCCCTGAAGGAGAAACCCTAAACTGAACATATTGGAGCTTACAGGTGAGTAAATACTTGACACAGGAGAGCACTGCAAGGCCGCAGCTGCCATCCCTGAGCACCCTTCCCTGGGGAGTTAAGGCCCCAGAAACACGGAGTAGTTCAGTTCCAAGTATACATGCATGCAAATAAACAAACGGAACCCAGTCACAATATGTTAAGAAGTAGAACACACGAGGAGGGGGATAAGTGATAGAGGGTTTTTTTAAAAAAAATATTTGTATCTTCAACTTTTCAAAGTTGCATTTTTTTTAAACTTGAATTTTGAATTTGTTTGTGAACCTCTCTGAGCTGCTTTGGAGACCTTTTTTTGGCAGAAAGATGGCACAGATATAAACTCTAACAGCACAGAGAGGCCTGCACTGCAAGCCTGCCATCCTACTTTGCTTGCTTCCTAAACACAAGAACACTTACTTGGGAGTAAACACCACAGAATAGTGCATTGCAAGGCTGCCCTCTCTACTTTGCATAAGAGGAAGTGCCAGAACCAAACACAGCAAGTATTACATAAGGGTGCACTGCAAAGCTGCTGCCCTTGGGCACCTTTGCCTAGGGCAGCAAACCCTACCAAGCAGAGATTGGCCCTCCACCCTTCCTTTTGGGTGCATAGGCTATGCTGCTCAAACACACTTATGTAGATGCAATCCCCTCAAACAGAGAAAGCTGCCATGTTGAATCAAACCACTGGCCCATTTGGCTCTGTATTTTCTACAATGACAAGCAATGGTTCTCCGGGATTTCACTCAGAAAGGGGGGTCTCTTTCCCAGCCCTATCTGGTGATACCATTGGGAATTGAATTTAGGAGCAGGTGCTCTGCCACGAAAAGGTGATCCTTTGCTTAAAAGTAAAACAAGATTCTAGTCCTCATTTTTCTGAACAAAGAGCTGATTTAAAGAGGAATGTACAAAGCTGCCTTATATTGACAGTTCGTCCATCCAGCTTAGTATTCTGGACACTGACTAGCAGCTGCTCTCCAGCGTTTCAGGCAGCGTTTCAGTCTTTCTCCAGCCATATCTAGAGATGCCAGGGACTGAACCTTGGACTCTGCACGCAAAGCAGGTACTCTAACAGTGCTTCAGGTTTAAGTGCAGTTTGGACCAGGATCTGCAATAGCTAGATTCAGAAAAGCTTTCTCCTTAAACAGCTGGAGGGGATGTGTGACATGTCAAGAAGGAAATGCCTTACTTGTGAGTGGTGGTGATAAACATGACATCTGTATAGCACTATCAGATTGCTCTACCATTTTTAGGGATTCTAGTCCTCATTATTCTAAATAAAGGTCTAGTTTAAATAATAACATAACAAGCTGCCTTATACTGAGCCCATCTGGCTTTGTATTCTCTACAACTATTTGTAGCGGCTTTCCAAGGTTTCAGGCAGGGAGCCTTTCCCCAGCCCTGCTGGGATATGCCAGAGACTGAACGTGGGACCTCCTGCACACAAATATGATGCCCCACCACTGCCCTGTGCACTTTGCCCTAAAAATAAAGCAAGACTCTAGTCCTCGTGATTTCAACATAGGCTGCTTCAAACAGGAACCTAGGAAGCTGTCTTATACCAAGGTAGACCTCCGGGGTCCACCTACAGGCGGTCCCCCCCCCAGCCCTGCCTGGAGATGCCAAGGGCGGAAAGTGGGGCCTCCGAAGCACCTGCTCCACGCACTGAGCTGCCACCCATTTCCTCATGGGGGGGGGGCTCCCGCTCACCTCCTCGCTCCTGGCTCGTTCCTCAGCGGCGGCGGCGGCGGCTTCCCCTCCACTCCCGCCTCCTCCCGTGGCGGCTGCCCCGGCGGCGGTAGCTGCCCCCGCTGCTCCTCCTCCGCCTCCTCCTGGCGTCGGCCCGGCGCGCGCCTCCAGGGCCTCGCAGAGCTGCTCGAGGCTGACGGCGTGCTCCCCGCGGCCCAGGCGCTCCTCCAGCCAGCGCACCAGGGCGGCATGGTGGCGGGACAGCAGCGGTTCAGCTGAGGGAGCCTCGCGCAGGCGGGCCGCGGCCTCCTCCCTCAGGCGGGCCTGGCCGAGCAGCACCGACGCCGCCGGCAGCAGCGGGGATGGGGACGGCAGGGAGGCCGCCGACGGAGGCGCCGAGGGCCGGGCGGCGGCGGCCGGAGAAGAGGAGGACGAGGAGGCCGCCGCCGTCTCCATGGCGCCCGGCGAGGAGGCCTCCCTGGCGGCGCTGCCGCTATTCCGGGCGCCTCCTGCGGCGGTGGCGGCGTCGCAGGGCACCGTTTCCTCCTCTTCTTCCTCGCCCTCGCTGTGGCTGCCCACGTTCCCCATGGAGCGCTCGAGCCCGGCTTCCCTCTGCCGGCCGCTCCTCCTTCAGCTCAACCCTGCGGCTTCCCTCAGGCCGCCGAACTTCCGCCAAGGAGGCGTCGCAAACGCCCGCTCGCTTAGCGGCCGTTTTGCGTCACCCGGCCGCAAAGCAGCGCCGGGGACACTAGCGCGCGTTCAGAAGGGCTCGGTGTGGCGCTTCGCTTGGGGGGGGGGTCGTGCTTTGCGGCAGCGTCGCGCACGCAGTCCTTCTAGGGAGCGGAAGGAACCGTAGCCTCTATGGTTCGGAATATTGCGGCGGCCGCTTTAACAGCCCCGCCGCCAAGAATTACAGTAAATACAGAATGGGAACGGCCCCCTGGTATCGCTTTACGGCAGTGTCGTAAACCAAGCCTCTATGCTGTAATAGGCATACAGTACAGTTTTTATTAAAAACATAGGAACAGGTTTTTTTATGTATTGGTATTTTTTCTTATTTTTTGGCGTAAAAAGGGAGAAGTTTGTTTATCGCAAGAGATGCATCATATGTGTGTAATGCTTTACAAATTTGTTAATAAAGATTATTTATTTATTTATTTATTTATTTATTTTAAAAAAACATAGGAAGCAACCTTATACCAAGTCAGAGAATTAGTCTATCTAGCTCATTATTGTCTGCACCATTTTGGGCCAAGTCTGAGGGCCACATTCCCTTAAGAGGGCCACATTCCATTGTGGGCAGAGCGAAAGGCAAAAGTGGGCGCATATGCAAATTTTGCACTTGTACAATAGGCTAGTTTCTACATACATGCCTCTTTGATTATGATTATTACTGTAATTGCATTTATAGCCCACCTTTTTCTCCAAGGTCAAGTTAACATACAGAGTTCTCCACCTCATTTTAGTCTCCACAACAACCCTGCGAGGTAGGGCAGGCTGAGGGGCAGTGACTGGCACCCAAGGTCACTCAGCCAGCTTATGGCCAAGTAGTGGATCTGAACCCTGGTCTCCCCCAGGTTCTAGCCTGCCCCTCTTTAACCATTACCACAAGGATTCTGAAATCCTTCCTCTATCCATCCAGGCAAACGATTCAGTGTCACATTTCAAGGACTCATTCCAGCCAGGCAAAAGGACTCAAGGAGGGTGCAAAGCACAACCCAAAAGCTGTCAGAGTCGGAGAACAAGCAGGACCGAAGAGCAAGACCACAATTGTTGCTTATTCGGAGCATCTGGTAACACCGCTGCTCATCCCAAAAGACTCCCAGAGTGGCTTACTACAGTCCGTTGAAAACCACACAGCCCCTGTCTGGCAAACTTACAATATAAAACAAAAAAGCCCACAACACACAAGAGAAAGGGGGTAGGTGGGGGTGGGGAGAATAGGGTGGAAATCAAACTTGGCCATCAGTTCCTAAAATGACTAGTTGGCACAGTTCTGAGCTGGGAGGTGTTGTTGTTGTTTAGTCGTTTAGTCGTGTCCGACTCTTCATGACCCCATGGACCTTGGCACGCCAGGCACTCCTGTCTTCCACTGCCTCCCGCAGTTTGGTCAGACTCATGTTCATAGCTTTGAGAACACTGTCCAACCATCTCGTCCTCTGTCGTCCCCTTCTCCTAGTGCCCTCCATCTTTCCCAACATCAGGGTCTTTTCCAGGGAGTCTTCTCTTCTCATGAGGTGGCCAAAGTATTGGAGCCTCAGCTTCACGATCTGTCCTTCCAGTGAGCATTCAGGGCTGATTTCCTTAAGAATGGATAGGTTTGATCTTCTTGCAGTCCATGGGACTCTCAAGAGTCTCCTCCAGCACCATAATTCAAAAGCATCAGTTCTTCGGTGATCAGCCTTCTTTATGGTCCAGCTCTCACTTCCATACATCACTACTGGGAAAACCATAGCTTTAACTATACGGACCTTTGTCGGCAAGGTGATGTCTCTGCTTTTTAAGATGCTGTCTAGGGAGGTGCCCGGGGTATTTTTGGCAGAGCTGAGGCATGCCTCCCGTTGCTCCAGCACTAGAGCTCTCTTAGGCCTTGCTGCTCAAGCAGAATCCTAGGTGGCAGGAGAACACTTTTTTATCCCCCTCCCAGCCCAGGAGGAGCCAATGGCCACCATGGGAGAGCCAGCCAGCGGGGCAGGTTCTTCCCTGAGAAGCTGTAGTGGCACTGCTGGCCACGTGGGGCAGTGGTCAGGCAGCTCCCGGCGCTTTACTGAGAAGCTGCAATGATGCGCCTCACCACTTGGGGCACTGCACAGCCGTTCCCGATACTTTTAACAATTTCTAACATTTTCCTCCTCGCTTATTCTAACCTCGGTTACTGACTGTTCAGGGGGTGGGGTAGGTGTTACAGGGCAGATTTGGCATCGAACTGGGCTGTAAACCGTTAAAACAATGGCCTTGCTGGGTATGCCAAAGCTTATCAAAGCTATTGGTCATAGAAGGGTCCCTAAGAGTCATCTAGTCCATCCCCCTGCAATTCAGGACCTTTGGCACACAGTCCCCCATCCAGTTTGAAACCATGCCAGACCCTGCTTAAGCTTTGCAAATGTGCTAGCAATTTGACCACCAGGGTCAATCTAATTCTGTTATAAACATGACTTTACTTAAATTACAGTATTAAAGGATAACTAGTTTTGATCCATGTTTTTAAAAGCATTATACTGTATGTGGCTATATCATAAGCATAAATGTATCTAATAAACATTAACTTGCTAGGTTACCAAATACTGTACAGAAGTTGGCCCTACTGCTGCTGCTTATTCCTGCTACATTAGGGATGCAAACTTATTAAAACCATGTATTTTTAATTATGATAGTGGATGAGATTAGGGAGGAATGCTGTTTCTGGCCAGAGAGACTCAGGATTGTGTATATAGGTGTTATACAGGTGAAACTCGGAAAATTAGAATATTGTCGATAAGTGCATTTATTTCAGTAACGCAACTTAAAAGGTGAAACCAATATATGAGATAGATGCATGACATGCAAAGCAAGATATGTCAAGCCTTTATTTGTTGTAATTGTAATTATTTGTCGTTAGGAGGGTCAATTATAAATGGAATGTCATTAATGAAATGCCATAGCGATGTTTATTTTTGTATTATTGTAACTATTTGTTTGATTACTGTGGAATTTCTAAAAGAAAGCATTTGTAAAAATTAAAAGAAAAATTAAAAATAATATGTTGCATTACTGAACTAAATGCACCTTTCGACGATATTATAATTTTCCGAGTTTCACTTGCATACACACACAGAGAGAGAGAGAGAAAGAGAGAGATCTGTGTGAACTTGAATCGCTTTATCATTTGTTAATTTTATATGGGCTATTAGTTCCCACAGTAAATTACTGCTTTGACTAAAATCTAATAAAACCAATCTGATTTTGTCATGTGGAGGCAGAACTGGTTTGTCCTGGATTCCAACAGTGCCCCTTTGTGGGAACAGGAGTTCACAGCATGCTCATTTATTTATTTAATGTACTCCAGATCAGGGGTTCCCAACAAAATTTTCTCGAGGACCCCTCATCGAGCCGCTATTGTGACAAGGACCCCCATTAATTCCTAATTCTAAAATTAAAAAGTGAGAGCCAAATTAAGAGTCTTTTTATATTTTATATTTATACTTTTTTTACAGTTACAACAGAGTACTCCATCCGTATACAGTTAGTTTTAATTTTCAGTTCTTAATGAGATGAACCACTTTTTAACCAACGGTCCATTTTTAACTACGCAAACTGTAGCTTCCACGAAAAACAACGCTTTGTTTACAAACACTACTGTTTTGCAAAGAGGCAGCGCGCGCCAGGGAGGAGGGAGGGGAATGGAGAAGACAGGGTACCTGCGCAGTAGCGCACAAATGAAGCCGACGTGCACAAAGCATCTTGAGGTGAGCGTTAGTAGAATGCGCGCGCTGCCTCTTTGCAAAACAGTAGTGTTTGTAAAGCGCCACCTAACGGCATACAGCAGAACTACTGCCTCTATCTAATTCTAGTTTTGCGCTAGACTCTGCTCATGCAGGAAGCGACCAAAACAAAAAATCTGTTATCATACGAAATATATTTAATATATTTTTTATTCTAATAGCATCTTGCGGACCCCTCTGGCATAGCTCGCGGACCCCTGGGGGTCCGCGGACCACCTGTTGGGAACCACTGCTCCAGATAATTTTCCAGAAGATAGGAAAAATATACTCTTGTACGCCTGCGCAGCAGCTAGGCTTCTCATTGCCCAGAACTGGAAAGGTGAAAAAATTCCAACAATTCTTGAATGGCAAGAAAAGCTGGTAGAGTTTATGAATCTCGCCAAAATGACTGCTGCAATTAGGAATATTCCCAAACAGAAGTGTAAAGCTGAATGGAAGTATGTTGAGGACTATTTGATCAAAGAGGATATGAATATTGAATTGGTGATTTGCTTGAATTGAAAGAAAAGTAGGGTAATATAGAGAATCTATGTAAATAATAACTTAGATAAAGCTGTCACGGCTAAAAATTGGCCGCTGTTTCTTTAATGCTGGGGGAGCTGAGTCAGCATGAGTCAGCGGCCTGGGCCTGCAGTGACTCATGCAACCTTTCACCTAATTGCATTGTACCAGTATATATGTTAGTGGTGTTTGCTGGGGTGTTGGTTGGTTGGAGCTGGTGGTGTTGATGTCTGTATAGTTAGTCGTTCTGCAGTTAAAGGCTTTTAAGAATAAAAGCAGAATATACTCTGCAAGGACACTCTTTTCGTGGAGTCTTTTGTGCCAGGCAAAGCAGGTCAGAAGGTTTGGCCATATTTTTCAAAACACTGACAGGTTATGGGCCCAGTGTTTCTGAGCATGTGCAGAGTGCAAAACGACTGACAGCATCTCAGCGGGGAGCTGGTGAGTCCTGGTGGTGCATTGAGCCAGTGGCTATGCCTTGGATCAGTTGGTGACAAGCTGTAACTGTCTGCAGCGACGCTGGAGCGGCAAGAAGGCACCCAGCATCGGCTACTGGAACAGCTTGACTCACTACAGGACCAGGGCAGGCGACTCACAGAGCGGCTACATTGGTTGCAGAGCCAGGTGGAACCTGAGGGTCAACAGAGGCAGCAGCTAGAAGCCGGTGAGTACCAGCCAGGACCATCCAGTCGGACTCTAAAGAGAGAGTCTGGAGAGATTGCTGGAGGCCCTTCTGAAGGGGCTCAGCAAGCACCAGCAGAGATGGCAGATTTCCAGTCTTCCCAAGTTGTAAATATTGGGGGAGGCATTCCTTTTGACCTTCTCTCAGAAAGCAACTGGCTGAGTTGGTCAATAAGAATGGAGTTGTTGCTAAGGAGAGATGGACTATGGGACTGTGTTGAGACTGAGGTTTCAAGATGGGACTCTGCTGATAAAAAACGACTGGATGAAAGGGCTCGTACTCAAATTATGCTGTGTTTGAGCAACTCCCAGTTACTGCATGTTGCAAATGCCAGCACAGCGTTTGAGTGCTGGAATTTATTAAGGGCAGTGCATGTCAGAGAAACAGCTGGAACTATAATTTCTCTGGCCAGAAGGCTGTTCAGGACTGTTATGAAAGAAGGTGAGAGTTTGAAAACTCATCTTCAAACGCTGAAATCTCTGTTTCTGCAACTACAGCAGTTAAAGGCTTTTACCGTAAGAATAAAAGCAGAATATACTCTGCAAGGACACTCTTTTCGTGGAGTCTTTTGTGCCAGGCAAAGCAGGTCAGAAGCTTTGCCATATTTTTCAAAACACTGACAAAAGCAAGACTAGGGAAAGTTAGGCAAAGGGAAGCGGTGTACAAACTTTAGGGAGTCAATTTATGTTTTTCTTTTTTCTTTGGTATGTTTTGTCCTATTGGCTTTGGTTTTTTTCCCTTTTCTTTCTTTTTTTTGCTAAGGGTATTGGATTGGAATTTTATATTCTATATGTCTCTGTTTTTGTTATTATTCTGTATTTATTTATTTTCTACATGTTATCTTTTTTCCTGCTTATCTGATTGTATTTTGTAATATTTTTTTATATAAAAAATATACAAATAAAGAGATATTTTAATTTAAAAAATTATTTAATGTACTGTACTATATTTGCAACAAAACAAAATTCTATACTGCCTACATTAAGGAGGGGGGGGGGAATCACAGCAAGTGAACAGCATAAAACAAAAACCAGCCATGAACTTGCACCCATGAAACAAATACTGCCTCTTCCCATATGAATTGACTTGGACCCTGCGATCATCTCCTGTGGCCCTCCATGAGACGTCCGGAGATTGGCAACACAAGAACAGGTTCTTTCTGCTATGGCTCCCTATTTGTGGAAAGCTCTCCCCAGGGAGGTTTGTCTTGCTGTTGGCAGCTTCACTCCACCATATCTTCAGACGCCAGGCAAAAACATTCCTCTTCTTCTCCAAGGCCTTTGACTAATTAGAAAAATCTGCCTTGTGAGCTTCGGGTGAAGGGCGGTATGCAAAGTTAGTCAATAATCATCATAATAATAGTCATAAATATAAGGCACATCACAAATCAATAGATCGCTCAAGCCATTAAGCCAGGCACCCCCAAACTGCGGCCCTCCAGATGTTTTGGCCTACAACTCCCATGATCCCTAGCTAACATGACCAGTGGTTGGGGAAGATGGGATTTGTAGTCCAAAAATCTGGAGGGCTGAAGTTTGGGGATGCCTGCTTTAAGCCCAGCGGGTGACTTTGGCTAAAATCAGGCTAAACTGTCTTCCTACACAACCTCACAGGGTTGTAGCGAGGATAAAATAGAGAGGGGGAGAAGTGTGGGGTATAATTCTAATAACAGATAAATAAATAAATAAAAGAGTAATACTGTTGTGTATTAAAGTAATAGCACAGCCAAGTATGTATTGTAATATAGTTTATTGTATTGTATTACATAGTTTATTTGAATGTACAAGTTCCAGCGGGAACGCCTATCATTTGCTGGTTCAGGGTGCAGGATTTGGATCCTCTGCCGGATTGGTTTCCGCGGGAGGGTATCCGTGCCATTGGTTCCCGCCAAAATGTATCTTTTCCCTGCTAGTCTTCTGTTATTATATTTTCCCCATTCCTGTGTTCTGGCTCTTACCTGTTCTTTGAAGTAAAGAGATGTTGTACCAGATCCTCGCCTCCAGCTTATTATCTGCACCGGGCTGAAATCACTGAATAGCCACTACACAACAAATACACTAGTGTGTACAAGTTAGGACAGGGGTCCTCAAACTAAGGCCCGGGGGCCAGATGTGGCCCAACTGCCTTCTAAATCCGGCCCGTGGACAGTCCAGGAATCAGCATGTTTTTACATGAGTAGAATGTGTCCTTCTATTTAAAATGCATCTCTGGGTTATTTTTGGGGCATAGGAATTCGTTCATATTTTTTTTTCAAAATATATTCCGGCCCCCTACAAGTTCTGAGGGACAGTGGACCGGCCTCCTGCTGAAAAAGTTTGCTGACCCCTGAGTTAGGACATTCTCAATGTTACCCACAGCAAGACCTTAAACTTGCCCTGTAATCCAATATTACTGCCTTAAATTATTCCCTCTCCCCATGGAATTCTGGGACCCGTAGTTCTAGGTGGGAAGGAAGGAGGTTAAGAACCTCCAGAATTTTCAGCAGCCTTGCTGAACTGCAATTCCCAAAGGTGGAAGCCTTTTTAAAGCGGCATAAACCCTAAAGCGGCAAGCCTGTTTCGTTGCCGTGTTGTCTGGCCGGCAGCGGTGACAAATGGAAATTAAAGCCAGGTGAATGTAAAGAGATGGTTTGGGGCAGGTTGGTGAGCAGAGGCTGCCTTAGCGGGATTTCAAGAGCTGAATCCTTTGCTGCAAAGAAGTGAGTCAGAGAAATAATTAGCATTGCACAGTCAGCATTGCAAAAGAGGCAGGCTTATTTACAGTGCCAAAGTACAAGAAAGGGGGGGGGGGACATTCCTTATTTGTTAAACATTTAAAGGCGCTGTAATAAATTCTTTCGATGTCAAACATTTAAAAACACCCAGACGCAGAAGGTACAAGCTGTGCTTGCAGAAGGTACAGGCTGTGCTCCGTGGGACCATGGCCACTCGTCTGTTTGAGGATAGGGCTCACGCTGCTTTTTATCAGAAATACAGGTTTTCCCCACAGGAGAACCTACAGGGCGTGATCTTCTCATACCTGGAAGAAAAGGTAAGAACATAATAGTGTGTGTCAGTCTGAACTTGTACCTGTAGATCATTGCATTCGTAGAGTTGGCATAATTTTATGTAAAAGGAGAGCTCCATTATGAACTTTCTTGACTCTGATACTAGTCTTTATCCTGAAGATGTCCTGGAAGACTTCCTGGCCTTCTTAATACTTTAGGAAAAAATTAGCATGGGAAGACCCTTTTCATATGGACCCTTTCCATAACCTAACATTGGTATACAGTGGTACCTCGGTTTATGAACACAGTTGGTTCCGGAAGTCTGTTCATAAACTGAAGCGTTCATAAACTGAAGCGAACTTTCCCATTGAAAGTAATGGAAAGTGAATTAATCTGTTCCAGACGGTCCGCGGAGTACTCAACCTGAAGCGTACTTAACACGAAGCATGGGTGTAATTGGTTCCGGAAGTCTGTTCATAAACTGAAGCAAACTTTCCCATTCAAACTTCTAGCAGGCATAAGGCGAAGGCTAAAAACATATTCATAACAAACAAACATTGGTGTCATGTTTTGGTTTAATTTGTGTACTGTACATGAGTTTCTCTGCTAGTCCCCGTAACTACCTTTCCTGCTCCAGGGCGATTCAAATGGGTGCGGTGACAGTTGCTATTGGTTAACTTGTTAGCACATTTTGGATCCTCACTCTGATAGGGTCCTGCCAAAATCTAAATGTATCCTTTCCCCACCCCCTGCTTCTGAGAGTATAAAAGGAGCTCACCCTTTCCCCCCAGTCAGTCAAGATTCCTACTGCAATAAAGAAGATTGTTTTTGTTATACCTGACTCCTAGCAGTTCCTTGCTGGTATGCTGACTTCACGAAGAGCTGGAATCGCACTCACGACATAACAATTAGAACTCTAGCAAAAGGTCTTAGACCTCTTGGTAGTGTGCCTAGGTAGTCACAAGGGGGTGGCAGTGATATAAGAAGAAAATGGGGTTGGCTTTTACAAGCCAACTCCCCATCAAAGGGACCCAGTATCCCTGAAGTTCATTTCAGAGAAGAACGAGTGAAGGCGGGAACCAATTGAAGAAAGCAGTTTTCTGTTACCACCCCGCCCCCCCCCCATTGTGCAAGGAGGCGAGAGGGGACCCAGAACAAAGGCGTGTAACAACTTTAGAAATCGCACAACTCCTTAGCCAAACACCGTCCCAAAAGCGTCACAGATAAGTCACGAATTGGGTTGTACGAGTAAATCAGATCATGTTCAGAGCTCAGGTTTCTGCAACCACCACTCCCCGGGCTCTGAGCCTTCTTCCCTTGGGGGCTACCCAGCTGGTTCCTCCCGCCATTCTTCTGCGTCCAACCAGCCCGTGACATTTTGTGATAATTAACAGCTGGTTTCACTGTGTTTGAGTGAAAACTGCTCATGTATCGGACCTAGATGGGTACGGCCTTGGGTAAGTCAGGAGTGGGGAAGCCGTGTCCCTCGCGATGTTGTTCCTTTGACTAGAGCTCCCATCCATGCTAACTGTTGGCCATGCTGGCTGGGGCGGACGGGGGGGGGGGGCTGTACTGTCCTAACAACATTGGGGTGGGTGGGTGCGAGATCACAGGTTCCCCAGCCTTGCTGAAAAAGACCTGGCGATGCCTTTCTGAGATGTGTTGCTATCTTTTGTCAGAGAGTGAGCCCCGGGCAGCTGGCAGTGGACGTGGGTTGTGGCTCAGGCCAAAGCGCTCGGATGCTGGCAAAACATTTTGAGAAGGTGGTCGGGACAGACATCAGTGAAGCTCAGATCGAGCAGGCCAGGAGAGCTCCACACCCGCCCAATGTATCTTATCTGTAAGTAGGAGCTGATCTCGCACATGTATGGCTGGGAGAAAGCGGGCAGGAAGACCTTTTTTCGAGAGGGGTCTTGCACAAGGGCGGAGGAAGGGGGTGCGGTGGGGGACGGGTCGCCCCGGGTCTCACCACTGAGGGGGTGACAAAATGCCGGGCAGCACTCACCGCGGGGCCTGCAGCGCGCCCGAGCTGCGTATCTCTCCTGGGAGTAACGCGGTGGCTTGGGTGCCTGCAGGCTCCGCGCTGCCCCCCCCCCCAGTTGTAGGGCGGCTGAGTGAGAGGTGGCAGGCAGACTCCAGAGGCCCCGTGGAGTGCCCTGTCCCTATGGATGGCTCACCGCACCCTCGCCCTGCTCTCACGGGCGGCGCACCCTGCCCCTGGGCACACCGGTCCGAGCGGCTTCCTCTGCCACTGGTCTTGTACCCAGGTTTTGCTGGAAGGTTTCCCATTGGGGCATCTGGTTGGCCACTGAGAACAGGATGCTTAACCAGATGGGCCTTGGGCCTGATCCAGCAGGCTTAGAACAATCACCTTGCCATCTCCTCACACAGGGTGTGCCCTGCCGAAGAGCTCCCTTTCGAAGACGGCTCTGTGGACCTGGTCACGGCGTTTGCGGCTGCCCACTGGTTTGACGGGCCTCGCTTTCTGAGGGAAGTGGAACGAGTTCTCAAGCCGTCAGGCTGTGTGGTCTTCAGCTCCTACAACTTGGACATGCGGTTGTGTTACAAAGATTGTTCAGATGAGCTAACGGAGATCTTCAGAGAGGTCAGCCCATCGCACAGGCCTGCCCAGATCTCTGCCCTCAGACCAACCACACATTTCAGGGCCAATCCTGTCAGTTTCCTAGCCCTAAATGTCTGTTGGGTATTTTTTTTTTAAGTGTCTTTCCTGCAGAAGGACAGCAGAGTCCTTCAATCTATGTTAATTGCGTAAACCTACAAGTCCTGGATTCATTTTAATCCCGCCTGCAAAACACTGGCACTATGGAACAGAATATACGTAATTTCAGGGCCCAGACGAGGACATGAAGGGGATAAGAAAAATCCATCCCACCCTCTGAAATCTGTGCTATGACAAGCTCTTATGGCCAGCTTGCTTTACGTTTTTTGGAGAAGTTTTAAGACCTTCCTATGCAGAAAGATTTGTGGCCGTGTGGCTATTTTCTGTCAGTTTATTACAGTAATATTTATAAAGCCAGTTTCTACATAGCACCATGACTTCCAACACTTTTACCAACCCCCGCTCAGTAATTAAAATATTCCATATACTTTATATACAGTGGTACCTCGGTTTATGAACACAATTGGTTCCGGAAGTCTGTTCATAAACTGAAGCGTTCATAAACTGAAGCGAACTTTCCCATTGAAAGTAATGGAAAGTGGATTAATCTGTTCCAGGCGGTCCGCGGAGTACTTAAACTGAAGGGTTCATAAATTGAAGTGAACTTTCCCATTGAAAGTAATGGAAAGTGGATTAATCCGTTCCAGATGGGTCCGCAGAGTACTCAACCTGAAGCGTACTTAACCCGAAGCATGGGTGTAATTGGTTCCGGAAGTCTGTTCATAAACTGAAGCGTTCATAAACTGAAGCGAACTTTCCCACTGAAAGTAATGGAAAGTGAATTAATCCGTTCCAGATGGTCCGCGGCGTTCGTAAACCGAAAATTCATAAACCGAGGTGTTCATAAACCAAGGTTCCACTGTATATATATACACACACACACACAGAGAGAGAGAGAGAGAGAGAGAGAGAGAGAGAGAGAGAGAGAGAGAGAGAGAGACTCTTACCACATAAAACAAAAGACATCCACGTGGTTTGCAAGGCAGTTGTCAGGGGTTCTTGCGGCTACTCTAGAGTAACGACATTCCGCATGCTGGTTTTTAAACAGTTTTTATTAGTGCAGTCTATTTACAGTGAGACAGGTGTGTAAAAGCATGTCTGCTCATTCCGATGCAGAATCCGGCACTGAACCGCCCCGTGACTTCCTCCAACATAAGAGTCTTGGGACAGTAAACCTCCTTCCCCTCCTTCTCCTGCGTAATTCCGGAACCGGAAGAAAGGGTCTACGCTCCATGTTTTCCTTCTCCCCCCTTTCCCCCTCACTCTCTTCCTCCCTCCTGGGTCATCGGGGCTCTCCCGTGCTGCCAGAGCCCTGGCCCTCTCTCTCCACTTCCTGACTGCTCTCCTCAGCGTCCTTGCTGCCATTGCTGCTTGGGGAGGAGCTGCTTCTGATGAGAGGGGGAGGTTCTCTATACTCTCTTCCCCTTACAGCAGTCTAAAATATTACAGTCAAACCTCAGTTGTCGAATGTAATCCATTCCGGAAGACTGTCCGACTTCTGAAACATATGACAATCGAAAGTTGAAAGCAGAAGCCTCAATACAATAAGGAAACTCAAAACAGAAACCGCGTGGCATGTTTGGCTTCTGAAAATCGTTCGAAAACCAGAGCAGTTATTTCCGGGTTTTCGGTGTTTGGGCACCAAAACGTTCCAAACGGAGACATTCGGGAACCAAGGTCTGACTATAATTTGAAATACCAATTAAAAAAAACATGCTACATAAAATAATAAAACTGACCATTTCAAACACTTATAGCTACTAAAACCTAGGCAGGCATGCGGGAATGAAAAGGTTTTTAGCCAGATATCAATGGGCAGGGAGTTCCAAAGTGGTGCCACAATAAAATATTGATTTCTTGTAAGTGCTGAATGAATGTTATGTGATACTTGTGAAAGGACCAGTTTCACAGATCCCAGCTGTCAAAAGGGCACATACTGGGGGACAGTCTTGAAATATGTTATTCTATAGGCTGCCACACCCACACATTTCCCTCAATGCTTTTATTATTTCCATTTTTCTGCTCCCGATTTCTGCACCTTTAACAGCTCAGCATCCTCTTTTATGCAGCATACTTTGAACAGTGAGATTTTGCAAGCAGAAAAGAAATGACTGTGGCTTCCCATCCACCTCTCTTCCCACCCATATCTCTCTCCCATCTCTCTCTCTCTCTCTCTCTCTCTCTCTCTCTTTCTCTCTTTCTCTCTCTCTCTCTCTCTCTCTTTCTTTTTCTCTTTCTCTCTCTCTTTCTCTTTTCCAGATCCAAGCCCAGCTTTTCAGCTTTAAAAATGAAAAGATCAAATTAGTTGAGAATAATTACCAAGAAATCTTTGATTCTTTGCCATTTCAGGAGAAAAAGAGGTGAGTGGATCAGGCCCTATTGTACAATGCAGTGCATGGACCCAGCCATGCCAATCTTTTCAATCTTCTGCTAAAAACTTTTCTATTCCACCAAGCTTATGCAAACTACCGTATTAAGAACGCATCCACAGTTGTTAAATGATACCCGTTTTTAACCTTTTTTTTACCAACTTACTGAATAGTTGTATGGTTTTGTTGCTATAAACGGCTTTGATATATTTTTATGACACAGCAACATAGAAATATTTTTGTAACTAAACAAATACAAATTGGAAAGTGCAGAACAATGCTGTCATAGTCACTCAGTTGAACAGCCACACTCCCCTGAGCAAACATACATATGATTGATACCACTTTCATCAATCTGGATCAGAGAACTTAGTCAAAAGATGTTCGGACTCTCAACTCAGCACCGCACCTCTCCTAAAGCTTTCTGCTTCTTTCCAGGATGACGGATATTTTCGATAAGATTCCCCTGAGTGTTGCTGAAATAATAGGATTTATCCAGTCACTCACATCGTACCGACGTCATCTGAAAATCCAGCCTGAAGAGGCGAAATCACTTCTCCAAAACACAGAGCGAAGGTGACAAAATCTGTTCGCTGGAGTAAGCCAAATGTGGAAGGGCCAAGGAACCATGCTTAAGTCTGTTAGGAGAGTCGCGTTGAAGTCTTTAGCCTGTGATATTGCATGTCTTTTCATAGATGGCATGCAGTAGAATTTAACGGTTCTCAGCCAAGAGTATGAGATACCAGCAATGTGGGAAGGCTTGGATGTCCATATTTTTTCCTGCGATGAAAATTCAGCTCCAATATGCACGTTGTAATTTTTAATTCAAAAAATTCCCATGTAGAATAACAGAATTGTAGAAGCGGAAGGGGACCACCCCCCCCCCTGATTAGCCCAGGGGTGGAAGGAAGAGATAACCGCGACTAGAAAAGAAGGGCAAACCAAGTTGATGGACTATGCCAAAATGGCAAAATTAACTGGGAAGCTCAGAAATCAAGAGGACGAGAACTTTAAGAAAGAACGGGAAAAGTTTATAATTTATCTACGAGGCCGCTGTAAGCAAGTTAAAACATTAGCAGGATTTTAATCACGCTTGTAAAGTAACGGAAAGTATGGATAATTTAGAAGGATAAAATTTTTGATAAGTATTGATATGCAGTTGTAAATATTATCATTAGGAGCCATGGGAAGGGATGGGTGGGGAAGTCAGGAGATTCAGAGTAATCTTAATATTTGGATTTTGGTTGTTGTTACATGTTTATACTTTTTTTAAAATCAAATTTAAAAAATATTTTTAAAGGAAGGCACTTCTATTTATATTGAGTCTTGAATTTTTATTGGAAAATTTAAGGAAAGAAGAGGAAGTTAAAGGAATCAGAATTGGGGGAAATGTTTATAAAACAAAAGCATTCGCAGATGATATTATTATTACAATTGAGGAACCGACAGAGAACATTCCCCATGCACTTAATATAATAAATGATTATGGGAAATTATCGGGTTTTAAATTAAACATGAATAAGACAAATATGTTAATTAAAAATTTAACAATACAAGAGATCGACCAATTAGAAGCGAAAGTAGGGTTGAAGGTGGTGGAAAAAGCAAAATATCTTGGGATTTGGATAACCAATAACACAAATAATTTAATAAAGGATAATTATAATAGAATTTGGAAAGAAATAAAAAAGGATTTGGAAAATTGGGAACGGTTAAATTTGTCATTGCTCGGTAGAATTGCGGCCGTAAAGATGAATATTCTCCCTAAAATGATTTTTCTGTTCCAGATGATCCCGATTTTAGGTACAGGGGATAATATTTTTCAACAATGGAACAAAAATTTGATAAAATTTATATGGAAACACAAACCTGCTAGAATAAAGTATAAGCTATTGATTGATATTAAAGAAAGAGGGGGCCTGGCATTTCCAGACCTTAATCTCTATCATGATGCGGCAGGCTTTGTGTGGCTAAAAGATTGGATTAAATTGGAAAATAACAAATTATTGGATCTGGAAGGGGTGGGGAACAAATTTGGATGGCATGCCTACCTGGTAGATGATAAGGTTAAAGTACACAAGGACTTCAATAACCATGTAATTAAACGATCCCTTTTAAAAATCTGGAATAAATCTAAAGGATTGTTGGAGCCTAAAACTCCCAGGTGGGCATTGCCAATAGAAATAATTACAGTTAAAAAACTAAATTTGGGGAAAAATTGGGGGAATTATAGGGATTTATTAGAGGTCAGAGAAGGAGATATCAAATTAAAAGAATACGAGGAGATAAAACACCAATTAAATGGATGGTGTCAATATCATCAAATTCATAGTAAATTTAGAGAACATAAACAAAGATCAGGCTTTTTGGAAGAACTCTCTTTATTGGAAAAGAATTTAATACAACCAGAAACCAAAATCATATCAAAGATGTATAATGTGATGTTAGAATGGGAAACCAAAGATGAAATGGGAAAAGAGGCAATGACAAAATGGGCTATCAATATAGGGAAAAATATACAGGTCGACCAATGGGAACGTTTATGGAACAAAACATGGAAATTCACAGCCTCAGAGGGAGTCAGAGAGAACATGATCAAAATGTTCAATAGGTGGCACCTAACCCCGGTCAAAATTCATAAGATGTATAAGACCAAGGATAACTTGTGTTGGAAATGTAGGGGGGGAACGGGGACATACATACATGCATGGTGGCACTGTGAGGGAATTAAAAAAAATTGGAATCAAGTTTTTGAAGAAATAAAAAAAAATACTTAAATATAATATAAAGAAAAGCCCAGAATCCTTTCTGCTGGGGATTATAGATAATACGATTAAACCACAGGATGAGACACTGTTCTTGTACGCAACAGCAGCGGCGAGAACTCTGATCGCATCCTATTGGAAGCAGAAGGAAATACCCAGCATATTGGAATGGCAGGAGAAGCTATTAAGTTATTTGGATTTAGATAACCTGACCAATTCAATTAAAGGACATTTGAATAAAAAATTTCAGCAAAATTGGGATAAATTCGGGGAGTACATAAAGGGACAGTGCCCCATGGTAAAGTCTTGGGTCTATTTTTAGCACCCCATATTGGGCCATAAGAAAACAAAACATGTGGAGATAAGGGATAAGAGAGATTTATTATTTTATTATATTATACTTTGTCTTACAATTTAAATATCAATTGAGGTGATATCCTACAGGAAGACTACTGGACTTGCTTACTGAATTATATTTAATTGGGAATGCAGTAATAGGAAATAATATCTAGAGAAATCTGAGAATAGGGATAAGTGGGAGTCTTTAATGGGAGGAACATAGGTATTAGATCGAGATCTTTAACGAATCCAGAGAATGCTGATATTGGTTGTTTCTGGATGAGAATGATGAGATAAATGTATGTTTTTTCCTTTCTTCTTCTTCTTCTTCTTTTCTCTTTCTCTTTTATTCTTTTTTCTTTCTGCTTTTTTTTCCTCCGGTCTCGGAATATATTCTTTCCTTTTTTCTTTGTTCTTTTCTTTTTATTATTATATAATTTATATAATTTTGTATGTTATGATTTATACGATTTTGTATATTATGATTTAATTTTGTATACATGAATTTGTGTTTGGTATGACTGGGATCTCCGAGTATGTATGGATTGTATTTTAATCTTAAATCTTAATAAAGTCTATTTTAAAACTTTTAAAAAAATAGAAAGGGACCCCTAAGGGTCATCTAGTCCAACCCCCTGCAATGCAGGAATCTCCGCTAACGGATGTGAGTGGCAAAGTCAGAGGTGTTGCCAGATGCCAGCTATCCATGCTTCAAACCTTATGCCAGCTTTATGTCATCAGTCCCATTCCCCCCCACCTGCCGTTTGCCGCATTTTATTGTACCAGTTTGTCACAGAGGCGGCCTCCCAAATTCTTCTAAGTATCTTGCCATTATGCGTCTGGCAAAAGACAACTTATAAGCGATTTGAACCATGAAAAGATTGAGCGGTGCCAGCTCTGGACATTCGGAGACGTTTCGTCCAGTAATTGTTTTCATTTCAATTAACCCCAGAACTAAACCCTGGTTTCTCCTCTCCTGCTTTCCTTCCCCTAGGTTTCTGGAGACGATGGGCGTTTCTTCTCGGGATACCCAGCTGGAGTTGCGCACGAACCACGTTTGCATCTTGGGCTGCAAGAGCTCCTGAGAAGAATGTCAATCTAAATGCACAGGGCAGGGCACATGCGTAGGAAAGCCAGATTTGGACCCCAGCTCTATCAGTCGCAGCAGGTGTGATTCCAGCCATCCATTAATTTCAAGGAGAGTGGGGAACTAGATGCTATCAAAGGGCCAGGAGCTTTCTGAAGCCATTACTTCCTTGCAGCAGTGGCTAGTCTGTCTCCTTGGACCTTGTTCCAAAAGCTCTCTGCAAACGATCCGTTTAGCCCACTGATAGGAGCTGGCAAGCTGTTGGGTGGGGAGGAAGAGAAAAGGGCGTCAGCCCACGTGTTGAAACAGAAAATAAGAGAGCTGGAGGAATCATATCCTCACCGGGAGCTTTACCATTCTTGAGTGTTTTAATTAGCTGTAAACATTCTAATTCGGTAACAGGATCCCAGCCCATTAACAGATCGGTTTTAAGAGGAGGAAACTGGCTCGGCTTAACACTGTTTGGAGCTGTATAGAGCTGGGGAAAATGTTGGTACCATAAGTTAGATGAGGTACTGTTGGTTACAATTTTCCCTTTGGGTGAAACTCCCTGAGCAATTATTTCCCAGAATTTTTTGTCGTCCCGCAATTTAATCACTTTGTCAAGTGCCTCCCATTGTTCCTTCCTGTAGAGGAATTTCTTAAGTTTTAGAGTATTTTATAATGAGAACGCCACCTGTGAAGGTTTACCATGGAGGTCAGAGTCCCTTCCTGTTTTACCTTATTTTGTAGTTGCCTAGCCCAGGATGTTCGAAATGATGGCTATCACCTTCCTTTACACAAATCCCTTCCTGCCGCAGCCGATGCGTCAACCCCCCCCCCTTTTCCAGGAAGAGAGATTATCGACTTCGAGACACCCTCGCCAATTATGCTTCAATAAACTGCCAACATAAAGAATAAATTGTTTATTACTATTTTTACTAAGGTTTTCCTCCCATGTACTCTTCTGAGCTGAGATTTCGTTTACTTTGATACCTTGTTGCAAGCTGTCAAAATGTTCCTTCGAAGTGTCAGCGTAAACGTACCATTGCTGTCAGAATGTAGCCACTCTTTTCCCCCTTACCCGTTACAATATTTATGTAACCCTTCCCTAGAACAGAACTTGAAATGTAACCCCTTGATACCTTTTATTCAATATTGTATCTATTTGATGAAGCATTGCTGCAGACTTGAAATATTGTACGTAGCCCTGTATATTCAGTGGTTCCCAACAGGTGGTCCGGGGACCCCAGGGGTCCGCGAGCTATGCCAGAGGGGTCCGCAAGATGCTATTAGAATAAAAAATATATTAAATATATTTCGTATGATAACAGATTTTTTGTTTTGTCCACTTCCTGCATGAGCAGAGTCTAGCGCAAAACTAGAATTAAATAGAGGCAGTAGTTCTGCTGTATGCCATTAGGTGGCGCTTTACAAACACTACTGTTTTGCAAAGAGGCAGCGCACGCATTCTACTAACGCTCACCTCCCCAAGATGCTTTGCGTGCGTCGGCTTCATTTGTGCGCTACTGCACAGGTACCCTGTCTTCTCCATTCCCCTCCCTCCTCCCTGGCGCGCGCTGCCTCTTTGCAAAACAGTAGTGTTTGTAAACAAAGCGTTGTTTTTCGCGGAAGCTACAGTTCGCGTAGTTAAAAATGGACCGTTGGTTAAAAAGTGGTTCATCTCATTAAGAACTGAAAATTAAAACTAACTGATGGAGTACTCTGTTGTAACTGTAAAAAAACGTATAAATATAAAATATAAATATAAAATATAAAAAGACTCTTAATTTGGCTCTCACTTTTTAATTTTAGGATTAGGAATTAATGGGGGTCCTTGCAACAATAGCGGCTCGATGAGGGGTCCTCGAGAAAATTTTGTTGGGAACCCCTGTTCTATGGACTTCTTTCATGTACCTTTCCCGCCTCGACATCCCCTAAACCACACTGCCATCTAGCTGGTCGCGAACAAATGACACTAATACACAAGTTCAAGGAAGAAAAACAACTTTATTTAGAATTCGATATCACCGACGTCTTCCGCACCTCCGCCCAAGTCGCCCTGAAACAATAAAGGAAATATACGTATGCATCAACTGGACTATCACCGAGAATTATCACCTTTTGTTTTTCCCCATCAAGGACTGTCAATCTTTTGTACATGCCTGATTACCTTTTTCCCCACCCGCTTCCCGCCTTTTCCTCCGCAACTGTGTAACATGGGGAACCGTTCTTATAAAAGTCCAATGCTCCTTTTGTTCTGGGTTATTCACTCCATCTTGCTGTGTGAGGGGGAACCGCTGTTGCAACAGCTTTTTATTTCTTTGTTTCTTTGTTCGTGAATAAACTTTGCCTTGCTTTTGACAGCCCTGGCTTGGTCTCTGTCTTTTCGCAAGCGGTAAGCGGCAGTAATTGCGCTTGCTTGCCGGGATCCCCGGACTCTCCCTGGGTCAGGATCCGATTCACTGGGTTCATAGGGACCCCCCAAAATTTATACAACACCTTATTTTGTAGTTTCCTGAGCAAGGATCTTAGATTCCTACAGTCTTTGTCGAACCAGGCCCTCAAATTGTTTTGTTGTTTGGGAGGATTGGAGTTCGTGAGTAGTGGGAAGAGCGACTCTGAGACCCACTGGAATGTTGAGAAGGGGTCAGAATTAAATTAAATAAACTGGTCCCTCAAGGCCAGTAAATCTGATGAATGCAAGCGTTGTTTGATTTTAGATTCCAGATCGCTGTTCCATTTACACCTACGGGGGGCCAGAATTGGAGGTAGGTCTGCACAGTGATGGTGTTGCGGTTCCTCCAAACCAAGGGGGATTAATGAGATTGCTATAGGAAGATGATCACTCTCAATTCTATTGAAAGTGCTGAAGCCCTGTGACCTCTCCAAAAGTTTTTGGGAGACCAGGATATAATCAATAACACTCACACCCCTAGGCCCAAGGGAAGAAAAGAAACCCACTGCTGTTGCTGGACCTTGCATTTTAGCTTGGTTGAAACAAAAGTGACTAAACCAGCACTAGGTCGGCCCCGGATATTTGGTTATATCGCAGGGGTAACAAAGGCTTCGTATCCCTGTAAAGAAGGGACATGGAGATCTAGACACCGTGTCTCCTGTAGACATATAATCTGAAATTTTGTAAGAAAATCCAGAAGGTCGACATCACCCTGCTTAGATAACCATCCCGCCACATTCCAAGATAGAATGTGGAAATAAGGTGATGGTGGAAATAGTGGCAGTCAATCTCTTTTCCGATGGTTTGAGGCTCCTGGGTTAGGCTCATCCTCTTTCTGCCCTGCTTGGTGTTTCCAGGCTTGAGGTCGCTGGTCCCTAGGTGGGTGTGATAACTTTAACTGAGGGGCCAATAAGTTGATATGGCCCAGGGGATCTTCGATGACACTATTACAAATATCAAGATGTTCAGCTGGTTTTTCCAGAGCAAGGGCTTTGCCGACCCGTATAGGTTGCAAAGGTAACAGGTCCACAGCTGTATCTTGCGTCGATACTGCTAGCGGGTCAGAATTTGACAAATGCTGTGAATCTTGATTGCGTATTGGGCTTAGAATAATGGAAGCCTCCAATTCCGGCATCGAGGCATATGAGGACGAGAGCATTTCAGACTGGTCTTGCTTGGGTAGTCCAATGTCAGGCTCGTTGCACGTAGAGACCAGGGTACCAAGCGGGGGGTGTAGAAAATCAATTAAGTCATTTGCAGGCAGGCTTGCCACTCCCTGTGGGGTAATAGATTTGCCCTTGTTTGGGGTCCCCGGCTCCATTCCCCCGTCTATTTGTTCTTTGTGGCACACAGGCCCAGCATCAACACAGGCAGCACTTATCCTGGTGCATAGCGGTGTACGGGTCAGATTGGAGAATACCCTTGTAAAATAGATGTACCATTTTCCTGTACTGTTTCTTAGTTTTAGAATCTTTGCAACGAGATGGGCAGATCTAAAGTTAATAACCATACGTCTCATATAAGGTCCAGAAGGCAACCATGAGATGTCCATGATATCTACGGGGCGTAGTGTCTGCCCCAACAGTTGGGTCAGGGAATTTGCGACCGAGTGTTTATCCACCCATTTGTTATAGTTCAAGGGGTGGTTTCCCACCAGTACTGCAGGTTTGCTGTTCTGGAGTTGCAGATTTGAGTTTTGTACTTGGTTGGGCAGACATCTCACTTGTTTTTGTAATAATAATAATAATAATAATAATATATTATTATTATTATTATTATTATTATTATTATTATTATTATTAATACCCCGCCCATCTGGCCAGGTTCCCCCAGCCACTCTGTGCAAGGTTGGCCTGCACACTTGGGCAGGGATGAGTGGAGTTTGCAATATTGTTAAGCTGAGGAAGTGAGGGGGGGCACAACTGAACAAGCCAAAGGCTTTTTCAAGCTTCTTTTCGATCCCATCCAGCCTTTTATATAAGCTGGTGATGGTATGTGTTATCAACTCAGTCTGGCAGATTAGCAGTTCCAGTGCCTCTCGGTCCTAATTTAACTGGGCTGGTGACTGGGATAATTCAGGTGAAGTTTTTTGCAGGGACTCAAGAGTCTGTTCCTTCTGTTCCTTCATACACAGGCTCGAGGCTAGTTGTGGGCTGATATGGAAATCGGGGTACACAGTCCAATCCTTATGAGTCCAGTAATGAACAGAGAGGGGAACCATTTCCTTGGCCAAACAGGAGCCATATTTTATCCACTGTCAAAGTCCGGTCAGAGGGAAGCCAACCCTGATACAAAGGAAAGAATAATCCTTTCTTGACCCAGACTTACCCTCGGATACGCCTCACCCTCTTTGCATAAGCTGATTGCCACAACCCCCTCAGGAAACTCCTTGAAAAAGCACACATAACAATCCCTAGCCCAGGATGTTCGAAATGATGGCTATCACCTTCCCTTACACAAATCCCTTCCCGCCGCAGCCGAAGTGTCAATGCCCCCCCCCCTCCCAGGGAAGAGAGATTATCGACTTCGAGACACCCTCACCAACCATGCCCCAATAAACTATGCCAACATAAAGAATAAATTGTTTTATACTATTTTTACTAAGGTTTCCTTTCTATGTCCCCTCCTGGGCCGAGATTTCGTTTTACTCGATACCTTGTTGCGAGCTGTCAAAACATTCCTCTGAAGTGTCGACGTACTGTTGCTATTAGAATGTAGCCACTCTTTTCCCTCTTACCCGTTACAGTATTTATGTAATCCTTTCCTGGAACAGAACCTGAGATGTAAACCCTTGATAGCTTTTGTTCAATATTGTATCTGTTTTTATGAAGCATTGCCACAAACCTGAAATCCTGTACGTTGCCCTGTATATTCTATGGACTTCCTTCATGTACCCTTCCTGCCCTGCCATTCCCTATACCACACTGCCATCTAGCTCGTCGTGAACAAACGACACTAATACACAAGTTCAAGGAAGAAAACAACTTTATTTGGAATTCAATATCACTGACGTCTTCCGCTCCTCCGCCCAAGTCGCCCTGAAACAATAAAGGAAATATACGTATGCATCAACTGGACTATCACCGAGAATTATCACCTTTTGTTTTTCCCCATCAAGGACTGTCAATCTTTTGTACATGCCTGATTACCTTTTTCCCCACCCGCTTCCCGCCTTTTCCTCCGCAACTGTGTAACATGGGGAACCGTTCTTATAAAAGTCCAATGCTCCTTTTGTTCTGGGTTATTCACTCCATCTTGCTGTGTGAGGGGGAACCGCTGTTGCAACAGCTTTTTATTTCTTTGTTTATTTGTTGGTGAATAAACTTTGCCTTGCTTTTGATAGCCCTGGCTTGGTCTCTGTCTTTCCGCAAGCGGTAAGTGGCAGTAATTGCGCTTGCTTGCCGGGATCCCCGGACTCTCCCTGGGTCAGGATCCGATTCATTGGGTTCATAGGGACCCCCCAAAATTTATACCTCATGGGCCATCCACAATGCCGGCAGGCTCCTCATTAGTAGTACTGGGAGCAAAGACCTCATAACTGTTTGCGGTAGGGAAGTTTCTACAGATCTCATTTAGGTCATTGTCAGGCAAGAAATCCCTGATATTTGTCTGTTTTTTGACAGTGCTCGTAGCTTCATTGGAATGCTGCCTGCAGCGTTTCTTCCCTCTCATATCGGCAAGAAAATAAGGAGAAAATTTCTCAAAACTGCAGGGTCAGGGCAGGTTGTGCTGTTAATGAGCCCCGCTCCCTTTAACAGTTTTTATCTACAGCAGGGGTTCCCAACAAAATTCTCTCGAGGACCCCTCATCGAGCCGCTATTGTGACAAGGACCCCCATTAATTCCTAATCCTAAAATTAAAAAGTGAGAGCCAAATTAAGAGTCTTTTTATATTTTATATTTATATGTTTTTTACAGTTACAACAGAGTACTCCATCCGTATACAGTTAGTTTTAATTTTCAGTTCTTAATGAGATGAACCACTTTTTAACCAACGGTCCATTTTTAACTACGCGAACTGTAGCTTCCACGAAAAACAACGCTTTGTTTACAAACACTACTGTTTTGCAAAGAGGCAGCGCACGCCAGGGAGGAGGGAGGGGAATGGAGAAGACAGGGTACCTGCGCAGTAGTGCACAAATGAAGCCGATGCGCGCAAAGCATCTTGGGGAGGTGAGCGTTAGTAGAATGCGCGCGCTGCCTCTTTGCAAAACAGTAGTGTTTGTAAAGCGCCACCTAACGGCATACAGCAGAACTACTGCCTCTATCTAATTCTAGTTTTGCGCTAGACTCTGCTCATGCAGGAAGCGGCCAAAACAAAAAATCTGTTATCATACGGAATATATTTAATATATTTTTTATTCTAATAGCATCTTGCCGACCCCTCTGGCATAGCTCGTGGACCCCTGGGGGTCTCCAGACCACCTGTTGGGAACCACTGATCTACAGCGTTTTCTTGCAGATTTATGGGAGAAGTAGAAATAATCTGAGCCATAAAACCATAAAACTTCTAAAATAAACGCCCCAAGGCATCTTAGAGCCTTTAAAACCCTTCAAAGCAGAAAGAACAAAAGCTTTACCGAGCATAGAACAAGGCTACCGTTCATGTCGCCATATTGATCACGTGCCCCTTTGTGGGAACAGGAGTTCACAGCATGTTCATTTATTTATTTAATGTACTGGACCATAAAGAAGAACTGATCACTGAAGAACTGATGCTTTTGAATTATGGTTCTGGAGGAGACTCTTGAGAGTCCCATGGACTGCAAGAAGATCAAACCTATCCATTCTTAAGGAAATCAGCCCTGAGTGCCCACTGGAAGGACAGATCGTGAAGCTGAGGCTCCAGTACTTTGGCCATCTCATGAGAAGAGAAGACTCCCTGGAAAAGACCCTGATGTTGGGTAGGATTGAGAGCACAAGGAGAAGGGGACAACAGAGGACGAGATGGTTGGACAGTGTTCTCGAAGCTACGAACATGAGTCTGACCAAACTGCGGGAGGCAGTGCAAGACAGGAGTGCCTGGCATGCTATGGTCCATGGGGTCACGAAGAGTCAGACACGACTAAACAACAACAACAACTATATTTGCAAAAAAATAATAATCACAGCAAGTGAACAGCATTAAAAAACAGCCATGAACTTGCACCCATGAAACAAATACTGCCTCTTCCCATATGAATTGACTTGGACCCTGCGATCATCTCCTGTGGCCCTCCATGAGACGTCCGGAGATTGGCAACACAAGAACAGGTTCTTTCTGCTATGGCTCCTTATTTGTGGAAAGCTCTCCCCAGGGAGGTTTGTCTTGCTGTTGGCAGCTTCATTCCATATCTTCAGACGCCAGGGAAAAACATTCCTCTTCTTCTCCAAGGCCTTTGGCTAATTAGAAAAATCTGCCTTGTGAGCTTCAGATGAAGGGCACTATGCAAAGTTAATCAATAATAATAATAATAATAATAATAATAATAATAATAATAATAATACTGTAGTCATAAATACAAGACACATCACAAATCAATAGATCGCTCAGCCATTAAGCCCAGCGGGTGACTTTGGTTAAAATCAAGCTAAACTGCCATGCTAAACAACCTCACAGGGTTGTAGCGAGGATAAAATAGAGAGGGGGAGGCTTAGCAGACATCGAATGAACCTTAGGCTCAAGCATCCAGACCAGTGTGTACAAGTTAGGACATTCTCAACATTACCCACAGCAAGACCTTAAACTTGCTCTGTAATCCATATTACTGCCTTAAATTATTCCCTCTCCCCATGGAATTCTGGGACCCGTAGTTCTAGGTGGGAAGGAAGGAGGTGAAGAACCTCCAAAATTTTCAGCAGCCTTGCTGAACTGCAATTCCCATAATCCTAACTTTAGGTGGAAGCCTTTTTAAAGCGGCATAAACCCTAAAGCGGCAAGCCTGTTTCGTTGCGGTGTTGTCTGGCTGGCAGCGGTGACAAATGGAAGTTAAAGCCAGGTGAATGTAAAGAGATGGTTTGGGGCAGGTCGGTGAGCAGAGGCTGCCTTAGCGGGATTTCAGAGCTGAATCCTTTGCTGCAAAGAAGTGAGTCAGAGAAATAATTAGCATTGCACAGTCAGCATTGAAAAAGAGGCAGGCTTCTTTACGGTGCCAAAGTACAAGAGGGGGGGGACATTCCTTATTTGTTAAACATTTAAAGGCGCTGTAATAAATTCTTTCTCTGTCAAACATTTAAGAACACGCAGACCAGCGTCCCTTGGAGCTTGCAGAAGGTACAAGCTGTGCTCCGTGGGACCATGGCCACTCGTCTGTTTGAGGATAGGGCTCACGCTGCTTTTTATCAGAAATACAGGTTTTCCCCACAGAAGAACCTACAGGGTGTGATCTTCTCGTACCTGGAAGAAAAGGTAAGAACATAATAGTGTGTGTCAGTCTGAACTTGTACCTGTAGATCATTGCATTCGTAGAGTTGGCATAATTTTATGTAAGAGGAGAGCTCCAATATGAACTTTCTTGACTCTGATGCTAGTCTTTATCCTGAAGATGTCCTGGAAGGCTTCCTGGCCTTCTTAATACTTTAGGAAAAAATTAGCATGGTAAAGGACTCCTCTAGAAGACCCTTTTCATATGGACCCTTTCCATAACCTAACATTGGTATACAGTGGTACCTCGGTTTATGTACACAATTGGTTCCGGAAGTCTGTTCATAAACTGAAGCGTTCATAAACTGAAGCGAACTTTCCCACTGAAAGTAATGGAAAGTGGATTAATCTGTTCCAGACGGTCCGCGGAGTACTCAACCTGAAGCATACTTAACACGAAGCATGGGTGTAATTGGTTCCGGAAGTCTGTTCATAAACTGAAGCTAACTTTCCCATTGAAAGTAATGGAAAGTGAATTAATTCGTTCCAGATGGGTCCGCGGCATTCATAAACCGAAAATTAAGACCGAGGTGTTCATAAACAGAGGTTCCACTGTATAACAGTACAGGTGCTGCAACCCACACACACTTATGCAGGGGTTGTGTTCTGCCCCCCCCCAATAAGTGAAATTGTGTAAAGTGGGGAGCACCCTCCAAAAAGCCTCTGAATGCCTGTTTCCCCCCTTCTCTCCAGCTCTCCTCCTCTCTCTCCAATACAGACCAAATATCTGGAGTTGAAGCTTGGGGGGGGGAGCTGGGTGGAGGGCATGCGGAAAAGCGGTGCCGGTGCCGCTATCTCCTGAATCAGCTGCTAGACGAGGAGGCTGAGCAGCCTAAAACAAGGCCCTGCTGCGCCTCTTGTCCTTTCAAACTCTCCGATTCTACAGGGTCACTTTGCTGCCCAAAGTAAATATTCTGTCTCTTTCATTTCTTGTGAACAACCAATCTTTCGTTATTCCTCTTCTGTGAAAACTTCTAGCAGGCATAAGGCTAAGGGTAAAAACATATTCATAACAAACAAACATTGGTGTTAAGTATTGGTTTAATTTGTGTACATGAGTTTTGTCTGCTAGTCCCGTAACTACCTTTCCTGCTCCAGGGCGATTCAAATGGGTGCGGTGACAGTTGCTATTGGTTAACTTGTTAGCACAATTGGGATCCTCACTCTGATAGGGTCCCGCCAAAGAACGAGTGAAGGCAGGAACCAATTCAAGAAAGCAGTTTTCTGTTGCAAAACAGTTACCACCACCCCCTTGTGCAAGGAGCCAGAACAAAGGCGTGTAACAACTTTAGAAATCGCCCAACTCCTTTGCCAAACACCATCCCAAAAGCATCACAGATAAGTCACGAATTGGGTTGTATGAGTAAATCAGATCATGTTCAGAGCTCGGGTTTCTGCAACCACCACTCCCCGGGCTCTGAGCCTTCTTCCCTTGGGGGCTACCCAGCTGGTTCCTCCCGCCATTCTTCTGCGTCCAACCAGCCCGTGACATTTTGTGCTGGGGCGGACGGGGGGGGGACTGTACTGTCCCAACAACATTGGGGTGGGTGGGTGCGAGATCACAGGTTCCCCAGCCTTGCTGAAAAAGACCTGGCGATGCCTTTCTGAGATGTGTTGCTATCCTTTGTCAGAGAGTGAGCCCCGGGCAGCTGGCAGTGGACGTGGGTTGTGGCTCAGGCCAAAGCACTCGGATGCTGGCAAAACATTTTGAGAAGGTGGTCGGGACAGACATCAGTGAAGCTCAGATCGAGGAGGCCAGGAGAGCTCCACACCCGCCCAATGTATCTTATCTGTAAGTAGGAGCTGACCTTGCACATGTATGGCCGAGAGAAAGTGGGCAGGAAGACGTTTTTTCGAGAGGGGTCTTGCACAAGGGTGGAGGAAGGGGGTGCGGTGGGGGACGGGTCGCCCCGGGTCTCACCACTGAGGGGGTGACAAAATGCCGGGCAGCACTCACCGCAGGGCCTGCAGCGCGCCCGAGCTGCGTATCTCTCCTGGGAGTGACGCGGTGGCTTCGGTGCCTGCAGGCTCCGCGCTGCCCCCCCCCCCAGTTGTAGGGCAGCTGAGTGAGAGGAGGCAGGCAGACTCCAGAGGCCCCGTGGAGCGCCCTGCCCCCACCCTCACCCTGCCCCTGGGCACACCGGTCCGAGCAGCTTCCTCTGCCACTGGTCTTGTACCCGGGTTTTGCTTAAAGGTTTCCCATTGGGGCATCTGGTTGGCCACTGAGAACAGGATGCTTAACCAGATGGGCCTTGGGCCTGATCCAGCAGGCTTAGAACAATCACCTTGCCATCTCCTCACACAGGGTGTGCCCTGCCGAAGAGCTCCCTTTCGAAGACGGCTCTGTGGACCTGGTCACGGCGTTTGCGGCTGCCCACTGGTTTGACGGGCCTCGCTTTCTGAGGGAAGTGGAACGAGTTCTCAAGCCGTCAGGCTGTGTGGTCTTCAGCTCCTACAACTTGGACATGCGGTTGTGTTACAAAGATTGTTCAGATGAGCTAACGGAGATCTTCAGAGAGGTCAGCCCATCGCACAGGCCTGCCCAGATCTCTGCCCTCAGACCAACCACACATTTCAGGGCCAATCCTGTCAGTTTCCTAGCCCTAAATGTCTGTTGGGTATTTTTTTTTAAGTGTCTTTCCTGCAGAAGGACAGCAGAGTCCTTCAATCTATGGTAATTGCGCAAACCTACAAGTCCTGGAGCCAGTGTGGTGTAGTGGTTAAGAGCGGTAGACTCGTAATCTGGGGAACCTGGTTCGCGTCTCCGCTCCTCCACATGCAGCTGCTGGGCGACCTTGGGCTAGTCACACTTCTTTTAAGTCTCTCAGCTCCACTCACCTCACAGAGTGTTTGTTGTGGGGGAGGAAGGGAGAGGAGATTATTAGCCGCTTTGAGACTCCTTTGGGTAGTGATAAAGCGGGATATCAAATCCAAACTCTTCTTCTTCTTCTTCATTTTAATCCCGCCTGCAAAACACTGGCACTATGGAAAAGAATATACGTAATTTCAGGGCCCAGATGAGGACATGAAGGGGATAAGAAAAATTCATTCATCCCACCCTCTGAAATCTTTGCCATGAGAAGCTCTTGCTTTACGTTTTTTGGAGAAGTTTTAAGACCTTCCTATGCAGAAAGATTTGTGGCCGTGTGGCTATTTTCTGTTAGTTTATTACAGTAATATTTATAAAGCCAGTTTCTACATAGCACCATGACTTTCAACACTTTTACCAACCCCTGCTCAGTAATAAAAATATTCCACACACACACACACACACACACACACACACACACACACACACACACTCTTACCTCATAAAACAAAAGACATCCACGTGGTTTGCAAGGCAGTCTAAAATATTACAGTCAAACCTCAGTTGTCGAACGTAATCCATTCCGGAAGACTGTTCGACTTCTGAAATATATGACAATCGAAAGTTGAAAGCAGAAGCCTCAATACAATAAGGAAACTCAAAACAGAAACCGCATGGTATGTTTGGCTTCTGAAAATCGTTCGAAAACCAGAGCAGTTACTTCCGGGTTTTCGGTGTTTGGGCACCAAAACGTTCCAAACGGAGACATTCGGGAACCAAGGTCTGACTGTAATTTGAAATACCAATTTAAAAAACATTAAAAACATGTAATATTAAATAATAAAACTGACCATTTCAAACACTTATACCGTATCTACTAAAACCTAGGTAGGCATGCGGGAATGAAAAGGTTTCTAGCCAGATATCAATGGGCAGGGAGTTCCAAAGTGGTGCCGCAAAAAAAGATTGATTTCTTGTAAGTGCTGAATGAATGTTATGTGATACTTGTGAAAGGACCAGTTTCACAGATCCCAGCCATACCAAAAGGGCACATGCAGGGTGACAGTCTTGAAATATAATAAAAAAATTCCTTCAGTAGCACCTTAAAGACCAACTAAGTTTTTATTTTGGTATGAGCTTTCGTGTGCATGCACACTTCATAGTCTTGAAATATGTTATTCTATAGGCTGCCACACCTCACACATTTCCCTCAATGCTTTTAGTATTTCCATTTTTCTGCTCCCGATTCCTGCACCTTTAACAGCTCAGCATCCTCTTTTATGCAGCATACTTTGAACAGTGAGATTTTGCAAGCAGAAAAGAAATGACTGTGGCTTCCCACCCACCCCCTTCTCTCTTTCTCTTTCTCTCTCTCTTTTCCAGATCCAAGCCCAGCTTTTCAGCTTTAGAAATGAAAAGATCGAATTAGTTGAGAATAATTACCAAGAAATCTTTGATTCTTTGCCATTTCAGGAGAAGAAGAGGTGAGTGGATCAGGCCCTTTCGTACAATGCGGTGCATGGACCCAGCCATGCCAATCTTTTCAATCTCCTGCTAAAAACTTTTCTATTCCACCAAGCTTATGCAAACTATTAAGAACGCATCCACAGTTGTTACTCAGCCCCGCACCTCTCCTAAAGCTTTCTGCTTCTTTCCAGGATGACGGATATTTTCGATAAGATTCCCCTGAGCGTTGCTGACGTAATAGGATTCATCCAGTCACTCTCACCGTACCGACTTCATCTGGATACCCAGCCTGAAGAGGCGAAATCACTTCTCCAAAACTCAGAGCGAAGGTGACAAAATCTGTTCGCTGGAGTAAGCCAAATGTGGAAGGGCCAAGGAACCATGGTTATGTCTGTTGGGAGAGTCGCGTTGAAGTCTTTAGCCTGTGATATTGCATGTCTTTTCATAGATGGCATGCAGTAGAATTTAACTGTTCTCAGCCAAGAGTATGAGATGCGAGCAATGCAGAAAGGCTTGGGTGTCCATATTTTTTCCTGCGATGAAAATTCAGCTCCAATATGCACGTTGTAATTTTTAATTCGAAAAATTCCCATGTAGAATAACAGAATTGTAGAAGTGGAAGGGGAAACCCCACCCCCTGATTAGCCCAGGGGTGGAAGGAAGAGATAACCGCGACTAGAAAAGAAGGGCAAACCAAGTTCATGGACTATGCCAAAATGGCAAAATTAACTGGGAAGCTCAGAAATCAAGAAGACGAGAACTTTCAGAAAGAACGGGAAAAGTTTATAATTTATTTACAAGACCGCTGTAAGCAAGTTAAAACATTAGCAGGATTTTAATCACGCTTGTAAAATAACGGAAAGTATGGATAATTTAGAAGGGTAAAAATTTCGATAAGTATTGATATGCAGTTGTAAATATTATCATTAGGACCCATGGAAGGGATGGGTGGGGGAAGTCAGGAGATTCAGAGTAATCTTAATATTTGGGATTTTGTTGTTGTTACATGTTTATACTTTTTAAAAAATCAAATAAAAAAATATTTTTAAAAGGAAGGGACCCCTAAGGGCCATCTAGTCCAACCCCCTGCAATGCAGGAATCTCCGCTAACGCATGTGAGTGGCAAAGTCAGAAGTGTTGCCAGATGCCAGCTATCCATGCTTCAAATCTTATGCCAACTTTATGTCATCAGTTCCATTTCCATACACCTGCCGTTTGCCGCATTTTATTGTACCAGTTTGTCACAGAGGCGGCCTCCCAAATTCTTCTAAGTATCTTGCCATTATGCGTCTGGCAAAAGACAACTTCTAAGCGGTTTGAACCATGAAAAGATTGAGCGGTGCCAGCTCTGGACATTTGGAGGCGTTTCGTCCAGTAATTGTTTTCATTTCAATTAATCCCAGAACTAAACCCTGGTTTCTCCTCTCCTGCTTTCCTTCCCCTAGGTTTCTGGAGACGATGGGCGTTTCTTCTCGGGATACCCAGCTGGAGTTGCGCACGAAGCACGTTTGCATCTTGGGCTGCAAGAGCTCCTGAGAAGAATGCCAATCTAAATGCACAGGGCAGGGCACATGCGTAGGAAAGACAGATTTAGGACCCCAGCTCTATCAGTCGCAGCAGGTGTGATTCCAGCCATCCATTGATTTCAAGGAGAGTGGGGAACTAGATGCCATCAAAGGGCCAGGAGCCTTCTGAAGCCATTACTTCCTTGCAGCAGTGGCTAATCTGTCTCCCTGGATAAGAGCTGGCAAGCTGTTGGGTGGGGAGGAAGAGAAAAGGGCGTCAGGGAAACTTCCCCTGCCACCCACGTGTTGAAACAGAAAACAAGAGAGCTGGAACAGCGTTAGAACTCAGTCCTTCAACTCCCCATTCATCTATTGAAGGTCACTGGGTGGCTACCTGTGAAACTGGAGGTCGGTGTCATCTTTTACCTGCTCCTCTCATGTGGAATCCTGTGCACTGAAGTTTATCATGTTAAGAATCTTTTCATTTGGTATCATAATAAAACAGAACTGAGTTGAATAATGAATTCATTATTTTTATTTGTTGTTTGTTTATGGCTGATATAACTCTCATAAAATGAAATCAGCTTAAAACCATGACCTTAAGTCAATTTTTTTTAAAAAAATCCACAATGAATCTTGAATTTCTGCTGCTGCTTTTATTTGTCTATTGGGCTCCATTCTGTCCATGGGATGGGAAAGGTCGAAAGAGTTAATTAAGGAAAGAATCTTGGATATTGATCGACAAAACAACTTAACCCGACTTTCCTTAATACATAGACAATTGTATGAGCATCAATCAAATTATCTAGCTAATTATTTTAAAACGTTAGAAAACCCGAGATATCGGTGGGCCTTCACTAGGGCTCGTTTCAATGCTCTACCCTCGGCGTTGTTAACTGGTAGATATCCCCAGATTCCAGTAGAACAGAGACTATGTCCTTGTGATAACAAGGAGATTGAATCTTTAAGTCATGTCCTCCTCTATTGCACATTGTATCGAGACATGAGGAAGGAGATAATTGATCCCTTGTTTAAAAACTTACCAGGCCGCTCAACAGAAATGCTTACTAGATACCTACTAGCGGATTTTAATCCAGAGTGCACTAAGAATGTAGCTAAATTCTGTTACTACGCGTCAAGACTAAGACACGCCGTGACATCAACCAATAACAATGATATAGCCGCCTTTTAATTCGCAGCGAATAATAGTTAAAGGGAACAATCCCTCATTAAATTTTAACCCAATTTTAACTTAAAAAAGGATTATGAAACAGTATGGTTCAAAGATGATATTCAAGATCTATTTTATGTATTATTGGTTTTCTTTTTCTTTTTTGCTGGTCTATGACCGTAATAAAAATATTATTATTTATTTGTCTATGTTATCTGCTCTATATTTGGAAAATGCAACCTCTCTACTGCTTCTGTTATGTTTCATAAACTCGGTCGTGTTTTGTTGTGTTTGTCATTTTGATTTTACATTCATACGAAACCTTAAAAATCCAATCCAGCTTAAAACCTAAATACCAAACGCCCGACGCAAGAATAGACATGACACTATGGATGGCGTTGCTATGTCTTTACTCATAGTTATCTCTATTCCGGTACTCTGAAGGTCAGCTTAGTACTACTTGTCTCTTTCCCAGGCTTAATCAGTGACTGTAAAATTCCACCCCTGAGTTAGCCCTCTATTGCAGTAAGATTTACAAACCTACCCCCCCCACACACACACCCAGTGCAAGCCTAATTTCTCAACAGCATTAAAATATGATAAAAGCAATAGGGTGACAATCACATCAGCTCCCCCCCCATCAATAAAAATCAATAAAAATACATAACTAACTGAGGTTCTGGCCCCACCCCAAACAAAAGGCCGGCTTCCTAACAAAATTCCTGGCTACTATGTCCATGTCCGTGGCTACTAGCAACAATGGCTATGCCAGATACCCCCAAACCCTCGGCCCTCCAGATGTTTTGGACTACAATTCCCATCTTCCCCGACCACTGGTCCTGTTAGCTAGGGATCATGGGAGTTGTAGGCCAAAACATCTGGAGGGCTGCAGTTTGGGGGTGCCTGGGCTATGCTGTACCTCCACAATCAGAGGCAGAAATGCTTCTCAATACCAGTAGCTGGAAGCCACACTATGGAGGGAATGCTCTTGGGTTTGGTTTCCGCTTGAGGGTTTCCCATGGGGGCACCCGGTTGGCCACTACAAGAACAGGATGCTGGACTCGATGGGACATAGTTCTGATCCAGCAGGTTCAGATCAGCCAAGGTTGATCAGCCAGCAGAGCTTCAGATATTTCCTGGACTACAACTCCCATCACCCTGGCCGTCGGGCATCCTGGCTGGGGGATGGGAACTGATGCCCGGCACATCTGGAGGGGGGAGTCATAGACGTCGCCCATGTTGGTTGACAAGGGAAATAATAAATAAATAAATAAATAAAATTGGGCCAGCAAAAGAAGAGTGGCAGATAGAATCCTAGAGTTGGAAGAGACCACAAGGGCCATCCAGTCCAACCCCCTGCCAAGCAGGAAACACCATCAAAGCATTCTGGACAAATGGTCAAGCCTCCGCTTAAAGACCTCCAAAGAAGGAGACTCCGCCACACTCCTTGGCAAGATGAAGAGGACGGACTTTGCAGAACTGGCGAAGCTGACAGGAAAAATCTGAAACCAGCATGATCAAGTATTTCGAAAGGACTGGAGCAAATTTATACGATATCTGAAAGATTATTGGAAGCAATTAATATCACTAGCAGGGTTGTCTGAAGACTTGTAATGATAAATTTCCTCTATATTTATTTAAATTTTGAGCCTTTTGGAATGAGTGTAATTAGAACTGGAAAACGTACAAAATGCAGTGATAGAAAACTTAATTCTGAAAGCCATGGGGTGGGAGAGAAGGAAGTCGATAGGGCTAGGCCAGGGGTCAGCAAACTTTTTCAGCAGGGGGCCGGTCCACTATCCCTCAGACCTAGTGGGGGGCCGGACTGTATTTTGAAAAAAAAATATGAACGAATTCCTATGCCCCACAAATAACCCAGAGATGCATTTTAAATAAAAGGATACATTATACTCATGTAAAAATACCAGGCAGGCCCCACAAATAACCCAGAGATGCATTTTAAATAAAAGGACACATTCTACTCATGTAAAAACATGCTGATTCCCTGACCGTCCGTAGGCCAGGTTTAGAAGGCGATTGGGCCGCATTCGGCCCCCGGGCCTTAGTTTGGTGACCCCTGGGCGGTAAAGCCAGGGCGATAAAGTGGATAATGATGATGCGAATTTATAAAAATCAAAAAATATATAATTATTTTTATTTCATAAAGTTTATACACCTGTCTGGAAACCTGGAGTTCAAGGAGGACCAATGGTCTGACTCAGTTTAAAGCATTTTGCTTTGCGATTCTTTATGATTCCAGTTGGCGATCTGGGAACTGCCGCTATCTCAGCCCCTATGTGTGGACCAGCAGGGAAGCGGGTTCACTGATGCCAGCCACAGCGGGCAATCTCACCAAACCAGTGGCAGAGATGTAGGTTAAAACATATGCCCTAGGCGTCTGTCTCCCCCCCCCCCCAGCCATCAATCACTCTGGTCCATAAGAAGTGAGAGAGGATGTGCAATTGGTGATAAGGAGGTCTCCAAGCAACAGGCAGAGCAGATGAAAGAGGTTGCGCTCAGCAGAACTGTGTAAATCAGCCTCTCCTTTTCACTTTTGTCAGAACGTGGAAGGGGTCACTCTTCCAGCCGGTTGCTCCGCCAGGCCATTTCGTCTGGCTCTCTCCTTGAGGGCTCGAGTCATCCCAATGCCACTGCCCTGGTGGTGCTAGCTAGCAGCAGAGCCAACCAAAGCAGGTGTCCTGGTTTGTTGCACCCCACAAGGAAGGTCCAGGAAATTTGAGGCAGGAGGGTGGCAGCATCGATCCTTTTTGAAAAGCTACGGGATCTGAAGAACAGAGGCGCCGGACCTTTGGATCTCGTTGGCTGGAGTTTAGGGTGAGTTAAGGTTAGCAAACAGCTTGCGGGCAGCTTTCCCCCCCCCTGGATTAAAAACCCAAGGCAGAGCGGGATTTGAAAAGTAAATAACTTATTTCTCATCTCTTAAGAGCAGCCCGGGGGCTGTGTTGCCAAATCCTGGAAGACCTTTAATCCTAAATCATTTGGGTTGCTGGTGTTCAAGGGTTTGGCAAATTGCCCTTCTTGAAGAGATCTGCCCTAAACCAAAAGTATCTAAAGCTCAAAGGACTGTTCTTTTTTCACATATGGCAGGACTTTATTTCCTATACATTGAAGCACATGGTCGTTCAGTGTCATCCATGTATGCTCATCTAGCTTGTTTAAGACTATATAGAACCTTTATTCTACTTCTTTTTATTTTTTAATAAAACTTTATTACAGTGGTACCTCTACTTACGAATAACTCTACTTACGAATGGAGCTCCGTCCGCCATCTTGGATGTAGTTTAGATAGGATTTTTTTCTACTCATGAATTTTTAGATAGGGTTGCTTCGACTTACGAATTTTTTCTCCCAATGCATTCCTATGGGATTCGACTTACAATTTTTTTCTACTTACGAATGTGTGTTCGGAATGCATTAAATTCGTAAGTAGAGGTACCACTGTATTTGTAAAGGGAATGTTTGAACAAGTTATTACTTTATTTTCCATTTGGGTTTAAATTTCTGGTTCTCTCTCTCTCTCTCTCTCTCTCTCTCTCTCTGTGTGTGTGTGTGTGTGTGTGTGTGTTTCTCTCTTTGTTATGTTTGCACTTCATTTTTGTTAATCACAAAAAACCCTGGAGGCACCAAGCTGGAACTGCAGGTGATTTCTGTGGCATCCAGAGGGACCGCAAATTCATTTTGCTGGTACACTTTCAATATCTGTGTGTAGGTTGTGCTGTGCGTGGGCAGAGGGACTCTCCGGATGCTAAAACTACAAGGTTTGTCTTCAATATTAGCACAGGTTCCTGGGCAGCAGCGGATCTTCCAAGCCAGCCCTTCCCATGAACCTGAGGCACCTCCAGATGTTGCTGGACTACAACTCCCATCATCCCTAACCATTGTCCACACTTGTTGGGGCTGATAGGATTTGTAGTCCAACAACATCTAGAGCAGTGGTTCCCAAACTCCACCCCCCAGGGCCACTTGGAAATTACTGGGGGTCTTGGAAGACACTTTAATGGTGGTCTTATTTTCTCCCAGCATGTGATTATTGACTAATAATAATAATAATAATAATAGCTTGTTGCTTTGTCTTGCTCAGGGCAACCCAAATTGATTTCAAACAAAACAAACAAGCAGACAATAGATGCATAGCTGCCAAGTTCCCTGTTTTTCGCTGGAAACCCCCGTATTTTGTTACCGTTTCCCACTGTTATCCCGAATTGATTATATCCCATAAATATCCCGTAAAGCTCCTGCCGGCGGCCATGTCCCAGCTCCTGGCTGTCTGCACATGTCCGGACATGCGCAGAAGCGACTTCCGGTGCCCAGACATGCAGACACGGGCGGCACTGGCACCGGAGGTCGCTTCTACGCATGTCTGGACATGCGTAGAAGTGACCTTCGTTGCCCCGCTGCCGTGTAGAAGCGACTTCCGGTGCTGCGCCGCCGCTGATCCCGGATTTTTCAATCCGGGAGCTGGAGGGTTATGCTTAGATGCATTAAAACTACAGTGGTACCTCGGTTTATGAACACAATTGGTTCCAGAAGTCTGTTCATAAACTGAAGCGTTCCTAAACTGAAGCGAACTTTCCCATTGAAAGTAATGGAAAGTGAATCAATCCGTTCCAGATGGGTCTGCAGTGTTCGTAAACTGAAAATTCATAAACCGAGGTGTTCATAAACCGAGGTTCCACTGTAAGTGGAAAGAGATATTGGGGGGGGGGAGGGAATGTGGATCCCTTGGGGGAAGGTAAATAGCCAAAGAATCAGCTGTGTTCAAAATGTGAGGCTAAACTCCAGCAGGATAGAGCTCCAAAGAGCAGAGTTTAAACCAGGGTTTTCCAAACTTGGGTCTCCAGCTGATTTCAGACTACAACTCCCATCATCCCTAGCTAGCAGGATCAGCAGTCAGGGATTATGCGAACTGTAGTCCAAAAGCAGCTGGAGAGCCAAGTTTGGGAAACCCTGGTTTAAACTCACAAAAGTCAAACAGCCCTTTTAACCCATTTAGTTGCATAAAGCACTCAACTTCTTCTAACTCTTTTGCAACAAACAGACTACACAATGATTAATAAGTTGGAAATGCTTTACTTACAGCTCATGAGATTTCATATGGGATGCCTGCCCCCCCCCCAAAAAAATATTCAAAACAAAACAACAGAAGCCAATAAGCGTTCAAATTTTGGGGTGCCCAGAGTTAAAATCTGAATTCTAAATTCCTCTCAAAATTTGAATGCCAAAATGGGAAGCATGTAATGTTTCTGAGTATTCATTTCAGGGCCGCTTTGAAGACTTTGACCTGTTTGCCTAACTGTGCTGAGGATTTTTTTCCTTACAATCAAGCAGTATTTAAATTTTATGAAATAAAATAAATAAATCTGCAGAATCTTAGTGAATTCATTGATAGGATGTGATTGACCCACTTTAGTTCTCATTGTTTATATTTATTTTACAGTCTGATCTTCTTTCAATGTGTTTTTATGCAACATGCATGCAACCCCCCCCCTCCCGCTGCTCTGGGATTCATTGTGACGGAGGAGATGCTATAAATATGCTGAATAACTAAAACAAGGAAACGTACAAAATGGCCCTTTCTTTAGGGACATGAATTAGGTGAACAACAGAAGACTCACAAATGCTTATTGACTTTCCTCAGCGTGAGGGTCAAGATAACAGAAGAAAAGGGACAAAGACCACCCCCAGCTCTACTGAGAAGCAGTACCCCTCCATCAGCACAGTTGAGAAATGGGCAACTTTTGGCATCTCCTCTCCTTGAATTGTTCCACCCGTTGCTCATTAGAAGAGCCTGTAACTGGGCACTTGCATATCTCCTCCTCCCTCCCCATCCATTTTCCTTTTGTGTCGTGCCTTCTGAGATTGTAAATAAATAATAATGTAGAAACCCCAAAACCTTTCTTTCTGCCTTCTCACAGGAAGAACACAACAGAACAGCAAATTTAAGATGGAAAGGGAATCAAGATAAGGCTTTCCACACACCCAGCCTGTCCTCTTTCATCCACCAGGACTCTTGGAGACTCCATTTTCCATGGTGATTTAGGAGAGTGCATTGCCTCAGCCATGTTTGGGCTGGTGAAAAGCCAGGGGCTAGTGGCCACGGTCCTCCAGGAAGTCCAAAGGGTCTTGGCTTATTTCTTGATTGTGTACACCCTCCTTTTAGGAGGCTTCATTTGTGCTGGGCTGATACTGCAGTTCCTCACTTTAGAGTAGGGAAGGTCGAGGATTTCGAATGAGCCACGTTGGAATGGGGAAACAAACCAATTTTGCAGATCACAGCTATTGGCCAGTTATTGCATCTCTCCAAATTTTGATGTGACTCAAAAATGTGCAAATATCCAAGATGCTTGATATGTTGTTGTTGTTGTTTAGTCGTTTAGTCGTGTCCGACTCTTGGTGACCCCATGGACTAGAGCACGCCAGGCACTCCTGTCTTGCACTGCCTCCCGCAGTTTGGTCAAACTCATGTTCGTAGCTTCGAGAACACTGTCCAACCATCTCGTCCTCTGTCATACCCTTCTCCTTGTGCCCTCCATCTTTCCCAACATCAGGGTCTTTTCCAGGGAGTCTTCTCTTCTCACGAGGTGGCCAAAGTATTGGAGCCTCAGCTTCAGGATCTGTCCTTCCAGTGAGCACTGAGGGCTGATTTCCTTCAGAATGGATATATGATATATACGTGCAAAATATGTTGCCATTCCTATGTAAAATTTGCCTTTTTAAATATACTTTAGTGCAAAAACACCTGTGCTTTTCTTTCTTTCTTTTTAAAAAACCCATTTGATACAGAAATAGGGTGGAACAGATCAAAGAACGGAAAATGTGCAGAATGAATTGGTAATAGTTCTATTGTGCGTATGAATGAATGCTCACACTGTTGTCTTTTAAGAAGAAATCACGGTTTGCTTTCAGTTAAACGATACTTAATGGGTTGGTTATGGGAGAGGCAACTAACCTTCCTTGACCTGAGGGCCACATGCAGTCTTGGCCAACCGCCCCAGGGGGTGGGGGTGGTGCATGCCAGTGGTGGGTGTGGCCCAAAGTGGGTGTGGCAACACCTCCCACCTTCCTAAATTGTCTCCACCTATGTCAGTACTGAGTCCTCCACTTTTTCTCCTTTTTGCCGCTGCCAAATTGGGGAATCAGGGAAAAAAAATGTTTTGAGGAAGGGCCGGTAAATTAGGCTCCATGGCTGGGGATTTGCCACCCATTAGAGGGACCCAGGTGGCGCTGTGGTTAAACCACTAAGCCTAGGGCTTGCTGATCAGAAGGTCGGCGGTTCGAATCCCTGTGACGGGGTGAGCTCCCGTTGCTCGGTCCCAGCTCCTGCCAACCTAGCAGTTCGAAAGCACGTCAAAATGCAAGTAGATAAATAGGAACCGCTACAGTGGGAAGGTAAACGGCATTTCCATGTGCTGCTCTGGTTTGCCAGAAGCGGCTTTGTCATGCTGGCCACATGACCTGGAAGCTATACGCCGGCTCCGTCAGCCAATAATGCGAGATGAGCGCGCAACCCCAGAGTTGGTCACGACTGGACCTAATGGTCAGGGGTCCCTTTACCTAGGTTGAAATATATACTCCCCCACCCCCATTGCCTTTCTGCTTCCATACATAGGATGATCTTAGCATGTTCTGCAAAAAAGACGGCAACACAATGATCGTAGAGGGGGAAGGAGAATTATAAGTGTGACGCCAAAAAAAGACCCCTCTCTTTTGGATTCACTTGCTTGGCCCAAGCAGTAGAGGAATCCCCAAAGGGATGAGCCAATTATTTTGACTGTTGGGCTTGTTTGATTGCGGGAAAGGTGGCCATTTGATGGTGTGGTGTTTTCAAAGTGTAGAATTATAATGTGTCGTCCAGGAGCACCTAATCTGTGGCCCTTCAAACGCTCTTGGACCCTGTGAAGGCCTGGGTAGCTCAGATGGTTAGAGCGTGGTGCTGATAACGCCAAGGTTGCAGGTTCAATCCCCGTACGGGACAGCTGCCTATTCCTGCATTGAAGGGGGTTGGACTAGATCAGGAGTAAGCAATAAATTGCAAGAACTCAGGCCAAAAGAAGATGATTTCAAAAAAAATTCACAGGGTTTTATTGATTTGATGTGGAGTTTAAATGGGAATCAATCCCAATGTTGAAGGCAAATAAAGATAAATTCCAGTAAAAATCAGGACAAGGCCCTGTTTCGACTATTCTTCATCGGCAAAGATTCACAGGTCAAAGTGTACCAACTATGTTTGCCTTGCCTTGGCAAACAGACTTGGTACACTCTGACCTGTGAATCTTTGCTGACGAAGAATAGTCGAAACAGGGCCTTGTTCTGATTTTTACTGGAATTTATCTTTATTTGCCTTCAACATTGGGATTGATTCCCATTTAAACTCCACATCAAATCAATAAAACCCTGTGAATTTTTTTTGAAATCATCTTCTTTTGGCCTGAGTTCTTGCAATTTATCGCTTATTTCTGGACTTTCCCAAGAACTCCAATTTCCACTCTAGATCAGGAGTAGGCAACCTAAGGTCCGGGGGCTGGATGCAGCCCAATCACCTTCTCCTCAAACCGGCCCGCAGATGGTCCGGGAATCACCGTGTTTTTACATGAGTAGAATGTGTGCTTTTATTTAAAGTGCATCTCTGGGTTATTTGTGGGGCATAGGAATTCGTTCATTTCCCCCAAAAAAATATAGTCCGGCCCACCACATGGTCTGAGGGATGGTGGACCGGCCCATGGCTGAAAAAGGTTGCTGACCCCTGAACTAGATAATCCTCAGGGTCCCTTCCAACTCTAAGGGATTCTAAGGGTGATGAGGGCCCTCATTCTCACTGCACCTTCCTGTTTTGCCTCAGGCGGTAAAACGGGATGAGCTGCCCCTGGATGGGAGTTGTAGTCCAACCGTACCTGGAAGTCCACACCCTTGATTTCTCCATTCCGCAGCTTTGAATGGTGCCTGCTCCCGATTAACTAGGCAACAGCAGGTTAAAACGATATAGATTATATTTTAATAACAGTACCTCCAGACTTCCCAGCCGACAGGCACCATCTTCTAAGAGGCACTCAAAAGCCTCTTTTTAAGAAGATGCCTGTTGCTCCCACCGATGCCTGAAAACAAGGTGTGCGTCCCTTTTCTCCTGTGAGGTATTCCTTTCAGGTTCAAACAAACCCCATCCCATTCATCAAACAAAGACGTCTTTGGTGATTACTCTGCCCGCAACCAACACATCTAGGATGCTTAATTGGAAAAACAACAACCCCGAAAGATCTCTCCCTGCCCCCTGCCCCCCCATCTTTTAAAATGAGGCTGCCCCCAGACTTATTCGTTCATTGGGAACAGCCTAAATCTGCTGCTGTTTACATATGGAATTATTTCAACGTTTTAAGACGTAACCACCGTTGCACTGGATCCTCCCTTGGGCAGAAGGTGCCGCCAATATCCATCTTCAGTGAAGAAAACATCCCAAAGTGTGTAATTCACAGATGATCGCTCAGTTTTTCCTCTGCCCTCCGCCCCGCCAACTCCTCTGAGCTCCTCCAAGAGGATCTCAGGAATGGGATGTACGTCCAGAGGTCAAATGTCTCAGCAGAGCTCCTTGAGAGATTCTAACGGATTGAGGCAGCCACAGCAGGAGGGGAAAGGGAAGATGGATACCGTCGACAGATCGTCCTGAAACAGAGGGGCTCACAAGTTTCGGCCAGGCTGGTCATATATATGGTGGGTGGTGTAGCGGGTGATTGTCGCTGGATCCCTCACGGTGACAATCTCGGCACTGCCGCAGACGTCCGAACTGTGGGAAAGGAATGGCAGAAGGAAGAATGAGGTCGATACGGGCCGTGAGGGTTGCGTAAGGTCGGGTCGGGCCTCAACCTCACTGACGTGGGAGAGGCAGTGGTGGTGTAGTGGTTAGAGAGCTGGATGGGGACCTGACAGAGACCAGGATTCAAATCCTCCCACCTGGCCACGAAGCTTTAACTGGGGGATCTTGGGGAGCAGTCCCTCAGCCTAACCTGCCTCAGAGGGTTCTTGTTGTGGGGATTAAATGAGGATAACAATATACACCACCTTGAGCTCCTTGGAGGAAAAGGTTGGGTGTAGACACAGTTAAATGGAAAAGAAACAGATATGTTTCACAATTAAGCTGTGGAAACTCCTGTATTACTTAAATACAGGAGGCAGATCCAGCCGTTGCTGCTCACTGCCACCCACCCACCCTTGTGGATGTCTCCCCACCACATTGCCTCCTCCTCCTCCTCTGCTGGCTAAAAATGCATCAAATATAGGAATAAACATTTGCCCATTCAACTAAGTCCTACTCAGAGGCGACCCATTGAAATGAATGGACCTGCGTTACCCATCTCCATTCGTATGTTTTGGGCATGACTAACGTCGGAGGCAACCCCTTTGCTCCAGAAGGCTCAAATAAGCAAGCCAAGCTGCAGACGGCAAGCAAAGGCCCTTAACTCCAAGGTGGCACGACCATCGGGTTTCAGACAAGGCCATAGTCAATTCCCTCCGCAATTCTAAATAGAAACGTACTATTTATAGACCAAGGCAGCAATGAGGGCAGCCAGCAGGATGGCACAGAGGATGGAGAGGATCGTGGTGATGGCAATCATTCCAGCGCTCCGTCGCCCGGGGGATGTGTCAATCGTCTCAGGATCCTTCCCTGATAAGGACAAGAGAATACATTTAAAGCTGTAATTGTCAGATGGGCCGTTCTATTGAAAAGTGTCTAGAAAGAATGGCATAGAGTCTAGAAAGGTTGGTGAGCCCTGATTCCTGAGCATCGCAACCAGGGGTGGGGGGAATATTTATTTATAATAATAAAAAATGTTTGCCACTGCATCACAAAAGTATAACAAAGTGGTTTACAGCAATAAAGCCATATAACCATACATCAAAAGCATAAAAAGGTTAAAAACAAGAAAGTTAAAAACAGACACCAGTAAATGGTAATTGCGTGCATAGGCCTGGCAGAATAGAAAAGTTTTCAGCAGGCGTTTAAAAGTTGCCACTGAAGGTGTCTGCTGAATCTCCAGTGGCGGAGAGTTCCACAGGACTGGGCCCATGACACTAAAGGCTCAGTTTCTCGTTGTCAAATGAGCCTTGCCAACTTCAAGTGTGACTAGCAGATTATCTTAGTGATCAAGCCTGAGGTACCCTGGACCTAACTTGTTCAGGCCTTTGTAAATTGAGACAAGGGCCTTGAACCTGGCTCAGTAGTAGATGGGCAGCCAGTGCAGCTGTTTTAACAAAGGTGTTGCATGCCAGCCGCCTCCATCAGCAACCTGGCCGTCAGCGGGAGCATTTGAACCCGTCCCAAGGGCAGCCCCACACAGAGCGCGTTGCAGTAGTCCAGCCTTGAGGCTGCCAACGCATGGACTGCAGTGGCCAGGCTATCCCTGCCCAAGACCGGCCGTAATTGGCAAACCAGGCCAAGCTGATAAAAGGCACCCCTAGTCCTTCGGTCCTCTAGTGATAAACATGTACAGTGGTGTCTCACTAGACGAATTTAATTCGATCCATGGGTCAATTCTTATAACGAAAAATTCGTCTAGCGAATCCCATAGGAATGCATTGAATTTTTTTTGTTTTATTTTTTGCCCATAGGAATGCATTAATTGAATTTCAATGCATTCCTATGGGAAACCACGACTCGCTAGACAAATTTTTCGTAAAACGAACTCGTCTAGCGAGGCAACCTCCGCTCAAAAAATCATTTCGTTAAGCGAAAGAGTCGTCTTACAGGGCGTTCGTCTAGCGAGGCACCACTGTATCTGCACACAGTGATAGGGAGGCATTTGATGGCATCTGCAGTGGTCCTTTTGAAACCGAGGGGTCTACAATGTGCTTGTCAGTGTTTGGATTGCACCCAGCAGGCCCTGTTCAGTTACCTTGGATCAGCGTGATGGACTCCGACCATCTCGACTCTGCTGTGGGGCCTCCAGAATTAAAGGCCAGAAACTTCACCCTGAGAAGAGAAAGGTAAGAACTTGATGGACTCGGGACAACCTCTTCCAAGCCACGTGAATAAAGGAAGGATGCTGCCTGGGACTGAAAGAGACCATTGGTCCTTCTGACACAGGACTGTTGACACTGGCTGGCAGCATCTCCCTCCAGGGTTTGAGATAAGGGGCACCTAAAAATGATTTACAGATGGTACTTAACTCCGAGTAGACTTGCTAGAATATATAAGTCTGAATCAGGTAAGTGTTGGAGATGTAAAGAGGTTGAGGGTACGTGGTGGACTTGTAAAAGGGTAAAAGAGTACTGGGATATGGTATATAGTGAATTGAAGAAAAATGTTTAAAGGTACATTTTAAAGTTAAGGGGCACCCCCTGAGTCCTCCCTGGAGATCGTCAGGAGCTAGGGCCAGGGGTAGGTCAGCATTAAAACACCCGGTGTCAGTGAGATTAGCCTTTTTCCCTCCAAGAAACCAAAACAGCGCAGGCCTAGTGATCACAGCAATTCTATCCAGGAAGTCTTGCCCCAATGAGGCAGTTGTAAGGACTGAAAGTCCCTTACTTCCCACAGCTCTCTAAGACTCATCTCCTCCCCCAAGCAATCTGAGACTTCCTTGCTGGGCCTGTCTTTGCTCTGCCCTCTTCATGCCTCTTCTGGTTCTGGGATACCAGGGGGGGGGGTGAGCTGTTCACAGCAGGAGGGGGAGACCCCCTGGCTTCTTTAGCAGCCTGCCTCATCTCTGCCTCTTTGCTGTCCTGTTCTCCAGCCTCCTCCTCTGCCTTTCACCCTGGACTCTCTGCCACAGCCTCTTCCTGCTCCCTAAACTCTGTTACCTCTTCAGTTTCTGACACCTCCTCCTCTCAGTCCTCAGGACTCTCCCCAGATAACCCCCTGCCCCCACAGGCTGGAACGTGTCATGTGTTTCCCCCAGAAAGCACAAATATGATATATTTGGCTCTAATTTCATTTTTTTTGTTTCACAGAATTTATACACCGCTGAATTGCAGAAAACAAACAACCCTCAAGGCAGTTTACACAAAAAAGATAAAACAATCAAAATTATCATTTAGGAAAATCAAAAGCGATATTGTAGGACTTCTGAAAAGCTGAAATAGCAACAGGCCAAAATAGATTGAAACTGGCACCAACTTTCTAACAGTGTACTGAATCAAATCTCCTCCCCTTCCACCTGTCCATTACATGTCAGCCATCAAATGCCATTGGATGTCAACAATTATTTACTGGGAGAAAAATAGGACCATTAAGTTGCCTTCCAAGACCCTCAGCCATTTTCAAGTGGCCCGGTGTGGTAGTGTTGTTGGTGGGGAGTTTGGGACCCACTGCGCTAGATGTCATTGGACTCCAACTCCCATCATCCAACCACACCTGGCAAGGCTTCCTGTTGAGGAGGGTTGCACCAAAGGGAAAACAAACAAGCAAACCCTTTACCCAGATGTAGACAATACAGTACTTTAATTCAGTACTGGTTTAATTCAGAAAACAGAGACACTATCAGAACTTTGAGTGGCAGGTGTGGGGGGGAAACCACCTGACACAGGTAACTCACTTGTAGGGCCCTGGCTCAGGCAGGGGGCCGTTGCAATCTGGTCTGGTGGGATCTGTCTTGCAGTCGACTTCGTTCCCCACCCGCAAGACAGTGAGCTCGCTGCTTCCTTCCGCTGGGCAGGGGTAGTTTGCTGGGGCAGTGCCCAAAGTCATGTAACAGGAATTGTTATCAAACGATTGATAGGGCAGCTCCTCAGGGGATCTGGGGATGGCGCAGCTTTCTGCTGCTGTAAGGGGCAATAAGGAAAAAAGGGATTATTTGCCAGGCCTTGCTGGGCGACCCTTACAAGAACAATGTGGCAAAAAAAGTGCAAGCTCAGGAAGAAACGAACTTCTTTATATGGCATAAAGCAGGCATCCCCAAACTTCGGCCCTCCAGATGGTTTGGACTACAATTCCCATCTTCCCCGACCACTGGTCCTGTAGCTAGGGATCATGGGAGTTGTAGGCCAAAACATCTGGAGGGCCGCAGTTTGGGGATGCCTGGCATAAAGAGACAATAGAGGATGATCTGGCAATGCTTGAGATGCAACAAAAAGAAAATCTCTTAAGATTCCGTCAGGTTCTTGAACCAAAGTGGGAGGGAAGACGTAAGAGAAAAAATTATGAAGGAACTGGTGGAATTTCTGGAGGAAAAGCCAGAAGTAACTATGGATGGCATGGGTGGTAGGCAAGAAATATTTGGGAATGCCTTGGTGGCTGAAATGAGGCAGAAATTACAGCCTCTGAGACTAATAGGAGATTGTGAGGAAGGTGAGCTGGATTTTAAATCTGATTTAACTGATAGCTGCCTTCCAGTGAAATTTAAATGTGCCAAAGTTAGGAAAAAGAATGGAAAATAATTATTGCATATGTGCAAATGTAACTAAATGGATTGGCAGGCTTTGACTGCACATTTGCAATCAGCAAAATTTGGGAAAAATTCGGAGAGGAAGAGGGAGGAGGAGGAGGAGGAGAATTGATGAAGTATGGTATGTGTGTAGAAATGCAGGCGATTTTTGTTAATACAGTGGTACCTCTGGTTAAGAACTTAATTCGTTCCGGAGGTCCATTTTTAACCTGAGGTACCACTTCAGCTAATGGGGCCTCCCGCTGCCACTGCGCCGCCGCCGCCGTGTGATTTCTGTTCTCATCCTGAGGTAAAGTTCTCAACCCGAGGTAGTACTTCCAGGTTAGCGGAGTCTGTAACCTGAAGCGTTTGTAACCCAAAGTGTTTGTAACCCAAAGTACCACTGTAAAAGGCAGCGTTTCTCAACCGCTGTTCCGCGGCACAGTAATGTGCCGCGAGACGGGGGCTGGTGTGCCGCGGCGTGCGGCGACGAGAAGGGCGATTTGCTGCCTTGTCACGTGCCTGGCGGCCGCCATTACAGAACACTGGCCCACCGGAAAGGGCTTCCAGTCTAGTCCCGCGAGTGGCGAGCGCAGCACAACGCTCCTTGGCCAGCCAGGCTAGAGCGCGAGAAGGCGGAGAGCAGGCCCGTTCCTCCCTGCGCACCCCAACCGCCGCCAGAGTTGGAAGGGACCATGCAGTAAGCGAGGCGGGCAGGAGAGGCGGCCCAGGATCAGGCCGAGCGGGCGCGGAGCGGAGGCGGCGTTGGCCATGGCCCTCCGGCGGCGGTTGGGGTGCGCAGGGAGGAACGGGCCTTCGCTGCGCCCGAAAAGTGGTGCCTCTGAGGGGAGGGAGGTCTGGCGGGGGGAGAGAAACACCCGGGACACGCCTCTTTCCTCTCGAGGGGAGGGGTCTCCTGTGAGCCCCGCGTAGCACCCTCGTTCCCGCTTGGGTCGCGGAGTCGGGGGCCCTGCGAAGCTCCCCTCGACCCGAGGGCTTTTCATTCTGCCTTTTAGCAGCGCTGTAAGTGGCCCTGAGGCCTTTGGGCCTAATGCCGGAGTCTCCTTCCCCCCATTTCCCCCCTAACGCCTGAGAATGTTTGTACTGTGTGGCAAGGAAAAAAAAAATTAAAAAGAGCCACCCAGGCTTAAAGTCAACAAAGGGCATTAACAAATGGCCTATATATAAAGAGAATTACTTTATATATAGTCAATATAGGCACAGAGTTAATTTTTTAAACTTTTTTAATGGTGGTGTGCCTCGTGATTTTTTTCATGGAACAAGTGTGTCGTGGCCCAAAAAAGGTTGAGAAACACTGGTATAAGGTACCAGAAGAGGGAATGAAGGGAAGTCATGAGGTGTAAAGAACCTCAAAGATAAGGTTTTGAAAGGTGTTTGTGAATGGGGATTGGGGGGGATTTGACTTTTGTAGTTAACTGTGGAAATTAATTGTGAAAAAGCCAAAAAAAATTGATTTACAAAAAAAATAAAATAAAAAAGAGCTCCATGGAGAAAAAGGCGGGATATAATTGCAACCAATCACACACAACGTACCGCTGCTGCGGGCGACCACCAGCCATATCTCTTCGGTGGCACTGACAAACTTGTTGAAGACGCAGCGGGGTTGTTCCAAAGTGAAGGTGGAGGAAGTGATCTTCCCGGCCAGGTCCTTGGAAGTGAGGCGAGGCGTATATCCTACCGACACTAGAGAAAGGCAACGAGAAAAGGAAGTGAGTTGTGCATTTTGCTTATTAAAGTTTTTTTTTTTTAAAATCCCACTCTTCAGCAGAAAGTTTCCCAGAACGGCTTGCAACAGTTGATAATAAGGTGCTTGTTCTCAGCCTCACAATCTGAAGGGCGTAGCACAAAAGGAAAAACAGATTGGGAGGGAAGAGGAAAAGAACGCAACTTCAGAAGAACTGCTTCTGGAGTTGCGTTCTTTTTCTCTTCCCTCCCAATCTGCTTTTCCTTTTGTGCTACGCCCTTCAGATTGCACTGCTTCTGAAGTTTGGATGTCCTTGTAAGTATTCTCCCCCTTGTCATTACGTTCTTCCCGGGAGGCATATTCTCAGAGGTCTTTATTTTTCTGACTGATGGCAGAGACCCTGTACTCCATCTCTTCAGCCCCAGGACAGCTATGCAGGAAAAGTCCGTGCAGAATCAGATGATAATCCGTTTGGTGGAAGAGGGAGCAGGCTTGTTTTCCTGCTGCTCCAGAGGGCAGGACCAGAACATATGGAATCAAGTTACAAGGAAGGAGATTCTGACTAAACATTAGGAAGAACTTTTTGGCGGCAAGAGCTGTTCGACGGTGGAACGGACGCCCTCGGAACGTGGTGGACTCTCTGTCCTGGGAAGTTTTCTACAGAGGTTGGGTGTCCATCCGTCTTTAGCTGTGACTCCTGCATTTTGCAAGGGGTTGGACTAGAAGATCCTTGGGGGTCCCTTCTAACTCTATACTTCTATGAATCTGCAATACTGTTATCTATGGAAAGCATGTTTATTCAACTCCTCAATTCTCACCACATTTTCTGATGGGACTCGCCTACCGTTTGCCCTCCCTGCAAATTCCCTTTCCGTAAAGGAGGAAAGAATATTTAGCACACTTTACCCAAGACTGTAAAAATGTGTGTGGCTTGTTTAAGGACTTGTTCCACTAAAACAGGGTTGAGGGGAGAGAGATGCCTGGTCTACTGGCCTCATTGACCGCCCCCGCCCTCTTTGCCTTTCTACCCTTTAAGTTACTAAAACAATGTATTGCATTTTATGGGGGGGCATAAATTAGAGAAATCCAACGTCTACCTTTCCGAGGCTTATTCTCTAATTCAAAAAGTTAATCCTCCTCTGGAATCTTAGCCACCCCCTCACCAAAGTTTTCACCCCCCAAAGACACACCACCCTGCCTCTTCTATTTTAATCTTTTCTCAAGAGGTCTAAATTCTTTGCCACCTTTCCAAACTGATGGCATGTCCCTGGGGTGTGCCAACTGGGTAAGGGGAAATCTGGGGAGGGAGGCGGGAGGGCTCTATAAACAAGAGGTTGTAGCTGTCATTTTATTATTTGTTTCGTTTATCAGTTGCTTCCCACGAAACATCCCAATGGGATTAAACATTAAACCATCATAAAAGGTATCAATAAAAACAGCACCAACCAAAGCATATACTGTATATCAGTGGTGGCCAACTCCCAAGAGACTGTGATCTACTCACAGAGTTAAAAACTGGCAGTGATCTACCCCCTTTTTTTGGGTTCAGGTCAAAGTTGTTTAGCTTTTTTTTAGGAACGAGGAAGGTCCATGGGGGGGGGGGTTCAGGTCAATGTTGTTGAGTTTTTTCAGGGAGGAGGTAAAATGTTGAGCTTTTTTTAGGGGAGCCACAGTTGTTCAGCTTCTTTGAGGGGAGCCAATGATCTACCAACGATCTACCACAGACGTCCAGTGATCTACCGGTAGATCACGATCTACCTGTTGGACATGCCTGCTGTATATAAACTATTCCAAATCTTGCTCCATTTTTCTTAACTTCAGCTGGGCCACAAAGTCTTTGTTAATTATATAGTTTTAAACTGTTTTTATTTAGTTTTTCAAAAGTCTTGTCTGAACACTGCTGATGTATTCTTTTATTAATTTATATCGACTCCCCCTCCATTATTTTTATAAATAAAAATTTAATATTAACAATATATAATATTATATTTTATGTAAACTGCTTAGAGATTTTTTCAAAAAAAATTTTTGGGGGTATTTCTAACATTAGTCCTACACAAGAGCACACCCACTGAAATTAATAAACCATGGCTCGTAAATTTCAAAAAGTCTACTTTGTGTAGAACTTCTATTTATGTTTGTTCATAATAGAAAAAAATCGTTTATAAAAAAAAGTGATGAAGAAAAAAGTGAATGAGAATAAAAATAAAAAAAAATACTCAATTACATTTCCATACATTGGAATACAGATGTGTTTAGCCTTATTATGCTATTACAAATAACTTTATCTACAACCTAATATATTCTGTATAATTTCTATTCTGCAGAACTTAAGGTACAGTCACAACATTAGTGGGCACAGACTCGTCGGATGCAACCTTTTAACATTAAGAGGTGTATGCAATTTTACAAATAAAACCAACAAATAAATGTCTTTGTAAATTCAGGAGCTGCAGTGCATGGGTGGGAGGAGGCATTCTCTGTAGCAAACCCTAAACTGCAAAACTCCTTTCCCACAGAGGTGTGTCGAACACCTGCATTATGTATCTCCCATTGTATCTTAAATACCCACCTCCAGACCACAGCCTTTGACGCCACAGATACACATATATTAGGACTCAAGCTATTCTCTTGACATCCATTTGTTTCTTTTCGTATTGTATTCTTAAGTTGTTGTCGCTCGCCCTGGAGCGAATCCCAGAATCGAGGAATTGTAGAGTTGGAAGGGACTCTGAGGGTCATCCAGTCCCACCTCCTGCGATGCAGGAATCTCAGCTAAAGCTTCCATGCCAGATGGCCACCCAACCTCTGCTTAAAAAACCTCCAAGGAAGGAGAGCCCAGTATTCTCTGTTCCACTGTTGAACAGCTCTTACGGTCAGAAAGTTCTTCCTTATGCTTAGAGAGTTCTTCCTGATGTTGAATTGTTAGTGATCTCTCTCTCTCTCTCTCTCAAAAATACATTTTACAAATAAATTACTGGTAATACTTTGGCCACCTCATAAGAAGAGAAGAATCCTTGGAAAAGACCCTGATGTTGGGAAAGATGGAGGGCACAGGGAGAAGGGGACGACAGAGGACAAGATGGTTGGACAGTGTTCTCGAAGCTACGAACATGAGTTTGACCAAACTGCGGGAGGCAGTGCAAGACAGGAGTGCCTGGCGTGCTCTGGTCCATGGGATAACGAAGAGTCGGACACGACTAAACGACTAAACAACAACAACAAATGTTCCCATAAATTGAATAATGCAAGGAGCATCCCTACCTTTTGCAGCTGCGATGCCAATTCCCATCACCAAGAGTATCCCAGAGAAAATCATGCTTCCCACAGGTTGTCCGTCCTCCTTGTGGGTCTCGCACACAAAAACGCCACCAGGAGACTTGAGCAGAAAGATGCCTCCTGGCCCTATTTGTGATCCTTCCCCACTGGGCCTCGCCCACATTTGTCATTCAGTTTTTAGACAGCTGTACTTTAAAAAAAAAACACAAAACAAAACCAAACCCTCCATACACACGGGCGAGGGCTGGCAGCAAACAAGTCCGGCTTGTTTTGGAGAGCGAGGGATAGATGGAGCATGAGCGATCCAACCGACCGTGCCAAAGAGGGGTGTGCCTCCCGGGGGGTTGGTGGGAGCGAGAGAAGGTCCCTCACGTGGATTGGCATTCTCTGGGCGTCACTTAGAGACACTTGGTTTCTAAAGGCAAGAGGGGAATCAAGAGGAAGTCATGCCTGCCTCAGAGGGGTGACACGTTCTGGCCTGGCATCCTTGAGCCTGAATGTTGGTAGATTCGGGGGCAAAATGAAGAGAAAGCAGATAGAGAAAAAGTTTGGTTTCTCTCTCTGACTCTGTCTGTCTGTCTGTCTGTCTGTCTCTCTCTCTCTCTCTCTTTATATATATATTTATTGATTTTATAAAAACACAACAGAAAAAAGAAGACTCAAAATAAACACAACATACCACAACACCAACATTACAATAAAAAAGAATATCAGTTCAATCTTATATCACAATCTTTATTGACTTCCTCCTTTCCTTCCCAACTATGTTTCTTTATATTACTTCCTTAGTACTTTCCCAATCTTGATTCCAATCTTTTTAAATAATTATCTAAACTTATTAATACTCCTAATAACATATCAATACTATAAATCTCTTATCTCAATATGCAATTCTATTCTAGTTAAATCTTAAAATTCAATACAATAATAACACTTAACTAAATCTTAATACATAATTAACTTAACTAGCACTCTTCTACAACCTCCTTTTACTTCCAAATCTTTAGCTAAAAACTGCTAATCTCTCTCTCTCCTATGAAGCTGCATGTTGGGAAGATTCTGGACAGATTGTAACTGAAGGAGCATCTCCACCCCATCGTCCAGCCTAGACATGGAGGTCCAGCTCTGAGGGCCTTCTGGCAGTTCCCAAAGAGCGGTGAGAAGTACCCAGAATGAGATGGGGCTGAACAAGGGCAATAAGTGACCCTTTGTGCCACAGAGCTGAGGCCAATGGACTCCTGCTTGCCCAGACCAGGGAACATTTTCCAGCATTGTCTTCTGACGTCGACCAGCTTTTGTGATTTTTATTATTGGACATTCACTTGAATTGTAAAGTTCCTCTCAGGTCATAAAAACGTAATACAGAGGTGTAGCATGGGGGAGGGGGGGCTACTGGAGCGATTGCCCCGGGTTCAAAAAAAGTTAGGGGCACGCCTCTTCAGCTGCCGCCTCCTACTGGAGGCAGTCCCCATCTGGCCTCACCCTGCGGCGTAGTGAGGGGAGGGCGCAGCATCGCTACGTAACAACACATGCGTGCTAGGTAGAGGGAGATCGCGCCCCCGCGACTTCTAAATGGTGCCTAAACGGAGTGCCCAGGCTCCAGGTAGATAGCCCACTGGGCACAGTGCACCGTGCCGTGCCGAGCGGCCTTTTTACCGGGAGGCGGGAGGGGCTCGCCTTGGGAGTCGCTGGTTGGGGCGCCGACTGTCACCCCCCACATAGTGGAACCTGGGGCGGACCACCCCCTACACCCCCTAGCTCCACCCCTGGCCTCACCTGAGCAGCACGCTGAGCAGGAGCTGGGAGAGGGCAGGCCCTGGCATCCCTCAGCCACACTGATGGGGAAACTCACGGCACTCCCAGCCCAAGGAGGCACAAACGCATGTCCTGCTGCTGCTCTGTCTGGCAGCAGTGCCGCATGGAGTCGCCAGTTAGGGGATGACATACTTTCCTTGCCCCGGGCTGGCAACCCATGCTACGCCACTGATGATGGAAGAGCCTGCTGGATCAAGCCAATGGCTCATCTAGCCCAGCAGCCTGTTCTTACCTTCCAAGTCCCGGACTGCAGAATCCGGGACCGGCAGCCGCGTGACACCGGAAGTTGTGTCGACGTAACTTCCGGTGTCGCTTTGCCCTTCTATGGGCACCAAAAATGGCTGCCGCCGGCTTCAAAAGTAGCTTCTACGCATGACCGGAAGTGCATCGACGCAACTTCTGGTGCCACCCCGCCAATCTATGGGCACCAAAATGGCTGCCACCGACACCGGAAGTCGCATCTACGCACTTCCGGTCATGCGAAGATGCGACTTTTGAAGCCGCTGGCGGCCACTTTTTGTGCCCATAGAAGGGCAAATCAGAAAAAAATGGCCGCCGGCAGGAGAAAATAACGGAGAAAATGGGAGACGAAGTGATACGGGGGACCACCGGGAAAAGGTAAGTAAAAACGGGGGTTTCCCGGGGAAAACGGGGTACTTGGCAGCTATGCCTGTTCTCATCGTGGTGAAGTAGATGCCCCAAACAGAAAGCCAAAAGCAAGCCCTGATCACAAGAGCACCTTCCCCTTCCTGTGGTTTCCAGCAACTGGTATTCAGAAGCAGGACTGCTTCCAACTGCGGAGGCAGAGCAGAGCCATCATGGGTGGTGGCCGTTGATAGCCTTCTCCTTGATGGATTTGTCCAATTAAAGTTGATGGCCCTCTCTGCCTCCTGCGGAAGTGAGTCCCATAGTTTAATTATGTGCCACGTGAAGAACTTTATCTTCCTGAATCTTCTGATATTCAGCTTCATTGGACATCTACGAGTTCTAGTGTTACTAGAGACAGATAAAAATATATATGTGATTTTATAAACTTCGATCCTGCCTCCTCTTCACTGTCCCATCTTCTCCAACGTTAATCTATCGAAAATCAAGAAGTGTGTCTTTCGGAGCAGCGCTGCCACGCAAGTCAGCTGACAATTGCGAGAGTGCGGCACCAAAAGACGTGCGTCTTCCACGCTCTCGTGGGAGCCAGCTGACTTGTGTGAAAGCGCGGCACCACTGCAAGCACCCGCTCATGCGCAGGACCTTCCAAGGTCAAATCAGAAGCCAGGATGGCTTCTGTAATTCCATGAATGTTCCAAGCCAGGCTTCTTCAACCTCGGCCCTCAAGATGTTTTTGGCCTACAACTCCCATGACCCCCAGCTAGCAGGACCAGTGGTCAGGGATGGTGGGAATTGTAGTCTCAAAACATCTGGAGGGCTGAGGTTGAGGAAGCCTGTTCCAGGCAAAAAGGGACGGTTGGGGGTTATGCTGTTCTCTAAATTTAAAAGTCGCAAACCCTGCAACCTTTCCTAGTACGAGAGTTTCTCTATCCCCTTTATCATTCGTGTTGCCCTTTTCCAACTCTACAATATCCTTTTTGAGGCAAGGTGACCAGAACTGTACATAGCATTCCATATGCGATCGCACCATAGATTTGTATAATGGCAGTTTTATTTTCAGTTCCTGCCCTTCTCATCCCTAACATGGATTTTGCCTTTTTTGCCATGTGCTGGGTCGACATCGGAGGTAGACTGCATCCGAACCTGGAGGTTCTACTGGTTTCTTGTGGCTAATAGTTGTCGAGAGACATCTCTTTCCCGGCAGATATGTCTCACCTCCTTCCGAAGCCGGTGGCCGTGTGGCCCCACCTTATGGGTCAGAATTCCAGAATTATGCGCTGTCGAAGAATTTAAGAACGCTACGCGGGTCGACTTTCTTTCTGCTCATTGCACTCCCATTAAAAAGACCCAAAACCCTGCCCAGAAAGAAAAAGGTGACAGGCAACACAGCTTTTGTCCTTCATGAGGACTCGGCCACACCTGACAGCGTAGGGTTGGGGCCTTGTCGAAACCCAGCCCTTTTGCAACGGGAACACAACACAAAATGTCGAGGAAAAGTTCTCAAGTGCGTGATTGAAAGATCGCACGCTGACAAGCCCAAGCAGGTGAGCCAAAGGCTTCCAATGCGCTGAGATCAGCTTGGCCGCACCTAACAACAAGGCTCGGTTATTTTTAGCAGAGTGGCGCTTCCTAAATTGGGAGGAGCCTGGACTCGGATAGGCAGCTCAACCTGCCTTGGGGCCTTTTGCTCCTCAGGTATTTAATTGTCCAAATATGGGCACAGATTTGCTTAACATTTGCATGTGCCAGTTTATATGCATCGTTGTGAACTTTTTGATAGATTGCAACTGATAAAGAACAGGGAGGGGGGGGGCCAGGGACGCTAACAGGATTTCCTGGGGACAGTACATTGTATGAGGATTGCTGCCCCACTTATTGAAAAGATCTGCTGCTTCTCTGCAAATCTTAACTTAGCCTAGCCTACCTCGCAGGACTGTTGTTGTAATCAGTTTGGTTTCTTCACTGGTAATTGAAGCCCTCCAGGCCCCTCTCTCTCTGGCCCTCACGGTGCCATAATCAGGCCTTTAGTGGGGCAGCACCTTCCCTCTCCAACATCCTTCTGCCTCTTGCTACCTTCTCGGTGCTTACTTTCCAATTCCAGCAAGATTTTTCCTTTTAAATCGCAACCTGCATTGTACTGGATTTGAAACGGTTGTTTATGTCCGTCGGTGTTTTCATTAAAGATTTCCTCGTGTTACAAAACAAGCAAACATGGGAAAGTACACCTAGCACCTTTCAATCCATAGAGCCTTTTCCACAGTTCACTTACGTTAGGGATGAGACACGACTACTGCAATGTTTTTTATTATTGAATCGCTTTGGGGCGCTTGTTGGCAACCTCAGATGCGGCCCTCGAGGCCTCCTGTCTGGCCCTTGGGACCCCGGCTCTGCCGAGGCCCTCACCAGTGTTCCTTTGTACGCTTCTTGAGCATTTCCGCCTGACTGGAACATGTCCTTGAACTCTGATGATAAGATCCTAAGAGGAACCTGCTGGATCAGGCCAGTGGCCCATCTAGTCCATTCTCCTGTTCTCACAGTGGCCAACCAGATGCCTCTGCTGGGAAGCTCACATGCAGGACCTGAGTTCAAGAACCCGCTCCCCCTCCTGTGGTTTTCAGTAAGGTAAAAAAAGAAAAAGGTAAAAGACCCCTGGATGGTTAAGTCTGGTCAAAGGTGACTCTGGGGTTGCGGCGCTCATCTCGCTTTCAGGCTGAGGGAGCCGCTGTTTGTCCACAGACAGCTTTCCGGGTCATGTGGCCAGCATGACTAAGCCGCTCACAACGGAACACCATAACGGAAACAAGAGTGCATGGAAACACCGTTTACCTTCCCGCCACAATGATACCCAGTGCTTTTTTTTCTTTAAAAATGTTTAAAGGTAAAGGGACCCTGCCCTGACCATTAGGTCCAGTCGTGACCGACTCTGGGGTTGTGGCACTTATCTCGCGTTATTGGCCGAGGGAGCCGGCTTACAGCTTCCAGGTCATGTGGCCAGCATGACTAAGCCGCTTCTGGCGAACCAGAGCAGCACACGGAAACGCCGTTTACCTTCCCGCCGGAGCGGTACCTATTTATCTACTTGCACTTTGATGTGCTTTTGAACTGCTAGATTGGCAGGAGCTGGGACCGAGCAACGGGAGCTCACCCCTTCACGGGGATTCGAACCACCGACCTTCTGATCGGCAAGCCCTAGGCTCTGTGGTTTAGACCGCAGCGCCACCTGCGTTAGGTGTGCTCTAATTTTTCTACTCATGTTGAAAGACTGCCCCTCAATGAGGCCACACTTAGATTCACAAAATGTTTAGGGGTATGCGTACCCCCAGGGGGGGGAAAAGCACTGGCGGTACCTACTGTATTTTTCCGTGTATAAGACGATGCTTTTTGCTAAAACAAATTAGGCAAAAATTGGGTGTCATCTTATACACTGGATAGTGAATGCAGAGGGGGGATGTGTGATTAATGGCAGCAGTAAGCAGGAATTGGCAGCGCCGGTTGGGTGGGTGATTGGTGGCTGCAGCAAGGCCTGCTGGCGATTGGCTGTGGCTGCGGCAATTAGGCAGGCAATTGGTGGCTGTGGCAAGTGGGCGGGTGGTGGCGGCAAGTGGGCAGACAATTGGCAGCTGCAGCAAGGTATGCGATCGGCAGTGGCTGTGGCAAGCGATTGGCAGTGGCGGGCAGGCGGGTGAGCGATTGGCGGGGTAAAATAGGGGTCGTCTTATACATGGAAAAATACAGTATTTATCTACTTGCACTGGCGTGCTTTCGACCTGCTAGGTTGGCAGGAGCTGGAACAGAGCTCACCCCCTCGGCAAGTCCAAGAGCCTCAGTCATTTAGACCACAGCACCACCCGCATCCTTGGTTTCCAGTAGCTGGTATTCGGAAGCATTGCTGTCTCAAGCTGTGGAGGCAGAGCAGAACCATAATAGCCTCCTCCTCCTCCGTGAATTTGCCCATTCCTCTTTTAAAGCCGTCCAATTTGGCTGCCATCCCTGCCTCCTGTGGAAGGGAGTTCCGCAGTTTAACTAGGTACTTCACGGAGAAGTCTTTTCTTTTACCTGTCTTGAATCTTCAATCATCCCGGCTTCATTGGACATCCCAAAGTTCTAGTGTTACAAGAGGGAGAAAGATTTGACAAACGTTTCTCTTATTTCCAGCGGCAGGAAGAAGTCCCACCCGGTGGGGTTGGCGGTTGGGGTGGGAATCCCCAAGCACCGTCCCGATCTGTGTATACAGGGTGGGGCTCATATGTCAGCACACTGGGTGACTCAAACCCTTTCACACTTCAGTGGCAGAGAAATATTTTCAGTCTCACCCAGCCCTGCTGCTTTAGGATTTCCACGTTCGGATCTCAAAAGGTCTTATTTCTTTTTTCAAGATTTATTGACGCAACGTCAAGTTGGCACACGCAGAGCTTTCGTACATAGATTCTATCGGCAAAATTAACTCTCATTTTGCATAACTTGCGCCTAAAAGTAAATATAAGCAAAATAGGAACAGGAAAATTCAGGAAATTAAAAGAAGAAGAAAGAATAGTAGATGTGTTTAGCAACGTAAAAACCTGTTGGTTCAGGCCCACTCAGGGCCCCTCTAGTCCAGCATCCTGTTCTCATACTGGCGAACCAGATGCCCATAATGGGAAAACCAGTGGAAATTGGAGTTCTTGGGAAAGTCCAGAAATAAGCGATAAATTGCAAGAACTCAGGCCAAAAGAAGATGATTTCCAAAAAATCTTCACAAGGTTTTATTGATTTGATGCGGAGTTTAAATGGGAATCAATCCCAACGTCGAAGGCAAATAAAGATAAATTCCAGTAAAAATCAGGACAAGGCCCTGTTTCGACTATTCTTCATCAGCAAAGATTCACAGGTCAGAGTGTACCAAGTATGTTTGCCTTTATTTAAAATGCATCTCTTGGTTATTTGTGGGGCATAGGACTTCGCTCACCCCCCCCCAAATATTTCCCCCCCCCAAGGTCCAAGGGACAGTGGACTGAAAAAGTTTGCTGACCCCTGAGCTACGTGGTGCTGAATGTTACCCGGTCATTCTGTTCTAGCCCATTTGTCCTGTTCCCATTTGTGTTTGTTTAAACCAAGAACCTTTACATTGACCACTAATGCACAAAATGTTCCAGATATCACTGCAAATTTATTGTGCTGTTTTTTTGCGATGTACAAATGACATGAGAAGACTTGCTCTCTTTATTCGTATCATTTATTATTCCCAGGACCCTTGTTTACCAACCCCCCCCCCCAAAGTTATTTAAAGAAAAGAAAAAAAAGAGGAAACAATCACAGCCAGCTTAGTCATGCGACATTCGAAAAAGCAAACAGAGGACAGGCTTATTGCTGAGAGGAAGAATAAAAGCTAGAGAAGGTGGTCTAGGTGGTTGTATGAAGTCGTGAGTGCTGATGTAACAGGGCTACTTTTGCGCAAGTGGGTGGCTGTCTGATCTGGATGGAATCAGACTGCAGACAGACATGGGAAGGCAGAGCCACATTTAAAGTATATCCGCAGTGCGCATTTCAAGCACACAACTTCCCCCAAAGAATTCTGGGAACTGTAGTCTTCCTTCCGCACAGCTAACCCGTCCCCAGCGAGCCTAGCCAACTACAGTTCCCAGGGTTCTTTGTGGGAAGTCGTGCGCTTGAAATGTGTGTTTTAGACGTACGGTGTGTGCTGATCTGCCTAGAGACCCAAACGGGGGGGGGGGGTGGTCCCTCTAGGAAGCAGTGTCCATGGCAGGGGGAGGGGGAGGGGCAGGAGGGGCAGGAGGGATGTGGTGCGTATCGTAGCGGCTGGCTTGGAAGGGGTCTTGGCGCGGGGGCTCCTCCTGGTTTTCCGGTGGGCCTGGGCGGCAAAGCTTGAAGCTGCAGAGAGAGAGAGAGAGAGAGGGAGCGCACAGAGCATGAATGTCGGAGGAGAGCTGGGAACGAGTGATGGGGGGCAGCATCAGAAACTGCCTTCTTCTACCGAGTCAGACCACTGCTCCATTTAGCTCAGTACTGTCTACACGGACTGGCAGTGGCTCCCAGGTAATTCAGGCAGGGAGTCTCTCCAAGCCCAAACTGGAGGTGATGGGGCTCGATCCTGAGATCATCTGCCTGCGAAACAGATACTCTCCCATGGTGCTTTGGCCTTAGCCTTGCAACTCAGCGGTGCTTACATCTGACAGCATGCATTTGATCATTTATATATATATATATTGAAATATCCCACTTAATATAAGCACAGATCTTCCAGCGGTTGACGTACGAAGCAATGCAAGTGCAACTTGGTTCTGCTTGTAAGAAAACGTTGAGCTGTAGCAAAATGCGACACAGCTGCTGTTTGAACTGCTAGCATGAATCGGGAACCCCATCAAAGGAAAGGGAAAACGTACCTAGCCTGTGGGCTGAATGGTTTCCCGCATCCTCTGACTCCCCTCACCCCATCAGCATTTGTCTCAATCTGGTTGATCTAAATTTAAGTTTAAACGTAAATTATGATCGTCACTTTGAACCCCCCCTCCCACATTTACCAATAGATCAACACATTATATTGTTTTCATTGGTGACATAAGATGAAAAATGACTATTACTCATACTTCATCGAAGCAAAACCACGAGGGCTCCCAATTGGACTTTTAGCTATGCCATGGGTAGGCAAACTAGGGCCTGGGGGCCTGATCCGGCCCAATCGTCTTCTAAATCTGGCCCTCAGGTGGTCCGGGAATCAGCGTGTTTTTACATGAGTAGAATGTGTGCTTTTATTTAAAATGCATCTCTTGGTTATTTGTGGGGCATAGGACTTTGCTCACCCCCCAAAAGAAATATCCCCCCCCCAAGGTCCAAGGGACAGTGGACTGAAAAGTTTGCTGACCCCTGAGCTACGTGATGCTGAATGTTACCTGGTCATTCTGTTCTAGCCCATTTGTCCTGTTCCCATTTGTGTTTGTTTAAACCAAGAACCTTTACATTGACCACTAATGCACAATATGTTCCAGATATCACTGCAGATTTATTGTGCTGTTTTTTGTGATGTACAAATAACATGAGAAGACTTGAGGTCTCTTTATTCGTATCATTTATTATTCCCAGGACCCTTGTTTACCAACCCCCCCAAAAAAGTTATTTAAAGAAAAGAAAAGAAAAAACAGGAAACAATCACAGCCAGCTTAGTAATGCAACATTCGAAAAAGCAAACAGAGGACAGGCTTATCGCTGAGAGGAAGAATAAAAGCTAGAGAAGGTGGTCTAGGTGGTGGGATTAAGTGAGGGCTACTTTTGCGCAAGTGGGTGGCTGTCTGATCTGGATGGAATCAGACTGCAGACAGACATGGGAAGGCAGAGCCACATTTAAAGTATATCCGCAGTGCGCATTTCAAGCACACAACTTCCCCCAAAGAATTCTGGGAACTGTAGTCTTCCTTCCGCACAGCTACCCCGTCCCCAGCGAGCCTAGCAAACTACAGTTCCCAGGGTTCTTTGTGGGAAGTCGTGCGCTTGAAATGTGTGTTTTAGACGTACGGTGTGTGCTGATCTGCCTAGAGACCCAAACCGGGTGTGTGTGTGTGTGTGTCCCTCTAGGAAGCAGTGTCCATGGCAGGGGGAGGGGGAGGGGCAGGAGGGGCAGGAGGGATGTGGTGCGTATCGTAGCGGCTGGCTTGGAAGGGGTCTTGGCGCGGGGGCTCCTCCTGGTTTTCCGGTGGGCCTGGGCGGCAAAGCTTGAAGCTGCAGAGAGAGAGAGAGAGAGAGGGAGCGCACAGAGCATGAATGTCGGAGGAGAGCTGGGAACGAGTGATGGGGGGCAGCATCAGAAACTGCCTTCTTCTACCGAGTCAGACCACTGCTCCATTTAGCTCAGTACTGTCTACACGGACTGGCAGTGGCTCCCAGGTAATTCAGGCAGGGAGTCTCTCCAAGCCCAAACTGGAGGTGATGGGGCTCGATCCTGAGATCATCTGCCTGCGAAACAGATACTCTCCCATGGTGCTTTGGCCTTAGCCTTGCAACTCAGCGGTGCTTACATCTGACAGCATGCATTTGATCATTTATATATATATATATTGAAATATCCCACTTAATATAAGCACAGATCTTCCAGCGGTTGACGTACGAAGCAATGCAAGTGCAACTTGGTTCTGCTTGTAAGAAAACGCTGAGCTGTAGAAAAATGCGACACAGCTGCTGTTTGAACTGCTAGCATGAATCAGGAACCCCATCAAAGGAAAGGGAAAACGTACCTAGCCTGTGGGCTGAATGGTTTCCCGCATCCTCTGACTCCCTCTGTGCTAACGAACCTGAAAGTTCCGTTATGAGAGGAGCAGGGAGGGCCTGTCGATCCCTTAGGCGTTTTAGCAGAAGGCCTTGCTGGAGTAAAACCCAGGACCTATCCTCTCTGCCACAATTCCCCTCCACTACCCCACTAAGCCTGCCAGCTTCTCCCAAATCTAGGCAGCAAAGTCTTACCATTCATAGCTGACGGTGCTAAGGAAGCCGATGGTGACAACCCCGCAAAGGGCGGAGAGAATGACGGTGATGACGATCATGTCCCCACTGCGACGTCCAGGCCAGGTATCCACTGTGTTCCACCTTTCAGCTGGAAGGGATAACAAAAGGAGGCAATTTTCTTATCGGTCCCTCAGCTGCCTGAAATTCTGGAGAGCAGCTGCCAGTCAGTGTAAGCTAGATGGTCTGACTCAGGTGCCTTTGTGAGGACTCTGCCAGTTACCCTGCTCGCTTGGCGAGCTTCTGAAGACAGGGCGCCATGTTGCCCTTTGCCTCAGGTGGCAAACCACATTGAGCCAGCCCAGATCTTCTCCGCGAGCCTCTTCGTTTTATAACATACCTTTTTTCAACGTAATTGGAGCAGACCACCTTGTTTCAGCTTTGGGTCCTTTGGAATCCATGATGAGAAATTTCACTCTGAGGAGGAGTTTAAAAAGAGACAGAGGTGGGTGGGTGGAAATATCAGGGATGTCTTACTAAACTCTATCGGAACAAATCACTGGTTGAATCTAGATCTAGCGTGTGCAACTGGCCTTGCTTTCTGTCTGTCTCTTGTTTTCCCAGCCTTAAATTTGGCTTTTCACATTTCCACATCACCTTGCCTTAGGAAAATTCACTTGCATTTTTCCTCATAAACACACCTTCGTATGCAGTCTTGCTTAATATACACATTCCTTGCAAGATGTATCCCCCCTGCTATTTATATTTCCCCTAATATAAAGCATTGGCGTATGTTATTTTTTGCTAATATACGCATTCTTCTGCACGCTTTACTCCAGTACAGTATATGCATTTGTGTACGCATAACTTAACTAGAGAAGTGCGAATTTCAAAGGCTGGCTGGGGATTTTTTTTCGTTTGCATGTTCTTTTGGAAATAATTATGTGGGTTCACCTTTCAATGTAAACTGAACTGAATCTAATGGAACCACCTTTGCCATCGAGGCCTGGTGACGACCCCAAGATCTGCAATGATTTTGCAAAGTTCTTTGCAGATAAAGTCGCTCAGATTTGGAAAGAGGTAGACCATGGGAGCAGGGTCAGGGCAGAAGAGTGCTAGGGTCCTGTCAGGTCATGTTGCATGGGATCAATTCTAATCTGTTACCTCCGAGGATGTGGACAGGCTGCTTGGACGAGTGAAACTAACCACCTGTCTCCTTGATCCTTGCCCATCCTGGCTTATAAAAGCGAGCCAGGAGGGGCTGAGCGATGGGCTCCAGGGGTGGTGAATGCTTCCCTCAGTGAGGGAGCCTTCCCAGACCCGCTGAAAGAGGCAGTTATTAAACTGCTTCTTTTAATAAAAAAAAACATATTTGGACCCGGCCAATATGGCAAACTATTGCCCAGTCTCAAATCTTCCATTCTTGGGAAGGCGATTGAGCGGTTGGTTGCTGAACAACTCCAAGCGAGGATGCGGACCATTTGGATCCCTTCCAATTGGGATTCAGGCCTCATCATGGGACTGAAACTGCCTTGGTCGCACTGGTCGATGATCTCCGGCGGGCTAGGGACAAAGGTGAGAGCTGTTTCCCAGTTCTGCTGGATCTCTCAGCGGCCTTTGACACCATAGATAGACCATGACATCCTTCTGGATTGTCTAGAGGGGCTGAGAGCTTGGGCACTGTTATACAGCGTTTCCGCTCCTTCCTCCTGGACTGTGTCCAGAAAGTGGTGTTGGGGGGGGATGAATGTTTGGACCCCTGGGCCCTCACTTGTGGGGTGCCTCAGGGTTCTGTCCTCTCCCCCATGCTTTTTAACATCTACATGCAGCCACTGGGAGAGATCATCAGGGGGTTTGGGCTGGGTGTCCATCAGTATGCGGATGATACCCAGCTCTACCTCTCTTTCAAATCAGAACCAGTGAAGGTGGTGAAGGTCCTGTGTGAGTGCATGGAGGCGGTTGGAGGATGGATGGCGGCTAACAGATTGAGGTTGAATCCTGACAAGACAGTAGTACGGTTTGTGGGGGACAGGAGGCGGGCAGGTGTGAAGGACTCCCTGGTCCTGAATGGGGTAACTGTGCCCCTGAAGGACCAGGTGCGCAGCCTGAGAGTCATTCTGGAATCACAGCTGTCCATGGAGGCACAGGTCAATTCTGTGTCCAGGGCAGCTGTCTATCAGCTCCATCTGGTACGCAGGCTGAGACCCTACCTGCCTGCGGACTGTCTCGCCAGAGTGGTGCATGCTCTAGTTATCTCCCGCTTGGACTACTGCAATGCGCTTTACGTGGGGCTACCTTTGAAGGTGACCCGGAAACTGCAACTAATCCAGAATGCGGCAGCTAGACTGGTGACTGGGAGCAGCCGCCGAGACCATATAACACCGGTCCTGAAAGACCTTCATTGGCTCCCAGTATGTTTCTGAGCACAATTCAGGGTGTTGGTGCTGACCTTTAAAGCCCTAAACGGCCTCGGTCCTGTATACCTGAAGGAGCGTCTCCACCCCCATTGTTCATCCCAATCAGGAAGCTCCAACTTGCTCAATAAATGTCAATCTAAACTTTCTCTGCAAGGGAGACTCTCACCTGATCGCAGGGCGCAGACCTTTTCTGTATCTTCCAGGCCTGTGTTTAAAATAGAGCCCTGACTGCACCCATAATAAGCTCCGTCGCCTGAGGCCTCGTTCCAGTTTCCTCAGAAATGTCAACTCACGTGGAGTGCAATGTGGAATTTCTGGCTGAACAGATCTGCCCTGCCACGGATGTTTCAGTAGAGGGATGGTCCCAGGGCTGTCAGAAACTCAAAGTGCCTCAGGCTTCAAACAAGCCAGGACTGATGACACAGTTGCTTCATTTCTAAGATGGGTGTGTGGCATTTTCGGACATCTTTGGAAGCCATGTTTTAATTTTATTATAGTTTAATTACTTTTTAATGATTGTCTTTGAGCTTTCTATATTTTATCTGTGTTGCTTTAATTTGCGTAAGCTGCCTTGAGCCCTGGTTTGACGGAAAGGCGAGATAATAATAATAATAATAATAATAATAATAATAATAATAATAATAATAATAAATATGTGGGGGGGAGGGCAACCTTCTCAGTTTAAAGGCTCTTGCACAAACCACTCTCTCATTCCAGTTGCAAAACAGCTATCACCTTTTACAGCGGTACCTGAGGTTAAGAACTTAATTCGTTGTGGAGGTCCGTTCTTAACCTGAGGTCCCTTTTTAGCTAATGGGGCCTCCTGCTGCCGCCACCGCACGATTTCTGTTCTCGTCCTGAAGCAAACTTCTTAACCTGAGGTACTATTTCTGGGTTAGCGGAGTCTGTAACCTGAAGCGTCTGTAACCTGAAGCATCTGTAACCCGAGGTACCACTGTAATGTTAAGAGTCTGAGGTGTTAGGTTGTATGCCGAGACCCTTCCAATCCCTGGATCCAGCAAAAGTTAGAATTTAATCAGGCTTCTAATTATTGGAAGAGCCAGGCTAGCCTTCTGGTGAAGCGATAGCCTGGGTGGTGAGCCATTAAGGGGAACAAAGGAAAGGGGCTCTGTGGGAGATGGCCAGTGGGTGAAGCCCCTTCCTCAACTCCAGGTAGTTAGAAAGCCAGAGTGAGAATTGAGAGCAGAAAGATGCAGTGATGTGAGCTAGAGGCAAAGCAGCAAGCTGGTGAAAGAGAGGGAGAGGGAGAGGGAGAGAGAGCATAGCTGCCAAGTCTCCCGTATTCCCCAGGAAACCCCCGTTTTTCCAGCTGTCCCCAGCCGAAAAAACGGATTTTTTTGTTTCCCCCGGTTTATTCTGGCGCGGTGGCCATTTTGGAACTGGGCGGAGCATGCTCAGAAACGACTTTTGATGCTGCTTTGCCCAGTTCCAAAATGGCTGCAGCACGACTTCTGGTGCGGCGGCCATTTTGGAACAGGGCAGAGCAGCATCAAAAGTCGCTTCTGAGCATGCTCTGCCCAGTTCCAAAATGGCAGCAGCGCTACTTCCGCTCTGCTACTTCCGGTCCAGTCCCTTATTTCTCAGGCCGGAACTTGGCAGGTATGGAGAGAGAGCAATGTTTGGTTTCTGACTGAATCCAGGGCTGCGTCCATATGGGAAGCAAGGCCCTATTGGAGTGTTGATGCTGTGAGCCCCTCCATTGTAGGCTCAGGTTGTATATATATGTCAATAAACCATTATATCCTAAATACACCACGGTCTCCGCGGTGCCTCATTTCCGAAAGGGAACACGAACCCTGGGGAAGCTCCTGGAACCTCGCATCACAGCAATAATGGTTGAATTGGCTAAGGGTCTCTCTGTCTGAGTTTCCCATGCAAATTCGGCTCCTCTGCTCTGCATCAAGTCAGCTGATGAATTGTTACCTATAAGAGGCAGGAGAAGGCAGCGGCCCATTGCAGCTGGTCTGGGTGTCGTCGTTCTTGCAAGACGATTCGCCTCCTACCCGGAGGACGGTATTGGAATTGCCGCCTTTGCAGGGGTACTGGGAGATGGTGGACTTCATGGTCATGTAGCCTTGAGTGGTGAACAGAGCTTCGTATGGCGGGATCTGCTGAGGTGTTTTGGGGTTCTTGAAGCTGGCTGTGGCTGTTGGGTGGAGAAGGCATAGCGGAGGCAGGAATGAAACATTTTGCTGGGGAAGGAATATTTCTGTAAGGACCAAGACAGCCCCCTCTGCTTGTGGAATAGCTCCAGCCGCATATAACCAACATGCTTAACTCTAATTAATGCACAAAGGGGTTAATATCATAGAGTAAGCTGTCCTGCCAGGCTTAGCGAGGTCACACACCATCACCTTGGGAGGAAGGACTACCAAACTCTTCTTAAGCCTTTCCCCCATGTGAATCGACCAGTAAGGATGTTTGGGCTGGTTGCTCCAAACCCAGGCTGCATGTTTTTAGCAAGCCATCTTTGTGTTTCTATCGGGACCAGATTTAGGTTTGATGAGGCCCTAAGCTACTGAAGGTAATGGGGCCCTTTATATGTCCAGCTGTCCTTTGTCAGCAACAAATTGCTGCTGTTTTTTTGTGTTGAATATATGCTATATGGTAAATTATGGACCTAAAGCCATTTGCACATAACAAAATATGTATTTTATCAAAGTAATTGTTGAACTGAAATACAATTAAGAAAAAGTATATTAATATTAATATTAAAATTTTGGGGGTCCCCACTCCCTAAGCTATAGCCTGTTTAGCTTATACATAAAATTTAGAAACATTTACCATTTTGTAACCTAAATTCAGCTGCTTGTCTTTTCTTGCTACTTCAAGTTGATTTATTTATTGCTGAAAGCTTGCAGCCCTGGTGTTAAGGCAGTTACATTAACTGCCAACATGCCATCTCTTCTCATCTACAAACCTGGCTTGCTAAAATAGCCGAGTGCTGCCGCAACTCAGACTGGGAGAGAGGTCAAAAAGTAAAAATGGGAAATAGAAAAGTAAAAGTTGCGGCTAGTTTTGAGTTGACAAGTGTTTAAATTGAGAACCACCCACCTCTAACCCCGTTGTCCAGATTTGGGTGGGCTCTACAAAAAGCTCACCCCAGACTCACCGTTTGTGTACGTAACCACCAGCCAGATACTGTCCGAGGCGTTGGCAAATCGGTCAAATTGGCAGCTGGGTAGATCCAGGGCGAAGGTGCTTTGTGTGATTTTCCCTTCCAGTTGCTGGCTGGAGACGTAGGGGGTGTAGGGGATCACCTCTGAAAATACACAGGGAGATTCAGTGGGTTCCTACTCCCAGATGCAGAAAACTGTGAGGTACGCAAACAGACGCCCCATCAGAAGGGCATCAGGAGACGCCTGTAGCTGCATTGGGGACCTGGCATCCAGTTCTCACGGCAGCCAGCCAGATGCTCCAAAGGGAAGTGAGTCAGTGTGGTCTAGTGGTTAGAGCACTGAGACTTAGGACCTGGGGAGACCAGGGTTCGAACCCTCACTCGGCCATGAGGAAGCTCACTGGGTGGCCTTGGGCCAGTCACTGTCTCTCGGCCTAACCTACCTTCCAGGGTTGATGTGAGGATAAAACAGAGAGGGGGAGAACCATGGGTTTATCTATTGATTACATTTACAGGTGAAACTCGGAAAATTAGAATGTCGTCGGAAAGTGCATTTATTTCAGTAATGCAACTTAAAAGGTGAAACCAATATACAGTGGCACCTCTACTTACGAATAACTCTACTTACGAATGTTTCTACTTACGAATGGAGCTCCGTCCACCATCTTGGATGTGGTTTAGATAGGATTTTTTCTACTTATGAATTTTTAGATAGGGTTGCTTCTACTTACGAATTTTTTATCCCAATGCATTCCTATGGGATTCGACTTTTTTCAACTTACAAATGTGCGTTCGGAACGCATTAAATTCGTAAGTAGAGGTACCACTGTATGAGATAGATGCATGACATGCAAAGCAAGATATGTCAAGCCTTTATTTGTTGTAACTGTAATTATTTGTCGTTGGGCGGGTCAATTATAAATGGAATGTAATTAATGAAATGTAATAGCGGTGTTTATTTTTGTATTATTTTAACTATTTGTTTTATTACTGTGGAATTTCCAAAAGAAAGCATTTGTAAAAATTAAAAATAATAAGTTGCATTACTGAAATAAATGCACTTTTCGATGATATTCTAATTTTCCAAGTTTCACCTGTATACAGCACCTCCTCCTCCAAGGAGCTCAAGATGATGTGTATGGCTACCTTACATTTAATCCTCACAGAAACCCTGTGAAGTAGATTAGGCTGAGGAATGTTGATTGGCAGTGCTCCCCCCCCCTAAAAAAATGTTTAAGGTTACTCAAGAAAGCCACCATTTTATGGGTCAAATCGGGGAAAATAAATACAGTAAAAATGGAAAAAAGTACAAAGATTCAGACAAGGATGGCAGTACTAACAGCTATTTAGAATCCCAGGACTTTGGAGCATGGGGAGTCTGATTTTTTTTTTTTAGGATTTGGCATAATATTTGGCTTAATTGATATGTATATGTATAATTGGATATAATTGAAATAATTGAATTGTTTTCTTTAATTGGAAAATTTAATAAAAAGTATTTTTTTAAAAAAAAATGTACAAAGATTCACAAAATGTTTAGGGGTATGCGCATCCCTGCATACCCCCAGGGGAAAAAAAAATCACTGGTGACTGGCCCAAGTTCACCCAGTGAGCTTCCTCATTGCTGAGTGGGGATTCGAACCCTGGTCTCCCAGGGGCTGACCGAACACTCCCCCACACTGTTACACCACACGGGTTTTCCTTGCTGCCTTAAGCTCCTTGCAGGAAAGGTGGCGTGGGAGGCAGATGGAATAAATAAATAAGTACAGTGGTACCTCGGGTTACGTACTCAATTCGTTCCGGGGTTGCCGTTCACACCCCGGCTTTGCGGAGTACGCAACCCGAAAGTACGTAACCCAAAACATACGTAACCTGAGGTATGACTGTAAATAATTAAATAATCCCCTGTAAGGGGGAGGGATTACAGAGAACCCCCCCCATCAGAAGCAGCCCGTCTCCGAGCAGTCAGGAAAGCAAGGAGCCTGAAGGGATGAGTCAGGAGACGGAGAAGGAGTGCCAGAGCTCTGGCAGCACTGGAGAGCCCCTGCTCCACAGGCAGGAAGAGAGAGAGAGACGGGAAGGGTGGACAGGAACAGGGCAGACCGTAGACCCTCCCCCCCCCCCGACACCGGTATTGAGAAGGAGGAGAAAAGGGAGGAGATTCACTGTCCCAAGGCTTTTATGTTGGTCAAAATCGCGAAAAGGGGCAGTGCCGGATTCTGATTCGGAATGAGGAGACATGAAACCAACAGCTCGCTACACTGTAAATAATGTGCACTAATAAAGACTTTTGAAAGACAAGCATGTGGAAGGTCGTTTCTCAGGAGGAATCATAACAACTCTGACATCCCCCCCCATCAGGACCAGGGGCATACTGCCTTCGACGGTGGAGAGGTGACATTGTCATCACAACTAGTAGCCATTCTTAGCTTTATCCTCCACGACTGTGTCTAAGCCCACCTTTAAAGTTTAAACAAACTACTAACTTCCCCCCAAGAATTATGGGAACTGTCGCTTCTTAAAGGTGATGATAGTTGTTAGGAGACACACACACACCCATTCCCCTCCCACAGCTACAATTCCCAGAGTTCCCTGCGAAGCGGGATTGTTAAACCACTCTGGGAATCATGGTCCTCTGAAGGAATTAAGGGTCTCCTGACAACTCTCAGCACTCTTAACAAACCACGGATCCCATAGTGTTTTGAACATATGGTGGGAATGGAGCCTCTATCCACTACTCCCTGCAATTTTTAGGGTGTATAAATTTACACAAGACAAGCTCCTCTTTTTTTCTGGACGGGACAACCAGGCACCCCCCCAAAAAGTCCTTCTGTACCCCGCAAATGGCCATGCAATCTAGTGTTTCTCCAGCTAAGGGCAGCAGGTCTGCTCCCAGGCTCAACAGCTCTGGATACGTCTCAGCTGAAAGAGACCCAGGCATAGGTGCCAACTGTACCCCTCAGAATGGGAGCCCCCCCATGGTACAATCTTTCCTCTCTCCAGTGATCTTAGAAGATGGAATTTCAAGAAAAGCTGGACCACATTCACACCATACGATACTGCTTTAAACAGTCATGGCTTCCCCCAAAGAATCCTGGGAGCTGTAGTTTGTTAAGGGCGCTGAGAGTTGTTAGCAGGCGAATACATGGAAAATGATGTATAGATGGTATTTGACGCCAGCTAAATTAGCAAAAAAAGGGCCGCTCATACCAATGACAAACTTAGTTGGTCTCTAAGGTGCTACTGGAAGGAATTTTTTTATATTTTGTTTCGACTACGTCAGACAAACACGGCTACCTACCTGTAACTTTAAAGATACTGTATGTAAAATCACACAGTGTTTTGTTGAAAACAAAAATGCCAATAAAAATTGTAATTTAAAAAATAGTTGTTTGGAAGCCCCTGTCGCCCCCACCACCACCACTACAGCCGCCGCCAAAGACCTAACATTCCTAGAGTTCCGTCTTACCTGTTAAGCCACTCTGGGAATTGTAGCTCTGCCAGGGGAAAGAGGTGGGGTGTTCGTTAAACAGCCAGCAGTGTGGTGTATTGGGGAGAGTCTCAGACTAGGATCTGGGAGACCAGGGTTCAAATCGCCGCCGCCCCCCCCCCAGATAGCCATGAAGCTCACTGAGCGACTGGGGGGGAAGGGGGCAGTCACTGCCTCTCAGCCCAACCTACCTCACAGGGTTGTTGTGGGGATTAACTGGGGAGAGGGAGACCCACTGTTGTAGGACGTACGCCACCCTTGAGCTCCTTGGAGAGGTAAGGTGGGATAGAGACAAAATAAACAGATAACAAACTCTCAAAATCCTTCACAAACTACAGCTCCCAGAATTCTCTGGGGGAAAGCCATTACTATATAAAATGGTATGACGGTGCTTTAAATGTATGGTCTGGTTCCATTCCCAAGTCATCCTGGTTAACTGGGCAAAGGGTAGGTGGTTTGCTGCCTGAGGCAAAGCAGTAAACAGCGATCCTGCCCTCCTCAACAGAAATGGGCAAATCTATCAAGTTCTACTTCTCGTTTTTCTATTCTTCAAGTCTCCACATTTCCACATCAGATTTAAAAAGAAAACAACTTGCCATGAAAATTTGGTAGCATTGAAATTTGAATTTCTCCAAATCGACATGTTTTCATGCAATTTGGCCTTCCTTCCTTTTTGTTTTTACAAAGTAATATCCGGAATAGAATGCATGTTTTAAATATTTTTCCTTCATGGATATAGTATGCAGATTTTATGCAGATTTTTACCACAGTACTTGCATTTTCGTACCATTTATTCAGTTGGAGAGCGACACTACAAAATTTGGAGAAGTGTGAATTCTGAAGGATGGATGCGTTCTGGTTCAAGCATTGTTTCAGGAAGAGCAAATTTATCTTTGAAGAGGAACTGAATCAAATTTATTCCTTCCATTCCGCCTACCCTGGTCATCATCACTCAAAGCGCATCAAACTACCGACATTCAGCTTCGTTCAATGTCTACAAATTCTAGTGTTACGAGGGAGAAAAACTTTCTTCTGTCCACTTTCTCTGCCTAATTTTATAAACTTCTATCATGCTGCCTCTTACTCAGCTTTTCCTCTAAACTAAAAAACCCCCAAGCCCTGCAACCTTTCCTTACAGGAGAATTGCTCCAAACACATGCCACATTTTAAAACACATTCTTTCCCCCAAAGAATCATGGGAAGTGTAGTTTCCCCCTCACAGAGCTACAACCCCCAGCACTTTGCAAATCTACAGTTACATACCCTCCAACATTTCTCCAATTAAAATAGGGATGCCTCATTCCATAATAAAAAATAAAATAATATTATTATTATTATTTATAGCCCACCCATCTGAATGGGTTGCCCGAGCCACACTGGGCAGCTACCAACATATATAAAAATGCAATAAAACGTTAAAACATAAATAAATAAATCTTCCCTATTCAGGGCTGCCTTCAGATCTCTTCTAAGGGATGTATCTCCTTGGCTGAGGGGGGGGGGGCACATAACTCCATACCCTCCAACATTTCTCTGATGAAAATAAGGACATCCTAAGGAAAAGCGGGACATTCTGGGATCAAATCATAAAATGGAACGGCTTCTGTAAATCCAGGACTGTCCCTGGAAAATAGGGACACTTGGAGGGTCTGCTGTTCCCAGGATTCTTTGAAGGAACTACCCCAAAATCTTGGGGATGAGTCAGAATATATATAAAATTATCTTTAAAATGCACAGTGTTACCAAACAATAGTCACCTATGCCAGCGACGGTCCCTCCAGCTGCTAGCAGTAGAAGAAGCAGAAGGAAGGAGGCCATCTTCACACAGCCCAGATCTTCTCCAGATGTTTCTCCTCACTAAAATAGGAGATGGTCAGGGCCACAGAAACCACTTCTCTTGCTGTCCTGGGTGCAAGTGAAGAGAGGACCACTGAGGCGAAAGGTCTTCCTCCTCCTCCTCCTCCTCCTCCTCCTCAACTGGCTGGCTTTTTCTTTTCCTTTTTTTTTGCTTTGCCTTCAGGGGCTGCCCTAAGCCCTTCCCCACTTTCCACATTCCTCCCGGCCTGTGTAAGAAGGATCTTGACCCTGATAGCGAGCAGGTTTGTCTTGTTTTTAATCTGCCCCACCGAAAAACACACACACAACAGCCACCAAGAGGAACGTGGGTAGAGCTTGCCAGATGAGACCAGCAGCCCCTCTGGTCCAGCTGTGATAAATCAAGATGCTTCATAACCAAATCTGCCTTTGTGTCGAGAATAGGAGTTTTCTTGGACTGAGTTCCTCAACCTATTGTCGTTCCTGAAGTTTATTTTATAATTAACATGCAGCAAGGTCCCCTGTAGACTCCCATCCAGGTATTAGCCAGTCCTGGCTGCATTTTGCTCGGCAAGGCAGTTTTTCATTCATTAATAGTGCCCAGTGCTATTTTTTTTATATAGAAAAAGAGAACTCACCATGAACGCGTCCTTTTTTCTCTTGCAGACACTCCAACTGTCCCTGTTTTCCAAGGACAGTCCCAGATTTACAGAAGCCATCTCAGTTTCTGATTTGATCCCAGAATGTCCCACTTTTCCTTAAGACTATTTTCATTGGAGAAATGTTGGAGGGTATAAAGAATGGCAATGGCACCCACCTGAGAGGTGCCAGAACTGAGTTCCGGTGAGTTCCCCCTGAAAAAAACCCCTTATAGTGTCCTCGAGGTGCAAAACATTTCACAAAGGTAAAGAGAAGAGGCCTTTGCCTTGAAGAGCTTACAACCTGACACTCCACACAGAGGAAACACAGGCAAGAGATGGAAGTGGAAAATGGAAGTAAACAAGGAAGACCATGACATGGTTTCAGATACATGTATATACTTAGTGGCAGAGCACCTGCTTTGCTGCCAGTCAGTGTTGTTGTTTAGTCGTTTAGTTGTGTCCGACTCTTCGTGACCCCATGGACCATAGCACGCCAGGCACTCCTGTCTTGCACTGCCTCCCGCAGTTTGGTCAAACTCATGTTCGTAGCATCGAGAACACTGTCCAACCATCTTGTCCTCTGTCGTCCCCTTCTCCTAGTGCCCTCAATCTTTCCCAACATCAGGGTCTTTTCCAAGGATTCTTCTCTTCTCATGAGGTGGCTAAAGTATTGGAGCCTCAGCTTCAGGATCTGTCCTTCCAGTGAGCACTCAGGGCTGATTTCCTTAAGAATGGATAGGTTTGATCTTCTTGCAGTCCATGGGACTCTCAAGAGTCTCCTCCAGCACCAGAATTCAAAAGCATCAATTCTTCGGCGATCAGCCTTCTTTATGGTCCAGCTCTCACTTCCATACATCACTACTGGGAAAACCATAGCTTTAACTATACGGACCTTTGTTGGCAAGGTAATGTCTCTGCTTTTTAAGATGCTGTCTAGGTTTGTCATTGCTTTTCTCCCAAGAAGCAGGCGTCTTTTAATTTCGTGACTGCTGTCACCATCTGCAGTGATCAAGGAGCCCAAGAAAGTAAAATCTCTCACTGCCTCCATTTCTTCCCCTTCTATTTGCCAGGAGGTGATGGGACCAGTGGCCATGATCTTGGTTTTTTTGATGTTGAGCTTCAGACCACATTTTGCGCTCTCCTCTTTCACCCTTATTAAAAGGTTCTTTAATTCCTCCTCGCTTTCTGCCATCAAGGTTGTGTCATCTGCATATCTGAGGTTGTTGATATTTCTTCCGGCAATCTTAATTCCGTCTTGGGATTCATCTAGTCCAGCCTTTCGCATGATGAATTCTGCATATAAGTTAAGTTAGTGTAGACAACATTGATTAGGATTAGGATTATATGATTATTATTAACTGAGCTACAGTAGATGGGCGAGAGGTCTGAGCTTTCTATGCCCCTAAGGTAGCTATTATTCTGGGTCTTCAGACCGTGCTGCGAGATCTTTGGAGTTACAGAATCATAGAATTGCAGAGTTGGAGGGGATACCAAGGGTCATCTAGTCCAACCCCCTGCAATGCAGGAATCACTTGACAGGTTCCTGTTCGGAGCTCCTGATGTTTTAGTCTGATTTAAACTGGAATACAGCATTTAATGGGGGGAAAAACACTCCAAATGGTTAGAAATGGCAGGAGATGGTGGTGAAAGGAAAATAGGAACTGGTCATTTCAGGATTGAACAATGTTGTAATCACCCAGGTATGTGTCAAGTAAGCTCAAGGATGAGGAGGGATCTCTTGAGGTGGCCCTGGAAGATCATGAAACAAAGCAGGTCACCTTAATTCAATGCAGATTTGAAGTTAATAGAAGTGCAGATTAAACCTGGGGTTGTCTGGGGGGGGGAACGCTGGGGGGCCTAATTTTTGTAGCATTCCAAAATTCTGATATGGTCCGCAGCATGTGTGAACTGCTTTTCAATTTAAACAATTATTTTTTGCCATCTAAACTTCCCTATACAGTCATACCTCAGGTTAAGTACGCTTCAGGTTGAGTACTTTCAATTTAAGTACTCCGCGGACCCGTCTGGAACAGATTAATCCACTTTCCATTACTTTCAATGGGAAAGTTCAATGGTCTCATTAGACAGTAAAATTCGTATTAAATTGCTGTTGTAGTGGGTGTTTTTCATCGTCTGGAACGGATTAATCCACTTTCCATTAATTTCAATGGGAAAGTTCGCTTCAGGTTAAGTATGCTTCAGGTTAAGTACGTACATCTGGAACCAATTAAGTACTTAACCTGAGGTACCACTGTAAATGGTCCATAAATGCTTTTAAGTTAAGAAATAAGCCATATTTCAGGCGAATGTTTGTGAGTCCATCAACCAGGCCAGCGGAACACAGGAAAAGAACAGCGGGGCAGGTGGGAGACCGGAAAGGCAGAAACACTTGAAAAATGCCGACAGACCTGTCTGGATTGGGGAGTGGGTACACATATGTGTAAAAGTCCCAGCCATGCTACCTGCCACACAGGTTACGGACAAGGCTAGGGGGTAATGCAGCCAAACCAGTTCCACGAGGCTGGGTTGTACTGGGCAGTCCATTAATGTGGGTAGGCAGGTCTGAGCCGCCCCAAAGCTCAGGTGTTCCCAAAGAGACTTGAGATTAAATGATGAGTAAACTCCCGAGAGCACAGGGCACTCGTTCGAAGAGGAGGGTGCCTGCTGTCTCTCTGGATGATGCACTGCCTTGGCATTTCCTCCTTGCAGCCAAGCGTCTGAGGGGATGGGGCAGAACAATGATGTCTCTGTGCCTTGGAAGCAAAGATGCACTGGGACTACTTCTACTCAGAGGAGGTAGCTCGCTCTGTCTCTGCATGCAAGTGTTCTGCCCTTCCAATGAGCTCCTTTTTGGTAGGGTGGCCACTTACTGAACCACAAAAAAAAAAGACAAAATCCAGATTTCCAAGGCTCGCAGTCTACAACACTATAGGATGCCTGTTCTTGAACCTTTTCCTCTCTTTAAATTGGGGTTTTCACCCCTTGCCAGATTGAGAAGGATGACCTCACTAAGTGGCTGTGTTTGAATACAGTAATGGTTATTATGTGTGGAATTCTGCAGCTGGAAGAATGCATTTTTATTTTACTTCATTACTGTTAAGTGCAAGAGACTAGTCATCATGACTCCTAAGGTAGGCTTCGTAAAGGAGGTGGGGCAGGGGAGTAGTTTAAACAGGACACTAGAATCCAGTTTTTCTCCATGTAGAATTTCCAACACTCACCGTAAAATGTGAGGAAGAAATGACCAGTTTCCAAGTTCTGTGCAAAAGTATTTATTGTTTAGTTTATCATGCTCTCCGTTCCCAGCAGCTGAGCATTTACGGTCTAGATTCAAAACTCTCAAGCTCACGAGCCAAATAAGTAAGAAGCCTGCAAAGCTCAGCTTTAGGACATTCATACAGATCAGCAAAGACAACACAGGGGTAAGTCGGCTGTGCTTGAAGGATGGGCCCGTTTTGATGTCAAAACCAAGTTCCTAGTCCACAGGCCAGAGAAATTCAAAAAGTGTCTGAATCCTCAAAAGCTGGAGAACCTGGAAAGGTCTGCCAGTAGCTGGGAAAGAGGGGTGGGGGAAAGCCTGGATTGCCGAGCCCTGCCCACTGGGATATGAATCTCACATTGGACAGAGATTTGATCTTCCATCTCCAATGTAGAGCCTATGTCTCCCTCTCATGGTCAGCCTTGGCGTAATCTTTATTCATTTGCTATGCTACAAATAAAAAAGGGCAGCGATCAATGAGTGTGAAGATAAGATAATCTTTAGATAAGATGATCTTTATTGTCATTGTCCCCTTGCAGGAACAACGAAATTACTCGGTTAGCACATCCACATGAGCTTTGTCCCAATAGAAGCTTCCATTCCTTTGTCACGGTGCTTAAAGTGGGAAAATCACTCCCAAACTACAACATCCTTACCTTCCAAAATCTTAGAGCTCAAAGTTCTCTTGCCTCAGTTTTTTGGCCTGATGGCACTCCAGAAGTTACAGAAATTGATTGGAGAAGGGAATAGAGGGTTACACGTCATGTCTGAACAGGGTGCCAAGGCCCCGAGCCTGCTTTTTGCTGACAAATCAACACAGCCCCCAAATAGTGGTTCTGATGGGGAGTTACCAAGAAACCTTGGCGACTCTGTGAGGATTCGAGCTCCGTAGCATTAAAATCAACCAACCAACCAACCACGTAATGGTTATACAATTCAGCATCCTGAGAATCTCAAATTTCAGGGATTGAGGTTCTTTTGGTAAGCAAGTCCTTATGGCTGTGAAAATACACTTCAAAGTATGTAGGCGAAGACAGGCCATATATCTTAGAAGGGTAGCTGAGTAAGACTTTACTTCTCCATATGACTAGCATAGTAATAAAAATTATGCAGAATTATGGAGAACATTATGCAAATCTATTTGATTTGCATAATGCATGCAGGGTGTTAATTCCTGCTTTTACTGATGCAGGGGGTCTATTTTACTTCAACTCCAAAGGACACAGCGCTGCCAGCAGCGTCTCTGTAGGTAGATAGCACATTTCAAGCTGAGTGTTGGGATTCTAGTGGTCATGCGGGCCTCCTGCGAGAGAGTTCCACAATTCAACTATCTGCTGTGGGAAGGAGGACTTCCCTTGGCTGGGAGAGAAAGAGCGTCCCTCTATCCTTTTACTCCACGCACTGTGCATTGTTTTAAACATCTCCCATCAAGTCCCCTCTCCTTTACTTGCCTTCCTGCCCTGAATTCAGAAACTCAAAGGCTGTAGCCTTTTCTCATAGGAAACTCATTTTAGGCCTTTTTGGCTGTTCTGGGTGTCCTGCTCTGCACAGAATCATAGAGCTGAAAGGGACCTCAGAAGTCATCCAGCCTAACCCGCTTCCTGCCATGTGGGAGGCAACGGTGGCCTCCCTGAAAGGTCACCGTCCGGTGAAGGAGAGCCCACCGACTCCCAAAGAGCAACACCATCCTGGATCCCAGCCACGGAGAGAGACCACCTAAAACGAATGCTGCCCTGCCTCTACATCTCCCTGCGCAGAGAAGATGAGCAGATCATGGAGAAGTCTCAACTACAGCTCTTCGCCCTGCTCTGCCAACTTCTGCACACAGGAAGTGACCTTGTAGGTCATCTTATATAAGAACATCATGCTGGATCAGGCCAATGACTCGTCTGGTCCAGCATCCTATTCCCATAATGGCCAACTAGATAGCAAGCAGGATTCGCACACAAGAGCACTCTCTCCTTTTGTGGTTTCCAGCAACAGGTATTGTGAAATGTTGCTGCCTCAAACTGTGGAAGCAGAGCATAGCCAGCGATTGCCCTCTTCTCACATATTTTTTATCTAGCTCTCTTTTAAGGCAATCCAAAGCAGGTGGACATCCCAACTTCCTATGGGAGCGAGCTCTGGAGTTTAACTCAGTGCTGCCTGAAGACAGACGTCCTTGCTCAAATGCAGGAGGCAGACGCAGAGCCCCCAGAGAAGGCAAGCCCACATTGCATGAGAGGAGCCTCCAAGCCCCCCCCCCCCAACGGCAACCACATATTGCGGAAGAAGGCAACGAGGGGAGAGTTAAAGTCACTGTCCTTTTATGCATTTCTTCTATACAGGAGGGAGAAGGCTTCGCTGTGTACATTCAGGCTGGGCTAAGCCCTTAGAAAGATACAAAACGGAGTAGAGAAACCTCCTCCCTGCAACCAGGCAATGCCAGAGACAGCATTATTGCTCAGAGAAAGGGGGGCAAGCGAGCTTAAGGCAACAAGGGCGACTGGCTGTAGCGGCGGCGACCCTCGAGGGGGGTGCCTGCAGTCCGAAGGTGCAGGAGCAGGCTCCGTCCGACTGACGCGGCTTCAGCTGACGCGGGTGATCAGGGTCTCAAGCAGTCTTCCGTGACCCCCTGAGCTGCCAGCTCGGCCAGCACATTGTCCAGGTAGTTGGGGTCCGGATAGCCGTGCCCCGAGATGTTGGAGTCCATCTCTGTCTTGTGGTGGATCTCGTTCCACACCACAGTGTTGCTCTCTCCTGTTGTGCTGGACGTCCCGATGGTGAAGATCAGTCTTCTCCTCCAGGCCACCTTCAAGAGCTCCAAGACCTGGCAAGAGGAAGGCAAGGCAGGGAGGGGTGGAGAGGTCACTCAAAACTGACCTGCTGATTCAATGGAGGCCATCTCTGCTGGTGAAGCCAACTCAGAGTGAGGGTGTGAAGCTTTGCCCTCGCGCAGAACTAACTTCTTGTTGTAATGGAGGCCACCGCTGCCAGTGACAATGCATTGTTGTGAAGCCAAATCAGAGAGAGGGCACCCCTCCCCATCTTAGCCCTGGCAGCTTGGGATGGTAGGTGGCACCCTACAACCATGTGGGCAAATGTACCTTGGCTTTAAGTGTGAACTGTCTCTATGAAGCTGGTGCCGTTTTGAGCTGAATCTGAGTGATGGGGAAGTTCTAATTTGGCTTTGTTCTGCATTCATCGAGAGGTGTTTGCCAGTCCTTACACCTCGCCTCTTTTCTTAGCCTTCCCTGGTGTTGGATGGGGTCTTGGCCAGGATAGTTGCCAATGTCCTCCACTGCATCTTACATTTATTATTATTATTATTACTACTACTGTTAATATTTATATCCTGCCTTTTCCATCATACTGGGGCTCAACACAGCTTACAAAAATCAAAACACGGTACAGATAAAATACAAAAAGGCTAAAAACATATAAAAGATTATCATTAAAAGTAATCAACTTTTAACAGGATCTAAACAATAAAAGAAGCAAATCTATTAACATACAGACAATGAAGACAGACATAAGCTTGTGCTCACCCCTCTCTATTACAGCCTTCACCAACCTGATCCCCTCCAGGTGTTTTATAGGAAAGTTTTCAGCAGGCATTTAAAAATTGATACAGAAGGCCCCTGGTGAATCTCCAGTGGCAGTGAGTTCCACAGTACTGGGCTGATGACACTAAAGGCTCAGTTTTTTGTTATTGTCAAATGAGCCTCACCTACTCGGGGAGCAGCCAGCGCTGCTCCTGCAGATAATCCCGGAGTTCGAGCTGGAATATAAAGGATCGGGAGAGTCCCTGAGGTAACCTGGACCTAAGTGGTTCCAGCGCCCAGCAGCCCTTGCTAGGGATGATGGGACTTGTAGTCCAAAACACCTGGAGTGCATCAGGTTGTCTGAGGCTGACCTCCTAGCTCCTCTGACTCTGTTGAAGGATGACTGCCACAGGTAAGCGCAGGTGCTGACTCCATCTTACCTTTCTTCCCTTTTCGTTATCCGGCAGGTAACAGTAGCGTGGGAAGCCCCTTGCGGAATAGGGGTGGCCTGGGTTGGGGTGCTCTGGACCCTGGAAGAGAGGCAAAGGTCACACATGTGCAATCCAGTCATTGGCTGTACTGCCCACTTAGCTTCAGACGTGGCTGCGGGAAGGTGGCAGCGCTGTATAGGGACACGTTGGAAGGGTTGCTGGTTAAATATCAGATGGGTACTTTGCACGCTGTCAGTCAGGCCTGTTGGCAGACCAACTCTCACTTACAAAGATGTTGCAAATGTGGCATGAAGGCCGGCAACATCAACCCCGCTATGTGGGAATCCCTCACAGATGACCACAGTGCCTGCAGGCAGTCAGGTTGTGAACCCATAGCAGTGACCAGAGGGGGAATGGCTGCTGGGAGGAGCGCAGAGAGAAGAAATGCCGTGGTGCATCTGCAGCAGCACAACCGGACGCCTTCATCTGCCCCAGCTGCAACAAAACATGTCTCTCCCTTATTGGTCTCTGCAGCCACAGCAGGCGCTGCAACCTTCCAGCGGTTTGACATCACCCCCAAAGGCACACTCCTCCATTGCCTCCCAAGACAGATGGATGCCAACAGTAAGGGGTAGCCAACATGCGAACCCTGGCGCTCCACCCCTGAGTTATGATTTCCCTTCTTCCTTAGCTGACGCCACTGCATAGCAGGGGGTTGGAGGAGATGACCCGTGGGGTCCAACTCTATGATTCCATTCTAACTTTCACACCTGAACGCCCCTGTTAATGTGGTACGTGATCTGTATCGAGCCGCAGTCCTCGTTCCCCGGGAGGGACTCGGAGAGTATGGAGACGTCCATCTTCCCGTTGGGCTGGGTGCCTGTCTTCTCCCCATAGATGGTCTTACAAGACGGGCACTGGAGGCTGCCATCCTGGAGGGTAAAAAACCAGGTCAAAAAAAGGTTTAGAACCCCAAGAACCAGGGGACATGTCAGGGTGGGGAGCCTGAGCCTCAGGATCTTTTGAGGCAGGCTGCAGATCTCCTGCGTCTTCTTTTACTTCATTTTTTAAATAGAAGAACTCTGAAGCACAGCAGCCCACCCCTGGGATCCAGTTTACTAGCCGTATTGTCTATGGCAGCCAGGCACACCACAAAGTGCGGAGGAGATTGCAATCACTCACCTCCTTAAGTTTCCAGAAGACCTATTCAACCCTGCTCTGGCTGGAAAAGTTTTTACATAGATTGGCATGCCTACTCTCCTTGAGCCCACAAATACAGTCACCAGTGGCAGCCAGAAATTTAATTTTGACGGCCGGAAGGAAAGAGTTCTTTCCGCCATCATTACAGCTGGCAACAGGAGGCAGAGAGCACCTCTTTCAAATTGGCACCAGCCACTTAGTAATATAGACTTAGTAATATAGAAATATGCCTCATGCTGAGTCAGACCATCTAGCTCAGCATCGTCTGACTGGCAGCAATGGCTCTCTAGGGTTTCAAGCAGGGAATCTCTCCCAGAACCTGGGAGCTTTTGCATGCAAAGCAGATGCTCTGCCCCTGAGCAATAGCCCTTTCTTTTCACCCATTATCTCCTGGGAAACCCGCTTGCCAGGCATGCGACACAGGAGGATGTATTTGCTTCTCCTCTGCAATACAGGAAGGGAGGTTTGATGGCTACCAAGGCCAGGCAAAAAAAAAAAATTGACTCCCGGGTGTGTGTAGTGGGAGGGAGAGGGGACTGCTCAGCAAGAAAATAGGCCACAGCAAAAAATGAAAGCCGTGTGCAACCAGGGGAGTTTGGGGGTGCAAGTCCTTGTACAAAGTCAGAGCTGTTTGACCATCTAGGTCACATTCACCTCATGCATTTACAGCTCTGTGACAGCACATTAAAGAGTCATAGTTGTCCCCAAGAATCCTAGGAGCTGTAGTTTGTTGCTGAGAGTTGTTAGGAGGATGCCTCTCCAAGGGCTACAAACCCCTTTTTCCCAGAGGGCTCTAGAGCAGGCATCCCCAAACTTCGGCCCTCCAGATGTTTTGGATTACAATTCCCATCATCCCTGACCACTGGTCCTCTTAGCTAGGGATCATGGGAGTTGTAGGCCAAAACATCTGGAGGGCCACAGTTTGGGGATGCCTGCTCTAGAGGATCGGTACATGCATATGTTGGATATTCTCTCTCTATGTGTGAGAGCTATTTGTTCCAGAAACAGAGAAGAACAGAGAAGTAGTTTCAAGAAGCAGCAGAAGGCTGAGATTGTTTTGTCTATGCAAGGACATTTTTTGTGGGAACTGTTCTTTGGACATGCACATTATGACAGGAAGCACTGATAACAACGGTTCTGTGTAACTTGTTGTGAGTTTCTTGCTTGCGGTTTTTGGTGAGAGAAGCAGTGAGTGAGTCTTGGACTCTTGTTGGACTCTAAGCATGCCTTGACCACGGCAGTGGTGGATGTCTATATATTTGCTACCAATGTGCTTTTATGCCTGTCAAGTAAACCTCTACTCTCAACTGAATGGCATCCATGATTGTTTATTGCCTACTGTGTGTGCCTTCAACCCCAAAGATGCTTCCAAGGAAGGAGCTGCACTGAGATGTAACTCTGCCGAGTATGGATACTGGCACACAAGCGCAGCGAAAGTGATGCCGGACCCAATCCTCCTTAATCATCCATCAGTTTGATGGATTGATCCAACAGCAAATGCATCAGCTATATGCTTATAGGCATAAGGAGTCCATATGATACTTTGTAGGGGCAGATTGGAGCAGGAAATTAGCAGGACCACAATAATAATACTTCGTTTTAGTAGTCCGTTTCTTGCTAAAGGTGCTTCCTGTAGCTAAACAACCATTGCAGAAGGGCATTTGATGTGGGCACAAGCAAGTGAGTTAGAACATTTCGCAGTTTTCTAAAATTGAAAGAGGGCGTTTCTAAAGTTTAAAGCCTCTTTTCCTCTCAAGGACCAACAATGCAGTCAATCGAACCATTTGCAAGATTTTTGCACAGAAATTCATAATTGTGGGTGAAAGATATTGATATATTCATGAGTTGTTCTGGGCTTCGTGAATTAATGCAAGAACCTTGACCCTGTGCTTGGTTATTTTCTGAGCTAAAATCCATATGGGATATGTGTGTGTGTGTTAATGGAAATCTAGATGGAGCATTTGCTGAAGCTGACGTACCGGAGGAGCTGGCTGGAGAACTGAGACTTCTGCCCCTATCCCTGGTGTTAAGTTTCCAGCAACCTTAAAGGTTACACCTTGCTGGAGAGCCAGCACCACCCCTGCTATAATGATTACCCTCAGCAGCAACTGCACACCATGTCAATTAGGGAAAGGGTAGCTGCTTCTGCACATGAACACATGCAACCGCCCCACCCACCAAGTACCTTATTGCCGCTCGTGTACATGGCCAGCACACAGAGGAGGTGGAAGGTGTGGGCGCACTTGGCCAGCCTCCCCACGCTCTCCGGTCTGATCGTCTTGCTTTCGCAGGCGTCGCTGTAGCCCGAAGGGGCGCCTAGTTTTTCCATGCAGATGATGCAATCCTGGACACAGAGATTCAATATTTCAACTCAAGCAGAAGAGGAGGCTGGAGAGGAGCAGGGTCAAGAGGCAGAGTGGAGGCAGGCTGCTGAAGAAGCCAGGAAGCCTCCCCCCTGGTCTCCCAGGACACGCAGAGAAAGGAAGAGCAGAGGAGAGATTGGCTGTGTGCGCAGTTTGCGACTGCTTGGGAAATACCATGGAGAGAAGAAACCTTAGAGAGCAGTCGGAACGACCTTCAGTCCTCGCAACTGCTTTATTGGGGCAAGACCTACAGGGACGAGTTGCTGTGCTCACTGGGCCTGTGCTGTTTGGCTTTCTTTGGATAAAGGGCTAACTTCACATATGCCATGTTTGCTATTGCTGACCTAACGCCTGACTCTGGCTCCTGACAACTAACTTAAATTGTGATGTTTCTGTAACCGATTTAGCAAAAACTGTTTTGCTAAATCGGTTACAGAAACATCACAATGAAGAAAGCTGCATTTCCCCTTCCATTCTCCCTCAACTTTAAGCAGAGGTAAGGAACCTTAGGCCTGGAGGACAAATGCGGCCCTCGGAGCCTCTCCACCTGGCCCTCAGAACTCTCTCTCCAGGCCACAGCCCTCCCCAGCCCTGCTTTGTACCTGCTGTGAGTGGCTTTGCCTGGCTGGAACATTTGCTTGAACACATGACACTGGCTTGCCTGGATGAAGGAGAGAGGAGGCTGGGTGGGTGGGTGGATGTAGAAACAAGCCTACTATAGAAATTTGCATTCATTGCCCTGCCCACTTTAGGCTCTGCCCCCACCCACCACCTGGAGGTTTGCCTCGGGCTGAAAGAGGTTCCCCATCCCTGGTTTCTAGGGAGGGCTCTGTTCCTAGCTTGGAGGGGCTCCTAGGGCTGTTCTTCAGCTCACCTCGTCAAGAGGGGGTGCCTTCAGCTCCTCCAAATACTTTTTAACCACTTCTTCAGGATTGCTGGAGCCACCTAGAGAGAGAGAGAGAAAGAGAGAGAAAGCACAAAGGGAGACATCAACCTAAGCTAAGGCACAAATCTGCTTGGGAGATAGGAGATGCAAGAGGAGTAAGCGGCCCACAGGCAAGTCAAGGTGACGGGCCAAGGAAGAAGGGTTACAGAAGGTGCAAGAAGGTTAAATCCAGCAAAAGTAATTTCTGAGCAGTCGCAGCCAGCACTTCAATGCTATGTGCATAAGATTACAGAGCAGGGAGAAGCCGTTTCCATCGATGGGCACAAGAGCTGAGTAGAGGCCATTCGTACCATATGTCTGACGTGTGATGAAACCACTTTAAACAATCATGGCTTTCCCCAAAGAATTATGGGAGCTGCAGTTATTAAGGGTGCTGTTAGGAGGCCCCTATTCCTCTCCCAGAGCTATGATTTCCACAGTTGGGTTAACAGTCAATCCCTCTTGCCAGGGAACTCTATGAATTGCAGCTCTAGGTGCTTTCAATGAACTTGGCCTTGGTCTCTCAACTTGCAACGATGATGGAAGCTTTGCTCTGCTCCTGCAGTGGGTCTGTAAGGCCTGCCTAGAGAGATTTCTTAATACCATTCTACCATTGTTCCCCTTGAAAGAAAAGGTAATCTCAAAATGCATTGAGATCTAGTCACTGGGGAAAAAAACCTCTGTGCACCTACTGGAAGCCACAGTTGTCTACTGGGGAGAAGAGCACCCCTGAATATATGCAAAGTCCTCTCCCCTCATCCCAAAGAGGAGATGCAGCTGGCCAGTGACATGCAACACTACCCTTAAACCAGGGGTGGCTCCCCAGATTTTGCTGGACTACAATGCCCCATTGGCACTTGGGTCAGACTAGAGGAGTGATGAAAATGAAGACCCATAACAGCCAGGGGGGGCACAGGTTCCGCACCTGTGCCTTAAGCTACTGGTAGGAGAGGTAAGCAGGTTGTCCACAAACAACCCAGAGCTAAGGATCCAGAATACCACCTCCGAGAATGCAAAAAGATGGGCTTGCGGAGCAATGCAGAGAGAAAACATTAGGACAGTGGTTCTTTACAGTGGGTTCTGACCAGTCTAGAGCCTAAAGCAAAGCCCCTTCCTCTCTTTGTACTTGTTTTACTGCTCTTACCACTTTCAAAGCTATTTTCTTTGGTCACATTTGTTTGTATTTATGATTCTGACTTTACAAGTCACAGGAAAGCCAATTATTATAAACAGCTATTGATTTTCTTATAAATTAGTTACTGTACATCTGCGGTAGGCAAAGATTTGTGTATGTCTGGTACGTTGCCATATATAAATATATACTGCTCTAAATTTCCTTCACCTATATGCTGTCATTGGCAAGGCTGCGTAAAAATATTTTTCATGCACAATTCTTTGTTTCTTCTTTTTTAGCTACAATATTATATCAGAACATAATACATCTATTTCTGCATATATTTATTTTTTAACTACCGTAAATGTGCAATTACTTGCAACTGCCTTGAATGTTACTGGCTTGAATCTTCCTTAGTGGGTTGTGCAAATTGCCCTACTGAATAATACTTTTTATAGCAAGCCTAGGCAAACTCGGCCCTCCAGATGTTTTAGGACTACAACTCCCATCATCCCCGATCACTGGTCTTGTTAGCTTGGGATGATAGGAGTTGTAGTCCAACAATAGCTGGAGAGCCAAGTTTGCCTATGCCTGTTTTATAGGGTAGGGTAAAGGGCACTGGGAATTAGTTTATGGAACCAAGAGGGCAGTGACCCAAAAATGTCTGGAAACCTATCAGAAAGCAGTGGATGGGATTCAGCTAAGGAGTCACACCAGCGGAAGTGCTGCGCAATAGCTTTCCTTTCTGCAAGGACACCCTCTGCTCTCCCCCCCCCCAACCCGAAATTGCCTCTTGTGGGGTTGAAAAAAGCCCCAGAGTAGCAACACGGGGTGAGGATAATTCCTTCTGGCATGCTGAAATCATTGCCCTGTTGGAACGACCCCCCCTAGTATATCTGTTTTGAAATGTGATGCTATTCTGGGCTGCATCAACAGAATTACAGTGTCCTGATCAAGGGAAGAAATTGTACCACTCTATTCCAAATTGTTAGGCCCACACCTAGAGTACTGTGTCCCGTTCTGGGCACCACAATTTAAGAAAGCTATTGACAAACTGGAACATGTACAGAGGAGGGCAACTAAGATGATCAAGGGTTTGGAAGCCATGCCTTATGAGGAATGGTTGAGGAAGTTGGGTATGTTTAGCCTGGAAAAATAGGAGACTGAGAGGAGATATGATAGCCATTTTCAAATATCTCAAGGGCTGTCACATGGAAAATAGAGCAAGCTTGTTTTCTCCGGCTCCGGAGGGTAGGACCCAAACCAATGGATTCAAGTTACAAGAAAGGAGATTCAAGCTAAACATCAGGAAGAACTTTCTGACAGTAAGAGCTGTTCAACAGCAGAACAGACTCCCTTGGAAGGTGGCAGACTCTCCCTCATGGGAGGCTTTTAAGCAGAGGTTGGATGGCCATCTGTCATGGATGCTTTAGTTGAGATTGGACTAGATGACCTTGGGAACTGTTCCAACTCTAAGATTGTATGAAGAAGAAGAGTTTGGATTTGATATCCCGCTTTATCACTACCTGAAGGAATCTCAAAGCAGCTAACATTCTTCTTTCCCTTCCTCCCCCACAACAAACACTCTGTGAGGTGAGTGGGGCTGAGAGACTTCAAAGAAGTGTGACTAGCACAAGGTCACCCAGCAGCTGCATGTGGAGGAGCCTATTGACTGTGTGGCAGCCCAAAATATCTGGAAGGCACCAGCTGCTGGAGAAGGCTGAAAGCAAAGGGGCTGGCCAAAACAGGGATTTTGGAATTTCTTTTTAGGATGAGCCAGGTGGAGCAATAATGGTTCCAAATACCAGTTGCGGGAAACCACAGGGTTTTGCACTCGGATCCTGCTTGAGGGTTTCCCATAATGGGCCTCTGGGTGGCCACTGTGAGAACAGGAGGCTGGACTGGATGGGCCATTGGCCTGATCCACCAGGCTCTTCTTATGTCCCTAAAGGGAAATGTGTCTCAGCATAACAAAGACAATGGCAACAAATAGGAACTTGATTTATCATTCAGTGATCTGGGAATCTTTCTAAATGAGAATTAAGGGGAGCTGTGATGGATGAGCCCTAAGACTAAAGGACACAAACATTTTTAAGGGGGTCAGTATTATGCACATTTGCAACCCTGGGAAACCCAGCTGCAACCAAGGTATCGCTGAGCCACCGTTCAGCCCAACTTGGCCCAAAACATTTTACTAATACAAGTTTAACCATCTGAGACTGTTTTTATGTCAGCCACCAGAAGGTGAACCTCGGCTAATCCAATAAGCTGCAACAGGAGCCTCTGCTGCTATAAATATAGCCTCCTCCTCCTCCTCCTCCTCCTCCCTTCCCTTTGTTCTTGTGTGTACCTTGGTTTCTAAGCATAGACAGTCTGGAGACCACCCGATTTCTCTGTTTGGGAGCACAGAGGCGGCTTTAGAAAAGGTCATGCAGATTCTGGAGAGACTACGAAGCAGCAGCATGTAGGCAGAAAAGGGCCAGGCCATCCAAAGAGCGTCCAAAGCTATCCAATTTGCCAGAGAAGCCAGAAAGGAAGGAAGGAAAGGAGAGCAGAATACCGCAAGGAGGAGGTGGTGGCAGCAGCCGGGAGGAGATCTCCCCCACAACCCGCCCCCCCCCCCGAGGAATCCAAGCAAGTGGGCTACCTTTGGCGAGCTCTCTCCTCCTCCCCTCCTTAACTGAGCTGTGTTTTTTAGAGGCTCTAGGGGCTCTGGCGGGCTGAGGTGCCAGGCTGAGGTGCACAGGGAATCCAGGGACTGACATCAGAAAGGCCATCATGCCTACAGGGGGGGGCACGAGATCAGCATGCAAGGTGGGGAAGGGAGGGAGGGAAGGAGGAGCGAAAAGAAAATTTGCATCACACAATTTGCCAGGAAATAACAAAAGGAAACCTTGATTTGAGAAATTGATTCGACCAATGTAAAATGAAATCGTAAAAAAGCACAAAGGAAAAGGAGGTGATTCAGTATTGCAAGGAGGTGGGGATATAGACGGGTAAGACAGAGACACCTAAAAACTCACTTTCTCCCAAAAGGGTGGAATTGGGGTGTGTGTGTGTGCAAGGGAGTCAAGCAACAGACACGTTCACAGCTGCCCACTTCAAATGACCACATAAATCAGGGGTAGGGTATTTGTAGCCAACAACATCTGGAGGGCCATAGCAGATCTGAACAGTGGCCATGCTGGCTAGGGCGGATGGGAACTGGAAGTCCAAAATCAATGGAAGGCACAAGCTTGAGGAAGGTTAATTGGCACAGGGGAATTTTCCCAACTAAATTTTCCCCAGTAAAAGCACATTGCTGGTGATAGGGAATGCCGGCTCCCAGCCTTCAGTTCAGCAAAGAGCAAAAGCTTCCATTTTTTACTTTAGAATTAACAATAGTTCTATGTGACATACAAGCTTGGGGGAACTGTGGCTTGATCTAAACAACATTCACAAAAAACCCCACAAAGCACAATCAAGCTGGAGATTTAGAGGATGGGGCATGCAAGGCTCGCTACAGTCCATTCTCAATCACTAAACCATGGTTTAGACGAGTCATCTGAACCAGACTAATACATAATACGGCAAGAAGTCACAAACACACCACTGTTTTTCAAGGGATCCCTCCTAGGTTCAGCTGGTTGCTGAAAAGCCCTGAGTCAATGACACAGCACAGAATTTGTGTGTGGCAGAGGATTCTGAGGTGCTCCAAGTTCATGTGAGTCCCGAGGCCTACACTCACCACGGAAACCATATTGAGGGCTGCTGCAGTGCCTACTCTAGTCCCAAAGCGAGAAATGGGCAAGATATCATCCCAGCAGCTGCAAAGTGTTTCTGAGGCATGTAGAAGCAGCAAGGCTCATTGCTGTTCCTAAGCACCCATGTTGGAGACCAGCCACCTGCTTTCCAGAGTCAGGGAAGGATAGGTGGTGAACAGATTTTGGAGAAAAAGAAGACCACACCCTGCTTTTTTTTGTTTAAGGGTGGGGGGATGCCAGGAGTGCATCCTCCATCTCCCATTTTATGACTTCACTGTGTGTTCCCACACCCTCCTGGGCTTTTCTTCCTTGCACCTCATTGCAGTGAGACTGTGCCCAATTAAGGCAGACTCTCACCACGCACAAAGCCAGCCACAGGGAAAAGTAGTATACATTCAAAACATATAGCACCTGGAAGAGAATTTGTGGACTGTAGCCTCCAATTAGATTGCCTGAGCATCTTATGGAATATATGGGAAAGGGTTACATCTTGGCTGTGAGTCCTGCAATACCTGCTCCCTGGCTTGCTAACTATTTGGGGAGGGTGAAGTCCTGACTATTTGTCTGCATCTACAAAAGCTGAGGCTGCCTAAGAGGCCAGGGACCATCTTGGCTGCGAGTCCTTCAAGCCCTGCTTCTCAGGATGCCTGCAAACTCTTGGGACAGGTTATTGTTTAGGGTTTTTTGTTGGGGTCCTGATTTAATTTTGGAGAGGCTTAACCTTGCTGTTATTAATAACAGTTTCTTGTATCTTTGATTTTAGATTTTATTATGACTTAGGTGCAGATTGCTTATATGCTTTTACTTCCTCTGCTTATGTCTACTTTTGTTGTACTTTTGCAATTGTGTATATCTTTTCATATTGTGAGCTGCCATAGGCATGGTTTTAACTATGGAAAGGCGGTCTTCTCAATACCTCTGTCAGGGAAAGGGGACCAATGGTCTGAACTCCAGTAGCAGTAGCAGCCTCTGAGAAGCAGAAGGGCTGAGGGGAATCTGTATCAAGTATGGAAAGACTTGAGAATTCAGAAATCCTCATTTTAAGGTGAAGTGGACTTAGGAACATTCAGGAAGAAGCAGGCAATATGTTTACCCTAACAGGACACAGGTAACTGCTAAAAAATAGGGAACCTGTGACCCTCCAGAGGTTTCTGGACTACAACACCCATCATTCCTGACTATTTGTCATACTGGCTGAGGCTGATGGGAGTTGCAGTCCCACATCATCAGTGAGGGCACAATTTTGTCCTTTTGCTATGCAATTGAACACCTCTAAGAGATATTGCAACAATTATTATTATTTTGCATAATGGACTCTGGGATCAATGAGCATGGGTTGTATCCAACTAACTTTTACTCAAGGGTTGAAGTTAATGGCCATGACTAACTTAGGTTGGTCCACTCTGGGTAAAAGTTAGCTGACTACAATCCCAGGTTTTTGTCTATGTTTGGATGAAACCAGACGCCATTTTGAAACAAGATAGCAGACCGAATCGCTCAATCCTGCATGGATTTTAACCACACTTTGCTTGATGGGTCCTGAGATCAAGGAGGAAATTTTCGTCTGTGCCAACTGGATGCCATTTTGAATCAAGATGGTGGACTGAACCTTTCATAACTGCACCTTTTTTGTTTCTTAGAATTCCCAAGCAACACCGAGTTCCTTGTAAGCCAGTTCCTTGTAAGCCCAGTTGCCAACGTAAGCCATGGGCAGGGGGGACAACGAAAAGAAATAACAGGAGCCATTTACCTGCCAGAGCTCGGCTCACTTTGCTGGATCTGGACATGTTCACTGGTAGCTTTGGGACACTGGGGAGAGAAGAGGACAATGTTATTGAATGTGTTTTAAAGTGGATAATTATAGCAAGCACAAGGAATAGGCAAGAGAATCAGACATACCTAGGGCTGTACTTGCTCTAGGCTAAAAATTGCATCTCTCTGCGTAGGCAATCCAGGTTTGGCCTCCTGAACAGCTGACTCCTACAACCATGGATAAATCAAGGAAACTGTACACATGGGCACAGTTTATAGTGATTTTATTGGATGGGGGAAATGAGGCATACACAAACTCATCACCACCACTGCAAAACCACTGCAAAAAAAAAAAAACCACAGCAGTATATATTGTCGGCTTTCTGAGATTTCAACAAGTACTGCCCAGTTTAAAACACTCACTCACAGCAACTTGCTTTTTTAGAAAAAGAAAACAGCTGATTCTCAGGAAGTTAAATTCCAAACCCAATACCAGTTTCTTATATTCCATCTTGCTTATATTCCAGCTCAAGATATATCAAGTTTTCTTACAACACCACCACCATAAAGTGCTGGGACAGCTCAGTTGGTAAAACATGAGACTTTTAATCTCAGGGTCATGGGTTTGAGCCCCATGTTGGGCAAAAATTATTATACATACTGCAGGAGGTTGGACTAGATTATCCTTTTGGTCCCTTACAACTCTACAGTTCTGATTTGATCCAGTATTCCCTGGCTTTGTATCTAGGCTGATTCATAAAACAAACCTTCACAGTCAGATTAAAGACACTGTCTGCAGCTTTAGGGGGGCTTCTTGCTGTGTGCACAAAAATGAAGTTTCCAAATCTAACAAAAATAATAAGTATTTTAATCTGGGGTGCTGACCAATGAACAGCACAGCCCAAGATCTGGATAGCAATGGCTGGCTGCTCAGATTTCCTTTAATCACATACATGGGAATATTCTGCTTCAAGATGGGTTTTTGCGAGCTTCAAGTATGTGAGCCCGGACAGAAGTAATTACACACTTCTGACAGGAGGCTATTATGTGGAGGAAAGCTGCCCTGGGCTGTCTGCTGGTGCTGAAACAGGACCTTTCCACAGCTTAAGCTTCTACCTTATCCCCCAAACACCAGCATCACCTTCAAGGCCTGACCCCCCCTTAGCACTGGCAAGTGAAATAGGAAGTCTAAACACCTCATAAAGAGCAGCAGCAGCAGCAATACAGTGACCCTAACCTGAAGGCCAGTTCACACGCAGGGTGAATCACTTGGATACTAAATACTGTACTTGCATCCGAATGTGTGAACCCATGCCACCAAGAGGGCATAAGAGCATGTTGCAGTCAACATGGTTTACCCAAATGCCCAACAGTCGGTAAGATCGTGTCCTGAAGGAAAGAGTCACTGGAACATAGGAAGCTGCCTGATATCAGCTCAGACGATTTAGCCCTGCATTTTCTACAAGAGGGGTGTGGAGCCTTTTTTTAAACTCAAGGGCTGCATACCCTTCTGAGCAAGCTTCCGGGGGCCACATACCAGTGCTGCATGAGGCCAGAGGCAAAAGTGTGTGGAATGTGGAACAACGAATGTGATTTTTATATTTGTACAGGAAGCTGGTTTCTTCACACTCAGGTACCCCACACTATCTTGCATCCAGGCAAGAAAGGGACACAATCAGAGTTTAAAGCCACATTTCAATCAGGCAGAAACCCCCAAGGAGGATGTGAAGCTGGGCCGGCGAGAGTTGTGGCCTTAGGAGCAATAAGGGCCAGCAATAAGGGGGCTGGGCATGGGGTACATTTGGCCCCTGGGAGGGAGGTTCCCCACCCCTGGGCTGAAAGAGAGTCCACTAACTATCAACAATTTTATTTTATTTTTTCACTGTGCTGAAGTTGCATCTCTTTTCCAACAAATATTAGATTGGGAGATTGGCATTATTTCAGTTGCAGGCTTCAGAGGCTCTTGTACAGCAGATAAACATCACCATACAAGAGAGAGGGGAACCATCAGCAGTGGGTTCACAGTGACTGGCAGGGGCACTCCAGTCTCAGGTAGAGGGAATCTTTTCCATCTCCTGCTACCTGAATCCAGTGTGCAGAAGCAGAGACAAAGAAAAACCCCATGTTGGGGATCATTAGGAAAGGGCCTGACACCTTCCACACCTTGCCGATATCATAATGCCTGTGGCACGACCCCACATGGAATACCGGTTGATGCATCTCAGAAAGTTTATCGCAAAGCTGTAAAAGGTGCAGAATCAGGGCAGTCAAAACCATCAGGCGGGTGCAACTACTCCCCTACCAAGGAAAGGCTACATCTCGGGTCTTTTTTGTTCAGAAAAAAAGGTGAGTTGGGGTGGAGGGGAGAATGTGACATACAGTGGGACCTCGACTTACGAGCTATTCAACATCCGACGTATTCGAGTTACGAGCAGAAAAAGTGGCCGCGCGCTTACGATTTTTTTTACATCCGAATGGAAAACCTATTCGCGACTAGATGCGGTTTCCTCGACTTATGAATTTTTCCGTTTCCAGTGCATTCCTATGGGAAACAGCTTTTCCTATGGGAAACTCGACTTACGAAGTTTTCAACCTACGAGTGTGCATTCAGAACGGATTAAATTCGTAAGTCAAGGTCCCACTGTATAGAAATTGTGCATGGCTTTCAATAAATTTGCCATTTCTATAAAAGCTGCACGTAAGCAGAACACGCTATTGATCAGCTCAGAAGAGTCTGGCTGATGGGGTCTTCTCCAACACAACTGCCTCATCCTAATAAACAGATTTTTATCCTAATCACAGAGTGACAACTTGCTTTCCCCCCCACAGGATCAATGCTTTTCTCCCCCTCTCTCATAATATGAGAACCTAGGGACATCCAATGAAGGGTGGAAGATTCAGGACAAAAGGAAGTCCTAATTCAGACAACACATAGCTAAAGTATGGAATTTAATACCGGAAAACATAGCCACTGTCTAACCTGGTTGGATTTAAAAGGAGAACACACAATTTTGCACAGGATGAAGCTATTGGTGGGTTGTGAAGCAGAGTGGGAGAGGGGGGTGGCCTGGGGGAGAGTCCTATGGCTGAGAAACAGAGTTCATATACAATGAATCAAATGACAGTGATATTGAAAAACAAGATGAAGTTCAACAGGAAGGGAAAGAGGAAGGAAATGAGGAATATGCTCAACAAGAAGGTTTGGAATTGATTCCTCCTACACTGGGGGAAGGACAAGAAGCTCTCGGACTGACCAAAGTGATGGAACTTTTTGGAGGTCAGAATACACACAAGGAAATGGATGTGCAAAGAAGTGGGAAAATCCAGGGGGGCTACAAGGAAGGTTGGATTGTAAAACATTGGAAAAAGGGGGTGGGATGAAGGAAGAATGGACAATTCGTTATTAGGATGGACTAAAAGGATTGAAAACTGGACTGATGACTATGGAATTTGCTGGACTGAAGGGGGTTGGCTGGGGCCAGGGGAAGAGTAGGTATATTAGTAAATAGATATATAGTAAATCAAAATTTGGAATGATTAAATGGTTTAAAAGGAATGGAGGTCCTTGGAGGATAAAAATTAGGTAAGGGAAGAAAAGAAAGATTAGATGGAATTATGATAGGATTTGATAGAATGGGAATAATGACAAGAAATCTGTTAAATGAGAATTGGAAATGAAAACTGGGGTAGGGGGGAGGTTGGGGAAGCCCTTATAATGTTTATGTAAAACGAATGATCATAATAGTTTTCTTTCTTTCTTTCTTTTCCTTTTTTTCCTTTTTATTATTCTTTTATTTTTTCTCTTTTTTGGGGGGGGGGTTGGGTAGGTTTTCTCTTTTCTCTTTTTTATTCTTTTTTAGTATAAAGTTTAAAAATGCATTTGGATAAATAGCTGGGTGGACACTCTCCTTCTTTCTTCCTTGTTATTCTGGAGCTCCCTGGTGGCAGGAGGGGGCTCTGGGGCGGGGGAGAGGGGACAAATCCAACTATAAAATGGACCACCTTTGACTGTCTACTTTCATGGGACTCTCTGTGGAGCCTGTGGAGGGGGGATGGGAAAAAGGTGGATAAAATGTTATGTATGCTTTGTTTTTAATGTGTAAAATCAATAAAAATTATTTTGGAGGGCCAGATTTGGCCCGCAGGCCTGATGCTCCCCACCCTTGGCTTAGAAGGGATGTTAACAACTCAAGAGTAGATCAACGAACATAGCTCACCTGACTCCTTTTGATGTGGTGTTTGCTGGGCTTGGCCCAGCGACAGCTCCGGACTGCGGCGCTGCCCCGGCACTGTGTACATTCAGCCTTGGCATTGACCGTGCTCCGGACAGGGCTGGCTTGTTATAAGGCACAAAGCCCACCAGAGAGGAAGTGAGCCCCACTGTCCTGCCAGCCCCCAGATTCCCAGCAGAGGGTCTGGGGGCAGTTCCGACGGAAGGTCCAGGGAGGTTCACCATGGAGTGCCGAAACCGTGATGTAATGGGGCCAGTCCCACTGTTCAACAAGCACTGCTGGCATGTGCATGAGGGTCCTGCATGAGGAGGCCCTGTCACTGTGGTGACTGGGTAGGGAGAGTCCACCCGCCGCCGGATCCTCCGCTGGTAGCCCGTGGCCTTGTTGGTCTGGGTCTGCGAGATGAAATCAATGCTGTACTTGTAGCCAAAGAGCCCGAGATCTGCCTGGGGGGTGTTGACCGTGAAGGCTTGCTCCAGGTAGATGCAGACGGTCATCTCATAGGGGAACCAGCCGCCCTCATCGTTCTGCCACTCCCAGACGACTCCCTGCCCAGCGGCTGAATCCAACTGGAAAACGTGCCTGCGCACAGAGCGCATGGTCCCTGCAAGGAGAGAAAAGGGTAACCAGAAAATTGTAAGATGAGGAACAATGGTAAGGAACAAGCCTTGCATCTTTCGACAGAGGTCCAGGCCCCAATTGCTAAGGAAAACTCTTGATCTTAATGATCTGGAGTATTTTGGTACCCCAAGGCTTGGCAAATGGCCCAGTCCTCAGGGCCACGCCCTTCACTGACTATGCTTTGCTCCAACCTTGAGTGCTCTTCTCAGGCTGGAATGGGTTCTTGGGCTCTGATGCATTGCCCTCTGTATTTGGACAAGAGACCAACAGTCCCATTGATTTTGTGCCTTAAGGCTCTTCTCCTTCAGTTGACTGACTGAGACATAACCAGCTAAATTCTTCAGCACATAGCAGAAGTCTCCCTGTAGGAAAGGAACAGAGAATGTGGTGGACTCCAAGTGTCATAGGGCTACAGCTCCCATCATCCTTCTCTGCTGGCCATGCAGGCTGGTGCTGATGGGAGTTGGAGTCCAACACTGCCATTTTGGCTAACCCTACTGTGAAGAGGAAAGGGATCCTGGGGCCAAAGGAACTTGGCTGGGAGAAGACGTTCCTCCTCCTCCAGGTTGGAAACACTTGTAGCTCTTAATTCTAAATAACAGAGAACAGAAGACCCAACAGTGTCCCGCATTCTTGTTCAGCTCCTCTATTATTTAATGTATTTCTATCCTGCCCTTTCTCCCAAGTAGGGATTCAAGGCAGCTTGCAACATTTAAAAACATCTTTATTAAATACAGAATAATAAACACAACCTAGTTGAAAACAATAGTCAAAATATATTACAGCACATTTAGAATCAGCAGTTAAAACTGGGTTTGCCCTGACAGCAGCCCAGTGGTCAGCATGGTCTGCACCTCAGTTTCCAAAAGCCCATCTGAACAGGAAGGTCTTGGCCTACTGGTGGTAGGGTAACAAAGAGGAACCCAGTCTGACCTCTCTTGGGAGGGTATTTCACAACCTGGGAGCAGCTACAAAAAAGGCTTTCTCCCGTGTCACTACCTGCTGTGCCTCTGATGTTGATGGGACAGAGTGAAGGTGCTTACCTAAGGATCTTAGCACCTGAGCAGGTTCACATATGGAGATGGGACCTTTCAGGCAGCCTGGTCCCAAGTCATAATGTCCTCTAAATGCTCTTGGACTCCAACTCCCACCACCCTCAGTCAACATGGCCAGGGATCATGAGAGCTGTGGTCCAGTAGTAACCAGAGAGTGTTTGCTACCCCTACATCTGCTAATCTGTCCACTGCCAACAGCTGAAGTGCCACACTCCTGTGGCCTGACTTTGCATCTGTTGCTCTCTTCTACAAAGATGTTCAGAAACTCAGGAAGGAAGATTTCCTGCCATTCTCTCTGGCTTCTGATGAACATCCCGGATTGCCTGAGGTTTTTTTTTTTACATTGCAATTACAAAGTTTTGCAGAAAGGCATTTCCTGCCCACCCCCAATGGTGTGTGTGTGTACGTGTAACAATGTTGCAAACCAGATATTGCCCTCCAGTATTCGCCTCTACATAATCTCGTCCAGCCCTAGTCTAATCCTCTTTTAAAGCCCTCTAGATTGGTGGTCATCACTGCCTCCAGTGGGAGCAAGTTCCATAGTTTAACTCAGCGCTGTGTGAATAAGTCCTTCCTTCTATCTGTCCTGAATCTTCCAAAATCCAACTTCATTGGATGTTCATGAGTTCTAGTGTTATGAGAAGGGCCACTGCTAAGTCACGCCCAGGCCAGCTGGCATAGCAGCTTTCCTACCTGTATCTTGCCGGAACTGCGTGAGATTCGGTATGTCGATGATGTAAGGTGCTAGCGTGGAATCCGCTTGCCCCAAAGGAATGCTGCCGTTGACAGGCCAGGAGGGCAGCGACTGCCTCCCTTTTGCCATGAGAGCCTGGAAGGACTGCTCGATGTAGCTGCACACGCCGCTTGGGTACGGCCTCCACTTGCCGAACTCATCCTGCCACTCCCATACGGCAACTCCTGGATCTGGCAGGGACGGGGGAGGCCCGGCGGAGGTACCTGGCAAAGTTGCCATCTTCAATGGGCTTTTTGCCCTTCCTCCAAAAAAAGTGGGGGGAATACGGAAGGTCCGGGATGGTGTCAAGTCAGAATTCAATTTTTCATCTTTGACAACAGCAGCTTGTCACATCTGCAAGTTAAAAGGGGGGGGAAATGTTAGCATTGGCTCTCTGTGTTGTTCAAACAAGTGGGTGCCAAACAAATACAGTATACACGGTAATATCACCCTCTACCAATACAATGGTATGAGCAAGAACAGAAGGACAGCAGCTAAGTGGTTAGAGCATCTGCTTTGCATGCAGAAGGTCCCAGGTAGAAGGTCCCAATCTCAGGTAGGGCTGGGAACACCCACTGCTTGAAACTCTGGAAAGCCAATGTCAGTCAGTGTAGAAAATTCTGAACTAGATGGAATGATCTGACTTCCTATGTTCCTAAGAAGAATGATGAATGAGGGGCAAGTTTTCTTTCTTCTTCATTTTTCATATTTCCTACTACATTTTTATTTTAACCTCATAATAGACTCTTGAATTAAGAATGAGTGGAAGGTTACGAGCTGAGCTTAAGCAGCCTAATTCTGCCCCTTTTTCAGTTTCACTGGGACTTAATTTGTCCCATCTTGTGTGGTGTTTTTGAAAGAATGCACAAAAACATCTACATTTAAATTATAAATTCCTTTTTATGCACACTCTGCATGCAAAGTACACATTTTTCAAATCTTTCCCTCCCTGTAAAATACTTTAAAAAATACATAAAATATATATTTTGTGCATATGTTGCATGGACCGAAACTGCACTGCAAAGATCCACACAAATCCACACTATGTTCCAATCCACCACTGCGGAAAGCGGACAGAATGAATTCATCTTCTGTCCCTATGGGAAGATCAAGTAACAGCACAAAAAGCAGGTAATTAAAAAAACAAAACCCAAACAACTAGGATTTTTCTGGTCTGTTTGGTTCATGCAGGAGCCTGGGAACATGGCTTCATGTGGGGTGAAGCCTCTGGCTGCTGGTGGCAACAAGCAGTTTTGACAGCTGCTACAAGCACACAGGCAAAGCCTCCTTCTGCCCTTTCCAACTGCCTGCCCAAGAACCCTGCCTCTGACAGCATCAGCCCTGCATGGCACTCGAAAAGGAGGTAGGAACAAGGAAGAAGCAGGTCAGATAACCAGTATTTTTTCCCACCCAGGAAAGAATCTAGGACAAGCTCAGAAAGAAAGCTTTCCCTTTCAAAGCACAGAGGCTGCACAAAAGAACTGCTTCCTTCTCTTGGGGCTGTTGGAAGGGCAAAGAGGAAATATCAGTTGTACTGGCCCAGCATGTGTGGACAAAGAGGGGTGGTGGTGGTATCTTTCTAACCAATGGCTCAAAGGCTTTCAGGCAGGCTGATTTTATAAGATCAGAAGGTTTCAGTTTTATTCTTGTATCCGTTTTGCTTTCACTGTTCCTCAAGGAGACAAGAGAGCTGTGGAGCCTGCTCCAAAAGCTTTGCAGGAAAAAAGCTATGAGCCAGAAAAAGGCCCACAAGGTCATAGCTGGGGAAATACATGAGACCATGAACTCTGGTCCCAAGTCCAAAGCTGACAGCACGTGCACCCTTTTTCAAGCTGGATGCATTGAACTCAAATGTGAACAAATGACACCGGGGAAGGAGGAAAGAGGTAATCATAGCTTTTGCTGTGTGCTGTAAAGAGTGGAAAAAGCTGTTTTCAAGTCAAAACAGAGGGTTCCCCCCCCACACACACAGAAAGTACTTTGCTTCGAAACTCAGCATACAAGCAAAGTATAACCAGCTTACATAGAATGCTACTGTTGAGTAACCCAGGTTTGTAGGTCAATGGAGAGGCAAGCTGGTGGGCTAAAAGAAAAAAATGGCACCCTGGTATCCCTTATTGGTGGCACTTTTACAAAGCAATAGAAGTAAAGACCCCTGCCTCAAGGAGGCTGCAGTTTAAAGTGTATCTAAAATGCACTCGGGCGTTTGGGTTTTCCTTCATCATTTGCTGCTACAACTACCCAGTGCACTCCTGCCTCAAGAGAAGGGGTGGCGTCCCAAACCGCAAGCACAAAGGAGGACTCGTGGGAGTAGTCTGGTGCAGGGATACCAAAGGAGGATCTTAAAAACACAAAAACGGTCAGTGCTAGTGCTTTATTAAAGAAAGGTGAAAACTTGCAACATTGAGTAAAGAGCCCTGCTGCCTTTACACTCATGGGGCAAACACAGCAGCAACAAGCAGTCGCCATGACTTGTCCACGTGCAGGTAAACGTGTATACATTACTGTACTTATAAAAGTAGCTGTATATGTCAGCTTGGCCAGAACCTCCCATCAATCCACCTGACCCTTGAGGGCATAAGTGGCAACTATCCAAGGCTCGCAGATAGCTCCCCTCTCTCTGGGCCCAGAGCCAGGATCCCAGGGCCCACAGAAAAGCATAGCACCAAAACAAGCCAATTAGCAGATATCCAAGCAAGTGAATATATACATATGTGAACTCATTCTTGCAACAACTACCAATTAGTTTCAAAGTTATTTTGACTACCAAGATGGCCTTGAGGGCCTTCCAAGAACAGTCTCACCTTCGGTTCAACACAGATGGGGAACATGTGGCCTTCCAGGCGTTTCAGTACAACACCCATCACCCCTGATCGTTGGTCATGCTGCCTGCGACTGATGGAAACTGGAGGTCAACAACAGCCAAAGGGCCACAGATTAGCCCACCCCAGCTATGGAGGGTTTAAACGTGACCAGCACTAGTTTGCTGCTGAACACATTCAAGCACTCCAGAACCCTGGCCATTTCACATTTCTGATGCATGCTTCCGCTTACTGGTATTTACATACCGGTATGATTTTGCCTAAGGGCTCAAAATAGCACTCCTTCAGTATTCTTGTTTTTTATATGTATAAATTAGGCTGGTTGTCTGCTCTGGAAAGGGTTGAACTCTCCCTTAATGGGGCTGCCCTTGGAAGGAAACTTCAGCTGGTCCAAAATGCTGCAGCCAGATTACTGGTTGGGATTGCATTTAGATCTCATATAACCCCTGTTCTAAAACAGCTGCAATGGCTGCCAGTGCATTTCCAGGCCCAATTCAAGGTGCTCACAGTAGTGTTTAAATCCCTAAATGACTTGGGCCCCAAATAACTGAAAGACTATTGCGTTCCCTACAGACCCTCTCAGTTGCTAAGATGGGCAGAAGGAGCCCCTTGGTAGTTCTGCAGAAGCTCAGAGCGGAGGTGGCAGCTGGGAAGATGACCTTCTCTGTGGTGGCACCTAAATTGTCTGACTCCTTCCCCACAGAGGTGCACATGGCACTTTCATTCTGCAGTTTCTGGCAAATGTTGAAGATGCACCTCCTTAAACCTGGCTTAAGACACCTGAGCTATGTGTTTTCAGGACCCACCTGCGTAAGTCACTTATTTTTGTTTTTAATACTGTGCTGTGTTTGGATGTTGTAACCCACTCTGGGAAATTTAGGGTGAAGGACGGGCAATCAATAATCATAATTAGTGAGCCGCTGCATAGTTTGAGGGTACCCCAAGATCCATCACTCTCATTGGAAATGTAATAAGCTGGGAATGCCTCTTTTCAGTTTAGAGTCCGGCTGTTTGAACTAAACAGCCAAATCTTTTAACTACAATTCCTTAGAATGACAGCACAGAAATGCTCACAGGCATGTCCAATTAATACCAAAACCAAGGTACTGTGATTATTTTGTCGCTCTTCATAGCAACCCTGGCAAGAGAATGAAGAAGGTCCACCATTCACAGACAAATTGCAGAAGCCACTTCCAGCAACACTGTGGAGATGTGGAAGAAAATTAAGTCCAGAAACATGCAAATACTCCACCAAGGCCTGTGGTGTTGGGGTGGGTATTAAACGTAGGGGAAGCAGTTCCACATGCCTTTCTGGCAACATGGAATGATTACCCAATGTAAGTAAATGGAACCAAGAAAGACACACAGAGGTGCTGGGAAACAGCTGGATGACATCTATCCCCTCTGCCCTCTCACATATACACACAGTTATTACTCATCCTTCCCCAATTAGATTTGCTGACATATGAATGATAAAGGAATGGAGAGGAATTACCCACTGTTAAAATTCCAGCATGGGGAATAGCCGTCTAGGACCATAAAGTTAGTTACCAAGTCAGCCAAACAGCAAACCACGCCAGAGGCAGGCCTGTTTACTCAAAGGGTGATAGATTCTTACAGCTCAAACCCATCAAGTGAAAAGTGGCTAGACCTCAGATGCCTTGTGACCTCTGTCATGAAAAGGCAACCCTGCTAAGACAGTAAGAAGCACAACTCTGGATCAGACCAGAAACCCACCTAGCCTAGCACCCTGATTCCAATCAACAGCCAATGGAATGTCTCCTGGAAGCCTGGCGAAGTTCCCCAGCAGAAGGGACTTAGGGGCATATGGTACTTTTCTTGTGTAAGGAGGACCCCTCACACACAAACATATATACCCACACCCTTAGGGGAGGGACTTACGTCCCAATGTACAATTTTGGCAACAGCTCTGATCACTCAGCAGCCCCCCTTTCTTGGGAGGGGAAACCACAACACCCCAAAATACCCAGCCCACACAGCTTTCCTGTAGAAGAAAAGTTGCACCACAGCATGTGTACCTTAGCGCAAACACACAAAACCTCCCCCAAGAGAAGCCTGAATCCTTAAAGGAATGCCAGCTTGCGCACGGGACCATTAAAGCACCCCTAAAACAAGTCCACCATTTTCTAGGCAGGTGACTATAGCAATGTGTAGTGTATTAAAGGCAGTCAATGTGCTGTCAGACTCCAATCTCCATCGGCCCTGAAGAGCATGGCCAATAGTAACAGATGATTGAAGCTGGATGTCTAACACCTAGAGGCCACCACTCGGCTACCCCCTCCTCCCCATAGGGCTCTGGCCTATGACCAGGCAGTCCTGGGTTCAAATTATCAAGTCAGCCTTGAAGCCCATTGGGTATCGCTGGGTCACACACCATCATCATTACAGTTATACCCCACCTTGCCTCCAAGGAGCTCAAGGTGGTCCACATGGTTCTCTTATAACGGCAATGGCATCCACCTGAGAGGTGCCAGAACTGAGTTCCAGTGCGTTCCAACTGGGGGGGGGGGAGAGCGCCCTGTTAGGTAGGTTAGGCTAAAAGGCAGCGAGTGGCCCTTAAGGTCACCCAGTGAGCTTCATGGCTAAATGAGGATTTGAAACCAGGTCCTAGTCAGACACTGTAACCACACAGGGCTGATCTCCCTTGCACGATAGTTCGGTGGGGCAAGGGGAGAAAAAGAAGTGAAACTTCCTCTGCTTACCTTATGTTCCTCCATCAAGTAAGGGCAGGGTTTATTAAAAATGCAAAATGCGATAAATGAATAAACCACAACCCGCAGGTTTTTGAGAGTCCTCCCTGGGCTAGGAGGAGTGGCGAGAGAAGATTAAGAGGTCTGGGTTCAAACCCCTCACTTAGCGAAAGAAAGAAAGAAATCACAGTGGGTGGGTGGCCCTGGGCAAGTACTGTACTTGGCTGCTCAGTAACACTCTCTGTCTCTGAAGTCTTAACTTACCTCACCGGGCGGGGTTGCTGAGAGGGTAAAATGGGACAGGAGAGGAAGAGAAACAAGAGACCACAAACACAAACAGCCCCCCCCCCCGAGTTTCTGGGAGGAAATGAAAGATGTGACGTTATTAAAGGGCCGCTCCCAATTCTCTCAGAAATAATAATAATAATTTATTATTTGTATCCCGCCCATCCGGCTGGGTTTCCCCAGCCACTCTGGGAGGCTTCCAACAAAGATTAAAATACATTAAAATGTCACACATTAAAAACTTCCCTAAACAGGGCTGCCTTCAGATGTTTTCTCCACATACAAAAAAAAAAATCCCATTTATTTTTAATTTTTTTTAAACCCTGAAAAGCAATGCCGGAGACTGAAAGGCACGAGGGGTCGTGGATCCCCTAAAATCCCCCCCTCAGCCCTTCAACCCACTTCCCTCAGACCCGCAAAACTTCGAAAAAAACCCGTTCCCCCCAAAAAGACCTCCCCAAGCCCCCCAGACCTCTCTCAGCCACCAAAACTCTTCAACCCGCCCCCCTAAAACCCGCCCCACCCGCCACCTCCCGACGTGTGAATGGGGCTGAGCCGCCTCGCCCTCCCAGCCCCTCACCGGAGGCCGCTGCCAAGAAGCTCCTCGTTGCCGCCGCTGCTATTCCTGCCGCTGCTTCCTCTTGGCCACCTCCGCCTCAGCCAGAGTGAGTAAGCACGCATGCGCCGCAGCTATCGTCATCGGCACCGCCTCCTCGCTTGCGAGCAGCATGATGGGAGTCGTAGTCTTTCCTCCCCTCCCCGCTGAAACGACTCTTCTTTTTCCTGCACGAGCGTTACATTCCGTTCCGCGCCCCGTCCCCGAACCACGCATGCTCGCCGCGCGTGCCGCGGTGCGTCCTGGGAAGGGTAGTCTCGGGAAGTGGGAAGGGCTGCAGCACCTCCGCCTCTTCCCACGTGGTGGCGGTGATTCCTTTGGAAAGGACCTTTGCAAGAGTGCAGGTGGTGGTTGTAATCATAATAATAACAACCTTTAGGGAAGCTTTTAATGTTTAATAGATTATAGATTATTGTATTTTAATACAATGATGTGGCTGGGGAAACCCAGCCAGATGGGCGGGGTATAAATAATAAATTGTTGTTGTTGTTGTTGTTACCTGGATTAGGGATCATATTATTAGTTGTGGTCTGGATTAGATGCGATTAAAAACAGCTACTGCTCTCTATCAGGCTAGCTCAAGGCTGAGTTTTTCCTGCACAAACATGCTTGACACATTCTTAGCACAGTTTGAATAAGCAGATTCGCCTAACAATATCTTTAATGCAGTCTGGGTAAGGGGAATAAGCAGATTCTTCTTATGTGTGTGTGTAGCAACTAACCTAGGGTACACAAGTAAAATTTGCACTCATTGCTGAACCCACTTTTGCTTCTGGCTCTACCCATCAGTGGGATATAGCCCTTGGAAGCAGGGGTGCCAACTTGGAAAAAAGGGGGGGGCAGGTAAGCCCTGCCCCACATAATCACTAGTTGCAGTGCAACACACACCATTTGAATGGCAATGCCCCTCATTTTGGGGGAAGGGTGCGGAGCAGCTCCCTCAAATATTTTATTGGGGGTGGGTGGGTGAAGGCTCCTACGCTTTTAATGCTGCCCAGAAGGGCATGTATCCCTTAGGCTGAAAAGGATTTCTCTGAGTTGCACGGCTTTAAAAACAAAACAAAAATGAATAGCAGATTAAGCAGCAGCTGCTGTGCAGTTATTTTGTATCCTGTTGTTGGATCAAGGTCATACAGATAGAAGGGGCTTATTAAGGCACAACTGAAAGCTAATTTGTGCTTGGGAAATGCAATTCAAGGCAACTTTCAGGATCTCTCAAGCTGATAACTGTGAGAAAGGATGTGATATGAATTCCTGGGGTGACAGAGTCATACTTTGACCATCCAGAACGGCCCAGGAGTCTTAAGAACAATTATTTCCAGTCTATTTGTTATTTTAGCAAGGGGAACCTTGCCAAGTTAGCAGCCATCATGGAGCACTTAATCGTTTGGCTGGTATCAAAGAGGTGGCCTAGGAAGGACTGGGCTCCGATGGAGCAAGGTTGATACTGGAGCAAAAGGCTATTAACAGCTGGTGAGCGATGCCAGCCCAGAGAAATGGAGCAGAGGGAAATCACCAACAGCATTAACTCAGTTGGTTGAGAACCCAGGGGCAGTGCAAAGGCATTCAGTTCTCAGCATCATTGGATAAACCTGGGATAGACTCCTGTTAGAAACCCTGGTGAAGGTTGTCAGCTTTCCCCTGCAAATGTCTCCAGATAAACCCATTTCTATAGGCAGTTTTGACTAATCCAAATATTTGCCCAATGTAATGCATCTTTTAAATGCTATGTTCAGTAGTACTGTATATGCATTGCTTGGTTGCAGAACTGTTGCAAAAAGTGGAGAAAAGTAAACTTCCAAGGATAGCTGTGTTTCAGTTCATGTATTGGTTCAAAATTATGGTGCTGGAGGAGACTCTTGAGAGTCCCATGGACTGCAAGAAGATCAAACCTATCAATTGTTGTTGTTGTCGTTTAGTCGTGTCCGACTCTTCGTGACCCCATGGACCATAGCATGCCAGGCACTCCTGTCTTGCACTGCCTCCCGCAGTTTGGTCAAACTCATGTTCGTAGCTTCGAGAACACTGTCCAACCATCTCATCCTCTGTCGTCCCCTTCTCCTAGTGCCCTCAATCTTTCCCAACATCAGAGTCTTTTCCAGGGAGTCTTGGCCAAAGTATTGGAGCCTCAGCTTCATGATCTGTCCTTCCAGTGAGCACTCAGGGCTGATTTCCTTCAGAATGGAGAGGTTTGATCTTCTTGCAGTCCATGGGACTCTCAAGAGTCTCCTCCAGCACCATAATTCAAAAGCATCAATTCTTCGGCGATCAGCCTTCTTTATGGTCCAGCTCTCACTTCCATACATCACTACTGGGAAAACCATAGCTTTAACTATACGGACCTTTGTAGGCAAGGTGATGTCTCTGCTTTTTAAGATGTTGTCTAGGTTTGTCATTGCTTTTCTCCCAAGAAGCAGGCGTCTTTTAATTTCGTGACTGCTGTCACCATCTGCAGTGATCAAGGAGCCCAAGAAAGTAAAATCTCTCACTGTCTCCATTTCTTCCCCTTCTGTTTGCCAGGCGGTGATGGGACCAGTGGCCATGATCTTGGTTTTTTTGATGTTGAGCTTCAGACCATATTTTGCGCTCTCCTCTTTCACCCTCATTAAAATGTTCTATAATCCCTCCTCACTTTCTGCCATCAAGGTTGTGTCATCTGCATACCTGAGGTTGTTGATATTTCAACAACCTTAGACTGAGTCAGGCCTTAGACTGAGCCTTATAGACCAGCGGCAGCTCTGTCTCGTTTGTAAGTTCCTCCTTTACTGAAAGCTGCTCCTCCATCAGAAGCAGGTCTCTGGCAGGAGCTGCTTGGCATACCCAAAGCCCCTTTTCAACAGGGTGCCCTTGGGCTGCTCTCCCTCGCCCCCTTCTCTGGCTTGGCACGCCAGGCTGCTGCTCATGCCCATCATGAAGCAGATTAAAACGGATGAACAAAGGCAATCTTGTTCTGGCCTAAACCAGCCTATGTGCCATGCTGTTGGGGGTGGGAGCAGCCCTTTCTTAGGACAAGCATCACCTTGTGGGTCCTGCCACCTTACTCGCTTTTCCTCTAAACTAAAAAGACCTGTGATGCGATAGGACCAGAAAGACGGGTCTGGAACAATGTATTCAACGCCTCTAGGTCTGAGGTTCCCCAGCCCTGACAGGGAACTAGAATATTGGTTCTTTTTATTTATTTTTTAAAGGCTCTGAAACATAGCCATGTTCAAATATATAAAAGGATGTCATATAGAGGAGGGTGAAAGGTTGTTTTCTGCTGCTCCAGAGAAGCGGACACGGAGCAATGGATTCAAACTACAAGAAAGAAGATTCCACCTAAACATTAGGAAGAACTTCCTGACAGTAAGAGCTGTTTGACAGTGGAATTTGCTGCCAAGAAGTGTGGTGGAGTCTGCTTCTTTGGAGGTCTTTAAGCAGAGGCTTGACAGCCATATGTCAAGAATGCTTTGATGGTGTTTCCTGCTTGGCAGGGGGTTGGACTGGATGGTCCTTGTGGTCTCTTCCAGCTCTATGATTCTATAATATTATTCAGAATTCCAACAATACTATCAGATCCTGCATTATAGAGTTTAATCAGTCAATGGTTCAAAAGTGGGAAATGGACCATTTCCAAATCTAGCAGTCTGCCCCATTCACGTGGTCCCCACCCTGCTCCACACACACTACAAGGAAGGCAAAAGCATACAGTGCCCCCCAAATCCCTGAGAAGCCCCCTCCCCCAACACCTGGCTGTGCTGTTTCTCTGCTAATACGTTGGAAGGAACCACGACGCACTGTGCAAAGGCCCTCAGCCAATATCCTGCAGCCAAATGATCATTACTGTACTGACTTCCTCCCAATTTAGACCTGGTGCTTCCCGCCCCCCCCCCCCCTTCTTAAAAGGGGAATAAAATGCCCGTGCAAAAAACAAAAACAACAAGAAGAAAGTTTCCTCTTGTGAGAGTTGCTAAACTAGCTTCCACTTTCCATCAGCAGCCTGCGACAAGCACCTCTTGAGGGGAAAGTATCTCTTCTGCTGTTTCTGGAAATTTGATCCATTCTGCAGGAAACCATGTATCTTTAAAGGAGTCCGGATTGGGGTTTCCACCCCCTGCTCTACCTCTCTGCCGATGGAGATGATTTCAAATCTAAGCAAAGATGCACTGCTGTAAAGGGTCCTTTTGCCACACAATCGAATCTCAAGGCTCGTCCCATTCCATCTACTGCAAAGTCCAACAAGGTTACAGCAATGACAGTCTGGAACCGCTGAACTGACGGATGAGGGATTTTCTGCCTCCGTGCTTCTTTGTCATTTGCAAGAAAAGGAAAAAGAAAAGGAAAAAAAGGGGGTGCCTTTGCTTGGCATGCGAAGAAAGGTTTTTTTTTCTCGTTTAAAAAGTCACTTTCCCCGCGCACAAACATCTCCACCGCCCTGCCACTTCATCGCCAAAGACTAAAATTGGGAATGTGACCCCAGCATCCGTTACAAAGTGCAAAAGAGAATAGCAAGCAGGTATGTGAACTTCACGACACTTTTTCTCCAACTTTGGGAAGATGGCAAGGGGATTCAGCACCCTTGGGTGCTCTGGAAGCAGAAGAGGGGTGGGTGAGGATGATGAATGATAATGATAATGCTTCGATAGCTAAGAAATTTAGGGGCAAAAACCAGAATTCATATGCAATGTTTTAAACCAGTGGTTTCTAAAGTGGGCAATAGCGCCCCCTGTGTGTGAGGTGGTGGTGGGGGGTAGGATTACCTCGGGGGGGGCACTAAGAGGCAAGGGGGTCCCTGGAGGCAGAAATTACTACCAGACTTTAAAAAACTAGTGTTGCTGGATCAAGTCCATCAGATTTGTTGAATTAATTAAACTAACTAGTTTCAATTGGATTCTGAATAAATATTCAATTAATTGCTCTCATTTATCATTTTATTGTGTTATGATCTTCCTTAGTGGGCAGACAATTTAGGATACTAAATTGTGCCTTTTAATTAATGCTTTTATTTGCTTTTATTTGAATATATTACTTTGTCTGTTTGTTTGTTTTTATTGTTGCTATGGCCGGTGGCTAATGCAGATTAAGATTATTCATTCATTCCTTAGTGGGTTGTGCAAACCGCTGCGCTGAACAATGCTTTTTATAGGGTAGGGGGGCACTGGGGATGAATTTATGGAACCAAGGGGAAAGAGGTCTCCCCACCCCCCAATTATTATTTTTTTGAGAGCCACTGGTTTAAACACTAATGCTTGCTTTTTATCTTCTTGCATTATGAAAAACAGTCATCCTGAACAAATGAGCGAGTATTTTGAAGTCTGTCAATGCAGCTTCCCAAGAGAATGGCATTCTTCATGAAATGATTTGCAACAGAGACGTGCTTTATTAGATATGTCTTAAAGGAATGTGCCGTGATGTTGAGGTTTATCCACTTCCTTAAGCCATCAGAATTGGCCAGTTCTCATTTTTATAATTGGTGCTTGGATATGGATACCCTAAGTAGAAAGCCTGGCAGGTGTTCCTTCAGAATACTTTGAGGCAGTTGACTGGGTTGAGTTTCAGGTATGTTAAAGGGGCGTGTGCTGGGTTTGAGACATGTACCTCATGGATGAGGAACCAGATGTTGCCGAACTCCAACTCGCATCCTCCCGAATGTGTTTTGCACTCGCCTAACCCAGTAACGGGGACGCGGGTGGCGCTGTGGTCTAAACCACAGAGCCTAGGACTTGCCGATCAGAAGGTCGGTGGTTCGAATCCCCACGACGGGGTGAGCTCCCGTTGCTCAGTCCCAGCTCCTGTCAACCTAGCAGTTCGAAAGCACGTCAAAGTGCAAGTAGATAAATAGGTACTGCTACAGCGGGAAGGTAAACGGTGTTTCCGTGCGCTGCTCTGGTTCGCCAGAAGCGGCTTTGTCATGCTGGCCACAAGACCTGGAAGCTGTACGCCGACTCCCTCAGCCAATAACGCGAGATGAGCGCCGCAACCCCAGAGTCGGTCACGACTGGACCTAATGGTCAGGGGTCCCTTTACCTTTACCTTTAACCCAGTAGCATGTGTGATTTGTCTTTTGGTCCCACACTGTAATCAACTGAATATTTTTTCTCTTCCCAAATCAAAGCAATTTTTCACAAGAGAGAAAGAAAAAAAACCCCTCCTGTTCCCTCAGAGTCATGGGTAGCATGCAAATCTGCGTGCTCCAAATTGTTAAGATTGCAGGGTGGGGGATGGGGCAGAGGACTTCCTGAGCTAAGCTACACACCTTCTTGCAGCCAGGACAGGTACATGCTCTTGGCTGGAGACCACCTCATCTGCCATCATCCAGCTCTTCTTAGAAGAAGGGGAGGTAGGCAGGGGCCTCTCGGAGAAACAAAAGGCGACATTATTCCCCGAGGAGCCTCGCACTCTGATGGATGAATAGAGTATTCAAAGACATAAATCTTATGGACTAGATTGTTTTTCATCCTCAGATATAACTATGCCAATTGTCTGCTGGAAGGCGGAGCCCCTGCTGCGACGAGAGCAGGGGAACGGCAGTGTGCCTTAATACAGTGGTACCTCGGTTTATGAACACTATTGCTTCCGGAAGTCTGTTCATAAACTGAAGCATTCATAAACTGAAGCGAACTTTCCCATTGAAAGTAATGGAAAGTGGATTAATCTGTTCCAGACAGTCCGCAGAGTACTTAAACTGAAGCGTTCATAAATTGAAGCGAACTTTCCCATTGAAAGTAATGGAAAGTGGATTAATCCGTTCCAGACGGGTCCGCGGAGTGCTCAACCTGAAGCGTACTTAACCCGAAGCATGGGTGTAATTGGTTCCGGAAGTCTGTTCATAAACTGAAGCGTTCATAAACTGAAGTGAACTTTCCCATTGAAAGTAATGGGAAGTGAATTAATCCGTTCCAGATGGGTCCCCAGCGTTCGCAAACCGGAAATTCGTAAACTGAGGTGTTCATAAACCGAGGTTCCACTGTACTTGCACCTTCTCCAGAACATTTGGGCTGGGTTCTGGGGGGCTGTAAGGAGGAGTAGAGCGATGCTACCTGAAAATGATTCACAGATGGTGTTTAACTCTGAGTAGGCTTGCTACGATGCATAAGACTGAATCAGATAAGTGATGGAGATGCAAAGAGGTGGAGGGGATGTTCTTTCTTATGTGGTGGACTTGTAAAAGGGTAAAAGAATATTGGGGAAAGGATCCATAATGAGCTGGAAAAAATGTTTAAAAGTACTTTCCCCCCAAACCCAGAGTCCTTTCTGTTGGGGATCATTCAGACTGAAATTCCCAGGTGTCCAAAAAAGTTATTTACGTATGCTACTACTGCGGCCCGTGTTTTGTAAGCCCCCAAATGGAAAGCGAGCGAGGTCCCAACTAAAGAAGAACGGCAACTTGAGTTGACAGAATATGCACAACTCGCAGACTTAACATATAGAATAAGAGAACAAGAAGAACATGCGTTTAGAGAAGATTGGAAAACGTTGATTGAATATACAGGAAATAATTGTGCACAGCCGAAATCGCTGGCAGCATTAATGAACCCAAATGAACCATGGAAAGAGAAGAAGGGAAGTCATTGATACTTTAAGGATGTAAAACGAGTATATTAAATTGTAAAACAGAAAATTTAATAAAAATAATATATAGATTGTTTTTCATCCTTAGGTATAACTATGCCAGTTGTCTGCTGGCAGGCGGAGCCCCTGCTGCAATGAGAGTGGGGGAATGGCAGTGTGCCTTAACGCTGGCACCGTCTCCAGAACAGTCACATTTGGGCTGGGTTCTGGGGGGCTGTAAGGAGAAGAAGAGCCATGCTGGATCGGGCCAATCTAATACAGCACCCTGCTTCCCATAGGGGAGAATACTCTTGTGCTCAGGTCCTGAGGGTGCCCTTGGCCTGATCCAGGGGGATCTTATGTTCTTATAATAGTGGCCAGCCGGTTGCTTCCAGGAATCCTACAAGGAAGACATGAGAGCAGGTGTCGGTTCCCCTGCTCTTACTCCATAGCGAACCTAAGGAAAGCCTGCTGGATCAGGCCAATGGCCCATCTTCTTCAGCATCCTCTTCTCACAGAGGTGGCTCGGATGCCTGTGGGAAGCCCACAAGCAGGACCTGAGCACAAGAGCCCTCTCTCTCCCTTCTCGTGGCTTCCAGCAGCTGGTATTCAGAAGCATCTCTTCTCCTCCTCCTCCATGAATTGCCCAATGCTCTTCGAAAGCCATCCAAGTTGGTGGCCATCCTTGCCTCCTGTGGGGGGGAGTTCCACAGGTGCAGCATGAAGAAGTTGGTTCTTTCATCTGTCCTGAATCTTCCAACATTCAGCTTCATGGGATGCCCATGAGAGTGTTAGGAGAGAGGAAAAATTAGTTTCCGCCATCCACTCTCTCTATGCCACGCATAATTTTATACACTTCTACTATGTCATCTCTTATGTCATCATCATCATTTTTTTATAATAATTTTTATTCATTTTTAAACAAAAAACTCCTTACATCATTCATTAATACTAAACAATATAATATAAGTTCCATTATATAATTATATACAATTCAACGTACAAATAACACTAGAAAGAAGAAAGACGTTAAAATTCTTTTTTTCTGACAATGTAAAACATAAACTTCTTTACAAAAGAGGCAGCAAAGCAATTAATTTGGATAACTCAAAAATAAATCATAGAACTTAATTACCGTACATAAAGGTTTGACTTCCCTAAAGCAACTCTTCACTGATTTGAAAAGTATTGTATATAAATAGCCATATATTGACCATTATTGATTTGAAACCATTCATCTAACACTTTTACTCTGATATTTTATCTAATTTTTTATCTATATAAACCCAAATTGTTTCTTTCAAATAAGTCATAAAGCTATCCCACTCATTACCTTTATACCCACCTTGGGGGTATGGAGGGGGGAGGGAGCCTGTATCCCTCCTTCTGCCACCCACCTGAAGATGGCAAGGACAAAACCGGAAGATCATCATCATCATCATCATCATCATTAATCTCACCTTTCCTCCAGGGAGCTCAAGGTGGCCTACATACTTTCTCCTCTTACCCATTTTCCCACAACAACCCTGCAAGGTAGGTTAGGCTGAGAGGCACTGAGTGCCCAAGCTCACCCAGCGAACCTCCTGGCTGAGGGAGGATTTGAACCCTAGTCTCTCCCAGGTCCTAGCCCGCCACTCTAACCACTACACCACACTGTCTCACATCACCTTTTTCTCCTAAGCTAAAAAGTTCCAAATGTAACTGGTGACAGTGACACAGCTCAGCAAAGCTGAGTGATGCTCACCCTGTGTCTTCCCTTTACTCACCAGGTACGGCTCTGTGGTTATTTCTTGGGGAGTCTGTCGGTGGAAGGTCCTCTGTGTCACCCTGGGAGAAGCAGAAATGAAAGTTGGTCCCTCTCCAGGACACAGGAAGAGGGATCAGAAGCCTGGGCTCTGGGTGCCACCTGCCTTGCTGGTCTGGTCAGCACTAGGTTCCTTCCTCTTCCTTTTCCCCACAGGTAAGCTGCTCATGTGGCGGGGAAGTTGTGGACAGGTGTGCAGATGCCCAGGTAATGGCTCCTGTCAGACCTCTCTGTTGTTTTCCCCTTGATGGCTTTTGTTGGCGACTGGGATTATGAGCGGCTAGCAGCTTCATGCTCAGGGTTGCCTGTGAATTCTAAGAAACAACAATAACATCAGGAAACACAACAGGGCAGTTTTGAAGAGTTCAGTCCGCCATCTTGATTCAAAATGGTGTCCACTTTTAGGCAAACATAGGTTCCTTGATCTCAGGAAGCACCCTGCAAAAGTTATGGTATTTTAAGAGGCGTCCTACTGCACAGAGAACAAACACCTTTCCAAAATATTGTTGCAGGTCGGGGGGGGGGAGGCAGATTCCCTTAATTCCTGGGTGCCAGATCCTCCTCATAATTCCTGGATTTAGTAAGGGTCAGAATTAATCAAGGCTTGATTCAACTTTTCCAAGCACTGAAACATAACTAGATTTAATTAAAAAAATAATTCCTTCCAGTAGCACCTTAGAGACCAACTAAGTTTGTTATTGGTATGAGCTTTCATGTGCATGCACACTTCTTCAGATACCTAGATTTAGTTATGTTAAGGAGCCAAGCCAGCTCTGCAAAGCTAGTTGGATGGGCCATTAGGTAAAGGTAAAGGGACCCCTGACCATTAGGTCCAGTTGTGACCGACTCTGGGGTTGCAGCGCTCATCTTGCATTGTTGGCCGAGGGAGCCGGCGTACAGCTTCCGGGTCATGTGGCCAGCATGACAAAGCTGCTTCTGGCAAACCAGAGCAGTACATGGAAACACCATTTACCTTCCCGCTGTAGCGGTTCCTATTTATCTACTTGCATTTTGAGGTGCTTTCGAACTGCTAGGTTGGCAGGAGCTGGGACCGAGCAACGGGAACTCACCCCGTCACAGGGATCCGAACCGCCTACCTTCTGATCTGCAAGCCCTGGGCTCTGTGGTTTAACCCACAGCACAGCGCCACCCGCACCCCACATTAGCAGATGACAAATGCCAGTGATGGACCATCAAGGAAACCATCAGAGGGCAAGACTGGCAGGCAAGGGGGGCCCTTCTTCGATGGGTGCTAGTGGGCAGAGGCAAAGGCCAGGTTTAGGTTTCAACCTTGAATGATGTAGGCTGGGGGAGGGCCTTAGCAGTGAGAAAGAGAGGAAAGGTCATAACTCTGTGTAAGTTGGGCATGACAGGCTGGAACTAAGAGACACAGAGGATGGCTTTTTGCTGTCCCTTTGGGCCCTTAAGACCCAAACTGGATGGGAATGCTCTGCAGTCTGGACTGAGGTTGCATATATGTGTAAATAAAACCATATATCATGAAGACACTACCACCTCTGCTGTGCCCAATTTCTGAAAGAAACACAAACCCTGGGTAAGTGCCTGGAACCCCTGAAATCTCACACCGCTCAGAGATAGGGGTAGCATCATCATGTAACAATATATAGCAGGGAAACAAACAGATAAGGGTGATACTTGCAAATCTTTTAAAAATATGCCTTAAATCTATAGGGCCCCAAAATATGCCTTCAATCTATAGGGTTGAGATCACACTACCTGCTGCCCAGACAACTCACCATGCAAGGGAAGTTGTTGGGGTGTGTGTGTGTGTCGCAGGACACTTCACATCTAGGATGGGGAATTTAGAAGTTGTGGGTATGGTTTGTTTTTGAAATCCCCAAGTGCTTTTTCCACCTTTAGATTTGGGCCAAGGCTAGTTACACTGCATGTTAATACCGTAGGCGAGGATCAGGTATCTAATCTGCGTTGTTGAGTGACCTTAAATACGTATCATCCTCAGCACGGAGTCATAAAACCAGTTCTGTCCCAGAGAACCCACCAACCACATCACGGCTTCTGCTTAATCGTGAAGCTCAAAAGCTGTGTTTTTTTGGTACCACAGCATTGTTATACGCTGGCTGCGCAAGCCCTGAGCCCTTTCAGCTCAGACTAAAACTGCACTCCTGTACGCTGGGGAAGGCTGATGGTGAGGGATGATGGGAGCTGGAGTCCAACCACATCTGGAGGGTTACAGGGTCCCCATCCATGAATGGACATTTAGAACTGATCTGTGTGGTTAGAGCATCTGCTTTGCAGCAGGTACCGGGTTCAATCCCTGGTGGCAGGTGCGTCTGGGAAAGAACCCTGTCTGAAAATCTAGAAGGATGCTGCCAGTTGGTGCAAACAGTACTGATGCAGATGGACCAAAGATCTGACCTCAGTATAAGGCAGTTTCCTATGGGTTCTGGGTTCCTAATGGGTACAAGTACAAGTGCTCAGAATTGCATCATTAAGTGCGTATACGGGGGTGGTATTCAATCTGCCTTAACTTTTAAATTTTCTCCATTTCAGCCGGTGGCTCTGAAGTTGCACAGGTGCCCGTTCCAGGTGAGCTCTTGTTGCGAAAGAGAAACCAGCGCTTGAAGCTGCGTCTCATAGATCACTGCAGGGATCTGGGAAAAGGGATTCCTAAATGATTCCTGGGTTGTTGCTGAATCCCTGCCCATTTTAGCTTCCTCCTGCAAGCTTCAAGCTTGTGCCCCTCCCATGGAGCCTATTGGACAGTGTCCATGATATAATGGGCAGGCCTGTTCCCTGGCCAGTGGTGGCTGGTGCCCATTTGTAGGGTGGAAGGCAGGGAGCCCCACAGTAGGTGGCGCCAGAGGCAAATGATTGAGTCAGAGCCAATGGCAGGCAGAGCCAACTCATTCCAATTTTGTCCCCATCCTCCGCCCTTCTCAGGGCTGGAGTCAGGTGCAGGCCAGGACGAAAGTAATAAGTCACCAATGCCTGTGAAGTTAACTCTTCATTCAAGTAGACCAAAATACAGCTCAAGGCTAGAAGTCTCAGCAACCCTTCCTGGTAGGTCTTGCCCTGATGACACAGTGGTGAGGACTGAAGCTCCCTGCCTCCCCAGCCCTCTCTAAGGCTCCTCCTCTCCTATGCAGTCTCAAACTGTGTCTGCACACAACTAGTTTCTGCTCTGCTCTTTTCATTTCTCTGTGCGTCCTCAGAGACCAGGGAGGAGGGGTGATGATCGCAGCAGGAGGGGGAGATTCCCTGGACTCTTCAGCCTCCTCTTGATCTCACCCTTCTGCAGCCTCTGCTTTCACTTCGGAGTCTGAACGGCACTCTGCCACAGACTCTCCCTGCTCACTAAACCCTGTTGCCTCTTCAGCTTCTGACACCTCCCAGTCTTCCCCGTCTTCTCCCTCTGACTGCTCATTGTCGTCCCGCCACCACTCCCCAGGCTCTGAGCCTTCTTCCCTTGGGGGGTTCCCTATCTGATGCCTCCCACCCCTCCTCTGCATCCAGCCAGTCCATGACAGCCCTTCTGAGTTCCACAAGGGCAACGCTGGGACTAAGGAGGAGGAATGTGGCAGGCAATTCTACACCGTGGGCTGCAGGCAGGCAAGGGAGGGCAGGTGGAGCTTGGCGGGGTGCCATCCCATTTGCTCTAATGGACCGGCCTCGTTCTTCCAGAGGTCCGGCTAGTCAATGGGCGCAGCCGCTGCCAAGGACGCGTGGAGATCTTCTACAACAACACCTGGGGCACGGTGTGCGACGACGACTGGGACATTGTGGACGCCAACGTGGTCTGCCGCCAGCTGGGCTGCGGCCATGCCATCGCCATGCCGGCCACCCTCTCCTTCGGCCAGGGGCGTGGGCCCATCTTCCTCGACAACGTGGACTGCAAAGGCAGAGAGGCAGCCCTCAGCGAGTGCAGCAGCCACGGCTGGGGAATCCACAACTGCTACCACTACGAGGACGTGGCCGTCACCTGTAATGGTACAAAGGTTTGGGTCTGTCTGGTGGCGGTGGCAGGAGGGAGAGGGGTGAAGCAGGCTTATTTACTGCTCAAGGTGGGACACATGGTTCTCCCATCCTCATTTAATCCTCACAACAACTCTGTGAGGTCTTCGGCCTGGAAGCAATGCCTTATGAGGAATGGCTTAGGGAGCTGGGTATGTTTAGCCTGGAAAAGAGAAGGTTTAGGGGTGATATGATAGCCATGTTCAAATATATAAAAGGATGTCATATAGAAGACGGTTGTTTTCTGCTGCTCCAAAGAAGCAGACACGGAGCAATGGATTCAAGCTACAAGAAAGAATATTCCACCTAAACATTAGGAAGAACTTCCTGACAGTAAGAGCTGTTTGGCAGTGGAATTTGCTGCCAAGGAGTGTGGTGGAGTCTCCTTCTTTGGAGGTCTTTAAGCAGAGGCTTGACAGCCATATGTCAAGAATGCTTTGATGGCGTTTCCTGCTTGGCAGGGGGTTGGACTGGGTGGCCCTCGTGGTCTCTTCCAACTCTATGATTCTATGATTCTAGGTAGGTTAGGCTACAGGAAGTCAGTGACATGGCCAGAGGTCACCTAGTGAGCTTCATGGCCAAGTGTGGGATTTTAACCCTGGTCTCCTAGGTCTTTGCCTGACACACTAACCACTGCACTACACTGTCCTGCAGGGGAAACCACTAAAGAACCTTGTGTATCTTAAACAGGCTGGATAGAAACATAAAAAGCAATGGTGGTAATAAAATTGCATGGGGATTAAATGATATTTCTAAAGAGAAAAGTCGTATTTATTTATTTATTTATTTATTGAATTTATATACCCGGAGGTCTCAGGGAGGTTCACATAAAAAGATCACAGTATAAAAAATAAAAATAAAAGCAATAGCCCAATAATACCCCCCCCACCAAAAAAGAGCCACATTTTAAAAGGGTATGGGATGTTGATCAGGTAAACCCAAGGCCTTGGTTAAAAAGGAACGTTTTTGCCTGGTGCCTAAAGGTGTATAACGAAGAATTCCACATTTGTTTGACTGCTGTTTTGATTTATTACCTCCCCCAGCACACACACCATGAGATCACAGGTAATTTAAAAATACAATATTAAGATTAGTTATGGTTACAAGAATAGGGTGGGCACAAACACCCCAATCTCTGAATGCTGAAAGACTTCCAGGTTCAATTTCCTTGGAATGAATGTCAGTGGGGGACTGTGGTGTCTTTAGGATATATGGTTTTATTTACACATATATACCACCTGAGCATAGGATGGAGGGGGCTCCTCCTCTCCAGGGTCTTTCCCATGCAGTCTCAGGCTGGGTCTGCACATAATCACCCTCTGCTCTGCCCATTTCATTTCTCTGCGTGTTCTAAGAGACCAGCAGGAGGGGAGCAGTAGGAGGCTGAGAATCCCTGGCCTCTGCTTCTGCCTTGAAGTCTGAACTGTGCTCTTCCACAGCTCCTCCTGTTCACTAAACCCTGTTGCCTCTTCAGCCTCCGACACCACCTCCTTTCAGTCTCCTCCTCCTTCTCACCATCCCACCTCCAATCTTCTGGCTCTGAGCCTTCCTCCCCCTGGGGGTTCCCTTAGGAGTTCCACAGCTGGTTTCTCCCACCATTCCTCTGCATCCAGCCAGTCCATGACATTTAGACACCATTTAAATGATATGAAAGCCTGCCTCTAAGTTGTTTACATAAAATATTCATCAGAAAATAGTGATGAAATCAACATACTTTAAAGACGAGCAGACATTTGTTAAAAGTGAAATATAGATAAAACCAACAGTTATATAGAAAAAACAAATGTACCTAATAAAACTACAGGTGTGCCTGAATAAAAACGTTCTTAGCTGGTATCAGAAACAATAAAATGAAGGAGCCTATTGTAACCCACCCTGAGACCTGTTAGTGAAAGGCAGGAAATACTAATAAATATTACTACTACTACTAATAGGCAGTCAAATGTCATCAACCACAATGGATTTATTTAACAAATTACCGTAATTGAACAAGTTGACTGGCCCTGCTTAAAAGGTTGGTGGTATACTTTATTTGCATGCATAGCAGAGGGCAAGCAGATACTGTTGATGGAGATGATTGGCAGACATTCATCCTTCTGTTGGGTTGTTTGTTTTTGCAGAGCTGTTGCCCACCCAAGCATCCAGAGGACCAATCAGCAAAGCAGCCACCGCCTCGTTGCAAAACGGGGAAAGTGAGTGTTTTTTGGATTCACACGAGGAGCTGTCCTCAGCTAACACGATTTGCAATAGCTACACGATACATGTACATAGTATCGCTGTTATTCATATCTTAACTTATAATAAAATTGAAAGGTCTCATCAAGCTGCAGTTCTTATGACTGCCAACAGGTGGCGCTGCAAACTGCAGTGTGATGAGAGGCTGTTGCTGCTACTGGTTGCCTTCCTCATCGCTGGTTACCAGGTGCTGCAACTGCAGGAGGGGGGATGAAGGAGAGAAACTATTTGTCCCCTTTTCCCTGCTGTAGCAGCCGATGCCACCGCCATCACCAATAATGGGGAAACAAAGGAGAGAAAGTCCCCATCTCCTTGCTCCCTGCAAGGCCCTTTCCACCTGGCCTAGGGGGCAGAGCCCACACTCACCAGCCCTACTGAAGAGGCTCCACATGAGGCCGGAGGAACATCACCCGGCTAACGTTTTGTTGATTTATTGACTTAATATGCTGTAAACCACTTTACAGAGACGCAGTTGGTGCTGTGGGTTAAACCACAGAGCCTAGGGCAGGGGTTCCCAAACTAAGGCCCGGGGGCCAGATGCGGCCCAATTGCCTTCTAAATCCGGTCCGTGGACGGTCCGGGAATCAGCATGTTTTTACATTAGTAGAATGTGTCCTATTTAAAATGCATCTCTGGGTTATTTGTGGGACATAGGAATTCGTTCAATTCCCCCCCCAAAAAAATATAGTCCGGCCCCCCACAAGGTCTGAGGGACAGTGGACCGGCCCCCTGCCGAAAAAGTTCGCTGACCCCTGGCCTAGGGCTTGCCGATCAGAAGGTCGGCGGTTTGAATCCCTGCGATGGGGTGAGCTCCCATTGCTCGGTCCCAGCTCCTGCCAACCTAGCAGTTCAAAAGCACGTCAGAGTGCAAGTAGATAAATAGGTACCGCTACAGCGGGAAGGTAAACGGCGTTTCCGGGCACTGCTCTGGTTCGCCAGAAGCGGCTTTGTCATGCTGGCCACATGACCTGGAAGCTGTACGCCGGCTCCCTCGGCCAATAGAGCAAGATGAGCGCCGCAACCCCAGAGTCGGTCACGACTGGACCTAATGGTCAGGGGTCCCCTTACCCTTCACCTTTTAAACCGCTTTGAGATTTTTTAATAAAAAATATAAAGCAGTATAGAAATTAAAATAAAATAAAATAAAATAAAATAAACACCTGCACTGTGGCCACCACTAAAATGCAGGTTCCTTTCTTGGGCTTAGTGGAGGCGGGCTGGATGACCCCCGGGGAGGGGGGGGCCTCCTACAATTTGTACCCTGACTCCCCCTATCCCTCTTCCAGGCGATGGGAGCATCCGGCTGGTGAGCGGCGCCAACACTTGCCAGGGCCGGGTGGAGATATTCTACAAAGGGAACTGGGGCACAGTGTGTGACGACGACTGGGGGCTGAGCGATGCGGCCGTGGTGTGCAAGCAGGTGGGATGTGGGCACGCCGTAGACTACAGGACCAATGCCTACTTCGGCTACGGCACGGGGCGCATCCTCCTCGACAATGTGAACTGCGACGGGAGCGAGCCGCACCTCTCAGCCTGCTACAGCCTGGGCTGGGGCATCCACAACTGTGGTCACCACGAGGATGCTGGTGTCATCTGCTCAGGTGGGTGGACCCCTTAGGGCTTGGGAAGGCTGGACAGGCGAAGGGGGCAGCTGCCCTCTGTGGGAAGTGCTGTAGCCTAGTGGTTAGAACATCTGCTTGTAGGCAGTCCCCAGCGACATCCCCAGGTAGGGCTGGGGGGGGGGATCCTGCCTAAAACCCTGGGGAGATGCCAGTCAGTGTAGACAAGACTGAGTTAGATGTATCTATAGTCTGATTCCGTGTGAGGCAGATTCCTGTGAATGCCTAGCAAGGCATTGCAGAACCAGGTTGGATAAAAATCAATGATTAAAAAAATGGGTTTTTAAAATTTTAAATCAGATTTTTTTAAAAAAGAAAATAAATCAAATTTTTAAAATAAAATGCTTTTGGATGAAAAATCTTTTTCTTTATATTTTTCCTTCACTCTTCTATATAAAATGAATAAGAATCATTTATGAATAAGATATGAAATGGGAGATAAAACGTAATTCTATGATGTCTAGTTAAGATTTGGAAATGTTATGAGTTAATTATTAATAAGGATGGAAGAAGGGGAAGGGAAGAAGTTTGAACGAATAAGATGTGATAATATTGTTCTGCATTTTTGTTTTTTTTTTATTTATTTTCTTTTTCCTTTTTTTCTTCATGTAAAACCTAATAAAAATTATTCAAAAATAGAAAGAAAGAAAGAAAGAAAAAGAAAAATCTTTCCAAATATAGTTTTCTACTTAAGCTACTTTATAGTCCAAAGGCTATTCATCAGGAAATAAGGATTTGTTTTAAGTTTTTCATGTGTGCTAAAACTCAGTCTAAGTTTTTTTAAAAAACATTTAACCACATCAGTTAACAAATATGGATACATATGCTATAATGTTATTGTTTTAGTCAAATAAATTGTTTAAATTGTTATTTAAAAAAATGATTGTTTTTCTCCTTCCAATAAAGTACAGCAGAAAAGTTGTCCAGATATAAACAGTTAACATTAAACCTTACAATAATTTCATAATTATCTATGTATTTCTAATAGTATAACCAAATCAGTAATTTTTGATAGAACTGTAAAAACTGCTCTGAAAATTTATTATTCCAAAAATGAAACCTTCATTTGGTTGTAAATATTAAGATTATACCAGCAAGAATGAGTCTTTCTGTAAAAAAAATAAAATAAAATTAAATCAAGTCATACTGACTAGTGATTTAAATCTATTTGATTTAAATCAAATCCACCCTGTGCAGAACCTTGGAGAGCGCCAGGATTTGCTCCCATAGAGTTGGAAAGGGTCACAAGTGTCACCTAATGCAAACCCCTACAATGCAGGAATCTTTTTGCCCAACGTGGGCGTGGCGCTCGAAGTCACATGACACTGAGATATAGAGTCTCACGCTGTACTACATGGGTAGGCAAACTAAGGCCCGGGAGCTGGATGCGGCCCAATCGCCTTCTAAATCCGGCTCGCAGATGGTCTGGGAATCGACATGTTTTTACACGAGTAGAATGTGTCCTTTTGTTTAAAATGCATCTCTGGGTTATTTGTAGTAGTAGTAGTAGTAGTAGTAGTAGTAGTAGTAGTAATGTTTCTACCCCACCCATCTGGCTGAGTTTCCCCAGCCACTCTTGGTGGCTCCCAATCGAGTGTTAAAAACAATACAGCATAAATTTTTTAAAAAATCTGCCTTCAGATGTGTGGGGCCTGCCTGGTGTTTTTACATGAGTAGATTGTGTGCTTTTATTTAAAATGCATCTCTGGGTTATTTGTGGGACATAGGAATTTGTTCATTTCCCTCCCCCAAAAAATATAGTCGGCCCCCCACAAGGTCTGAGGGACCCCTGCTGAAAAAGTTTGCTGACCCCTGCTCTACTAGCAAGATCTAGGGATGGAACGAGGCCTTTCATCTTCCCATAGGCCAGGAAACTCATCCTAGGAGCCACCCCTTTCCCTTAAAAGGGAAGGGACGGCCTTAAAAGGGCAATCCTCTCCAAGCTTTCCGGGGAAAGCCCTCTTCCCAGGGAACTCTGGGAATTGTCATTCCGTGAGGGGACTAGGGGACGTCCTAACAACTCTCAGCATCTTTAACGAACCACAGTGCCGTGGACTGGCTGGATGCAGAGGAGTGGGGGGGGAGGGAACCCCCAGGGGAAGAAGGCTCAGAGCTAGGGAAGTGGTGGTGGGACAACAATGCGTGGTCAGAGGAAGAAGAGGCGATGAGGAGGTGTCGGAAGCTGAAAAAGCAACAGGGTTTAGTGAGCAGCAAGAGGCTGGGGCAGAGAGCTGTGCAGAATCTGAGGCAGGAGAGGAGGGAGATCAAGAGGCAGAGTGGAGGCAGGCTGCTGAAGAATCCAGGGAGTCTCCCCCTCCTGCTGTGAACAGCTCCTCTTTCCCCTGATCTCCCAGAACATGTAGAGGGGTGAAGAGGGTGGAGCAATGAGAGACTAGACGAAGGAGCCTAAGATTGCTTGGGAAAGACCTGGCGGAGGAGGAATCTTAGCGAGTGGTGGGAAGGCAGGGGACCTTCAGTGTTCAACTGCCTCATTGGGGCAAGACTTACTGGGAAGAGCTGCTGGGAATCTCTAGGCTTGCACTGTTTGGGTTTCTTGAATAAAACATTAAATTCACTGACTTGCTTTGATTGATGACCTATTGTTGTCTCTTTCCAGGTCTCGGGATGACCACAACCACCCCTGTCACCACCTCAGTGGCTCCCAAGTATGAACAGTCATTCACTGATATAGCCACAGGTAAGGGAGAACCTGCTGTTTCTAATCCCACCCACCACAAAACCCCAACGGGGACAGTTTATGTTTCCATGACTTCAAAGATAATAGGAGCACACTTGTGTTACCTGCACACCTGGGACAATGCTGGTTGCGATCATAGATTGGTGGTGGAGAACTTTTGGCCTGTGGGGACCTAGTTAGATCCACCAGGCTTCAGACCCTAACCCCACCCCTGTCGTAGATGCACAAGCCAGTTCTCCATTCCAACCCCAATCTGGTGAAATGGGAAGAGAACCATATTTGACCCATTGTTACTGGGGAGGAGGGAAACCTGAAATGAAACTTTGCATTGTGTAGAAATATAGTGTTATAGGTCTGGTGGGTCAGTCTGGATGATACCTGTGGGTCCCTTCCAGGCCTGTGATCCTGTACCTAGTGAGGTTTAGAGTCTAGTAGAAGAGGCTGTTGAACCAGTCAGACGAGTTTCTTTGTAAGATAATGGCCTGAGTTTGGCCAGTTGAGTGCTGCCATGTACATGTCCAAAGAGGATGCTCTGTTGCCATGGAGACAACCTCACCTGTCTGAATGCCACCTCCTCCTAGGATGGAGAACAGCAGGCCAAGGGGGGCTTTATGTGGGGGCCGGGGAGAATGTTTTGAACTGCTGCTGGAAGCTGGAGATACAGAGACAGGCCTTGATCTGTGCTGGACCCCAAACTGTGAGTTTGGGGCTTCCCTGGAACTGAATGAGGAAGCAAGATCTGGTGGGGTGTTGATGCTACGAGCCCTTCCATCCTTTGCTCAGACTGTATATATGTGTCAATAAAACCATATACCCTAAAGACACCACCATCTCCATTTTGGAAAAAATATATATAATAAGAATAATATTGGAGAAAACTGGGTATTGAAAACTGCTTAACCTAAATCATATATCCCAGTTTCCAGCGGCCCTTTAAAGTACGCTTCACGCAGAGTATACGCAGTCAGAAGTCGACCTGGCTAAGAAAACACCACCAAGAGCGTAGGGTATTGTTGCTGTTTAGTCGTTTAGTCGTGTCCGACTCTTCGTGACCCCATGGACCATAGCACACCAGGGTATTATCTCCCTTATATGAAACCCCTTACTAACTGCACACTTGTAAAAGTATACAGATGAAAATACAAATGGTTGGGTTTCTTTAACTGAAAAACAAACTGATTCTAAAGAGACTTTAAAGTAAAGATAAATGCTTTCTCTCTTAGCAACTTTATCTGCCCACATTCCAACCTTCAAACCATTCCAAACCTCCCACAAACTCCCACATAACTCCCATTAAACTACCCAAGAATTAACAGCAAACTAGCTTTATAACTAATCAACTCTTATACTAAGATTCAACTGGGAATCTCTTAAACTGAGAATTAAATCACACTGAGAGATATTTAACTGAGAGAGTGATCTACTAAGAGATACAGAAGGCTTTCTGGCAGAGCCTTATAAACAAGGAGCAGAGCCCACGCCTGTGAGCAATTAACAGAAGTCACCGGCACCTGTTTCTCTTAAACAGACAGTATTTACATTAGACCGGCTCTAAAGTAACTTGACTATTCAAAAAATCCAACACTCCATTGACCTTCATTCCAAGGAAACCAAACCCTAGGAAAGTGCAGGGACCCCGGAGTCTCCCACCGCTTGGAGATTGGGGTCCAGATAGCTGCAGATCAAACCTCTATTAAAGGACTGGCAGGAGAGGTGCAGTTAAAAACATAGTCCCAGAAGCTGAGGTCAAAACACAGGGTTGCCTTCCTGCCTCGTGGCTTCCCTGTCTGTGCCCAAAGGCAACTGGTGGGATGTACTTGGAGGCCGGATGTGGTGATGACAGGATATGTCTTTTTTGCAGTCACAGATGGTCGAGATCAGCCTTCTCCTGAGACTGAGATGATGGTGACCTCAGCCCTTCTCATGCTAGAAAGAAGAAGTAAGTGTTTATGTGCCCTTTGTGGTCATCCTGGAGAGAAGTGACTAGTGGGGTGCCGCAGGGTTCTGTCTTGGGCCCAGTCTTATTCAACATCTTTATCAATGACTTGGATGATGGGCTTGAGGGCATCCTGAGCAAGTTTGCAGATGACACCAAATTGGGAAGGGTGGCTAATACCCCAGAGGACAGGATCACACTTCAAAATGACCTTAACAGATTAGACAACTGGGCCAAAGCCAACAAGATGAATTTTAACAAGAAGAAATGTAAAGTACTACACTTGGGCAAAAAAAAATTGAAAGGCACAAATACAGGATGGGTGACACCTGGCTTGAGAGCAGTACATGTGAAAAGGATCTAGGAGTCTTGGTAGACCACAAACTTGACATGAGTCAACAGTGTGATGCAGCAGCTAAAAAAGCCAATGCAATTCTGGGCTGCATCAATAGGAGTATAGCATCTAGATCAAGGGAAGCAATAGTACCACTGTATTCCACTCTGGTCAGACCTCACCTGGAATACTGTGTCCAGTTCTGGGCACCACAGTTCAAGAAGGATACTGACAAGCTGGAATGTGTCCAGAGGAGGGCAACCCAAATGGTCAAAGGCCTGGAAACGATGCCTTATGAGGAACAGCTTAGGGAGCTGGGTATGTTTAGCCTGGAGAAGAGAAGGTTAAGGGGTGATATGGTAGCCATGTTCAAATATATAAAAGGATGTCATATAGAAGAGGGTGAAAGGTTGTTTTCTGCTGCTCCAGAGAAGCGGACACGGAGCAATAGATTCAATCTACAAGAAATAAGATTCCACCTAAACATTAGGAAGAACTTCCTGACAGTAAGAGCTGTTCGAGAGTGGAATTTGCTGCCAAGGAGTGTGGTGGAGTCTCCTTCTTTGCAGGTCTTTAAGCGGAGGCTTGACAGCCATCTGTCAGGAATGCTTTGATGGTTTTTTCCTGCTTGGCAGGGGGTTGGACTGGATGGCCCTTGTGGTCTCTTCCAACTCTATGATTCTATGATTGAAATAAAGCTTCATCAGAGATGTAAAAATCTGCAAAGAAGAGATTGAGAGAGCTGGAGGTTGAGGGGACAGTCTCGGTGATGGGAAAGTGTTCATTTCAGACAATGTGAAAACAGACCCAGGAGCAGGAAGGATGAAGCCCTGGTGTTTCCTCTCTCGTCCCATAACATCCGCTATGTGTCCATATAAATAACAGGGAACCTGAGCTCTCCTGGTGTTGTTGCACTACGATTCCCATCAGCCCCAGCCAGTGTGGCCAGCAGACAAGGATGATGGGAGTTGCAGTTCAGCAACACACTTAGAGCCACAGCCCTAAGGTTTCTATAGTCCCTCTTTCCCTGTTTAGGCAGCCTCTATTTCCCATGTCCTTGGTAAACCACTGCCCCTGTTTCCACCTCCATACATTATGCTGGTGTGAGTTGCTAGCGCTGAACTTTCTCCAAGTCCCAGTCCCTATTCTCTGCATCTCTGAAAGGGTGGGAGGAGGCGGCAGGTGCATGTTGTCTGCTGTGCACACAGTTGCATAAGTTTGTGCATGGGCACTGAGGCCCCTTGCTTAGAATCATAGTCATAGCATTGTAGAGTTGTATTCCCTTCAATGCAGGAATATGCAGCTGTTCCATACAGGCATCAAACTTGCAACCTTGGTGTTATTAGCACCACTCCCTAACCAACTGAGCTACCCAGCAACTCTTGATACAGGCTGTTTCTAAAACGACAGAATTCATGAGGGTCAAGGCCCTCTTGCCAGTACTCTTGCCACTCTCTGAAAAAGTGAAAGTGGGGGGATAGAGAGAGAGAGAGAAACAGGATCCGGAATGTCCACAAGGTCCCAAATCAAAGGAAAAGTGGACATGGGGGGGTGCCCTGCCATGTGACATCATAGAATCACAGACAGGCATGTAGCAAGGGAGGGGCGAAGGGGGCGGGCCGCCCCTAGCTCCACTCTGGCAGGAGCAGTGCGGGGGCAGCACCCCGGCCCCTGGCCCGCCCCTTGCCTCATCCACCCGAGCAGGAAGATGCAGCTCGATCGCGGTTTGCCACCGCCGCCGCCCGGCGGCAACCCACTCCGTAGCGTGCTCTGCTTCAGAGAGCGCTGGCTGAGCAGAGCAGCAGCGCCAACCTGAACGGACAGTGCATGTGCGGACATGCGCAGTCCATCTGGGCTCGTTCTGGCGCCCAGGAGGTGCTGCCCCGGGCAGCCAAGCGGCCCCGTTCGCCACTGATCACAGAATCGTAGAGTTGTAGAGTTGCAAGGGATCCCGAAGGTCAGCTGGTCCAATTCCCTTGCAATGCAAGGATCTCCACTAATGTATCCCTGACAGATGGCCACCCAACCTCTGCTTAAAAACCTCCAAGGAAGGAGAGTCCACTACCATCCATAAGTCACTACGGCCTCTTCTCCCCTTCCCTTTTCTGACCAGCAGGTGGTGGCATACGACTAGCAAACGGGAACAGCAGTTGCCAAGGGCGGGTGGAAGTCCTGTACGGGGACTCCTGGGGGACGGTCTGCGACGACGACTGGGACTTCCCCAACGCCCAGGTGGTCTGCCGGCAGGTGGGCTGCGGCTCGGCGGTGGTGGCCACCGTGCTGGGCTACTTCGGCTATGGCACCGGACCCATCCTCCTGGACAACGTGGACTGCGCCGGCACAGAGACTGACCTGTCCGACTGCTTCAACCTGGGGTGGGGGCAGCACAACTGCGGGCACCACGAAGACGCCGGCGTCATATGCAGAGGTGAGAGGGGCAGGTGGCAAGGGGTTGTGGTTCCATTGTAGGGTTGGAAGCACCCCACCCCCCGGGTGCAACCCCATGCTATGCAGGAATCACAGCTATTGAATCCCGGACAGGCAGCTCTCCAACCTCTGTTTAAAAACCTCCAGCGGATCAGAGAATTTTGGGAGATAGAAATAACCTGGTGTTATAAAACGTAACACCTACTTCTGACAAACAAATTTTGAGGGACGCGGGTGGCGCTGTGGGTTAAACCACAGAGCCTAGGGCTTGCCGATCAGAAAGTCGGCGGTACGAATCCCCGCGATGGGGTGAGCTCCCGTTGTTCAGTCCTTGCTCCTGCCAAACTAGCAGTTCGAAAGCACGTCAAGTGCAAGTAGATAAATAGGTACCGCTCTGGCGGGAAGGTAAACCGCGTTTCCGTGTGCTGCTCTGGTTTGCCAGAAGCGGGTTAGTCATGCTGGTGGCTGGCCACATGACCTGGAAGCTGTCTGTGGACAAACACTGGCTCCCTCGGCGTATAGAGCGAGATGAGCACTGCAACCCCAGAGTCGTCCGCGACTGGACCTAACGGTCAGGGGTACCTTTACCTTTATAAAATGTAAACAGCGCAGGTTCCCCTGGGATGCCTCCAAGCTGTCAGTCTTTTGCAGGAGGGAGTTGTGTGTTTATCAGAATCTTAGTTTTGAGTGATTAGAGGGGACCAAAGTTCTCTTGTCACCCCAGCACAACAAATCCAATTAAAACACACACACACTCAGTGACCTCCCTGGCTAAGTGGGGGGGGGTCTCCCAGGTCCTAGTACAACTCTAACCACTACACTGCACTTCCCAGTGCCTTTCTGTGTGGTGTGTGTGGGGTGCGTGTCTCCATGCTGTTAAGAAATGTACCCCTTGCTTTTTTTTCCCTGGTCCCAGGTGCAGACGAATCTGGAGATCTCTTCCAAGATGACCCTTTTGCCACCACCACACCAACCACCACACGTCCCAAGGATGGTATGTGGGGCACAGGCCCTCTAATCCCTGATGTTTGGCAGGAACGAGGCAAGAGGCTGCTCTAGGGCAATATTTCTCAGGGGGCAGCACTACGGTAACAGAAGAGGGGTTGTCTTTTCTGAGCACTGCCTTTACGGCTGTTGCTCAGGAAGGAACGAGCATGTCATGCTGCAAGGCAGTGTTGCAGCATTTCATAGAATCATAGAGTTGGAAGGGACGCCAAGGGTCCTCTAGTCCAACCCTCCACAATGCTGGAATACAACCTCTGGTTTAAAACATCCAGTGAAGGAGAGCCCACCACCTTCCGAGGGAGTACTGTCAGAAAGTTCCTTCCAGATGTTTAGCTGGAATCTCCTTTCTTGTAACTTAAATCCATTGGTTCAAGTCCTGCCCTCTCGAACAGCAGAAAACGAGCTTGCTCCAAATAGCCCTTCAGGTATTTGAAGATGGCTATCATAACATCCGCTCAGTCTTCTCTTCCGCAGGCTAAACTCACTCAGCTCTTTCAACCATTCCTCACGAGGCTTGGTTACCAGACCCTTCATCATCTTGGTCTCCCTCCTCTGCCCCCCTTCCAGCTTGTCTATATCCTTCTTGAACTGTAGTGCTCAGAACTGGTCCCAGGACTCCAGGTGGGATCTGACCAAGGCAGAATAGAGCAGGATTATGACTTCCCATGATCTAGACCAGGCTTTCTCAAACTCAGCCCTCCAGATGATTTGAGACTACAATTCCCATCATCCCTGACCACTGGTCCTGCTAGCTAGGGATCTGCCAAAGTGCAGAACCTTACATTCGTCCCTACGGAAATTCATTTTGTTAGTTAGTTTTGGCCCAGTTTTCTGATCATCTTGGTCATCTTGAATCCCAGTTCTGTCTTGTGCAGTATAAGCTTTAAAAAAACAACACAGTATTTTGATGGATGAGGTGCCTTTGCTTGATCAAACACAAAAGTTGAGTCCCCGGCCTGAAAATTACACAGGCTTCTACAGAGGCATTCCCTTGCTTAGCTTTACACATACACAGAAATTAAGTCACATTCTCAGAGGGAAAGCGTGCCTGTGTTATTCGAGCTGGATGCCTGATTCAGCGGGAATAAGAGGGTACCTGCGTACCTGCTCTCTATCGGGCTCGCCTGAGGCTGAGTTTTTCCTGCACAAGCATTCTTGACACGTCCTTAATACAGTCTGAGTAAGCAGATTCTCCTAATAACCTTAATGTACTCTGAGTCACAGGAATCAGAAGATTCCCTTTACAGTAGGTGGGTGAACAGATTTGCATAAAGATGCCGGAGAAATTATTCACAGCCAGAACAGTACACCGTCCAGAGGTGCGGTGGACAGACTCCTCTTTGGAGGAACTCTGAGCTTGTGCAGAGTGTTTTATTGTCTCAGCTGAGGAGCAACAGGGAAAACTGGGTGGTGGCCAGTGGCACAGCCATTGAGTTGGTGGGACACAGATTTTTTTGGGGGGGGGATTCACTTAAGCCTCGTGAAACCCGCCGCCCTCTGTTTCCCCTATTTTCAGGCTTCCTCCGCCTGGTCAACGGGAGCCACCGCTGTGAAGGGCGGGTGGAGATGTTCTACCTGTCTCAGTGGGGGACGGTGTGCGACGACGCTTGGGACCTCAAGGACGTGAAGGTGGTGTGCAGGCAACTGGGCTGTGGGGGGGCCTTGGCCGCCTGGGGGGAGGCCCGCTACGGCCAAGGGACCGGCTACATCTTCCTCGACAACCTCAAGTGCAAAGGCGACGAGAGCTCCCTGCTGCGCTGCTCCCACATCCGCTGGAACGTGCACAACTGCGACCACTCGGAAGATGCAGGAGCTCTCTGCAGGCTCCTGTGATGCGCCGGAAGGTACGGTCTGAGCCAGGCCCTGATCCAGGCAAGGGCTTGCATGCGCTTCCCCTGTTCCCAAGGAGGCTTGCATGCAGCTTATCAGCTAGCGTTGATGGGTGCTATCTTAAGAGAGCTGGTCAGGAACCAGACGGGGAGACGTCTGGGTCCAAAGGGTCAGAGGCGGGAGGGGGGTCTGCTTGGGGGATCCTGCTCCTCCCGTGCCTCCTCCTTGACCTCGGGTTCCAGGTCTAAGCAGGGGTCGACCCTGACAGTCAACTCTTGCCTGTAACTGCAGCGCCACCAGAGCTGCGAGTGGCCACAGGGTGGTATTTCAAGTCCACGTGGATCAGGTGACTTGCCTGGTTTGCTAAGCAACACCTCTGTTTCAATAGGGACAGAATTAACCCTTAAGGTACAAACGGAATGACCTGTGCTGCTGCGCTTCCAACACAATCGACTATAGGATTTCTGGGCTGTGCAATTATAACTGGGCTTGTCAAATATATGACTTGCATTAAGTTATTTATTTGAAAAGTCAAACGTAAGCGCGTTAAATAAATAAATAAATAACGGCTTAATGCAGAAACAGGGTGGGATGGATTTATCAGTGAACCTAAGGCTGGGAATGGATGGATTAAAATGAAGAAAACAACAATTAAAAAAATTGATTTCGGTAGGTGCTGTTCAGCAGAAATATGCCAATAGGCTAGAACAGGCACGTCCAACAGGTAGATTGAGATCTACTGGTAGATCACTGGACGTCTGTGGTAGATCACTGGTAGATCACTGGCTCCCCCTAAAGAAGCTCAACAACTTTGACTCCCCTAAAAATAAGCTCAACATTTTTGCCCTGCACCCCAAAGAAACGGGGCTTTCCTTCTCCCTATAAAAAGCTCTACAAGTTTGACCTGAACCCCTAAAAAATGGGCCTTTCTCCTTCCTAAAAAAAGTTCAAGAATTTTGACCTGAACCTCCAAAAAGGGGCCAATTTTTTAACTCTGTGAGTAGATCACGGTCTCTTGGGAGTTGGCCACCCCTGGGCTAGAACTTCTCAGAAAGCAGCATTCCTATTTTAGAATATAGCGACACTCAATTCATGCTGGGGTTATGTTCTGGGGATAATGCATAAAGCCAAAATCACATATTGTGTTTTCAGCGGCAGGTGGGGTTTCCAAAGTCCTTTCCCCCGGATGACCTCTGTGAGGGATTCCCAGTTTCCCACCCCTCACTGCTTTAACAACAGAGGCTCTCCCTGTGCTTCTCTACAAATGGGAGAAAACCTCCAGTGTCCCAATTGGACTTGTCTCCAGGGTACCTCAGGGCTCTGCGTTCGAAACCTATTGCCACCAGTGGGGTCTCCCTCCCATGGATCCCTACTGCTACAATTTGCCTCTCCCTTAGGCAACTATGTGGCTCCCTTGGCTTCACTAACCAGCCCTTTGTATGACAGGAGAAAAAGCAAACAGTTTCCTCTTCCACAGGAAAGCTTTGTTCTCGCCTCTTAGTCACACCTCTGAAGGTACTGAGACACTGCCGAGTCAGTGAACGTTTAGGCACATTTAACTTTATTATTTAACTTGAAAACATGGATTTCTCTGGTTCTTAAAAGTGCATATCTTCTTTTCATATAATACAGACTTGTTAATACATCTCCTGCATCTTGGTAATAACGGTTATAACCTTTCTTCCCATCCACCCAAACCTAACCTCCTCCTCCCTCTCTAACCGTCCACCCCCAACTGCCTTTTAAGGGTTGTTCCCCCTCCATTTAGAACGAGGTCTAGCTCCGCCTCCCAGGGAACACCTGTCTATCATGGGAGTGATAGGTTAACCCATGATGAACAGGAATCATCATCAGGCACTGTCAGGGTGTGTTGTGACTACTCTTGAGTGTGTTGTGACTACTCATGAGACACATGCTTGTCTTTCAGACGTTTTTATTGGTGCACATTATTTACAGTGTAACGGGTTGCTCATTTCATGTCTACCCGCTCGAGTCAGATTCCTGCACTACCCCCTTCCGCGTTCGGGACCAGCATAAAAGCCTCGGAACTGAGAAGCGCCTCCCTTTCCTCCTCCTCCGCAATTCCGGCATCGGGGGGGGGACGGGTCTTCTGTCTGACCTATTCCTGCCCACTCTTTCCACCTTCCTCTCTTCCTGCCCTTGGAGCAGGGGCTCTTTGATGTTGTCAGAGCCCTGGCACTCCCTCTCCGTTTCCTGACTCACCCCTTCAGACCCCTCGCTCTCATGACTGCTGGGAGACGGACTGCTTCTGATGAGGGGGGAGGGTTCTCTATAATCCCTCCCCCTTACAGGCACTATTCCACCACAACCTCCCCCTTTAAATATTATTTTTCTGGGGGGAGGCAAGTGCATAAAGCTGAATGTGTGCAAGTTAAATGTGCCTAAATTGTGAGTTGCATGTGGCCATATCATCTGAAGAGCCTTTGCAAAATGTAAAATGAAGCTACCTATTAAAAAAAAATTAAGTGGACTCTCAAGCATTTTGCAAAAGAAACACCAGGCCCTGTCAGACAAATAGGACCAGACACAGGTCTGGGATTGGAGGCGGCAGATGCCTTTGAGTTTGGCTACCTCCCGCCCTCCGTTTTAAACAAAAAGCTTGTTTCGGGAGCGGCCCCTGCCTCCGCTGAAATTAACCGGGCAAAACTTCCTCTTTCAGACGGGTGTCGCCAGCCCTCGCGAGGACAGCGCTCCAGCTGTGGGAGCCTCGGCTTCCTCGGACGGTGGCTGAAACCTTCTCGTTCCAATGGTGCCTTTGCGGCCTTTGTGTGTGCCTGTGTACACATGTGTAAATCTCTGTATGAAAATTGGTGTACGTACCTGACATAGAGAACACCCTCTTCCCCACTACGGCAGCCAGGAAGACTGCTTTTCGCTCGTCGCCTCAGTCAGGGGGTGGGGGACCCTTTTCATCCCGAGGGCCGCATTCCCTCGTGGAGCAGCCTGCCGGGGGTCAGGTACCGGTGGTGGGGCAGGGCAGAGACAAAAGGGGGAGTGACGACGACAAAGGACAGGATTCTTTCCTTTGTCCAGCAGGCTGTGTTCCAATGGTGCACCAAACCTGCCAGAGGTTTCTACACCTGCGTGTACATTTCTCCATCATCCAGCGAAGCAAGCAAGAGGTCAGATCATGACTTAAGGACACATTGTGGCCAGGAAAAAGCACTTGAGGACGTAGAGCAGGCATATCCCCAAACTTCGGCCCTCCAGATGTTTTGGACTACAATTCCCATCCTCCCCAACCACTGGTCCTGTTAGCTAGGGATCATGGGAGTTGTAGGCCAAAACATCTGGAGGGCCGTAGTTTGGGGATGCCTGACGCAGAGGGAGTCCCAGGCCACACCCACAACACCATCCATCGAAAGCACTGTTTGACACCTCTTCAAGGAGTCATGGCTTCCCCCAAAGAATTCTGGGAGATGGAGTTCATTCAGGGTGCTGGGAGTTGTTAGAAGACCCTTATTGATCTCAGACCCTCCAAGGGTCCCTATTTTCCAGGACAGTCTTAGATTAACAGAAGCCACCCCAATTTCTGATCTGATCCAGGGATGTCCCACTTTTCCTTAGGACGTCCCTATTTCCATCAGAGGAATGTTGGAGGGTATGTGCCAGGTGTCCCTAAACTGCGGCCCTCCAGATGTTTTGGCCTACAACTCCCATGATCCCTAGCTAACAGGACCAGTGGTCAGGGAAGATGGGAATTGTAGTCCAAAACATCTGGAGGGCCGAAGTTTGGGGATGCCTGGTTTGCGCCATTAATGAGTCATGGTTCCCAAAGTGGTTTAACGGTCAATCGCTCTTCGTGGGCAACTCTGGGAACTGTATCTCTGTGAGGAAAATGGGGCCCACCTAATAATTCCCAGCACCCTGAACAAACAACAGCTCCCAGAATTCTTTGGGGGAAGCCATGACTCTTTGAGGTAGCATCATAATGCGCTCTGTGAGGGGAATTGGAGGGTAGCCTGACAACTCTCTGCATGCTTAACCAGCTAAAAAATTTCCCCAAAGAAAACTGGGCGCAGTAGTTAAGGGTGCTGGGAGATGTCAGGAGACCCCTAATGCCCTCACAGAGATACAAACCTCAGAGCTCCCTTTGAAGAGGGTTTGATTGTTAAGTCACTATGGGCAAGACATTTTGTCACCTGTGGCAAACTACCAAATGGTGGCCAATTCCCTGCCAGGGAAAGAGGGGAAGAAGGGGTGAGTCAAGCTCTACATCAGGAACAAGGGGGGGGGGTAAAGATCTATATCAGTATCTTCTGCCCCTGTGGATCCTGATGCCTGAGGTGGTTGCCTCACCTGGTCTCATGGAAGGGCCGGCCCTGACTATGGGAACTGTAGCACTGTGAGGGGAATAAGCACCTCCTTAACAAACTACATCTCCCAGGATTTGATGGGAGTTGAAACCATTTTATCGGGAATAATCTCCAACACGCGTCCAGAATGAATAGAAGGAAAAACACCAGAAATTTGTCTTTGCAACAGCAAAGGAAAGGAGATGCTGGAGACTGAACCTGGTGACTTCTGCATGCGAAGGAAGGGCTCTACCACGGAGCCCCATCGTTGCAGGGGGTTGGACTAGATGACCCTCGGGGTCCCTTCCTTCCAACGTGGCAATTCTGCAATTCCCCTGAAAGGAAGAAAGGGTTAAAGCCCCTTTGCAGTTTTGGGTGCTCCGAATCTATGGAGGGAGAGAAAAGAAACATGCCCGTAAGCTCCGCTTTCCTCTTCTTAATGCTTATTTAGAATATCCAAAGCTAAGCAGACACATATCCTCCTTCCAGGAAGCAACACGCAGGCTCAGCGGTGGAATTATAATTCCATTCAGTTTATGAAACACCTTGCAGGCGAGTCTCAATGTGATTTGCAAACCAACCATGAAAGCAACGGAAAAGAAAATGTTTTTTTTTTAAACATTACAAACAGATAACTAAAGAGAGGTCTTAAAAAGCCACATGCCTAAGGCAGAGAGCTTTCTTTCCATCCGGATAGTTTCTGGAAAGCATAGATAGAGGGCGCCAGTCATATCTTGATGAGAATTCTGTTCCACAGAAGCAGGGGCCGCCACGCTGAAGGCCCCGCCGCAGCGTAGGCTTTTGAGATCTTTGACACTTGCAGGAGAGCGACCCACGCTGGGTGTGTAAGGGATAAGGCGGACCCTCAAGTCACCAGGTCCTGAAACAGTGTAGGGACACTGTTTGAACCCGGCCGCATGGCAGACTGGCAGCCGGTGCGAATTCCGCAGGCAGGGTGTTACAACCTGGCAGGAGTTTGCCCCCCCCCCCGCAAGCAATCTACTGTATAGCCCTCCTCTTCTGCAGCCCCTGGATCAACCTCTGCTGTCTGAGTGCTCCCTCCATGATTACTCAGAAGCAAGCCCCTTTCAGGTACCCAAGACTTACTGCCAGGTAAGTGGGCACAGGACTACAGCCTTATTCATTAAAAAACAAAAAAAATCCTCCTTAACGTTTGGTGCTGGGTTCTCCACCCCCCCCCCTCCTCCCAACCCACATATAAGAAAGCATTTCTGTTGTGTGTATGTAGAAGTTAATTGCTTTTCAGTCACCCAATGTAAGCAATGTCTGCGGCAAGAAATGGCCGCCTTAGCAATAGGTAATCTGAGCCAAAGGGGGGGGGGAGATGAGAGAAAGGGGGATTGTTGCTCATAGTGCAGGATTGGCTCAGAATAAAGAGCTAAGAGAAAAGCAAAGCCCCCAGCCATGTAAATATATGTAATTTGGGTGTGGGGGGGGACATGGGAAGGGGAAATGGGGGAGAAAGTGTTTGTATAATTCTTTTGTTAATATTTTAGTGTGCATATTCCAGGATGTCATTTTTTTCTTATATGTTCTTTTTGAATAAATAAAAGCCCTTTCAAAACTCTCTCTTGCCCGGTTTCTCTCTGTTTAAAGACACGGCGTGTGTTCGCATTAGTGCTATTTTAGATTTTATCACGTCTGTATCGCATCTCATTTCCAAGGAGTTCAAAATGGCATGCATGTTTCTCCCTCACCCCACAACAACCCTGTGAGGTAGGCTTCAAGGCAGTGGGTCAAGCCCAGGGTCAGCCAGGGAGCTTCATGGCCGAGTAGGGATTTGAAGCCTGGACTATACCAGGTTCTAGTCTAACACACTAACCACTGCACCACACTGGGTCTCTCAGCATAGACCACGGTGAAATTGCGGCCCTCCCGCCCACATTTCAGAGCTCTTTAGTTATTATTTTATTTATTCATTTGCATCCCACTTTTTTCTCCAAGGAGCTGAAGGTGAATAAAAAAATTCCTTCAGTAGCACCTTAAAGACCAACTAAGTTTTTAGCTCATACCAAAATAAAAACTTAGTTGGTCTTTAAGGTGCTACTGAAGGAATTTTTTTATTTTACTTCGATCCAGACCAACACGGCTACCTACCTGTAACCAGAGCTGAAGGTGAGACAGACATGGTTTGCCAGTCCTCATTCCATCCCCAGAACAACAACCTTGTGGCAGATAAAAGACTTATTCATGTAGCGCATAGTTAAACTTTGGAACTCCCTCCCACAGGAGGCAGTGATGGTTGCCAACTTGGATGGCTTTAAGAGAATTAGACAGATTCTTGGAGGAGAGGGCTTACGAAGGGAGGGCTTAGCTCATACCCTCCAGCATTTCTCCAATAAAAATAGGGACATAATAATAATAATAATAATAATAATAATAATAATAATAATAATAATAATAATAAATAGTTACACCCTGCCCATCTGACGGGGTTGCGCCAGCTACTCTGGGCACCTTCCAACATATATAAAAACCTAAGAAAACATGAAACATTAAAAAACGTCCCTGTACAGGGGTGCCTTCAGATGTCTTCTGAAGGTTGTATAGTTACTTATCTCTTTTGCTCGGGGGTCACTTAACTCCATGCCCTCCAACAATGCTCTGATGAAAATAGGGACATGGGTGGCGCTGTGGGTTAAACCACTCAGCCTAGGGCTTGCCAATCAGAAGGTTGTTGGTTTGAATCCCTGTGACGGGGTGAGCTCCCGTTCAGGGGCGTAGCCAGGATCAAAACTAGGGGGGGGGCAAGCCATGGTCGTTCAGGGGCGGGGCCACGAAGTGGGAATGTGGGCGGGGCTACAGGGCCAGCTGGCCTGACGACATTGTGGCGGCAGCAGTGGCAGCGGCCACCTTGTGCTTCTGGGGCTGGCAGCATCGGCGGCTACCCGGCTTGGCTGGAGAGGACGGGAGGGTCGGGCAGGCGAGAGGGGATTGCAGGGCGGACGAGGGCAAGGCAAGGCAAGGCACGGCACGGCCGCAGTCACGACAGCTCCGAGGCGTTGCTGCATATCAGCATAATATTTCAACCATGTCGTGGGTTCAAGCCCCACCTTGGGGAAAAAATCCTGCATTGCAGGGGGTTGGACTAGATGACCCTTGTGGTCCCTTCCGACTACAATTCTATGATTCCATTGATATATTACCATAGCATATGCATCATTCTGGTTTCTTGAATTGTCCTACTCCTAGGCATAGCAGCCAACTCCTAGAGGCCTACGTGCCTCCCCCCCCCAAATTACTGGTAAATACCGTATTTGAAAGAGTCACCCCCCCATTTTGATTGGCTTTCTATGTGGGGCTTATCTGCCCCCCCCCAGTATTTTATTAAGGATGGAAGAGGGAGGGAAGGAAGGAAGAAATAGAGAGAGGGATAACTCACATTTGTGGGTGCCTCTGGGTGACGCTGTGATGCTGGAACTCTGCAGCAAGAGGAAGATACCGGTACGCCTGTACAGGAGCCTTGCAAGCAGCTTTCTCTCTGCTTGATTTACAGCAGGCACGTCCAACAGGTAGATTGTGATCTACCAGTAGATCACTGGATGTCTGTGGTAGATCACTGCTAGATCACTGGCACCCCTAAAAAAGCTCACCCAAAATTTTCCACCTCCCTAAAAAAAGCTGAACTATGACCTGAAGCCCTAAACAAAAATGGGCCTCCCTCCCTCCTAAAAGAAGCTCAACAAGTTTGACCTAAACCCCAAAAACAGGGCTTCCCTTCCTTAAAAAAAACTCAACAGCTTTGACCTGAACCCCCCCAAAAGGGGGTAGATCACTCCCAGTTTTTAACTCTGTAAGTAGATCAGAGTCTCTTGGGAGGTGGCCACCCCTGATTTACAGTATACAGATGCAGGAAGAGGGGCAGATGGGAACACCACTGCTTTTTATAAACATCACTGTGTCTATCAAAGCTACAGCCCCCCCTTTTTCTTATTCACTTCCTTTTAGCCTTGCAGAGCCACCTTAGTCAAATTGAATCCTCTGCACCCTCATTAAATCGCCAATAGAACTCTGAATGCGACCCCTGAATGCTCATTAACAATTCCCACTGAAGAACAATAGGGTGAAGTGGTGGCTACCAAACCTTGCCTGAAGGGATATTCTGCTCCATTGTCTTAACTGCTTAAGTACTGGTAGCCACTTTGCTTTATTTATTTGATGTGTTTTTGTTACAGCTGTGTTCCGCCCCCCCCCAGCAAGTGGAGAGCTGCTCTCACTAAAGCAAAGCCCTTTCCACTTCAGTTTTTGGAGGGGAAAAGTGCTGGTTATGGTCTGTAAAATACAATAATTTTTTGCTTCTAGGGGGGGCAGCTGCCCCCTCCTGCCCCCTGCCTACGCCTATGCTCCCGTTGCTCGGTCCCTGCTCCTGCCAACCTAGCAGTTCAAAAGCACATCATAGTGCAAGTAGATAAATAGGTACCACTCTGGCGGGAAGGTAAACAGCATTTCTGTGTGCTGCTCTGGTTCGCCAGAAGCGGCTTAGTCATGCTGGCCACATGACCTGGAAGCTGTACGCCGGCTCCCTCGGCCAATAACGCGAGATGAGCGCCGCAACCCCAGAGTCATCCGCGACTGGACCTAACAGCCAGGGGTCCCTTTACCTTTAAGGAAAAGCAGGACATTCCAGGATCAAATCAGAAACCAGGACAGCTTCTGTAAATCCAGGGCTGCCCCTGGAAAAATACGGACACTTGGAGAGTCTGTTATCTGCCCCCCATATTTTATTCAAGTTGGCACCCCTGCTGAGGGGCTTCTGCCACCTGAAGCAGCAACCTCACCTGCCTCATGGTTGGGCTGGCTCTGTCCCTCTGCCCAGCTACCCTCTGCCCTGGCTGCTGGTCCAGCAGTGGCCAGGGACATCCCTGATGGAACCTTCTGTACCCACCTTAATCAGCCCCTTTTATGCAGACAGCTCAGATCTGCCTGGATCAATAGCATCGAACGGTTCCTGCTTCATCATCTCTTAGGAGGAAACGGTGGCCCAGAAGACAGAGAGGGAGATGAATATTTCACGAAGTCTGAAGCAGAACCGGAGGTTATTTTCGGGCTGGATTTACAGCCTGTCCAGAGCAAGGCACAGGCAGGCAAGAGGGAGGGGGGCTTAGGCGAGGACAAAATGATCTACAGTATCCTCCCAGGATGTAATGAAGTTAGAGGCACCATCTGTAGGGTAAGTGGTAACCCAGCCAGGAAAAATTGGGAATGGGGAGGGGGGTCTGCAGTTGGGGGCAGAAGGCTCCTGGTTCTCTGGAGCCTTATTTTAGGACATGGTGGTTTTATATGCTCAGGGAGCAGGACACGAATCACTGCTCACCACCACTGGGAGCTAGTTAACACCACCCTCAAAAATTCATGGACAAGACCTGGCAAACACTCATATTCTCGTAATTCCAACAACACAGCTTAAGATTCTCTTCCATCTCTTGCATGGGGCAGACATTTACTGTCTCCATGTTCCTGAAGCAAACAGCAGAGAATTTTTAATTTTGTTGATAAAGAAATACGACTTAAATGCAGGCTAAAAAAGGAGTGAAAATTGTGGGCAGGGTGACAGGCTGCCTCCTTTCCTGCGGGTGTGTGTGTGTGGGGGGTAAGATTAAGGTATCTCCACTTTCAGAAGTTATGGGGTGCTGGCGTCGCAGAAAAGGGCCTCCTCTGTGGCCACCCCAAGTTGTAGAATTCCCTCCCTACAGATGGTGCCTCTAACTTCATTACATAGCTTTTGTCTCTCGCTCTAACCACTACATCAACAAACCCTCCAAGTGTCCCTGTTTTCTATGGACATTCCCGGATTTACAGAAGACGCCCCATTTTCTGATTTGATCCTGGAAAGTCCCACTTTCCCTTAGGATGTTCCTATTTACATAGAAGAAGTGTTGGAGAGTATGGAGTTATCTGATCCCTGAGCCATCTGAAGGCAGCCCTGTATAGGGAAGTTTTCTTAATGTTGAATGTTTTATTATGTTGGAAGCCGGCCAGAGTGGCTGGGACAACCCAGAAAGATGGCTGGAGTATAAATAGTAATAATAACAACACCAATACTAATAGGACCTCCCTATTTTCATTGGAGAAATGTTAGAGGGTATGCACCAAATCCTGGCTCCATGGTGCTCATCACTGCCTCCAGTGGGAGGGAGTTCCAAAGTTTAACTATGAGTTTGTGGCCTGACATGAGACCTTAGGGTGAAGGGTGGGTAAATCATCATCATCATCATCATCACCATCATCATCTATATCAGGCATCCCCAAATTTAAGCCCTCCAAATGTTTTGGACTACAGTTCCCATCTTCCCCGACCACTGGTCCTGTTAGCTAGGGATCATGGGAGTTGTAGGCCAAAACATCTGGAGGGCCGCAGTTTGAGGATGCCTGATCTATATAAATAAAAATGTAAATGTCCGTTTGTACATAACCAAAAATCTCTGAAAGTGCTTGACCGATTGCCTTGAAATGTTGACACAACGTTGCATGTGAATATGCAAGTGTTTGCATATACTTAGATTATATAGATGTCACACTTGTGACAGGTAAAAACATGATTTTGTGGGAAAATAGCGCCATCTTTTGGATGTCAAAGCAACAGACGCTATAGTACATTCTTTATTCCCAGGATGCCGTGGGGAATGCAGTGGTGTCATTCCGACGCGAGCGCGCAGAGGGTACTGGGAGCGGGTGGCCAGGGGCTCCTTCTGGAAGAGCGAGGACGGGATCCTCTCCTTCCGCTGCCGGCGCCTCGGCTCTCCCCGCCGCCCTTGACATGTCCGCCTTCCCTAAGGACCTGCAGCTGGACCATCTGCCCCCTCGCCCTCCGGAATCCTCTGGGGGAACCGGGCAGACCCTCCCTAACATGTCCATACGGTATTCGAGGGGGAGAGAGAGAGGGCTCAGGGTGGAGGGTGACGTCACGGGGGGGGATATGATGTCACCCGCCGGGGCAACAGAGGGAGGAGTGTCGTTATGTCATGTGTCTGTCCTGGGAAACGGGGGCCCTAACGGAGCCACAGCAATGTGTGGCCGGGGACAGCTAGTAATAACAATAGATGTAGGACTTTGCCCATGACCGTCTTGCTAGCTGCAGCTGGTGCCTCTGAGCCTCCTCCTCCTCCTCTCTTCTCCTTGCATTCCTGCTGCAGAGCCTGCTATTTTAAGGAGCTGCAGAGTCACTGGAGCAATCAGCACCTCAGGTTTCCGAAGCATAGCTGGCTCCATCGCTGCCGCTTCTCAGAAGCCAAGAGCCTTTTTGGCATGTGGCCATGGCGAGGTCTCTCGCACGGAGAATCCTGTGCACTGGGAGAGGGCCCTTCCGGAAGCTTTTGAAAGCTTCCTAGACCTGTCTGGCCCAGAACATTCTGCTGCTGGCGGTGTTGGGCAAAATGTTGCCTGCCCCGCCCTGTTCCATGCATAGGGCTCTGACCTGATTGGTGACGGGAACAGCGTCTTCCACTACATCCCAGGCCTTGAGATTTCAGAGCCCAAACCTAAGACCTAGCAGTGGGTCCTGGTGATGCCATTGAATCTATGCAATAATATGCAGAGACGGAGGTTTATTGGGAGAGGGGAAGAGGCTGGCCTGAGAGCCTCTGCAATAATTTGCAGAGATGGAAGTTAATTGGGAGAGAAGAAGAGGGTGGCCTGAGGAGAGAGAACCAGAGGCACACAAACTCCCTCCCCAGAGAATCTATGCAATTGCATCTGAGTCCTGCCGGGCTGCATGCACAATCCTCTTAAAAAGTTTCTTTTTTTAAAAAAAAGGAGCTCTTGCCCAACTGGAAATGCAAGCACTCTCCCTATTACCTGGGCTGGCTAGGTCAACCAGGAAAATTCAGGTCAGCTCTGCAGGGTCTGGCAGCCCTAACCACACCAGTGGGCAGCAGGGGAGATTAGATGGTACTGTACTTGACAAGTCATGTGACACATACTCAGTTCCATCTTCCAGTACTTTTCTGCCGTGCTCCGTATTCTGCCCCTCCCCGTCAACACCTGCCACCTGAGGCACCTGCCTCACTGCCTAATGCTTGAGCCAGGCCAGCATGTGGAGCACCTCAGAACCTGCTTGCAGCCATTAGGCAAGCAATGTTATAGCAGAACTTTGAGCATGGGCAGAGTACATTTATCCCACAGGGCTGCTGCTAATGGCCATACATTTAGAGTGAGGCCAACGGGCTTTCAGGACAGAGGGTATGCTTCTTTTGGGTGTTCCTCAGCCTCACTGTCACTTGTTTTACAAATTGTTATTATATATATATATATATCAGTAAGTGATTGAGCATCCTTAGCTATGGTGTTGCCAGCCCAATGCCACAGCTGCCTCCACATTTTGTGCTCTAACTTGCTTCAGAAATGTCAAGGTAGCGCGCACACACACGCACACGCACACACACTGATTTTAACTGTGTTTATATCTGATTTTATTATATTGTCAATCAGTATCTGTACATGTGAGGGAATGTTCTTTAAAGTTTTTACACTGACAGCATCACTCACCCGCTTAACACTCTCGTATGACTTCCAGTACATCACTGAACTGGGACTTTTCTCCATCTCTGGTGAGAACGCCCACAAGATTGCTTTCTTCTGTAATAAAATTCATCAGGGGATATCAAATATTATTAAAGCACGTATTAACATTTCTCTCCAGTTATCCCTCCTAAATAGGTGGGCAGAAACTATGAAGATGTTTTGCCAAAAGGAACTTTTGACATAGATGCTGGTGGCTGTCAGGATCTCTATAGCACAACCATGGAAATCGTAAAAAAAAAATCTGAATATATCCTTATGCTATAAAAATCTCGGGAATTCAGTTATTGCCACCCCCACCCCACCTCCGTTATACATTATGAGTCTCTAAGGGACAGGAAGACCTGGATAATTACACTCAGTAAAGTGGGATTTTAATTCCTACAGTTTTGTTTCGAATTTACAGGTATGCACCCCACACACCATCTAAAGAAATATGGTTATCATTACTTTATATTAGGGGTTATCATTTAGTATGTTTAGGCTTTGTATGCCCTGCCTTCAGTTTGACATATTATTGAATTTCTGTTATTGTATACTTGTCTCTGCAGCTGAAAACTATTTTTTTTAAGAAAAAGAAAAGAAAAGAACATGAGCAATAATAATAATAAAGTAAATGACTTTGGGTGCTTGCCTAATTGGGAAGCGATTCATAAATGAAATAAACATGCTATTTCATTTTTGAAATTATCTAGGTGGTTTACAGCAAATATATATAAAACCATACAGTAGAAACATATAAAAAGGTTTAAAATAGTCATCAGTTAACCATTATGAAAAGATGCATTCTTAATTGCCTGCATAGGCCTGGCAGAATAGAAAAGTTTTCAGCAGGTGTTTAAAAGTTAAAACATAATAATCATAACGACAATTTTTAATTTCTGCCCTCCTCAGCTATAAAATAAAATAAAATTGGCCTGCGTGTCCTCAACGCAATGCAAGAGGACAGAATAGCACAGCCCCCAACCTAGGAAGCAGAATTAGCAATTCTGTGCACACCACGAACTAAGCTAAACGATGGTTCCCAAGGTATAATTTGTTAATTTTCTGTTTATATGTACTCAGTTGATACATCTTGCACTTCCATAAACGTCCACACTGAGAGCACCTTGCAGACACTGAAAATCATATCAACCAATTAAAACAATGCCTCTTGAAAGAACACAAAACAAAACCTAATGAGCAAAATGGCAATTAAACTCATGAAACAATTATGCCATAAAACAGCGGCGTTTGACTAGCACAATATTAAAAACCACAGGCCTGTAAACATTAAACGCCTGCTTCAATAGATGGCTTTTCTAAGGTTGTCTAAATCGGAAAACAAAACAAGACAGAAAGTTGTGTGGCATTTCTGAGGACTCACCGTTTTTTCAGCCCAAGGGCCACATTACCATCTGGAGAAACCTCCTGGGGGCCACATGCTGGTGGTGGGTGGGGCCAGAGGAAAATGTGGGCGGAGCAATGCATGTAAACGTTACCTTTGCACAGGAAGCTAGTTTCTACATGCGCTCTATCCTACATCTGAGCCTGCAAAATGCATAATTGGAATTTAAGGACTTGTTGCACTTAGATCAAAACACTTAGGGAGGGGGCAAAGTGTGGGGTGTGGCTTGGGGAGGCTCCCTAGGGACCAGACCGAGAGACCTGGAAGGTCACATTTCATAGCCTGGGCCTCAGGTTCCCTCCCTCTGGCAAAAGCTTTCCTGGACATCATCAGAGCAGAGGCAGATTTTGGTAATAAAGGCGCCTTGAGTGAGGACAAAATTTGGCACATACACACACCCATATCCCCCCCCCTATTTTCACAAAAATTCCTTTTGGTACAGGTCCTTCCCAATTGATCAGAGATTATGACGCCTTGTCTGTTTTGCTCTGTCCTCTTCATACCCCTTCTGGTTCTAAACACAGAATCAGAAACATCTAGAGCAGGCATCCCCAAACTTTGGCCCTCCAGATGTTTTGGGCTACAATTCCCATCATCCCTGACCACTGGTCCTGTTAGCTAGGGAATCATGGGAGTTGTAGGCCAAAACATCTGGGGGTTTGGGGATGCCTGCTTTGGAGCATGCCAGGGGAGCAATAGGGCTCCACGAAGAAGGAGAGGGAGCTCAGCTGTGATCTTGTCAATGTCCTGAGCCATTCAGATGTTCCAGAGGTTGGCCAGGGCTTCGACAGAAGAAAATCCACCAGAGCCATCTGGAAACTTATCAGCCTCCGAAGGCAGACCACCCTAATATGCAGGGGGTAGGAAAGTGCAGGGCCGTCTTAAGCGCCCCTGGCGCCGTGGTGTACCAAATCCTTCCGGCGCGGTGGGCGGGTGGGCACCGCGTGCAGCGCGGCTGCCACAGGCGCTGCTGCGTGGCGGGTGGGCAGGCGCAGCGCAGTTGCCGTGGGCGCAGCTGCACGGCAGACCGGCTGGCCAGCGGGTGGGCGCAGCTCGTGGCGCCCTCCTGCTGGGCCGGCGCCGTGGTGCCCTGCGCCACCCAGCCTGCACGTTGGGCCGGCCCTGGGAAAGTGCTGAAAGCCTGAATCTCAACAGGGAGTGATCTGAACATGCCAAGGGACTGGTATCACTACCCGCCACCACACTTTCAGATCACCCTCTTCCTGCCCAGTTGAGAAAACAAGGTCCGGAGTGTGGCCTGCCACATGTGCTGGGCCGATGACATGTTGGGACAGCCCCAGGGTCACCATGACAGCCCCTGAGCCAGTCGCCTCGGCATGGGTGTCGAAGTCCCCAGAACCAAGAGTCTGGGAGTCTACAACACTGCCTCCAAAACCAGCTCTGTCAGCTCAGGGCAGGGAGATTGCTGGGCAGAAAGGTGGGTGGTAAACGAACAAAATCCCTAATCTGTCCCAATTGCCCAGTGCCAGGAACGCACATTCTAGATCCTTCCCCTCAAACTGGAGAGAGCCTAGAAAAATTTTATAGGTTACAGCAGCTCCCCCTCCCCTCATCTCAAGTCTGCCCTGATGCTGTACCAAATACCCAGGTGGGGGCAGCTGGGTGAGATCAAATCCATCCTGCTCACCCAACCCAGGTCTCAGTGATACAATCCATATCAGCCTTCTCATCCACAATCTGATCCTGGATGAGGGAGGCTTGACTCCGAGCCAACCTGGCATTCAGCCACACACCTGAGGGCTGGCTGATAGGACCGCTGCGATTTCTCAGATTGGAGGAGGGGCTGACACATGGCACAGTCACTAACTGCCTATGTTAAGTGCCCCTTACCCAGGCTGACCCACCCCTCACCCCATAACTCCCCCTGCCCAGAGCCACTGTGATTGGGGTCCCCCCTGATCTGCCCAGCTCCTCTCTTCCCACGCACATCCCACGTCTCCTAATCTAAAAAACAACAACACACGCAAGTTTAAAATCAATCAATAATAATCTAAAACAGGCTAAACAACTAGGGAAACAGCAGCAGAAGAAGAACCCTCCAATAGCACCCCCCAAACAATACCCCAAGCCAACATCAAGAAAGGCTTTTAAAAATAAAACCAAGACAGTCCCAGAAAGGTAAGTCCAGGACTTGCAAAAGCCACAGGGCAAATAGGGTGGTGGTATGGTAGTAGGTTGGCATTCTTGCAGTGGGTCTGGGCAGCAGGATTTTCCTGACCCTCCCGGTGCCGACTCAGGGCTTCTCCCCTCTTTGCTGAGTCATTCTGCGGAATCTTTTTTCCCCCTCTCCTCCAGACTGCAGCACTGAGCTGCTGGCTCCCGATGAAAACTAATGTGTCAGTTAATTGTTCTTTATGGCCCCGGTGTTTTCTGGCTTCATCCACACCGGATCCATCTGCAGAACAAGTGGCTTGTGAGGAGGAGGGGGGTGTTCAACGAGGAGAAACCATCCCAGAGAGAGAGAGAGAGAGAGAGAGAGAGATGGATGCAAGAGAGAAGAGATTGCAGCAGCAGGGAGGAATTCCTCCCCCCCCCCTTCCTGCTTCTCCCACACCCTGCTCTGAGCAAGCCAGCAGGCCGGAGATGAAATGCAGCAGGAAATCTGGGCCAAAGAGAAATGGTTAGATCAAATCTGCTCAATTCTGTGCGCACCAGCGTGGTGCCTTGTTCTCAACAGGAAGTTCAGCTCGGCTGTGTCTGGGCACAGCTAGGGGTGCATTCCGGAGCTCTGCAGCTTTCAGGTGCTGGGTAGCAACTGACCCACCAGAGAGCAGCAAGATAATGGGTGCAGGAGCAGACCAGCCCCAGCATCAGCACCTGGGACAGCAGCATCCTGCCTGGGTCTTAAGCTTTTGCCAACAGGTGGGCAAGACTGTCATGTTCACGGTTACAGATTCTCAGCTTTTTAAAAGGATATGCTTTTCCACGACAGGATGCTGCTTATTTACAGAGCAGCAGAAGCAACCCCCCATTTATGCCTGGTGTCCTTGTGGGGAAGGGCCATAGCTCAGTGACAGAGCATCTGAAGGTCCCAGGTTCAATCCTGCCTGCACAACATCTCCGGTCAGGGCTGATAATCTGATGTCAAACATATAAGCAACTCTTTGACTTTTGGAAGACATTTGAAGGCAGCCCTGTAAAGTTTTTAAAAAAATATAATGTCTGATATTTTATTGCATTTTTATATTTCGCTGGAAGGAGCCCAGAAGAGCTGGGGCAACCCAGTCAGATGGGCGGCATATAAACAATATCATCATCATCATCATCATCATCACATCATATCCCCTGTCTGAAACACTGGGGAGCTGCTGCCAGTCAGTGCAGATCATGTTGAGCTAAATGGACCAATGGTTTAAGTATTAAGCTGTGTTCTCACGGTTCTGCGATTTAAGAAAGATGCAAAATGACACATCCACTCTTGTTAAAATCAAGGCTGGCAAAGTGTTTCTGGTTTCTTCTCACTAACATATCAGGCACACAGAAGCACCTGTGAAGCATGCAATGGATGTGAACATAAGAAGCCCAGAGCATAAGAAGAGCCAGTGCTGGATGAGGCCAATGGCCCCCTAGTCCAGCATCCTGCTCTCACAGTGGCCAACCAGATGCCTCTTCTGGAAAACCCACAAGCAGGACCTGAGCACAAGAGCCTGCTCCTCTCCTGAAATTGCCCCAGAGTGAATGTGTTTCTCAGCAGATGGAAATGTTTCCCACCCTTGTTCATGGGCCTTGGGTCTTGTGATGTGAGATCCTTCAGCTGGAGCATTGGCTCTGCAGGGTTTTAGGCAAGGGGCATTAAGGACAGCCCTACCGGGAGATGCCATTGAGGGGTTTCAACTACTGGCACTGCAAAATGGCCATCTCTCTCTTTCCCCCTCCCTCCCTCCCTCATGTCACATCCTGTCAATGGTTCCTTAGGCTGGGAAGAGCTGCTTGCCTTTGATTTACTCTGCAAGCCATGCAGACTTCCCTCAGCCGCTCCTGATTGGCTGCCGATCTCTACGAGTGCTTCTGGGGCCACTAACACAATGCACCTCGCACACCCCCATCCTCAGCCATCTCTCCAGCTCTTGCACTGCAGCAAATGCAGAGAGAGAGGGAGAGACAGCTGGCTTGCATTGCAGTCCTCAATTAGTATGACTTGCAAAGCAGACTGGCGATTCCACTGCAGTCTCGGGGGTTGCAAACAAGGCTTTCAAAAGCACACACACCAGCTTGCTCTGCTGCTGCTGCTTGCTACTGCTGCCAGGATGCAGCAAGGCCCCAGCAGCCCCAGAAGATGGGCGTTTTACATGCACAACACAGAAAAGGACGGTGGTGAGTCCCCAGTCCTGCAGAGCCTGCAGTCTCTTGCAGGTGAGAGACCTGTTTTCGACTTCCAGGGTGACCCAGGGCCCCCTCCTAGGTCTTTTGTGCAGGGATGCAGATCTCTTGCATCCCCCTCACATTTTACCTCTCCTTTTTTTGCTTTGCTTGTAAGCTGTTGGATCTGCTGCAAAGCTCAGTACCTCCCAGTAGCTCACCATCACCATCATTTCGTCTTCTTCTTCTTCTTCTTCTTCTTCTTCTTCTTCTTCTTCTTCTTCTTCTTCTTCTTCTTCTTCCTCCTCTTCCTCTTCCTCTTCCTCTTCCTCTTCCTCTTCTTCTTCTCCTCCTCCTCCCTTTCTTCTGCTTCTTTGCTCACAAAGCAATATATTGAGCCAGTGTGGCATAGTGGTTAGAGTGTCAGACTACGACCTAAAAAAATTCCTTCCAGTAGCACCTTAGAGACCAACTAAGTGTGTCATTGGTATGAGCTTTCATGTGCATGCACACTTCTTCAGGTACACTGAAGTATCTGAAGTATCCTTCAGTGTACCTGAAGAAGTGTGCATGCACACGAAAGATCATACCAATGACAAACTTAGTTGGTCTCTAAGGTACTACTGGAAGGATTTTTGTTTGTTTGTTTCGACTACACCAGACCAACACGTCTACCTACCTGTAACTAGACTACGACCTGGTAGAGACCAGGGTTCAAATCCCTCCTCAGTCATGAAGCTCACAAGGTGACTGGGTCACTCGGCGCAGACTACCTTGCAGGGTTGTTCTGGGGATTAAATGAGGAGGGGGAGAATCCTGTGTGCCACCTTGAGTTCCTTGGAGAAAAAGGTGGGAGACTAGATAGATAGATAGATAGATAGATAGATAGATAGATAGATATAGATAGATAGATAGATAGATAGATAGATAGATAGATAGATAGATAGATAATGGGGCTGCCATCTCTGCTCACCTACCCTTCTTAATCCTGGTGTCATGCAAATCCAGGATTACATGATGTAGCACAACAAATGCTCCAATGGTGGCTGTATGATGACATGTTTATGTATATCTTGGTTAGAGGATCCCACTAGTGTAGGGAAATGTTTTGGACCTGAGGGGCCAGTTCTCCCCATTCCCACCCCACAGGCCAAATTTGACAGGGCAATGAGGCCACACACCTATCAGTCAAAGTTAGCTGGGGGGGGGCAGGGGTCTGCCTCACCAGTGCATTCCGCGAGGGGAACGCACTGCCGATGCAACACCCACTAGGTTCGAACCCCCTCACCAACCTGCAGTTTCACACAGTGACTTCAGTCGGTTGGCAGTGGGCGTGGTTGGAAATGGCTTCATGGGGTAAATCAGACCTGCCGGCAGGCCAGAATTTGCCTGTGGACTGGAGGTTCCCCACACCTGCTCCAGGATTCAAAGCCCCACTTAGAGATGAAGTTCACTGGGTGACCAGTCATGGTCATATAGGTCTGCTCTGTCCTTCTCCCTTCCATCATGGCTGTTCCATCCATTGTACCCAATGAAATTCACCCGTAAAGCACACATTCTGCATTCATCTTTTAGGGGAAACATTTGTTTTTGCATGCACATCTTATGCACTGAAAAGGCGTTGCGAAATGTGGAGGGGTGCATCATCCAGCTGGGAGCTTTCTGTCCGTTTGTCTGTCTTGTGAATGCCATACTGCTCTAAATCCTCTGCAGGCTTTTATTTTGGCTTCCCTTAAGTGCACTGTTTCACTCTCCGTTCATCCATCGTCCCCTGGGGTTTGGCAGGGCTGAGTTTCTAGGATGATGGCGGTAGGGGCATGTCTTGAAGGTAGGTGGGCCGACAGTCTCCCACCCGGTCTGTCTGGTCTCCACCTGCGATCCTGTCACCCCAGCAGCTGGCCGATTGCTGGCTGCCTCTGCACCTCCTCCTCGATCATCTAATTGAGACACCGCTTTGTCACTGTTCAGTCATCTGCACAGGAGACAGTTGTCCAGCCTGTTCGACACTGGATTCCCGCTGCGTGCCGTGATGGTGCAGGTGGACAATTCAGAGTGCCTTTCTGACACGGCGTTGACAATTTATTTATTTAAACAGCTTATATACCGCTTAATTGGCGTCATCTCTCGGTGGCTTACAAAGATAGGATACAAACAGCAGCCCAAACTTATGAAATTGAACATCATTGCTTGCTGAAATTAGGGGGGGCGCGGAATCAGTAGGTGCCAGATGTCCAACAAGGAGGGGGCTGTCAGACCACGACTGGAAGGGAGTTCTGTAAAACTGGGCCAACGGTATTGTTCCATGCCACCCCAATCGCTGATCCAGGGTTTCCCAAACCTGGGTCTCCAGCTGTTGTTGGACTACACCTCCCATCATTGCTAGTAGGACCAGTGGTCAGGGGTGATGGGAACTGTAGTCCAAAAACTGTTGGTGACCCAAGTTTGGGAAACCCTGCTCTGAGCAGTGAGGGACTCCAGGGTGTGCTTCCCTTGAAATGAAGGTTAGTGGAGACTGTGGCGTATTTAGGACAATTGTGTAAAGTAGCATTATCATTAAAACTACTCGTAAAAAGTACCGGTATATCCTGTGTCTCAAAATACAGGTACAAAAGGTTTGAATCTCCAGAGATCTTACAAAAACCATGGCAGTTCTAAAACTGCCTGGCTTATGAGCAATTGTAGTGGCATTGGGGGGCATCCACTTCACCTAATAATGGATTCTTATAGGGCCATAATTATGTATTATGGTACTGTATTATGAAACAAGGAACTCGCCTTTCCTGCAAAGCCTTTGCATGTAGATGTTGCTACTGCAGCCCTCCACACGCCTGTTGCATGGACTTATGGCCGGATCCTGCTCCTTAATTAGGGTTGCCAGACCTCCAGGGTTTGAATTTCCAGGTGGGCAAGAGCACTAATAATAATAATAATAATAATAATAATAATAATAATAATAGCCTGTATATGCAGCTTGCAAGTTTCAACCTGGCTGGTTGACTGCAAATTGTAGCATAGGCATTCTGGGGGCCCTTCTTCCCTCCCTCCCTCTCTCTCAATTAACTTCATTCTCCAGGGCTTGCTCCTGTGAAATCACTATTTGGAACTCTATTTGGAAGAGGGAGTTCCAAAACTTCCCTCTTCCACAAGCATAGAAAAAGACCACACGTTTGGTAAGTTTAAAAATTGGTTTACTTACAAAATCTTCAAAGGTCATGGTTGTGTCCCTTTCTCACAAGCGCTGGGCTATTTCCAGTGGGCACATCATGGGCAGACAGTGGCACGATCTTCCTCCACCTTGCAAGTTAACTGTTTTTATGCAAAACCAGAAAACAGTAAATGCTTTCTAGATGCATAATGGCCTTTTGCAGATGCAGGACTACCCGTGTTTCTCCGAAAAGAAGACACCGTCTTATATTTATTTTTCCTTTAAAAAACCCACAGTGGCTTATTTTCAGGGGATGTCTTATTTTAGGAGAAACAGGGTACTGCATATGCGGGACTTGACCTGCAGAATTTGACTTAGCATCTGTTATTTTTCCTGCTTTCTGGATTGCACTGACCTTCTTGGACCTGATATGATGTGAAAGTAGCATTGTTTTGGTAGCAGTTGACAAGTGATTCAATGAATGTGCATACCTTAGAAGGCCCCTACCCATATGCCCTTTAAAAATAAATAAAATAAAATAAGAATTTGCAATTATTTGGATCCTTTCGTAACCCTGGTTTTCAGCCTCTAGTAAGTAAGCACAACGTGGTTGTCAAGATTTCCCCACTGGTGCTGCAAAGTCCATTGCAACTTTTATAGTATCATCATCATCATCATCATCATCATCATCATCATCATCATATTTATACCCTGCCCACCTGGGCAGCTTACAGCATATCTAAACGTTAAAAACCTCCTGATACAGGACTGCCTTTCAAGGCAAAACTTATTTATGTCAAGAAGATAAAGAAGTTGTGTAATTCTTTATCTCCTTGACAACTGAAGGGAGAGTGTTCCACAGGGAGGGCGCCACTACCAAGAAGGCCCTTCTTGGCAGATCTCAGCATATTCCTTTTGACCAGAGAGCTGTGGCCCAATTTCCCAGATACTAGATTATTTCCAGCCTAGATTTGGGTGGCAGTGAAGTCCATGCATGCCTTTCTTAAAAGTGGCACGGGCACTTAGCAGGAGTGTGATCTCTCTTGTTCAGAGATAATCTTTCCAGGCCCTGAATGTTTTGAGCTTCAGCCGATTCAATTCTTTGATGGCTGCTTGCAGGCAGGTGCTCTCTCCAGTGCTGAAGCATATGGTTTGTCATCGCTTGAGTATAGGGCTTTTTGCGAGGGTCGGGGAGAACTTAATTTCTGCTTGGAGGCACGTGAGGAGAGTGCTTATTCTCGAAGCGGCTCTGCCTTTCGTCCACCTCATGCTTGCGCATGAGACTTCACATTTCTTTCTTATATTTCCGATATGAAGCAGCATTAGGGAATCTGGAACGAGATCCCCTCCTCTTGTCCCTTTCTCCTTGAAAAATGTCATGTAGGAAACCAGCTATTTTAATAATGATATACCGGTACTGTATAAGAGGGGCACAGTGACGTCAAGCTTGCACAGGAGGACTCAATACTGCAACATTTTGTTGTTGGTTCCATATACAGCTATTTCCATCATCTAAATCATTATTTTATGTACATGTATTTTGATGTGTGTTGGAAGCCGCCCAGAGTGGCAGGGGAGACCCGGCCAGATGGGCGGGGTATAAATAATAAATTATTATTATTATTATTATTATTATTACTTGTATATTGATCTGTAACTCTAGAAGATCCACCTGTCTTTCTCTTTCGCTTTCCTGCTGGCCAATGGGTTTTAGCTTGTACTGTACTGTACTTACATACCGTATCTGGGTATTTTGGGAGATAGGACATTGACTATATTCTAATATGTCTCTGAATGCCAGTTGCTGGGAATCACAAGTGTGAAGAGTGCTGTTGCGCCTGGATTCTGCTTACAGGTTTGGTAAGACTAGAGTCACATCCACACCATGCATTTAAACTGTATGGCTTCCCCCCCAAAGAATCCTGGGAACTGTAGATTGTAAGGGGTGCTGGGAATTGCAGCTTTGTGAGGGGCAAACTATACTTCTGGGATTCTCTCTAAAGGTGCTTTTAAATATGATTTCCATACATTGGATGTACAAAAATACATGCCAGATACAGAAAACAGGGCTTGGATTGGATGAGGCTTTGTCTTCTTCAGAAATGGACTTTGTCCTATTAATTCTCTTCTTTCCGCTGAAATGTCTGTATCATGATTTATCAATGGGAAGATATTTGCAGAGCGTGGTCTTTTTTGGAGGGGATATGTTGTTCTTTTTGTTCTTGTATATTTGAAAACTTAATAAATATAATTGAAATATGATTTCCATGTGTTTTGAGTATGCGGTATGAATGTGACTTAAGGCAGGAGAGATCGGTGTTTGAAAGATACCCAATAAGTAGCTTTGGGTGGTCATTCTGTATCAGCCTATCTTGCCACAGTAGGCTATTGTGAGGAATAAAACTGAGCTTCATTGGAAGAAGCAGAGGGATGGTTATAATAAATTTAAAATAATTAGGTTACTATGACAGGACCAGTGTTTTGTAATATACGTAATATGATTTGATTTAATTCGGATACTAACGACGTGTTTAATATTTGCATTGACATGATAGATACATGAACTGCACTGATGTAAGTTATACGTCACACACACACACACACACACACACACACACATTGTGTGTCTGTATATATATGAACACAAATCTGTATGAATGTGTAGGCATATGTATATGTACAGGTGAAACTCGGAAAATTAGAATATCGCCGAAAAGTGCATTTATTTCAGTAATGCAACTTAAAAGGTGAAACCAATATATGAGATAGATGCATGACATGCAAAGCAAGATATGTCGAGCCTTTATATGTTGTAATTGTAATTATTTGTCGTTAGGTGGGTCAATGATAAATGGAATGTAATTAATGAAATGGAATTTCATTATTTTTGTTTATTTTTGTATTATTGTAACTATTTGTTTTATTACTGTGGAATTTCCAAAAGAAAGCATTTGTAAAAATTAAAAGAAAAATTAAAAATAATAAGTTGCATTACTGAAATAAATGCACTTTTCGACGATATTCTAATTTTTCGAGTTTGTTTCACCTGTATATATACCTACGTATATGTATATACTGTATACGTATAAAGACAATACAGTAGTACAGTATCGATATTTGTACAGTATACGTATAAATACAATTTTTCGTCCTAAGAGCGAGGCACGCGTTGCTTTATGGGAAATGGAGGCTCCCTCTCAGAGGGCTTTCCCTCGGACTCAAAGCGTGCTTTAACGCCCTCGGACAGAGAGCAAACTACAACTCCCATGGTGCCCTTCGCGTTGGCGGTGGGATGGTCTTTGTGAGGCGGTTGGGGGTGTGAGCGAGGAGGGAAAGAGAACCGCGGCGGTTTGGCGCCTCTTTCTTTTCCTTTAGAAGGCAAAGGAAAAAAGGGCGGGGGGCAGGAGGAGCGCGCGGCTCCAATAAGGGGCTCTGGTGGGGAGGGGGAGGCGGAGTCTACGTGCTGCGGGAGGATCCCTCAGAGGAGGGGAGACGGGAGAGGAGAAATAGGGGCGCATGCGCACGCCGCCCGAGTGCAGCCACCGCAGCTACTACAGCCCGCTGTTGTTGCCGTGCGAGAGCGAGAGCAGTAGCGGCGCGAGCGTGAGGGGGGAAAGAAGCGAAAGTTCGTCTCGCGCTCAGGGAACAGCGGCGGGAGGAGCAGCAGCAGCAGCAAGCAGCTTAACCGCCTGCTTGCCTGCTACGCGCGCGCCCAGCCTTCGGCCGGCCCTGATTGGCGCGCGCGCCTGCCTCTCGTTCCATTTCCACCTTTCCTTTTTTCCTCTCTCTCTCTCCCGTTCCTCCTCCCGTTTTGTTTTTGCGTTTCTCTCTCATCTTCAGCGCGCGGTCGGGATAAACGAGAGATAGCTTTGCTGCCATTATTATTACTACTACTATTATTTTGATAAAAGTCCAAGCCAAGAATTAAAAAGAATAAGAAAGATGGTGGACCGCGAGCAGCTGGTGCAGAAAGCCCGGCTGGCTGAGCAAGCCGAGAGATACGACGACATGGCGGCCGCCATGAAGAACGTGAGTCTATCCTCCTCCCTCCTCCTCCCGGTTTCCTCCGCTGCTGCTGCCGCCGCGGCCGCCACCGCAGAAGGGCCCTCCCTCCTCCTTTTCCCCTTTCCCCTCCCTCCCGTCTGCCTCCTTTGTTGCGGGGGGAGGGGGGTGCCACCCTTTTTTATTGAGAGGATGGGGATTCAGTTTTTCCCCCTCTGGGGGGGGGTATTTCTGGGAGATATTCTTAAAAGAAGGGGATTACCGGGCTCCCCATCCCAATTTTCTTTTTTTGAGTGGAGGGGAGTAGGATGTGTCTAATGGTTAATATTCTTCATTTAGTGGGTCAGATAATTCACCCCTCCTTAATGTGCATAAATACATGAAATCAAAATGTTAACGTATTGATTATTATTGTAAATTAAAATAATCAACGTGTAGAATATATTGCTTCTGGTGGATATTATTGGAGATGCAGGGGGGAGTGAGAGAATTTGCAACCTTTCCCCAGATTTGTTCACTGACTGATGGAGGATAATGTGCCTTTTCTCTCTTTTTTTGACACGGGGAGGGGGTGTTTCTGGTAGGGTGAGAGAATTTTGTCTTCCTCACACCATGTATTTATTTATTGGATGGGGAGAGCTGTGGTGGCAATTGACAGGGTTTTTCATTATTAAGAGAAATGGAGAAATGGACTCATATTAATTTATTGGGAGGGGGAGATCAACATATTCGGGGGGGGGAAGAAAGATGGGGGGGGAGAAATGGACATGTTCTCAGAGGAGAGTGTATGCTATGTCTTATTTCTTGCACAGAAAATGTGTTTCTTTTTCAGTAAGGGACCAATGCACTTATTTAATCTGCATGCTTCAAAAGCATAAATGCTTTGATTTGTGGTGGTTGGTGGTAAGCAGGGGTCTCTTTTTCTCTGTCTTGAGGGTGGGAGAAATAATTCATACAAAGGGAAGAAATTAAAGGGAGGGGGATAATGTTTCCACAGAACCACCCCCACCCCACCCCCCATTTTAGAATGTATTTAGATTTTCAGTCTGCTCCATCCCAAATGAAATGATGGCTAGGGGAAATGCCATTGATGAATTCTCTTCATTTTGAAAGGGGGGGGGGAGGTGCTGCTACTGGCTCTCTGTGGAGGCATTACTGTGTGTGTGTGTGTGTGTGTGTGTACACACACACACGTCCTCCTTGTCCACCCCTTTCCTTGCCCCATACAGAAATGCTTTGGGGAGTGAGTAAGGAGGTTTCTTCTCTTGTCACTCCCATTCTCCCCTCCACCCCACCTTGCAAGCATTTCTCCTGGGAGGTTGAAATGGCCTTGCAGAGCCAAGCCCCGAACTCTTCTCCACCATGCCTAGAGCAGAAAGAGATTTGCTCTCTATTCCCCATGTGCCCAAAGGATAATTCCCCTCCTTGGGGCCAGTGTCATCTTTAACCATCACCACTGGACCTCACACATTCACACCCATAGATATATCCATACCTGCAGCCTGCCTTGTTTTGCTATTACCTGCTGCCTGCATTAATATTTTGGTAGGGAAGTGCAGCTTCAAAAGGTGCCTTAAACAATAAAAGTAGCATTCCTGGAACAGATGCCCCTCCCTGAGTAAGTGTAATGGGAAGGGAACATGATGCTGTCTCTCCCCCCCCCTCCTGGAGATGCCCCTCCCTAAAGTTGCAATCCCCCCCCTTTTAAAGGGATGCTCTTTCCTGTCCTTTTCCATGTCAGTTTGTTCCTGAAGACGCTTGGCCCAACCTCTTACCATCTTACACTTTCCTTGGTCCCTGCTTCCCCAGATTTCTCATTTATTCCTTAGGGCACAGTGCCCCCCCCATTGAAATGTCCAGGTACCATTTTGGCCCCCTTGGGTGGATTTCCCTCCCCCCAAATGCTATTCTGGGCTTAAGGTGCTCTCAAATCCCCTCTCCCCCCCCCCAGCACCTTCAGTGTTTCAGACGCACCTTGCACACCAAAAGGCATGTGCTTCTATTTCAGGTCTGATGGGGGGGGGGGGGTTGCTTTGTAAGATTAGGCACAACATCCTCTTCCCCTTGCTCTTTGGACGAAGTAAAGAGGATGTCCTCTTTTCTGCCTTATCATTGGGCCTAGTTAAAAATGGTTTCTCTTCTGCTTTGAGGGAGAGAAGTGGGGTGGTGGCGGCGATGACAGTGCAATTTATATATGGGTTCCCTCTTGTTTCACCCTGAAATTGGAGAAAAGTGAAGGACAGAATGTAACTTGTGTTGTGTCCTCTGCCCCCTCTCTCCCTCTTTATCTCTCCCTCCCTGGTGCTTGGGCGGTGCCTTTCCCATGAATTCATCTGCTGTGCCCTCCCTATTCAACCCCCCCCCCCCGCCAACCCCACCCACAATCACCTATCATACCCTCTCTTAATCTGCCTCATGACAGGGCAAGGAACTGTCTTCATTGCAAAGAGCTGTCCTTAAGATTACATTTTGGGGGGATGTAAATGATCTGCAACACACTTTTGCACAGTGGTATGGTATTACTGTACAGGCAGAAAGCTCAAATCAGATATGTAGGTTAACCAGTAGGCAAATCTTTCCCTAGGGTTATTTCTCTCCCCCCCCCCCCACTATTATACATTATTCTCTCAGGTGAGGGAGAGAGGCATGCAATTCGGAAAGACCAGTGATTTCAATCTCTAGCAATCTTAGTATTTATCTAGGTTAGCTTTTCAAAAAGGAGGTTAAGATATGATGACGTGCTGTTAATTTTTATGTTTTAAAACGACAGCTGTAAATGGAACAGTTCTTAAATTGTGCAAGTAGGGTTTTTTTAAAATACAGGTTTCCTCTTTGAGTGTTCAATAAGTAAAAGGGGGGGGGGGAGAGAGAAATCTTTGATGTGATCTTGCAAACAAAGCAATCGTAGGAGGCAGTATCAAGTCATTCCAGAAGATTCTGCATTTGTCATATTGCAGAGAGGCTAGACTGGGTGGAGAGAGGGAGGGAGGGGTTGCTTTAAAGAGGAGAACGGTTCTTTATATTTGTCTTGTTAGTCAGGTCTGAGCCTTTAAGAGAAGCCAGGGTGGCCTCTGTCTCTGATGAATAGTGAATACTGATCCAGAATTGTCGCAGTCTTGCCTGGGATGCTGTGCTCTCTCCCTGATTGCACCATTTTGTCATAACCGTTCGTTTGTCAAGCATATGAAACTGCTGAAGCTTAGCTAGGAGCAGAAGATGCAGCTAGCAGTATAATTAGGGTGGGGATCAGCTGGCATGGTAGTACTGTGTTAATATTTGAGCATCCCTCTGCAGGACCATTTGATGTCATATCATATTTTAAGATATGTGCATTTCATTTTATGATACCTGAAGACTGATACTTTCAGCAACCCTCTATTTCTGTTGCTTTATTGCTGTAATTGCCTTAAATGTACTAAGCAAATAAATCTGTGTAAAGAAGTAGAAATGCTAATCTCTTCTAAAACAGTAGCCTGGGATGTTACAGCACCTCAAGTCCAGCTGTGTTAGTATCTGGGTTTTTTGTTTTTTGTTTTGGAAATCTTTGCTCACTGCTTCCTGCTAGGGCCAACACAAAGATCTGGCCTGCTCTACTCGGAAAAGGAAATTTAAAGCCCATCGTAATGGACCGGGGCTGAGTTAACGCTTGACATTTTTCTCCATCTCCTTCTGCCACTGTGCAACACTTATTTCCCTCTACCCCACTTCCAGCTGTGTGGGAGACTTATGACCTCACACTCATTTCCGTAGCAAATCAATGATGTCACGTGTAAGAGTAGAAGCTGCAGTGCACCCAGATGGTAGCAGAGAGTGTACAAATGGCATTTGTCCAAGGTAATGCAGAAATGTAGTGATTGAATTTGGATTGACACCCCTCCTGTTGGAATGGACAGTGGATTTTAGGTCCTCATTAGCTTCTGCTTTTGCAACCAATGCACTTAATTCTCTTTATTGCCATCTATACTGTAGTTAACCATTCACTTTTTTGCAGTGGGCATTCATTATTAGGTCTCTTCTAACATCTCCCCAAAATTGCTTCTCCACTGCTACAGTTAAATGCACCCGCAGCCTAATAGTTAGTCTGAGCCTTTAGACCAGGCATAGGCAAACTCCGGCCCTCCAGGTGTTTGGGACTACAATTCCCACCATCCCTAGCTAAGAGGACAAGTGGTCAGGGACGATGGGAATTGTAGTCCCAAACATCTGGAGGGCCGGAGTTTGCCTATGCCTGATTTAGACTGTATCCTGATTGTAGTTTGTGGTTACCTTCTAAGACAACTTGTCAGCATGGGCAACTATGGCTTATTGAAGGTAGTGCACAAAACGGTGCTGCTGGTGTGTGTCCTCTTTTACCTGAATGTAAGAAGGGCCATGTTGGACCAGACCAAAGCCCATCTAATCCAATGCCCTGCTTCCTACAGTGCTCAACCAGATGCCTATAGGAAGCCCACACGCAGGAGCTGAGCACAATAGCACTTTTTTCACTGCCTCTGTTCCCTGAAGGTAGCATACAGTGATCAGGACTGGTAGCTCTCGATAGCTTTATCTCCCACGAATTTGCTGAAGCATTAATTTGTTGGGCAGTGTGTATGTACTGTCCAGAGGGAAGAGCTCAGAAGCATGACCTCCTCTTCAAGACTTTGCTCCATCCATCTGCTGGCTGGTCAAATATTAAGGCAGTTGGGTTAGTGTGAAGGCAACTCGCTGCCACGAATTGTCCTCTGCTAAAATGGAAGGACCACGGCATACATTCTCCTGCCCAGAGAGTGCCATTGGCAGCATTTCCTTAAGCTAGCAGTTGGCACACTTGCTAGTCCAAAAGATATCAGGGAATGCATTTAGGAGGTTAATACAGTTTAGTTCGTCCCTTAGCACACCTGGCAAGTGCTGGTTAAAAGTACCTCTTCGGCCTTGCTTTTGATGCTTCAGATGGGTTTATTTGGGACCCACCTTATTTCTGTGATTGCAAGTTGCTTTAAACTATTTTTAACGTTCTGTGTTTTAATTGTTGCAACCCACCCTGGGGCCTTGGGTCGAGGGGGTGGGGTGGCGAAATTGTTGTCATCGTCAAAGGTTGGGGGCCTGCCATTGCTTGCAAAGTTCCCCATGCATAGGATTCTGATTTGCTTTGTGTATAAAAGGTGATACCGTAGCTGTTTTGCAACTGGAATGAGAGAGTGTTTTGTGCAAGAGCCGTTAAACTGAGAAGGTTGCCCCCCCACCCCCCACCCCCCCCAAATTTTAGAATCTAAAATTCAGATATGTTGAAAGCATGTTTGATGTGGATGCATCAGCAATTCTGCTTCAGGATCAACTCCCATGGCCTGCCATACAGCTATTGCAGGATGCCTAGATCAATATCCATTAGTTGTAATGGAGATAAAGCCTCGCCCCTCCCTGACTCCTTGCAGTCTCTCTGGAGCTGGAAGTTCTTCCCAGCTCCTAGTTAATAAGAACTGCACCATGCCATCTGTATGCGGCCTTTAGCTTTGATGTGCTCTAACTGGATCATTTGTGGAATTTATTCAGATTTCATTCAAAAGTGCAGGGGCCTTCATTTTATTTTTTTAGTATCTCTGCCTCTGAAATAAGGAAGTGCAGTCACTGCTATCTTTGCAGGGGTTTTTTTTTGTATGTAATCTCCCCTTGAGATTAAATGTTAGTGTAGCCAGTGTTCCCCAAAATGGTGGTCCATGGACTGGTGCTGGACCGCAATCCATTGGGCTGCTGGTCCAGGGCAGTTCCACCACAACCCAGATTGGGTGACATGTTTCGGGAACCAAATATGGTACCAGTCCCTGGGACATGGGGGGAGTGTTGCTGGTCCATCACATTGGATAGTTTGAAAAGCATTGCTTTGTACCACAATGAGATAAAATCTTAACAGGTTTCCTTGACCTCAATACTAGTATCACATCTTGATGCAGCCTCCTACGTTCGAAGTTGTTATTTCAGTGTATTAGTTGCTTGCTTCACCAAGTGTTTCTAAGCAACTTGAAAAGATTTAAAAAGTTAAAAGCCTGTTTTAAAATCAGGGAGGAAAAGAGAACCATTACAGTGCAGTAAAAGCCACACAAAAATTATTATTGTTGTTGTTTATTGAATTTGTATATCGCCCTATACCCTAGGACAAATCCCTAGAACAAACCCAGTAAAACAGCACCTGAAATGTTGCCGTAAATCTTAACAAATATTTGTGGCTAGTTGTATCTCCTAAAGGTGCTGCCCTATTTCAAGCGTTTCCAGAGAAAGTGCAAACAAGCGATACTCATCCTTTGGGATGAGAAGTACGAGGAAACCTTTTTCGAATGTTTCTCTGTGGCCAAGTGTCCAAAATGTAATAATAGCATTAGGGCAAAGTGTGATGTTACAAGTGACCTTTAATGCACCCATACGCCGAGAGCGCTGCAGCTCTACAAAGATAGATCGGAAAGCTGCCCTTTGCGGCTACCAGTCTCAGTTAGGTCAGGAAGCAAAACGCCACGGGGAGTGGCCAGCCTTGGCCGCCAGCCAGTGTTTCATTCTTGCCAGAATGGGATCGTCCATGAAAATGAAAGTTCTCTGAGATGGAAAACCTTCAGAACTTTCTTTCTGTGTTGAGAAGTCAATTGAGACCCTGGGTAGTGGGAGCACATTATAGGAGCACTTTCCTCTTAAGAGTAACCAGTAAGTAGATTGTATGGATGAAGCAGTGATTGTGAACAAGAAGCAGGCCTCTTTTTTTGTCTTCTACCCTGCCCAAAGATGTCATTATTATTATTATTATTATTATTATTATTATTATTATTATTATTATTATTCCAAGTTGGGATTCAGGACCGCTTGCAACATTTAAAAACATGATAAAATGCAAAGTAAAGTAATAACAAACTAGCTAAAAGCAATAATTAGAATACATCAGAGACAAGCAATTTGCTCTGACAGCAGCCCCCAGTGGTCAGCCTTGTCTGCTTCTCAGTTTCCAAAGGCCTGTCTGAGCAGGAGGGTTTTAGTCTGCCAGCGGAAGGATAGCAAAGAGGGAGACAGTCAGATTTCTCTTGGGAGGGAATTCTGCAATACCAAGAGCAGCCACAGAAAAGGCACTTTACTGTGTCACCCCTAACCATGCCTCTGATGTTGATGGGACCGAGAGAAGGTGCTCACTTGAGGATCTCAGCACCTGGGCAGGTTTATATAGGGAGGCCTTTCAGGTCATCTGTTGCTGGGTAATTTGAGGGAAAGGTTTTTGTGTAGATGAAGAGTGGGAAAAATCGTTGCAAAGTCAGCTTGACTTTATGCAGTTTCTAAAAATGGCAGTGGGTTATTTATTTTTTAATCTTTCTTGAAGTCTGGTGAATGCAGGAAGATGGCAGGTTTGGGTTTTTGAAGAATGAAGGAAAACAACAGCAACAGTGACTGCTGGCCTGGTCTGGTGATACATTTCATCCACTTGGTAGCATTGTATGCCTAAACATTATGCTGTGCTGGCAAGGATGTGTTCCTTTTTAATGTTTTATGCTTTCCTTTTGCGGAAATGTTCCGTTGTCCTGAAGGCATCTTTAATGTTTTCATAGTTTGCGTGACATTCTGTAGGCTGCACAGTCCTGTCTAACCTACTGATGGCCCTCTGTTGAAGTGAATGCTGAACAAAGATGGTATTTAGCTTCCCTCCAGCTATGTAGTCCTGGTTCCTCAGATCACAAAGCTTTCTGGCCTTTGGTGCCTTGGTACTTCAGTAATTGGTCATACCTCTAGACCAGGATGGCCCCAAATCTCAATACCAAGTAGGCGGCAAGAGTACTTCAACATGGAACCTATGGGCCTCCTGGTGTGAGGGGAGGAGTAAGGCGAAAATCGGATGCCCCAAGCACCAGGCATTTGGAAGGCAGGGTCCTAAAGTCCTCCCACTTTCTTCCCAAAGCTGGGAAAGTGCTAACTAGGCTTTGGGAAGGAGGTGGGAGGACTTTAGGACCCTGTCAAGAGTCCTCCTGCCTTCTCCCCAAAGCCCAGCATCGAGGGCCACATGTGGCCCCTGGGCTGCATGTTGGACCACCCTGCTTTTAGACAGCAGCCTCACTTGCATGCCCCTTTCAACCAGGTATATTGAGAGGAACCCTTGGCCCTCGAGATGATGCAAAGCTACAGTTTGCATCATCTCTGGACACTGACCATGCTTGCTGGACTGGGGGGAGTTAGAGTTCAGCAACATCTGTAGCACCAAAGTTTTTCCCCACCTGCTTTAAACCCTAGCTGTGTGTGCACCTTTAAAGCATGGCTAAGCTTAACAGTGGTTTAAGGTGACATGTCTACTGGGCTGTTACATTGGGTGGGCCAGAAGAACGGTAGCAGACTGTGCTGAAAGGGAAAGCACTGGTCAGAATGCAATATCCTAAATTGATTCCTCAGTATGATATAGCATTTGCCTTTTTACCTGCTATATTCTCACGCTGTCTGCACATGGTTCTATTGGGTGGCTTTTGATTGCTCGTTCTTTGTTCCCGTTCTACACTCTGAACCTTTCAGTGAACAGGAGGAGGAAGAGACATTCCTAATATGTTAACTTTGTTATTAGCAAGATGCTCTGTGCTTCCATATCAGAAGGGGCACAGCCCTTCTCTCCCCACCACATGCAACCTAGTCACAGGTGCAGGTGCATGTCTATTAAATCTTTGTTCTGGGTAGAGCATGAGATAATTCTGCAAACTAATGAACAAGCTTGAGAGAGCTGATTGTCTACTTCAAATATCAAAGTGACATTTCCCCTCCCCCCTTGCAATGGACTATCACAGCAACCCCCCCCCTGGAAACGGGTTTCAGAAATGCCTAAGTTTTATTGGGCATGTGTATAGCAATCTTTCACCTGGAAGTGTGGGAATGGAGGTGCCAAAATACACAAGCCTTGAGCTTCATGTTGAAAAGACTCAAGCCTTGAGAATTGTTGAGAATTCCTGATGTTAGAATATCTGAGTGGCACAGAAAGCTGCTCAGTCCCATATTGTTAACATCTAGTGCATCGGCTCAATTAAACCTCTTGTGAATATAAAATCTTGGATGTATATTACTGAATAATTCACTTTTTTTTTTAAAAAAAGTCCAGGGCATTCTAAACCAGGCACCCCCAAACTCTGGCCCTCCAGATGTTTTGGCCTACAACTCCCATGATCCCTAGGACCAGTGTTCGGGGAAGATGGGAATTGTAGAAGTTTGGGGGCGCCTGTTCTAAACAGGCCCATTTAGGTGTGTGTTGGATGCATACATAAATTGCATCTGTGGAATAAAATGGAAGCTTCTGTTTGAAGTGGCATCAGTGTTAGAAATCAGCCAGGTGCGTTTTGCAACAGGCGTCGTTCCACTTGCGTGGAGATCTCTGGATGCCAGGTTGGCAACTGACATCTCCATCTGGCTGGTAAGCAGGTAAGCAGAAGAGCTCATTTATTGCATTTATATCCCACTCCTTTTCTCTAAGGAGTACATGGTTCACTCCCCTCCTCTGTTAATCCCGACAACGACCCTTTGAGGTAGGTTAGGAGGCTGTGAGTGACTCCAAGGTCACCCAGTGGGCTTCCTGACTGAGTGGAGATTTGAACCCTGATCTCCCAGGTCCTAGTCTTGACACTCTCACCACTACACCACACTGGCTTCCTAGAGTCCTCCTGCTACGTGGCAGCTCTATAAATTAAGTAGGTAAATAAATATGGGGAAATCAAAGTGTCACTTAGAGAAGGATCTGAAATATTTCCCTTGAATTGATTTTATTCTAGATGGTTGTATTTGATGCTTTTGTTGTTGTTGTTTAGTCGTTTAGTCGTGTCCGACTCTTCGTGACCCCATGGACCAGAGCATGCCAGGCACTCCTGTCTTGCACTGCCTCCCGCAGTTTGGTCAAACTCATGTTCGTAGCTTCGATTTGATGCTTTAACGTGCTGTAAACGGCATTGAGGCCTTGTCTTTAAAATATAGTGTGTTGATGAAATGAATAACAAGAGCAACAACAAATTTCACTGGGGGAAAATGGCGCCTAGACATTCTGCTGTTGGCGGTTAACTTATATATCTTGAGTTTCCAACACTGAGTGCAATCAGTTGGTTTTAGAACTGACTTCTGTGTTTTGGCTGCAATGTTGCTCACCCCTTAAAAGTGGAGCCACGACCCACTTGGGATAAAGTCTTGATTTCTCAAACAGCTGACTCTGAGGCAGCTGCGCTGGTGCTGACGGGCGGGGCTCCCCCAGGGATGGCAGGAGGACAAAGGGATGTAGGGGGCTGTGTTGCTTGAACACCTGAACCCTGCCTGATCACCTCATCGAGGCACCGCTTGGCTTTAGCTAATGATCCAGGTCATAAATGTGCAGAGCCAGGCTATTAAGCGGAAATGTGTAGGCTTAAAATTATTATAGGCCATTGAACTTGGAGACTTTAATGGGCACGCTCCCTTCCCTTCTCCATAGTAACAGCACAGCTTAGTTTAAAGCAGGGGTCAGCAAACTTTTCCAGCCATGGTCCACGGTCCACTGTCCCTCAGACCTTGTAGGGGGCTGGACTATATTTTGGGGGAATAAATGAACGAATTCTTATGCCCCACAAATAGCCCAGAGATGCATTTTAAATAAAAGTACACATTCTACTCATGTAAAAGAACGCTGATTCCTGGACCGTCCGCGGGCCGGATTTAGAAGGCGATTGGGCTGAGAAGAGTCTAAAAAGCCCGAGACACAAATTTTCACGGCCCTCTAGCGGCTATGGTGCCCCATATATTAGAAGTAATATTAACTTTGGAAGTGTATGCTTGATTCTTACCAAACTAAACCTCCTAAGCTAGCACTAGTCAGTGTGGTGTATTGATCAGAGTGTTGGATTAGGGGCTAGAAGACCAGGGTTCAAATGCTTTACTTGGCCTTGAAGCTCGCTGGGTGACCTTGGGCCAGGCACTGCCTCTCGGCCTAACCTACCTCTCAGGGTTGTTGTGCGGATAAACTGGGGATGGGGACAACTGTGTACACCGTCTTGAGCTACTTGGTGGGATATAAATACTTCCGCATCTTTTTTCTTGCACCAAACTCACAATGAGAGCTGAGCTACACTTCTTGGGCGTATTCAGCCGCAGGTAGAAAGAAAAAGGAAGAATAAAGCTGTCCTTCAGCAATGACCACCAGCCTTGTAAAGACCGCAAAAGTTTCTGTGCTGGAGGAGGTTTATCTTTTTGATAGCCCCCCCCCCTTTATATTGCACACAGAAGTGGTCAGTCCGGCCTCCCATCAGGTCGCTTTCCTGAGTGCAATTTCAGGTTTGGCTACCTGGCAAGTGGATAAATACAAGGTTGTCTCAGGCAGCAAGCAGATACTGCCTGGTGGGTAATGCGAAAATGTCAGCAAAAAAAGCCAGATTTAGTCAAGCTTTTAACTATGCAATACTGTTGCTATGGAGAATAACTTGCTGGGCTTTTGTAGTCTTGAGTAAACACTTGCTCCTTCATTCACGTGACAGAACCAGTTGCTTGAATGAGCCCTGTGTCATAAACTGGTTGTGTGATCTCCAGCTTGTGCATGTGATAAAAGATGGTCTAGGCCAGGCATGGCCAAACTTGGCCCTCCAGCTGTTTTGGGACTACAACTCCCCATCATCCCTAGCTAACAGGACCAGTGATCTGGGATGATGGGAATTGTAGTCCCAAAACAGCTGTGGGGCCAAGTTTGGCCATGCCTGGTTTAGGCTGCTGATCCCTCCCTCCCCCCCCCCCCCCCGGCGGAGGGCTGGTGATGGGAAGCAAATAACTTAAGAGGTATTGTTTTAAAGAAAAAGTGACAGGGGTTTTAGTGCAGAACCTTGTATTCTTCTCAGGCTGAAAGTTCCACACCTATCTTGTTAACCCTGTGATGCTGACCAATCGTGAGACACCTTTGTACTGCTGGTGATCGTTTCGACGTTGCCAATAAGCAGATAGCCCTTGTAGGAATGATGGAATTGGGGCATTCATTTTTACATTGGGGGGGGGGTTCCTCCTCAAGAACGTCCCAAATAGTCGAATGGTAATAAAAACAAGCCAGTGCAAAATTGTGCTGTGACAGCTATTGAAATTATTACAGGGTATATGCCTTATTTGGTGTCTTCCCCCTGGTTTACAAGTAAACCGTGAGTCAAATGAATTTTAGGAAACTTTAAAAAAAGAAAGAAAGAAATGGAAAGCTTTCTGCGGAAAATTGTAGCAGTAAAAAAAAATGTAGGCATAAAAAACCACTTCTCCCTACCTCTGCGTGAATAGGAAAGGAAGAGGCAGGGTCTTGAAGGCAGCTGGTAGGTGAAAGCAGGTGAGCGTAAGAAAAGATTTAAAAGAGGGGAGGTGTTTCCGATGGGAGAGAAGGTATGGGGTGGGAAATGGCAGGAGAGGAGGAGGTCACATAGTTGGGAGCTGCAGAACAGCAGAAGTGAGGAGGCTGGGCCTCCCTGTAATGGATAACTAACCATACATTGCCTGCAGGTTTCTGTAAATGTACAGTACAGTAACATTGCAGAATAGCAGAGTCAGCTGACATGATTCAGCTCCTTTTGAAGACTTTTGATGACGCAAGGGAACGTCTTGGTCCGTTTGTGGAATTATGAACAGTGATGAACCTTGGGAGGAAATTCAGAATTGCCCCTGAGAAGACCCTTAATCATAATTGATACGGCAGGAGTATGTATGGTCTGCTGTCACCCTGGTTATTTCATACCAAGTTGAGACGTTCCTTCAGACAAGCTGGCTTTGTCTTAGGCTAGCTTCTGAACACTTTCAAGGGCGAGAAAATGTAAAGTGTGCTACGGTGGTCCAATCCTTGGCCAGAGGAGTGACACTAGAAACACCGATACATAGAGCATGCTTCTCACTTTCCAGAGATCCAGGCTAAAAGGGTGGGTGTTTCTCTGAAGTGTAGCTACATTTTGTATTTTTTGGAATTTATTGTCTGCTTGGCTTTCATTGTTGTCCCCTCTCTTCGTTGACTGCTTAGCGTGTTTTGGTTTTAAGCAGTGTATATAAATATATAAAATAAATAAGCCACACCAAATTCCCAGCTAGCAAACAACATAAAGCCACTACAGCATTTTTAAGATAGACTTTGCATGTTTTCTGGTTTTGAAACATTTCATAGCCTGGTAAATAAGCGCTTAAAAGCTTGAGGAAATCAAACAGCCGAGTACCCCGTTGTTCTTAAATAAGGTGGGTGTGCCTTGTAGCTGCAAGCTGAGTTTGGGGCAATTAGCATTTTTACATTTAAGAGTCCAGAGGATATTGAAATACTCTGGTGTTGAGTATTTCAATTCCCTGCCAACCTCAATTTTGTTTTCCTCAAATCTCAGAATGCTCTTTCTGCTGCCAATGTTTCTGGAAAATTAGGCCTCTAACCCTTTAGCAGTTCCCAAATTAACGCTCTCAGTGTGAGGTCATATAGAATTCTGGGTTGGGTAGGGTAGATCAGATGCCATTAAATACCATGGCATGGGTTTCTAGAGCAGTGAATCAAGGTCTAAGTTTGGATAACTGAATAACTGACTAACTTCAGAATGAAGCCTCAGAGGATGGGACTTCTGTCAGTTAAGTGATAGAGATACATATATCTCTATCTATCTGTTTATCTATCTACCTATCTCATTTGCAGGTTTAGGACAGGGTTCCTGTTCTGATCTGCATTAAATTCCGCTTCACCTCTTCCATTTGCAGAGGCAGAAAACTTCATTCTTCCCACCCAAGCGATAAACACCTGTATGTCATGATTCATTTCCCCTTGGTTCTGAACTTTCGAAATTGAGACAAGGCACTTCTCTGTTCAGGCAAGCTTCCAAATATTTTATTTAATGTACTCACTAAGTCAAATTCGCATGCTCATTAGTTAATGGTTAAATGTTTAAGAAGTGTTCAGTCATTATATTCATTATCCACTAGTTACATTTGTGGTTTAGTGGATTAGAGTCAGATTTAGTCAGGGCGACTTTGATTCACTTAACTGCTTCACTACAAAGTTCATTAGATGACAGCTTGATGCAGCCTCTCGGAGTGAATTGGATAAATTGGGGTATCCTTCATCCCATCCACCAAAAGAGAATGATGAAGACCATGAGATGTTTACTGGCCCTTTCTGTGATATTTGCCATGAAAAGTAGCAGTGAAAGTTAGAGCCATTGCCCAAATCATGCTATGCATGAAGGAAATTTTGACCTGCATATTTCTAGTGCAAATCTCAAGAGGGCAGAGAGGGAATTTTGTCTTGAAAAACTCAAGAGGTAGTGGACAGTAGCTGTGCTCAATGGACAAGTGCTTGTCTCAGTATGACAACTAATGTGAGGGAGCAGCCCTCGGCTTAGGAAAGAGCGTATCTTCAAGATTTACGCAACCAAGATCTGCATTTGCAATCTCGTAGGACAATGCAACACTAATTAGCACGGGAATTTTCACTTCATACAAATAGGCTACAATTGTTCTAATTGATCGGAATTTTGTCATTCAGGGAGAGAACTATTAAAATTACTCATCCCCTCGGATGGAATCAGTTGGCATGCTCGGGTCTGACTCATTCCTGCGCCTACTCACAAGTTCTTCAGATTTTGGTTTTCTGTCATGAGTGCATTTCTGCCCCTTTGAACAAAGATAGTAATTGTGCCAGAGGCCCTCAATGTTTTCTAGGAATGGTGAATCTTGAGGTGGAACAGGAACTCCCAAAAGCACGCTGTCTTTTCTCCTAAAAAAAACCATTGATTGTAAGAATGTGCTTGCGGCAAGCTGCAAGAGCCTTAAAGCATGGTCATATCCAATGTGGGGGAATCATTTGCTGTAGGAACTCAGGTTAGAATAACAAAAGCAAAATGACTACAGGAAATATTAATTGCTGTTAATTACCATCCTCTGACTGTGTACTGATCATGTGAGACGTCAACTTTGCCGTTGCATCATTCTGTTGCCAGTGAATTAACACTCACCTGCTTTTATACAACTGTCTCTTCATATAACATAATGCAGAGGAACAGCCTTCTCAAATCGACAAATGTAGCACAGCAGGCCGTAGTAATAAGTCTTGCCTATGGTGCCAGCCCCTAGGTGCATGGATGCGAAACCTAATGAAGCGGAAGGCTGTAAAGATGGTAGGATCATAGAATTGTAGAGTTGGAAGGGACCCCAATAGTCATCTAGTCCAACCCCCTGCAGTGCAGGAATCTCAGCTAAAGCATCCATGACAGATGGCCATCCAACTTCTGCTTAAAAGCCTCCAATGAAGGAGAGTCCGTAACCTCCTGAGGGAGCCCATTCAGACAGCTCTTACTGGCAGAAAGTTCTTCCCGATGTTTAGTCGGAATCTCCTTCCTTGTAACTTTTAAGCTATTGGTTTGACTCCCACCCTCCGGAGCGGGACTAAACAAGCTTGGTCCATCTTCCACGTGACAGCCCTTAAGATATTGGAAGATGGCAGGCATATTTCCTCTTGGTCTCCTCTTTACCAGGCTGAACACACCCAGCTACTTCAAGCGCTCCTCATAAGGCTTGGTTTAGAGTGGGTGCAAGTTATTGGTACCTACTGATGAACTTAAAACGCAAAAGCCCCCTGTTTATATTGTGGACCAGTTAACTCCATAATTATTGGGTGGCCTGCTTTGGGTGTGCATGTAGTCCCTCCCTGCGCTGTGTGTGTGTGTGTTATTGTTTTGTTACTATGTACAGTAAACGTATTTTTGTGTTTTTATATTGTTAACTCTCTTGGGGTCCTCTGATGAAGAGGGGTATAGAAATTTAATAATATTGTGAGTGTGCAAAAGGCAGCAAAACTGAGTTTTATCATGCAGTGCATCGTTAAAACAATAGAGCTCACTTCCACAGGTGGCATGGATGGCTTCCAAAGAGGGTTGGACGGATTTATGGAGAAGGCCATTGATAACTTCTAGCCATGATGGAGGCTGTGCCCTGTCTACACAGTGAGAGGCATCAATGCTTCTGAAGGCCAGTTGCTGGAAACCACAGGAGGGGAGGGGGCTCTTGTGCTCAGATCCTGCTTGTGGGTTTCCTGCAGGCATCCGGTCAGCCACTGTGAGAACAGGATGCGGGAATCGACGGGCCACTGGCTTGATCCAGAAGGCTTTTCTTACATTCTTATTTTCCCCGGCATAAATGCCCAGACCATGGGTCGGCAAACTAAGGCCCATGGGCCGGATCAGGCCCAATTACCTTCTGGATCTGGCCCATGGACGGTCCAGGAATTGCCATGTGGATCGCCAAGCATGTGTTCTTTTCCCCCTCCCTCACATGGTGGTGGCGCCTCCTCCCTCCCGCCTCCTGGCTTCTCCCTGCCCTGCCTAGAGGAGGAAGGGGGCTGGGCTTTGTTGGTGCCAGCAGCAGCAGCTGCGCTCGAGCGGCCGCCATTTAAAGCAGCCCCCCCTCTGGAGCCCGCTCATCGTCCCTCTGCTGCCGCCAGCGCCTCCTGCTTGCAAGACACAAGTAAGCAGCCACCGGGGCTCGTGGTGCTCTTGCATCATTCCCCTCCCCCCCAAAAAAAATTATAGTCCGGCCCCCCACAATGTCTGAGGGACAGTGGACCCGGCCCCCTGCTGAAAAAGTTTGCTGACCCCTGGCCCAGACAGAGGCCAAGACAGTTTACTTGAAGTGCTGGTAGCTTATGGATGTCCATATTCTTTTCACAAGATGGGAGTTCCATAGATTACAGTTACTGCATTTGCTTTGCCTACTTTAAAGCGGTTCATTCAAAACTTTTTACAGAATGTGGACTTAATGTCCTGCCAAAGTCTTGAGGCTTTCCCAAAAACAAAGGCCATCAAGAAACTTTGCATGAAGCACTTGTACAGGTGGAGAGAACTTTTGTAGTTCTGGTGGAGGTGAATTGACTATAACTGTACTCTGGCTAGTTACACTAAAACTCCCAAGGCTGATCCCTCCTTGATTTGTCTGTTTGGGGGAAAAGCTGGATATAGGCCAGGGGTCCCCAGACTACAGCCCGGGGGCCGGATGCGGCCCAATTAGCCTGCCAATCTGGCCTGTGACGCCCGCCGCCCGCTCTTACGGTGCGCAGCGCGGCAGCGCTCTTCCGGGTTGGGAAAAAAGCGCCGAAAATCCTTTCTGCGCATGCGTATGGGCCTCTCCCGACCCGGAAGAAGTCATTTCTGGTGCACTTCCGGGTTGGGGGAGGCCCACGCGCATGCGCACAACGGATTTTCGGCGCTTTTTCCACCCGGGAAGCGCGCCGCCGTGCCAGTAAGCGCCCGTGCGCATGCGCGCACTCCCCCGCCCGCTGGCCCGCACAGGCGTGCGCTCCCCCGCCCTCCGGCCCGCCGCGCGATTGCGCGGTGGGAACTGGCCCAAACGCCGGTAAGTCTGGGGACCCCTGATATAGGCAGTTGCAACTTTAATAGTTCCTGAAATTAGAGCAGAAATCCCTTTGAAAGGAGGCTGGTAACTGTATCTCTATGACAGGCTTAGCATTGGGCCATCATGTTGGGCTCTTGAGAGATACTCAGTTACACAGAGTAGGATGCCAAGCTTGGCCGTTTCTCATCCGGTCCTTAAAGCTTTAGTATGTTCAGTACTATGATTTGAAACTAAACTGCTGATTGGAAAAGCTACTTGTTTGGTATATTTTTTAACCTGACTCAACAAAAAAGCATCAGAGGTCTCCCTGCTTTGTGGGACTTTATTTGCCAGTGAACATGCAGAGCATTGGAGACATCCCAGTCATGCAGTTACCTGCCTGATGCAGAATAGCATTGTTATTATTTTTGGAGAAAACAGAGCTGTGTGTTAATTTCTTGATGGGTTTATATTCCGCTCCCAGAGTGTTCTTCTGGTGTTCCTGGACCTTCAAAGGCAGGCATCCCCAAACTGCGGCCCTCCAGATGTTTTGGCCTACAACTCCCATGATCCCTAGCTAACAGGACCAGTGGTCAGGGAAGATGGGAATTGTAGTCCAAAACATCTGGAGGGCCGAAGTTTGGGGATGCCTGTTCAAAGGGAGTTGAGTTCTGATGTGAAGCTAAATTGCAATCAGTTTTTTACCCAATGTGGGGTTCAATCTCAAAACCTTGAGGTTAAGAGGCTCATGCTCTACCAACTGAGCGTTGGCTGCCCAAATCTTGGGTGCATGTTCTCCCCTCTTCCTCTCTGGTATGGCCACAAGCAGGATATTGGAAACATTTGCTTCCATAATCTATTCGTCATGCCTTATCAATGCATCTGAACCAGAAACTGGTTAGCCTTAAGTATGCTTTAGGGAGCCATGAACTGCAGCTTGAAGTTAGTTTGTTTCCTTAAACTGTAGTTAAGGCTAACCGCTGGGCTAAGACATAGCAATAAACCACAGTTACTTTAAAACTGGAAGTGGGAAAGCTTCCCAATTTCCATGCCGGAGGGAAAGCAAGGGGGGAGAGTTTGTGGTTTGTTCACAGAATGCAGAGCCATAGTTCACTGTTTTATCTGAGCAAAGTCATTCTCGCCTGGCTCTGTTTATAATACAGTGGTACCTTGGTTGTCAGAACTTAAATCTGTTCCAGGAGTCTGTTCAACTCCCGGAACCATTCGAAAGCCAAGGCGCGGCTTCCAATTGGCTGCAGGAGCTTCCTGCACTCAGTTGGAAGCCGCGTTGGACGTTCAGCTTCCAAAAAACATTTGCGAACTGGAACACTTCCGGGTTTGCGGCGTTCAGGAGCCAAGGTACCACTGTAGATCAGGCTCCAACAGCCATAATGACTAGTAACTTGATAGCCCACTTCTCCATGGTGCTCCTTCACTGTCTGACGCATAATGCCTCTGAATAGCAGTTGCTTGGAATTGTGACATCTATTTGGTCACTGAGAACAGGAAGTTTTGGCCTGATGTAGCGGAGCTGGACATTCTGATGTCATATGGCTGTAGCAACTTACATCCTGCATGATTCCCCCTCCCCCCCCCCAAAAAATCACTTCTGTGTCAGGGGCACCCAATATTTTGTTAGCTTGTAGCTGGTCTTTCCATCAAAACGCAAGGAAGGGGATTGGATTAAAAAGATGCATTCGGTGTAGCTGATAGTATTTAGAGCACCTTTATGCTCATGGAGAACTTAAGAACTACAATTTCTACATTATTGTAGACCTGTCCTTTTACTATGAGGAAAAGGCACATGCAATCGAAGCTGTTTGTGGCTGATGAAAGCGATACCTTGAAATCAGTGTCCGAAATTCTCCAGGTGCGTTTTGCAGTAGGTCCAACTGGCATGGGTCCAATTGTGGCTACGTGGAGATTTCTGGGCACCAGGTTGGTGATCACAGTTTTAAAAACCTCTGCCTTTGTTCATATAGTTAATACCATTTCCATTTCTACTTCTTGCATTCCGGGACAAGTGAATAGTTTTAAGAGCAAACTGCAGTCCTGCAATGTAGTTGAGATCATAGAATCACAGCGCTGGAAGGGACCCCAGGGGTCATAAGTGAGCGTAACCTAGGTTTAAGGTGCCATTTGGTGCCTAGCTTGAAATCCATCAGTCTCTTGAATGAAATTTCACTGGCAGTAGCCTATGAATCGGAAGTCCCCACTGCTGCCATCTACAGATTTGATGCCATCTGCATCCTGGCCCCTTTGTTAGGACACAGAAGTGACATAAGTCTTTCCTTGGGCTTACAGCATTGTTAGGCAGAATGCCTTCAGGAAAGGCTCTGCTGACGATGGCTTGTGTTCTCTAGCAACAATTGTGTGTCTTAATAGTATGGGCAAAAATGGCTGCTGCAGAGAGATCGAAAGGGGTAGCTCTTGAAGATGCAGACAATGCAGCATCCACAAGTCAAATCCTTGCAAAGCAGTGGAGCCTCTTACTTAGAAGATCCTTCCCTTGCCTGTGCTGCCCTTGCCTGCAGGGAGGTTGTAGCTTGCCCAGGATGCATTTTTGGGTCCCGGAAACCCAAAGAGTCAGTGTGGTGTAGTGGTTAAGAGCGGTGGACTCGTAATCTGGTGAACCGGGTTCGCTTCCCTGCTCCTCCACATGCAGCTGCTGGGTGACCTTGGGCTAGTCACACTTCTCTGTAGTCTCTCAGCCTCACTCACCTCACAGAGTGTTTGTTGTGGGGGAGGAAGGGAAAGGAGATTGTTAGCGGCTTTGAGGCTCCTTCTGGTAGTAATAACTCCTCCTCTTCTAAACTCGGCACAAAGTCACAAGGTTGTCGCCTGCCTTCCAAAGATCTGGATTTGGTGGCAACAACCAAACCATGTGTGCTTCCACCTGTCTTCACATTCCTGTTTTGTTGGTTAGACATTTACCTTCATTCCAGTGCTCTCTTTATATTAAATGAAATCCAATGGATTAATGTGCACAGTCCTTGCTTTTGTGCTGTTGGCCAAGATTCCCTTAACACAGTTTTTCCAGTGGCAGTCTCACAGTTACGGGCAGAGAAAGGAGGCCGGGGGTGGGGAGGGGTGGGGATCAGAATATTCAAGCACATAGTCTGTTGTGAAGCTTTCACACTGGCTTATGAAATATGGCCAGTGTGAGAAAATGAAAGATTTAATTTCACCTATGTGAATGAGAGCAAGGTTGCCTTCCGAGGGCTTGTGGAGCGGATGACGAATGGCTTGTCTAATCCTAGATAATATGAATTCCAAGACAGTGCATGTACCTATTAAGGTGGTAGGCAGTGGAAGAAAACTTGAAGCCTTTCCCACATGAACGGCAATCTGAATCTCGCACTTGAATGCCGCCTCCTTGCCACTTTGTGGATCTAACACTGACCCTACTGCTTGCAGAGACAAGCCATGATTTTGCTTAGCAGAATATAGTAGCAAGAACAGCGAGAGGTATATGTGGTGTGCATCTCTCTTCAGTTGCACCATGAAAAATTTGGGACAGGTAGCTGTAGGAGGTTGGGATCCTGCACTTTCATAGGTTACCGATAGGGTGGGGTTGCCTTGATCCTTTGTACTTTGTGATATCTCAAACCTGCTGCCAGCTGTATAACCTGACAAGCTGCATTGCCAGGGAGTCAGTTACCAGTATGCCGAGAGCCATTATTTCCTGTGGGTATTAGATGCAAGTTTTATTAGGAACATTGTTAGGGCCTGCTAGAACAGACCAAAGGCCCTACTAGTCCAGCATCCTGTTCCCACAAACCCAAGCACAAGAGCCCTCTCCCCTCCTGCAACCGGTTTTCAGAAGAATTTTCACCTCCAGCTGTGGAGGGAGAGCATAACCATGGTGGCTTTGTAGCCATCAATAGCGCTTTGCTCCATGAATTTGTATAATCCTCAAGTTGGTGGCCCATCCCTGCTTCCTGTGGCTGCAAGTTCCATAATTTAACTCTACGCTGTGCGAAGAAGCGCTTGCTTTTTTGTCTGTCCATTCTGCCCGGACACTGAGGTCCAGCACCGAGGGCCTTCTGGCGGTTCCCTCGTTGCAAGAAGCCAAGTTGCAGGGAACTAGGCAGAGGGCCTTCTCGGTGGTGGCGCCTGCCCTGTGGAACACCCTCCCAACAGATGTCAAAAAGGAAAACAACTACCAGACTTTTAGAAGACATCTGAAGGCAGCCCTGTTCAGGGAGGCTTTTAATGTTTAATAGATTATTGTGTTTTATTTTTCTGTTGGAAGCCGCCCAGAGTGGCTGGGGAGACCCGGCCAGATGGGCGGGGTATAAATAATAAATTATTATTATTATTATTATTATTATTATTATTATGTCCTGAGTCTTCCAACATTGAGCTTCGTTGGATGTCCATGAGTTCTTCTAGTGTTAGGAGAGAGCGAGAAAAACTTTCCTCTATCCACTTTCTCCATACCATGCATGATTCTATACCCTTCTATCATGTCACCTCATATTTGCTTTTTCTCTGAACAGAAATGCCCCAAACCCTGCACCCGTCCTCGCAAGGGAATCACTACTTTTAAAGAAAGCATTCTTCAGAGCAGTAAACCATTACGAGAACCACCACTATGAATACAACTGGAAAACAGCCACACTTCATAATAACCCGAAGGCAGCACAAATTATCCCTGCATAAATTTAACATGCTGTGATTTAAACATGTAATTGTATTCTATTACATACATACTTAATAGCTGCTGGTTATTTTACTCAATATTATTTTGATAGTTTGTAAATTAACTTGATTCTAATGGTTGGTTTCTCCCCCTATCCCAGTCTTTTTAATGAATGTTTTATATTTAGTGTGAATCTCTTGAAAGTTAAGGATGATCAAGCATTCCATGAACCCTGTTCAATAAATAAAATGCAATTACAAAACAAATCTCTGTGGCCCAGTTGCTGCTGTCCAGCTTTAAGGAGCTGGAGATTCAAGTCCCTGCTTCAAGCTAAGAACAAAACGTATTCAGATTTTGCAGGGGTTACATCTAGTTGTTTCCAGGGAGGCCATTGTGGCGCACATTCTCAAGCAATCTAGACGGTACTCGGAGCAAGCCGCTAGCTGGAGGTGCTACCACTAATAGCCTGTGCCTTGGACTTGCTTCTGCAATATGGCCGTGACCTTCTGCATTGTCCCAGAAGATCAGGAGACGGTGGATCTTTCAGGGGTATCCAGAGTGGGAAAGACCGCTTCATGTAAAGCTCTGCACACCTAAAATGTCCTTTTCCAGGCTGCAGAGATGCCCACGTTTTGCTTTTTGGCCAGGTTAACTGCCAAGAGGCGATGTCCCCTTGAAGCATGGCTTTAAGGCTGTCTAATTAAAATAAAATCCAACAAGCTCTAAATAGCTTTCTGCAGTGCTGTCTGAACCAAATTATGGCAAAAGTTTAATTGCTTCATGGCCCGAAATAGAGCGATGCTGTGTGCAGAATTACTGGAGGGGCAGAGTGACATTCTTAAATATGATCTCCCATTTATTTGCCTTGTCACCACTGAGATCCTATCTCCGTGCTCTTGCTGGAGGCTGCAGCCTGCTGCCTGCTTCTGCTGATGTCTGCGCCTGATTGCGAGAGGAAGTACATGCAACCTTGACTCGGTGCTGCCAAGTTATCTCTGCGCTCCGCGGTGCCCACTAAACGCGCCTTCTGTGAGCGACCTGAGATTCCTGAAGGCGTTGGAGGGATGGCAGCCTAGTGAGCTGCTCAGAGCTGGTGCCGTGTGCAGGCTGGTGAATTCCTGGAAGGGCTCTTGCAGGGTTTTTGTTGCACGAGTGAAGGGTGCCAGGCATTTTACTCTGGGAGCTGCCTGTTGCAGCACGAGCACCATTGCTTAGGTGAAATAGTTGTCTTGGGCATCTTGCTTCTTAAGCTCCAGGACGCTACGGATGCTGAACTCAACTCCCTGTCCTTCGCTTTACTTGGGGTCAAGAAAGAGTTTGTGACTGCAACGTAGTCAACATAGGATCCTTCTAGTGTAGGATCTGGCAGCCTGGACATCTCAAATGTTGGCTTTTTTATATTAAAACAACAAACAACAGCATTCCTCGAACTAGGCTATGGAGGGCAACTTAAAAATCAGTGCGATCAGTGCGAAGAGACCTCCGTGGCTTCACTGTCCCCTCAAATTCCAACATTCATCCTATCTCGAACACACCCATCTCTCAACCTATTGGCCTATCCTTGTCCCTGTTTGCTGGCTTATTTCCTGTATCTCCACCCCCCCCCCCAAAAAAAATACTTGCCATGGCTGTTTTTTTGATAAAAAAATTTTCAGCAACCTACTTTCAGGCCTGAGTCCTATAGTTCTGGGCTGCCTTTGTAACCCTTCAATGACCTCTCCCATGAAAACACTTTATGGGTCAGTTAACTTTCATCCTCTATTTTCCCCTTTCCCATATCTTGGGTCTACAGATATTGGCTCAGTTGGTGAGAGTGTGGTGTAGATAACGCCAAGGTTTCAGGTTCGATTCCCGTATGGGACCTCTGCCTATTCCTGCATTGCAGGAGCTTGGACTTGATGATGCTCAGGGTCCCTTCCAACTCTATGATTTCAATTGCTTGGCTAGGTTTGTTAGCTGATCATTGTTTCGGATGGCTTTTCTTTCTTTCTTAATCCCTCGAAACAAAAATGTGATTCTTCTGTGACCAGCAAGGCGGGGTTTGTTAGGGGAAGGGCAGTAGGCAGCTGGGGTGTACGTTGATGGCAGTCCTTGTCCTCTGCCAACCCATAATGCAAATGTCGTGTCCCAGCACAGGACAGCAGCCAGGCATCGTTTTGAAATGAGTGCTGCCTGCAGCCTCATGCAACCGGCAGCTCTTTAAAATGTGTGCCGCCTTATTCACGTGAAGGAGTGTTCTGGAAGTCTTCCCTCCTAACCCTAAAATGGAAATTTGGTTGCCCTTCTGAAGGCTGTATATGTAGTGTCCTCTATCCTCCAAATGCTCTAGGTTATGGTCACATCTCTTGCAGGGTGTACCAGGGCTGGGCGATACCTGGTTTTCAACACTGCGATATATCCCCGGCTAAACATTGCCATATACCGATATGTCATGATGTCTGAAATAAGAATTGAGCTCTGTAGAGGCATTGGCTGGCTTCATGGTTTTTCCTGCATTATGATTTTTGCATAGCTCGCACACGCCCCCTCCCAATGATTTGCGATATATTGCCAGGTCAAAATTATGAAACTCGTATCACAATATGGACTTCAAACTGGTTTTGGATGATATATTGATATATCGCCCGGCCCTATTTTGTACTCTTTCTTTCTTTTTGGACGGATGGGCGGGGAATAAAAGACCGCAAATGCAGAAATCCTCATGTCTGGCAGGCAAACTTAACAGCTACTAGCGTGGCTTCCTGCTTTTTAAAAACTTCCCGTTGGAGTCACCTGTTGCTTATGTATCTTGAGTACCCGACAGATGATTCCCTAGATGTCTCTTGAAAGCTTTTTGACCCCTTGTATTCTTTCTAATTCCCCTCTCCCCTCCCCTCCAGTTCCATCCTGTTCTGTTAAAGATGAGGCAGCAACCTAGGTATGGGGCGTTTAAGATGACATCTGCTGCTTGCGGGGAAGGGGGGGGGGAGCTGGTGAAAGACTTTTCCATGGAGCGGGAGCGAGCTTTGGAAAACGGCAGGTTCCAGTGTGGGGACCAAAGGCTAACTCGGCCTGTTTGTTGTGTCCTCCCTTCTCTGGTGCAGGTGACGGAGCTGAACGAGCCCTTGTCCAACGAAGAGAGGAACCTGCTCTCGGTGGCCTACAAGAACGTGGTGGGGGCCCGGCGCTCCTCCTGGAGGGTCATCAGCAGCATCGAGCAGAAGACCTCGGCCGACGGCAACGAGAAGAAGATCGAGATGGTGCGGGCCTACCGCGAGAAGATCGAGAAGGAGCTGGAGGCCGTGTGCCAGGACGTGCTCAGCCTGCTCGACAGCTACCTGATCAAGAACTGCAGCGAGACCCAGTACGAGAGCAAAGTCTTCTACCTGAAGATGAAAGGGGACTATTACCGCTACCTGGCCGAGGTGGCCACGGGGGAGAAGAGGGCGACGGTGGTGGAGTCCTCCGAGAAGGCCTACAGCGAAGCCCACGAGATCAGCAAGGAACACATGCAGCCCACTCACCCCATCCGCCTGGGCTTGGCGCTTAACTACTCTGTTTTCTACTACGAGATCCAGAACGCCCCCGAGCAGGCGTGCCACCTGGCCAAGACGGCCTTCGACGACGCCATCGCCGAGCTGGACACCCTCAACGAGGACTCCTACAAGGACTCAACGCTCATCATGCAGCTCCTGCGCGATAACCTAACGCTCTGGACAAGCGACCAGCAGGACGACGATGGTGGTGAAGGCAACAACTAGGACCCCGCCCCCCCCTCCGGATGGACTGGCAGCCGCACGCTGATGCTACTACTGCAGTCTTTAATTTTGTTTTCCCACAAGGTGTGGGGGGGAGGGGGTCGGGTGGGGGAGGGGGACAGAAAAACCACAAAAAGGAGGGGTGACCTTCCAGGGAGGCTCCCCCCGCAACCTGTCTTTGATTGCCTCTTTTGACACTTTTGCCAAAACACAACTTAGCGGGAAAGGTCAGGCTTGGCTGTGCTTGGGTGGAATGGAGTAACTCGATCGTGGCAGCCTCACAATGGCGAATGGACTGTTCTGTAGACTTATTAATTCAAGGGGGAGCTGTCTTTTAAGTTATCTTAATCGCTAGGCGTACGTGGAAGTTGACGATGACTAACTTGGATGGAATGGCCCTCTCTTTCGTTGTTGGGGTTTAATTTTGTGTGTGTATGTGTGTGTGCGTGTGTTTGTTTGAGAGAAGCAGTTCTGTGGTTCCAGTAAGGTTTCCCATCCGTCTGTCTCCCGAGTTAAAATGTCCCCCGCCTTTTCTGTTGTCGCGGTGCATCTGTGCGTGTCTCCTCTCTGATATCTGGAACGCTAATTACAGCATAGTTTCAAAGCGGGAGGAAAGTCCCAGGCTCCAAAACCGCAAGAGCCCATCTAGTCAGGATGCTTGGGACAGCTTTCAGTATTAACGCTTAATTGCAGTTCTAACAGTGTTTTTCTACATGACAGCCATATTTTTGACACCGAGCCAATTGAGTGTAAACCTGATTTGCTTGCTCTTTCTGGCTTGCCATCTCCCTCGCAACCTTAACACATGCAGATGGGCTTCACCCACCCGACTCGGTTTCCCCAGTGGCCCAAAGGCCACCTGAAGAACATCCACCTGTTTCTATTGGCCATTCTGCTGGGTGCTTCATAAGCAGCTATATAAAGTCCCAAAAGGCCGCCCCCAGCAAGAAGCGTTCATAATACAATTGGTCAAAGGAGGGGCTGCTGAACTGTAATGCCATTTGACTAATTCAGGTCTGTACTGTATGTCCCATACTGTACCTGGTATATTCCAAGACCATGCTGATTTCTTCCTTTTTTTTTAAAGAAAGGACGAAGGTGAAGGTGTCATGGCCCCTTCTTCAGGAATCATGCTGCCGTAGTGATTATAACCTGATCCCCCCCCCCCACTTCTGTGCCAGAAGATTATGGTTTGTTTTTTAAACCCCCCCCCCAAAAAAACCCCTTAGGCACTCTAGTACTTGTAGAGAATTTGTTCACATACAGGTCTCGATTCCTTGAAGGGGGAAAATAGAAAATTATGGTAGCTAATCATGTCGTTTTCTGTCATTTTTCTACCCACCCGCCCACCTACCCCCTTTAAAAAAAGAAAGAAAATGGATTGATGGTTTTCCTTCTCTGGTTGCCTGCTTTTGTTCATCAGGGGCTGCATAGAAGGAGAATGGCCTCTAATCCCCGCCCCCCCACCCCGGTGTAACACCATTTGTCTTCCCCTTGTGGAGACGAATCACTTCATTTGACACAGTGGTGTGTGGTTTTTTTGTGTGCTCGCGTTGTTTGATGCTTTGGGCAGTGGGGGTGAGCTGCTTTGGTGGCCCGCGAGTCCCAAAGGCTTGTCTGGGTTTTTAAAAAACGAATCGACAACAGGCAAAACACTAGCAAGTCCAGCATTAAAAGTATCCAATGCAGCTGCATAAAAAAACCAAAACTTTTCTTGCATTGTGAGAGTTTGCACTCGGTGACTTTTCCATTATTATTATTATTATTCTTATTCATTTTGTTTTGAGCCACCTTGGGGAAAGAGCCACGCCAAAATCCCATGGCTTATCTTGCGTTCTGTAGAATCGAACTAGAGGAGGGAGAGGCTTGCAACCTGGGTAAACGGACGGGAACCTTTTAGGAAATGTCACGAGGCTACTTTGGCGGGCCTGTTTAGGCTTCTCTTTGGTTTGGAATCATGTAGTGTGAGCAGTGTGTCTCCCTGGCTTTGAATTGGAAGTGATTTACTGGAATTACAAAACCTTTTCTTGATGATGATGATGATTTTTATTTTTTTATTTTTGCTCTGGCTGCTTTAGGAAAACTTTATGCAGGGGGGAAAAAAGATCGCACAAGAGGGCTAAAACCTACGGAGTCGCGGGTGGGGTGGGGACTTGTGAGCAGCTTGAATGGTTTCTTTCGATTTGTTTTGTTTTGTTAAGGAAATGCACTTGCCTATATGATAACTGTCTCTCCAGTGAAATGAATAACTGCTCCATTATTCTATTGATACAATATTGTGCATGCTGGTGTTGTATTTCTATAAAGTAGCTTGAAATTTATTAACTTATACTGTAGATGTTATGTATTCCTATGACAAATAGTCTTCAACAATTTTTTAAAGTTTTTTAATTTATTTTTTCCCCCTCCTATTTTTTCCCCTTCCTTTTTGGGGGGTAAAAGTTTGCTCTACCAAATAGTGATCGTAACGAAACTGATCTGTTATGGATGTTGCTATAGTGACATGCAATTATATATGATTTTTTAAAAAAAGGAAAGCAAAAAGAAAACACCAGTGTTAGCTTAATCTTAATGTCTGGTGTTCGTCATGGTGAAATTATAACTATTACAGTGTAGGGGGGAAATGACTATGTTCTTTGAATGAGCCTTTGTTTGTGCTTTTCTGTCATGTTATGCAGTGAACTCTTTTTAAGGTCTAATCAGTGATTATTTTTCCAACTCCGTGTTTCTGTAAGGAATTATTTCACACACGGACCATTCTTAGCAGTTTTCCTCAGTGATGGAATATCATGAATGTGAGTCATTATGTAGCCGTCGTACATTGAGCAAATAAACTTACAGATCTGATGTCAGTGCTATTTCACTTATGGTCTTTGTGTTGGAATCTGCTTTATTCTTGGCAGCTGTGAATGTGCGTGTGTCTGGCAATCTGCCTGGCTGCAGCGAGATCCTGTCGAGTGCAGAATACGCTCTGTGTGCCGGATCTCGTAAGCTGCAGCTTCTCCCCCCCCCCCCCGGACCATTGTAGTGAAATGTTAGTGGGTAGCAGTCCCACCATTCTTAATATGTTCTTCTTGATTACGGAACCCAGTTTGGCAGTATTCTGTTCCTAAAGTACCTCTGGTGTGTGGTGGTACAACCTGTTCTCCTTGAAAAAGCCTACCAAGGTGTTTTGGTGACATAGCCTGAGTTAGAATTCAGTCGTACCTTCGTTCTTGAACGGAACGCGTTCCAGGAGTCCGTTCGACTTCCGGAACTGTTTGAAAACCAAGGAGAGTCCTTCGGCCAATCAGAAGCTGTTCCGGATGTTCGGCTTCTGAAAATCGTTCGGAAACCAGAACACTCACTTTGGTTTTTGGTTGTTCGGGAGCTGAAACGTAAGAGTTCCAAGGCATTCGGCAACCAAGGTACGACTGCATCCATGTTCACCAGCTGTGGAGTGAAAGCTTCGTCTTAAATATATTGCTATTTATTGCATTTATATCCCATCTTTTTCTCTAAGGAGCACAAGGCATATGGTTCTCCCACTCCCCATCTGAAGGCAGCCCCATTAAGGGAATGGTTGATGCTTTATTGTGTTTTTAATATTTTGTTCGGAGCCACCCAGAATGGGTGAGGCAATCCAGTCAGATGGGCAGCATATAAATATTATTAGGGACTAGTATCTTGAAGCTCCTCGGCCAGGCCTGGCCTACAGGGAGTAGGCTCGTTGGCCCCGGGATCCACCCACCGTCGCCTCCTTTCCGCCCCTTGGTTGCCTGCCACCATGGGCGCCGCTGGGAGAAGAAGAGGTGTCGGGGCTCAGGCAGCCAAGGGGTGGAAAGGAGGAGGTGGTGGGAAGATTGCGGGGCCGGCGAGCCTACTCCCTGTAGGGGAGACGGCTGAGGAGGCGGCGGGCTGAGGAGGACGGGCCGAGGCGGAGGGCGTCGAGCCGGGGAGGCCACCTCGAGCTCCGGGCTCCTTCCTCCTCCTCCTCCTCCTCCCCCTGCAGCAGCAGGAGCGCGACACCTCTGGCCGGGACAATGGCGGGACCCCCTCCTCCCACCTCCCGGCACCTCCGGCCACCCCTCGCGGCTCCTCACGGGCTGCGAGGGGCGGCCGGAGCTGCCGGGAGGTGGGAGGAGGGGGTCCCGCCATTGTCCCGGCCAACGGTGTCGCGCTCCTGCTGCTGCTGGAGGAGGAGGAGGAAGGAGCCCGGAGCTCGAGGCGGCCGCTCCGGCTGTGAGGGGATTGAAGGGGAGCGGCCGGCCGGGGGGGGGGCGGTCCTCTCGCCGCCTCAGCCTGGCTCATCTCCCTGCCGGGCCAAGCGGGCACCAAGCTCCCCTCTCCGAAGTGCCTCTTCATCCAATCCCTGTGTCCGTGGGGCACATGCGCAGCAGCGCAGACACAGGGACACAGGGACTGGACGCAGAGACACTTGCATATTATTATATAGGACTAGTGTATTTCAGCCCGTTCAATAACGGGCGCTAGAGCATCTATTATTATATAGGATTGTTGAAATCTGCAGGCCTGCCTCGTTCCATTGATGCCAGTGGGTCTATTTTGAGCCTGACTTTGTCAGATCTCAGCCCTCGATCTTAAAAGCACCAGAACGACTCGACAGGCTGAGATCTCCGAAATTGCCCCACTGCATCTAAACCACCTCAAGCAATCAGCAGCATGTAGGAGCAGTTAAAACTTCCCCATCGGAAATACTTCTGTCCGCGACTACAGTAGGGGGTGGAGAAGACACTGAATGCGGCTCCTGGGACCATTGGCTCTGCCGCATGCCCTCCTGGAGAGCGAGGGGAACGACGGCGGCTCCCCGCCTCTATGAGAGAGAGAGCACTGAGAGAGAGAGAGCGTGCGTTGAGAGCGGTGTGTGAGTGAGAGAGAGAGAGAGAGAGCTGAGAGAGAGAGAGAGAGAGCTGAGAGTTGTGTGTGAGAGAGAGTTGAGAGAGAGAGAGAGCGCGCGTTGAGAGAACCCGGCCCCCTGAGGGTGAGGAGCTCAGGACGGGCAGAGGCCAGGGATGGTGAGAGACGCTCGGGCCGGGCTGCTCCCGCTGCTGCTGTTACCGCCGCCGCCTCCTCCTTCCTTCACCAGAACAACGGAGGCTGGTGAGGAAGGTGGCTCCGGGGCCACACATGGCTGTCACGGGGTCGAAGCCGGGGTGGCGGCGGGGGTGGGGATCCTCTAGGCGCCTGTGGAGGCCGGCGCTGGGAGCGGCCCGCTAGCACAGCCTCCGGCGCCGCATGAGAGTGTCCTGGGTTCTCAGCCTAACTCAGCAGCCGCAGCTGCCCCCTCCGTGCCGACTCCTCCGCATGGGGCTTGTCCGGGCTGGCGCCTCCTCAGCCACTGCTTCCTGCTCCTCCTCCCTCGCTTGCTCGCGGGTCTCTAAGGAAGGCGGGGGCGGCGCTGCTGCTGGAGGCTGCCGCCACATTGACCCATCTTCCAACTTCACCTCAGGTTGCCGCTACTGCCCAGGCAGGGAAACGGTAGGCAGAGGGGTTGGCGGTTGGCGGAGCAGCGGTTGGTGGTTGTCTCTGCTGTCCAATCCCTGTATCCCTGGGGCACATGCGCAGTGACCCAGGGACACACGGGACAGCTTAGACGCAGGGACAACTTGGACTTTATATATATAGATGCGGGTGGCACTGTGGTCTAAATGACTGAGCCTCATTGGGCTTGCCTTTATTTACAGTCATACCTCGCTTTAAGTACGCTTCGGTTTGAGTACTTTCAGTTTAAGTATTCCGCGGACCCGTCTGGAACGGATTAATCCACTTTCTATTATTTTCAGTGGGGAAGTTCGCTTCAGGTTAAGTACGCTTCAGTTTAAGTACTCCGTGGACCATCTGGAACGGATTAATCCATTTTCCATTACTTTCAATGGGAAAGTTTGCTTCAGGTTAAGTACAGACTTCCGGAACCAATTGTGTACTTAAACCGAGATAACCATTTATTTATTTATTTCCAAGTGAGTATTTGAACCCTGGCCTTGCAGATCCCAGTCCAACACCCTACCTGCTGCACCACACTGGCTGTCAAATTGGATGCTACCTTTATACTGAACTGAGTCAGAGCATTGTCCCATCTGGAATTATTTGGTACACTGGCTGGCAGCTGCTCTCCAGGATTTCTGGCAGGGAGTCCCTCCTAGCCCAACCTGGAGCTGCTGGGGATTGAACCCAGGAAACTCTGCATGCCAGATAACATCACAAATCAGATGCTGCATGCTGACCTCCTCAGCCCTGGGCTGTTCATTGGCTGTACCTTGTCCATTCAGTGGGCGGTCGGATATAAAGGGTGTCGATTGTGGTGGACACTTCGTATATGTAAGAGTAGTTTACCAAGCCTTGCCTGAATGTTAAGTAGGCTGATTGGGGATAAACAAATGTGTGGCTTACTCCAAATACTTATCTTGCCACCTGAGCAGACGCTTGCTTGGAGAAGATCTGGCAGGCGGTATCAATTCTGCCACTGCTGTATCTCCCTCACATCTGCACAGCCCATTTAAATTGGGAAACCCGTGCTGGACTAGGTTAGATTAGTTGATAGAATCATAGAGTTGGAAGAGACCACAAAGGGCCATCCAGTCCAACCCCCTGCCAAGCAGGAAATACCATCAAAGCATTCTTGACATATGGCTGTCAAGCCTCTGCTTAAAGACCTCCAAAGAAGGAGACTCCACCACACTCCTTGGTAGCAAATTCCACTGTCGAACAGCTCTTACTGTCAGGAAGTTCTTCCTAATGTTTAGGTGGAATCTTCTTTCTTGTAGTTTGAATCCATTGCTCCGTGTCTGCTTCTCTGGAGCAGCAGAAAACAACCTTTCTCCCTCCTCTATATGACATCCTTTTATATATTTGAACATGGCTATCATATCACCCCTTAACCTTCTCTTCTCCAGGCTAAACATACCCCGCTCCCTAAGCCGTTCCTCATAAGGCATTGCTTCCAGGCCTTTGACCATTTTGGTTGCCCTCCTCTGGACACGTTCCAGCTTGTCAGTATCCTTCTTGAACTGAGGTGCCTAGAACTGGACACAGTACTCCAGGTGAGGTCTGACCAGAGCAGAATACAGTGGTACTATATATTGCAGCTGTAGTGCTGCCAGTGTGTAATTCAAGGGTGTTGGTGGCATTGCCTTAGAGGAGAAATGGGACCTATGCGCCATGGACTGGTTGGATGGAGAGGAATGGTGGGGTGAACCAGCTGGGGAACCCCAGGGGAAGAAGGCTCTGAGCCCAGGGAGTGGTGGTGGGATGAACATGAGTGGTCAGAGGGAGAAGACTGGGAAGAGGACATGTCAGAGGCAACAGGGCTTAGTGAGCAGGGAGAGTCTGTGGCAGAAAGAAGTCCAGAATCAGAGGCAGAAGCTAAAGCAGGGGAGGAGGGAGGCCAAGAGGCAGAGATGAGTCGGGTTGGGGAAGAGTCACAAGTTTCTCACCCTCCAGCAACAAGCTCCCCTTCCCTTTGTCTCCCAGGATCAGAAGAGGCATGCAAATGGCTGAAGAGAGATTAGTGATGCATAGATGCAGTCTCTGGTTGCTTGGAACATTTTTTGGAGAGGAGGAAGACTTAGGCAGCTATGGGGAGGCAGGGACCTTCAGTCTCAGCAGCTGCTTCATAGAGGCAAGACCTAGCGAAAATAAGTTGCTGGGCTCATTAGGCCTGACACTACTGTGTTGATCATGTCTTTGCTAATAAAGACTTCACTCCAATTGGCACAGTGTGATTTACTGCTGGCTCGCTTATCACGCAATGGCTCTCTGTAGATGTGGTTGGGCTCTTAACACCAGTGCTTTGGGGATGGTGGGAGTTGTAATTCAACAACATCTGGAGGGCCACAGATTCCTCCCTTAAAGGTTTTGTTGGGTCTGAAAGCCAGAGCAGGTTTCAGAGGGGTGGTCTGCCTTCAGTCTTGCCTGTGCGAGCTGGAGGGTGATTGAAATTAGAGTCTACAGATTTCCTGCCCCTGTTCTCTATCACAGTGTTTCCCAACCTTGTGCCTCCAGATGTTTTGGGACTACAACTCCCATCATCCCTAGCTAGCAAGACCAGTGGTCAGGAATGATGGGAATTGTAGTCCAAAAACAGCTGGAGGCACAAGGTTGGGAAACACTGCTCTATCAGATCTGAGCTTTAATGAGGAATGTCTCTGGGGAAACCTCTCGAGAGGGCACCCAAGGGCTGTGGATTCCTGTTTTTAGTTTTCCATTCTGGGGCTGTGAAGTGTAAACTTGCCACTCCCAGTTGCCTCCTTTGCAGAGCCAGTGAGTCAGGGCACAGTTCTGGCTCCTGGTCTGATCCAGCAGCCAGGATTGTCTTACGGTCTTATGATTGCTGCTGCACAGAGAGACTTCTAAAAATGGGTGAGTCACCATTTCTGCAGCACGGGCTAAGTGAAATGCCAGGGTGCAGCTGCATATGTTAGTCACAACCCATTCAAAAGCTTGAATTAACAGCACAGGCGCCTTCTCTCCCCACACACCCCTGGTAACTCTTATGGGATGTGCCTGTATTTCTGGAAACATGCAAGTCTTCCAGCACCATATGCCCTTGTGAAGTTTATATGTGCAGAAGCACTGGTAAAGATTAAGGTGTTGCAGGATCACAACTCCCATTGTGCATTCCCAGGGGCCGCACTCGCTATGGACGATGGGAGGCAGAATCCAACAACATCTGGCTTCACAGATTAACTGAGTTAAAAGGCAACCAATGGTCCTCATTCAACCAAGTGTCCACATCGTGAAAAGTCGTAGTTCTGGCCAATTCTTCACCAGTCGGGCTGGAATTGGAATACTGTGTCCAGTTGTTGGCACCATGTTCTGGGAAGGGTGTTGAGAAACTGGACGGGTGGAGGCTGAGCCATTAAGGAAAATGGGGCCCTGCGCCACCAGTCTCAATCTGCCCTCAGCCAGCCCCTGCCTGCTCTGTCTTCTTACAACCAATCAGGGAGCCTGTTGTTGGCTCTCATACCGTTCCATCCTACGAGTCCTAATGGGTACCAGCTTGCCGCTGTTGGAAGATAACTGGGATGGGCAGAAGTCTGGGAAACTGCTTTATTTTCTCTTGGTTTCCTCTGCTCTGGAGGGTAGGATTTGAACCAATGACTTAAAAGTTACAAGAAAGTAGATTCTGACTAAACATCAAGACGAAGTTACTGATGGTAAGAGCTGTTTGACAGTGGAATGAGCTCTCTTGGAAGGTGGTGGAGTCTACTTCATTGGAGGTTTTTAAGGAGAGGTTGGATGGCCAACTGTCATGAAAGATCTAGTTGAGATTCCTGCATTGCAGAGGGTTGGACTAGATGACCCTCAGGATCCCTTCCAACTCTACGCTGCTATGATAACAAGTCCAATGAGGTCAGTTGAAAGAACTGGCTACACTTAGCATGGAGAAGCAAAGATTTAAGAAATGACATGATGGCTGTCTTTAAACACCAGAAAGGCTGTCATGCTGGAAATGAATTAGAGGGCAGTGCTAGAAGCAGTTCCTAAAGGTGGGACCTCCTTCTCTGGGCAGCTGTTGAGAATGCAGTATATAAACTTTATATACCGCCTGATTGTAAGAAAAAAATTCAAATCCGTTTACAACAACAACAACAACAACAACAACAACAACAACAATAATAATAATCTGTTAAAAGGAACTATTTAAAACGTTCAAAAGATAAGCTAAAAACCAGATTTAAACACATGCTGACATTCTACATGTCTGGGTCAGCTTGCCCTAAAGAAAAATGTTTTGTGAAGGTGCCTGGCAGATTTCAATAGGCAGGGAGTTCCAAAGTGTGGGTGCCGCCAAACTAGAAGTTTGATTTCTTACAAACATGGAGCAAGCGTTATATGACTCCAGGTCTCTGAGCACAGGTGTTACATGCTGTTGGGGACTTAACTCCTGTCAGCATTCGACCCTCTTAGGAATCTCTTGCTCCCTCCCACCACCACTTGAATAGGCTAATAAGGTGTAGAACCAGAGATAGAGAGCTGGGTTCAAATCCCCACTTAACCGTGAAAATTGACTTCTGGATCTTTGGCCAGTCACTGTCACCCAGCTGAACATACTTCGCTGTGCTATTGGGAGGGATAAAAAGGGAGAAGGCGAGAAAGATTCTTTGCAGAAGCGCTTTCCATGCCATCACACACACAGAGCTTGGAATCGCTTGGAGAGGAAAGCTACACCTGTTGGGTTTCTGCCTCTTGTTACAGACAGGACCGCCAAAAAACAAATTTCATTAATGACATCACCATGGGGAGATGGGTGTGCTTGTCTTGGGATCTGAGCCATGCTGCCAGCTCCTTTTCAGTGCCTCACTTTACATGGGGTCCCTCCGACCCCCAGTTTCTTGCAAAACGGACCTCGCTGCAATGCAGAAATTCCCCCTCCCTCCCAGCTGCGCAGGCGCAATTCTCCCCCTTCACTTCTCCTGCACGGCAAGGGAGCTGCCGGCTGCTGCTGCAGCATCAGCTTCCAATCCCCGCCTGGGTGTCTGCTCGGCGGCGCTGCCACCTACAGGCTGCTACTGGTATTGCACACTCGAGAGCACCTCTGTCCTGCAGAGATCTGCTTGCGTTAGCAGCACAGAAGTTACCTCCTCGGGTGCAAGCCTGGGCAACAGTGTGTATGTAGGTCCGGGGCTGCCCAGAAAACAAGACCCCACCCCTCTCGGCCTCACTGATGTGGTCCAAAGGAAAGCAGAGCAATGTGTCCATTGGGCAGCCTGGTTGCAGGAGTTGCTGGAAAGAGCCTCTTAGGAATTCGGATTTGTGCCTTTCCTTCTCCCAAAGATATCCTGCAAGGCAGTGCAGGTTTCAGATCAGTTTTCCTTCTAAATGGGCTCCCTTCCCAGGTTGACGAGCCCCATCTTCCACAAGCAGGACCTGGTCCTGAGCAGAAGAGCCCTCTTTTATAACATTAAGAATATGTTATGCTTGCTACAGCCCCCACCCCCAAATATTACCACCTACATCTGGTGTCCATTGGGATTGATAGGGTGAAAAGCAGGGAGACCACCAGTAGGGGGTGCAAGAGATAATGACAGGCAGAGCCAACTCCCGACTGCTTTTAAGTAAGAAGGCAGGCAAGTGGAGTCTGGGCAAATCATAGAATTGTAGAGTTGGAAGAGAGCCTGAGGATCATCTAGTCCAACCCCCTGCAATGCAGGAATATGCAACTGTCCCATATGGGGATTGAACCTGCGACCTTGGTGCTATCAACACCATGCTCTAACCAACTGAGCTATTGAATCAGAAAAGCATTAAAAGCACACACACACTTCAACTATTAAAAATAATAACAACAGGCATGAGGAAATCAGATGGCGAAGGAAACTGTTTTCCCACCCTCCCATTTGGCAACTGGCCTAGAGATTAAAAACTAATCAGCCAGGTGTCACAGGCTGATCAGCTGGCAAAGGTACTTGACAAACTCCCCATCCTCTTTTTTTGTTGTTGCCTGCACCAGGCCGTAAATTGGATTTATTAGGTCTAATGAGCTCGGGGTTACAATTGGCAATGCCAGTGTTTTAGCTGTGGAAAAAGAGACACCTTTTCTGCCCACAGGTATTCAAATTCTGGATAATGGTTTGTCAAGCAATAGTCAAAGGACTCAAACATCCCATTCCAATTTCACCACAGTTCTGTTTGCTAAATACATGGGACGATTAGCTGCAAGGTTTCAGCTCTCTTAACAGGACGATGGCAGCTGCCAGGACCTCAGTTGCCGCCCAAAATGGAAAACCTTACAGGACATGCAACTTTTCCTTTGGTATAAAAAAATACGTGGAGTTTAGCATCAGGGTATAGGGTGGTATATAAATTCAATAAATAATACTAAGAAGTTGGGGTGGGGGGAGACTAATAAATTATATAATGCCAGAGGCTTGGAGGACCCTGATAAATCATAAACTTTTTGGTGGGATTTTATCTTGTCTACAGAACTCATTCCCTACAGTACAACATGAAATGTAGCTTTCTTAATGGACTTGAGTGGTCAGTGTCAGACCGGGACCTGGGCGAGACCAGGGTGAATCCCCACTCAGCCATGAAGCTCATTGGGTGACCTTGGGATACTCATTTCCTCTTAGCCATGCCTACCTCACAGGGTTGTTGTTGGGTGGGGAAGAGAGGAGGAGAGTCGTGTGTGCCACCGTGAGCTCTTTGGGGGGAAAAGGTGGGTTATAACTGCAATAAAGAAATACACACCTAATATTAAGTCTCATATACTGCACTGCTTTTTGGGGTACTTCTATTGTTTTTATTGTATTGATTTGTTTAAAATGCCGGCTCCCTTGGCCTGAAGCGCTGCACCCCATAGTCAAGTTTGACTGGACTTAACCATCCAGGGGTCCTTTACCTTCACCTTTTAGCTTTATTGATTTCTTTGATTCACTTCAATAAAATCTTTTTTAAAAAGAAAAGAAAAAAGCTCAAACTTTTAAACTGGCTGATATACCTGTGCCTGAAGAGCAAATTGATGCACAGGAAGAATTATTGCATTGCAGGGGGTTGGACTAGATGACCCTTAGAGTCCCTTCCAGCCCATCAATTCTACAATTGGTAGGTGATGCAGTTTATGGCCCTGTCCTGGAAGAGCTTCACTAGCCTGTCTAGGTGCTGCTAAAGGGACAGATGCAGTCCAGACCACCCTCCCTCCCTCCCTTCCTCCCTCCCTCCCTTCCTCCCTTCCTCCCTTCCTTCCTTCCTCCCTTCCTTCCTTCCACCTTGCCCAAGTGTGCAAAGGACACTTGTCCTTTAGTAACTGGTCCAGCGCAGGAGCTTTGCTGGGCAAGCAAGGACATCATCTGGGCTGTCAGATAAGAGCTTTCAGCCGTTACCAGCACAGAGGAATATTCCTGTTTCCATCTGTGAAGTGCTGGAGAGCGAGAGAGCACAGACAACACCACGGCCAAGCCTTTTCTGCTGGTTTGCCTGCCCTCCGCCCCCAGAGGGGCACATCCTGCTCTGCACCACATCTCTGGTGCAGCGGACGCAGAGCGGCCTGATCCCTCGGAAATCTGCATTGGGACGAGGACCGCAATAGCAGCAGCAGCCTCCCAGCCTGCCACGCCCTTTGTTCTGGGCCAGACACACAATTCCCAGTGTGCAAGCACACTCGCACACATTGCTTGTGGCCAATCCCTGCGCAATCTCGGCAGCCAATGAGGGAGAGGGAGCTAGCAGCTGGCTGCCAAATCACCAGTCTGTTGCTAAGGCTGGAACAAATTGGGGAGGGAGGGAGAGTCTCCCCCCCCCCTCCTGCCTTGTGGCAGAAGGATTTGGGGAGGGAGGGGAGGAGGAGGAGGAGAGAGTTCACACATATTTTCCTGCGCCTGCTGCATGCATGTGGGGCTTTATGTAACTGCAGCTGGGTCAAGCCCAGGCCGTCAGTCACATCCTGTATTAAGGCCCGCCGGGTCAAAACGCCCCAGCTAAGTCCACCATCTGGACTTCTCAAATTAAGAGGCGGCTTTCGGAAGCCGGGAAGTGTGTCCCGAGACGAGCATCTGGAGACGGTGTGATTTGGGGGCAAAGGCTCTTCGGGTGAGCCCTGAGGGGCCTGCAGGTTTGAAGAGGCACTCCTTGAACAGTGGGCCCCTGAGCATGTGCAGAGGGCCTCCCACGGCACAAAGGAAAATGTGGCTTTAAGCAGATGCGGAGCAGAGCACATTTCCTCCCCCCCCCCTTCTAAATATGGCTTATTTGGGCAAATAAGGGGTGAAATCCCATGTCTCTTGCAAGCTTCCTGCTTCAAGGAATAAAAATAATCAGATTTCCTGATGGATCAGGCCAGTGGCCCATTTAATCCAGATCCTGTTCTCTCAGGGCCCAAACAAGACGCCTGTGGGAAAGCAGCAAGCAGGATTAGAACACAAGAGCACTCTCCCTCTTTTCTGCCATTTCCAGCAACTGGTATTCAGAAGCACAGTTGCCTCCAACTGTAGAGGCAGCCCAGCCACCATGGCTAGCAGCCACCAATACCCTTTTTCCTCCTGCAGGAGTGAGTTCCATAGTTTAACTCTGCACTGCATGGGGGGGCCTTCATCAGAGAAATTTTGGAGGGTGTGGAGTTATGCGACCCCCGAGCCAAGGAGATAAGTAATTCGACAACTTTCAGAAGACATTTGAAAGCAGCCCTGTATAGGGAAGTTTTTTTTTAAAAAAACTGTTTAATGTTTCATTATGTTTTAATATAGGTTGGAGGCAGCCCAGAGTGGCTGAGGTAAATAATAATAATAATAATTTTATTATTTATACCCCGCCCTTCCCCAGTCAAAACTGGGCTCAGGGCGGCTAACACCAATAAAATTACAATAAGACATAAAGAAAAGAAAACAATTAATTAAAACACAATTTTAAAATTTAAAATGCAGCCTCATTTTAAGTAGCCCCCTTTTTTAAGCCCGTCACATGAGGAGGGGCGGGGGTATAAATAATAAAATTATGATGGTGGTGGAATAAGACATTGGAGAAATGTTGTAGGGTATGATATGAAGATCTTTTATCTCACCAGGAACAGCGGCTACCCAGAAGCCTCCACTGTTGCCTAGCAACGAGCCCAAGAGATGCAGGTTTGCGTCTCTGGGCCTGCCTAACAACCATTGCCTTGCCGTCACAGAGAACACTACAGGCGGCATGTGCGGATTTCTCTGGGCCGGATACTTCCCTCCCGGTTTCTTTTCTCCTCTCCCCGCCTGCCCTTTAAAAGGATACGCCCCGCCCCCCGGACAGAGCGGACACAAGGCAGTAAATGACACAATGAACTAACACAATGGCAATGTATTCTCCTTTCTTATCCGGACAAATGCGAACATCCCCAACACACACAGAGACACACAGACCCTCTGAATGAAAGAAAACAAGCATGCGCTTTGTGCGCAAACAATGCGGCTATGTCTGGTGAAAGTTTTCAGCGGGGACGTTTTGAAACCCCCAAACGACACCCTCAAACACTCCAGTAAAAAGCAGGGCATTAGGAAAATAAAAGAGGACACACTACTTTGCAACCACCACCCTGAAATAATTCAAGCCCTGGAAAATGCCAGACCGTTATTGGATAGTGGAAGCAATTGCTTGCTATTTAAATTGGTTGGTTGATGGCATTTACATCCCATCCTTTTCTCCCAAAGAACTCAAGGTGGCACACTCCCCTCCTCAATCATCACAACAACCCTGTGAGGTAGACCAGGTTGAGAGGCAGTGATTGGCGCAAAGCCACCCAGTGAGCTTTACAGTTTTGTGGGGATTTCAACCCCGGCCTCTCATGCTTATGCAGGGCTGTTGCTAAGCATATGCAAACCTTTCCATATTATTAATCTCAGGTTTTTGTTTTTCCCGTCTAAAGTTCAGTTCTCTGCACCTCCACATCAATTTCTGTTTCTGTTAAAAAAATAAGAATAGGCACCAGCATTTTAGTCATATACACATTTTTGCAGATCAATTTTCTGTACTGTTAGGCATTTCCGTATGTTTTCACTAATTGTGCATTTTTATGAAAACTTTACCAATGGCCCATTGAGTCCAGCATCCTGTTCTCGCAGTGACCAAACAGATGCCTGTGGGAAACCCGCAAGCAGGATTTGAACTCAAGAGCACTCTGCCCTCCTGCGATTTCCAGCAACCAATATTCTTTTGTCTGGCTTGAACTTTCCAACATTCACCTTCATGGGATCTCCATAAACTCTGATGTTATGAAAGACGGAGGGAAAAAAAGCTTTTACTCTATCCACTTTCTCCATAAACCTTCACCATGTCAGCTCCTACTCACCTTTTCTCTGAACTTAAAAGGCCCAAACTCTGCAACCTTTCCCCATAATGAAGTTGCTCCATCATTTGGGTGGCCCTTTTCTGAACATTTTCCAACTCCTTTTTGCAGTGAGGCAACCAGAGCACTCCAAAAACGTAGCGGATTTGTATAACCCCATTCCGAACCTGGCTGCCTTCATTTCAGTTCCATTCCCAATTATCCCAAGCATGGAATCTGCCTTTTCCACGGTTGGGCCAACATCTTCAATGACCCACCAACTACGAACCCAAGGCCTCCTTTCCTGGTCAGTCATTAGGAGCGAGGAGGCTTCATCTCCTGTGCAACTGGGGTTTTGAACCAATGGTGTAGCATAGAGGGGTGGGGAGCAAAGGGGCTGTTGCCCCGGGTGCAGAATTTCAAAAGGAAAATAAACCACTTTGAGGTTTTGTTTTGTTTTTTTAAAAAAACAATCTAGCGGTGTAAAAAACCCATGAAATAAATAATAATGGTAAAATATACGACCACTGTCACTGTCCCCTGCCCAGCTTCCCTCTCCCTGCTGGGAAGACCCCTCCCCACTTACATCGCCGCTGCCCCGCCCTGGCAGGAACCATGGGTTGTTGGGGGCGCAATATTAGCCTTGCCCCGGGCACTGGCAACCCATGCTACGCCACTGTTCAGAACCATTTACTGTAGCCCTTAATCATCAAGACACAGGATGGTGGAAGCAGCAATGCTTCTGAATGGCAGTTGCTGGAATCCACAGGAGGGACGAAAGAGCTTTTAGTGTTCAGGTCCTGCTTGCGGATTTCCCATTGAGCCGTCTGGCTGGCCACTGTGAGACTAGATGGACGGATCATTGGCCTGATGTGGCAGCAGGCTCTCCTGAGGATCTTCGTTCTTAATCTTGGTGCCTTGGGCTGCCGGCTTTGTTCTCTCCCCTGTCTCCCCCCCTCCCCGCCCAACCATACAGAGAGGCTCTTCTGTGCCTTTGCAGCAGCACTGACCATATAAGGCCTCGCCTTCATCGCTGGCCTGCTTCTCCCGCTCTGCCTTCCCCCCCCCCCAGACTGGTCAGGGGGCTCCTGGGGGACCGTCTGCAACTTGATTGCACCAGCTACGTCAATGTGCACTCAATGCTTGACTGCGAGGCGACACCTGCGTGCAATTTTAAAATGTCCAGCTGTCGGTATTGAACTGCCAGCGAAATGCTCTGTGTCAGGGGCTTTGAAACCTCCAGCTCTGATGGCCACAGAGGAATGTCTCTGCGCAATTCCCTTTTCACCTGTGCAGAAAAATGCATTCCTTCTAATTTTTATTTTTTATTCTCTTCTGGCCACCACCTTTTTTCCAGAATTGGAAATGGGTCTATTTCCCTAAGATTTACATTTTCCCTAATATAATGCACACGAAAGCTCATACCAAAATAAAAACTCAGTTGGTCTTTAAGGTGCTACTGAAGGAATTTTTTTATTTTGTTTCGACTCAGACCACCAATATGGCTACCTACCTGTAAATAATGCTATTTAGTTTTGGTGGTGGGTTTTTTTGGCCAGGTTTACTTATAAATGCACTTTACACACATTCGTAGACATTACTTAGCAGGAGAACTGCTTTGCAAAATATGGAGAAATGTGGACATATTGTAGATTTTCCTTTTAAGTACAAACTGAATCAAAAAATTTCCCTTCCCTCACACCAATATATTGTTATAGATGGGGTTGGGCCCTAAACCCTAGAAATAAATAAATGGTCAGATTTTGATTATTTGGAGTATATTGAAGGGGAAATTGCAGGCTAGTGGGGGGAAACAAGCTAAGCTTCCTTTCCAAGCCAGGGCCACACCTGGGATGGAGGGATGAACATGACAAAAGGTGCCAATGCCCCATGTAAGAAGAATTCTTGGGCCTGGGCAGGCAGGTTACCAGGGTAACTGTGGGTGAAGTGACAGGAAAAGAGAGTCTTTTAGCAAGGTGTGCTGGGAAGAAGAGGGGAAAGAAAAAGATTGGTGGTCCCATTGATTGGTCCCAGCTCCTGCCAACCTAGCAGTTTGAAAGCACATCAAAGTGCAAGTAGATAAATAGGTACCGCTCCGGCGGGAAGGTAAACACTGTTTCCGTGTGCTGCTCTGGTTTGCCAGAAGCGGCTTAGTCATGCTGGCCACATGACCTGGAAGCTGAACACCGCATGGGCGTACCCAGGAACAAATCTAGGGGGGGGGGCAAGCCATGGTCGTCCAGGTTGTGACAATTCAGCACGGAAAAGGCGAATGAAACCAAAAATTTATTATATATAATTATAGCAGTGTTTTATTACGGTAGTTATTACAATTATTTGCTTGATTTTTTAAAATTTCTATTCTAATTACATGTCTTATACTAATATCATTTTTCTTGGTGTGAGGGACAGGGGATATCGCGAAGTCCCTCCCCTCCTGAGTTCAAGCCCATCCCCGAGCACAGGGGAAAGCAGAGAGAGTTCCGATTCCAATGGGGGAAGCAGGAAGTCGTGTCCGAGGCTCAGGCAAGGTAGAGGAGCCAGGGTCCCAGGTGGGACAGGAAGGGGCGAATAAGGGGGGGAGACCCATCCCCCCAACTCCGGAATTACGCAGAAAGAGGAGGGGAAAGAGGATGGGTCTGCCAAAGCTTTTGTGTTGGAGAAAGACGCGCCAAAAGCCATTCGGAGGTTCTGGAACCGACTGACCACATCACTCCGTGTAAATAGCAATGACTTCAGCACTGTAAATACGCAGCACCAATAAAAGAATAAAATGCAGAGCTGCGTAGCGTCGTTACTCTGAAGTAGCCCACTCCGGCCACTGTGACAGCAACCTCCGAATCCTTTTTTGGGCTACTTTGGAGTTGCCGGGATGAGCGTGTCAGAGGCGGAGAGATGGCGGCAGATCGCGGAGCAAGCCCAGCAAGAACTGCAGCAGCTGTCGCTGCAGGCGCAGGGGGAATTGAAGGCAGCTAAAGAAGAGACTAAGAAGGTCCAGGACGACCGGCTACAACTTGCGGAACAGGTGAGAGCGCTACAGGAAAGAGAGCAGGAATTAAGGGCGGTGGCGGTAGACCTCCAAAACAAGCTGGATGCAGAGAAAACCAAGGCGGGAGGGGCACCCCAAGTCCAAGTGCTGCCAGGAAGGAGAGCCGGGACCCTAGTAAGCAAGTTCAATGGAGACCCGAGGGAATATCAGGGCTTTGAGACTGAGATTGTGTATGCTCTTGAGCTGCACCACGATGAGTTCCCTGATGATGAGCACAGGGTAGCGTTTATTGTGGAGCACCTTACCGGGGCAGCCAGGGAGTGGCTAAGACCGTTAATCGCAACAAAGAATCCTTGCATGAAGAATGTCAAACTATTTCTAGAAGGTTTGAAAACGATGTATTCGTCCGATAGTCATATGGACCAGACTAAGGAGGAACTTCATAATTTACGCCAAGGAAATATGACAGTTCGCGCGTATTGGGCAAAATTCACCATGCTGGTGCACAGATTGGGGTGGGAACTGGAGTCACCCCCAATGCAAGCGGCGTTCTACTTGGGGTTGCATGAGGAGGTGAAGGATGAGCTCTCGAGAGGTCCAAAGCCCAGTAATATGGATCAGCTGAGCAAAGCGGCTCTGGCGGTGGGGGTGCGACAGGAATCCCGGTGGAGCGACAAGCAAGCAACGCGCGCAAAGCGGGCTTGGTTCCCACGGTCGCAGGAGAAGCCACTCCCTCAACAACCCTTTCAAGCCACGCCTGGGGCCAGCCAGGACCAGGAACCCATGCAGATTGATAGCGCGCGCGCGCGGGCTTTTCAAACCCCAGCGGCGCCAAGACGCAAGGAGGGAAGGGGTGGGAATTGCTTTCTCTGCAACTCCCCCCAGCATCTCGTCAGAGACTGCCCACATCGCAGGGAGTGGCAAGGAAAGGCGGGAACGGTTGTGCCCTCCCCCACTGACGCAGCACCACAGCAGGGAAACGGGAAAGCCTGGCTGCAGGAGACAAGGGGCAGCAGCCAGGCACAGTCAGCAGACAACAGCCCCAGCCCACCCACCCGCACAGAGAGGAGCGGAGCCAGCCCACCCCTCCCAGAGCAGGAGTGGTTCTAGAAGTGACGCTCACGCTCCCAAATGGCTATCTCCTGACGGTCCTCGCCCTAATTGATAGTGGGGCGTCAGCGAACTTCTTCTCGAGAAACTTTGCAGAAGAGCACCAGATCCAGCTTCTGCAGCTGGATTTTCCTCTGCACGTGGCGACCATTGACGGCAGAGAGCTGCTGGGAGGGGCCATCACTCATCAAACCCCCCCCATGAAAATGACGGTGGGAAGGCACTCAGAGACACTGGCATTCAACGTCACCACCATCTCAGACCCCCCCCATCGTCTTGGGCATGAGCTGGCTGGCGCGCCACGACCCCTCCATCAGTTGGCACCAGAGATGCATCACTTTTGGATCGGACTTTTGCCTGGAACATTGCATGCAGCACCAACCAGGGGAGGGGCCTCCGATAGCCACGGTGGCCACCATGCACGTCAAAGGGGGTGAGGCGATACCCAAGCCGTACTGGGACCTGCAGGAGGTCTTCAGCGAAGCGGAGTCCGACCACCTACCCCCACACAGGCCTTTTGACTGCCAGATCAACCTGGTGCCAGGGGCTACTATACCCCCGGCCAAGCTGTACACCATGTCAGACCAGGAACTGGAGGATCTGCGCGCTTTCATCGACAAGAACCTCAAGCGGGGGTTCATCAGAGAAAGCAAGGCAGCAGGGGGCAGCCCAGTCTTCTGGGTGGACAAGAAAGACACGCAACAGCGCCGTCTTGTGGTGGATTTTAGACGGCTGAATTCAGTGACAGAGCCAGTGGCTTTCCCCATGCCCAGAGTGGACGATCTGTTGACAGCAGCGCGCAGGGGCAAGATTTTCACCAAGCTAGACCTGAGGGGGGCGTACAACTTAATCAGGATCCGGGAAGGCGATGAATGGAAAACCACGATGTTCACGCCTCTGGGCTCTTTTGAATATCTGGTGATGCCCTTCGGGTTGCAAGGGGGCTCAGCATGCTTCCAGGCCTTCATGCACCACGTCCTGGGGTCCCTCCTCTTCAGGAAATGCTTGGTCTTCCTGGATGACATCCTTATCTATTCCGATGACCCAGTGCAGCATGTGAAAGATGTCAGGGAGGTGTTGCAGCGCCTGAAGGAGAACCACCTGTATGTGAAGCTGGAGAAGTGCAAGTTTCACACCAAGGAGGTGGACTTCCTGGGCTACAAGCTGTCAGACAAGGGGCTGGCGATGGACAAGGACAAGGTGCAGGCCATCCTGGACTGGCACAGCCCCAGGACGCGCAAAGATGCCCAACGCCTACTAGGCTTCGCCAACTTCTACAGGAAGTTCATCAAGAACTTCTCTCGCGTTACGGCTCCCATCACTGACTGCCTGAGAGGCAAGCAGAAGTTCAGGTGGACACCAGAGGCGCAAGCAGCGTTCGAAAGCCTCAAGAGGGTGTTCGCCTCAGACCAGAACCTGTTCCACGTGGTTCAGGACGCGCCCCTACGCGTGGAGACAGATGCTTCTGATAAAGCTGTGGGCGCCATTTTGTTGCAACTGGACGCCAACAGAGAGTGGAGACCCTGTGCCTTCTTCTCCAGGAAGTTGACCCAGCCAGAGCGAAACTACACGGTGTTTGATCGGGAACTTCTTGCGATCCACGCTGCGTTCCAGCACTGGAGACACTTCCTGGTGGGCGCCAAGCACCCCATCCAGGTGTGCACAGACCACAAGAACCTGGAGTTCTGGAGAACTGCCAGGGTGCTCAACCAGCGGCAGATACGGTGGGCAGAGTTCTTCTCGAACTTCAACTTCTCCATACACTACATCCCGGGAGAGCAGAATGTCAGGGTGGATGCCCTCTCCCGCAAGCCAGAGTACATGGAGGAGGAGGCGCCACCGGCACCCAGACACATTTTCCCCCCGTCAGCATGGTCCTGCGGAGCAGCAGTGGTGAGCGAGGCGGAAATCACAGCACTGACGGCAGCGGATGAATTTGCCAACCGCATCTTCAGAGAACTGAGAGGGGGGGGGAGCAGGCAAAAGACTTTGCAGAACGCAGGGGGCTGCTTTTCTACAAGGGTGCACTGTACCTGCCCACCACCCAGCTTAGACGTACGGTCCTCAAGCAGATGCACGACAACCCAACGGCGGGTCATTTTGGGAGGGACAAAACCGCTCACCTAGTCATGAGACACTTCTGGTGGCCAGGGGTGCGGGAAGATGTTAGAGACTATGTACGGGGCTGTGACACCTGCCAGCGGGCAAAGGTGGTCAGAGCAGCGCCACCGGGATTGCTGGAGCCCTTAGCCACGCCACACAGGCCGTGGGAAGTGGTGTCCATGGACTTCATCACAGATCTGCCTTCTTCCAGGGGCAAGACCGCAGTGTTGGTGGTGGTGGACCTCATGTCCAAAATGTGCCACTTTATACCGTGTGCCAGGGCGGTCTCTGCAGAGGAGACAGCCAAACTGTTTGTGGATCACGTATTCAGACTGCATGGATTACCTTTAAGGGTTATTTCGGATCGTGGCCGCCAATTTGTTTCCAGGTTCTGGCGGCGGCTCATGAACCTCCTGCAGGTGGAGGTCAGCTTGTCGACGGCTAGACACCCGCAGACCAATGGACAGGCGGAGAGGGTCAACGCCATTCTGCAGCAGTACCTGAGATGCTACGTCAGCCAGCGGCAAACGGACTGGGTGGATCGCCTGCCACTGGCAGAATTTGCCTACAACAATGCGGTGCACGTCTCCACAGGGGTGTCGCCCTTTAAGGCCAATTACGGGCGCGACCTCAGATCTTTCCCAGAGAGGGAGGGGGAGGAGGAGGAGGAGGGCCCACAGGCTGAGGATTGGGCAGAGGAACTGGAGACGGTGCACCAGCAGCTTAGAGAACACTTGGAGAGAGCCAAGGAAGCGTACAAGAAGGGGGCAGATCGCCACAGGCGACCGGGGGAGGTCATTAGGGTGGGGGACAAAGTTTGGTTGTCCTCGGAGGGCCTTCCCATCAGAGGGAGGTGCAAAAAGCTGGCGCCCAGAAGGTTGGGCCCCTTCACGGTCACGCAACAGGTCAACCCGGTGGCATACAGGCTGGCACTGCCAGAGGACCTGAGGGTGCACCCAGTGTTTCATAGATCGCTGCTGTCGCCGTACAGGGAAAGCAGCAGGCTCCGAGGCAGCGAACAAACCCCTGAGGGAGGGGGGGAGAGAGAAGGCAGGGAGCAACTCAATGAGGCCACGGCCATCCTGGACTCAAGGAGGGGGGTGGGGGGCCTGGAGTACCTCATGGCATGGGAGGATGCTCCACCGTCCCAGAATGAATGGGTCCCAGCCACTCAGATACAGGAGGAATTCCTGGTAGAAGAATTTCACGCCCTCTTTCCCCATAGACCCAAGCCCTGGCACATGGAAAGGGAGGGGGAGGGGGAGGAAGCACGGGAGAGCAGTTCACCATGGCGCTGGGAAGCGGAGTTTGAGGAACCAGAGGATGAGGTATGGGTGTCACCGAGATCCACCCAGTCAGAGGAAGGAGCAGATTGGCAGAACATTTTTACCCCTACCAGCTCTGACGCCACGGACTTTTTGGGATTCCCGTCCTCCCAGGCGGAAGGGGGGGGCTCGCAGGACTGGGGGGAGGTGTTCACACCAACGGGCTCGGAAAGCACTGAGTTCTTAGGCTTCCAGTCGTCACCGACACCTGGGGGGGACCTGGGGAGGGGTGAAGGAGAGCTTGGGAGGGGGGTGGATGTGAGGGACAGGGGATATCGCGAAGTCCCTCCCCTCCTGAGTTCAAGCCCATCCCCGAGCACAGGGGAAAGCAGAGAGAGTTCCGATTCCAATGGGGAAGCAGGAAGTCGTGTCCGAGGCTCAGGCAAGGTAGAGGAGCCAGGGTCCCAGGTGGGACAGGAAGGGGCGAATAAGGGGGGGAGACCCATCCCCCCAACTCCGGAATTACACAGAAAGAGGAGGGGAAAGAGGATGGGTCTGCCAAAGCTTTTGTGTTGGAGAAAGACGCGCCAAAAGCCATTCGGAGGTTCTGGAACCGACTGACCACATCACTCCGTGTAAATAGCAATGACTTCAGCACTGTAAATACGCAGCACCAATAAAAGAATAAAATGCAGAGCTGTGTAGCGTCGTTACTCTGAAGTAGCCCACTCCGGCCACTGTGACACTTGGGTTAGAAGAAAATGTTGAGGTTTGTTTGGTGCGGCCTTTTTACGTACCTGGACTAAACAAACCGGCAGTTGTGTGGTATAGTAATGCATATACAGTCCTGCCACCATGTACACTGGTTAAAGCAGACTACTGTGCTACACAAACTCTTCACCGGGAACAAAACTGAATTCAATAACCACATCTTTTAAAGATGTAGGAAAATTAAGGAGTACTCTCACCGGAAGAGAGTATGGTAGGGTGCCCCTCTTTCCCTCAGAAAATGTTGAAGATTATGGTGTTAAGCGACCCCCAAGCTACATCTCCTCCTGGTGGTCATCTAGTCCCACCCCCTGTAATGCAAGAACATGCACCTATCCCATATGGGGATTGGGCCTGCAAAAATTGGGCTTTATCAGCACTACTATCCTGCCAACCAATAATATGCAGCTTGCCCAAACGGGGATTGAACCTGCATCATAGGGGTTATCAGCACTATTATCCTGTCAACCCAGGAATAGTACCTCAAAGTTTTGATGGGACCCTGGGGGTCATCTAGTCCAACCCCCTGTACCGCAATTATACAGCTTTCTCATATGGTGAAAGAGCCATTGCCAAAACAAATCTGATAAAAGGGGCCCGAGGCTATGCACAAAGAGGGGGTAGGGTAGGGTAGGGTAGGATTAGGGTAATTTAGCTGCTGGCTACAAACTGCCAAGCCCCTAAGCAGCAGTTCAGCCCAACACAGAACTGCACGGCAATCAGGGAAACAAAGAAACTAGGATTAGAGTGATTTAGCTGCTGGCTAGAAAGGGACTTAGAGGCAACCTTTACGATGCAAAAACCAACAGAGGTGACCCAGCAATCCTTTCCTGTCCCAGGGAATGGTCCACACTGAGGATGAACACTGCAACTCCGCTCTCCACTGCCGGCTGGTTTTTTTTTTTTTTGCTGCGTGGGAGCTTCCCCCCTTTTTTTTGCTTCTCTAGGGAGGGGCAGCTGCACCCCCCTGCCCCATGCTGGGTACACCCATGGAACACCGGCTCCCTCGGCCAGTAAAGCGAGATGAGCGCCGCAACCCCAGAATCGTCCACGACTGGACTTAACTGTCAGCGATACCTCTTCCTTTACCTTTACCTGCCCCCTTTCTGCAGATGTTATATGTAGTTGGTGAGCTCCATTCAGCCCGGTGGGCTTCAGGTTCATTCCCCACATTCTGGTTTCCTCACATGGAAAGAATTCTCCGTGAGCATGGAAAAGGGTTTGAGCCACTGAGTTGTAGAGGGTGGGCCTGCTCCCTGGAGGGGTCGCCTAGCAACTGTGCAACCCAGCCAGGGATGACCAATACTTATGAATGGGGTTGGTCATTGATGCATTGCCCAAGAATAATAATAATAATAATAATAATAATAATAATAATAATAATAATAATTTTATTATTTATACCCCATCCACCTGGCTTAGTTTCCCCAGCCACTCTGGGCTGGTTACAGCACATTAAAAAATGTGACATTAGACATTAAAAAAATTAAATTAATTAAATTAAATTAAAATAAATTAATTAAATTTAAATTAAATTTAAATTTTTTTAAAAAAATTAAAAAATGTGACATTAGACATTAAAAATTTCCCTATACAGGGTTGCATTCAGACGTCTTCTGAAAAGGACCAAACTGTGGGGTGCTGATGTGCATCAGATCTGTGAGCTTGGTTTTGCATGCTTTGAAACATGTACTTGCTAGTGATAATTATTTTTATATGCCCCATGCATCTGACTGTCAGTTTTGAAGGCCTTGGTTCTTAGTCCACACGGATGCCTGTTAATCAGCCGACTCCCACCAGGACCCCAAACACAAAAACGAGACGATTCAAAGTAAATAAAAAAATAAAAAAAAACCATACGTGGAGTTTTTAAAAAACCACAACTTTATTTGTGGCGCTGTTGCAGAGGTCTCTGTCTTTACAAAAAAGGGGATACAGGAGGGTCTGCCCGTTTTCGAAACCCGGGTGGTAAACTCCCACCCGGCATTTACACCTTGGGAGCCTCTTCCAGTTTCTTGGCTCCTGACGGGGTGATTTGGGCGTGCGCCTCGAAGGTCACAGGGATCTGGATTTCGGCAGACTGAATGGCCGGCTTGGGCAAAGGAGCCTCTATCGTCAACATGCCATCAGGGGAAAGGGAAGAGCGGACCGCAGCAGGGTCAATGCCAGGGGGCAGCCTGTAGAAGGGAACAGAGAAATGTGAGAGTGGAATGAGGCGAGGTGCCCAACGCAGTACATTGTTATGGGTTCGAGCGGGTCAGTCTGGATGATATCAGGTGGTCCCTTCCAGGCCTGTGACGCTGGGCCTAATGAGGATTAGAATCCAGCAGAAGAGGCTGCTGAGTTGGTCGGACAGATTCCTTTGCAAGGTAATGAGAGACAGACGGCAGAAAGGCTTGGGGGGAAAAATCAAGATTGAGGTTGGTGGGGCAGCAGATGTAGCTTCCTTGTCCTCGGACCCTGAAAAGCTTTGCTTCTTCCCCCCCGCCAACTGGTTCAGCTACTTACGTGTATTTTCTTGTGAAACATCTGGAGATGAACCCATGATCGTCCTGCCTTTCTTCATGCTTGCCTGGAAAAGAAAACGACACTGTCACGGGGCCATCGATACTGCCTTAAGAGATAGGGAAATCCCCCAATACATTTATTTAACTCTCCCCCAGCTCTCTCCAACCTGCATTCTGAAACATAGGATCGTAGCATTGTAGAGTTGGAAGGGACCCCTACTCTAATCGTGTCTCTCTCTCTCTCAGGTCTGGCCCAATGCACCCCACCCCCGCCATTATCTCACCCCCGCAGGGTTTTAAGCCACATGCACCCTCGCCAAAGCAAAACTCAAAAGGCAGGGATGGGCAGGGTGTGAGGGGAGCAGCAGCCAGCAGGGCCAGTGCCCAGCCACCGACGATTTGCAGCAGCAGCAGCAGCAGCCCCCAGCTGGCTTCCACCGGCAAGAGCAGCCACCGCCGTCAACCAGAAACATGGCACTACCATATTGGACTCCTCGGAAACTCCGGGCAAGAATGCTGTGAGGAGAGGGAAGGAAAGCCTGTGGCATCCGACTGCATGCAGGTTTACTTAAGGATGGGGGGTTATTATTATTATTATTATTATTAAGAATTGATGCTTTTGAATTATGGTGCTGGAGGAGACTCTTGAGAGTCCCATGGACTGCAAGAAGATCAAACCTATCCATTCTTAAGGAAATCAGCCCTGAGTGCTCCCTGGAAGGACAGATCGTGAAGCTGAGGCTCCAATACTTTGGCCACCTCATGAGAAGAGAAGAATCCTTGGAAAAGACCCTGATGTTGGGAAAGATGGAGGGCACTAGGAGAAGGGGACGACAGAGGACAAGATGGTTGGACAGTGTTCTCGAAGCTACGAACATGAGTTTGACCAAACTGCGGGAGGCAGTGCAAGACAGGAGTGCCTGGCGTGCTATGGTCCATGGGGTCACAAAGAGTCGGACACGACTAAACGACTAAACAACAACAATTATTATTATTATTATTAAATTCTATACCTCCACAAACAACAATATTCTGGAGATCCCGAGCCATAAGGTGGCTAGATTGGCCTCAACTAGGGCCAGGGCCTTTTCAGTATTGGCCCCGACTTGGTGGAACGCTCTTTCACAGGAGACCAGGGCCCTGTGGGATTTGTCATCTTTCCGCAGGGCCTGCAAGACAGAGCTGTTCCGCCTGGCCTTTGGGTTGGATTCAGTCTGATCCCTGTGTTTTCCTCCCTCATGGTTTGGATTTATGGACTACTTAAAATGAGGCTGCATTTTAAATTTTAATATTGTATTTTAATTAATTGTTTTCTTTTCTTTTATGTCTTATTGTAATTTTATTGGTGTTAGCCGCCCTGAGCCTGGTTTTGACTGGGGAGGGCGGGGTATAAATAAAAATTTATTATATTATTATTATTATTATTCATCTGAAGATTTGCAATGTGCAATTTGCAATGTGAAAACACAAGAACACATACCATAATAACAAGCAAAAACACCAACACACACAGACAGTCCAAAAGGACACAGATTGTTTAATTATCCAAAGGCCTATGTCACTTTCAGGTTCTCATTTTTTCCAACCTTAAATTATTATTATTATTTTTAAAAAACCTCCTCATGGAAATTCATCAGCATTTTAATGTGAATTTCTCTTAATACGCATAAACACCTGGAATTTTCTCTCCTTTTTTGTCCCCTTTGCCCCGTATGAGGGAAGAACCCTGGAGTTGGTACAGTTTTTGGAATATTACTTGGCTGATACAAATGATTTAATAGCCAAGTTCCTCCCCTCTCCTCAAAGGCCTTGGAAGATGGTACTCTCATTTTAACTGCTACTTGTATCTCAGGTTTTCTCCTTGTAGCACATTCTGTTTCAAATATGTGCGTGTTTTACTCTGTGCATCATATGGTATTAAAAATACGTGAATGTTGCATTGAGTGGTGTTGTTTTTTTACCCTCTCTTCTATCTTAATGGGTTTGTTACAGCATAAGAAGTGATTGATTGATGAAACTTTCTCTAATATACCGTACATATTTCTGCAAAGTAATCTTCCCTAACACAATGCTGTTCAGTATGGTTCCCACCCATCCACCGAATGTATATGTATTTTTAGGTATGCTTAGCCCAAGTATGGGGACCCAGGTGGTGCTGTGGGTTAAACCACAGATCCTAGGGCTTGCTGATCAGAAGGTCAGCGGTTCGAATCCCTGTGACGGGGTGAGCTCCCGTTGCTCGGTCCCAGCTCCTGCCAACCTAGCAGTTCGAAAGCACGTCAAAATGCAAGTAGATAAATAGGAACCGCTACAGCGGGAAGGTAAACGGCGTTTCCGTGTGCTGCTCTGGTTCGCCAGAAGCGGCTTTGTCATGCTGGCCACATGACCTGGAAGCTGTACGCTGTCTCCCTCGGCCAATAATGCGAGATGAGCGCGCAACCCCAGAGTCGGTCACGACTGGACCTAATGGTCAGGGGTCCCTTTACCCTTTAACTAGCCCAAGTATATATGCATTTCTTTACCCTGGTAACACCCACTCTTCCAAAATAATATGCATTTCTGCAAACATAACTTGGCTGGAGAACTGCGCTGAAATATCTGGAGACATTCAGATTTGAAAAGGTGGCCTGGTTTGGTTTGTGGATTGCTTCAAAAAGTGCGAATTACCTCTGCAGGCCTTTAAATATGAACTGAACCAAATTCTGCCTCTCATCGCTACTACTGAGCTAGATGGGTGAAGTTTCAGATTTGACATAAACCAGCTTCCCTTTAAAAAAAAGACGGGGGGGGCATATGTTTAAAAAGAATAGATATTTAATGTTTAACATGGATGAATTGCTTAGAGCGTGGTGCTGATAAGGCCAAGGTTGCAGGTTTCATCCATCTCTGGATGGCACAGCTGCATAATCCTGCATTGCGGGGGGAGTTGGACTAGATGATCCTCAGGGATCATTTACAGTTCTACGATTCTAGGAATATCTGTAGGGAAATCACTGGTCACCCTGAGCATAAGCATGCCTTTTGCCCTTCTGTCGGTGCACAGAGAGGAGGGAGCATGAACAGCTGCAACTTTGAGCTTGCTTCCCTCCTCCTCCCTCCTCCTCCCTTTTCCTCGTGTGCTGTGTCTTTTTTAAAAACGGTGAGCCTAGCAGGGGCCGTTTCAGTGCTGGTTTCCCTAAGCCACTCTGAGAACGCCGCCGTGCCTGGTATAAAGCTGTGGGGGAAAAACCAACTAACCACCCAACCTTCACTGCTGCTGTATTTTTCGAGAATTGACCGCAACACCAAACCGAACCATTCCTTCTTCCTTGTTTTCCTGCATCCCCACCCTTGTCGGCTGCAGTGCTGGTTGCCATAGATACGTGGCCACATGTTAAGCCATGGGCCGCAAACATCCATTCATATTTCAGAGGGCGACGAACTGAGATTTGGGTGGGTGGGTGGGTGGACCCCACAGTGATGGGTGACGGCTGCGGTATCAACAGAGCATGAGAAGTGGGGGGGGGGAGCCACAATCCTCCCACCCCAATTCCTGAAAGCGTGGGGACGGGGACTGAGTGAAGGCATGAATAATTCAGAATGGCCTGACAGCAGATTTTGGGGAGGGGGGTCAGAGGTACCCAGCAGCTGAGGGGGTAGGGAAGGAGAGGGAGGTGACAGAAAGGGTGTCTCTGGCGTGGGTGGGGGGGTTAAGGCTGTGATTCCAGGCTTCTCCCCCCACTCCTCCTCTGCCCACGATTCGCCAAGGCGCAAACTTGGCACCTGACCCATCTCATTGATTTTAATCAGGGGTGTAATGTGGCAGCTGCAAGCCAGCTGGATGGGAGGCGGGGGGGGGGAGAAGGGGGGAGGGACCTCCCAAGCTCTGTGCTCCTTTGTCTGCCTTCTTGGGCCACACCCATCTTTGTTCTTTCCGGCCCCTCTGATTGGAGGAGCCTCGCCAAGGGAAAAAGTGGGGAGATCCGACTCAGGGCATTCATCACCCTGATGCTCCTCAAAAAAGAAAGAAAGAAAGAAAAAGCATTTGCCATAATAAACCCAACGGCTTTTAAGGTGTCACAAGACCCCGCCCCCATTTTCTGTAACAGACGAATGTGGCTTTATCTCATTAGCTTTTTCCTTCCACTGTTGGGCTGAAAAAGACTGGGTGTGTGTGATCTCCCCACCCCAACAGGGAGAGAAAAAGGAAACTAGCAAGTTGTATTATTAGCAGTACTTAATATCTCAGTTAAGGGACACGGGTGGCGCTGTGGTCTAAACCACAGAGCCTAGGGCTTGCTGATCAGAAGGTCGGCGGCTCCTGTTGCTAGGTCTCAGCTCCTGCCCACCTAGCAGTTTGAAAGAATGTCGAAGTGCAAGTAGATATGTAGGTACCACTCTGGCGGGAAGGTAAATGGTGTTTCTGTGCGCTGCTCTGGTTCCCCAGAAGCGGCTTAGTCATGCTGGCCACATGACCTGGAAGCTGTACACCGGCTCCCTCGCCCAGTAAAGCGAGATGAGCCCCGCAACCCCAGAGTCATCCGCAACTGGACCTAACCGTCAGGGGTCCCTTTAACTTTTAATATCTCAGTTGGCAGAACATGAGGCTCTTAATCCCAGGGCTGTGGGTTCGAGCCCCACCTTGGGCAAAAGATTCCTGCCCATTAGGTCCAGTCGTGGATGACTCTGGGGTTGCAGCGCTCATCTCGCTCTATAGGCTGAGGGAGCCAGCGTTTGTCCACAGACAGCTTCCAGGTCATGTGGCCAGCATGACTAAGCCGCAGCACACGGAAACGCCGTTTACCTTCCCGCCGGAGCAGTACCTATTTATCTACTTGCACTTGACGTGCTTTCGAACTGCTAGGTGGGCAGGAGCTGGGACCGAGCAACGGGAGCTCACCCCGTCGCAGGGATTCAAACTGCCAACCTTCTGATCGGCAAGCCCTAGGCTCTGTGATTTACAGCCACCCACATCCCTCAGGAAGAAGGTTCGGGTCTTGCAAAACATGAATTTCCAGTGTCATAGGAATGTAGTGATTCTGCCTTCTCCCAAGTCAGACCATTGGTTCATCATAGTACAGTGGTGCCTTGGTTCTCAAAAACCAAGGTGTGGCTTCTGATTGGCTGTAGGAGCTTCCTGCACTCAAGCGGAAGCCACATCAGATGTTCGGTTTCCGAAAACCATTCACAAACTGGAACACTTATTCCCGGGTTTGCGGCGCTTGGGAGCCAGTTTGTTCAACAACTAAGCCATTCACAAAACAAAGTCCCACTGTAGTGTCCTACACTGACTGGCAGCAGCTGTGTACACGGCTTCTTTAATAAGTGTTTTATTATTAAATACCCTCTTGCCTACCTGGAGATTCAATCCCTCCACCTGCCACCTGAGTAGAGTTGAGACAAAAGGCAGGAAGAACCAACAGCACAAACAGAAGATAGGGGGCACCTGGCTTGGCAAAAGTACATGCGAAAAGTATCTAGTGGTCTTAGTGGACCACAATCCGATCATGAGCCAACTGTGTGATGCAGCAGCAAAAGAAGCTAATGCTATTCCAGGCTGCATCCACAGAAGTGTAGTGTCCAGATCAAGGGAAGTCAAAGTCCCGCTCTATTCTGCCTTGGTCAGACCCCACCTGGATTACTATTTCTTAGCTGTAAATCCTGCTTTTTAGGGGGTTAGATGACCCTTTGGATCGCTTCCAACTCTTCAAATCTGTGGTTCCATGAGTGCCATGATCTAGGGCTGCACATTTAGTCTCCGGAAGGCTTGGGAGACATTTTTCAGCATTGGAATCTCAGCAGATTTTGGAGTTCCACATCACCTGCCCTTATGTCCAAAGCAGAGGAGGTGTCTTATCTTATTTTCAGGCTGCTACAACTTTCTTTTGGTCCGTTCATCACTCAGACTCACACACACACACACACGCACACACACTGCCTGGGCTGCTCCAATACATTTTGCCGCCTGAGGCAAAGGGCACAATGGCCTTATCAGAGCTCAAGGACACAATCCAGCCAGGCAAAAATGCTTCAGAGTGCAGAGAGCCAGCGTGGCCTAGTGGTTAGAGTGTCAGTCTAGCTCGGACCTGGGAGAGGCCAGGACTGAAATTCCCACCCCACCCCAACCCTGAATTGGCTTACTGGATGACCTTGGGGGGCCCTCAGCCTAAGCTACCTCAAAGGGTCATTGCGGAATTAACTGAGATGAGGGAGAACCAAGTTTGCCACCTTGATCTCTTTGGAGAAAAATGCAGCAAATCTATTTATCCGTTGAGTAAGTCAGCCATCAATAAATGGATTAATTATTGCATTCATAGCCCACCTTTTCCTCTAAGGAGCTCCAGACGACGCTCCCCCCCCATTTAATACAAACAACAACCCTGCGAGGTTGGTTAGGGTGAGATTGCGTGACTTTCCCCCAAGGTCACCTAGTGAGCTTCATGGCTGAGTCGGGATTCGAACCCAGGTCCTGGTCCAACACTCCAACCACTACACCACAGTTGGGATGGGAGAGTGTGTGCCTTGGGGGAGAGTCCTCTGGGAGCCAAACTGAGGGTTGCCTCCTGGCCCAATTGGGCCTGCAAGCCTGAAGTCCCAACCTCTCAAGGGCTGGCACTTACCTGCGATCTCCACCACACCGTCTTTTGTTTTCACCACCAGCTCCTCGGGTGCAAAATGGTTGACGTCCAAGGCCACTTTCCAGCTCTCGGAAGTCTGCCGGATCTCGGAGATGCCGCTGCTGAGCTGGCGGCTCAGCGCCCTGCTGTATGCTGGGTTGGCGGCTGGGCTGGCGGTGGCGGCGGCGGCAGGGCTGGCAGCCACTGGCTCTGGGCTAGCGCTGGCCAGAGGGCGGATGTAGCCCGGCCAGCTGCTGGTCCCTGCAGGCCACTTGTACCAGTCCTCAGGGATGAGGGGCATCCCAAAGGACTGGTCGAAGAGGCGGCTGCCCCGGTACCAGTCCCGGAAGGGGTCCCAGCTGGGGCTGCGCAGGAAAGTGAAGGGGACTTGGCGTTCTGTCATGGCGAGGCGTCCCGGAGTCGTCCCGAACTGCTTTGTGGAGCCTCTCGACTGTGGAGAGCGAGAGCCGCCAGCTGCCCCTTATCACCAGACAAACGCCTATTTTTGGAGAGGAATTCCAGAGGTCTATTAATGGAAATTACTCTTGGCCGGAGGAACTGTTGATGAATGTTGCACAGGTCCTGACAGCATTTGTCATTTCTGCCCTGTGTGTTTTTCCAAGGGAGGGGAGCGGTGGGATTGGAGCTGAGCAGGATCCTGACATCCCAGATGGCTCAGGAGTCGCTGCCCTTCCTTCCTCTGCCTTTCTTATAAGAGGTAGGGAATCTTGGAAACCTGAAGGCTAAATCCAGCCTGCCAGGCCTCTCATAACCATAGAATCATAGAATTGTAGAGTTGGAAGGGACTCCAAGGGCCATCTAGTCCAGCCCCCTGCATTGCAGGAATCTTTAGCCTGATGTGAGGCTTGAATCCATAGCCCTGAGATTAAGAGCCTCATGCTCTACCGACTGAGCTAAGGACAGCCTGTTGGATCAGGCCAGTGGTCCAGCATCCTGTTCTCATAGTGGCCAACCAGATGCCCCTTTGGGAAACCCACAAGCAGGATTTGAGCCCAAGAGCCCTCTCCCCTCCTTTGGCTTCCAGCAACTGGTATTCAGAAGCATTGCTGCCTCCAGAGCACAACCATCTGGTTAATAGCCATCAATAGCCTTTTCCTCCGTGAATTTGTCTAATCCTCTTTTGAAGCCATCACTGCCTCCTGTGGGAGGGAGTTCCATAGTTTAACTGCACTGCATAAAAGGAGGGCTTTATTTTACCTTGCTTAAATCTTCCAACATTCACCTTCATCTTCCAAAGTTGGTTCTTGCAACTATCTACAAGCCACACCCCTCTGTGCAGGCCACACCCCCTTAGTGGTTCCAGAGCATCTCTGCCTCCTCTCCCTCCCTAGTGCTTTGAGTGGTTCAACACACCTTCCCAGCTACCAGGAGTCCTGGGAAAGGCCATTTCCCCAGAGCACCCGAGTCTTTCGTATATATGTCATAGGAAGCTGCCTTAGAACAAGTCAGAGCATCGCTTCCTCTGGCTCAGTGCTGTTTACACTGACTGGCAGCTGCTTTCTAACATTTCAGGCAGGGGTGTTATGAGTTTGTGGGTGCCAGTCACCTATATTCCTATACAGTATGTATTCCCTATAAGTGTTAGAAGCAAATCAAGCCTGGCTAGCTTTCTGTGTTTGGGTGATCACCTGGGCGATGGGCCATTAAGGAAGCAAACCAGAGGCGGCTCTGTGCCAAGTGGCAAATGGGTGAAGCCCTTCCCTCAACTCCCAAATATCAAGAAGGGCAATGCCTGAGTTGGTGAGCAGAGTTTGCTGTTATGGAAGCTGGAGAACATACCAGCAAGCAGAGGGGCAGAGAGCAAGGCTTTGATTTCTGCTTGAATCCAAGGCTGTGGCTATGGAAGAAGCAGGACCTTGGGGTGTGAATGCTGTGAACCCCTCCATCCTAGGCTCAGGTTGATGATGATGATGATAATTTATACCCTGCCCATCTGGCTCGGTTTCCCCAGCCACTCTGGGCAGCTTCCAACAAAATATTAAAAATACATTAAAATATGTACCCAATAAACCATGTATCCTAAAGACACCACAGTTTCCGCTGTGCCACATTTCTAAAGGGAACCCTTAGAATCTCTCACCGGTAGCAGTTTAAAGAAGCCCTTTCTTTTATCTGTCCTGAATTTCCCAACATTTGGCTTCATCCAATCTCTACCAGTTGGAGTGAAAGGAGAGAGAGAGAGAGAGAGAGAGAGAGAGAGAGAGTGCCAACCCACATTCTCCATGCCAGGCATCATTTTGTACCTTCCTATCAAGGCTCCTCCACTAGCCTTCCAGGAATTGGAGACTCCAACTCCTATCATTCCCAGCCAGCCTGATGAACGGCCAGGGAAGATGCGAGTGCATTTGAGTACAGTGGTACCTTGGTCAGGGGCGTACCCAGGATCAAAACTAGGGGGGCAAGGGGCGGGGCCAAGGGAGGGGAGGGACCACAAAGTGGAAACATGGGCGGGGCTACGGAGAACGATGATGATGGTGATGATGATGTAAGAATAAAAGTGAAAATAATAAAAATAACTTCTCCTCGCAGCGCCTGGCTCTCCTTCTAGATCCCAGCCCGGCCTCCTCCTCCCTGCCCGGCACCTTCCTCCTCGGGAGGAAGCCCTCCTGGGGGCGGCGAGCGGCCTTCTTCCGCGGCCTGGAAGTGAGCACTGAGGCGGTAGAGGCAGATGCGGCTGGCAGGCCGCTCTCCCTTCTCCCTCCGCCGGGGTGTCAGGCTTGGGGCCTCCTCTTCTGGGATGCGGCAGTGGCCCCGGGCATGAGTGACATGGTGGAGCGGATGCTGAGCGCCTTGCCCAGCTTGTTGGGGCAGCACGAGCTGGGGGCTGGGCTGGGCGGCGGTGGGGGACCCGGCCAGAGCTCGGCCACCTCTCGGGAAGCTGGAGGGCGCGGCGCAGCGGACGGGAACACCGAACTCGCGCTCCGCCGGGCTGTGCTCCGCCTCTGCCTCTGCTCACCAGCCCCGCCGGCAGCACCGCTCTTGCCCATGGCTGCACCGGCCCTGCTTCTAGGGGGGGCAGCTGCCCCCCGCCCCGCCCTGGGTACGCCCATGACCCTGGTTCAAAAACCAAGGCGCGGCTTCCGATTGCCTGCGGGAGCTTCCTGCACTCAAGCGGAAGCCGCGTTGGACGTTCGGCTTCCGAGAAACGTTCGCAAACCAGAACACTGATTTCCGGGTTTGTGGCATTGGGGAGCCAATTATTTAGACAGCTAAACAGATTGGGAACCAAGGTACCACTGTAGTGGGATGGCTGTGAGGCAGAGTCGTGGCGGCTGGTGAAGAGAAGGTGACCGAGAGAAAGATCTTTCTTGCTGTCTCAGCGACGATGAGTCAGAGAGGGAAGGCAACTGCTTGAAGATTACGAAGAGCCCCCCCCCCTGCCACCCATCCCGAAGTCGTAGTCATCCTTGGCCGCAGGCCAGAATAACCCCTGGAGGTTCTGAGTGTCTCCAGAACATTTTTTGGCTTTGACTCCTAACACCCAAAAAAAGACTCAGAGAGAAAGCAGAGAAGCATTTCCTAAGCAGGGCTCATTTCCCTCTCTCTCTCTCAGCCAAGCTGGCCAGAGGAAGGTCCACTTTGGCAGAGCAAGGCAAAGTGTGTGACTTCACTTGAGTGACCATGGGGGGGGGGCGGGCGGGGATACTATAGGCTTGTATTGTTTCATTAGATTTTTAACAACGTGTTTCTCATTTTGTATTTCCCTTGTTGTATAGAGCTTTGGAGAGAGCCAGGGTAGAGTTGTGAGTGCTGGCCTAGGATCTGGGAGAGACCAGCGTTCAAATCCTCCCCTCCCCGCCGCCCCCCCCCCCAGTTTGTCTTGAAGCTGGCTGGGTGACGACGGGCCACTAATTCACTCTCAGCCCAACCTAGCTCACAGGGTTGTCATGAGGATAAAATGGGACGGAGAAGAAAGGTTTCGGAATGAGTAAATAAATAAGTGTGGTTGTGGTGGTTAGAAAGTCAACAGCAAGGCCTGAGAGGTCACGGGTTCAGATCCCCACTCATCCTTCTCAGCCTAACCTACCTCACAGGGCTGTTGTGTGGATTTAATGAGAAGCTGGAAAACTTATCTTTACCACCTTGAGCTCCTGGGATAAAAAATGGGGAATGTGAGGCAATCAATCAAAGAAACAAAAACAACAAATGCTTGATGTTTACTTGTGTTTTTATACTATGTCAAATGGGCAGGATAATAAAATGATAATAATAATAATAATAATAATAATAATAATAATAATTTAATAATTTCCTTTTCTCTGCTCAAAGGCCTCCCCAGTCGTATTCTAGTTGCATTCATTCTAGTTGAGGTCTACATTTTTTAAAAAAATCTCTTGTATTACCGGTATATTGCATTTTAAATGTCTGCCTGTTTGATTCTTTGCAACATACTGTATCTTAAGTGTGTGTTTTAATGCTCCTGCCTTATTCCCTGCATGCCCTGTTTTAGCAGGTCTGTGACCGTACAATACATAACAATTGTGGTGAAATATTAAGGGGAGGAGGAGGACGTAGGTGGTCCTGCAATAGAAAGGACGGCAAGGTCAAAAGCAAGACGAAGTGGCCCTGGCTGTGCGTTCCTTCCACCAGTGCTGGTTGCAGCATCATTCCCAGGCTCAATGCAGAGCCAAAGGACGGGCTGAGCAGACAGCCGGGCAATAAATATCTCTCTTGTCTCAATTACTGGAGATTGACGGGCCCCATCTGCTGCACTGCTTGCCCAGATCCCCCAGCTGCAAGGATAATGGAGCATGATGAGAAGGGCTGATTGCGGAGGGGAAGAGGGAGGGCGAAGCATCCAGAAGACTCCCTCCAGATTCCCATTCCTCCTTCCTCCTGGCCGGGCGTCCGACAGGCCAGTAAAAGCTACCATCCAGCTCCTCCTGCTGGCCAGATGCTTGTGCTACAATGGGGAAAGGGGAAACAGCAAATGGAGCCCCCAACCTTCCCCCTAATAACGTAAAAATACAATGTTATGGGGTGTGTGTGTGTGTGTGTGTGTGTGTGCGCGCGCGCAGTCTGGATGATGCCCGGTGCCTGTTCCAAGCCTGTGATCCTGTGATAAGGAACCCATTCCTTTGTTAAGGGAATGGCTTTGGCTGGTTAAGTACCACAATTTACACATCCAATGAAGTTGCTTGGTCTGTAGAACAAATGGATGGGCCTTTCACCTCACGCCCCTCACCTAGCTGCTACATAGGATAAAAACCGAGAGCCAGTGTGAGGACGTGGTTGTCAGACTACAACCTGGGATGGGAGAGAGCTGGACGACTTTGGGCTGCCTCTCAGCATAACCTACGCTGCAGAGTTGTGGGGACTGCATGAGGAGGGAGAGACCTAGTACTATTTTCATAGAAACAGAGGGGCCAGAACTAACCCTGAACACCTCCCTTATTCTCTTATAAAGGCAAGGGTGCCCACCTGTGAGGTGCTGGAACTGAGTTCTGGTGGGTTCCAGTTGAAAACAGAACCAAAGAAAAAAGAAAAAAAAACCCTGGAGAGACCCATGTACTCTGCCTTTATCTCCTTGGAGAAAAATATGGGATATAAATACAATCAATCAATCAATCAATCAATCAATCAATATACAGGGATAAGAAAAGAGGATTGGACAGATTTCCTGAAACTCAGGCTCTCAGTGGCTGTGAGCCACGATGGCTGTGTTGTCCCTCTACTGTCGGGAGGCCTCTGAAAACCCGTTGCTGGGAATCGCAGGTGGGGAGAGTTGCTATTGCATTCAGATCCTGCAAGGGGTGGGTGCAGGGTTTCCAGTTGGCCAACTGGGTGAGAACAGGATGCTGGACTAGGTAGGCCTTTGGCCTGATCCAGGCTCTTCTTGTGTTCATTACAAATATTAGCTTACATTGGGTTAAAGGTAAAGGTATAGGGACCCCCTGACCATTAGGTCCAGTCGTGACCGACTCTGGGGTTGCGCGCTCATCTCGCATTATTGGCCGAGGGAGCCGGCGTACAGCTTCCAGGTCATGTGGCCAGCATGACAAAGCCGCTTCTGGCAAACCAGAGCAGCACATGGAAACGCCGTTTACCTTCCCGCTGTAGCGGTTCCTATTTATCTACTTGCATTTTGATGTGCTTTCGAACTGCTAGGTTGGCAGGAGCTGGGACCGAGCAACGGGAGCTCACCCCGTCACAGGGATTCGAACCGCCGACCTTGTGATCAGCAAGCCCTAGGCTCTGTGGTTTAACCCACAGCGCCACCTGGGTCCCTTACATTGTGTTAGGGAAGGTTATATAGACACAGCTCCACCTCATACTTTTACCACCAAGGGAGACCTGAAATGTGGTTGCACATAGAAGTGTCTGCATCATCTGAAATGAATTGGGTCGAATGAATTGATAAAAGAGTAAGTCCATGACATGCCTGGACCAGGGAAGTAGGATTCGCCTAGGTAAGAGGATGAACCCTTTTCCAGTCTTGTATTCCAACATGCTTTTGTGATTTTTATTACCACGTCCTTAGGTTGGTTTTGAATTGCTTTGAGGCTTTTGCAGTGCAGCATGGGAATGTAATAACCCAAACCGATTCCTAATCTGGCGCAGCTCTCTAGGGATGGGCAAATCTGAGAAAAGGGCAACATCTGGAAAGATGTACAATTGCAAAAAAAACGTTGACACAGCTTCAACTCCAGACCCACGTCTTTTCACCTCTGGCCTCTCTCCCACTGATATGTGGCCCTTGACAGATAACCTTGATGCACTTAAAAAATAAATAAATCTTGCCCACCCTCCAGCTGCACTGACTGACAATGACGCTTCCGGTTTTCAGGCAAGGGATATTCCCAGCCTGCGCTCCCTGGAGATGCCATTGGGGATTGAACCCATGACCTTTTGCATGCAAAGTCAGATGCTCACCTACTCAGCTGCCCCCCCCCCCGCACCATCACCAAAAATAGGCTCTACTTCAGGAAGATTCCATTACAATATATATATTGTATATTTTATTATCATTGAACCAGCTCACTGAATCTACAGCTCAACTTCACAATTCAGAGAAAGAAGAAAGAGAGAAAGAGAGATTTTTTTTGTTTCCTCTAGAGAATGGTTTGTTCTGGTTTGCTAACGGCTGCAGAGACTATGAAAGGATGCTAGGAAGACTGGACATTTTTTTCCCTGATAATGCCGTCTTTCTACACTCGTTGCTGCTGGGAATTGGAAGGGAATCTCAGCATTGCAGCCCTTTGGGGGCCTTCCTTTGGAGACTGATGCACCACTAAACCGCAGCTTTGCTGGCACTGAGTCATAGATCTGTATAACTGGAAGGGACCACGAGGGTCATCTGGTCCAACCCCCTGCAATGCAGGAATCTTTTGCCCAATGTGGGGCTCGAACCCACGACCCTGAGAATAAGTCTCTTGCTCTACTGACTGAGCTACCCCAGCTGCCCATCATCTTTGGAGAACCCCATGGAACCAGTGTTTGCTGTTGCCCAGGCAGCACCTGGCGGCGACTGTGTTTTAGGTGTGAACTAATAGGAGGAAGATACTTTGGCTCTGCCTGCTGCCAGTGTGAGCTTTCAGCAACTGGTAGGGATGTAAAAACAACAACATCTGGATATAGGTTAGGGATTTGTTCTGCAACACCAGGATCCAACAGTATAATCTCTGGGCTGGCCAAATATTAGAAACCTAGCCTTCCCTCCTTCCTCGATCAATGTAGTAGGACCTATTGCCTAGATCTAGCCTAGAGTTCACTCTGGGACCTCTTACTCCAAAGACCTCCAAGAGTTCTTGATTGCCACGTCCAATTGCCAGCTGCCTGGGACTGTGGAGCTGAAGGGAGGCATACCGCGGTCTCTGCCACTGGGATGTGGGAGCGAAGGGCCACTGGGAGGCTGCACCTCCCAGGAAGAACCTCACGATCTTGGCCCCATCTCTCAGCTAGTAAGGAGCAGCTTGCTTTCCTCTTCCCTCCCCATCCCTTTTTCCTTTTGTGTTGTGTCCATTCGGCTGCAAGACCAGAGGCAGGGACTCTCTCAGCTTTTAATATATGACGGTGCTTAGAAAACATCAGGTGCTTTGTAAGTGTTAAATAAAGATCATAATAGCTGGATCCACAATCACAACTCAGCAACAGGCAGATGTCAATTTGCTTCAAAAGCCTCCCAAATCCAAATATGCCAAGTCAGTCTTGGACTGTGAATCTCCATAGCTTAAACGCGTCACTGGAAGAACTGGGTGGCCCCAATGTCAGATGTCCCCTAAAAAGAATTGTCCTTCGTCCCTCTCTTTCCCTCCCTCTCTGTCCCACCTGCAACACGGCCACACACTGCTTCTTCTGAATCCAGAGTTTCACATGTGGCCAACAAACCACAGAATTCAGGTCTGGAGGCTCAATACAAAGAATCGGGAGGGTGTCTACAGCATCTGAATTTGAATGGTGAGCCTTAAATAATATGTGGGTGGCACCTCTGCGGAACCAGGAGGTTTTCTTCCAAAGGTGTTGCGGCTTCTCTGTTTTGTTCTTGCTACGCTAATTGGAGAATGATGTCCAATGGGTGATGTTCCTCCTTACCCAGTGCATTTTCTGCCCTTCTAGCACAGGCCATGTCAGGATGCTAGTCCTTTGTGAGTTTTACATCTTTGTATCTGACATCTGACAGAAGGAGATTTGGACACTCAGACTGATTTCATGCCCTTGCCAAGGGGAATCTTATTCACAACCACCTGGTTTGCTCCTCTCTCTCTTTCTCTCTCCCTTGGTTTGAGGCAAAGGTCTGATCTGGTGGTGTCCCTGAACTTGCTCTATTTATTTTCCCCCCCACCTCATATATGCAAGGGAAACTGATCCGGTTGTGCTATCTGGTTATACAGAAAGGGTGTTAAGTTACGTGACACTCGCCTGGCTGACCTTTGATCTCTTGCGGAAAGCAAAATACCCCTTTGTGCTAAGATACGCCAGAGGTGTCATCCTGCAAAGCTGGGGGCTGGAAGAACCTCGTTTTCTCTGCAAGCTTCTATACACATAGATGTACGTTTATATGAAAGTGCTGCCTTAAACCAAGTCAGGCTGATAGTCCACCCAACTTATCGAATGCTTGTCTATCAAGCCCAGAATCATCAAAGTTGATCAACAGACGCTCTCCAGGGTCTCGAGCAGAGATGGGGCTTTGCTATCACCTGTCGCGGAACCAGATGGACATGTTGCCAGGCAGCGGTTGATTCTGGGGCCTTTCCTAGGTGGCTGCATCCACCAGGAAGCGCTCTCTCTCTGTGTCTTCATTGGTGACAAATGCTGTTTGTACCTGCAAACTTCTAAACATCAATCCTGTGCTCCGGGTCCTAGTGTTGAGTTCAGGTCCTTTCCTGGGACACAGATCAGTTCTGCTCTGAAGTAGTCAATCCAGTAGTCATCTTTGCAACTTTTTGGAAGTGATCAGCTCCTTCCTTCCTTCCTTCCTTCCTTCCTTCCTTCCTTCCTTCCTTCCTTCCTTCCTTCCTTCCTTCCTTCCTTCCTTCCCCATCCATTTCCTGGGTTTTACACACCCCTCCAAACTCCCTAGTAAGCTTTCTTTTGGAATTTGGAAATTAACAGAGTTGTGCTCCCATGCCACCCACCCTTCTCCTTTCTGCCTCCTAATATAAATTAAACATTAACCTCTCCAGGCTGCTGGAGTCGAAATAAATAAACACTACAAATAAATTAGGGGGGTGGGGTGGACAACAACAACAACCCTCAAACTCCCCTCGAGGAAGAATCTTCTGTGAGCTGTTTGTTCGAGGCTGGGTGCGATCAAATAGCGAGGACTCCTATGTTCTAGAGTCCAAAGTTCAGTGGTGGGTTTTGGTGTTTGTTCATATGCTCTGTGCATGATCCTGAACCCTGGAGGCATTATTCCCCTGGAGACCCTCCCTACCCTTTTGTCAGTAGAAACTAGCTTTTTTATAAAACAAAAAACAAAAGCAAAACGGAGTCCACCAACAGGCCTCTTGTCCATGTGAGCAGCCAGACAACTGGGACCCTTGCCCACAAAGCCTTGATCCTTTTGCAACCCCAAACTTCCAACGAGTGTCAGGCCTCCTCCGCCACGATGCTGCATTCTAACAGGTGACTCAGCGGTTTTCTCCCCCACCTACAAGATTTCCCAACTCCCCTGTTAATGGCTGGGCCAGCTCCCAGCTCCTCGCTGGCTGGGCGCACCCAGCATCTCCAGAGTCACGAGGAAGGAAGAAGGAGCGGAGGCAGGCGCTGGTTGAGGAATTAAAACTGGGCATGCCTTGGAGGGGTGGGCGCGTGGGGAGGGCAGCTGGGCAGGGCCAGCTCACTCCAGCAACCGGGCAGCTGGCCCTCAAAACCCAGCGCTCTCAGAACTGCTTCGGCTGTTGTAGCTTGGGCTGCGGCTCTGGGTGCGAGTCCGGCTGCGGCTGCTGCTGTAGCTGTCATAGCTGCGGCTGCGGCTGCGGCTGTAGGAGTAGCTCGACAGGGAGCTGGAAGAGGATGGGCTGGGCCGGTAGTAGGGGATTGGGCGCTTGCGGGCACTGGAAGCGAAAGAGAAGGACATTTTTAGCGCCTGGCAGCAGCAGAGTGATCTGAACTGGATTTGATTAGGAAGAGGGCATGGGCTTTGGCACTGAGGGCTAAGAAACACTTATTTTCTTTTTTCTTTTAAATTCAGAGCAGAGTGAAAACCAAGTTTGCAAGGAAGGACGAAGACAGATTCAAAGAACATTGAACACTGCTGGGATAGCTCAGTTGGTAGAGTGTGAGGCTCTTAATCTCAGGGCCGTGGGTTCGAGCCCCGCCTTGGGTGAAAGATTCCTGCATTGCTGGGGGTTGAACTAGATGAATCTCGGGGTACCTTCCAATGCTACAATTATATGATTCTAGGAGGATGGAAGGGGTCCCCAAGGGTCATCTGGTCCAACCCAACCTAAATTCTACTCTCTAAAGACAGAAGGGCTGTATGCTCAATATCATGAGTGGCGCTCCAGATGTGGCTGGACTCCAGCTGCCATCAGCCCCAGCCAGCACAGCCAATGGTCAAGGATCATAGGCTTTGTAGTCCAGCAACATCTGGACATGCCTTAACCAATCAGGGATCCCATACTAAATGCACTTTCAGAGGAGAGGTTGGGAAGCCTGTGGCCCTCCAGTTGTTTGCTGGAACATAATTCCCATCAGTCCCAGCCAGCAGAGGATGATGGAAGTTGGAGCCCAACAACATCCGGAGGGTCAGAGCCACTGTCAATTTCTTTGTACAAGGCATCTCCTACAAATAAGTAGTGCATTATACTGGTTAACTTAAGAATCTTGCTTTCCTCCTCTTCTGTCTCTGTCCTGCTTTCCTTTTGTGCTGTGTCTTTCTGATTATAGGCCTACAGGCAGTGACTTGTTTTCATTGGTTGTATGTAGTATGTTCAAGGAACCTTTTTGACTGGAGACCTGGGTCCAAATGTACTAAACAAAAACACCCCATAGCTAATCTGTTGCAGCTGAAATCTCAGCTTTCGGGGTTGCTTTTTTATTGTTATTTAAATGAGCCCTGAGGAACACAGTCACTCCCAAACAAAATTCTTCCCAGCAGCCTCGCCTTCTTGCACGAGTTTGAGATTTTCAGTTCAAAACAGAAAATTCACAAATTTTCCAGTTCAATATTGGTTTTCGCTCCACATGGACAGAAGGGAATGCCATCAATTTGGAACCTCGCAAACATGACCCAAGTTCATGGCTACAAGCTTGGGCCAGATGGATGGAGTATAAATAATAAACTTCTTGTTGTTGCTGTTGTTCTGCCTCACCCCAAGCACCTCCCTCCAAACCTAGAGCCCTCAGTGCCAAAGCTGTTGCCTCTCCAGTCGTTAGTCATGGATTAGCCAGCTAAAACAACCGAGTGTGAAAGGGTTAACAGCGCTTGCGTGTTTTTGCTCCAGACGCTGGAGAATTAAAGCTGCAGGAAAACAGAGATTAGGTGTTAGTTGGAGGGCAAACTTTGCCCTGGAGGCAGCCCACCCACCCCCCAGCCAACCTTTTTAGACATTACTGGTATGTTTCTTGCCGTTTAAGCAACCTAGCTGTGATGGTGGGCCCGTTCATGCTTCCTCTTCCCTCCCCGTCCCTTCTTCCTCTTGTGCCGTGCCTTTTCGGCTGTACACCTGTGGGCAGCGGCGGCCTCGATTCAAGCGTTTGTGAGCTGCTCTGAGAGCCCTCTTCTATGGGGCCGAGGATCAGGATTTGGGGAGCTGCAGTATGTCAAGGAGACCCCCCCCCCATTCCCCTCCCAGAGCTACAATCCTTAGAGTTCCCTGCGAAGAGGAAATGACTTACGAAACCCATCTGGGAATTGCAGTTCTGTGAGGGGAATCGGAGTCTCCTTGTCAATTCTCCGCACCTTTAGCAAACTACAGCTCCCAGAATGTTTTTGAGGGAAGCCATGGCTATCTAAAGCGGTACTGCGGTGTTTTAAATGGATGAGGTGAAGCTGGCCTGAAGCTGTTGTGGAGAAGGGAAGAGTTGTGTGTGTTTAGGGAGGTGCATGATAAAGATTTTGGAGGGAATGGGGAGGAATTGGCTTCCTCGGCCATCTCTGAGGCACCTGTCCCCCTTTCAAGAGTCACCGGCCTTACCGTTGACCCACCAAACACACCCACCCAGCCTCCAATTTATTATCTTCCTTGTTAGCGAGACTGACAAGAGAGGGAGAGAGACAGACACGACAAGAGAGAGACGCAGTTTAGTTCCACAAGGCCTCACAGAGTGGCGGATTCAAGGAGATGCACAGCGGGGTCCTGATGGGAGGCAAGGTTACCATGGTAACCCGGCCCTGCAGCTAGAGCCTTTTGCTTGATGTTTCTCCAGGAGGAACCTTGAGACGGGATGGGAAAAGGGAGAAATTTGCATCATTAACGGAGGAGGAGGAGGAGGAATAGGCAGGCGGAGGAAGCGGACTGAGGAGCCCAAACACGGAGCAGCTTGCATATATGGCTTCCTGGCATTCTTCATCGGGGTGAGGAGACATGACCATCAGCCCCTCTAGCAGTGGACTGAGGCGGCTGAGGGCCAATCATTCCGGAAGCGAAACGAGGCCACTCGAAAAACAAGGTGGCGGCTTCCACATATAATGAAGATGTTCTAGGACAGGCATCCCCAACCTTTGGCCTGCCAGATGTTTTGGACTACAATTCCCATCATCTCTGACCACTGATCCTGTTAGCTAGGGATCATGGGAGTTGTAGGCCAAAACATCTGGAGGGCCGCAGGTTGGGGATGCCTGTTCTAGGACATGGCTGGGCAGAGTATTGTGTGTGTGTGTGTGTGTGTGTGTGTGTGTGTGTGTGTGTGAGAGAGAGAGAGAGAGAGAGAGAGAGAGAGAGAGAGAGAGAGAGAGAGAACACATACCACACTAAATAAACTAAAAACAACTAAAATTAACAAGGCAGCAGTGGAACTTCTGTAAAATAAAACAACAGTTAAATTCAATTAAAACTGAAATCAACAGAACCCAGAGGTTTAGTTTACATCCTTCCAAATAACGATAATAATATTTTTTAATAAAATCCTGTTCAAAACAGAAACAGAACAATGCCTAAACCTTAAACAGTAAATCCACAACTTATGCACATTTAACTTGTGTGCATTCAGTTTTACAAGCATGTAAAAGGATGCAGAAAGGAGCTGAGGTTCTGGGGAAAATGATTCTGGCAAGCCCACCCACGCTTGAACCCAATGGGTTGTGATTATACCAGCAATCATGCTGCAACATTCTGTCCTAGCTGCAGCTTTTGGATCGAGTGCCAGGGCAGCTCCACAAAGAGCGCATTGCGGCAATCCAATATCGAACGCACCAATGTGTGAACTACTGCGGCCAAGTTTTTACCTGGTGATTCTTCTGGGCTCCATGAAGCTTGGGGAGTCGCGCCTTCTCTTTCGGATGGGGGAGTAGCTCCGGGAGCGACGCCGGGCCCGCGTGGGTTCTGTGTCACTGTGGCGGGCCCGCGGCTCATTGTCCTTCTCTCTGGATGGAAAAAACAACAACAACAACCTCATTTCCATACACATTGTGAGAGTCTCTGAAGCGCAACTGGGAATCTGGGTCTTGCGAACTACAGTTGGCTGTTAAGGCATCAGAAGACAATGACGGCTTGCGACACCAGCCCCTGGGATTGAAAGGCTGCAAACCCCCATCCTGCAAACACTGAGGAAAATAGGAATCTGCCTTCTATGGAATCAAACCATTAGTCTATCTAGCTCAGGGGTCAGCAAACTTTTTCAGCGGGGGCCGGTCCACTGTCCCTCAGACCTTGTGGGGGGCCGGACTATATTTTGAAAAAAAAATGAATGAATTCCTATGCCCCACAAATAACCCAGAGATGCATTTTAAATAAAAGGACACATTCTACTCATGTAAAAACACCAGGCAGGCCCCACAAATAACCCAGAGATGCATTTTAAATAAAAGGACGCATTCTACTCATGTAAAAACATGCTGATTCCTGGACCGTCCGCGGGCTGGATTTAGAAGGCGATTGGGCCGCATCCGGCTCCCAGGCCTTAGTTTGGGAACCCCTGATCTAGCTCAACCTAGTATAGTTCTCCAGGATCGTGGGACAAAGGGGTGGGATCAAGACACTTTGTGCTGATTGGAGCCAATCAGGGTGAAAGGAGGTGAGTCAGTCCCTGGAGATGGGCTCCTAGGGTCACTCTGTGTCAGGGAATGGCTGGGTAACGAAGAGCAGTGGGAGGCACAAGCCCAAGAACCCCCCAGGGATGACACAGAGAAAGAAGACTTAGACCCAGGGCAGTGGCAGTGTGTCAAGGAGCTGTCAGGCAAGCACAGGTCATCCACAGGGCAGGAAGAATGTGAGGCACGAAATGCAATTAGCTTTCATTCGCAGAAAGTAACGTTACCATGGCTTGACTCATTCAGCTTGGGACGGTGCTGAAACTGACCACGGGCCCCGCCCTTCCCCTCTAGCCTGTCACTCCGGATCCCTCCCAAGCAGACGAAGGCTGGAGTGTGGGCTCCTTCTCTGGGCCTGTCTGGCCCATTGCTCAGCAAGGTGCAGGACTCTCCTTGATCGGGGTGTCAGAGGGAGATGAGAGCCTGCAGTACTGGGGCAATCTCTGACTCCTCTCTATCCAAGTGTGCGCTCACACTGCAACTCTCAGCCTCCAGCCCTGTCCTGGAAGGACCTCTTTCTTTTGACCCCCCCTCTTGATCGCTCAAACCCCCCTGCTTCCAGCACCTCCCACCTTGTCCGTTACCCAGGGTCCTTTCCAGTGTCCCACCACCATGACCCGAGGTCTAGGTCGTTGCCTTCTGTGCTGCCGCTGCCCCCAGTGTAAGAACTGGGGATTACAAGCACCTTACCTGCTGCTTGTTATTTTTTTCTGGGATCCAGATCGGGTCCTGCTGCGTGCAGATCTCTTCTCCCGGGACCGAGACCGAGATTTCGATGGGGACCGGCTGGAGCTCCAGGTGCTGCTCCGAGACAGGCTCTTCCTTCGCTCCGACTTGTGCCTGGAGTGTTTGGCCGGGGCTGGAGAGCAACTCTCCAACCTGCCACGGTGGTGCCTCTCCTTTGCTCTGAAACATAGCAGTGGGTGGAGATTAGCAGGGCCAATCAGAGCGCGGGGGGGAGCAGCAGAGGGGGGGGTAGCATTTGGTGTGGGCATCAGGTTCAGACAAGGGTTAATTCGGGGGGAATTTGTTAAGTTCAGCAGGTTGCTTTTCTGCGCATTGGACCAAACTTTGGCCCTGTTGGAGGGTATGGTACATGGGTCACTCGCAAGTATGCACCCCATTCTGGTTCTTACGTTTTTGGGTGCACCCCGTGGTTCTTTTCTGTCCCGGCCACGGCGTGGTAAGGGTGCGAGCAGGTGGACCCCTCTGAGTCACTGCTGTAGCCTGTGTGGCTGACAGATCGCGGGGACTCCTTGGCGGCCGAGAGCTTGGCCCTGCCACGCCCTTTGTGCTTGTGGGTCGACGTGGACCTCACGTGGCGCCTGTGGAAGCGCTTATCTCCACCCGAGCATCTCCCCGGAGGTGAGGCAGACCGGCGTGAGGCCTTGACGCCATATTTGCTACACCGGCCTTCCTTGGAGTGGGGCGACGGGGCTTCGGACTTGACGTGGGCCCTCGTGGACGGAGATGTGGAATCCAGCCTCTAGCAGAATGAAAGACACGGAGGGAGGGGGAGAGAGAGACAGAGAGAGGGAGGGTAGGGGCGAAAAGAGAAAAAGAAGGGAAGGAGAGGGTTTTTTTTTAAAAAAAACAAAACAAAGAGAGACCCCCTCACCAGCAGGAAAAAGCTGCAATTTCACAACAGCGATGCACAATGATTTGAATAAAGGCAGGCTACACAGATACTACTCTGCACCTCTCTCCCCTGTTCAACCTCTTGACCTTAAACGATGCAGCTCATGCAAAATCTCTGGCATGCAAAAACAGGAAATAAACCAAAATGAAAAAATGAAACAGGGAAGGGGAGGCGGAGAGTTTCAAACGGGGCGGGAGGGAGAGGGTCACCTTGGAAAAATGAAAAGTATATAATATGTGTGTGTGTGCGTGTGTGTGTGTGTGTGTGTGTTTTCTTTTAAAGGAAAAGAAAGAAGACCCCCAAATTATATTTTGTTTTAAAAAAAACAAAGAGAAAGAGAGAAAGAAAGAAAAGGGAGGGTGCTCATATCGGTGGAAGAGGGGGTACATCATGGGATGGTGGGGGGAAAGGTTAAGAAGCCAGGGATCGGGTGGGGTGGGGTTCGGATAGAAATGGATTTCTTTGTGGGGAGCTTGATCAAGGCATGTAGAAGAGAAGAGAGAGCTATGTGTAGGTGATGGGGATTGGAACAGGGGCTGGGTTGGGGGGTGGAGAAAATAAAATCTTAAACCAAAAGAAAACTCCACAAATGTCATCAGTACTGAAAAAAAAAGGATATTAAAAAAAGTTTCTGAACTCTTCCTGGGTTTTGAAAATTTGTGCAGAGTCTCCACCAGCGCTCTATTCTCTTTCCTTTTTTATTTTATGTTATTTATTTATTTTTGTTAAATTTCCACTTTTTTTTTTAAGTCCGTCCTGGTTAACGTCCACTTACCAAGAAAGTGGTATTTCCTCCTTTAGTAGGTAAGGTATGAAGAGAAGGGAAAAGTTGGGCAATATAAGTGAATCATTAGATTGACAAAAAATGCAAGAGAGATTGAGAGAGAGAGCGGAAGAGAGAAAGAAAGAAAGAACGAGAGAGAGAGAGAGAGATAGAAAGGAGAGGAATAAAAAAAACCAATCCACCCTGGTCTCCTAAGCTCTTGCAACACACAGCCATGAGGTGGACCCTGTGTGCAGTCCCCTCTTTTGTTTTTAGGACAAACGGAATGCCATTGGGATTTTCCTAAAATTAGTCTCTGTGGAAATGACAATGTGGGTTTTCTTTTAAGACGGACATCCTCCCAAGGCTGCAGGAGCCCAATGACGTACATAGGTTTGCCAGCCCATTGGCCTTTAGCTTGCCCCTCCTGGGACTAGTGTTTCCCCACCATCTTTGCCCAGGCGCCAACCACAGCCCTTAACTCTCTGATGGTGGCCTGTTTCTGCCCATTACCCCATCCTTATCTTGAGTATGCTGTCCTGAATCTGCTTCCAACTGATCAGATTCTTCTAGGTCAGTGTTGAGGCCCTCCCGATGGTGTTAGACTACAACACCCATTGTCCATGGCTGCTGTTGGGCATGGGAGTCCAACAGGTTCCCTCCCCACCCCTCCTCATTCGGTTCTGTCTGCTCCATCTCTCTCAGACCCACACAAAGGCCCAGTTTTACGGAAATGAAATTTAGTAAAGTGGGAAGATTGTAGGGGGAAACGAGCCATGTCCTTCCTGTGGACTTTCCCCAAAAGTCCATGATGGGAATTGTTCCCATATTTGGTGATATGCAGGAAGTTGCCCTATCTCCAGCCAGGCCAGGCTGTGATGAGTCCTTGTACTTCAATATTGTCGTTGGCTGTTCTCCAAGCTCTCCGGGGAAGAAGCATCTTTCTCCTCACCTGTGACTTAATGCTGTTGCTCACTGGAGATGCTGCCAGGGACTGAACTCGCACCCTCCTCCTGCAGGCCCTGGACTACTGAGCTATGCCTTTCCTGCAAGGGGCACACAGTTGTGTAGGACAGCCCCATAAGTGAATCATTCAACATGGAATTGTCATTGTACAGAAGGAGGCTGAAACAATTCTGTTGGAACACTGATGGGTTGGTAGATTTGGGGCAGACCATGTGACAGACATAGACCAGCTTTATAACCCTTGCGACTTCTCTCCATGTCCCCAGAATCCAGCCAAATATAACCCACCAGATGTTCAAATTTGGACTGCAGGCTGTTTCCCTCAAACCATGCCCACCTGCCCCACACCTATGCCATGTCATGTGTGGGGCAGGTGGAGATACAGCTGAGAGTGAAAACCAGGAAAAGGGCGCTGTGAGAGCAAGTTCCCCACGGGAACCCAGCTCCTCCACTGTACTACAACTCCCAGGATTCCTTGAGAAGGACAAATGACTGCTCCAGTTCAAATCTCCCTTGAAGAGATGGCCACCTGCATTTGGGCAGCAGGCGGCTTGGAAAAGGCAACAGAGGGTGAATCTGCTCTGCAACCTCTGGGCTGAGTGAGAGCTGGTGACTTTAGCTGAGCCTTCTCCATCTTCTGGTACCCTCCCGATGTGGCTGATGGGAGGAAGAGACCAACAACATCTGGAGGGCCACTGATCCATTGCTTAGCTTCCCTCCACCTGCTACCCTCCAAATATTCTACTCGCATCATCCTTGACCATTGCCAGCTGAGGCTGATAGTAGCCCAGGACATCCGGAGAGCACCTGATTGTAGAAGGCTGCCTTAGACACAGAGAAAAGGAAGGAACCAAAGACACCCAAAATCAGTAGCTGGGCTGGCATCTTAAACGTCCCACATAGAAAAAAAACCGCCTATGGGGATCAAATGTAGTGCAAAAAATGACTCCCCACCCCACCCCCTCCAAAAAGGGTAATAGGTGTTTGAGTAAGACAGGCATCCTAGCCTATAAAAACATTTACTTCTCTTAGCTGGGTGGGCACATGGGGGGTGCATGTGCCTAATAATGGTCAATCCCTTTATACTCTGGCCTGATCTATTTGGCTGAAGAAGAAGAAACCCTTAAAACTCTGGGTCTGCTAGTTCTCATGAAACCCACCTGTTTTAGAAAAAGGAAGTGTGCTGAGAAGAAGTGGGGTCTGCAACAAAATGTCGCAGTGCTTGGTGTGCTCCTGTTCAGTGTTCAACTCATCCATCCAGCCCTGCCTTCTTTCAGAACACTCTATTCCATTCTATTCCCCTGCCCATCATTTTTTGGCATCTCTGGCACATGGCCATTCATTCTGTAACTACTGAGCATGCTCAGTCTTCATTGGATTGGGGTTTTTTTTGGGGGGGGGATTTGCTTCCTTTGGTTCTCCTGACCAATAAATATTGCTCTACTTTTGCAAAACCTTATCAACTACTCTAATTCCACCCCACCCCCACCCCCCAAAAGCCCACCCTGTTCTATGGCATTCAAGGTCAGTATTAAAATACAGTGAAAAGGGGGAATGGTTCCTTCCTACCCAGGGTTTGAGCTTGTTCCAGGCTTTCAGGGCTAGCACAGGAGAGGGCAAGCTCTTAGCAATCTCCCCTTTGCTGACATTTAAACCAACCCACTTTTTTCTAGTTCTCTACTCTCAGTTCATTCCGCTCTTGCTTTCAGTAAGAAAGAATGACTCAGAAGCATAGCTGCCAAGTTATCCCTTTTTAAAAGGGATTTTCCCTTATGCTGAATAGGCTTCCTCGTGAGAAAAGGGAAAACTTGGCAGCTATGCTCAGAAGGGAACTGGCAATAAGAATGTGAGAAAAGCCTGCTGGATCAGGCCAGTGGCCCGTCTAGCCCAGCATCCTGTTCTCACAGTGGCCAGCCAGATGCCCCAAAGGGAGACTTTTATTCAGGGTTCAAAGCATCCTCACTGTCAAATTCTGTGTGTGCAGTTTCATCTTCTTTCAGGGGCGGTGGTGTGAAATAGGGGCAGCCCTCTCTTTGTCCCCCTTTCCTATTTGGGCAAAATAAATACCACCAAACATCCTCCAACTTCTCGCAGATGAAAACAGCAGGGTCAGCCTTGGATTTTGTAAAACCTCACCCCTGGTTCTCACAAAGAGCATCACTTCCTGAGATTCTCTCCAACTGCCTGGTACACAACTTTAGACCTGTGTGCGAATGGTGCCTCTTGACATTCTGTATTTGCTGAATTTTTGAGTTGGAAGGGACTCTTGAGGGTCACCTAGTCCAAAACCCGGCAATGCAGGACTCTCAACTAGATCTTTCATGACAGATGGCCATCCAACCTCTGCTTAAAAACCTCCAATGAAGGAGAGTCCGCCACCTTCCAAGGGAGCTCCTTCCACTGTCAAACAGCTCTTACCATTAGAAAGTTCTCCCTGCTGTTTAGTCACAGAATCTCCTTTCCTGTCATTTGAAGTCATTGGTTCAAGTCCGACCCTCTGGAGCAGCTCTGCCTTCCATGTGACAGCCCTTCAGGTATTTGAAGATGGCTGCCATATCACCTCTCAAGTCTTCTCTTCTCCAAACCAAACACACCCAACTCCCTCAACCATTTCTCAAAATGCTTGGTTTCCAGACCCTTGATCATCTTGGCCACCCTCCTCTGCCCACCTTCCTTATCAATATTAGGGTGGCCATAGGTCTGGAACTTCCCAGACATAGCCAGAAATAGGCCGTTGGAAATTCTGGCTCAACAACTTTGGCCAAAAAAACGCTCAACAACTTTTCTGTCTGCATTTTCACCCTAATCAATATCCTTCTTCAACTGTGGTGTCCAGAAGTGAACACAGTCCTCCAGGTTGGGTCTGACAAAGGCAGAATAGTGTGGTATTATTACTTCCCTTGATCTGGATACTATGCTTCTGTTGACCCGGCCTAGAATAGCATTAGCTTTTTTTTATTTTTGCTGCTGCTGCATCACACTGTTGATTCTGCTTCTGGGCAGAGAAACTGAGGGGATGGTGGTGAATTTCTCCAGGGGGAAGAGAAATTATCCAGCTATTTCTTGCGTACGAGGGTCACCATTAGCAGGAACACAACTCCCCTCCCCTCAGAGCTTTTGTCGCTGCAAGTGAGGACAGCAGCAACTGCATGGATAGCCTAGCAATCATCTTGCATCCTCCACAATGCCCCAGAGACCTGGCATAGTTCTGGTGTGTGTGTGTGTGTGTGTGTGTGTGTGTGTGTGTGTGTGTTGTGTGTGTTTGTGAGAGAGAGAGGGAGAGAGAGAGAAATGGTGACTACCACTCACATGCACACAAAAATGGTGGGGAATATTTGGAGAAAATTCTGCAAGTGACCTTCTTTGTCTAAGCAGGTGTGGAAAATAACAATTTCTCAGGGAAAAAAAGTATTGTCAGCTCTGATCCCTGTCCTTTCTTTTTGAAAAGACGTAGTCATATTTAACCTCATGGTGGGTCTGGTTATACACATAGTTGCAATTCATTCATCAACATTTAAGACAGGAAGTCATAGCTGGGTAAAGGCATAAAGGTTCGAAATAGACCTCTCCAGCTGCTGTATACTCAGTGTTTCACTCCCAGGTGTACAATTACCTACATAGACCCTAGAATTAAGATGCCTCCCCTCCTTCATTGGCAGAATTAACTTCTACAGACCTGGAAAAGAGGTCTTGAGCTCTGACCAAGGGCAACTTTGATGCATGTGTGTAGGCAACTATTTTCTGAAGGCATCTCCCCCTACACAGACTGCAAGAAATGGCCAAACCACGGCACTGAATTACCTTAAATGGGAGACAGAAAACCAGAACTGTCCATGGTAAGTAGGGATAACTGGAATATATGGGGCCGGAGCACGGGAAGAAGGGTGGATCGGGGTTCCCTCAGGCACCTTGGGCAGGATATGGAAACATCCCCTGTTAAAGCTGAAATGGATATTCCCTGCCCATGTGTCCAGAAAATATTATCCCCTTGCAAGAAGTGGTTGCTGATTTTTCTGCAGCTTTCTTGAGGTGTACAGCGGGGAAGCGACATCTCTGAAATTTTCAGGAGGGAGTTGCTGCTTTCCCTAGAAAATACAGCTAGCAGGAAACAGTGGGGAGAGCCTCAGGCTACTTCCTGCCAGCGGCACTTTCCAGAATGCCTTGGGTATCCCATGGGGGCAGCCATGAAGTGTGGCAGTCGAGGAGCTATGGAGAGAGCTTTGTGCTGTTATGTGCGGTTTAGTGCTTAAAAATAAAAGGGTGGGGGGACTGTTGGCCAGCTTGTTAGCAAGGTAAACGGGGGGGGGGGGCTCCTGAAAATGTCAGAGAAATGCCTTCATTTTCACCCACACTACAAATGGTCAAGAATATTGTTTTGGTATTTTCTGCCGTCAACCCAGGAAAGTCCAGACCACTTGAATTCTGTATACACTGGAACAAAACCATTTCAGATCTTGAGATTTGCCTTCGAACAGCAAGAATCACACAGAGCAACACATTGAAGGCTTGTCTTTTGCCTTGTGGGGTGGCCACGAGGCCAATTGCAAGGGCGTTGGGTCAACCGCAAGGGATTTGAGGCTGCTAGTGGTCAGTGGCAGAGCCTCCGGGGCTCTGCCCAGAGATGCAATCAGTGGCCAGTCTTGCCCGTTCAAAGCATGCCCAGCTAAATCTGAAGAGAGTTAGTAATCCTTCTAGATACACATATACCTACCAGCGAGAGACCCTATGGAGGCTTCAGCATGAATAAGAAAACAAAAGGAAATCAGTATTTTGGTCTAAAATGTTAACATTCCCCACCTTCACCAAAGCACCTAGCAGAGTTACCACCATGGCCTTAGGGAGCAGCACCCATAGTTATAGCCCCTTTAAGTGGAGGTAATTGTTGGATTTTCGGGTGGGGAGAGATGTGAGGAAAAAGGGGTCAGATTCACACCAGGGAGAACGGAAGGACAACCAGAACTGGGGGTCTTCTGCACAAAAGGCAATGCACTTAAATCCTGGTGTTACCATTATCCCATCCCACCCCACCCCATGTTCCTTTTCTTGGGAAGAGTTGCCTGATGGATTTGGCTCACGTTGCAGGCCTAACTGGTCTCTCTCAGTCAAGCAGTGATGCCCAAATTGATCAAGGAGGTGATGGGCCCACCACCCACCTCTGAACTATGATGGGATTACCTGCACACCCACCCGGAGTCCATCACCTGAAACTCCCCAGGTTCTTTTACAAACAGGCTTGATTTCAAATCACTTCCACGCTTCCATTTGAGACCTTGCAGGCCAAGGGTTCCCAAAGTGGGTGGTAATGCCCCCAGGGGGCAGTGGGATTACTGGTAGGGGGAGGCGCTAAGAGGCAAGGGGGAAGCAGGGGGGGCACTGGAGGTATAAATGACTACCAGGCTTTGAAAAGCTGGCATCACTGAGTCAAGTTCATCAGATTTGCTGAATTAATTAAACTAGGTAGCTTTAACTGGATTTTTTGAATCAATGGTGTAATTAATTGTCGCAGTTGGTGAAGAGATTTGCCAGAATTGGAGGGCCCCCCCCCGTCAATGTCTGTCTTGAGCAACTCTGGGTTGGAAGATATAATCACAGCTTGGGGCCTGACCCAATTTATTTGGTTTACCAGGTCAATTACCTGAAGAGACATGGACAGGGGGCCATTCAGGTAAAGGATTTCATTTTATCCTAATAGACACAGCTGGATAATGCCTCTTAGTTTTCTCCTTTAAAGCTGGTTGTTGTCCGTAAAGATTTGATTTGGAATCAGTGGTGACATTTTTTTTTGCATGTTTTCTGACCTGGACAGAAGACTCCATATGGCACATTTTGTGGGAGATCTTAAATGAATGACTACAGTTCCAGAACTACAATTCCCAGGGTTCCATGCAAAGAGGGACTGGATGTGAAACCACTCTGGAACCTCTAGCTCTGTGAGGGGAATAGGCACCTCATAATAACTCTCGGTACCTTTAACACACTCCAGCTCCCAGAATTCTTTGGGGAAAGCCACAATTGTTCAAATTGGAATTGTAATGCTTTAGGGCACATAAAACTGCTCGCACATTTGCAAAGCTAAGCAGGGTCCAGCATGGCTTCAAATTGGATGAGGGAGCTATGTGTTGAGATCCCTGCATTGCAGGGGGTTGGACTAGATGACCCTCGGATCCCTTCCAACTCTATGGTTCTAGGTCTAAATGCATGAGGTGAATGTGGTCTGGAAGCAGCAGAGCTCCGTAAGAGCAGAATATTTTTTTCCAAAACCAGCATTGCTGATCATACTGTTGGGCAGTGACTTGCAGAATACACTCACACACCAGTTCATTCCATTTCCCTGCTGTTTTCCTAACTGTTAATTTACGCATTATGTCTGAGCTTCCACACATTTTATTCCACATGACATAAAAGCCACTTTCTGGAACATAGCCAGTTTGCAAATAACACAGTCCCAGTGACGGAAGGCCACTGGAATTAGGCAGTCACTCTCCAGGCGGCCCTTCTGGGGACAGAAGGAGCTTTCATTATTTCTTTCCACGTCTTTTGTGTTACACACTATCAGTTTCCTCACTTTGCAGAGGGAAGGTAAGGGGGCTGCCTGATCTTCTTCTCATAATTTCTCGTACGTTCTTCCTGCTCTTTGGCCCTACAGGAATCTCCACAGTAGCCACGAATCTCAAACTTTCAGTGCCTCCCCCCCAGATTATGTACAGTACAATCACATCTTATGCGGGCATTTAGATGCATGGATTCCACATATATGCAAAACCACATATACGCGAACCCTTGGAACTGCCCCTGAACGAGCATCCAGTGGCTTCCGGAGCTGGTGGACTTGCAAAAAGGTTAAAAGCTCTTTTTGCACTAGGTTTTCCCAGCACATAAAGAGCTTGTAAGCTCTCTGCCTTGCATGCATTTAACTTTCAACCAGAGGCCTCCAACTTCGTATGGTTGAAATCATACAAGTTAGACATGTGTAAGACGTGATCATACTGTACTGCAAACCAATACCACGCTCTGCCTTAAATTGTATATATTCAATGTCTTTTCACTTTCTGTCGAAATCCCCTTGGATGTTGTTGCCTATACAGTAGATAAAGGCTCAATGTTTATACAGTCGTACCTCGGAAGTCGAACGCCTTGCGAGACGAACGTTTTGGCTCCCGAATGCCGCAAACCTGGAAGTGATTGTCCCGGTTTGCAAACGTTCTTCGGAACCCGAATGTCCGTCGCAGCTTCTGCAGCTTCCGATTAGCTGTAGGAGCTTCCTGCAGCCAATCGGAAGCCACGCCTTGGTTCCCGAACGTATTAGAAGTCGAACGGACTTCCGGAATGGATTCCGTTCGACTTCCGAGGTATGACTGTACAGAGAGAGAGGAGTTTGCTGCCAAAATTCAGTGACCACTGTAACTGGCACGGTCTTTTTCACACCGTCTACGAAACTAATAACCACCCAAGTGATCAAGGCAGAGGAAGGATAATTCCAATTCAATGGAGAGTCTCCCTCCGCTTTAGTGATTTTACTATGGCAATAACAATTAAATGGCTTGCATAGTAAGCCGTCTTAATAATAATAATAATAATATCACAAAAAGGAAATCAAATCAGCTGGATACGACTGTACCATTTATGGAAACAAACACAAGATCGAAGAGCAGAAAAAACACACAGAAATGCATTCTAACAACAGAACGAGGATTATCATTTTTTTAAAAAGAAATTAAATAAATTTCCATGGGGGGGGGGGAGGAGAAGAGAAGCATGACTTTGTAGCTAATCGTAAGAAAATAAATAAAAATTGTACAAAGCCACCAAAAATAGACAAGCGTTAGGAGATCGATAGAGAGAGAGAGGAAGAGAGAGAGAGGAAGAGAGAGAGAGAAGATAGAAAAAAATCACATTTAATCAAACTACGGTGCTTTTCAACAGGCTGATCTGTAGAAGTGAACGTGCGGAGGGAGAGAAATACCTACCTTCGGAGTGGTGAGGAATGCAATAATAAAAAAAGAAATGGTAATCTCCACATTTGGAGGGCAGAATGGGGAAAAAGACAACGACTCTTTAGTAACGTGCTTCAGACCCCTTTTGCTAATCAACTTTTGCTTTGCTTTGACCGCACTTTGGATTTCAGGCCCCATTCACACCATAAATTTAAAGCACTATGGTACCAATTCAAAGACTTATGGTTTCCCCCCAAAGCATTCTGGGAGCTGCAGTTCGTTATGGGGCTGCTGAATAGGGCCCCTATTCCCCTCACAGAGTGTACTATGATACCATTTTAAACAGTCATGGCTCCCCGCCGCAAGGAATTCTGGGAGCCATAGTTTGTTAAGGGCTGTTTGGGAGCCCCTCCATTCCCCTCACAAAGCTACTGTTTCCAGAGAAGTTGAACAATCAATCCCTCTTCACAGGGAACTCTGGGAATCATAGCCCTGTGAGGGGAACAGGGGTCTCCTAAAAACATCCAGAACCTTCAACCAACACCTATAGTTCCCAGAATCCTTTGGGGGAAGCCACAACTATTTCAAGTGGTGTGATAGTAGTTTATGGTGCGAACATGGCCTTGGTCAATTCAGGCAGCCATCATTCTTCATCTTTTTTTAAATAAATATATATATGCATACGGATAACCAGTAGTTGTCTAAATAGCGGGAGCCATCGGAAAATAAAACAATTTTAAAAGTTTCTCTGTAACATTTAAATATTTTTGAAAGGTAAAAAAAAAGTCCCAAAGATCATGCAAGAAAGGAAGCGGATGAAGGCAGATAATGTCAAGTTGGGGGACAGGGACGGGAATCTGTTTGTATTGGGATAAGCTAGAAGGGGGTCCCGTTGAAAGAGGGAGAAATTGTAAAGTGTGTACATGAGAGGGCGAGGAGGAGGAGGAGGAAAGAGAAGCTGAGAAATAGAGAGAAATAGAGAGAGAGAGAGAGAGAGAAATAGATATAGAGTACCACCAAGGAAGCCCATCGGCATGAAAACATGGCATGAAAATTGAAACCATCTTTTTAAAAGGGAAGTCAACTTCACTTGAGTTTGATTCTACTCAGGGATAGCTCAAAATATTTTGAAGCAGAGAAGCAAATGCTGCCCACCCCCTGCCAGACCCTGTGACCATCACCTAAGGCCCTTCTCCAAGTACCTCCTACATGGGAGGTCCGGAGGGTGGCAACACGAAAACAGGCCTTTTTGGTGGTGGCTCCCCTGCTTGCACAATGCTGTCCCCAGGGAGGCTCTCCTGGTGCCATCGTTGGCCTCGTCAAATGGGTGGGATGTTTTAATCCTGCCTTTTAAAAATAGTATTGTCTTTTAGATACGCCTTCATTACGTGATAAGTCACTTTGCATGACTTTTGTAAAAACAAACAAACATCCCAACTAATAAAGTTAATTTATTGATATTATTATTATTATTAATAATATTATTAATTAATATTAATATTAATAATAAGTTAAGGTATATAGTATACTCAAGGCCAGCAGAGTATCCCATTAGCATCCCTCCTGATTCCCTGGCAGTAAAATAGTGAACAACTGGTAATTTGCTGCCTTTTCACGACGCCAAATCTGCTGCCTGAGGTGCCTGCCTCACTCTGCTCAATGGTAGGGCTGGCCTTGAAACTATTTTTTTCCCCTGCATCCCAGCCTGCAAAATTTATTTCCTATGGGCCCAGGGAATGGGATGTGTGAGGAGGCAGTTCTCAAGGAAAAAGTCCTACGCTCAACTTTTCGTAAGAAAACAAAACACACCACCTTCCTTTGAGCCCATGGCAAAAAAAAAAAAATACAATGGCTGCTACCCACGATGGCTGGTACCACCAAACTCAGAAGCCATAAGCCTCTGTGGGGGAAGACTTGGTTGCGAGCTTCCACAGAGAGGCGTCTGGTTGGCCACGGTGAGGACAGGATGCTCCCTTTGGCCTGATCCAGCTCTTCTTATGTCCACATGGTATTTAACCACAAATTACCCAAAGGTTCTGGTGCTCCCTGAATGCTCCTTCCTAGGTCCCTCTTATGTCATCACTGAAACTTTCTAGCTGAGTTTTTAGCATGTCTCCATATTGGTCCCTTCACCCACTCAGAGCCAAAACAGAAATGGGATTGGATTCCCCATATGACAGTTATTGGGGACCTCCGGGTTCAGCATCTCTTGGACTTGCAATTCCCGTGGAAGGACAACCCTGCTGTGCTGCCTGGGGCTGTTGGGAGTTGTAGTTCAAAACATCTGGAGGGTGCCCGGTTGGTGGAGGCTGCTCTAGGTGATATAGGAATACGTCCTAGGAGGCACAATCTTAGAGGATTCTGTGAGGAATGGTCATAGCTTTGTGGGAGAGCATTTGCCCAATTCCTGGCGTCTCCAGGTAAGCCTCAGAAAGAACCCTGCTTGAAACCATGGAGACTTGCTGCCAATCCCCATAGATGATACTGAGCTACGTGGACCAATGGTCTGATTCAATATGAGGCAGCTTCCTGCGTTCCTAGGACACAGAGGCGCCAGCTTGCGATTGGAGGAGCCGTCGTCACATGTGTAATGTCTCGACGTCATGAGTGTGATATCAGAACGTTGGGAGGAGCCGAATGTGGCTCTCTTGGCACTGCCACCGATGAGAAGCTGCTTCGATTCAACCCTCCTTCCTTCTGCGGCAGGAGGAGGACCCAGCCGCTGGAGGCACACCATGATCGGTTCCACTCTTCAGCTCCATGTTTTTAGGGGCATGGGAGGCGGCCCCTACCCCCCAAAAAATAGGGGGGATCCAAAAGGGCTTGACCCCTAGGAGCCAACGCCCCTGCTAGGAGAAGTTCTCTGTTTTCTGTCACACAAGAGGGAAACCCTTGTCTTACATCAGGGGTGGGGAAGTCTCTGGACTCCAAACATGAACCCTAACCTGGCTCCCATCAACTCTGGCTGTTGGGGTTGATGGGAATTGTAGTCTAGAAACATCTACCACCCCGTCTTACACGCTGCTAACCACCTGGGCTTTTCTATGAGCACTGAAATTTAAATAATAATAATAATAATTTAAGCCTTCTGATGGATTAATTGGGGGCAACAAATACTCCTGATTAATCTAAATAGTTGGTTGACTAAAATGTGGTGGGTGACACGTAAATAATAATTATGATAACCAGGGATTTTATTCCCAGTTCTGGCATCTCTCAGGTGGGCACCATTATAAGAGAACAAGGGAGGTGTTCATGGTGAGTTCCGACATCTCTTTTTCTAGAAAAATAGCACAGATGATAATGATTCTAGTATCAAACTGGCCTGATAATTTTATCATTTTCTTCACAGGCATAGCATCAGATTCGTTGGGGGGTTTCATTTGAGCCACCTCAAACCCACCACTTTCTGTGGGAGAGGGAAATGGAGCTTTCTGCTTTGCTGCAGATAATATTTTTAAAAGCAAAAGGAAACTACCCAGTTATCTTCCCTTTTAAATGTGAAATTTAAACAGACAACAGAGTTCAATGGTTGTAAAGAACTAAAGAAAGACGTCTGTGCATTTCTCAATTGGCCGGGAGGGTTCCACACTTACACACACACAGAAACGAAACGGAGGGGGAAAATTGTAATAATAATAATGATGATGTTAATAATAATAGAAGAAATAATATTTATTTTCTAGAGCCACATGACAACAATGGAAGAAAAAGAAAAAGAGAAAGATATAGTTTGCATTTCTGTACATTACGAAAAGGGAAGTAAACAAGAAAGAAAATGCAGGAATCCAAAAGGCCCACCCAGTCCCCTGATTTCTGCCGAGCAAGAAATTGAACTTTTATATTACCACATTTCGAACGGGAGGCTAAAGAAAAACACAGATTGGGATTAAAAATGAAAAAGGAAATAAAAGTTGCACAGGACAGCAGGAGCCGCAATTGACAATGTGTGTTTACTCGAGTATTATCAGGGAATTTGGAGAAAAGCTGGCTGTTTTATTCATTTACCGAAGCATTGAAATACATTCTGCTTTGTTCCCCACATTTCTGAGACACGAAGCACACTGCATGACTAGTTCTAGAGTGTGAGAGAGGAAACACCCCCCGTTCACAAGAGTGCTCATCTCTGACGCCTCTGTGTGAGTTGCTGTTCTGGGAGTGAATTTCCAGAGGACACAATTGTGCTGATGGATCCAATCACACATGTAAGCCCAGAGTTGTAACTGACTCCAAATCAGTTTGGGGAAAATGAGTCCGAGGGCAGGGGTTAATGATCCACCCAGCACCAGAAAAGTGACTCATGCAGAGACCCAGGCAACCTCGGCAACCAACTCCTTGTTGTCTTTCACATTCTTCCCTGGCACACAGTATGGCAATCCCTGGATTAGGAAACTTTGTGCAGGGATGCAACATCTCCTCCAGATGTTGTTGAGCTACAATTCCCATCGGCCCCAACCAGCATGGCCCAATGGTCAGGGAGGATGGGAGTTAGAATCCATCAACACCCTAGGGGGGGTCACAGAGCCCTCACCTTTGATTTAATGCCACTTTTTTGAACTGGGGCAGGGCTGGGGAAAAGGCTCACGTAGAGATGAATAATGGAATATTCAAACTACAGTGCTTTGGGGTGTGCAGGGAAAAAGAGGTAGAATCACATGGTTAGGAAAATAAAAATGTGTATATATGTTGTTTATAAAAAAAAATTAAAAAGAGAGGGAGAAAGAGACGGATGAGGAGAAAGAGACAATGGAATGGATAATCTTAAAGAGAGTGGATCGGCCTAGCAAACCCTCTGGGGAAGATTGTACCAGAAATCCCTTCCTCTCAAGATGCTCAGAAATTTGGAGGTAAAATGGTAAGGGAGGGGCAGGGGAATGGAGATTGGGAATCCTAATGAGGCTTAGCAAGAATGCTTAGATTGGCAGCACCCCTCTTGTTTTGAGGCATTTATACTTTGGGTACGGCTGCTTTCAGGGCAGGGAAGCCTGGAATTGGCTGTAGGTGAGATGAATTCACCTTGCCTCCAAATCCATCCCTGTTGCATTAAAACACAAATTGAATCCCTTCCTTCACCATCTCTGCTTTTTAAAGGCACAGTGCTGTTGTCAAGCTAAACCATGGAGGGCAACGCTTCCTAGACATGTGAAAGCAGGAAGCTGCCTTAAACCGAGTGTGACCTTGATCCATCTAGCTAAGTACAGTATTGCCCACACTGACTGGCAGCAGCTCTCCAGGGTTTGCAGGATTCAGCCTGCAATGGTCTGTGCAAAACATGTGCTCTACCACCGAACTACAGCCTGTTCCTGCCTTCAGACAGCTTAGAGGTAAAGGTCAAGGGACCCCTGAACCATTAGGTCCAGTCGTGACCGACTCTGGGGTTGCAGCGCTCATCTCGGGTTATTGGCTGAGGGAGCCGGCGTACAGCTTCCGGGTCATGTGGCCAGCATGACAAAGCCGCTTCTGGCGAACCAGAGCAGCACACGGAAACGCCATTTACCTTCCCGTCGTAGCGGTACCTATTTATCTACTTGCACTTTGATGTGCTTTCGAACTGCTAGGTTAGCAGGAGCTGGGACCGAGCAACGGGAGCTCACCCCATCGCGGGGATTTGAACCGCCAACCTTCTGATCAGCAAGCCCTAGGCTCTGTGGTTTAACCCACAGTGCCACCCATGTCAGATAGCTTACATATGGGTAAAGAAGAAGAAGCAAAAAGACTCCCAGCAATAGCCAGAATTGGGACCTTTCCTGAAGACCACAAACAAGCAGTGAAAGTTGGTGATAAAAGTATGGAGAGAAGAGAACTATTGAAACCTTTGGCGTACAGACCCAAATCCTTGGACCTGAAAACATTTGGCGATGGGTTTTTGACTCAACGCTACTCCTCAAAAAGATCTCAGCAAAGTGCTTCCTGGACTCCTAGAACTGCAGAATTGGAAGGGACCCAAAGGGTCATCTAGCCCAAATTGTACCATCGTTACCCCAATGCAGATGCAGTGTCTGATGAGAGGGAAAAGAGACGGAGAAGGAGGGAGGGAGAGAAGTTCCAGAGCAACCCCCCCCCAGCCCTCCGGATGCTGTGGGGCTGCAGGTCCCATCATCCCCAACCATTGGCCATGCTGGCTATTGGGAGTTGGAGTCCAGCAGCATCTGAAAGCCTGGCTTGGAGGAACATCTCCTTAGCCCTCCCCATCCGCCACGCTTTGAGCAAAACGCCTAAGAGGAGGGAGCAACGTGACGATGGGGCAGAGCCAATCTGGGGAGGAAAGGTGGAGAGGCAGGAGCTGGGGAAGGTGGGGTTGGATTGAACCCTGAGAAAAGCCAACCCAAAAGGTCCATACCTCCTGTTTCTTCTCCGAGAGGGTGCCGTGGCTATGGCGGCCGTTCTGGGCACCGCCCTTGTGCCCGTTTTGATGAGGCGTGGCCGATCGGCTGTGGCCGGTACAGGAGGAGGAGGGGCTCTGGCTGGACTGGTGGCTGCTGCCCTTTTGGGCATCCTCTCTGTACTTGGGACTCAGTCTGCAAGCAAAGGGGAGGACAGAGAGGGTTGGTCAGCAGCTACGTAGGCCTCCATAAGACTGTTGCTATCTTTCTTAGAAGGATTTATATAACCCCTTTTATTTCAAGGAGAAATAGCATTGTTCCCAAACAAATAAAGGGCAACAGAAACCGAAGAAGAATAACATCCAGTAGGAACATAAGAAGAGCCTGCTGGATCAGGCCAACAGCCCATCTGATCCCAAAGTAGCCAACCAGCTGTTCTAACAGAAGCGGGCAAGCCAGTTGATTGGGCACATATGGGGTAAGGCCACCTGGTAGGTTTTGCTGCAGAAGGATGTAACACAGCTGGAGATAACCTAGACTTAACTATCCTGCTCTGATCTGGTGCAAGAGTTCACAGGAAAGGCAGCTTGGTAGTTTCAGCACCAAGGAGAGCTCCCACTGAGGAACTTGTGCCGATATAAGAATATAAGAGCCTCTCGGATCAGGCCAATGGCCCACCTAGACCAGCATCCTGTTCTCACAGTGGCCAACCAGATGCCTCAGTAGGAAGCCCTGACGCAGGATCCGAGCGGCAGAGCCTTCTCCCCACCTGCAGTTTCCAGGAACTGGTATTCAGAAGCATCACAGCCTCTAAATGTGGAGGCAGAGCTAGCCTTATCCTCCTCCATGAATTTATCTAATCCTCCTTTGAAGCCCCCCAATTTGGTGGCCATCACTGCCTCCTGCAGGAGGAACTTCCATACTCCTTATTTTAATCTTCCAACATTCAGCTTCACTGGATGTCCACAAGGTCTATTAAAGAAATACAGGTACCCATAAATTCAGTTGTGGCCAAACTTGGCCCTCCAGCTGTTTTTGGGCTACAACTCCCATCATTCCTAGCTAACAGGACCAGTGGCCAGGGATGATGGGAATTGTACAGTACTTCAAAACTGGACTCCTGCAATGTGCTGTATTGGTGCTTCCCTTGCACTTGATCCGGAAGCTGCAGAATGCTGCAGCATGATTGCTGACAGGAGTGAGACCCTGTTACCATAGAACACCTTTGCTCAGGGATGTGCACTGGCTGCCAGTTTGCTAGTGGGCCAGGTTCAAGGTGTTACTACTAGTAACAACTGAAAGCCCGGAACAACTTGGGAGTAGCATACCTGTGAGATCACCTTACCCCCATATACGCCCACTCGACTGCTTCCATCTGCGGAACTGGCATTGTTACGGGTGCCACAAAATACCTGTTACGCATTTGTAAGCAGTCAATCTTTTAGGTTGGTGTCACTTACACTTTGGAACTCACTGCCTCTTGACATCAGCCAGGTGACTTCATTGTACTCTCTTTGGTGCCTGCTAAATGCATTTTTGTTTAGACAAGCCTACCCAGATACGTTGGCATGTGTTTTAATGTGGTTTTTGCCTATCACTGATTCTGTTTTTAAAAACTGCTTCTACCAATGATTTCTTGCTTTATTCTTTTTTGTAGACTGCTTTTAAGTTTTTTCCCCCTCTTTTTTTTAAAACAATCGAGCCATATATAAACATTATGAAACACGAATAACAACAAAATCCAGTAATAAAAGTACAGCTTCCCCGTTCTTAAAATACACAGCAAAACACTGAAACATCCATAATTAAAATATATAATAAGAAAGTCCATTACAACAACATCCATTTGTACCATTTGATATCATAGACACTAAGCAGGATCAACTTCAAACAAATGCACAATGGACAATACATGGCACTTGTAACACCACAAAGCTCTGCATGTATGTTCTTTGAGTGAAAAAACCACCCACAACTGGTCCCGTTTAATGAACTCCCCCCTCCCAAAGCTGTGCCTCCCCACCACTAAACCTAAGGCAAAACCAGGCGCAAGCCCAGCCTACCTGCTTGTCAATTTGCAGTCGCTGTAATCCGAGGAGAGCGAGGCGCTCCGGGAACTGCAGCTGCTGCGCCTGTGGGACCTCCGAGTGGACGACTCGCTGTGTGACCTGGGAGAGCATGGGGAGAAGGGGAAGGGTGAAACAGAACCCTGCGCTCCACCAGCCTGGCTGTCAAGAGCGAGCCAACAGTAAATCACACCTTGCAAGTTGGAGTTAACTGTTAGCGAAAACACGATCTGCACAGACTTGGGTGAGCACAGCAGCTTATCCCTGGTAGGTCTTGCCTCATGGATCAGTTACTGAGACTGAAGGTCCTCGCCTCCCTGTAACTGCCTAAGTGCTCTCCTGTCCAGAGTTTCCCCCCAAGCAATCAGAGACTGCACTTACACACAGCTAATCTCTCCTCTGCCCTTTTCATGCCTCTAATGGTTCTAGAAGACAAGGTGGGAGGGGAGCTTGTCGTGGCAGGAAGGGGAGACACACATGACTCTGCACCAGCCTGACTCCTCTTTGCCTGTTGGCCTCCCTCCTCTCCTGCTTCAACCTCTGCCTCTGATTCTGGACTTCTCTCTGTCACAGACTCTCCCAGCTCACTAAGCCCTGTTAACCCTTCAGATTCCGATACCTCCTTCCAGTCCTCTCCCTCTTCTCCCTCCCACCCCATTGTCCCACCACCACTCCCCTGGTTCTCAGCCTTCTTCCCCTGGGGGTTCCCCACCTGGTTCCCCCTACTATTCTTCTGTGTCCAACTAGTCCATGACTGTGGCTCAGGAGGAGTTCTGGGACTACCCCCATCATGACCTAGATCCTGATTTACAGCCAGGACTCTGGCACAGAGGAAAGACCAGCTGGTGCAATCTACAGAGGGGCTGAATTCGGATCCAGGCCTGGATGCTGAGCCTGGGTTCAGGAGTCTGATGGGACCTTGAGTCACCAGTCCTGAAAGCATCGCACTGGCTGCTGGTGAGCTACCGGGCCAAATTCAAGGTGTTAGTCCCAGAATCATAGTGTTGTAAGGGACTGCCAATGATCATCTAGTCCAACCCTCTGCAATTCAGGAATCACAACGAAAGAATCCCCGACAGGTGGTCATTCAACCTCTGTTGGAAACCCTCCAGCAAGTGAGTGTCTACCACCTTCCAAAGGAGGCTGTTCTGCTGTCAAACAGTTCTTACCATTGGAAAGCTCTTCCTAATGTTTATTCAGAATTTCCTTTCTTGTAATCTGAATCCATTGGTTCGGGTCCTGCTCTTTCAAGATGGCTAATTCCCATTTTATTTGCTTCCGGGGGGGGGGGGGGATTCCGCTTGCAAGTAACATGGGAATAAGCATGCAACGTGTGCTAATTTCTGTGCCATTTGCTTCTGCGGGTGGGGCGGAATCAATTCTGGTCCTCACCTTTTTCTGTCTTTGTTCTTCTCTTTCCTTTTGCTCTTGAGACTTCTGGACCTATGAGACAGCAGAAAACTGAACGTACACGAAAAGAGAGAGAGGAGGAGGAGGAGGAGGAGGAGGAAGAAGAAGAAGAGGAGGAGGAGGAGGAGGAGGAGGAGGAGGAGGAGGAGGAGGAGGAGGAGGAGGAGGAGGAGGAGGAGGAGGAGGAGGAGGAGGAGGAGAGGAGAAACCAGCATCAGCAGCCAGTTTTTCCTTCTAGAATATTTCATGGAACAGCTTCCCCTGGTGACAACCTGACTCAGGTTGCCAAGCGCCAAACCTCCGACCTGCTTATCAGCCCCTCCATGGACTCTTAGGGGGAGGGTCTGAAATCAGAGGGGCAGGCTATTTTCTGACCATCTCACCTCACCATGGCCCACCTCTTTTATCTATACCTTCAAATCAGCTTCCTGTGCTGAAATGAACAGGGAGGCTGTTGCAGACGAGGGGAGCTCTGTGTGCCTGCACTGAATGCTCTTGCAGTTCCATTGTTCTCACCAAGTGATTATAATGTTGGTGCATTTTACGCCTTATTATATACATTCTGGCCACCACACCCTGCCCAGCTTGCAGAGAACAGCTCCAGAGACCGTACTTCATGCAAGAACATAAGGTGAGCCCTGCTGGATCAGACCGAGAGCTGACCCAACTAATCTTTGCCATGGCCGGCTCTACCATTAGACAAAATGAGGTAGCCGCCTCCAATGGCAGATTCTGGGTGACGTGTTTCACACAGCTGGCAACCAGTTGCCTCTGGGAATCGCACAAGCAGGGCAGGAGCGCAGTCATTTCTCCTGCTGTTGTTCTGGTATTCAGAGGCATGTTTTCCGTGATTAGTAGTCATTGATAACCTTTCCTTCCATACATCAGTTCGACTCAACTTTTAAGTGCCTTTGAAGTTAGGGGCCATCATGACATCTTTCCACGGCAGATTCCACAGGTAACCCCTGCACCCATCTGGATGTCCAAGGCTGGACTTCCTTGGTGGTGGCCCCATCATTATGGAGCGAACTCCTCCAGGAGTTCCTGGCAGGTGAATTCTTGGTGACGCCCACCCCGGAAAGTCAAATGACCTTCCTTGTTCCCTGCAAGCCTTTGAACCCAGATCCTTTGGCCTTTTCGTGCCTGGCTACGGTGGCCTTTATGGAGCTACTTTCATGGCCCTGCACCAATTTGGTTTCTTCTGTGCTTGGCCGGAAGAAGAAGAGGAGGAGTTTGGATTTGATATCCCACTTTATCACTACCCTAAGGAGTCTCAAAGTGGCTAACATTCTCCTTTCCCTTCCTCACCCACAACAAACACTCTGTGAGGTGAGTGAGGCTGAGAAACTTCAAAGAAGTGTGACTAGCCCATGGTCACCCAGCAGCTGCATGTGGAGGAGCGGGGACGCGAACCCGGTTCACCAGATTACGAGTCTACCGCTCTTAACCACTACACCACACAAGGAAGAGACCTTGAGCCCGTCAAGGGGGTAAGTGGTGATTTTGTTCTAGAAAGAGGATCAAATGTGGTCTTTGGCCACTAGAGGGCAGTGCATAGTTTGCCTTGCCGGTCACGGCTGAGGTGGGGGAAGCAATTCCTGAGGTGAGGAATGTGGATGTGGGATTAGGGGAGACAAGGTATGTGGTGGGGGGAAGGAATCTACACCATTAACCCTCACCTGTGCCTCCTCTTCTTACGAGAGCCAGACGCAGACCTGATGGGCAACCAGCGAGAACAGAAACAAAGAGAGGAAAGGAGAGACACTGGTTGAGATGGTTCAGGAGAAAGGGGGGGGGGAGCGCATAGCCAAATATCTCTTTCCTTGTATAAGAGCCACACCAAAGATGCAGCACCCAAATTACCCTATTCCTGAATTTTAAATTGCTGGAACCAGCCCTGAGACCTCCTGATGGTAAGCAATAAATTTAATAATAATAAATAAATTGCCCATCCAGACCATCTCAGTCCAGACAACAGAAATATTGACCATGGCCCTTACTGACGGAACCTGCAGCAACTTGTCTCTATGCAACACAGCCATGTTGCCCTATCCCTGGACTACAATTCACAGCATCCTGCCAGAGCTGATGGGAGTTGAAGGCTGCGATAATCTATAGCCTCTGTTAGTTCTCTGCAGCGCATTGGTCCATTCAGCCCAGTTCTAACCTGTTGTGACTGGCAGTGGCACACCTCGATTTCATGAAAAAAAATGTCTCTTCCAATCCAGGGGCCTCCATTTAACTGGAAATGCTGGGCGGGGGGGTCAGACCTGGGACCTTTTGCTTTAAAAAAAAGTATGTACTCTCCTGTCAACAGGAGATTGTCTGGTGGAAGAGACAGATAACAACAAAGGAAGCTGTGTTAGACTATTGAACCACTTAGCTCAGTAGTGTCTACACCAATTGGCAGTGGCTCCCTAGGGCCCTAGCCAGGGGTGTTGGAGATCGAATATAATAAAAATGGAAGGGTGTTGTCATGCTGCAGTTTGCTTGGCTGTCAACAGGTGGCGCTGCTGGCTGGTGATGGCAGCATGCTGACTAGTGATGGATGGGCAGCCCAGATAAGCCATGGAGGGACAGACAGGACAGGCTGCATCAGTCCCCCAACTGCTCTGCCTCCTCTACCTACCAGCCTGAGGCAATTGCCTCCAGGGTCCGGATCCCTAGGCCAGTTGGCAGTGCTACTGGCCAGCTTTGGAACTGGCTGCTTGCCCAGATGTACCCATACAAGTTTCCAAAATCCTGTCACAGTCCAGAGTGACCAGAAAATGGAACCCAGGTTCTGGCTCTGTTAGTGAAGCATTTGAGATGCAAAGAGATGCTGCCAGAATTCTCAGTGCTTTTCCTCCATCCCTCCCCAGAGATGCCACTGGGGATTGAATGGGGCACCTTCTGCATGAAAAGCTCTGCCACTGAGCTATGGACCTTCCCACTGATAGGGGGAGACGAAAAGGGGGGAGCCCTGAGTCCTTTACCTGTCTCTCCGATGTTTTTTCCCTGTCTTTTTCTTCTTCTCCTTCCGGACCGGGGAAGAGCTATCGCCGCTGAAAAGCAAAAAAGGACTAAGTCAGTTTGTCAGGAGGAAATGGAGCTGATCAGCAAGAGGGAATGTCATAAGAAAAGCCTGCTGGATCAAGACAATGGCCCATCTAGTCCAGCTTCCTGTTTTCACAGAGACCAACTAGATACTTTATATGGGAAATCTGCAAGCAGAACCTGACCACAAGACCCCTCTACCCTCCTGTGGTTTCTAGAAAATGGGAGGCAGAAGCTGGGCTGCCTTCAACTGTAGAGGCAGAGCCCTCCCCTCTACAGGGCAGTCTCGAGCAGGTCGTGAGCCCTGGCGCTGAGGGGCGGAGATCGCTCCGGCGCAAGCATGGCTTCCACACGGCTTTGCCATGCAGCGCCCTGCCTACCGGCCCAGCGCCCTGGTGCCCCGCGCCACCGGGACTCTACCTAGAGCCGGCCCTGCCCCTCTACAAATTTGTCCAATTCTTTTTAAAAGCCATCCCAAGGGTTAAAGGCACCCAGACAAATTAGCCCCCCTTACTTTATGGGACTGCTTTTTAGGTGGCTGGGGAAACCGTGTGGGGGGAAACCGTGAAAACCAAACACCTTGGATGGGTTTCTATAAATATATGGGGAATTATAGATCATGTGGATGATGCAAATTCTGTTGGCACTCACCTACGTTCAGATCCAGGTTTCCTTTTTTTGCTGAGATTGCAAGACAGGGAACAGACAAAGGAGAGGTTAAGGAGTGTCTCTCTGAAAAGAGCGGACGGTTTGGAGTACAGGGTAGACTTCTGAAATCAGGACCGGGCCGGACAGGTGTCTAACCTGCCATATTTTTTAAAACCAGTAAGTAAATTACACAGGACACATCTATCAGGACTGTGTGTGTGTTTTTGTGACCCTGCACAAACACAGAAAGCGTTCAATTCGACACCCAAAGAATCTCAGCTTTCTCGAGCAAGTTGCTAGTCCCTGTGGAGGTGAAAGCAGGCATCAGAACCTGCGGGGTTCAGAAGCATTGCCAGGGATTTGGGGTTGGAGAACTCTAGTTCCATCTGTCAAATTTGTACCCCCCCCCCTACTTTTTTTTGCTCCAAGGAGCTTAGGGCTTTCCAGTTTTTCCACACTACAACCCTGTGAGGTAGGTCAGTCCAAGACAGAACAACATTCCTCAGGCTTATACAATTTTGCAAGGGTGGTGGAGGGGTGTTTCATGTGTGTTGCTTTAATTTAGCCCTACTTAGGTGGCATTAAGCATAAGACCTACCCCAGCAGGGAGTTGGGGTGATGCTAGGTAGTAGCTTACTTAATTCACACTTCCAGGAACAATATGCAAACAAAACACAGACACGCTTCAAAATTCACACCTCTCCCAATTTTGCAATGCACGTCTCCAACCTGACAAAATGTATTCACTTGGGTAACGTGTGTATAAAATGCATATACTGCAATTTTCACACCACCATATAATCTTGCTTTGTTCCCTTAAGACCACGCTTTTGCTATGAGGACATCTTTCCAATAATTCTTAATGCAATCCATAACATTTCATTTATGCAGCTGGCAATTTAATGATTTCAATTTGATGCTCCCCCCTCCCCTGCCCCATTTGTCGAGGCATTTCTTGGGGGGGGGGTTGGTGGGTTGGCAAATGCTATTTTTATTTACTTAATGGGGGTATAATAATAGAATCACAGAACTGCAGAGCTGGAAGGTGCCGCAAGGGTCATCTAGTTCAACCCCCTAAAATGCAGGAATACTTTTGCCCAATGTGGGGCTCAAACCCATGACCCTGCAATTAAGAGTCTAATGCTCTACCGACTGAGCTATTCTGGGTAGTGTTGCTATTATTAATACCAGGAGTTCCTGCAGGATATATATGATCAGGATCCATCTCAAGCTGAGTTCAGGTGTGGTTTGGGGACCCTAATAGGCACCCTAATTGATGACCTCTGACTAGAGTGGGATAAGGGGAGTGGGACTGTTTCTGCTTCTGGATCTCAGCAGCTTTGGATACCATTGGCCATGGTGCTCTCCCCATCCTTTGGCTGAAAGCAGAGGCAAGGGGAAGACCTGTGGCCCTCCAGGACCCATTGCCGGACTACAATTCCCATCATCCCTGACCACTGACAGGCAGATGGGAGGGGAAACCAAATGCACCTGAAGGAGGGCTGCCACATTCCCCATCCCTGCATCAAATAAGCAGCCGCTGCTGAATTGCTAACGTTTCCTATCGTACTGCGTTATAATTATAGTGATTGCCTGTAAATTATCGACTCGCGGAACCATTTGGGAGCACAATGTATTTGCAGGAAATGCAGCCTTCGAGGATACTGACAGTGACTTTATTGTATTGTTGCAAAGTACTGTTCTTACAGCATGGTCATCACAAGAGGGGCTTGTTCTGCACAGCAGTGCAGCACTGGAATGTAAGGCATCTCCCAGACCCTCCAAGTGTCCCTATTTTCCAGGACAGTCCCAGATTTACAGAAGCTGTCCTGGCTTCTGATTTGATCCCAGAATGTCCCGCTTTTCCTTAGGATGTCCCTATTTTTACTGGAGAAATGTTGGGGATATGGAGTTATGTGACACTCCCCCCCTAAGGCATGGAGATAAGAGACAACCTTTAGAAGCCATCTGAAGGCAGCCCTGTAGAGGGAAGGTTTTTTTAACTGTTTTATTATGTTTTTATATACAGTGGTACCTCGGGTTAAGAACTTAATTCATTCTGGAGGTCTGTTCTTAACCTGAAACTGTTCTTAACCTGAGGTACCACTTTAGCTAATGGGGCCTCCTGCTGCCGCTGCTCCGCCACAGTACGATTTCCGTTCTGATCCTGAAGCAAAGTTCTTAACCCGAGGTACTATTTCTGGGTTAGCGGAGTCTGTAACCTGAAGCGTTTGTAACCCGAGGTACCACTGTATGTTGGAAGCTGCCTCAAGTGGCTATGGCAACCCAGTCAGGTGGGCAGGGTATAACTAATAACATCATCATCATCATCATCATCATCATCATCATCATCATCATCATTATTGAATAGGGCATCCGTGTTCTCATTGGAGAAATGTTGGAGGCTATGATCTCCCCCCAGCCTGCCATTAGCAAGCCTGCCAAAATGGTTTTCTTTCACTTTAGCTATCCCAAGCCTCATGCCAAAGACCCCCAAATACCCCTGTGACATCACTTCCTGTGCCCAGTTACCCAGGCAACCTTCCGAATATCTTGTCCCCTGGGTTAAGGCTTCAAAGGATTTTTGATTTTTGATTGAGCCCCCATAGGGTGGTCCTCTGGGATGAACCCTCTCAGCCCTATGGGGAATTTTCAAAGGAGCCAAGATTTACCACATGCCCCCTCCCTTGCTTGTCTGGCATCCCAAACCGAGCAGGACCTGTACATCAGTGTTTTTCAACCACTGTTCCGCGGCACACTAGTGTGCCGCGAGATGTTGCCTGGTGTGCCGTGGGAGAATTACTTTATATATAGTCAATATAGGCACAGAGTTAATTTTTTTAACATTTTCTAATGGTGGTGTGCCTCGTGATTTTTTTTCATGAAACAAGTGTGCCTTTGCCCAAAAAAGGTTGAAAAACACTGCTGTACATCATCATCTGGTTCAAGGGAGGAGACAGCTCCCTTCTCCCCTGTCCCTCCCTACCCCCTTCTGCTACTTTCCTCATTAGTTTCATTTCCCCCTGGCCTGGTTTAAGAAAGCCACACTCATTAAAATGTTAGCTGAGCTCTGAGGAGGAAATCATTAGCGGAGGGATCTGAAATCAGGATGGTGGGGGGTGGGGAGAGAACTGGAGGCGAAGAACGGCTGAGACCCCCCACCTCCCCTTTCTACATCCAGAATAGATGTGTTTCACAGTCAGGCTTGGAATACTGGCACAGCGAATAATCGAGAAGTGTCTCTGTGCCGGGGGACGCAGAGCCGGTCTCTGTGTTAGGCAGAAGAAACTGGCAACACCAACCACAGGGAAGCTGGGCTGAGCCCAGAGTTCAATGGGTCATGTTGCAGGCAGGATTGGGGGCTGCCTCTGTGACTGCACAAAGGCCTGTGTTATGTACTGAGCTGAATCATAGAACAATAGGATCCAGAATCAGCAGTCTGATTGGTCCGCAGGAGCCACCCAATCCAACTCCAGGTGGAAGTGAATCCGCAACCTGATTGGCCTGCAGGAGCAACCAATCAGGCGGCTGGCATAAGTCAATCCACAAACTGATTGGCCCACAGGTGTAGCCCTGAAGTAGCCAATCACACAAAGCCCATTGTGTAAATAATGTATATAAGCAGATGGTTTTGGGAAAAGGGCATCCTTCTTCTCTTCTTCTCCTTGATGGCTACGAGCTGAATAAAGAGCATGAAATTCACTCTCGACTCCAAGTATATTTCAGCCTGGGAGAAATCTAAAACATGGAATCATAAGAGTTGGAAGGGCCCCTTGAGGGCAATCCAGTCCAACTCCCTGCAATGCAGGAAATATGTAGGGGTCGAACCTGCAACCTTGCCATTATCAACACCACGCTCTAACCAACTGAAATAGCATTCCCGGTGTGATACAATAGGCGTGCCCACTATCTGCACTTAACAGAAACGGATTACGCCGTTTTGGTTCCGGCAGGCTTTCCCAGCTGGATAAAATGGTCTTTACCAGGGGTTCCCAAACTAAGGCCCGGGGGCCGGATGCGGCCCAATCGCCTTCTCAATCCGGCCCACGGTCGGTCTGGGAATCAGCATGTTTTTACATGAGCGGAATGTGTCCTTTTATTTAAAATGCATTTCTGGGTTATTTGTGGCGCATAGGAATTAGTTCATTTTTTCTTCTTCAAGATATAGTCCGCCGTCCACCCCCCCACCCCCCAAGGTCTGAGGGACAGTGGACTGGCCCCCTGCTGAAAAAGTTTGCTGACCCCTGGTCTTTACCATGAGTGCCCACTTGTTTGGGTTTCAGTCCTGTTTCAAATGTGCCTGTTTTTAACTTTGGGGTTATTTATTTATTTTTGCAGATTGCGGTTTAGAAGGCTATGAATAAATTCATTGCGGTAACAGCAGAGACACCTGGAGGGTCAAAGGTTCCCACATCCTTGGTTTAGGACTTGCTCAAAGCCCAGCATTCTGGCTGGATTGAAGAGTCCCTGGGTCGGGTCTTATCCACTTGTTTTCCCTTCCAACCCAACCCAACATCAGCGCCACTGGGGGGTGACTCACCGGCTCCGGCGATGACCCGATTTCTTTTTCTTTTTCTTCTTGGGTGGAGGAGAGGTGGAGCTGCTGGATCGTCTCTTCAGCCTGTGGAGGAGGAGGAGGAGGATTTTAGGATAGGCACTTGCTGGTTTACAGGGCGTCGCCAACACAATATACACTCCATAAGTTAATAAGACTCCAACTCCCATCAGCCCCCAGGTGACATTGCTAAGAGCCAGGGATGGTGGGCGTTGTAGTCCATCCACCTCTGAAGGACACCACGTTGATGAACCTTGCTGTAAGCCAGTTCAGTGATTCCCAAATATTTTGGGGGCACAGCCCCCCTGGTCCCATAAATTCACCCTCAGTTTTCCCTACCCTGTTAAAAACATCCTTCAGAATAGCAGTTTGCTGCCGAGCGGCTGGGGCATCCCAGTCAGATGGGTGACATATTAACAAAAACAGCAGCAGCAACAATTTCAGAACAGTAGCATTTATTTAAAATCCACTCAAAACCTTCTGTCTAGTTAATTCAACAAAACTGATGAAGGCGATTCAGTGGCACCAGGCATTGCAGGGGGGGGGGGGAATCACTGGCAAAGACGCAAGGGCAAAGGACATTTATAGCATGAGCTATTTATGTATAACTCCTTAGCAGGCATGAACAAACCTTCGCTTACCGCAGACCTATGGTAGCTAATTTATAAGAAAAATCAATGGCTATTTCCCATAACTGGCTATCTTGTGACAAGAACCGTAAATACAAACAAACGTGGCAAATTAAATAGCTTTGTAAGTGATCCAGAGCAATAAAACTTTAAATACGAAGCGAGGAAGGTGTTTCGCTCTAGGTGCTAAACTGGTCAATGGTAAATAAGCAATCAATGGGTTCGGGGAAGCCCACCTACAGTGCTCCACTACCGCCCCCTCACCTCTTAGCATCCCCCTGCCACGCCCTGGCCTCTGTGTCCTCCTGCCTCCTGCTTGCCTCTTAGAAACACCCCCCCCCACAAGTAAAGCCACATCAGCTAGGGGGCAGTACTGCCCACTTTGAGAACCACTGCCCGAGGGTTTGTTTCTCACCATCAGAGGATGAAGAAGTGCCTCCACACCTTTTCGCAGAGACCCTTCTTGTAACCGTGGGAAATGACCTGTGTTCGCCACGGGAGACTCACCTGTATTCACGGTGACTGCTGTCGTCTTGGTAGCAGTCGGTCGTGCAGTCGCACTGCAAAGGGCATCCCTTCCCGTACTCTGGGTACTGCATCATGTACTCTTTGTCATCCACCGCGTGATGGTTCTCGATCACTCTGCACCAAAGACAAAAGGAGGAGGGGACGTTGCAGAAGCGGCGTGTATGGATCCGGGCTCTGCAAGGATTCGGGCCTGGAATAGGCCTGAGCAGTGGCGTAGCAAGCTCAGGTGGTACCCAGTGAGGAAAATTGAAATCTAGTTGGATTCCCAAGAGACTGCAATCTACTCACAGTATAAAAAGACTGGCTGTGATCTACCCATTCGCATTGCTAGGAGTTGTTGAGCTTTTTTTAGGGAAGGATTGACCAAAGTTACTGAGCTTTTTGGGGGGCGGAGGGTTGGCCAAAGTTGTTGAGCTTTCTTTGAGGTTACAGGGTTTGGGTCCTGAGTTGATAGCTTCTGCTTCTCTCCTTCCCTCCACCCTCCACTTGTTTGCTCGCCTGCCTCCTCCAGCAGCCTGGGAGCACGGGGTTGTCAAAACGAAGCACTGAAAAGCGGTGCAACTACCCCCCTTTCCCCAACGGATCGTGGTAGGCAAGAGTCGTGGGTGGCCGGCGGGAACAAATGTCATCCCCTCGGTGATGACACCCAGGGCGGACCACCCCCACTGCCCCCACCTTGCTTTGCTCCTGGGCCTGAGCCGGCTTCTGTCTTAAGGACACCTCTCTTGATAGACTCAACCACACTTCCACTTGCCCTGTGTCTAGAAAGCATGGATCCGAGCGGTTTTCGCCTTGTCCCGCTCCCTTCCCAGGAAAAAACCTCTCTTTAGCTTTAAATCAGAACAAACAGCAATCTGCGGGAAATTGCTGTTTTCTCCGATTGAGTGCTAAAGAGCGGGTGTTCTTCAATGCAATTGCCTTGTCTTAATAAACAGAGTCTTGAACAGACCTTTCCCCCAATCACAGTGCGAGGGCTTGATTTCTATTTCACAATGTGCAAATCCACACTCTCTCAAACCTTTTCTTATGTGAGGAACTCAGGGGACTCTAGCAAGCATGATGACATCACTTCCCCTTGCAGCTTATGATTTTGGAGTGTGGGAGAACAACACAAAGCCAAGTCAGAGTGAGGGCAATGCATTTTGTCCCTGCTCTGAATGGGTATACCCTGCTGCCATTTATAAAGGGTTCCCCCCCCTTTGAGCCCTAAGTATATGAGGAGACCCAACATGCGCTATTCACAGCCAGCTAATCTGCACTCCAGTTACCACTGGCAAAAGCCATGAATAGGTTTTTCCCGTGACAACCATGCTTCCTTCCCTGGCTTCTCCAGCCCACTGATGTCTCTGTTGTATTCTTCTGAGCCAAAACATCCTGGGGTTCATTTCCCTCAAAGCAGCCAATTATTCACTCGGTTTGTAATTGGGTTAAGCTCCCTTAGTGACAGAGATTAATGCTTCCCGGGCTGTGTCTGCAGGCTGCTGTGGCCTCCCCATATAATTCCCCCCTTTCAGCTTTTTTCCTGGGGATGCCAGGCAAAAGAGGAGTGAGTCAGTTTCTCAAAACCATTTGCCAGCCTTGATATTTATAAGCGCTTACGATTTTGCAAACACAGACGCACAAAGGCAGAGCATGAGACTCCCATGTTTTTCCACGATATGGTTTGGTTGGGGCTGCTACAAACCGATCTATTATTGAGTGAGTTCCCTAATCCAATCCAGAAATGATATGGAAAGGCCCTGCTGGATCAGGCCAATGGCTCATCTAGTCCAAGCATCCTGTTCTGACAACGGCCAACCAGATGACTACAGGGAACATTATTATTATTATTATTATTATTATTATTATTATTATTATTAATTATTATTTATTATTTATACCCCGCCCATCTGGCTGGGTTTCCCCCACCACTCTGGGCGGCTTCCAGCAAATACCAAAATACATTAAAATATCACAGATTAAAAACTTCCCTAAACAGGGCTGCCTTTAGGTGTTTTCTAAATGTCAGGTAGTTGTTTATCTCCTTGACCTCTGATGGGAGGGCGTTCCACAGGGCGGGTGCCACTACCGAGAAGGCCCTCTGCCTGGTTCCCTGTAGCTTTGTTTCTCACAGTGAGGGAACGGCCAGAAGGCCCTTGGCACTGGACCTCAGTATCCGGGCAGAACAATGGGGGTGGAGACGCTCCTTCAGGAACATTACTGCCTCCAACTGTGGAGACAGAGCAGAACCATCATGCCTAGTAGACACTGATACCGTAGCTGTCTCCTCCATGAACTTATCCAATTCTCTTTTAATGCCATCCAAGTTGGTGACCGTCACTGCCTCTAAGGGAAGCGAATTCCACGGATCAACTATGTACTGTTGTCTTCAGACAGTCATTCAACGTTCAGCTTCCTGGGATGTCCGTGAGAAATAGTGTTTTCAGAGAGGGAGAAAAACGTTTCCTCTATCCACGCATAATTTTGTAATACTAATATTTATTTATATGCCACCCATCTGACTGGGTTGCCCAGTTTTTGGGCACCGCGCAAGAGCTCACCCCAAAAGCACATTTTGGGGGTGAGAGCAAGGTGTGGGTCACATGAGTCTCCCAGGAGCACAACCTGGAAAGTGCGTGCGTAGCCCAGTTTTGCATCGGAAAAAGTTGGAAGGTATGATTGAAAGTGATACGATGATACCCTGGACCGCACAAGCTGCTCTACCTTTTGCCTGCATTTCTCAGCTCGGAGTCCCAAGTTCCACGTACGCCCCAGTTCCCCCACCCAAACGAGGCCTTCCTGTGCAATGAATCAGCAAGCTCTATTCCTGTCCTCTTCAGTGACCTGGTTTTTTCCTGCCCCCTCCCCCAGTGCTGGCTAATGGATTATAATATGCGCTTTGCTGGCATGGCAGCTAAGTCACTATCAAACCTGGGAAAGCTCAGAAGCGTTAATGATGGAGAGGGCCTCTCAAGTGGGGGCAGGGAGGCCAAGCCGTGGTCCGTGGTGGCAATCAGTCCATCCGGAAGGGAACCAACCAGCTTGTTGTGTTTGAGGGCAGGGGAAAAGCAGTCTGCAAGGACAGTGAAAATGAGCTGCTGGGTTGCCTGACCTGGAAGCTTTCAAACCCGACTTTCTCCCTGGCATGCTAGTTTTCTACATGAAAGGAGATTTTTTGTGTGGGGGTAGGAATCCTTTGCCCTGACACGTTAGTTTTCTAGATGCAAGGAGTTCAGGGAAAACTAGGCTCTGGTGGCTCAGGCACACCGGAAGCCAGGAGGGAGATATTAAAACAAGCAGAGTTTGCAGCACCTATACAGATATATATCAATAGGTGTATTCACACGGGCTAGGCAAGTGATTGGTATGAGCAAGCAATCCCTTCCTACTCACATTTGCCGCCCATGTTGGTCCTCGCGGGTGAGCACACCCTCCTTTTCCATCAGCATTTGCCGGAAGGTCCCCACTTTCTGACGGATCTCCTCTTCGGAATACCTGCCGTAGCAGACAAAGCAAAGAACGTGGGGGACAGAGTTAGTCAGGAATACTCATGGTTTCATCCCCCCACAATTGCCCATTATTCAGCTATGATTCCTGCCTGGTAGCCAGGTGGACTAGATGACGCTTAGGGTCCCTTCTAACTCCAAGGTTCTATGATTCGATGACTCTATTATTATTATTTTAAAAAAGTGCACTTCTATCTCTCCAATTTTCTTCAAGGACCTCAAGGAGGCATACAGAGTTCTCCCCCTCTATATTTAATCTCAACAACAACCTGGTGAGGAAGGTTGGCCTGAAAGAGACAGTGAATGGCCTGCCAAGGTTACCCTGTGAGCTTCACAGTCGAGGGAGAATTTGATTTTGGCTTTTTTTGTGGCATCATCATCATCATCTCATTGCATTTCTTACCTGCCCTTCACTTCAGTGTCCCAGGACAGATAAGAACATTATAAAAATAGAGCCATCTAAGGTAACCAAAGCTTTCTGGGAAATGATCTATAATGAGTTGGAAAAAATGCTAAAGATAACTTTTGGGTTTTTTTTATAAAAAAAAACACCCAGAAGCTTTCCCTTTAGATAGAATTGGTGGAGAAGTACTGAAAGAACAGGGGAAAAAACTATTTATGTACTATGGCTGCCCGAATGATTTACGCCCAGAGATGGAAAGAAGAAGCAACTTCAATGAAGGACGATTGGCAACTAAAATGTATGGACTGCGCTGAAATGGCAAAACTTACCTGGAGAATAAGAAACCAAGAAGACAAACTTTTTAATACAGAATGGGGGAAATGTACAGACTATTTGAAGATGTGAACAAATTAAAACATTAGCAGGACTCACATAAAAATGTGCAGTAAGAATAACGTAAAGGGGATACAAAAGGAAAATTAGTAAATGCTGTTATTTGTGGACCTTAAGGTCCTCTGCGGGGCATACCAGGAGAGGCGGTCCCGTAGGTACGAGGGTCCTAAGCCGCATAGGGCTTTAAAGGCCAAAACCAGCACCTTAAATCTGATCCTGTACTCCACCGGAAGCCAGTGCAGCTGGTAAAGCACTGGATGAATGTGGTCCCGTGGCAGGGACCCCGTAAGGAGCCTCGCCGTGGCATTCTGCACCCGCTGGAGTTTCTGGGTCAGCTTCAAGGGCAGCCCCGTGTAAAGCGAGTTACAATAATCAAACCTGGAGGTGACCGGCGCATGGATCACTGTGGCCAGATCAGGGCGAGAAAGGTAAGGGACCAACTGCTTAATACGGCAGAGATGGAAAAATGCCACATTTGCTGTGGCTGCAACTTGCGCCTCCATGGAAAGGGAGGCGTCGAAGGTTACACCCAAGCTCTTGACAGAAGGCGCTGGCACTAATTGAGCCCCCTCAAGAGATGGGAGTTGGCCCCCCAACCCCATGTCGTCCTGACCCAGCCAGAGGAACTCTGTCTTCGGATTTAACTTCAACCGGCTCCCAAATAGAACCTTAAACTCAATTAAAACAATTTACCATCCAAAAAACCCGGGGTGGGTCCTAAAATCTCTTTCTCTCTCAGGTAGCCAAAGCCTGGGTAAAGAGGTGCATCTTCAGCTTCGGGTGAAAACCATGCAATGAAAGTGCCAGACACACGGTAGTTGGGAGAGATTTCCGCAACTGAGGGGCCGCCACAGAGAAGGCCCTTGTCCACCTGCCACCCCCAATCTTCTGAGGGCAGTGGAACTACCAAGAGGGCACCTAAAAGTATCTGTAGGGAAGCTATTTCAGATATTTGGGGGCCTTTGGGGGGCTTTAGACACTAATGTGAGGTCCTTGAAATGGGCTTGGAAACAAACTGGCAAGTGTCCTTCCGCTGACGGGCAAAGACTCTTTTATTCTGGCACACCTTTGGGAACTGGTTGTTGTCGTGTTTTTTTTTTAAAAAAGGAAAGGGCTTTTATAATGCTCTGCTGTTTTTCCTCACATGTATTTCAATAGATTTGGGGTTTTTTTGTGTTTTTAACGCTATTTGAATTTAAGTACGATTCGGTGATTAGCTTTTGTATTTTATCTGTGTTGAAAACCAGTCATTATCAATATAATGATGATGATGATAACTGTTTAAAAATGGTTACAGGTAGGTAGCCGTGTTGGTCTGAGTCGAAGCAAAATAAAAAAATTCCTTCTGTAGCACCTTAAAGACCAACTAAGTTTTTATTTTGGTATGAGCTTTCGTGTGCATGCACACTTCGTCAGATACACTGAAACAGAATCCACCAGACGCTTATGTATATTCAGAGGGTGGGGGGTGGGGTGATGGGAATGGGTGATGGGCTGATGGGAGTGGTAAACCTATAGATGGCTGTTAACGACTGTTGATGACTGCAATTGGTCCTGGGGGGGGGGGGGGAAGCAAGGGCTGAGGCGCTAAAGAAAGCTTGATCATGCATAATGAGATAAAAATCCAATGTCTTTATTCATCCCAGGTGGCTCCATGGTTTTAAGCTTGGTAATGAGTTCCAATTCAGCAACTACTCTTTCCAGTCTGTTCCTGAAATTTTTCTGTAATAAAACAGCTGCTTTGAGATCTTGTATAGAATGTCCTGGGAGATTGAAGTGTTCTCCTACTGGTTTTTCAGTCTTGTGGTTCCTGATGTCAGATTTAAAAATGGGTGTTTGCTGAGCTCTGCTCACTGCATTTTGGACCAAGTCGCCTTCAAGGGCAGCCCCACAAAGAACGCGTCACAGACAAATCTTTTGGGAAGATCAACTGTGCTGCAGAAGCCCAGCCGGTCTCCGACATCTTTCATCTCCTTAGGAAGATTCATGCTTAGGCTCTCATGTAATTGAAAAAAACAAAAACAACCCAGGCATTTCAGTGGGGAAGTGGGGTAGGGAGGCAAATCTGATCAGGCACCTAGGGAGGGTTTTGTACTCATTTGCACGGTACATAGTTAAACTATGGAACTCCCTCCCACTAGAGGCAGTGATGACCACCAACTTGGATGGCTTTACAGGAGGACAAAGTCATGGAACAGAAGGCTATTGATGGCGACTAGCCTCTGCGGTTGGAGGCAGCAATGCTTCTGAATACCAGTTGCTGGAAACTACAAGAGGGAACAGGGCTCTTGTGCTCCGAGAAGAGGATGCTGGAGTGGGTGGGCCATTGGCCTGAGGCAGAAAGAGAGAGGGGGAAGTGGGGAAATATAGTCAGGGTGGGCAGGTCTCCCCCTGCCCAGGTGCTGCTTTTTATCTCTGGCGTTTGGCCTCGGTGCGAAAAGGGCCCCTTTGTTTTTCCTTCCCAATTGACTTAAGAGGCCCGGCCGAGTATTTATTGGGTGATTCAGCCTGGCTTCCACAGCTTTCATGGCCCATTAACTCTGAGTTACGGGCCAGCCAAAGGAGCTGGACGCTGCTCTCTGCTCGGAACCAGAGGCCCCCTCTCTCCGGCTGCCATGCCTCAAGAGTCAGTGGGTCGATAGCTCAATGATTTATAGCATCTGGTGAAACATCCTGGAGAGGCGGGGAGAAGAGGAGATTGGGGGGTGGGGGCGCCCAGCAGCTCGGCAGGAGCTTTGCCAACCCCCTTAAAAAGAAACAGGATTCTGGCCATGCCCATTGCTGTACTGAGCAGCCGTGCATAAGCCCAGCACCACAATCCTTCCTATATGCAGGCCAGGCTCTCTATTAGAGGAGGAGGAACTGGAGGTCAATGAAACAGCCACTGCTTTGCATGCAGAAGGTCCCAGGTTCAATTGCCAGCATTGCCAGGTATTATTCTCATTAACATTACAGTATCAGCATTATCATTTTATTCAGTGCTTTTCTCCTTGCCTCATGCCTCCTTCCCCGAGCCCAGGAAGCTTCTGCCCAGCTTAGGGAGGAGGCGAGATGCTCTGGCAGGTGTCTGAGAGCCCTCCCTTGTGTGGTAAGTACTGGCACCTTCCCCCCCCCCGAAAAAAGCACTGATTTTATTATTATGTATAGGTATTTAGGTAAGGCAGGGGGAAGCTGCTGCCAGTCAGTGTAGACAATACTGAGCTAGGTGGACCAGTGGTGTGTCTCAGGGCTCACCCACACTTACTTTTGCCCTGTGCTTTTTTTCTAGGCGGAGGTCGAGTATTGTTTTGTTCCGGTGCTTTCCCCGGAAAAATCCATGTTTTACTGCTGCTGAATCGAAGCAAATAGGTGCCAGGACAGAAAACAAGCAAAACCCAGCAGAAAACCCAGATCTGTACCTGGAAACATGACATGAAAGGAAGAGCGGGTGAGCCCTTAGCATAAGGCAGCTTACTATCCAGTTTCACACCCCAATGGGGTGAAATCAGCACAGCTGAGGACATTGAAATCCCAAGTCCTCACATATCAGATAGACTGCTCCTGCTCGGAAGCTCTCTCGTGCAGCTATCAGTTCCGCCAGAAATGTTACGGTGCGGGTGCCAAAAGGGTTCCAGGGAGGGTAGTAAGTCAATGTAAATGTTGCACTTCTAGGAACAAACAGTAAATTGCAAGAACTCGGGCCAGGAGGAAGATGAATTTCAAGTAAGTCTTCAAAAGGTTTTATTTATGTAATGATGAATTCTTGCAATTCCTGCAGACAATTTGCCTGCAAACATACTTGGTACACTCTGACCATTAAAACATTGCTGATGAAGAGTTGTCAAAACAGGGCCTTGTCCTGGGATTTTTTCATTGGAATTTATTTCTATTTGCCTCACTATCATACTGGAATTGATTCCTATTTGAATTCATCATTACATAAATAAAACCTTTTGAAGATTTACTTGAAATTCATCTTCTTCCTGGCCCGAGTTCTTGCAATTTACTGTACTGTTTATTTCCACACTTCTAGGAATGTCTACTCCCCAGTAATCCCCACTGTGTAATATAGAGCTTACTCCCAGGGATGTGGTGGTATATAGAGGGTGGCAGCTGCAATAGATTCCTGTTATTTCATTCAAGAGCAGGGCTGGTGTATCCCTACTGAAGCTGGACTGCTGTTACCCTGTTTCTCCGAAAATAAGACGTAGCCATAAAATAAGCCGTAGCAGGATTTTTAAGCATTCAAGGAACATAAACCATACCCCGAAAATAAGACATAGTGATAGGCGCAGCAGCAATGCAGGCCGCGGCAGGAGGAGAAGGAAAAAAATTAGACAATCCCCTGAAAATAGTGTTGTTATTTTAGGGGGGAAAATATAAGACGGTGTCTTATTTTCAGAGAAACACGGCATCCTGATTTCTCTTCCACTTCCTGTCCGTGAATGCGCTTTCCTGTGTTAGGCTGCAGACACAGGGCCAACGAGAAGCTTCAATAACAGGGTCGCCCACCCACTTGCGCCCACCCACAAGTAATGTGCCTTTGGGTAATGCTTAGAGCCTGATCCTGCGTGATGCTGAGCATTCCTTCTCATTTCTCACCCCTTGGCAGCACCCTGGGGTTCCCCCCATGCAGGCAGAAGCTTGGGTAATGAGGCCATCAATAATTCTCCTTCATCTGCCTTCAAGGGATGCAAAGCGTCCTGTTGGGAAGATATCGTGGTGACTCAGCTACGCTCAGTAGGGTATGTGGGCATGTCAGGCTGGGAGGTGAGCACAGCTGGAGCCAGAAGGGTGGTGTTAGTACAGAAGTGCAATTTTGCACACCTCTGAAATTTCACGACGTTTCAGAACCCACACCTTTGCCTTCTAGAATGTGCCCAGGAAAAAAAACCTCCTGTTGGGTTGATCCCGAGAGCTCAGGTGTGGCAGCTCATATGCGGATTCACTTAATAGGCTCAGCTCCAAATCTAAAAGCTCCCTAGTTTGCTGCCCAAAATGCATGTTGCTGGATATTTTTGATGGTGCAGATGCATTTGTCGAAAGAATTGGCTTTATGTATGATCTCGGCAGCTTGATTAGCAATTGCAACTCGGTGGGAAACAGCCCCAAATCTTACACTGCATGCTTGGTTCCACTCACTCTGTAATATACCTGCAATGGAGAAAATTATGCCTCATTTCACTATTGACACTGGCTTTTGACACCTGAAGTGTATAATTTTAGGACCTACCTTGTTTTTTATGATTGCCAATTATTTCGAACTGTTTTAAATGCTGTGTTTTAATGTTGTAACACACCCTGGGGCTTCAATGTGAAGGAAGGGTTGATCATCATCTGATATTTTTGGCAAAGGATTGGAAGCTATAGACATTTTTTTAAATTCATATATGGAAAAAGCACCATTTTCAAGACAACCCTCGTCCCACGCCTGGCAAATCTGGAACTAAATAAGACAAATATTCATTATTTATGTGCAGATAACTTTTATTCTTGCTTTTAACTTTCATGACTTGGACTTTGTCACTTAACCCATATGCAATCGTACTTTATGTGCCCATTTTAGGGTTTGCTTTTTCGTCTTTTAATTTCCTCCCTGTTTTATATGCAGTATGTTATCAAATTATATAAAAGATCTTTACAAAGAGGAGGAGGAAGGAGGAAGTAAGCCACCTAGTTCAAATATTGATCCTGCTGAGTGGCCTCATATCCCTGCATGAACAGACCCAGGGCCTCAGATCATCATTAGAAGCTTTTTCTTTGTGTGCCTCTTCCAAGGGTGGAGGGCGGTCAGGGCCTTTTCTAGTGGTGGCCCCACAGCTACAGAATGCTCCTCCCCTAGAGGGCTTGCCTGGTGCCAATATTGCCAGCTTTTAGGCACCAGGCAAATACATCCTTATTCTCCTATGCTTTCGGATTTTCACTTGCAGTATCGGGAAATTTATTTAACGTCTGATGTTTTACAATTTTCATATGCAAAGTCCTCTTTATGCATGCTCAGAGGCACCCATATCTTCATTTGTCTCCGGTGCATGCCTGGCCTCTTTCTGTTCACAGAAGCGATACTCTGGGTTTGCAGTTGAAGGCAGTAATGCTTCTGAATACCAATTACTGGGAATCGCAGGTGGGAAGAACGCCGTTGTGCTTGTAGGTTTCCCACAAGCATCTGATTGGCCACTGCGAGAACAGGACTAGATGAGCCCCCCTTTGAGCCCCCCCCAGCCTTCTTACGTTCTGCCTTGGACCCACCCAAAGGATGTCCCACTTTTCCTCCTGCTTGTTGGAGCAGAAGAACCAACTGATCTGAAAAGGGGCAGCAGCTCCCATTCATTCTTCTCTCAGACGAAAGCCTTGTGTGGGCTCAGCTTGGCATCTGAGGGCTCTTGAATATTTCATGGTCTCCAGACGTGTTTCGCCGTTCAATAATTGAGCAGTTCACCTTGAGTGTCGGAGCTCAGGTAGTGCGGAAGAGACAGCCAGCTCCTTCCCCCGACACACACAAACACTGCTCCCTATTTTGCCTTGTTTGCTGTTACATTGGGTAGTTCCCCACCCCACCCCCTTCTCAGGAGGAACACTGCATTACTGCAACACACAAAGCCCAGCTCTTAGTTTCTGCGTAAATTTCCGGCGTGCAGTGCAAAGAATCAGAGGAAGCCGCTTTGGACCATTGTAGCCTACCCAACTCAGGATTGCACTGACAAGTATGGTATGATATGAGAGCCATCTTCAAATATCTAAACGGGTATCACATGGAAGATGGAGCAAGCTTGTTTTCTGGAGCGTAGGACTCAAACCACTGGCTTGAAGTTACAAGAAAGGAGGTTTCGAGTAAACATCAAGAAGGGCTTTCTGACAGTAAGAGCTGATTGACAGTGGAATGCATTCCCTTGGGAACTGGTGAACTCTCCTTCCTTTAAAGTAGAGGTTGGATGGCCATCTGTCATGGAGGCTTTAGCTGAGATTCTTGCATTGCAGGGGGTTGGACTAGATGACCCTTGGGGGCACCTTCCAACTCTACAATTCCATGATTCTTTGATTCTATTTATGGCTTCAGGCAGGAGAAATCCCCAGTCCTACCTTCCTATATTGTAACCTTCCTATAATGTATACCTTCCCAGCCCTTCCTATAATGTAAACACCTGGAGCACAGGAACATAAGAAGTTGCCTTATACAGAATCAGACCATGGACCCATCTCGCTCAGTATTGTCTACACAGACTGGCAGCGCCTCTCTGGGGTTTCAGGCAGGGGACATTCCTAGCCCTACCTGGAGATGCTGAGGAATGGGAAGAGCCAAAGGCCACCAATTCCAGCATTGACCCACAAGATACCTATAGGAAGCCTGCAGGTGGAATATGAGCATAATAACTCTCTCTTGCACATGATCCCCAGCCTACTGCCTCTGATGATGGAGGTAGGACACAGCAATCATGGCTTGTAGCCACTGATAGCCTTCCCTATCAACTTGCCCAAGCCTCTTTTTCCAGAAACCACCCAAGCTGGTTGCTGCTGCATCCAAAGGGATGGAAGGATCCAGGGAAATCACCCAGGTAGCATTCCCCCTTGCCTGTCTCTCGGCACACATCGCCCACGGGGATGGCAAGGGCGGTTTGTGTTCCAAAACCAGGCTGGAACGGATTCAGATCTGGGACTCAGATCTGTGTTATCTGAGCACAGAGTTGCATCATTTCCCCTGTCTCCAAAAGCACACACTCTCTGAGCTGCAACAGAGTTGGAATCAATCTCGGGGGGGGGGGGAGCATGAAGTCTGTGACACCTTGCACACCTGGTCAGATCTGGCGCTGATGTTTTCAAATCTACTCTCCTGTGTTTCTTCTGTTTGTTTGCACAGTGAATTGGAAGTCCCAGATCCCAACAGCAATGCTAGAAGTATAGCATATGTGCTTATATGGATTTGTAAGATCACATAAAATGGGACGCGGGTGGCGCTGTGGGTTAAACCACAGAGCCTAGGGCTTGCCGATCAGAAGGTCGGTGGTTCGAATCCCCACGACGTGGTGAGCTCCCGTTGCTCGGTCCCTGCTCCTGCCAACTTGTTGTTGTTTAGTCGTTTAGTCGTGTCCGACTCTTCGTGACCCCATGGAGCATAGCACGCCAGGCACTCCTGTCTTGCACTGCCTCCCGCAGTGTGGTCAAACTCATGTTCGTAGCTTTGAGAACACTGTCCAACCATCTCATCCTCTGTCGTCCCCTTCTCCTAGTGCCCTCAATCTTTCCCAACATCAGGGTCTTTCCCAAGGATTCTTCTCTTCTCCTGAGGTGGCCAAAGTATTGGAGCCTCAGCTTCACGATCTGTCCTTCCAGTGAGCACTCAGGGCTGATTTCCTTAAGAATGGATAGGTTTGATCTTCTTGCAGTCCATAGGACTCTCAAGAGTCTCCTCCAGCACCACAATTCAAAAGCATCAATCCTGCCAATTTAGCAGTTCAAAAGCACGTCAAAGTGCAAGTAGATAAATAGGTACCACTCCGGTGGGAAGGTAAATGGCGTTTCCGTGCGCTGCTCTGGTTCGCCAGAAGCGGTTTGGTCATGCTGGCCACATGACCTGGAAGCTGTACGCCGGCTCCCTCGGTCAGCAAAGCGAGATGAGAGCTGCAACCCCAGAGTTGTCCGCAACTGGACGTAATGGTCAGGGGTCCCTTTACCTTTACCTTTACCTTTAAAATCACAAGAAGCTCCCTGCCAGATCTAGGGCTGGACTAAAGCTTTTTGAGGCAAAGGATAAGATGCATACACACATACCCCCTCAAATCCTGTTCCATGTACAGGAGTTGACTGGACTAGCAGATGGATTTTATTTCAACACTGGTAGGATACAGATGGACCAACAGGTTAATTTCATTTTCTCCCTTTTCACTTCAGTTTGCTAATTTCCCAGATCAGTTATTTATTTATTTATTTATTTATTCTTTTTTTTTTTTAAGTCGCCATCAGCCTTTAAGAATAATTTCTGCTAATATACTGTACACACATTTGACTTTTATTTTGCCTAATATGTTTTTTTTCCATTTTCCCCAATATAATAATAATTTGTTGTATTTATTATTGCTACGTAAAATGTATCAAAGAGGCTTACAGTTATAAAAGCATACAAAGCGCAAAATTTAAAATGCATCAAAAAGAGATGGCAACATTATCAACTAAAAGTGCTCATCCCGCAACAATATTTAAAAGGGCCGGCCCTTCCTTGTCCTCTCCCTGTAACTTCACTTCTCGCAGTGAGGGAACTGCCAAAAGGCCCTCGGAGCTGGACCTCAGTGTCTGGGATGAATGATGGGGGTGGAGATGCTCCTTCAGGTATATATGGGCCCTCCCCTGTTTGCCCCCCTGCCCAGCACCTGAAATTCTCAGATAGACTGCCATTAAATATGGCAGCTCCATTTAGTTCTCATGGTTAGCAGCTGTCGACAGATCCAGCCTCAATGCGTTTGTCTGCTCTCATCCGGGCTGGCAATTATGGTGGCAAAGTGGCAGGGAGAGAGACACGTTTGCCACGGCACACGGCTTGAATGAGTAAAGGCTTTTTGTGCTGTTTTAGCAGCTTCCTGGTCGCCCCCCCCCCTTTCCCCATCTCTCTGAAGTCCCACGACATGAAAACAGTCTGTGGCTTCGAGATGCTTCAGGACGGTTGTCAGATGAAAGGAAGCCGGCAAGGCGAGTGGCAGAGAGAGAAAGCAGGAACCAACAGACTTGTTAAATCATTGCCTTTTGAAATATACATCAAAATTCAACAGCGGAAAGTAAAATTCAAAGGAAGGCAGATACAAAGGAACAGGCGCACTGTCAGCCCCAGAGCAGCGGAGAGTCTGGGGGTATCAAGACGGCCTGGGCTTTTAGAAGCTGGTGTGGTGCGTAAGATGAGTTATGAGCTGGAAGACCTGCATTCGAATCTTACCACGACCACAGATGCACTCTAATCAAAGCACGGAAGCAAGGTGGGAAGCTGGATACACAGAAACTTGCTTGCTCTGTGCTGGATCTAAAGCTGTGACTAATAGAGAAGCAGGAAGGTTGGGGGTGTTAACGCTGTGAGCCCCTCCATCCTATACTCAGGTTGTATATCTGTATAAATAAAACCATGTATCCTAAAGACACCACAGTCTCCGCTGACCTTCCTGGGCAGATGCCTGGGCAGATGCCTGAAACCTCTGGAGTCTCTTGCCACTCAGAGATTGGGGTGGCATGTGACACTCTCGCAGCGCCAGTGGTTGTGGGGGGCCAGGCAGTGTGTGTGGCGCTGGGAAGTACCGTTTCAGAATTTGCCGTGTTGCCACAGGTAACCAAATCAATCTTTCTACGTATATTTTTGAAACAACAGTCCTTCCAGCTGCTGCAGTTTTCATCCAAACATACTGTGAATTTGGTTGTAAATCACAAGCCTGGAGAGGCTGGAAATGGACCCAAATTGGCTGAGGCTGTTCAGCACCCCAGGATACTACTGGAGGGGGGGGGAGTCTACAGCTGTTTTAGCTCGTTTCCTTCCTTCCTTCTCCCTCTCCCCCTCTCTCTCTCCCTCTCTCTCTTTCCCATCTAGAAGCCTCCTATTAGGAAAGTCAGACCCCTTGACCCATCAAGCTCAGCATTGCCGACACTGACGGGTAGCATTTCTGCAACAAGGGTCTTTTGCAAACTTGCTTGAAGATGGCAGGGGTTGAACCAGAGACCTCATGCATGCCGGCCAGGCATTCTGCCACTGAGCTATGGCCCCTTCTAATAAAGTAAGACCAGCCCTCGTCGTTCTCAGTAAAGGGTCGGTTTAAATAGAAACGCAGGAAGCTGCATTATACAGAATCAGCCCATCCAGCTCAGCACTGTCTACTTTGACTGGCAGCAGCTCTCCGGGATTTGGGGAAGAGAGTCTTTCCCAGCCCTGCCAAAACATGCTAGGGATTGAACCTGGGACCTTCTGCATGGAAGGCAGATGCTTGTGTTGTGTTAAATGCATGTGCTCTGTTGCATATGTGGCAAAAAGTGCTTGTGTAGCCCTCTAGCTCCTAGAGGCAAGCATGCATTTAATTAGGACTGTTATGAGTTTAGCGGCAGGGTTAGGCTGCATGCCTGAGTCCCTTCCAATTCCTGGATCCAGCAAGGATTCGGTTGTTGGAATAGCCAGGCCAGTTTCTTGGCAATGTGCTAAGTAAGGGTTTTAGGGTAACAAAGGAAGTGGTTCTGGTGAGAAGGACAGAGTAGAAGTGGGTGAGCTAGAAGCTAGAAGCAGGTTGCAGGCTGGGCAGCTGAGAGACAGAGCAATGCCTGATTTCTGCTGGAATCCAAGGCTGTGGCTATGGAAGAAGCCCCTCCATTGTAGACTCAGGTTGTATATATGTGCAAATAAACCATATGCCCTAAAGACCCCTCAGTCTCCGCTGTCCCTCATTCCAAGGAAACTGAAGCCTGGGTATATGCCTGGGGGCCCTGGAATGCACCGTTCAGAGATTGGTGGTGGGGTGGGGCATGCAACAGTATAACAGAAACATGGAATTGTGGGGAAGCGTTCCCTAGTTGTCATCTAGTCTGACCTCTAGCAATGCAGGAATTGCAGCATTAAATAATCCCTGGCAGATGGCCATCTAACTTCCATTTAAGAACTTCCAATGAAAGAGAGGGAGTCCGTCCTGTAGCCTTTTCCGGTTAGCTAGGAACGTGGCGTTGCTCCCGGGGAGGGAGGGAGGAGTCAAAAGACACCGAGGTTGCTTCAGAGAAAGAGGTTTATTTCTGCTAGCAGAAAGGCACTGCGTGATCAACTCACAAGCAAGTACAAAGAAAGACAGTTTGCATGAGGGTTTTATACACTTTTGGGGCTCTCTTCCCCCTTCCTCAGGAATCCCCAGGAATAATACTGATAAAACTAATGGACATAAAGGGTCAGGGGTTACATCTTGAGTATATCTTAAAGGTTCCTGTCCTGCACCTTATCATAAGTTGCAAGATACTCCCGAACTCCTGAACTCAAGCGATCCGCCAGACTCAGCCTCCAGGAGTAGCTGGATTACAGTCAAACAACTCTCCGTTATAGAAAGTTATTCCTAATGATTAGTCGGAATCTCCTCCCTTCTCTTTGAATCCATTGGTTTGGGACCAATGAGCAGGAGAAACAAGCTTGCCCCACCTATGGTATTACAGTGGAACCTTGGGTGACGTACCGTCCTGCTTATGAACACTTCGGGTAACAAAGCTCCGCTGACCCGGAAGTAGATGCCCCTGGTTGTGAACTTTGCCCCGGGATGCGAGAAGAATTCACGCGGCAGCAGCGGGAGGCACCATTAGTGAAAGTGCACCTCATGTTACGAGCGGTTTCGGGTTACGAACGGACCTCCGGAACGAATTAAGTTCGTAACTGGAGATACCACTGTATAATAATTTTAAGGTGTGCACACATAGTGGGCCACATTCCACTGAAAACCAACCCTTCGCCCTTCAAAATTAGGAAATATTCCCTGAAAAAATCCCAAAACCATCCTGGCTCTCTCAATGACCCCAAATATTTCCTCTGCAGCAGAAGTGTATCCTGGAAAAGCCTTTCCCAATCGTTCTTTTCGTTTACAAATTGTTCAGAGTCTGTCAAAAGAGCACATTTTGTAGATTGAATAGAGGAGGTCTGTGACAATGGTTTCAGAAATGAGTGCTCACTGGAAGGACAGATCGTGAAGCTGAGGCTCCAATACTTTGGCCACCTCATGAGAAGAGAAGAATCATTGGAAAAGACCCTGATGTTGGGAAAGATGGGGGGGCACTAGGGAGAAGGGGACGGCAGAGGATGAGATGGTTGGACAGTGTTCTCAAAGCTACGAACATGAGTTTGACCACACTGCGGGAGGCAGTGCAAGACAGGAGTGCCTGGCGTGCTATGGTCCATGGGGTCAAGAAGAGTTGGACACGACTAAACAACTAAACAACAACAACCATTTGAAAAGAATGGCCCGGACTGGCCAGGATAATGCAATCAGCAAGGGTTATCAGATCGACAATCCACACTCTCAAATTTGTGTTGCAGTCGCCTCTTTCTGTGATGCTTATATGATGCTTTTGGGTGGTCTTTGGCTAAGGGGTTGGGCAATCTCTAAAGTCTTTAAATGCTGTTACACACCTTTGCTCTGGGTCTTTGCCTCCTCATAGAATCATAGAATCGTAGAGTTGGAAGAGACCACAAGGGCCATCCAGTCCAACCCCCTGCCGAGCAGGAAACACCATCAAAGCATTCTTGACATATGCCTGCCAAGCCTCTGCTTAAAGACCTCCAAAGAAGGAGACTCCACCACACTCCTTGGTAGCAAATTCCACTGCCGAACAGCTCTTACTGTCCTCGAAACTCTGTCACAGCAGAAAAATAAAGACCTTTATTTATCTAATCTGCCTCCACTCAATCTTCTCCAACCTAGGGGGGAACTGAATGGGGGGGGGAGGGAGCCTGTAAAAGCCAACCCCAGAATTTAGTATAACAATTTTTGTGGTGTGTCCACTGGGAGGGTCCATACGCCCTACCAAGAGCCACAAAGGAAGTAATTCCTTTCTTTGTTTCCGATTCAGGGTTGTTTCCTTCACGCTCTCAAAAAAAAAACAAAAGCCTCCCTCTGCAAAATAAATAAACAGCTAATGAGAAGCAAGGGGCCCATCTGCCGTCTCCAGCATAGCTCAATCCCTCTGATGCCCAGCCCCACTGCCAAGACCATGCCATGAATAATGTGCCACTGCAAATATTTGTCTTCTCCAGCAGGTTCTCCCATCCAAAGAGCGCCTGCTTGTTTTTCATTTTAAACAGAGCTCTCAGTGGGTGGGGGTGGGGGGAGTAAGGAGGCCTGTTTCTTATGGGGCTCTGTCTGGGGCTGGATTAATCATTACAGGAAGGGAGGGATGGTGCAGGATTAGGGTCGCTTAGAGCTTCCTTTTGTGCCAAGGAGGCCCCTGCCACGGTACATCCTTCAAGCTGTTCAAAATGTTATTGGGTGTGTGGGACAATTGTCTCGGGTATTCGGGGGTGTCCGTGAAAGAGCAGGGCAAAAATTCTTCAAATAAATACATAAGGTGCATACAGAAAATAAAATACGTATTTTAGGAAACCTCCCAACTGGCCCTTCTAATCCAGCATCCTCTTCTCACAGTGGCTAACAGGGTAATGACTTTTCCACTAAACAGGAGGACAGAATCATAGAGTTGGAAGAGACCACAAAGGGCCACCCAGTCCAACCCCCTGCTAAGCAGGAAACACCATCAAAGCATTCTTGACATATGGCTGTCAAGCCTCTGCTTAAAGACCTCCAAAGAAGGAGATTCCACCACACTTCTTGGCAGCAAATTCCACTGTCGAACAGCTCTTACTGTCAGGAAGTTCTTCCTAATGTTTAGGTGGAATCTTCTTTCTTGTAGTTTGAATCCATTGCTCCGTGTCCGCTTCTCTGGAGCAGCAGAAAACAACCTTTCTCCCTCCTCTATATGACATCCTTTTATATATTTGAACATGGCTATCCTATCACCCCTTAACCTTCTCTTCTCCAGGCTAAACATACCCAGCTCCCTAAGCCGTTCCTCATAAGGCATCATTTCCAGGCCTTTAACCATTTTGGTTGCCCTCCTCTGGACACGTTCCAGCTTGTCAGTATCCTTCTTGAACTGTGGTGCCCAGAACTGGACACAGTACTCCAGGTGAGTTCTGACCAGAGCGGAATACAGTGGTACTATTACTTCCCTTGATCTAGATGCTATAGATCAAGGGAAGTAATAGTACCACTGTATACTTGGCCTCCCCTGGAACTGTAAGCCAGAAGGCGACAGGACAAGCAGAGGCTGGTGGTTTTATACTCCCTCCTATGTAGCCCATATTCAGAACGGAGGCACGTCCTGACTCTAGCAAAACGATTCCAATCATCTCAGAGCTGTGCACTGAATGTGTGCAAGTGTGGGTTCAGATGCACATCTCACAACACTGGTGTTGACGGCGATAATTAGAATGATATGCTTTTGTGCTGCTCTTTTACCCGTCTTGGGCTGTATTTTTGCTTTGATGATATTTTTTGCTTTTATATTAGAGGTTTTCAAAACGTTAAGAGGTTTACAAATGTTCTAAACTAAGTCAATAAACATAGCTGCCAAGTTATCCCTTATTTTAAGGGATTTTCCCTTATGCTGAATAGGCTTCCTCGCGAGAAAAGGAAAAACTTAGCAGCTATGTCAATAAATAGAATTGGAATAATAATAATAATAATAATAATAATAATAATAGCAGTCAGCAGTAACATAATGGACAAGGAGACAAGGACGTGGTAGAGACCAGGGTTCAAATCCACACTCAGCAATGAAGCTCACTGAGTGACCTTGGGCCAGGCTCTCACTCTTAGCCTAGCCTACCTCACAGGGCTGTTAGGAGGATAAAATGAGGAGAACTATACATGCCACTTTGAGCTCCATGGAGGAAAGATGGGATATAAATGTAGTGGTGGTGGTGGTAGTAGTAGTAGTAGTAAATGCATAGTAAATGAATGTTGAGCTCACCCTTGCTCCTCCATCATCTCCTGCAACTCCATGCATTTCAGCTCCACCCGCCGCTTCCTCTCATGGTCCAGGATCTCTCGGTGAGCCTTCTTCACCAAACCGGCCTCCACCAGCCTCACCTCGTCCTCTGGCTTGTGCCATGTGCCCGAGGCCCCCGCCTGGGGGAAGCCATTGGAGGCCTCCTGTGGCGAAGGCATCCTGGCACCGTTGTTGTAGAGAGCCATGAATGCTGGGTGTGTATTTGGGTGGGTGGGTGGGTGGCCCTTCTGCAGACCCTGTTGAGATTGAAGAAAGGGAGAAAGAAAAAAGCATGTTTATTTCTGCATCCTAAAACACAGCAGGAGTTAAGCAAAAGGCCAGGTGCTCTCTTACTCAGAGGCTCTGGGAGCGAAGTTTCTCAGGAGGCTCACTTTTCCCTCCTCCCTCCTCCTCTTTTTTTCTTGTGTGACTTGTCTTGTCTTTTTTTTTTTAAGATTGTGAGCCACTGGGCAGGGGAGTGCCTTAGGATTGCTTTTCATAAGCCGCTCTGGGAGCCTTTTTGGCTAAAAGGAGACGTACAGGTGATGTGAATAAATAAACAGGGTAACATCCGGAGAAGAAGGGTGTATGATATGAGGAGTCCTAAGGGCCAGAAAGAAAAGCCTAGAGGACCACATCTGGCACTTGGGCCTGAGGTTCCTCATCCCTGCCTTTCACAAGCCCATTCACCCCGAAGCATAAAATAACCCAACTTTATCACTGAGGAGCCTGACATTCTATTGAAGCCCCATTGAGGCCTGAAATCCACCAAGGCTCCATTGAGGCCTGAGGTTCCACAAAGACTCCACCAAATCCTGAGGATCCTCTGAGGGCTCCATTGAGACCCAAAGGTCCACCAAGGCTCCACTGAAGCTTGAAGCTCCATTGAGGCCTGAAGATCCATTGAGGCTCCACCAAAGCCTGAGGGTTCACTGAGGCCCTATTGAGACCTGAAGCTCCACTGAAACCTGAGGCTCCATTGAGGCTCCAAGTTCCATTGAGGCTCCAAGTTCCATTGAGGCTCCACCAAAGCCTGAGGGTCTGCTAAGGCTCAATTGAGACCTGAGGCTCCACTGAGGTTCTACTGGGCCCTGAGGCTGCTAGTCTGAGTTTCCCCATCCGTTCACCACTGGCTCAGCCTCTTATTCTGCAGCCAGACTGTAGTGGCTGGATTGGCAGTATGTCTCCCACCACAGTGGCCAGCCGCAGCATTGCTGATTAAAGGACTTGAGCAATTGGAGCAGCTCAGAGAGAAATGAGGCTGGTGTGTGTGCGTCATAGCTGCCAAGTCTCCCGCCGAAAAATGCGGGATCAGCAGCATTTGTATGGACACCGTAAATTGGGTGGCGCCAGGACTCAAAATGGAGCCTCCCTGGCAGGTAGGAAATCCGGGGGATTTACGGGATTTTTTTCAACCGGGCTGCCAGCGGGAAACTGTTTAAAATACAGGGGTTTCCCACGAAAACCGGGAGACTTGGCAGCTATGGTGTGTGTGTGTGTGTGTGTGTGTGTGTGTGTGTGTGTGTGTGTGTGTGTGTGTTCTCCTCCCAGTTCCCGGACCTTGATCAGAATTCCTGTCCAGATATCAGAATATTTAATGCCAGTCCTGGCTTGAAAGTGCAAGCAGCAGGGATACCCCAGGGGAGTTTGCCCTGGCATTTGATGAGCCTCTTATTAGGGGCAGCGTAATTGCTTGTATCTTCCTTATGCATCACACACACACACACACACACACACACACACACACACACACACACACCGCTCTGGACTCTGCAGAAGACACGTTGCCTCATTTTCCTCCTCTTCTGCTTTTGCACAATCAAGATGCTAATTTGCCAGCTCCATCTTCCTGCGTGCAAAAGTATTGGCGGCGGCACTGGGGTGCGGGAGAGCGAGAGCGAGAGAACGCGGGAGAAGAGAAATGCCCAATAAATAAGCATATGCACCCGAGGGATCTGGCGGCTTTGAACGCGACGGAAAACACCAATTAGGCTGGAAAGGAGCGACCCAAACAGTGTGTGGCTTGCAAGGGAAAGAGGATCTGAGAATATAACTACCACCACCACCACCCCAGTTCTATTTTTAATCTGGAACATTGCTCCATAGCTCTCCCCACCCCCCACTTCCCTGCAGATTGGAAGCTTTTGACGGGGTCGGCTTTGGCAAGAGGAAAAAAGGGCTTAGCTCAGGGACAGAGCATCTGCTTTGCAATCCCTCTCCAGGTAAGGCTAGGAGAAAAGGCTGCCCGACATTCTGGAGAGCCACGACTGATGAGTGTGGATGATATTGAGATGAACGATTCAGTTGAAGATAGGAAGAGCCCCGCTGGATCAGGCCAATGGCCCATCTAGTCCAGCATCCTGTTCTCACAGCGGCCAACCAGGTGCAAGAGTGGCCTTTGGCCTTTCAAATTCCAGCAGAGCCCAAACCCAGCACCTTCTGTTCTGCGCATGCACTACGGCGTCATAGTTGTGCCGCCCTGCAGCACCCCCTCGGCTCAACGCCCGGTGTGGGGGAACCGGCCACGCTGCCCTAAATCTGCCAGATGCTGCAAAGGGAAACCCACAAGCAGGATTTGAGCACAAGCACATTCTCTCCTCCTGCAGTTCCTAGCAACGGGTATTCCGAAGCATCGTGTACTGTAGAGGCAGAGCTTAGCCTTCATGGCTAGTAGCCATCGATAGCCCTCTCCTCCATGAATTTGTCCAGTCCTCTTTTAAAGTTGGTGGCCCTCATTGTCTCCTGGAGGGGTGATTTCCATAATTCAGCTACTGTATGTGCTGCATGAAAAAGTCCTTTCTTTTATCTGTCTCCTGAATCTTCCGACCTTCATTGGATGTCCTCGAGTTGGTCTGACTCGGTGTAAAGAAAGGTCCTATTTTCCTACGAGCAGATTATTCTTTTTCCGTACCTGTTAGTGTCTGCATTATGTTTGCGTTTTCACACAAAAGCCAGTTCCAGGAACATGTAGCCGAATATAGCCCATTTCCATGCTATTTGCAGACGGATTGTCTCTGGGAGCAGTGATGCGGAAACGAGCACTAAACTTGCGCCGTATTCTACTATATTACTGGAAGTCGCTTTTCTGTGGAGTGAAAGCTCAATCAACTCCCGCCCGGAAACCCATGTCCCCACTGTGGAAGGATGTGTGGATCCAGAATTGGCCTGCACAGTCACTTACGGACTCATTGTTAAAACCGTGTTTATGGAAGACAATCTTACTCGGCTACAAGGGATCGCCAAAGAAGAATAATGCAGAAATAAACAGGTGGGGAATCGCCAGGGAGATGGAATAAACCGCTGTGTGAATGCAGGGGAGTGAAGATGCTGTGTAGGCAAACTTCTACGCCCCGACCAGGAAGCCCGTATAGCTGGACTGTTCTGCTAAGGCAAATGCAGCGCTATGCTACTAATAGGGTTGCCTCAGAGCTCCAGGTATGTGAAGAAGCACACGAAAGCTCATACCAATGACAAACTTAGTTGGTCTCTAAGGTGCTGCTGGAAGGAATTTTTTTTATTTTGTTTGAAGTCTCCAGGTTTGCCTAGCCCCCTGCAGGTGGCAGAGGGAGGGCTGGATTCTCCAGGTGGGTGAGAGTCCCTTTAATAATAATTTTAAAAATATTAATAAGAAAGCTGCATGCAACTTGGCAGGTGCTGGTTGCAAATTATGGCACAGACACACTGAACGGGTGGGGCGGGGTCCTGCTTTCCTCTGCTCCCTTCTCCCAATTAACCTCCATCACCAGAATCCACCCCTGTTACATGACTCAGCAAAGTTGGCCCATGAATGAGGCAGCCTATTAGGAAGAACTTCCTGGGGGTACGAGTGTTTAACCAGAGGTTGGATGGGTGGCCATCTGTCAGGGCTTCTGTAGCTGGGATTCCTGCATTCCAGGACTAGATAACTCTTGGGGTCCCTTCCTACACTATGGGATATTTGGAGTAGCCTTCTCCTTCTAGTTGGAATACGGTCCTCAGGCTGAATGAGATTCCTCGCTCCCCTTGCAAGGGACTGCCTCGTGCCTCCATTGGCAATTCCGCCCACGTTGGTGGCATATTACCGGCAGTGGGCATTTGTGGCACAACACAGCCCGGGAGTGCTTTTCAGCTAATTCTGAAGGAGCGCTCAAACACCAAGCAGAAATATAAATACAGCTGTCTAACCCTGTTGGCCGCGGAATTGACTAGAGAGACGGTTGCCGGCTGCTAGCGAGGAACAGAAGGGAATGAGGGCAGAATAGAGGCTTATAATTAAGCAATCAGCCACTTAATGGAGATGGATTCAGCAGGAGATAAGAATGATTGGGCAGGAATTACTGGAGGAGAGGTGGAGCACCGCGCCTGTGTGAAAGCAGCCCTCTCAGGCAAGCCTGAAAATGTGCTGGAAACAGACGCCCTCTTCTAGAAGTCGTAACACATCCCCGTTCCCTTGCATTCTCCTCTGCAAAGGTTGACCTTGACTGTTCGCTGGGTATTCCCTGAATGTTTGCACATTGTACTGGATCTTCATTCAGCAGCTCACATTTGTAATGGACGGCCATTGATTTTTGGTGCCCAACAATATGTTTTTTTTCTTTTTTAAACCAGCATTGTGTTTGGTTTGCTTTTGATGTTTGACAGGGAAGGAGGGGCACGACTGGTCAATTTTGGGTCCTCTAGGCTTCTCATTTTCATTTATTTTTGCAATATTCAGTTCTCCACATCAGTTGGTGATTTTAAAAACAAAAACACAAGATCTCATGAAAATTCGTCAGCCCTTCAGTGTGAATTTCTCCTAATATGTACATTTTTGTATGCAGTTTTCTCTAACAAGCAATTCCCTCTAATATAATGCAAATTCTCTATATTATCACTATGAATGTATGCATTTTTATTTCACCTTAGTGCTGTGTTTCCCAAAGTGTGGGAAACATACCTGGGGGGTATATGAAAGGGTTTCAAAAGGTACACAACACCTTCTTCACATTTTACTTTATTATAGATAAAATAGTATTATTAAAACTACCCCCATCACCTTTGTGCAAGAAGTGGGGTACGCCATAAAGAATGGACTCTCAAAAAGGGTTTGCAGCTATTGTATGTTTGGAAAACACTGGTCTATACTGAGGCAGTGGCTGTCCCAAGGTCAGCCAGTGAGCTTCATGGCCAGGAGGGAATTCGGACCCTGGTCTCCCAGGTCAAAAAATCCCAAACTCTAACTATTACACCACGCTGCCTAATTGGAAAGCACTTACAGACTATATGCAGACCAAGGTAGATAACTTAAGCCTTACCTCCAATGTTTAAAGGTTCTATCTTTTTCTTTCTCTCTTTAGAAATATAATGTGTTAACTGTAGTAGGATAAGAGAGATTGAGCTAGGAAATTTGATAGATGAGAAGAATGACATGAACTTATTGTAAATACTGAAATAAGGTATGTATATTAAGAATAAAAAGGAAGATAAAGGGGATTAGTTCAGGCCAGGTTGTGAAGTCGCAGGGGAGGGGGGTGGGAGGAGGGGGGGTGGAGAGGGGGAAAATAAGACAATTGCAACATTGTTATGGTTGTAATTTGTTTTTTATTTTATTATTGATTTTGACCGATTGTATTTGTTGTGATATAAAATAAAGTTTGTTTTTTTAAATAATAATAATAATAATAATAATATAATGCAAATTCTCTATATTATCACTATGAATGTATGCATTTTTATTTCGCCTTAGTGCTGTGTTTCCCAAAGTGTGGGAAACATACCTGGGGGGTATATGAAAGGGTTTCAAAAGGTACACAACACCTTCTTCACATTTTACTTTATTATAGATAAAATAGTATTATTAAAACTACCCCTATCACCTTTGTGCAAGAAGTGGGGTACGCCATAAAGAATGGACTCTCAAAAAGGGTTTGCAGCTATTGTATGTTTGGAAAACACTGGTCTATACTGAGGCAGTGGCTGTCCCAAGGTCAGCCAGTGAGCTTCATGGCCAGGAGGGAATTCGGACCCTGGTCTCCCAGGTCAAAAAATCCCAAACTCTAACTATTACACCACGCTGCCTCTTCCAAGTGATCCTAGAAGATGTACTGGTTTACATTTCCACCTGTTGTTGCTACAAACCCAGGTAAATTGCCAACCGTACTGTTTGGTGAGGAGCGAGGGAGCTTAATGTGTTTCATTTGCTGTAGGCTAAAGTTGCTCAATGTCTGTCCCCCACAGCCCTAAAATGGATTTTGACCGCCTGCTTCCTTTTGAACGATGTTCACAACTCGCTTGAGATCCCTAAAGGTCACATCCACACCCTTTTAACACACATTTAAAGCACATGGTTCCTTCCATGAGGAGCTGGGAACTTTAGCTCTGCAGAAAGATATTGCGTGGTGTGGGTGTCACCCAAGGTTCTCACTTCTGCTGGGCCTAAAGGTAGAAGGCATCTGTGCCCTTGTCACCATGGCAACCAGGCCGATGTGTCCCCAACCCACTGGATCCTGGTTACCCCGGCAACCGAGATGATGCTTCCTCATCACTCCTGTGAGGTATCTCTCCCCCAGCTCACTTGTCTAGCTCTCTCCCCCATGGGCTTGTTGACTCCTCCCCCTGGCCCAGGTATGGTGGTCCTCATTGCCTACAGTCTGTCTGCATTTGACCACCTCTTTTTTACCTTCTCTCCCTTCCCTCCTCAGTTGCTCCCTGCCCACCAATTAAAGCACAAATTTTAGGCTCCTTGGAGCGAAGGGCCCTGCCAGTTTTGGGCATTGTTTTGTGATGTATGTTGATAGCACAATATGATTATTTTTATAATCCTACTAAACAAATACTTAATTTAGCTTGAGAAACCCTTAGATCCTCCATTCCACCCATTTGGGAGTGGAGAACATTTGAAATATCTGAAAGGTTACCTCCTTCCTTATAGACAAATTTCCTCCACCCTCAGCGAGGGCCAAGGGGAGAGGGCCTTCTCTGTGGTGGCCCCTAAGATGTGGAACTCCCTCCCCACAGAGGTGCATTTGGACACCTTCATTATACAGTTTTTGGAGATTGCTGATGTTGTACTACTTTACTGTGATCGTTTGGCACTTGAGGTGTATGTTTTTTAGGACCTGCCTTGTTTTTTATGGTTTTAAGTTGTTGTTTTGAATTGTTTCTAATACTGTGTTTTAATGCTGCAATCTGCCCTGGGGTGGGAAGGGTGGGAAATCAATAAATCGATAAATAATCATAGACTCATAGAATTGTAGAGTTGACAGGGACCCCAAGGGTCATCTATTCGAACCCCATGCAACGCAGGAAGCGCTACTAAAGCATCCCTGACTGATGGCCATCCAACCTCAGCTAGGAGGAGGAGGAGGAGGAGGAGGAGGAGGAGGAGGAGGAGGAGGAAGAGGAGGAGAAGGAGAAGGAGAAGGAGAAGGAAAAGAAGAAGAAGAAGCTCTGATGTTTCTCACCCCTACCAATGCCAGCCCCAGCTAGCAAGCTCAATTATCAGGGCTGCTGGGAGTTAGGAATCCAACAACACCTGCAAGCTCACAGCTTTCCCCATCTTGAAATAAGTGCGATAAGGGCAATATAAAGGTAGACTGCCTCTCAATGTGAAGGCTCTCCTCAGCTTAATTTCCTCTTTCCTGTCCTTTTCTCTGGATTGCATATTTATGGACAGGGACTATCTTTCTTTAAAAAAACAAAACCCTCTTAGAAAATGCGTTAAAAATGCTGTCTGATTCTGGATTGTTTTATGCTTAAAAAACAACAACAGTAATGCAGCTGCTTGGGTTTAACTTGATTCCATTATTGATTTGCTTTGTTTATTGGGGCTAAAAAGACAGCCTATAGGTACACCTCTCTCTCTCTCTCTCTCTCTCTCTCTCTCTCTCTCTCTCTCTCTCTCTGTGTGTGTGTGTGTGTGTGTGTGTGTGTGTGTGTGTGTGTAAATGAATGAATGAATGAATGAATGAATGTTGCAGAGTTAGATTAATTGGATCTGGCTCAGTATAAGGCAGCTTCCTATGAGAAGGTCCACATGGCTTAGGGGTTAGGGGATCTGCTTTTCATGCAGAGGGTCCCCGGGTTGAATCCCAGATATATCTCCAGGTCAGGCCAGAAATGTTCCCCTGCCTGAAACCCTAGAGAGCCATTACCACTGAGAAGAAGAAGAGGAGGAGGAGAAGAAGAAGAAGAAGAAGAAGAAGAAGAAGAAGAAGAAGAAGAAGAAGAAGAGGAGGAGGAGGAGTAGTTTGGATTTGATATCCCGCTTTATCACTACCTGAAGGAGTCTCAAAGCGGCTAACAATCTCCTTTCCCTTCCTCCCCCACAGCAAACACTCTGTGAGGTGAGTGAGGCTGAGAGACTTCATAGAATTGTGACTAGCCCAAGGTCACCCAGCAGCTGCATGTGGAAGAGCAGGGAAGCGAACCCGGTTCACCAGATTACGAGTCCCCTGTTCTTAACCACTATACCACACTGGCTCTCTAGACCAGGCATCCCCAAACTGTGGCCCTCCAGGTGTTTTGGCCTACAACTCCCATGATCCCTAGCTAACAGGACCAGTGGTCGGGGAAGATGGGAATTGTAGTCCAAAACATCTGGAGGGCCGAAGTTTGGGGATGCCTGCTCTAGACAATACTGAGCTAGAGAGACCAAAACCCGACTCAGTATAAGGAAGCTTCCTGCATTCCTATTTACATCAGAACCATGAGGACTGGAATCTTGATTTATTCTTAGGGAAATGGCCCATAGATTAGTGGTAGAGCACCTTATCTTCACCAGATGATCCCAGGCTGAATTCCTGGAAACTCTGGGTAGGGCTGAAACCATAGTGAGCTGCTGCCAGTCAGTGCAGACAATACTGAGCTAGATGGACCAGTGGTCTGGTCAATATCAGGCGGCTTCCTAGAGAGCCCGTGTGGTGTAGTGGTGAGAGTGTCAGACTAGGAACTGGGAGACCAAGGTTCAAATCCCTCCACTTGAACATGAAGCTCACTGAGTGACCTTGGGCCAGTCACGGCCTCTCAAGACTAGCCTACCTCACAGGGTTGTTGTGGGGATTAAATGAGGAGGGGTGGGAAGACCATGTCAGTTTCTTTCAGCTTCTTGGGGGGGTAAAAGATGAGCTATAAATGCAATTATTATTAGTAGCAGAACAACAGGAAGAACCTTTGAGGTCCCATCCAACTCTATGATTCTATTCTATGATCCTGTGTTTCTAAGGTTGCGTTTCTAAGGTTGCATTTAAGGGTGCCTCAGGGTTCTGTCCTCTTCCCCATGCTTTTTAACATCTATATGCAGCCATTGGGAGAGATCATCAGGGGGTTTGGGCTGGGTGTTCATCAGTATGCGGATGATACCCAGCTCTACCTCTCTTTCAAATCAGAACCAGTGAAGGCGGTGAAGGTCCTGTGTGAGTGTCTGGAGGCGGTTGGAGGTTGGATGGTGGCTAACAGATTGAGGTTGAATCCTGACAAGACAGAAGTACTGTTTGTGAGGGACAGGAGACGGGCAGGTGTGGGGGACTCCCTGGTCCTGAATGGGGTAACTGTGCCCCTGAAGGACCAGGTGCGCAGCCTGGGAGTCATTTTGGACTCACAGCTGTCTATGGAGGCACAGGTTAATTCTGTATCCAGGGCAGCTGTTTATCAGCTCCATCTGGTACGCAGGCTGAGACCCTACCTGCCTGTGGACTGTCTCGCCAGAGTGGTGCATGCTCTAGTTATCTCTCGCTTGGACTACTGCAATGCGCTCTATGTGGGGCTACCTTTGAAGGTGACCCAGAAACTACAATTAATCCAGAATGCAGCAGCTAGACTGGTGACTGGGAGCAGCCGCCGAGACCACATAACACCGGTCTTGAAAGTGTTGAAACGCTCCCAGTACGTTTCCGAACACAATTCAAAGTGTTGGTGCTGATCTTTAAAGCCCTAAATGGCCTCGGTCCAGTATACCTGAAGGAGCATCTCTACCTCCATCGTGCTGCCCAAACACTGAGGTCCAGTGCCGAGGGCCTTCTGGCGGTTCCCTCGCTGCAAGAAGCCAAGCTACAGGGAACCAGGCAGAGGGCCTTCTCGGTAGTGGCACCCGCCCTGTGGAACGCCCTCCCACCAGATGTCAAAAAGAAAAATAACTGCCAGGCCCTGTTTAGGGAGGCTTTTAATGTTTAATCGATTATTTTATTTTTATGTTGGAAGCCGCCCAGAGTGGCTGGGGAAACCCAGCCAGATGGGCAGGGTATAAATAATAAATTATTATTATTATTATTATTATTATTATTATTATTATTATTATTGGTCTGTGTGAACAGGTTGAAATGAATGCACCCCTTTGAATAACCCCAACATTAAGGACCTAACATTCTGTATCTTTGTTCATGGGGATAACAGCTTTACTCGCCAGACACCCCCAATGGCTAAGACTACAGAGGCTCCGAGGGAGAAAGAATTGGGGTCAGATGACCCCCAAAGCGAACTACTGTCTTTGAAACACATCATCAAGCAGGGTAAGTGTGATGACCCTGGAGTCCAGTTGTGACTGGGACACTGAGCCAGAGGCTACAGAGTTGCAGGCTAAGGAGCCAGAGTGGCTTCCTAACAGGGGTGCAAACGTGAATAAAGTATTGGGGGGGAATAAGTCCCGGTCCCACATAACCAATCACATGACATGGTGCACACAAACCATTTGAATGGCCATCAAATTTGGGGGTGGCGGCCACTCAAATATTTTATTGGAGGGGCTGAACCCCCCTCGGCGCCTATGCTCCCCAATGCTGCCAATTGGAGGGTTCGCCAAACCTGAAGCTGGCTGCCAGCAGGAGGCCCCTGAATCAGATCTTGCAACACCAGCACTCCCAGTACTTGACCCTCATCGGTGTCTTTCCCCTGCGCCCGAGAAAGTGGATAGAGAAAAGTATGTATCCCTTTCTGAAAACGGTAGAACTCAAGGACGTGCTGCAAAGCTGAATGTTGGAAGATTCGTGACAGTTCTTTTTCAAGAAGCATAGATTGCTCTTTTCGGTACTCTTTTGGCCACCTGCTAAATACATTTTTGCTTAGGCAAGCCTGTCCACACACTTAGAAAGTTGCTCCCAGTTTTAATCTGCTTTTAACCTGTTGTTATTTTAACTTGTTGGAAGTCTTCAATTGTTGTTGTTCTTTTTTCTTCTTGGTAATTTTATGGTTTCATCTTTTCTAAAAACCACTTTAAGAGGTGTTTTTTTAAAAAAAAAATGCAATCAAGTGGTTTATAAATGTTACAAAATAAGTAGTAACTAAATTAAAGGGTTGGCAGGGACTTCCCCTATCCCTGTATGTTCGATTTTGCATGACAAGCAAGCAGAACCGGGTTGGCTGCAGGAGTTCTGTGCAGGATCATTCCCACTATCAATGCTCGCTGGGAAAGCAAGTTTGCCTAGAATCCTTCCCTCCTAATCTTAAACATTTTGTAGCTTCCTATACGTGCCCAGCTATAAAGGAAAGGGATGCTGTACCTTTTCCTTGAAACATTCTGTTCTTTTTTCATTGCTTCTTATGTTCTAGGGCAAAGATGGGGAACCTTTTTTCATTCGGGGGGGGGTCAGATCTTCATCTCTCTCTATCCCACCCCTTCTCCACCAACTTTGACAGGTGGGCAGTACTGCTGCCTGTCAGTCATCTGACATCACAATGATGTCAGGCGATAGGGAGGCAGGTGCTTCTTCCCACCCGTCACAGTTGGTGTCAGGGGAGACAGCGAACAAGCTGGTTTGAGTTCCCCGCACATCAGCTGATGCGTGGGGAATTCAATCCTGTTTTTAGCAAGGGTTGGGTGCATTAATTAGCACATGCAAATTTTATGTGCCACTCTGTTGTCCTCTTCATTTTATGCTATTTACTGCAATGTGGCCTGATCCGGCAACCTCATGATTAACATTTTAATGTACTTGCACTAGCACCTGGTGTGTTGAAGTGAAACCTGCTCACCGGCCTCCTTTAACCCCCTCATGTCATCCTCTCTCACCCCTGCAGGTATCAGGCAGCTGTACCAGACTCAACAGCTCTGTGATGTCACCCTGGTGGCCGAAGGAAAAAAGTTCCCTTGCCACAGGTAAGAAGCCAGCAGTACTCTAAGCCAGTGTTTCCCAACCTTGTGCCTCCAGCTGTTTTCGGACTACAATTCCCATCATTCCTGACCACTGGTCTTGCTAGCTAGGGATGATGGGAGTTGTAGTCCCAAAACATCTGGAGACACAAGGTTGGGAAACACTGCTCTAAGCCACGCTCTGCTGGGGAGGGGCATCTCAGGAGTGACTTTGAGGAAAGGACGGAGGCCATTTATCAAGTAGGAGTATATGCTGAGGCATTCCAGGAGAAGAGGTGCAAAGTTACTTTGGCTGAGACACACAGAAAGTGGACTTGACCTGCATCAAGGCGGGGTCAGAAAATTGGAAGCTGCCCTATGCTGTGTCAGACCATTGATCAATCCAGCTCAATATTATGGAACTATGGAACTACCTGCCACAGGAGGCAGTGATGGCCACCTATTTGGTTAGCTTTAACAGAGGATTGGACAAATGCATGGAGGAGGAGAGGGCTATTGATGTCCACGAGCCACAATGGCTATGCCCTGACTCCACAGTCAGAGTCAGAAATGCTAAAGTTGTTGGAAGCCATGGGGGTGGGAGTTCTCGTGCTTGGATCCTGCTTGCAGGTTTCCTACAGATATCTGCTTGGCCACTGTGAACACAGGATGCTTGACTAGATGGGCCATTGGCCTGATCCAGCAGGTTCTTCTTATCTTCTTATGTCCTTCTGTTGTCTACAGACTGGCAGTGGCTCTCTGGGATTTCGGACAGGGAGCTCTCCAAGCCCTACCAGAGATGTTGTTGGGTATTGAATCTGGGACCTTTTGCATGTAAAGCAGTTGTTCCACCACTGAGCTACAGCCCTTCTTACCGAGAGCTCCCTTATACTGAGTGAGGTCCACAGAAGAGAGATTGTGCTGTGCTTCCCTAGTATGCGAAACCTCCTTAGAAACAGAGTCAGACCACTCTTACATGGCAGGCAGCTGCACATCAGCCTCTTTCATTTAAAGCCCTAAACGGCTTCAGTCCAGTATACCTGAATGAGCGTCTCCACCCCCATCATTCTGCCCAGACACTGAGGTCCAGCGCCAAGGGCCTTCTGGCGGATCCCTCGCTACGAGAAGCCAAGTTACAGGGAACCAGGCAGAGGGCCTTCTTGGTAGTGGCACCCACCCTGTGGAATGCCCTCCCACCAGAGGTCAAAGAGAACAACAATTACCAGACCTTTAGAAGGCATCTCAAGGCAGCCCTGTTTAGGGAAGCTTTTAATGTTTGATGGATTTCTGTATTTTAATGTTTTGTTGGAAGCCGCCCAGAGTGGCTGGGGGAACCCGGCCAGATGGGCGGGGTGTAAATAATAAATTGTTGTTGTTGTTGTTGTTGTTGTTGTTGTTATTATTATTGTTGTTGTTATTATTATTATTATTATTTCCTCACTCTGCTCCTTAAGCTCCTTTTAACCACAGGTGCTGGGGATTTGGCCCAGACGGTCTGCATGCCTGCTCAAGACATTTTGCTGCCTGAAGCAGGCAAGATCCCTCCACCCCAGTGTATGTATGAAAGCTAGACCAGAAATTGAAGCTTTACTCTCACACGTCTGATGGGACAGCATCCTTAACTGCTGTCCCATCCACGAGCGGCTGGCTAGGTCAGGAGTAGAGGGATGGACACATGACACCAACGGCCCTGCCCTTCAAATCCTTGCTGCCGGTCCCTGCCACCCCCACCCCCAGCAACTCCTGCCTGATGCAGCAGCCTCGCTATTTCTAATGGTAGAATTGGCCCAGGTGCAAAGCATGTTCTCTGTCGCCTCTTCTCTCTGTGTGATGCATCCTAGCGCATCTCTCCTCTTTCCCTCCAGAACGCTCTTGGCTTCCATCAGCCTCTACTTCCAGAGAATGTTCACCAGCACCTTCAAGGAATCCCGGGAGGGGGAAATTGTGCTGATGGATTTGACCGCCTCCTCCCTCCAGAAGCTCCTGGATTACATCTATACAGGGGAGCTGCTCCTCCTCTCTGGAGACGTAGAAGAGCTGTTCACAGCAGCCAGCAGGCTTCAAATCATGTCCGCGTTGGAAATCATCACCAGGTAATAAGGAAGGGCATCAAAAACAGGGAAGGGGAAACTGTGGCCCTTCACATGTTTCCAGACTATATACTTCCCCGTCACTCCTGGCCACTGATGGGGTCCAAAGAGCTGGAAGGCCACAACTTTGCCATTCCTGATCTAAAGACACATCCCTGTGGGCTTGCACAGCCAGTTCAGAACCAGCATGTTCTCTTCAGTCTCCTTATTTTTTTGCCATGGTAAATCAACATGGCTTACAAAATGAGTTGCAACAAAAACAATACATAAGACTAGGGGGTGGGATACATTAAAACATCCCATCTACTCTAAGGGGTTCAAGGCCAAAGGCCTGTTTAAAAAGGAAGTTTTGTACCTGAAGATATGTAATGATGGGGCCTCCCTGGTGAGAGGAAATAGGAAGCCACCACTGAAAAGGCCCTGTTCTTCTGTTGCCACCATTCCATGGAAGGGGCACATGAAGAAGGGCCTGAAATGATGGCTGCAGGGTTCAGGTTAGTTCATATGGAGAAAAGCAGTCCTTGAGGCATAAGGCTTTGTAATAATAATAATAATAATAATAATAATAATAATAATAATAATAATTTATTATTTATACCCCGCCCATCTGGCTGGGTTTCCCCAGCCACTCTGGGCGGCTTGTAGGTCAAAAGCAGCACTTTGAATTGCTCTGCTATGTTCTGATATTACGAAAGAGGGAGAAAAGCATGTCCCGGTCTACCTGCTTCCTCTCCACCAAGCCATACGTGAAAAAAGTCTTTCTTCCTTGGCTCCTTGCAGGTTCCTCGTGGAGAGGATTTCCATGGAGAACTGCTTAGGTCTTTACGTGCTCGCGTATTCCCACAACCACCAGCCTCTCCTCCGCCCGGCCTCTCGCTACATTGCCTTCCATTTCGAGCACCTCGTCGCGCTCACAGCCTTCCTTGCCCTCGACTTCAGCATCCTGGTCAGCATAATTGCCTCGGACGGCCTGGAGGTGGACTCCGAACTGACCGTCTACAGAGCCATGCGCCGCTGGGTGTACCACAACCCTGACGAGCGCCTCCTGAAGCACGCAGCCCTGATGGACCACATCCGCCTCTCTCTCCTGAGCCCCGAGGAACTCGCCGAGGTCCGCGCCGAGACGGAAGAGTTTTATGAGTGCGTCCGACTGCCATGGGAGGAACTCAGCGTCCCTGAACGGCTGTGGGCCAGCAGAGGCCTACGGCAAGGCATGTACCACAAGGGCATTGTGTGCGTGGGGCTTCCCAAATGGAGCAAGATGAACCTTGGTGATGAGGAGCTGGATTCTCACGTGCACTTCTTTGACCCATCCAATGAGCAGTGGGAGCAGCTTCCCGACCTGAAATCGCTGACCTCACCTAGCTGCGTTTCTCTGGGCCACAAGCTCTACATCACCGGCGGGCAGCATTTAGATGGCTCCTACTCCAACAACCTGCTGGTGTACGACACGCTTGGGGGCCACTGGTCCAAGCTGCCTCCCATGACCACAGCCCGGGCGTGGCACGCTTTCCTCCTATGTCAGAAAAGGCTGTACGCCGCCGGCGGCTGGGACAGCACCGGGACTCTCGTGTGCGCCGAGAGCTACGACTTGGAGCGCGAGGAGTGGACGGACATCTCCAGCCTCCCCTTTGCCTTGACTTATTTCACCTCTGTGACGCTCAAGAGCAAACTGTACCTCGTCGGCGGGGAAAGGGACGACTCCGAAATTCCCGTCCCTCACAAGGGGTTCCTGGTTTACGACATCAAATCCGGCGCCTGGTCCCAGGTCCCCATGGCCTTTGAATTCTACGAGGCCAGCGCCATCACCTTGGGCGACTGCATATTTGTGGTCGGGGGACTTTCCGGAGAGGGCAACGAAGGGTCCCGGTACTTCACCGGCCGTTGCGTCTGCCTGCTGAGCGATGGCACGGTGAACCAAGAACTCTCCGTCCCTCTCCTCCCCATCGCCATCTCTTACCCGGGCGTCGTCTGCTGGAGGAAGAGGGTGTATGTCTTCGGGGGCGACAGCAACGACCGCTATTCCAGCGCCATCCATTACTGGGAGCCAGGCCAGCAGAACTGGGTCCAGTGCGGGGCAACTTTACCTGACCCCCACTATGGGGCGTTTGGCTTTGGCTGCATTCCGCTCAAGGTCCCAAGAAAAAACATCCTGGCTGTCTTCCACCGGGGATCCGCCTCTGAGGTGGAGGAGCAGGCGGAAGACAGCTTGGAACCCAGCCCGGTGGCCAACCTTACTTAGCACATTTTTGGCCCTTGTTATTTTTAATTGGTTTATTTAAAAAGAGAGAGGAGCCAAATACCCAGTTGTCGCTGTTGTTGTGACTGCTAAACCTACCTTTCGGTAGCGGCCAGTGTGCTGGTCCAGAGCTTTGGAGCTGTCCCAGCACTGGCATCACTGCAGCCTACCTAGATGGCTCTGGGATTATGGCGGGGCAGCTCTGAGCCAGCCCTGATCTCCTCACTGCCATGCCCTACCCTTACCTTCCAAGTTCCGGACTGCAGAATCCGGGACCGGCAGCCATTTGACACCGGACGTTGCGTCGATGTAACTTCCGGTGTCGCTTTGCCCTTCTATGGGCACCAAAAATGGCCGCCGCCGGCTTCGAAAGTCGCTTGTACGCATGTCAGGAAGTGCGCCGACGCAACTTCCGGTGTCGCTCCGCCCATCTATGGGCACCAAAAATGGCCGCCGCCAACACCGGAAGTTACGTCTATGCACTTCCGGACATGCGTAGATGCGACTTTTGAAGCTGGTGGCGGCCATTTTTGGTGCCCATAGAAGGGCAGACCGGAAAGGAAAAAAATGGCCGCTGGCAGGAGAAAATAACGGAGAAAAACGGGAGACGAAGTGATACGGGGGACCACTGGGAAAAGGTAAGTAAAAAAGGGGTTTTCCCGGGGAAAACGAGAGACTTGGCAGCTATGGTCCTACCCCAGCAGCAGCAGCCAGGTAAGGTGAGGTGATACTGGACTCAGGAGGGCAGCCCCACAGCTCCACCGCACACCCGCCACTAAAGCTCCCTCTGCAAACAAGAGGATGCGGTCCCCATTATCCGATGTGTGGTTTCATCACCTGCCTCTTATTCCTGACTCCTCGAAGCCTCTGATCCTTTGCTTCCGCTCCCAAAGCCCACACCTCAAAGCTCTGCGAGTTGGCTTGTTTTTCTCCCTCAGCCCAACTGACCTTCCATTTCCCTGATTTCTGACATCCTGAAATGGTCATTCAACCGTTGGAATGTTTGTGAACATTCCCTGATGCTCTGAGCTCCTTTCTTTTCCTCCCTCGGCCCAACTGGCTTTCCCATTACCCTCACAGGAACCGACTTGATCTTCAATGTCACTCAGAAGTTGGAATGTCTGCGAACATTCTTTGGCACCCTAGAACATTCTGAGCCAGTAGAGTCCAGCTAGCAGGCAGGCAGTGGCCAGCGTTATTGTAGACTGCACATTATTGGGCCCTATGAGCATTTCCTTTCACTCACATAATTGCAGGTTGACCTCACAACCGCTTTGTGTTACACTTTGTAGCACTCTTGATAGGACTACTTACAGACTCCCTCATTTATTTAGAGCATTTCTAAGCTGGGACGCGGGTGGTGCTGTGGTCTAAACCAGTGGTCCTCAACCCCCCGGGCCACGGACCGGTACCGGTCCATGGATCAATTGGTACCGGGCCACCCAAGGAACATTAAATACAATTAAATTAAAATGATTAAATCAAAACAATCTAAATCAGGGATTCCCAACAAAATTTTCTCGAGGACCCCTCATCGAGCCGCTATTGTGACAAGGACCCCCATTAATTCCTAAACCTAAAATTAAAAAGTGAGAGCCAAGTTAAGAGTCTTTTTATATTTTATATTTATACGTTTTTTACAGTTACAACAGAGTACTCCATCAGTATACAGTTAGTTTTAATTTTCAGTTCTTAATGAAATGAGTTAAATCTGTCCTTTGAGTCCATTATTTCTGAAATATCAAATGCATTATCTTCCTCTTCATCTATAGGCCTTTGTTGTTTAACAAACCACTTTTTAACCAACGGTCCATTTTTAACTACGCGAACTGTAGCTTCCACGAAAAACAACGCTTTTTTTACAAACACTACTGTTTTGCAAAGAGGTAGCTTGCGCCAGGGAGGAGGGAGGGGAATGGAGAAGACAGGGTACCTGCGCAGTAGCGCACAAATGAAGCCGACGCGCGCAAAGCATCTTGGGGAGGTGAGCGTTAGTAGAATGCGCGTGCTGCCTCTTTGCAAAACAGTAGTGTTTGTAAAGCGCCACCTAACGGCATACAGCAGAACTACTGCCTCTATCTAATTCTAGTTTTGCGCTAGACTCTGCTCATGCAGGAAGCGGCCAAAACAAAAAATCTGTTATCATACAAAATATATTTAATATATTTTTTATTCTAATAGCATCTTACGGACCCCTCTGGCATAGCTCGCGGACCCCTGGGGGTCCGCGGACCACCTGTTGGGAACCACTGATCTAAATAAAATATAAGCAATCAACGTCGTCCCCCCTCAGCGGGCCGCAGTAAAATGATCAAACGTTGACTGGTCCACGGCGATAAAAAGGTTGGGGAGCACTGGTCTAAACCACTGAGCCTCTTGGGCTTGCCAATCAGAAGGTCGGCAGTTCGAATCCCCGTGACGGGGTGAGCTCCCGCTGTTGTTCTGTCCCAGCTTCTGCCAACCTAACAATTTGAAAGCATGCCAGTGCAAGTAGATAAATAGGTACCGCTGTGGTGGAAGGGTAAACAGCGTTTCCGTGCGCTCTGCTTTCCACCACGGTGTCCCATTGCACCAGAAGCAGTTTAGTCTTGCTGGCCACATGACCCGGAAAACTGTCTGTGGACAAACACCGGATCCCTCAGCCTGTAAAGCGAGACGAGCGCCGCAACCTCAGAGTTGTTTGCAACTGAACTTAACTGTCAGGGGTCCTTTACCTTTACCTTTTAAGCTGTGTATACCAACTGGAGCCCCCAAAGTGGCTTAAAATAATTTTTAAAATGAAGCAAAACATACAAGATTTTCTAGGGAGGGGCAAAGGCATTGATATGCCCCCCACACTTCAGATGTCCCAGCTGATATTCTGCTTCTGAAGCTCTGGGCTGTGGCGGATCTCAAAGAAAATGGCTGCTACGGTAACCAGATGTTAACCTCTTTCCTGTGGGCCTACCTAATTCACTTCCCCCAAAACAGTACACCGGGGTGAGGAACCCTTTTCAACCTGAGGGTCACATTCTTCCCCTCTGCGCAACCTTCTGAGGCCTACATGTCAGTGGTGGGAGGAGCTGGCAGGCAAAAATGGGTGGAGCAACAGGCACCGTATTTACCTTTGTCCTGTTTCTAGGTGGGAAGAGTCAAATTTCTCCTGCTGCCTAGATAAAAAACAACAGTTCCCTGCTTTGCCCGTAATACAGTCACAGTTTGAGCTTCCGCCAGTGTCGGACAGGAAGATTTCCACCCAGCCCAGCTTTGGTTGTGCATTTTCTATATAAAGAAGCATTCAGAGGTTCAAGCAACACACTGTTACTGTCCTTGGTTTTTTATACTTGCAAACCAATCCTCTTCCTAGCACAGAAATACAGTCCACATCCCTGGAGCAATACCCTTTTCCCGTCACCCCGGAAGCTTACCTCTCAAAGGATGGGATGCATTACCCTTAGGTGGACGTCACTGAGCAGGCTCCTGGCCTTCTCTCCTCATGAAAACATTTCCTCCAGGAACTGGGATCCCCTCTGCTTGATGCTTCAAAGCCTGTGGGAGGATGGAAAAGGAGGAACCTAAATATATTCCCATGCACACCTGCCCAAAACCACCTGGCAAATTGTGAAAAGTCAAGGGAGAGATTTGGAGGTGCAGTCCAAACCACAATTTGCACCAGGCATGGTAGATTGTGTGGAGATGTCTCTTTACCTAGCCCAACTGACCAGCGGGCCAGATTCAGTTAACTGGTTGCACCAGTGGAAGCCCACACAATGACCTGATAGAGAAATAGAGCTAACCCCCCCCCTCTTCTTTGCCCTGACACCTCCTGAGAGATCAGGAGAACCCACAAAGCATTTCTTCTAGATGGAGCAATCTGCTTGGTGCTAGCTTGAATTTGTCTCTTGCATCTGATGCCAACGTCACAATGCCAGCTCAGACCTCCCTGTGCTTCCTACCAAATATATGGGCAGGTAGAAGTACCCACCTGCAGGATCCCCAACAATAGGGAGCCCCAAATAGGACATTCTGGTGGTTGATGGGGGGAGGGACTGAGCTGGCCCAGAATCCCATTGACTCCCACGCCAGCCCCACCAATGTCACATGATGGCATCACGCCCAATCAAGGCCTGGTGTCACATCAACATACCCACCCTCTCACCTTCCACCTCAGCGTGTGTGTGTGTGGCAATTGAGGATAAGATTGTGCCCTCAAAGTCATTTCTTGTGCTAATCCTTTCCAGAGTAGACATAGGCCACATTCGCACCGTACATTGAAAGCTCTATGATATCACTTTGAACAGTCATGGCTTCCCCCAAAGGATTCTGGGAGCTCATTAAGGGTGCTGAGAGTTATGAGACCCCTATTTCCAGTGCTTTTTTTCTTAAAAAAAAAGTTTAGGGGTACTCTCATTTTCCTATTCATATTGAAATACTGCCCCTCAATGAGGCCAAACTTAGATTCACAAAATGTTTAGGGTTATGCGTACCCCTGCGTACCCCCCCAGGGAAAAAAAACACTGCCTGTTCCTCTCATGGAACTACAATTCCCAGAATTCCCTGGGAAAAGAGAATGACTGTTAAACTTCTTTGGGAATGGCAGCTCTGTGAGGGGAATAGAGGGGTCTCCTAAGAAATCTCAGCACCTTCAACGAACCTCTAAGAAACACAATAAATAATGACTATGGTGATTATAATAACAAAATGCTATACAGAAATGCATTCACAGGAAAAGCTTTACATAGCTTTATTGTATATGTTAGGCAAGACTGTGTATGAACAAGTATATTAAGGGAAATGTGAATGGATGCTGATGAATTTCCACGAGATGTTTTAAGAATGGAGAAATGCACAAGCTAAACTGATGGATCTATCTCCTGGTGCAGCCAGACTCCCTGTCACTTTCATCTCTTGACTGAGGTACCAAAATGAGACGAGAGGGCCTGACCTAAAGGCCGATCTGAGTCCCAGACCTTGTTGATTTTTATTTTTATTTTTTTAAGAAGAAAGAAACCATGGGCTGGTGAAATTAATTAGCCTCCCTCCAATCCAGAGCCATCGTTTTAAAAATAATCTGAATTTCTGGCAGACTTGTGGGAGGGATCCTGGAAAACAGCACCGCTAATGGGCTTCGCTGCCCCTACTCCCCACGGTGCCCACTTTGGGCTTTATGATCCCTTTTCTCCTTTTCAGAATCTCAGTCGGGGGCATTTTATAGGCAAGCCAAGTACAATGCAAGGGAAAGAGGCGGGATGAAATAAAGTCACAGACATGAGTAATAGGGCTAATGGCTAATAAAAGCCGGTGCATTACACAGGAGGCATGGATGTGGTGCCGGGCAATGGGGGGGGGTGTAGAGAGATGGCTACGCAGCAAAGAACAATCCTATTATAAATAGCTGCTACACACACACACACACACACACACACACACACACACACACGAGCTCAGAGGCTCAGCACTAGCAGATTCTCCAACTATAATCCTAGCAGAGCATAAGGCCTTGAAAGACCCCATTCTGGAAAGAGCAAGAGCTGCCTTGTCTCCCTGCCCCATCCAAAAGATGGGGGTTGGCAATGGAGATTTTCAGAGGTGGATCAAATTAAGTCGCTGGTCTCCAAATTTTCCCAGTGTCACCCCCTCAAGGGGAACTTCCCCCGCCTCCAGCGTCACCCCTTAGATTCAGAATGTGCAACGCTGAATGGCAAAAAGTCAGAACGCGAGTCCATTTGAATGAACCGGTGGGCTCCTCCCAAGTCGCTGAGAGCATAGGAGCCAACTCCTAAGGGCCGAGGTCCCTTTGCTCCCCCCCAAAAAAATATTTGAAGGGAATGGGGGACCCCAAAGTTGATGGGCACTGCCATTCAAATGGTGCGTGAACACTGTGTCTTGTGATTGATTGTGCAGGGTTGGGCATACCTGGGGGCCTCAATATTTTATTCAAGTTGATACCCCTGACTGAGAGCCAGTGTGGTTATAAGTGATGGATGAGGACCTGGGAGACCAGGGTTCAAATTCCCACTTGGTCATGATGACACTTGCTAGGTGATCTTGGGCCAGTCACCGTCTCTCAGCCTAACCTACCTCACAGGGTTGTTGGAAGAGAATCATGAGGAGGAGGAGAGCCATGGGCACACCTTGAGCTCCTTGGAGGAAAGGTGGGTTATAAATGTGATAGATAGATAGATAGATAGATAGATAGATAGATGATAGATAGATAGATAGATAGATAGATAGATAGATAGATAGATAGATAGATAGTAGGTAGGTAGAATCTGCTGTCCATTCAGGCTAGGGTTGCAGGATGTCAGCAATCAGCTGGTTGTCCGTGTCTGCAAAAGCCTGCACTTTGCAAGCACCAAAGATCAGTTGATTGTCAGGCCTCACAAAGCACTGATCTTCTTCTCACATGGTTTGGTTTTAAGCTGCACAGGTGGAAAGAGGTCACCTGACATCATTGTGATGGCAGGTGATCTACAGGTGACAGATCTCCAGATGTTTTGGCCTACAACTCCCATGATCCCTAGCTAACAGGACCAGTGGTCGGGGAAGAAGGGAATTGTAGTCCAAAACATCTGGAGAGCCGACATTTGGGGATGCCTGACCTACACACCCAAGGTTCTCCACCTCTGCACAAGAGCTTTTCAGCACCTTGGACAGCTCTCCTGGACAGCAAGGGAGTGAATCTAGCAAAATCCAAATACCCAAGCAATCAAAGCTTATTTATTACAAGTACAGGTGAAACTCGGAAAATTAGAATATCGTCAAAAAGTGCCTTTATTTCAGTAATGCAACTTAAAAGGTGAAACCAATAAATGAGATAGATGCATGATATGCAAAGCAAGATATGTCAAGCCTTTATTTGTTGCAATTGTAATTATTTGTCATTAGGCGGGTCAATTATAAAGGGAATGGAATGAATGAAATGTAATAGCAATGTTTATTTTTGGTTATTTTTGAATTATTGTAACTATTTGTCAGCAAAAACAAGACCTGGAGCTGACTGTAACTCAGATCATCAGCTTCTTATAGCAAAATTCCAGCTTAAACTGAAGAAAGTAGGAAAAACCACTGGGCCAGTAAGATACAATCTGAATCAAATCCCTTATGAATACACAGTGGAAGTGAGGAACAGGTTTAAGGATTTAGATTTGGTGGACAGAGTGCCTGAAGAACTATGGATGGAGGCTCGTAACATTATACAGGAGGCAGCAACGAAAACCATCCCAAGGAAAAGGAAATGCAAGAAGGCAAAATGGCTGTCCAACGAGGCCTTACAAATAGCGGAGGAGAGGAGGCAAGCAAAATGCAAGGGAGATAGGGAAAGATACAGGAAACTGAATGCAGATTTCCAAAAAACAGCAAGGAGAGACAAGAGGGTCTTCTTAAATGAGCAATGCAAAGAAATAGAGGAAAACAATAGAATGGGGAAAACCAGAGATCTGTTCAAGAAAATTGGAGATATGAAAGGAACATTTCGTACAAAGATTACCATAATCAAGGACAAAAGTGGTAAGGACCTAACAGAAGCAGAAGACATCAAGAAGAGGTGGCAAGAATACACAGAGGAATTATACCAGAAAGATATGGAGGTCTCGTACACCCCAGGTAGTGTGGTTGCTGACCTTGAGCCAGACATCTTGGAGAGTGAAGTCAAATGGGCCTTAGAAAGCACTGCTAATAACAAGGCCAGTGGAAGTGATGATATTCCAGCTGAACTATTTAAAATTTTAAAAGATGATGCTGTTAAGGTGCTACACCCAATATGCCAGCAAGTTTGGAAAACTCAGCAATGGCCAGAGGATTGGAGAAGATCAGTCTACATCCCAATTCCAAAGAAGGGCAGTGCCAAAGAATGCTCCAACTACCGCACAATTGCGCTCATTTCACACGCTAGCAAGGTTATGCTTAAAATTCTACAAGGCAGGCTTAGGCAGTATGTGGACCGAGAACTCCCAGAAGTGCAAGCTGGATTTCGAAAGGGCAGAGGAACCAGAGACCAAATAGCAAACATGCGCTGGATTATGGAGAAAGCTAGAGAGTTCCAGAAAAACGTCTACTTCTGCTTCATTGACTATGCAAAAGCCTTTGACTGTGTCGACCACAGCAAACTATGGCAAGTTCTTAAAGAAATGGGAGTGCCTGATCACCTCATCTGTCTCCTGAGAAATCTCTATGTGGGACAAGAAGCTACAGTTAGAACTGGATATGGAATAACTGATTGGTTCAAAATTGGGAAAGGAGTACGACAAGGTTGTATATTGTCTCCCTGCTTATTTAACTTATATGCAGAATTCATCATGCGAAAGGCTGGACTAGATGAATCCCAAGCCGGAATTAAGATTGCCGGAAGAAATATCAACAACCTCAGATATGCAGATGACACAACCTTGATGGCAGAAAGCGAGGAGGAATTAAAGAACCTTTTAATGAGGGTGAAAGAGGAGAGCGCAAAATATGGTCTGAAGCTCAACATCAAAAAAACCAAGATCATGGCCACTGGTCCCATCACCTCCTGGCAAATAGAAGGGGAAGAAATGGAGGCAGTGAGAGATTTTACTTTCTTGGGCTCCTTGATCACTGCAGATGGTGACAGCAGTCACGAAATTAAAAGACGCCTGCTTCTTGGGAGAAAAGCAATGACAAACCTAGACAGCATCTTAAAAAGCAGAGACATCACCTTGCCGACAAAGGTCCGTATAGTTAAAGCTATGGTTTTCCCAGTAGTGATGTATGGAAGTGAGAGCTGGACCATAAAGAAGGCTGATCGCCGAAGATTTGATGCTTTTGAATTATGGTGCTGGAGGAGACTCTTGAGAGTCCCATGGACTGCAAGAAGATCAAACCTATCCATTCTTAAGGAAATCAGCCCTGAGTGCTCCCTGGAAGGACAGATCGTGAAGCTGAGGCTCCAATACTTTGGCCACCTCATGAGAAGAGAAGAATCCTTGGAAAAGACCCTGATGTTGGGAAAGATTGAGGGCACTAGGAGAAGGGGACGACAGAGGACAAGATGGTTGGACAGTGTTCTCGAAGCTACGAACATGAGTTTGACCAAACTACGGGAGGCAGTGCAAGACAGGAGTGCCTGGCGTGCTATGGTCCATGGGGTCACGAAGAGTCGGACACGACTAAACGACTAAACAACAACAACAACAACTATTTGTTTTATTACTGTGGAATTTCCAAAAGAAAGCATTTGTAAAAATTAATATATATATATATGTTGCATTACTGAAATAAATGCACTTTTCGGCGATATTCTAATTTTCTGAGTTTCAGCTGTAAGTCCCAGAGAGATCAAGGAGGTTTTCTCCCTTGCAAGAGTGTCCATGATTGCAGCTTAAAGACCAGATGGGGAAACACTCCCCTATAAGGAAGGGCTGCAGCATTTGGGATGTTGGAGTTTAGAGAAAAGACGAGAAAGAAGTGACACGATAGTGGCTTATAACAATTTGGAGGGCATGGAGAAAGTTTAGAAAGAAACAATTTTCTCTCCCTCTCCTAACGCTGGACCTCGTGGACATCCAATGAAGCTGGATGTTGGGAGATTCAGGGAAGATAAAAAAAAAGAAAGTCCTTCTTCACACAGCGCAGAGTTAAACTATGGAACCCCCTCCCAAGGGAGGAAGTGGTGGCCACCAACCTAGATGGCTTTAAAAGCAGATTAGACAAATTCATGGAGAGGACTATCAAAGGCTACTAGGCACGATGGCTCTGCTCTGCCCCCACAGTTGGAAGCAGCAATGCTTGTGAATGGCAGTTGCTGGAAACCACAGGAGGGGAGAGGGCTCTTCTGCTCGGGTCCCACTTGATGACTTCCCTTTGGGGCATCTAGTTTGCCCCTGTGAGAACAGGATTAGATGGCCCATTGGCCTGATCCAGCAGGACTCTTCTTATGTTCTTACTGGAGAGTTACCTCAAGGAGCCCGGCTTGGATCCAAGCATGGCCATTCCTCCTTGATACAATATGGAGTGGGGTAGTGATCCAGCCCTTGTATACAAGGGCGATGACATCTGCCCCCAGTCTTTGGGAACAGGATGAGCCATAAATCTAATTAAGCCAACCCATTTATCCTCCTCCTCCACCATCTGCAGCGCCCCTCAAGCAGTTTCAATCGAGTGAGCAAGAAAAGCATCTAAAATGCAGCAATTATCGTGATCTCTGACTTTCTCTTTCTTAACTGACCCATTTGCCCAAGCACCAGCAGCTTTGGGGGGGAAACAGCTTCGGAATTCCTTGTTTTAAAAGTCAAGCGGCTGCTTTGGGCCTGGCGGAGGGGACTCACTGTGCCCTGAAGCTCCCACCAATCTTATAACTCCAGCTTTTCCTTCTGCCATGTAAACATGAGTGAGCCATTTCCCCCGGGAGCAGCCACTGGGAAACAGAGGAGTTGGGTGATGTGATGGCCACCCGCCGGCCATCTGAAATGCCCCTGTTGTGATGTGAGGCTGTAGTGCGCTGCAAACCATTCTCTTGGTTCTAGTGAGAACATCAGAAGAGCTCTGCAAGATCAGACTGCTTCACATAGTTGTCTCTTGAGGTTCCTTCAGGCCCCAAACCAGGATGCACATCTTCTGGGATGTTCTCCCAGGTGAGTCACTTACCCTGCACCTTATGCTCATCCCCCCCAAAAAAGCACTTTTTTCAGGGCAAGATATTGTGCAGCGCCCAAAAACGTGTGTGTTTTTGTGTGTGGCGAGAGTGCAGGATGTGAGTGTGAGAGATTGTTGTTGTTTAGTCGTGTCCGACTCTTCGTGACCCCATGGACCAGAGCACGCCAGGCACTCCTGTCTCGCACTGCCTCCCGCAGTTTTGTCAAACTCATGTTCGTAGCTTCGAGAACACTGTCCAACCATCTCGTCCTCTGTCGTCCCCTTCTCCTAGTGCCCTCAATCTTTCCCAACATCAGGGTCTTTTCCAAGGATTCTTCTCTTCTCATGAGGTGGCCAAAGTATTGGAGCCTCAGCTTCACGATCTGTCCTTCCAGTGAGCACTCAGGGCTGATTTCCTTAAGAATGGATAGGTTTGATCTTCTTGCAGTCCATGGGACTCTCAAGAGTCTCCTCCAGCACCATAATTCAAAAGCATCAATTCTTCAGCGATCAGCCTTCTTTATGGTCCCACTCTCACTTCCATACATCACTACTGGGAAAACCATAGCTTTAACTATACGGACCTTTGTAGGCAAGGTGATGTCTCTGCTTTTTAAGATGCTGTCTAGGTTTGTCATTGCTTTTCTCCCCAGAAGCAGGCGTCTTTTAATTTCGTGACTGCTCTCACCATCCGCAGTGTGAGAGATAGCAACACCCAAAATGGCCATGAAAAAACAGGATGTCCCCTTTTTCCCGCAGGGCTAGGTGGGCCTGATCCAGCAGGCTCTACTTATGTTTTCACGCTGGTTCTAGTTTTTAAAGGAGGGAAAAAATAGAGCAGAGGAAGGCCCATCTTATTTTCCCAGGAGGCGATTTCTTGTAACTGGCGAAACATGAGGTTGGCAGCGAGGCAAAACAGGAGGCAGCATCTCCAGCAGCATCCGGCCAAGGTGGAATCCGGGACGCCTGATAACGCTCCACTTGCCTGCATTAGCATCAAAGCACAAGCCAGGCCCAAAGCGCAAGCGCTGCTCTCTCTCGATAAGCCGATTAGCAAGGCAGACACCTGGGGCACGACCGGGCAGGGCAGCGCGGCTTATTCAATGGGAAACCTAGTTAATCACTGATGAATGTGGTTTCCTCCTGTCCTCAAAAGCCAAGGAAGGGGCTTGGCTTTCTTTGGCACGGGCAGACGTGGGCTTTTCTTCTCCAGAAGCTAATTTCAAGGATAGCAAAATGCTTCTCTACACACACACACACACACCTTGCAAGGGTCTGGCTGGAAAGAGGTGGCTCCATTAAGGGGCCATTGAGCGATCGAAGAACATTGATTTGCCTCACCTGCCTTTTTAACCAGAGGAAAGGCTTATTAGTCAAAAAAGATTTTGACAAATCATAGGAGCTACCTCATGCTGAGTCGGGTCATTGGGCCCTTCCAGCTCAGTACTGGCTGCACTGACCGGCAGTGGTTCTCCTGGGTTTCAATCAGGGTTCTTACTCAGTCCTACCTGGAGGTGCTGAGAATTTGAACCTGGGAGCTTCCGCATCCAAGGCAGATTTTCTACCACTGGCCTACAGCCCCTACCCACACTTCACAACTTTGAAAAGAATTGTCAAGCTGGACGGGGTCTTCAGAAGTCGTCCAGCTCAGCCCCCTGAAGGACCGAAGGTTCAGGATGCGACTGCAGCATCTTTGACAAATGGATGGAGGATCAGAATGCAAAGGCTGCAAGGTCTGTTGGTGAAGCAGAACCTCCATGCTGAAAGGCAGTCTAGCTTTCAGTGCTGGGTGGCAAAACAGCAAGGGGAGGCTTATTCCCTTCAATACTTCTATGCGGGCTTCCTGGAAAAATTCTGATGTTCAGCAGGACACGTAGGAGCTAGATGGGCCATTGCTACATATCCCTGCACTGCAGGGGATTGGACTAGATGATCCTCAGGGTCCCTTCCAACCCTACGATTCTATGATTTGATAAAGCAGGGCTTTGTATAGGATTCTTTTGGCCTCCCACCTGCTGCCTGAAAATGGTACAGTCCACATATACAGATTGGCTCCTTGATGTTTTGGATCCCCCACCCAATTACCTTGGTTGGTGCCACCATGAAAAGTGGTCTCTCCCCCCCCCTGATTGCCCTTCCCAGTGCAAGACAAGGGTTACAGATAGTATAATTTGGCAGATGGTAATATACAGTACATAGGGACCCAGGTGGCGCTGTGGGTTAAACCACAGAGTCTAGGGCTTGCTGATCAGAAGGTCGACGGTTTGAATCCCTGCAATGGGGTGAGCTCCCGTTGCTCGGTCCCTACTCCTGCCCACCTAGCAGTTCGAAAGCACATCAAAGTGCAAGTAGATAAATAGGGACCGCTCCGGTGGGAAGGTAACCGGCATTTCCGTGTGCTGCTCTGGTTCGCCAGAAGCAGCTTTGTCATGCTGGCCACACGAGCCAGAAGCTGTCTGCGGACAAACACTGGTTCCCTCGGCCTATAGAGCGAGATGAGCGCCGCAACCCCAGAGTCGGACACGACTGGACCTGATGGTCAGGGGCCCCTTTACCTTTACCTTTTAATATACAGTACATCTCTCCTTTGTCTCCTCGCTTACATGCTTAGGTTTGGTTTTTTTCCGGAAGGGATGATGATGTTTGTTAACAAAAGGGGTGTCAAGGGAGGCAGGAGTGCTGCCTGAATTATTTAGCAACTTGTTCCTTCCACCCACCGTTCCCCGGGGAGCCTGGGATCTGTCAATCACCTGTCCATCTGACCAACCATCCTGCCACCAGGCTGGCCGCAGGGGATTCAGCATCTCCCAGAGAGGTGGCTGGAGGGAAGTTAGCCGTGCCTCCCCCAAACATCCCCAGAGATGCCCCCTGCCTCACAATATCCCCAAAATACAATTCAGTAAAAAATGTCAGAGGCCAGCCGGCCAAGGGGCACTTAAGGATTTTATTCGATCCACCTTTTCAGCAAACTGAATGGCTTTCCACTCCTCAGACTAATAACGCAATGCAGATAACCTAAAGATCACACACTCCTTCAAAGTACGCCATAGATTCTTTGGCTCAAAAGCTGAACCAAAATGCGAATTTTAGGTTGAACTGAAAGTCAGCTGTTCCTTGAAATTGGCATTCATCTGAATTTTGTGAAGCTTTCCTCCAACCAAAAGATGTTAATAATAATAGTAATTTATTATTTATACCCCGCCCATCCGGCTGGGTTTTCCCAGCCACTCTGGGCGGCTCCCAACAGAATATTAAAAACACAATAAAACAACAAACATTAAAAGCTTCCCTAAACACGACTGCCTTCTAAAAGTCATATAGTAGTTTATTTCCTTGACATCTGATGGGAGGGCGTTCCACAGGGCGGGTGCCACTACTGAGAAGGCCCTCTGCCTGGTTCCCTGTAACCTCACTTCTCGCAGGGAGGGAACTGCCAGAAGGCCCTCGGAGCTGGACCTCAGTGTCCAGGCTAAAAAAATGGGGGTGGAGACGCTCCTTCAGGTATACTGGGCTGAGGCCGTAACAAAATTGACAAGAACGTATCACTGTCAAAAATGCATCCATTAGGAGAAATTGTGTACATGTTAGTGAAAATAACACACAAAAATCATTATATTGGGAGAAAGTGCTTGCAAAAAGGTGTATATTAGTCAAAGAAAAAATATATTAAAATGCTAATTTAAGAGAACTTGCGGACCATCAGGGATGGAAGTGTTTGGACTAGACGTCTTAAAGCAGGACAGACATCCAGTTGGTCAGATCTACTTTCTTGGAACCCCAAGATCTACAAAGCAAGGCCAGATGCAAAGGATGTACGAGTAGAATTAAAGAGCAAAAGTGCCTCTGAGCACATTCTGAGTCTAGGTCAGGCATCCCCAAACTTCAGCCCTCCAGATGTTTTGGACTACAATTCCCACCTTCCCCGACCACTGGTCCTGTTAGCTAGGGATCATGGGAGTTGTAGGCCAAAACATCTGGAGGGCCGCAGTTTGGGGATGACTGGTCTAGGCACTTGAACTGAGCTCATAATCCTTTATCTTACTTTGCTTGAGCAGTATAATTCAGCAAAGGGAGGCAGCTTTTTGAGGTCTCCATCATTGAACAGTGGGAGCCACTAAGAAGTCTTCTCGCCCTTTGTGCTGATTGGAGCCAATCAGAGTGAAAGGAGGTGAGTTGGCCACTGAAGAGAAGATGTGTGGAAAGAACACCGTGGGGGAGGGGTTGCTCTGTATGCTTCAAAGCTAAGAATTTAGGGACCCTGAAAACACAAAGTGCTCTGGGTTCAAGAGAATGGGGTGCAAGTTCTGCTAAATGCAATGGAACTTACAACTTAAGTCACTCCAAAAGAAGATAATGGAGCATTCCAAATCCTGAGCCCATGTATGTGCCCAGAAAGTAGACCTAGCAGTGATCATTGCTGTGCACCCCCAATTATTCCCCCCAATCTCAAAAGGCTGTATAATCTTAGAAGGGGTGGCAGCTGGGAGGAGGCATGGCTGTGACTCTTACAAAGGGACCCTGCACTTCAGCATTTGTCGCTATGCTCCTGGATGCATCCCTCAAAAAGCTGAAAAACCCAGAGGAAGGCTGTGATGGCAGCAAGCAGAGGGAACAAGCAGTGGCGAAGCGGCATGCTCCAGCACTGGGGGCGGAAAGCAGGCGTGGGGCGTGGCTGGCGCACGTCCCAGGAGTGTGACTCATGTCTCGGGGGTGTGGCATGCCGTCCGCAGGGGCATAACATGCATGCTGGGGGCATGGCACCCGGCGCAGTGGGGGGTGCGCGGCACATGTCAGGGGAGCAGCCGCAATGGTACCTCCCTCCCCAATGGTGCTGGGGCGGTGCGTTCCCCCCACCCACCCTTTCCTCCACCAGTGGGTACAAGGCAGGCAAAGGCAGACTGACACGTTGAGGCCAGGCAACATTTGGCAACAGATGGCTTGCACAACCACAGGCCAGCCCAGAAGAGTGAAGGATATGGTGGCCAGTTATGCACTGACTATATAGAGAGGGAGACCAAAAGGGAGCACAGAAGTGCATAAAATTTGCACATCCTAATTTAGATGCATCTATGGTATGGCGCTGTGGGTTAAACCACTGAGCCTAGGGCTTGCCGATCAGAAGGTTCCCGTTGCTTGGTCCCAGCTCCTGCCAACCTAGCAGTTCGAAAGCACATCAAAGTGCAAGTAGATAAATAGGTACCGCTCCAAGCGGGAAGGTAAACAGCATTTCCGTGTGCTGCTCTGGTTCGCCAGAGTGGCTTTGTCATGCTGGCCACATGGCCTGGAAGCTGTACACCGGCTCCCTTGGCCGATAATGCGAGATGAGTGCCGCAACCCCAGAGTCGGTCACGACTGGACCTAATGGTCAGGGGTCACTTTACCTTTACGGCCAATTTAGAAGTGATTGCTGTGGAAACGCAACTGCCTCTTTTGTTTTGGAGATGGGCTCATTTGCTCCCAAGAGCTGGATCTTCCTGAATCCTCCTGAATGGCTGGGTCAAGGGTAGCCAGTATGGTATGCTCCAGGTGTTGGACTACAACTCCCATCATCCCCTCTTTGTTGGCTATGTTGGCTGAGTGTGATGGGAATTGGACTCCAACACCATCTGGAAGGGAACATTTTGGCTGAAAACAGGTGTGTGGTTTTTTCCGGGGGTGCCTGTTCCCTCCCATTGCTAACTAAGGAGGATGTAATCTAGGTCTCTGTGTGGAAAGAAACAATAGACTGCAATTTTACTGGTGCCCACTGGCTCAAAAACATTAGCGGCCCTCCCCTACAATCGGCCTCCAGAGGAAGAAAAAAAGAGGGACGGTGGTTTTGCCATCTCATTAGGCATCAAAATCCACCTGATGACAATAATCTTGGGTGAGAAGAGGAATAGCTAGATGCTACAAAGGGGTTCCCCCCCCCTCCCACATTCCTTTAATGTCATACTTTGTTTGGCAGAGGAAATATAATTAAGATCAAAGCTCCTTTGGATTGCGGCTGAGCTTGTGCAAGCAAATAAAAATGAGAGTACAGGATTGTGGGTCCCCCCCCTCCCAGTTTATGTTTTTTTATAAAAAATAATAATACATGATTAAAGAAAAGAAATTGGCACAGACCCCCCCCCCCGACTTGCCCCCTCCCTCTGGGTTGTATCCAAGTTAGGTCCCTTAACAACTTAGGACCAGTTTACCCGAGAGGTGGCCTAACCCCATATATGCCCAGTCAACCACTTCGAACTGCAAAACCACCACTATTACAGATGCCCCATGATACCCACTGCACAATTGTAAGAAATCAATATTTTGATGTGGCAGGAGCTACACTTTGGAACTCCCTGCCTATTGATACTGTGAAGGCACCTTCTCTGTACTCTTTTTGGTGCCTGCTAAAAACAGATTTGCTTAAACAAGCCTGCCCAGACATGCAGAACGTCACTACATGTTTTAATCTGTTCTTTATTTTTTGAATGGTGCAATTAGTTGTATTTAACAGTTTTTACTGATCATTATATTGCTTTATTCTCACTTTGAGGTGTGTCGTTTTCTTAAACCAAGCAGTGTAGAAATTGTATGAAATAAATAAATACTTGGAACTACTGGAATTAATTGCTTTAAGTTAGTCACATTCATAAATTTCAACAGGTCTACTCTAGGTACAGGCCTCTGTTTTTGGTGGCTACCAAAAAGGGGGGGAGGATCCAGAATTTCCCAGGTGGCTACTAGCATTCACTTGGTCTCAGAAATGCAGTTGAGAAATCATCCATGGAGAATTCTGACCTTGGAAATTTGGCGGGCGATTTTCAGAGCACAAAGGTAAGAATCATATCTTGGTGCAGGGGTGGAAGAGGCCAGAGGCAATGGTGGGCAGGGCCCTCTGGCTGAAAAAGGGTCCCCTACCGTGGTTTAAAAGAACAGTTATGTGGGCCCGCACAATGCTGCTCCAGCTGGAAGTGGCACAGTTAGAGAATAGCCCGAGGATGGCGATGCTCCGGCGAGGGTAGACGAGGCATTGTCTCAGATATCCAGCTGACGCGAGGCTGTATCTCAGCTGAAAGGCACAGCTTTGTCTGGACAACATCTCGCTTTCCGGAGAGTTATTAATCATTCATGCAGCTCTTTTAATAAGCATGGCACTGACCCATCTTGAGCTGCCTTGTCCTCAAAGGCAACTAATGGGGTAAATCACAGTTCTGCCCTCTTTCAGACACTGGAGGTCAATTCACATGTTTGGGGGGAGCTTCAGTTTCTCGGGCTGTTTCTTCTGTGTTTGGGGAGGGGCGTGTACACACTAAGTGTGTACTTGGAGCTGCCAAGTGTGACATAGTCTGTGTCTGAAAAAAATGTGGGGTCTACATGCACACACATCTGGGAGCCACAGTTAGCTGTGGCTTGCAGCGGAATGTACATTCAGTAGCAATGATCTTAAGAAGTGCTCGTTCTGCCGAGCAAAGTGGTTTTGTGGGCATATATGGGGCAAGGCAATCTGGGTAGGTTTTGCCATGAATGGATGCAATCTATACAGCCAGAGAGAACCCAGACTTAACTGTCCTGCTCTGACCCAGTGCAAAAGTTCACAGGGTGAGGCAGGTTGGTTGTTTCAGCACCAAGGAGAGCTCCCACTTGGTAACTGGTACCCACGAGAGCCTCTTGGATCAGGCCAGTGAGCCACCTAATCCAGTATCCTGTTCTCACAGCAGCCAACCAGATGCCTCTGCCGGGAAACCCACAAGCAGGACCCAAGCACAAGGGCACTCTCCCCTCCAATGGTTTCCAGCATTACTGCCTCCAACCGTTGAGGCAGAGAATAGCCAACAGGGCTAGTAGCCATTGACACCCTCCTTCTCCTCCATGAATTGGTCTAATCCTCTTTCAAAGCCATCCAGGTTGGGGGCCAACGCTGCCTCCTGCAGAAGTGAATTCCATAGTTTAATGATGTGCTGCATGATGAAGGATGGTTTTTCCTCTGTCCTGAATCTTCCAACATTCAGCTTCATGCCATGTCCATGTGTCCTTTCTTTAAAATATTCTTTATTGAAAATTATTTAAAAGTACACAGATGTACAAACATATGTTTTAAAAGAATTCTCGTACATTTTAACTCATACACATAAGAATAAAGAAAGATTGAACAAAACAAAAAAGACCTAAAACACTTCCAAAATTTTACATCCAGATTTAAACATGTGGCACCTCCAACCCTTTTCATTATACCTGGTATCTTCCATCCTTATTTTTTTCACAGGTTTTTTGTTACTATGTCTTCTTTTTTTCTCTCTCTTAAACACTTTGTTTATTTTTCCTTTACAAATATCATTCCAGTCCTGTCAATATGGGATTGTTGAAACTATAAAGATTTAAATATTCTTTATATATAATCCGCTCTCTTGAGACTTTCTGTTTCTCTGATCCTCACACCCAACCCGTCCATGTGTCCGAGTGTTATGAGAGGTGCAGAAAAACTTCCCTCTATCCACTTTCTCCATGCCATGCCTAATTTTATACGCTTCTATCATGACACCTCTTACTTGCCTTTTCTCTCAACGAAAAGCCCTGCAACCTTTCCTCATAGGGTGAGGTCACGTCATTGCCTTGATTATTTTGGTGGCCCTTTTCTGAACCTTTTCCAACTCTGCAATGTCCTTTCCGAGGTGATCAGAACTGTCCACAGTAGTCCAACTGGATCCACTCCTCCTCCATCCTCTTTTGGGCTATTGTGGGGGGGGAGACCGACCCTGAAGGATTTCCCACCCCTTGGACTTGGGTGGTGTCATTCTGATTACAAAATGAATGGAATGCAGAACCTCAACATCAGAAATGGAAGGAATGAGAAGCATGTCCCCATTTTCACCTGCCAAATACTGGAGGGTGCAATGTTCTCGTTCTCTCTCTCTCTCTCTCGCTCTCTGAGTGTAGGCAGATGTGTCTTCCCCTTCCTTCATTCTGACCTCCTTTGCAGCATGCTCCAAAGCCTGTGTGGTTCACATTTCTGGGTTAACCCAGCCGCATTCTGCCGCCCCACTGCTGCTGATGCCGTGCCTGACCTTTCCCTCTGGATTTGCAAATGCCTTACTGCTCTGCTGCCAATTTAGCACTGACCTAAGTGTGTCTAAATCCGGAAAATGCCGGTGGATCCCTCTGTGTGGCGACGGGGAGATAAGCCACTTGAAGGTTTCATCGGCTGCCTCCCTCCACAACAGCCACCCCACATCGGTGTGCTTCCTACATTGAGCAAATGAGATCCCCTTTGCAAGCTGTGGCTGAAGAGATCCTGTACGTAAAGAAAATGATATGCCTGTATGCAAAGGGATCCTTTTTAAGCATCGCAAGAAAAGTCAATATATTCATCCACTAAGGAGTGGAGAGGTCCCCTAGCACATACTCACCACCAGTTTAATAGTCATTCTTTATCCACATAGATGGCTAAAAGGGTCAATTTCAACTCCCTGTTTCTCATTTTCCCCATCTTAAAATTCAATTTCCCACAGCAATTTGTGAGTTTTCTTTACAATAATCCTCATGAAAATCCATCAGCACTTTGGTGCAAAGGTTCCCTTAATAAACAACATTTTTGACTAAGGCACACATTTCTGCCAGCTTTATTCTCTAATATAATGCTTTTCTCTCTGTGTTATTTTGTCCAATATATTCATTTTTATACTCACTTCCCTCTAACATACTTAAGGGTGCTGAGAGTCATAAGGAGACTCCCGTTTTCTCCTCACAGAATGACAATTCCCAGAGTTCCCTGGGAAAAGGCATTGACTGCTAAACCACTATGGGAATTGGGTCTCCTAGCAACTCTCAGCCTCCCAAGAATATTTGGGGTAAGCCATGACTGTTTAAAGTGGTGTTGTAGTGCTTCTGCCTCCTGCAGAAGTGAGTTCCATAGTTTAATGATGTGCTGCATGATGAAAAACTATTTAAAATTTTAAAAGATGATGCTGTTAAGGTGCTACACCCAATATGCCAGCAAGTTTGGAAAACTCAGCAATGGCCAGAGGATTGGAGAAGATCAGTCTACATCCCAATTCCAAAGAAGGGCAGTGCCAAAGAATGCTCCAACTACCGCACAATTGCGCTCATTTCACACGCTAGCAAGGTTATGCTTAAAATTCTACAAGGCAGGCTTAGGCAGTATGTGGACCGAGAACTCCCAGAAGTGCAAGCTGGATTTCGAAAGGGCAGAGGAACCAGAGACCAAATAGCAAACATGCGCTGGATTATGGAGAAAGCTAGAGAGTTCCAGAAAAACGTCTACTTCTGCTTCATTGACCATGCAAAAGCCTTTGACTGTGTCGACCACAGCAAACTATGGCAAGTTCTTAAAGAAATGGGAGTGCCTGATCACCTCATCTGTCTCCTGAGAAATCTCTATGAGGGACAAGAAGCTACAGTTAGATATGGAACAACTGATTGGTTCAAAATTGGGAAAGGAGTACGACAAGGTTGTATATTGTCTCCCTGCTTATTTAACTTATATGCAGAATTCATCATGCGAAAGGCTGGACTAGATGAATCCCAAGCCGGAATTAAGATTGCCGGAAGAAATATCAACAACCTCAGATATGCAGATGACACAACCTTGATGGCAGAAAGCGAGGAGGAATTAAAGAACCTTTTGATGAGGGTGAAAGAGGAGAGCGCAAAATATGGTCTGAAGCTCAACATCAAAAAAACCAAGATCATGGCCACTGGTCCCATCACCTCCTGGCAAATAGAAGGGGAAGAAATGGAGGCAGTGAGAGATTTTACTTTCTTGGGCTCCTTGATCACTGCAGATGGTGACAGCAGTCACGAAATTAAAAGACGCCTGCTTCTTGGGAGAAAAGCAATGACAAACCTAGACAGCATCTTAAAAAGCAGAGACATCACCTTGCCGACAAAGGTCCGTATAGTTAAAGCTATGGTTTTCCCAGTAGTGATGTATGGAAGTGAGAGCTGGACCATAAAGAAGGCTGATCGCCGAAGAATTGATGCTTTTGAATTATGGTGCTGGAGGAGACTCTTGAGAGTCCCATGGACTGCAAGAAGATCAAACCTATCCATTCTTAAGGAAATCAGCCCTGAGTGCTCCCTGGAAGGACAGATCGTGAAGCTGAGGCTCCAATACTTTGGCCACCTCATGAGAAGAGAAGAATCCTTGGAAAAGACCCTGATGTTGGGAAAGATTGAGGGCACTAGGAGAAGGGGACGACAGAGAACGAGATGGTTGGACAGTGTTCTCGAAGCTACGAACATGAGTTTGACCAAACTGCGGGAGGCAGTGCAAGACAGGAGTGCCTGGCGTGCTATGGTCCATGGGGTTACGAAGAGTCGGACACGACTAAACGACTAAACAACAAGTGCTTCTGCAGGACCAGAGCACATCCACAGCAGCCTGTTATGATGACAAAATTATCCTCAAAAACAAATATCATCAAACATGCCGCCCTTTTCAAAGGTGATGATGAGAGGGAAACCCGTGTTGTACTTTTGTTAATGGAGGTACACAGCTGGAACAAGAAGAGAGAGAGTGGAATTAAAAAAAAACCACCGGGGAAATTAGTTGGGGCACACATTGGAGAGCCCACTCTGAGCAAAGGAATTTAACCTCTTTACTCCTCTCAACAGAGTTTAGACCGCATCCCAAGTAAGATCTCCTTTGGAACTGCCGATCGAGGACTCCGCTGCCGTGGGTCTGGACTTCTTGCCAAATCTACGGCCAACAGATGTGGTTTAAATTAACTTCCTCCTCCCACCTCAATTATATAATATCCCTCCCCCCCGCTGTTTCCAAAAATATGTGCTTGTGGATTCTGCGGAAGGAAAGTCAGGAAGGAGTCCTGTTGCTTAGCAACTGCCTCATTGCTGGACCAGGGAAAGCATCCTCCTGTGTGCGTTTGTTCATCTTCCTCTCTCTTTCTCTTTCTCTCTCTCTCCCTGTGTGTGTGTATATATATATATATACCCACAATTCATGCCCCTCACCCTGGCTCCTAAGCCCATTTGGAGACAGCCGGGTGAACCTGCAACCAGGTTGCTTAGCAACCAGTGATGGGCGCCAATCAATCTAATAGGAGATGCAATTCCTCCTCTCCCTCCATGCCCTGACATTCCCATTAGTCAGAGTTTGGGAGGGTGGATGGGTGGAAAAGGAAGAGGAACAGAATGAGCCGCCTCTTGGACTCATCTGAAGCTGCTTTAGATTTGCAGAGGTGTCACAGGAACCCTGGAGTTCTGAGTTTCTAATGGCATACTTTGCCATCTTTCCCACCACACACAGCACCTCAAACCAGGGCAAGCAAATGTCACTTTGGGGTGTGTGACCTTTGCAGGAATCCAAAAAGGGGCGTGTGTCCTTCCATAAATTTATATTCCATCTATTCTCCAAGGTGCTCAAGGTGGTGTACAGTGGTACCTTGGTTCCTAAATGGCTTAGTTGTCAAACAAATCGGCTCCTGAACAGCGCAAACCCGGAAGTAAGTGTTCCGGTTTGTGAATGTTTTTCGGAAGCTGAATGTCCTGAACACAGCTTCCGCTTGAGTTCAGGAAGCTCCTGCAGCCAATCAGAAGCCACGCCTTGGTTTTTAAACAGTTTCGGGAGTCGAATAGACTCCCGGAATGGATTAAATGTGAGACCCAAGGTACTCACTTCTCCCCCTCCCCATGTTATCCCTACAAGAACCTTGCAAGGTGACAGCCCTCAAGACGCAGGCCAGGTACGAAATGAAATGAAACTACAACCTCGATTATAATACTGTAGAAGTGTGTGCATCTAATGTATCATACAGCCTCCAGCCTGTTTTTGTTGCTACTGCTTTACATCACAAAAACCACCACATTCCCTTGGTTTCTAAAGTTCCAGATGTTGGGTGAATGCAGAGCAAAATAATGGATGCCATCTCAGGTGGACAACAGCCTTTGATGGCATGGCACGATGGAAGAAGTGGGGCTGCCCCAGTGCATGTTGAGGTGGGAACTGAGGTATTGCAAGCGAGGTGAAGGGCCACAGCGACAGAGAGCACCAGCATTGCCTGCAGAACGTCCCAGGTTCAATCCCCAGCATCTCCACCTAGGGCTAGAGGTTAAACAGTGTAGACCAGGCATGGCCATACTTGGCCCTCCAGCTCTTTTGGGACTACATTTCCCATCATCCCTGACTACTGGTCCTGTTAGCTAGGGATGGTGGGAGTTGTAGTCCCAAAACAGCTGGAGGGCCAAGTTTGGCCATGTCTGGTGTAGACAGTACAGAGCTGGAGGAAACCAAAAATGTCTGATTCAATGTAAGGCAGCTTCCTATGTAATTTATGTTCTGGTTTAAATCAGAACCATGAGGACCAGTGACTTGTATTACTTTTAATGGAAGCACCACAGTTCAGTACCTAGTTCAAACCCTGGAGTCTTCAGGTAGGGCTGGGAAAGACCCCTGCCCCGAATCCTGGAAAACTGCTGCCAGCCAGTGCTGACAATATTGAGCTAGATGGACCAATGGTCTGACTCAATATAAGAAAGCTTCGATGTCTGTTTCCAAAATCGGGGAGAGGAACATGATCTCCAGAGGAAGCTGCTTTCTCCTTTTGAACTCTGAACCTTGATGTCCACAGATAGTAGGCATCTCAGCATCACCTTCTCAAAGGCATCTGAATGTGTATGGACAGATTCCTGTGGGCTACAGGCCTCCACCAACAAAGGATGGACAGATCCATCTATTTCTGACCCCCATCAGTTTTGTCCATGCTCTGTCATAAGCCTGCTCCATTTCTGTATCCACCTCTGAAAAAAATTATTTTATCTTATTTTATTTGTAAAATCCGCACAGACATTTGAATTGTTTGGGAACGTGCCTCTTCCACAAAATAGTCATTTTCAACTGCATTGTACCCTAAAATATGCACACACACACCCCAAAAAAACTTGCTATCCTAAGCTACGTATCACATACATAAGACGACTCCGGCAGCTGGGTCAGGCCAATGGCCCATCTAGTCCAGCATCCCGTTCTCACCAGATCCCTGTGGGAAACTCACAAGCAGGATCCGAGCACAAGAGCCTCTTTCCTTCCTGTGGTTTCCAGCAGCTGGTGTCCACAAGAATTGCTGCCTTTGACTGTGGAGACAGAGCACAGCCATAGCTCTTTGTATGCATCTTGGGGTTGCTTTTATTTCCAGGTGGAAACCAAATCCCAAAATTTGCCGATGTGCAAGAAGAAGAAGAGAACTTCATTCTGACTCACTTTTTGCCTGGGAAGTGCAGATTGGGTTAGTTCATTTTTTAAAAAATGGCCCAGATGAGACTCTCCACCGTCTCTACCACCAACGGGGAGTCCTGAATGAGGGGTGATTATTTCTTATTTCCCAAGCATCTTACACATATTTAAGTGCTCTCGAAACACTGAATAACAGAGAAGTACCCAGTGGTAGATGTCCCTCACTTTTTATATAACACCCCCCAGCCATTTATAATTCCACCTAAAATCCTTCTTATATTATTTCCAGTGATGCGCTAAATCCCAGCTTACATCTCCCCCCCCCAGTGTGTTTTGATGCTGCCCCCTCCCAACCGGTAGTTATTAAAATCCACTGAATGTCAGAAGTTAACATATGCTACCCCAACACCACATCACACCACCCTCCCATGGCATTTAACTTCTTATTGTAAGTGAACTAGATTTTCATTTCAGGTGGGTTTTTTGTTTTAGAATTGAGCCTGACCAGCTGCAAAATGAGAGAGAGAGAGAGAGAGAGGCGGGGAAAGAGGGAGAAATGTCAAACATCTGAATAAAAGAGAGAATTTTGGCAGGTGCGACTTCTCAGATAGGGGGAGAAACATTGAAGTTGTGCACACCGCGGTTGACCTGATTTACTAGGGACAATCCTGATTTTACTCAGAAGTGATATCCCTTGATGAATCCTTGTTCTACTTATATCCATATTCGTGTCTTTTATTAATGCCATTTAAAAAAAAAACCACACACACATAATGGTAGTTATTTTTTGTCATTTTTTCAGGCTTCAGCTCCCTCCCTAGAGTGCCCCTAGAGCCATGTTGACCCTTGCCCCAGTTTCATGTGGATCTAGGGTAATTTCATGGGGACAGCAAGGAAGGAGGAAGGGGTAGCACAGAAAGAGAGAAACAGGGAGGAAGGGTGCCAAGAGAAGAGGGTTGATGGAGGGAGGTAAAGTAGCAGAAAGACAGAAAGAGCAAGGGGGGATGGTTTCAAACGTTTGTAACATTTTGCATGTTTTATATTCCATATTCTCTACCTCCCCCCCCCTTAGTAAATCAATACCTCTTTCATAAACCTGGGTGGTCTCAGTTTAATGCAAACAGCCTCATGGCTATAGCCTTCGCCCGTGCCACCTACGGAAGCAACAGAGAGACCCCAGGGAATGCTTGGAGGTTGTTTGATAAGCAGCAGCCTGGAAGATAATTAATGTCCTATCTGGTGGCAGCGAAGATCTCAAGGCAGGGCAAGAGTGGAGGCAAGCGGTGGGGTGCACTCCATCACAGAAGAGGCCTCCCTTCCTCAGATGGCATGGGACCCAGCCTATTTAAGCCCACAATTGGATCTGGGTCTTTGCTGGAGCAACATTCATTTGTAGCTCCACTTGGAGTTGTCCATGGTACTGCTCTCCTGCCTGGACCCTCACTTTGCTTTTCTAGTTGTTCCTGTGGATTCTATCCGGAATGAGACAACAGCAGCAAAGTATGAGGTCATAAGCCTCTTGCTTTTTCATACCCAGCTACTGAAATCTTGAGTTGAAGGGCAGGTTGTTGTTGTTGTTGGTGGTGGTGGTGGTGGTGGTGGTGGTGGTGGTGCCTGGCAGAAACGTTTCTTTTCCTTCAAACTTTTGGCTGTTGGTTACCTGTTGCCTCCTTAAGCGGGTGTATCCTAAAAATGGGACCATCTTTTAGCTTTTCCTTTGTTCTATTTTTTGCTGGTTTAAATGTATGTCTATGTCTTTGTTTGTTTGCTTGCTGTAGAAAGTCACTTTGAGATACTTTTGTTTATAAGATAGATTATTAAGCTTAATTAATAAATAATAACCATTATTGTTGTTTTATATATGGCTTATCTACCTACCTACCTACCTACCTACTTGTTTCATAAAATTTATATTCCGCTGGATTGTAGAAAACCTCACAGCAGTTTAAAAACCAATAAAGCAGTATTTGTAGAAACAATTGAAAAGAGTAATAAACATTCCAAATGAAAATGTTTTTAGCGGGCACTGACAAAAATACCGTGACGGCGCCTGCCTCATGTCAAGAGGCAGGGAGTTCCAAAGTGCAGGTGATGCCACACTAAAAGATTGATTTCTTACAAATGCAGAACAGGTATTTTGTGACACCTGTGACACTGGCAGATCTGGGCCAAAGTGGCTTCTAAGTGGGTTTTATAATTCTATTCATAAAATTTATAATCAATGCATAATTAAAACACAAAACAGCAAATCCATCAGGACATTAAAACACCCTCATTTAAAATATACAGTGCAACAAATTATTACGCATATTCATTATTTAAAGTGGCATGCCCATGAGCCTTTTGGAGAAGCGACATGTCTCGCTGCTCTCCCCCCCCCCCCCGCCCAGGTGCAAGCCCTCCGTCGCTTGCCAAACAGATGCTAGTAAACAGACCCTGACACTCACTTGTGAGAGTCCCCCAGGGGAATCCTGCAAACACGGTGCCTGCCTCTCCCCATGGCAACCTGGCTGCATATCAGCCATTGACTGCAGAATGTAGGGATCACGTTCCTGGAGCAAACAGTGGCCATGTTTACTCTGATACTCCTTCTGTTAACAGTGGTCAGTGGGATGCTTTTAGGAGGCTTACGAAAAGGGCTTTAACTCCAACACCTGCCCCGTTGCTTAGAATTGCGGAGTTGGAAGGGGTCCTTAGAGCCAACTAAGCGTCCTGCCCCTGGCATTGCAGGAATCACGGCTAAAGAAGCCAGCCAACCTCTGCTTCAGACCCTCCAATGCAGGAGAGTCAATCACCTTATTTAAAACATCTGGGGATCAGAAGGTTGCCCGGAAGCGAATGTGGCCCTCAGCCTGAAAAATCCTCCCCAGCCCAGCTCTGTTATCAACTTTCTTTTCAGAGGCTGGGACCCCTGACAAAGGCCCACCAGCTCATTCCCCTTTCATCCATTTCATTTGCAGAGTTCATAAACCAAATAGTTCATAAACAGGGCTGTTCTTAAACCGAGGTACCACTGCATAGTTACTTATCTCCTTGGCTCAGGGGTCACATAACTTCATAGCCTCCAACATTTCTCCAATGAAAATAGGGACATCCTAAGAAAAAGCGGGATGTTCTGGGATCGATTCAGAAACTGGGGCAGCTTATGTAAATCTGGGACTGTCCCTGGAAAATAGGCACACTTGGAGGGTCTGATAATGTATACAAGTGGATTCTCCATTTGGGTAATCGCAGCTGAAGTTAGACCGTGTGTTGTGTGTGTGTGTGTGTGTGTGTGTGTGTGTGTGTGTGTGTGTGTGTGTGTGTGTGTCTTAACACACATGTGTGGAAGCCATTCCAAAAGCACCCTGAAGCATTGAGTTCCACAGTTTCCCCGCCATAGGACAGCCCTGGGTTACATAGATCATTGGTCTGGCTCAGCAGAAGGCACCTTCAAATGCTCACATATAAAATGGGGCATCACTCAGGGGTAGAGCACCCGAGAAGCTCCCAGTTTAATCCCCGACATCTCCCACAAAAATGGCTAATGATGAGGAAAGTCCCTTTCGCAAGAAGCAGTGATGGCCACCAACCTGGAAAGAGGGTTAGACAAATTTATGGAGGAAAAGGCTATCAATGGCTCTGCCTCCATGGTTGCTTCTGAATCCCAGTTACTGGAAACCACAGGTGGGGAGAGGGCTCTTGTGCTCGGATCCTGCCTGCAGGTTTTTCACAGGCATCTGGCTGGCCAATGTGGGAACAGGATGCTGGACTGTGTAGGCAGCTGACCCAATCCAACGGGTCATTCTGACATTCACACATTCTAAATTTATTTGCTATTGTTTAACTCCATTTTTGAGGAACCCAGGTGGCGCTGTGGGTTAAACCACTGAGCCTAGGGCTTGCTGATCAGAAGGTCAGCGGTTCGAATCCCTGTGACGGGGTGAGCTCCCGTTGCTCGGTCCCAGCTCCTGCCAACCTAGCAGTTCAAAAGCACATCAAAATGCAAGTAGATAAATAGGAACCGCTACAGCGGGAAGGTAAACGGCGTTTCCGTGTGCTGCTCTGGTTCACCAGAAGTGGCTTTGTCATGCTGGCCACATGACCTGGAAGCTGTACGCCGGCTCCCTTGGCCAATAATGTGAGATGAGCGCGCAACCCTAGAGTCGGTCATGACTGGACCTAATGGTCAGGGGTCCCTTTACCTTTACCTTAACTCCATTTTAAGCAACTCCTCATCCCTTGGAATTGCAGGCCGGTGAGCACACATGATACGTGCTGAGCAAAAACAAGAGCAGTCCTCCATCTGTGAAACATGAAAATACAGAGTGCCAGGCAGGCAGCAATGTGACAATCCAAGTCTGGAATGCCAGGTGGCACCAGATTTCATCCGTAACCTACACAGGGAAGCTGCCTTATATAGAGTTGCAACACTGGTCCATCTAGCTCAGTATTGTCCGCACTGACCAGCAGCACCTCTCTGTGTTTTTCCTCCCCGCCCTCCCAGATGGGAGCATACCTGGAGGTGCCAGGGACTGAACCTTCTGCATGCAAAGCACAACTGCTCTACCCACCCCGTCTCATGATGTACCCAATATTTTATTCAGGTTGGCACCCCTGATGTGGAGATCAACAGGTAGAGAGAAATGTCAGGGGGACGGAATAAACTGCCATGTGAATGCAGCCCTAGTCTCTCATAAGAAAAGAGGACCTTGTCTTAGGCTGAGTCAGACCAGCTTATGGACATCCAAGAAAGCTGAATGGTGGAAGATTCAGGACAGATGTAAGGAAGGACTTTTTAATGCAGTGCCACATTAATGCTGTGGAACTCACTCCCACAAGAGGCAACAATGGCCACCAACACTGATAGCTTTAAAAGGGGATTGGACAAATCTGTGGAGGATCAAGGCTTATTGATGGCCACCTCCATCATTCTGCCCGGACACTGAGGTCCAGCACCGAGGGCCTTCTGGCGGTTCCCTCGTTGCGAGAAGCCAAGTTGCAGGGAACTAGGCAGAGGGCCTTCTCGGTGGTGGCGCCTGCCCTGTGGAACGCCCTCCCAACAGATGTCAAAGAGGAAAACAACTACCAGACTTTTAGAAGACATCTGAAGTCAGCCCTGTTCAGGGAGGCTTTTAATGTTTAATAGATTACTGTGTTTTATTTTTCTGTTGGAAGCTGCCCAGAGTGGCTGGGGAAACCCAGCCAGATGGGCGGGGTATAAATAATAAATTATTATATTATTATTATTACTAGCCATGCTGGCTATACTCTGCCTCCATGGTTGAAGGCAGCAATGCTTCTCAATACCAGTTGCTCGAAACCACAGGAGGGGAGAGTGCTCTTGTTGCTCAATTCCTGCTTGTGGGTTTCCCACTGGAGCATCTGCTTGGCCACTGTAAGAACAGGATGCTGGACCAGACGGGCTATTGGCCTCGTCCAGCAAGCTCTTCTTCTGTTCAAACATTCTTAAGTCTCGGGAGTCAGAAGAGCGCCAGGTAAACAGCTTCAATAAATCTCATCTCTTGGCAGGAATGTGCTGACAGGGCTGCAATGGCTAGAAAAAAACATTTTGGCTCTCCCCGCATCAAGGTCCAGCTCCCTTTCTTTCTCTCCGTCTCTCTTTCCCTGTCGTTCTCCCTTTAAGTGTCATAATTCCTAGCAAACAACAGGCAGCGGGGGTTGGTTGTGTCAGCCGCAGTGTTAAAAGCGGGTTTGGGACAGTGTGCCAGCTCAGTAGGTGGTGACACCGTAAGGGAGGGAGAGAGAGATGATTCAGTTCACCTTTCAAAGCAAACCTCCCTCATCTACACATTCCAGAGCAATGCACCAACCAAAATGCAGCCGTCCTTCGAAACCCACACTTTTTCGAAATTTGCAATGCAGTTCTCCAGCCAAGTGAGATACACAAACATGCATTTACTGGGGTAAAGTGTGCTTTGATAAATGCACAGATTAGCAAAAAAAAAATTAACAGACCCAAATGCATGCTGTGAAAGAAAGCTGCTTTGCAGAAATGGGTGCAAAGTTGCGCAGGAACATGTGTTTAGTCGGGGAAAACGCTAATGAAAAAACCGGTGGGTTTTCATGCAATCATTCCCACCAAAAGAAATTGCAAACTGATGTTGGAATGTGGAAAGCTGATCCCTTGGTCCCTAGTGATGTGGGAGTCCTATCATGAGTGGAAACTTTTAAAGGGGTTTATTGCATGGTTGGACCTAGATCTCTCTTTTTTTTCTTGTCTGAGAGCATTCCCCATACGAACACGGTTGGGAATGTCACCCAAGGCCACATTCATGCCATAAAGAACACTGATAGAACAGAAATCTGATTCAATTCACAATGATAGACGCATGCATCAAATACACACTTTCCAAAACAATCTGAGAACTGAATCACATTTTCCCCTTGAAATCCACACCTATCCGAATTTTGCAAATGTCATTCCCCCAACCCAAACCGCATGCACTGGGGCTGGGGGCCGGGAAATAACATGCGAAAATATATTTTACATTAGGGGGAACTGTTTGCAAAAATGTGCAAATTAGTCAAATCTGCATAAACAAATGTGTTTATTAGGAGAAATTTGCATTACGATGCTGATGAATTTTCACAATGGTTTTTTTTTCTTCCAAAAAAGATAATTTCAAATTGTTGCATAAGGTGGAGGAATGAATTTCCTCTGAAAGGACAAAAACGAAAAGGATAGATCTTCTCATCTGTACAAGCAAAAGGCATTCTCAATACATTGTTAAACAACCCTATACCGAACCAGATCTTTAGTCCATCTAACTCAGTATTGTCTAAACTGACTGGCAGCATCTCTCAAGGTTTTTAGGCAGCCCTACCTGGAGATGCCACAGGGGATTGAACCTGGGATGTTCTGCATGCAAGGCAGATGCTCTACTACAGAACTATGACCCTTCTGCAATCACAATTCAAGGACACATTATTGGCAGCCAAAAGCACTTTGGTAGACACAGCTGGTGAGGGGTATGTGCCCTGAGGACATCCATAGCAAAGGCTGAGGAGCCACATCCGGCCCAAAGGTTCTCCCCTCCCCAATATGTATGCATAACAAGAACATAGGTGCATCCAGTAGCACTGAGTTCCATAGTTTAACCCTGTGCTGCGTGAATCTGCAGCTGCTGCCAGCATGCATTTCCTCTGACCCACCTGGCTTATTTTCTGTCTGACGGCTTTCCGTCCCGTCTTGTCTCTCATTGATCACAGTTATATAAGAGAAGCAGCTATTCCTGGGCTGATAGGATTATGTAAGTTGGTGTGCCACCTGTCCAGAGAATGGCGACAGCAGTGCGAGGTGGGGGAAGGGGTGGAAAGGGAGAAAAATATATATCTATAGCTCTGCAAACACTCACGCCGACACACCAGTACACCCAAAGTAACCTCTGCCTTGTTTAGCTTCTCTCCTTAAAATGACCTCCTCCAGCATGTAGTATGAAAGCTGGGAAACTGTCAGACAACATGTATATATGTAGATTGGTTTTTTTTTCTTAGCCCCGGCACGTCTAACAGGTAGATCGTGATCTACTGGTAGATCACTGGACATCTGTGGTAGATCACTGGTAGATCACTGGTTCCCCCCAAAGAAGCCCAAGAACTTTGGCTCCCCTAAAAAAACTAAACATTTTTTAATAATTTTTTTTTCTTACTTTCACAACATACAACCATACAATAACAAACAATAAAACCTTTCCGCTCCGCCGAGCTTTTGACCCCCTCCCCTCCCTTTAGCAGGTAATTTATTTCACCTCCAAGAAAAAGAAAAAGAGAAGAAAAAAGCTAAACATTTTAGCCCTGCAGCCCATAAAAAGAACTCAACAACTTTGACCTGAACCCCCCAAAAGGGGGTAGATCACTGCCAGTTTTTAACTCTGTGAGTAGATCGCAGTCTCTTGGGAGTTGGCCACCCCTGCCTTAGCCAAAAGAAGAAGAAACCTGAACATTATTTTATTTTTTACCTGAGGCCTGAATTCTGGTCTGGGCAATGTTCTGAGGGCCGCGTTCTGAGGGCAATGTTCTTTCTCAGAGGCAAAGATGGGTCCATCAAGGGGGGGCAATTTTGCCTATCCAAAGTCGGCTACTTTCTTTTTGCACAAACTTCCATCCCATGCCCATAAAAGCAAGATCAGGGTTCAAGAGCACATCCCAGCCAAGGAAAAACACTTAAGGAAAGTGCGAGGCACATTGAGGAGCATAGCCAGGGACAGTTCCAAGGCCCAGGCAGAGAGGCTTGAGGCTCACATCTTCTAACGTTCACCTTCACTGGATGGCCCTAAAACACCCCAGTGGTTTCCTCCACAGCAACTGTGAGCAGGATCAAAGGTGAGGAAGTCCTGAGAGGGTGACATGCCCCATGCAACTACGTCCCTCTCTTTCTGTCACTTGCCCTCCCCCTAATACAGCATTTCATTTGTTTTGTTGAGAAAGTGTTATAACTATATTAATAATATAGTCATTTAAGATGGGCGTTGACAAGCTGCAAGGGGTGCAGAGAAGGGCAGTCAAAGATGATCAAGGGTCTGGAAACCAAGCCTTACGAAGAGCGCTTGAAGGAGCTAGGCATGTTTAGACTGGGAGGAGATATGGTAGCCTTTTTTGAATATCTGAAGGGCTGTCACATGGAAGAGGAAGGAAGCTGGTTGTCTCCTGCTCTGGAAGGTAGGACTCTAACCAAGTTACAAGAAAGGAGATTCCGTCGAAGCATCAGGAAGAACTTTCTGACAGTAGGAGCTGTTCAACAGTGGAACCGACTCCCTCAGGGCGTTGTGGCCTCTCCTTCCTTGGAGGTTTTTAAGCAGAGGTTGGAGGGCCACTTGACAGGTATGATCTAGTTGGGAGTCCTGCATTGCAGGGGGTTGGACCAGATGATCCTTCCAACTCTACGATTCTATGATTCTAATAATAAAAGGGCGTCTAAGCTCCATGTATAAAATAATATAAAACAGTTATCAGGAAGGCATAGGCCGCACCATGCATTAAAAGCAGTGTGATACGCCTTTTAAAAGTCATATCCTCCCTCAAAGAATTATGGGAGCTGTAGTTTGTTATGGGTCCCCGGAGTTCATTGTAAAGAGGGACTGAGTGTTAAGCTACCTTGAGAATTATAGTTCTGGGAGGGGAAACCCAGCCAGGTGGGCGGGGTGTTGTTGTTGTTGTTGTTGTTGTTGTTGTTGTTGTTGTCTCTCAGCACTCTTAACAAACTACAGCTCCCAGAAGAGCCAGCTGCACCAGGCCAATGGGCTATCCAGACTAGCATCCTGTTCTCACAGTAGCCAGCCAGTTGCCTCGGTGGGAAAAAAGGTAAAGGTAAAGGGACCCCTGACCATTAGGTCCAGTCGTGACCGACTCTGGGGTTGCGCGCTCATCTCACATTATTGGCCGAGGGAGCCGGCATTTGTCCGCAGACAGCTTCCAGGTCATGTGGCCAGCATGACAAAGCCGCTTCTGGCAAACCAGAGCAGCACATGGAAACGCCGTTTACCTTCCCGCTGTAGCAGTTCCTATTTATCTACTTGCATTTTGACGTGCTTTCGAACTGCTAGGTTGGCAGGAGCTGGGACCAAGCAACGGGAGCTCACCCCGTCACAGGGATTCGAACCGCCGACCTTCTGATCAGCAAGCCCTAGGCTCAGTGGTTTAACCACAGCGCCACCTGGGTCCCCACAAGCAAAACCCACAAGCAAAACCTAAGACATCCCAATATATGAGTCACAGGACAGTGACAGGGAATCTCAGGCCAAATGTGACCCTCTTGGCTGATCTATCTGGCACTCAGAAATCTCCCCAGGCCATGCCGCCTTGGGCCACACCCACTCTGCCTGGGCCACACCTACTTTCTAGGCACCACCCTCCCCAAGCCACACCCCTCACTGGCCCTTCTTTGCCCGCTCCTTAAGTGTTTTTGCCTAGGTGGGAAGTGCCCCGCCCACTTTTCACCTCCCACACTGGAAGGAATGTGGCTGTCGAATTGAAAAGCATCCCCCACCTCTGTCCTGTGAAGTGAGGGCATATTTAAGAAATTGCTAACCTCAGTGGCAGCTTCATCTACGGGTGGTTCAGTTGTCTAGCTAGACTGGTGTAATCAGGGCTGGGGGGGGGGGCAAATCGAATGTCAGATTCCTTCCTCAGCCACCATGAAGCCCATTGTTCTCATTTTGCCACCTAGCCTACTCTGCAGGACTGATGTGAATTAAAATGGGGGTTCTTTGGAGGATGGGTGGAATATAGCTGTAATGATGATGATGATGATGATAATGATGATGATGACGATTTATTATTTATACCCCACCCATCTGGCTGGGTTTCCCCAGCCACTCTGGGCAGCTTCCAACAGAATATTAAAATACAATACTGTAGTCTATTAAACATTAAAAGCTTCCCTAAACAGGGCTGCCTTCAGATGTCTTCTACAAGCCTGGTAGTTGTTTTTCTCTTTGACATCTGGTGGGAGAACATTCCACAGGGCAGGGGCCACTACCAAGAAGGCCCTCTGCCTGGTTCCCTGTAACTTGGCTTCTCGCAGCAAGGGAACTGCCAGAAGGCCCTCAGCGCTGGACCTCAGTGTCCGGGCAGAACGATGGGGGTGGAGACGCTCCTTCAGGTATATCAACAATAGTTTAATACATCCCCCCATTAGAGATATTCTGAAAGCAGAGCTCCAGAGCATCACACTACAAAAATTGTATAGTATTATATCCCTCTTGGGCTGTATGGGGTGTTAGGGGAGGGGTAGTACCTCTGGTGGGGAACACGCCATGCCCCTTCTGGGGGAGTTTGTTCACCTTTGGTCCCCACCCTTCAGTCAGCTCTCACCTGTGGCTCCTAGAAGGTGTCAGCATGCAACTGTGGCCACACCCTGGGAAAGACTTTGACTGGCTGGCTAAGCCAGATGAGGGTAGCCAATCAGTCTCAAACCCTCTGTGAATTAGGGACTTCCTCTGCTTGTGAAGACAGGCTCTGGCGGATTGAGCAGAGACCAATAGTGGGTTCACTAGTCAAGAAGGCAGTTTCTGCACATGCTGTAGAGCAGGCATCCCCAAACTGCAGCCCTCCAGATGTTTTGGCCTACAACTCCCATGATCCCTAGCTAGCAGGACCAGTGGTCAGGACCAGTCCAAAAACATCTGGAGGGCCGAAGTTTGGAGATGCCTGCTGTAGAGGGGAAGTGAGGGGCAGATGGGGCTTGGCCACCTGGAAAGGCAGCCCATCTAGGAGAAGAAAAATTCTAATCGTAACCCTCTGCTGTTGTCTTGTGGGACATCTTTGGGAGAAGAAAAGACTAAGGAGTAAACCCTATGCAAATCTGGAGTGGAGTCCCTAAGACGGTTGGATGGCGCTTTGTACGCCTCCTTCCAGCAACTCCTGCAGCCAAGCTGGTGCCAAATGTATTGTTCTGCTTTCCTTTGGGCCACATCATCAGGGCTGAGAGGGGGGTCTTGTTGCCTGAGCAGCATAGGACCTCCATAAACACTGCCCAGGCTTGCGCCCCAGGAAAGTCACTTCGAGGCTGCTAACACAGCGGTTTGACTTCATCCCTGGAAGTGCACTCCAGACAGATGGGTGTGCAGTTTGGGTGAACCTAATGGCTCCCAAGAAAGCCCTTGGGAATGCTACATGCTTAAATCTTTGCAAGAAATTATAAATAGCTGGAGAAACTGCCCAGGAAAGAGATTGGTTGGATTATGGGTGTGGGCCTACATTACTGGGTTGTTGTGAGGATTATTCAGGCCATGCCTATGAAGCATTCTGGGCACTTGAACTGCACTTTTGTAAAAGACATAATGGTCTTTGACTTAGATCTGTGCTGGGCTCAAAATTGTTTTATGTTTTATGTCTTATTGCTAAATCGCTTTGGAATGCTTTATGTGATGTGATTCAGAAATGAAATGAAGAGACGCAACAGCTCATTGCTTGAGCGGGTGCCCCCTGGCTGGGTTTGATCCATCAAAAGAGGATCTCCAGCAGCATTAAACCTTGGAGAGCCACTGCCGGCCAGGGCAGACCAGGGCTCGTGGTCACCACTGTGCACCTGCAAAAGATAAACAGCCCCTCCAAAAACCGTAATGCGCAGGAGACACTTTGCTCTCAATGGCTACTAGCCACAATCACTATGCTCTGCCTCCACAGTTGGAAGCAGTACTGCTCCTGAATGCCAGTCACTGGAAACCACAGGAGGGGAGAAGGCTCTTCTGCTCAGATCCTGCTTGGAAGTTTCCCACAGGCTTGGCCACCGTGATAACAGAATGCGGGACCAGATGGACCATTGGCCTCATCCAAGAGGTCCTTCTTCCTGCTCAGTTCCTGTGCGCATTGGCTTGGTCCCTCCTACCTTGAACACAGCTCCTCAAACATACCCACGTTTCACTGGATGCCAGGACTGGGAACCCCCCTTCCCTTCTGTTTAGAACAGATGAGATGTGGAAAGAGCATCTCTCCGTGAACAAGTGAGGAGGTGGGCTCCCCACCCGCAATTGATGAGGCGGCTGATTGGCGGGGCATCATTTTGTGGCCCTGCCTCTTTTCCCACTCTTTCCCAAAGTGGCACCCATTTTCCATTGTGCCACACACACCCCTCTTTGGTGACTGGTACCTACAAAGTTCCAAACATGCCAGTTGCTGGAGTTGACAATCATGGGCGAGTTGCTGTAACGGTGGGACGCTATCACTGTTATGATGATAATGGGATTCATTAGCTGAAATTCCTGCATTGCATGGGGTTGGACTAGATGACCCTTGGTGTCCCTTCCAACTCTACTACAACTCGATGATAATTAAAACCGTTAAACAGACAAAAACAACCAATACGCTCAAAACAAGCCTGGATAGCTCAGTTGGTTAGATCGTGGTGCTGATCACGCCAAGGTTCGATCCCCAACAGCTGCATATTGCTGCATTTCATGGGGGTTGGACTAGATGATCCTCAGGGTACCTTCCAACTCTACACTTTTATGATTCTAAGACTAAAACCCCAACAAGCGGGCCATGAGAACAAAGGCCATGAGAACAAAGAGGTCTTCAACCATTTGTGGAAAATGCAGATAGTGGCTGCCTGTTGTATGTTGTCAGGAATGTTGTTCCATAGAAACAGGGGCAGCCACCGTGAAGGCCCTGCTCTGAGGTCCTGCAGAGAAGGATTCTGAGATCTTTGGAACTCGCAGGACAAACTCCTCTGCAGTGACCTACTGGGTGTATAAAGGAGGAGGCGACCTCTTAAGTCACCTGGTTCTGACCTGCATGGAGACTTGTGTTTTAGTAACGACATTTTGAATTTGGCTCAGTAGCAGACTGGCGGCCCATGCAGATCCCACAAGCAAGGTGCTATATACTGGTGGGAGCTTGCCCCCATAAGCAACCAAGCTACTTCATTCTGCGGCAGCTGTAGCCTCCAGACCAGGCATCCCCAAACTGTGGCCCTCCAGATGTTTTGGCCTACAACTCCCATGATCCCTAGCTAACAGGACCAGTGGTCAGGGATGATGGGGATTGTAGTCCAAAACATCTGGAGGGCCGAAGTTTGGGGATGCCTGCTCCAGACCAACCCCAAGGGCAACAAGGCAGCTTCAGATATGCATTGAACCACTGTAACTTCTCTCTATCAGCCAGCCAGGTTACCCTGAGTACCCTCAGGCAGGCATGAAGGTAAAGACTGTACCTTGATTATTTGCCCCTGGCCCCTGGGACTCCAAGGTACAGTGCCTGTGTCCATGAAGGCTCCATTTAGCTAACATTTACAGTACATTCACAGGCTTATCCTCTATTTGGGTATAATTATGCTGTGTTGTTGCCACAGCATCTGCCTGAAACTGCAATTGTTCCTGTAATTATTTGATGCCCCAGGACAACAAAACCAAAGGGGAGCAGCACACTGTCCCTTCTGCCCTTAGTCAGGGCATTAGGGGCCCTGGAAAAGATGCATCTCCTGCCTCCCAGGAAGAGCATCGCAGCCTGGCCCCATCCATTGGCCAAAGAAGCAGCAGCAGTAACTTTACTTCCTCCCTGCCTCCTGGGTGGGGGTGGGAGACAGACTCTGCTTCAACTGTCAGTTGCCCTGGGGCTCCAGAGCAGAAAGGAAGCAGACTGTCCTCTAGCACAGGGGTAGGCAACCTAAGGGCCGTGGGCCGGATGCAGCCCAATCGCCTTCTCAATCCAGCCCGCGGACATCTGGGAATCAGCATGTTTTACATGAGTAGAATGTGTATTTTTATTTAAAATGCATCTCTGGGTTATTTGTGGGGCATAGGAATTCGTTCATTCCCCTCCCCCCCAAAAAATAGTCCGGCCCACCACATGGTCTCAGGGACGGTGGACTGGCCCATGGCCGAAAAAGGGTGCTGATCCCTGCTCTAGCACCAACCAGGGCCACTGAGAGGCTGAACCCCCACCATGACCCCCCAGGAAGAACACCATGTCAAAGCGAGAAGCAGTCTGGCCTCATCCTCCAGCTGGTGAAGGAGCAGGTGTCCTAGTGCTTGCATTCCTCTTCCCTCCTCATTCCTTTTTTCCTTTTGTGTCATGTCTATTAGGTTGTGAGCCAAGGGGTGGGGACTGCTCACCTTTTAACATATGCAGAGCACTTTAAAAACGTCAAGCGTGAGATAATTGTTAGATAATAGCTATTGTTATGATAACTATTATTAAGAATAATTTCATACAAAAGCCTTCCCCGCTTCCTTAAATGTTGACAAAGTTTGTGAGGGTTCCCTCTCCTCTCCGTGTTCTTGTACGTCAACTCACATTCAATACACAAAACTTTGATTTACTGTGCAAATTCCCACATGCCCAGATATATAAATATAGATATATGCATACACACCTCCCCCACCTCCACCAAAAAAAAAAAAACCCAGGCACATCGCTATTATCAGAAGAGCAGTTTTTCCAGTGATCTAATACCATCTGAAACCCACCGCCCTCCAAGCAACGCCCCTTCAAATTTACAGCTCAGAATTTCCTGGGAATCCTTCCAAGCCCTCCACGATGAATAATTCAGAGGTTGCACACCATCCTCAAATTGAGCAAACTTCTTCTCCCGGCTACCTTGGGTCAAAATTGCATCGATGAGATATCGCCCCCTGATCCTAGAGGACATCTGAGAGACCCCTGAGGAAACCCTTCCATCTCCTCTCCTCTAAGAACGGCATTTCTCTCCCCTGGAAAACTTTCCCCTCTTTTGCTCCTGGCTGCAAACCTAGAGAGAAAAACCCGTTGGGGGGGAAAGAGACCCAACCTCTTTTTGGGGGGGAGGGGACACCAAAGCGACTCTAATGCCTCTGACATCCCAACATCCACTCTCCGTGTCCCTAGACAACTGAGCTCAGCCAGTCAAGGAGACGACCCGTGCCTGTCCTTCTCCCCACCAGTCTCTGAAGGAAAGCTGTCAAATATTGCTGTAGTTCAGTGTCCCCTCCATCTGTCTCCCTCTCTCTCCCTCTCTCCCTCCCTCCCTCCCCTCTCTCCGTGAGTATTGCTCCCCCTTCTCTATCCTAGAAAACTGAAGTCTTGGGCGTGTGTTGTTGGGTAGAGGCATGGCCCCCCCTCCTCCCCTTGCATCGACCCAACCCCAACCAGAGTCTCTCATACCGTCCAGCCTAGCTTATTTGTTTTCCAACGCATGCCGGAGAACAGGGTTGTTGGGAGAGGCCAGCCTTCTAATCCTTCCCCTCCCGGGAGACACAACGGCGGCCAGCCCTCCCCACCCCCAGCCCTTGCATGGTGCCTTCCCCCCCCCTCCCCACCTGCTCTTTGCAAAGAAATATCAAGCACACAGCAGATGGGACTGCAGCCAAGGTACCTCCTGCTAGCTCTGCCTCCCTCCCTCCGCCCCAGACGCTGACACCAAAACTGCTGTGTCTTCTAACATAGCCTTTGCAATCTGTAATGGTTCCCCACTCCCCCAGCAGACGCAGGCAGAGCGTACACCTTCAGCCGCCGCCCCCCAAACCCCCCAGCCAGGATTTCCCCCGCCCCACATCTCCTTTCCCTACCTTGCTGGAGAAGGAAGCGCAATCTTGTGTCCGTGCCAATAACTGCAGATGGGGTTTGGCCTCGCTCTTGCCAGCCTCGTTCTCCTTGGTTCCACTGGAGCTCGGTTCTCCTGGCTCCCTGGGCCCTCCAGCCCAGGGCCCTGGGCCACCCCACCCTGTTCTTGCACCCTCCCCAAAGCCCACTCTCTCTACTCTCAAGCGCACCCCCCTCAAGGCTCTTTCTGGCTCCCTCTTTGCAGCATCCTCCACTACTGAGCTTCGCCTCCTGAAGTGCTGGACAGCTCAGTGCCATAGAGCCGGCCCTGGCTTGGTGCAAGAAGGGACGGCCTCCTCCCCGACGCCGCTTCCCACAGAGCCCCCTAGAGGAGCAGAGCGGGAGGCGCAGGAGAAAGAAGGGGGAAATTCACGCTGGATTCTGGAGAAGAGTCTGGCTTCTCGGTTTATTGCACTCGGCGCCGTCGGCTTTGAAAGCCGCTCCGAAAGTATTCGACAGGGAAAGGGCAAAGGGAAATGTTAAAAAGGGAAATGCCAAATAAACCGCAGGAATCAAAGAGAACCTCTTTGGAAATCGACGTTTGGTCGATACAGAAGTTGCCATATTTTCGTAGGTAATTGTTGTGCATTTGCTCAGTTTATTGTTTTTCCAAAAGGGGGGGGGGAGGAATAGTGAGAAAAGACTAGTGGGAGGGCATCCTGATTGCATTTATTTGTTGCACTTACAAATCAGGGTCTCCCAAACTTGGGTCTCCAGCTGTTTTAGGACTACAATTCCCATCATCCCTGACCGCTGGCCCTGCTAGCTAGGGATGGTGGGAGTTGTAGTCCAAAAACAACTGGAGACCCGAGTTTTGGAAACCCTGTTCTAAACTGTCTTTTAGTACACACTGGGGCAGCAAGTCTCGTTTTACTGCTGGAACCAATGCAGTAAGGGCCATCCTGCCCGGCTGCCATCCACTCCTTGCCCCTGCCAAAGCACCCTTTACCTAGGTTATGTGGAGGCATGGCAAAGTGTGATGGTGGCAGCAGCAGGTTCTGCCAACATCTCACCCGAAATTGGCACTGATGCCTGTGGCTTTTCTCCACCAACAGTGGAGGTGGCAGTGTAGATGCCACCTCAGGGGTTTCTGCCACCTGAGGCAGTTGCTTCACCCCGCCTCATGGGTGGGCCAGTCCTGAATGCACAACTCCCAGGATCCCTTGTTGTTTGTTAATAAAGCCCATTTGATATTGTTAGAGCTTTGTAACGAAGAAGCAGGTCTATGGGCCAAGGAGCTTAAGTTTTAAAACTACAGTAGTTGCCAGCCATTGTTCTAGATCAGGCTTCCCTGCGCCAGCTGGGGCTGATAGGCCTTGTAGTCCACAACATCTGGATTGAGGCAGATGGGAGCGGTGGTCAAAAACATCTGGGTTTGGGGCTGATGGACATTACAGTCCAAAATATCTGGGCTGAGGCAGGTGGTAGTTGTGGTCAGAAGCATTTGGGCAGGATCTGTTGCAAGTTGCTGGGGGCTGTAGTCCAAAACTTTTGGTTTGGGGCTGAAAAGAGGTGTGGTCCAAAGCATATGGAGAGCGCCAGGTTGAGAAAGGCTGTTCTAGAGTTCTCCACTCCTCCATAGCAGAGATTTTTTTGGGTGGGGTGTGTGTATGTGAAACCTTGTCTCATTTCTATCCATTTATTCTCCCAGACGCTTCTTTAATTTGAGGCAACTTCTGGTATCTGGTGTGCAGCTCTCCTCACATTAGCAGAACGCCAAAACTGTAGCAGAGAGAAGCCTGGCGCGTCGTCGTCGCTGCTGCTGCTGCTGTGCGGTGCGGTAAATCACAGCCAGAGAAATTAAAATCCCTAAATAAACCGGTAAATGGCAATCATAAAACCTGCAAACAACCTGCATAAATCAGGAAGGGAAACCATATATATATATATATATATATATATATATATATATATATAGTAGAGTTGAGGAAGGGGTTGGGTTAGAGCAAATGCTTGAGGACAGTTTGAGTAGAAGAGAGAAGATTGAAATGGGGAAGGAAGGTGACTGTGGGGTGGATGGATCCCTGTGGGGCAGGGGAGAAAGAAAGTTGTGGGTCGGAGCACAAACGGAATGTTGCAAGCCATGATCAGATACACAGCTGGAATCAAGAAGGGTGCAGCATTCCTTAAGGGAGCTCAGTGGTGGAGCATCTATTTTGCATGCAGAAGATAAGAACATAAGAAGAATCTGATGGATCAGGCCAATAGCACATCTGGTTCAGCATCTTCTTCTCACAGTGGCCAGCCAGATGCCTCTTTTTGGGAAGTCCACAAGCAGGACCTGAGCACAAGAACCCTCTCTCCTCCTGTGGTTTCAGCAGCTGGTATCCTGAAGCGTTTGCAGCCTCCAAGTGTGGAGGAAGAGCAGAGTTATCGTGGCTAGTAGCCACTGATAGCCCTCTCCTCCTCCATGAATTTGTCCAGTCTTCTTTCAAAGCCTTCTAGGTTGGTGGCTATCACTGCCTCCTGTGGGAGGGAGTTCCATGGTTTAACTGTGCACTGAGCGAAGAAGGACTCCTTTACCTGTTCTGAATGTTCCAACATCCGGCTTCATTGGATGTCCGCATGTTCTAGTGTTGCGAGAGAAGAAGAAATACTTTCCTCCAACCACTTTCCCCATGCCATGCATAATTTTATGACCTTCTAATGCAGGCATCCCCAAACTTCAGCCCTCCAGATGTTTTGGCCTACAACTCCCATGATCCCTAGCTAACAGGACCAGTGGTTGGGGAAGATGGGAATTGTAGTCCAAAACATCTGGGGGGGGGCGAAGTTTGGGGATGCCTGTTCTAATGTCACCTCTTGCTCACTGTTTCTCTAAACCAGTGGTTTTCAAGCAGTGTGCCATGGCACCCTGGAGTGCCTTGAATGATAAACAGGGGTGCCGTGGGAAACACTGGCCTCTGTTCCTCTTTCCTTCCCTCCCTCCTCTGATGCCCTCTTGCATCTCTGCCTCCCAAAGGCTTGCACAGCTGTTTGTTGCAGCAGCTCCGCAGGTGAATGGTGCCTCTAGGATTGGCCAGGGGGTGCTTCCCAGGCCCCTGTGGGGCAGTGTGAGGAGGCACCTGTCTTTGGAACAGAGGGGGCAGCTCAAAGACCAGGAGTGGCAGTTGCAGCTGCCTGGAGGAGACCCAAGGAGAGGGGAGAAGAAGCTGAGGGAACACTCCCCAAGGGAAGGTGTTTGAAAGGGGGTGAAGGGCTGCCGGCTCTGCAGGCAAGGGGTGACAAAACTGGGCTCCTGAGCCCCATTGGGGTGCTGCAGAAAGAATGTGGTTGGTCAAGGGAGATGGTTGAAATCCTCTGCTCTGAAATAAAAAACCCAAATGCTGCAGCCTTCTTCACAGGGGAGTTGTTCCACCCCCGTGATCATTTTGGTCTCCTTTTGGACACAGGTACAATCCCTGACATCTCCAGGTGTGGCTGAGAGACACGCCTGTCGCCGATACTGAACTGGATGGACAAATGGTCAGTAGAAGGCGGTTTACTATGCTTCTCCATAAGTCAGCCCTTTATTCAGAATAATGGCCAGAATCTTGCTTTGGCCGGGGGCATCTGCTTTTCATGCAGCAGGTCCCGATCCTCGGTGGAATCTCCAGGCAGGGCTGGGGGAGGCTGCTTGTCTGAAACCTCGGAGAGCTTCTTCCAGTCAGCACTGGACGAGGAAAACAAAGGTGTCTCCAAGGTGCCTTACTGCAGATACACCCAATGTGTTTCAGGACGATTGCCTTTCTCGAGAGCTCGATTCCTTACTGCTTTGAGGACTTCATCAAGAAACCTCTCTTACAAAAGAAGTTACCTCCCGCTTGGATTACTGCAATGTGCTCTACGTGGGGCTACCTTTCAAGGTGACGTGGAAACTGCAACTAATCCAGAATGCGGCAGCTAGACTGGTGACTGGGAGCTGCTGCCGGGACCACATAACACCGGTCCTGAGAGATCTACACTGGCTCCCAGTACGTTTCCGAGCACAATTCAAAGTGTTGGTGTTGACCTTTAAAGCCCTAAACGGCCTTGGTCCTGTATACCTGAAGGAGCGTCTCCAAACCCCACCGTTCAGCCCAGACACTGAGATCCAGAGCTGAGGGTTTTCTGGCGGTTCCCTCATTGCGAGAAGTGAGGTTACAGGGAACCAGACAGAGGGCCTTCTCGGTAGCAGCACCCGCCCTGTGGAACGCCCTTCCATCAGATATCAAGGAAATAAACAGCTATCCTAATTTTAAAAGACATCTGAAAACAGCCCTGCTTAGGGAAGCTTTTTAATATTTAACGCTGTATTGTTTTAATATTCAATTGGGAGCCGCCCAGAGTGGCTGGGGACACTCAGCCAGATGGGCGGGGTATAAATAATAAATTATTATTTATTATTATTAAACTTGCATTGCAAAAGACCCTTTAAAAGACTGTGGACTTCACAGAAAACTACAACTAGCAGCTGGATGCTTGCAGGACTTAGGAAGTGAAGCGACCGGCTGTAGCTCAGTGGTAAAGCACATGGGCATAGCCGGGGGGTCAGGAGGGTAGCTGCCCCCCCTAGAGCCACAAAAATTATTGAAAAGCATTGAAAGTACTCAATTAATTGAGGTTCTGTTCCCCCCCCCAGCAGATGCCTGCCCATGGGGGTATTTTTATCTGTAATTTCCCAAAAGATTGCTCACAACAATTTTGATGGGTGATGGGGAAAAAAGCTCATGCAGGCCAAATTGGAGGATCTATGGTCCTCCAGATATTTCTGGACTCCAACCCCCTGATGACAATTGGCGATGCTGGCTGAATTGATATCTTCCGGCTTCTTAAATAACAATAGGCATTGTGTACCTGCTTTCAAGCACAAGGACTAGAAACGTGATGTTTTCTTTTTAAAAGCAAGGATGAGGAAGCTGTGGCTTTCCAGGTGTAGTTGGATTCCGACTCTCATCGGAATGGCCATGTTGGCTGAGGCTGCTGGGAGTTGGAATCTTCTGGCTTCTAAAATAACAATAGCCATTGTATACCAACCTACAAGCATAAGGACTAGAAACCTGACCATTTTCTTTTTAAAAGCAAGGATGAGGAAGCTGTGACCCTCCTGATATTTTCTGGACATCAACTCCCATCATCTCTGACCATTGAACATTATGGTGGAGGCTCATGGGAGTTGGAGCCCAACACCATTTTAAAGGCCACGGGTCTCCACTGTGTCACAGCAGTCATTCAAATCTGCCATCAGCGGTAGAGCTGGAACAACCTGGCCCTCAAATATTTGTGCTAAGATGATGCTAGTTTTGCAACAACAAAAAAAAAAACTCTCCACCCCACCTTCCACCACACACACACACACACACACACACACACACACACACACACACACACTGCTACACTTGTCAGCTCTAACGATGCATTTCTGAGATTTCCCCCTGGAGCTGCCAGGAGAGATCTCTGCCCATGACACTAACAGAAACCAAAAATAAACATCTGTGTGCCCAAAAGGTATCTGTGTTCTTCCTGGATAGGAGTGGGGATGATGTGTGTTGAAAGACAAAGGAGGAGATATACACACAGAGAGGTAGGAAATTGTGTGTGTGCCATGTGGCACCTTGAAGACAAATACAGTGGTGCCTCGACTTACGAAGGCGATCCGTTCCACGGCGCTCTTCGTAAGTCGAAGCCTTCGGTTGTCGTAGCGTCCATTGTGCGCATGCGCGAAGCACGGTTTTGTGCTTTGCACATGCGCAGACCATGCGCGCCGCTTCTGCGCAGGTGCAGAACGCTTGCGCGGCAAAAAGACTTCCGGGTTTGCCGACTTTGTAAGTCGAAACCTTCGGAAGTCGAGGCATTCGTATGTCAAGGTACCACTGTACATTTATTGTGGCATACGAGGACTTGGAGGTTTCCTGTTGCTAACCACCAAAGAAATGTATTTTTATAGGATGATTCAGAAAACTGGTTCTCCAATCATGGAGAGCACGCGTTCCGGGAGGGGAATCAGGAAGACCCTGGGTTGCTAGGCAGATTAGGCAAGATGGCCACGGGATGACTGGGTATTTTGGTGCTGTTGCTGGGAAGAAAAGCTTGTTGCAAGCTAGAGTAAGGGTCGGCCCCTAGCCTATATAAACCCACTGTGTGCCTATATTGGTTTCGCTTTTGCCAAGCGCTTCGGATCTCCCGCCCACCCACCTCCTTTTTAAAGGGTGTCTTGCAAATTGACATTGCTGTGCCTCTCATGGGGTCGCCTGCCTTGGGACAGGGGCCTCGGTAGGAATTTTGCCATCTGGCTGATTGAACGTTGCCATTTGGTTTTTGCCTACTGCATAGCAAATCGTCACAACTTGTAAGGTTGGCGGTTAGGCATTGGTTAAAATTGGCTGGTAAGAGATTGGCTGGTAAGAGGAGTATGGAAAGGCTGGAAAGTTACGCTAAATTGCAGCTGCTTATAGAGGTATTCCGTTAAAGGAATCCTGGGGCTCGAACGGCTCTCGTCAGTACCCCGGTAGGGGATTGGGCCTAACAAAGAGCAAATTGTGCCTCGGGGAACATTCGAGGGAGGACAAAGGAAGGGGTACCCGGCTCCGTCCTCCCTCAGGGAATGTTTACCTACTGACTTCCACAAAATGCCTAGAGGAAGTCAGTGCAGAATCTGTCCCAGGGCGGGGAACAGATGGGTTAACCAATGCCTAAGCAACCACTCACATTTGATTGTAATTTAATAAAGTTGTGGCCAAAATAATGCCAAAAACCTTAAACTTAATTAACGTGTGTGTGTGAATTTATTGGGGGGAAACCCGGTGACCTCGACACGCAAAGGTTCAGCCCAAGACAAGAGGCTGACGGAGAAGTTGGAGAGGGGAGCGAAACTAGCAAGGAAAGGGAAAATATTTGTTGCATTTATGGTGCTCCTCCATGCCGTTTTATGCTCACAACAACCCTGTGAGGTAGGTTGGGCTGAGAGGCAGTGACTGGCTTCAGGTCGTTCAGTGAGCTTTCTGGCTGTGTGGGGATTTGAACCCTGGTCTTCCGGGTCTTAGTCCAAAACTCTACCAGCTGCACCACACTGTCTTTTTTTTTGGACAAGGGGCATATGCTGTTCTACTACGGTGGGGGGGGGGTAACCAATGCTGTGCATTCTGGATGTCGCCAGAAGGCACAGCAGCTGGGAGCCAGGAAACCTGGAGACGTCTTCAGGCAAGACCTGGAGGTCTGGCAATCCTCGTACTGTCGCAGCAGCCATGCAAGATAACAGTGTGAGGCCCACCTAGCCAATTTCAGCTGCCCTTTCTTTCCTCTGACAATGAAAAATTCATGAGCCTACTCTGAGCTTTAGCTTCTCTCTCTCTCTCTCTCTCTCTCTCTCTCTCTCTCTCTCTCTCTCTCTCTCTCTCTCCTCTTTTTTAATGGCTTGCATATTTGAGACCTTGCATGCAATTTGAAAGCGAGTGATGCACGTACTTCAAATTTGGAAATGTCTGTATTGGGGAGGGTGTGCCATTGGTTTGGTTTTGCTCCCCAGGAGATTCAGCCACTAAATTTATGCACAAAAACATTCACGGGGCAGGTGAATGTCACTGGCCACTGGCTGCTTCCTCTCTTTCAAGTGGTTGCAAGGTTTGTTTTCTTAAATTAGCATTTTTTAATTTTGAATTTATATCCCACCCTTCCTTTCCAAAGAGCTCAGAGCGGCAAACAGATGTAGCATAAAAATGGAAAGGATTGGAACATCGGTGCATCTCTCATTGGAAACAGAATGTATGGTCTATCACAAAAATTAACAAAGACATTACATGCATTGAATAAGACAAATGATGTAGACAATTTTGTTGAAATATGGCAACCTTTTATAAAATACTGTACTGATAACCCTGAAGAGTAGCAACTACCGAAGTCACAGATCGGACTTTGGCAAACTTAACTAGATTGATCCGTCCTGCAATAGGGTGAGTTGGGATTTTGTTTTTGTTTAGTTTTCCTCTCTCTTTTTGTAATTGTTATATATTGGAAATAAAGAAAACGATATACATGTGACAAAAATGTTCTTTAAAAATTGGCAATCGTCCCTCTTTCCCTCTCATAAGGCAAGAACTTGTGGAAGCTGAATGTTGGAAGATTCAGGATAGATTAAAAAAGAGACTTCTTCGCACATAGTTAAACTGTGGAACTTCCTTCCACAGGAGGGAGTGATGGCCACCAGCCTAGATGGCTTTAAAAGAAGATTGGAGAAATTACTGGAGGAGAGGGCTGTCGCTTGCTACTAGCCCAGGTGGCTATGCCCTGCCTCTGCAGCTAAAGGCAGGAATTCTTCCAAATACCAGTTGCTGGAAACCACAGGAAGAGAAAGTGTTCATGTGCTCGAATCCTGCTTGTGAGTTTCCTACAGGCATCTGGGTGGTCAACGTGAGGACAGGATGCTGGACTAGATGGGCCTCTGGCCTGATCCTGCAGGGCTCATCTTATGTCATTGTGTTTATTAGTACGTATTATTAATATTGGTATTGTTTTGGAAAGGAGAGGAGGGCGAAGAGATTTATTGGAAAGGGGTTTAAGGTTTGCAAGGGACATCTGTGCAAAATCACATTGATAAGAGCAGGGTGAGAAAGCAGAGTTTGGGTAGCAGTTAACTAACCAACATTTCTCATTTTAAAAACAACAGAAACCAAAGATGCTCCTTCCTCTCCCTTCCTCTTCTTCTTTTAATACACAATATTTTATTTTGAAGTCACGGTGGTACATGGTAATTTGGGAGACTTTGTATTTATTAGAGAACAAAGAAATTATTTATATGATGGAACAAAACCATTGGATCACTCTTTGCCAAATGAAAACTTCACAATGATGCAGCTAGGGGATCTGCTCAGTCTTTGCATTTTCCAAGCATATCACCATCTCTAAATATGAAATGGTTCTTGTTGTCCTTTGTTCCAACGTACTCAGGTAGGAGAACTTTTACGCTAAGAGGACAAGGGTCTCCATCCTTGCCTTTAGAGCCAGTTGCCAAAATAGTGGCTTGTTGAACTTCTGCTTGGAATTTTTCTGAGGTCATAATGCTCCCTCTGGTTACAGACTTAGGTGCACAGCTTTCAGCCAGAACATGGCCAAAGAGGGGATAAAACTCCTGACATGGATTTACGCCCTGTTTGATTCTATTTTTGAACCCACAGTGTCAGCGTCTTTGGGAGGAAAGGTGGGATAGGAATGTAATCAATCCACTCAATCATTCAATCAATATTTAGAGAGGAGGAACCCACAGAGTAAGCTTCTGTCCTTCTTTACCACTGGAGAGCAGCTGTTTTATTACAGAGAAATTTCAGGAACAGACTGGAAAGAGAAGTTGCTGAATTGGAAATCATTACCAAGCTTAAAACCATGGAAGCACCTGGGATGAATAGAGACATCGGATTCTTATCTCATTATGCATGATCAAGCTTTCTTTAGCACCTCAGCCCAGGACTAATTGCAGCCATCAGCAGCCATTAACACCCATCTACAGGTTTACCACTCCCATCAGCCCATCTCCCATTCCCACCCACCCCCACCACCCTCTGTATATATATAGGGTCTGACACTTCTGTTTCTAGTGTATCTGAAGAAGTGTGCATGCACACGAAAGCTCATACCAAAATATAAACTTAGTTGGTCTTTAAGGTGCTACTGAAGGAATTTTTTTTATCATGTATGTGTATGTGTGGTTGTAACTGTGTTTTTGTTTTTATGGGATGGCATTCAATTTCGTTGTACTATGTACAATGACAATAAAGTATCTACCTACCTACCTATCTATCTATCTATCTATATCTGATCTATCTATAATAAATCAAATCAAATCAACAACAGCAAAAGCGTAGCTTGGAGGCCCTGCATTTTTCCTGAATGATGGTTATCCACCTCCACCATATTAAATCTCACAAGTGATGGGGAAGGTGGCAATTAGTAAACAGGGCTTTGTCCTGTATGATTCACATGGGTTTGGGATCCTTCCCTCTCCCCCCCTTGCCAGCTCCTTCTGCGCTAAAACTTCCATTTCCATTTCCAAGCACCTGGCTCATGTTGTTTTGGAGGGCTACCCGTAAGCACTGCGTGGCGAAAACAAGGAGCTGGATCCAAATGCTAACAGCCGGTAATTAATTTTCCTTTCCTTTCCTGCAGAGAGGGAAGCCAAGAGCTGTGGCGTCTCGCCCACATCGCTGCAATTCACACCCAGGTGGGGCGTCACTCAAACGGGGAACCAGCAAATAAAGTTACCCAGAAAGGGGCAATGACCTGTGTGTTAGAGAAGATGGCTCATATAGGAGCTCAATCTTTTAGTGTGGCAGCACCGACACTTTGGAACTCCCTGCCTATTGAGATCAGTCAGGATCCTTCATTGTACTTCTGCCAGTGCCTGCTGAGAACATTTCTGTTTAGGCAAGCCTGTCCAAATGGTTGGTGCGAGTTTTTATTTGTTTTTAGTCTATTGTTATTTTAAATCTTTCATAAGCCTTAAATGATTGTTGTTAATTTTTCTTTGTGGGTGGTTTTATTGTGTTAGCTTTTCTGCAAACCACGTAGAGGGTCTTTCCCCCCAAACAACTGGTGTATAAATTTTATGAAATTGTGTGTGTGTGTGTGTGTGTGTGTGTTAGGCACAAGTCTTCCTGGGCCAGCTGTGGAATCACAGAGTGGGAGCTCAGATATCATCTAGTTTAACTCCCTGTTAAATAAAGCAGTGCAGGATGCAAGCACACCAAAATCTTTAAGCCCATGAGCTGATTGGCAAACTGGATAAACTGTTCTGGGCTGCCAACACAGACATTTATTCCACTCCATGCTCCCTGCCAGCAATTCGGCAGCAACAAAAAAATGTTCTTTCTTTTTTCGATGTTTTAACTTTTTAAAATAATAATAATAAAAATCTTCCTGGAGATCTGCAGCAGGGGAGGCAAGAGGCTTCCCTTCAGGAAGATACATTCCCCAAAATGAACAAGTAAGCTTGAAAAAAGCCTTCTATTTGTCCTATTAGAGGGCTTCCCACCCCACCCCCCCAGCCTAAATGTGGCAAGGGGTTGTGTTTATAGAGGGAACAACAGAGGCAGGTGGGAAAGGGTCATTATTGGGCTCCCCAGCTGCAACTTCCTGTTGCACTCACCCCCTAACTGGAGACTTGGGGGGCAGGAAACTCCACCCCACCCCACACATTGCCAGCCCTTAGAAAACCATGGAAAGAGCCTCTCCAAGCTGTGCTGGATTATACCCCAAGAGACAGGCCAAAAAGAGATAAGGTTTTAAGACAGGAAGGAAGGAGAAGGAAGGAAAAGAAAGGAAAGGATTTGATATTTCAAAAAGAACATTGGTGGGGTTGTGGAACCAGGACTTTCTTAGAATTCCTTGCCCTCCACACTCCTCCCCCTGTTTCTGGTCTCTTTTCATTACTCATCCCCACCTGAATTGGCATGGTGTGAGTGTCCTATTAAAGTTAAATCAAAACAATGCAAAGGAATCAGATTCTGCATGTGTGGCAATGAATCCATGTTTCATTATTCTGAATTATGAGTTCTGGGTTTGAATTCTATATATCATATCATATCATAGTTACAGGTAGGTAGCCGTGTTGGACTGAGTCGAAGCAAAATAAAAAAATTCATTCAGTAGCACCTTAAAGACCAACTATGTTTTTATTAGGACATATCCCAGGACATTCTATACAAGATCTCAAAGCAGCTGTTTTATTACAGAAAAAATTCAGAAACAGACTGGAAAGAGAAGTTTCTGAATTGGAACTCATTACCAAGCTTAAAACCATGGAGCCACCTGGGATGAACAAAGACATAGGATTCTTATCTCATTATGCATGATCAAGCTTTCTTTAGCGCCTCAGCCCTTGCTTTTTCCCCGCAGGACCAACTGCAGTCATTAGCAGTCGTTAACAGCCATCTACAGGTTTGCCACTCCCATCAGCCCATCACCCATTCCCACCCACCCCCACCACCCTCTGTATATACATAAGGGTCTGACTCTGTTTCAAGTGTATCTGAAGAAGTGTGCATGCACACGAAAGCTCATACCAAAATAAAAACTTAGTTGGTCATTAAGGTGCTACTGAAGGAATTTTTTTATATCATATCATATCATCATATCATATCATTATAATTAATACATAAAACGAGTGTGTACTTTGTTGTTTCCCCCCGTTGTTTTTATTCGGAATTACATGTGGAGGTCTTAGGGCCTCTAAAGACCTTAATCTGGCCCTGTCTGCAGGGGCCCCCAAGGTGGGTTCCTTGAGTCCAGGATCCGGTGGATGAGCCCCAAGTGTAATCACAAGAACATAAAAAGGGCCTGCTGGATCAGGCCAGCAGCCCCTCTAGTTCAGCATCCTGTTCTCTCAATGGCCGACCAGATGCCCATTATGGGAAAACCTGCAAACAGGATTCGAGCTCAAGAGCCCTCCTGTGGTATTCAGAAACATTGCTGACTCCAACAGAGGAGGCAGAGCTTAACTCCCATCTCTTGCAGGGGCTCAATTAGTGCCAGCGCCTTCTGTCAAGGGCTTGGGTGTAACCTTCGACGCCTCCCTTTCCATGGAGGCACAGGTTGCAGCCCCAGCTAAGGTGGCATTTTTCCATCTCCGCCGTATCAAGCAGTTGGTCCCTTACCTCTCTCGCCCTGATCTGGCCACAGTGATCCATGTGACGGTCACCTCAAGGCTTGATTATTGTAACTCGCTTTACGCAGGGCTGCCCTTGAAACTGACCTAGAAACTCCAGCGGGTGCTCCTTACGGGGTCCCGGCCGCGGGATCACATTCATCCAGTGCTTTACCAGCTGCACTGGCTCCCGGTGGAGTACAGGATCAGGTTTAAGGTGCTGGTTTTGACTTTTAAAGCCCTATGCGGCTTGGGACCCTCGTACCTACAGGACCGCCTCTCCTGGTATGCCCTGCAGAGGACATTAAGGTCCACAAACAACAATATTCTGGAGATCCCGAGCCATAAGGTGGCTAGATTGGCCTCAACTAGGGCCAGGGCCTTTTCAGTATTGGTCCCAACTTAGTGGAACGCTCTCTCACAGGAGACCAGGGCCCTGCGGGATTTGTCATCTTTCCGCAGGGCCTGCAAGACAGAGCTGTTCCGCCTGGCCTTTGGGTTGGATTCAGTCTGACCCCTGTGTTTTCCTCCCTCATGGTTTGGATTTATGGACTACTTAAAATGAGGCTGCATTTTAAATTTTAATCTGTATTTTAATTAATTGTTTAATTTTCTTTTATGTCATATTGTAATTTTATTGGTGTTAGCCGCCCTGAGCCCGGTTTTGACTGGGGAGGGCGGGGTATAACTAGAAATTTATTATTATTAATAAAAAAATTGTATTATTATTATGGCTGGCAGCCATTGGTAGCCTTCTCCTCCATGAATTTGTTTATTCCTCTTTTGAAGTCATTGTCTGGAGGGCACCGTGTTGTGCTGTGTGGGGCTGATGGGAGCTGTAGTACAGGGCACCAGGTTGCACTGACTTGGGGTTGGGGGGCAAAGCCCACCCCAACAAAATGCAGCGGCACCCGCCTAGCAGCATTGCCATTCCAGAAGTGTCGAGTGAACTAGTTAGGACTGTTAGAAATTGATGCAGTCGTCCGTTATGTTCCCGGCGGCATCTATCTCCAAGACGCCAGCCCATTAAAACATTCGGCTCTCCGCGGCAATCAGGAGCCAGAACAGAAGGTCAACTCTGCTTGAAAACAACCTCTGGTGCACGCTTTTTAATCTTGCCGATCGGAGGAGGAGAGGGAGGGGGAGAGGGGGTGAATCAAGTGCTTTTAAATGAAACTTCTCCTCCCTGTGTGGGTGCTGGCAGAGTGAGGAGGGAGGGTGCTAAATGATAGCTGGCGTGCCCAGGTTGAAGCTGGGCCAACCTGCCTCAGAGAGCAAAGGCCAAGGGCTGTAGGGTTTTGGAGATTAAATATGATGTACCCCAAGTTCCTCTGTTTATAATGTCTCATCCTTGTCCTGGATAAATCAACAAGTAGGTTCTTGTAGCGCCTTAAAGACGGACACATCTATATACAGTACTGTATATAGAAATGTAAAATGTCCATGTTTGTGTGTCTCCACTTTTTTCTGAAACCGCTTGAAATTTGGACACAATGTCACATGCGAATACGCGAGTGTTTCCATATACTTAGATTATACAGATGTCACACCTGTCACAGGTAAAAACATGTTTTGGGGGGGAAACAAGAAAAACAGGAACAGGAGAGGTTTCAAAACATCGCCCCCTAGCGACAACTCCACTGATACTGCAGCTACCAACGCTTCCCTCTCCAAAGCAGCTTAGCTCAGGTTTGCAGGGAACCCCTGCTGGACAAGAGCGAAACTGCAGACTGAGCTAAGTGGACGTGGGGGCTCGCCTGGGTGTGGGGTGGGGGACAGATGAAAGAAAGTTTCACATGGTTAAACAATGGAACTCCCTCCCGCAGGAAGCAGTGATGGCCACCAAACTGGCTTTAAAGCAGGATTAGACAAATACATGGAGGGAAGGCTATATCAATGGTTGCTGTTCCACCACCATGGTCGGAGGCAGTATTGCTTCTGAATACCAGTTGCTGGAAACCAAAGGAGGGGAGAGGGCTGCTCTTGTGCTCGGATCCTGCTTGCGGGCTTCTGATCATGGGCATCTGGTTGGTCGCTGTGGGAACAGGATGCTGGGCTAGTTGGGCCACTGGCCTGATCCATCAGGCTACTCTGGTCTCCCAGTTCCTAGTCCAACACTCTAATCACTACACCACACTGCCTTTTGTTTTAGTATTTGCATGCTTGCTGTCCTGGGCTCCTTTGGAAGGGCAGGATATAAACTGGGGGGGGGTGGGATTCAATCATTAATAAACAGAAAAGGCAGGAGAAAGGTACAGTGAGGCAGGGGGGGGTAGGAAGAGGGGTGTGTGGCCTAGACAGAATTTCAAGGGGCAGATAGGGAGTGGGGGGGGAAGCATATTTGGGCCTTCTAGGCCTGAGGATCCTCACTACAGGTTAGACTAATCTGGAAAAGCCTGCCCATTCAGGGTTTACTTCTATATTTGCAAATTGTTTTTGTCGTAGTTATGTTATATCCTTATGTCCCACTTTTCTTCTAAGGAACTCAAAGTGGCGAACATGGTTTTTCCCATGTTTATCCTCACAACAACACTGCAAAGTAGGTTTAGGCTGAGAGACTGTGATTATCCCTGTGAGCTGAATGCTCGAGAGGGGATTTGAACTGGGTAGTGAGAGATTTTACTTTCTTGGGCTCCTTGATCACTGCAGATGGTGACAGCAGTCACGAAATTAAAAGATGCCTGCTTCTTGGGAGAAAAGCAATGACAAACCTAGACAGCATCTTAAAAAGCAGAGACATCACCTTGCCTACAAAGGTCCGTATAGTTAAAGCTATGGTTTTCCCAGTAGTGATGTATGGAAGTGAGAGCTGGACCATAAAGAAGGCTGATCGCCGAAGAATTGATGCTTTTGAATTATGGTGCTGGAGGAGACTCTTGAGAGTCCCATGGACTGCAAGAAGATCAAACCTATCCATTCTGAAGGAAATCAGCCCTGAGTGCTCCCTGGAAGGACAGATCGTGAAGCTGAGGCTCCAATACTTTGGCCACCTCATGAGAAGAGAAGAATCCTTGGAAAGACCCTGATGTTGGGAAAGATTGAGGGCACTAGGAGAAGGGGACGACAGAGGACGAGATGGTTGGACAGTGTTCTCGAAGCTATGAACATGAGTTTGACCAAACTGCGGGAGGCAGTGCAAGACACAGTGGTCCACGGGGTCACGAAGAGTCAGACACGACTAAACGACTAAACGACAACAACAACAAAGCTCAGTTGGTGCTGATAATGCCAAGGTTGCAGGTTCGATCCCCGTATGGGACAACTGCATATTCCTGCATTGCAGAGGGTTGGTCTAGATGATCATCAGGGACCCTTCCAACTCTACGATTCTATGATTCTATGAACCCTGGTCTCTCACGTCCTAGTCCAGCACTCTGACCCCTATGCCAAGCTGACTTTCAACAAATCTCACAAAATCACCAGCTGAGCCTTGTCAAAATTGTGGCTTAACGTATAGAATAAGAGAACAAGATGAACATATGTTTAAAGAAGATCGGAAAATGTTTATTGAATATATGGGAAATAATTACATACAGCTGAAAACGCTGGCTGCATTAAGATAAATTCAACAGTGTTAATAAGTTTTGATGGATGTAATAATGGAAAACTGATTGGTATAGTTTTTGTAAACTATGCAGGGATATAAGATATGTAAAATGAACCATGGAAAGAGAAGAAGGGAAGTCATTGACATCTTGAGTGTGTAAAATGTTTATCTGAAATTGTAAAACAGAAAATTTAATAAAAATCATATTTAAAAACAAACAAACAAAGTGCAGCTTCAGCAGGGGAGGGGTAGCTTTTTCAGCCAGAGGGCCAAATTCCTTCCTGGCTAACCTTCTGGGGGCCACATCATCCCAGTGGTGGGTGTGACAAAATGGGGTGTGGCCAGACACACCTCACTCTCCATGTTCCATTCAGGTATTGTCACAGTTCAGGGACACATTCCTGGTTAAATCACGAGTGAGAGGCATGGCCCAGGAGCTATGCCAGGGGCCTGATAGAGCAGCCTAGGGGGCCACATCTAGCCCATAGGCCTGAGGTGCCACACACACACACACTGGACCTGGAGCCAAAGATTGACCCTAGAACTTCCTACCATCCAGAGGCCCCGAACAGAATATTTCTCCCAGATTATTTGAAAGAGACCAAAGAGGGAAATGGTTGAGGAGAGATAAGGAGATCTGGCTGAGTGAGTGAGAAAGAGATCGGATGGGAAGGAAGGAGACTGAGGCAGTGGGAAATGAAAACACAGCCAGCTATCTTTGCAGCAGACGTTGTCTCTGTCCTCTCGCATTCCCAGAGGAGGCTAGTTTTGTAAAGCCGAGAGGAATCCCATTTCCATTGCGCGTCTCACCGCCGTGCAAAGGAGACAATCGCCTCTCTGCCTCTCGGTTTGCTGGTGCCTCACAAATAGCCTCTTCAGCAGAAGCTGGTAAAGTGAGGATTCCCCAGCGACAGGGAGGTGCAACGGCGTGACCTTGAAATGCCATTTTAAGTCTTATTTTTCTAATAAGAGGAGTGTGCAAATGTGTAAGGAGATAGGAAAGAGAGTCCTTCTGGAGCAGACAAAGGCTACATTTGCACAGCATGTGAACCCTTAAAAGTTGGCTTTATTAAAACCTGACTGTGCAGAAGGTCAGCCTTCCTACTGCGCACTTTCCACAGTGGGCATAGCTTAGCATGATGTCTCTGGGTCCAGGATGTTTCGCCTGAACAAACCATTGTTACTGAGGCAACAATAAACTGTGGTTTAAATAAATGGAGCAAGTTGGAGAATACATCTATTTGGACGAAAGAAATCACACAGGGAAGAGGAAAACAAACAGTGGAAATAAAGAGAAGAACAAAACCATCATGGGCGGCCTTTGGAAAACTCAGCTTTACAATGAAAAAATGACAATATTTCCTTAGACTTGAAAGCTAAAGTATTCAGTACATGCATACAGTATTACCTTTAGTGGGGAATTGGAGAAACAAGAACAGTTTAAGAATAACACAACATGCCATGGAACATGTGGTGTTAGGAATAGCGTTAAAAGATAGAAAAACTAAAAATTGGATACGACAAAGATGATGATGATGATGATGATGATAATAATAATAATAATAATAATAATAATTTATTATTTATACCCCGCCCATCTGGCCGGGTTCCCCCAGCCACTCTGGGCGGCTTCCAACAAAATATTAAAATACAGAAATCCATCAAACATTAAAAGCTTCCCTAAACAGGCGGCTTCCGGTTCAGCGCCAGCGCCGATCGGCGGGGTCCCGTCTCGTCTCTGAGACGGCCCGTCTCTGCTAGGAGTGGGGAGGGCAGCGAGAGCGACGCTGTGCCCCTTAGAACCTCGGGAAGAGCGTCCCGGGGGCGAATTTTGCTCGGCAGAGCCCCAATCCGGACTCCCCAACTCTCCGGCAAGCTCTAATAAGAGCTCCGGAGCGAGGAGGGTAGAAGTCGCGGGGGGCATCTTGAGCGACAACGTTACCCTAGCGGAGAGAAGCTTCAAGCCGAAGGCGGAGAGCGCTGGATTCTTCTGGAAAAAAAACGATTGGAAATAAGAGTGTAAGTAATCTCACGATTTGGATTATAAAATAATTTGGATTTGGGAGAGAGGGGAAAAAAGAGGAAGCCACCACCCCCCACCGGCAACCTAAGAGACAGTAAATAGAAATCTGAAGCCGTAAATAGAAGATTTCAACTTAAAAGGTTCCCTCAAAGGCATCAAAGAGGATCTCCCCTAGATGCAGGGTAAAAGGGGAGAAAGACTGCGGTTGTGAATACCCTGCAGAAAGAGGTTAAGATCAAGAAAGACCTTTCTTTTCCCCGGGAGCCGGCAGCCCAGACAACCCAGTGAGCTGATCAGGATCTACAAGTGGAATTTTATTTTTATTTCTATTTTTGGACTTTCTGGAAATCCTTTTTCGGTTTATATGCTTTTGAAATGTGAGTCTGAACTTTATTTCTAATAAGATTTGGAGAATGCAGCCAGCTTGTTAAAATGGAGTCGAGAAAATAAACTGTGACCATTTTCCACCACATGTGACAAGTTTTGACCTTGACAGGATTGAACTATGTCAACAAAAAGGTATTCGCCTGAGTTCCAGCGGACTGTTTTGACCATAATGTGGGAAGTAAGAATAGGACTATGTCAAGAGGAGACACAACAGCAAGAGTTAAAGCAACAATTCCAGATGGTGATGGCAGAATATGACTTCTTAGAGGATGAAGATACTGAAACTGAGGAAGACGAGTGTAAGAATGACAGTGACAGTGATTTGGAGGATTTTGACAATGATGGGGACTGTGACTTGGAACGAAAAGATGAAGATGAGGACTGTGACAATATAATACAAAATGAAGCCCACCACGAAAGAAAAGATGATTTTACTCTACAAAAAGTCAGGTGGAGTGCCCCTCCTTTGAGGGGGGTACGATTGGATTTACTGGAACTCCAGAATACCCACAGGGAAGAGGAAAAAAATAAGCAGAGAAGAGAAGAAACTCAGGGGTGCTGTATGGAGGCCTGGATGGCAAAATACTGCAAAAAGGGGGTGGGGTGAAGGGAAAGTGAGGTTGTGATTAATAGGATGGATTATTAGGATTAAAACTGGACTGCTGACTACGGAACTTGCTGGATTGGGGGGTTGGAGCCGGAAATTGGGGATGAAAGGTTAGATTGGGAATAGTTATAGTTTAAAAGTGAATTGATTTTGGAAAAAGGTGAAAATATGGAGGCTTATAGAGGGGGGGGAAATTAGGCACGGGAAGAAAAAATGGGAGTTTGATTTTTCAGTGATTTGGATATTTGGTGAAAATGATAATAGTCAAGTTTTAAAGTAGTATAAGGTATAAAGGTAATTATTTCATAGAATAAGAAACTGTTGAAGAGGATAAAAAAAGGGATGAAAACCGGGGAAGGGGGGAGGTTGGGGAAGTCCACAAAATATGGTTTATTAATTATGAATGGAAAAAAGATTATTTTTGTTTTGTTTTTCCTTTTTTGTCTCTTTTTTTCCCTCTTTTTTTCTTTTTTCTTTTTACTCTTTTTTTGGTATGAGAACAGATGGTTGGATGGATGCCTTCCTGCGTACTGCCCTGGTTTCCTGAAGCTCTCTGGTGGCAGGGGGGGGGGGCTTTGGGGGCAGGGGAGGGGGAGGAGGACAGAAATCCAACCATAAAATGGACCATCTCTGACTGTTCACCTGCGTGGGATACTTCTGCGGCAGGGGAGGACCCATGGAGGGGGGTGGGAAGAAGGTGGAAAAGGTGTTCATGTATGTACCGTTTTTTGTAATTTGTAAAATCAATAAAAATTATGCTTAAAAATAAAATAAAAGCTTCCCTAAACAGGGCTGCCTTGAGATGCCTTCTAAAGGTCTGGTAATTGTTGTTCTCTTTGACCTCTGGTGGGAGGGCATTCCACAGGGTGGGTGCCACTACTGAGAAGGCCCTCTACCTGGTTCCCTGTAACTTGGCTTCTCGTAGCGAGGGAACCACCAGAAGGCCCCCTCGGCACTGGGCAAAATGATGGGGGTGGAGACGCTCCTTCAGGTATACTGGACTGAGGCCATTTAGGGCTTTAAAGGTCAGCACCAACACTTTGAATTGTGCTCGGAAACGTACTGGGAGCCAACGTAGGTCTTTTAGGACCAGTGTTATGTGGTCTCGACAACCGCTCCCAGTCACCAGTCTAGCTGCCGCATTCTGGGTTAGTTGTAGTTTCTGGGTCACCTTCAAAGGTAGCCACACATAGAGCGCATTGCAGTAGCCCAAGCGAGAGATAACTAGAGCATGCACCACTCTGGCGAGACAGTCCACAGGCAGGTAGGGTCTCAGCCTGCGTACCAGATGGAGCTGGTGGACAGCTGCCCCGGACACAGAATTGACCTGCGCCTCCATGGACAGCTGTGAGTCCAAAATGACTCCCAGGCTGCGCACCTGGTCCTTCAGGGGCACAGTTACCCCATTCAGTACCAGGGAGTCCTCCACACCTGCCTGCCTCCTGTCCCCCACAAACAGTATGGATCAAAAGTTATGGATGTAGTGGAAAAGGCTGAGAAGTTTGAATAGCCATATGAGATGTCTGATTTGGCCACAATGAAACACACAATGAAACACACCTTAGGTACATCACATTTGGATTAGTGAGATGCAGTCCCACATGATAGGGCTGCCTTTGAAAAATGGTCAGAAACTTTGACTGGCTCAGAGAACTGCAGCCAGATTGGATGGGTGGGTGGGTGGGTGGGTGAATGAATGGATTGGGTGGATAAAGGTAAATACTTATCCAAAGTTATGCAAAAGTTCATACTAAATACAAAGTATATTTTTATCATACATCCAAATAAAAGAAATGTTTCTAAAATCTTACCTAAAAAGGAATGGAAGAGGAGGGAAGGAAAAGGGGGAAAGAGGAAAGGAAGGAAGGAAATGAAAAAGAGAGAAAGAGAAAGGGAGGGAGGAAATAAAAGCAAATAAATACTTCTGTTTCTCTTAACTGCAGCTAAAAGTAGTAGTCACTCATTAAAATCCAGCTATTCAATAAGCCAATATTTATTTTTCAATCTCCAAATCCTGATATTGCAAGTTCATATTCTCTTTCAAGTCCACAAGAAGATGCCAATCCTTGATAAATGTCAGTAATGATTTTTCTCTAATTAAGTGTGTTAACTTTGCCATCTTAGCTGAGTCCGATAATTTTATCAACCATTCCCTTCGTAGTAGGTAGGGCTGTATCTTTCCATCTTTGTGCATATCTCACCGCCGTAATCATATGGCAATAATCTTTCATAGTCCTTTTCCAGTTGTGCATCCATTAACCCTAAAAGAAAGAGTTTGGGCTTCAGTTGAATAGCTGCAGCCAGATTATTGACCAGGGCCGGTTATAGGGAGCAGACAAGAGGTCCCCTGGCTACTGGTCTGTTTCCAGGCACAATTCCAAGTGCTGATTATGACTGATAAAGCCCTACATGGTTTAGGTCCAAGCTAACTGAAGATATTGTTGTGAATTTGGGGGGGGGCAGCCTCCCCATAATCCCTCCATTTAGTGAAAGGTCAGGGTTTGAGCAAACCCATGGATTCCTGGATTTAACAAGGGCTGCGAATAGCACTAGCTAATTCCCTGATGAAGCCAGCCTGGGGACGGTGGGTCCTTGAAGAAACAATAAAGCTGATGGCCATTCCATTGGTCCTTCAGTGGAAGTCATCAACCAGGCACAAGGCTCTGCCAGGCGCAGAGGGAGGTTGCCAGGGTAACGGGGGATGGCGTGATGTCACTGCAGGAAAAGAGGATGTCCTTTTCCACAGAGGGTTTTTTGGCAAGGCATTCTGGGAACAAGGAGGAGGAAGTTGGCACAAATCCATGCAGTGCTGGGTGGAGGAGGCTCATTGAAGGTTTCAGGCATAAATATGTGGGAGAACTGGGAAATAATTCATAATGAACTGGGGGGGGATGTTTAAAAGCACCCACCACCACCACCCCTCAAAAAACCAGAGTCCTTTTTGTTGGGGATAATTCAGACAGAAATTCCCAGGTGTCAAAAAATGTTATTTATGTATGCTACTACTGCGGCCAGTGTTTCGTTAGGCCCAAAATGGAAAACGAGCGAGGCCCCAACCAAAGAAGAATGGCAATTTGATATTGTAAAGGTAAAGGTACGCCTGACCATTAGGTCCAGTCTTGGACGACTCTGGGGTTGCGGCGCTCATCTCGCTCTATAGGCCGAGGGAGCTGGCATTTGTCCGCAGACAGCTTCCGGGTCACGCTTCTGGCGAACCAGAGCAGCGCACGGAAATGCCGTTTACCTTCCCGCCAGAGCGGTACCTATTTATCTACTTGCACTTTGAGGTGCTTTCGAACTGCTAGGTGGGCAGGAGCTGGGACCGAACAACAGGAGCTCACCCCGTCGCGGGGATTCAAACTGCCGACCTTCTGATCAGCAAGCCCTAGGGCCTAGGCTCAGTAGTTTAGACCACAGCACCACCCACACACCCCCATTGATATTTTAAGGTTGTTTAAATGAATACTCTCAATTGTAAAACAGAAAATTTAATGAGGGGGGGAATGGAATTGGGACAGAGCAACGGGAGTTCACCCATCGCTGACCTTCTGACCAGTAAGCCCAAGTGGCTCTGTGGTTTAGACCACAGCACCACCCGTGTCCCATGCAGATAGACAGATGATAGATAGATAGATAGATAGATAGATAGATAGATAGATAGATAGATAGACAAACAGACAGACAGACAGACAGACAGACAGACACGAGATAGAGTTTTAATTCTATTGTTATAAGAATTTTGAGGTCACACATATATAATAAATGTTCATAAATGTACCATGCAAACAGTACAGGAAGACAGGCCTGAAAACCATTTTGACTCTCCCAAATTGACCAGAATTAAAGTGATATCCATCTTGTTGTAGGAGTTTCCCCACCCCACTGAATCACACACACACACATTTCCACATGACTAGCAACTTGGGAGCCATAATCCTATCAGCCGGAGGCTCTGCCAACTGGACATTTCCCCATAAATGGTGCCAGACTGCTAGCCATCTCATTCACAATGGAAGACTCCTCCAAACAAAAGACAGTGATCAACTCTTACAAAAATGTTAATTTCTCTTTGTGTTTAGGATTTCACACCTGGGAGGGGTGAGTTGAGATGTCAAAAGTGCTCAGATTTCTACCTTGAACCCTCCTTTTTGTGAGGTATTGATTACATAGCTGTGATGTAGGAATGATGTATTGGGGGTGTTTCTTGGTGATGGGAAAACTGATAAAAGTGGAGGTTCTCTTTTGTTCTGGGTTCCTTCCTTGTTCTCCTGCATGAGGGGAAGGACCCTGTTGCAACAGCAAATAAAGGCTTTGCTTCTCAAACTTTTCTGGTTGGCCTCTGTTATATTCTCCAACCGATGGAGAACCCAATAAGGGAATAAGGGCAGATTTTTGCCGATATCACTATCAATGTTTTATTGTTTTTTAATTATCTCTCTTCTCCCCCACCCCATGTTTCAGCTGTTCTAATGTTTATCTGTAAGCTGCCTTTAGTCTCTGTAAGGGGAAAAGACAGAGTATAAATATAGAAGAAGAGGAGGAGGAGGAGAAAAAAATAAGAACAAGAAGAGACAACTCAGGTCAATGGAATAAAGCAGTGTTAGTATGGAGACCCTACAATTCTGAAAGACCAAGAGGACAGCCAGGGTTGGCCCAGGACATTTTGCCACTTGAGCCAAAACAGAAGAGGAGGAGGTGGAGGAGGAGGTCAACAAGCTCAGAAGACAGCAAGCGGCACACTCCTCAGGGCCAGGATCTGTCGCTCTTCCCAGCTGTCCCTCAGCCTGCCGCCTGAGGCAACTGCCTCACCTCATAGGCAAGCCCAGCCCTGGAGAGCACCACCACCCATGCATTGGGTGGACAAGCTAAACAGAGAACCATGGAGAAAACCTGAAGAGATGTATATCCAAAGATGGATGCAAGTCAAATGCTGCAAAAGAAGAGGAGAGATACAGATTACCAAATCCATCTGGGCAGCAGAGCGGGGGGAGCTGTTGCTAACTGAAAATCTGCTGCCGGCTGGCACATGGATTTGATTGATATTGGCACAATTTGTGTATATAATCACCTAAAAGTCACATTGTCTCAGAATGTGAGACCCAAGTTTATTCATATTGACTCCAGGTGTGTCCAGTTATGGCTGCGATTGTCCAATTTGCTTTGCGACTTGCGAGGCCGTTCCGTTTTCCTTTGAGACCCCCCCCCCCGCCCTTCCTCTGCCGTCTCCCCATCTTCCACCATTCCAGGCCCTTTCATCCTGTTCGGCACTGATGGATCACCGAGTTGCCTTCATCTCCTCAGCCCTTTGGAGTCCCAAGGAGACCCGCCAACACGGCGATGGTCCCTCTGCGCTTGTGACACATCAAAGGAACTCCAGTTCAAAGGCTGCTGCGCAAACACAGATCCGTCCCCCCCCCCCCTTTAACAAAATCACTTAACCGTTCGCTTAAATGATTTCTGGAAAAGGGGAGAGTTTCAATTGCCTTTTAAACCATCTGCTCTGCAACAGCGACCAAAGGAGGAACTGGAAAAAGGAAGTGGAGGTGAATTCTATTTCATTTTTTGCATGCAGGCATTAATTAGGAAATGAAGGTACAAGAAGCTAATACCCTTTTAAATGGAGAAAGAAATTCTCCTGGGGCTACCGTTTGTTCATTAGTTCATTATATTTCATTTCATTTCTATGCTGCCTTTCCTTCAAGCAACTTGGTGTGGTGCACCCCATTTTATTGGTTAGCTGGGGGTGGTCCCACAATCTTTCTTTTTCCTTTACTGCTGCTTGGAAGCTGCCTCAGTGGAAGAGATAGGAACACCAGTTCATTCAGACAGCTCTATTGGGCTCTTCCTGCCCATGAACTGGTGCCCCAACAGCTGGTCATTATGAGGACTGTGTTATAAAATTGTTATAAAATCATATTGGGGGGGGGTTGCAGGACACCATTATTAATGAACAGAGAGGGGTGACAGAATTTGACAGCTGCAATACCCAGAATCCTGTTCAATGCCATCTTCCCTGTCTCCCCACCCCTCCAGCTAGGACTCGACCCTGCCTGAAGGAAGGCTTAAGGATCTGCATATGCACAACAGTTAGCATAAACTCACACATTTCCCCTCTCCACCTCCCCTCCGCCCAGAACAAAACAATGTTTCCAGAAGGGGGGGGGAAACCGCCCAAATCCAAAGTTAAACTTTTCTACTCAAGTTAATAATACAGCCTATTATATGTTCTCTTACCATGAAATCTCTATCCGCTGCCTCTGTATTAGAATTGCTGTTTTATATCTTAGAACTGTATATGTCAGGACTGCTACCTTTTAATTAGAAATCCCTGCATTAGGTATGTTTTCCAGGTATATTTTCTGTATGAACCCTGTATGATCCCAACCCACCTGAACCTTGCCCTACTACCACCCTATACCCATTCAAGGACACACGGACAATAGAGGGATTAGCTGGAACAACTTTATTCAAATAAATTGCCATCCTCAACGTAGCCCACCCTTCCATGGCCTGGAGGAAAACACTGCCGGGCGGACTTCCACCCCATGGAAATCGCCAGGAACTGCCCCACCTCTGCACCCATCTCGACTGATTGCCCTTCCTGCCAAACAACAGGGAGCACCATCAACGACAGGAGAAGAGAGATTGACATCTCTCCATCTGAAAGGAGAAGTCATCTCCGCACCCAGCTAATCCGATCTCCCACCCGTCGCCCTTGTCTCCCCCTCCCTCCTAGTCCAGAGATTTCCATGCATGAACAGGAGGGTATATAGGGGGACTTCACCATTTCCCGGGGTTCCTTCCTTCTTTCCAGAGGCAGGGACCCTACAGCTGTAGCTTTGCATTCTGCAATAAAGGGATCAGTTTGTTTTTCCTGACAGCATCGTGTGGTCTCTGTCATTTTCCCGGCGGAGCTGAACTTAGTGCAAATTTTGGAGCTTCCGACCCGCGTCTGTCCTTCTTAAAAGGCAACGCATTTTGGGGTACATTTTTCATAACAACTGCTATTTAAGAACTGCTGCCTAAGTTTGCTTTTCTTTTTCCTCTGCCCTCCTCATCCCTTTTTCCTTTTATGCTGTGTCTCTCAGACTGGTGGCAAAGTACCTGCTTTATCTTCTTCCTCTGTTTCAGCCTGCCAGTCCAAGCCCAATTTTTAATGGTGGTGTGGGGCTTATTGCATGTCCAGGGTCTAACACTACCAGAGCTAAAATTTGCAGAATGGCTTGATAGGGAAGTCTGGGACATAGCTGCCAAGTTATCCCTTTTTTCAGGGATTTTCCATTATGCTGAATAGGCTTCCTCGCGAGAAAAGGGAAAACTTGGCAGCTATGGTCTGACAATTGTAGCTCTATGATAGGAAAAGCAGTCACCTAACCATTCTCAGCACCCTTAAGAAACTACACTTCCCAGGATGCTTTGGGGGGAAGCAATGGTCATTTAAAGTGGTATGATACTTTTTTTATGCATAGTGTGGGTGAGGCCTTAGTCATTCTCAGAGCAGATCTACTGAAATTAATGGATGCAAGTAACAGGTACATTAATTTCTATGGGTCTGAGACTTAGTTTGACACAATCCTAGGCTTCTAAGTGGCCTACGAAGTATAAAAACCAGTTATGCATGCATTGAAATATAAGCATCCATAATAATTGTTTTCTGCTGCTCCAGAGAAGCGGACACGGAGCAATGGATTCAAACTACAAGAAAGAAGATTCCACCTAAACATTAGGAAGAACTTCCTGACAGTAAGTGCTGTTCGGCAGTGGAATTTGCCGAAGGAGTGTGGTGGAGTCTCCTTCTTTGGAGGTCTTTAAGCAGAGGCTTGACAGCCATATGTCAAGAATGCTTTGATGGTGTTTCCTGCTTGGCAGGGGGTTGGACTGGATGGCCCTTGTGGTCTCTTCCAACTCTATGATTCTATGAATTAAAATCTAAACTAAAGCAATCCTATTAAAGCTCCAACAGAATGGCTGAAGGACCGGAGCAACTCTCTTATGAGGAAAGGTTGCAGCATTTGTGACCTTTTTCATTTAGAGAAACGGCGACTAAGAGGTGGCTTGATAGAAATTTATAAATTTATTAAAATGCATGGCATAGGGAAAGTGTATACAGAAACAATTTTCTCCCTATCTTCCTATCTTATAACACTAGAATTCATGGGCATCCAATGAAACTGAGTGTTGGGAGATAACGTCCTTCTTCATGCATAATTAAACCTTGGAACTCCCTGCCACTGGAGGTGGTGATGGCCACCAACTTGGATGGCTTTAAAAAGAGGATGTGATAAATTCATGTAGTAGGACAAGGCTATCAAGAGCTACTAGCCGTGATTGCTCTGCCTCCATGGTCAGAGACAATAATGCTTCTGAATACCAGTTGCCAGAAACCTCAGGAGGGGAGAGGGCTCTTGTGCTTGTGGTCCTGCTTGTGGGTTTCCCACTGGGGCACCTGGTTGGCCCCTGTGAGAACAGGATGCTGGACTCGATGGGCCATTGGCCTGATCCAGCTGGCTCTTCTTATGCTCTTGTGTTCATCACAGCAATTAAAACCGGAGATTCGGGTCAGGTCGAGAGACTACACAGGGAAAATTGTTTACATCTGTGGTGCCCTCCGCAGACCAGTAACGGCCACTTCTCTTGATTTTCAGGAAACAGAAAAGATCGACCAATTAGTGAGGGAACGAAAACAGCTTCCAGATCTGTGCCAGGTTTGTCTTCCATTCCTCCAGTTGACTGAATCGCTATATCATTCCCCTGACAGGTGAGCTGACCGTTCTTGGTCAGTGATTAAGACATCCGTCATCTGGCCCCGAAGGAGCTGTCAGTTCTCTGCCGTCTCCTAGTATCCGTAAATCGGATGCCGCTGGGCACGTAGAAACGTCTTGCAGATATTTCCTGCAAATGGAGGCGGTAGCTTCAGGAAGAACCTCAGGAGCAGGAGCAGGGGCAGGGCTGAATCCTGCCACATAGAGGGGCTTACGTTTACCAGGGGCTGAGTCTTTAGCACAGCAGGCCTGTGAGATACCTTGACAACAGGAATTCGGAAGGGCCATCCCCGCTTGCCTTAAGGCATCTTCTGAAACCTGTATTGTTCAGACAGAGGTCTTTCGAACCTGAGATCCTTTGTCCACCAGCATACCCTCTGGGCGGCTTCCAACAGATATAAAAACATAAACATTAAACATTAAAAAATATTCCCTATACAGGGCTGTCTTCTGATGTCTCCTAAAGGTTGCATAGTTACTTATCTCCTTGGCTCAGGGATTGCATAACTCCATACCCTCCAACATTTTTCTGATGAAAATAGGGGCATCCTAAGGAAAAGTAGGACATTCCAAGATCAAACCAGATACTGGGACTGTCCCTGGAAAATAGGGACACTTTGTACCAAATTCTACTGATGTGTTCCTTGTTTTTATTCGAGTGTTTTTAGGCTGTACCTCACCTGGGAATATTTCATATGAGAGCGTGTTAAATCACACACACACACACAAAATCTGTTTTCTTCTATGTCTCAGGCCTTCAAGGCATTTGAAGAAACTTCTCTTATCCAGGCTCCTTTCCTCCTAGGACTTGTTTTCCATCTTTCCTGCCCTCCCCTCAACCCGTCCAAATGTGTCTACATCCTTATTTAAATGTGGCACTCAGAATTGGATGCACTCCTCCTGGTGGTTAGTGAAGAATAAAGGGAAGCAATGATATCCCAGGACTTGGAAACTATGGTTCTGTTAAAAAGATTGTGTAAGCCTTTTTTCGCTGCCTCATCACAATAATGGCTCGTGCTCAGATCGTAATTGATTGGGATCCCAAGTTCTTGCTCAAATGGCTCTTTCTACAAACACGTACATGTAGAAAGAGAAGCTAAGGAGGCCACATATGGAGGGGATCTCTGCCCCCCCCCCACCCTCATCACCTCCTCAGTTTGGCCGTTGACTAGAACCAGCTGGTGACAAGGATTAAAAATCCCTCCTCAGCACTCCTTTGGTATTCAGGAAGCATTTATCTTATCTATTTTCAGCATTTCTAATAAATATTCAGGGCAACTTACAAAAATGAAAGGAATAGAGTATCACTGCAATACCGCTTCTGGAGAAAAGATTAAGGGGAGTCCTGATAGCCATTCTCAAATATCCATCATGCGTAATCGTCTTCTGCTGCTTCAGAGGGCAGGAATGGAAGCAGCAGGTGGATATGGCAGGGAAGCAATTTTTGAGAAGCTTCCCAAAGGTAAGAGCTGTTGGGAAGTGGGGTTTCTCCAGCAAAGGACAGCCTACCATCTCCTGAGGCAGTCTGTTCCACTGCCAAACACCTCTTACCTTTATGAAGCTGCTCCTAATGTGGAGGCCAGACGGCTCCTGGTCACTGCTTTCGGAGAAATTCACGCTACAATGCTGGCCAATTTTCAGGAGAGTTAAAAACTGCAAATTGCCACTGTGTAAGCGGTGGTGGTTTGCTAGGCCAGAGCTCCCCTCCAGAGCATCAGATGTTCAGAGGGTACGTCTTGTTGGCCTCTGGTGCTTTTCTCTCTACGCGTACTTGCTTGAAAGGAACCCTCGGAGCAGAACTTGGGACCCCAAAATTACAATCAGTTTCCATGATCTTAATCTTTGACCAGTCTGTGAGCTAACCCCAAATTGACCAAGACAGATTAAGATCCCTTCATCGTCTTGCCCTAGAAAATGAGACATCGTTCAGCACTTGTGGGGAGCAAAAGGGGGTGAGCACATCTCGGATTCCATGAGACAGACTTTTTATTCTGCCTGCATCTCTCTCTGCTTCCCTTCCGCCTTTGTGTCTCCTCTACTGCTGCTTCCCCACAGGTCGAGGCAGTTGAGGGAGACACTCCATACCCTCTCCCCAATCTACATTTCTATTTATTAAAAAAATTAGGGCACACCTATGTAAAAAAGGTAAAAGGCAAAGGACCCCTGGATGGTTAAGTCCAGTCAAAGGCGACTATGGGGTTGCAGCGCTCATCTCACTTTCAGACCAAGGGAGCTGGCATTTGTCCACAGACAGCTTTCCAGAACACCGTGACAGAAACCAGAGCACATGGGAACGCCATTTACCTTCCCGCCGCAGTGGTACCTATTTATCTACTTGCACTGGCATGTTTTCAAACTGCTAGGTTGGCAGGAGCTGGGACAGAGCAACGGGAGCTCACCCCATTGCAGGGATTCAAACCACCGACCTTCTGATCGGCACGCCCAAGAAGCTCAGTGGTTTAGACCACAGCACTACCCGCACCCCTCCCAAAAAAAATAGGGCACACCTAGGTATCACTCCCAAGATACACACGAGCACACGACCCACACCAACATTCCCTAATGATAGGGTAAGCTCAACCCTTCAAACAGCAAAATTCTACAGGAGTCTTGGAGAGCTCTGCAAATGAGATAGAAATACAGATTCCTCTTTCGCGGAGGAGAAAACTTTGCAATGTTATGCGACAGGTTCAGTATCACACACACACACACACACACACACACACACACACACACACACGGCTTGTGCCTAATCACTCGCCACAGCACTCCCTTCCTCCTTGCAAGGAATCCATCCATCTTGTAATTGAATTGTGTGACATCACTAGCCCAGGAGCCCGGCAGGTCAAATTGAGATAAATTGCTCCAATCCAAGTCCCGGTGGGGACGTGCCGGAGGGAAGAAAAGATTCTTTGGCGGGGGGGGAAACGCAGCGCTGCTGTTTAGATGAGGATGAAGATGATAAATAATAATATACCCAAGATCAGTAGGTGTTGGAGAGAGAGGCAAGGAATAATCTGGGTCGCGCCAGGCACGCAGGAGAAGAAATCAAGAAATAACAACAATTAATAATAATAATAGCAGAAAGAAATAACCATCATCGTTAATAATAATAGAAGGAAATGAGGATAAACTGAAAGTGACTATACGGCTATAGATTTAGGAAGGCAGTACTGTAAATAATTGCACAGGGAAAAGCCATTCAATAGATGGTAACTCATTTGACTACGAAGAAGGTTCAGAATCCCCAGAGTCAAATATGGTCCAGGTTCCACCGGCTGATGATGGCAGGGGGTGTGGGGGCACCAATGAGGTCATCCACACAGAGAAGGAGAGAATGCTTGGCATCAACAGGCCTGGCCTACGAGAGCCCAATTCCCCTGGCACATCCCAGGAACAAGTCATCTGCCAGTTTTGGTTTCTCTCAGGTCACATTCACAACATTCATTCATTCATTCATTCATTTTTATAATATTTTTATTAATTTTCACAAAAACAAAAACATTACTTTTAAGGGGGGGGAGCAAAAAAATAAAACATTTAAAACAACTATATATACAATCCACATTGAATCCACAGTATGGGATTACTTGAATCCCCTGGCTTCCCTCCACCCCCTCCCTTGGTTCCTTTATACTACTTGGTTCCTTGGTTCCTTTATTATACTTGGTCCCTGTATTCTCATTCATGCATGTCAATAAAATCTTTATCTCTGATTACTTCTGATTTTTGTACATTGTCTATAATATCAGGGGGACCCAGGTGGTGCTGTGGTTAAACCACTGAGCCTAGGGCTTGCTGATCAGAAGGTCAGCGGTTCGAATCCCTGTGACGGGGTGAGCTCCCATTGCTTGGTCCCAGCTCCTGCCAACCTAGCAGTTCGAAAGCACGTCAAAATGCAAGTAGATAAATAGGAACCGCTACAGCGGGAAGGTAAACGGCGTTTCCGTGTGCTGCTCTGGTTTGCCAGAAGCGGCTTTGTCATGCTGGCCACATGACCTGGAAGCTATACGCCGGCTCCCTCGGCCAATAATGCGAGATGAGCGCGCAACCCCAGAGTCGGTCACGACTGGACCTAATGGTCAGGGGTCCCTTTACCTTACCTATAATATTACAAGTGGTTGGGTTTTTTTTAAAAAAAAAAATCCTGCTAATGTATTTATTTACTTGTGTACATTGCTTTTGTAAAAGCACAACATACATTTAAAATGCCATGATAACACTTTGAACAGTCGTGGCTTCCTGCAAAGGCCTGTGGGAGCTGTAGTCTTTTAAGGGTGCTGAGAGTTGCCAGGAGCATCCTATTCCAGGCATCCCAAAACTTCGGCCCTCCAGATGTTTTGGGACTACAATTCCCATCATCCCTGACCACTGGTCCTCTTAGCTAGGGATCATGGGAGTTGTAGGCCAAAACATCTGGAGGGCCGCAGTTTGGAATGCCTGTCCTATTCCCCTCACAGAATTACACTTTCCAGAGTGTTTAACAACCAATCCTCCTTCAGAAAGGGGTCAATTTATATGGCTGCCACGGTCCTTATGTTTCTGTGTCTTTTGATGAACTGAGTGGAAGACTATGAGTTGTGGGGGTGGCAAGAGAAAGAGAAAGTGTGAATTCAGCAGTGCTTAGTTTCATTTTGTTTGTTGGTTTGCTAATGTTGTTAATACTGTTTTGTGGGTTCTAAGTGCTGTAACGCTTTGTGAATTTTATAATATGACTTCCCTTGTGGTTTTGCTGTTTTTGAGCCTATTTTTAAGTTGTTTTGTTAATACAGTGGTACCTCGCAAGACGAATGCCCTGCAAGACAAATTTTTCGCAAGACGAATGCGTCTTGCGATCTGACGGTGACTCGCAAGATGAATTCGTTTTGCGAAAAATTCGTCTTGCGAATCGCGGTTTCCCATAGGAATGCATTGAAATTTAATTAATGTGTTCCTATGGGCAAAAAAAGAAATTTCAATGTATTCCTATGGGAAACCTCGATTCGCAAGACAAATTTTTCGCAAAATGAATTGACCCGCGGAACAAATTAAATTAGTCTGGCGAGGCACCACTCTAGTGGTTCATAGAAGGTGGTTGTTGAACTGATGGTTTGTAATTGTTTAACTGTGTATTTGTTCGTTATTTTATACCAGGCATCCCCAAACTTCGGCCTCCCCAGATGTTTTGGACTACAATTCCCATCTTCCCCGACCACTGGTCCTGTTAGCTAGGGATCATGGGAGTTGTAGGCCAAAACATCTGGAGGGCCGCAGTTTGGGGATGCCTGTTTTATACGATTTGTGTTGTCATCGTGATGTCCTTGTTATTTATTGTATGCACACGGCTTTGCGAGTCATGCGGGTGAAAAGTGGCATAGAAATGGACTGGATGGCCCTTGTGGTCTCTTCCAACTCTATGATTCTATGAAATTAAATGAATGAAAATAAGAGCACCAGAAAAGCCTGCCTGCTGGATCAGGCCAGTGGGAGCCCATCCAGTCCAGCATCCTGTTCTCACAACAGCTAACCAGTTCCTCATTGAAATGCCAAAAGCAAAATCTGAGTCACAGAGCACTCTCCCCGCTTGCAACAGGTGTTGAGACGCAAACTCCCTCCAATCGTCATGTGGATGTATAATCATGATTGATACTGCCTATTTTACAACGAATTCAAAATGTTTGCGCTACCAAAAGCGAGGTGTGTAGCTGGATTTGTCACATTACACTTTGAAGCGAATTGATATTGTTATCATCTTTCATAATGATGAGGAGTTTTGTTTTGTTTTCCTCCAGTGCTGTGGGTTGAATTAGGGGCATTTATCTGGCACGGCGGCTTACAAATGAAAATAACAAATGAATTCTAATGGGATAAACTAATCTCAAACACAGTTGTAAAATGACAGTAATGAAAAATAAAATCCTGTTCTCTTAAAAGCACACAATTTATAATTCCAGATGTAAAATGTTTCAGCCAATGTAAAACTACACAATTTGAATCCTGTTTAGTAGCTTCAGGTAGGTGTGGGAATGTCCCCTGGCTGAAACCCTGGAGAGTCATTGTTGCCAAGGGAGTGTAGACAATACTGAGCCAAATGGACCATCACCCTGAATTCCCAGGGTAGGTTACAGAAATTGAAATGTCATATTAAAAACAGTTTAAAGCAACTTAGCAGAAATAAGGTGGGTTCTAAAAATATGTACTTTCGGGTATTGGGGACCAAAGTCATTTAGGGTTTCATACAGTAATATGGCGCTGTGGGTTAAACCACTGAGCCTAGGGCTTGCTGATCAGAAGGTCGGCGGTTCGAATCCCTGTGACGGGGTGAGCTCCCGTTGCTTGGTCCCAGCTCCTGCCAACCTAGCAGTTCGAAAGCACATCAAAGTGCAAGTAGATAAATAGGAACCGCTACAGCGGGAAGGTAAACGGCGTTTCCGTGTGCTGCTCTCGTTTGCCAGAAGCGGCTTTGTCATGCTGGCCACATGACCTGGAAGCTATACGCCGGCTCCCCCGGCCAATAATGTGAGATGAGCGCGCAACCCCAGAGTCGGTCACGACTGGACCTAATGGTCAGGGGTCCCTTTACCTTTACTTTACCTTTACAGTAATATGAGCACCTTGAACTGGAGCTGGAAATGAACTGGCACCCTACGCAGCTCATTTAGAAAAGAGGTTATTCGAGATCTAAATGGAACCCCAGCCAGTAATCTGGCCACTGCATCTTGGACCAATTGAAGTTTCTCAGTTATTTTGAAGATAAATGATGTATAATTTCCCCGGTTTGCATCATGTATACAGGTCACCGATTCCTGTTTCTCTGGGTGCAGGTTTGTTTATTTTTGTTTCATTTTTCACATCTAATCTATTTTTAGCATGCATATTGTGTGCATGGAGGATAGTTCATTTATTTTCTTTATGTAGGGCTTTCCAATCTCTACAGTGCTCCTCCATCAAGGACGTAGCTTCCCAGCATACCCGCTGAGATTTACGTCCTTTGGCTTTGCTGGTGGTGAAGGCTATTTTTCCTTTGTTTGCCCTTATGAAAGGAACAGAGTCCTCCTCTAGGGCTGAGGGCGCTGGTGGGAACTTTGAGCCAACACGTCTTGGTACATGTGACACAGGTGGTCAAACAAGCCTCTGAACCAGTCACAGGGAACTTGCTGACGCGGTGAAATGCCAGCTTGTGAAACAATGCAATACACTTGAATAAAGCTGAATGGCCAAGTTAGTATTGTGAGTGGGGAAGAATAAATGAAATGTTGGACTTGGAAGAGGGGGTGTATGTGTGGGTGCATTTGAATATGAGTTTAAAACTAGATGTATCTATTAACCAACATAGCTAAATGAAATGTCTGTTTTTTCAAAGAACATGAAAACCTAAGGGGAGCCAGTTGGATCAGGCCAGTTGGCCCATCAAGTCCAGCATTCTGTTCTCACCCAAATGCCAACAGGCCGGATCCAAGCACAAGAGCCCTCTTGCCTCCTGTGGCTTCCAGCAACTGGGATTCAGAAGCGTTATTGCCTCCAGCTGTGGAGACAGGGAATAGCCCTCACAGCTAGGAGCCATCGATAGCCCTCTCCTCCATGAATCTGTCCAACTTTTATATATTGGTTCCCAGTACGTTTCCGAGCACAATTCAAAGTGTTGGTGCTGACCTTTAAAGCCCTAAATGGCCTCGGTCCAGTATACCTGAAGGAGCGTCTCCACCCCCATCATTCTGAGGTTCAGTGCCAAGGGCCTTCTGGCGGTTCCCTCGCTGCGAGAAGCCAAGTTACAGGAAACCAGGCAGAGGGCCTTCTCGGTAGTGGCCCCCGCCCTGTGGAATGCCCTCCTACCAGATTTCAAAGAGAAAAACAACTGTGTACCAGACTTTTAGAAGACATCTGAAGGCAGCCCTGTTTAGGGAAGCTTTTAAGGTTTAATAGATTATTGTATTTTAATATCCTTCTGGAAGCCACCCAGAGTGGCTGGGGAAACCCAGCCAGATGGACAGGGTATAAATAATATTATTATTATTATTATTATTATTATTATTATTATTATTATTATTATTATTATGTCGACCATCGCTGCCTCTTATGGGAGTGAGTTCCACAGTTCATCTATGTGCTGTGTGAAGAAGTCCTTTCTTTTTATGTGTCCTGAATCTTTCAACATTCGGTTTCATTGGGTGTCCACAAATTCCAGTGTTATGAGAACAGGCCAGGTAAGCGTTTGCATCAGCATCTCAAAGCAATAGCTCCTGCTAAGCTAAGTCATGGTGTTCTCCAGGAAGCAGGGGTAGGCATTATCCCCATTCCCCTTACCTAAGATGAAGAACGAGAGGCCAAAGCAGGGCTGGGTATATATGAGAACATGGAGTGATGCTAGAAGCTGGAGAAACAGCCATGTTTGGCTCTGTGCTGAGCCTAAGCTCAACTTTGGGACTTCTCTAGAAATCTAATGGAGAAGCAAGATCTTTGGGACCATTAATGTTGTGAGATGCTCCATACTGTGTCAGGATGCTGTCAGCGGCCCCCGGCTGGTTGCCCAGGAAAGTATAAAGACAAGGGAGTTTCTTACCGTCCTTTTTTATTTCAATCTTTACAGAGAGAGGCTATAGAACCCAGCCTCTTGGATAATGGCATTGTCCCGAGTGAATCTCCACACACACACACACACACGTGGTCTCTCCCACATCTTCATTTGTCACTTCTACGGGTGCTGCTACATGCCCTCTGTCTTCGAGCTCTTTGCTCTCCTCTTTTTAAGGCTTGTCAGGTTCTGGGAGATGGAGGGTCTGGAATGCTTTCTAATGACAACGTGTCATTCCCCTGCTACATCCCTCAAACCCTTGTTGTAAAAGTGGTGCCTTGGTTCTCAAATGCCTTGGTACTCAACCAACTTGGAACCCAAACACTGCAAACCTAGAAGTGTTCCAGTTTGCAAACTTTTTTTGGAAGCCGAACATGCTCCGTTTTGAGTGTTATGCTTCCGATTTGAGTGTTACATTGAGGTCTGTCCGTTTTTGCTATTTATTTTGCGTTTTTGCGGCTTTGTTTTTGTGACTGTGTGGAACCCAGTTCAGCTACCAATTGATTGATTGATTGATTGATTGATTGTGTGACTGCCGTACATTGTTTATTGCTTTCAATTTATGGATCAATGGTCTCTATAGATAGTAAAATTCATGTTAAATTGCTTTTTTATGGGTTGTTTTTAAAAGTCTGAAATGGATTAATCCATTTTCTATGGGAAAACACGTTTTGGTTTTGTAACGCTTTGGTTTTGGAATGGACTTCCGGAACGGATTAAATTTGAGAACCAAGATACTACTGTACTGTCTTCTTCCTCCTCCTCCCTGGAAGGGTCAGGATGGGGAGGCAGTCTCCACCATTTCTCCTCTGCCCAGTCCCTGACACTATGCTCTGGTTGTAAATGTGAAGGGTAAAGGGACCCCTGACAGTTAAGTCCAGTCACAAACGACTCTGGGGTTGCAGAGCTCATCTCGCTTTACTGGCCGAGGGAGCCAGCGTTTGTCCACAGACAGCTTCCGGGTCATGTGGCCAGCATGACAAAGCCATTTCTGGCGACACCAGAGCAGCGCACAGAAACGCCGTTTGCCTTCCCGCTGGAGTGTTACCTATTTATCTACTTGCACTTTGACGTGCTTTCGAACTGCTAGGTGGGCAGGAGCAGGGAGCGAACAATGGGAGCTCACCCCATTCGAACCGCCAATATTCTGATCGGCAAGCCCTAGGCTCTGTGGTTTTAGACCACAGCGCCACCTGCGTCCCATGCTCTGCTTGTACATGTGTGTAAATAAAAATATCCTAAAGGTACCACCGTCTCCATTGACCTTCATGCCAAAGAAACCAAAGTGCAGGCAACCTCGGAGTCTTTTGCCACTCAGAGTTTGGGGATGCATATAAGAGTCTATAATCTACCACCCAGAATTCTCCCCAAACCACCTCAGGCTCCTCTTGGCTTAAGCCAGGAACACTGCAACTCTCTGAGATTCCAAGCAAAGCAATGGAGACGTATTGCTTGTGCCCTGGTGACATGCCGTTGGCATGATTCCCACACACGTTGGGCATTGGTTGTAGCAGAAATTAGCTATTAATCTCCACAAGCGTTTTACCGTGTGACCTTCATTCTGAGAAGGGAAATCTAGCAATAAAGAAATAAAACGAGTGAGTTCTGTGGTGAAACACTGGGCGAAGAGCCAGGGCATTTAGAGGAAATGAGGCGATGGGCCAAAGCACCGACTAGAGACCCTTGGTTCTGATTTTGGATCGCTCCCTGAGCGGTGAAAGACTCTAGGGGTTCCAGTGTTTACCCAGGGTTTGGTTTCCTTGCAAAACTGGTGCAGGAATGTGGAGAACTGAACTGAAGAGTGGGTGGGGGAATGAGAAATTGGAGAGAGAGAAAACGAAATTAACAGATTTATCTACGTTAGCATGGTGAGGACAAGTGGTACATTATTCTGATTGATAATCAATGAGAGTGGCTTCAGACCAGAGGTCTGGACAGAGCCGTCTTTCCCATAGGGCTTAGTGGTGTGTCACGCCCGGGTGCCGGCCTCTCAGGGGCACCCCAGCGAGTGGGGGAGCTGTGTGGCTTTGCCGGCTGCCTCCCCTTTCCCTGCATGCATGCCAGCTGCGTCCCGCCAACTATATGGCTGGCGGGCATGCAGCTTCCCTCCCAGGCCTCTGTGGGGATCGCTCTCCCACAGCGGCATGGGGGAGAGCTGCACCCCCCGATGGCTGACAGTGAGCAGCTTCACCCACCCACCCCACTATCCGTGGTAATTTGGGGGCGCTGGGTGGATATTTGCACCCTGGCACTGCATCTGCTAAAGAAGGCCCTGGGCCTGGACGATGGAATTCCTAGTGCATAGCCCTGTTTTCCGTAGGGCCCTTTCGGCCACCATCTTTCCTGGACCTAGCAAGTGTCAGGACTTAGAATCAAAGAATCACAGAATTATAGAGTTGGACTTCTTTAGGAGTTGAAAGTGGACCGTTTGACTCCCCTATGAAGGGTCAACTCCCCTATGAAGAAAAGTTGCAGTTTTTTTACCTTTTCATTTAGAGAAAAGGTAAGAGGTGACAAGACAAAAGATTATAAAATTAGGCATGGCATGGAGAAAGTGGGTAGAGAATTTTTTTCCCTCCCTCTCTTCGAACACTAGAACTTACGGATATCCCATGAAGCTGAATGTTGGAAGACTCGTGACATATAAGAGAAAGTCCTTCTTCACACAGCAGAGAGTTAAATGATGGAACTCCCTCCGACAGGGAGGCAGGGATAGCCCATAGCTGCCAAGTTATCCATTTTTAAAAGGGAAATTCCCTTATGCTGAATAGGCTTCCTCGTGAGAAAAGGGAAAACTTGGCAGCTATGGGGATAGCCACCAACCTGGATGGCTTTAAAATAGGTTTAGGGAATTAACGGAGGAGAAAGCTCTCAATGGCCACTAAGCACAATGGCTATGCTCTTCCTCCACGGCCAGAGGTAGCGAAGCTTCTGAATTACATTGGCATCTGGTTGGCCAATGTGAGAACAGGATGCTGAATTAGATGGGCCATTGGCCTGATTTAGGAGGTTCTTCCTCTGTTCTTACATCCACTGACCTTACTCCAAGTTAGCTTGCTTGTCTTCAGGGTAAATGACTTACGAGGAATATTCATAGGAAACTGCCTTGGACAGAGTCAGACATGGACCCATCTACCTCAGCATCGTCTACACTGACCGGCAGCAGCTCTCCAGGGTTTCAGAGATGTCGTCCAGGATTATCTATGAGGATGAGGATGTTGATGCATGCAAAGCAGATTGTCTAATCCTGTGCTATGGACACCCCTATACTTGGGAATCTTCTACTGCATTTAAAGGGACTTTGGGATTGTCTCCCTTTGGAAATGTGGCTGATCTGATATAACAACATGAACTCCAAAAGAGAAGATTCAGCAAACCTGCAGACGGAACAGCAGGTGCTTCAAAGTTCTGAAGAAACATCAGGAGGGGCAAGATTGGCCCAGGGTCAATGTGGATGGGTTGCCATGGTAACAATGACTTGCCCTCCTTTGTGACATCTCTTGCTTCTCCCTTAAAAGCCACCAACTACAGATGTCCACTGTGGGTTAGTGAGGAGAGATCAGGAGAGATAGAGGTGTGGGTGCGGTTGGGGGAAGATTTAGGAGAGGCTTTGGATTTTCTTATTTGGATTTTCTCATTTTGACTTTTATTTGATTTATTTGATTTTTTTTAAATCTGATTTTAATTGTTTCAATTGTATATTTTAATATTTTTTGTTTATTTTTACTTTTGTTCTTTATTTTAATATTTTATTAAATAAAACATTAATTTAAATGTTTTATTATATTTTTAAATAGATTTTATTTTTTTACTTTTGCTCTGTATTTTAATTTTTTATTCTTTTTAAAATATTTTTTATTTTACATTTTTATTTTCGTGCACATCTGTGCATATTATATTCATTTTGTATATAGAGGGATAGGTAGAGTTAGGCATAGGATTAGGGCAAGGGTTAGGGTTTAGGCTTAGGGCTGGGCTGGGCTGGGCTGGGGGTTGGAATTAGGCTTGGGTGGGCATCTTAGCTAGTTAGGTAGTGTAGAAAGGAGGGGAGGACTTCTTCTGGACACCACATTCAGACTGTAAGTAGGATTTCTTCCCCTTCTCTATGTCTCCTGAGGTGGGGTCCTGGGATCCCCTGCACAGCCTCAGCCCCCTGAAATCGTCTTGGCCAGTAGCTCCCCTCCCGAAGAGCTCAGATCCTCCACACTCTTTCCTTGCCTTCCCATTTCCTCTCCTCTCCTCTCCCATCTCATCAATTACATTCATTATTTACATTCATAGGCCAGCTTTCCTCCAAGGAGCTCAAGATGGCATACATGGTTCTCCCCAGCACCAGTTTTTACCCTCACATCAACCCTGCAAAGTAGGCAAGGCTGAGGGGGAAAAGACTGGCCAAAGGTCAATCAGTGAGCTTCATGGGGATTTGAACCCTGGTCCAGCACTCTAAGTACTACATGTCTCTCCGCCTCCATCTTCCATCTCTCCAACAGTCAAGCCCAATAGGCATTCTCCCCCCTTTCTGTGGGTCTCTCTGCCTCTAAGCAAGACTCCACCACCGTTCTCTCTCAGCCGCCCAACTTTCTTCTGCTCATCTTCTTGGACCCACCTAGAGGTCTCCTCCCTCTCTGGGCAGGGCTGTCCTCAAAAGACTAGGCAGGGGTGCCCTTTAAATGCTGGCAATGCTTCTCTTTCCTTTGGGGTGGAGTGTTGCAATCCCTCATGGGATATAGCATGGCAGGAAAAAGGGCTTCACACCAGAGCAAAGGCCCGTTTGGTCCAGTGGCCAGCCAGGAAGCCTACAAGGAATAGCCCAATCCTGTTGATTGTCCTCTGACAGGTGGCTTCAGTGATAGACTGCCTCCAAACCTGGAAGTTCTACATACTATAGAACAGTATGAATAGGTGTGACCCCCTCTTTCCAACCTTGGTTGTCCTTTGCACATCTTTCGGCTGCTGATTTCACAAACCAATTAAACATTATGTGAAGAAGTCCCCATCGATGTTAATTAATGACCCAGAGTTCTGCTATTCGATGGGGCAAAAACTTCCCCCGTCTCCCTGTTTATTTTGTTTGTTTGTTTCATAAAATTCACACACCACTTCATTGTAAACAAAACAAAAAAACTCAAAGCAGTTTACAAAAAGGTAAAACACTGTAGGTGTTGTATGTCGACAAGGCCTCACTCCTGTCAGCGAGCAATCATGCTGCAGCATTCTGCACTAACTGCAGCTTCCAGGTCAAGCACAAGGGAAGCCCCACGTACAGGGCATGGCAGTAATCCAGTCTTGAGGCAATAAGGGCATGAACTATCTGGACTGGCAGGAGCTGGTACCCCCTTTCTCTCCGAGCCCTGAATTCTCTTGGCTGCCTCTTTGCATATGTTATGAATGTGGGATATGTCAGTCAAATCCAACATTCTAAGAGAGGACCAACTGCCACTATGTGTCAGTTAGTTTGGTCCCCTGGTCGGTTAGGCTGCTGCTTATAGAAGTATTGTTGTTGTTTTTTCAAATAATGTTTATTCATTTTATAAGAATGAAAGAAAAAAGAAAATAATACAAAAATAGAAAAAGGAAAAGGAAAAAAGAATAACAACATCGACAATCTACATTACTTAACGTTAAAAAAATTCCTTCAGTAGAACCTTAAAGACCAACTAAGTTTTTATTTTGGTATGAGCTTTCGTGTGCATGCACACTTGTTCAGATACAGTGAAATAGAAGTCCCCAGGCACTTATGTAGAGAAGGGGTGGGGAGGGGGTGGGGAGGGGGAGGGGAGGGGGGATCACTCAGAAGGGTGGTGGAAGTGGGTGATTGACTGACTGATAGCTGTTGATGACCGAAAACGACTGCAAATGGTTTTGCATGAAAAAGCAAGGGTTGAGATGGCTGAAGATCGCTTATCATGTATAATGAGATAAGAATCCGATATCTCTGTTCAAACCAGGTCCCTCCATGGTTTTGAGCTTGGTGATAAGTTGTAATTCAGCAACTTCTCTTTCCAGTCTATGGAGATATGGGAGATGTTTGATAGTGCAGCGGTGGAGGATGGTTTTTCTGTGTGGGAGGTTTTGCATTTAGCAACCTGACTTCTTGACCTAGAAGTAGTCATCAACAGCTATCAGTCAGTCAATCACCCACTTCCACCACCCTTCTGAGTGATCCCCCCTCCCCTCCCCCTCCCCACCCCCTCCCCACCCCTTCTCTACATAAGTGCCTGGGGACTTCTATTTCACTGTATCTGAAGAAGTGTGCATGCACACGAAAGCTCATACCAAAATAAAAACTTAGTTGGTCTTTAAGGTGCTACTGAAGGAATTTTTTTATTTTACTTCGACCCAGACCAACACGGCTACCTACCTGTAACCATTACTTAACGTTGTTATATAGACTTCCTCGATTCCTCCCTCACTGGTTCCATTTTTAATTCATCTTTAGCAATTTTCATATTATATCTTAAATCATTTTCCACCTCTTATAAATTTTCATCTTCCTCTATTTCATTAACCCTTTCTTCTTCATTATCCGGCAATTCTCTATTTCTGTTCTGCATCATCTCTTCTGAGCCTAGGCGACTGAGAAATTTTCTGACACTAAGAAGGAGCAACAAAGTGCTCCAGCGCCAGGAGCAGCCTGTGGCAAAAGGGGAGCAAGTGCCCCCCCCGCCACCATTTTTTGGAAGGAAAGGGCAGGAATAGGCTAGGGTGGCAGCTCAGGGTATAGAATTTGTGGGGGGAGCTGAAGCTAGTATAAAAAAAAAAATCAGAAGAGCTAGACTGCTGGATCTGACCCAAGGCTCATCTGGACCCACCCCACTGGCCAACCAGTTTTGTGGGGTCTGATGAAGATGCTATTGACTGAGAGAGGAGAGGAAGCTTTTCTAGTGGAAGCAGGAGGGAGAGGCAGCCGATTGGATAGGCCTGGGCGACAGTTAGAGGGCCACATTCTCTTGTGAGCCACATTCTGGGGGCTGCAGGCCACGATTGGCCTCCAAAGTCTGGGGTTTGCCACCCCTGTAGTAAGAGTGTAGAAGCAGGGAAATCAAGGAGAAGTTTCTTGGAATAGTCTTGGAAGCTGCTAAGGGATTAACTAACTTGTCCCCATGTCCTTCTCTTGTTGCAGTTGTGCCACAGCTCTTCAAGGCCTGAGGTTAGTACTAGGGAAAACAAGAGAGTAGGGACTGGATCCCTCAGACCCTCTGCCCGCTGACTGTGGTCTTTGCCCCCAATTCTCCTGTCTCTGAACCTCACTATGAACTAACAGCCTGACCTTTGCCATTTCAGCCATTGGACCTTGAAAAGCTGTTTCTTTTAACGGGCGAGGGTTGTTGTGGTAGGGCAGAGCTCTGTGTGATAAGCTCAGTGTGGGGAACAGCGGTGGGAGGAGGGAGACTGGGGCAAGGGAGACTCGGAGGAGGCAGAGTAACACTCTCCCCTCCATCTCTCCAGCTTCATGAAGTCGTAATTCCCCCCTGAAGCTCGCAGGACCATCCTGCATTGTGCCTTTCAGGCAGCTGCGGATGAAGACAATGAAGGGGACCAGGAGGTAAGTTGTTAGTCTTGAGTTCCCTTTATGTGGCTCTTTCTTCTTCACACATTACAAGGCTTTAATTCAGGCATCCCCAAACTGCGGCCCTCCAGATGTTTTGGACTACAATTCCCATCTTCCCCAACCACTGGTCCTGTTAGCTAGGGATCATGGGAGTTGTAGGCCAAAGCATCTGGAGGGCCGCAGTTTGGGGATGCCTGATTTAACCCATAACTCAAAATCTCTTCTCTTTTCCCTTTTCGCCCTCCGTGGACCCGCTGGGATGAAAATGGGCATCACCTACAGGAGCTCAAGGGACATTTTCAGCGCTTGCTGTGGGGCCACCTCAGTGAGGCCCCGTATGATGGCAATCTGGTCCTGCTACTGAATATAAGTGTCCTGATGGACTCAGGCATAGCTGTCAAGTCTCCCATTTTTCGCTGGAAACCCCTGGATTTAAATCTGTTTCCCACTGGTCTCCCGAATTGAAAAATATCCCGTAAATCCCTCAGATTTGCAGCTCCTGCCGGCGCCGGCAGCCATATCCCGGCTCCCGGCTGGCTGCTCGCTCACTTGGCTTCAGAAATCACCTCTGTGCATGCCCCAGCATGTGCAGAAGCAATTTCTGGTGCCCAGACATGCGGACACGGGCAGCCCGGCACCAGAAGTCGCTTCTACGCATGTCTGGACATGCGCAGAACCGATTTCCAGTGCCGCTCTGCCCATGTCTGGGCACCGGAAATCGGGCAGAGCCGGCACCGGAAGTCGCTTCTACGCATGTCCAGACATGTGTAGAAGCGACTTCCAGTGCCGCGCCACCACTGATCCCTTATTTTCCTATCCGGAAGTTGACGCCTATGGCCTGAGGGGTTGTTAAGGACTGCAAGAAACTCCCTGGTGGGGGCAGTGCTTGGCATTTTGGCTCAAACTGGCCCCAACTCTGAGGTGCTCTTTCCTCCCACAGGACCTCAGACGTTACGCAGCTGCCAATGAGAAGAAGCTGAGGGAGCTGGCAGCCAGCAGCGTATCTTTGCTCCTTGCCCATGCCAAAAGGTCCCGACTTCAAAGTAAGCAGCCCGCTTTTCGTTTACTCATTTCTTTGAATACTTCCACCCTCCAAGAGGCTCCCACAGCAACTAATGCAAATAATGTGGCGTGTCCTTGGGGTGTCAGGATGATGCCAAAGGCATGTACGGCCCTCTTCCCTGGTGCTGCCCTTCCACCTCTGCCCAGGAGGCTGCAGGGCCCATGGAGGTCCTTTGGGGCAAAGGATTGGGCCTAAGCCTGAGGGAGGCCAGTCTTTCCTGGCTTGGGCCTGCTTGTGGGCTCTCTTGCACCTGTTCATGGTGGGTTTTGTAGTGTCACGAAAGGCGTCTGATCCAGCTTCCTTTTTCCTCTGCAGAAGGCAATAGTCCAACGACAGCTGCCACGCATGTAGCCAGCACCCGAAGGAGGTAACCAAATCTCCCCACCTTGTGGATGCAGAGTGTGTCCACGGAGCTGACTTTTCACTTATTAGCTTTATTGTTCGTGCCCAAGAAAGACATCCCAGGCCTTCTTGCTGTATTTACTGTGCCTTGCAGGCCTTTCCCACTTGGCCTGAGAAGGCAGGGCCCTGACTGACTCCAGCTACAAAAATGGCAACGTCTCTCCCATTCTGGGACCAGACTCAGACGGAGGGGAGGGGGTTACCCGAGGCTGTAAAAAAAAAAACACCTGAAGGCAGTCGGGGGACAAGGGCACCTGTGGATGTCTTTGTGCCTGCTCCTGCTGCTGAAGAAGCAAGGGGGTTAAGATGCTGGGTCTCAAGCCCTCCGCCACTGAGGTACACTCCAAGTCCGCCATTGCAAGAGGCAGAGCTGCTTCACAATTTGGAATATTGGATCAAAATTAAAGGTGCCTCCAGAGGAGACAGGCAGTTGTAATATGAATCAGACTATCGAGATTGAGAGATGAAATTTGAGTGTCCTGCCTTGATTAAAAATGGAGAGGAGATAGGAGGAAAACTTATTTTTATTATTAATTTTACAACTCTTGGCACCCTTAACAAACTACAGGTACCAGAATTATTTGTGTGGAGCGGTGACTGTTGAAAGTGGTATCCTGGAGCTTTAAATGCATGGTGTGAATGAGGCCTCAGAATCTGCACACCCTAGTAACTGCCAAACTGATTTCAGTGTTTTAAAAAGCCCGTTCTCCTTTATCTCCGCCTTTTCTTCTTGGTGCTTCCCAAATGGCTGTTATTAAGTGAATACGCGTCTCATGCTTCTCCGGTCTGTTACAGGTTTATGATTTTGTCTCAGCCTCCTCTGGGGGGCTGCTTCTTGCCAGCCTAGGGGACTCTGATTGATGGCAGTCGAGTCTTTTATGCTTGGTGAACGGCAGGGAAGGCTGCTCTAGAGTTGGGCATCTTCGCTCCCCCTGCCCTGCATCACTGACACCAACCAGGAAGAAATGGAGGAAAAGTGAGACTGTCCTTCCTTGGTGACATCTCTCCTGCTGAGTTAGGCTTGATGGCATGAGGAGGGCATGGCAAACATCTGAGAGGCTGGCACACAGAAAACTGAGGCTTCTGAGGCTGGTGTCAGGGCTGGGCACCTGAAGTGTGGGTTCCCTTAGGCCAGGGGTCCCCAAACTACAGCCCCCGGGCCGGATGCGGCCCAATTGGCCTCCCAATCCTGCCCGCGACGACCCCCGCCGCCCGCTGCCGCCGCCTGTTCTTACGGTGCGGCAACGATCTTCAAAATCGGCAAAAAATCGCCGAAAATCCTTTGTGCGCATGCGTATGGGCCTCTCCCGACCCAGAAGAGGTCATTTCCGATGCACTTCCGGGTCGGGCGAGGCCCATACGCATGCGCACAAGCGATTTTCGGCTATTTTTCCCCCGACCGTGTGCGTGTGCGCATGCGCACTGGCGCGCACTCCCCTGCCCTCCGGCCCGAAGCCCGGTAAGTCTGGGGACCCCTGCCTTAGGCTGACTCCTGCAGCATCCACTTTCCATCCTTGCTGTTCCTGGCTGTCCACTTCCCCTGTCCAGGAACACATTAAGAGCCTGCCTGCTGAATCAGGCCAACCCCCCATCTCTGGTCCTTGTGTTAACTGGGTATGTCTACCCTGGAACGGAGGAGACTGAGATGAGGTGTAATAGCCATCTTCAAACATCATAAGGGCCGTCACATGGAAGATGAGGCAAACTTGTTTTCTCCTGCTCCGGAGGGTAGGACCAGAACCAATGGCTTCAAGTTACAGGGAGATTCCGACTAACCATCAGGAAGAGCTTTCTGACAGCAGAACAGACTCTCCTTCCTTGGAGGTTTATAAGGAGAGGTTGGATGGCCATCTCACACGTATGATTTAGTTGAGATTCCCTGCATTGGAGGAGGTTGGACTAGATGACCCTCGGGGTCCCTTTCCAACTCTACAATTCTATAAACCTCAGAATATATCATAAATTGGTATTGTAGTGGCTTTATGATGTGATGAGGGTCTTAGTATCTCACTGCCAAATTTCAACCACCATATAAACAAGCAGGGAAAGAATCTGCATTCCAGGGACAGCATGACACCTACAGGCAGAACCAACAGATTCAGGGTGCTGGAGGAAGTATTTGCAGGCTATTCTCCTCCAAGCTGCCGGTGGTCACAACTTTACAGACCCTGCCCTCCAGTAAAACTCCTTGAATATACACAACAAGCCCAGAAGGGAAACTGTTTTGCTATCTTCTTGTCAGACATGTTCCATGTGTTAAGTATTCAAACACCCAGCCTTTCTACCTATAGTCTGTACAACACAGTCAGACCCTCCAAGAGTCCCTATTTTCCAGGGATGTCCCTGATTTCGAGAAGACATCCCGGTTTCTGATTTGTTTCCGGAATGTCCCACTTTTCCTTAGGATGTCCCTATTTTCATTGGAGAAACGGTGGTGGCTATGGAGTTATCTGACCCCCAAGCCGTCTGAAGACAATTCTGTTTAGGGAAGTTTTTTAAAAAATTTAATGTTTTATTATGTTTTTATATATGCTGGAATCTGCCCAGAGTAGCTGGGGCAACTTAGTAAGGTATGTGAGGTAGAAATAGTAAGTTTATCATTATTGAATGGGATGTCTCTATTTTCATTGGAGAAATGTTGGAGGCTATGTACTGCTCTATCAGGCATGGGGAACCTGATTCCCATCAAGAGGTATATGTGCAGATACATCAGATGGGCCACGTCTCCACCACAGGGCTGAAAGCATAACAATCTGCTCATACAAAAGCAAAGCTATCTAAGGTCTCCCCTCCAACCACCTCAACTGCCCAGAGGTATGTGGGGATAAGCCTACTACAACCCCAAAACTTCCTTTCGGAAAAACTCTTGAGTCTCAAAGCACTGATCTTGGGGTGCCTCTTTTAGGGAACAGGTCCAGATAACACACAAAAACACATGCATGTGAACACGCCCATACACACGCCCACACATCACCACACACTGGTTACACCCAGGGAACACATTGGGGAAAAATAAACAGGTTGTTTTTTAATTGAGGAACGGAATTCCAATCAACAGATTTAAAGGGCAGGGCTAACATCAAGGCCTGGAAGCAGAACTCAATGCTTTGCTCCGGGAGCCTTTAAAGTGACATGATGCACCTTAAAATAAATTAAGGGGGCTTCAGTTCTCTTCTTTTGTCATCAACAGATCTTCACTTCATGCTCTTGGCGAACTCTTCCCCTTTCTTGATGGAAGCTTTCAGCTCCGAAACTGCCTCTGCCACCATCTTCTCTTCAAAAGGAGAAATCTTGCCAATGCCTAGGTTCTTCTCAATGCCGTTTTTCTAAAAGGGAAGGAAAGGGGAAGTGAGGGGCGGGGAGATTAGCACAATGAAGCAGACGCTAGAGAGACAAATGTTGCTTTAGCTCAGGCATCCTCTAACTGCGGCCCTCCGGATGTTTTTGCCTACAACTCCCATGATCCCTAGCTAACAGGACCAGTGGTCAGGTATGATGGGAATTGTAGTCCAAAACATCTGGAGGGCCGAATTTTGGGGGTGCCTGCTTTAGCTGGAAAAGTCTCTGTTACAAAGGCCACATTCACACCATGTTTAAAAGACAACAATTCCAGTCCTAGCAGGAAAAACACATGGAGGTTGGGGAAGGCTTCCCTAAACTACCTAGGGTTGGGTAATGCTGAAGACCTCCTTTGCAAAATCTGCCCAGCCCTGAACTCTGCTCTCTCTCTGTCCAAGCAAGGTCACCTAGCCTGGCCCCAGAGGGATTTCAATGCCCGTTCACAACCCACCACTTCCTTCTGGCATTGTCAAAGTTATCTCCCTCCTCTATCCTTTTTCCTTCCACTCCCCCTTCCCCTAGTTTGGGTATCTTGTCTTTTTAGGTTTATGAGCCTGAGACCAAGGCTTCTCAAACACAATGCCAGTGACAGATATATGCCTGAAAAGTCAGATAAAAAGATGAGGCAGAATTCGAGAATCATGTGGCTGGAAGGTGTTCTACACATATATGCAAATAGACACAAGTGTCACCATAGCTCCATACCCCAAACAGCAGTGGCGTGGAGAAATATGTGCACTCAGTTTCCTCTGACCGTACGAAAGAGCACTCAATGACCCCCTCCTTCCCATTCATCGCATCCAGGACGGAGAAAACAAACCGTGCACCAGCATAAGCCATAGAGAGCGTGGCTGATCCTGTTGGGGGGAAATGGGAAAAGATTCAACACCGTGGAGGAACACAGACAAGGGGTCTACCTACCTATCATGCCAGCACAATTAAAAATAAAATAAAATATTTATTCATTTTATAAGAAACAACCACAAACAAATAACATTTCTAACAAACAATAAATGAACAAAATGCAACAAACAAACTAATAATAAAAAACAAAACTAAAAACAAAAATACATAAAAACATTTCCTATATAAACCTTATTTTCATTCACATCATCAAATGACTTCCCTCGTTCCCTTCTTTCTGATTTTCATTATAATACATATTTAGCAGTTTATTCCCCATCATCTAAAAACCAAATCTTAATTTAATTATTCCAGGTGGCACTGTGGGTTAAACCACTGAGCCTAGGGCTTGCTGATCAGAAGGTCAGCGGTTCGAATCCCTGTGGCGGGGTGAGCTCCCGTTGCTTGGTCCCAGCTCCTGCCAACCTAGCAGTTTGAAAGCACGTCAAAATGCAAGTAGATAAATAGGAACCGCTACAGCGGGAAGGTAAACAACGTTTCCATGTGCTGCTCTGGTTTGCCAGAAGCGGCTTTGTCATGCTGGCCACATGACCTGGAAGCTGTATGCTGGCTCCCTCGGCCAATAATGCAAGATGAGCGCACATCCCCAGAGTCAGTCACGAATGGACCTAATGGTCAGGTGTCTCTTTACCTTTACCTTTAATCTATTAACCAATTATTTAAATTCTACCGTTGCTAAATCTACTTCAAAATCTTATTTTTAACGCTTATAGCCTATATAATATTCACAAAGGAAACACTTTTCTAAATATTACAATGTTTTTTTCAAATATTGCACATCATCATCCAGAGTGATGTGGGAAATGTTCCAGTGGTGAACCCTGCCCCCCACAGGCCAATTGTTTCCCCAAAAGGAATACAGCAAAGCTTCCCAGCACACAGCATGCCTCAGAAGGTGTATGCTGGTGCAGCCTACTAGCTAACAACATGAGCTAATAATCAAGGGGTCCTGAATTTGAATCTCACTTTTGCCATGGACCAGCTATTCTCTCTCGGCCTCAGCTACCCATCTGTAATAGCTGACATGGTGCCCTCTTGATTATTTTTTACTCCTAATGCCTACCATCCCCAACCACTGACCGCATTGGGTGGGGTTGATGGGAGTTGAGAGTCCAACAACATCTGGACGGCACCACGCTGGATACCCCGATATGCAATACAAGGACAGTAATACTCCTCCCCCACTAAACAGGGTTGCTTTAAGACAAGAGAGAGAAACATCTGTGGCCCTCCGCTAGATGTGGTTGGACTCCCAACTCCCAGCAGCCAGTATGGTCAATAGCCTGGGATTATTATTTTTTGGGGGGGGGTAGAGTCTGATAACACCTGGAGGACCACAGGTTACCCACCCCCGCTTTAAAGATTGCAAAATACTGAATTCATCTGCAGCAATGGGAGATGAGACAGTAGAAACCCACACTCATCAGCTGAACTACATACCAGCCACTATATGGGTCCTCCTCCTCCTGAACCATTTCCCCCCATTTCAGATGGCCCTTATAGGAACTTTGTTCCTTTTACACCTTACTCCTTTTCCTTTTTCCTTTCATGTCATGTCTTAAAATCTGGATTGTCACCTTCATGGCAATAACCGTCTCACACAGCCCTTTATGAAGTGTCTAAAGTTTCACTGAATGGGAACAAGGGTCACTGGGACATCGCACCACTTTGTCTCTCAGGAAGAATATGAAGGCCGGGGGGGGGGACCAGTCTAAACTCCATCCACTGGTCAGATTAAGAAACTGTAGGGACATTGCTTCCACTGGCCCTGCCACAAAGAACACTCCCAGCTGCCAGCTATTTTGGGACTGCAGAGCTGAAGGGAAGCTCAACACTCTCGCCTCAGCTGTAGCATTTTCACCTGCTTCCTTTGTGGTTGCTGGGCTGGGAGAGGGATCAGTCCAGCTGGACAAGAACAACAAGCTCAACAAGCTGCACTGCTGGCTGGCAAAACACCTGGTGAGGAAGGGGCACAAGGAGGACATCTGCAGGAGATAACTCACTAAGCCCCACTGGAAACACTGCCCCATTTAAGGATACTACATGGGAATCCAGAGGGGGAACGTTCCCATGAGTCAACCTACCTGCACCTGCTTTTGCCTTGACAACCTCTGTCCCAGCCTCCTGAATCCTCCCAGTAAGGGCTGTCAACTGGTCCTGAGGGAAATCTACTTTGGGTGTACACTGTAAGAGGAGGAATAGATTTATGATTCACCCATGTATGAGTCATATATTAAGTTTTGTTTATTTTATTAAAATTATTTTAAACGAGCGTTACATGTACCCTGCTTAAGCATTTATAAGATTAAGGGTTGTCTCCAACATGTGTCACATTCAGAGGAGACCCACTGAAATTAAATGACATAACTCAGGTTTGCTGGTATCCATGGGTTGACTCCCAAGTAGAGTTTGGCTGGATACAACAACATGGGTGGGGAATCTCCAGCCTGCAGGTCGAATGAGGCTCAACGGAGATTCCTATCTGGCCCACAAGGATGTTTCCTCCAAATCACACTCGCTTGTCCCCATGGGGAAATCAGTAGCATACCCAAATCTTGCAGGAAGTAGAGCCTGAAGGAAGTGCCTATCAGCTGACAGCCACTGACTTCAAGCTTCTGGCATCGACTGTCACTGAGCTCCCAATGCAGAATTTTGTCATCAGTCGATCAGGAGAATTTTAACGTGCAAGAACAAAAGAGCCTGCTGGAGCACACCAATGGTCCAGCTAGTTTAGCACCCTGTTCTCAGTGTGGCCAAACAGTAGCTTGTGGGAAACCAGCAAGCAGGATCTGAGCGCAAGAGCACTCTCCCCTTCCTGTGGTTTCCAGAAACTGCTATTTAGAAGCATGGCTGCCTCCAACTGTGGAGGCAGAGCATAGTCATCAAGGCTAGTAGCCATCAATAGCCCTCTCCTCCAGGAATTTATCCAATTCTCTTTTAAAGCCACCCAAATAGCCATCACTGCCTCCTGTGCATGCCCCCTCTGAACTCACCATCGCATGCCCTAAAATGAGACTGACTGTAGTGCTTTCAGTTTCTCTTTCCAATTGGTCACATAAGCCTTTCCCTTCCCATTCATAGCCAAACTCTCCTAGAAGACGATAACAGACACTTTTCTCACATATACACACAGGCAACTTTTCCAGAGCCATCATGAGACTCTGGAACAGTTAGGACTCTAACACAAACCTGAGAAATCAGAGGGATGATGGTCTTTCCTGCATGGCCGCCGATCACAGGGACGTTTACACGAGCTGGATCCAAGCCCTGTGGAAGAGAGCCAGGTTTCAGCAAGAATCTGTAGTCAACATCTGCAACAAGCTGGATGGGCTCATTGAGAAGTAGGAATTGGCACACTGTCTCTGCCACAATCAGCAGCAATCCTATGAACTAATAAGGCCAGCAGACACAATTGTATTGCAAGTGCACCAGCCCTTTAAACTTGTGCCTAGCGATGGGCAGGTAGCCAGACGGGTTAGGAGAAAGCACTATGACCATCATGGCTTCCCTCAAAGAATCCTGGGAGTTGTAGTTTTTTTGAGGTCGATGAGAATTGTTACGGAAACTCCTATTCCCCTCAGAGAGCTAAACTTCACAGTGATTTAAAAGCCAATCCTCTTCCCATGGAACTCTGGGAATTGTAGTCTGAGAAGAGGAATAGGGAGCCTCCTAACAACAGTCAGCACTATTAAAAAACTACATCTGCCAGGATTCATTGGGGGAGGTCATGCTGGCTTAAAGTGGTATCACAGTGCTTTACATATATGGTGTGAACACAGCCAAAGATTAGTATATCCACTTCCATTCTGGAAATGATCTGATGCATGTTGTTGACGGAACATACTTTTCTTTTTTAAAAAAATTAAATGATATGTACATGCTCTCTGCACTTGCAGATGGATTGTGATGATACAGAACCAATATTCCCAAGATCCTGACTTTCATTTTATGATTGGGTGGTGGGGGTGGGGGAGTTCCCATCTCTCATGGAACTGAGAAACACTCGAATTAGTGGGAAATGTCCGGTTAAGACTTGGGCGTGATAAAAAGTGAGGCTCTAGCACAGGCATCCCCAAACTTCGGCCCTCCAGATGTTTTGGACTACAATTCCCATCTTCCCTGACCACTGGTCCTGTTAGCTAGGGATCATGGGAGTTGTAGGCCAAAAACATCTGGAGGGCCGCAGTTTGGGGGTGCCTGCTCTAGCACCTCTGCCATTCTGTCTCTCCTAATTCCCATGCCTATCTTTCCTTCCCAAAAATAAGTGGTAAAAGGTAAAAACCTTTGTAAAATATAGCGATACTAAATTTAATTTGCAAAATGCAAATGAACTGCAGATGGGGGCAGAACAGAAACATCAAGGTAACCCAACCCTGCAACCCTGAGAAAAAGCAGGTATTTAAAGGGCCCTGGCTGCAAAAGAACAATGAGCACAGATTTGAGAGGCCTAATTTCTGGAAATACAGCTGAGCACTTGAACCCACAATCTGTGCCACTGAACTGCGCTCAGAGGTTCTTCGGCCACCGCTTCTTCCCAACCCCAAGAGCGGGTTAATAATATGCAGAAGATAATCTGGAAATGTTTTGGCCTGCAGCCGAAGTGCAGAGGAGTAAATCAAAACTACATCATAGGATTTCTATTTATTATCCCTGCAACCTTATGCCAAGGTGAAGGGAGGACATGCTGTTCTGTTTCAACAGACAGCAGCTGGCCAGAGATCTGATTTTCTTTGGCCCAGGACAATAGGCCTTCCATGTCTTTCACAAAGTGTGCCTAGCTGGCAAAGAGATCACAGAGTGTTGAAACGTCAAGCTGCCTTCTTCTGCTTTGTGACTGGACAGGCAGAGAACAGGACCCGCAGAGTCTAAGGTTAGGGTGTTGATCCTAGCAGACATTGAGGCAGCAACCAGGCTGTTGAATGCCAAATCACCCAAGTAACAGCTAATGTGCCGCCCACGGCAGGGTGTTTGCCACCCAGCCAACAGCCTGCTGGGCATGGCAGCTTGTAATTTTTATAGGTTTGATTCAGCCCTCTGTAGTTGCAGAGGAAAGATTAAAGGGTACAAGGAATCCAGCTGTTGTTCAACAACAGTTCAACAATATCCAGAGGGCACCACGTTGGCTGCCCCTGCTTAGGTGCAATATGATTTGCCCTCTCGACTGGCTACTCCCTCCTGCAGCTGCTACTCTCTGAACCAGGATTCTGTTCACAGTCCCTTGTTTAGATTATCCACATGCTGGAAGACACGTCCCAAATCTGTACTCAGTAACCAAGTTTGTAGCATTAAAAACTGGTTTAAGAAAATTAAAATCCAGGTACCTTTTCTACAGTAGAGCCATTTCTGGCAGGGGTGGAGGCAGCTCAAGGACTTGGGCTTACGAAAGGACAGAGTCAAAATTTCATTTTCTAATTGGACCTGTACCACAGACAGGAATCTGGCGAAGTCCCATCACCACAAATCCTTATGCTACAGCGATACCTAAGGACATTAGTGGAGTCCTGAATGCCAAATGTGAGCCCAGACTGCAACAACATACCTTCAGTTCAGCCACAAAAGTGTTTGCTCGGACAATGTCCAGTGTTGTGACGCCGAAAATTTTGTTGGGGTTGTATACCCCATGCTTCTTAAAGACCTCAGAAGTAATTGGGATGGTAGAATTGACCTGAAAGGGGAAGAAAAAAAATCATTGCCCCTTTAAATGCACAAAAGCTCCCTCTATATCAGGAGAGAAGAGAGAGAAAGGCACACACCTGTTTCTCAATCTGGCTACTGTCAAGACACACTGCACTCCTTTACTCCCAGCAAAGGGAGGCTGGAATTTGCTTACCGGATTTGCAATCACACAGATCATGGCTTCAGGGCAGTGCTGGGCACAAGCGGCAGCCAGGTTTGCAACAATAGTGGCATTCGTGTTGAAAAGGTCATCACGGGTCATGCCTACAGAGCACAGTGGAGAAACTTATTAGCTGCTTTCCAGTATCTATCTAACCCCCATTCAGATAAAGAGAAATCACATCATAGGTACACTTAAGGTAAGTCCCCAGCTGGGAACTTTACACCAGAGGCAGGGGACCTGAGAGTCTGAGATGAATGCGGCCCTCCATATCCCTCTGGCCCTCACGGCACTCCCTAGGCCATGCCTCTCTCTGCTCCTGCTACACATCCACCACGAGTGCCTTTGAACTGTGCTAATGCCTCTTTGCTTGCCTAGAAGGGCAATGGAGAGATGTGGAGACTTTTGCATGGCTGGAATGTAGTCTACCACACCAAAAGAAGAGTTGTATATCCATTGACCTGCCCATCACTGACTGGCAGAAGGCTGCCCATGAGGGAATGAAGTCCCTGGGCTGAAAAAGAGGCTCCACCTGTGCTGTTGACATACATGCCCCAGGAAAAGGCAGGTGCCTCCCTTGTCTGCAACACAACTGCACTTCAACCATCTCTGGTTGCCAGCATGGAACAGAGTAGGCTGAAGCACCACCCCCCCCCCCCGGCAGCAGCAGGCAGCAAAAAATTCGGCTCCTCCTGATCCCCTCCAGAGTGGAGGGAGGAATGACGCCCCTGGTGGCAATTTCACACTGAGTGCTCCAAGTACCTCTGAGGCGCAGTGTAATTCTGCAGAAGGTCTCCGCCTTTCTTCCCAACTGCAAGCTGGGTTGAAGGTCAGAATTCAGCTGCACTGCACTGAACCACTTTGAATGCCAAACAAAGCATACCTCCCCAAAGCTGAAGAAAGAGCAGGGTCTCTCCCCAAGGCCTCACACTGATTCCCCCCCCCCAAGGTTTGAGAAGAGGGCAGGAGCTCTTGACAAATTTAAATTAAAAGGCATGGTTGCCAGAAGTTGGCAAGCATGTCTGTGGATGCCTGCAGCATTGGGTAGCCCAAGAGCAAAGTTCTCAAGTGTCAGATGGAGACAGTGGCAGGAGGCACAACCAGTGGGGAAGTATTTCAAGGAAAAACAGACTTTGCACTGCCTAAAAGGGCTCCAGCCTACCTCTCTCCTCCCCGCCAAACATTCTTGGACTGTGGGGTTTAGAAGCACTGAAGGTCTGCAGGAAGGAATTCAGGCTAGCAAATGTTGAACAAGGTAACAAATTAAGGGAACATAGGAAACTGCCTTATATGGAGAGTTGAACCAAAGGTCAGTCTAGCTCAGTATTATTTACACCTGGACTAGTGGTGGCTCTCCAGGGTCTCAGGCATCCATCTCTCCCAGTCCTAGATATGCCAAGGATTGAACAACGGCCCTTCTGCAGTCAAAGCAGCTGCTCTACCACTGAGTTATGGGCCTTCCTATGGCAACTGGGAGAAGCCTGGAGAATAGAGAGGGAGGGAATTAATAAAATATTACAAGCTATTTTAAGTTTGCTGAGCTTTCTCCTCAGGCCATTCTCCTGCCAACTGCCCTGTGGGAAGACTCCCAGTTACGGTCTATGCATGCTGACATTGTTTACTGTGGTTTCTAAAAATGCAGTTAAATGTTTCCTGTAAGCTGCCTCAGAAAGCAGGATATAAATAATTGTATACAATAAATAAAAATAAAATACAAGGTGTCAAGCGCTTTATTCCAGCTTCACTAAACAGCCACCAAGAGAAGACTTATGCACAGCCCTTTGAGTCTAATAGAAGCTCAAGCAGGAACTGTTTTGATCAATGGCCTACCAGGGGAGGCAGAGGTACGAGTTGTCCCGGAATACTATACCTATTCCTCAGGCACAAAGTTGTGTGCCTCAACAGGGGCACCGGGAGATGCCAGGTGCAGTCACCCAACAATCACACGCGACTTGGCACCCCTTTAGAATTTCTGTAGATTAAAAGACTTACCCGGCTTTCTAGGAACACCGGCTGGAATAACAACAACTTCACAGCCCTTCAGAGACTCTGGCAATTGCTCGGGTCCCAGGAAACCTGAAGTGAAAAAAAGAGATAGCTGTATTTACACTTTTCTATTGGCAGATCATTCATCCAGATGAATTCAACATGCTGAATTATGTGTGTGTGCAGGAACTGAAGACACATTTAGACCACAACATGAGCGGTGCTTAGGAATTTGCTGTTGATGAAGCTAACTTTTTTCCTACTGTTTATTTTAAAAGTAGCATCCTGGAGCAGTATTCCATTGCATCAAGATGCAGCACCTTGCAGCTTCCAGTCAATACTGTACTTAACACATTTCTATACCACCCTTCACCTAAACAGATTTTGACAATATAGACCAGGCATCCCCAAACTGTGGCCCTCCAAATGTTTTGGCCTACAACTCCCATGATCCCTAGCTAACAGGACCAGTGGTCAGGGATGATGGGAATTGTAGTCCAAAACATCTGGAGGGCTGAAGTTTGGGGATGCCTGATATAGACAATACACTTAACTAAAACCCAATACATCATTTATAATTAAAACTTAAGACAACGCACGCTAACATCGGGAATCAACATTGAAATATTCACCCTGAAGATTACACAAATTAAAATATCTGGATAAATAAAAATGTCTTAACCTTCATCTTAAGACATGGGCAGCCCAAGATGCCTCTTCAGGTAAGTGGGTTCCAAACCCTTTATGGCTTTATTAACAGCACTATAAACTGATCCTCAATGGGGCACAAATATAGGCAGATTAAGAGCTTCATGGAGCAGCAGACGATAGCATGTCAAGCAAGCTAGCCAGCCAACTTCACTTCACTTACTCAAATTGGGAAGGCATATTCAGACCGGGAGGGGGGGGTGTCCTACAAAGAGCTCTGAGCTGATCAAGCTCAAGAACCAACCAACAGAAGCCTCTCCATAAGCTTTATATCATTTTTAATTAAACCTGCAGTTGAGTGTGACTGAAGCTTTGTCCTTCCCAACACAGAGATTGGGTTACTGTGGAGGACAAACAATGGACCACTCTTTGCTGCTTGCTCAATTCAGAGTGTGGGATACTGCAAATGGGAATGTGTTTCTCTCTAAGCAACCTTCCAACAGGGAAAGAGGAACTCATGGCGAGATTCATAGCCACTGCAGCCGCACACACACAAACTTGCATTTCTTACAATGTCCTCTAGGAATAAGAGGGCAGAGGTAGATCAGGAGAGGTAGATAAGCAGAGATTCTCTGTCACTGTGGTTCCACCTCCCACAAACATGATTCATGGTGGGAAATGGAAGGATGAGGCTAAACCTTCAACTCTGCTAACAGCTACAACACAAAAAAGGAACCACCCTGCTCTCCCTTGTTCTATACTCCAGAGCATTCATGAGTTTGCACTTTGGCACAGATATGCCTTTGCAATAAACACAAATCACACTGATGCCACATCACCAGCCTGAACACCCTTTGTCCAACCACAAGTATGACAAGCATCTCCACCTTTTCCAAAGCAGAGAAGAACAGGAACTTTTTCCAAGACCTCACACACACTTTCCCACTAGGCAAGTACATTTGTGGGAAGCCTGTAGTGGTAGGTAGCCCAATACTTTTCTAGTTTTTTCAGCACAGCAATCTATTTCTACAGCCACACCAGAGAAGCACCCAAACCAATGGCTCACTGCAGTTCATTCTTGCAATGCTAAACTATGGATTACTGTAGGGGTGGGGAACATTTATCAGCCTAAAGCCCATATTTGGTCCTACCTGGCTGTGCTCACCTAGGTACTCGATGCAGCACCAGGGCAGACTTGAGGGTTGGAGAAGGGGAGTTGCTGTATATAGAAATTCTCTCCCCCTCCAGGATCTCTGTCCAGTTTTGTGGGGTGGGGAGAATCTAAAGTGTGTATTCCTTGCATTGGGCAATATGCTGATGACACACAGCTCTACTTCTCCTTTATATCGGCAGTGGATGTGCAAGACTGTTGTCTTGCTTCAATGGACTGGATGAAAGCCAACAAACTGAAGCTCAATCCAGATAAGACTGAGGCACTGTTAGTGGGCTGTTCCCTAGACCGGATGCATGGGAGGTTGGCTATGAATCAGAGGTGGGAACCCAGGATCCTCTAGTTGCTGCTGTACTACAAAGCCCCATCAATTTCTGACCACTGACCATAGTGGCTATGGCACTGGGAGTCCACGTTAATCCACATCTACAGGTTCCCTGCTCCTGTTATGAATTACAATCATTTAGAGAAAGCAATGGACAGGATAATCTGAAGCTCAAGCCAGATAAAACTGAAACACGGTTAGCGGGTGGTTCCCTGGACCGGATGTACCTGCATAGGGGTACTTCTGAATCCATCAATGTTGCTTGAAGCTCAGGTGGCACAAAGTGCCTTCTGTCAGCTTTGGCTCACTCTAGTTCTGGGGAACACGTATCCATTATGGGTTCTTACAACCAACTACATCTATAAATGCTGTGGATTAGGAGCACACAAATTATATATAAACACAGAGCACTAGGCCAGAAGTTTAACCAGCAACTCATACCTTTCACTTCAGCTCTCGTTTCGATGTGGCTGAGGTCAGCTGCTACACCAGGAGTGTGGGCGATATCATAGAGGTTGAGGCGACTGATTAAGGGGCTGTTCTTCAGTAGGAGAGAGAGAGGTTGGCCAATGCCACCAGAAGCACCAAGCACGGCCACCTTAGCATTGTTCTAAGAGCAGGCAAAGAGAAGAAAATGATTTAAAATTGAATATTCTCAGGCACTAACCAGAAGTGGTGAAGTGATGCTCTTGTGCAGAGCTTCCCAAAACTTTACATGGTCACATCACATCCTTCATCATAACACGAAGAACACCTGAAGCTTGCATGACAGCCTGGATGCCCTGTGCTGGCTGTAGTGCAAAACTTCTGGAGGGTACCAGCTTGGCAAATGCTGCCATACAGCGTAAGTCCAAATCTCGCTTCATCACCCAACAGTTCCTGCCTCACTTCCAGACATACAAAACAGTACCCCGGTTATCCCAAGCACCAGAGGTCTAAGTATTTTCCCCATCTAAGGAAAAGTTTTTGAACATACACCAGAGATCAGTATACAAATTACTTTATATGTTTATGGCAATAGCCAAGCAAATTGGTATTCTCTGGTTAGAATTTGTAACCTTCCTGGAATTAAAGATCTCAAATTTGGAAGAGCACCCTATATCCTATATGGGAGTTTCTGTAAAAAAAAATTATGCAGCTTATTGCATTTCCTTCAAATCCTTCCTTAAGCCACACTTGTTCAGCACAGACTCTGGCTTGGCTTATCCCTCATCCCCAACAACGACCAAACTTTAAATAAGGGGACTGGCATGTGCCAATGTTCTTCTCTTGCTACAGTACCCTTGCCTCTCTCTGCCTCTAAATTTTCCCCACTGTTTTAGACAGTATACTGCTTGAAAGCAGGGACCTATGTAACCCTGAAAGACACCATGAATGCCAAAAGCATGGTATAAATAAGATACAATAAGAATAGACAGCCTCAGCAAAACACTTCTCTATTCACATTACCACTTCTTAACATCGGGAGGATTAAAAGCAGCAGAAAATATTAGCCTAAAGGTGATTTAGAGCCCCCACCCATTTTGTCATATCCAAAACAATGCCCTGCTTTCTGACCACTAACTTGTAGAGAAGAAATTAACTAGCGTCACCCAAAGCACAATCAGGACAAGAGTTGCCCAAAACTCAGGAGCTAAATCCTGCTGGAAATTGAGCACCAAACCTTTCTCCTTCATTTCTTTAAGAATTCCCCACTATATATTAGCTGTAATTGATTAGGGACCATAGGAGACTTGTAAGCAGCTTTGCTGATAGACAAGAGAGACTTCTATCCTCTGGGCCAAGGAAAAGTTAAGCCACTGCCAAGTTCTCCAATTACTTCCATGTGCTTCTTTGTCTTTTACTTGTTTATTGTACAGTACTGATTTTAGCCTATTAACTGTCTTGTTATTTCATAATGAAAGTCTGGCTATAAATCTTTTAATAAATAGAATTAAGCAGAGCAAAAGGGGGAAAGTTGACAAAAAGTAACAGGCACGAGCAAAAGCTCTTCAAGTTTAAGGCTAGCAGTGAACTGAAGAGTAACAGATTCTGTCTTCCACCTCCCTCCCTCTGCAAAGCCCAGGAATTTAATGTAGGTAATCAGGTGCCAGTGATATTGCAAAGCTTTCTGCAGCGAACACAGATGATTCAGAATGGAGTGTTCTTGCCCCAGTGGGAAGTACTAGCAGCAATTGTGCAAGAACAGGAGAGCCCCCAACCCTGAAAAGAAATGAGCAGAAATGTTACCCTTAGTAGGTGGGAGTTGCAAAAGGCCCTGACTTGGAAGGGTGAAAGGTCTGGAAAGTGGCCAGGATGAGGGATGTTGCAAGACATTTGTACAAATTAACTGCAAGGCCTGAACTTGTTAATGAAGTGCTTTCTTGGCAAACAACCAAGAAGCAGAGCACTGATCAGGGACAAAGCAAAAAAAAAAAAAAAGTAACAGGATGAGAGTCCTTGTGTTATTTTGAGAGGCGCATCAAGCTAAAAGGAAGTGGTGTAGACTGTAGACAATGCCATGAAACTTTATTGACCATAAGATCACCTGCCATCAGGAACCTGCCCCTCCACCAACACACACCTCCAAGTCTTGCTCCTTCCACCCTGGTCCCCCAACGAAACAAGACTCACTTCCTCAGCAAACCTTCCAACCATGCTAGCCTGACTTGTGCTCCTCCATCACTAGTTTGATTAACACCCCATAATGGCACTGCCAATGCATGTTCCTCCACATTTCTTTTTCAATCTAGCCTCTGCTCAGTCATCTGCAAAAGGGTCATGCAATTCCTACCATCTAAAAAGGTAAAGGTAAAAGACCCCGGACAGTTAAGTCCAGTCGCAGACGACTGGGGTTGTGGCGCTCATCTCGCTTTACAGGCCGAGGGAGCCGGCGTTTGTCCGCAGTTTTTCCGGGTCATGTGGCCAGCATGACTAAGCTGATTCTGGCAAAACCTGAGCAGTGCACGGAAACGCTGTTTACCTTCCCGCCAGAAGGTATTTACATACTTGCATTTTTTTTGCGTGCTTTCAAACTGCTAGGTTGGCAGGAGCTGGGACCAAGAGGCTCAGTGGTTTAGACCACAGCGCCACCCACTTCCTACCATCTAAATGGGATTTAAAACACAGTATTAGCCCAAATCTTTATCTGAACTGGCTTTTCACATCTTGCTGGGCTAATAGGCAGCTATTCAAACTAAGCAATTTACTGAAGATCCTACCAGTGGACTTTCAACAAGCAGTTCTCTTCCTCTACTCCAGAAGCACATTCCTCCATTCCCAATAGTTTACTCACCAAGACTTCTAGAGCCTTAGTCAAGAGACCCGATCAATTAAAAAACATTTAGGTCAACAAACATCATCCGGTTGGGCCCTTATATGTCAAACATGCTTAGGACTAACACAGGAACACCACAAGGATGTGTGCTTAGTCCGCTCCTTTATACTCTTTATACATATGATTGTGTCGCTGCCCACCCTAGAAATAGGGTTGTCAAATTTGCAGATGACACAACCGTGATCGGGCTCATCTCTGATAAGGAAGATAAGGATAAGGAGGGTGAAACTGAGTATAGAGATGAGGTGGAGCGGCTGACAGTGGTGCAGAGTCAACAACTTGCTCATAAACACAAAGAAAACTAAGGAGCTTGTGGTGGACTTTAGGAGACAGAAGAACGAGGTCCAGCCACTCTTGATTGACGGAATTTGTGTGGAGAGGGTAACAACGTTTAGATTTCTAGGCACTGAGTTACAGGAGGATCTGTCCTGGAGTGTTAATACAAGGGGGCTTGTGAAGAAGGCGCAGCAGAGACTGTATTTTTTGAGAATTTTAAGGAAAAACCATCTTCCACAAAAGCTGCTGCTTGCCTTCTATCACTGTGCCATACAGAGCGTGCTCACGTACGGTTTATGTGTGTGGTACGGAAGCTGTACTTCCCAGGACAGAGCAGGGCTGTGTAGAATTATTAAAACAGCAGAGAGCATTATTGGCTGCTCACTCACCACCTTAGAACAAATTTACACCACCAGGTGCCATAGAAAAGCACTAGATATATCAAGAGATCCAACGCACCCTGGTCACCATTTCTTTCAGCTCCTGCCATCGGGACGGAGATATAGAACAATGTAGGCAAGAACGAGCCGTCTCAGGAACAGTTTCTTCTCTAGAGCAATTTTGGCCTTAAATGGAAAGCCCGGACTTTGAAGTCATCTTATTTTACTTGTTATTTTGTAGTATATTTACTGTTTTTAATTAGCTTTTTGTAATTTTGGATTATGCGGAATGCTTTATCTGAGTGGATGTAGCAAGGGGACAATGACAATAAAGATATCTTATCTTATCTTATCTTGTCAGAGGTCATAGATTCCTTCTGGAAATAAAATTTAATTTATTTACTGCATTTATCCTACACCTTTTTTCTCTCCTAACAGCTTGACGTGGCATATATTTTTCTCCTCTTCTCAATTTAATTCCCACAAGAAGTCTGTGAGGCAGGTTAACCTGAGAGGCAGTGACTGGCCCAAGGTCATGGCTTCATGGCTGTGGGGATTTGAACCCTGGTATCTCCCAGGTCCTGGTCTGACACTCTAACCACTACAGCACATTGGCTCTTGGTGTGAATAAATAAAATGAATTAAAACAAATTATTTTAAAATGAAGACTACCACACTTATCAAGGGGATTACCAAAATAAGACAAAATGTTTTTTATTATAATGGTCTCATCCAGGACACACAGCTGTTTTTTATGCAACTTTTCCCCTTGCGGAGAGACACAATCAAGTAACAGCAAAGACTGCAAAATTTCCAGCAGCTGCTATTCAAAATAAGGAGCACCCATGGTGCTCTCTGAATCTTACCTTTGTATAATTCTGAATCTGAAAGCGTTACCGCTCAGTTGTGTTTGTATATGCTAAATGCATTTTACATAAAAGCTGCAATGACTGCAAGCTGCAGCAAATAAACGCCTATTAAGACGTTATGCAGATGAATGGATCACACCTCCACTCAACATTAGGAAGTTTCTCTCTCATTTGAAAGTGTATGTGATTGAATGAATTCACCAACCAACCCAAAGGGAAAAGATGAAGTCAGCTATAACCTCCAACACCGAGCCAGTGTGGTGTTAAAAACCTGGGGGAGGCCAGTTCTCGCATGAAGCTCTCTGGGTGACCTTGAGGGCCAGTCACTGCCTCTAAGCCTAACCTACCTCACAGGGTTGTTTTGAGGATGAAATGGAGATGGGGGAGAACCATGTGCACCATCTCGAGCTCCTTGGATTAAAATGCAGCAGAGTAATAATAAAAAATAATCAAGTGGGCAACAGCCGACCAGCCCTCGTAACCACGCGGGGTGCAGCGCCACCGAAACTGGCTGCCTTGCACAGCGCCGAGCACAGAACACCCCAAACGCATGCGCACTTTCTCATTCAAGCAGGCCCAAGCCACGGCTACTCGCTGCCGCCGCGGCGTCGCCCCACATCATGTAACCCTCACGGGCCCCCGTCGGCTCCCCGCTTCAACTACCTGGGAGGAGGTGGCGAACCCTCTGCGGAGCGCGACGGAGGCGGGCCGGGTGAGGCGGGAGAACATGGTCGTCAGCTGCGAACGGCGTGGGAAGTCGGCGGCTTCTTTCTCCTTCGGGAACGACCTCCAGGCAGCGAGGGCACCGCGAGACTTCGCTGTCGTTGTCTCGCGAGAGCTCGGTCTCTTGCCGCTTTGGGCTTTCCGTTTTCACGCTCGCCGCGCCCACCCAGTTAAAGTTTAAGCCCCTCTCGCGTTTTCTCGCGATGTTTTTGCACTCTGCCTCGCAATATATGTACCTCTCGGGGAATCTGATTAATTTTTATATACTTTTTAAAAATATTTTTGTATATTTGATATATGTGTTAATATAGTAATCAAAAATACATTTTGGCGGTGGTGGAGGAATCTTACACACACACACACACACACACACACACACACACACAAAAATATACAGTGAATTGCAAACTCAGAGTAAATCCATTTAAATTAATGGATTTAAATGAGGATGCAATCCTAAACCCATTTTCATGGAAGTAACGCCCCACTGAATTCAATGGGACTTATTTCTGCATATACATTGGTTAGGAATGCGCTGTTAAATCATGTCCCTTAATTTGGATTAGTTTAAGTCTCACTGGATACACAAAGGCTTTATTTCAGAGACCTGTAACTTTCAAATTTACATTTATCCATTTAAAAGAGCGATTGGCCTGCAGAAATTAATATATCCCCTCCATTTTAACCCTAAATGCTGATTTAAACCCTGGGTGTCATTCACACAAAGACAGAAAACTTCATGTTAATAACCTGTAAACACTAAAATATATATAAATGTTTTAATTTTTCCGTGAAGTTGCACAGTAGCAGAAAAGGGGGGTGGGAATAACCCTAATAAAGTACAATTGAAGATTGAGACCCTCATATTATTTTTCCTATGCAGATACAGCGAAGGGGCATAAAGCCAATATACAGAATACAAAATAAAAAAATTCCTTCAGTAGCACCTTAAAGACCAACTAAGTTTATATTTTGGTATGAGCTTTCGTGTGCATGCATGCACACGAAAGCTCATACCAAAATATAAACTTAGTTGGTCTTTAAGGTGCTACTGAAGGAATTTTTTTATTTTGCTTCGACTCAGACCAACACGGCTACCTACCTGTATACAGAATACAGTACTTGTCGGTTCTTGAGAATGTCAGTTGATTTATTTTTCCTCAGCCTAAACTATCCTGAGAGTAGAGTAATGGGGAAGGGGATGAATGGAGCTGAAGCTAATTTATAACAACAATCCTTTTGACATTTAAAACCGATAAAGGTACTTTTGATGTCCTACGAATAGAACAGAGCAAGGTGCGGGGGGGGAATAGGGTTTTTTGCAACTCTCGCGAGAGTTTGTTGCGTGTAGGACCCCGTATGCTAGCGGCAGACGTTGCGCCAAAGTATCGCGATAATCAGCGAGCGTGAGAAGACCGGCAATGGCGTCAAGCCTTGGGTACCGTGAAGCCTCGCTCCACAGCAACAGCAAGAGCGAGATGATGGGCCTAACGAAAGTGAGGGAAGGGCGTGGGGCGGTGAGCTCGCGGATGGAAAGAAGCCGAGCCGATAACGAAGAGATAGATCCCGGTGTCCTGCTCGCCCGTCGATGGGTTCCCATAGCGTTCCGTGACTATGACGTCGCAGCCGCCGGCATTGTGGAATACAAGGGACCATGGTTACCGTGGCAACAGTTGACAAACGCACCATGGCAACGGGAGCCACAGGTGTCATAGCAACGGGAACCCGAGGACACTCAGGTTGGTGGGCTTCCATCATTCATCATCATCTCTAAGGTGCTACTGGAAGGAATTTTTTTAATTTTGTTTCGACTACAGCAGACCAACACGGCTACCTGCCTGTAACTATCATCATGCTGTGCTGATGATAATAATTCAGTCATTAATAATAACAATTATTAGTATTATTTGTTTTCATGAATTGGATTGATTGATATTTGAGGAACATTTCCTTTTTTCCTTTTTTTTAAAAAAATAATTGTACCAGTTTGTGATGCAAGATGGAGCATATATTTATTACACAAAGCGACAAAATGGTCACAATCTGCCTGTTGTGGTCTGGTCTCGCCTTTTTTTCAGAAGCATACAGTTAAAATCTTGCTATTACATTGATAACCCATCTTTCCTTAAAGGGTGGTTTGCAGGCTTTATCTCATTGCACCCTTACATCATTCCTGCAGTGGGCAGGTCCAAGGGGCGTGATTATTTTATTTTATTTATTGCATTTGTATCACAGTTTTTTTTTCTCCAAGCTGCTCAAGTTGGCATACATACATAGCTTCTTCTCCTCCCCATTTTATCTTCACAACAATGATGTGAGGTGGTCTAGGCTGTGTGAGGCAGTGACTGGCCCAAAGTCACCCAGTTAGCTTCATGGCTGATTGAGGATTTAAACCCTGGTACTGCATGTTCTAGTGACTGGTCTGATACTCTAACCGCTGCACTACACTGACTCGATTGATTTCAGTGAGTATATCTTAACTAGTTACAACCAAGAACCTCCAGAGACAGAGAGTCTTCTTATTTTTGCAAGCTGCAGGGGGCAGCACATGGGAGGGCAGCACAAAACAAAACATCACCCTCTCCTGCAGTTTCCAACAACTAGTATTCAGAAGCATTACCACCTCTGACTGTGGAGGCAGAAAATAGGCATCGTGACTAGCAGCCATTGATAGTCTACCCCATGAATTGGTTCAATCCTTTTTTTAAAAGCCATCCAAGTTGGGGGCCATCACTGCTTATCCAGAGCTTAACTAGGAACTGCATATCTCTATACGCATCTGTATTATTTATTTTATATTGTTGTTGGCGTCTCTCTGTCTTCAGTGACAATGGAGGATCAGATGCTGGACTAGATGAGCCATTGTCCTGATCCAGCAGGCTCTTCGTATATTCTTAATTCATTAAAGGTGGTGTGATTTCTATAACTAGAAGGAAGCCCTGGTTAACAACCCACATTTTCCCTTTGCTTTTTCAGTCGAACAGTATCCAGACACCCAGATTCCTGCACAGAACAAACTACCTGGATTTCCAGACTGCAAGCTGAGATATGAAGGGGCCTTTTTCTGTTTGTGGACGAACTACCTGAATGTGAAGTAGTCTACTTACAAGAGTTCAGTTTGAGAATACAGTTGTGTCCTCAGTGTTGAATCATTCTTGTCTAGCATTATGGCTGGGGTGGCATTGTGTGAACCAACAGAACTGTATAATATGTTGAACCAGTCCACAAAAATCTCTAGACTAGCAGAACCAAACTATCTCTGTTTAATGGGTAAGTTATGTTCTTTCATACTGACTACGTCTTCTATTTCTGTTCATTGAACATTTATATGACTTCTATTATTTGTGACTCTGATATATTTTCTGTCTATGTATTTTGTATAAATACTTGTTAGCACGTTGAACTGTAGGCCATATTCTATGGGGCTTTGCCATTCTGCTGCCTGTGCATCAAGTGTCCCTTCCAATTGCAGACCTGCAACAGGATTACTTGCCCCAGGTAAGGCCAAACCAGTGACTCAGGCAGAAACACAGGGCAAGGGGGAATTCTTACCCTTTCACAAAAGTAAATCACATTGTTTTGCAGATAAACTGTTCATGTAGAGTAGAAATGAAGAGAATGCAGAAGCATTTGAAAAAAAATAGCAAAGGTGGAATCAAATTTCTCACTGTTTTTAATTCAGTCATTTGCTTTCCTCGTGTCTTTCTTTTCTGCCCTGTTGCATTTCTTTCAGATGCTCGTACGAGGAGGGAGTACAATGAAAGCCACTTGATGACAGCGATACGAGTCAGAAAGGCGAGTGACATTTTAGGGTGTCTTGGTTGTTTGTTTGCAGCCACCTCCTGTTGCTTGGAGAGACCCTAGGTGAAGCATTAGATTCTCCCCTGCCGGAGCCCTTTCACTGTAAGGCAAAGGTTGGCGGGAGCAATTAAACCATTAAAATAAAAAAAAACTATGTTATATATGTGGGTGCAATAGATCATTGGATTCTGAGATCTAAATTTCTTTTTGGTGAGAGAACCCCTGCAGAGATTTAACATCACAAAATATGTATGTAAATGCAGGCTGTAAAACCTTTATAATATGCTCTTTCAAGTGAGTTCCAAAATGTCCCCTGAAAATATTTTTTCCCCAAAGGTTCCCTCTTCCCACAGGATAAGAAAAGACCACAAATGATTTATGTTCATGCGCTTCAGAGAAGTTGCATAGGCAGTAAAACTTAGGTTAGTTACAAAGTTGTCAAAGTTCCTAGATTATTGGTATACGAACTCAAGAATGACTGATGAGAGCCATGCTCTTGAGCTGGAGCAACCAGCTCAAACCTCTTCACATATGGTATTAATCTCTTCTTGCATTAATTAGACTTAAGCATATTGGTTATATGACATGCCTTAGAGTTAAGAGAAATAACCTTTTTCAGGCCAATAGCCACATTGCTTTCTGAGCAAACTCCCAGAGGCCACATGCCAGCAGGAAATGGAACCAGAGAGGAAAGTGGGTAGAGATGTAAATTTTACCTTTATGTTTGACTCTCGTGTGCTGCCCCTCCATTCTCCAAGCAAGCACGCAAGAAGCATTGTCAGATTCCAGCCAGGCAAAAACACTCAAGGAGAGTACAAAGTAGGGCCGGTGTGGGGCATGGCCTGAGGGAAAGAGAGGGGGAATTTTAGCCTGTGGAGAGTCCCAAGGTCTATAGACCGCATTTGGCCCCAATTCTGAGGTTCCCTCCCTTCACATACTTCTTTTACCAGGCTTTTGAGAGAATCAGGTGTAATGCATTATTTGTTTAGGGCGGGGGACGGATATTTGTTTTAGCATTAAACTTGCCGGCTGTTTTCTTTAATTATTTATGTAAAATTTGTCGCCAAGAGACTTTTGGAGCAGGCGACATAAATTGAACAAAGAATGCTAATGGTAACAAAACAACAGAAAGGTAATTGAAAGGATCTCTGTGCCTTTCAGTTCCGTTGATGCGAAAGGTACAAGATTTGACCTGGGCCTAAGAGGTAAAAGGGCTCCAAGCAGACACGTCTTTCAGAATGCAAGTATCTTTCATGCAACACAGTAAGAAGTATATTACTTTTCACAAAGTCATTAATCCAGCCCCCCACTCTTCTTTCTTTCTAAAGAATCCATTGGGCAAATTCATAGTTCCTCCGTCCGTCAATCTGGAGTGTGTTCGATACTGCGTGGTATACGATGGCAAATCTACCTCGGTGGAGGCTGCTTATGACATGGATTATGATTTGTATGAAGTGGATAAAGATCTAACCCGTAAGTCTTCCTCTTTCTGCTGCAGGTTGCGCAGCCTTGCTGTTTTGATCTCATAATCCTAGCTCATGCAAGAGCAAAGCTTAAAAAGAGCTGGGACACATCTTGAAGTAAAAGCTCTTAATAACCTGTTACAAATTTTCTCATATTTTTTTTCTCCTCCACCCAGCATTTGACAAGGGAGAGGACATCAAAAAATTAAGAACCAAGCGATCTTCTGAGGAGAGTAAGTTCTATCTGTAATCATGATGGTGGCAGTCTAGAGGTTGTTAAGACAAGCCAGGGAGCTACGAGCGAAACAGGCAGACACTCTGTTGAGCCAAAGGGTCTGGTTTTGAAGTGTCCTCCTCACTGCACTTGGTGTGAACAAAACACATTATTGAGTTCTGAGGGCAAAAGAAAGTGGCTCTGCAGGTTTTGATCAAAAAGCCCCCTGTGGATATCAGCATGGATGGGTGGTTAGTTAATTGGCAGAGCACCAGATTTGGATGCAGAAGGTCCCAGGTTCAGTTCCAGGCATATCCAGGATGGGGCTGGGGAAAAACTCCTGCTTGAACTCCTGGCGAGCCACTGCTGGTCATGGTAGACCAGGGTATCCCAAACTTGGGTCTTCAGCTGCTTTTGGACTATAGTGATACCTTGGTTCTCAAACACCTTGGTACTCAAGTACCAAAAACCTGGAAGTAAGTGTTCTGGTTTTCAAACGTTTTTTGGAAGCCAAACATCCGATGTGGGTGTCGGCTATTGTATCCGGGGAGCCTGCACCAATTAGAAGCTGTGTCAAACAGACTTCCGGAATGGATTAAGTTTGGCACTTTTGTTTTTGCTATTTATTTTGTATTTTTGCTTTTGAGGCTTTTTTGGTTGATTTGTTTGTGTCACTGTGTGGAACCCAGTTCAGCTACTGATGGATTGATTGATTGTGTACCCCCCCCCCTTCCAAACAATGACTATAATCAGTGCAGGTAAGAATTTTTTTTAAAAAAATTATCTACAATACTGTCTTATATATTTTATAGTACAGTACAAGACATTGATTATTGCTTTGATTTTATGGATCAATGGTTTTGTTAGATAGTAAAATTCATGTTAAATTGCTGTTTTAGGGGTTGTTTTTTTTAAGAGTCTGGAACGGATTACTCCATTTTGCGTTACTTTCTATGGGAAAGCGCGCCTTGGTTTTGGAATGGATTTCTGGAACAGATTAAGTTTGAGAACCGAGGTACCACTATACAGTTCCCATCATCCCTGACTGCTGGTCCTGCTAGCTAGGGATGATGGGAATTGTAGTGCAACAACAGCTGGAGACCCAAGTTTGGGAAACCGCGGTGTAGACAGTACTCAGCTAGGTTGACACAGCTTCCTATGTCTCTATGTGATATCGCCAAACACACTACAAGTGCCCCTCCCAGGGGAGGGAGTATATGGGAAGAGGCATGGCTTCAGAGGCAGGTGGTCTTGAATGGTGGGAGGAAAAGGTAACAGAAATTGTCATCCGATTGTTTTGAATGGTGCGCTAAAAAAGTAATGGGAGAAATGCAATACATAGCAAATCCAATGGTTTCACTGGTGACAAGGCCAGAAGCGGATGCCTCTGGAGTGCTTTTCTTTTAAAACAAATGCCTCTCACAATTTATCTAGATGCCCCAGTGGGATCTGCACCTCGCTGTGCCAGGGTTATGCAGCAGTTCACCAGTTCTCCAGTCCTGGTCCTGAGGGGCGGGTACGAATTGTTCACAGCAACTTACCATTACCTGCGGACCCAGAAGATATTCTGGATGCCTCAGGTGAGAGGGAGACTTCGGAGAGCAGGCTCTCAACTTCTTAGTGGGGTTGTTGCCATCTCCTCCTCAGGTTGGGCTGCTGCTCTCAGTGTGCTTATTTTTGGCAGGGTATGGGGTGTTGGTGTAACTTTGGGTGCACGCCCCCCTTTTGATTGGACCTTCAGGCCAGGGTGGGGGGCTGCATTCCCTAAAGTGCAACCTTCCAGGGCCACATGGCAATTGGCAGGTCCAGAAGAAAGAGCGGGCAGACCAATGAATGTATACCTTTGTGCAGTAGACTGGTTTCTACGCAAGGTCACTACCCCTCTAGCCTCCAGTCATTCGAGGCATTATCGGAGCTCAGGGATTCCTTCCAGCTGGGCCAAAACACCCTGGTGTGAAGCCCCACCAGTGAAGATGGCCTGGGGAGAGTTCTAAGTGCCAGATAGAGTAGCTGTCAGGAGCCGGACTCAGGAACAGGTTAGCACTGAAACACCAGTGTCAGTGAAGTTAACTCTTTATTCAAAGAAACCCAAACAGCACAGGCCTAGTGATCCCAGCAACTCTTCCCAGAAGGTCTTGCCCTAATGAGGCAGTTGCAAGGACTAAAGGACCCCTGCTTTCCACTGCTCTCCAAGATTCCTCCTCCAAGTCCACCCCAAGCAACCTGGGGCTCCTTCATCATGCCTCTCTTTGCTTCATTCCTCTTCTCTTTGCTTCATTCCTGTTATGGGAGACCAGGGGAGAGAGGAGCTTGTTGCAGGAGGAAAGGGGGGACGACTGGATTCTTCAGCAGCCTGCTTCATCTCTGTCTCCTGGCTCCCCCTCCTCTCCTGCCTCTGATTCTGGACTGCTCTCTTCCCCAGCCCTTTCCTGCTCACTAAACTCTGTTGCCTCTTCAGACACCTTATAGTCACTTTTTGCTGATCTAGGGTTGCCATATTTCGAAAAGTGAAAATTCAGACACAAAAGTTGCTGACCTCTTGCTGACATGGGTTGCCAAACGCCTGGATTTTCCCATACATGTTGGGGATTTCCACCTGGACGCTGCTTCTGACTGCAGTATTCCGGCTGGGAAAATCTGGATGTATGGCAACCCTGTGCTGAAGAGGAAACCAGGCTGGCAGTCCCTGGAACTTCTTTGCCTCCAGAGAAGCTCAGGAGACCCATCCTCCCCTGGTCTACTCGTTATTTCTGCATGTTCTAGGCCACTCTCCTCAACTCACCTAGGCCTTATTCACAACATTTGGCTTCCCCCAAAGAATCCTGGGAGCTGTAGTATGTTGAGGGTGCTGAGAGTTGTTCGGAGGCCCCTGTTCCCCTCACAGAGTTAAAATTATCAGAGGGAAGCTTGTTAAACCACTCTAAGAATACTTTTGGGATCAACCCTATTATTGTGGATGTAATATGTTTTAACTGTTTTTAAATCTGAGCATGCCATGGTCCTGGTGGTGATGGGCGAGTGATAAATAGGAAGATGCTGCTGCTGATTTTGATGATATGTCCTTCCCCTAAAGGAGCTAGAGGCCTTTAAGCCCTACCCAGTGGAGATCCTGCCTGCTCGCTTGTACATGGGAAATTACACCCAGGCCTGTGACAGCCAGATACAGAAGGATCTGAAAATCAAAGCCCATCTCAATGTCTGCGAAGAAGCTGGCACATTGTAAGTTCCAGTGACAACCGGCTGAGCAGTAGTTGGCTGTCCGTTCTTTTCCAGGCTTGCAAAGAAGGCCACAAAAGTTACAAGCCCATAAATAATCTTTAGACCAGAGTTGTGTTTAAAGGTTAAGGCAGTGGTTCCCAGACTTTTGGGGGTCTCTACCCCCTTGGTCCCCAAAATTCATCCCCATTGCTCACTACCCTTAAAAAGCATTGCAGCGGTTTGCACAACCCACAAAGGAATATAATAAGACAATACAATTCAAAACAGTAATAATTAATTACATATTTATTCAGAATCCAATTAATTTTTGCTTAATTCAACAAAATGGATGAACTTGCCTATGGAGAGGACTACCGGTAATTAATCAGTGAACCTGTTAGGTATGTACCTTAATGTTATACATTTTGTCAGTGCTTTTTTTCTAAAAAAAATGTTTGGGGGTACTCTCATTTTCCTACTCATTTTGAAATACTGCCCCTCAATGAGGCCAAACTTAGATTCACAAAATGTTTAGGGGTATACGTACCCCTGCATCCTCCCAGAAAAAAGCACTGTGTTTTGTAACTAAGAATCAAATAGTATGTACCGGTACTACCGAAAAAGGGCAAACTTGTGGTGCCACCTTTTCAAAGCCTGTTAGTCATTTGTACCTCCAGAGCCCGCCTGCTGCCCCCTTGCCTAATAATGGTGGTGATGATGATAATTTATTATATCTAGGCTGCCCATCTGATTCAGTTGCCCCAGCCACTCTGGGCAGCTTCCAACAAATTACAAAACCACAGTAAAACAACAAACATCAAAACCTTCCCTATACAGGGTTGCCTTCAGGTGTCTTCTGAAAGTCAAATCGTTGTTTATCTGTTTGACATCGGCTGGGAGGGCGTTCCACAGGGTGGGCACGACTGCCGAGAAGGCCCTTTGCCTGGGGAGGACCTCAGTATCTGGGCTGAATGAAGCGGGTGGAGACACTGCCTCTTAGTGCCCCCTCCCGGAATCTCACTGTCCCTTGGGGGTACTGCCCACTTTGGGAACCGCTGGGTTAGAGTGTTGGGCTGGGATCAAAGGGATCCCAGTTCAAAGCCCCATTCAGCCATGAACCTCTTGGGGCTCATCATTATCAACACTGTTCTTGGTGTCTGATTGTGGGCCCTTGTCCCCTCCCCCCTTTATTTGTTGCCTTTTTATCCCCTCCCCTTCCCCCAGGGAGCTAACCTTCCAGAGTTTGCCCCACCCCATGAGGTAGGGTATGGTGAGAGAGAATGACTGGCTCAATGCCACCCTTTGGGCTTCAAGGTGGGCTGGGGAGTTGAACTAAACACTGGAATCTGTGGCTTTCCAGATGTTGATGGACTTCCAGCTCCCATCATTTCTGGTCATTGGGCAAATAGGTTGGTGACTATACTGGCATCATTTGCCATTTTTTTGCTGGGCTGGTAGAGTTTTTTGCAAGTGCCCCAGCAGGTCTTCCCTTTGCTGTTTCCCAGTTTCCTTGAAGACGATGACAGACTGCTTCATATCCCCATTCCGGATTCTCCAGATGCAGAGATCTTTTCCTTCTTTCCCAAGATTTGCCACTTCATTGGTGAGTAGACCAAGGTGGCTTCTCCTCTAACCCCAGGCCCTAAGCATGGGGAAACGCCAAGGAGGTGCACCAAGCTCTTGAACTGGTAGGACAGGGGTGGGGAGCCTTTTCATCACTATCGTACCATTGCAGGCCAACTGGGTTGGGACAACTCACCTATCAGATGCCCAATTGATAGCTGGATGATCCCACCTGCTGTGTCAAAAACCCTTGTGTAGCGCTTCCCAAGCACCCAGAACCCGGCTTATAGTTGGACGCTCAGAAAGCACAAGCCAAAGGAGCTTTGCCAGTCCTATGCTTTCTGCAGAATCACCTGTCTGCCTGAGTTCCCCATGGGGAGCTTGGTCACGCAGCTGATCCAGCTGTGTCTCTACCTCCCACCCCCCACCCCTGTGTCTGATGCACATATGATATCAGGCTACAGGGAAAGGTGGGTGTGGTTTTTTGGGGGGGAGGGGCAGGACAGCCTTCCAGGCCAAATTAAGACCCATGCCAAGCTAAATCTGGCCTGCAGGCCAGAACTTCCCAAGCCCTGTAGAACAATCTTATACACTTGTCTTCCTGGTTGTGGAAATATTAATCATATTAATTAAATTTATTAGTTGCTTGTCACCCAAATGATCTCCAGGAGACTTATATTAAATATATATGCCTTATACCATAGAATAGCAGGGGTGAGGGGAATTAAGATTCCATATTGGGGAAACAAACAAAAAAAAACCCCAACCCCACCAGCTCCTTCCCCCCATAACAGTAACAAAAAACATTAGCAGTACACCAACAATAAACCAAACAATACCCCCACCCAGCAACAGATAAACATAAAAATTCAACACACCAATACTCCTCTCCCCAGTCCAAAAATATCCCCATCAACCCAGAATTTTCTTTTTTAATCTCCCCAGCTCGCCATGAAGTCCAGTGTCGGGGTCAGTGAGGGTTCATGTGGCTCAGAGAGTTATACATCAGCCACTGCCGGTCTGGTGCTGACCAGATGCAGTGTGTGCTACATTTCCCAACAGCCTGAGACCAAATTCTGGCCACGCAAAAGCCTGAGATTTTTCTACACACACACAAACACTTTTTCATCAGCACAAGCATGAGGGATTATCACAATTCAAGGACGCACTGCAGCCAGGCAGATGCACTTGAGGAAAGGGGGGGGCACCACAGTCATTTAGCAACCCAATGGTGTGCTTGCCCTTTTGAAGCTGACTTGGCAGCAGACTGGCACTGAAAATTCCTTCCACCCTGATGATGAGGCAATGTCTTCCACCACAACTGTGAGCAGTGGGCCGTCTTAGGGGCAGCTGTCTCCCAGAATCTCCTGACTAAGGTGGATGCTTCATTCTGCCTAATGGTAGGGCTGACCACATTTAGCCATCTTCTAACATTGCTCATCTTCTAACATTGTGTATGCCATCAAATGCCAACAGTGCCCTTCAGCTCTCTATATTGGACAAACAGGCCAAACCCTACGCCAAAGGATAAACAGACATAAATCTGACATCAGGAATCACAAGGCAGAGAAACCAGTAGGAGAACACTTCAATCTCCCAGGACATTCTATACAAGATCTCAAAGTAGCTGTTGCATTACAAAAGAATGTCAGAAATAGACTGGAAAGAGAAGTTGCTGAATTGCAACTTATTACCAAACTTAAAACCATGGAGAGACCTGTTCTGAATAGAGACATTGGATTCTTAGCTCATTATACATGATAAAGCTATTTCTAGCCATCTCACCCCTTGCTTTTTCCTGTAAGACCAATTGCAGTCGTTAACAGTTGTCAACAGGTTTACCACACCTATCAGCCAATCACCATTTCCACCACCCTTCTGAGTAATACCCTTCCCCACCCTCTCAGTGTCAGTGTATCTGAAGAAGTGTGCATGCACACAAAAACTCATACCAATAACAAACTTAGTTGGTCTCTAAAGTGCTACTGGAAGGAATTTTTTTTATTTTGTTTCAACTATGGCAGACCAACACGGCTACCTACCTGTAACCATTTAGCCAGCAAATCTTACCCAAACCCTACAGCCTCTCCTGGTCACTTTCGCCAACTCAACGTCCACAGTGAAAGCTGAAAAGAGCCTTTTGCTTAGAATGTCCAATTACCACGTGGGCATTTATTTTTGTTCCTCTTTTCTAGACAGTCATGTCCACAAGGAAAGAATCTTGGTTTTCTCCACCATGGGCATAAGCAGGTGCAGCACAGTGATCATAGCTTATCTCATGCATTCCTGCAGGCTTTACTTAAAGGTAAGTGGAGGCGGAGGGGGCAGGCAGGATTGTTTCCTTACAATCCATATATCCTGCCTTTTAACCCTCCTTGGGGTGCTCATTTCTGGCTGCCAAAATCCAGAAGCACGACAAAATGACGTTGCCCTCGTTGTTTGTAAAGCTCCATGTACTTAGCAAAGGCAGATATAAATAATCACAACAGTAGTGCTGGCTTTGCACAAAGAATGTCACCAGGTAAGGCTGGGAAGAAAGACCAAGTTCTTTGGTAAGGGTGTCTTTCCCATCACCAGACTCTTGAGCTGGAGATTGAACTTGGGACCTTCAGCATGCTAAGCCGCTTAGTTACCTGACCAAGATGCTAGGGGGCGGGGTGGAGTGTCCAGATCCCTCCTCTCCCTGTTGTCAGAAGACAGATTCCGCCCCACTCTCCCTGCTACTTCTGCTATTTGCTTGCTTTTTTGGTAGAAAGCTTGGAGCTATGTTCAGAAGTGCAAAATCAACATGCGGCCCAATCGGGGGTTTGTGCGACAGCTGTCAGAATGGGAGGCACGCATCTACCTGAGCGAGATCACCGATATTGCTGAACCGAATTACTGACCAAGAGCGGGTGACAGAGAAAGTCCCTGAATCACTGTTGGCTTCCTGCAATGGAATTTTGACGGCTTTCGAGTGGTGGTGATTGAAACAGAAGTTTTGGGAGTTGGGTTTTTTTTTAAAAAATAGTAATAATAATATTTATTTTTCATTATCATTATCTCTATCCTGCCAGGTTTATGGCATATCTCACAGGTTCTCTTTACTCCCGTGTACAGAGCTGAGTGGCGTTAGGACCTTTTGTGTGCTTTATTCAGAAATAAATACCTTCCGCCTCTGTGTATCTGGAACTTGTCTATCAAGATCATTGAGAACTTGCACCAGGGAGCTTTATGGCCTGTCTATTTGTTTATGAACTTGAAGGATTTATGTCCCGCCTCTCAGCAAAAGCTTTTCAAAAGGCACCAAACAAAAGAGAAAAATGCAAGTATTAGCATGGAAAACAACAATAATGGGATATTAAAAACTGAAGGAAATTAAAAGGCCGTAAAAACACAAAGACAGGAATGATAAGAAATCACTTCCCTGTGGAAACCTGGGAAGAATTAGGCCAGCAAGGCAAGTAAAGTAGACGATAGCAGAGTATCTCTACAGAGAGCATCCCACAGCCAGGATACTGTCACCATCACCAAAGATTTCCTGTCTCTAGCCACGGCACAAGGGAAAGCATGACCCCATGCTTGAAGGCAACATCACACTGAATAATCCAACACATTTGAAAAGGGCATTGAGAGGTGCCAGATTGAGTTCCGGCTGAAAATCAGTTAAAACAATTTATATTCAGAAGAAAAGCTTGTATCCAGAGAGAAAGAGTGCTCATTTGCCAAGGGCCAGGATAATAGGTGTGTCAGCATACGATGGAAGTTATGGAGTCATACCCTGGTTCCCAAACACCTTGGTACTCGTACGTTTCAGCTCCAGAATGATCGAAACCTGGAAGTGAGTGTTCCGGTTTTTGAACATTTTTTGGAAGCCGAATGTCCAATTCGGCTTCCTCTATTGTTTCTGGCACGCCTGCACCAATCGGAAGCCGCGCCTTGGTTTCCAGAAGTCGAACAGACTTCCAGAACGCATTCTGTTTGGGAACCAAGGTACCATAGCTGCCAAGTTATCCCCTTTTTTAAGGGAAATTCCCTTATGCTGAATAGACTTCTTCATGAGAAAAGGGAAAACTTGGCAGCTATGAAGGTACACCACTGTATGCTCATGCTAGAGCAGGAGTGGAGAGCCTTTGGCCCTCCAGATATTGCTGAGCTACCACTATCAGTGGGCAACTCATTTTGTGGGTGGGTGGAGAAATGGGAGACAGGTTTTTCTATGTAACAAACCTTTTCCAACCTGGCAACTTCCAGATGTTTTGAGCTGCAGGAAGGAGTTCCACAATTTAACAATGCAACTGTGGCAGGAAGGACTTTCTTTCATCTCTCCCGAATCTTCCAACAGAAGCCCTGAAATGGCTATTCATGCTTGCATACACTTCCCTGGGGAAGGCTGTACAACAATTTTAATTTTCTAATTTTCATGCATGCCTGAATTAATACAATATGATGCATGGCAAAGTCCCTCCTTGATCGTGCTTCTAGGACAAAAGGAAAGCCCCGCCCACAGCCCCTCACCTCTCTGTGCCCTCGCGACGACGGTTGCCCCTCGATACGTCCCGCCCCCTACTGCCTAGAGGCGGCGTCGATTGGCTGCGCCTACGCAGGGCGAGACGGGGTTCCGCCGCGGATTGGCTGGAGCTGCTTTCCGGAAGTGCCACTCTCTTTTCCTCCCCTTCTTATTGCTCGGCCCCCCAGTGCCGCTGAGGACTTCTTTCGCCGCTATGCTTGCCGCCGCCATGAGCCGACGGGCCTCGGTCAGCGACTGCCTGCGGGACTGGGAGGAGCTGCAGGACGGCTTCCAGCGCGTGCAGGTGCCGCAATCCCCCACCTTCCAGGCGATGGGAGGGCAACATAGGGGTGGGGAGGTGGCGGGAAGTGACATAATGGGGAGGGGCATGACGTCACTCGTGCTGTGGTGAGGTGGCGGGACCTGAGCCCGGGGACCCTTTGCTAGGCGGGGTGGGGGTGGGGGTTCTAGCTCTGTATAAAAATGTTAGAGATGTTGTGGGCATGTGCGGAGTACCTCTTTGTGTGAAGAGAAGGTACCTTTGGGCATGTGCAGAGTGCCTCCCCCTTTCTCTCTGTGTAGCTAGAGTGCCCCTGGGGATGTGCTGAGTGACTTGTGTGTTGAGTGCCTCTGGGCATGTGCAGAATGCCTCCCGTGTTTTATGTATATCTGTGGGGCGAGAGCTCTTTGGGCATATGACAGAGAGTGCCTCTGGGCATGTCCAGAATGCCTCCCCCTCTGTGTTTATAGCAAAATGTCTCTTGGGGTGTGCTGAATGACTGTGTGTGATGAGTGCTTCTGGGCACGTACAGAGTGCCTGCCTGGCTTGTGTGAAGAGGAAAGCAGCTTTGAGCATACATCTGGACTCCTTTGTCTCACTTGGGACTTTAAAAATAAGCATGAGCACGTGAATGTGAAGGAAGTGCCCTTCTTTCTTTCCTCCACCTGCTGTGTGTGAAAAGTAAGCAGCATTTATGAGCATGTGTGGAGTGCTTTCCTATCCCATCCATAACTTTGAAGAGGAGCACATCCTTGGGCATGTGCAGAGTGCTTTCTAATTCTGTTCCCTCTGTGGGATGGAGTGCTTTTGAGCATATGCAGAGTGCATTCCCTGGCAACATGGTTGAAGCTACCAAGGAGCACATACAGAGTATCCTTCCCCAGTATTAAATAATAACAGTTTAACAATAAGGCTTTTAATCAGTGGCTACTAGTCCTGATGCTTTAATCATATTTCTACTATCAGAAGCAGCATGACTCTGAACACAAAATTGCTGGGGCTGGGACGGGGGGGGGGTATTGTAAGCTTTTCAGAGGCAGCTGGATCAGGCCAATGGCCCACCTATTCTAACATACTGGCCAAGCAGTTTTCCCATTGAGAAGCCTGCAAGCACAACAGCCCTCTTCTCACTTGTGATTGCCAGCAACCGGCATTTAGAGGCAGGCTGCCTCAGATTGTGGAGGTAAACCATGGTTGTTGTTGTGGCTAGAAGCCACAGACAGCCTTTTCCTTCATGAAAATAGAGGGCCACTGTCAAAAACAAGATGATGGTCTTAATAAGCAGACTGTGCTAGACATAGTATCTTAATTAATTAGTTTCGTCCCTCTTGGGACCCTTGAAGTAGCCATGCCCTCTTGTAGCTCAGTTGTTTATAATCTGCGCACACAATCCTGCCTTACAGTGTCCTACTCAAATGTTTTATACAGCCAAAAAAAAAATGTCCTGCAGCAAGAACTAGGACAGAATTTGTAAACGATGCTGTATTGCAACATGATAGCATCTTCTGTAGTTTTTTGGAGATGTACTACATAAGTTTGCGAAAGAGTGGGTCATGCCATTTCTAAGAAAGGGCTATCCACCAGCAATTCAGAACGGATCTTATAGATTCCTTCTCTAGGAAGCCAACAAGAAGGATGTGAGCACAACAATTGGCATTCAAAAGAATTACTGCTCCCAGCCATTGATAGCCTTCTCCAATAATTTGTCCTATCCTTTTTTAGAGCCATCCAAGTTGGTGGCCATCCCTGCCTCCTGTGGGAGTGAGTTCCATAGTTTAACCATGTGCTGTGTGAAGGGGGACTTTTTTTTTTTTAACCTGTCCTGAATCTTCCAACATTCAGCTTCATTGGATGTCCACGAGTTCTTGTGTTATGACAGGGAGAACAACTTTCCTCTATCCACTTGCTCCATGTAATGCATAATTGTATAAACTTCGAGTAGTATTTAAAAAAACCCTCATTTAAAAACCCTTCAACTTAAAAAAGAAATCATTTTTGTTCAGCCAGCTGGGGCTGATCAGAGTTGTCATCTAAAACATCTGGGTAATACTAGGTCAGAGGAGGCTGCTTTCGCGGATCAAAATATTTCCAGATTGCTAACTGGTTGATCAGCTAAGCATCACAGCCATAATTGATGTTGTTTCGTTTGCATACATAATCTCATGGCAGCACTGTCAGGTTCGCTATACGCTGTTGACATCTGGCTAGTGGCCGTCTTTGTGTGCCCTGTGAGTTAATGACTGAGGAGTGTGGCCTTAAAGTCATTTTGTGTGCTCACCACAGAGATGCAAGTGATCTCTGGACCACCCTGGAATCTGGAATAATTAGGACACACCTTTTTAATGATCACACTGAAACTTAAAATAATGACAGAGTTCGTTTCTCTGCCTCTCTGATGTACATTTGCATCAGATGAAAGTTTATTCTACTCTCTTGCAAAATGCAACAGATTAAGCAATGCCTCCCCTTTTCCTTGGCCCAAGAGGCTCAGTTGCGGCAACTCCCTTTCCCCCTTCCTATGCGTGCAAGAGGAGGTGCTTAGAAACTTCATTTTGATCCATTCTCAAGTACAGTAGATGCTTTGTTGCCTTTGGGGACTTTCAGACAGAAAGGGTAGATAGAAAGAAATGTGTTACATACATCCAACTGTGGATGAGAAAGCAGCAAGCCTATGTATATAGAGTATAAGTGGGGAATGCAAGCAAACATCTTTGTAAACACTGCCAAAAATTTCCTCGGAGTAAGCCCATTGCAAGTAAGCCCATTGCAAGTAAGCCCATTGTCTGTTTAAGGTAGCCTTTGCCAACCAGGCAACCCCCTCCCCCAACCTTTTGGATTCCAACTATGCCATTGGTCACGGCTGTAAAAAAAAAGAATCTGAAGGGCACCAGGTTGTCGAAGGTTGGTTTAAAATGTTACCTCTCCACCCCCACCCCTTCCTCTTGTTATCATGATCCTGGGGTTGGGGGCAGTGGTGCCCAAATCCCGACCTTTGCACTGCTTCCTGATCACAGGGGCCAACACTGGGCAGCCCCTGCTCCTCTGCTGTGCCCGAGACCCTCACACGGCTCCTTGCTGTTCTGAATCCTACCATTGGGCTGAGAGAGCCTTGGTTTGGTGCTCCAATGTCAAAGTGTGTGCGCATGTGTTGCCCTGAGTGGTTAATAATAATCATAATCATAATTACCCTGCCCATCTGGCTGGGTTTCCCCAGCCACTCTGGGCGGCTCCCAGCAGAACAGTAAAAACACGATAAAACATCAAACATAAAAAACTTCCCTAAACAGGTTGTCTCCTGGGTCTTCACTCATTCAAGAGGAGAGAGAGAGAGCCTGTGTGGTCTAGCGGTTAGAGTTTCCGGACCAGGGTTCAAGTCCCCACTCAGCCACGAAGCTCAATGGGTGACCTTGGGGGAGTCCGTCTCTGCCTCTCAGCCCTAACCGACCTCACAGGGTTGTTGTGGGGATTAAGTGAGGAGCAGAGAACCATGAACACCGCCTTGAGTGCCTTGGAGGAAAAGGTGGGGTGTAAATGCAATAAATGATAAAATACATTGGAATGAGGGCGATGTAATAATGAAACATGTTCTTAGCTCCCTTCCCATTAAAGAGGTTTTAGGCTCCAGCCTCAGTTGACACCCTTTCTCTCCTTCCTGGCTAGGAGACTCACAGGCTGTACAAGCAGAAGCTGGAGGAGCTGACCAAACTCCAAGATGGGATTTCCAGCTCCATCAGCCGGCAGAAGAAGCAGCTGAAGGAGCTCTCTCTGGCCCTCAAAAAGTATGTTGAGGGCAACTGCGGCAGCAGCGCCTGCTTCCCTGGGGGAGTTTGCTGCGGGTCAATTTGTGGCTTGGCTACCGGAGCCACCAGGACTGCCTGAGCGTTGCTGAGTCAAGCATCACTTGAGCAATGTGGGTTTAGCAACCAGGTGGGCAGGGACTGTCATCTAATCCTGCAGCTCGCAACCTTTTGGGTATGGCGACTCACAAGTCCGAATTTATTTGTTATGGTGACCCGCCAGTTGTTTGTTGCCACGAGTATCAACAAAGCAAGATTATAGGCCAGTGAAACAAAGGTGTAGGAGGTATTCATCATACCAATTAAGGATTGCAAGCAGCAATTATATTCTTTTTATAAATGACCATTGCTAACAACCCTACATTGCAAAAGCAGGGTATTCTGTCGCACCATATACAAAGCAAGCAAACAATAATAAGATGAAGAATTGGTAACATACCAGCAAGAATCAAGGTATCAATTTTTCCTGAACTGGCATGGAGGGTGAATGTTGGGCATCTAAGCCTGAAGCGTAAGAAATAAATTCTCACATTCTTGAGTCCTCCATCCCTCTAGTGACATGTGATTTATGTGTTATTTCTTCCACAACAGCCAAAGTCCATAAGTTCTTACACTGCAAAGAAAAATGCAGATTTTCTGGGCTACTGAAATGTAGTTAACTGCCCTTCTAGCTCATCATGAGAGGGACGCGGGGACTTAAATCCACCACCATCTTGGCCATCTATTATCCAATATTTAAGATTTCAACACCTCTGGAAGCTTTCATTAACAGAAGAACGAATTAATCAACTAGGTTAACTGGGTGATTAAATCAAGAGCACCTTTCCAGGCAATTAGGCCATGTGTCATTTACAATATATACAGTTTTAATGCAAGTACGCAAAGATCTGGAGATCTTAGGAGAGGCCTTCATTCCTTGTGTGAGTGAAGGGAAAGTGCTTTTTATACGATGGTGATTTATGAGACACATGGAGAAATAATCCCTTCGAAAAAGCACATTTTCAGAACTATTGTGTATTTTTAAATGCAAAAAATTTCCAAGCTTCATGAATGTAGATCGGGGTGCCCAAACTAGATCAGGGTGCCCAAACTTTTTTCAAAGATGGCCAGATTTGATGGAGTGAACATGTGTGAAGGCCAACCAAAGTTGTTGAGCTTTTTAAGGGATTTAACCCCAAAGTTGTTGGACTTTTTTTCAATTTTCAATTTTTTTTTTCAATTTCAAGGGATTTAACCCCAAAGTTGTTGAGCTTTTATTAGCGACCGGTGGGCCAGATTAGGTCCCCAAAACAGACTTTGGACATGCCTGACGTAGATGGATCTCTTTGTTGGTCCACAGCCAAATCCTAAATTAACTATTGCAATAAACTACTGTATTGTATATTCTGACATTAGAGGGACTGGTAGATGGGGTGTTTCATCTCCTTTTCTGCCTGACCCTCTTTAAGAAATAGGATAGCAGCTCCACTTGGCTTCCAGCTACACTGCAAGAGCCTTCTCGGTTGTGGCTGTCCGCTCTCCCCAGTGAGGTCTTTGGCACAAGGCGTTTGATGGATGATTATTTTGCTGTTTGTTTGTGGCGTGTTTCTGCTGCTGTTTCATTGTGCTTTGGGTGGTTGCATGACTTCTATTATGCTGTTTTGCCCAGGTGCAAGTGCTCTCTTGCCGACAAAAATGAGGAGGAACCGAAGGAGTCCTTCCAGGAGCTCCAGAGCATGATCAAAGAGCGGCAGGATGTCTTCTTTGAAATGGAGGCCTACTTGCCCAAGAAGAATGGGTAAGGGCCCACACCCTCTATTTATAAGAGCATCAGAACTCTGCTGTTCAACCAATGAACGCTTCCAGAGCAGATGCATACAATCAAGCTGTAGCGCACGAGGGAAAAGGCACAGAGAGGGACGAGGGGGAAGCAAAACTCAGCTGCCGGTTCTTTCCAAGTTAAATAGTACTTATAATGAACGGAGGTTAGCTCTGGAAGTCCAGCAGCTGGGAGGTTAATGGGACTCTGATGGCTCCCACCCAAAACCCTTTTTCTCAAAAGTGGCCCATCAGATGTCTTTGAGGGAACTCACTTGAAAGAAGCAGCCCTCCCTGGTTGGTTGGTTGGTTCTGAATTTTTTATATTCTAAGGGAGACTTCCTTTTAGCCATTTGCAGCTAACTGCTGTCAATAGAACAGGAAAATGTTCCTCCTAGTGTGGTCCTACATCAGGGGGGTGATGTTGGACTACAGTTCCCATCTGCCTCGGTGAGTGGTTGGGGACAACGGGAGTCCCAAATCTGGAGGGCTCCCAAATCCCTCAGTCCTGTCCTAATTATTCAGTGTCTGTAATGAGCGCACACACACCTTTACAATTCTGCTTTTGACTGTTTTCATAGCTTAACATTTCATACCCTAAACACAAGCAGGCCTGAGACTTCATGCAGGAGAAGGCTATATCAATGACCATAGCTGCCAAGTTTTCCCTTTTCTCGCGAGGAAGCCTATTCAGCATAAGGGAAAATCCCTTTAAAAAAGGGATAACTTGGCAGCTATGTCAATGGCTCTGCCCTGCCTTCACAGTCAGAGGCGATAATGCTTCTGAAGACCAGTTGCTGGAAACCACAGGAGGGGGTAGCAGTCTCTTGTGCTTGTATCCTGCTTGCGGGTTTCCTGCAGGCATTTGGTTGGCCACTGTGACAACAAAATGCTGGGCTAGATGGGCCACTGGCCTCATCCAGCATTGCTCTTCTTCAGCTCTTGGGACTTTCATTTTTCATGACTCTTGTGCAACACAGCAGACTTACCCTGCAGTCTGAGATGTTGAGTGCACTTGGCGTGTGGGAGCAGTTTGGCTTGGGGATGTGTTGCAGAGGTGTATTTAATTATCTCCTCTTTCTGTTGTGATCCAGGTTGTACCTGAGTCTCGTGCTGGGGAACGTGAATGTCACTCTGCTCAGCAAGCAGGCAAAGTAAATGCTGATCTCCTAATGCTTTGCTTCATTGCTTGCCTTGTGGTTTGCACTCATAATGGACTATGAACTTGTTTTTTGGGGCGGGTTTGTTTGTTTTGTTGAAGGCTGAGGTTCTTGGAATGCTTGGTGTCATGCTCATTTTCCAGTGCTGCTTCCTTTCTTCCACCATACAGTTGCATGGAATCGCAGAATGCTTGCAATCAGGGCTACAGGAAATGTTTGTAGCTGAAGGAGAATTTAGAGGCTGAAGTGGGTGGGGGCAGAGAGGTGGGACAGCCAGCTAGAATTCTGCACCAGCAGAAGCTGAATTCTGTGGTCTGCATTAATTATGCAAATAAGCAAATGCTTACATTATTTCTCATTTTGCATACTGTCATGTTACTATTTTGCATAACTTCTGGTTTTGCTACTTATAAGAGGGGCACACACACTGAAACCCACCATCACTGAAAATCTTAGCCATCCATTATTCAAGATTTAAGATTTCAAGCGGCCTTGCTCACCTGCATTCCAGTGTGTTTTGCCACCATGAGGACTAGAAGCTTCATTAATATAACAGCTACAATGTTTAGCTGATTAATCAATCAGCATAACTGGGTGATTAAATCAAGACCACCTTTCCACAAAATTAGAGAAGGGAAAGTGACATGGTGATTGATGAGACACATGGAGAAATGTCCTTTTGAAAAAGCACGTTTTCAGAACTACAGTATTGTGTATTCGTGTATGCAGAATTTTTCCAGGCTTCATGAACGTAGATGAATCTCATTATTTGTCCACAGCCAAGCCCTGAATTCTGTTGCTTGCAAAGTCCTGCAACTGATAGAGTTCACTGAGTTTTGAAGCCTGGCAATTTTCCAGCTGCTTCTTCAGATGATACTTTTCACTCAAATCCGCAGTTGCAACAGATAGCCTTCAACAATTCATGCAATTCCTGAAATCTACCACAACCCATAATGATAATGATAATGATAATTATTATTATTATTATTATTATTATTATTATTATTATTATTGCGGGAGGCAGTGCAAGACAGGAGTGCCTGGCGTGCTATGGTCCATGGGGTCACGAAGAGTCAGACATGACTAAATGACTAAACAACAACAAATTATTTATACCCCGCCCATCTGGCTGGGATTCCCCTGACACTCTGGGCGGCTTCCAACAAACATTAAAATACATCAAATATCACAGATTAAAAACTTCCCTAAACAGGGCTGCCTTTAGGTATTTTCTAGATGTCAGGTAGTTGTTTATCTCCTTGACCTCCGATGGGAGGGTGTTCCACAGGGCGGGTGCCACTACCGAGAAGGCCCTCCGCCTGGTTCCCTGTAACATGGCTTCTCACAACGAGGGAACCGCCAGAAGGCCCTCAGCACCGGACCTCAGTGTCCGGGCAGAACGATGGGGGTGAAGACGCTCCTTCAGGTATACTGGACAGAGGCCGTTTAGGGCTTTAAAGGTCAGCACCAACACTCTGAATTGTGCTCAGAAACGTACTGGGAGCCAATGTAGGAGCGTCTCAGACAGTTTGCTGTAACCTGAGCCCTTTTATACACCAAGTTATTTGCCAGATCTGCCCAGTAACACAGATAACAGTCACCAGATACCTGCAGGTGCATTGTGGGGAGTGAAGCATCTCTGCTGACTCATGGGGAATTAACCCAGTTACTGCATTCCTCAGCTTACCTGGAGAAAGGCATCTTCCATGATCTTAATGCCTAGGCAGGTTCGTTTGGGGGTTGCCCAAGCCTGGGTCCCATGCCACAAATAAAAGCTTAGGCTGAGCCCTGGAAGCTGGGTGCTGGGCCAAGTCCATTCACTGCTCTGCCTCCCTGTTCTAGGTTCAGGTACAAGGATGAGTATGAGAAGTTCAAGCTGTACCTCACGATCATCCTGCTCATAATCTCCTTCACCTGCCGGTTCCTGCTTAACTCCAGGTGAGTCTCCGGCAGCCTTGGATTGGGACCGCACTGTTAAAAGTGAGCTGTCATTCCTATCCCTGCTCGCTTGAATGACATCCCTCTGAAGCAGTGATTTTTCTTTCTTCCTTAGAGCGTTTGCACCTTGCTCTTTGGCCCCAAAGGCTTCTGGAGAGCCTTATGTACAATCAGTTATAAACAGGAAAGGCCCTGCTTGCAGGCTTACAATCTAGAAACACCACCACCACACAAGGAAAAACAGGGAGGGAGAGAAGGGGAGGGAGGCAGAAATCAAGTTGAGGGACACATTCCTAGAGAGTTGTTCTCATAAAGACCAGCCAGCGCCGTTCAGGGCTGGGAAGTGCCTGATGGAGCTGGTCTCTCGGCAAAGCTGATGGTGCGAATCCTGCTACTGCCCATAATAATATAATAATAACTTATTAATTATACCCCGCCCATCTGGCTGGGTTTCCCCAGCCACTCTGGGTGGCTTCCAACAGAAAAATAAAATAAAACAATCTATTAAACATTAAAAGCCTCCCTAAACAGGGCTGCCTTCAGATGTCTTCTACTGACGCTGCCTGATGGGCTGGCTGCCCCCAGGCACCAGTTGAGGGGAGAGGAGGCCTGATAGGGCCAGCCTGTCACAGCAGAGCCCACGGAGGGAGCTGCCCATCTCTCCACTCCATCTCTCCAACAACCCGAGGTTGTTAAAGGTTGCAGGGCGCCTTGCAGGCAAAAGAAGGAAGACCAGTATGAACCCCTTCTGTTCCACTATGCCCAGTAACCCTTTCCCTCTCTCACCGCTTGCCGCAGGGTGACGGATGCCGTCTTCAATTTCCTCCTGGTCTGGTACTACTGCACCCTCACCATCCGTGAGAGCATCCTGATCAACAACGGATCCAAGTAAGTTGTCCAGACCCACTGAAAGCTCTGGAGGCAGAGCTGAAAAGATGATGAGCCAGGCCGGTGTCCTCTGACCGGCTGAGCTTTCCAAGACTTTCTTCAAGTCTCGCTTCTTCAGATCAACCTTAACCGGCAGTGCCGGGAGCGGAACTAGGGACTCTTGTGCTTACAGAGACGGTGGTAGGATAAGAAGCTGCCCGTGGTCCATCTGGCGCAGCTGTGCCTGCTGTGATTGGCAGCAGTTGCTCCTGGATTCTGGGCAGACAGAAGCCATTGCTAGACCTTCTGTCTGACCCCTAACTAGAAGGGCTACAAGGTGGAGCCTGGGAACTTTTCCATGGCCTCTCCTCATACAGCTGTATATTTTGGATAGTCGCTTCTTCGCTATGCATTTAGACACCTCTTAAGAGATCTTAAGCCCATTCATCATGATAGTTCCTGAGATCAAGGAGAAGATATCCTTCCATGATTGGATGCCATTTTGAATCAAGATAGCAGACTGAAGCTTTCAAAACTGCACTGAGTTTAACCACTGGTTTCAAAACGGCACTGTTTGTTTGTTTGTCATTTAGCACGCGCAAATAATGCCAGGCTGCTACCGGTAGCATTAATATAAATGTTAACAGCCTGGTTGTTTGCCTATCTCCTCTAGGACCCTTTGTGACTCACACTGATAGCATAGCTGCCAAGTTCTCCCTTTTTTTAAGGGAAATTCCCTTATGCTGATTAGGCTTCCTCATGAGAAAAGGGAAAACTTGGCAGCTATGACTGATAGGCATGTTTGGGCAGGCTGGCATTTCAAATACATTGCATAGAACAGCACCCGCATGTTTTGCCCCTTAACTTTTCCTACAAGGCCTAGAAACTTCCTTTTAAAAGAGAGAAGAAAATGAAAGCTGAGAGTCTGGGGCACAGGCACCTGCTTGGTCACCTCTGAGCCAAGGTGTTGCAGGTTGCCACTGGCTGTTGCTTGATGGCCTTCCTTGGAGCCATGTTGCAACTGCCTGTTGATGTTCCCTTGTCATCTTGCAAGTGTGCTGAGCTACAGGGCTTAAAGTTCACACTCTCTAATGAAAGTTTTTCCCCTCCCCCTCACCCCGCATCCCGTGTGTTTCCTCAGAATTAAAGGCTGGTGGGTTCTCCATCACTACATCTCTACCTTCCTCTCCGGCGTCATGCTGACTTGGTGAGTCCTCAGCTAAGCATCCTCTCTGTTGCCATTATATGACGTCCTGGTGGCCGTCGGTGGTGCCCTGTGGCTCAGAGGCCCAGGTCACATTCACCAGGAGCTCTGCGTTCAGTATTGGGGGCCTAACTCTGCAGAACTCCTTCTTGGCTGGCTGGCCCCCTTCATTTTATTTGTTGCACTAATATCCCACCTGTTCCTTCAAAGAGCTCAGGTTGGCGTGCATCATTCGCCCCTACTCGGTTAATCCTCACAACAACCCTGTGAGGTGGGTTAAGCTGAGAGGTGGTGAATGGCCCAAGGTCACAACTAGTGAGCTTCACGGCTAAGCAGGGATTTGAACCCCGGTTCAACACTCTAATCAGCATATCACACAGGTTCTCAAGACTTTCTTTTATTATTATTTCAGTAGTCATTTTAAATAATCATTTTCTGATTTCTGTAGTTAACTGACTTCATCTTCTGCAAGGTTTCCTGTAACCTCGTGGGATGCTGCTTAGAAACCATGGCATTAAGCAGCGTATAAATTGTCCCATGGCATTAAGCAGCGTATAAATAAGTAATAGCATAGGAAGCCGATTTTTACAGAGTTGGAGATTTCGGTGATTGAACCTGGGACCTTATTGCATGCAAAGCACAAGATCTATAGCTCAGCTACAAACTTTCCCCTGTGCTGAGAAAATGTAGGTTTGTGCTGTATATTTCAAGACTGTATGTCTCTGTGAATGTATGGTTTACACTGCACAGCTCTGTGCGCTCCCCTAGTTAAAGCCACCACATAGGTTAAACATATGTACATAGGAAGTTTGTCTACCCCAGCATTGTTGGAGGAAGCTCTCTTGAACCTTCATTGAAGTTTCATCTGCTGTGCCCATCCTTCATTTTCCTGTTGGCTTGTTTGTTTTGCTGCAAGCATTGCCATTAAATGGAGTCAGGGAGCAATTTTGGCCCAGCAGGCCAGAACTTTATCTGAATCACACCACCACACTAGCCAATTTTTACAAGTGGGTTGGACCGCCCCACCTGCCAATTGTCTGATGTTAGGACATCAGGTAGAATTGAACTCCCACACTTCGGAACTCCCTGCCTGTTGATACCAGTCAGGTACCTTCCCTGTGCTCTTTTCGGCGCCTGCTAATAGCATTTATGTTCAGGCAAGCCTGTCCAGATATGTAGAATCTTTACACGTGTTTTAATCTTAAAATCAGTGATAAGCTAAAAAAAATTAATTCTTATTTGAATGTTTTGCATAGCTGTTTGTTTTTTTACTCATTGTTTTTATTCAATTTTTTTTAAAATCACTCTGTGGTTTTCTTTAACAATCACAGACTCAGAGAACTGCAGAGTTGGAAGGAACGCACAGGGTAATCTCGTCTAACTCCCTTCAATGGAGTTGAACCCACTTTGGGCTGCGTTCCCAAGCTACCCGACTCTGAGAAGACCTGGTCTCGGTGCGCTGGAGGGCTCTACCAGCCTCGCAGCGTTCCTTCCAACTCTACGGTTCTCTGAGTCTACGACTGTTAAAGAAAACCACAAAGTGATTTTCAAAAAGGGTAAAAACAAACAAACCCTCAAAAGTGTTATATAAATTGTATGAAATGAATAGCTGCTCCACAATTGGAGCAGTTTATATAATAGTAATAATAATAATAACAACAACAATATAATAATAATAAATGTATTATTTATACCCCACCCATCTGGCTGAGTTTCCCCAGCCACTCTGGACAGCTTCCAACAAAATATTAAAATGCAATAATCTATTAAACATTAAAAGCTTCCCTAAACAGGGCTGCCTTCAGATCTCTTCTAAAAGTCTGGTAGTTGTTTTTCTCTTTGACATCTGGTGGGAGGGTGTTCCACAGGGCGGGTGCCACAGTTTGGGGGCCCAATTTGGCCCATGGGGTGGAGGGTCCCCACCCTGCACTAGGAGAATGGGTTATTCATTTCTAAATGAGCATACTTTTCCTTTTCTCCTTTTCTCTCCGCCCTCCCCTCCACCTGATCTCACTTTCCTGGTGTCCTTGCAGGCCAGACGGTCTCATGTACCAGAAGTTCAGAAACCAGTTTCTCACCTTCTCCATGTATCAAAGTAAGTGAAGCTGCCCACAGGGAAGCAGGAAGGTCACCCGAGGGCACCTTTGAGCCTCGGAACCATGTGGGTGGGGCAACGTGCTCAATTAGCCAAGCCCATTTTCAGAAGTGGGCTACGTGAACTAATTTCAGTAGTGCTAATTTCAGTAGTTCCATTCTTGAGTAGGATAGAGGCCTCCAGTTCCACCACATGAGCTTGCAAGCAGAATTGTCCAGGTGAGACTAGCGAAACTTCCAGATTTCCTTGTTAAGAAAGAAAGGGGTTTGTTGGCTAGAACGGGAAGGCAGGTGTGAGGAAGTCTTTTATAGCCCTGGTGGGCCAAACTCCTTCGAGACAGTCTTCTCAGGGCACCTGACAGCCGTGGGCAGGGTCAGAGGCAACTGAGCGGAGCAGATGATGTCAATTTTACCTTCCTACATTTGACTGGTTTCTACGCACATCTCTCTACCTGTAAGATAGGTTAGGCTGAGAGGCTGAGACCAGCCCAGGGTCGCACTCAGTGAGCTACACAGCTGAGTGGGGATTTGAACCCTGGTCTCTCCTAGGCCCTAGTTCAACACAAACCACAACATCACGCTGCCTCTTTACGAATCAAACTTTTGTCCCATTTCTTAGCAAGCAAAAAAGTCTGTTTAAAGAAACAAAGCTCAAATTCCCAGGACCCTCTTGAAAAATAGGGAGTTGGAAGGGACCCACTAGATTATTATTATTATTATTATTATTATTATTATTATTATTATTTTAACCTCTGATGCTCTGAAAGCCTTTGCAACGCCTGAGAAGCCAGGTTTTGGAATCGGCCTTCCAAGCTGCCCCCAACAGTGACCTTTCTCGCCAACTCCTTCTGACAGGCTTTGTCCAGTTCCTCCAGTATTATTACCAGAGCGGTTGCCTGTACCGGCTGAGAGCCCTGGGTGAGCGACACACCATGGACCTCACGGTGGGTAAGTGGCATCTCTTGCTTTGGCCTCCTCTCCTCTTGCTCCTAAGCCCAAGCTTAGGAGAGGCAAGCTTGTGACCCTTCAAGCTGTTGGACTCTGCGTTCCCCATCGCCGCTGCTGGCTGGGACTGATGGGAGTTGCAGTCCAGCTGTGAGATCGTCGCCACTGCTTAAGACTCCTGCCGCAAGGTGTAGTGCAAGAGACGCAGCTAGTTTCACTCCTCTGCAACATATCTTTCTTTTTTTTCTGTCCCACCAACCGCAGAGGGCTTCCAGTCCTGGATGTGGAGAGGCCTCACCTTCCTGCTCCCGTTCCTGTTCTTTGGCCAGGTAAGTGTGCCATGGCATTTTGGGGGGAGGGCGCCTAGGAATGGTGGGATGTCAGGGGTTGGGCTGAGGGAGACGAGACTGAGGAGGAATGGTGGAGACCGCCCCCCCCTAACTTCCCAGAGAAGAGGAAGGCGGTACAGTGGTACCTCGGAAGTCGAACGGAATCCATTCTGGAAGTCTGTTCGACTTCCAAAACACTCAGAAACCAAATTACGGGTTCTGATTGGTTGCAGGATGCTCCTGAAGCCATTGGGAAGCTGCGGAAGCCCCTTCAGATGTTCGGCTTACAAAAGAACGTTCGATAACCGAAACACTCACTTCCGGTTTTCAATCGTTCGACTCCCAAGGCATTTGGAAGCTGAGGTACAACTGTGTTGAATCACAGCAGTGATTTGAGGAAGGTCACAGCCCAGAGACAGGCGAACAGAAGAGTTGGGAGGTGTTGGGAGAAGAGAAGGGGGAGACAGAGACAGAGCAGCCGGCTGACACATTATCACTGGAGAACATTTCTGGGGCCCCTTCTCCCAGAACTCAGCATGCATTGAAAGTTGAAGAGCGAAGGACTCAGAGACAATTAGCCCCTGGCAGCCACCGTAAGAGGAAGTGTTGTTGCTAGGAGGGGGGGGAGGAGTTCAGTTGGAGCATCTCCATTTTTAGGAAGGCTGCATTCCTTCGTCATTCTCTGTGAATTATTGAATAAATGGCTTGGTAAGAACTCTTATCGTCTCTCTGATTCTGGGCTGCCCTGTGGGAAGGAACTGATTTCCCCGAAGCCTGACAGAGGATAGCACTGCTGATTAGGAGGTTTGGAGAGGACCCTTGTCTCCCATTGGGCTGGAGAAAGACCCTGGCAGAGTGTGGGTCTCCTTGGGCACCGCATACAAACTTATCAACAACAGCCTGCGGATCCTAAAATAATACTGGGCAGATGCATTGTTCCTTTAGGAGAGAGGTCCTTGTGACAGATGCCTGCTTTTGCCTTTAAAAAAAAAAGTGCTATACAGAGGAACCTGCCATTTACAGAGTCAGACCACTGGTTCAGCTGGCCCAGGGTTGTCAACACTGGCTAGCAGTGGGTCTCCAGGGTTTGGGGCAGGAGTTTTCCCTCAGCACTACATGGAGATTGAAGCTGGAGCTCTGCCACTGAGCTACAGCCCTCCCTTAGCAGTGAGGAAAAATGATTCTCTTTTTGGGGGCACTAGGTGGAACAAAAAGGACATATAAATAGTAATCTGAAGGGTAGATTTGGGATTCATTCAGTCACTGTCTTCCAGTCATACACACACCAGTTTGCACTGGGCTTTATAGAGGAAGAGAAGGTTTTGGAGGGAAAGGTCTGAGGAAAGCACTCAGCTTGCAGCCCGCAAGGAGTGTGTGTTTCTCTAATCAGAAGCTGTGGCTGTGGCCTTGGGGGGGGGGGGGGCTGAACACTGAGATGCTCCTAAACTGCCTTTGCAGGGGAGTGGGTGGGTGGGGAAGCGAAGAAGATTGGATTTGTTCTTATTTATTATATTCGTATGCCGCCCTTCGTCAGAAGACCACGGGGCGTTTTTACAACGTATGCCGCAAATAACATAATGTCATATTGATGCAACATAAAAGAAAATAAAAACAGTTATTGTAAGAAGTGCATAGTACAGTGCAGATTCTCCTAACGGCATAAAAAGGCGAGAAAACGAGCAACACGGTATCTTGACAGCAAAGGCGGCACACAAGTACAGAAGCTTCTCTCAGTGAAAGCGACCCCAATCTCCCTTTGCCTTTCCCCATCTCTCACCCTGGGAGATCTTCAATCCCCTGCCTCTCACTCGGGGTCCTTCCACCAACCACCTGTCACTTTCATGTGGCGCCGAAACTGGGGTATTATTTATTTATTTACTGACTTACATTTACACCCCACCCCACCCCCAGGAGCTCAAGGCGGTGGTGCCCGTAGGCCTCCCTCTCCATTTCATCCCCACAACAACCCTGTGAGGTAGGTTAGGCTGAGAGAGGCAGCGACTGGCCCAAAGCCACCCGGTGCGCTTCATGGCTGAGTTGGGATTTGAACCCTGGTCTCCCCATCCCTAAAGTCCAGCACTCTAACCGCTGGTCCACACTGGCTTGTGTAACATGTTGCAAATAAAATAAAACGTCTGTGCTCCCTTCTCTTCCCCCGACTCCTCTAGTTCTGGCAGCTTTACAATGCCCTCGCCCTCTTCCAACTGGCCAGGCACCCAGAATGCAAGGAGTGGCAGGTAAGAGCTACTTTTGCCTCTTTTGTTTTAACCCTGTGAAATGTTCAGAGGAAGCTTCCATATGTGCAGCATCAGGCTATTGGGCCCAGCTAGGCTAGGATTGTCAACACCAACCCTCCTGAGGACAGAAAGCCCTTCTTTTTTCTATCTCAAGGTCTGCTCCCCATTTTGAAGGCTGCTTGGGGGGGGGAGCTGGGGAACCCCTGGGTGGAGCCGTCATTTCCAACACCAGCTTCCGATAACTCCTTTCCCCCCCCCCTTCCGTGCGAGGGGCAGGGTGCATGATTCTGGTTGCCGCTGTGTGAACCAACCGTGGGCTTCTCTGCAGGCCAGGTGCAACTTCTAGATCCTATTAAATAAGAAAACTAGCAAATTATTGAATAAGGAAGTGAGAACTTTCTTACTCCAACAGACTTTTGGGAACTGGTTGCTTTTTATGAAAGGGTTGGTGCTGTGCTGTTTTTATTGTAATTATGTGTATGGTTTTCAATAGATCTTAAAGTTTTGAATTCTATTAGTGTTTTGTTTTTTTAAACTATTTTTAAAAACGTCTTTAGCTGTTCTTATTTTATCTGTAAGCTGCCTTGCATCCCTGTCAAGGAAAAAGGCAGGATATAAATAAATTTATGATGGGATAGATGGTAATGCAATTTGGCTAAATTAAACTTTAGCTGTGATTCCTGCATTGCAGAGGGTTCAACTAGATGACCGCTGCTGTCCCTTCCAGCTCTACAGTTCTATGATTCTATAAATGTCCTAACGGTACTTTCACTGGGGGGGGGGGGACAGGACCACGAGCCAAAAGGCAAGTAAGACAGGAGAGGGGTCGATACACAACTTGCTGGAGCTCTGGAAACAGCATGTAAAACAGAGGAAATAGAGGTTCTCTTGAACAGCTCTTGGAACAAGTTAAAAAAAAAGAGATTCATCATGCTACACTCTGGTCCTTGACTGCAATAAATCGATTCACTCATCATGCTGGTCTGTGACCGCTTCTTTCTTTGGATGGGGACAGGATGTCCACTCATCTCCAAGAAGTACCACCCGCTGCCTGGGAGAACTGCTGGGGTGACCCCCTGCCGTCTCCCCCCCCCCTTCCTGGCAGTGCAAAGTCTCACCAAGTCTTAAATTCCTCCGGCAGGTGCTGATGTGTGGCCTCCCCTTCTTCGTCCTCTTCACCGGCAACTTCTTCACCACCCTTCGTGTTGTTCACCAGAAATTCCAGGACAAGGCCAAGGTGGAGTAAAGGGGGAAGGGCTTATGGGGCCTGTCCCACCCCACTCTCCTTGTCCTCTCCCCCCCACCCGCTCCAACAAAACTGTCTTTGCCATCTGCCGTTCTGGCATTTTCTCGCCTGGCTGGAGGCAGCGCTGGTCCTGCTCCAGCTGGTCTTGAACAGATGATCCGCTCAGCGCTGGGCGCAACTCTCCCGGAATCCACTGACTTTGAACCAGTGCTTCAAACAAAGCGGCTCATGAATGGGCAAACTCCTGTGACCTTTTCCGCCGAGGACAGGACCTTGTTCTCAACAGTGGGAGGAGATTCTCCAGGATCATAGTAGCATGCTGGAGGCCTAGAGTGACCCACTTGGACATGACTCTCTATGGTATCCTTGTGCCCAGCCCTCCTACAAGAGCAGGCGATGGATTGCCAACTGCCCCCATGCTCTTTTCTAGCAGACTTTTAAGAAGGAAGCAGGCTCAACTGAAGCCACAGTATGTGTAAGTAGTGAGGATATTGTGCAGGGCCTCCCCTGGCCCATTTTGAACCCCTTTGCCAGAGCAAGAAATCTTTGCCTTTGCCATACAGAGCATCACTTCCTGTCTCACGGGTGCTGCTCTGCTCCTCAGAAGGGACCCTCAGCCTGCACCCTTGTCTGCTTTCTTACATCCCGAGGCCAGGGTGCATGGGTGGCAGAAAGGAGGTTTTCCCCAGCCTTGCACACAAGCAGCCTTCCCCCTCCTGTGACCCAGGGATGGTTCTTGGCGGATGGTGGGCAGTGAGAAGTGGTTGGCATGCCTCCACTGCCAAGGGTCCGGCACTGCCATTGCTCAGAAGCCTCCAAAGGCTTTCAGGAAAGTGGGGATTAGGAAACAGCATGGTCTGAATTTGCTACATGGTGGTGTAGTAGGGGGACAGTGTCTTGTTCAAGCTTTGTGGTGTCTTTTGTGTGTTTGTGTGCATATCGATGTCTTCAGGAAGCTGGGAGGAGCTGGTCTGTGTCACAGTCGTCTCAAAGAATGTACGCATGTCGTATTTAAAAAAGGGGAAAAAAACTATTGGAATAAAAGAAAAAGAGGGAAATGCCTTTGTTGCCTCTCATGCCTTTCAACCAGCAGGGGAGAGGAGGGGTGGGTCAGGGTTTTGCACAATCTCCATTGCAATTGCCAGCACGGTTGGCTATTAATGGGTCCAGCTGAACAGGAAGGCACATTTGGGGCCATTGCATGGTGATGAGAGGAGAGAGATGGGACATTGGGTGGTTTTTTTACAGCAAGGTATCTGGGCAGCTGATCAGAAGGTCGGCGTTTTGAATCCCCGCGACGGGGTGAGCTCCCATTGCTCGGTCCCAGCTCCTGCCAACCTAGCAGTTCGAAAGCACGTCAAAGTGCAAGTAGATTAATAGGTAAACGGTGTTTGCCAGTTTTGTCATGCTGGCCACATAACCTGGAAGCTGCACGCCGGCTCCCTCGGCCAATAACGCGAGATAAGCGGTGCAACCCTAGAGTCGGTCAAGACTGGCCCTAATGTTCAGAGGTCCCTTTACCTTTGCCTTTTTATCTGGGCAGCAAGAGAAAAGGATAGCTTCCTTTGCGTGCCTTTCCATTTGGAAAGAACTCTTTTCTCTCTCCCTGACATCCTGTGATGGGAATGTGTCCTTGAAGTGCGATAATGCCTCTTGCTTGTGTAAGCATTTTTTATTTAAAAAACCTGATTTGGGGGGAGGGCAGCACAGTCTACTAGTCTGTTCTGCTCGTACCCACTCGAAAAGGTTGCCCGAAGCAAATGCAGTCCTCAGGCTGAAAGAGATTCCTGGAATTAATGGGGTGTCTTGTGCAAGTGCCAAGGTGCCTCTGAGCAGGAGCTTCTGGGAGAGCATCAAACATCTGAGGGAAGTGCAGAGTTCAGCTTCCATTCATTCTTTTGAAGCAATGCCTCCAGTTCGCAGGATAGCAGGTATCGCCCATGTGCTGCAGTCCTAAAGCAGCCAGCGAGGTGGCTGTGTTGAATTTCTGCATTATCCTTTCTTCTCCCATGAAAGCAGCATATGTGAAATAGTAAGAGAGAGAGAGAAAATGCAAGTGTTGTTCCGTGTTGTGGGATTTTCACATGGGATGCAGCGTTTTGTACAGCACACAGAGAGAGCCAGGGAGGGGTGTTAGGTGTGCTTTGCCTGGAGAAGGGAAGACTGAGAGGTGAGCTTTTGGCAGTCTTCAACTATCTAAAGGGCTGTCCCATGGAAGGTGGAGCAAGCTGGTTTTCTGCTCCTCCCGCAGGCAGGACCTGGGCCAATAGATTCAAATGACAAGGAGATTCTGACTGAATGGAATGGGCTACCTGGGAAGGTGGTGAAGTCTTCTTCCTTGCAGGTTTTTAAGCAGAGCTTAGGGTGGCTGTCCGTCGTGGATTCTTGAGTTGCATTTACTGCATTGCAGTCTACAGTTTTGATCCTATGAGCTCTTCACTTACGGTCTTTGTTAAACTGTAAGCCTTTTGATGAAGTAATGATGGCCACCGATGTGAATGGCTTTAAAACGTTATTGACAAATGCATGGAGGATGAGGGCAAGCAATGGCTGTGAAGCATCTCCACTATTGGAGGAAGTACGGTAGGTTTCTGATGGCCTGATCCAGCAGGCTCTTATGTGGATGCCAAAAGATGCTTGGTTAGCCCCTATGAGCTTAGGGGGCTTTGAAAAGGAGAAGCAGAACACCACCCCCTCTTCCCCTCATCATGACAGTAACAGTGGTTCGTTCACACACACACACACACACACACACACACACACACACACACACACACACCCCACTTGAAAGTTGAAGATCCTTGCATTTCCCTGTTGTAATGCACCGTGCCAGATGCCGTCTGGCTTTGTGGCTTCCTAAGCACACGATAGCTGAGCTGGTTAGAGCACGGTGTCAAGGGTTGCGAGTTCGAGCCCCATATGGGACAGCTGCATATTTCTGCACTGCAGAGGGTTGGACTAGAATGGTCCTCAGTGTCCCTTCCAACTCTATAATTCTGTGATTCCTTCCTTACATTTCATACAATTCAAATGGTAACTCAGCGTAAGAAATCGTGCATTGGCTGTGCTGCCTCCCATCTCCAACCCCAAATCCACACACAAAAAAAATTCCTTCCAGTAGCACCTTAGAGACCAACTAAGTTTGTCATTGATATGAGCTTTCGTGTGCATGCACACTTCTTCAGACCACGTTGTGGACTCCAAGTGGACCTCTCAGCCTGGGAAACCCTGTAGTGAAAGCTCTCTCCAAATAGTGGTCTGTAAAGATTAGCAGCATTGGCAAGTGGGTTGCTGCCCACTACACGTGCCTTGATAATGTTACCAACGAATGGTTTGGTGGAAGGTAAGGTTGGGGGCATCACTCCAGTTCCAGCTTCAGCTCCACAAGCCCCCCCACCCCACGCAAGGCCACGAAGGAGGCAGAGCAAAAGAATCAGGCCATATTTTATTCCAAGAGCAAAGTCTCCTTACAGTTATGTACATTCAGCGGACAAGCTGCTCTCCCCAGCACCCAATCCAAACGTACATCCTTAGGCACACGCCGGCAGCTTCAACATGAACCATTAAGTCGCATGGCTGGGGAGGCAAGCCACGCTGGGACTGAAAAGCGCCATGGCTGGGCTCGGCCACGGCACACATTTTTCATGCTAGGGGCAGCACCCCATCGGTCTCAGCAAGGGGGAAATGACAGGCAGGCCTAGGAACTGGCCGGAGGGGGCCGCCATGTCCAGAATGGGCTTCCCCACTATTGGGGGGGGGGAAATAAGTGCCAACAAAAGAGGGCTGGACAGCCAGGTACTGTCCTCCTGCCCAGACTGAACTGCGCCACCCTGATCCACTGCCACCCTCCACGGCTGTCTGCTGGCACAGCAGAGAGGGGGAGAGTTTCATCCAATGAGGCTGTAACAGGAGGGGACCCAGGCAAAAGAGGCAGCACGGCCATCCCCAGACAGGTGAGCCTGGGACATGCCAGCATGCAGCACCAATCTGCCTTCAGCACAGGTATGGGATTAGGACAGCCACCAACCCAAATGAACACCTCCCGCTTTTGATCCAATTTCACACAGGTGGTATAAGGTCTCCAAGCTTGTTCTAGGCACAGTGAAGGGGGGGAGAAAGAGAGCCACCCTCGGCTCACACTGCTGGCTTCTTAAATACGCCGTTTCGCTCTCCACTTGACCCCCATCCTGTTATCCTACTGTGGACCCCCCCCCCAACAGCACAGGTCACTGGTCACTAAAACCCAAAGCAATGCCATCTCCGGCTGTGGCAGGAGTACCCTTCACAGCAGCTTGGGAAAGGGGTGGGGGTTGGGGTGGGGGAGAAGAGCCTGATCGTTTCCCACAGGCTAACTTCCGAGGAGTTAAGGGGAGGGGGTCAGCACCCGAGCCCCGCTTTTGCAGCTTCCCCTGATGCAGAGAAGCCTGCCAGACGGGACAGGAGAGAAGTTCCGTTTCCCAGAAAAGTAAGTTTTGACGTGTAGAGAAGGGAGGGTGAAACGCACTGCACACCCAGAAGTCCTCTCAGCAGCAGCAGCAGCAGCAATGGAAGAGAGAGAGAAGGAAGAGAGAGAGAGAAGGGAGAGAGAGAGAGAGAGACTGGCAATTCTGGCCTGAGGTGGCCTAACCTCCCCCTGGAAAGCCATCCAAGTTGCCCTGCGGCACGCTCTTAGCATGGAATGAATGGGAGGTAGCAAGGAGGGAGCCAGGTGTGCACACCTGCGCACAGCCCCACAGGGGGGCAGAATGTGCAGCCAAGTGAGAGAGTCCCTTTCCTGCCCCTCCTGCAGCCCCCCACTGAGAACCGCCCCCCTCTACCCAGCAAGCACCGCCCCCCCCTAACTCCAGACGTCCAGGGAGTAGCGTCCCTTGGTCATCAGCTTCTTGACGTAATCCACAGCCTGCTGCTGGCTCATCTTCCCATATTCAGCCACGATCTCGTAGAAGGCGTTTTGCACGTCGCGGGCCATGTTCCGGGCATCGCTGCAAAGAGGAAGACCCCCGCAGAGGGGGGGGGGAGGTCCCGTCAGGTCAAGTGCAGCCCTTATTTATTGCATTCCTACCCAACCGGGTCGCTCACTAGTTTGACAATCGAACCACACAAGGTCTCTTCAGATTTGACTCAAGGGCAGGTTTTGGGTGCAGGCGGGCAGGGTGGGGAAACACACACAGGGGTGACATTTCAGTGGGCAGCTTCAGGTTAGGGCTGAAGCAAACTGTGAAAGTTTTATGCAACTTAATGTAGCCTCATGGGGAAATGTTTTTTTGGAAAATGAGCAGAGGGCTCATCGAATCCAAATCTGGTGAGCAAACAACAGCAAGCCCTCTATTTAAACACCAGGAAGGACTTTCCGACAGTAAGAGCTGTTCAACAGTGGAGGTTGTGGACTCTCCTTCACTGGAGGTTTTTAAGCAGAGGTTGGATGGCCATCTGTCACGGATGCTTTGGTTGAGATTCCTGCATTGCAGGGGGTTCGACTAGATGACTCTTGGGCAGGCATCCCCAAACTGTGGCCCTCCAGATGTTTTGGCCTACAACTCCTATGATCCCTAGCTAACAGGACCAGTGGTCGGGGAAGATGGGAATGGAAGTCCAAAACATCTGGAGGGCCAAAGTTTGGGGATGCCTGCTCTTGGGCTCCCTTCCAACTCTAAAATTTGACAATTCAAATCCTAAGTCTTAATTTTTAAAGGCTCACAGCTCAGTGACAGAGCAGAAGGCACCAGGTTCTGGGAGGAAACCCTGCTCAACAAATGGAACTCATATTGGGTTTGAAGACAGATTCCCCATTGTTTTGGGAGACAGAGGCATCATTTTCTTTCAACTAAAACACTGCTCTTGAGATACACAGCCTTTTGGTGGAGAAGTTCAGCTTCACCACTTCTCGAGAACTTTCAGTAAATACTTGTACGTGAAGCTGACTATCGTAAGCCAGGCCATCGGTCTGCCTTGCCCAGGACTGTCTCCTCTTACAGATATAACTGGCGATTGGAAAGGACCTTAGCCCAGTTGCAGAGCCCCTGCTTTGCATGCAGAAGGTCTCAGGTTCAATCCACAACAGCATATCCAGGTAGGGCCAGGGAGCCACTGCCAGGAGTGTAGAGTAGCCTCACTTCTGAGCTGAATTGATGACCTGGAAGTTGCCTTAAGATAGTCACCCAGGCCAACTCCTTTGCTCAAGGCAGGCTCTTCAAGGCAGGATACAGCAACTGCCCTCTGCCTGCAAACCTCCTCACTAAAGGAGAGTTGACCTCCTCCTGAGCCAGCTAAACCCAAAGGTTTAGCCAAAAATTCTGCTCCTGGGCAGTTCCCAGCCTCCTCCTTTTCCTGCTTGCTGCATCTACTGCGGCAGCTGCCTCAAGAGAGGACTCTGCACACGCACAACCAAGCCCCGTACTCACCCACACACGTAGATGTGCCCATTTCCTTCGTGGATCAGCTTCCAGACATTCTCCTTGTTCTTCTTCAGCAGGTGCTGGACGTAAATCTAGAGAAGCAGAAGCAGATTTAGGGGGTGGGATGGGCAACAGAAGCCGTTCAAGCTTGTGAAGTCTCCCAATTGTATCTTCTGCACTCGCATTGTAAGATGCACAAAGCAACCTCCCACCAACCCTAACTCTCTCGCAAAAAAACCAAACAAAGCAGCCCTTAAACCAGGCATAGGCAAACTTGGCCCTCCAGATGTTTTGAGACTACAATTCCCATCATCCCTGACCACTGGTCCTGTTAGCTAGGCATGATGGGAGTTGTAGTCCGAAAACATCTGGAGGGCCGAGTTTGCCTATGCCTGCCTTGAACACTTTAGTTCAGCCCTTTCCAAGCTTGCTAGGGCTGGTGGGAGTTGTAGTCAAAACATCTGGAGGGTGCTGGGTTAGCATACCGTGTGGCATCCACTAGGAGCAGCCAATGTGGCAACTTCCAGGTGTTGATGGACTCCAGCCCCCAGGAAGCACAGACAATGGCCAGGGATTTATGGGAGTTGTATTCCAGCAACACCTGGAAGGTGTTACAGAATCTTATCCTCTGCTTCATTAAAACACACACACACACACATAGGGAAAAGATTCTAGTCCTTATGATTGCAAAGGTGACTTGGCACATTTAAACAGAGAGGAGCTAAGGATGACAACTCTGTGGACAATCGCAATGGCCAAACCACAAACTCGATTGGGGAGCATAAATATCGGCCTGGCAAGAGTTCTTTGCCATGATGCCATGTTTCTCAGCTGCACCGGGGGCGGGGGGGGGGGGGACGAGAGAGACAAGGACGCGCCCCTCCTCTCCCATCAGTGCAATCGCCTTTCCCACCCCCTGAAGAGGCCTGCCAACCCTTAGAAGTGATTTGTGTGCTGCCCCACTGCTGACCTCCTCCTCCTCCTTATGCTGATACTCTTATGACAATTTGCATTTCACCTTGCATTCCTCATTGAGGTTGCATTTATAGAACTGTTTTGATCCTTATGCCGGACAGATAGGGCGTTGTGAAATTTATGTTGCATGCGGTGAACTGCCATGTGGCCTTCGGATGAAGGACAGCACACCCAATTAATTAAGAGGAGGAAAACAACAATGAAAAGGAGGAGGGCGATGGTCTCACTGCAGTACCAGAATTACGCTTGACAGACACAAAGCCCTGCAAAAACCAAGGGAGGTGCACAGGATCACAGAGTTGGAAGGAGCCCAGAGGGTCATCTAGGAATACCTTCTGAGGTTGGTCCCTGGAGAAAGCGACGTTGAGCTGAGTGAGGGCCCCTTCCTTGTGAAGCTTGGCCAGCTCCTCCTTGTAGAGGTAGTCCTCGTTTTCGTGCCGGCAACCGTAATAAAGCACCGTCTCGCCCACCTGCTTGCCTGGAACGCAAGAAACAAACAAGCCATCCTTCACTCTGGTGCAACTTATTGACAGGGCGCCCCCTTGTGATGGAGGCTGCCCACTGCGTCTCTGCGTGAAGCCCTGCTCTGAGCTGGCCTCCCAATCGTCGTGAGGCTCATTCTTTAATTTTTTTTATTAAACTTGTATCGTGCCCTTACAAAGGAGCTCAGAGACAAAGAAGTGGGTTGCAGGGTGGCATCTAGTTTTCCCTCCCAAGGTGCCAGAGCCAAGACAGGGAGGACTGCCCTCATTCCGATTTGGTTTCAGGCAACGCCAACATTGCCAGGCAGCGTTGAGCTCCATTGCATCAGCAAGTCAGTTCAGAGCAAGGGCAACACTTCACGCCCTTGCTCCGATTTGACTTCAGAACATTGCTATGCCGCCTGGCAGCACTGGCCTAAAAAGCATCGTTAAGTCAAATCAGAGCGAAACAGTGCTTCATGCTCCCACCCCACCATTTTACAGGGGGAAAGAACTGCGGAAGCCATGGAGAAGCCAGAGGTTTCTACAGGGACACCTCTCCATCCAAATTTCAGGCAGGCAAGAGCAGTTGCAGCAGGCATAGAGCACAGCCAGTGAGCGGCCAGAGCCCCAAGGGAGAGACGCAGCACTCTAGGCCTTGAGATCCCTCATCCCCTAGTGCAGATTGTGGAATTCAACAACAAGCCACCCCATTTGTCCACTGACATGGCCAATCAGAGCCCAGTAAAGAGGGTGGGCTTGTTTGGAACGGCACCCACCTTGCTGCTTGAGCCAGCCCCGCTCCTGGATGAAGCCCATGAAGGGGGCAATGCCAGTGCCAGGCCCGATCATCAGGACGGGAGTGCTAGGTTTGAACGGCAGGCGGAACTGGGACTTCCGGACATACATGGGCACTGTGGACTTGTGCCCATTCTCGTTGGGCTGCTTGTTCTTCAGCCAGGTAGTGGCCACCCCTTTGTTGACCCGGTCCGTCTTGGTCTTGTACTCCACCAGCACGGCGCAGATGTGGATAGAGTTGGGTTGCACCTGGGAAGGGGGAGAGAAGAGAGGGAGAAGGCTGATGGCAGGGTTGGTGGAGGAGCTTCAAGTCCCATGCCTGGGCCGATGACACCGGAGGTGCAGTTGGGGGACAACCAACGGCGGTGCTGCATGTGATCCCAGTGACCAAGCTGGGATAGAAGGACTCTGCAAGCCCTGCCTTCCTCTCCCCCACCCTTCGCCCCCAAAAGTCTCCAGTCTGCAGAATTAAAATGAAACACTATGAAGGTGCCAGGCACGGAATGCCAACTGTCAGTGCAGCTGGCGTGAGGGAAGGAGGAGGTCAGTTTGACCAGTCCTGTGGGAGGAACCCTCCACTAAAAAAAAAAAAGGACCTCTGGACGGTTAAGTCCAGTCAAAGGTGACTACAGGGTTGCGGCGCTCATCTCGCTTTCAGGCCAAGGGAGTCGGCGTTGGCCCACAGACAGCTTTCCGAGTCATGTGGCCAGCATAACTAAACCGTTTCTGGCGCAACAGGAACCGGAGCGCATGGAAACGAAACGCCATTTACTTTCCTGCCACAGCGGTACCTATTTGAGTACAGTGGTATCTTGGTTTAAGTGCACAATTGGTTCCGGAAGTCTGTACTTAACCTGAAGCGTACTTAACCTGAAGCGAACTTTCCCATTGAAAGTAATGGAAAGTGGATTAATCCGTTCCAGATGGGTCCGCAGAGTACTTAAACTGAAAATACTCAAACCGAGGCCTACTTAAACCGAGGTATGACTGTACTAGAACCGGCGTGCTTTTGAACTGCTAGGTTGGCAGGGGCTGGGACACAGCAACGGGAGCTCACCCCGTCGCGGGGATTTGAACCGCCGACCTTCTGATCGGCAAGTCCAAGAGGCTCAGTGGTTCAGACCACCCGTGTCCCTAACCTCCACTAAAGGCTAGCGCTGGCAGATTGAGAGAACTGAATGCCACACATTAAACCAGCAGACAAGGCCTGCTAGGTTGGGAACCTGAGGAAGCCCCGGAAAACACCTCCCTCCCACCCTCTCCCTACGCCTCCCGGTGCTCACCTTGGACGTCGAAGCGATGGAATAGTAGCGAGCCTGCAGGCGGGGCAGCAGCTCGCAGAGGTGGTCAATCGGGGGCCGGAGGGAGGGCGTGTCCTGCAAGATGGCCAGGATGTTCCTCCGGGCTTCAACGACCCAGCTGAGGTACAGCGTCTGCGTGGATCAAGGGAAAAAGAGACGCCCCCCCAGTGAGCCACATAGGATGCTGGGCAGGCCCACAAAGAGATGCACTTGCTTGTCAGGGGTTCCTAAAGGGAGCAGTAGCGCCTCCTGGGGGCAGGAGCAGTGGGATGACCTGGGGGTGGGATGCTAAGAGGAAAGGAGGACTGTTGGGAAGGGTGGTCCCAGAGGTGTACATTTAGCTATGTATTTTGTGGTTTTTATATTGTAACTTTATATTGCGAACTGCCCCAAGATCTACAAGCATAGGGTGGCATACTAATACTAATACTAATACTAATACTAATACTACTAATAATAATAATAATAATAATAATAATGTATCAAAAAGCTGGTATCACTGGATCAAGTTCATCCGTTTTGTTGAATTAAACTAAATAGTTTTAATTAAATGTGCCATTCGTTGCTACTGTTTTAAATTTTATTCTGTTAGTGCAGGCACCCCCAAACTTCGGCCCTCCAGATGTTTTGGACTACAGTTCCCATCTTCCCCAACCACTGGTCCTGTTAGCTAGGGATCATGGGAGTTGTAGGCCAAAACATCTGGAGGGCCGCAGGTTGGGGATGCCTGTGTTAGTGGGCTGTGCAAACCGCTCTTCTGAAGAATGCTTTTTGGAGGGTAGGGAGCACTGGGAGTGAGTTTATGGAACTCAAAAGGGGCAGCGGCCCAAAAATGGTTTGGGAACTACTGTACTGAGTTATAGGCCGTCCCCTGAAGAGGTGTGCCTCCCTGCCCTGACTTGTTAGAATGACCCGCAATGTTGCATGCAGATACAGAGAACTAAGAGGAGATTTTAGTGCAAAAGGACTGTAAGGTCCGTTCTATTGCAGAAGGCAAATACTTAAGGCTGAACAGACCTGAGCATGTGCTCAGCTTAAGAATTTGTTTTCAGCACCATGAAGGAGCCCAGCTGGTAGGGATGGGGAGACAAAGGGGATTCTCTCCCTGGTCAAAGCCCTGGAGAGACACTGCTGGTCTGCAAGGAGAATCCTGGCGGAAAGGGCCGGTAGGAGACCCCTTGTTGCTCCCTGTCCTACCAAGCTAAGTGTGAGCTGGTGAGCTGAGCTCACCTCCCTCCAGTCATCTCAGTCAAGGGTCTTGTAAACAAACACAGGGGTGAAGAAAGATCATTTGAGCGCAGATCATCTCTACGCTGACGTGAGCTGAAAACAAGTCCTTCTGGGCTGCAAAATCAGGGCAAACCTCCAGCTATTTAAATTTCAAGAACTGCCGTTCTGGGGACTGGACGGTTCATCAGCTTGACGTAACAAAAGGGAATCAATTGGAAGGACTGCTGGTTTGGGGGTGGGGTGGGGTGGGGTGAGAATACGAGTTTTTTGCCTCTCAGCAATCAAAGCAGGAATCGGACATTCAGTGAGGTGAAGCAACAGACGGAGTATGTGATTCTCTTCCCCCAACCACCAGACGCTCTTTCCTGCTGGACCACTGAACAAGACTCCTCTAACTTGGTAGTGAAAGGGTTAAGCAGGCAGGCACACACACACACACACACACACACACGGCTGAAAAGCAGCCCCTGCCCCACTCAGCTTGGCCCACCACGCCCCCGACACACAACGGCCAGCTCCGGAATGGCAGAACCCCAATCGAAGTTTCCGAGACGTCGCCTCCACGCCACTAGGGGGAGCTAGCTGCGGAGGGTGTGGCCGGGACCTACCTTGCCTTCAGTGTGGGAGGAGGCCATCTTGCGCAGGTGCTCCTGCTGGCTGGCGTCCGTGGCGTACTGCGCCAGCTCGTAGAGGACGTTGGTGCGGGGCGGGTTTGTGATGTCCAAGTAGTACGTCAGGGCTGTGCGGTAGGTCGTGGGGCAAGGGAACGGGTGCTTCTTGTTGGATTCCTCTGCAGGAAGGAGGCGGAGAAGGAGAAGGGAGAGTTTGGGAGCTGCGCTGCCACAAAGTACAGCTGCGGGGGTCTTTTTCTGGAAGTCCAAGGAGCTCCCCAACCCTTTGGTGGGCCTGCATGGGCCACGGTTATCAAAGCAGTTTGATGCTGCCGTTTGTGGTCTCAATTTGGAAATTGGGCTTCCCCGATAGCAGGCATGTCCAACAGGTAGATCGTGATCTACAGGTAGATCACTGGACGTCTGCGGTAGATCACTGGTAAATAATTGGCTCCCCCCAAAGAAGCTGAACAACTGTGGCTCCCCTAAAAAAAAAGCTCAGCATTTTACCTCCTCCCTGAAAAAACTCATAGAATCATAGAGTTGGAAGAGACCACAAGGGCCATCCAGTCCAACCCCCTGCCAAGCAGGAAACACCTTCAAAGCATTCTTGACATATGCCTGTCAAGCCTCTGCTTAAAGACCTCCAAAGAAGGAGACTCCACCACACTCCTTGGCAGCAAATTCCACTGCTGAACAGCTCTTACTGTCAGGAAGTTCTTCCTAATGTTTAGGTGGAATCTTCTTTTTGTAGTTTGAATCCATTGCCCCGTGTCCGCTTCTCTGGAGCAGCAGAAAACAATCTTTCTCCCTCCTCTATATGACATCCTTTTATATAGTTGAACATGGCTATCGTATCACCCCTCAATAACTTTCACCCCCACCCCACCCCACCCCAAGGCCTTCCTCCTTCCTAAAAAAAGGCTCAACAACTTTGACCTGAACCCCCAAAAAGGGGGTAGATCCCTGCCAGTTTTTAACTCTGTGAGTAGATCGCAATCTCTTGGGAGTTGGCCACCCCTGCCCTATAGAGATGCCCCCCAAAACCACCCCTGGGGGTGCCCTGTGAGCTGTTCCATAAGCTATGGAAGCCCACATGACTGGGGCTCAGAATACAGCCACTTCAACAGTGGTCTCTCCCACCCTGCGATTTTCCCATTCTCTCTCTCTTGAGATTAAGGCAGACCCCACCACTCTCACTGGGGTTTGGTGGCAGAAGTGACTCCCCTATGAAAAAAAAAGGCTGCAGCTCTTGAGACTTTTTAGTTTAGAGAAAAGGCAAGTGAAAGGTGACAGGATAGAAGTTTTCCAGAGATGGAAAGAAGATAAAAGTCCCTACCAGAGAAGAATAGCGGATTATGCCAAATTGGGGGGGGGGGGAAATGACCGGAAGAATCAGAAATCAGGAAGACCAAATTTTGAATAAGGAATGGGGGAATTTTATAACTTAGTAGAACTGGAATAACACTTGTAGTTTAATGGTGAATTTTGGTCTTAATGGAGATGTAAAAGATTTCGATTATCATAAAAGATGCAGGAGGAAATGATTAACAATAGGACCCACAAAGGGGACAAGGTAAGTACAGGAGATTTCTTTGGAATCTTGTTTTTATGTTGCATATTGGGTATGTGATTGTAAAGCTTTTGATCTGAAAACCAAATAAACAATTTATTTAAAAAAAGGAAAAGGAAAAAAAAAGAAGTTTATAAAATGACACATGGCATGGAGAAAGTGGATCAAGGAAAAAGGTTTTCTCCCTCTCATAGCCGTAGAACTCATGGACATCCCATTAAACTGAATGTTGGGAGTTTTGGGACAGGCAGAAAAAAAAGCCCTTCACTAGGTTAAACTATGGAACTCCTTCCCACAGGAGGCAGTGATGGCCACCAACTTGGATGATTTACAAATGTTAACAGGGGCTAATAGCCACAATGGCTATGCTCTGCCTTCGTAGCTGGAGGCAAAGATGCTTCTGAATCCCAGTTGCTGGAAACCACAGGAGGGGAGAGGAGGGCTCTTGGGCTCAGGTCTTGCTTGTGGGTTCCCCACAGGCATGTGAGTGGCCCCTGTGAGAACAGGATGCTGGACTAGATAGAGAGGTCACTGGCCTGATCCAGCAGGCTCTTCTCATGTTCTTTTGAAGGGAACTCGTGCAAGCCCATTCACGCTTGAAACCAGAGCGGCTCAATTGAAGAAAAGGAACAGCAACCTTGCCGTTATCAAGAGATAAGTATCATTCCCTTTGGAGTAAAGCCATAGTAAATAAGATGCTAAGTACAGGCCTTCATCCACCCAGCCTGAGGTCACGTGACCTTGACTCAGAAAAGATCATTGTTCAACAGAGGATAACAGATATAGAAAGGCAGAAGGATCTGAGTAAAGTACCTCACTTTCTTATTCAGGAGGAAAGGAGATACATCTCTCGCCCAGCTACGTACCTATCCCCATCTGGAAATACCCTCTCATCGAAGAGCTTTCACTTTAGCCCGAAATCGCATAATGCCCTCAGCAGTTCTTCAAGGGAAGTACAAACGGATCCCAATGTGCGAGAGATGCTGCCCATGTGCATCTGGGGAAGTGGAAACTATAGGCCACATGCTCCTGCGAGGCAGCTACTACGAGGAGGTGCGAGGCGAGCTCATCCACACGACGCTGGCTGAGCTTCCTGGACGCTCGGACAATTTCTACAGTGGTGCCTCGCTTAACGAATGCCCTGCTTAACGAAATTTCCGCTTAACAAAAGGATTTTTCGAGTGGAGGTTGCCTCGCTAGACGAATTCGTTTTATGAAAAATTCGTCTAGCGAATCACGGTTTCCCATAGGAATGCATTGAAATTCAATTAATGTGTTCCTATGGGCAAAAAAAAAATCAAATAAAATTTCAATGCATTCCTATGGGATTCGCTAGACGAATTTTTCGTTATAAGAAAAGACCCGTGGAACGAATTAAATCCGTCTAGCGAGGCACCACTGTATATAGAGTGGCTTCTTTCAGATGCCAACTCTAATGTGGCAGCAAAGGTAGCCAGGTTCTGCGCTAGAGCCGTAAAAATCTGAGCCAACCTACTTAGTAGTGCCCAAAAATTTGTTGTACCCTCCCAAGTAGTGATACCCTCTTTTATCTAATAATTTTTATAATGGTTAAAATGGTTTATATTTATTGCTTATATTTTAGATTGTATTTTGGATTGTTTTATGTATATATGTGTATGCTGGTCGAGTACCGTATCACTAAACTAAACTAACAGCAAATGAATGGGACAAGGAAGTCCTGCAAGAAGAAATGAGCGTTACGAGAACCGACTCCCTGAACAGCCTTAATCCGCCTCAATCAGCCACTGGGCAAGGAGCCGGCCTGAAGGAAAGCCAAACTTCTCAAAGGAACCTTCTGGGCAAATGCAAAGAAACTACAGATGACAAAGTTACTCAAGGCACTCCACCGCCACTTAACTGTGAACTCAATGGGATGAAGCGAGCTCTGCAGCCCGCAGAAAATGCGTGGACGATCTCAGGTTCATAGAGAGGATGGGAAAAGATTCTGGAAGGCAGGCTACACTTCAAGCCCAGGAACCAGACTGGACAGCTGGGCGCCAAACAGCTTTAGATCCAGAACCCCATGGGAAGAGAAACTGGTTCTGCCAGAAAGCTCATTCCAACTTGAATAGCTCTTTTGTTTTTCTCTTTTAAAAAAAGCTTCTTTGCACCAACATGGAACTAAGATTGTGCAAACAGAAGCAAGTGTTGTAACGGAAGTGCAACTCTGCGCGATGCCATAAAGAGTGTTCAGATTTGGAAATGCCTTTGGGAGTAGACAATTTTATCAGTTTCTTGGAGAGTTACGCCTACTGTGCTGTAGAAGGCGGGTGGACCTCTGTTTGGTATGCAAAGGAGCACCGAGGAGGGAAGAAGATTAAGGGTTCATCTTATAATCATAGAATTGTTGAGTTGGGTGGGGTCCCAAGGGTTATCCAGTCCAACCCCCTGCAATGAAGGATTCTGGGAAGTGCAAGTAGTTGAGGGTGCTGAGAGTTGTTCGCAGGCCCCCATTCCCCTCAGATAGTTACAATTCCTAGAGTAGTTAAGCAATCAAACCCTCCTCACAAAGAACTATGGGGAATTTTAGCTCTGGGAGCTGAATAGGGGACTCCTAGAGACTTAGCACCCATAACAAACTCCAGCTCTCAGAATTCTCTGAAGGAAGCCATGACTGCTTCAAGTGGTATCATAGTGCTTTTAATGTATTGTGTGAATGTGTGTGGCCATAGTATGCTGTGAGGCATTAAATGATAATAATGAAGGAGGTTTGGGTAAGGCTTGCCATATTAAAAAAAATATGGCACAGTTGTTGAGGGTTGTTTCATTTTGGCCAAAGTTGTTGAGCTTTTTCATTTTTATTTTGCAAAATCTCAAAAAAAGAAGAAGTTTTTGAGCTATTTTTAAGGAAATCCACCAAAATCTAGACTTCCGACAGGGCCTGCCATACGTCCTGGACACTTCAGTGATTTCTGCCCAGACACTGCTCTCGGAGGAGGGTGCCTGTGTCTCATCTCCTAGGGAGCCGGTGATCTGAGCTCGCCTCCCTCCAGTCAGCTCAGTGAAGGGTCTTGTAAACAAATGCAGGGATGAAAGATCATTTGAGCACAGGTCATATCTACGCTTACGTGAGCTATTTACATTTTGAGGACTGCTGTTCTGGAGCCTGGACGGGTTCGTCAGCTTGACAAAACGAAAAGGAATCAATTGCAAGGACTGCTTTTCTGGGGAGAGAATACTCACCATCTAGATTGTTCAGAGAAATAACCATATCCAAATCTGCACCGAGGATTTCCCCAAGCTGGTTGACCAGCGAAGTGTCGTTGGCTGGGTACACAGCGACGTGGTCCCCAGATTCGTACCTAGCAAAGAGATCGAGAGAGAGAGGCCTTGTCTCACCTGGTCTGGCTTTCAGAGCCGAGTGCCCCACCCTCCACTCAAGAGCCCCACGGCACCAGCCATGGACAAAACTCTCCCAGGCTGCATGGCATTGGGGTCAAGGAGACCCAGGTGGCATCTCTAGGTAGGGCTGGGAGAGACCGGAAACCCTGCCTGGAACCCTGGAGAGCCACTGCCAGTCAGTGTAGACAATACTGAGCTAGATGGAACATGGGTCTGACTATATTCCACTTAAAACGCAATTGAAGAAATAGAGTGGAATAAATGCATCTGATCAGGTTTCAGCATGTGATTGTATAAGAGAGTGATTATTGCACAAGGCTGGGATCTAGATCCTGTGTAGTGATCTGTGAAAATAATTCCTACGGGAACCTCTTGGACCATCTCTAGGGTTGTCATATATATCAAAAGCTGATTCCAGAAGTATTGCAGCCCTATTCTGCATTCATGCACTTTGCTTCCTGGAAGTACGATTTCAAAAAACCTGAGCTGTCAACACCTCATTGTCTAAACAGCAGCATCAACTTAAGGAAGACGTCGTATTGCTCGCTGCAAAATCCTGCACATTTCTAGCTGGAACTGAAGTCCCATTGAGTTCAGCAGAGCTTATTTCCAAGGAAGAGAATGCAGGAGGACAGCCTAAGGGAGAGTTTCCAGCATGCTGCACTCATTTAGGCTAGAGACGGAGATCTGTGGCCCTCCAGGGATACTTAGATTCCCATCATCCCTGACCATCACACACCCTTGGCATTTCCTTCCCACCTCCCCGCAAAAAAATGCATCTTAATAAGAGGCCTCCCAAGCTCCGATCCTCCTTTATGCGAAATCATAAGCTGGGTATGGGAAAAGGATTGAAACACCAGAGAAAAACAGGCACACTTTTACTTTAGGAGAATTAGCTCAAGTTTGGGGGGGGGGGAGCGGGGAGCAGAGTATTTGTACCCTTCAGGGCTCAGTTAGGCCCTCGGAAAATGCAAGATGGTTAAAATGCCTGGAAGTACAAAGCAAAATTTTGTGTCGATTAAACACCAGGCAAGCAAGAGGTTCACGAAAGGCAAGAGGAACTGTTTTTGGGGGGGCAACGTAAAATGAATGGAACTGCCATTTTCAGGGGCAGTCTATCTCCGAACATCACTTGCTGGCAGGGAGGACTGGAGAGAGACTATTATCACTCTCATGTTCTGCAGATGGGATCCCTGGAAGAGACATCTGTCTACTGTGAGAATCAGGGGACAGCCCCAGACATGATCTGCTTCTCCTGCTCCAGGAGAGCTCTTCAGATTTCAAGTCATGCAACAAACTCAAGGAAGATGGGGTATATGCAGGTGGGTCAAACCCATTCTTAGCCATTTTACCTGATTTTGGAGCCTGTAATATCCAGTTCCAGGTGCATGAGATACCTGTCCCCGCCTTGGTTTAGCTTCCGGTTCACAGAAACAGGCGCCAGGAAGGGGTTCTTGGCATCAAACGGCCTGGAATGAACCAACAAGACCCATTAGACGTACTGCCCCACGAGCCTGAAGTCATCGATTGCATTGCAGTGGGGACACTGGGTTTGACACCACCAAGGATGGCCCCAAATGAATGTGTTCCCCGACCCCAGTAACAGTAACACCTTCACCCCAAGTTGAACTTATCATTATTGGGAAGGATATCGGTAATCAAAATGAAGGTATTGCCCAAAATGTTATTTTTATTCCAATCATTACCCTTGGTCAGCAATGCGGCTTTTCTCTTAGGCATTCTAGATGCCGAAATTCCAAAGGACCAGAAAATGCATATTTATGTATGCGACCACTGCTGCTCGGATGTTAATGGCCCAGAGATGGAAAGAAGACAAAGTCCCTGCCAGAGAAGAATGGCAGATCACCGTATTTTTTCACTCCATACGACACACTTTTTCCCTCCTAAAAAGGAAGGGGAAATGTCTGTGTGTCTTATGGAGCGAAGGCACGGCTGTTCCTCCCTCTACTGCAGCCACCGACAACCTCTCCCAATAGTTTAGTACAGTCATACCTTGGGTTAAGTACGCTTCAGGTTGAGTACTTTCAAGTTAAGTACTCCGCAGGCCCGTCTGGAACGGATTAATCCACTTTCCATTACTTTCAATGGGAAAGTTCGCTTCAGGTTAAGTACGATTCAGGTTAAGTACGGACTTCCGGAACCAATTAAGTACTTAACTTGTACCACTGTACAACATTTGATCCAGAATATTATTTTTTCCTGTTTTCCTCCTCTAAAAACTAAGCGCGTCTTACAGTCAGGTGCGTCTTACGGCGCAAAAAATACGGCAAGTTGGTGTATTATGCCAAAATGGCAAAAATGACCGGAAGAATCAGAAGCCAGGAAGACCAAAATTTTAATCAGGAATGGGGAAAATACATAATTTACCTTAAAAATGATTGTAAACAACTAAAAACATTAGGAGGATTGGAATAACACTTGTACAGTAGTTTAATGCTGAATTTTGGGTATAATTGAGATGCGAAAGATTTGGATTAATATAAAAGATGCAGGAGGAAAATGTTAATACCCACAAAGGGGAGGGGGAAGTTCAGGAGATTCTTTGGAATCTTGTTTTTATGTTGGTTGTTGGATAATTGTAAAATTTTAAAACCTGAAAAACTAAATAATTAAAAAAAAGAAAGAAGGTGTTACTATTAGTATATATAGAGCCCTTAACAATTTGGGACCAGTTTACCTCCGAGATTGTCTTACCCAATATACACACACGAGACTTCTTCGATCTACGGAACTAGCGCTGCTACCGGTTCCATATAATACCCGTTCCACATTTGCAAGAGATTGTGGAAGCACCTACACTTTGACTGCAGTGGACTACGGCTCTGGTAACCTGCAAGTCAATTACTGCAATGCTGTTGGGGCCCAAACTTACAGCAACCCTTGGGAGGGTAGGTGGGCAGTTCTGATACCAACCCTGTTGCTCGCACAAATGTGGCACTTACGGCTTTTGATTCTCGTAGCTCTTGAGGCGGCCCATTTCGCCCGTGTAAACCTTGTCGGGGTTGATGTCCGTGTGGACCACCAGCTCGTACTGCCGTATGCTGGGGAAGGAGAAGGAGAAGTCAGAGGCAAGGACAAAACGGCCAGCTTCTCAGCTCCCCAGAGGACAACAGAGGAGAGCCAAGCATTTGGTACTGCCCAGTTCTTAGACTTGGAACTGTTCCGGAAACACCAACAGGGGCCTGTGTGCATGACCCGTGGCGTTGCAGGGCCTTTTCGGGGGTGGTCCCCTGGGCAAAAGTCAAGACATGGGTACTAGCGTATAAAACCCTAAATGGCTTGGGAGCTTAGTAGCTAAGAGAGTGCCTGCGATCAACAGGTGAGGCCTTGTTGGTGCTGCTGCCACTGGGGGGCTGCCTCGATGGTGCTGACTCATGACGGGGCCTTTTCGGTGGTGGTTCTCCAAATGTGGAATGCCTTCCCTAGTGAGGTGCACCTGTCTCCATCGTTATTAGCTTGCAGCAGGCATTTGAAAACATTCCTGTGGACTCAGGCGCATTGCTGGCTGAAGGCTACTGTTCCAAGCAACTCCATGGGGTCAACCAGATGAAATAATGTGTTTAACTTTTTAAACTGCTATTTAAAAAACTGAACTGTAATTGATTTTAGGTGTTTGTTGTTTTAAATGTGTCTAGATTGTTGTAATCTGCTTTAAAATGTCGTTTTGCTTTTGTTTTAAACGGTACGCTGTTTGCTGCCTTGAGGAGGAAGGGTGGGATAGATTTTCAAGAAATAAAATTAATCATCAGCAGACAGGACCAGGTTCAAGAGAGTTTACTGTTCCCATGTGCCAATCTTGAGACAGAGACAATGGGTTGCATCAGATATACTCAGAGTACATCCTTTGAAAACAATGGACAGAGTGAAAGGTAGATGCATACACCCCAGAGGGGCCTAGCTGTGGCCACACGGCAAGCCAGCAGCAAAGCCACGTCTCCCACACCCAAACTGATGCTCCATCTGCAGCGGTTCTCAATCTCGCTACTGCCACCATCTCTTAGGACTGACCTGGTTTCGTCTCCTGTGGCTTCCACGCCAAAATGTTCACAGACTGCCGGCCAGAACTGCTCACGCCACGTGATGAAATCTTCTTCCAGGCTGTCGAGAGAAGCGATGGCGGGGTAGGGGGTGGGAAGTGAAGTTGAAATATAGAGCAAAACAGCAGCAAACTGAATGCCAGTGCTGCTCCCCCCCCCAAGGGAGAGGAGAGATGCCAGACCATCCTTGGAGGGCATTATTATTATTATTATTATTATTATTATTATTATTATTTTATTATACTGGGTTTCCTCAGTCACTCTGGGTGGCATACAGCACATAAAAATGGCAAAACATTAGACACTAAAAACTTCTCTTAACTGGGTTGCCTTCAGATGTCTTCTAAAAGTCAGTTGGTTGTTTATTTCATTATTATTATTATTATTATTATTATTATTATTATTATTATTATTATTATTATTATATGCCCAGCGTCTCAAGCCTTGTTTCAGGGACATGGATTAAAAGCTTATTGCATGCCCAGGTTAGGGAGAAGGTTCATTTCCACCCACCACCCACCCCCCGACTTCTTTTGCTTCTCTCATGCTCAGCCCTTTCTACAATCACAGATATGCCTCTTTAAAGTCAGAGAGCTGCTTTTCTCAAAGCAAAACCCGCCACTCGAACTCTTCCGGCTGGTTTAAAGCCATTTCCATCTAGCCACTTTCACAGATGCTCAACTTCGTGGCTGCTGCATTTCTAGTCTTCTCAGCAGTTCCAGCAGAATTTTTTTTTAAAAGCATTCAGAATAGCATTTATTAAAAGGTGAGAAGAGAAGGACAAATTCAGCACTTGAAGTCCTAAAATCATAGAATCATAGAGTTGAAAGGGTCCTAAAGATGTCATCTAGTCCTACCCCCTGCGATGAAGGAATACGCAGCTGTCCCATTCGGGGATTCGAACCTGCAACCCATGCCAATTGAGCTATCCAGGCTGACCAAGGCTCACTTACTTCCCGTCGTCGTCTCCCAGCCCGAGTTCAAAGATCCGCTGGGCTCCAAGCTCTTCCAGCCTCTTGTCCACGTACTTCCCCATGGCGTTGAAATGCTCATAGGTCTTGTTCCCCAAGCCAAACACCTAAGAAGGCAACAAAAACTACCGGCGTCAGCTTGTTGCCTCTTTCTGAACCACTGCAAAAGGCGCATCTCTCTGGTTTCGGTCTGGTAAAGATTCAAAGGCCGTGGCTTTGTTTAGCAAAGGAAAACAACACCGCGAGAGGCGTGTTGTGCGCAGGGTGTAGAAAGCCACAGGTCTTCAGGCAGCCGCTCTGGACCCACAGGTAGGTCCATGAGGATACCCTGGGGGAGGTTGTGTTAAAGTCATTGTCACCATGTTGAGCTCCAGCAACTCTTCCCCGTAGGGCTTGCGCCAATGAGGCAGCTGGAAGGACTGAAGGTCCCCTGGGTTTTTGGCATGCGATCGGAGACTGTGCCTGTGCACAACCAAGCTCTCCTCTCCTCTTTTCATTTCTTTGCGTGTTCGGGGAGACTGGGTAGGAGGTGAGTGGGTCACAGCAGGAGGGGGAGATGCCCTGGATTCTGCAGCAGCCTGCCTCATCTCTGTCTCCTGGGCCCCCTTCCTCTCCTGCCTCTGAGTCTGAACCGCTCTCTGCCATAGCCTCTTCTTGCTCACTAAACCCTGTTGCCTCTTCAGCTTCCGACACCTCCTCCTCCTCCTTCTCACTCTGACGACTCATCGTCATCCCACCACCAATCCCCAGGCTCTGACCCTTCTTCCCCTGGGGGTTCCCCAGATGGTGCCTCCCCCCCCCACTCCTCTGAATCCAGCCAGTCCATGACATCCACAATCTTCTGATGAGATGCTCATTTAATCAAGTTTCCATGAGAGCCGCAATGCGGCAAGAGCAGGGGGCGGGGAGACTCTGCAGGTTTAAGGGGCTGGGTAATGTGGGTATGTTACAATGCTAAAATCACAGAGGTTATTTGCCACTCAGAATTCAGATTTACTGGGAGATGCATCTAGATTTCAAGGCAAAGAACCTGAAATAGCCTCAACGCATCTTCTTTTACACAAACACACATACCACTTAGACATGTCAAACCTGGGCCCCGGAAAAAGAATGGCAGAGGGAGAAATAAAAATGCTCACTGCAAATTTGAGGCCGGAGAGATCAGCGTCCGTTTCCTGCAGCCAATCGTAGAAATCCTGGGCGTTGTCTGTGGGATCCCCTTCTCCGTAAGTGGCCATACAGAAGACTGCTAGCGACTTATCGATCTCAGAGAGGCGGCTCAAGTCGGCCTGGGAATGAGAGTGGGGCAGCACATAAGGAGACAGCTCCTGAGGATGTCAAGAGTTCCCCTAGAAGAATCCCAAACACCCCTGGGCATGAGATCTTAAGCAACTATCTTCCTTTGGTTGAAAACGTTCTTTGGGACGAGCCAAGTATTTGTGTGCAAGACAGATGTTGAAAGCAAAAGGCTGGGCACATTATGTCCCACATCTCCAGTGTTAAGGGGAGGACCATGCTCAGGTTGCAAGAAGGCAAAGTTGCACAAAGTATTATTACTGAAGCAATTCAGGGAAGGCCTTGCTTGTGGGAAAAGCAGAGCAGGGCTTGTCCCTCATCAAGTCAAGGACCCAAAAGGGCTGGATTTGCAGGGAACATACCAGGTCGTACTCCTCTGGGTCAGCAGACATGCCCCTCATCCCATAACGATGGGCATCTTTAGCAAGGCGGTTGGCAAATTCTTCACCAGTTCCCGTCTGAGATCCATAGAACACCACTATGTTTCTGCCCTGAGAAGGAAAGAAAACTCAAGTCAGTTCAAAAACTCTCGGATCGCTCATCACCAAAGGCCTGGTCCCAACCTCCGCCTTAAGGGTTTCTGAATCACTCTATGCAAAGTTGGTCTGCTCCAGACTGCGGCAGCAGCTGAAAGTGGTAAAACCCTCCATTTCAGACAGCAGGAAGGTATGGGGGAGAGTTTTGTGGGGGCTTGACACAAATCAACCCAAATTTGCACTTCCTGACCCAGTACGCAGATTGGACCACAGTTCCACAGGCTCCTCTGAGTTTTGCAAAGTGGTCCTCATTTCAAGAAATGCATATTTTCAGAGTTTATGGGTGGGGGGAGGGATGAGTGCAAAAATATTAGCACCGTATATTCCGGCGCATAAGACGACTTTTGAACCCAGGAAAATCTTTTCAAAAGTTGGGGGTCGTCTTATACGCCGGGTATAAGATCTGCGGTCGTTGCAAACGGTGGGGGGAGCTCAAAAACAGCCACGGCCGCATCCCCGCCGTATGCGGCAACCGTGTAAGCGGCTGCCACTTTCTTTCCGTGCAGGAAGAGGGGATGTGCGGGGCTTTCCTCCCTCCCCTCCCCTCCTCCCTGCATGGAAAGAAAGCGGCAGCCGCTTACTCTCTCTCTCCCCCCCCCCAAACTCGCCCCGGTGCCTGGAAGAGATACAGAAATTTTTTATTCGGTGTACGTTGGAAGTTTGGGATATACTCGTTACGGCGAGTATATCCCAAACTCTATATTTTGACTGGAAAAGTAGAGGGTCGCCTTATACGCCCAGTCGCCTTATACGCCGGAATATATGGTATTTTAGGGAGAAATGCATGCAATATAAATTTTGGTGGTTTTTTTTTTATTAAACAACGTTTATATACCACCTGATTGGCAGAGAGGTGGCTCTTCCCTGCCCGGTACAGGCCATAGCTCAGAGGCAGAGTATCAGCTTTGCATGCAGAAGATCCCGGGTTCAATCCCTCCAGGTAGGGATGGGAAATATTCCCTGCCTGAAACCCTGGTGTTATTGCCAGCCAGTGCAGGCAATACTGACCTAGACAGGCCAACGATCTGACTCTGTATGGCAGTTATCTTCCCATTCCAGCCCTTTCCTAAGAACCACAAGGATTAGAATCATCCTTAGGAACAGCTGGGAAAGGACTTCAGTCTGAAATCCTGGAGAGCCGCTGCTGCCACCCCGTGTAGGCAATATTGAGCTAGATAGACTTGGGACAAAGCTACTTCCTGCATTTCTGACCAGTATCACCATTCAGCTGGCTCAGTCACTCCATAGCAGAGGATCAAGGCTTGTGGACAATGCCTTAGGCAGCTTCCATTTCTGGCCTACTAGCTGAAAAGTATGAACATAATAAAAGTCGAACATACCGTCTTTTTCATTTTCTCAATGAAGCTGCCCTCATTTGTTGTCTTCTCTCTGGAGGAAAGAGAGATAGAGTTATCTTTAATATATACATACATATACATATACATATACATATACATACACACACACACACATATGATTTTCAGTTATATATACATTTCAATAGTTTCACAATCATTTTAACATTTCAAAACTTGACTTCCTTCTTCCTCTTTCTGCGGTTCCTTGATATTCATTTTTATCATTTCCTACATATTCTAAATCAATGTATGCTTTTATTCATCTACTTATATACTCTTACGAAACTGCAGGTCATTACAATAATCCTGCCAATGTCCTTATCTGTTTACTATTTTTGGTAAATATTCAATAAACCATATCCATTCTTTAAATAAAAAGTTTATCATCTTGAGTTCTTATTTTTTTTCTGGTAAGTTTCGCCATTTCTGCATGGTCCATAAGTTTTTGTTTCCATTCTTCTTTCGTCGGGGCGACTTCTTTCCATTTTTGGACAAAAAACATTCTTACTGTCGCTGTAGTCGCATACATGAATAAATTTCTATGCTGTTTAGGTAGTTCTGCCCTTTTAATTCCCAAAAGGAAAGCTTCTGGGTTTGTTTGTTTGTTTGTTTGTTACAAATGTTATTTTAAACATCTTTTTCAATTCATTATATAAGAGAGATAAAGTTATCAAAGTCTCACGGCATCAAGATTCACTGAGCTAGTGGCTGGATCTCCAACTCCACTGATGTCGATAATTCTCAACTCTGTAACTTTTGTTCCATGCTTTTGCCATGCAAAAGGGTCTTGTCCCTTCCAGGGGCCACATTCCAGCGGCAGGCAGGAGCAAAAATGGGACAAAGCAGCAAACGGGCCTTTTAGCTTTGCGTAGCAGGCTAGTTCTTACGCACACAAATCCTCATCTTTCCTCAATCCAGGCAAGCAAAAGGCATGATCAGAGTTCAAGGACACATTCCAGCCAGGCAGAAACACTCAACAAGGGTGCAAATCCGGGCTAGCGACAGGTGTGGCGTGGAGAGGATACAAGGGCCAAGTAGAGAGGGCTTGAGGGCCACTTTCATTGCTCAGGCATGAGGTTCCCAAACCTTGAGCAGGCATAGGCAACCTTGACTCTCCAGATGTTTTGGAACTACAACTCCCATGATCCCTGACCACTGGCCCTGTTAGCTAGGGATCATGGGAGTTGTAGTTCCAAAACATCTGGAGAGCCAAGGTTGCCTATGCCTGGTCTTGAGCATAGTTTCCCTCACTGTGCAAGAATCTCTCACGCTTGCGGAGAGCTACTCTCCCAGGGGCCATGGAAGAGAGATTTTTTTTATTAAAAAACCCCTGTTTTTTACACAATGGTGGTGAAAGATAGCAGCAAAAGGTAGGAACTGGGGCGTCCCCAGCTCAAACCGGCCCTCTGCTTCCGGAGTCTCACTCTCTCAGGCTTCAACATCAGCAATGAGGGGGCTGCATAGGATGTCATATAGAGGAGGGAGAAAGGTTGTTTCCTGCTGCTCCAGAGAAGCGGACACGGAGCAAAGGATTCAAACTTCAAGAAAGAAGATTCCACCTAAACATTAGGAAGAACTTCCTGACAGTAAGAGCTGTTCGGCAGTGGAATTTGCTACCAAGGAGTGTGGTGGAGTCTCCTTCTTTGGGGGTCTTTAAGCAGAGGCTTGACAGGCATATGTCAAGAATGCTTTGATGGTGTTTCCTGCTTGGCAGGGGGTTGGACTGGATGGCCCTTGTGGTCTCTTCCATCTTCTATGAATCTTCTATGAATCTTCTATGAATCTATGCAATTTTGGCCTACCTTGCAGGGTCGCTCTTAAGGATTACAAGAAAACGATACGCAGGGGCAGTTCTGACACCATCGGCAGCGGTGAAATTATTGCAGCTTTTGCATCCCCACTCCTTTTCCTCCAGCGACCACCCTTTGAGGTGAGCTATGACTATTTAACCCAGAGGATTTGCATACCACAATTTAAAATCCCCCCCACCAGACACTGTCTGGGGCAGGAGGAGCTCAGGAGGGCACAATGAAACAGGATCAGCAAAAAAGCAATAGACAAAACAATGTCATAGCTAAGAGAGTAGAAGATGGAAGAGGATCATGTGGAATGGGTAGAATATAAAAGTCAGAAATAAATCAAGTCCTAAGGTTATGCTGAGAGACAGTGACTACCGTAGGCTAAGAACACCCAGAAAACCTTCATGGCCAAACAGGCATTTGAAGCAAAGTGTCATTTTTTTTAGCTCTTGACCCAGTCTCCTACTATATCATTCCTCCTCACACAAAGAGCTAGACTTATAGGGCTCACAGTGGATTTCTGACCCTGTTCAGAAAAGGACAACCGAAATGATCAAGGGGATGACTCCCTTATGAGGAGAAGCGGCAGCATTTGGGAGTAAGAGGCGACATGGCAGACGTCTGTAAAATGATGCACAACCGGGAGAAAGGGGGTAGGAAAAGGTTTTGTCTCCCTCTCTCATAACACTAGAACTCTCTGGACATCCAATGGAGCTGAACATGGAAGATTCAGGACGGAGAACAGAAAGTCCTTCTTCGCGCACCGCAGCGTTAATCTATGGAACTCGCTTCCACAGGAAGGTATCAGCTTGGATGGCTTTAAAAGAGGATTGGACCAACTCACATGGCAGGAGAAGGCTATCAGTAGCTACTAGCCATGCTGGTTCTGCTCTGCCTTCACAGTCGGAGGCAGCAATAACAACAATAATAATTTATTATTTTTACCCTGTGCCCATCTGGCTGGGTTTCCCCAGCCACTCTGGCCGGCTCCCAATCGAATATTAAAAACACAATACAGTATTAAACATTAAAAACTTCCCTAAACAGTGCTGCCTTCAGATGTTTTCTAAAAGTAGGATAGTTGCTTATTTCCTTGAGATTTGATGGGAAGGTGTTCCACAGGGCAGGCGCCCCTACTGAGAAGGCCCTCTGCCTGGTGCCCTGTAACCTCACTTCTTGCAGTGAGGGAACCGCCAGAAGGCCCTCGGAGCTGGACCTCAGTGTCCGGGCAGAACGATGGGGGGTGGAGATGCTCCTTCAGGTATACAAGACCGAGGCAATGCTTCTGAATACAAGTTGCTGGAAGCCACAGGAGGGGAGAGGGCTCTTCTGCTCGAATCCTGCTTGCGGGTTTCTCCAATTGCAGGATGTCAGACTAGGTGGGCCACTGACCTGATTCGGCAGCCTGTTCTTGTGTCCCCTGTTGCTCCAGAGGGCAGGAGCACGACCCACGGGGGACCCATTGCAAGGGAGCAGGTTTTGGGTGAGCGTTCAGAAACACTTTGCAAGGGCGAAAGGCTTTTTGACAGTGGAACTGGCTGCTTTTCCTTTGCTGGAGAGACCGGGCTGCTACCTGCATTGCAGGGGGTTGGACTAGATGGCTTTTGGGGGTCCCACCAAATTCTGCAATTCTATGATTCTAGGGGTGGCTGTGTTGCAACCAGCACTGCAGATCTTGCACCCTGAGCAGGGGCTGGCTGGCTGGCCTCCAATGGACCCCCCTTTCAACTCTGATGCTCCACAGGCGGGACTGTTGCGTCAACAGACCTTGTCCTGGGGGAGGAGGTTGCCTCACCAAGGCCTTTTAGCGCAGCAGCCTTGGAGAGAGGGAGGCAAGGCTCTCTGGAGGGGGAGGAGGCAAACACACACACCCCAAAAAAAAGGAAGAAGAAGGGGATTAGAAAGCCAAGCTCATTAGGCAGGCAAGCAAACCGAGCTTCAAAAAAGTCGAGCAGGGTCTGTTCTTGAGGAGGCTTTGCAAGCAGCGCTTTCGGTGGTGAGCAACAAGGACAGCTCATCCGAGAGGGATCTCCAAATTGGCCTGAACAAAGCACACATCTGGATGTGGGAGGCGTGGGCCTCAAGAGGCGAAAGAGATGGAGATGTTTTTATTTTGCATGGGGGAGACAGAGAGAGAGAGAGAGAGACAGGAGGAGGAGCGAGCGAGAGGCCTAATTGGATCCCGCAGGAGGCGAGGATCCTTTTCAAAGGAGGAGGAGGAGGAGAGGAGCTGGCTGCCTGCCTGCTCCTAACAGCAGCCAAGAGCAGAGACATGGAATTGGTTCCCATTCCTGTTTCACAATAGGAGAAGAATGTGAGGCAGGCAGGGAAAGGAAGGGGGGGGGGAATCAGCATGGTTTGCCAGCTTTGGATTTCACAGCACAACACGCAAAGAGGCATTGCAGGGGGTTGGACTAGATGACCCTGGGGACCCTTCTGATTCTACAGCCCTTTGATTCTATGACACACACACAATCTGCAGGGTCAGAGCTGGAGTGGGTGGGGCCAGGGGGTGAGGGTGGAGCTTGGAAAGGATTTCAAAGGGGAGGGGAGGAGTCAGATGGTGGGCGGAACTCAGAGCAGCTTTCACCAACCACAGAGTGACTGGGGCAAGCCAGTCAGATGAGTCGGGTACAAATAATGAATTGTTGTTGTTGTTGTTGTTGTTGTTAATTACAACTGGCAAAAGGCAGATGGGCAAGGCAGATAGGCCAAAGCTTCATCTCAAGAGAGCCAATGGGGGTGGAGTGTTTAAGAGTGCCGGACTAGGACTTGGGAGCGACCAGGGTTCGAATCTCCGCTCAGCCACGAAAGTCACCTTGGCAGCCAGTCACTGAGTCCCAGCCTAACCTACCTCATAGGGAGGAAAAGCCCTTCGGAGAAAAGGGTGAGATATAAACACAACAAATGAATGAAAGCAAAAATAAATGGGAGCTGTAGTAAAAAAGAAGAAGGATAAGACAGGATATTAACCCTGCAGATTCAGGAGAGGGGGAGGGGGAGAGAGAGAGAGAGAGCGCTACTCTTAAGGTACATTTCTCTCCTCCCATTTTACAGGCGGGGAACTCTGCTGCCAATCTGTTGTGGCCAACAGTATAGCCATGGTCAGAGAATCTGTAAGCTAAAACAGTCAACAACACACCCCTCGTCTTTGCTGGTCCATCGTGGATCAGCATTTCACAGCACTCGCATCAAAGAGCGTGGGAGCCCTTTTCCCTGGCATGCAAAGAGGACAGGACAGGTTTATTTAGAACAGATAAACAGCAGTGGAACTCCCTCCCGCAGGAGGGCAGTGATGGCCACCAATTTGGGTGGCTTTGAAAGAGGACTAGACAAATTTGCGGAGGAGAGGGCCATCAAAGTCAACCAGCCATCAGTAGAATCTCAAGCTCTGCTGACCAAGAAAGATTTTCTTGCTGCAGATTTAAAATCACCTTGATGTAAAATAAAAATTAAAAACAAAAAAAATATCAGCCCACCCTGCCGGACACTGCCAAAAGATAAAAAAGAAAAAGCGAACACTGCAAAATGTAATTTAAACAATTTAGAAGGAGGTAAAGGGATGCCTTTGGAAACCCCAGGTATACAGTACACTCTTACTTGGGATAGCTATTCCCCTTAAATTTAATGGGACCTGTTTCTAAGCAGGAAGTGCAGTTACACCAGAAATTGAATCTGCAGGCTCCTTGCAGGGAAACTTTCTAAAACAGATTAAAACAGCCTTGCTAGTGAGGTCCACAGGAGATAAAATCTGAGAACTCATCATTCATGACTCATACAATACTGACAGATTTGGCTCAATTCTTCTGGTTTACAAAAACCACCCTGGCTAGTTGTTTGGAAGACTTGCCCTCAAGCCCAATGGCCCAATGGGTATCTGCAAGCATGAATCAGAAATGAGATTCTCCTCTCGCCTTTGCCATCCTAACTGTGACAGCAGCTGCATAGCTGAATGCTTTAAAAAAACTATCTGAAAATCCCTGCTGAATCAGATCCAGGGGCCCCTCTGGTCCAAAATCCTGTTTCCCACACTATCCAGCCAAGACGCCTCTTCTGGGAATCGAACAGGCGGAGGCAGCAGCAGATCCCTGTTACATCTGGTCGTCAAAGATAGACTGGTTTTGTAAATGGAGGTTCCACTCCTCTTGTGACTAATGATGACATTAAAGAAGAGCCCTGGAGGATGAGACTATGGACCCATCCAGATTTAGCCAATCAGGAAGCTCCCAGGCAGGGCAGAAGCCCCTCCCCATCTTGGTGCTCCCCAGAAACTTAACAGATATACTGCCTCCCAACCTGGAGGCTTGATATGAGCCAGCATGGTAATGAATCTATTAAGGGAAACTAACTACTCCAAACAAATAAACCAGTGCTGAATATTGAGAACCCTGATTAAATAAAAATGTGCAAAATAAGGGGTGGGTGGGAAGACACGATACTGACCCACCTTACGAGGCTGATGTCAGTGAACTTGCACAAAGAACAATTATTACTAATATAATTTCCTTAAATGTATATACCCTGCCTTTCTTCTGTTGCGGAACGCAGAGTGGCATATACAGGCTTCCCAGACTCAGTGGCTGGTGGCTTCATGTGCCTCCAGACCTACAGATTTATTATTAGTCTGGAAAAGAGACTTACAGTAGGGGGGGGGGGTATTTGATCCCCTGATAAATTTGCCCGTTTGCCCTCTGGCGAAGAAATGACCAGTCCATAATTTTTAATGGTAGGTTTATTGTAGCTGTGAGAGACAGAAGAACAACAGGAAAACACCCCGGAAACCCAGAAGACAAAAGTCAGAGATTGATGTGCATTATAATGAGTGAAATAGGGACCTAGGTGGCGCTGTGGGTTAAACCACAGAGTCTAGGGCTTGCTGATCGGAAGGTCGGCGGTTCGAATCCCTGCAACGGGGTGAGCTCCCGTTGCTTGGTCCCAGCTCCTGCCAACCTAGCAGTTCAAAAGCACATCAAAGTGCAAGTAGATAAATAGGGATCGCTCCAGCGGGAAGGTAAACGGCGTTTCCGTGTGCTGCTCTGGACAAATGCCGGCTCCCTCGGCCTATAGAGCGAGATGAGCGCCGCAACCCCAGAGTCGGACACGACTGGACCTGATGGTCAGGGGCCCCTTTACCTTTACATTTATAATGAGTGAAATAAGTATTTGATCCCCTATCAACCAGCCAGATGCCAGGCTACCTGGTATCTTCACTGTATGTAACGAGCTGAGATTAGAAGCACCTGCTGTAAGGGAGAGGTTTTACCTGTAATCCCAGCTCGTTACAGTACCTGTACAAAAGACACCTGAAGCAATCAATCCAGCAGATTCCAAACTAGCCACCATGACCAAGACCAAAGAGCTATCCAAGGATGTAAGGGACAAGACTGTAGACCTGCACAAGGCTGGACTGGGCTACGAGACTATTGCCAAGCAGCTTGGTGAGAAGGTGACAACAGTTGGTGCAATAATTCGCAAATGGAAGAAACACAAAATAACTGTCAACCTCCCTCGGTCTGGGGCTCCATGCAAGATCTCATCTCGTGGAGTTGCAATGATCAGGAGAACGGTGATGAAGCAGCCCAGAACTACACGGGGGGAACTTGTCAATGATCTCAGGGCAGCTGGGACCATAGTCACCATGAAAACAGTTGGTAACACACTACACCGTGAAGGACTGAGATCTTGCAGAGCCTGCAAGGTCCCCTTGCTGAAGACAGCACATGTAAAGGCCCGTCTGCAGTTTGCCAATGCACATCTGAATGACCCAGAAGAGAACTGGGTCAAAGTGTTGTGGTCAGATGAGACCAAAATTGAGCTCTTTGGCATCAACTCAACTTGCCACGTTTGGAGGAGGAGGAATGCTGCCTACGACCCCAAGAACACCATCCCCATCATCAAACATGGAGGGGGACACATTATGCTTTGGGGGTGTTTTTCTGCTAAGGGGACAGGACACCTTCACCGCATCAAAGGGACGATGGACAGGACCATGTATCGTCAAATCTTAGGTGAGCACCTCCTTCCCTCAGCCAGGGCATTGAAAATGAGTCGAGGATGGGTGTTCCAGCATGACAATGACCCAAAACACACGGCCAAGGCAACAAAGGAATGGTTCAAGAAGCAGCACATTAAGGTCCTGGAGTGGCCTAGCCAGTCTCCAGCCCTCAGTCCCATCGAAAGTCTGTGGAGGGAGCTGAAGGTTCGAGTAGCTACACATCAGCCTCAAAATCTTACTGACTTGGAGAGGATCTGCAAAGAGGAGTGGGACAAAATACCTCCTGAGATGTGTGCAAATCTGGTGGCCACCTACAAGAAACGCCTGACCTCTGTAACTGCCAACACGGGTTTTGCCACTAAGTCATCTTTTACAAAGGGATCAAATACTTATTTCACCCATTATAATGCACATCAATCCCAGAAGTTTTGTCTTCTGGGTTTCTGGGTTTTTTCCCCCTGTTGTTCTTCTGTCTCTCACAGCTACAAAAAACCTACCATTAAAATTATGGACTGGTCATTTCTTCGTCAGGGGGCAAACGGGCAAATTTAGCAGGGGATCAAATACTTTCCCCCCTCACTGTATGGGGCCAGGTCAGAGCAATGGACCATCCAGCTTAGCCTGGACTTAACTCTGACTGGCAGCAGCTCCCCAGGATCTTTTAACTGGGGATGCAGGGTGAGGTGTGTGTTGAACCAGGAGCCAGCATCCTGCCATGCACTGAGCCACAGGACCCCTCCTCCTAAACATTTCGACACCTGGGCCTTTGGGTGCTTTAGCAAACTGGAACGCAAAACCTGGTGGTGTTGGATTTTGGGTCCATCTAGCTCAGTATTGTGGGGACCCAGGTGGCGCTGTGGGTTAAACCACTGAGCCTAGGGCTTGCTGATCAGAAGGTCAGTGGTTCGAATCCCTGTGACGGGGTGAGCTCCCGTTGCTTGGTCCCAGCTCCTGCCAACCTAGCAGTTAGAAAGCACGTCAAAATGCAAGTAGATAAATAGGAACCGCTACAGCGGGAAGGTAAACGGCGTTTCCGTGTGCTGCTCTGGTTCGCCAGAAGCGGCTTTGTCATGCTGGCCACGTCACCCGGAAGCTGTACGCCGGCTCCCTTGGCCAGTAAAGCGAGGCGAGCGCCGCAATCCCAGAGTCGGTCACAACTGGACTTAATGATCAGGGGTCCCTTTACCTTTACTTTCGTTATGTTTGTAATTATGTGTTTTGTTATGTTGTAAGTCACCTTCAGCATGGTTTTAACCATGGAAACTCATCATACAGATAAAGGTATGCATGTATGTAGGGCCTTGGAGACCAGGATTCAAATCCCTGCTTTGCCGTGAAGCTCAACTGGGTGACCTTGGAGCCAGTCATTCTCTATCAGCTTAACGTACCTCACAGGGTTGTTGTGAGGGTGAAGTGGGGGGCTTTGAGCAAACTGAAGGAAAAGTAAGCTCATACATGTAAAAATACATACAGTACATGTATATATAAACACTCTTCTCTGCCTCTATCCATATGAACCTACCCGGACCATGAGATTATCATCTGAGGCCCTTGTGCCCCTTCCATGGGTGGTTCCCTGTTTGTGAAATGCTGCCCAAGGGAGGCTTGCCTGGCACTATCATTACATATCTTCAGGCATCAGGCAAAAACATTCCTTTTTAACCCGCCCTTTTGCTTTTAACTTGGGACCCAGGTGGCGCTGTGGTTAAACCACTGAGCCTAGGGCTTGCTGATCAGAAGGTCGGCGGTTCGAATCCCTGTGACGGGGTGAGCTCCCGTTGTTCGGTCCCTGCTCCTGCCAACCTAGCAGTTCGAAAGCACGTCAAAATGCAAGTAGATAAATAGGAACCGCTACAGCGGGAAGGTAAACGGCGTTTCCATGTGCTGCTCTGGTTTGCCAGAAGCGGCTTTGTCATGCTGGCCACATGACCTGGAAGCTATACGCCGGCTCCCTCGGCCAATAATGCGAGATGAGCGCGCAACCTCAGAGTCGGTCACGACTGGACCTAATGGTCAGGGGCCCCTTTACCCTTTACCTTTAGCTCAGTATTATCTACACGAACTGGCAGCAAGGGATTCAGGCGAGGAACTCTTCCGGTCCTCCCTGGAGAGACCACTGAGGTTTCGACCTGGGACCTTCTGCATGCAAAGCAGATGCTCTTTTTCTGTCCACTCGGCTGCAGCCCTTCCCCAAAAACGGTTGGGGAAAGAAGAGAGGAAAAGGAAGAGGATCGAGCCCTTCCTGCAACCCGCACAGAAGAAAACCAGCCTCGCATGGCAGCATCCCTGCGAACTGCAGAGTGCTTTTCTCTCAACGGAGTTCCCCCCGCCAGCCTCCAGGCAAGTTTTTGCATCCAAAAAGGTTGGCTCAGGCAAGCTCGAGAAGAGCCAGCCTTGCATCCGAGGCGCAGAGCCACAAAACCTCCCGAAAGGGCACATCCGCTTACTTACCTCCCCGGAGGAGCCTCCTCGGGAGGAGACGAGTATGTGCAGCCCATGGTGGGTTTCGACCCTGTGCTTTCATGCCAGCTGCAGGGAGCCAGGAGGGCTGAGCTGCGCTCCGCCGCGAGACAGGCAGGCACGCGAGGGGTCCCTCGCCCCCCTGAGCCCTCTCCCAGAGCTTAAAAAGCCAGCGGCCACAGCCTCCCTTTTGTTTAAGAGCCGAGAGCAGAGCTCTGCATACCAAGTCCCTGCAAAAGAGACTGGCTCGATCCCTCTGGGATTCGTGCCGGCTGCCTTTGCGAAAGTTACCCGGAGGGTCCGGCACGAACCCAACTATACTCCCAACATCTGGCAGGAGCAGAAAGGAATGAGTGGCGAAGCGGGAGTGGGGGGGAGGAAGAGAGAGAGAGAAACTCAAGAATGAAAACTCCCAGGGTCCCTTGCAACACTCCCCATCTCTCTAACCATTCAAAGGTTGAAGGGGGTGGGGGGGGGGGAAGAGAGAGAGAGAGACGTCTCATGGAGAGAAACGCCCGTTGCCCTAACAACAGGTTTACATCACAGCACTATTTTTTAATTAAATAATTAAAAGCATCTCTGTCACTTCCCCGCAGCTCTTGTCCCTGCAGGACCTTTTTCAGAACAATAACTCAAGGGGAGGTGTGGAGGGAGGGGAGAGTGTCCTAAAAGGGCAATCTTCTCCCCCCCCCCCAAACTTAATTTAAAAATAAAAAAAAGTTGTTCCCCATAGCCAGCCTGCCCCATGGGCCTCGGTGTGTGTGGGGGGGGGGGGAGGCAGCGCGCAGAAGGAAGGGGGCCACAGAATTAACACGCAGCATATCTTCTTGGAACAAGCTGGTTTGTATTATTCTGCTTTTGCATGGAAGGCAAGCTGCGGAATCTGCGACAGAAGGAATGGTTGAATACAGGCAGGGCTTCCAGACTCACAGACCCTCCGTCGCTGTAGCCCCATCTGCATTTAAAGCAGCATCAACAAATGATTTTAAAGAGTTCATGGTCCCCCCCCCCAAAAAAAAGAATCCTGGGAGCTGCAGTTAACATAAGGACATAAGAGTGTGGTGCTGATAACGCCAAGGTTGCAGGTTCGATTCTCTTATGAGACAGCTGCTTATTCCTGCATTTCAGGGGGTTGGACTAGATGCTCCTCAAGGGCCCATCCAACTCTTACAATTCTATGACTGAGCTGCCTATTCCTGCATTTCAGGGGTTTGGACTAGATGCTCCTCAAGGGCCCATCCAACTCTTACAATTCTATGACTGAGCTGCTTATTCCTGCATTTCAGGGGGTTGGACTAGATGCTCCTCAGGGGCCCATCCAACTCTTACAATTCTATGACTTGAGCTGCCTATTCCTGCATTTCAGTGGGTTGGACTAGATGCTCCTCGGGGGCCCCTCCAACTCTTATTCTATGACTTGAGCAATTGTTTTGGGGAGTGATGTGGGTCTAGTTTGTAAGGCAACCCCCACCAGCCTAGGGCTCTCCAAATGTTTTGGGACTCTGGACTCCCACCAGGCTGCTGCTGGAGAAACCATCGCTTCAATTCTTGGACTTGGAGAGGCCTGGCCACCTGAGAAGCGATCGGTGAGGAGGGTCGTGAGAAAGAGGAGGCAAAGAAAGGAAAGGCAGCGATCAGGGGCCAAGATTAGAGGCAGGAAAGGGGTATTATTCACAGTCAAAGGGAAACAGGAACAAGTGAATTGACAGCAGACTTGGCTATAGTCAAACGAAGTAAAAGATGCATTTTCAACAAACTCCTTTAAACCCCCAAAAGGTCATGCCTGGTCAGACCTCTGCCTGGGGGGGAAAAGGAGGCAAATTGTAAGTGTGAATGAACACTTCCTCTGCTCCATTTATTAAGAGAAATTAATGCATTTTCCTCTAGTGAGGAGGAAGAAGAAAAGACAGCTGTTGATGTATGGAGTGCATCCGGAAAGGAGAGACTGAGGCCAACAGGCTGTGAGATAGAATCACAGAATCGGAGAGCTGAAAGGGGCCACCAAGGATCATCTAATCCAACCCCTTGCAATGCAGGAATCGCAGCTAAAGAATCCCTGGCAGATGGCCATCCAGCCTCCGTTCAAAGAACTGAGGGATTCCATTCCACTGTCAAACAGCTCTTGCAGTCAGAATATTGAGCGAGAATCTCCTTTCTTGTCATTTGAATCCATTTGCTTGGGTCCTCTCCTCCGGAGCAGCAGAAAACAAGCTCGCTCCATCTTCCATGTGACAGCCCTTCAGGTATTGGAAAATGGCTCTCATATCACCTCTCAGTCTCCTCTTCACGAGGCTAAACATGCCCATCTCCCTCAAGCATTCCTCATAAGGCTTCGTTTCCAGACCCTTAATCCTCTTGCTTGCCCTCCTCTGCACACGTTCCGGCTAGACAGCAACAGGGGACAAAATGTCTGTAAAGTAGGGGGATCTATCACCCTGCAAGGTCACGAAGCGACATGGGGGCATCACCCCGCAGGAACAGCCAGCCAGCCCCATGGCAAAACAAGGAGATTGCCTGGAGGGAAAGGACTGCAGTGTTGGTTCCCCTTTCGGATAATACCTTTTGCATTCTGGAGAATACTTATTCCTTCCATCTTTTATCAGAAGAACGATAAATGGCTCATCCAGTCCAGCGTCCACTTCTCACAGCGGCCAGCCAGATGCCTGTGGAAAAGCAGGATCCCTCTCCTCTCCTGTGGTTTCCAGCAACTGCTTTTCAGAAGCATTCCTGGCCACAGCAAACTGTGGAGGCAGGGCAGAGCCAAGGTGGCTCATAGCCAACGGCAGCCCTCTGCTACATGAATTTGTCCTATCCCTTTTCCAAGCCATCTAGGTTGGCGCCCATCGTTGCCTCCTGTGGGATTGAGTTCCACAGGAGCTTTCTTTTGCGAACCGGGACCGTGGCATTCCACCTCTCACAGGTGCATTAACCAAACCACAGGTCCAGATTCCTCCCCCTGCTCCCCGGGCTATTTTGTAAACAAAATCCAATCCCTCGAGGAAGGTCCAGTTGCTGATCCCAGCTGGGGGAAAATGACAGCATTCTCACACAGAGAGCCCTGGGGCACCCTCTAGGCCTCCTCCACACCATAAAGAAAAGTTGAAAATTAAAAACAATAAACTAAAATAAAAAACCCACATTACAGTCCAAATTATTAATTACGGTATTAGTTTTTCCGGGATCCCCATAGCCTGGACCTCCTTGAAGTATATCTCCAATATTTTCTTTACTGCCTTCTTCTTGTTGTTCTCATATTTTCCACATTCCGATCTTAAAGCTTTAAAGTTCTCCATCCCTGGCTATGCGATTCTTAATCATGTCAGAAATCGTATATCCTTTCATCCATCGAATACAGCTTTATTTGTAAATATGTATTTTTCTGCCTATTTGCCAGTGCAGCTTTTCCTGACTTCATTCCAATCTTCCAATCCGGGCGGTTCTCCAAGTCTATCGTTTAGAGTTTAATGACACAGCAACTCCCATGTTGTTAAGTTATTCCAATCCGGGCTGTTGTCCAAGCCTGTCGTTTGATGTTACGCATACTGTTTGCAATATTGGAATGTAAATGAACTGTATTCCACAGATATAAGTCATTTGGTGACCGATCAGCTTTCGGAGACCACACAATCCCCCCTTCTGGGCCCTAGAAGGGGGGCTGCTGGACATCCGTTTAGCCTTCTCTCTCATAATGAAGAAATTCTGCAAACAGATACACTGTATGTTATCCCAAATTATTGTCTCAAGTCTCTACAAAGTCAGCCAGCAAGCATCTCCCACTTCCCTCAAAAAAGGGATGAACTCTCATTTTTCTGTGCTGTATCATATTAACAAGCGCCATCTTGTTTCTTCTTTTATCTTTATCAAGTCTTTCAAGTCTAAGTAAAGCTGCGCAATTGAATACTTAATTATAAATAGAAGTCCATCTGTACTTTTCAAAAAATAAGTTTCTTAATGAGGCTTGGCGTAGAAAAACAATTGTAGGAATTGAGAAGAGAAAAAGAACATACCGATCACCTCCATAATCCAAACACAATGATAAGAATCTCTTTGAAGTCCGAGCTTAAACACCAGGAACTGTGCCATTCTGCATATTTTTTCTCAGTCTTCTTCGGTCCAGACTATGTTTGTTTATTGTCCAAATCTAATTATTTTATCAAACATATATTTCCAGCTATGAGTGGCTTCGGAGAGTGCCAGCTGTGTCGTGTTCAGGGACCCAGCGTCCTGCCGCTTGCACCTTGATGCAAGCTGGGAATCTCGGACAATCTGCGGGTCTACGAGACAGTCCTTCCCCACCCTGGGGAGTCTGCCAGGGCTAATTACCCCCATATCAGCCCTGAATTACTGGCACGGCTGAGGTCCGATTGTATGGGAGTGAGCTATTTCTCACCAGCGGAAACAGGAAGCCTCAAGAGATTGACCTCAGAAAACACGCTCCACGTGGTCTCTGCTGCAATCCTTTGGTATCTAGATGTGCTCCCTTCTCACACAGCTTTGCCCCTCTGAGCTAATTTGGAGGTGATGGTGGTTAACAAGCAATTCTCCTCAAATACTCTCCTGGGATTAGGAAGCTGCTTACAGTGTTTTGCAAGTGCTTTAAAATCATAACAAAGCACTTGTGCAGCACTTGCAAAACACTGTTAAATTGCTCCACACAGTAAGAACCCAACAGCCCCGCAGGAGTTGCATCATCCCTAAACTCAGTCGCTCTTCCCATTCTATAGATGGGGGAAACCGAGGCTGAGAGAGCGGTTCGCTTAAGGTTACCTTGTACGGTTGCTGCAGGATCCAGAACCCCTGCTTGCCCTTAAATGCAGACCTGAGTTTACCCCCAGCTTTAAGGCGGACACTTGCAACTGAGACTTTTACCTTAGCCTGGTTTGTAGACATCCTCACAGACCCCTCTCTGTTCTCCATCCAGGCCAGCGAAGGGCTTTATCAGCGTCCAAGGACACATTCCAGCCAGGCAAAAATATCTGGGCTACAAAGCAGGGCTAGGGAGGGTCTGCGGCCTGAGGAGAGATTCAGGGGCCACACAGAGTTGCCTGCAGGGCCACATTCTGGCTCCAGGCCTGAGGGCTACCACCCCTGCAGGAATGGATGCCATCTACACATAGCAGGAGCAAAGATGGAAGGTGAACCGGGCAAAGGATTCTGCATAGACAAACCCACCCACCCCCAAATTTTGCTGCCACCACATTTCAGAGGAGGAGAGCCACAAGCCCTGAAGCATCGTTGACTGATGCCAGCCCGCAGCACCTGGCCCTCTGGGTCAACTGCCTCTGAACCTCATCGCTTCATACCGTGAATCGCTTTCGTGAAAAATTCCAGCTGAAAAGAAATATGCTAGTATCGTGCGGAGGAATTGTCCTCTCTGAGGCATATTCAGGAAACTCTCCCTCCCGGCTTAACTCCCCAAGCTGGGATTCGAGGCGGCTTGCTGCATTTCAAAAGCAAACATGATAGAACGCATCGTAAAACAAAGGATCCGAAAGCAGTAGTCAAAATACAATAAAAGCACATTTAAAAGTGGGAACTAAAACTCATTAAAGCCCAGAGATTTGCATTGCCTTCACATGAGTTTCTAAAGGCCTGCCTGGAGAGGAAGGTCTTAGCCTGCTGGTGGAAGGATCACTGGAAGGGAGGGAGTCCCCTCTCCTGGGAGGGGATCTCACAATCTGGGAGCAGCCACAGAAAAGGCTCTGTCTTGGGTCACCACTAGCTACACCTCTGGTGCTGATGGGGTCAAGAGAAGGGGCTCACCAGGCAGGTTTGTGTAGGGAGACACAATCTTTCAGGTAGCCTGCGCCTAAGACACCTAGGGCTTTGTGTGGGATGGAATACTGGGGCAGACAAGTCACAACAATTCCCAGAGTGTCCACATGGAGGACTCACCTGGAGGGACACCTGACCAAGGCTCAGTTTCCTGTTCCTCCAGACACGCAGATGAGATGGATTAGCTGGCAGATAAGCCCCTAGCCAGCAGCCATTCTCTCTCTTAGCCATCTCTTCTTCAATGGGAACACATCTCCAGAGAATCTACAGTTAGGATGGTTCTCCCTCTCGGCCTGCTGCCAAGAGTGAGACCAGATGGAGCCTTACTCTACTAAGTAGACCCCAGATGTACATATTTGTAACTTTTCTACGTAAGCCTGGCTTTCTGAGATTATGCCAGATTATGCCAGGGGATTTGCCAGGAAGTATAATATTGTTGTAGAGGTTCTAACAAACCTAACACTCACGTTTTGCTGCGCACAAAAAGGGCAATGTCACTCTGCTGATATTGGAAGCTTGATAACACAAGCTTGGATAGGATCTATCTAATAATATATCCTAATCCACATCCCTAACATTCCCACACTTTGTAGGACATAATCGTCAGTTTGGACTGTGCCTGGAAACAGACTGCTAGCCATTGAAGTTGTCTTAACGTGCTTCCTGTACCTGGGCCCAGACACCAGCTTCCAAACCCTTTCCAAAGGCTACATGGGCAACGCGACTCCAGCACTCGCCCCTCTGAAGCTGTTGGGTGTATGCCGCCCTGGGCGAAACCCATGGACCTCTCCACCAACCCACTCACCCCGTTGGCGGCTGGATTTTCGTAAAGTCGGGGACCTCCTCTTTCTTCTTGCGGAAGAAAAACCAGTACGTCAGCAGGCCGATGATGATGGAGAAGAGGAAGACGTCCATCATGCTGAAGGGGACCGAAGCCTCCGGGGTCTTTGCGGAGGGAGAGTCATCCTTGGATGATGCTGTCCCCATGGCAACGGGAAAACTAAAGCGAGGAGGAGAAAGAGATAGCCGTCACATGTCACATATCGGTTTCAGGTCTTGGCAGGAAAGCAGACATTCTGGAACCACAGCAACCTCCCGGGGACACGAGCAGGGATCAGCTCTGTAGTGGCGAGATGCAGCCTCAGAATATTGTGAAATAATAATAAAGAGCACCTCTGAGCATAGCCAGAGTTTCTTAAACAGAGTAGCCACAGCCACCTACAGAGAGGCGCAGGTAGTGTGATGTATATGCTACAACTTTAGGAGATTTGAGTTGAGATAAGAGTTTGACAGCACACTGTCAGCACTGCCACACCTTATAAAATTTCGCAAGGCATGTGGGAGGATCATGAGTGCATCGGTGAGTCTACTCCACAAGAGAGGGCAAATACTCCTTTTCTCTCACAACGGCACAAGCTTTATCCTGCCTTTCTAGATGTCAACTTCAAGGCAGCTCGTGTTATTCTTTGCTACAAAAGAGAGCATGGCGTGACGGCCGAAAGAGACACACAATCCAGCAGCACCGAAGAACAACTTCATAAAGAAAGCCACCTTATACTGAGTCAGACCACTGGCCCATTTAGCTGAGTACTGTCTGCACTGACTGGCAGCGGCTCTCCAGGGTCTCTCCCAAACCGATGTGGGGATTGAACCCGGGACCTTCGGCCTGCAAAGCAGGTGCTCTAACCACCGAGACACTTGAGCCTTTCCCTGTTGTTCTGCGTGTGGATTGTGTTTGGCTTTCACGGGGCCACAGAAAGAAAATGACAGTGGCGCCCGCTCCAGAATTTGTTTTATTCTGGATTGCTTCATTTGATGTTTTAATGTGCTTTGCAGTTTCTTCTTTAAAATATAAAGTGGTATAGAAATGAAATTAGTGACAATGAAGCACCTGGGCTTTTCCTCTGTGTTTTAGCTGGGGGTTGGATGTGATAAAGACACAGCCTGACAGCAGACCAAAAAAATTGGTTGCCTGTGTGCAAAGCCATCGTCCCTCCTCTCCATCACTGAAGTTTCCACAGTCCCTTCGCTCGCTGTCTTTCTCACCCAGCAACCCCCCTCTCACATCCTAAAATAAATAAAACCTAGCACATATGTGTCATGGGCTGTCTGGATGCAGAGGAGCGGTGCGAGGCAGCAGCTGGGGGACCCCCTAGGGAACCCCCAGGAGAAGGCAGCTGAGAGCCAGAGGACTGGTGGTGAGATGGGCAAGGAGTAGTCAGAGGGAGAAGAGGGAGCAGACTGGGAGGAGGAGGTGCCGGAAGCTGAAGAGGCAACAGGGTTTAGTGAGCAGGAAGAGGCTGTGGCAGAGAGCAGTCCAGACTCAGAGGCAGAAGCAAAGGATGGAGAGGAGAGGGGTAAAGAGGCAGCTGAAGAATCCAGGAAGTCTCCTGCTGCAACCAGCTCCCCTTCCTCCTGGTCTCCCAGGACACACAGAGGAATGAAAAGAGCAGAGCAAAGATTTGTTGTGTGCAGACTGCATGGGGGAAAGCCTAGAGAGGAGGAGTCTGAGAGAGGGGTCCTTGCAACTGCATCATCGGGGCAAGTCCTGCTAGGAAGAGTTGTGGAGGCTTGAGCTCTGTGGTTCATATCCTTGAATAAAGATTTAACTTCACTGGCCTGGGGTGATTTTTGTTGCTGACCTACGCCTGAGGCAAGCCCTGATAATATGCAAAGCTAAGCAGAGTCTGATTAGGGCTGTTTCCTACATCTCAACTTTCAGAAAGACTCCAAGAAAGCTGTGACTCTGGAATTGAGGGCGTGTGAAGAGCCAACAGGTTGTGTAAGGGGGGGCACTTTCCATGGCTCCTCAGTGCGCACCTTTCCTGCTTGAGCTGTGGGAGGGGGACGGCGGGGGAAGAGGCTCAAAGACCCAAAAATGTCCTCAGGTGATGTAAAAGGCACAGCCCTTTACCGAGTGCATTTTTGACCTTCTGCCTCCTGAAAAGAGCTTTCCCTGCAAGGAAGAGAAGTGGGCAGGAAATTGATAGAGCATGGCGGTTAGCAGTTAAACAGGCCAGGCAGCATTGGTGACCTGACAGGTGTGTTTATAACAGTAAACGGAGAGGACACACTCTGTTCTGCATGCATTCATCTGCATTTCAAGCCAACCTTTGCCAATTTCAGCAGGCTGGGGGCTGGTGGGAGTTGCGACCCCAAATTACTCAGCCCCAGCCCACTGCAGTCCAAAACATCTGGAGGTGGTAAAAATAAATGGTGGCAGCCTCTGACGTCTTAAGACAAAGGATGCTCTGATGTCACAGCATTCCAGCCAATGGCAAGCCTGAGGGGCAGGAAAGGGCAAAGGGTGGGGTCCAAAAGAGTGAGAGAGAGATGAAATGGCAAAGCGGAGAGAGAGAAAGAGGCAGCTTAAAGACCAAGGTATGTGTGTGTATATGTAAGAAAGGATTTGAAGCGGGAGTGGCACAGAGGAATGAGGAGAATGCTGGAGAAGTTTGGTGAAGAGAGAAAGGAGGCAGAGTTCAAGAGAGGGCAACATTTGTATTCCAATCTGGTGCAAGAATGCAGCTGGATTAGATCAGGTGGTCATGCTTCTGTGCCTTGAAAGCAAAGAATCCTTGTGGACATGAAAAGAGCCCCAATTTATATCAGGTCAGAAGCTCACCTAGTCCAGCATCCTTTGGGAAAGGCCGCAGCTGAGTGGAAGAGCACCTGCCTTGCATGCAGAAGGCCCCAAATTCAATCCCCAATTGGCATCTCCAGGTAGGGATGGAATATCCCGTGCCTGAAACCCTAGAGGGTGCCTGAGCTAGAGGAACCAATAGTCTAGTTGCGTATAAAGCAGGTTAGGAAGTGCCATAGCTCAGGGGTAGAGCAGGTGCTTTGTATGCAGAAGGTCCCAAGTTCCATCACCAAGGGCATCACCAAGTAGGGCTGGGAGGGTTCCCTGTCTAGAACCCTGGAGGGCTGCTGCCAGTAAGTGTAGACAACACTGGATGAGATGGATCAATGTTCTGACTCGAGAGCCAGTAGTGGTGTAGTGGTTAGAGTGTCAGATTAGGACCTTGGGAGACCAGGGTTTAGCTCTCCACTTGACCACAAAGTTCCCTGGGTGACCTTGGGCCAGCCACTGCCTCTTAGCATAAACTACAGTGGAACCTTGGTTCCCGAACGGCTTAGTTGCCGAATAAATTGGCTCCTGAACGCCGCAAACCAAGAAGTAAATGTTCCGGTTTGCAAATGTTTTTCAGAAGCCGAACATCCGACGCAGCTTCTGCTCAAGTGCAGGAAGCTCCTGCAGCCAATCGGAAGCCGCGTCTTGGTTTTCGGGAGTCGAACGGAATGGGGCCGTGTTAGAAACTCAGATATATAAGCCAATCGCCAAATAGGACCTTAAAGCTTGGTTATGGTATGTCTAGGCCAGGCATCCCCAAACCGCGGCCCTCCAGATGTTTTGGCCTACAACTCCCATGATCCCTAGCTAACAGGACCAGTGGTCAGGGATGATTGGAACTGTAGTCCAAAACATCTGGAGGGCCGAAGTTTGGGGGTGCCTGGTCTAGGCGCCATTCTTTCTCCCCGTGGGGCTTGTGGTTCTTGATGTCCATTTCATTTCTACGCCATTTTTATATTTTAAAGGGGGGAAAATCTTCCAGCTAAGGATTGCCACTTTGACATCTTCCTAACTGTCCAGATCGGTGCCATAAAAACGGAACTCCTACCTCTCCCTGCTGGCCTGGCCTCTCAGATAAAACACCTGGATTTCTCCCTGCCGTTCTTATTGCTGAGCGTGGGCAACGGGGCCAAGAATTCCCTACAAAGCTATGATTTTCTTGGGAGAGTGTTAACAAGCAAGACCTGAGAGTGTGATGTGTGGCCAAAGGACTTCCTCACCCTGCTTGGAGTGGTGCAGGTACCAGGTGACACTGGAGAGCTGCAGGAAGAGAAGTGGTTTGCCGTCATCTCATCCACCCAACACCCCATTTCCAGGCAGGCAACCTGGTACTTTCCCCTATTCCAGGCCAGCTGGTAAACTTGACATCAAAACGTGGGCGAGGAAAGAGGCCGGCGTGGCAACTTTTCCCGGCACAACGGCCCACGCACAACCACCACAGAACGGAAATGCCTCCTGCGGGCCGCTGAGCCCAGCCTCCCTCAGACATCGTGCCGGCTCTCTGCGCTCCGGAGTCGCGTTGTGCAAGCAGGGTTGATGCAACCGTGGAGCAACGCAAGGGAGGCTTATCTGCCTGTGTCTGGGAAGGGCAGCCGAGAGTCACGTTCCTCAGGAGCCAGGTGAACAGCTGAGAGGGCAGAAGAGGGACAAAGGACTCCAGGGCAAAAGCTTCCCTGAACAGTGCCTAGCACTATGGAAAACCAGTTCTGCTCATTAGAAAGAACTTGGAGGCATTTAAACAGAGGTTGGGTGGCCACCTGTCAGGAATTCTTTGGCTGTGAGCCATGCACTGCAGCGGGGGTCAGACTAGATGACCCCTGGTGTCCCTCCCAACTCTGTGATGTTATTTTTGTTTTGCTGCCTGTCACAGATCCCAATCTGAAAGGGCTGTAGGCTCAGTGCTCTGCTCTGTATGGAGAAGGTTCAATCCCTGGCATCTCTACGGAGGGTTGCAAATATCCCCTGAAGAGCCACTGCCAGCCAAATGGACCCAGTGGCTTAATAAAGCAGCATCCCGCATTCCTGTTTAATTCAGTCATTCGTCCGGAGGCATGAGGACTAGAACCTTAGTTTGCTTTTAGGTGACGGGCAACAGCTCAGTGACAGAGCATCTGCTTTGGAGGCAGAAGCTCCCAGTTTCAATCCCCAATGGCATCTTCCAGGTAGGACTAGGAATGTCCCCCCCCCCCCTGGAGAGCGGCTGCCAGTCTGTGTAGACAACACTGGGACTGTTCGACTCAGATCAAACTTCCTGCGTCAAAAAGAGCATTAACTGTCTGTACAAAGTTTTTTATCACCCAGAAAAGAAATTAAATTAAGTGCATGACTTTGGGCCCAGTGGTTCCCAACCTTTCTAGCATGGTGACCCCAAAGTCCCAATTTATTTGGTGAATAGCAACCCATTGATTTATTGCCACAGACCTGCCTTTGCCATCCACATCTGAAGGAAACATTTGCCTGAAATTACCATGAAGACCCACCACCTGGTTTAAAGAGTAGCCCCATTTTAGCCATGCACAAACCAGTGTTGGAAACTCAGGTATTTAAGCTAGGCGCCAAATGGTTCCTTAAACCAAGGTTACAGTCGCCAAAACAGAACGTCTAGTTGTCATTTGGGGGCAAGACGGCTCTAAAGACTTCTTTTTCAAACGATGGACTGACTGCGATTGATTCTCTGTTAAACACCTGGCTATTTCAGATGACAATCATGAGCTAGGTTAAGAGCTTTGAGAACGTAAAAGAAGAAAAGTCGCTTGATCCAGGGACAGTCCAGATATATAAAACGGTCTATTCCTACCTCTTTTTTCTTAATGGGGACGCCCACCATTCATAATGTAGGGATACTCTTCCCAACTCTGAGCAGGGCAGTGGGGTGGGATAACTGAAGACAAGCGACCACAATTAAGTAGAACGTTGATCGCTGCTCCTGCACAGGACGCACCGAAAAAGCGTTTTGCTTCCTGGAATTCGTTCGGATGGTGCAGATAAAATACACCTGATGGAATTCTGCAGGACGTGGTCTTGGTGTGCGAAAACAGTCCAGAACCAATGATCACCCCCAGGCATGCATCTCCAGATGGTGGAGACGTCAGCCGCCATCCTGGCCCCTGGGCATCTTCACTTGGTCGCAAGGGCCTGATCGTCAGGTGCAAAATGCACATGGTGCCTGGCTGCGTTGAGGTCCCCTTCCAATTCTATAATCCAGCTTCATCCAACATTGTTCTTCAGGCAAAGGAAGGTTCCATGGCCTGTTCCCACCCCCCACCCCCCAGATACTTTTAATCGGAGGCGTCCGGGTTTGAACCTGGTCCCTTCTGTATGGGAGGTGGGTGCTCTACCCCCGAGCAGTGTGGCAATTCCTACCTCTCACCTATATAGAAGCAAATATAAACCACTTACCACCCAGGTAGACCAGTGCAAAGGGTTGCGGATGAGTGGAATGGAACAACTGAAACTGTTGATAGGGCAGGCAACTAACTTACTCAAGATGCAGTGGGAGGAGGAGGAGGAGGATGGCACGCAAACGCCTAGGATTTCACCTGTCACTCTCGCCTCCCACCCAGATCTGGGTGCGAGTTCCACCCACTGGGAAATGTGCTGTAACCCCATGACACAACAGAAGCCTTTGACTCTTCCCAAACTGGTCAGCATTATTGCAGAGGGAATTATTATTATTTTTAAAATTAAGAATGTCAGGCCAGTAACAGGCTAGTACCAGGAAGTGTGTAATGTTTGACGCTTTACTATATTTTTATATGTGTTATTGCTGTTGTTGTTGTTATAATTATAATTATTGGTCCTTTCAGACTGTAAGCCTGCTGACAGACAGAGCCCAACCCCCTAAGAACCACAGATTCCCCATCCCTGGGGCAGACAATACCGGTACAAGCTGGATAGACCAGTGGCTTGAGTTCATATCAGTTGCTTCCTATGTTCATTACGCAAGACTCCAGCTAAATCAGAGCCCTCATCTTTTCCTCCCCACCCGCTCCAAATTTAGGACTGCATGGTCCTTGGGGCAGGGACCCATTTGCTTATCCAGCTACCCTTGATGATGCAGAAACTGGCCGGGGTCTCGTTTAGATCTCAGAAAACCCCTGTTCTAAAAGAGCTGCATGGGATGAGAGTCCATTTTCAGGCACAATTCAAGGCGCTCATATTAGCATTTTAAGGCCTCCCAATGCTTGGAAGCTTCTTTTCCTACAGACTCCCCCCCCCTTGGGTGCTGCTATCAGCAGAGGGGGTCCCTCTTGGCTGTTCCCCTATCCTCAGAGGCTCAGTGGGGTTGGGAGCGGGCCTTCTCTGTGGTAGCCCCCTGAGCTATGAACTCGCAAATGCCGAGGACGCGCCTCTTCACCCTGGCTTTTGAAACCTGAAGTCAGGTGTACGCTTTTTGGGTCCACCCTATTTCTGCGATTGGAAGTTGCTTTAAACAGTTTTTTTAATATCGTGTTTTAATTGCTTCCGCCTGCCCTGGCACCCTAGGGCGAAGGTCCGTCTAGCTTAGCATTGTCTACACAGGCTGGCAGCAACAGCTCTCCAGGGTTTCAGGGCAGGGACATTCTCAGGAGGCGACAGGCTGAATCCCCAATGGCGTCTCCGGGTAGGGCTGAGAATGTCCCTGCCCTGAAACCCTGGAGAGCTGTTGCTGCCAGCCTGTGTAGACAATGCTAAGCTAGATGCTGTACCCCCTAAACCTGGCTGGTTAAAAGTAATACCAGCCAGGTGCATCTGAAAGAGGAGAGGGCAGCACCATCTGAAAAGGGGCAAGGCAAGGCTTTCAAAACCACATGCCACCAAAACATTGAAAGCCACAATGTCGTCTCTGCTGACGTTGCAGGGTTGGCCACCGCAAAACCCAAACCGCTCAGGTGTTGATCCATTTTGAAGAGCACACCTTGTCCGAGAGCATGCACAGAACCCGCCCAGCTATAATGTTTTGTGCAAAGATTAGCTGTAGAGTTAGGGTCAAGTTACATTCTCTGCCCCACGTGTCTTACGTAAGAGCCATTAAACACAGGGCTCTTTGGGTCTCTTGCAGCAGGCGTACACGTAACACACACAAATGACTCCAGGCAGCAAAGAAATATTATCCGAGCATATTTGCTTTTTGAGAGCTGCTCCTCTTAATCTGCCCACTAAATGTAATTTGGGTTTTATTCAGACAAGAGGCTATAGAAAGCAAAATGGGACTGAAAGAACTTCCTGAGTGTACATAATTTGGCGCAATTCGCAGAATTTCATATAGAGAATAGAGAAGTAGTTGCAGTGACCTCAAATGGAGTCGATCTGACATTTAAACACTCAGCCTGAGATAGGAAAACATCTTCCTGACAGCCCCTCTTGAACAATACTGAGATCCTCCCCAGCTCTTTCGCCAAAAAGATTTTTAAAAATAAAGAAGTCAAAATTCAAGAAAAGCGATTTTGAAACCAACGCTCCTGCTTTCTGAATTCCTTTTCTAGAGAAGATGTGGGGAACCAGGGTAGATAAAAATCAATGATTTTTAAAAAATAAAATAAAATGCTTTTTGAGGAAAATATATTACCGTCCGAAGGTTATTCCATCATGAAATAAAGATTAGTTTTTAAATTATGTAGAATAAGGTTGTATATGTTTAATTTTTGGGGTAAATAAATTCCATTAATCCATTCACAATGTCATGCTCTTCCAGAGGTTTTTGTAAGATTATTGGGCAGTTTCTCTGCCTACAAGATATTATCACAGATGCTTGGTTTACTTTTGCAGTTCTCAAAACTGAATTTGACTCAACAGAGATCACATGCCTCTTCTTCACAGCAAAAATGTTATAACATGAACAGAGTTGAGAAAAAGACCTTAAACCTATTGTTCTACAAACCTATGAATACAGAAACAACCCCTTCAGTGCTAAGTTTCAAGACGTTCAGTGAATAGAATAGAAACAATATTTTTCTGATTGTTTGGAGTGGACAGTATTTAAGTTTTTCATGTGTAGGCTGGGCTGACAGTCTAAGTTTCTTAAAAGATATATATATTGTTTTTGTTTAGCCAAATTAGTTAACAAACATGGATGTTTGTTTAAGCAAATAACATATGCTGCAATGTTATTGTTTCAGTTGAATGAATCTATTTAAATTGTTATTAAGGTAATGATTATTTTTCTCCTTCCTAAGTTCAACAGTAAAGTTGTCCAAATATGAATGATTAACCTATTAAACTGGGGATAAAAAACTAATATGAAAAGCTGTTATTCTAAAAATCTTCATCTACTTGCATATTAAAGTTATACCAGCAAGAATTAGTCTTTATGTAGAAAACTATGATTTAAATCAAGCCTTACTGACTAGTGATTTAAATCGTGATTTAAATCGTGATCAGTTTGATTTAAATCAAATCCACCCTGTGCGGAACCCATTCCTCTGGACCAGAAGACACAGCTAACCAGCACAATCCCTACCTCCTGCTCTAAATTGTATGCAAATACACACAAAGAATCATTAAAGTGTTCTTTAATCTACTGCCTTCCAGATGTTGCTGGACTACAACTCCCATCATCCCAGGCTTTTGGCCGTGCTGGCTGGGGCTAATGGGAGTCCAGCAACATTTCAGAGGACCCCGTGGACCCCATCCCTGATTTAGAGGGAAGCGTTGTAGCTCGCTGGGAGAGCACCTGCTTTTGTAAAAGATTCCAGATTGAATCCCCCAGCATGGGGCTGGAATAAACCCCTGCCTGAAAGCCTAAATGGCTACTGCCAGTCAGTGTAGATGATGCTCAGCTAGATGGACCAATGGTCCAACTCTGTCAAAGGCAGTGTTTGTATGGAATGAAACAGTCCACTAATCAGGGGGTCTAGATCAGGGATGCCTAAACAGGGGTCCATGGATCCTAGGAGGTCAATGGATGGGCTTCAGGGCGTCTGTGGACCAGATTTCCCCCCCCAGTGCAATAAAGTAATTTGCATGCAACATTTTGTGTTTCTGTGCATTTTTCTGGCAAATAGCTTCCATCAGATTCTCAAAGGGATCTGCGGTCCCAAAAAGGTTAAGAGCCACTGTTCTAAATGGTGGTTCTGTTCAATTCTATCAGTCCACAATAGGTTACATAGAGAAACCTGCTTTTGGACAAGCCAAACCATGATGTCTAACTCCACACATTTTAAGAGTCTGACAAAGGGTCTTCCACTGGCAATTTGTCACCAGCCAACTGGACCCCTTGAACCAAGAAAGTTATCTCACAAATATCTCACAGGGGGAAGGGACCCTGAGGATCATCAAGTCCAACCCCCTCCAATGCAGGAATATGCAACTGTCCCATACGGGGATCGGACCTACAAACCTTGGCGTCGTCAGCACCACTCTCTAACCAACTGAGCTACCCAGCTGTCCAACTGGTTATCCGAGTTAACAGATGAGATACTATCAAGGACACAACCATATGCCTAGCTGTTAATATGATAACAGCATTAGCCCCCACAAGCTCACTTAGGCTGCAATCCTAGGCGCGCTCATTTAGGAGCACGTCCAATTCAACTCAATGAGGCAGATTTCTAAGGTTACAGTCACATTTTGGAACGAGCCGTTCCAAAAATCCTGCACTGTACATCCTTGATCACACTACAAGAGGAATGTGGATCTAGTTTTAAAAAGTATGCATGGCATGACAGAAATAGGTAGATAAAATCCCCCCCCTCTCAACATCTGGAGGGCAACATGCTTTGGAGGAAGGGTGAGATAAAGAAGTGGGTGGCGCTGTGGTCTAAACCAGTGTTTCCCAACCTTAGGTCTTCAGCTGTTTTTGGACTACAACTCCCATCATCCCTAGCTGGCAAGACCAGTGGTAAGGGATGATGGGAATCGTAGTCCAAAAAACAGCTGGAGACCCAAGGTTGGGAAACACTGGTCTAAACCACTTAGCCTCTTGGGCTTGCCAATCAAAATGTTGGTGGTTCGAATCCCCGCAATGGGGTGAGCTCCTGTTGTTCTGTCCCTGCTCCTGCCAACCTAGCAGTTCGAAAGCACGCCAGGGCAAGTAGATAAACAGGTACCGTTGCGGCAGGAAGGTAAACAGCGTTTCCGTGCGCTCTGGTTTCGGTTGCAGTGTTCAGTTGTTTAGTCATGCTGCCCACATGACCCGGAAAGCTGTCTGCGGACAAACGCCGGCTCCCTTGGCCTGAAAGCGAGATGAGCGCCGCAACCCCAGAGTCGCCTTTGACTGGACTTAACTGTCCAGGGGTCCTTTACTGTTTTTTTACCTTACATAAATAATGTACCTGGAGGCGTGGGCCCCAATAGTTCAGGGAAGGTGATTTTCAGTATTGGATTACTGCAACGCACTCTGTGTGGGGCTTCCCTTGCCCTTTGATCTGGAAGCTGCAGCTAGTGCAGAATGCTGCAATCAGATTGCTAATATGAGTGAGACCTTTTCAGCAAAAACAAAAAACGGAAAAGCACCAGTTGCCAATTTGCTACCAGGTCAAGTTGAAGGTATATAAAGCCCTTAACAAATTGCCCCATATTTTTTAAAAAAAACCCAAACCTTACCCCATATGCACCCACTCAACCACTCCAACCGCAGAACTAGCACTGTGGGGCAACATAATACCCATTTTTTATATATACAGTACTTGCCTTTGATTGTTTATCAATAATTTTAAGGCTTTGCTTTATATTTTTGCCAGCCACTTAGAGGTTTTCTTACAATCAAGTGGTATATAAAACTTGTTACACAAATAAATCACTTTGCACTTCATAAGGAGGACCATGGAAGGACAGATCGTGAAGCTGAGGCTCCAATACTTTGGCCACCTCATGAGAAGAGAAGAATCCTTGGAAAAGACCCTGATGTTGGAAAAGATGGAGGGCACAAGGAGAAGGGGACGACAGAGGACGAGATGGTTGGACAGTGTTCTCGAAGCTACGAACATGAGTTTGACCAAACTGCGGGAGGCAGTGCAAGACAGGAGTGCCTGGCGGGCTCTGGTCCATGGGGTCACAAAGAGTCGGACACGACTAAACGACTAAACAACAACAACAAGGAGGACCAAACAGCTGTGTACAGCAGTCAATATAAAAACTTCCAACGTATGTGAAAATTGAATACTTATAAAAGTTAGGGTTGCCATATTTCAAAAAGTAAAAATGGACAATATTTTTTATCTTTTTTGGGGGGGGAGCAAAGCTGCTGGGTTGGTTCTTTTTGCAAAATCTCCCCCCAAAAAATTATTTGTAAAGCTATTTTTAAAGAAATTTGACCAACAAAAATTCAACACTTCCGACGTGGGTTGCCATACGCCCGGGTTTTCCTAGACGCTGTTTTCAACAGACAAATCCCATATATGGATGGCAGCCCTACAAAAGTGTAAAAAGAAATAAAGCTGTAGCTTCCCGGGCTGTCCCTACAAGGCAATTTCCACTTTCAGAAGCAATTTGAGAGGAATTATGGGAAGACTGCATGGAATTATGGGAACATGACCAAGGCAAGATTCGAGGATTGTCAGGGTGGTGGTGCCCAGTGCCAGTGAGGTGGGCATGGTCTGTATATTCCACCCATCGCACCTCAAGTAGACCAAGATGCCCCACCAAACCTGGGAAAATAACACCTCACATGCCCCCAGAACGGCTCCAGTACAGCTTTAAGAGCAACATACAGCCATAAGCAACAGGGCAGTTATATAATACCAAAGGAGGCATTTATGCATTCATAATGCCAGTTAGCAACACAATCTCAATACCAGGGTGGGGATGAGAGTCTCTTTATTCAAACAGAGTCTCAGGGAGATCAATTACAGCTTAGCCACTCAACACAAGCCTCTCCAAAATGGCTTGCAAAAGAAGCTCAGAGAAAGACTTGTCCCCAACATTGCGAGAGACTCTTTAGCTATGATTCCTGCATTGCAGGGGGGTAGATTTGATTACGCTTTTGAGGTCCATTGATAGAAACAGAGATATATAAGCCAATTGCCAAATGGTACCTTAAACCTAGGTTACGGTTGCCACAACAGAATGTCTAGGTGCCATCTTTCCTCCTGTGGGGATTAATAAATAATAATAATAATAATAATAATAATAATAATAATAATAATAATAATTTATTATTTACACCCTGCCAACTGGCTGGGTTTCCCCAGCCACTCTGGGCGGCTTCCAACAGAAAAATGAAATAAAATAATCTATTAAACATTAAAAGCCTCCCTAAACAGGGCTGCCTTCAGATGTCTTCTAAACATCTGATGGGAGGGGCATTCCACAGGGCGGGCGCCACTACCGAGAAAGCCCTCTGCCTGGTTCCCTGTAACTCGGCTTCTCGTAGCGAGGGAACTGCCAGAAGGCCCTCGGCGCTGGACCTCAGTTTCTGGGCAGAACGATGGAGGTGGAGACGCTCCTTCAGGTATACTGGACCAAGGCCGTTTAGGGCTTTAAAGGTCAGCACCAACACTTTGAACTGTGCTCGGAAACGTACTGGGAGCCAATGTATAATAATTATACAGTCATACCTCAGAAGTCTGTTTGACTTCCAAAATGATCGGGAACCAAGGCGCAGCTTCCAATTGGCTGCAGGAAGCTCCTGCGGTCAATCTGAAGCCGCAATGGATGTTCGGGTTCCAAAAGACGTTCGCAAACCAGAACAATCACTTCCAGGTTTGCGGCGGTCGGGAGCCAAAACGTTCACCTCGCAAAGCGTTCGACTTCCGAGTAATATCATTTCTATATTGCTTTATATTTTAAAGCAGAAATCTCTACGTGGTTTACATCACATCAAAACATCAAAGTAAACAATCCAGAATATAACAAATGCAAGCTTCAAGGAAAAGATTTCAGATCCTTCTCTAAGTGACATCTTGCTTTCCTCATATTTATTTACCTACTTAATTTATAGAGCTGCCCCATACCATACTCTAGCAAGCCAGCAGGGTGTACTGGTTAGAGCGCCGGACTAGGACTTGGGAGATCAGGGTTTGAATCCCCATCAGCCATGAAGCTCACTGGGTGACCCTGGGCCAGTCACAGCCTCCTAACCTACATCACAGGGTCATTCTAGGATTAGCCAAGGAGGAGAGTGAACCATGTACTTCTTGGGGGGAAAGGTGAAATATAAATGCAATAAATAAACTCTTCTGTTTGCCTGGTTAAGAAAGCTGGAGAGGCCAGCCAGATGGAGAGATGTCAGTCACCAACTTGGCATCCAGAGATTTCCTTGTGGTTGCCTCTGGACCCACACCAATACCAAAATGTGCTCACTGCCTAGGGAATTTTGAATGCTGTTACAACCCTATTGTCTATTAAGCCTACGGTCTCCTGATACTTTTGTCCACAATTTGCCTTCAGCCCCCAGCCAGTAAAAGTTATGCTGTACAGTTGATTATTTACCAAATGCTTGAGGAACTTGGTCTCCAATATATCTTGGGTTGATTTCTGAATTTCTTAGATATCCAAATAATCTGACTATCCCCAAATACTGCCAGGATGGCCCCTGACATTTCCACCATTTGGCGGAACATGCCTGGGGATCCTTGGATCTTTACTGCTTTTTCACACACCAGCAACACATCTTGTAGAATTCTACCCGTTAAATTTTATCTGCACAATCAGAATGAAATTCAGGAACCAAAAAATTGTATTGAAAAATACGGCTTTTGAGGCATCTGGCCAAAAAATGGCAACTAGGCATTCTGTTTTGGTGACTGTTGCCCAGCTTATATATCTGAGTGTCTAACACTTGGTTTGCGCATGGCTAAAATGGGGCCACTCTTTAAACCAGGTGGTGGGTCTCCATGGTATTTTTATGCAAATGCTCCCAGCGTCCTTAAACTACAGCTCCCAGAATTTGGGGGGGGGGGAGCCACAACCGCTTAAAGTGGCATCAAAGCACTGTGAATGCATGGGATGACCGTGGCCCTAAACCAGGCATAGGCAAACTTGACCCTCCAGATGTTTTGGGATTACAACTCCCATAATCCCTAGCTAACAGGACCAGTGGTCAGGGATGATGGGAGTTGTAGTCCCAAAACATCTGGAGGGTCGAGTTTGCCTACGCCTACCCTAAACTTTCTCCCTTAGAAGAACTTCACGGCAGGGAAAGAGAAATATTACGCAATGCAAAAGTTTCATGAGACAAAGTGGTTGGGGTGTGGGAGGGAGATGCTCAAAGCACCTGGCCAACCATTCCAGGGCCAGTTTCAGTGCATTCTGGGGGACATGCCAAGCTTGGCTGGCACAGAGACCCTGCCAAGTCATGGCAAAGGTTATCCCAAAGGACAGTCAGTGCCAGACCAGGACTGCCCAAACAGCTTAGGCTTGCTGGGAGGCCGTGTCCTAAAGGAAGCAATGACGCCCTTGAGCCAACAGGTGGCACTGTCCTTTTAAATCCAGCTGCCTGGCAAGGAGCCAGACCCTAAGCAAAAACCTGAAGTTGCTCCTTCCTCAAGTGTTGGGAAGGAACAAGCAAAGTCGAGGGCCTTATGCAACAAGAGAGAAATAATTTCCAAGAATCACTGGATGGACCATGCGGCTTTAACAAACAATGTGCTCGGGAAGCTTGGACCCAAAGCAGGTCAGCGCAGCCAGGGGTGGAAAGCAGAACACTCTGAACAACAAACAACGAGCAACACATCGGCCAATAATATGACGACACTATACTGTTTCAAAATTCATAAACAGAAGACATATAATATGTGCATGGAGTCACAAACTAATAAGAGCCAAACCAATGTTCCACGAACAGGAATGGCAGGAGTCAAAGATCACTGATGGTGGGTGTTGATCAGCCTGCTTTTAAGTGATCAAGGTCACACACACTAGTTGCTGGAAACTTTTGGAAGTCCAAGGGTGCTTTTGTGCTTGGGTCCTGTATGCAGGTTTCCCTGGCTACTGTGAGTACAAGATGCTGGACTAGATGGGCCATTGGCCTGATCCAGCAAAGCAATTCTGTTAAACTAATCCAGGGGACTCATTCCCTTTTTTGTGACTATCCTCCTTCAGTGCTATAGAGAGAAGAGAGGACCAAAACTATGGGAAGGTCTTGTGACTTTAATTACCCCCCCCCAATCTTTTACTGGTTTTAAACAGGCATGGGGAAGGAAATGGGTACTTGTGGGTTTCATTAAGCTACCCACATACACACCCTTTGGCTGGGTTTGCCCTAGCCAGCGCTGTTTTTCACATCTTGATTTTTTTTTTACAAAATATTGGTTGCATTGCATAGTTTCTTGTTTTTACTACAGTACTTTGCAAATCAGCTGGAGGCCTTGAATGACGGGCGGTGCAAAAGTGGCCTAATAAAACATTCTCCTATAATCAGAGTCACTACAATCTGCTACTGACATCTGAAGTCACGCCTAGCATTGAAGAGTCACATGACCCTAAGACGTGCCTGGTTGCTGAATCAGGCCAAAGGGATTTGGGGGGGGGGGTTATAGTCCAGCAACCTGTTCTCACAGTGGCTAACCAGATCCCTTGTAGCAGCCCACAAGCAGGACCTGAACACAACAGCGCTCAAGATCCACAGCATACTGCCTCCGACACCAGGGGACAGCATATAGTTCTCAGCCCACCTATACAAGTAAAACATGCTTTGAAAGGCAAGGGGAATAAAAAGCCATCTACCAGAACTCCCAAGCAAAACCAGGTGAAAGACGTCTGGGTTTGCTTGGGGAAAAGCTGTTGATGCCCATGCTCCAGAAAAGACTGGAGTCCAGGGAGCATGATAGTCAAAACATTCCTTGCTGTCACATCTAATCCCAAAGAAGTTGGTTCTTATTATCCACGGTCCAGAAAACTGAACACGTGCTCCTGGCTCACAAACACTGTGCTTATTCAGGAGGTCCCTGGTGTCCACGTTGCATAACCCCCACAGCAAACAATGCTCCAGAATCTGGCCTCCATTCAAAGAACTGTAGGGTTGGAAGGGACTCCAAGGGTCATCTAGTCGAACCCCCTGCAATCTTTCGCCCAGCATGGGGCATGAACCCACAACCATGAGATTGAGAGTCTCGCGCTCTACTGACTGAGCTGTCATCATCATCCCCATCATTATTATTACATATTTATCTATCCCCTGCCTTTTCCCCTGTAGCTTCTTTCCAGAACACAAGCTCTCTCTGACAGACAATTCTAGGAAAGTATACATGTAGCCAGGATCAAAGCCCCAAGGTCCAGAAGGAAGGAGCCCACCCTCAACACCAAGGATGGGGAACACCCTGTAGTCCTCACTACGTTTTTTGGACTCGGGCTCCCCGCCCCCAGCTACCATGGCCAATGGACAGGGATGGTGGAAGTTGCAGTCCAGCAGCATTCAGAGCGGCACAGGCGGTCCAACCTTGAGACACATCCATTTACAGTATTGTCTTTATATCCCATCTTTTCCCTCAAAGGACACATATACGGTTCTCCTCCCACCTATACACATTTCATCCCCACAACAGTAAAAATCTGTGCGTATGATTGCTGTTTTTAAAAGGCTTTGATTTTTATCTGTTTATGCTGGGGAACTCTGGCTCTTCGAAGCGTACTCCTTGTTCCTCAAAGAAGACGGAAGCAGCAGCTCCAAAGGAACTCAGAAGTCGCAGACTTAGCAAAGACATAATACAGTATATACTTTAAGACCTTAAAAGAAAATTAAGAGGTCTGAGTTCACGTCATTCCTCCGCGTCCCAAGTGAACCCAGGAGTCCAGCACCATTCGCATTTAACTAACTTTAAGAGAAACCCTATGACTCCTGGTTCTGTAAGACACCCTTGCAACGCCCCCTTAAAAAGGGGACCCCCGATTTATTTAGTTCAGGCACCCCCAAACTGCGGCCCTCCAGTTGTTTTGGCCTACAACTCCCATGATCCCTAGCTAACAGGACCAGTGGTCGGGGAAGATGGGAATTGTAGTCCAAAACATCTGGAGGGCCGAAGTTTGGAGATGCCTGATTTATTTGTTTGCTGCCTTCAGGCGTCCGGCCTCCGCTCACATCTTCCTTTTCAAAGCAAAATGGACCCAGGAATCCGGCTTCTAACTCTCTTCCTCTTTTACAAATGAAAGGGACCCAGGCGTCGGGCTTTGACTCTGTATCCCCCCCCCTTTTTTTTTAAAAGGACGCAGGAGACCGACCTCTACTCTCCCTCCTTCTTTCAAAAACAAAAGGAACCCAGACGTCCGGCAGATTCTACTCTCCACTTTCCACCCACCCAGTTTCTAAAAGGGACCCAGGCGTCCGGCCTCAGCTCTCAGCCTCTTTAAAGCAAGAACGACCCAGGCGTCCTGCTTTTCTTCCTCCTCCCCGCCCCCCGCCAAGAACCCAGGCGTCCGGGCCACTTCCCCCCGCCACTCACCTAGGAGCCCCCTCTAGAAAGCGGCGCTGGGAAGTGCAAGCCGGCAGCAGCAGCAGAACCGAGCAGGCCCTTCCCTTCGCGCACGGACCGAGAAACAGAGAGGGAGGGAGGGAGGGGAGAGGGGGCGGAGCTAGAGGCGGGAGGAATCTACCACTGAGAGACGCGGGGGAGTAGCAAACGGCATCCCCTCCACCGTCCCCGTTCATGGCAAGGCGGGCGCTCCCAACGTGCCTCTCAATCTTCCTCTCCCACTCTATATGCGCGCGTAATGGTACATCCTATGCTGCTCGGAGACGAAGGGAGTCAGACTTTAAAGGGACGGCGCATGCGCAGTTGGGGGAGTGGGATTCCAGAAGGCCAAGTAGTCGGGCCTTTTGCAAGGGGAACCAGACTGCAAGTTTTGTTTTAGGTTAAAACATTTATGGCGCCTTCTTTTTGGAACAGAAGCAGCAGGAAAATATGCATTAAACAAAGCAGCAAGGTGCCAAACTGGCCAGGCTGACTGGTCCAAAAGTCCCTTCTGAAGGCTTAATAATAATAATAATACAGTAATATCATCACTGACTCACCGGGGGTGGAGTTTACTTTCAGGAAATGGCAAAACCCATTTCTTTGCCTCTAATGGAGTTCAGCCTCACCATGAAACAGGCCCCCAGGAGAGGGCTGCTGACATTTCCTCACAATTCCAGAGCTTCAATCAACAGGAGAATTTATTAAGGCCATGGGGCTGCCTTTATATAAGTAATTATATAAAACTGTATGCTAATAATATGTAACCTTATTCATTGTAATCTTGATGATTTTAATTATATGGTGGCACCATTGTGCGCAGCGTTTTACATCCTGACTTGCGCTCTTGAGCCAAGCTCATCCAGGGCCAGCTCAAACAGCACTGCGCGCTCTGTGACAAAGGTTGTCCTCACACTCAGGTTGGCTTCTAGCGTACCTCTGAAGTATCTTTTCCCCTTTGTTCCTGTTCCAAGAATATAAGAAGAGCTCTACTGGATCAGGCCAATTGCCCATCTAGTCCAGCATCCTGTTCTCACAGATGCTCTAAAGTGCTAACTAATAGTTCAGTAGGTAGAACCCCACAAGCAGGGCCTGAACACAAGAGCTCTCTCCCTTCCCACAGCTTCCAGCAACTGGAATCCAGAAGCAATGCTGCCTTCCGACTGTGGAGGCGATCTGTAGCCATCATGGCTTGTAGCCGTGGATAGCTCCCCCCTCCACAAATTTGTCCCATCTTCCTTTGAAGCAATCCAGATGGGTTGGACCATATTTTTTTGTTGCTGTTGTTTGATACTGATTAATCAGTCAATCAATCAAGCTCTCTCTCCCCACCCTCCTCTTTTTTTCAGGTATCCTGTTGGAGCTATCAGGATAAGCCTAGAAGAGACAGCAAAGCTTTTCTGCCCAGAATTAGATGTTCTGCCTCGATACAAATCAAACCCAGTGTGTTACATTTTGAACCTGGCATAAACGCATCTAAAGGTACTGGTGGCTATGGCAAATATGTCTGCGGGTGTCATCATTCACCAGGGCCAACCTTATCCTTGTTCTTACAGTAGCGAGCCAGATGCTTGTGGGAAATCGCCAAGCAGGACATAAGTGCAAGAGTATTCTCCTCTTCCTGTGGTTTCCAGCAACAGAAGCATTTGATGCCTCCCATAGTGGAGCCAAAACATAGCCATTATTGCGTCTAGGAGCTATTGATATCCTTACTCTCCAAGGCCATGCTGGTTAGCGATGATGGGAGTTGGAATCCAGTAATATCTGGCTGGCCTCAGGTCCCCCACCTCTGGTCTACATTGATGGGCAGCAACTCTCAGGGTTTCAGGCAGGAATCTTTACCAGCCCTACCTGAAGATGCCATTAGGAATTGAACATGGGACTTTCCGTTTGCTAGGCAGAAACTTAACCAATCAGTTGGCGTCCTTCTGTTCAAATCTAAACCACACTCTGGGACACGGGTGGCGCTGTGGGTTAAACCACAGAGCCTAGGACTTGCCAAACAGAAGGTCGGTGGTTCGAATCCCCATGACGGGGTGAGCTCCCATTGCTCGGTCCCAGCTCCTGCCAACCTAGCAGTTCAAAAGCACGTCAAAGTGCAAGTAGATAAATAGGTACCGCTACAGCAGGAAGGTAAACGCCGTTTCCGTGTACTGCTCTGGTTCGCCAGAAGCGGCTTAGTCATGCTGGCCACATGACCCGGAAGCTGTACGCCAGCTCCCTCTGCCAATATGAACACCGCAACCCCAGAGTCGGTCATGACTGGACCTAATGGTCAGGGTCCCTTTACCTTTTAAACCACACTCAGCAGCTATTCCCACGGAAAAGCATTTCTTCTAAGCAAAGGATTCTGCCGCTTCCATTTTCAGCCCACTTCCGTAAAATAAAATAAAAAGACCCCCATAAATCCATGGGACTTGCTGTCAAATAATCACATTTGGGAGTGAGAGGAGGATACATTTTTGTTGCTAGAGGCTCAAAAGTCTTCTGTGGCCAGAAGAGCCTTTCGCCAGCTTTGTGGTGTTCTGTTCACCAGCTGCAGCCATTCCTGGGCAGGGATAGCCTGACCACAGTAGTCCATGCGTGGAGAACCTCGAAACTGGATTACTGTAATGCACTCTGTGTGGGGCTAGCCTTGGGTCTTGGTCAAAAGCTCCAGCTGGTGCAGAATGTGGTGGCCAGATTGCTGATGGAGGCAGCTGGCTAATAGTATGCAACACCTTTGTTAAAAACAGCTGCACTGGCTGCCCATTTACCACTGATCCAAGTTCGAGGTCATTGCATTGCAGTCCACTCTTGGCTTACACTGGGGTTATGTTCCGGGAATAGAGCCTGAAGCTAGAATCAGATATAGTCAAAACAACCCTTAAAAACCATAAGAAGCACAGCACTTACCACACTCCCCCAGCTGAGTGCGATAGTGGGTGAGATTACTGACAGTCCCTCCTTCCCCCCCCCCCAAGCATGTAAAGCTGTAATTGCACAAGTTAAATGCATGTAAATTGTGAATCGGCTGTAATTTACAGAGCCCTGAACTACTTGGGTCCAGGGAACAAGGGACTTGCTGAACCCTTATATCACAGCTCAATCGCTGAGATCATCTGTAAGAGCACCACTGGTCATTCCCTGGGTTGGCGAGACTCATTTGACAACAACCAGGAGCTGAGCCTTTAGTGCATAGCTGCCAAGTTTTCCCTTTTCTCGCGAGGAAGCCTATTCAGCATAAGGGAAAATCCCTTTAAAAAAGGGATAACTTGGCAGCTATGCTTTAGTGTCATCAGCCCAGTCTTGCAGAATGCTCTGACACTGAAGATTTAGCAAGCGGCTTCTGTGCCAACTTTTAAACACCTACTGAAAATTTTGCTATCCTGTCAGGCTTATGACAGGCAATTGTCAACACATCTTTCCACAAAAGCCAGCTGATTTCTGATTTCAGCTTTCTGATACTGTTTTTCTGGTGTGGTTCCATGCCCAATTGTTGTATACTGCTCTGATTTTGGTGGGGGTTGAGAGCCACTAACCTGTTCTGAAGTTGGAATTGAAAGTTATTCCAAGGATCCCCAGCGATAGTTCTTTCTTATGCAACCCAGCTGACGTAAACGTTGCAAAGTCCACACGGGAAAAGTGCCACTGGATGAATGATGAACTTGATTTATCCGAGCTGGCTTTGCCCCTTGCTCTGGATCTTAATACGCAGCTTCGCATTGGAGTTTCTTATTTATCCTGAAGCCTCTTCCTGCTGGATTCAGCCTGTGCCAGAGGTCAGTTGTGGAAATGGGTGGAGGTTATGTAGGAGGAGGGTGGAGACTGATTGGCTGGCACAGCTGGCTTCGTCCCAATGGGGAAGGCTTTCCAAAATTGGAAAGGTGGCAAACTCTTCAATGAGCCATACCCCAGGGAACAGTGTGCAACCCTTTGCAATCTGTGATATTTGATGTATTTTAATGTTTGTAGGAAGCTGCCTAGAGTGGCAGGGGAAGCCCAGCCAGATGGGCGGGGTATAAATAATAAATTATTATTATTATTATTTGCTGGTGGAATGTGGTAATTCATGCCTATTTGCTTCCAGGCCAGATTGCCCTGTTGCCACAGTCATGTTGCAAGAGACATCACTTTGTAAAATAGAATAACAATGGTTAGAGTTTTGTTTGTAAGTTTAGGCTGATTATGGAAGCTGGAGACACATAGGCATGTCTTGCTCTGAGCTAGACCCAAAGCTGACTGTGGGGCTTCCCCAGAAACCTTATAAGGAGACCAGATCTTTCGGGGTGTTAATGCTGTGAGCCCTTCCATCCTATGCTCAGGTGGTATAGATGTGTAAATAAAACCATATATCCAAAAGACACCACAGTCTCCATTGACCTTCATTCCAAGGAAGCCAAGCTGTGAGAAGCTCAAGGACCCCAAAGTCTCTCACCACTCAGAGATTAGGGTGCATGCACTTGGGGAAAGTGTTCCAGGTGTCAGGGAGAGGTATGCGAGTGGCGTTACAGGCCCTAGCCAGTAGGTCCCTAAGTATCACAGCCAACATTTCCTAGTGTTCAGACTGGAGACTTGTAGGGTCAGTTTTTTCAGAGTTCACCCTGGGAGAGAGAAAAAGATGCATTTTCTCCAAACCAGCTAGAATCATAGAATCATACAGTTGGAAGAGACCACGAGGGCCATCCAGTCCAACCCCCTGCCAAGCAGGAAACACCATCAAAGTATTCCTGACAGATGGCTGTCAAGCCTCCGCTTAAAGACCTCAAAAGAGGAGGACTCTACCATACTCCTTGGCAGCAAATTCCACTGCCGAACAGCTCTTACTGTCAGGAAGTTCTTCCTAATATTTAGGTAGAATCTTCTTTCTTGTAGTTTGAATCCATTGCTCCGTGTCCGCTTCTCTGGAGCAGCAGAAAACAACCTTTCTCCCTCCTCTATATGACATCCTTTTATATATTTGAACTTGGTTATCATATCACCCCTTAACCTTCTCTTTTCCAGGCTAAACATACCCAGCTCCCTAAGCCGTTCCTCATAAGGCATTGTTTCCAGGCCTTTGACCATTTTGGTTGCCCTCCTCTGGACACCTTCCAGCTTGTCAGTATCCTTCTTGAACTGTGGTGCCCAGAACTGGACACAGTACTCCAGGTGAGGTCTGACCAGAGCAGAATACAGTGGTACTATTACTTCCCTTGATTTAGATGCTATACTCCTATTGATGCAGCCCAGAATTGCATTGGCTTTTTTAGCTGCTGCTCCACTACGCTAAAAAAAGAAGAAGTGACATTTGTCTTCATTAGATCACATGGCTTTCAAACTTCTGATCTTTATGGGGCACTAGCGGGGAGAGATATAGTGCTGTCTAGGAATTTGTAGGAATCAAAAAAGATTATGGTTTTAAAATGGATAGTGCAATTTGTGAGTTTGGACCTGTCACACCAGAAATTGGGCAAAGTCACTCCAAAGTTATATTTCAGCCTGCCACCTTGATTAATAATAATAATAATAATAATAATATTTCTACCCCGTTCATCTGGCTGGGTTTCCAAACATCCCGGTATCCAAACATCAATGAAGAGGGCTAGGCCACTTTGGAAACCCTTGTGCTGAGTTTGACGATAATATATCGTGAGGCAGCCAAACCTGTGCCAAAAAAGCCACAGCCAAGCCGCACTGGGGTCCACCATTTTGATTCAAAATAGTGCCCAGCACCCAAACAGTCATGCCAAAGTGACGCTTTGCTTTGCTAACTTGATTCAAAATGGCGGCTGGTGGCCAAACATCAACAACAACTGATGCCCCCACCTTAGGAACCCCATACCTTCCAACATTCTTCAGATGAAAATAGGGGCATTGCTCAGTCGTCGTCCCCCACTCCAACTGATCCTCTCATTCCCCCCCCCCCAGCATTTCCTATCCAAAGAAGTGCGAGTGTCACCACCATTACAACAACAGAATGCAGCATGCATGCCCTCCATCGTCCTGAAAAAACCCTTTAAACCCTATGTTATTTCATTCTTTGGTAGACTTGCAAAACACACACACACCAATAAATTTTTAGAAAGGAGCAAGATTAGATGTGGATGCATAGTTTTTTTAAAAAAATCAAGACATTTTGCGCTCCACTCCGCTCCCCCTTTCTTCCCACCCAGGGCGGCCCTGCCCTCTGCCCTCCTGTCACACAACAGCTGCAGCCTCTCCTCCTCCTCCTCACCTGCTCTCCAGGAGCAGCTATGAGCTGCCCAAGGGAGGAAGTCAGCAACAGTGCCCTTGGGGAGGCCACAGGGTGCTCCCTCACTGCTGCCACCGCTTCTCAGAACAAATGCTGGCTCATCCTCATCTCCAAGCTTGGCAGTGGCAGCACTTGCGGGGGAAACAGGGACACTTGTCCCTGGAAAATCAGGGCACTTGGAGGGTATGGAACCCTTGTGCCGAGTTTGGTGACAATATTTTGAGGTGGACAGATAGACAAACCCCTTTCCAAAAATTTGTTGATCTTAATTACGCCACCAAACCCATCTATGTACAGTAATGCAAAAATATTCTGGTGCCTATTTTAGAATGGCTATTCCCAAATTTTGTGCTGGAGGACATCAGTGTCACAAGAAGTGCCCTTTCCATGCATGTCAGAAAGCAAGCTGACTCACGTTCTGTAAATAAACCTGCCAGGTTGCTTGCATAGTAAATGCATAGTGTGGTTTGCTTGTTTGTTTTCATTTATTTGACTTGTGCATATAGAGAGTCTCTCTCTCTCTCTCTCTCTCTCTCTCTCTCTCTCTCTCTCTCTCTCTCACACACACACACACACACACACACACACACACACACACAGACATACACGACACAAAATCAACCCACACAGTATTCAGGCCTGGTTAATCCACTGCTGCAGAAGGTTAACTACCCACTATTAAATGTGATGAACTATTTGTAGCAATATAAAACTGGGAGGGACTGAAGTGGGAGGTCAAAGAGAGCTTAGCATCTCAGGGGCAAGTAAGAGGAGTCGGTTGTGCCTTTCGCTCTTGCTCAATTCAAAATACAGTCCTCCTTTAGTGAATTAAGTTGTTGATGCTTGTGTACTTGCAAGTGCATCCTTGAAAACTGCACCGCCCTTCCAAAAAAAGATTACTCAATGAAATATAGGCTATGCTGCAATCGTAAGAAGACAGAGGAAACACATCACTGTAATTAGCCAATGGGAGCTGTGCCCAGATTTTTAAGTCCCATGGGATTCGTGGTGTACATGACTAATTGGGGGTTTAAACCATATGATTAAATTTTTTAAAAAAACACTTGGCAGATCAATACAAATGGTGGGAAAAGGAGGAAAACTCAGGGTGCAAGACAGGACTCTAGGGCTTTCCTCAGTTAGAATAGAATCATAGAATCATAGAGTTGGAAGAGACCGCAAGGGCCATCCAGTCCAACCCCCTGCCAAGCAGGAAACACCATCAAAGCATTCCTGACAGATGGCTGTCAAGCCTCTGCTTAAAGACCTCCAAAGAAGGAGACTCCACCACACTCCTTGGTTGCAAATTCCACTGCCGAACAGCTCTTACTGTCAGGAAGTTCTTCCTAATGTTTAGGTGGAATCTTCTTTCTTGTAGTTTGAATCCGTTGCTCCGTGTCCGCTTCTCTGGAGCAGCAGAAAACAACCTTTCTCCCTCCTTTATATGACATCCTTTTATATATTTGAACATGGTTATCATATCACCCCTTAACCTTCTCTTCTCCAGGCTAAACATACCCAGCTCCCTAAGCCGTTCCTCATAAGGCATCGTTTCCAGGCCTTTGACCATTTTGGTTGCCCTCTTCTGGACACGTTCCAGCTTATCAGTATCCTTCTTGAACTGTGGTGCCCAGAACTGGACACAATACTCCAGGTGAGGTCTGACCAGAGCAGAATACAGTGGTACTATTACTTCCCTAGATCTAGATGCTATACTCCTATTGATGCAGCCCAGAATTGCATTGGCTTTTTTAGCTGCTGCATCACACTGCTGACTCATGTCAAGTTTGTGGTCAACCAAAACTCCTAGATCCTTTTCACATGTACTGCTCTCAAGCCAGGTGTCTCCCATCCTGTATTTGTGCCTTTCATTTTTTTTTGCCCAAGTGTAGTACTTTACATTTCTCCTTGTTAAAATTCATCTTGTTTGCTTTGGCCCAGTTGTCTAATCTGTTAAGGTCATTCTGAAGTGTGATCCTGTCCTCTGGGGTGTTAGCCACCCCTCCCAATTTGGTGTCATCTGCAAACTTGCTCAGGGTTCCCTCAAGCCCATCATCCAAGTCATTGATAAAGATGTTGAACAAGACTGGGCCCAAGACAGAACCCTGTGGCACCCCACTAGTCACTACTCTCCAGGATGAGGAGGAGCCATTGATGAGCACCCTTTGGGTTCGGTCAGTAAGCCAGCTACAAATCCACTGAATGGTAGCATTGTCTAGCCCACATTTTACCAGCTTCTTTACAAGAATATCATGGGGCACCTTGTCAAAGGCCTTGCTGAAATCAAGATAGGCTACATCCACAACGTTCCCTTCATCTACCAGGCTTGTAATTCTGTCAAAAAATGAGATCAGATTAGTCTGACATGACTTATTTTTCAGGAACCCATGCTGACTTTTAGTGATCACAGAGTTTTCTAGATGCTCACAGACTGTTTGCTTAATGATCTGCTCTAGAATCTTTCCTGGTATTGATGTCAGGCTGACTGGGCGGTAATTGTTTGGGTCCTCTCTTTTCCCCTTTTTGAAAATAGGGACAACATTTGCCCTCCTCCAGTCTGCTGGAACTTCGCCTGTTCTCCAGGAATTTTCAAAGATTATTGCCAGTGGTTCTGAAATCACCTCTGCCAGTTCTTTTAATACTCTTGGATGTAGTTCATCTGGCCCTGGAGACTTGAATACATCTAAACTAGCCAAGTATTCTTGTACTACCTCCTTACTTATTCTGGGCTGTGTTTCCCCTGCTGAATCATCTGCTCCATATTCTTCAGGTCGGGCGTTTTTTTTCTTTCTTGGAGAAGACTGGGGCAAAGAAGGCATTGAGGAGTTCTGCCCTTTCTCTGTCCCCTGTTTGCATTTCACCATCTTCTCCTATGAGTGACCCCACTGTTTCCTTGTTTTTCCTTTTGCTACGGACATACCCATAAAAGCCCTTTTTGTTGCTTTTAACATCTCTGGCGAGCCTGAGTTCATTCTGTGCTTTAGCTTTTCTGACTTTGTCTCTACACGTGCTGGCTATATGTTTGAATTCCTCTCTGGAGATTTCCCCCCTTTTCCATTTTTTGTACATATCCCTTTTAAATCTTAACTCAGTCAAAAGTTCTTTAGATAGCCAGCCTGGCTTCTTTAGGCACCTTCCATGTTTCCGTCTCATTGGTATTGCCTGAAGTTGTGCTTTTAATATCTCCCTTTTAACAAACTCCCAACCATCATGAACTCCCTTCCCTTTTAGTATTACTGTCCATGGGATTTCACCCAGCGTTTCCCTAAGTTTTCTGAAGTCGGCTTTCTTAAAGTCTAGAATTTGGACCTTAGTATGCTTGGTTGCTCCTTTCCGCTGGATAATAAACTCCAGAAGAGCATGGTCACTCCCACCTAATGATCCTGCCACTTCTACCCCACTAACCAGGTCATCACTATTGGTTAGGACCAGATCTAAAATGGCTGATCCTCTTGTTGCTTCTCCCACTTTCTGGACAATGAAGTTGTCTGCAAGGCCAGTGAGGAATCTGTTCGACCTTTCGCTCTTGGCTGAGTTTGACATCCAACAAATATCAGGATAGTTGAAATCCCCCATTACTACTATCTCACTTCCTTTGGAATGCTTGGCCATCTGTTCCAGGAAGGCATCATCTGTGTCCTCAGTTTGGCTTGGGGATCTATAGTAAACTCCCACAATGAGATCACTGTTGTTTTTCTCTCCCTTAATTTTGACCCAGATACTCTCAATTTGGCTTTGAAGTTTTAAATCCTGGATCTCTTCACAGGTATACATATCCCTAACATATAAAGCTACTCCTCCTCCTTTCCTGTTTGGTCTATTTCTCTTAAATAGATTGTATCCCTCTATTACTACATTCCAGTCATGAGACTCATCCCACCAGGTTTCAGTGATGCCTATTATGTCATATTTAGTTTGCTGTACCAAGAGCTCAAGTTCATCTTGTTTATTTCCCATGCTCTGTGCATTAGTATACAGACATTGAAGACCATTGATCATTCCCCCATGTCTCTTATTTAAGGATATTTTCGTCCCACCACTAGGTCTGCATGCTGCTTGCTCCATTTGGTCCTTGACACTCCTACCTTCAGGACCACTGTCTCCCTCCCCCACATAAGTCAGTTTAAAGCCCTCCTGATGAGGTTTTTGAGTTTCGTGGCAAAAACATTCCTCCCAACTTTTGTGAGGTGCAGTCCATCACTTGCCAGAAGTCCATCTTCAAGAAACTGCAGACCGTGATCTAGGAATCCAAACCGTTCCTGTTTGCACCATTTGCGAAGCCAGTTGTTCACTTCCCCTATTTTTCCCTCTCTCCCTGGGCCATGTCGTTCAACTGGGAGGACAGAAGAGATGACAATTTGTGCATCTAATTGCTTCAACTTCCTGCCCAGAGCCTCATAATCATTTTTGATCTTCTGTAAGCTATGGCTTGCAGTGTCATTGGTTCCCACATGCACCAAAAGGAAGGGGTATTTGTCGGTGGGTTTTATGATTCCTTGCAGCCGTTCTGTTACATCTTTGATCTTGGCCCCAGGTAGACAGCACACCTCTCGAGACATCTTGTCAGGCCCACAGTTGAGAGGCTTTTAGCACAAACTACGCTGTGTTGTTGCCTGCTGCTGTTGTTATTAATATTTTAGTTACAGTGGTACCTCTGGTTAAGAACTTAATTCGTTCCAGAGGTCCGTTCTTAACCTGAAACTGTTCTTAACCTGAGGCACCACTTTAGCTAATAGGGCCTCCTGCTGCCGCTGCACCGCCAGAGCACAATTTCTGTTCTCATCTTGAAGCAAAGTTCTTAACCCGAGGTACTATTTCTGGGTTAGCGGAGTCTGTAACCTGAAGCGTTTGTAACCCGAGGTACCACTGTATATGCCGCCTATCTGACTGGGTTGCCCCAGCCACTCTGGACGGTTCCCAACAAAATTAAAAACACAATAAAACATTAACCATTAAAAACTTTCCTGAACATACAGTGGTACCTCGGTTTATGAACACAATTGGTTCCCGAAGTCTGTTCATAAACTGAAGCGTTCATAAACTGAAGCGAACTTTCCCACTGAAAGTAATGGAAAGTGGATTAATCTGTTCCAGACGGTCCGCGGAGTACTTAAACTGAAGCGTTCATAAACTGAAGCGAACTTTCCCATTGAAAGTAATGGAAAGTGAATTAATCCGTTCCAGATGGGTCCATGGCGTTCATAAACCGAAAATTCGTAAACCGAGGTGTTCATAAACCGAGGTTCCACTGTAAATGGCTTGTTCGAGCTATACAGCAGGTAATTGTTTTTATCACTGTCACTGAAGGGGGTTTCTTTAAGTATTTAGCCCTCAGAATTTCATATAGCTTACAGGACAACATACAATGAATGGTGTCCTCAACTGGCTGACATCCACAGCTGCACAGGCGCTGTTCTCTGGGAATGTTTTTATATCGCTGTTTCCGTATCCCGTTTGGCCAATAGATTCTGAAAATACTCTTTGATAAACCTTCAGCTAGAACGCACATTAGATGACAGGAAGGTTACTGGATCAAAACCTAATTTTTGAAGCAATATATGACAGCTTTCTATCCAAGAAGCCTTAGAGAGCGATTGCAGTTGCTCTGCCACACATAGCTTGACACACCTGGGATTTTTCCTTTTTTCTCTCATCCTGCCAGACCAACATTTCCCTACTTCCCACCCAGGGTGCCCCCATCAAACTACGGTTTCCAGGATTCGGGGTGTGGGGTTGGGAGCCATTACCATTTCAAGTGTATGATACTGTCTTAAATGTATAGCACAGGTGGCCCTCAGTTTGGGTGCTTCCTTGCCAGTGTGTACATTGACCCGTTATTGTGTTATTATTTACTCAACCTTGGGGTGCACCTGTTCCCAGGTGAATAAGGGAGCTGAAAGCACAGGTGCATTTGCAACAATACGCTGAGCTGCCAGTTGCTGATTCGTATTTCATTCAAAGCAGTGACCTTTTGAACCATTATCCTGGGGAGTTGTTTTTTTTCTTCCAGCTGAGGGGGGCTGTTGTTCTCAACAGACCAAGCAGCAATTTTACCATTCCATCTTGCAGGACATTCAATAGATCTTTGGTTACTGCCGCCTCCCAACCTTGTCTGGAAGGTAAGACATTTGCTCCAGGGGTCTCTGCTTAACAAGGGCACTTCTGATTTCCTGGAACCTACCTGTGATAAATCACTGGGATTTGTCCCTAGCAGGGAGTGTGTTTTTTAAATGTTTGGAGGGGCTAATTTCTGCAATGTCCGCCCTTCCAGTTTCAGACTTGCCTCCCCACCTCCCAAGGTTTTTAAGCAGAGGGTGGATGGCCATCTGTCAGGGATGCCTTAATTGAGATTCCTGCATTGCAGGTTGTTCGACTAGATGTCTCTTGGAGTCCCTTCCAACTCTATGATTCTGTTACTTTTTTAAAAAACCATCTATTTATTGTTGGTTGTATTGGGGTGTTTTTTTTTTGGTAACATTGTGTTTTGTAAAAATAATTTTTATTAGAATTTGGAGAAAGGAATACAAATATCATTGTCAAATATCTTTTCGATCAAAACTAAAGCGTTAATCTAAATAAAAACACAAACCTAAAAGAGAAGAAAGAAAAGAAAGAGAAATAGAGAGAGACAGAGAGCAAGAGAAGAGTTAAAGGGGGAGAGGGAAGAGAAAGAGAGTGAGGAAATACTGTAATTTAAAAGAGAAAGAGAGGGGAAAGGGAAAGGGAAAGGGGGGGAGTTAAAGTTTTTTCCATGTTGCTGTATTTTTTTAACAAACGGCTCTGTAGATAGATTAAATATCGAATTAAATTAATTTTTTCATTTAGATTGTAAATTAAATTAAATATTTGCTAAATTAATTAAATGAAGACGGGCATCATTAGACCTGGCAACCTTGGCTGACAAACAGGAACTGGCTTTGAGTGTCAGGAAATGCCTAAGTAAGATTAGCAAACAGCCTCTGCATTGGGTGCTAATTGTTAAGAATTAATCGATAACTCTGCACGTGTAGCTATAAAGCTGCAGGCACAATAAGCCCCAGAGCAGAAAGCAAAGCACGCAATCCGGCCCATGACTCTAACCATATTTTCCTGTCCTGCTTAAGGCTCTGTTCACACTCCCAGGTCCTTCAAGTGTCCCTATTTTCCAGGGATAGGGTTGCCAGACTCAATAGAGGACAGGACTTCTGTGCCTTTAATTGCCCTGCTCTCTTTTGAGTCTGGAAACTAAGGGACAGAAGCCATTTGATTTGACCCCAGAATGTCCCACTTTTCCTTAGGATGTCCTTAGGATGTCCCTATTTTCATTGGAGAAACATTGGAGGGTATGGTACGATGCCCCTATTTTCAAATTACAGGATTGCCTTCGGATGGCTCAGGGGAGCCAGATAACTCCATACCGTACCATCCAACATTTCTCCAGTGAAAAAAGGAAAATAGGGACGCTTGGAGCGGGTCTGCAAAAGCCTCTCCTCTTCTGTGGCTTCTGGCAACTGGGATTCAAAAGTACAGCTGCCTCTGACCTTGAAGGCAGAGCACAGCCATCAAGGCTAATCTCCATCGATAGCCTTCTCCATGAATTGGTCCAATCCTATTCATTCATTCATAAAAATATTCAGTTCTTTTTTTCCTTAAAAAAATGTTTAGGGGCACTCTCATTTTGACTCAAGAAAATCAACATTTTACAGTTCAAATCGGGGGGGGGGGGAATAAGTACCAGTAAATGGACAAAAGTTACAAAGATTCACAAAATGTTTAGGGGTATGCGTACCCCTACGTACCCCCAGAAAAAAATGCACTGAAAATATTTATATACTGCTGTATCATAAATATATATCACAGCAGTTTGCAACAATATAAAAGCATAACATCACAAAATGTTAAAAACTAGTTAAAAGCAGGAGGAAATCAGAAACAAACACCCATAGACCATTGCGTGAAGTGTAGTCTTAAAAGCCTGCATTTTGAAGCCATCCGGGTTGATGACCATCCCTGCCTCCTGCGGGAGGGAGTTCCAGAGTTTAATTACCTGCTGCGTGAAGAAGGATTTTGTTTTTGTTTCTTTCTGTTTGAGGCCTGGTTTCTCAAAACCAGCACACTGATGGGAGTCCTGAAGCCTTTGCACAGGGCAAAGACATCGACCCCCCACCCCATGTTTACATAGACGGAAACCAATCTGACACTAATGAAGCTGCGCAGATGCAACTTCGCTATGCTCTAAAGAGACAGCGTGAACACACCCTAAATCAGGCATGGGCAAATTCGGCCCTCCAGATGTTTTGGGACTACAACTCCCATCATCCCTAGCTAACAGGACCAGTGGTCAGGGACGATTGGAATTGTAGTCTCAAAACATCTGGAGGGCCGAGTTTGCCTATGCCTGCCCTAAATGTACACACTGTGCTAATTTCATTCAGTGTTCCAAGGCAACAACTACTTCCCAAACCTCCCAGTCATTCCTTCCTTTTGTCTAGTTTAACTATAAAGGGTAAAGAGGCCCCTGACCATTAGGTCCAGCCGTGTCCGACTCTGGGGTTGCGGCGCTCATCTCGCGTTATTGGCCGAGGGAGCCATGTCATGTGGCCAGCACGACAAAGCCGCTTCTGGCAAACCAGAGCGGCGCACGGAAATACCGTTTACCTTCCCGCTGTAGCGGTACCTATTTATCTACATGCACTTTGACGTGCTTTCGAACTGCTAGGTTGGCAGGAGCTGGGACCGAGCAATGGGAGCTCACCCCGTCGCGGGGATTCGAACCGCCGACCTTCTGATCGGCAAGCCCTAGGCTCTGTGGTTTAACCCACAGCGCCACCCGCATTTAACTATATTGTTATGCAAAACCTCAATCTTCCAGCAGTGAGAGACCCCAGGGATTCCAAGCGGTTTCCCAGAGTACATTTTCCTTGGAATGAAGGTCGATGGAGACCTTGCCAACAGATCTTGCCCTAAGTCCCTAATATAATGCAATTATTTTTACACTATTTTCACTAATAGATGCATCTTGGTGGGGTTGTTTCCTTTATTATGGATGCTTCTGGTACATTCCCCTTCCCTTCCCTTTATGGGAACTCTAGCTGGGAAGTGTGGATTTTTAAGGGTTGCTGTGTTCTGGTTCACGTAAACAGTGCAAATTTGGTAGTTCTTGCATTAAACTACGAACTTAATTTATTTTTCCACCATCGCTACATCTGCTCAGGCTTCAGAGTCTCTCTGTCTCCTGTACATCACCTACAGGCATTCAAATTTATATTGTAAAACTGTTTTATCAATTAAAATTGTTTTGATGGTGATTTGTTCATTAAATTAGGCAACGTATGCTGTAACTGTGATGAAATGTTATGATGCAGTTGTTTACTGAGTCAAAAACCACTTCAGGGTTCATACGAATGAATCCTGGCACAGGAATTCAATAAATCATGTAAATCAAATCTTTCTCTTTTTGCTGTTTTGTTTTGTTTTAATCGGAACTGAAGGCAGAAAGGCATGCCTTGCTCCATACTGGACCCAAGAGCTGTTTTGCGGTGACAGAAGGTGCCTTTAGCCACTGACGCTGCCATGAGGGCCCTTCTAGGCCTGATTTTATTATTCATTCATTCCATTTGTATCCCACCTATTTTTTCCAAGGAGCTCAAGGTGGTATATATGGTTCTCCCCCTCCTCGTTCCTGCATTGCAGGGGCTTGAACTAGATGACCCTGGAATCCCTTCCAGCTCCACAATTCTATGATTCTATAATTTAATCCCCACAACAACCCTGTGAGGAAGATTTGGCTGAGAGGCAGGGACTGGCCCCTAGGTTCATGGCCAAGTGGGGATTTGAACCCTGGGCTTTCCCATTCTGACCCCTCTGTTTACCCCCCAAGGGCTGTTTAGCTCAAACGACTTTGAGATTGCAAACGTTTCAATGATTTGAGTAATACTCCAAGCACCTCTAATACTTCCCTGTGCATCCAAAGCCACCCAACAAAATTTGCCATAAAGACTTAATGTTTTAAGACTGGGCACATATCTATTTACTGCATTTCAGGTGGGTTTACCTCTGCCAGCAAGGTGACTACTCTGCAAGATGTCAGAATGGTGCGGTTCCATTACCAAAAGGTAACTTCAGTGTGTGGATATGTCCCCACACCATTTTACACTCACAACCACCTTGTGAAGGAGGTTAGGCTGAGAGATGGTGACAGGCCCAAGGTCACCCGGTGAGCTTAAAGGCCAAGTCGAGATTTGAACCTTGGTCTCCCAGGCCCCACTCTCCCACTCTAACCACTACACTTCAGTTTTAGTCTTGTTTTAAATGCATTTGTTTTGGGGTATGTGCATGTGTGTTTTAAACTCTTTTTAATTATATCATATGTAAATTGCCTTGAGACAGTGGTTTAGAAGGTGATCAATATATTGTTGTTATTATTATTATTATTATTATTATTATTATTATTAATCGGGATCAAGTGAAGTCCCATTCTCCACACTACATTTTAAGAAGGGCATTGATAAACTAGAATGTGCCTTCTCTCCTTTGTTTTGGTTTCTGTCCCCTGTTGGAGGCAGGGTGCCGGAACAGATGGACCCTTGGTCTGATCCAGTTATTACGTGCCAGAGTCAAATGGCTATTTCTGGATCCTCTTTCCGCAGCGCAAGAGGAAGGTGCAACGCTGCTGCATTTGCTTCGTGGAAGTCCTCAGTGGATTCCTCCTCTTGTTGCTGGTTGCGACTGTCTTCACTCTCCTGCGTTGTTTTCTAGGTAAGGCCCTTTCCTTTATCTGTACCTGCTTTGAATGAGAGCGTAACATTGATTTACTTGTATGCTGCCTTTCCATAACTGGGAAGGGAGGGAGCCTAAACTGGTTCCGTTAATAATGTGGACATGTCCTCACGCCAACAGAGTTCTCCGATCTTACATTAGCAAACACTGGGAGTAAGGCAGAGCTCTTGAGGAATTCAACCACACCTACGAGAGGCCTCGCGTTTCTCAGGACTGTCCCTCACACCTCAACCGTGAATGAGATCACTTCTCAGCAGCCCACAGTATCCCTGAAGTCGGTGTCACCTCAGGCCTCGTCTCAGAGCAAGATGGGTTCTCCTCCGTCAACCACTGAGAAGTCAAATTCAGAGACTTCATTGCCGCCATTAATTTCAGTGAGGCAAGGTAGTTCGCCACAGCAGCCCGCCTTAAGCACGAAACTGAGGTCCACTCAGCAGGACCTGCTCATACAATGGATGCCTCCACAGCAGCTTACCTTGGCTGCAGAACCATCGCTTCAATCAACCACGACTACAAAACTGGAATCTCCTCACCAGCCAATTTCGGATGTGAAGCCGGTGATGCCTCAACATAGCCCCTCAGCAATGGAGGAGTCTTCTGGACAACTAATAACCCCAGCCACCAAGTGGCCTTCTCCTACCCAGCTAAGTTCAGCCACAAAACAGAAGTTTGTAACTCTTCCAATTGCAACTGTGCAGCCGATGCCACAGCACCTAACCAAAACTGCAACCTCCGCTTCTCTGCTGTGGTTAGCTGCTACCACAAAGCTGAGATCTCCTCAGATCTCCTCAGCCATGCCATCTTCTCCGCCACAGCTAACCCAATTCACCAGTCTGCCACCTTTGCAGCAGCTGACCACAGCCATGAAAGGAACAACTTCCACCACGAAATCCAGTTTTTTACTTCAGTTGATGACAAGCTACGGAGTCTCGACTTTGGAAAGTTCCAGCAGTGAGGCCACAAAGCTGGAATATATGGTAAGCATAATGTTTCACTATTCGTTGCGTGTACTAAATGTGAAATGAAATCTAAGCAACCATGCCAAATGCAGCAACATTTTAGCCTGCTGTTCAAACATTGGATGTCAGTTTTTTCAAATCTGAAATTGAATTTGTGAACGTTTAACCTTAAAGATAACCAAAAAAACTTGATTTTCAGAGGTATTGACAACTGTCAATAGTCATTGACAAGGAAATCTCAGATTGTCAATTTCAGCGTATTTTGATGTCAGACTAGTCAAGAAATATCCACATATTCAGATACGTCCAGTATCATTGGATGCCAAAGACCAGCATCAAATGTTTCGTGATCATTTGGGAAATACACAAATACTGTATTCAGGGGCTTTCAATATAGTATTGTGGTTATTCAGGAAATATCCAAATATTCGGAGGATGTCTGGTGAATATCCTACACAGAAATTGACAGGGGAGAAGGGCAAGGAACATTGGGAGCAAATTCTTTCATTCCCAGAGTATGACCACTATCCTAATGAATCTCTAATAAGTTTATCCCCTCATTTCATGGTGTGTCAGTGTGTCATAAAAGCTTCTGCTTCCTCCCCTTGTTGTATGTGTGGCTAGCTTGAATCAGCTTGACCCATTTGCGCTGGCAAACGTGCCCCCTGTTTACACTTACAATGACAGCATGCAGAGCAGCCTCACAAGTCTGCTTGTTCATCCACCTGGTTCAGGATTTCCCACCCTGAGACTGACACCGGTCCCACAGGGCCACAGGCAGTATTTCTTCATCACCCGCTTTGAAACTGATATATTTTAACCAGGGGTCTCTCCAACCATTTTTGGACTAGTGAGCACATTTCAAATGTTGAGAGTGTGCTGGGGATGCACGTCACAAAATGGCTGCCAGGGAGTGGGCATGGCATAACACAAAATGGCTGCCAAGGTGAGCATGGTGTTAGAGAGATAACCACTCCAATGACCTAACGCTGACCATAGGAAGTAGCTATGTCCTGCTCGTCTTGGTTATGGAGATCACACACACACACACCCCACACACACTGTTGTGATGCTGCTGCTTTCTAATAACAACAGAGAACATTTCTCAGTACCAAGAAAAATATACGAGGTAGCCGCACCACTCTTGTTTGGGAGGAATAACTTAAAAGGTACCTGTACATTTTGCCCCATAACTATCTTTCTAGGAGGGCTAGTGACTTACTTTTTACAGAAAGCTCAGAGTATGGGGTACCTACCCGGGGGCACCACTAAATGCCTTCACAGGCGCCATGACACCCATAGACACTGGGATGGCACCCCCTGCTTTTAGCTGATACCAGGGATTGAATGAGGGGCTGGCTGCATGACTGAACTCTGGCTTCTCCCTGACTTGGCTCGATCTGTAGATTGAGTTGATATGCAGATGGATTACATCAACAGTTCAATTCCATTACCAGCTTCTGCTCATTTCCCAAGCTTCTCTGCCTATCTAGGATTTCCCGTATACATTCCAAGAGCATCCGCATGCCATGTTAGTCGGATAACTAAGCCCTTAATTTGGGTCAACAGATCTCATCGGAATTTGAACCCATAACCAAGCCAACAGAGATGCTCCGAAGGTTCTAAATCAAGACATGAGAACCAAGTGGGTCAGTTGGCAAAGCAAGCAGGGTGGGCACCTGCTGCCCCTGTGGGACAAAAGGATGTATCTAGGACAGGCATAGGCAAACTCGGCCCTCCAGATGTTTTGGGACTGCAACTCCCATCATCCCCGACCACTGGTCCTGTTAGCTAGGGATCATGGGAGTTGTAGGCCAAAACATCTGGAGGGCCAAGTTTGCCTATGCCTGATCTAGGATGAGCACAAGCTAGCAGGGCTGATCATAAGAGCGTAAGAAGACCTTTCTGGATCAGACCAATGGCCCTTCCAGGTCAGCTTCCTGTACTCCTTTTAGAAGACATCCGAAGGGAGCCCTGTATTGAGAAGTTTTTAATATTTGATGTTTGATTATGTTTTTATATGTGCCGGAAGCTGCCCAGAGTGGCTGGGGCAACCCAGCAAGATGGGCAGGGTAATAATAATAATAATAATAATAATAATAATAATAATAATAATAATAATAGTTGAATAGTGGGTTGACATAGCAGGCGACACAGCTATTTCTCCAAGGCAGCTCTTTATTTGGAAGCTGGAACAGAACTACTGTAACTCAACTGCTCAGCCAGCCTGCTTTTATAACCTGCTGGCTCAAACAATGTAACAAGCCTAACTCAAAGTTCCCTCCTAAAGTTCCCGCCTAAAACAACCGACGAGGACCTGAGGGAAAACTCCAATACATAATGATGATGATGATGATGATGATGATGATGATGATGTAAGTCGCCTGGTGATTCGGAGCAGCCCTGAACAAATGCCGATTTGACAACAGCTGCGTTCACCGCCAGTGGTGCTAAAAACTACGGCTAGCGATCTCCCTAGCAGGTTTGGGGATCACCCCTGGTTGGGGTGCAGGTCAAATAAATGTGCCCCTGCCTCCCTTGTTCTCTTAGATTGAGGCAGATGACATGGGCAGCTTAGAAGAGCCCTCGTGCAAATGCACATGTGTGCAACGGTAGAGGCCTGGCTGGAAAGCTGAAAGCCTGCTGCCGCTACATGGGAGACAGATTGAGGAAGAGGAAATGCGAATTCGCCCTGCCCTGTAGCTTGACCTGACCAATCGCGGCTAGGAGCTAGGTGGAGTTAGAGATCTTTTAAAAAGTATAGACTCGCACACGCTGGCCAGCTTCCGTTTTGACTTGAAATGTTCATTTGGGGCTTCTCAGAAGTACACAAAGGCAAGAAGCAGGTGAAGGGGGGGAAGTGCTGGCCCGCAATGGCACCCACCTGAGAGGCACCGGAACTGTGCTCTAGCTGAAAAAAGCACTGACTATATGCAATATTCCAAACATGGTTGCACCAAAGTTTAGTATAACAGCACTGTGAGAGCGGCAATTTTATTTTCCGTTCCTTTACTAATGATCCCTAGCATGGAATTTGCCTTTTCAAAAGCTGACGTGCACAGGGTCAATATCTTCATTGAGCCATCGCCGTGACCTCAGGGACTCCTTCCTTGTCCGTCAACCCTTGAGCAGCTGTGTGAAATCATGTTACATCACTTTACTGCCTCCAAAAGATGTCCCTGCCATCTCCATTTTCAACTGGGAGAGACCCCTCCTTGAACTCCTGGAGAGATGCTGCCAGTCAGAGAAGACAACACTGAGCTAGACGGGCCAGTAGTCTGTCTGACTAAGGCCATTTCCTGTTTTGTACGCTTTACATCATTTATGCAAGTTTTGATGCCTGAAGAGCCTTGTGGCTCACAGCAGTATGACATGTTTCATAGCCAGTGCATGGCCACCCATAAAAGCAACAGCCCAGTCATTTTTCCTCCCATCCCTGCTCCCCACCCCAGCTATTTTGTGAAACACCTGGTGCGATGTCATTGAGTCACTAGTGTCATTGCCTCCCATTACCATTCATGGAGGAGAGGGCTATTAATGGCTGCTAGGCACCATGCTATGCTCTGCTATAGTCAGAGGCAGAAATGCTTCGAAGTACCACTTGCTGGAAACCACAGGAAGGGGAAAGAGCTATTGTGCTCAGGTCCTCCTCATGGGTTTCCCAGCAGAGGCATGGTCGGCCACTGTGAGAACAGGATGCTAGGCCAGATGGGTCTTTGGCCTTGATCCAGCACTCAGGTTCCCAGACCCTCCAACTATCCCTATTTTCCAGGGACAGTCCTGGATTTATAGAAGCCGTCCCAGTTTCTGATTTGATCCCAGAATGTCCTGCTTTTCCCTATTTTCTTTTTTTTTTTTTTTCAAAAGATTTTTATTATTTTTTCACATAAAAACACAAACACACACACACAAAAATACAAACATAACACAGCATCTCCAGCGCTAAACCTTGCATATTATATTCCTCTATCTTAATATAGATCGCTCCGCCAAGCTAAGGCCCCCCCCTCCCTCCCTTCCTTCGGCTTTGTTTCTCACTCTTATCCCGCAGTTTCTTTTACAGTGGTACCTCGGTTTATGAACACAATTGGTTCCGGAAGCCTGTTCATAAACTGAAGCGTTCATAAACCGAAGCAAACTTTTCCATTGAAAGTAATGGAAAGTGGATTAATCCGTTCTAGACAATGAAAAAAACCCTAAAGCAGCAAATTAACGGAGCGCTTCCGTGGCTGCAGCCCAGTCGCGGAAGCGCTCCCCGGCCTCCGCGAAGGCATCGGAGCGAAGTCCCGGCTCCGATGCCTTTGCAGAGGCCAGGGAGCGCTTCAGTGGCTGCAACCCAGTCGCGGAAGCGCTCCCCGGCCTCCGCGAAGGCATTGGAGCGAAGTCCCGGCTCCGATGCCTTCGCGGAGGCTGGGGCTTCGCTCCGATGCCTTCGGGGAGGCCGGGGAGTGCTTCCGTGGCTGCAACCCAGTCGCGGAAGCGCTCCCCGGCCTCTGGGAGGCATCGGAACGAAGTCCCGGCTCCGATGCCTTCACGGAGGCCGGGGAGCGCTTCCGTGTCTGCAACCCAGTCGCGGAAGCGCTCCCCGGCCTCCCCGAAGGTATCGGACGCCCCGGTGTCTTTGGGGAGGTTTGGCCTTCGCTCTGATGCCTTCGGGGAGGCCGGGCCTTCGCTCCGGGCCTCCAGGAGCCATCGGAGCGAAGGCCCGGCCTCCCCGAAGGCATCGGACGCTCAGTAGGCCTTGGGCACCTTGGTTTACTAACTTCCGGGTTAGGAGTGTTCATAAACCGAAAATTCGGAAACCGAGGTGTTAGTAAACCGAGGTACCACTGTACCTACTTATTCAGAATCAGTTTGTAGGATTTATTTTAGTCCTGCAAGTGTCTTTAAACTTCTACAGCTCTTCTCCATATATTCAATGAATTTACTCCATTCCTTTTGGAACCTTGCTTCCCCCTGGTATCGGATCCCGCAGGTCAACTTAGCTAACTCTGCATAGTCCAACATCTTCGTCCTCCACTCCTCAATTGTCGGTAAGTCCTGTACTTTCCATTTTTGGGCCAATAAATTTCTCGCCGCGGTTGTGGCATACATAAACAGTCTCTGATCTTCTTTAGCTATTTCCCCTCCCATTATACCCAATAAAAAAGCTTCAGGTTTTTTGGGAAAGGTATATCTAAACATCTTTTTCAATTCATGTCTACCACATATGATAAAATTCACTATCTTTATCTTGACATCTCCAGCACTTTTTGCTACTCATTCTATACATTTTTGCTAATTTAACTGGTGTTAGGTACCATCTATACATCATTTTCTTAACATTTTCTTTCAGGGCGGTACATGCGGTAATTTCAATGTTTCATTCCATAATTTCAACCACGCATCATATTCAATATTATACCCAAAATCTCTTGCCCATCTTATCATCACGTCTTTGGTCAATTCATTGCAGAAATGTTGGGGGGCATGGAGTTATGCGATCCCTGAGCCAAGAAGATAAGTAACTATACAACCTTTAGAAGACATCTGAAGTTGTTTAATGTTTTATTACGTTTTTATATATGTTGGAAGCTGCCCAGAGTGTCTGGGGCAATCCAGTCAGATGGGTGGGGTATAAATAAAATAATAATTATAATTGTTATTATGGAAGGGGATGTCCCTATTTTCATTGGAGAAATGTTGGTGGGCATGGGTCCTCTTATGTTCTAGATCAGGCACCCCCAAACTTGGCCCTCCAGCTGTTTTGGGACTACAACTCCCATCACCCCTAGCTAACAGGACCAGCGGTCAGGGATGATGGGAATTGTATTCCCAAAACAGCTGGAGAGCCAAGTTTCGGGATGCCTGTTCTAGATCCTTTGTGGGAGGCAGAAGATGCCTCTCAATAATAATTGCTGGTTAATCACATGCAGTTGCATTCAGGCCCTGCTTACGGGTTTCACATTGATACATCTGGTTGACCGCCATGAGAACAGGATGCAGAACTAGAAGGGCCATTGGCCTGATCCAGCCGGCTCTTCTTATGCCCCTAACAGCTGTTGGAAGTGGATTGGGAAAAATGCAGTGACATCACAGCACTCGTTTGCATTGCCCCATGTGACAGGGCAGAGCAGAGGTGGTGAGCACCCTCCTTTTCCTCCTGCACAAACAGAAAATTAAATTAAAACGAGAGCTTTCCTTGTTGCCAAGAGAGGCTCCTGCTTTTCTCCTTGGCCAGGTCCTATGACTGCATCTCTGATACATTGCTAACCACACTCCTGTTTCAGCTGACATACCAGCAGAACAACAAGGCAAGATAGCAATCTCATCCTTGAAGACTTTTGCTTATTAGCAGCTTGGTGACCACCAAGGAATTTTATCTCTTGATGTAATGCACCTTCCTAAGGGATGGAGCGGATGCAGGGCATTGATAGAATCATTTGGAGAATGATTGGCTGTGGGTGCACAACATCCTTTTACAACAGGCTGCAATGTTCTGCTTCTTCCTGCTGTCGCTTGGGCAGCTGCATCGCATACAGAAGGGCCTAGTTTTAATCCCCAGCATCTTTAGATAGGACTGGGGAAAGCTTCCAGCCCCCAACTCTTGAGAGCCACTGCCAGGCAGTGCAAACATTGCTGAGCAAAAGAGGTTGGTGATCTGACTTGGTGTAAGTCAGTGCCCTGGGTTCATCCTCACCTCAAAAAAAGGATATTGATGACATGAAAAATGGTTCAGAAAAGGGCAACCAAAATGATCAGGGGGTGAGAATGACTCCCTCATGATGAGGAAAGGTTGCAGCAATTTGGACTTTTTAGTTTAGGGGAAAGGTGAGTAAAAAGTGTCATGATAGAAGTTTATAAGATGCATAGCTGCCAAGTTATCCCTTATTTTAAGGGATTTTCCCTTATGCTGAATAGGCTTCCTCGTGAGAAAAGGGAAAACTTGGCAGCTATGATAAGATGCAAGGCATGCAGGAAGTGGACAGAGAGAATGTTTCCTCCCTCTCGCCTAACTCTAGAACTTGTGGAAATCCAATGAAGCTGAATGTTAGGAAATTTGGGACAGATAAAATAAATTCCTTCATGCAGCACAGAATTAGACTGCGGAACTCCCTCCCACAGGAGGTAGCGATGGCCACCAACTTGGTTGACTTCAAAGGAGCATTAGTCAAATTCCTGGAGGAGAGCTCTATTGATGGCTACTAGTCGTGATGGCTATGCTCTGCCTCCTCTACAGCTGCAGGAAGCATTGCTTCTGAATACCAGTTGCTGGAAGCCACAGGAGGAGAGAGGGCTCTTGTGCTCCTGCTTGTGGGTTTCCTGCTTGTGGGTTTCCCAGAAGAGGCATCTGGTTGGCCATTGTGAGAACAGGATGTTCTGTGAGCCGCCCTGAGACCTCTGGGTATAGGGCAGAATATAGATTCAATGAATGAATGAATGTTGGACTAGATATGCAATTGACCTGACCCAGCAGGCTCTTCCTATGCCCCTTGCCTGCAATCAAAAGCACAAATTGATTTAGTCACGTTGTTATTAACTCTGGAGGCAGCTGTATTAAGGGCACAAGAACAACCCTATTTTCATTGATGAGCCGACAAGGGTTGTCAGGTGCCACTCCTCAACCTTTCAAATTAAAGGTTAGCCAACCTCGGCATGGCACAGATCACAGGGATCTAACAACATCATTTTAATGGTGGCCTCTTCATCATTGCAAATTGGTCACTCTGACCCTTGTTACCCAATCCAGCATTTTCGGTTTCCAAGGAAGCGATGACAAGACTGTTAGCAGAACAACATGTAATTATATTTTCTTTTAAAATATATTTGCTCTTTCTCTGACTCAGCCTTAGCAACAGATCCAGTGCTTTTTTCCCTGGGGGTACCCAAGTGTATGCAGTGCCGGAACCTTTTTTGTTTCTAGAAGAAAAGCACTGAACCTTTTTGAAACTGAAGGTTTTAGCACTCATGATAGTGCCTTTGCAGGCAATGTGGACAAACTCCTTTGGTTTTCTGCTTATACTGGGAATGGTTCAACAAATTCCCGAACACAACTGCTGGGCGCCCCCTTATACTCAAACCCTTGGGTCCATCTAGCTTAGTATTGTCTACACTGACTGGCAGCAAGGGTTCTCCAGGGTTTCAGAGAGGAAGTTTCTCCCAGATGCCACTGGGGATCAAAGCTGGGACCTTCTGCATGCAAAGCAGGAGCTCTGCTCTATTGAGCTACACCGTTTTGCATAAATATAAGCTAAGATTCCAGTCCTCATGGTTCTGAACAATGGGCTGGTTTAAACAGAAGCGGGGGAATCTGCCTGATGTCAAGTCAGACCATTGGTGCATCTCAGTCAGTAGATACCAGATCTTTTCTATTTGGCCACCCTAGAGAGGCCATTGGCTGTACAAAGGGGAGGCCATGAGCACCAGCTTGGAGCAAGTCAGGAGCTGGGAACCAGCACTGAGCACCAAAGAGCAATCAGAATCAGAGCACACCAAAAGGCAGGACTGAGAACGATCCGGGAGTCTGGACCAACCAGTAAAACTAGAAACACAACACGTTGGGCCACGTTACCCAAGCAAAGCTTCACTGATGACAGGAAACCCACATTTAATCCTTCAAGCTTCTGTGGGTGGAGCCAACCACTAGCCTTAGTTCTTCACTAAGAAGCTGCAGTGATACAACTGACCACACGGGGCAGCAGCCAGCCAGCCTTGTAGTCATAGACTCTGATCTGACCTGGTGGCTTGAGCAATTTGCAAAAGGCACTCTGCACATGCTTGCAGATCTCAGCTTTCATCTTATTTCACAATCTTCACACAGCAGGCCCAGGAACATTTGTAGCCCCTGATTCCAAAGCAGCACCACTCATGTTTTGCTCCAAACCAGAAACCGACAGTGGGATAGTGAAAATTTCACTGAGGCTGAGTTGCAAACATTTGTTCTATTCCACTGCAAAGATCTGCAGTCTGCAAAACTAGAGTAGCAAACATGCTTCTTGAAAAACAGGCATGTGTGCAGTCTTGTGCTATGCTTTGGGAAGTTTGCATATTTATATTTATTTATTATTTAGTTTAAAAAGAGCCTTTGTACCCAGCTCTTCAACCAAGAAGGCTCCTGGAGCAGCTTACATACAATAAATTAAAGCAAGATGAGGACTGATGATAAATGTGGGCCAACAACATCAGGAGAGCACTATCTTGGCAAAGGCTGGCTGAGGGCCTAGGCTAACCTTCCAGAAACAAATTTGAAAGGCTGGTTATTGCCGGGTTCCCTTGCCAGAGCAAAGGGAGTCTGTCAATTCCACGTGTGTTCTGACAGATGATGTCATTGCTGCTGCTCTGTAGACTAGAGCTCTGCTCTTCCCCCTGTGACATCATCGCCTCAGGCAAAGTTACTTGCGGTGCCTGTTCTGTTTCATGAATTCACACACTTTCAATGTTGCAACGAACTGTTCTAGATTGAGATTTCCATTTCCTGTGATTAGGCTACAGGTGAGCTCTTCCCTAGGAAGAAGGAAGGGGAATCCCCTCTTATGCAAAACAGCCTAACCCAATTTTCAGGTCCATAAAACCTCGGGGAGGCAAGGTATATAAGACAGCAAAAGCGGAAGGTGGAAGGCAGAGGCCAAATGGGAATGTTTGGTTTATGCGAGTGTTACATACATATGTGACTGAATGCGTGTGTGTCCCTCAGATGTAGTTATACACATGCTACCAAGAGGTTTGGGATCTTTTGCTTAGAAATATGACGTGCCCTCATTATGAATATGTGTCTACCCTTAGCCTTATGCCCACAAAAAGTTCTCACGCAAAAGAAATAAAGAAAGATTGCTTTGTTACATGAAATGAAAGTGATGGAATATATAAATGCTGCTTCGGATAGCCAAATTACAATTTAAGCAGGCAGCAAATACTACAGTTCATAAACACCTTGCTCTGAAGAGTAACAGAATCCCTGTTCTCTAAAAGCCTAAAGAAAGTGTGACAGTTTTGCCACAGGAGCCACACTAATGTCAAGGGAAGAATTGCTTCACTGCATTCTAATGGAGAAGGGAGGAGGACTCTGAAATGAGCAATTCTTCTAATTCCAGTATTTATATTGCTCTGTTGTCTCTTCCTTGAATTTGCTGCCTATTTCCCATTTTGTTTATTTTGCTTAACTGAAAGTTGAAAGAATATAACCATAGTGAGCAATGACTAAAGTAGATGTCCTTGTTTGTTTCCTGTCTTAAAGTTATTTTAGCACTATCTAGGTGGGAACCATTCTTTTACAGGAGATTAAATTTTGCTGGTCACCAGGTTACATATGCTGATCTTTACATTAAGTATTATGAGCTCAGGGTGTCTCCTCAATGTCTTCCAGGGTATGCATGAGATAAGGCTGGTACCAGGGTCAAAAAAAGTTCATAATGGGAATCTTTACTCATATTAAGTTATGCCAACCTTAATGCATGTCATGATCCACAGTAGCAAAGAACAGAAAAAGCTCAGATTGACACACACCTGTTCACAATAGGGCTGCCCTTCAATTGGAATTGACGTCCAGGGGGAATTTTTCCAAAGGCAGCGCTTTGTCCTGGATCTTAGGCAAGTCAATTGAAAAATTGCATTTCTTTGGCAAACCTCAACAACTTTGGGGTTTGTCTATTAAAGGCTCGACAACTTCCGGGGTGCCCTGTGTTAGGGAATTCACAGTGGGGCACATATTTTATTATAAATATTATGCATAAATGTGTTTACTTTTTGAAATATGGCAACCATACACTAGGATTACAAGGCCATATTAGAGTGGCACTCTGCACCAGGGCCTATGTGTGCTTGTTTCCTGCTGCCCCAGAGGGTAGAACCCAAACCAATGGCTTCAAGTGAGAAGAAAGGAGATTCCAACTAAACATTTGGAAGAACTTTCTGGTGGTAAGAGCTGTTTGACAGTGGAACACTCCTTCACTGAAGGTTCTTAAACAGAGGTTGGATGGCCACCTGTCAGGGATTCTCGAGCTGCAATTCCTGCATTGCAGAGGGTCGGACTTGATGACCCTTGGGATCCCTTCCAGCTCTGCAATTCTATGATTCTATAAGCCAGGCCAGCTGCTTCATGGATGAGCATGGCCTTATTATGAACCGATCTGGCATTGAGCAACAGCACCACGAAACCAGAGGGATTGGCAGATAAGCTCCCAGTACCTTCTCAAGGAGTAGGAGGGCTGGAACAAGACACAGAAACCAAATATCCATGCCTCTACCGCAGATGCAGGAAAGTCTTGCATAACCGTGCATGCAGGGGGCTGCTTCCCTCCACCCCTCAGTTGGTCGTGCCTGAGGTGCAGCCTTCCTCAGAAGCTGGCAGGCTTATAATTAATTTGGATTATTCTGCTCCTGGCGACGAAATGCCGTCTTTACACATGTAATACCTTATATAAAGACTAAGCGCAGGTGCTTTAGTTCCACTGTGATTTCCTTTCCTTTCCTTTCTTTAGAGCCCAAAGAAGGATAAGATACTATCTCATTATGATTTTTTAAAAAGGAAATAAATAGCTTGCTTTGTAAAGGGACAGGTGTGAGCAGGAATTAGTATCCTTGTGGGACCTGATGGACTACTAGAACATTAACTAGTTTGTTTTCGGAATGAACTTCCCAAGAACTCCCACCATCCCCTTGACCACTGGCATTCCTGGCACTGGGGCCGATGGGAGTTGCAAGCCAAAGGTTCTGCACCTCTGCTCTAACCACTACACCACATGGTGAGGGTGGGCTGACGTGAGAGAAGGTGCCTCCCCAAGTTTGCTGGTCTAGAGAGGATAAGATGCAGTGCCCCTGAGCATATGTGGAGTGCCCTTTTCCTCAACAGAGAGTCATTGCAGTCACTGCCCCTCCCTTTAACGTATGGGACAAGAAGGGTAATGCCTTATTATCCTGGTGTTTCTGCCACCTTAACCACTGTCCATTGATGAGCTTGCCAGATGCCGAGGATAGTAGAGCTCCCCCACCTTTGATGGTTGTGTGGAAGAGGATTCCAAGACCAAGAGAATGATAACTTCCAGACATTCGCTATAACTTTAAGAACTTATTTTGAGCTTGCTTTTCTCCTTCACCCTCCTGTTCCTTTTTTCCTCACGTGCCCTGCCTTTTTCAGATTGTGAACCTGCAGGCAGGGACTGCCTTAGAACTGATTCATGTCAGACCTTTTCAACTTAATGGGTGGGGCACAAACGCTGTCAATAGATTGTTCTTTATTTCCTAGGATTTATGAAATTGGTTGTAAAAACCTCAACACAGTTTGCAAAAAAAGAATAAATAAATAAATAAAATTACTAATAAAAAAACCAAAACATTCAGAAAACTAAAACCAGCAATAGACTAAGAACATGTTGGCATTCTAGATACAGTCATACCTCGGTTTAAGTACACTTCGGTTTGAGTACTTTCAGTTTAAGTACTCCGCGGAACCGTCTGGAACGGATTAATTCACTTTCCATTACTTTCAATGGGAAAGTTCGCTTCAGGTTAAGTACGCTTCAGGTTAAGTACAGAATTCCGGAACCAATTGTGTACTTAAACCGAGGTACCACTGTATCTGGGTAGGCCTGCCTAAACAAAACAGGCACCGAAAAGAGTACAGCGAAGGATCCATCTGCCTGGGATCAATAGGCAGGGAGTTCCAAAGTTCAGGTGCCGCCACACTTAATGATTGACAAATGTGGAACAGGTATCATGTGGCACCTGTAATAGAGCCAGTTCTGCATATTGGAACTGAACCAGATAAGGGATGCATGCGAGCCTCAGAAGTCTCCTTGCTCCAGCAGAAGTACAGGAGCCGCCCATCCTCCTTGGCTTGTGGTCATGTTCCCAGCTGGCTGCCATGGAGACAAGGGTTAAGCCAGGCCATTTCAGAAGGTGGCTCCCGGCCTGCATTTCCAGCTGCTCTTTCACAACATGAAAACCCATCGCAAGGGTGTCTCTGTGAAGGTTTGCTTCCTTCGCTGCTCTTTCTCCCCTAGCGTAGCAAACTCTTCTGACACACACTCACCTAAATCAGGAACAGCCTTGGGGAGGGTGCAAAGGTCCCTGTTTGGAACAGGTTAGGCGAGAGTAGAGGTTTGCGTGCCAAGGGGTGGCGGTCACCTGAGTTTGCCAGGGTTCAAAACCCCTGCTCTCTGGCAGGCCTCTTCTTCCAGGAGAACATTCAGCACGCAATCCCAGGCTCTGCCTGAAAACAAGAGACAGGGTAAAAGGTAAAGGTACCCTGGCCATTAGGTCCAGTCGCAGATGACTCTGGGGTTGCGGCTGCCTGACTGGACCTTGTGAAGGAGTTACCAGACAGTAGCAGCCCAGAAGGGCTGCCCCACCTTTTGAAGTAGCAGTGGGGAACTTTGATTTCCTACCCCCAGTTCAAGACAGCGTGGTAAGCTGTCAAGGGCTGCATGCTGGCCATGGGTCTAGCCAGGGGGGCAAGGAGGCAGCTGCACACTCCTCCATCAAGTAAATAAATAAAAATATTTAACCAATCACATCTCACATAGCTCGGTTCTGCCCCCCTAACATGAGTCCTGCCCCCCCCATAAATCCTGGCTGCGCCCATGATGGTGGCAGTGGCTCATCATATGGGTGGGCTCAGAAACGAAAGCTGGGCACCCCTTCTCTCTTCCCCTCCCTCATTCTGACACTTGCTCTTTCTGAGACTCCTCTGTCTCTTGACGCCCCTTTTTCCTAACCCTCTTTTTCCGAGACTCCCTCTCCCTCTCTGACACCCATCTCTCTCTCTCTACATAATGCTCTTTCTTTCTTTCTGAAACCCCTTTCTCTCTTGCCCTTTCTGAGACGCCTCTCTAACACCCCTTTTTCTCTGCGTATAATTCTTTCTGATCCCCTTTTCTCTCTTGCTCTTTCTGAGACTCCTGTCTCCCCCTCTGACACCCCCCCTTTTCTCTATATATAACTGTCCCGCTCCATCTGACACCCCTTTTACTCTTTCTCTTTCTGTGACCCCTTCTGTCTCCCCCTGACACCCTTCTCCCTCTTTCTGTCGGAGACGGTTTTTTAAAATTTTCTGACTGCTTCCCCTGCATCCCTTCCAATAGGCTGAGCGAGGAGGTTGCCTCAAGTGGTGTGGTAGTAGATGCTAAGGAGTGGCAGTTCAGTGTTGGACGATAGAACGGTGTGCGATATACGCATAGCTGCCAAGTTATCCCTTTTTTTCAGGGATTTTCCATTATGCTGAATAGGCTTCCTCGCGAGAAAAGGGAAAACTTGGCAGCTATGGATATACGCACCCTGCTCTACATTCCCTCAAATTAGCCTGCTGCTCTCAAGGTGTGGTGGAGAATGCTGGGCCCATCACCAGCACTGAAGATCCAACAGCCTGTTTTCTCAGCTTCCCTCCATGGAATGCCATATGCCTTGACCTTCAGACAAAAAAGTTATGCGTTTTTTGGGGACATTTTGTACAGAATCAATCATATCTGGTGATAAAAGGAAAAAAGCCTCCAGTTAGGATTGATTCTGTACAAAACGTCCCACAAAACACATAACTAGTGGAGATTTCTTTTTCCCCAGCCTCACTATGAGAACTAAGTAGATGGTCAACCGAAAAGAGTATTTCTCTTTGATCACACTTAAACTTGGAAAATACTGCATGTACCTGGAAAGGACTTGAACTGGATTTGTGTTGTTTTAGTACATAAAATAAACGAGGTTCTCATCCCCACATCTCTCTTTCTTTCAGATCAACAACACGTTTGCTAAGGGTGCGTTAAACCTGCAATATCGAAGGTCGTCCACCCTGGAATTGAAGTAGGTTAAGCTGCTTCTCCTGCAGTTCACGGTTAACTAAAGAAAATAAATGTGTCTATATTTGCCCTTGAAATCTGATGAATGCAGAGTTTAGGATCTTCCTATATTGGCTAGGTGGGTGTCCATGAAAGGAACCCGTAGGTCTCTCCAGAGCTCCTGCTGTTATGTATTGAAGTTCTCACACACCTGCCCTCCCTAGAAGGGCACAAGAGGAGGAAACATTTTGGAATGCATTTGCAAGTTTGACACTCTCTGACTTGGTCTCAATAGGGACTAAGGACTAACTTAAGTTTTCAATCCAAGTGGATTAAAATCACAACTTTTAAAAGGACAGTATAGAATAAAGAGGTTTGATAAATGTTTTAAAATTACTATATGTGATTATATCACAAGCATAAATGTCTCTAACAAACATGAACCTTATTAGGCTGCCAAATACACAAGATGGCCCTAGTGCTTCTGCTTATTAGGGTTGCCAACTTAGTAAAATCCACGTTTAAAGATACAATATGCATTTAATCACGACAAGGCTGACTGGTGCATCAGCTGAATCTGAGTCTGTCTGGAGCTTGATAAAATAAGCAGTCAAATAAGCAGACTTGGATTCTAAAGCTGCCAACCAAGGAAGGAAAAAACAGTATCAGTTTGCTGATGTGCAAGTGGAAAGAGAGAAGGGACTGGGGATGACTGAGTGAAAAGGAAGGATGGGGGAGAAATTTGGTTCCATTTACGGTTAAAGGTGAATCTGCCGGATCCAGACTTCCTGAAACGTGATGGGAACACAAATGCAATCACCCTTTGAAATTTGCATGTCTCAAAATTTTGCAACCCAGCTTGCAAACCAAGTAAATGTGTTTCAGAAAAAGAAGCATGTAAGTGACAAATGAAAGTGCATATGGGGAAACAGCTTGCAAAAATGGCTTTGTTTTTCACTAAAAGGGAGACACTAGTCCTCATGATTCTCAATAAAGGTCTGATTTAGGACATGACATAGTTTGAACCTGGAACCTTCTGCATTCAGAGTAGAAGCTCTACCACTAAGCCACAACTTTATCCACAATGTGCATAGTTTCGAAGGCAGGCCATCAGGGATTGGGCAGGAAAACCTCTTGGGGGGGGGCTGTCATCTCCTGATTTATTTTTCCAGGCCTGTCCCCAAATCCAGAACCTCAGAGCCACCAAGTTTTCGCAGAGGCACCCAAGCATCAAAACTGAGCCCCAACGTGACCCAGGAAATGAAGCGTGAAACTCACAATGAAACGGGAGTCCTGGTGGATGCAGAGAACATACATATTGAAGGTGAGCTGTGCCACTAAAGTACAGTACGGTACACTATTTATTCATTTGATTTAAATCATTTTTATCCCGCTCTCAAACTAACAAAGAAAGACTTCTTGTGGTTTTTACTGTTCACTGAAAAGAAAACAAGGCAGCATTAAATGTTGAAGGCCACCTTGAGCTCTTTGGAGAAAAGGTGGGATATAAAGTCATAAAAATAATAAAATTCTCCTTAATCTCTTCAGGCTGCACTTCACCAGAGAAGTGAGAGCCAGACTTGTAGAGAACCAGCCTTCCTTCCTTCTGTGATTTCCTCTACTTATTTAACAAGCATTGCTTATTCTGCTCCAACCCACTAGCAGATTTAATCTGTCAGATACACACAGATCTCTTTTCTGTACATGACACCAGAATTGTGGAATTATGGAATTCAGTTACGAGGTACTACATTGTCCGAGCACGGCGTGCAAACACTGCCAATATATTTGCCAAGGAGGGAGGCAACAGACTCTTATGTTGTCTGCCAAAGGCTGGAAATGTTGATCAGGCACCCCCAAACTTCGGCCCTCCAGATGTTTTGGCCTACAATTCCCATGATCCCTAGCTAACAGGACCAGTGGTTGGGGATGATGGGAATTGTAGTCCAAAACATCTGGAGGGCCAAAGTTTGGGGGTGCCTGATGTAGATAGATTTCTAGGAGGGGCCAGATCCTCTGCCCACAATCCTCTGAGCTATTCTGTTAAAAACTTTCATGCCTGTCTGTGTTCTGCAGCCCCACACCAGTACAGAATCACCCCTTTCATTTTTTTAAAGCTACACATGCATCTCTCAAGCTTCTACTCCTCAGGGCTGTGTCATGAACTATATTAGGCAAGGAAGGTGAGAGTTTGCAGGGTCACCAGGACGGGGCTTCAGCCCCCTGGACAGCTGATTTTCCCTCTTCCCTGATTACCAGATATATACAGTGCTGAGGTTCCGTTTCTGACACCTCCAGCGTGTAAACATTAGTCTTGTTAATTGTTTTTACTATGCTTTGATTATTTTAATTTTTATTAAATTTTTATTACTTTTGTTACATATTTTGTGCTTTGTATATTGTAACTTTGTGTTGTGGGCTGCCCTGAGACTTACAAGTATAGGTTGGTATACAAATGTAATAAATAAATTAATAAAATAAATGAAAAGTGGATCTAGGAGGTAGGTTTGGCAGGGAAAGAGGCCTCTTTCTGGCTGAGACCCTGAAGACACTCTAAATCAGGCCCCCCCTCCACCCAGAACTCCTCCATTGTCCATGGGCCACCTGTCAATCACTTGCCGTCATATGACATTGATTCATATTTGAGTGTGCTCCTCAAAAAGAATTCAAGTCACCTCTGCATGTGTCTACACCAGGCATCCCCAAACTTTGGCCCTCCAGATGTTTTGGACTACAATTCCCATCATCCCTGACCACTGATCCTCTTAGCTAGGGATCATGGGAGTTGTAGGCCAAAACATCTGGAGGGCCGCAGTTTGGGGGTGCCTGGTCTACATATTGGGGGAAGCCAATACGGCACCCTCCAGATGTTATTGGACTACGACTCCCATCATCCCTTGCTATTGACCCATGTTGGCAGGCCTGATGGGAATTGGGAGTCCAACAACATCTGGAGGCCACCACCATACTGGCTTGATGGGCTTTACTCAGCCTAAGGCAGGCATCCCCAAACTGCGGCCCTCCAGATGTTTTGGCCTACAACTCCCATGATCCCTAGCTAACAGGACTAGTGGTCAGGGAAGATGGGAATTGTAGTCCAAAACATCTGGAGGGCCGAAGTTTGGGGATGCCTGGCCTAAGGCATCTTCATATGTACTTTTGCCTACTTATTTTCAAGATTTAGAATTCAAGTTGTTGGCTTTTTTAAAGGATCAGAATATGCAGAATATGAAGAAGACCAGTTGTTTGTGAACCCAAAGGAACTGATACAAAGGAACTGAAGTTTGATACAAACCGGTTCTCTCCCCCAAATTTAGATTACAGTGGATTCTGTTTGTTGAAACCGTCATTGCTGTCCGTTAATGGTGTGGGTGACAACGCAGACACCCAGAAGGATCACAAAAGCAACTGGGGTGGCAAAGATCTGCAAAAGAAGGGAAAATGGCCTTGGGCAGCCACTGTCCTGAAAGGCGGAGAGCCCATTTGTGCAGGAAGCCTGATTGCAGAAAACTGGGTGCTGAGCGCCAGGAGCTGTGTAGAATCTGGGTGAGTTTCCAGAATGCCATTGCTGACATTTCTTTTCTGTGCTGGAAGGTCAATGCATGGTGGCATCCCTAAAAGAAGAGGACCTGTTCCTTTGAAGCATAGCTACAGGGGTTGGTTGGGAAGTTACAACCCTGGAGTCCAGTCCTACAGTTCCCCTCTCACCTGGACGTATTTTGCTTTTATTCACAAGAACGTAGGAAGCTGCCTTGTACTGAATCAGACCTTTGGTCCATCTGGCTCAGTATTGTCTGCACCAGGGGCGTAGGAAGATAGGGGCAGTGGGGGCAGGCCGCCCTAAGCGGCGGGCTCCAAGGGGCGCCATCGCGGACGGCTGCCCCGCCCCCAAAACGTGTACAACGCCCCTCCAGGAGGCGCGCCACGGCCCCAGAACGCGTGCCATGCCCCTCCAGGAGGTGCGCCCCAGCCCTGGAACGCGTGCCCCGGCCCTCTGGGAGGCGCGTCCCGCCCCCAGAATGGGCGCCAGCCCCGCCCCCGGTGCCAGAGCATGAAGCTCCGCCACTGGTCTGCACTGACCAGCAGCAGCTCTCTGTGGTTTCAAGCAGGAAGCCAGGGATTGAACCTAGGACCTTCTGCACACAGTACAGATGCTCTGCCACTGAACTATGGCCCGTCCCTATTCTAAATTATGGTTGTCATTATGATTATATTTATTTACCGGTACATCCCTCCTTTCCCCCCCAGACTGGGGCTCAAGGCGGCTTACACAAATTAAAACCATAGCAATTCCAAAGAAAAAAACAAAAAAGAGATGGGGGGGGAGGTTCTCTCAAACCTTCAGACCTCCCTCCCTCCCTCCCAACCTCCCTCCCTTCCTGGGTTCCATTTCTAAATTTTATTCCTGCATATTTTACAGTAATCTATCTATTATATATCCATAGTATCCAAAGTTTATGTTACTTTACAAGTGTCAGTATTCCTGCCAATGATTTCAACTGTTTACAGTGGTCTCTCAAATATGTTATTCCGGTCATTCACAAATATTCAGTCTTCCTGGTTTCTGATCTTTCCCATCAATCTTACCATTTAGGCATATTCCATCAGCTTGGTCTGCCACTCTTCTCTGGTCGGAACTTTTTCTTCTTTCCATCTCTGGGCTAAGAGCATCCTTGCTGCTGTCGTTGCATACATAAACAGTATTTTCTTTTGGTAGTTCCGCACCTATGATTCCTAACAAAAAAAGCCTCTGGGAAAACACACACACACACGTTAATAGTTTAATTACTTTTAAACTAAATAAATAATTAAACTCTAATAGAATTAAAACAATTTAAAAACAAATCTATTACAACCCAAATAATAAAAACAGCACAGCACTATTAAAAAACCCTTTCCATTAAAAACAGTCATTCCCCAAAGGTCTGTCGGAAGAAAACAGTCTTCACCTGCCGGCAGAAGGACAGCAAGGAGGGGATCAGTCTGGCCTCTCTAGGGAGGGAGTTCCAAAGCCTGGGAGCCGCCACGAAGAAGGCCCTCTCCCGCATCCTTACCAAGCATGCCTATGAGGTGGTGGCATTTAGAGAAGGCCCTCCTCTGAAGATTTCAGAGCCCAGGCAGGTTCATATGGGAAATATAGTCCTTCAGATAGCCTGGCAAACCTCAGCACACAGCTTGCTCAACTGCAAATCTGGCTCCTCCTGTCTATCTCAAATTTATCTGGCTTTGTCAATAACTGTGAAATCTGAGCTTGGCTGTCTGCTGATGAAATTAACAGTGCAAGTCTCTACATGTCCACATCAAAGTACAGTGGGACCTCGATTTACGAATTTAATCCGTTCCGAATGCACACTCGTAGGTCAAAAACTTAGTAAGTCGAGTTTCCCATAGGAAAAGTGGTTTCCCATAGGAATGCATTGGAAACGGAAAAATTCGTAAGTCGAGGAAACCACATCTAAAAACTTGCAAGTCGAGGAAACCGCATCTAGCCGCGAATGGGTTTTCCATTAGGATGTCGAAAAAATCGTAAGCGCGGCCACTTTTTCCGCTCGTAACTCGAAAACGTCGGATGTCGAGTAGCTCGTAAGTCGAGGTCCCACTGTAAGTCTCAATGAATTCAATTGGGCTTATTACCAGGTAAGTGTGTATACAATGGAAACTTAAGCCACTTAATCTGGTTTGAAGTAATGACTCTGGTGATGCAGGTTACAGTTATATTTCAGTTTTATTGCATTAGCCAGTGGGCATAACACATAATCAAAACCTGGAAATGTTAGATTTTCTGCAGCACAGTTTAAGAACCTAAGAAGATCAAGCCAAAGGCCCATCAAGTCCAACATCCTGATCTCACAGTGGCCAAGCAGATGCCCCAAGGGGAAACCAGCAAGCAGGATTTGAGCACAGGAACACTGTCCCCTCCTGCAGTTTCCAGCAACTGGCATTCAGAAGCATTGTTCCCTCCAACCACAGGGGCAGAGCATAGCCATCAAGGCTAATATATATGGATACCCCCCTCCTCTGTGAATTTATCCTATCCTTTTTAAAGCCGTCTAGGTTGGTGGCCATCACTGCCTCCTGTTGGGTGAGTTCCGTAGTTTAACTATGTACTGCGTGAAGAAGTCCTTTCTTTGGTCTGTTCCGAATCTTACAACCTTCAGCTTCGTGGGATGTCCACTAGCTCTAGTGTTATGTGAAAGGGGGAAAAACTTTGCTCTGCCCACTTTCTTCATACCATGCATAATTTTATAAACATTCTTACACATATTACATATAACTCATATACACATATTACACCAATACATAACACAAGGTACGACTGTATTCTTTTCTAATGTTCCACTGAGCATTAAACAGTTTGGTTAAATATCTCTCTCTCTCTCTCTCTCTCTCTCTCTCTCTCTCTCTCTCTCTCTCTCTCTCTCTGTGTGTGTGTGTGTGTGTGTGTGTGAAGGCTTTTAGATTAAATTCTGCATTTGGGCTCCATACTTTCACCTCACCCCCCCAACGCAATCTGAGCATTTTTGTGACCCTTACCAGAATTCCATACGCTGACTGCGCGTTCCAGAAGCAGACGCACTGCCCCAACAAACTCACTGAGTTGTGCAATGAGAAAGTTGCCCCATTCCCAAACACATCTCCTCAGCCCTGAGGGCTAGAAACTTGCATTGCAAAATTATGCAGTGTGAAAAAGCAACGGGGCCTGGTGCTCGCAATCCAACCTTGTATCCTGTGCACTAAGTACAGAGACAGAGAATCAGAGGGAGCTAGAAGCTGGTGGCACCTAGCTTTCAGTGTCCCAAGGAAGGGCAAACCACCCACTCACCCCCTCCTCACAATTTAGCCTACTATACAGCCCATGTTAGGTCACAAGCAGGAATGTTGAGGCTTGTAATCCTCCAATAAATCTTAATCCTATTAAGTAAAGGCAGAGAAGCCGATCAGTTCCAGCTAATGCTCATCCCGCCTTACCAAGAAGTCAGTCCTTCGGTGCAGCAGCACCTGCACTTTGGAACTCCCTGCCTTTTGACAAAAGAACCCCCAAAGAGCCTGGCTGTTGGATCAAGCCCAGGCCCATCTGTTCTGTTCTCCAAGTGGCCAATGAGATGTGCTAATGGGAAGCTGGCTAATAGGACTTTGGCACAAACAATAGTGCTCTTTGCCCATAGGAGAGCAGCTCCATCCCCTCGATCAGTTTGGTTGCCATTTTCTGATGCTTTCCCAACTCTACAATATCCTTCATAGGTTAAGGTCCAATTGCACGGGCAGGGGAAAGCCTGAGCAAAAGGATAAAAAGTCTTCACAAGACAACTGATGCTCCGTATCTGGCAGAAGGAAGGGCATTCTCACATGAACAGGAGCAGCAGCAGAAAATGCCCATTTTGGGGAAACTGCCCTGTGATATTCTGAAGGGTGCAGTGCCGCAAGTAGAATTCCCTTGATAATCTTTAGAAGAGGCTTTAAAGGAGGATGGGACAAATTCACGGAGAAGAGAGCTATTGATGACTATTAGCCATTATGGTTGTGCTCTGCCTCAACAGCTGGAGGCCATCATGCTTCTTATGCTCAGGACCTGCTTGGGGGTTTCCCCTGGGGGGGTCTCTGGGTGGCCACCGTGAGAACAGGATGCTGGACTAGGCCTGACCAAGCAGGCTCTTCTACCATAATTTGTTTCTTCTGTACCAGCAGCAAGCTACTAGTTATTAGTTACTAGTTGACCCTCCCACGCGTTGCTGTGGGTTATCGCTGTGGCTGCCCCTAACCTGTGACGATCCATGACGCGTTGCTGTGCCTGACTCAGGGTCATAGCTGTCAAGTTCTCCCTTTTTTTAAGGGAAATTCCCTTATGCTGAATAGGCTTCCTCGCGAGAAAAGGGAAAACTTGACAGCTATGCTCAGGGTCAATGTTTCCCAGGAAAGGGGAAGGATGTGCCCGTTCCCCCCTGGACTATGTGTCCCCCCCCCATGGTTGTGTCTCATCCCTGTGTTTACTCCCATCCTGTAAGGACCCATGAGGTATCCCATCCCCCTCCCCCCCACCCTACGTGACCTATTTGGGCCCCACCCAGGGCTCCATTCGGGATAGTATTTAAAGGGCTGTACAGTGGAACCTCGGTTTATGAACACCTCGGTTTACGAACTTTCAGTTTACGAACGCCGCAGACCCATCTGGAACGGATTAATTCACTTTCCATTACTTTCAATGGGAAAGTTCACTTCAGTTTATGAACGCTTCAGTTTATGAACAGACTTCCGGAACCAATTACACCCATGCTTCGGGTTAAGTATGCTTCAGGTTGAGTACTCCGCGGAACCGTCTGGAACGGAATAATCCACTTTCCATTACTTTCAATGGAAAAGTTCGCTTCAGTTTATGAATGCTTCAGTTTAAGTACTCCGCGGACCGCCTGGAACAGATTAATCCACTTTCCATTACTTTCAATGGGAAAGTTCGCTTTAGTTTATGAACGCTTCAGTTTATGAACAGAGTTCCGGAACCAATTGTGTTCATAAACTGAGGTACAGTGGTACCTCTACTTACGAATAACTCTACTTACGAATGTTTCTACTTACGAATGGAGCTCCGTCCGCCATCTTGGATGCGGTCTAGATAGGATTTTTTCTACTTATGAATTTTTAGATAGGTTGCTTCGGCTTACGAATTTTTTCTCCCAATGCATTCCTATGGGATTCGACTTACGAATGTGCGTTCGGAATGCATTAAATTCGTAAGTAGAGGTACCACTGTACCACTGTAGAGCTGAGGCCTAGTCTGTAAAGTGGAGCCTATTTGTATAACCCTCCCACTTTCCTATACAAGCCTGATGACTCTGTTGCGACGCCATCCTCTCCCCCTTGGCCCCCATCACATGTAACTTCCAGCCCATCTTTTTGCTTTTGCAGAAACATCTCCTTGTACTCTGTAAAGCTCGCCTCAGCAGAGCAGGCTTCTTCAGATGAGCTATATCCAGTTGCCAAGATCACCTCTCGCTCGTCGGGTGCCCAGGATGATGTCGCATTAGTCCAGCTGGCAAAACTGGCACCCGTCACATCGACCACCCGCCCCATTTGCCTTCCTGACCCGCTCCACGTTGTACCACCTGGGACTGGGTGCTGGGCGATAGGATCAAAGGAACGGGGTGGTAAGGCACAGGTGTTTCTGTCTCTGGAGGCTGGGAGTGTCTCGTGGGGATGGGGCAAAATTTAATTCCGTTCTCACTTAAAATCATATATCTATCCACCTAATTTGCAGTTTCTGAAACAATATGGAAACTGAAATGCAGCCATCCTTTGAAATATACCAAATTTTGTGGTGCAGTTTTCAAGCAAAGTAATGTGTACAAAAAGGCATAGACTAGTGCAGTGGCTCCCAAAAATGTTTGGGGGCCACCCCTCCCCTTCCACAAACTCGTCCCCAGAGCCCGCTACCCTACCCTACAAAAAACATTATTCAGAATAGCGGTTTACACAACCCATAAGATAATAACACATCAAAATTCAAAACATTAGCAATTAATCACACTTTTATTCAAAATCCAATTAAAACCATTTAGTTTAATTAATTCAACAATTGGATGGACTTGATCCCATGATACCAGCTTTTCAAGGTCTGATACTCATTTAGCAAGAGTCTTGTGTGTCACATCCATCTTAAGTCTTCTTTTCTTTATCAAGTCTTTCAAACCAAACAAAGTTGCGCAGTTAAGTGTCTAATTATAAATAGAAGTCCATCTGTACCTCTCGAAATTAATTAGGTTTCTTAATGGGGCTTGGCGTAGAAAACCAATTGTAAGTGTTGAGAAGAAGAAAAACATACCATCCTCCGTAATCCAACCTCCGTGACTGAGAATCTCTTTGAAGTCTTTTTGAAATCCGAGCTTAAACGCCAGGGGCTGTACAATTCTGCAGGTTTTTCCTCAGTCTTCTTCGGTCCAGACTATGTCTGTTTATTGTCCAAATCTAATTATTTTATCTAAACAGATATAATTATCTAAACAGATATCCCCGGCTATGGGAGTGGCATTGGAGAGTGCCAGCCGTGTTGTGCTCTGTGACCCAGTGTCCTGCCTCTTGCACAACGCAAGCTGGCAATCTCGAACAATCTGCTGGTCTTCCAGACAGTCCTCCCCCTGGGGAGTCTGCCAGGGCTAATTACCCCCATACCAGCCCTGAATTAGTGGCACGGCTGGGGTCCGATCGTATGGGAGTCAGCCATTTCCCACCGCTGGAAACAGGAAGTGCTTATCTGGGATTTTTATATTTTGGTAAATGATTTTTAAATTTGATTTCATGATATATATTTAAAAAAAACCACGGTTGTAACAAAAGACGGAAATTAAAAGATGAAAAGCAAAACTACGAAATAGGCATGTAGAATGAGTAGTGTTGCACATGGGTCCAAGTAAGGACTAATGCAATTGCTGTAGCACCTTTTCAGGAGGTCCTCTGGAAACCCTGTGAATTATAGCAAAGCCACCCGTGGGTTTATTTAGGTCAGGATATACCAGCAACATGTCCAGTCGGAGGGCATTTCTAACTCATTGGCTCCCACAAGAGGCTTGTTTGCATACTGCACTTTCACATTAGAAAATACTGACCCTCTGGTTTTGTCTTCAGAATCTTACAAATAAGAGAGGTCTTATAAAAGGCACTGGTTGTTCGCTGATCTGGTTTATCCTTGTCATCGAAAATGTAAACATATACCTCCGAAACAAGAATGGCTGGGGAAATCGTGAGGTACTATTTCTTTCTTGCAAACAGTCTTGAAGAGATAAAACGAGGAATGTGTAAAAGCATTGCAGGGATCGTGGATAAAGTTTGACAATAGAAAAGCATAGCCCGTGAGTTAGGATAAGCAGGTTGCTCCACAGACAGGGAGCCCCGTGCATCCAAATTCAAAGTGTAATGAGAGCTATTTATGGGAGACTTTTGAGCAGCCGAAGTTGATGGGCTTGGAGGAGAAAAGATCACAAGCCATGGGGAGAAAGAGCAAAGAGGGCAGGCAGATCCTTAAGAGGCTTGTGGCGTTCCTTTCCAGCAGCTGACCCTGACATCCTTCAGTGGACCATGACCTTCATGGACAGCTGCATCCCCACCTCTTCCTTGGTCTCCACCTGCGCACAGCCATCCAACCTCCAAAAGAACCCTCAGGTAACTACCCTGTTGCTTTGAATTTCATGGATGATGGCTATGCTCTGCCTCTCGAGTCAGAGGCAGTGATGCTTCTGAATATGGTGGCTAGCTTTCCAATTGCAATCCTCTGGCAGTTCATCTTCACATTTGGGTTTTCTCTCTCTCTTGATAGCTGAGTAAAGGAGGGCTTTTTGTCTGCCCGGGAGAGGACGGGCAGCTTTACCTGGAGGGAATCTTTACATCTTCAGTGGAAAGTCAAAGCAAAGGAAAGGAGATCAGCCAATCAGCCACCTTTGTGCGTGTCGCCCCTTTAGTTCCATGGATCAGCTCTCAACTGCTCCCGAGAAGGGGCATGGGAGTCCTCGGCTAAAGCAGGACCCTCTGGGCTCCTTGTGATTGGGGTTTGTCAAGGACCACGTGTGTGTTCACAGAAGTAGAGTTGGAAAGGACCCCCGAGTCATCTAGCCCAAAACCCCTGCAATGCAGGAAACGCAACTAAAGCATCCCTGACAGATGGCTATCCAACCTTTGCTTACAAACCTCCAAGGAGAGTCCACCACCTTTGAAGGGAGTCTGTTCCACTGTTAAGTTCTTACTGTCAGAAAGTTCTTTCAAATGTTTAGTCAGAATCTCATTTCTTCTCACTTGAAGCCATTGGTTTAGGTCCTACCCCCCTGGAGAAGGATAAAACAAGCTTGCTCTCTCTTCCAAGTGACAGCTCTGTAGATGTCTGAAGCTGGCTATCATACCTCCTATTAGTCTCCTCTTTGGCAGGCTAAACATTCAAAGCTTGCTCCATACAGCCAGCAAGATTTTGTTCAATGGGAGACTGTGGGGTGAGCTTCCTGTTTTTTAGATCAGCTTCCCCCAAGCCTGGTAGCTTTCCAGATGTTATTGGACTACAACTTCCATCCTCCCTCCCTGGTGACCATGTCAGGTGAGGCTGATGGGTCCATCATCATCTGGAGGGCTGCAGGCAATCCCCATCCCTGCTGTACAGTGTCCACACAGAGGCCCAGTTTCTGGGGAACACGAGGCAAAGGCTACTGGACTCGGGTCCTGCGTGTGGGATCCCCACAATCATCGTTGGGCAGGGTGAGCAGCAGGATGAACCTGACCTTTTATATAGGCATTTGGATCCTAGCCTTTGAAAGCATTTCTTATAGATTGTATTTTATTAAGTCTATAGATTTCCATATCCTCTCTCATGTGAGTGATTTTAGATAGTTCTTCTGTAGAAGCAGCTACTTTGCATGGCTAGACTTTTATTTTATCTTTTACCATGGTGGGTTTTCCAGTTCACTGATAGTTGTTCAGAAAGCTACTTGAAAGGTCTTTTGGCAGAAAATGAGGCCTATAAATAAAGTAAGGAGACTTCAATGGTTTTGTGCGTTCTCTCTCTCTCTCCCAAGCACCAAGGGTGGGGAACCTGTGGCCCTCCCAGTGTGGTTGGATTACAGTTCGCAGCATGCTGGTTGGGGCTGATGGGAAGGAGTTTTAATATGGGGACAGCCATATTGAACCTAGGACCTTCTGCACACAGTACAGATGCTCTGCCACTGAACTATGGCCCGTCCCTATTCTAAATTATGGTTGTCATTATGATTATATTTATTTACCGGTACATCCCTCCTTTCCCCCCCAGACTGGGGCTCAAGGCGGCTTACACAAATTAAAACCATAGCAATTCCAAAGAAAAAAACAAAAAAGAGATGGGGGGGGAGGTTCTCTCAAACCTTCAGACCTCCCTCCCTCCCTCCCAACCTCCCTCCCTTCCTGGGTTCCATTTCTAAATTTTATTCCTGCATATTTTACAGTAATCTATCTATTATATATCCATAGTATCCAAAGTTTATGTTACTTTACAAGTGTCAGTATTCCTGCCAATGATTTCAACTGTTTACAGTGGTCTCTCAAATATGTTATTCCGGTCATTCACAAATATTCAGTCTTCCTGGTTTCTGATCTTTCCCATCAATCTTACCATTTAGGCATATTCCATCAGCTTGGTCTGCCACTCTTCTCTGGTCGGAACTTTTTCTTCTTTCCATCTCTGGGCTAAGAGCATCCTTGCTGCTGTCGTTGCATACATAAACAGTATTTTCTTTTGGTAGTTCCGCACCTATGATTCCTAACAAAAAAAGCCTCTGGGAAAACACACACACACACGTTAATAGTTTAATTACTTTTAAACTAAATAAATAATTAAACTCTAATAGAATTAAAACAATTTAAAAACAAATCTATTACAACCCAAATAATAAAAACAGCACAGCACTATTAAAAAACCCTTTCCATTAAAAACAGTCATTCCCCAAAGGTCTGTCGGAAGAAAACAGTCTTCACCTGCCGGCAGAAGGACAGCAAGGAGGGGATCAGTCTGGCCTCTCTAGGGAGGGAGTTCCAAAGCCTGGGAGCCGCCACGAAGAAGGCCCTCTCCCGCATCCTTACCAAGCATGCCTATGAGGTGGTGGCATTTAGAGAAGGCCCTCCTCTGAAGATTTCAGAGCCCAGGCAGGTTCATATGGGAAATATAGTCCTTCAGATAGCCTGGCAAACCTCAGCACACAGCTTGCTCAACTGCAAATCTGGCTCCTCCTGTCTATCTCAAATTTATCTGGCTTTGTCAATAACTGTGAAATCTGAGCTTGGCTGTCTGCTGATGAAATTAACAGTGCAAGTCTCTACATGTCCACATCAAAGTACAGTGGGACCTCGATTTACGAATTTAATCCGTTCCGAATGCACACTCGTAGGTCAAAAACTTAGTAAGTCGAGTTTCCCATAGGAAAAGTGGTTTCCCATAGGAATGCATTGGAAACGGAAAAATTCGTAAGTCGAGGAAACCACATCTAAAAACTTGCAAGTCGAGGAAACCGCATCTAGCCGCGAATGGGTTTTCCATTAGGATGTCGAAAAAATCGTAAGCGCGGCCACTTTTTCCGCTCGTAACTCGAAAACGTCGGATGTCGAGTAGCTCGTAAGTCGAGGTCCCACTGTAAGTCTCAATGAATTCAATTGGGCTTATTACCAGGTAAGTGTGTATACAATGGAAACTTAAGCCACTTAATCTGGTTTGAAGTAATGACTCTGGTGATGCAGGTTACAGTTATATTTCAGTTTTATTGCATTAGCCAGTGGGCATAACACATAATCAAAACCTGGAAATGTTAGATTTTCTGCAGCACAGTTTAAGAACCTAAGAAGATCAAGCCAAAGGCCCATCAAGTCCAACATCCTGATCTCACAGTGGCCAAGCAGATGCCCCAAGGGGAAACCAGCAAGCAGGATTTGAGCACAGGAACACTGTCCCCTCCTGCAGTTTCCAGCAACTGGCATTCAGAAGCATTGTTCCCTCCAACCACAGGGGCAGAGCATAGCCATCAAGGCTAATATATATGGATACCCCCCTCCTCTGTGAATTTATCCTATCCTTTTTAAAGCCGTCTAGGTTGGTGGCCATCACTGCCTCCTGTTGGGTGAGTTCCGTAGTTTAACTATGTACTGCGTGAAGAAGTCCTTTCTTTGGTCTGTTCCGAATCTTACAACCTTCAGCTTCGTGGGATGTCCACTAGCTCTAGTGTTATGTGAAAGGGGGAAAAACTTTGCTCTGCCCACTTTCTTCATACCATGCATAATTTTATAAACATTCTTACACATATTACATATAACTCATATACACATATTACACCAATACATAACACAAGGTACGACTGTATTCTTTTCTAATGTTCCACTGAGCATTAAACAGTTTGGTTAAATATCTCTCTCTCTCTCTCTCTCTCTCTCTCTCTCTCTCTCTCTCTCTCTCTCTCTCTCTCTGTGTGTGTGTGTGTGTGTGTGTGTGAAGGCTTTTAGATTAAATTCTGCATTTGGGCTCCATACTTTCACCTCACCCCCCCAACGCAATCTGAGCATTTTTGTGACCCTTACCAGAATTCCATACGCTGACTGCGCGTTCCAGAAGCAGACGCACTGCCCCAACAAACTCACTGAGTTGTGCAATGAGAAAGTTGCCCCATTCCCAAACACATCTCCTCAGCCCTGAGGGCTAGAAACTTGCATTGCAAAATTATGCAGTGTGAAAAAGCAACGGGGCCTGGTGCTCGCAATCCAACCTTGTATCCTGTGCACTAAGTACAGAGACAGAGAATCAGAGGGAGCTAGAAGCTGGTGGCACCTAGCTTTCAGTGTCCCAAGGAAGGGCAAACCACCCACTCACCCCCTCCTCACAATTTAGCCTACTATACAGCCCATGTTAGGTCACAAGCAGGAATGTTGAGGCTTGTAATCCTCCAATAAATCTTAATCCTATTAAGTAAAGGCAGAGAAGCCGATCAGTTCCAGCTAATGCTCATCCCGCCTTACCAAGAAGTCAGTCCTTCGGTGCAGCAGCACCTGCACTTTGGAACTCCCTGCCTTTTGACAAAAGAACCCCCAAAGAGCCTGGCTGTTGGATCAAGCCCAGGCCCATCTGTTCTGTTCTCCAAGTGGCCAATGAGATGTGCTAATGGGAAGCTGGCTAATAGGACTTTGGCACAAACAATAGTGCTCTTTGCCCATAGGAGAGCAGCTCCATCCCCTCGATCAGTTTGGTTGCCATTTTCTGATGCTTTCCCAACTCTACAATATCCTTCATAGGTTAAGGTCCAATTGCACGGGCAGGGGAAAGCCTGAGCAAAAGGATAAAAAGTCTTCACAAGACAACTGATGCTCCGTATCTGGCAGAAGGAAGGGCATTCTCACATGAACAGGAGCAGCAGCAGAAAATGCCCATTTTGGGGAAACTGCCCTGTGATATTCTGAAGGGTGCAGTGCCGCAAGTAGAATTCCCTTGATAATCTTTAGAAGAGGCTTTAAAGGAGGATGGGACAAATTCACGGAGAAGAGAGCTATTGATGACTATTAGCCATTATGGTTGTGCTCTGCCTCAACAGCTGGAGGCCATCATGCTTCTTATGCTCAGGACCTGCTTGGGGGTTTCCCCTGGGGGGGTCTCTGGGTGGCCACCGTGAGAACAGGATGCTGGACTAGGCCTGACCAAGCAGGCTCTTCTACCATAATTTGTTTCTTCTGTACCAGCAGCAAGCTACTAGTTATTAGTTACTAGTTGACCCTCCCACGCGTTGCTGTGGGTTATCGCTGTGGCTGCCCCTAACCTGTGACGATCCATGACGCGTTGCTGTGCCTGACTCAGGGTCATAGCTGTCAAGTTCTCCCTTTTTTTAAGGGAAATTCCCTTATGCTGAATAGGCTTCCTCGCGAGAAAAGGGAAAACTTGACAGCTATGCTCAGGGTCAATGTTTCCCAGGAAAGGGGAAGGATGTGCCCGTTCCCCCCTGGACTATGTGTCCCCCCCCCATGGTTGTGTCTCATCCCTGTGTTTACTCCCATCCTGTAAGGACCCATGAGGTATCCCATCCCCCTCCCCCCCACCCTACGTGACCTATTTGGGCCCCACCCAGGGCTCCATTCGGGATAGTATTTAAAGGGCTGTACAGTGGAACCTCGGTTTATGAACACCTCGGTTTACGAACTTTCAGTTTACGAACGCCGCAGACCCATCTGGAACGGATTAATTCACTTTCCATTACTTTCAATGGGAAAGTTCACTTCAGTTTATGAACGCTTCAGTTTATGAACAGACTTCCGGAACCAATTACACCCATGCTTCGGGTTAAGTATGCTTCAGGTTGAGTACTCCGCGGAACCGTCTGGAACGGAATAATCCACTTTCCATTACTTTCAATGGAAAAGTTCGCTTCAGTTTATGAATGCTTCAGTTTAAGTACTCCGCGGACCGCCTGGAACAGATTAATCCACTTTCCATTACTTTCAATGGGAAAGTTCGCTTTAGTTTATGAACGCTTCAGTTTATGAACAGAGTTCCGGAACCAATTGTGTTCATAAACTGAGGTACAGTGGTACCTCTACTTACGAATAACTCTACTTACGAATGTTTCTACTTACGAATGGAGCTCCGTCCGCCATCTTGGATGCGGTCTAGATAGGATTTTTTCTACTTATGAATTTTTAGATAGGTTGCTTCGGCTTACGAATTTTTTCTCCCAATGCATTCCTATGGGATTCGACTTACGAATGTGCGTTCGGAATGCATTAAATTCGTAAGTAGAGGTACCACTGTACCACTGTAGAGCTGAGGCCTAGTCTGTAAAGTGGAGCCTATTTGTATAACCCTCCCACTTTCCTATACAAGCCTGATGACTCTGTTGCGACGCCATCCTCTCCCCCTTGGCCCCCATCACATGTAACTTCCAGCCCATCTTTTTGCTTTTGCAGAAACATCTCCTTGTACTCTGTAAAGCTCGCCTCAGCAGAGCAGGCTTCTTCAGATGAGCTATATCCAGTTGCCAAGATCACCTCTCGCTCGTCGGGTGCCCAGGATGATGTCGCATTAGTCCAGCTGGCAAAACTGGCACCCGTCACATCGACCACCCGCCCCATTTGCCTTCCTGACCCGCTCCACGTTGTACCACCTGGGACTGGGTGCTGGGCGATAGGATCAAAGGAACGGGGTGGTAAGGCACAGGTGTTTCTGTCTCTGGAGGCTGGGAGTGTCTCGTGGGGATGGGGCAAAATTTAATTCCGTTCTCACTTAAAATCATATATCTATCCACCTAATTTGCAGTTTCTGAAACAATATGGAAACTGAAATGCAGCCATCCTTTGAAATATACCAAATTTTGTGGTGCAGTTTTCAAGCAAAGTAATGTGTACAAAAAGGCATAGACTAGTGCAGTGGCTCCCAAAAATGTTTGGGGGCCACCCCTCCCCTTCCACAAACTCGTCCCCAGAGCCCGCTACCCTACCCTACAAAAAACATTATTCAGAATAGCGGTTTACACAACCCATAAGATAATAACACATCAAAATTCAAAACATTAGCAATTAATCACACTTTTATTCAAAATCCAATTAAAACCATTTAGTTTAATTAATTCAACAATTGGATGGACTTGATCCCATGATACCAGCTTTTCAAGGTCTGATACTCATTTAGCAAGAGTCTTGTGTGTCACATCCATCTTAAGTCTTCTTTTCTTTATCAAGTCTTTCAAACCAAACAAAGTTGCGCAGTTAAGTGTCTAATTATAAATAGAAGTCCATCTGTACCTCTCGAAATTAATTAGGTTTCTTAATGGGGCTTGGCGTAGAAAACCAATTGTAAGTGTTGAGAAGAAGAAAAACATACCATCCTCCGTAATCCAACCTCCGTGACTGAGAATCTCTTTGAAGTCTTTTTGAAATCCGAGCTTAAACGCCAGGGGCTGTACAATTCTGCAGGTTTTTCCTCAGTCTTCTTCGGTCCAGACTATGTCTGTTTATTGTCCAAATCTAATTATTTTATCTAAACAGATATAATTATCTAAACAGATATCCCCGGCTATGGGAGTGGCATTGGAGAGTGCCAGCCGTGTTGTGCTCTGTGACCCAGTGTCCTGCCTCTTGCACAACGCAAGCTGGCAATCTCGAACAATCTGCTGGTCTTCCAGACAGTCCTCCCCCTGGGGAGTCTGCCAGGGCTAATTACCCCCATACCAGCCCTGAATTAGTGGCACGGCTGGGGTCCGATCGTATGGGAGTCAGCCATTTCCCACCGCTGGAAACAGGAAGTGCTTATCTGGGATTTTTATATTTTGGTAAATGATTTTTAAATTTGATTTCATGATATATATTTAAAAAAAACCACGGTTGTAACAAAAGACGGAAATTAAAAGATGAAAAGCAAAACTACGAAATAGGCATGTAGAATGAGTAGTGTTGCACATGGGTCCAAGTAAGGACTAATGCAATTGCTGTAGCACCTTTTCAGGAGGTCCTCTGGAAACCCTGTGAATTATAGCAAAGCCACCCGTGGGTTTATTTAGGTCAGGATATACCAGCAACATGTCCAGTCGGAGGGCATTTCTAACTCATTGGCTCCCACAAGAGGCTTGTTTGCATACTGCACTTTCACATTAGAAAATACTGACCCTCTGGTTTTGTCTTCAGAATCTTACAAATAAGAGAGGTCTTATAAAAGGCACTGGTTGTTCGCTGATCTGGTTTATCCTTGTCATCGAAAATGTAAACATATACCTCCGAAACAAGAATGGCTGGGGAAATCGTGAGGTACTATTTCTTTCTTGCAAACAGTCTTGAAGAGATAAAACGAGGAATGTGTAAAAGCATTGCAGGGATCGTGGATAAAGTTTGACAATAGAAAAGCATAGCCCGTGAGTTAGGATAAGCAGGTTGCTCCACAGACAGGGAGCCCCGTGCATCCAAATTCAAAGTGTAATGAGAGCTATTTATGGGAGACTTTTGAGCAGCCGAAGTTGATGGGCTTGGAGGAGAAAAGATCACAAGCCATGGGGAGAAAGAGCAAAGAGGGCAGGCAGATCCTTAAGAGGCTTGTGGCGTTCCTTTCCAGCAGCTGACCCTGACATCCTTCAGTGGACCATGACCTTCATGGACAGCTGCATCCCCACCTCTTCCTTGGTCTCCACCTGCGCACAGCCATCCAACCTCCAAAAGAACCCTCAGGTAACTACCCTGTTGCTTTGAATTTCATGGATGATGGCTATGCTCTGCCTCTCGAGTCAGAGGCAGTGATGCTTCTGAATATGGTGGCTAGCTTTCCAATTGCAATCCTCTGGCAGTTCATCTTCACATTTGGGTTTTCTCTCTCTCTTGATAGCTGAGTAAAGGAGGGCTTTTTGTCTGCCCGGGAGAGGACGGGCAGCTTTACCTGGAGGGAATCTTTACATCTTCAGTGGAAAGTCAAAGCAAAGGAAAGGAGATCAGCCAATCAGCCACCTTTGTGCGTGTCGCCCCTTTAGTTCCATGGATCAGCTCTCAACTGCTCCCGAGAAGGGGCATGGGAGTCCTCGGCTAAAGCAGGACCCTCTGGGCTCCTTGTGATTGGGGTTTGTCAAGGACCACGTGTGTGTTCACAGAAGTAGAGTTGGAAAGGACCCCCGAGTCATCTAGCCCAAAACCCCTGCAATGCAGGAAACGCAACTAAAGCATCCCTGACAGATGGCTATCCAACCTTTGCTTACAAACCTCCAAGGAGAGTCCACCACCTTTGAAGGGAGTCTGTTCCACTGTTAAGTTCTTACTGTCAGAAAGTTCTTTCAAATGTTTAGTCAGAATCTCATTTCTTCTCACTTGAAGCCATTGGTTTAGGTCCTACCCCCCTGGAGAAGGATAAAACAAGCTTGCTCTCTCTTCCAAGTGACAGCTCTGTAGATGTCTGAAGCTGGCTATCATACCTCCTATTAGTCTCCTCTTTGGCAGGCTAAACATTCAAAGCTTGCTCCATACAGCCAGCAAGATTTTGTTCAATGGGAGACTGTGGGGTGAGCTTCCTGTTTTTTAGATCAGCTTCCCCCAAGCCTGGTAGCTTTCCAGATGTTATTGGACTACAACTTCCATCCTCCCTCCCTGGTGACCATGTCAGGTGAGGCTGATGGGTCCATCATCATCTGGAGGGCTGCAGGCAATCCCCATCCCTGCTGTACAGTGTCCACACAGAGGCCCAGTTTCTGGGGAACACGAGGCAAAGGCTACTGGACTCGGGTCCTGCGTGTGGGATCCCCACAATCATCGTTGGGCAGGGTGAGCAGCAGGATGAACCTGACCTTTTATATAGGCATTTGGATCCTAGCCTTTGAAAGCATTTCTTATAGATTGTATTTTATTAAGTCTATAGATTTCCATATCCTCTCTCATGTGAGTGATTTTAGATAGTTCTTCTGTAGAAGCAGCTACTTTGCATGGCTAGACTTTTATTTTATCTTTTACCATGGTGGGTTTTCCAGTTCACTGATAGTTGTTCAGAAAGCTACTTGAAAGGTCTTTTGGCAGAAAATGAGGCCTATAAATAAAGTAAGGAGACTTCAATGGTTTTGTGCGTTCTCTCTCTCTCTCCCAAGCACCAAGGGTGGGGAACCTGTGGCCCTCCCAGTGTGGTTGGATTACAGTTCGCAGCATGCTGGTTGGGGCTGATGGGAAGGAGTTTTAATATGGGGACAGCCATGGCTTCCCCACACCTACCCCTATCAGACATCAACGCCTCATTAAAGCACCTTAGAAAACCATATACACACAGCATTATGGCCCCTTTAAAAGCCAAGAGGAATAGTGATGTTTTGTGGGCAAACAAGGAGGGTGCAAAGAGGTTCATCCAGATGTTTCAAGTTGTTTGTACACCAGATCGGACTGCACACAGGCTGCCCATTTTTAAAAGATTTATTATGTCTTGTCACAACCTCTGTTGACTGGAGGAAATGTCAGTCCTGGGGCAAACCAATCAGTTGTCCAAAGAGTTCAAAATAAAGGATGGGATAATGCCTCATTCTCCCCATCTCTGCGACATCAGGTGTTGAATCTGGGGACAGAAAATGTCCAGCACAGCTGATGGCTGAAGTACAGCTCAGAATGAAGGACCTATGTCCTCATATAGTCAGACAGCAGACAGCCAGCTCCCCCTGCAGTGTTCCTCCCACCCAGCAATCAGCCCTCACACCATCATACTAAAGAGCCAGCTAGCTTGAGAGGTTTCTACACAAAAATTGGAGGAGACGTCCATAAACCACAGTATGGCAATCACTTTATTTGGACCAGCCAAAGTGTCATAAAGTCAAATCCCATGCTTGGAAGGGAGCTTGTGGGTCATCTAGTCCATCCACCTGCTACAGCAACCCTGCTAGACGGTAACCTCTCGAGCTAGGCGAGCAGAAGCGTTCAACACCTCCAAAACTGCTCATTAGCCTGGATTTTAAATGAAACAAGGGGGAAGGATTTTGGTATTTGCAATTTGCAACTGTCATGGGATGCAGTTCAGAATGGCTTGTGCAGCTTAGCCTCTGCCAAGGCCTCCTGGGACATAGAAAATATAATTACTGTTCTCCCACTGGCTTAAAAATATAAAATAAAATTGGTTGTGTCGCTGGCACTGAGCAGGGCACATAGGTCCCCTTGTGAGGCACAGGGTGATAGGAAACAGCCACAGTGATCTTTGTACAAGATATATTTGGTTTATGTATGTTTTGGGATAAGACTGAAGTCTCCTCTCTCCCCTTTCCTCACTTCATGGAACTTAGGAAGCTGCATTCTAGCAGATGTCTGCCCGGTCACATCTACTCTGACTAGATGAGGCTCTCCATCTTCTGTGACCCAGTCTTTCTTAAGATACCAGAGATTGAATATTGAACCTTTTTTAAAAAAACAAAGCAGGAGCTCTGCCACTGAGCTATAGCCCTTCCCAGAACTGTAAGCAAACCAGCATTATTTTATACAAAGTCACAATGATTTTTATCAGTAGCAAGATAACTCCCAAACCCAAATGAACATACCTGTAAAAAATAAATCAGAGCTGTAGGCTACAGTCCCTGATTCAGGGTGTCTGTGGTTGCAGCCCAAGTCCTGTAGAAAGCTCACTTCAAGACACCATGCTTTCAAGCAGGTACTAGCTGCCACCTTTCCATACTCTTATGAAATCACATGTGTAGGATGCCCCACCCAAGGGTTCAGGGTTCATAACAATTCAAGGCCAACACACACATATACAGAAAAGGCACAGTAGAAATTTACCAGTTCTGGCCCAGCCAGCCACCCTCTCAAAAGATAAAACCACATGAAATCATTTTGTAAGATTGCTTGAGCTTGGGTATAACAAGGAGATGGAGCCCTGAACTTGTGGAGCTCTCTGTGTAGATCAAGTAGAGAGAATACCATCATCTGATCGTAAGGGGTTGCCACAAGACATGGAAGGGGGTGGTTTCTTTGGTACACTGAGTTGAAGCTGTTTAGGACCTTAAAAATCCTTCATCCACCTGGAGTAGACTCCCATCTTGGAGGGAAAACCTTTGCTGATCCTCACATGAACTGCAGGCAGTAGAATACAAGAATTTCACCCTACATGAACTCGGCAAAGCTCTGCAGATTCTGACGCTGCTCCTGCAGCTGGAAACTCAGGTGCATGGGGGACACTGGAGCAATCTGTCCTCTTGGGTACCCCTGAGTCAGACCCACTGAAATGCTGCGAGATGGATCCTGGCGGAGATTGGAAATGGTGCTGGATGCATGACCCTCCAAGGGCACCAGTGCACTGATTCAGCACAGGACTGGGCATGCACTGTGGCTGAGATCCAGGAGGGCGTGTACTGGGGTGTTGCATATGAACAGCAAGCAAGGAGGGAGGAGAGGAGCTGTGATAGCTCTGAGTGGGGTAAGAACCAGGTGGTGGGTTTAGCCTGAAGAGAAGAGAGGAGAGGCGTCATTCCAGATAAAATAAATGACTTCTTTACACAGCACATAATTAAACAACGGCAACTTGCTCCTATAGAAAGAAGTAATGGCCAGCAAGCTAGATGGATTTAAAAGAGGATTAGACAACTTGATGGAGGAGAGGCCTATCAATATATATTAACTTTGATGGCTATACTCTGCCTCTGCATTTGAAAGCAGCAATGCTTTTGAATACCAGTTGCTGGAAACCCCAGGAGGGGAGAATGCTCTCATACTTGGGTCCTGCTTGAGGGTTTCCCATTGGGGGCATCTGGTTGGACTAGATAGGCCTCTAGCCTGATCCAGCAGGGCTATTCATATGTTTTTATGTTCATATCTAAAGCCAATCAAGCACATGACTCCCTTACTGGGATTGGCATACTTACTTCCTGCTATGAGAAGCCCTTCTCTCTGCTATAGACCCTGGAACATACTTCATTCCTGGTATTCTCTTCAGCAGACGGAAAGGGAACTTTTTATCCAGACGAGAGACTGTTGATTCGGGGAGATCTGCACCGAAGCAGTAGCCATAACCATCTGAGTTTGGCAAGTAGCTTAGGAAGAGCTAGAAAAAGAGCCCAGGCTGTCTCCCTATTGTGCATTGTTTTATAGTCCTCTAGTTCAGCCTCCCCATAGTCACTCTTTCTGTTCTAAAATAAAAAGGCACTGACACTGTAGCCTTTTCTCACAATGAGAGTGATCCAGATGCCCTGATTATTTTGGTTGGCCTTTTATTTTTTTATTTTTACATTTCTATCCTACTAACCCTCCAAAGAGCCCATGGTGGTATATGTGGTTTTTCCTTGCTCTCCCTTCAGCAGCGACCCTGGGAGGCTGGACAGACTGAGAGACTGGCTGGCCCAAGATCAGGAGCCAGATTCACAGCAGAGTTGGGAATTTAAACCCTGGTCTCTCCCAAGTCCTAGTTCACAATAACCAAATTGAATTTTGACCAGGAGAGGGTCCTAATGGCCAGATAAAGAGGTTTGGAGGGCCCCATTCAGCATTTCCCCAAACTAGCTTATGGGAATCTATTCCAAAGGATACAGATGTCTCCAATTAAGAGGCCGCAGATGTTCCCTAGGAGAGAGGAACTTAGAATAAGCCAAGCCACGCAAATCAGGACCCAAGGCACCAGTGCCACATGGATGTTGGCCCCAAACAGCAGTGTCCTCCTCATTCGGGAGCGGGCAACAGATGCAGCCAGCATGGCAAAAGCCACAGGCACAAAGCCTTTGGTATCTGCCACTTCCCAGAGCCTGGAAACGGCAGCCCAGAGCATCAGGTAGAGCAGAGCTAAGGAAACGGCAAAGGCCACAGTGAGGAAGCAGTGTCTCACAGTGCCCACAGTCTTCTCAAAGCTGCCGGCGAAGTACCAAATGATGATGGCGCCACATACCAAGGAGATCACATCTTCATATACACAGATGTAGGTCACCAGCCTATATACTGAGATGGAAAAAAATGTCATGTTGGTAAGAGAGATACCCTGTTCCTACACAAGGAGCAACACAGTAAGCTGCCTTACACTGGGTAAGTCCATTGAGCTCAGTGTTGCCCACAATGACAGGCAGTGGCTCTCCAGGGTTTCAAACTTGTGGACGCTTGCAGCCCTATCTGGAGGTGTCCTTGGGGGCTGAACCTGGGACCTCTGTATGCACAGCAGGTGCTCTGCCCCTGAGCTTTTACTTACCGTGTTTCCCCTTTTTTAATACGTAGTCAGAAAGTAAGCCATGGCAGGGTTTTTAACCATTTGAGAGCTATAAGACATACCCCGAAAATAAGCCATACTTCCGCACCAGCTAGCAGGACCCAGCATGCCGGCCGCGACAGGAGGAGGAAGCCTGCCGGGTCGGGTCAGTGCCCGGAAGCGGCGGTGGCTGCTTTAGTGCCAATAAAGCGTGCAGCAGTGCCGCACGGAGCACCAGCCAGCAGGACCCAGCTCCTGCAATGCCGGCCGCGGCAGGAGGAGGAAGCCTGCGGGGTCGGGTGGGTGCCCAGAAGCGGTGGCGGCTGCAGCGTTGACAAAGCGTGAAGCAGCGCCGCACGAAGCACCAAGGGCACGAGCGGCAGGAGGAAAGAGAGAGAGGCTCGTTACTTGCGGCACTTTAAGAGAAGCAGCCAGAACCGATCTCCACATTCCGAGCCTCCCTTTTGCGCGTGCGGGCATGTTAAAGCCCCGATCACTTCACTCCCCACTTCTTCCTCGCCATCCCTCCCTTTCACGCATTGCCTTGACCCCGCAGCCCCCCTCCCTGGCCATCTTCCCCTAAGTGCAGCGCTGCTTCGTGAGCGCTGCAGCCGCACGCTCTCTGTGTGTGCTGCAGCCGCACGCTCTCTGTGTGTGCGCGTGTCTCTTTCTTTCTCTCCCTGTGCGTCCGTCTCTCTCTGTGTGTGTGTTTGTGCGCGTCTCTTTCTTTCTCTCCCCGTGCATCCGTCTCTGTGTGTGTGTGTGTGCGCGCGCGTCTCTTTCTCTCTCTCCCCCGTGCGTCTCTGTGTGTGTGTGTGCGCGCGCGTCTCTTTCTTTCTCTCCCCCGTGCGTCCGTCTCTCTCTGTGTGTGTGTGTGCGCGCGTCTCCTTCTCTCTCTCCCCCGTGCGTCTCTCTCTCTGTGTGCGCGCGTCTCTTTTTTTCTCTTCCTGTGCGTCCGTCTCTCTCTCTCTCTGTGTGTGTGTGTGTGCGCGCGCGCGTCTCTCTCTCTCCCCCCCGTGCGTCTCTCTGTGTGTGTGTTTGTGCGCGTCTCTTTCTTTCTCTCCCCGTGCATCCGTCTCTCTCTGTGTGTGTGTTTGTGCGCGTCTCTTTCTTTCTCTCCCCGTGCATCCGTCTCTCTCTGTGTGTGTGTTTGTGCGCGTCTCTTTCTTTCTCTCCCCGTGCATCCGTCTCTCTCTGTGTGTGTGTTTGTGCGCGTCTCTTTCTTTCTCTCCCCGTGCATCCGTCTCTCTCTGTGTGTGTGTTTGTGCGCGTCTCTTTCTTTCTCTCCCCGTGCATCCGTCTCTCTCTGTGTGTGTGTTTGTGCGCGTCTCTTTCTTTCTCTCCCCGTGCATCCGTCTCTCTCTGTGTGTGTGTTTGTGCGCGTCTCTTTCTTTCTCTCCCCGTGCATCCGTCTCTCTCTCTGTGTGTGTGTTTGTGCGCGTCTCTTTCTTTCTCTCCCCCGTGCGTCCGTCTCTCTCTGTGTGTGTGTTTGTGCGCGTCTCTTTCTTTCTCTCCCCGTGCATCCGTCTCTCTGTGTGTGTGTGTTTGTGCGCGTCTCTTTCTTTCTCTCCCCGTGCATCCGTCTCTCTCTGTGTGTGTGTTTGTGCGCGTCTCTTTCTTTCTCTCCCCCGTGCGTCCGTCTCTCTCTGTGTGTGTGTGCGCGCGTCTCTTTCTCTCTCTCCCCCGTGCGTCTCTCTGTGTGTGTGTGTGTGTGTGTGTGCGCGCGCGTCTCTTTCTTTCTCTCCCTGTGCGTGTCTCTCTCTCAGTGTGTGTGTGTGTGTGTGTGTGTGTGTGTGTGTGTGTGTTTGCGCGCGCGCGCGTCTCCCCCCCCCACAGAGAAAAGGTTCCGCTTCGGCTCGTCATTCAGCCGCGCGCGCGCGCCAGGGGCATGGGCCCAAGCCTCGTCCCCCTCGCGCTTCCCTCACAAGCATCTCAGAGCGGGACGGGTCACGGCCTCCCTCCTCATTCCTCGGCCGGCGTGAGAGAGCCCGGGGAGCAGAAGGATCCCAGGTTTAACCCCCAGGTACCCCCAAGTTTGAAATTCTGGAGAGCTGCTGCCAGCCTGGTTGACAGTAAAACCTGGATAGCACAGTAGGCTAGAGTGTGGTGTTTATAATGTGCGCGGAAGAGAGCACCGAGTGTCCTGAGCCAGTGGGACCCAGTTGTACCAGCACTTAAAAAAAAAGACACCCCCTGAAAATAAGCCACCGTGTGTTTTTTTGAGGAAAAAAAGTTATAAGACGGTGTCTTAAAAAAGGGGAAACACGGTAAAAGCAAAGGAAAGCTCCAGTCCACGTTGTTCTAAACAAAGGGCTGGTTTAAAGAGGAACATAGGAAGCTGCCTTATGCTGACTATTGGTCCACAGGTAGCTCATTCTTGTGTAGCTCTCCAGGGTTTCAGACCATGCTCTCTTTTCCCCAGCCCTCACTGGACATGCGGTTGGGTATTGAACCTGAGACATGCAAAACGGATGCTCTAACCCCGTGGTTCCCAACAGGGGGTAATTTGATTTCTAAGGGGAGCAATTCCAGAATGAGTTATTGACAGTGAATGGCCTTTTAGGCTTCCTCCACGTGAATAGGAGCATCAGGATTTGAGAGATGCTTAGGTGGGGCATGGCCAAAAAAACGTTGGGAAACACTGCTCTAGCCACTGAGGTTCAGCCCTTAGCGTAGGAGTCCCCAGTTCCTCCTCCCTTGACTCAGGACCCCCAAAGACCCTACTCCCCATTTTGGCAATAACTCCCGCCCCCGTCAAAAAGAAAGGGGGGTCGGTGTCCCTCCACCTCACCCTGTCCCTCCAGCACCGCCTCGGGGCGCAGCGAAAAGGCCGAAGAAAGGTCTCCCGGCAGGCCCCGCTCCGCCCCCCACCGCAGCAGGCTCGGCCCAGAGGCCAGGAAGGAGAGCAGCACCGTCAGGCAAGTCGCCACCGGCAGCCGCTCCATCTTCCTCCTGCTTCCCTCAGAGTCCAACTGCTGGGATCAGAAGTACTTCCGCCTTTCCCGGTTTTGCTTCCGGGTCCTTGGTGGTTGCGTCCGTTGCCAAGGAGTCTGCAGGCTGTCTCTCTCGCTCCCTCTCCGCGTTGCTGAGGGAGGAGGGCGGAACGCCGCGGCGCCTGCTTCCGATAGGATGGCGCCTTTTACAGCCCCGCCCACCGCCACCCCACGTCCTCGTGGAGGGAGACTCTCTCGCTCCCGACGGGCTGAGGTGATTCGTGGGAGGTGACGTCAATCCCTGTGGTAGTTAAAGGGGAGGGACGTGGCTGAGGGAGAGACGGGTTCCTTTGGGGTGTGGTTAAGGGAGAGGCGTGGTCAGTGAAGGAGAGAAGTTAAAGGACAGGCGAGGCCACTGAGGGCGTGGCTGACAGGATTTGATTTCCCAAGGGGCATGGCTGAATGAGAGAGATTCATGGGGGCGTGGTTAAATGAGAGCCAATGTCTATGATTGGCGTGGCGCAGTAGAGGCGAGGCTCTAATGGGCGTAGCTAAAGTAGAGGCGAACACTGAGATGGCTCTTGCAACACTATTTATTGTATTTTCGGCATGTGTTAAATTTTGCCTTCTGCTTGGCTTACATCCATTTACTTTGTTAACAATGCCAGCCTTCTTAACTCACAGAGGTGATTTAAATCGTCTCCATGTAGGTGACCTTGCAAGGACAAAGACCCAAAGGAAGAGGCTCAACAATCGCCACCCATTGCTGAGTGAGCAAAGGCAGCGACATACATTTCTTTGCAGATCCTGGGCTAAGTTGTCCCTGCTACATTCGTGCAACCTTTTAAGTTACATACAGGCAAGTTCAAAAGTGCAGTTTTCTCCTTAGGTGTATTGGATGTGACGAGATGGCCCCAATTTTCCAGAGGTGGAACCCACTCTACTTCCCTCTTTGAATAATGTTGGGGGCATCCCTCAGTCTTCAGAAAGGCTGGCCTGATACCATAAATGAAGTGCATAGGATCACAAAAAATGTGCCAGTTTAGAACTTATTTTATTGAGTTATGCAATAAATGTAATTTGAAAAGATCAATAACTATTTTCTTCAATGGTTCTTGCAGCAAGAGCTAAATACGTGAGATAAGAAAAATTGCCTATATTGAAAGGATATACCCTCCTAGTCCACTAATGTGCTATTTTGGCCAGATATATTCACTATTTCAGTATTAAAAGAAGGAAGGCAGTGTGTTCTCTTCTGCAGAAAATATCCTCAGGCCTAACCCCTAAACATCTGTGTTGACACCAGGGCCCCACAAAGGGTTGGAAGGTATTAGCTGATCACAAATGTCCAGCTGCCAGGACCCTGCCCCTCTCCCGCGTGTGGGGAAATACAGATACCATAATGCCATTATAAAAATCTATGTTGCAGCTGCATTTGGAATACTGTGCACGGTTCTGGTTACAAAGGATTTTGTAAAGTTCGAAAAGGTTCAGAAAGAGCAAACAAAGTCCATAGTCGGAGGCAGCAATGCTTCTGAATACCAGTTGCTAGAAGCCACGGCAGGGGAGAGGGCTGTCATGCTCAGGTCCTGCTTGTTTAGGGCATCTGCTTGGCCACCATGATAACAAGATGCTAAACCAGGTGAGCCATTGGCCTGACCAGCAGGTGGTTCTTATGTGAACATCTGGCTGGCCATTGGTTGGTTGGAGGATGCTGGTCTAGATTTACATTGGTATGACCCTGCAGAGCTCCTTGGATCTTCTCAGAAGAAGACACTCACTGTGTAAGCATGGCAACAGAAATTGTAGGGCTCCCTGGCTTTCACCATTTCCTACCAGCCCTGCACTCTTGAGTCTTCCACAGGAGCCTGACCAGAGGAAATGCAGCAGAGACAAGCTTGTCTTCCAATAATTTGCTTCTTAAAGGCACCAGAAGAGGACAAAGGAAAGAAACAGCAGCACTCCCCCCAAACGCCCCATGCACAAACATCCCTGCCCTCGAATCCAATGGGCACTTATTACACTTGCAGAATTAGATGGTTTCTTGGTTGGGTTCAAACTCGGCTGCTTGTCGCCTGGCTTTCCGGCAGCTGCATCGGTGAGCGTCCTCTCCAGATGGACCGGCCGGCCATTTTGGTCGCAAGCCACAACAATGTATCTCAAGCTGCTGGCTTCCGCCACGTATTCACAGTCGTTCCCGTGTTCCTGAGAGAGCCTGCAGTTTGTGATGCGGAACTTTTGGGGGCTCTTTTTGTATTCCAGGTTCCGGATCACGTATGGCTCCCCCGCCGTGCATGCTTGGTCGACGACTTGCTCGGGAGCATGGATGAAAGTGTTGAGCCGCTTGCACCCGGTGTCGGTCTGGGAGATCCGCTTGTTCCGCATCTCACTGTTGCATTGGTTGTGGTCTATGTGATCCAGGAACGTGACGTGCTTCCTCTGGAAGGCCTTTGAGCTTTGAGCGTGCGAGACGCTGGTGGTGGAGATGGCGAGGAGGAACAGGCCCAGCAGAGGCGCGATCCTTGAAGCCATGCTGTCCGGCCGCACCTGCAGGGTTTGTATACGTACATCTTTAATAGAACTGTCATGAGACACAGGGCAAATCTGCAGCTTTAACAGACTTTCGGTGGGCTGTGCCCAGCAATAGTCTTGCAGGGCAGAGACTGCTGGAACTTCACAAGGCACAAGCATCCCCACGTGCTTTGCCCAATCCCCCTGCCTGAGACACTTATAGGAACATAGGAAGCTACCTTATACAGAGCCAAACAATTGGTCCTTCCAGCTCGGTACTGCCTACATTGACTGGCAGCAGCTCTCCAGAATTTCAGGCAAGGATCTCTCCCATCCCTACCTGGAGATGCCAGCTGGGATTGAACCCCTGAGCTAGGGCTCTTCTCATAAGGAAGAGCTGATGCTTAAGCATTTTGCTCTTTTCCGCTCTAGACGCTTTTGTGGAGAATGCTCTTTGGCTTTTTGGCAGGACCATGGATATTTTAAATACTTTTGAAATATTAGGGTTTTTGTTTTCGAATTTGTGTTCTTTTGTATCTATTTATTCTTTGTAAGCCGCCTTGGGGGGGCCTTTCCCTTCAGCCAAAAGGTGGTATATAAAGAAACAGAACGCTGCAAAGTAGACCCGTTGAAAGTAAATGGTTACGACTAACTTGGTTCCCTTAGTTTCAATGGGTCTGCTTTAAGAAAATTCATTTCACAAAACTGATGCACAGCTCAATTGTAATAAAACAGAGTTGCCGTATTTCAAGAGATATCAATCCAGACATTTGTTGAGCATTTTTTGGGCGATCGCCAAAAAAGTTGTTGAGATTTGGGGGTGCAGAGTTGTTGAGCTCGCCCCCCCCCCAGGTATCCACCACTACCAAGCCACCTGTGCCAAACCCATAGCCAGAGCCTGAATCCAAGCTGCCAGCACACAACACCCCCCCCAAAACCCCCAGACATTTGCTTTTATATTTAAAAATCCCCCCAGATAGGCATTTAGGCCCCCGCAAAAGAGGACATGTCTGGAATTTCCCAGACGTATGGCAACTAAATAAAATATCCAAGAGGTTTACAAAAAGAATAAAACAGTGAAATGATCAGTTAAGAAGAACTACTAAAACATTCAAAAATAATTAAAACTAGCTATACGCTAAACATTATACATGGCTGGAAAGGCAAAATGTTTTTAAGAGGCACCGAAGAGAGCACAGCAAAGGCACGGCTACCTGTTGTCAATAGGCAGGAAGTTCCACAATATAGATGCTTCCACACTAACAGGGCAACGTCTTACAAGTGCGGAATGATTATTGTTACTGGCGCTGTGGGTTAAATCACAGAGCCTAGGGCTTGCTGATCAGAAGGTCGGTGGTTCGAATCCCCGCGATGGGGTGAGCTCCCATTCCTCGGTCCCTGCTCCTGCCAATCTAGCCGTTCAAAAGCACGTCAAAGTGCAAGTAGATAAATAGGTACCGCTACTGCAGGAAAGTGTGCTGCTCTGGTTCGTCAGAAGCGGCTTAGTCATGCTGGCCACATGACCTGGAAGCTGTACGCCGGCTCCCTCGGCCAATAATGCGAGAAGAGCGCCGCAACCCCAGAGTCGGTCACGACTGGATCTAATGGTCAGGGGTCCCTTTACCTTTACCTAATAGAAAACTCAAGTGGCCAAGTGTTGACTGGACTGGAGTCTAAATGTGGTCCACTGAGAAACCAGTGGGCTGCATCAGAATATTTCTGCAGGAATGTGGAGCTTTGCAGCAACACAAAAATAAAATAAAATTATGGAAAACAAATGAGAAAGCCAGCCCCACCCCCCTTCTTAGAAGCCCAACCCAATGAGGACTGCGTATCCAGCAGCCATGGAATGCTGTGTGTCAGCTGGAAAAGGAAAAGACAGGGAATGGTCTGCTGAAGGAGAGAGCCTGGCCAGCTGGCTGGCACATTAAACAGGAGCACTCCTGAAGGGAGTGCTGATAATGCTGCAACATTTTGTTGCAGGAGGCACTTTTGCTCAGTGCCAAGGTCCCTTGCAAAAGAAAAGAAAGCAGAAAATAACATTTGGGGGCGGCCGGGGAGGGGGAGATTAATGGAATTATGGAATTGTAGAATTGGAGGAGACCCTGCAGAAATACACAGCAGCCCGAAACAGGGATCAAAGCTGCAGCCTTGGCATTATCAGCACCATGCTCTAACCAACTGCGCTATCTAATAAAGGGAAAGAGAGAAGAAGGCAAAGCACACAGCATGTTCTTGTCCCAGCATTGCAAATAGCTTAATTCCTTCCTGATTTTTTGCTACTGCCCTCCCGGCGAGAGAGAAGCCATCTTTGTTCACATCAGCAATGATGGGGAAAGACCTGTTTTCTTAAAACAGGGAGAGTGTTACTCACAATTTTCCCTGGAAGTCTGACAGGAAACAGACCCTCCACTTCTCCGAACCTACAAAGGGGCTGTTCTATTTAGCCCCTCCAGTCTTCTGATCCAGTAGGAAGTTAGATTCAGGAGGAAAGTGAGCCTGTGGATTCTCCCATCTCTCAGCTAGCAGTCTGCTTGCTGGAACTTGACTCCCTTCCACTCCCTCTAAACTTTGTGGCTGGTGAGTCATTTATTTGCATGCCTGCACTTCGTTAGGGTGGTTTATTATGCCCTGCCCCTCAGGCATCCACTCAAAAAGGCTTAAGACAGCATTTGTTTATTTATTTATTGCACTTCTGTTCCACCATCTCTCTCCAAGGAGCTCATGGTTCTCCTCCTCACCATAGGTGAGGATGAGAGAGTGAGGCTGGCTCCCAAGGTTACCCAGTGAGCTTCATGTGGCCAAGTGGGGATTTGAACCCTGGTCTCCCATGTCCTAGTACGACACTCCAGCCATGCTATGCCATGCTGGCTCAACTACAATTGACGCTAAAACAGAATAAAATGCACTTAATGTGATTCAGCCCCTCCCTCCCTCTAATCACCTTATACCGACTTTCATGAGAGTAAGTCCCCTTGAACTCTGTTTTGAGCAGAGCTCTATTCTATCAATAATGCTATATGTATCTTCACAAAAATGACGTTTTCAGAGGTGTGCAACCACCACCGAGAAGTCCCTCCCCACCACTACCTGCCAGCCTCATGGTTCTTGCTGCCAAGGCAAAGAGCAGGACCTCTCCTGATCTTACACTTTGGGCAGATCCATACAGGTGCACAGAGTCCTTCAGATCACATCATGGTCCCAAATCGTCCAGGGCTCTAAAGACTCAACACAGCACCTTTAAATTGAGCCTGGAAAGGTAAGGTCGGCAATGTAGCCAATACATTTTGCCCTCCATGCCTCTCTGTGTGGCCCTCAGAACTCTTCTCCAGTTTTACCAGCTCAATTTTTGCTGTCATTTTATTTTTTTTAAAATAGTATATTTTATGCCACCCTTCCTCCAAGGAGCTCACAGTGATTATGGATCACCCACCCACCCAGTCTATCTTCACAACCACCTTCTGAGGTAGATTAGGTTAAGAGGCATTGACTGTGATGCAGCTGTTAAAAGCACAGGAACTAGATTTGTACTATTAATTTATGGCATGATGATGGCCAAGAAAGCTACACCTTTGGAATTTCTATCTGTTGTAAAGCTGCTAAAGGCCCCAATAACCTTGCCTGTGGGGGAAGAGAGGTGACAGCTCTCCTGAGGCATGCACCCTTATTGCTAGGATGTGTGAGGGAATTGCTCTTATTACACAGCCAAATGCACTCTGCACACTGTCAGAGACACTTTATTTACTACAGTTTGGAAAGTTGTTTGTTGGTCCTCTATTGATATGGACACTTCTTAAGATATCGTCACTAAATTTTGCTTCATGGGTCCCGAGGTTAAGGAAGCAACTTTCGTCTTTGCTTGGATATAATTGGGTATAATTTTGAATCGAGATATAGCAAACAACCTTTCATGGCTGCACTAATTCCAACAGCCGATATCAACTTTGTACGGATTTTTGGGTTTCTTGCCATTTCCAAAGGAATGTCTGGTATGAAGCTGCTATTTTCACAGATTCCCTGTCATTCAAATCTAAGCAAGCTAAAATGGTGTGTGCATCACACACACTCCCTGGTGAGGCTTAATATCGCAGTTTCGCCTCTTCACTAATAATGGGGACCCAGTGTGTAGTGAAAACAATAGAATGGGGAAAACCAGAGATCTGTTCAAGAAAATTGGAGACATGAAAGGAACATTTCGTACAAAGATTACCATAATCAAGGACAAAAGTGGTAAGGACCTAACAGAAGCAGAAGACATCAAGAAGAGGTGGCAAGAATACACAGAGGAATTATACCAGAAAGATATGGAGGTCTTGTACATCCTAGGTAGTGTGGTTGCTGACCTTGAGCCAGACATCTTGGAGAGTGAAGTCAAATGGGCCTTAGAAAGCACTGCTAATAACAAGGCCAGTGGAAGTGATGATATTCCAGCTGAACTATTTAAAATTTTAAAAGATGATGCTGTTAAGGTGCTACACCCAATATGCCAGCAAGTTTGGAAAACTCAGCAATGGCCAGAGGATTGGAGAAGATCAGTCTACATCCCAATTCCAAAGAAGGGCAGTGCCAAAGAATGCTCCAACTACCGCACAATTGCGCTCATTTCACACGCTAGCAAGGTTATGCTTAAAATTCTACAAGGCAGGCTTAAGCAGTATGTGGACCGAGAACTCCCAGAAGTGCAAGCTGGATTTCGAAAGGGCAGAGGAACCAGAGACCAAATAGCAAACATGCGCTGGATTATGGAGAAAGCTAGAGAGTTCCAGAAAAACGTCTACTTCTGCTTCATTGACTATGCAAAAGCCTTTGACTGTGTCGACCACAGCAAACTATGGCAAGTTCTTAAAGAAATGATAGTGAGAGAAATCTCTATGTGGGACAAGAAGCTACAGTTAGAACTGGATATGGAACAACTGAGTGGTTCAAAATTGGGAAAGGAGTATGACAAGGTTGTATATTGTCTCCCTGCTTATTTAACTTATATGCAGAATTCATCATGCGAAAGGCTGGACTAGATGAATCCCAAGCCGGAATTAAGATTGCCGGAAGAAATATCAACAACCTCAGATATGCAGATGACACAACCTTGATGGCAGAAAGCGAGGAGGGATTAAAGAACCTTTTAATGAGGGTGAAAGAGGAGAGCGCAAAATATGGTCTGAAGCTCAACATCAAAAAAACCAAGATCATGGCCACTGGTCCCATCACCTCCTGGCAAATAGAAGGGGAAGAAATGGAGGCAGTGAGAGATTTCACCTTCTTGGGCTCCTTGATCACTGCAGATGGTGACAGCAGTCACGAAATTAAAAGACGCCTGCTTCTTGGGAGAAAAGCAATGACAAACCTAGACAGCATCTTAAAAAGCAGAGACATCACCTTGCCGACAAAGGTCCGTATAGTTAAAGCTATGGTTTTCCCAGAAGTGATGTATGGAAGTGAGAGCTGGACCATAAAGAAGGCTGATCGCCGAAGAATTGATGCTTTTGAATTGTGGTGCTGGAGGAGACTCTTGAGAGTCCCATGGACTGCAAGAAGATCAAACCTATCCATTCTTAAGGAAATCAGCCCTGAGTGCTCCCTGGAAGGACAGATCGTGAAGCTGAGGCTCCAATACTTTGGCCACCTCATGAGAAGAGAAGAATCCTTGGAAAAGACCTTGATGTTGGGAAAGATTGAGGGCACTAGGAGAAGGGGACGTCAGAGGACAAGATGGTTGGACAGTGTTCTCGAAGCTACGAACATGAGTTTGACCAAACTGCGGGAGGCAGTGCAAGACAGGAGTGCCTGGCATGCTCTGGTCCATGGGGTCACGAAGAGTCGGACACGACTAAACGACTAAACATACATACATACAGTGTGTAGTGGTTACAGTGTTTGGACTGGATCCAGGTTCAAATTCTCGCTGTCATAAAGATATTAGGCAGAACACTATCTCAATTGTAACCTACCTCACAGAGTTGTTGTGAGTAAAAAAATAAAAAGGCCTTGAGCTCCTGGGCAGAAAGCTGGGATATTAATACATTAGAACATTTCCCCTTCGCTTTGAAGAGCCCCAAAAGCTATTATTTCATTGATCCCACAGTGGTACGTTCCTTTCAGTCCCTTCCTCTCCTGTACACCAAGGTGGTACAGCCCGCTTTGGAACATGGAAGGAACCTTCCCCCCCCCCGCCCGTCATCGATTGGAACAATATTATTGCTCTCTCTCCTCTCTCACACACCCCCTTGCAGGGCGTCGATAGGTACGTTCCAACACGCCTATTTATCTCTTTCCCCCCCATTCTTGCGCGCGCTGTACAGTTGGTAGGCGCCGCCCGCTCTGATTGGCTGCGCCGCCCCGCAGCCGAAGCGACGGCGGCGTAGACAACGCTGCTGTTGCTGCCGCTGCTGGCGGAGTCAGTCAGTCAGTGAGTGGCCGACGGAGCGGGTTGTTCGGGGTCTTGCGTCTTTCCCCCGCTCCTCACCTCTTTCCCCTCCGGGGTCGCTGACCGGGATGGCGTCGGGTAGGTTGCCGCCTCCCTCGCTGGGGGAAACCGGGGCTTGAGACTGTCACTGAAGGGGAGGCGGGAGGGGGCGTGGCCTCTGGGAGGCGGGAGGGATCCCAGCGGGTCTGGCGGTTGCCATATTTGAGAGGGTTGCGCCTGCGCAATGACCTCTCCCCCAAGTTCCAGGCCCTTTTGGGAAGGGTTGCGCTCGACTGACGCACGAGTGCGCCTGCGCGCTCGACCCGCAGCTGACTCGTCTCACGTGCTCAAGGCCCCTTGGGACTATTCTTGGGCTGTCGAGGCGTGAGTGGCGCCTAAGTTTGTAGTTTATTTATTTATTTTTAATATATATCGAATATATATATATATATATCGAAGAACGATATATAATAGCAATATTATTATTTTATTTTTAAAAATAGTAATAAAAATGTTGTTGGCAATAGTTCTGCGTTTTACACCTTTATAGTAATATTTCGCAGTTTTTATGTTTTTTGTAATTTGGGAAAGGCAATACAGTAGTTTTCCGCTAGTGGGTCGGGATAAACTACTGTACTGGGTCACGTCTGATACAAGGTGGGTCGCAACAGGAGCACCACTGCCATGCTAATACTGTATGTTTAAGTTAAGGTGGGTCCTGGATCTGAAAAGATTGCAAAGATCTACCCCTCTCTCAGCCTCAGCCCTTCAACTACAATATAGTCCTCCTATCTCCTTCCACAAGCCAGGGTCCTCCGGATGCTTGCTGGACTGTAGGTCCCAACATCCTTGACCGCTGGCTTTGTTTGCTGGGGCTGATTTAGTCCAAAACATCAGGAGAGCACCAGGTTTGGGAAGGCTGCTCTTAAGCGTTAAGGATGATGCTGGCTACTAATGGGGGATGCTTATGAGGCATATGTGCTCTTGCTGTTTGTGTGGAATGTTTGGCGATGGTCAGAGCATAGCCATTTCCAAGCGGCTGTTGCAGTCTTGAAGTTCCTTCGCAGTGGGAGTTCAAGTTGGAAATAGGCTTCTTGTAACTGAAGGGAGGAGAGAAGCAAAACAGTTTTTGGAAACAAATTGCAAACTTCTGCCGGGCACAAGCATCTTTTAGAGGGTTCTGTGGCTGTTCACCATGGCTAGCCATGCACCTATATTATATTATTGATATCCAAGATGAGTTATTTATAGTTGTAGATACTGCACACATCATTCACCGTGTCTGAAATCATGCTCATCACAAGTACCCACCTGTGTTCTCAATTGTTAATCTCCAGTTGCTGACATCTCTAACAGAGGATCGAAAAAATAAATACCTAAGGCAATGATTGTCAAGCGCTGTGAACTTTGGCCCCACATCTGAACTTCCTCTATCTTGTGTCCCCCACCCTTTCAACCCCAGCACCAACAATCTTTTCCACAGGTGAACGTGCTGGGATTTTCATGTTCCGTTCTGTGCAGAACTGCAGCTGCATGTGAGGGTCTGTGGACTGGGATATTTATCTAAGACTGGCTTTAAAGGAGGGTCTCTCCTAGTCTCTCTTAAAAACACGTACAGGGAACTATGCTTGCAATAAGGCTGGGTCTCTTTTAGAATTTCTTCCCATTATCAGGTTGTAATGGAGCAGGGAACAGAGTTACTGTCACTCCAAAAAGTCCAATATGAATCCATGATGGTCCTTTGCCAGTGGGCATTCAGCCACCCACACCCCTCTTTCCATTCTTGACAGAAGGAAAGCTATACCTGCTTTGAGATCCGGTCATTCCCTGCTACTTTTTGCTTCCCCTTCAGGCGTTCTCCCACCTCTTGCAAGGTTTTGGAGACTATTGCCATGTGTTCGCCTCTACATTGTTCCATCCTTATTTCAGACATTGTGATATATTGTGATGTTTAGCTGGTGATATATTGCGATACTGAAAACCAGATATTACCCAGCCCTACCATGTACTTTTTTTAATATGAAAAATGGGTAGTGGTGGAGCAGACAGAAAGCTAGAGGCCAAAACCATCACTCAGCTGTGTGGAATAGTTCTTGTACTCAGAACAATTCCCTAGACTCTGAATTCTTTAATTCTACATGATTGTCTTTTTACACTTGACTCTATTTGGTGGCTTTTGGGGTTCTAGGAGAAGATCCCATCAAGCCTGAATGTTAATTTTCATTTGCATGTAGCTCGGGCAGTTTTTCCTGGTATTGGCAGCCTTGCTTTGATACAATTTAGAAGTCCCTAGTCACAGCCATATCATAAAGTTAAAACACATGGCTTCCCCCACAGAATCCTGGGAACTGTAGTTCAAAGGCACTGGGAATTATAGCTCTGTGGGGGTAGTTTACCCATGCTTCTTTGGGGATCACAGTTTGCTTTAAATGGATGGTATGGATGTGATGCCCTGCTTCTAAAAGCAGATGAGCAGCATTGTAACACACATTCCTCCCTGCAAGAGAGCCTACAGTCATCTGAACAGAGGACTTCCTAAGAGGTTGTGCCAGCTTTCGTTATTTAAAATAAATTATTGAGCTCCTCATCACAAATAACCAATTCATCATAATTTTTGGCTGAAAAGTTCATTTCTTATATAAGTGCCTACTTGGAATTTATTTTTGTTTTTGTTCCTTTAAGATTCTGGAAGTTTCAGCCATTCTGGAGATCAGCAACAAAGGTATGCATATCTAATGATGATACCATATAGGGCTTAAACCTGTGGAGAAAAACACAAGAACCCCCAGGGTGTAATATGTTGCTATTTTCTTGAGGCTTTTTGGAGGGTTTGTAGTTACCATTCTGCCTCTTTCTTTTGGAATCATTTTCCTCCATCCAAATTCCCACATGCAGAGTTATAGTTTATGTCCAAGCCATTTCTGCTACCCTCCCTTTTGCTCAGTGTATCCATTTAGCCTCCCCTGTCCCACTCTCCCAACCAGGTAAAAAGAACAGCTTGTGTGCTTCCTCACTGGGAAATAAGTACAAATACCTGTCCCTTCTACCCCTTTCTCTCTTGCCTGATGCATTATTACTTTACAGTACCTTATTTAACAAGATTTATATATCACTTAATCAGAAAAACCTCTAAGCGGTTTATATAAAAACAGTATAAAACATTCCTAAGAAAATACTAGTAAAATCAAACTTTAAAAAGAAAGGGACATAATAACTTTTATCAAATATAGATAAAAACAAAAGTTTAAAAACAAAAAATATATCATAAAATTGCTCACCTGGATAGGTTTGCTTAAACAAAAAAAAAGGGTTTAGCAGGCTTCAAAAGCAGTACAACAATGATGCCTACCTAATAACAAGAGGTTCAAAGTTTCAGAGAGTAGGTGTCATGCTAAAAGGGTAGATTCCTTGCAAATGTGTAATGAACATTATGTGGAATTTGTGAAAGTGCCATTTCACATTTTGAAGCAGTTGAAGGGGCATGATTGCGCTAAGGCAGTCTTTCAAGTAAGCTCGTCCCAAGCTGTTAAGGGTTTCATATACTAACAATATTGATTAAAATGACTGGATGCGCCCCCTTCAAACTTTTCATTTGGATGACGCAACTAAAGTGGTGATCTATAAAGTAGCCTCAACTGCTGTGGGTAAAATTCAGATCTAGTCACAAAGTGTGTGTGTATGTCTAAATCAAGGTTTGTTTTATTGCAACATGGGAAGCTGTCATACTGAGCCAGACCATTGGTCCATCTAGTTCTGCATTGTCTATCTACACTGATTCACAGTGGCTCTCCTGGGTTTCAGGCAGGAATATTTCCCAAGCCTACCTGGAGATGCTGGGGAGTAAATTTAGGACATTCCCACATTCAAAGCAAACACTCCACCACTGAGCTACGGCCCTTCCTTAATGTAAAAAATAAATAAATCTACATATGGTGCAGATTGAATTGCAAAAATAAGCCAGACCGCTGGTCTGGTTTCAAATGCCTAAAGATGTACAAACTGGAGAGAGAGATAAGTCTGTGCTGAAGTGATGTCTTAAGTGAAGGCGTTCTTTGCAAATTACTTCTGAGGCGTAGTTGGTCCAGTGGGAAATTAGCGCTTATTGACATGCTATAAAAGGAACTCAGTAATTCCTCTAGAGCTTTCTCCTTCCCCTGGTGCCCTTCAGATGTTTTGGATTACAACCCCCATCTGCCCCAGCATCGTACAGCTTTGGTGACAGGAGATCGTGGGGGTTGCAGCCAAAAACATATGGAGGCACCAAGTTTTGAGAAGGCTGCTCTAAAGAGCCCAGGTGCATGTTTTTTCCCCAAAAAGAGCAAAGTGTCAGACCATGTGCCACATCTGGATAGAATGCATCACCTAAGATTTCTAGAGCCACAGGTTTCTATGCTTTCTGCTGGTCAACAAGAACACAGTTATGTCGCTGCAAGAACAGTTTGTGCCCTTCCCCAAACTTCAGGTTCTGTGGATAATGTTTGTGTGTCAGAAGTTGGCTTCGGTTCACAAAATCTTAAGCTGCAACAAAGAACTGCTCTTTAAGATTCTGCAGGATGCTCAGATAGATGTTAATTCTTCTTTTTGCCCCTAGGGAGGTGCTGTGTGGAAATAACACTTATCTGCCACCTTCTCTTCCAGCTACACAGGATATAGCAATCAAGGAAATCAAAGCTATGGACAGGCACCACAGGTGAGACAAATGACCGCTTTTGTGCTGCTTTAAAAAATAAATAAAAATAAATCGCAGCATCAGTTTCTTTATGACAGGATCATGGTGTAATCAATGTCTTTCTTGGTCCTCTTGAGAGAGATACTGCTGGTATTTGAGTGAACTTTGTGGAAAGAAAGATCAAGTGTGACTAATGAGATACAAAAGGAGGAGCCCATTTGAGATTTAGACTGCAGAATATCTACATGTGGATTGATAGAGTGCTTGCCATTAAAAGCAAGCACGATCTCACTCTATCATGAGTTATTCCTCATGTTATAGTAGAGTGGTAATGGTAGAGTGGAGAGACGCGGGTGGCGCTGTGGTCTAAACCACTGAGCCTCTTGGGCTTGCCGATCGTAAAGTTGGCAGTTCAAATCCATGAGATGGGGTAAGCTCCCGTTGCTCTGTCCCAGTTCCTGCCAACCTACAAGTTCGAATGCATACCAGTGCAAGTAGATAAATAGGTACCACTGTGATAGGAAGGTGTTTCTGTGTGCTCTGGCACTTGTCATGGTGTCCCGTGCATCAGAAGCGGTTTAGTCATGCTGGCTACATGGCCCAGAAAAGCTGTCTGCAGACAAACGACCTTGACCTGAAAGTGGAGATGAGCGGTCCACCCCATAGTTGAATTTGACTGGACTTAACCGTCCAGGGGTCCTTTACCTTTACATTTTGTAGAGTGGAAAGTCCTTCCAGACCAGAGTTGAATCTGTGTCAGTGTACTAGAAGGCTGATTCTCCTGATGTATGATTTACCCAGGCAACTAAGCTGCCATGCTCCTCACATCACATGCAATGTCAGGTATAGGGCATATGGGCATGGCTGGGCCAGAACAGCCTGTGGAGGCCTGGGAGAGGTCCTGAAGGTTCTCCGCTCCTGTGATAATTGGTTGGCGGATTGGTGCTGCCAGCTACTCCACACTTCAGAGGGTTCTTTTTCTTGAGCCACGTGAACAGAGGTAGGCTATAGCTTGCCCTGTTCAGCCTCCTCAACCTGGGACTGATTGATGTCACAATCGCATTTATATCCCACTTTTGTGTGCACATAGCTAGGGTGGTTGGCACACCCCAGCCCTTCTGCCAAAATGGCATGAATAAGATTTGTACCTTGCAATATAATAAAGCAAACAGCAAAACAAAATGGTAAAGCCAGTGAGTGAAGGGTAAGTGGGATACAATTATTTGGAAAATATAAACCCTTAAGAAAAAATAAAGTAGGATACCCATTTAATCCTCACAGCTGCTTAGAAGCATATTTTGGCTTCTAAGTTATATAAAACGTAATAAATAACAACAACCCTGTATGGTAGGTTAGGCAGGGAGCCTGTGACTAGCCCAAGGCCACCCACTGTGCCTTGTGGCTAATCGGGGGATTCAAACCCAGGTTTCCCTGCCCAAAGCATACTGCTGTAGTGGCTGTCTTGGTTTAGTTCCCTGGTCTCCACAAATGCCTGTGGCCTGACTTCTCCTTTGCCCTCTTCCTGTTCGATTGCAGGGCTATCCTGGCTATGAGCAGAGTGGGGAGAGCTCCTCTTATGGGCAAAGTTACGGAGGCTATCAAGGAAACTATGGACAGACCCAGACAGGTTTGGCTGAGCATGCTGACATTTTTGTACGTGTGCACTGTTCAGGGGCAACCGTTTACCTAAAGCGTTCCCTGTTGGATCTTCAGGTTACGGGCAGAGCGGCCAGCAAGGATATGGGGGATATGAAAATCAGAACCAGAGCTCTTACAGCCAGGAGTCTTATGGCAGTCAGGGGCAGCAGAAAGACCCATCAGGCAGGTAAGGAGTCTGGCTTATTTTACCTGAATCTGATAAAAGTACGTCACTAATTTAACTACTGTACTAACGTCGTCCAGCTACAACTGCTGTACAGTTCTCTGTGTTGCAAAGCAGTGAAAACTTGTAGAAATATTAACTCTTTAACTACTCTTTCTTTTGCATTGGCATCCAGATTGGGGAAAAAAGGGGGGATTCAGATTAATTCTGGCTTTCTTAGGCTTTTGCTGGGCCAATTTATATGCCTGCAATGAAATATCCATTGTTCTCTGCCAGTTTCGGGGGGGCGAAGATTGCTGGTGTAGATTATTGGCTGGGTGAGTTAAGCTGGGATTTTGCTGTCGTTACTATATAAGCAGAGGTGATTGTGGCCGTCCAGGAATTGGTTGTGATGGGGTTGGTAGAAATTGGAGTTGAAATTGGGCTGATAGAAATTGGAGATTTTTACAGAGGTTGGATGGTCACCTGACAGTGATTCTTCAGCAGTGGTTCCTGCATTGTAGTTCAGTGACAGGGCATTTGCTTTATGTGCAGAATGTCCCAGGTTCAATCCCCAGCAACTCTAGGTAGGGCTGCGAAAGACTCTCTGTCTCAAGCCCTGGAGAGTGGCTGCATTTCACAGTATACAGCTAAATGAGCCAGTGCTCTGACTGTATTGAGCAGCTTCCTGTGCTCCAGGTGCCAAAAAAGTGTGCTGCCGTGATCTGAGTTGCCTTTGATTTGACTGCCGTGTGCTGTATACGCATTGTCAATAAGCCAACGAAACATCTGCACATTTCGGTCATGCTTCTTCATCAGTTTTCTCCTCTGTTTCAGCAGCAGGACTTCCTACGACCAGAAGTCCAACTACGGGCAGCAGCCAGGTTCATATAACCAGTCCTCAGGTTACAGCCAGCCACCAGGGTCCTATGACCAACTGTCCGGGTACAGCCAGCAGCCGAAGCAGTTTGACCAACCGTCGGGCTACAGCCAGCAGGGACAGCAGCAAAGCTCGTACGACCAGCAGTCAGGCTACAGCCAAAACCGAGGCTCCTACGACCAGCAGCATGACATGGGGCCACAGCAAGGCTCCTACAACCAGAAGTCCAACTATGGGCAGCCGCCAGGATCGTACGGCCAGAACCAGCCGTCCTACCAGTCCCAGCAGAAGGAAAGCTATGCCCAGAGCATGCAAGGTAAGCCTTGCACAGGCTTCCCAGAAATGTTTAATGAAAGCAGCATCACATGCTTCGGTAGCCTATAATGCTCCAGGGTCACTTAGGCCACATTTACACCATACATTTAAAGCACTATGATACCATCATGGCTTCCCCCAAAGAATTCTGGGAGCTGTAGTTTGTTAAGGGTGCCTAGTTGTTAGGAGACGCTTTTCGTATATCAGTCCACAGTAACTGCTTTGTAATTCTTCAGATGATCGACGTGAGAAGAGTAGGTATGGCGAAGACAACAGAGGCTATGGTGGGCCCCGAGGAGGTGGTAGCAGGTTCGATTCTGACAGCAGAGGTCCGATGTTGGGCTTAAGGTAAATGATTTTTACACTAGTAACTGCAGAGGTTGTATGTGGCTGCATCCCACTATTTTCCAGGCTTGCTTGAGTGGATGCTCATGCAAAAACCTTTGAAATTTGAGATTTGAAGGCAGTGGATTTTCTTCTTCTTCAAGCACTCTGTGATGGGTACTGCCTGAAAACTGAACAGAAATTGGTGGGAATGGCATGCAAACCAAGATTCTCCATTGTAGAAATGGAATCTCTGCAAGATAAAATAATTGGGTATCATGGGACACCTCCCAGTGCCTGTTTACCAGTAGGATCCAGCCATACTTTCAGCAAAGAATTCGGCTACACTTGTTTGTTCATTTTAACAAGTGAGGCAATGATTCTTCTCGGCTGACAGGTGACAACTTGTTCAAACTGTCCTTCACCTTTTAGCAGCACCTTGGCCTGATTGTACCATGAGAAAACCAAGTCACACAGCTGTTCTAAGCCCTGTTCAGGCATTTATGACTTAAATGATTCCAGTCAGGCTCCCTGGCCTTACCCTGCCATTCTTCCTTGCTGGCCCCATTGCCCACAGTATTTGTGGGTCAGCAATCTAAAGCTAAAGTGTGAACTTGATAGTGCCGGGTTTTAAGTAACATGGGGAACCTATGTCTCTCCCCCCCCCCCCCGCCCACCATGCGTGGACAGTGAGCACTCTGGGGTGAGGTCAGTAAGCATTGCCCCACATTTGGAATTGTGCAAGTCCTGAAAACCCCAGCAAGGCTACGGCCACCAGAACAAGTTGAGCCAGGTTTTTTTCTGTTCAGTTGGCGACTCTGGTGGGCATTGAGCTGAGACACCCATAAGCTTGGGCCTATGCTGGGATTGGCTGCTGGATTTTTCCCAGGCTCAGTTCATAAGGTCATGCCAACTTTTCGCCCGATTTTACACCTCAGCAAGCCAAATGGATGAACACTCTTCCTTAGGGAAATGATTTAAAGCCAAGCATACACGCCCTGGCTGCTGTGTTCCTAAGGCTATATCAGCATGATTTAGTCAAACAATTCTGACTGTTAAAGACAGCATGATGTCAAACGATACTGAAAATATAATTAATAGTTGTTACTATTGTTTATGATTAGCATGCATTCCTTTAAATTATGTTACCAGCTAAGATTCCCAAACCCAACTTAGGACGGTTGATTTCCAGCTTGATGAAGCTCCGTGAGCTCTGTGGCGTGTTTATGGCAGGCAGGGATATACTGGCTTTCCTGCCCAGACAGAAGGGATTCTTTGTTTGTCTATGTGGCTGGCTATCTGTGGCCAGTTTCTTACCAGAGCAGAGTCTAGTAAAAGCAGGCTTGTCACATGACAACTTCAAGGCAGGCTATATCTGCAATGCTGGAAGCTGCCTCATATGTGAAGCCAGTGGTGGGCAATAAATGTTTCCACATTGCTTAACAAGATTTGCAGTGGTGGCTGCTCTTCCAAAGAGATTAGAATAGATGTGGGGGAACCTCAGGCCTCTCAGTAGCCCCACTCCACACACCCCTCTAATTCTTTCCCTTGACTGGAATGTGTCCATTAAATTGTGATTATTCATGCTTGGGTGGAGGATGAAGAGAGGTTTGTGTGTGTAGAAATGTCTGGCTTTAATGTGGCTGGAAGGTACCCTATTGCCCAGAGGTCCACAGCCTTCCTGGTCCCATTCTCTTTCACGGCTGCTTACCCCTGTGCTTGCTACAATTGGCATGTGGCCCCTGGGATGTTGTCTATGAAGAGGTGCAGCCTTCTAGCTGGGAAGGGTTCCCTGCCCCTGGAATGCAAGGTTGCATCTAGACAGGCCATGCTGGAGAGAGGTCGCATGCCTGATGAGATGTGACAGGCTGAAGCTCAGGTTGCCCATTGATGCTTGTGTAGGAAATAGGGAAAGGGGGCAGAAGCTTGGCGGAGGACTACTTGCCATATTGCACCTCTGCAGGTTCTCAAAAACAAGGTATAAAATAGAACCAGATTTATTAAGGTGAGGCAAAGCTGCATATGTGTTTCCTACCCTGGTCCTTCGGTCAGGGGAGGGGGCCAAATGCAGCCCTCTGGGCTCCTGTACCTGGTTCACAGGACTCTTTCCAAAACACATCCTTTTCCTCAGCCAAACCCCATCTTCTCCAGCCCTGCATCATACTCTCCTTGAATGTTTTGGCCTGACTGGAATGTGTCCCTGAACTCTTGCTTGCCTGGGTGGGGGATAGAGAGGGGTCTTGGTGTTGAAAGGTACCATCTAAAGGTAAAATGTACATCTGTTGCTCTACCCACTTTTGCCTTTGCCCTTCCCACTGGTGCCATTTGACTCCTAGAGGGAATGTGGCCCTTGAGAAGAACCAGTTTCTTCACCCTGACCTTTGGTGCTCCACCTGCCTTCTCTGCAGCTGAATCTCCTGGCCACCAGGGTCAGGGAACCCGGAGCTTTGCAGGTGTTCCTGGGCTGCAGCTCCCATCATCCCTGACCATTATTCATGCTGGCAGCAGCAGGCTCTCCCCCCCTCCCCCCTCCACACACCTTGCTTTAAATTATGCACTGATGAATCCCTTTACCTGCAAATTTTGGAGTTAAGTACTGGCTTACAGTTTAAATTTAAATAAGAATAAATAGTGTGCCATTTGGTGAAATAGGTCTCTACCAGACAGGAGTTAGGGAACGTTGGTTGTGCTTTGCGGCCACGTGGGACTGCCACTGGCTGGAGTCTTGTTTGGGTGGAAGGTGAGAAGGCACTGGCCCCAGTTAAGCTGATGATGGAAGAGGGCCTTGCCTTCTCGCTCCCTCTCTGACTCACGTTGCCTCAGGTTAAAGTGTTTGACAAGCCCTTATGGGAGCTTAAGCTACGAAGTGCGGCTGGACAGAAACCAGGCGCTGCTACTTGAGGACAGAGGAAGTGTGTATTTTGGTGGCACAGAAAGGAAAGGGCAGTGGTTCAGAAGCACTTGCTGGTAGCTTGCTCAGGTTCAGAGTGGAGGAGTTGTGCACATGGGGGGGGCATAGTTGAGTGCAGTAGACCACAACTATTAAAATAACCGTCTATAACCGGATACAATTTCTGTTGTGTGTCAGTATCTCTAAATATAAACCTTCTCTGATGTCCAGCAAACCTCACTGGCGTTCTAGACTATAAGGCCACATTCGCACCATGCATTTAAAGCTCTATGAGACATGTGTTTAAACAGTCATGTATTCCCCCAAAGAATTCTGGGAGCTGGAATTTCTTAAGGGGGCTGAGAGTTGTTAGGAGGTCAGTATTTCCCCTCCCACAGCTCCCTGTGAAAAGGGAGAATTGTAGCTCTCGGAGGGGAATAGGGGTCTCTTAGCAACTTGCAGCCCCCGTGACAAACCACAGTTCCCATAATTGTTTGGGGGAAGTTGCAGTGCTTTAAATGTACGGTGTGAATGTAGCCAATCTTTATTATTTCTTACTGAGAACAATTTCCCCCCCAATTTACTTGGATCTGGATCTACTCGTATTTTTTAGAGCTTTGAAAATCTGAATCCTGTTTTTTTTAAAAAAAGCAAAAGAAAGCCTCCAGAACTTGGAGGGGGGCAGCCATGACATTCCCAAACAAATATGGCAGCCCTGTGTTTGGTTCCAAATGTGACCTCTCTGTTTATAAGACTTGGAGTCACTGTTGCAATGTAGGTAAGGCTTGAATGAGAGCAAAGGTTGGCATTCTGAAGCTTATTTCCTTGTTCCCTTCGCATATGTAAAATAATTCCCAAATAAGGAATGAGTCTGCTCATGAATGTAGGCTATATCCACATATCCGTCAATCCTTTTTTTTTTTCCTGTGAAGCATCTTCTGGATTGGAGTTTAAAAACTGGATGTATTTTTGGTCCTAGATTTTAGGACCAGAATTATTTATTTGCATTGTTTTATCCCACCCTTCCAAGGCACTCTGGGTAGTTTACAATCTTCCCCTTCCTCCTTTTTTGTTTTATCATCACAGCAGCCCTGTGGGTTAGGATAGGCTGACAAATAGTGACCAGCCTCAGCCTGAGAGAGCATGAGAGATCCATGTTCATGGAGAGAGCTTCATAGGCTGTTGGGGCTTTGAACCTATATATTGAACCTAATCTGAATGCTGTGCTGCAAAGCTAAGAATGCAGATTTTATTGGAAGCCAGAGGGTGGCATTTTTCCAAACTCGTGAAAGGCTGTCATTTTAAAAAATGAGCCAGAGTATATTTTACCCCACCCTTCCTGCTATGAGTTCAGGATGGCACATAGAGCTTTCTCTTCTTGTATCCTCACAACAACCTTGTGAAGAAGGTTGGGTTGAGAGGGAGGCTTGGCCAAAAGTGAACTTCATGACTGATGCAGATTTTAGCCCAGGTCTTCCTTGTCAAACACTGTGACTGCTAGTCCAGACTAACTGTTGTTAGCCTAGAAACAGTCTCCCTCTTCCCCACCCCTCACCCCCCATGCATATGCACACCCACACACCTTTTGCAATTACTCAAGTGGGTAGGAAAGCAAGCAATGATTGAGTGTGAAAAAAGGAAACCCACACTGTTTGGAAATTCAACTGTATGTAAAGGGAATTCTGTGGTAAGCGATTTTTAAGCATTTACTGTAGGATGTTCACTGGTGGCAAGCATTCTCTCTGGCTTGTGCCCTTGTGAATAGAAAACTGCATTATTCTTTATTTCTTTATCATGCACCTGCTGTCTATATAGTGCGCATAAACTTCTGCAAAGGACAGATCAGACCTTTCCCCTCGAGCGTATGCACAATTAAAAATATACACAATCCTCCCCCAAAACAAAACCCCATGATCAACTAGTCACAGCATATAAACTCCTTGGTCTGAACAGAACCCATGCTTTGTTTAGGACAGAGCTCAAGAAACAAACCCAGTGGGATGGTGGCTGCAGTTCTGGTCTTCACATGCACACCTTTTGAGCGCATCCCAGGTTTAAAGGGCATCTTACAAATTACTGCTGGGATTTGGGGCTGCAGAAGTGGGCCTGGGAACACCTGCATACCTACCCTCTTCTTTTAATCAATGAAACTTAACAAGAGTTCCAGAGCAGGAGCTGAGCACATGTTATTTATTGCTGAAGGAGGGTGTGCCAATTCTTAGGGGATTCAGCATTCAGCAGCTGCACGGTAACATTCAGTAAGTGTGGCTTTTGAGCCCTTGGGCTCAGGGTGTAGAGACTTTAAAAGAAGGAATCATTTCTTCAATTTTTCCTCTACAGTGGTGGTGACCGAGGTGGCTTCAAAAATTTTGGTGGTAAGTGCTGAGCATCGGAAATAAAACATTTCAGTGGAAATTCTACATTAAAAGGCCAATAAATAAATAACAGTCTTTAAAAGCCACCAAATACCATGTTCATTAGAAGCATTTTATTTTTTTGTTGTTCTCTTTGTTTTCCCTCTTTGGGCTAAGGCTGGTGTGTACGTGTGCTTTAAAAGAAAAAGAAAAAAGTTGCTCGTAATAATAAAGTTAAAAACCAGGATTCCGGTTTCTTTTCTCTTCTTTTTGACCATTTGCATGAAAGGATTTTTTGGTAGTTCCTTTCCTTGCCACTTAGTGGCACGTAATGCAAAGTTCTGCTAAGCAAAACCTACCAATGAGAGAACAGTCGCGGCACACAACTTGAGATGTGGCCAGCCAGGGCCCACAAGATGACCCCCGACCCCATAAACCTTGGTGGCAGATGCCACAACCTTCGGTTTTTTAAAGAAGACCGTGACCAGTTTTCTTCTTGATGCACCTTCCTTCATTTTTAATCATCTCTTCTAAATCTTGTCTCGGCTTAAGGGTTGTTGCATATATACCTTTTCGTTAATTTAAAATTCATTTACATTGTCGGTTTGTGTATCATCAGGTGTTTGTTTTTTTGGCTAAAATACCCTTTGGTTTTTCTCTCATCCATTTCTCAGGTCAGAGGGATTATGGGCAGAAGCCAGACACAGGTAAGCACATCAGCATATAGCTCCACAGCCTTCTGTTATTTCCTTCACTTTCAATGGCGGCACACACCAGTCTTCCTCTTCAACGGGGAGGTGCACCAATCTTCTTAGGTGCTTTATGTTTAGCCTGGCGAAGACAGGACTTGAGAGCTGATGTAAGAGGGCTGTCACATGGAAGATGGAGCGATCCTGTTTTCTGCTGCTCTAGAGGGTAGGATCTGAACCCAACTGATTCAAATGACAGGAGTGTCTGACTAAACATTAGGAAGATCTTTCTTAGGGTAAGAGCTGTTTGACAGCGCAGTGGGCTCCCTCAGGGGGTGGTGGACTCTCCTACACTGGAAGCTTTGAAACAGATTTTGTATGGGCACCTGACAGTGATTCTTCAGCTGTGGTTCGTGCATTGCATGGGGTTGGACTAGATGACCCTTGGGTTCCCTTCCGGCTCTACAGTTCAGTTATTCTATATCCTAAACTTAAAATGAGAAAGTTCTCTGACACAACTTCCCCATATACATGCAGAGCTTTCTATAAGATAGTGGGCTGTTGCCGATGAGCCTTGCAGATGCAATGGTGACTGTTCTGACTTGAGCAGTCTTGGAAATCTGTTCCTTCTAGCTTGGCCCCTGCAGAAGTTATTTCAGGTTCTCAAATAACTCTGGCTCCTCTGTGATGTAGATTCGGAGTCTGACAACTCTGATAACAACACCATCTTTGTACAAGGACTGGGAGATGACGTTTCAACAGATCAAGTTGCCGAGTATTTCAAGCAAATAGGTGTCATTAAGGTGGGTGAAGTAGTAAAACTACTTACCAGAGAAACCTGGTAAGATTGTGGGGGCGATGCCGTTGAGGCAGGTGATGGTTCATAACAAAATCCTCAAATGGATAAAAGCAAGGGACGTCTCCTAAATTGGATGACCAATCGGAAAACTGAGGCACTTCAGGTTTCTGATTGGAGCATACTTAAGGTTGGACTTGGTGGGTTTCCATAATTGTAGGGCAGGCATCAGACTTTTTCTTTACACACAACACCCTGGTGTTGGTGCTTTAGCTGTCTGAATTTGGTCTCTGACAATCTCAGGAAGTCACTGGTATGGTGGGTGTAGGAAAGCAGCTGGCATTTCTGTCTTGAGTCCAAGAAGTTAATTATACCTTCCCACTTCATTCCTTAACTGCCATGGATTCAGCTAGAAGTTACTCTTGTCCCTGTAGGACTCGGGTGGTGATGAACTCTGTTAACCAGCTCCCAAAATCTGTCTGGGTTTCCCCTCTTCACTGTCACTTGGCCTCTGTTTTTGATGATGAAGTTGCTTGCTGGATCTCTGCCAGTGGAAGTTCCTAAAGTGAAAAGACCAAAAGACTTCCTGTCCATATGGAGACCCATCACCTATTAGCCTCCGCTCAAAATTTTCGCTTGCACCAGTGTGCACTTCCATTGCAAAAACATGACTGTTACATGGTTCCAGATATTTATTTGATGTGTGGATGGAGATTCACCCCTCTGGCACCCAACAGCTTTTCTCTAGTTGCTGGTGCCCCAGAGCAGGAGGTGCAAGCCTTCTTAGGTCAGTAGCACTTTTTGGAAATTTGAGGGAGTGCCATGGGCACCAGTCACGCAGTTTGTGGCTTAATCTGCCATGTCTAGACGATCAGAGAAAGCCAGAACCATAACACTGTGTGGTCGTGCCCCACATTAGTCCCCCGCAACCAATGCCAGGCACAGCAGTTGTGTGTTATATGGAGGGTGACGACATGCCTTTCTTTTTTCTCCCCAGACTAACAAGAAAACTGGCAAACTTATGATTAACCTTTATACGGACAAGGATACTGGGAAGCCAAAGGGCGAAGCGACAGTGTCTTTTGATGACCCGCCGTCTGCTAAGGCAGCCATCGACTGGTTTGATGGTAAGACTGGCCTCCTTCCTCTCAGTAGCCAGTGCGTGATTCCCCTCCTCCTTTTTATGCAGCAGTCTTAAAACAACTAAGATCAAGAGTGATGGGGAACTGGAGGTTTCTTTCACAACAGGATCTGGAGAACTCATGGCCTGTTTATTTGCCCTGCTCTCTCTCCCTCCTCCTGGCTCAATTAAAGGTTCTTGTAGGCACCAACTAGCTTTACTTTATAGCATATAGTCCTTGAGACGCGAGATGTTGTAGTACAACATCTCGCATCATCCACAGCCAGCACAGCCCATGTTGAAGGATGGTGGGATTTGTAGTCCAATGGGAACCAAAGGTTGAGGAAAGCTGCCTCAAATTTTTGGAGCTGTTTTTTTTTGGGGTGTGTGTGTGAGAAAACAGGGAGTACATATCCTCAGGCAAGTAACTGAGCTTTTAGCCATCTCTCCTAGGCTTCTGTGATGGAAGGTTTCTTTTTCATTCTTGTGCCTGGGCAGCTGTAGATTTTTCTTTCCTTCCTCCTTCCTTTTAATTAAAAAAATTAGAATTCTTATAAATGTTTTTTTGCAGGAAAGGAATTCAACGGCAGTGTTATCAGAGTTTCCTTTGCAACCAGACGGCCTGAATTCCTGCGAGGAGGCAATGGAGGTGGTGGTGGTGGTGGTCGCCGAGGTAGGAACAGAACCGCCTCCCCGGTTGTCTTTGCCTGTGATCCAGAGGTGCTGTTATTTCGAGACTGAGCGTGGGAGCAACTTTCTCCCCCAAATCTCTTTTTGGCTGTCCCTCTCTCTGGAGCAGGGAGCAGAGGCCATTATGATGCTTTTCGGCTAACACACGTTTCTTTGGTTTAACTGCAATGTATTTGTGACGGCAGGTTCCCGAGGAGGTGGCTTCGGAAGAGGTGGCGGATTCCAGGGCCGGGGCGGAGAACCCAAAAGTGGCGACTGGGTTTGCCCCAACCCGTAAGTTCCCATCCTTAGGCCTCTATCTGAATAAGGGCTTCATCTTCTTCCATGTTGGGACATAGGAAGCTGCAATGCAAGTTGAGCCATTGATCCATCTGGCCCAGTGCTGTGTAGGCTGACCAGCGGTGGCTCTCCTAAGACCTTTCCCAGTATTGCCAACTGGTACTGGGCTTTTTTTTACCTGGAGATGCTGAAAGTGGAACCAGTACATGTCCTGTTCCACCACACTTGACCTATGGAAGGCATAGGGTATTTGTGACCCTCCAGATGTTGTTGAACTTGAAAGTTGTGTCATCCCTAACACACTGGCTGGGGGCTGAGTCCAGGTTAGGTTGAGAGTGAGTGACTGCTCCAAGGTCACCCAATGGACCTAATGGCCAAGTTTCAACCCTGGTCTCCCAAGTCCTAGCCCAGCCAGGATTCTAACCGCACTGGCTATTATTTTTATTGCATTCTGTTTTATTGATGGTATTTGTAGTCTGCTCTTCCTTGTATGTTTTCAGTCGGAGGGCTGGAAACAAAAGTAATAAAAATAAACACAATATATAAAAATCGCGACAACACAATTTAGCATTTCCAAGTCCCCCCCCCCAAAAAAAATCCAGAGCACTTTCTAAAGCGCGTGTTTCCTTCAGGAGCTGCGGCAATATGAATTTTGCCCGTCGAAATTCCTGCAATCAGTGCGATGAGCCCAGGCCGGATGATGGGCATCCGTCAGGAGGAGGTGTGTAAAAAAAACAAACAAACCCCAAAGCAAACCCACAACGCCAGAAATGGGGTGGGGAGCAGGATGCCACAACTTGGAGAAAGTGTTCCCTTGTGTTGCTCATCTTGCTTTCCCCCCCACAGACTTCCGTGGCAGGGGAGGCTTTGGAGGCGACCGGGGATTCAGAGGCCGCAGAGGCGGTGGCTTTGGCGGAAAAATGGGAGGCCGGTCAGTGCTGAATTTATTGTACTTATTGGAATGGCCAAAGGGCATGTTAGATCTGGGAATTACCCAAATCAGTATTCCCCATCATTGTGTCTTCGGCCACATTCACACCCTACATTTAAAGCGCTACGATACCAGGGCTTCCCCCTTCCAAAGAATCCTGGGAGCTGTCGTCTCTGAAAGGTTTTGAGAGCTGTTAGGTGGCCCCTGATTCCCCCTTACATAGCTCCAGTTTCCCAGAGTTCCCTGAGACGAGGGATTGATTGTAAAACCAACCAACCCCCCAAAAGCAAGTGTTTTTCATGGAATAACTTAAAATATTCAGAAGAAGGAACTGATAAAAATAAACAAGCTTTATAAAGAAGTAGACATAGTAAAATGAACAGTTTTAAAAACAAAAGTGTTATGTCTAGATAGGCCACAGGTCAGGAGATGCTGATGATCATAATGATTTGTTACCTTCACCAGCAGGTCCCGGAGCGGGTTGCAACAGTTTTAAAATTCAGTTAAAAAACACTTAAAATTCAGTTAAAAACAGTTAAAACATACTACACCCACAAGCATAGGTTGGGTCCTGGAAAAGCACATCTCAGGAGTCAAAGGCCAGAGGAAGGAGATGAGAAATGGGAAGTTCTTTGGAAAGGTCAGGCTTGGCTTAGGGTGCCTTGTCCACAAATTTACACCTGGCCCACTGAAGCTGTCCAGACCTTTACTGCTTGCAAGGGTGCCAGCGAGGTCCAGAGCCCAGGTGGCTGGTTCTAGGGTGCAGTCACTGGACAGGAAGGTATTCGGGTTAAAAAACCAACCTCCTTTCTTTCTCTTGCAGAAATGACTTCAGAAGCGATCAACGCAACCGACCCTACTAAGAAGAGCTGTGAAGGTCCCCCCCCCTCCCTACCCCATCTTTCTGACGGCTTTTCACAGCAAACTTTGCTGAGTTTCGCCTGCTGCTTTATACCCCACATGGCCTCTTTTGGATAGTGGAATTAAATGTGAAATTGGATTTTTTTTTTATTTGGCGGGAGGGAACTTGGGCCAGATTCCTCCCCCTCCTTTTTTATTTTACTTTTAAAGCAAGGGCATCAAATTTTTCATCTTCTAATTTCCATCATTCTCCCACCACCTCCAACTCTCCATCACCTAAAAAAAAAGAAAGAAGGCTCTCTCTTCCACGGGCTGTTGAAAAAAAGAAGGAATGAAATTGTAAAATATTTGCCAAAAAATCTGACATGTTTTATAATTCAAACAATAAAAGCTGATTGTTTATTTGTGACATTTTGCCTGTTTTCCCCACCCTTATCCGGGAACCTCCAGCAACCCCTGTGTGTTTAGGAAGGAAGTGTTGAACTGCATGGATACTCGGGACTCTGCAGAATCTGTGTTTAAAGCAGAAAAAAATATGGAGTGGGAATAGCTGTATTTGGCAGTTCATCTAAATTTGGCAAAGTGGCATATATTACTGTAACTTTTAAATTTGCAAGTGGGAGAGAGGGAGAGGCATTAAGCTGTAAGGGCACTCGCCTCTAGAAATGTTACTAGACATTGTCCACATACAAGTGTATATTTTCACTCAAAGAGAACAAGAAACTCCTGGGGGGGGGGAGAGAACAAAAAGCCAAGATTTCTTGGGATACTAACTGTTGCAGGCAGTACCAAATTTCTGCTTGTGGTGGAATGTATCCAACCATTATCATAATCATAATTGCACTTGGTCACTTTTTTCACAAAATATAAACTCAAAGCAACTTGCAGTATAATGCAGAAACAATAATATTCATAGAGCTGAAATGAAATAAAAGCTAAAAATATTGGTGCACATGAAAAGCTACATTAACAAATCCTACCCACTTAGAGGCCACAATGTCAACTAGGTTAAAAATTTGGCTCAAAAGTGTTTTGTTGCCTGGCACCTACATTTAGTCAGTGATGGCTCCAAGCATACCAGTGAAAAGACCCATTCTCATGTTGCTACCCTCCAGATCTCACTTGGAGATGGCGCACTGAGGGCCCTTTGAGGATGAATGCAGGTTCTGGGTAGGTATATAGAGGCAGGTATATTTTCATTGGCATGATCCTACACTTTGTTGATGGGAAAATTTTTACACATCACTTGGAAAGACAGGCAAACTAATATCAGTGTACTGGAAGAAGCAAAGATCACCAGTGTTGAAGCAATGATTCTTCAACATCAACTTCGTTGGACTGGTCATGTGCGGATGCCTGATGAATGTCTTCCAAAGCAACTACTCTATTCCAAACTTAAAAATGGAAAGCGTAATGCTGGTGGTCAACAAAAGGGGTTTAAAGACTGTCTCAAGGCAAATCTTTAAAAATGTAGTATAAACACTGACAACTGGGAAACACTGGCCTGCGAGCGCTCCAAGCAGAGAGCAGCCTTTACCAAAGGTGTCATGGGCTTTGAAGACACTCGATCTCAGGACACAAGGGAGAAACGTGCTAAGAGAAAGGCGCGCTTGGCAAATCCACACCGTGATCAACTCCCGCCCGGAAACCAATGTCCCCACTGTGGAAAGACGTGTGGATCCAGAATTGGCCTCCACAGTCACTTACGGACCCATTGTTAAAACCGTGTTTATGGAAGACAATCTTACTCGGATACAAGCAATCGCCAAAGAAGAATAGAGGCAGTCCTTGTGGCATTGAGGTCCTGAACTCAATGATACGGGGATGCCAGCAACAACAGCAGCAGTAGCCCTGTGAGGTCCTAATCCAACTCTATCCACCACGCCCTACCTGGTCTCTTATTTTCTTAAATCTTACCATCCCTGGCTACTAGCCTTGCTAGCTGGGGCGAATGGGATTAGGAGTCCATCAACATCTGGCGAGCCACATACGGCCCCCCCCATTATGAATCATAGAGCGAAAGGGGGAGGGCTCATTTTGCAGAGTGCCTGTGCCGCATCTGGCAGCCTTCGCATGGGAGCCCATAGTGCTGCAAGCGCGCCTATCCAACTCGTTTCCTCCTTCCTCTACAGCTGTGGGCGTGGCCGGCGGGGATCCGAGAGGATGCTTTTGTCCCGCATGTCACCTGAGCTGTCGGGGAGCTGCCATTGGCTGAGAGGAGAGAGGGCTGAAGCCGCGGAAGCCACCTTTAGTTTGGGAGCAAGATGGCGGCGAGGAAATTGAGCGGCAAGTAAGTGTTGCTTTAAACGTGCGTTTAAACGGCTTATCTCGCACCCCAAAGTTCCACATTTATTCCTGCATGTTGTTAACCGGTTGCATGGCAATCCTGTGCTTTTCCACTGAGAAGTAAGCCTCGTTCGGTTTAATGGTTGCTTTCTCCTGAGTAAGGGAGGCTAAAATTTGGCTGTGTATGTCTCCTCGGAAGTAAGCCCCGTTGAGTGCACTAGGACCTACTCCCAGGCAAGGAAGTGTAGGATTTCAGCCTGTGAAAGCCCCACTAAATTCAGTCCCCATCGCATTGCAGCGGGTTTGGACTGGATGGTCCTTCGAGGTCCTTTCCAACTGCAATCTATATTTCAATAGCTTAGTCAGAAAGTCCAACGGCTTATTATTTCGTTTAATTGGTCTGCTGCAGTTTGGTTTCAGATACGGTGCTTTAGAATGATAGTTTTCATTACGCCTTTGGGACTGGTTGCATTTTTCCCCTACCTAATTATCCTAGGGGTCCCGTGGGTGAGACAGAGAGAGCGCAAATGGAAGGAGAAAGAAGATGTTCAGTACTAGACCTTAGCTGAGTGTAGGTCAGTTCCAGTTGCATTGTAAATCCTATGAAGGTGTATGCAATTTAAATTGTGCATTTTTCACTGCAAAAGGTTGGGAGGCACTGATTGGGGTGTGCTATTTATGGCCTAAGCCACTGTGAGAACAGAATGCTGGACTACCGGTAGAAGGGCTCTGTTTTAGCCTGATCAGCTACCGGGCTCTTCCTTTGCTCTTATAATTGTCTGTCCATATCGTTTAACTCTTCTGAGGGAAATCTGGCAAGTTTTTTTTTTAAAACCAACCCTCTGTTGCCTCATTTGCAGTATCTCAGCAATGTTTCAGAGCCAAGCTGAGGAACCATGCAGACAGTTCTTAAGACCTGCACACACTTCTTAAGTTAAGAAGGCCCTGATTTAACTAGGAATGTAGAATGCTGCTTCATTGTGAACCAGACTATTTTCACGGTGTGGCAGTTGCTCTCCAGGATTTTAAGCAGGGTTCTCTCCTGTCCTGATCTGGAGATGCTGGGGATTGAACCTGAAACCTTCTGCACGCAAGGGGTTGCCTGTAAAATATGCCAGAGGCAATGATGAGTGAAGTATAGTCTGAACTGGTATTGCCACAACTTCTGGTTTGGCTCTGACCAGGACATGATCACGTAATCTTCTCTCTGAGCGGATTTTGGCTGTCTGCATACAGGTGATCTGCTCTCCTTGGCTTTGCAAGTGCAAAAATCCCACTGCTCAATGTGGCTTTTGTATTGGAGGTTGCTGATATCAAAACAAAACACCTTAATGTTGTCTGGAAGTTAAGTCCAATTGAATTTAGTGGGGGGCTTACTCCAGAGTAGCTATACAATCTGGAGAATTAGCATCTAGTGATTGCAGTGTGGAACTGTGGAGGGGGGAGGGCAGAAAGTTTTGAATTAAAATGTCCAATGTCCTACGTGATCTGGTGTTTATTTTCCAGGTCTAAGCAAAAATAAATAAATAAAATTGTAATCCTAAACATGCATCTTTACTTCAAACTAAATCATGGGGCCTGCTGCCTAGTAAGCAAAGCACACTGAATGTGAATTAAATGTTCTAAGTAAAAAAAAAGATCATAAGTTTTCTTAGATATTATTTTTATTGGAATTCTTAGTAAATAAGAAATTCTAAGTAAATTTTATTGGAATTCTAAGAAAATATTTTAAGGCATCTAAATACTTTAAGAACCTGCAGTTGTGAACATGGTGTTTTCAATGTCAAGGAATCTGAAAAAACAGGATGATTTATACATTTGTGTATATAAAAAACTGAGTCTATGACCTAGGAGACCAGGGTTCAAATCCCTGCTCAGCCATGAACCTCACTGGTTAACCTTTGGCCAGTGCCTGCCTCTCAGCCTAACCTACCTCACAGGGTCGTTGTAGGGCTTGGGGAAGGGGAGACCCATGTATACACCTTGAGTTCCATGCAGAAATGCAATGAATAAACACAGTGCACAACTTTATCTCAGCATAGCTTAACCATTTTATGTTAGTTTGGACCCCCCCCCCCAAATGACGGCTAAACTTTTATTTGGGACTTGTCATATCCTTTCCTGTAACCTGATACCCTCCAAACGATTTGGACTACAACTCCCATGAGCCGGAAGGGCAAGGCTGGGGTTGAGGAAGAGTCCAAAATGGCAGTGGTGGCTTGGGATGATGGGAATTGTAGTGTAAAACATTATTTGTCTTGTATGTTTTTTGGATTGCATTCGCTTGAACGTTTTAACAGGGACATCTGCTTCCATATCTTGCAGGTAATGGTCTTCTGTTCCTGCTGATGCATAGAAGAGGAGGTGGTGATGATGATGATGGTGTGGGAGGTTCGCCCACCAAGTGCCATGCTCCTGAAGGGGAGCCCTTGGAGGAGAATCCTTCCTAGCAGAGTCCTGCTCTGACCCTCGCCCTCCCTCACCGGATATTAAGAGCATCTCCTGGAATCAGAGACAAAAGCGAATGGGCGAATTCAGTTCGGGTGACTATCATATCTACTACTGTGGGCAAGAATCCTGTAGCAGAAATGGAGTGGCCCTCATAGTCAACAAAAGAGTGGCAAAAGCTGTAATGGGATGCAATCTCAAAAATGACAGAATGATCTCGATACGAATCCAAGGCAGACCTTTTAACATCACAGTAATCCAAGTTTATGCACCAACTACCGGTGCTGAAGAAAGTGAAATTGACCAATTCTATGAAGACCTACAACAACTTCTAGAAATGACACCAAAGAAGGATGTTCTTCTCATTACAGGGGATTGGAATGCTAAAGTAGGGAATCAAGAGATAAAAGGAACAACTGGCAAGTTTGGCCTTGGAGTTCAAAATGAAGCAGGGCAAAGGCTAATAGAGTTCTGTCAAGAGAACAAGCTGGTCATCACAAACACTCTCTTCCAACAACACAAGAGACGACTCTACACATGGATATCACCAAATGGGCAGCATCGAAATCAGATTGATTATATTCTCTGCAGCCAAAGATGGAGAAGCTCTATACAGTCAGCAAAAACAAGACCTGGAGCTGACTGTAACTCAGATCATCAGCTTCTTATAGCAAAATTCCAGCTTAAACTGAAGAAAGTAGGAAAAACCACTGGGCCAGTAAGATACAATCTGAATCAAATCCCTTATGAATACACAGTGGAAGTGAGGAACAGGTTTAAGGATTTAGATTTGGTGGACAGAGTGCCTGAAGAACTATGGATGGAGGCTCGTAACATTATACAGGAGGCAGCAACGAAAACCATCCCAAGGAAAAGGAAATGCAAGAAAGCAAAATGGCTATCCAACGAGGCCTTACAAATAGCGGAGGAGAGGAGGCAAGCAAAATGCAAGGGAGATAGGGAAAGATACAGGAAACTGAATGCAGATTTCCAAAAAACAGCAAGGAGAGACAAGAGGGTCTTCTTAAATGAGCAATGCAAAGAAATAGAGGAAAACAATAGAATGGGGAAAACCAGAGATCTGTTCAAGAAAATTGGAGATATGAAAGGAACATTTCGTACAAAGATTACCATAATCAAGGACAAAAGTGGTAAGGACCTAACAGAAGCAGAAGACATCAAGAAGAGGTGGCAAGAATACACAGAGGAATTATACCAGAAAGATATGGAGGTCTCATACACCCCAGGTAGTGTGGTTGCTGACCTTGAGCCAGACATCTTGGAGAGTGAAGTCAAATGGGCCTTAGAAAGCATTGCTAATAACAAGGCCAGTGGAAGTGATGATATTCCAGCTGAACTATTTAAAATTTTAAAAGATGATGCTGTTAAGGTGCTACACCCAATATGCCAGCAAGTTTGGAAAACTCAGCAATGGCCAGAGGATTGGAAAAGATCAGTCTACATCCCAATTCCAAAGAAGGGCAGTGCCAAAGAATGCTCCAACTACCGCACAATTGCGCTCATTTCACACGCTAGCAAGGTTATGCTTAAAATTCTACAAGGCAGGCTTAGGCAGTATGTGGACCGAGAACTCCCAGAAGTGCAAGCTGGATTTCGAAAGGGCAGAGGAACCAGAGACCAAATAGCAAACATGCGCTGGATTATGGAGAAAGCTAGAGAGTTCCAGAAAAACGTCTACTTCTGCTTCATTGACTATGCCAAAGCCTTTGACTGTGTCGACCACAGCAAACTATGGCAAGTTCTTAAAGAAATGGGAGTGCCTGATCACCTCATCTGTCTCCTGAGAAATCTCTATGTGGGACAAGAAGCTACAGTTAGAACTGGATATGGAACAACTGATTGGTTCAAAATTGGGAAAGGAGTACGACAAGGTTATATATTGTCTCCCTGCTTATTTAACTTATATGCAGAATTCATCATGCGAAAGGCTGGACTAGATGAATCCCAAGCCGGAATTAAGATTGCCGGAAGAAATATCAACAACCTCAGATATGCAGATGACACAACCTTGATGGCAGAAAGCGAGGAGGAATTAAAGAACCTTTTAATGAGGGTGAAAGAGGAGAGCGCAAAATATGGTCTGAAGCTCAACATCAAAAAAACCAAGATCATGGCCACTGGTCCCATCACCTCCTGGCAAATAGAAGGGGAAGAAATGGAGGCAGTGAGAGATTTTACTTTCTTGGGCTCCTTGATCACTGCAGATGGTGACAGCAGTCACGAAATTAAAAGACGCCTGCTTCTTGGGAGAAAAGCAATGACAAACCTAGACAGCATCTTAAAAAGCAGAGACATCACTTTGCCGACAAAGGTCCGTATAGTTAAAGCTATGGTTTTTCCAGTAGTGATGTATGGAAGTGAGAGCTGGACCATAAAGAAGGCTGATCGTCGAAGAATTGATGCTTTTGAATTATGGTGCTGGAGGAGACTCTTGAGAGTCCCATGGACTGCTAGAAGATCAAACCTATCCATTCTTAAGGAAATCAGCCCTGAGTGCTCCCTGGAAGGACAGATCGTGAAGCTGAGGCTCCAATACTTTGGCCACCTCATGAGAAGAGAAGAATCCTTGGAAAAGACCCTGATGTTGGGAAAGATTGAGGGCACTAGGAGAAGGGGACGACAGAGGACAAGATGGTTGGACAGTGTTCTCGAAGCTACGAACATGAGTTTGACCAAACTGCGGGAGGCAGTGCAAGACAGGAGTGCCTGGCGTGCTATGGTCCATGGGGTCACGAAGAGTCGGACACGACTAAACGACTAAACAACAACAACAACAACATGGTGGGGCTGACCAACAAGGTGCTGCCATGGTATTGCTGGGTTACTTGCCACACTAGCTGGTTCCGAGGGGAGCTGCAGTCAACAGTTGGCCATCCTAGGGCCCATCTGCGCCGTACATTTAAAGCAGTGTCATAGCCCTTTAAACAGCCGTGCCTTCCTCCAAAGCACCCTGGGAGATGTGGCTTGCTAAGGCTGCCGAGTTGCTAGGAGACCCTGGTTCCCCTTACAAAGCTCCCAGTTTCCTTGGGAGTTCCTTGGGAAGAGGCATTGATAAACCAGACGTCGTAGCTACGTGAGGGGAATAGGGATCCCCTAAAACAGGCATGGCCAAACTTGGCCCTCCAGCTGTTTTGGGACTACAACTCCCATCATCCCTAGCTAACAGAACCAGTGGTCAGGGATGATGGGAATTGTAGCCCCCAAACAGCTCTAGGGCAGTGCTTCCCAACCTTGTGCCTCCAGATGTTTTCGGACTACAATTCCCATCATTCCTGACCACTGGTCTTGCTAGCTAGGGATGATGGGAGTTGTAGTCCCAAAACATCTGGAGACACAAGGTTGGGAAACACTGCTCTAGGGCCAGGTTTGGCCATGCCTGCCCTAAGAACTCTCCGCACCCTTGTTCCAGCATCTATAGAGGGCCATAGGTTGTGCATTCCTGTATTGCTCACCAGAGCCAGGCCCTGACTTCTGAGAGTTCTCTAGTTGGGGCTTCTCCAGCTCCTTGGCTAAAAGAGCAATTTCGCTATGCAGGTCTCCACCAACTCTCATCTGCAGCACCTGTTCCATCAGGCTGCTGGGGACGGATGGGAATGAAGGGGCTCTACATCCAACTACTGAAAGCTCCTCTTCCCATTGGAAGCTTTCTGTTCCAGCTGATCATGGTGAGAAACCTTTGACTAAGACGAGTGCTTTCCCATCCTCTTCCCTCCTTAACCCCCTTTCCTTTTGTGTCACGCCTTTTATATTGCAAGTCGGCAGGCAGGGAACTGTCTTACCAGTAAACTCTGCTGGGAGCCTTTTTTTCTTCTTTTTTGCTAAAGAGCGGGAGATTTATTTATTTTTAACCTAAAACAATAAATAAATTGTTCTCTGTCATGACCAAATTGGATGTTGTGACTCTAACTTAGCAAGCACATTTTTGTTTTTTATGTAAATAGCAGCCGGGGGGGAAACCGAAGCGGCCTCAGGAACACAGCAGATGGTGGTAGGGAGGAAAGGGTTAATGCCCCATAAACACTGCCCCTGGGAAGCTGTAAACCGATTTCCCTGAAATGCAAATACAGTGGTATCTTGGTAGTGGAACAAATTGGCTTCCAAATGCCGCAAACCCAGAAGTGAGTGCATAGCTGCCAAGTTTTCCCTTTTCTCGTGAGGAAGCCTATTCAGCATAAGGGAATTTCCCTTAAAAAAAAGGGAGAACTTGGCAGCTATGAGTGAGTATTCCAGTTTGTGAACGTTTTTCAGAAACTGAATGTCCGACGCAGCTTCCGATTGAGTGCAGGAAGCTCCTGCAGCCAATCAGAAGCCGTGCCTTGATTTCTGAACCATTTCGGGAGACGAACAGACTCCGGAATGGATTAAATTCGAGAACTAAGGTACCACTGTAGCAGTTTTGGATTAGATTTGTTAGGGCTCTGGAAGGGACACATGTGTTGATACCATCACAGCCTAATTTGTTCCAGGGGGAAATTAGCTGAGCAACCAGTAGGAAAGTTGAGGCACACCACACTCTGCACAGGAAGCCTTCTGGATTCTCATATATGGGAGCCTGCAGTGGAGGTGTGCCTTCATTTACTGAAAGGAAGAAGGCAAAGCAGGCTTATCTCTCTAGTTCTCTCACTCAGCTTCTAGGAGAAATAAGTTGAACGAGATAACCAGAGAGTTCTCAACAGTCAGAGCCTGCCTGCTTTTCCTATGGTAGCCAAGCTCACAGAGACCACCAACATCACGGGATGCCTGCATAGCAGATAAATTTCATGTGTGTACAAGAGAATCACGTACCCCACCCAGCCGTGTGGTGCCTGAGACAGAGGGTGCGGGCCACCCCCATCAGTTTTCAGGGGTGTACAGTTTGACAAGGTGCTGGAGTTCCGTGGCGTAGCCTGTGACAGGACACCGCTGGTGCTGCTTCACGTAGTTGTAGGCGCAGCGGTAGCAGAAGACGAAGCCGGAGGTGGAGAGGGCCGTGTCGTTGGCGCGGATTTTGCGGCAAAGCGGGCAGACGGTCTTGAGCTTCGGCAAGAGCGGGGAGCCTGCCCTGCGCTCCAGGTGGACGGGCGGCGGAGGGGTGGGCAGAGCTGTCAGGGACTTGATGGACTCCTGGTTCTCAGACGAGTACCACCATTCCAAGAACTGGAGAAAGAAGACGCCCACGGAGAGCCCGGTGGAGAGGGAGAAGGCCAGGCCGCCCAAGGCTTTTTTGGCGGCAGACTGTAGCTGCCGTTTCAAGCTGTGAGAGAAAAGACAGATTAAAAAAAGAGCACGGAGTGAAGGCATCTTCTCTGCTGCCAGCTGACCACTGTAGTCAATATCTTGGGGCTGGATTGATGCAATGCAGTCTTTGTGGGGCTGCCCTGGGGCCTGGATTGGGGGCTCCAGCTGGTGCTGAATGCGGAGGCCAGACTGCTGATGACATTGGGCTGAGAAAATTTGACACTACTGCTAACTGTCTCTGCCGGCTGCCCATCTGCTATGGGCAGGTGCTTCTCTTAATTTGCAGAGCCCTGAACCACTTTGGGCAGGGTACCTCAGAGATTGCCTGAATCCTTATATTCCAGCTCGGTCACTGAGCTCATCTGCAGGAGCGGAGTGGGTTCCTCGAGTTAGAATCATAGAATTGTAGGTTGGAAGGGACCCTAAGGATCATCTAGTCCAACCCCCTGCAATGCAGGAATATGCAGCTGTTCCATATAGGGATCGATCCTGCAAGCTTGGCATTATCAGCACCACGCTCTAACCAACTGAGCTATCCAGGTTGGTGAGGCTCATTTGACAACAGGAAGAAACCGAGTCTTTAGTGTCATCTGCCCAAAACTCAGGAATCTTCTGCCAATGGAGACTCAGCAGACACCTTCTGTGCCAGCTTTTAAACTGCCTGCTGAAAACTTTTCTATTCTCAAATATAGGCAATTAAGGATAGATCGGTTACCTGATTTCCTATTTCAATTTTTAAAATTTGGACTTTATTCTACTGTTCTATGCACAATTAGTCTTACCACCTTAGAATTGTAGAGTTGGAACGGACAACAAGGGTCAGCTACTCCAACCTCCTGCAATGCAGGGATCTTTTGCCCAATTGCTGTAGACTGCTCCAGTATTTTGGTGTGAGGCTCTGGCAGGGTCATAGAGCCCTCCCATCTTCTTTCTAAAGCTGGAAAAACATTAGGCTTTGGGAAAGAGGTGGGCGGAACCTAGGATCTTGCCAGAGCCATCACAACTCCTTCCCAAAACCCAACACCAACACTTGCATACCTGGCTTTGGGAAGGCAGCACAAGGGCTGCGGGTGTCAGATGTTGCTGAGGGCCGCCAAAATAGGCTGCATGCGTGCTGGACTGCCCTGGTCCATACAGATGGTTTGGCTGTCCTTATGTCCCTGACAGAGCTTGCCCATTTCAACTCACCTTCCTGCTGGCTGTGGGCTTCCGCTCCCAGCCGCTGCCTTCTTCTCTAAGGCTTGCACATCTTCCGCCGTGAGCCTGACCAGCTGGACGCCAGCCAGCATCAGCATGGGCGAGTGGTGCCGGGACTTCCCCAGGACGTAGCAGAGCTGCTGGACCAGGAACCAGCCCTCCCAAGCCAAATTCACAAAGGGGTAAGCGGCCAGGAAGGCCCTGTAGAACCGCTTCCAGGACGACGATGGCGGGTGGATGGAGTAATCGTCCTCCTCCTGGAGACGGGAAACCAGCGCCTCCAGTTTGGTCCTCAGGTAGGGGACGAGGACCAGCAGGCAGAGGGATTTCCAGTGAGGCCTACACGGCAACCCGGCAGTGACTGACCGTCTCTCTCTGGGTTTGCTGCCCCCGTGCCTTAGCACCTCTCTCTTCAAGCTGTAGAAATTCTCAGCGAAAGAGGCGCTGCACCTTGAGAGGAAGTGATGCTGGAGGTGCAGATCCAGGAGGGTGTAGATTTCGTCAAACCAGCGCCACAGGAAGCCGTAACGGCCAGGGTTGGATTCAGCCAGCACCTGCCACAAGAGAAAGCAAGGCCTAAGTAAGGGGTAGGAAGTCTCTCCCCACCCCCCTCCACCCCTGATGAAAGCTGCATTTTCTCAGGGGTAATTCTCAGCCCCAGCCAGCATGGCAGGCACTTGTTTGCGGAAGGCTGCTGTAGACAATCCTGAGCTAGATGGAACAATGGTATTAAGAGCCCTTCTGGACCAGGTCAAAGGCCCATTGAGTCCAGTATCCTGTTCTCCCCGTGACCAAACAGATGCCCCTTTGCAAAAGCCTGCAAGCATGCAAGGTAAAACACAGCTTCCTAGGTTCTCCTGAGCTGCTTACTAAGTTATTTCACTTAACAAAATTTATATACAGTATATTGTTTGATTGAAGCTGTTTATAAAAATATAAAGCATAATTACTGACAAGCAGGTATATAAAAATATTCAATGGTTGATTGAAATCAGCAGTAGCTATAGGTTGAACATATAAAAATGTGAAAATGTTTTTTGAAAAAAAACATTTTGAAAAATGTATTGATTTTGCCATAGCTCGCAATCGCCATCTAGTGTCACATTTGCATAATGCACTTTACAATACACTTAAAACGTTTTATTTGCAGCCATCTTTGGCTGGTCCTGCAAGCAGTGGGCTTTCTTGCTGAATGTCACTCAGCAGTGTGGAATGCCGCCCACGGGGCATTTTTGTTACCTTGGCCACATGTTGCAGGGCGGGCCTTACGGCTGACATCAAGCTGTCTTGGGCAACGACCTCAAAGATGGACGGCCTATCCTCATAGATGGAGGCTGCAGTGAGGTGAGCCCCACGCTCTGCCATGGTGTCTTCTGGGATGGAAAATCAGGATTGCTGGTGAAATCTTACGCTAATGGAAAAACAAGAAAAATGGTTACCGTAGACTGCCATTAATAGGGTGCACAAAGCTTCTGGATTTGGCGGGGGTGTTAGGGCCATTCACCTTTCGGTGTGCAATCCTAAAGCCTATTGCTTTGGACTTGATGAAGCACCGCAAGCTTCTAGCCTTCAGGAATTGGAATGAGGCTTCGGAAAAGTTAAGGCTGGGAAATGACAGCACCTGCACTTGGGAGGAAGGTCTCTAGTTCAAGCTATGGTGGCATCTCCATATAGGATGGGGAGAGACTCCAGAGGGCTATTGCTGCCAGTCAGTGTAGGCAATACTGAGCTATGCAGAGCAATGGCCGGACTCTGCATGAGACTGCTTCCTATGTACCCCCATCACCACCCACCCCTCGGGAGAAGGAAAGGCAAAACCCAGGTGGCGCTGTGGTTAAACCACTGAGCCTAGGGCTTGCTGATCAGAAGGTCGGCAGTTCGAATCCCTGCGACGGGGTGAGCTCCCGTTGCTTGGTCCCAGCTCCTGCCAACCTAGCAGTTTGAAAGCACGTCAAAATGCAAGTAGATAAATAGGAACCGCTACAGCGGGAAGGTAAACGGCGTTTCCATGTGCTGCTCTGGTTTGCCAGAAGCGGCTTTTTCATGCTGGCCACATGACCTGGAAGCTATACGCCGGCTCCCTCGGCCAATAATGCGAGATGAGCGCGCAACCCCAGAGTCGGTCACGACTGGACCTAATGGTCAGGGGTCCCTTTACCTTTACTCAATCAAACAATATTATTATTATTATTATTATTATTATTATTATTATTATTATTATTATTATTATTATTAGCAGGGGTGGGCTGGGGTCTTCCCTTTCTTCCCCTCCCTTCCCCGCGCTTCCCTCTTAGCACAACCTCAGATCCTCCTGCACTCCATGGGTCTCCTTCTCTCCTGGGCCAAATGTGAGCCCGGAAGTAGCTCAGGGCAAGCCAATTGTTCTAGCCTTTCTTCCTCATCTCTATGGTAAGGTAGAGTTAGGAAGGGGCTAAGGCACAAGGCATCTTATTTTGTTGCATGTTAATTAATATACTGTATAAATAATGTATAATATAGCAACCAATATAAATATATAATAATGATTTTTTTTTTACTAAATATAAAAAATGCGTATTGACACACACGCACAGATATATGCAAAAATGAAGATTTTATTCATATATAAAATAGAACATTTTTCAGGAAGTAGTATGATAAGGGGGTGGAACTTTCTGCAGTGGCCGGAAACCCGCTATTGCCGGTGGGAGAAGGTAAAGCGTCTCCGCCCTAGCTTTCATCATCTTCGTGGTTCAAAAAACCCCGCATTTATATCTTCTTTGAGGGGCATAATGAGCGGCCTTTAAAAAAGAAAAGAAAAAAGAAACGCACAAGTGTGGTGTCAGGTATGTACATGGGCCACTCATTCCTTCCTATATCTATGTCCTTCCGGCCGGAAGTGAGCGTGGGCCGACCTAGGCCCCTCAAGTTCTTTGGCCAGGGGACGCTCTAGGCGAGAAGGCGTGGCGGGGACGGGTGGTTGGTCCTCCGAGACATCCCGGTTTCCGGCCGCCTCCCCAGCCGAGCTGCTTGTGGATTCTCCGCGGCCGTTGCTGCCCCCCCCCTCGCCGCCAGCGAAAGAGGCTCTCGAGGACCCGCCTCCCCCTTGCAGGTGAGTCGGGGGGAGGGGCACTTCGGTGTGGCCCCGCCCCTCGGGGGAAATTGGGGGGGGTCTCGTAACGGGGAGGGGGGAGACGGATACCTCTGTTTTGGGTTGGGCGAGAGGAAATAGGGGAGGGGCACATCCCTTCTCCTTTCCGAAAAAAGGGGGCAGCATCCATTTGGGGATGCTAGGCTTGGGGGAGCCCTCTGTTGTTTGTTGAGGGGGGAGGGCAGGAATTGGGGCTCCCTCCAAGGAGGGGCTTGAGGTGGGGTGGGGGAGGGGCATGCCTTTCAGGAGGGCTGGGGGGGGCGATGCGTGCACCTCCCCCAGACTAAAAGGATTCTTTATCTTCCCCCTACCCCAAGGTTGTGCGGGGTGGGGCTGGGCTTGGCAGTAATATTATTACTGCCATTATTGCTTTTACTACTACTATTATTATTATGGAGCAAGGTGAAGGGCTTTGGCAGTGTTATTAATATTAATAATAACAACAGTGTAATTTGTTTAATCATTTGTTAATCTGAGTATTTAGATTCTTTGTACCCAGCTCTAAAGGCGGCCAGAGTGGCTTACCTACAGTCTGTACGGTGTGTGCAATATTGCACGTTGTCCCCGCATTGGGGGCAGCATGTGGGGGGCAAGCGACAGAGATCATGGAGCACCCCAGTGAATGAAGAAAGGCATTCGGAGTTGGTTGTGGTGGGAGGCTGGAGAAAATGAAGGATGGGCTTGTTTGGAGTGAAGGAATTGGGGGACCTGGGGTTTGGGGGGGAACTCCAGTGTGGTTTCTACAGTGGGGGTTGCTTGAAAAATAGGTACTTTCCCCTTTTCACTGGAGCAGGTGGAGAGAGGAAAAGTGGGAATTGGCCCTGGTCTTATGAATGGAGGCAGGGCTGGGTCAGGTCAGAGACAGCCTTCTGGGGGTGGAGAGTGTCTTGGAGGCTTGGTATAAATGAGCATAAAATGGAATATTGGAGAGGGTTGAAATAGGTCAAGATTCCGGCATGGGATGGAGGCAGATTCCGTCCTCTTTTTATATCGCGTCCTAAACCTGTCTCTTCCTCTCCCCACTCTGCTGCCTTTTTGGGGTTTGGAAACTGGGCTCGGGTAGTGCCCCCTCAATGCAAAGTTCAATTGAGACTTCCACTCTTTCTTGTTGGGTCTCTCATCCCAAATCTTTGTAACTCACTGGATTCAGATTTCCAGGTTGGAAGGGGTGTTCAGAGTCTGAGAGAGAGAGAGCATACCAGATCATCCTCGTATCATTTAATTTGAATAGGTCCCAAACTAAACTAAAGAGGAAAAGCTTAGAGCAGATTCAAATGTTTTTCAGGGGAGAGCTTCCCCCTCCCCCCCCAGTTTAGCCAGAAGGGCTGGAGAAGCTCAATTTTTGGAGTGGTGGCCTGGATTTTTAACCTGGGCCAGAAATAAGACTTTTTGCCCTGGAAATCCCTCCCTTTTGGATCCTGGAAATATATGCAGAGGGCAAAGCAATTTGCAGTTTCTCAGAGGGCAGTCTGCCCCTTTATACATGCCAGCTAGGACTAGGACCAGGATCTGATGAGGCCTTGGGAAATCTATTCTGCATCCTTTATACCAACATTTCTGAATCTTACACAATTAAAGATTTGTCCTGTTACAACATGGATTTGTATCCAAGACTCCTTGAACCCCCCCCCTTAAATTTGAATGCATCACTGTCAAAATTCTGCATCAGTGTCAGATTGCGATTTTGACCCCTGGCCTTGTACCATACCTAGAGAAATAAATCAGATTTCTTCATGCTGTTATCAGGATCTTAATTTCTGGTCTTTTCTGTGCCAGGTTCACTCACCCTGTTCATTTTAATTCTGCTTTAAATCCAGGTTCCTTTAAGTCCTTTAGTATTTACTTCCTGCTATTGCTTTTTGATTATTGAAATCATGGTATATATTGTACTTTTTAGCACTGTTTGTTGCTTTGTAAGCAGCCCAGGTAATATTTAGGCCTATATAAATTCAATAAACAAAAGTAGATTTCCAGTAAAGGGTATCCCCTCCTCACAGTTCCCAGGAATTTGGTTTGGCGTGATAGGTCATTAGATGCTCCCCACCTGCCAAAATCACTTTTGGGTCTATCAGATCTTGGTTCCTAGAAAAATGCACTGGCACCAGCGAGGCACCCCTCCTGCATAGACTGCTATGGGATGGCTAGATGACTCTATGAGAGGTCTTTCAACTGTCCCTGGTTTTAAAAACTCGCTCAGGCATCTCTCCCTGCTAATTTTACCCAGGGATGGGAAAAACATCTGCAATCTTGAAATGCCAGCATCCTGCCTTATTGTTGTCAATTAGATTTCTGTCTAATTTCTATCTATCTTCCAGCAGAGATTCAGCAGGTGCCCTTGCTTTTAACTTTCAGGAGTCTCTGGAATATATATATATATATATATATAAAAATCTTTTTATTCAGCCAGTCATTTTAATTATTGTTTTGTACTGATTTGGATGAGTTTTGGGTTTTTTTAAGTTCCTCTTTCTACAAAATTTATACATACCGCTTGATTGTAGTAAAACTTCTAAGTGGTTTACAAACGATATTTAATTTGCCAAGAAAAAACAGGTAAAAATGTTTTAAAATAATTAAAATTAATGGTGAAAGAGATTAAAACACATCTCCTATGTGTCTGGAAAGACCTACCTACCTCAACAATTTCATTTTAAACAGGCAGCCTACCTGATGTCTATAGATAGGAATTTCTGAAGTGTTGGTGCGACCACACTGGAAGATCGATTGCTTACTATGTTTAAAATCATTTTTATTTAATACAAATTTTATATTGCTCTATGCCACCCTGATATTTTATGAGATGGCGGTGTGTGTGTGTGTGTGTGTGTGTGTGTGTGTATGCATGTTTGTAAGTATATATGTATGTTTATATGTATATATGTAGGGCAGGATTTGAATGCAAAAAAAAAAGAATGAATGAATAACATGACAGCGCCCAATCTTATGGAAAGGCTGGGCAAAAAGGTGACTTGTAGTTACGAGACTCTACTTATCTCTTATTGAAAGTTGATTTATGGATATGGGTGGATTTCTGTGTGACGTTAGATTGACCTTTTGTGAATATAGGATTAAAAATGGAGAAACAGGATACCTCTCTGACAGGTGCTAGAAAAAAGCAGGAGATGTCTTTGAGAGCCGCCCAGGATCTTCCAGTGGGTTGCTGTTGATAAAAGTGCTCTTAGATGGACTTCTGATCTGACCCAGGAGAGTTTTTCTTTAATGCTTCAAACTGATAACTTTAAGTTCCCTCTTACCTAATTCTCAAAGCAGTCGGAAGAGTATAAGGCCTAATTCTTAAATGTATTTTGATAATTGTATTGTGTCCGCTCTTCTCTACAGAACTATTTTGTACCATTTTATGTAAACGGCATAGGGTATCATTATTATTAAGCATTAAAATATTGCTATATTGTTTGTTTCCAGGTGTGATAAGAACTTGAAATCATGACGGACTCCAAATATTTCACCACCAATAAAAAAGGTTAGATTCCACTCATTCATGTGATGTTGCAGCTTGTTTCTAGAGATACCTGGTGTGAGGGACAGGGGATATCGCGAAGTCCCTCCCCTCCTGAGTTCCAGCCCATCCCCGAGCGCAGGGGAAAGCAGGGAGAGCTCCGTCTCAAGTGGGGAAGCAGGAAGTGGGGTCCAAGGCTCAGGCAGGGTAGCGGAGCCATCGTCCCAGGTGGGACAGGAAGAGGGAAGAAAGGGGGGCAGACCTATTCCCCCAACTCCGGAACTGCACCGAAAACGTAGGGGGAAGAGGCTGGGTCTCCCCAAGTTATTATGTTGGAGAAAAACGCGCCAAACGCCACTCGGAGGTTCTGATTCTAGCGGATAAGATGTGTCTCTGTAAATAGCACTGCCTTCAGCACTGTAAATACGCAGCACCAATAAAAAGATAAAATGCAGAGCGGTGTAGAGTCGTTACTCTGAAGTAGCCCGCTCCGGCCACTGTGACACCTGGGTTGGGGTGGGGGGAGGATTTGGGAATGAGGCAGATGTGGTTCAAAAGCCTAGGCAGCATGCTAGATCACATGGAGGCTCTTCCTTCCATGCCAACTCTCTTTCCACTGGCTTTGGGGGAAAGGCATTGGCAGCCATCCTATAAAACCATTGCTGAGTCCAGTGTCTGCAGAATATTAGGTTTTGCTGAATCAGTCTCCGTTTCAGTTCTCGGGAAATGTTCTAGATGGATTCTAAAGCAATTTTCCTACTGTTTAGGTTGTATATATAATAATATAATATAATATAATATAATATAATAATTTATTATTTATACCCTGCCCATCTGGCTGGGTTTCCCCAGCCACTCTGGGCGGCTTCCAACAAAAGGTTAAAAACACATTAAAACACCAGTCATTAAAAACTTCCCTAAACAGGGCTGCCTTCAGATGTCCTCTAAATGTCAGATGTTTGTTTATTTCCTTGACCTCTGATGGGATGGCGTTCCACAGGGCGGGTGCCACTACCGAGAAGGCCCTCTGCCTGGTTCCGTGTAACCTCACTTCTCGCAGGCAGGGAACCGCCAGAAGGCCCTCGGCGCTGGACCTCAGTGATCCGGGCTGAACGATGGGGGTGGAGACGCTCCTTCAGGTATACTGGGTATACTGCATGATACTTGAGCGGTGGGGAACTCCTTTGGAATTCCTTTTCCTGGAAGAGGGAGCTGTTGGTGGCCATTAGCCACAATGGCCATGCTCTGCTGCCACAGTTGGAGGCAGCAACGCTTTCTGAAATACCACTTGGTGGAAGCTGCAGGAGGGCAGAATGCTCTTGGGCTTGGATCCTTGTGCGTTTCCCTCAGGCGTCTGGTTGGCTGCTTTGAGAAGGAGGGTCCTTGACTAGATGGACCATTGGCCAGAACCAGCAGGAGTCATCATTATGCCTTCTTATGTCTGTCTGCTGTGGCCTCTCTCTCACGGCCTCACGTTTCATTTCAGGGGAGATCTTTGAACTGAAAGCAGAGCTCAACAATGAGAAGAAGGAGAAGAGGAAAGAAGCTGTGAAAAAGGTCATTGCTGCCATGACCGTGGGGAAGGATGTCAGGTAACACACCGTGTGTGTGTGCGTGTGTGATTTTTATTAAATTTTCTGTTTTGCAATTTATAGTACAGTGGTACCTCGACTTACGAACGACTAGACAACTGAATTTTTCGACTTACGAATGGGGGTAATGGCCGCGCACTTACGAATGTCTCGACATCCGGGAAAAAACCGCGGTGGTTTTAGATAGGGATTTTTCGACTTACGAATTTTTAGATAGGGTTGCTTCGACTTACGAATTTTTCCGTTTTCAATGCATTCCTATGGGAAATCACGTTTCCAATGGCGTTTTTTCAACTTACGAATTTTTCAACTTACGAAGGTGCCTTTGGAACGGATTAAATTCATAAGTCGAGGCACCACTGTACTCATTTTTACATCACTACGATAACAATGACTTCGCTCTTTCTCTTTCCATGGTTCATTCTACATATCATAAAACCCTGCATATTTTACAAAAACTATACCGTTCAGTTTTCCCTTATTGCATCCATCAAAACTTCGTTACACTGTTGAATTTATCGTAATGCTGCCAGCGTTTTCTCCTGTACACAATTATTTCCCATATATTCAATAAACATTTTCCAATCTTCTCTAAACATATGTTCTTCTTGTTCTCTTATTCTATATTTTAAGTCTGCAAGCTGTGTATATTCTGTCAAGTTAAGTTGCCATTCTTCTTTGGTTGGGACCTCGCTCGTTTTCCATTTTTGAGCTAACAAAACACAGGCCACAGTAGTGGCATACATAAACAACCTTTTTTTTTTGACACCTGGGAATTTCAGTCTGAGTTATCCCCAACAGAAAGGACTCTGGGTTTTTTTGGGAAAGTACTTTTGAACATTTTTTTCAATTCATTATGTATCATTTCCCAATATGCTTTTACCCTTCAGGTAACACTCCTCTTCCTCTCTTTCTGCCTCCACAGTGCTGGAGCCCTCTAGCAGGGAAGCTGCATCTCTCCTCTAGCCATTGCTGCAGTCCAGCTCCCATCAGCCCCAGTGCACCGTGCCCAGTGACTAGGGGTGAGGGGGGAGTTTTAGTCCAGCAACACTGGGAGAGCAGCAGGCTCCTCACCCCGGTCCCTGTGTCTGGGACTCTTTGCTGTCATGGAAGAAGCAATCTCTGGGCATACTCAGGGGAAAATGTTCCTCCTCTAAACATTGTGAAGATTCCAGTTCCCATCAGCCCCAACACAGCATGGGCAGTCCAGCAAAAACAGGAGGGTCAAATCCTGTAGGGCAGGTGGTAGTGGTGGTGAACCTTCAGCCCATGAGCTGAATCAGGCCGGCCAGGCCGTTTTGGCCCAGCCACACCCACCAGCTTGCAAGTCTGACATGAGACCGCCGAGTCAGGTTTCCACGCTTCAGTTTTTCCTCTGTTGGGGCCGGTCCTACCGTTAGGCAGTGCAGATCTGTTTTAAAAGTGCGTTTTATGTTTGACTGCCTTTGGCAATGCTTGCTTTCGAACTGTTTAAGGTCATTTTATTTGTTAAATGTGCATTCTGTAGTTGATCTCTTTTGCAGTGTTTTGTTTTGAAATCTTTAAGATAGTATTTGACTTTCCTGTTAATTACATTGCTTTGAATGTATACTTCAGCAATGTTTAATTAGATGTTTTAGTGTGTTGTTAAACTGCTTTGAGATTTATACCTTAAAAATATAAATATTCCTTTAATAATAGAGTCGGAAATGACTAAACAACAACAACAACAACAACAACAAATAATAATAATAATAATAATAATAATAATAATATGCTTGGAATGTTGGAGGTCTGCTTCCAGTTTCAGGGTTCCTGCTTCAACTCAACATTTTCATTCCCTCCCTCTCTCTCTGTCTGTCTGTCATCCAGCTCCCTTTTCCCAGATGTAGTGAACTGCATGCAGACTGACAACCTGGAGCTTAAGAAGTTGGTCTATTTGTACTTGATGAACTACGCCAAAAGCCAGCCAGATATGGCCATCATGGCAGTCAACAGTTTTGTGAAGGTAATGGGCGTGGGTGGGGAATTATAGGTGCCTTAATTTTACTACATGCCAGCAAAGCTCCAGCTGTCGTGATGGCTGGGTTGCATGCCGAAGGAACCCTTCCCCCCCGATGTTGCGATGACATCCTTATATGCAGCATGTTCTCTGACAGTAGGAAGAGCCGTGCCTCAGTGAAAGGGCATCCCAGGTTCCATCCTCAGCATCTTCAGGTGGGGCTGCGCATCTTTAGGAGAATGGCTTTATTTAATAATATCTATATACTGCTTGATTTAAGCAAAAAAAAAAAAAGACCTCAAAGCGGTTTACGAAAAGAATAAAATAGTAAAATACGGACAATGAAAAAGGCCCATTTGAAACATTCAAAGAATAATTAAAAACCAAAGGTTAAATCAAGGCAAGTTACAACACATGTCAACATTATGCAAATCTGGGTAGGGTCATCTAGGCAAGACTGTTTTAAAGGTAAAGGGACCCCTGACCATTAGGTCCAGTCGTGACCGACTCTGGGGTTGTGACACTCACCTCGCTTTATCGGCCGAGGGAGCCGGCGTACAGCTTCTGGGGCATGTGGCCAGCATGACTAAGCCGCTTCTGGCGAACAAGAGCAGTGCACAGAAACACCGTTTACCTTCCCACTGGAGCGCAGTACCTATTTATCTACTTGCACTTTGACGTGCTTTCGAACTGCTAGGTTGCAGGAGCTGGGACCGAGCAACGGGAGCTCACCCCGTCGCAGGGATTCGAACCGCCGACCTTCTGATCGGCAAGCCCTAGGGGCTCTGTGGTTTAACCCACAGTGCCACCCGCGCCCCTGTTTTAGGTGCTACTCTGCAGATTGAAGCGTGTGTGGGCCTATCCAGGGTAAGGCAATCTCACACGTAAAATGATCCCAAGTTCCTAAGGGCTCGATATACCAATAGTAACACCTTGCCCAGGCGGCAAACTGGCAGCCAGTGCTGTTCTCTGAGCAGAGGCGTTGCATGTTGACATGGCCTCACTTCCTGCCAGCCGTCGTGCCGCAGCATCCCGCCCTCGCTGCAGCTTCCAGGTCAAGCGCAAGGGAAACCCCCACCTAGAGCACATTGCAGCAATCCACCCCTGAAGCAACTTGATTGCGTCCCAGGAAGTGGCGGGACTCAAACTCTCTCCCTCTGGGGGAGTGAACACAGAGCACCTTTGTGACGATCTGCTTCTCTTCCTCGCCCCCAGGACTGCGAAGACCCCAACCCTCTCATCCGTGCGCTGGCGGTGCGCACCATGGGCTGTATCCGCGTGGACAAGATTACCGAGTACCTGTGTGAGCCGCTCCGCAAGTGCCTGAAGGATGAGGACCCCTACGTGCGGAAGACGGCGGCTGTCTGCGTGGCCAAGCTGCATGACATCAACGCCCAGATGGTGGAGGACCAGGGCTTCCTGGACTCCCTTCGCGACCTCATAGCAGACTCAAATCCTATGGTAAATAAAATACCCCTCCCGCACGGAGGCTTCCTTGACGCTTGGCCTAATGTTTCTTGGCTAATGCATGCGTGTACAGGTGAAACTCGGAAAATTAGAATATCGTCGAAAAGTGCATTTATTTCAGTGATGCAACTTATTATTTTTTATTTTTCTTTTAATTTTTACAAATGCTCTCTTTGGGAAATTCCACAGTAAAAAAACAAATAGTTACAATAATATAAAAATAAACATCGCTATTACATTTCATTAATTGCATTCCATTTATAATTGACCCGCCTAACGACAAATAATTACAACAAATAAAGGCTTGATATATCTTGCTTTGCATGTCATGCGTCTATCTCAGGCACCCCCAAACTATGGCCCTCCAGATGTTTTGGCCTACAACTCCTATGATCCCTAGCTAACAGGACCAGTGGTCAGGGATGATGGGAATTGTAGTCCAAAATATCTGGAGGGGATGCCTGGTCTATCTCATATATTGGTTTCACTGAAATAAATGGACTTTTTGAATATATTCTAATTTCCCGAGTTTCACCTGTATGTGCGCAGGATTGTGGCATGGTGTAGCTCAGCACCAGAGCACCTGCATTTCGTGCAGAAGGCCTCAGGATCGGTCCCCAGTGGCATCTCCAAATGGGGATGTTGTGGCCAGTGCTGAGCTAGATGAACCACTGGTCTGACTCCGGATAAGGCAGCTTCCTATGTTCCTGTTTCAAGCCTTTACTCAGAACAATGAGGACTAGAATCATGCTTGGGTCCAGGTTTGAAAAGAGGTGTATCTGAAATCCTGGACAGCCGCTGTTGGTCAATGTAGGCCAAGGCTCCCGAAGCGTGGGTCTTCAGCTGTTTTTGGACTACAGTTTCCATCACCACCTGACTACTCGTCTTGCCAGCTAGTGGTGATGGGAGTTGTAGTCCAACAACAGCTGGAGAACCATTTTACATTATGGTTCCTGAGACCGAGGAGGAGGTTTTCGACTGTTTGGGTACAGGCGGAGACCATTTTGAATTAAGATGATGGACAGCACTGATTTTTAACCACTGGTTTTGAAACTGCACAAGTTTCCTTGCCCCTTAGAATTCACTAGTGAGGTCCGATGTGTGGCTGCTGGTTATCAGTAGAACAATTCCATGTGAAATATTAGAACGTAAACACCCGTAATGAAAAGGTGCAATAGAAACAATCGTATTAAAGCAACATGGCAGACACAGGTTGAGAGATCAGGGGCCTACCTGTTTGAACAGGTGTGTCTTCAAAAGGCATGGGGATGTCTCTACAGGGGCGCCTTCTGTATGTCAACAGGGACGGCATGGGTTAGAACCAGGGAGAAGTGCTCTTGTTCCAATAGGGTCAAGCAGATTTTCCCCCGCCCCCAAAAAAGGATTTGGGGAGTCAGTCATGGCATTCGTTGGCCCCAACCTTGCCATGAGCTCATTCACCTTGGCGTACTGAGGCAGATGCCTGCCCACCCCTGCTGGCAAGCAGAATTAATCCCCCAACACCAGGGAACTTTACATTTGGGCGTTTGGTGGTGGGGCTTTAGCCAACCCCTTAATCTCCAAATTTTGATGCGTGTGCACAGGTCATAGTTGGTCTGTGTGCAGAGTCCCTGCTTACAGGCTGCCATATTTTTGGGATCATCTCCATTTTACCAGACTCTCATGTGTTCATTTGGGTAATCATCTGTGGCAGGAAACAAGCCTTTGAGATGACCAGCAGGTAAGCAGAGAGCACCCTTCCCTGGGCAGGTTATATCCAGATGGGGTGGTGGTGGTGGGTGGTTGTAGTCTAAAACATCTGCAGGGAAGGCTGGTCTGGATTATCTAAAGGCCTAGACTCCAAGGCCTCCCCAAAGGGCTGAATGCAGCTGCTGTGGGCAGACTTTTCTAACGCCCTGCCTTGAAGGCTCCAAATAGCTCACCATGCTAAGTTACTAGTTTCAAATACATCCGGTTCTGACCAGGCCAGCCAAAGCAAGTTAGGGCCAGAATTGCCACCGAGAACAGATTCCCAAACCTCCTCCTCTCCCTCTCTCGTCGTGCGTAGTTGGTGGTGGAGGTGACATCTGGTGACCGCCCGTTCATCCTGGCTGGGGTCTGTGCCGTTGTCCGGCTTTCCCACTTTCTGGGCTCGTAATGGAGCAAATGGACCAGAACGCCAATCCCGCCGGCTTGAGCCTCTCTTGATAGTGATGTATTTGCTGGCCAAGTGCCAAGAGTCCCTTCCACAAACAAGGAACATCAGGACGATCGGTTCTGAATTTGATCTTTTGGCTTTTCCTGAGACAGTGGCGCCCAAAGTGTCTGGCTTTGCTGCTGCTGCTGCTGCTGCTGCTCCCCCCTCCACCAGCCCTTTGCTAGGAAATTAGATGCCTTTCTGGCTTTTGTAATGCAGCATTCCAAACTGGTTCTGTTTAGACTTCCTCCCATGAATATTGATGGTTTCTCAGAGACGCCGTGTTCTCGCCAAAGCAACTGTCTCCTTATGATAGGGAGTGTAAAAAGAATGCCTTTTCTACGTCTTAAGTCTTTATTTAACTGTCACCGGGTTAAAAAAAGGTCTTGTTTATATACAGGCCCCCCCCCAAATGACAGGACAAAAATCCTACAGCAAAAAGGTGAATTAGATCTGTGTTGTGGTCCTGTGGAGATGTAATTTTTGGGCATTGCAAAAGACAGAAGCATCCTATTAAAGCTGAGAACGTGGACGTTTTGCAGTTTGAGTGCGGGGGATCCAGTCATTTTGCTGAAAGCAGTAGTGTGGTATAGCGGTTAGAGTGATGGACTGAGAAGAGGGAGATTGAGGCCCAAATTTTCTCTCAGCTTTAAAGCTTACGAGGTAACCTTAGGTCAGTCTCTGTCTGCCTATCTTTTCCTTGCCTACCTCCCAAGAGCGTTCTGAGGGTATGATGGGAGGGGGGGGGAGAACAATATATGCCACTTTAAGCTCCTCGGAGGAAAGGTTGGGATATTAATTTAATGAATTAACAACAGAAACAACAATATACCAGAAACTTGAAAAGCTGAAGCTTGTGAAGTAAGCACAGGTTGGCTGTTAAAACCTGGGGATTTGTGTCTCCCCATTGGCTGAACTGCAGTGATGTCACAGAAGCCCCAGGGGAACGAGAGAAGGCCAGAGAGAAGCGAGAGTGTAGCGTTCTGTTCTTTATCTAGTGTTTTTGAGCATCCAAAGCCTACCGTGAACCTCATCCTATCGGAATCCCTGAAACGGCCTTGTAAATTGGGCCAGTATTATTATGTCCCATGTTGTGCATGAGAAATGACGTGGTTTGCCAGAAGCGAAATGTACTTTAGGGGAAGCCATGTGTATTCCGATTGGTAGCCGATTCTGCTATCCACTGTGCTACACCAGCTTCCAAGAGACATGGCAGCAGGAAGGCTAGGAAGCCCCCAGGGGCTTGGTGGAGGCCCCTGGTCCTGTGGCCGATGGGCCACAATACTGTATAACCCAAGTCTTCCTTTGTCAGAGTCTTCAACTGGTTCCCAAAAGCTGGATACACCTTGGGCCGTTTCTCCTGGAGCTGTGGAAGATGAGCCACAAGGGGGCAGCACTGGACTGCTCCCACAAGGCAGGAGATTCATTTTTGTTCTAGCTCAGGCATCCCCAAACTGCGGCTCTCCAGATGTTTTGGCCTACGACTCCCATGATCCCTAGCTAACAGGACCAGTGGTCGGGGAAGGTGGGAATTGTAGTCCAAAACATCTGGAGGGCCGAAGTTTGGGGATGCCTGTTCTAGCTGGAGGGGGCCATAGGGCTGGCGGGCAGTGCAGTGCCAGGGACTTCCATGTTTGACCTTCTTTGATGATGGGCCAGTTCCCCTTGCACCTCCAGTTTAAAGGATTAGTCAGAAAAAAATCAAACCGCTAGCACGTTTGCAGAGCTAAGCAGGGTCCGATAACGGTTTCAGATTGGATGAGGGAATGCATGTTGAGATTTCTGCATTGCAGGGGGTTGCAATGTCCCTTCCAGCTCTTCAGTTCCATGATTCTTCGATGGATGGCTGCTAGCCACGATGGCTGTGCTCTGCCTAAACCAGGCATCCCCAAACTTCGGCCCTCCAGATGTTTTGGACTACAATTCCCATCTTCCCTGACCACTGGTCCTGTTAGCTAGGGATCATGGGAGTTGTAGGCCAAAACATCTGGAGGGCCGCAGTTTGGGGATGCCTGGCCTAAACAGTTAGAGGCAGTGATGCTTCAGAGTACCAGTTGCTGGAAAACGCAGGAGGGGAGAGGGCTTTAGTGCTCAGGTCTTGCTTGCTACTGTGAGAACAGGATGCTGGACTAGGTGGGCCACTGGCCTGATCCAGCAGGCTCTTCCTATGTTCCTATCTCTCTGCCCAAGATCCTGAATTGTTGCCAGTCAGAGTGATGACACTGGACCAAGCAGGCCAGAAGGCCTGGCTTGTTTCAAAACAGATTCCTAGGTCCTAACGGGAATTAGATCACTTGTGGCTATTCCTCCCACTTTTGGCGTGGGCATGTGCTGAAATCTGAGGAAATGGAGATGGCTCCCTGGTCGGGGGGGGGGGGCTATACCTGATCTCCTCTCCCCTCTGGTACAAAGATGCAGTGTGGTGAGTCCCTAGGTAGCCGTGGGCAGGCTGTTGAACCCGCCCTGTCCCTGTTCCCCCACCTGCAGATCTGCTGCAGAACAAAACAGTCAAACGCGCCCCCTTAACCTTTCACTTCTGCTGCTCTTACTTTTAACGCCAAATGAAAGCAGCTCTTTGCAAGGGGTCCATTGTCTGGCATGTTCTGTTCTTCTTGCTGCTGTGATCTTTTCTCTCCCCACACCCTCCTTTCCCAGAATCATTTCGGCATCCTTTGTTGACTGCCACATTATTATTTTTTAAGTGAAAACCTTTGCTTTTCCACCCTCCTCCTTTTCTTTTTCTTCTCTGCTGTAAAAAAAGAAGCAAAACCGATGCCAAAAAAAAGGCACGGCTTCAAATCCAGGAGAGCTGGATTTCATATTGTTGGTTTCCAGATCCCATCCATTCTGGCAAGCATCGGGGCGCAGCGATGGCACCAGCAGGTTCTATACAAAAGCATTTTCTGAGATCTCATTGGCAAAGGATTCAATTTCCCCCTTCCCTGGCTTGCCTCTTCTGAATTTGTAGATTCGGATGGAGACCTGGCCTGGCATCTTTTGACTGCTCCCCTGGCCGCAGTCACTAAGCTTTGGAAGACCTTTGAGCTCAATAATCTGGGCTATTTTAGTATCCTAAGACTTGGCAAATCTTGAAAAAGAATCTCACATGAGCTAAAACGTTTTGTGGGCCAAAGAGCTCGAGATGACTTCTTTGCCACTTGGCCTCATTTCATTTAACCTACAAATATAGCGGAGAGCTGCTGCCAGTCAGTGTAGACAGCGCTGGGCTAGATGGAGCCCATGGTCTGACTTGGTGCGAGGCAGCTTCCTATGTTCCCATTGTGCAGAAACATGAGGACTAGCATCACACTTCATTTTCAGAGGAAGGACCGCAGCTCAGGGCCAGAGCATCTGCTTTGCAGGCACCGGGGTCCAGTCCCTGATGGCATCTGCAAAGAGGGCTGGGAAAGACTGCTGAGAAGGGCTGCCAGGTAGCATCATAGCTGCCAAGTTTCCTGTTTTTCGCAGGAAACCCCCGTATTTTGTTACCATTTCCCGCTGTTATCCCGAATTGATAATATCCCGTAAAGCTCATGTCCCGGCTCCCGGCTGTCTGTGCATATCTGGATATCAGAAGCGATTTCTGGTGCCCAGACATGCAGACACGGGCAGAGCGGCACTGGAAGTCGCTTCTACGCATATCTGGACATGTGTAGAAGCGACTTCCGGTGCCGCGCCGCCGTATAGAAGCGGCTTCCGGTGCCGCGCTGCCACTGATCCCGGATTTTTCAGTCCAGGAGTTGGAGGGTATGGGTAGCATAGATGAGAAGCTGAGGTGGACAGGCTCTGTCTAAGGCAGCGGAAGGGTGTTTATGTGCTCAGCACCAGAGAGCCAACCACACCTTCATTTGCCATCCTCTTCCTAACCATCTTTCCTCCTCCACCTCCTGGTGCTGCCTCCATCCACCTTTTCTCCTTCCTGGCACTTAATAGGTGGCTGAGACTAAGATTCAGGGCCTCTAAATGGCAGGCGCATTCCCCTCCATTAGCCACATTCCACACTTGGTTTAATTTCCAATTAGCCTTGGATAATAACAAATGTAATCTAATTGCTCTTCCTCCTGGTGTCCCAGATCCCCTCCTGCTTTCCCCGTCTATCACATTTTCGTCTTCCCTGCTTGATGGAGAGAGACAGGCTTCTTTCTCCCTTCCACCCCCTTGTTCATTAAGTCATTTTATTCACTGCTGAATTGGAAGTGAAGGATCGTTCACATCCCCAGTTTCTCTCTCACACACAAACCCACAAACCCACGTCGCTTTTCCTCTTGAGCTGGCACTCTTTGGAATTAAAAAATAACAATGCCAAGAATGCTGCTCCTTCCACATGTTTGGGGCTAATTTTTATTTTTAAAATAGAGGTTCTGGGGCTCAAGCCCACTTTTTTCTTTTGTAAAGGTTTTTTTAAATTGTATTTTATGTTCTAATGCAGGCATCCCCAAACTTCGGCCCTCCAGATGTTTTGGACTACAATTCCCATTTCCCCCGACCACTGGTCCTGTTAGCTAGGGATCATGGGAGTTGTAGGCCAAAACATCTGGAGGGCCGCAGTTTGGGGATGCCTGTTCTAATGCATATAAAACAGAGAGGACAATTATATAGCAACAGAAGAAAATTAACAGGTAAAAAATGAAACCGTAAAGGGGATATGTAGAATAAACACAGTTCCATATGTGTTAAGTAACAAAGCACCAAATAGCAAAAGGAAAAAAAATGGAGAACAAATGTATTTGCATAAAGAAATAATTTTTGTGTTATTTGATCATTGAGGATTGTTCCAGATTTGTCAGGCTTGCAGTGAGGGTTGTATTGAAAATGATGGTTCCATTCTGTATTATTACTTATTTGCAACCCCCCCCCCAACCGCCACCTTTATATTCCACTCAAGGTGGCGTACTTGGGTTTTCCTCTCTTCCATTTTGTCCTTACAACAACCCTCTGAGGGAGGTTTGGGTTGAGAGAGGCAGGGACTGGCCCAGCTCACCTAGTGAGCTGCATGGCCGAGTGGGAATTCGAACCCTGGTCTCCCAGGTCCTGGTCCGACACTCTTAACCATTACAGCGCCCTGAGTGGAGCCACCTTTCTCTCTCTCTCTCTCTCTCTCTCTCTCTCTCTCTCTCTCTCTTTGCCACCCACATGAAATTAGGTTGAGGACCCTGCGAGATCAGGTTGAGGGTCACAAATGGCCAACCCCAATTCTACTCCCAGAGAACTGTGGACTGGTTATACTTTGAGTTTTGCTGGTGTGCATGATTGCTTTGTATATGCTCAGAGACCATCTTGCTTCTTTATATAATTCCAAGCTTTGGGTGTGCATTATAACGCCCCCACAAAATCTCAGCCAAGATTCCGAAAGCATGGATTGTTTCTTTTCCCTTCCCTCTTGCAGGTGGTGGCCAACGCTGTAGCGGCATTGTCCGAAATCAGCGAATCTCACCCAAACAGCAACCTGCTGGACCTGAACCCCCAGAACATCAATAAGCTGCTCACTGCTCTGAACGAGTGCACCGAGTGGGGACAGATCTTCATCTTGGACTGCCTCTCCAACTACAACCCAAAGGATGACCGCGAAGCCCAGAGGTAGGTGGGCCTCGGGTTGCAGACCCCCGTTCCTTAGCTCCGCTTGCTTCCTCCTGGCTCACCAGCTTCACATCTGTGGGCAGAGGTATGTGACACCTCTAGAGTAATATGCACCTGACTTGGGGAACCCCTTGCTGCAGGATTCTTGTAACGGACACTGGGGAAAGAGTGGAAATAGTCATGGAGGATGCCTCTTGCAGCAGCTGAAACGTAGTCTCTCACTTCATATGGCTTGCCTTTTAAAAGAAGAAAAGCAAAATAAAAATAATTATTTTAAAGAAAGGAAAGGGAACCTCAGCAGATAAGGCTGCCAACATATTAAGGGGGTTCAAGTTCAGATTTCAAATCACCGTAAAAATTGACCTGTCTACGTCAATTTCACATTTTTGTTTGTGGTATTTGCTATAAATAATAATGGGATGTGAAACCCCTGTAGCTCTGTAAACTTACAGGCTTCTTTTTATAATCTTTTTAAAATTGATTTTCAAAAATATAAACATACGATATAAAACAACTCAAAATCCAAATATCGAGATTACTCTGAATCTCCTGACTCCCCCCCCCCATCCCTTCCATGGGTCCTTTAGATTCTGTTTTCAACTGCATATCAATACTTTCCCATTTTTTCATCTTCCTAGGTTACCTATACATTCTGATACATTACAAGTGTATTTAAAACCCTGCTAATGTTTTGACCTGCTTACAATGATTTTGTATAGACATTATAAATATTTCCCATTCTTTTTTAAAAATTCCTCGTCGTCTCGATTCCTGAGCTTCCCAGTTAATTTTGCCATTTCGGCATAGTCCATCAACTTGGTTTGCCAAACTTACAGGCTTCAAAATGCAACTATTGATGTGCATCAAGGCAGGCTGTTAGTTAAAGGGCTAGAGGAAGCTGGCTGTGCAACAGGAAGTGTCTGGGCTGTTGGCGCAACCCGGTGCAAGAACCTCGCTGACTTCCCGCGTCTCCTCTTGCCGTCCCGCTAGCCCGACTTGTACACCCTTCAGGAACTTAGCGCTATGTCGAGTTCCTCCCAGTGTTTTCCGGGTGCATCCTGAATCTTTTTTAAAAAATTTCTTTTAGATTTTCTAAATAAACAAAAAACAACAAAACAAAAACAATTACATTCCATCTTAAATTCCCCCTCTCAGTTCCTTACGCTCTGCCGAGCTGTGACTTCCCTCTCTCCCGTCATTCGGATTTATTTCTCACGCTTATCTAGCAGTTCCTTTTTACAAGCATGTATAGATTAAATTCGTAGGGTTTATGTCAGTCCCGCCAGTGACCCTTAAACTTCTACAGTTTTTCTCCATATAGTCAATAAATTTACTCCATTCCTTCTAGAACTTTGTCTCTCCCTGGTTTCGGATCCCACAGGTCAATTTTTCCAATTCTGCATAGTCCATCATTTTCGTCTGCCGCTCCTCAATCGTTGGTATCGCCTGTAATTTCTATTTTTGGGCTAATAAAGTCCTCGCCGCAGTTGTAACATACATAAATAGTCTCTGATCTCCCTTTGCTATTTCCTCTCCCAATAATTAGTCCCAATAAAAAAGCTTATTAGTCCCAATAAAAAAGCTTTGGGTTTTTGGGGAAAGGTGTACTTAAACATCTTTTTCAACTCATTGTATATCATTTCCCAAAATCCTTTTACTTTCTCGCATGTCCACCACATATGATAAAATTCATCTTTATCTTTACATTTCCAGCATGTTTTACTACTCATCCTATACATTTTAGCTAATTTTACTGGTGTTCAATACCATCTATACATCATTTTCATTACATTCTCTTTCAAAGCGGTACATGCAGTAAATTTCGGTGCATCCTGACTCTTGGCTCCCTCCTCTCCCCCCCCCCCCTCCTGGCAGCATCTGTGAGCGAGTCACTCCCCGCCTCTCTCACGCCAACTCTGCTGTGGTGCTGTCAGCTGTCAAGGTGCTGATGAAATTCCTGGAGCTCCTCCCCAAGGATTCTGACTACTACAACATGCTGCTGAAGAAGCTGGCCCCACCGCTGGTCACCCTGCTGTCCGGGGAGCCCGAGGTCCAGTATGTCGCCCTGAGGAACATCAACCTGATCGTGCAGAAAAGGTCAGAGGGCAGCTTGGGGAAACTCTTCCACCTGGACGGCTGCCTCACTTCTTTGTGCCCAAACAATTAATTGATTGCATTTCTAGCCTCCTGTATCCCCCAAGGAGCTCTAGGTACAGGTGAAACTCGGAAAATTAGAATATCGTCGAAAAGTGCATTTATTTCAGTAATGCAACTTAAAAGGGGAAACCAATATATGAGATAGACGCATGACATGCAAAGCAAGATATGTCAAGCCTTTATTTGTGGAAACAAAATAAAAAAAACTCCTTCCAGCAGCACCTTAAAGACCAACTAAGTTTTTATTTTGGTAGGAGCTTTCGTGTGTATGAAGTGTGCATGCACACAAAAGCTCATACCAAAATAAAAACTTAGTTGGTCTTTAAGGTGCTGCTGGAAGGAGTTTTTTTTATTTTGTTTCGACTACATCAGACCAGCACGGCTACCTACCTGTAACTAGAACTTTATTTGTGGTAATTGTAATTATTTGTCGTTAGGCGGGTCAATTATAAATGGAATGTAATTAATGAAATGTAATAGCGACGTTTATTTTTGTATTATTGTAACCATTTGTTTTATTACTGTGGAATTTCCAAAAGAAAGCACTTGTAAAAATTAAAATAAAAAATAAAAAGGTTGCATTACTGAAATAAATGCACTTTTTGACGATATTCTAATTTTCCGAGTTTCACCTGCAGATCCATGGTTCTTTTTCCTCTCCTCACAACAAACCTGTGAGGTAGGCTAGCCCAGGCATCCCCAAACTGCGGCCCTCCAGATGTTTTGGCCTACAACTCCCATGATGCCTAGCTAACAGGACCAGTGGTTGGGGAAGATGGGAATTGTAGTCCAAAACATCTGGAGGGCTGAAGTTTGGGGATGCCTGGGCTAGACTGAGAAGCAGTGACTGACAACCCCCCCCCCACCTCCAAAGTCACATCCAGTGAGCTTCATGTCCGAGTGGGGATTTAAATCATTTATCTTTCTCAAGTAAAGCCTATCGGAGTGGCTTCCTCTTGATGACAGATACATGCATGCATCCCAGCTTTTGGCAGTGACTTTGCCTCTTTACGAGGAGTCGCTAAGCGGGTAGGGGTGGCTGTTCACACAGACTGACGTCATCCCTGTTTAAGGCACCCGCTGCATGTGTGAACTGAGGTGTGTATTTTTTGGGAGCCGCCCTGTTTTTGTGATTGTACGTTGTTTTAAATGTATTTTTTAAATATTAGTATTTTTATTGAAAACAATCACAAAGGGGGAAGTGTGTGTGGGGGAGAACAAAGAAAGAGAAATATATATACAGTGGTGCCTCGCAAGATGAATTTAATTCATTCCGCGAGTCAATTCGTTTTGCGAAAAATTCATCTTGCGAATCATGGTTTCCCATAGGAATGCATTGGAATTTGTTTTTTTGCCCATAGGAACGCATTAATTAAATTTCAATGCACTCCTATGGGAAACCGCGAGTCGCAAGACGAATTTTTCGCAAAACGAATTCGTCTTGCAAGTCACCATCAGATCGCAAGACGCATTCATCTTGCGAAAAATTAGTCTTGCAGGGCATTCGTCTTGCGAGGTACCACTGTATATACAACAATGCAGTGTAATATGTTACCATACATTCTAAATATAGATTTATATAGTGTTATTATCCTAATAGATATGTAGATGTTAATAGCCTACTGCATTCTGTATAAGCTGATTTCAAATGTTGTCATATTGATCCAAACAAAGTCTACATCTGTAAGCAGTCTGTTCATAAGTTGCAGGTGTTGTCATATTGTCAGTCCATTGATTGATTATTGATTATTGGCAGTCCATTGATTGTCATAACTTTATTCCTTCAGTTCATCAGTATCAGTCTCTTGGCCACCATTAGTGCACGAAGAATCCATTTCCGTTGCCCCATTGTTAATTTCCATACAATAGCTATACAGTTCACATGTAAAATGTTGTGTTTTAAACAGTTGTAACCCACCCTGGGATAGGGACACGGGTGGTGCTGTGGTCTAAACCGCTGAGCCTCTTGGGCTTGCCGACTGGAAGGTTGGTGGTTCAAATCTGTGCGACGGGGTGAGCTCCCGTTGCTCTGCCCCAGCTCCTACCAACCTAGCAGTTTGAAAGCGCACCAGTACAAGTAGATAAATAGGTACCACTGTGGCGGGAAGGTAAACGGCATTTCTGTGCGCTCTGGCACTCAGCAGGTGTCCCTTTATGCCATAAGCAGTTTAGTCATGCTGGCCACATGACCTGGAAAGCTGTCTGTGGACAAACACCAGCTCCCTTGGCCTGAAAAGTGAGATGAAAACCACACCCCATAGTTGCCTTTGACTGGACTTAACCGTCCAGGGGTCCTTTACCTAACCCACCTTGGGACCTTGAGGTGAAGGGCTGGTGATAAGCTAATAACAACAATAATAAATTGTGCATGCATTCTCTTCCCCAGACCTGAAATCTTGAAGCAGGAGATCAAGGTGTTCTTTGTGAAGTACAACGACCCCATCTACGTCAAGCTGGAGAAGCTAGACATCATGATTCGCCTGGCATCGCAGGCCAACATTGCTCAGGTCAGCTCTGGGGGGGCCAGAGGACACCTGACACGTGTGTGTGTGTGTTCTACAGAATAACAAACATGGGAAGCTGCAATCTGCAATCAATATCATTACAAGATTGCTTCTCCACTAACCTCGCTAGGAACTATAGGCTTGCAACCTAAAACAACAACACGACACACAAGGAAAAGGGACAGGGAGGGAAGAAGAAGAAAAATCAACGTCGGGCACCAATTCTTAAAAGGCTGTTCTTATAATGAGCGGGTGACACAGTTCAACATAAGAGATGCCTGATGGAGCTGGGCTTTCGGCAAGGCTGATGGAGTGAGCCTTCTGTCTTTTGGAGTCTGAGACAGTCTGGGTGCCCCCAGGTGATGAACAAGGGAGAGGAGTCCTGATGGAGCTGGCCTGTCTTCTGCAGCCTTTGTCTTCTGCAAGGCCAGGGAGGCAGAGGCACTGCAGGGGACTCCGCCTCTGAGTCAGTGGATGGCGGCAGGGCTGCATCCTCTGACAGGGCGGGCTTGGAATGACGGAGCTGCCCACCCCAAGGAAGTAGCCTGAACAGAGTCCTCATAAAAGCCAGAGGCGGATTTAGGGCAGCGTGACTGGTTCCACCGCACTGGGCGCCAAGCCTAGGGGATGCCACAGAGCGTCACAACTGTGATGTAGTGAATTGAGCAGAACAGAAGGCGAGAGGTGGCGGGGAGCCGAGTTTTGGGCTCACACAGGGTGCTGCTGAAATTGGAAAGGCCAAAGTCCGCCCCTGTCAAAGTTCCCAGCCAGTGACTTTTTTAAAAAAAAAAATAGAAGGAAGATGGAAGTTCCATTGATTGGGTCAAAGCAGGGGAGAGGGTGCAACTATAAATCTGACTTATAATTAAGTGATCATTATAATTACTACATCATCATTGCCTGATTCCAACAGGTTCTGGCGGAGCTCAAGGAGTACGCCACAGAGGTGGATGTCGATTTCGTCCGCAAAGCAGTGCGGGCCATTGGACGCTGTGCTATCAAGGTGGAGGCAAGTGAACTGACCAACCCCCCCCCCCCCCGCCGTTTCTGCTTTGGTCTATGGGGACCTTCTGCATGCAAAGCAGGTGCTCTGCCACTGAACTATGACCTCTCCCCTGCGGAGAATCCTGTTCTGATTTCTGTAATACCAGGCGGTGGGTGAGCTGAAGAGTTGTGGGTTGGATCCTGGCCGGCATTTGCGCTGGGGCCTGGCCTCTGACCTCCTTTCTCTGTCCCGTCCCTCTTTGCAGCAATCGGCTGAGCGCTGTGTCAGCACCCTCCTAGACCTCATCCAGACCAAGGTCAACTACGTCGTCCAGGAAGCCATCGTGGTGATCCGGGACATTTTCCGCAAGTACCCCAATAAGTAAGCATGGCTCCCCATAGTCTACACCCCTGCAACAAAAAGCCCTGGGGCAGCTGATGCTGTCATTGATGTCCTTATTAGATAAATTGGAGTTCTTGTTATACCCACCAATAAGAATCAAACCAAGAACTCAGGCCAACAATACCACTCAATAATGAGAATAATTCCTATTAACAAACCAATTGTGAACATAGAAAACAAAATTACATGCAACCATACAATTTCTGTAATAAACTTCATGTTTAAATAATATTTGCAAACTGAAAATTTCTCAGTTCTATAGTATCTAATTGAATAATTCAGGTTCCAGTTCCATTAAAAAGGCTTTTGACGCAAAATATCAATACGGCATTTAGTGTAGAAATCTTTTAGACCACAATAATCCGAAGTCAGAATATATCGATACCGCCGTATTGATATTTTGCGTCAAACGACTCTTTAATGGAACTGGAACCAGAATTATTCAATTAGATACTATAGAACTGAGAAATTTTCAGTTTGCAAATATTATTTAAACATTAAGTTTATTACAGAAATTGTATGGTTGCATGTAATTTTGTTTTCTATGTTCACAATTGGTTTGTTAAAAGGGATTTTATTCTCATTATTGAATGGTATTGTTGGCCTGAGTTCATTCTTATTGGTCGTTGATGTCCTAGCTGTGCTTAGGAGTGTGGGGCTTCTAGGCTTCTCCACCTCTCCTGGCAGAAATTCCCCTCTTCTGTTTTTGAAACAAACCCAATTGCTTATTACCGTTGGCTTTAAAGCTGGTTTCAGACACCTGGTTTAAATTGAGCCATGGTTAAGTGTTCTGTTTTTGTTTACTCAGTTTTTACCCTCCTTTTCAATTATGTGACTTTCTAGGTGATTTAAAAGTTTTTAAAGACCATAAAAACAACTTCTGGATGCTGAAAACAACTCTTAGTGGTTTGACAGCAGTAGTGAGGTTCAGTCCTTGTTTTCAGAGTTTGATCAAGACAAAAAAAATGTTTTTACCTTCTGAGGACGGGGTGAGTGGCTGGGATCTCTGCAAAGGCCCGTCTCTTAGTGGGTGGTAACCTTGCATCCTAAATATGTTCACTTGTGCTGGGGTTCACTCCCATGTTTTCAAGCTATGCTGGTTGAAGATGCCTCTCGAAGTAGGAGAATGGAGGAATGGGGGCTGCTGGCAGAGGGTGGCAGAGAAGAGGCAAGAGTTCTTAAATTTGAGGACTAGGAGCTTGAAAAGGTTGAGCCAGAGAATCTGAAAATTAGGATGCCACAGGAGTTGGCAACTGCAGAGAAAGCAAAGCGCTTAACTTTGCCTTGGTGAACCAGGTACGAGAGCATCATTGCCACCTTGTGCGAGAACCTTGACTCTCTGGATGAGCCAGACGCCCGCGCGGCCATGATTTGGATCGTGGGCGAATATGCGGAGAGGATTGACAATGCGGACGAGCTCCTGGAGAGCTTTCTGGAGGGCTTCCATGATGAAAGCACCCAGGTAATATTTCCCTCTCCAGTCCTATGGCGCCCTTTGGGGGGGGGGGGAATGAAACTGTCTTAGAACGAAACAGAGGCACCAATGCCTCTAAATTCCAGTTGCTGGGAACTGCAGAAGGGGAGAGTGCTCTTGTGCCAAGGATTCCCAGTGGTATGTTTCAGAACAGATGCTGGACTAGGTGATCCTTTGATTCAGCAGGCTGTTAGGATGTTTCCGGGGCTGCAGGTGGGAGACATTCCCAGCCTTACATGGAGAAGCTGAGAATGGAACCTAAGACCTTCTGTATGCAGATTAGGCACTCTATGACTGAGCTGTGGATCCTCCTTTAAGCTGCTTTAGACCAAGTCAGACCCTTATCATCTAGCTCAGTATTGTCTACACTGACTGGCAGTGGCTCTCCAGGGTTTCAGACAGGGAATCTTTCCCAGCCCTCCCTGGAGTTGCCACGGGGGATCAAAATTGGGACCTTCTGCATACAAGACAGATGTCCTGCCACTGAACTGTGTCCCATCTTCAAAGCGTGCCGCTTCGAAGGAGCAAGCTGGGCCCTTGCATTTTAGTAACTGGGTGCAGCCTGAAGACTCGCTCACATTTCCATTTTTAAAAAAGGAATTTACTCTAACCAAGCACCCACCTGAAGGCTCTCTAGAGCCATATTTAACAACTAATGCGTTTGAGAGAATTATTCCAGGTCAAAATTATTTTTAGATCAATTAAGTTGGTGGGAAATAATTCAAGACACTATTTAGGAATTAAGGAACGGTAGATCTACAGAACCAGATGAGTTCTGTGTGGATTATTAAAAGCACTTTTCAGAAAATCTTACTCCACACATATTGGATATATTTAATAATGGTTTTCCCTCAGGATAGATCCCAGAAACCTGGAGGCAATCTAAAGTAATACTCATTCCTAAAAACCAAGCAAGTATATTTAGCAGCTTGATTCCCATAGGCCAGTCACATTGCTTCATGTAGATCACACTTTTTAAAAAAGCTACAGTTCTAGCAAATAGACTCTGGATATTTATAGCACATTACATTTTCCCAGACCAGTTAATTTTTCTGATGCAAAGGTTCGTAGCAGACCCCATCAGAGAGTTACTGAATGCTATTCATTATTCCAGGTGAAATTAATCTCAATTAGATGCCTTGGCTTTAGATGCCTTTAAAGCCTTCGCTTGTATAGAAAATACATTTCTTTTGCAAGTAATTTCAACTCATGCCATTAGACCTATTTACAAGCCCTCTGCAGCTAAGATTAGGATAAATGGCTGGTTCCAAATGTCCAAAAAATGTCCAACAGGTACTAAACAGGGACTCACTTTCTCCTCTTTACTTTTTTGCTCTCACTTTGGAAAGTTTGGCAGTGATGCTGTGAGCTACTGTTGATATCAAAGGACTTACCAGAAAAAGGAAGGAACATTTAATTCATTTTGGGGTGATAAGTTATTTTTGCTCTCTGACCCATTAGTTGCAGATCCTTTATTTATAAAAAGAATTGCAAGAAACGGCAAAATTTTGCTGTGTGTCCTCGCCTCTTAATAGCCACTTTCCTGGTCAGAGTTCAGCCTGCCAGTCTCTCCCCTTTTCTCCCAGGAGGTTGTGGGCTGTAAGGAACAGACCTAGGAATGGTAGGGAGCAGGAGAAGCAGGCAGGGAAGTTTTTCAGCTCTGACCTGGGGAGATATGGGGCTGGGAAGGAGGATAGCGAGGATTAGGGCAACATGGGTCACAGTGGGGCAAAAGCAAGCAGAATGGGTGCCGGAAAAGGGAGTAGTACAAGCTTCTTGGGTGCACCCTGGGAGGCGGGGAGAGGAAGGGGCTCCTTCTGGATCCCAATAGCCATTTTTTTACCCCAGAAGCTTGCCCAAGGAAATCAGCGGGCTGCCTCTTGCATTATCCTTCTTTGCTACAGGTGCAGCTCACCTTGCTGACCGCCATCGTCAAACTGTTTCTGAAGAAGCCGTCCGAGACTCAGGAGCTGGTCCAGCAGGTGTTGAGCCTGGCTACGCAGGTAAGCCTCTCGGCTGGGCATGTGTGGGACTCCATTTTCTACATGGGGAGAACAAAAAAACTACAGGGTTATTGGGGAAGGCTCAGGTGCAAAGAGGCCAAACAGTGGCCTGGTTGCAAGTGTTTTCCTGTGTCGTGTGGGCACAGGGTCCTCCTGCCTTTGGATTCTGGTGTGTTGAGTCTGCACAGCAGGTTTTTTATTTGAGATCACTTCCCATTCCTTCCAGACTCAGGGCGTTCTTGCCAAGAGTTTATAGATCGCTTGCACTGCTCAGCAAACGCCCGGTGTTAAGAAGCCCACTCAGCTGAGCCACGCAGTGTTTTATTAGCATCCTTGGATCAGCGTCGGCTACTTGATGTGTCTCGGGACTTGGATTCCGATCTGTGGTGGTGGGAAAGTAAAACCAAATCAAAACAAGACTCTTTGGATGTGTTATTGTTCCTGCTGATTCATTGGGAAATAGAGAAATACTTCATTTCTCTCCCTCTGCTTTTAAACAGAGGTTGGGGGGCATCTGTCAGGGACTCTTTAACAGGGGTTGGCCTAGAATGACCCTTGGGGATACCTTCGAACTCCACAAGTCTTTGATTTTAGTAACTGGGTGCCCAACCAATCATTACCATTCTGCCGCTGAGCTGTGGCCATTCCAGGAGTAAAGTAAGATTCTGTTCCTCATAATGATAATGATGATAATAATAATAATAATAATTAATAATAATATTATTTATACCCCGCCCTTCCCAGTCAAGACCGGGCTCAGGGCGGCTAACAACAAAAATATCAACGCAGGTATAAAAGAAACAATTAAAATGCAGATTAATACAATGTTAAAATTCCATTTTAAAATTTAAAATCTACAAGTAATATAAAACCATTATAAGATAAAACCTTAGGGGAGGGTAACCCCGGGGTCAGACTGCGTCAGTCCAAAGGCCAAGTGGAACAGCTCTGTCTTGCAGGCCCTATGAAAAGATGACAAATCCCGCAGGGCCCTAGTCTCCTGAGACACAGCGTTCAGCGTTCCACCAGGTCAGGGCCAGTACTGAGAAGGCCCTGGTCCTGGTCGAGGCCAGCCTAACCACCTTATGACTCGGGATAGCTCAGCCAGTAGACCATGAGACTCTTAATTTAAGGGTTGTGGGTTTGATCCCCACGTTGGGCAAAGAGATCGCTGTCCTGTAGGGGGTTGGACTAGGTGACCCTCGTGGTCCCTCCTAACTCTACGATTCTATTATTCTAGTTCTGAATGAAGGGCTGATTTAAATAGGAATGTAGGGCTATAACCAACTATTTTCTACTCTGATTAGACCTCTTTAAAATGATAGACCTAAATTAGTCATGCCCTCATAGTAATGTCCTGTCTGATTCCCACACCCAGTTTTTCAAGAATTTTTTTTTTTTTAAGTGCAGCCCTCCCAGGAAATAGGTGGTGTTGCACACTCCTTGCGCCCTCCTCTCCTGCCCAGTGTTAGAAACTGAGTTATGGAAGCTGGGAACTAAAATGGCACCTTAAACCTAGATTATGGGCACCGCAATGGAGTGTCTAGGTGTGCTTTTTTATAGCAAGAATGCAAAGCTGAAAATGAATGAACTGCAGCTAAAATATTCTGTTCATTTTTCATAGTCCTTCCCCTGCCTATGGTTGACCCTGGGTTTCCACAGCCACATTTGAATATGTGCCTGTATATGAGAAGAAACATCCAGCTTGGCAGGATTTTATTGTTTCAGCCATGTCAAAAATGTACGAGCGTCAAATGTTCTGAGCCAAATCTTAGTAGCACAAATATGTAAAAAGAAAGAAAGAAAGACCCCTCCAGGTGCTCTCTCACTTTTCCGAGAATAGTAATCAAATCTAAACTTTAGATCAGAACGAAAACACTTAAAACATCCATACCGTGGTACCTCTGGATGCGAACGGGATCCGTTCCGGAGCCCTGTACGCATCCAGAGCAGTACTCAACCTGAAGCGCTGAATCTGCTCATGCTCGCCACGCGATTCGGTGCTTCTGCACATGTGCGTGACGTCATTCGGCGCGTCTGTGCATGCGTGAATCGCTGAACCCAGAAGTAACCTGTTCCATTACTTCCGGGTTTGGCGAGTACGTAACCCGTGTTGTACGCAACCCGCAGCATTCGTATATCTAGAGGTATGACTGTATAGTGAAATCCAGGAGCTGCTCAGAACTGAGAGCCAGTGGAGATGTTCTATGCCTGCAGGAGAATGTGGTGGAGTCCTGAGATGGTAGGTGGACCAGTACCACTCCATGTGGCAGGTGGCAGACACCATTTTTTTTGCATGCTCCCACGTGCGAAACAAAACAAAAACCAAAAGTAGAGAGCTGGTTTATCAGGGAGAAGAGGGGTGATATCAGTCAGGAGTACAAGAGGACAGATACCTATAAGCTAAAAATTGTCATGAGGATGGTGCTGTGTGAATAAATGTGTACTGTGCTCTTGCGTTAGGATTCCGACAACCCGGACCTGCGCGATCGCGGCTACATCTACTGGCGCCTTCTTTCCACGGACCCCGTCACAGCCAAGGAGGTGGTCTTGTCAGAGAAGCCCCTGATCTCGGAAGAGACCGACCTGATTGAGCCCACTCTGCTGGACGAGCTCATCTGCCACATCGGTTCTCTTGCCTCTGTGTACCACAAGCCACCCACTGCCTTCGTGGAAGGCAGCCACGGGATCCACCGCAAACACTTGCCCATCCACCACGGAAGGTAGGGAATTGGGGAGCTGCTTTGTGCAGAGCCAGGCCAGTGCTCTGTCTCGTTTATCTTACATTGTAGAGTTGGAACGGACAACAAGGGTCAGCTACTCCAACCTCCTGCAATGCAGGGATCTTTTGCCCAATTGCTGTAGACTGCTCCAGTATTTTGGTGTGAGGCTCTGGCAGGGTCGTAGAGCCCTCCCATCTTCTTTCTAAAGCTGGAAAAACATTAGGCTTTGGGAAAGAGGTGGGCGGAACCTAGGATCTTGCCAGAGCCATCACAACTCCTTCCCAAAACCCAACACCAACACTTGCATACCTGGCTTTGGGAAGGCAGCACAAGGGCTGCGGGTGTCAGATGTTGCTGAGGGCCGCCAAAATAGGCTGCATGCGTGCTGGACTGCCCTGGTCCATACAGATGGTTTGGCTGTCCTTATGCCCCTGACAGAGCTTGCCCATTTCAACTCACCTTCCTGCTGGCTGTGGGCTTCCGCTCCCGGCCGCTGCCTTCTTCTCTAAGGCTTGCACATCTTCCGCCGTGAGCCTGACCAGCTGGACGCCAGCCAGCATCAGCATGGGCGAGTGGTGCCGGGACTTCCCCAGGACGTAGCAGAGCTGCTGGACCAGGAACCAGCCCTCCCAAGCCAAATTCACAAAGGGGTAAGCGGCCAGGAAGGCCCTGTAGAACCGCTTCCAGGACGACGATGGCGGGTGGATGGAGTAATCGTCCTCCTCCTGGAGGCGGGAAACCAGCGCCTCCAGTTTGGTCCTCAGGTAGGGGACGAGGACCAGCAGGCAGAGGGATTTCCAGTGAGGCCTACACGGCAACCCGGCAGTGACTGACCGTCTCTCTCTGGGTTTGCTGCCCCCGTGCCTTAGCACCTCTCTCTTCAAGCTGTAGAAATTCTCAGCGAAAGAGGCGCTGCACCTTGAGAGGAAGTGATGCTGGAGGTGCAGATCCAGGAGGGTGTAGATTTCGTCAAACCAGCGCCACAGGAAGCCGTAACGGCCAGGGTTGGATTCAGCCAGCACCTGCCACAAGAGAAAGCAAGGCCTAAGTAAGGGGTAGGAAGTCTCTCCCCACCCCCCTCCACCCCTGATGAAAGCTGCATTTTCTCAGGGGTAATTCTCAGCCCCAGCCAGCATGGCAGGCACTTGTTTGCGGAAGGCTGCTGTAGACAATCCTGAGCTAGATGGAACAATGGTATTAAGAGCCCTTCTGGACCAGGTCAAAGGCCCATTGAGTCCAGTATCCTGTTCTCCCCGTGACCAAACAGATGCCCCTTTGCAAAAGCCTGCAAGTATGCAAGGTAAAACACAGCTTCCTAGGTTCTCCTGAGCTGCTTACTAAGTTATTTCACTTAACAAAATTTATATACAGTATATTGTTTGATTGAAGCTGTTTATAAAAATATAAAGCATAATTACTGAGAAGCAGGTATATAAAAATATTAAATGGTTGATTGAAATCAGCAGTAGCTATAGGTTGAACATATAAAAATGTGAAAATGTTTTTTGAAAAAAAACATTTTGAAAAATGTATTGATTTTGCCATAGCTCGCAATCGCCATCTAGTGTCACATTTGCATAATGCACTTTACAATACACTTAAAACGTTTTATTTGCAGCCATCTTTGGCTGGTCCTGCAAGCAGTGGGCTTTCTTGCTGAATGCCACTCAGCAGTGTGGAATGCCGCCCACGGGGCATTTTTGTTACCTTGGCCACATGTTGCAGTGCGGGCCTTACGGCTGACATCAAGCTGTCTTGGGCAACGACCTCAAAGATGGACGGCCTGTCCTCATAGATGGAGGCTGCAGTGAGGTGAGCCCCACGCTCTGCCATGGTGTCTTCTGGGATGGAAAATCAGGATTGCTGGTGAAATCTTACGCTAATGGAAAAACAAGAAAAATGGTTACCGTAGGCTGCCATTAATAGGGTGCACAAAGCTTCTGGATTTGGCGGGGGTGTTAGGGCCATTCACCTTTCGGTGTGCAATCCTAAAGCCTATTGCTTTGGACTTGATGAAGCACCGCAAGCTTCTAGCCTTCAGGAATTGGAATGAGGCTTCGGAAAAGTTAAGGCTGGGAAATGACAGCACCTGCACTTGGGAGGAAGGTCTCTAGTTCAAGCTCTGGTGGCATCTCCATATAGGATGGGGAGAGACTCCAGAGGGCTATTGCTGCCAGTCAGTGTAGGCAATACTGAGCTATGCAGAGCAATGGCCGGACTCTGCATGAGACTGCTTCCTATGTGCCCCCATCACCACCCACCCCTCGGGAGAAGGAAAGGCAAATTGGCTGGGGCTACTCAGCCAGATAGGCGGGGTGTACATATTATTATTATTATTATTATTAGGAGCAGGGGTGGGCTGGGGTCTTCCCTTTCTTCCCCTCCCTTCCCCGCGCTTCCCTCTTAGCACAACCTCAGATCCTCCTGCACTCCATGGGTCTCCTTCTCTCCTGGGCCAAATGTGAGCCCGGAAGTAGCTCAGGGCAAGCCAATTGTTCTAGCCTTTCTTCCTCATCTCTATGGTAAGGTAGAGTTAGGAAGGGGCTAAGGCACAAGGCATCTTATTTTGTTGCATGTTAATTAATATACTGTATAAATAATGTATAATATAGCAACCAATATAAATATATAATAAAAAAATAATGATTTTTTTACTAAATATAAAAAATGCGTATTGACACACACGCACAGATATATGCAAAAAAGAAGATTTTATTCATATATAAAATAGAACATTTTTCAGGAAGTAGTATGATAAGGGGGTGGAACTTTCTGCAGTAGCCGGAAACCCGCTATTGCCGGTGGGAGAAGGTAAAGCGTCTCCGCCCTAGCTTTCATCATCTTCGTGGTTCAAAAAACCCCGCATTTATATCTTCTTTGAGGGGCATAATGAGCGGCCTTTAAAAAAGAAAAGAAACGCACAAGTGTGGTGTCAGGTATGTACATGGGCCACTCATTCCTACCTATATCTATGTCCTTCCGGCCGGAAGTGAGCGTGGGCCGACCTAGGCCCCTCAAGTTCTTTGGCCAGGGGACGCTCTAGGCGAGAAGGCGTGGCGGGGACGGGTGGTTGGTCCTCCGAGACATCCCGGTTTCCGGCCGCCTCCCCAGCCGAGCTGCTTGTGGATTCTCCGCGGCCGTTGCTGCCCCCCCCCCCGCCGCCAGCGAAAGAGGCACTCGAGGACCCGCCTCCCCCTTGCAGGTGAGTCGGGGGGAGGGGCACTTCGGTGTTGCCCCGCCCCTCGGGGGAAATTGGGGGGGTCTCGTAACGGGGAGGGGGGGAGACGGATACCTCTGTTTTGGGCTGGGCGAGAGGAAATAGGGGAGGGGCACATCCCTTCTCCTTTCCGAAAAAAGGGGGCAGCATCCATTTGGGGATGCTAGGCTTGGGGGAGCCCTCTGTTGTTTGTTGAGGGGGGAGGGCAGGAATTGGGGCTCCCTCCAAGGAGGGGCTTGAGGTGGGGTGGGGGAGGGGCATGCCTTTCAGGAGGGGGGGGGCGATGCGTGCACCTCCCCCAGACTAGAAGGATTCTTTATCTTCCCCCTACCCCAAGGTTGTGCGGGGTGGGGCTGGGCTTGGCAGTAATATTATTACTGCCATTATTGCTTTTACTACTACTATTATTATTATGGAGCAAGGTGAAGGGCCTTGGCAGTGTTATTAATATTAGTAATAACAACAGTGTAATTTGTTTAATCATTTGTTAATCTGAGTATTTATTTAGATTTTTTGTACCCAGCTCTAAAGGCGGCCAGAGTGGCTTGCTTACAGTCTGTACGGTGTGTGCAATATTGCAAGTTGTCCCCGCAGTGGGGCAGCATGTGGGGGGCAAGCGATCATGGAGCACCCCAGTGAATGAAGAAAGGCATTTGGAGTTGGTTGTGGTGGGAGGCTGGAGAAAATGAAGGATGGGCTTGTTTGGAGTGAAGGAATGGGGGGACCTGGGGTTTGGGGGGAACTCCAGGGGGGTTTCTACAGCGGTGATTGCTTGAAAAATAGGTACCCTTCCCCTTTTCACTGGTGCAGGTGGAGAGAGGAAAAGTGGGAATTGGCCCTGGTCTTATGAATGGAGGCAGGGCTGGGTCAGGTCAGAGACAACCTTCTCGGGGTGGAGAGTGTCTTGGCGGTTTGGTATAAATGAGCATAAAATGGAATATTGGAGAGGGTTGAAATTGGTCAAGATTCCGGCATGGGATGGAGGCAGATTCTGTCCTCTTTTTATGTTGTTGTTGTTGTTTAGTCGTTTAGTCATGTCCGACTCTTCGTGACCCCATGGACCATAGCACGCCAGGCACTCCTGTCTTGCACTGCCTCTTTTTATATCGCCTCCTAAACCTGCCTCTTTCTCTCCTCACTCTGCTGCCTTTTGGGGGTTTGGAAACTGGGCTCGGGTAGTGCCCCCTCAATGCAAAGTTCAATTGAGACTTCCACTCTTTCTTGTTGGGTCTCTCATCCCAAATCTTTGTAACTCACTGGATTCAGATTTCCAGGTTGGAAGGGGTGTTCAGAGTCTGAGAAAGAGAGAGAGCATACCAGATCATCCTCGTATCATTTAATTTGAATAGGTCCCAAACTAAACTAAAGAGGAAAAGCTTAGAGCAGATTCAAATGTTTTTCAGGGGAGAGCTCCCCCCCCCCAGTTTAGCCAGAAGGGCTGGAGAAGCTCAATTTTTGGAGTGGTGGCCTGGATTTTTAACCTGGGCCAGAAATAAGACTTTTTGCCCTGGAAATCCCTCCTTTTTGGATACTGGAAATATATGCAGAGGGCAAAGCAATTTGCAGTTTCTCAGAGGGCAGTCTGCCCCTTTATACATGCTAGGACTAGGACCAGGATCTGATGAGGCCTTGGGAAATCTATTCTGCATCCTTTATACCAACATTTTTGAATCTTACACAATTAAAGATTTGTCCTGTTACAACATGGATTTGTATCCAAGACTCCTTGAATCCCCCCCCTTAAATTTGAATGCATCACTGTCAAAATTCTGCATCAGTGTCAGATTGCGATTTTGACCCCTGGCCTTGTACCATACCTAGAGAAATAGATCAGATTTCTTCATGCTGTTATCAGGATCTTAATTTCTGGTCTTTTCTGTGCCAGGTTCACTCACCCTGTTCATTTTAATTCTGCTTTAAATCCAGGTTCCTTTAAGTCTTGTAATTATCATTAGTATTTACTTCCTGCTATTGCTTTTTGATTATTGAAATCATGGTATATATTGTACTTTTTAGCACTGTTTGTTGCTTTGTAAGCAGCCCAGGTAATATTTAGGCCTATATAAATTCAATAAACAAAAGTAGATTTCCAGTAAAGGGTATCCCCTCCTCACAGTTCCCAGGAATTTGGTTTGGCGTGATAGGTCATTAGATGCTCCCCACCTGCCAAAATCACTTTTGGGTCTATCAGATCTTGGTTCCTAGAAAAATGCACTGGCACCGGCGAGGCACCCCTCCTGCATAGACTGCTATGGGATGGCTAGATGACTCTATGAGAGGTCTTTCAACTGTCCCTGGTTTTAAAAACTCGCTCAGGCATCTCTCCCTGGTAATTTTACCCAGGGATGGGAAAAACATCTGCAATCTTGAAATGCCAGCATCCTGCCTTATTGTTGTCAATTAGATTTCTGTCTAATTTCTATCTATCTTCCAGCAGAGATTCAGCAGGTGCCCTTGCTTTTAACTTTCAGGAGTCTCTGGAATAGGTGTGTGTGTGTGTGCCAGCAGGCTATGCAGTTGTTTAAAAATATTTTTATTCAGCCAGTCATTTTAATTATTGTTTTGTACTGCTTTGGATGAGTTTTTTCTTTTTTAGTTCCTCTTTGTACAAAATTTATACATACCGCTTGATTGTAGTAAAACGTCTAAGTGGTTTACAAACAATATTTAATTTGCCAAGAAAAAACAGGTAAAAATGTTTTAAAATAATTAAAATTAATGGTGAAAGAGATTAAAACACATCTCCTATGTGTCTGGAAAGACCTACCTACCTCAACAATTTCATTTTAAACAGGCAGCCTACCTGATGTCGATAGATAGGAATTTCTGAAGTGTTGGTGCGACCACACTGGAAGATCGATTGCTTACTATGTTTAAAATCATTTTTATTTAATACAAATTTTATATTGCTCTATGCCACCTGATATTTTATGAGATGGCGGTGTGTGTGTGTGTGTATGCATGTTTGTAAGTATATATGTATATATGTAGGGCAGGATTTGAATGCAAAAAAAAAAAGAATGAATGAATAACATGACAGCGCCCAATCTTATGGAAAGACTGGGCAAAAAGGTGACTTGTAGTTACGAGACTCTACTTATCTCTTATTGAAAGTTGATTTATGGATATGGGTGGATTTCTGTGTGACGTTAGATTGACCTTTTGTGAATATAGGATTAAAAATGGAGAAACAGGATACCTCTCTGACAGGTGCTAGAAAAAAGCAGGAGATGTCTTTGAGAGCCGCCCAGGATCTTCCAGTGGGTTGCTGTTGATAAAAGTGCTCTTAGATGGACTTCTGATCTGACCCAGGAGAGTTTTTCTTTAATGCTTCAAACTGATAACTTAAAGTTCCCTCTTACCTAATTCTCAAAGCAGCCGGAAGAGTATAAGGCCTAATTCTTAAATGTATTTTGATAATTGTATTGTGTCCGCTCTTCTCTACAGAACTATTTTGTACCATTTTATGTAAACGGCATAGGGTATCATTATTATTAAGCATTAAAATATTGCTATATTGTTTGTTTCCAGGTGTGATAAGAACTTGAAATCATGACGGACTCCAAATATTTCACCACCAATAAAAAAGGTTAGATTCCACTCATTCATGTGATGTTGCAGCTTGTTTCTAGAGATACCTGGTGTGAGGGACAGGGGATATCGCGAAGTCCCTCCCCTCCTGAGTTCCAGCCCATCCCCGAGCGCAGGGGAAAGCAGGGAGAGCTCCGTCTCAAGTGGGGAAGCAGGAAGTGGGGTCCAAGGCTCAGGCAGGGTAGCGGAGCCATCGTCCCAGGTGGGACAGGAAGAGGGAAGAAAGGGGGGCAGACCTATTCCCCCAACTCCGGAACTGCACCGAAAACGTAGGGGGAAGAGGCTGGGTCTCCCCAAGTTATTATGTTGGAGAAAAACGCGCCAAACGCCACTCGGAGGTTCTGATTCTAGCGGATAAGATGTGTCTCTGTAAATAGCACTGCCTTCAGCACTGTAAATACGCAGCACCAATAAAAAGATAAAATGCAGAGCGGTGTAGAGTCGTTACTCTGAAGTAGCCCGCTCCGGCCACTGTGACACCTGGGTTGGGGTGGGGGGAGGATTTGGGAATGATGCAGATGTGGTTCAAAAGCCTAGGCAGCATGCTAGATCACATGGAGGCTCTTCCTTCCATGCCAACTCTCTTTCCACTGGCTTTGGGGGAAAGGCATTGGCAGCCATCCTATAAAACCATTGCTGAGTCCAGTGTCTGCAGAATATTAGGTTTTGCTGAATCAGTCTCCGTTTCAGTTCTCGGGAAATGTTCTAGATGGATTCTAAAGCAATTTTCCTACTGTTTAGGTTGTATATATAATAATATAATATAATATAATATAATATAATAATTTATTATTTATACCCTGCCCATCTGGCTGGGTTTCCCCAGCCACTCTGGGCGGCTTCCAACAAAAGGTTAAAAACACATTAAAACACCAGTCATTAAAAACTTCCCTAAACAGGGCTGCCTTCAGATGTCCTCTAAATGTCAGATGTTTGTTTATTTCCTTGACCTCTGATGGGATGGCGTTCCACAGGGCGGGTGCCACTACCGAGAAGGCCCTCTGCCTGGTTCCGTGTAACCTCACTTCTCGCAGGCAGGGAACCGCCAGAAGGCCCTCGGCACTGGACCTCAGTGATCCGGGCTGAACGATGGGGGTGGAGACGCTCCTTCAGGTATACTGGGTATACTGCATGATACTTGAGCGGTGGGGAACTCCTTTGGAATTCCTTTTCCTGGAAGAGGGAGCTGTTGGTGGCCATTAGCCACAATGGCCATGCTCTGCTGCCACAGTTGGAGGCAGCAACGCTTTCTGAAATACCACTTGGTGGAAGCTGCAGGAGGGCAGAATGCTCTTGGGCTTGGATCCTTGTGCGTTTCCCTCAGGCGTCTGGTTGGCTGCTTTGAGAAGGAGGGTCCTTGACTAGATGGACCATTGGCCAGAACCAGCAGGAGTCATCATTATGCCTTCTTATGTCTGTCTGCTGTGGCCTCTCTCTCACGGCCTCACGTTTCATTTCAGGGGAGATCTTTGAACTGAAAGCAGAGCTCAACAATGAGAAGAAGGAGAAGAGGAAAGAAGCTGTGAAAAAGGTCATTGCTGCCATGACCGTGGGGAAGGATGTCAGGTAACACACCGTGTGTGTGTGCGTGTGTGATTTTTATTAAATTTTCTGTTTTGCAATTTATAGTACAGTGGTACCTCGACTTACGAACGACTAGACAACTGAATTTTTCGACTTACGAATGGGGGTAATGGCCGCGCACTTACGAATGTCTCGACATCCGGGAAAAAACCGCGGTGGTTTTAGATAGGGATTTTTCGACTTACGAATTTTTAGATAGGGTTGCTTCGACTTACGAATTTTTCCGTTTTCAATGCATTCCTATGGGAAATCACGTTTCCAATGGCGTTTTTTCAACTTACGAATTTTTCAACTTACGAAGGTGCCTTTGGAACGGATTAAATTCATAAGTCGAGGCACCACTGTACTCATTTTTACATCACTACGATAACAATGACTTCGCTCTTTCTCTTTCCATGGTTCATTCTACATATCATAAAACCCTGCATATTTTACAAAAACTATACCGTTCAGTTTTCCCTTATTGCATCCATCAAAACTTCGTTACACTGTTGAATTTATCGTAATGCTGCCAGCGTTTTCTCCTGTACACAATTATTTCCCATATATTCAATAAACATTTTCCAATCTTCTCTAAACATATGTTCTTCTTGTTCTCTTATTCTATATTTTAAGTCTGCAAGCTGTGTATATTCTGTCAAGTTAAGTTGCCATTCTTCTTTGGTTGGGACCTCGCTCGTTTTCCATTTTTGAGCTAACAAAACACAGGCCACAGTAGTGGCATACATAAACAACCTTTTTTTTTTGACACCTGGGAATTTCAGTCTGAGTTATCCCCAACAGAAAGGACTCTGGGTTTTTTTGGGAAAGTACTTTTGAACATTTTTTTCAATTCATTATGTATCATTTCCCAATATGCTTTTACCCTTCAGGTAACACTCCTCTTCCTCTCTTTCTGCCTCCACAGTGCTGGAGCCCTCTAGCAGGGAAGCTGCATCTCTCCTCTAGCCATTGCTGCAGTCCAGCTCCCATCAGCCCCAGTGCACCGTGCCCAGTGACTAGGGGTGAGGGGGGAGTTTTAGTCCAGCAACACTGGGAGAGCAGCAGGCTCCTCACCCCGGTCCCTGTGTCTGGGACTCTTTGCTGTCATGGAAGAAGCAATCTCTGGGCATACTCAGGGGAAAATGTTCCTCCTCTAAACATTGTGAAGATTCCAGTTCCCATCAGCCCCAACACAGCATGGGCAGTCCAGCAAAAACAGGAGGGTCAAATCCTGTAGGGCAGGTGGTAGTGGTGGTGAACCTTCAGCCCATGAGCTGAATCAGGCCGGCCAGGCCGTTTTGGCCCAGCCACACCCACCAGCTTGCAAGTCTGACATGAGACCGCCGAGTCAGGTTTCCACGCTTCAGTTTTTCCTCTGTTGGGGCCGGTCCTACCGTTAGGCAGTGCAGATCTGTTTTAAAAGTGCGTTTTATGTTTGACTGCCTTTGGCAATGCTTGCTTTCGAACTGTTTAAGGTCATTTTATTTGTTAAATGTGCATTCTGTAGTTGATCTCTTTTGCAGTGTTTTGTTTTGAAATCTTTAAGATAGTATTTGACTTTCCTGTTAATTACATTGCTTTGAATGTATACTTCAGCAATGTTTAATTAGATGTTTTAGTGTGTTGTTAAACTGCTTTGAGATTTATACCTTAAAAATATAAATATTCCTTTAATAATAGAGTCGGAAATGACTAAACAACAACAACAACAACAACAACAAATAATAATAATAATAATAATAATAATAATAATATGCTTGGAATGTTGGAGGTCTGCTTCCAGTTTCAGGGTTCCTGCTTCAACTCAACATTTTCATTCCCTCCCTCTCTCTCTGTCTGTCTGTCATCCAGCTCCCTTTTCCCAGATGTAGTGAACTGCATGCAGACTGACAACCTGGAGCTTAAGAAGTTGGTCTATTTGTACTTGATGAACTACGCCAAAAGCCAGCCAGATATGGCCATCATGGCAGTCAACAGTTTTGTGAAGGTAATGGGCGTGGGTGGGGAATTATAGGTGCCTTAATTTTACTACATGCCAGCAAAGCTCCAGCTGTCGTGATGGCTGGGTTGCATGCCGAAGGAACCCTTCCCCCCCGATGTTGCGATGACATCCTTATATGCAGCATGTTCTCTGACAGTAGGAAGAGCCGTGCCTCAGTGAAAGGGCATCCCAGGTTCCATCCTCAGCATCTTCAGGTGGGGCTGCGCATCTTTAGGAGAATGGCTTTATTTAATAATATCTATATACTGCTTGATTTAAGCAAAAAAAAAAAAAGACCTCAAAGCGGTTTACGAAAAGAATAAAATAGTAAAATACGGACAATGAAAAAGGCCCATTTGAAACATTCAAAGAATAATTAAAAACCAAAGGTTAAATCAAGGCAAGTTACAACACATGTCAACATTATGCAAATCTGGGTAGGGTCATCTAGGCAAGACTGTTTTAAAGGTAAAGGGACCCCTGACCATTAGGTCCAGTCGTGACCGACTCTGGGGTTGTGACACTCACCTCGCTTTATCGGCCGAGGGAGCCGGCGTACAGCTTCTGGGGCATGTGGCCAGCATGACTAAGCCGCTTCTGGCGAACAAGAGCAGTGCACAGAAACACCGTTTACCTTCCCACTGGAGCGCAGTACCTATTTATCTACTTGCACTTTGACGTGCTTTCGAACTGCTAGGTTGCAGGAGCTGGGACCGAGCAACGGGAGCTCACCCCGTCGCAGGGATTCGAACCGCCGACCTTCTGATCGGCAAGCCCTAGGGGCTCTGTGGTTTAACCCACAGTGCCACCCGCGCCCCTGTTTTAGGTGCTACTCTGCAGATTGAAGCGTGTGTGGGCCTATCCAGGGTAAGGCAATCTCACACGTAAAATGATCCCAAGTTCCTAAGGGCTCGATATACCAATAGTAACACCTTGCCCAGGCGGCAAACTGGCAGCCAGTGCTGTTCTCTGAGCAGAGGCGTTGCATGTTGACATGGCCTCACTTCCTGCCAGCCGTCGTGCCGCAGCATCCCGCCCTCGCTGCAGCTTCCAGGTCAAGCGCAAGGGAAACCCCCACCTAGAGCACATTGCAGCAATCCACCCCTGAAGCAACTTGATTGCGTCCCAGGAAGTGGCGGGACTCAAACTCTCTCCCTCTGGGGGAGTGAACACAGAGCACCTTTGTGACGATCTGCTTCTCTTCCTCGCCCCCAGGACTGCGAAGACCCCAACCCTCTCATCCGTGCGCTGGCGGTGCGCACCATGGGCTGTATCCGCGTGGACAAGATTACCGAGTACCTGTGTGAGCCGCTCCGCAAGTGCCTGAAGGATGAGGACCCCTACGTGCGGAAGACGGCGGCTGTCTGCGTGGCCAAGCTGCATGACATCAACGCCCAGATGGTGGAGGACCAGGGCTTCCTGGACTCCCTTCGCGACCTCATAGCAGACTCAAATCCTATGGTAAATAAAATACCCCTCCCGCACGGAGGCTTCCTTGACGCTTGGCCTAATGTTTCTTGGCTAATGCATGCGTGTACAGGTGAAACTCGGAAAATTAGAATATCGTCGAAAAGTGCATTTATTTCAGTGATGCAACTTATTATTTTTTATTTTTCTTTTAATTTTTACAAATGCTCTCTTTGGGAAATTCCACAGTAAAAAAACAAATAGTTACAATAATATAAAAATAAACATCGCTATTACATTTCATTAATTGCATTCCATTTATAATTGACCCGCCTAACGACAAATAATTACAACAAATAAAGGCTTGATATATCTTGCTTTGCATGTCATGCGTCTATCTCAGGCACCCCCAAACTATGGCCCTCCAGATGTTTTGGCCTACAACTCCTATGATCCCTAGCTAACAGGACCAGTGGTCAGGGATGATGGGAATTGTAGTCCAAAATATCTGGAGGGGATGCCTGGTCTATCTCATATATTGGTTTCACTGAAATAAATGGACTTTTTGAATATATTCTAATTTCCCGAGTTTCACCTGTATGTGCGCAGGATTGTGGCATGGTGTAGCTCAGCACCAGAGCACCTGCATTTCGTGCAGAAGGCCTCAGGATCGGTCCCCAGTGGCATCTCCAAATGGGGATGTTGTGGCCAGTGCTGAGCTAGATGAACCACTGGTCTGACTCCGGATAAGGCAGCTTCCTATGTTCCTGTTTCAAGCCTTTACTCAGAACAATGAGGACTAGAATCATGCTTGGGTCCAGGTTTGAAAAGAGGTGTATCTGAAATCCTGGACAGCCGCTGTTGGTCAATGTAGGCCAAGGCTCCCGAAGCGTGGGTCTTCAGCTGTTTTTGGACTACAGTTTCCATCACCACCTGACTACTCGTCTTGCCAGCTAGTGGTGATGGGAGTTGTAGTCCAACAACAGCTGGAGAACCATTTTACATTATGGTTCCTGAGACCGAGGAGGAGGTTTTCGACTGTTTGGGTACAGGCGGAGACCATTTTGAATTAAGATGATGGACAGCACTGATTTTTAACCACTGGTTTTGAAACTGCACAAGTTTCCTTGCCCCTTAGAATTCACTAGTGAGGTCCGATGTGTGGCTGCTGGTTATCAGTAGAACAATTCCATGTGAAATATTAGAACGTAAACACCCGTAATGAAAAGGTGCAATAGAAACAATCGTATTAAAGCAACATGGCAGACACAGGTTGAGAGATCAGGGGCCTACCTGTTTGAACAGGTGTGTCTTCAAAAGGCATGGGGATGTCTCTACAGGGGCGCCTTCTGTATGTCAACAGGGACGGCATGGGTTAGAACCAGGGAGAAGTGCTCTTGTTCCAATAGGGTCAAGCAGATTTTCCCCCGCCCCCAAAAAAGGATTTGGGGAGTCAGTCATGGCATTCGTTGGCCCCAACCTTGCCATGAGCTCATTCACCTTGGCGTACTGAGGCAGATGCCTGCCCACCCCTGCTGGCAAGCAGAATTAATCCCCCAACACCAGGGAACTTTACATTTGGGCGTTTGGTGGTGGGGCTTTAGCCAACCCCTTAATCTCCAAATTTTGATGCGTGTGCACAGGTCATAGTTGGTCTGTGTGCAGAGTCCCTGCTTACAGGCTGCCATATTTTTGGGATCATCTCCATTTTACCAGACTCTCATGTGTTCATTTGGGTAATCATCTGTGGCAGGAAACAAGCCTTTGAGATGACCAGCAGGTAAGCAGAGAGCACCCTTCCCTGGGCAGGTTATATCCAGATGGGGTGGTGGTGGTGGGTGGTTGTAGTCTAAAACATCTGCAGGGAAGGCTGGTCTGGATTATCTAAAGGCCTAGACTCCAAGGCCTCCCCAAAGGGCTGAATGCAGCTGCTGTGGGCAGACTTTTCTAACGCCCTGCCTTGAAGGCTCCAAATAGCTCACCATGCTAAGTTACTAGTTTCAAATACATCCGGTTCTGACCAGGCCAGCCAAAGCAAGTTAGGGCCAGAATTGCCACCGAGAACAGATTCCCAAACCTCCTCCTCTCCCTCTCTCGTCGTGCGTAGTTGGTGGTGGAGGTGACATCTGGTGACCGCCCGTTCATCCTGGCTGGGGTCTGTGCCGTTGTCCGGCTTTCCCACTTTCTGGGCTCGTAATGGAGCAAATGGACCAGAACGCCAATCCCGCCGGCTTGAGCCTCTCTTGATAGTGATGTATTTGCTGGCCAAGTGCCAAGAGTCCCTTCCACAAACAAGGAACATCAGGACGATCGGTTCTGAATTTGATCTTTTGGCTTTTCCTGAGACAGTGGCGCCCAAAGTGTCTGGCTTTGCTGCTGCTGCTGCTGCTGCTGCTCCCCCCTCCACCAGCCCTTTGCTAGGAAATTAGATGCCTTTCTGGCTTTTGTAATGCAGCATTCCAAACTGGTTCTGTTTAGACTTCCTCCCATGAATATTGATGGTTTCTCAGAGACGCCGTGTTCTCGCCAAAGCAACTGTCTCCTTATGATAGGGAGTGTAAAAAGAATGCCTTTTCTACGTCTTAAGTCTTTATTTAACTGTCACCGGGTTAAAAAAAGGTCTTGTTTATATACAGGCCCCCCCCCAAATGACAGGACAAAAATCCTACAGCAAAAAGGTGAATTAGATCTGTGTTGTGGTCCTGTGGAGATGTAATTTTTGGGCATTGCAAAAGACAGAAGCATCCTATTAAAGCTGAGAACGTGGACGTTTTGCAGTTTGAGTGCGGGGGATCCAGTCATTTTGCTGAAAGCAGTAGTGTGGTATAGCGGTTAGAGTGATGGACTGAGAAGAGGGAGATTGAGGCCCAAATTTTCTCTCAGCTTTAAAGCTTACGAGGTAACCTTAGGTCAGTCTCTGTCTGCCTATCTTTTCCTTGCCTACCTCCCAAGAGCGTTCTGAGGGTATGATGGGAGGGGGGGGGAGAACAATATATGCCACTTTAAGCTCCTCGGAGGAAAGGTTGGGATATTAATTTAATGAATTAACAACAGAAACAACAATATACCAGAAACTTGAAAAGCTGAAGCTTGTGAAGTAAGCACAGGTTGGCTGTTAAAACCTGGGGATTTGTGTCTCCCCATTGGCTGAACTGCAGTGATGTCACAGAAGCCCCAGGGGAACGAGAGAAGGCCAGAGAGAAGCGAGAGTGTAGCGTTCTGTTCTTTATCTAGTGTTTTTGAGCATCCAAAGCCTACCGTGAACCTCATCCTATCGGAATCCCTGAAACGGCCTTGTAAATTGGGCCAGTATTATTATGTCCCATGTTGTGCATGAGAAATGACGTGGTTTGCCAGAAGCGAAATGTACTTTAGGGGAAGCCATGTGTATTCCGATTGGTAGCCGATTCTGCTATCCACTGTGCTACACCAGCTTCCAAGAGACATGGCAGCAGGAAGGCTAGGAAGCCCCCAGGGGCTTGGTGGAGGCCCCTGGTCCTGTGGCCGATGGGCCACAATACTGTATAACCCAAGTCTTCCTTTGTCAGAGTCTTCAACTGGTTCCCAAAAGCTGGATACACCTTGGGCCGTTTCTCCTGGAGCTGTGGAAGATGAGCCACAAGGGGGCAGCACTGGACTGCTCCCACAAGGCAGGAGATTCATTTTTGTTCTAGCTCAGGCATCCCCAAACTGCGGCTCTCCAGATGTTTTGGCCTACGACTCCCATGATCCCTAGCTAACAGGACCAGTGGTCGGGGAAGGTGGGAATTGTAGTCCAAAACATCTGGAGGGCCGAAGTTTGGGGATGCCTGTTCTAGCTGGAGGGGGCCATAGGGCTGGCGGGCAGTGCAGTGCCAGGGACTTCCATGTTTGACCTTCTTTGATGATGGGCCAGTTCCCCTTGCACCTCCAGTTTAAAGGATTAGTCAGAAAAAAATCAAACCGCTAGCACGTTTGCAGAGCTAAGCAGGGTCCGATAACGGTTTCAGATTGGATGAGGGAATGCATGTTGAGATTTCTGCATTGCAGGGGGTTGCAATGTCCCTTCCAGCTCTTCAGTTCCATGATTCTTCGATGGATGGCTGCTAGCCACGATGGCTGTGCTCTGCCTAAACCAGGCATCCCCAAACTTCGGCCCTCCAGATGTTTTGGACTACAATTCCCATCTTCCCTGACCACTGGTCCTGTTAGCTAGGGATCATGGGAGTTGTAGGCCAAAACATCTGGAGGGCCGCAGTTTGGGGATGCCTGGCCTAAACAGTTAGAGGCAGTGATGCTTCAGAGTACCAGTTGCTGGAAAACGCAGGAGGGGAGAGGGCTTTAGTGCTCAGGTCTTGCTTGCTACTGTGAGAACAGGATGCTGGACTAGGTGGGCCACTGGCCTGATCCAGCAGGCTCTTCCTATGTTCCTATCTCTCTGCCCAAGATCCTGAATTGTTGCCAGTCAGAGTGATGACACTGGACCAAGCAGGCCAGAAGGCCTGGCTTGTTTCAAAACAGATTCCTAGGTCCTAACGGGAATTAGATCACTTGTGGCTATTCCTCCCACTTTTGGCGTGGGCATGTGCTGAAATCTGAGGAAATGGAGATGGCTCCCTGGTCGGGGGGGGGGGGCTATACCTGATCTCCTCTCCCCTCTGGTACAAAGATGCAGTGTGGTGAGTCCCTAGGTAGCCGTGGGCAGGCTGTTGAACCCGCCCTGTCCCTGTTCCCCCACCTGCAGATCTGCTGCAGAACAAAACAGTCAAACGCGCCCCCTTAACCTTTCACTTCTGCTGCTCTTACTTTTAACGCCAAATGAAAGCAGCTCTTTGCAAGGGGTCCATTGTCTGGCATGTTCTGTTCTTCTTGCTGCTGTGATCTTTTCTCTCCCCACACCCTCCTTTCCCAGAATCATTTCGGCATCCTTTGTTGACTGCCACATTATTATTTTTTAAGTGAAAACCTTTGCTTTTCCACCCTCCTCCTTTTCTTTTTCTTCTCTGCTGTAAAAAAAGAAGCAAAACCGATGCCAAAAAAAAGGCACGGCTTCAAATCCAGGAGAGCTGGATTTCATATTGTTGGTTTCCAGATCCCATCCATTCTGGCAAGCATCGGGGCGCAGCGATGGCACCAGCAGGTTCTATACAAAAGCATTTTCTGAGATCTCATTGGCAAAGGATTCAATTTCCCCCTTCCCTGGCTTGCCTCTTCTGAATTTGTAGATTCGGATGGAGACCTGGCCTGGCATCTTTTGACTGCTCCCCTGGCCGCAGTCACTAAGCTTTGGAAGACCTTTGAGCTCAATAATCTGGGCTATTTTAGTATCCTAAGACTTGGCAAATCTTGAAAAAGAATCTCACATGAGCTAAAACGTTTTGTGGGCCAAAGAGCTCGAGATGACTTCTTTGCCACTTGGCCTCATTTCATTTAACCTACAAATATAGCGGAGAGCTGCTGCCAGTCAGTGTAGACAGCGCTGGGCTAGATGGAGCCCATGGTCTGACTTGGTGCGAGGCAGCTTCCTATGTTCCCATTGTGCAGAAACATGAGGACTAGCATCACACTTCATTTTCAGAGGAAGGACCGCAGCTCAGGGCCAGAGCATCTGCTTTGCAGGCACCGGGGTCCAGTCCCTGATGGCATCTGCAAAGAGGGCTGGGAAAGACTGCTGAGAAGGGCTGCCAGGTAGCATCATAGCTGCCAAGTTTCCTGTTTTTCGCAGGAAACCCCCGTATTTTGTTACCATTTCCCGCTGTTATCCCGAATTGATAATATCCCGTAAAGCTCATGTCCCGGCTCCCGGCTGTCTGTGCATATCTGGATATCAGAAGCGATTTCTGGTGCCCAGACATGCAGACACGGGCAGAGCGGCACTGGAAGTCGCTTCTACGCATATCTGGACATGTGTAGAAGCGACTTCCGGTGCCGCGCCGCCGTATAGAAGCGGCTTCCGGTGCCGCGCTGCCACTGATCCCGGATTTTTCAGTCCAGGAGTTGGAGGGTATGGGTAGCATAGATGAGAAGCTGAGGTGGACAGGCTCTGTCTAAGGCAGCGGAAGGGTGTTTATGTGCTCAGCACCAGAGAGCCAACCACACCTTCATTTGCCATCCTCTTCCTAACCATCTTTCCTCCTCCACCTCCTGGTGCTGCCTCCATCCACCTTTTCTCCTTCCTGGCACTTAATAGGTGGCTGAGACTAAGATTCAGGGCCTCTAAATGGCAGGCGCATTCCCCTCCATTAGCCACATTCCACACTTGGTTTAATTTCCAATTAGCCTTGGATAATAACAAATGTAATCTAATTGCTCTTCCTCCTGGTGTCCCAGATCCCCTCCTGCTTTCCCCGTCTATCACATTTTCGTCTTCCCTGCTTGATGGAGAGAGACAGGCTTCTTTCTCCCTTCCACCCCCTTGTTCATTAAGTCATTTTATTCACTGCTGAATTGGAAGTGAAGGATCGTTCACATCCCCAGTTTCTCTCTCACACACAAACCCACAAACCCACGTCGCTTTTCCTCTTGAGCTGGCACTCTTTGGAATTAAAAAATAACAATGCCAAGAATGCTGCTCCTTCCACATGTTTGGGGCTAATTTTTATTTTTAAAATAGAGGTTCTGGGGCTCAAGCCCACTTTTTTCTTTTGTAAAGGTTTTTTTAAATTGTATTTTATGTTCTAATGCAGGCATCCCCAAACTTCGGCCCTCCAGATGTTTTGGACTACAATTCCCATTTCCCCCGACCACTGGTCCTGTTAGCTAGGGATCATGGGAGTTGTAGGCCAAAACATCTGGAGGGCCGCAGTTTGGGGATGCCTGTTCTAATGCATATAAAACAGAGAGGACAATTATATAGCAACAGAAGAAAATTAACAGGTAAAAAATGAAACCGTAAAGGGGATATGTAGAATAAACACAGTTCCATATGTGTTAAGTAACAAAGCACCAAATAGCAAAAGGAAAAAAAATGGAGAACAAATGTATTTGCATAAAGAAATAATTTTTGTGTTATTTGATCATTGAGGATTGTTCCAGATTTGTCAGGCTTGCAGTGAGGGTTGTATTGAAAATGATGGTTCCATTCTGTATTATTACTTATTTGCAACCCCCCCCCCAACCGCCACCTTTATATTCCACTCAAGGTGGCGTACTTGGGTTTTCCTCTCTTCCATTTTGTCCTTACAACAACCCTCTGAGGGAGGTTTGGGTTGAGAGAGGCAGGGACTGGCCCAGCTCACCTAGTGAGCTGCATGGCCGAGTGGGAATTCGAACCCTGGTCTCCCAGGTCCTGGTCCGACACTCTTAACCATTACAGCGCCCTGAGTGGAGCCACCTTTCTCTCTCTCTCTCTCTCTCTCTCTCTCTCTCTCTCTCTCTCTTTGCCACCCACATGAAATTAGGTTGAGGACCCTGCGAGATCAGGTTGAGGGTCACAAATGGCCAACCCCAATTCTACTCCCAGAGAACTGTGGACTGGTTATACTTTGAGTTTTGCTGGTGTGCATGATTGCTTTGTATATGCTCAGAGACCATCTTGCTTCTTTATATAATTCCAAGCTTTGGGTGTGCATTATAACGCCCCCACAAAATCTCAGCCAAGATTCCGAAAGCATGGATTGTTTCTTTTCCCTTCCCTCTTGCAGGTGGTGGCCAACGCTGTAGCGGCATTGTCCGAAATCAGCGAATCTCACCCAAACAGCAACCTGCTGGACCTGAACCCCCAGAACATCAATAAGCTGCTCACTGCTCTGAACGAGTGCACCGAGTGGGGACAGATCTTCATCTTGGACTGCCTCTCCAACTACAACCCAAAGGATGACCGCGAAGCCCAGAGGTAGGTGGGCCTCGGGTTGCAGACCCCCGTTCCTTAGCTCCGCTTGCTTCCTCCTGGCTCACCAGCTTCACATCTGTGGGCAGAGGTATGTGACACCTCTAGAGTAATATGCACCTGACTTGGGGAACCCCTTGCTGCAGGATTCTTGTAACGGACACTGGGGAAAGAGTGGAAATAGTCATGGAGGATGCCTCTTGCAGCAGCTGAAACGTAGTCTCTCACTTCATATGGCTTGCCTTTTAAAAGAAGAAAAGCAAAATAAAAATAATTATTTTAAAGAAAGGAAAGGGAACCTCAGCAGATAAGGCTGCCAACATATTAAGGGGGTTCAAGTTCAGATTTCAAATCACCGTAAAAATTGACCTGTCTACGTCAATTTCACATTTTTGTTTGTGGTATTTGCTATAAATAATAATGGGATGTGAAACCCCTGTAGCTCTGTAAACTTACAGGCTTCTTTTTATAATCTTTTTAAAATTGATTTTCAAAAATATAAACATACGATATAAAACAACTCAAAATCCAAATATCGAGATTACTCTGAATCTCCTGACTCCCCCCCCCCATCCCTTCCATGGGTCCTTTAGATTCTGTTTTCAACTGCATATCAATACTTTCCCATTTTTTCATCTTCCTAGGTTACCTATACATTCTGATACATTACAAGTGTATTTAAAACCCTGCTAATGTTTTGACCTGCTTACAATGATTTTGTATAGACATTATAAATATTTCCCATTCTTTTTTAAAAATTCCTCGTCGTCTCGATTCCTGAGCTTCCCAGTTAATTTTGCCATTTCGGCATAGTCCATCAACTTGGTTTGCCAAACTTACAGGCTTCAAAATGCAACTATTGATGTGCATCAAGGCAGGCTGTTAGTTAAAGGGCTAGAGGAAGCTGGCTGTGCAACAGGAAGTGTCTGGGCTGTTGGCGCAACCCGGTGCAAGAACCTCGCTGACTTCCCGCGTCTCCTCTTGCCGTCCCGCTAGCCCGACTTGTACACCCTTCAGGAACTTAGCGCTATGTCGAGTTCCTCCCAGTGTTTTCCGGGTGCATCCTGAATCTTTTTTAAAAAATTTCTTTTAGATTTTCTAAATAAACAAAAAACAACAAAACAAAAACAATTACATTCCATCTTAAATTCCCCCTCTCAGTTCCTTACGCTCTGCCGAGCTGTGACTTCCCTCTCTCCCGTCATTCGGATTTATTTCTCACGCTTATCTAGCAGTTCCTTTTTACAAGCATGTATAGATTAAATTCGTAGGGTTTATGTCAGTCCCGCCAGTGACCCTTAAACTTCTACAGTTTTTCTCCATATAGTCAATAAATTTACTCCATTCCTTCTAGAACTTTGTCTCTCCCTGGTTTCGGATCCCACAGGTCAATTTTTCCAATTCTGCATAGTCCATCATTTTCGTCTGCCGCTCCTCAATCGTTGGTATCGCCTGTAATTTCTATTTTTGGGCTAATAAAGTCCTCGCCGCAGTTGTAACATACATAAATAGTCTCTGATCTCCCTTTGCTATTTCCTCTCCCAATAATTAGTCCCAATAAAAAAGCTTATTAGTCCCAATAAAAAAGCTTTGGGTTTTTGGGGAAAGGTGTACTTAAACATCTTTTTCAACTCATTGTATATCATTTCCCAAAATCCTTTTACTTTCTCGCATGTCCACCACATATGATAAAATTCATCTTTATCTTTACATTTCCAGCATGTTTTACTACTCATCCTATACATTTTAGCTAATTTTACTGGTGTTCAATACCATCTATACATCATTTTCATTACATTCTCTTTCAAAGCGGTACATGCAGTAAATTTCGGTGCATCCTGACTCTTGGCTCCCTCCTCTCCCCCCCCCCCCTCCTGGCAGCATCTGTGAGCGAGTCACTCCCCGCCTCTCTCACGCCAACTCTGCTGTGGTGCTGTCAGCTGTCAAGGTGCTGATGAAATTCCTGGAGCTCCTCCCCAAGGATTCTGACTACTACAACATGCTGCTGAAGAAGCTGGCCCCACCGCTGGTCACCCTGCTGTCCGGGGAGCCCGAGGTCCAGTATGTCGCCCTGAGGAACATCAACCTGATCGTGCAGAAAAGGTCAGAGGGCAGCTTGGGGAAACTCTTCCACCTGGACGGCTGCCTCACTTCTTTGTGCCCAAACAATTAATTGATTGCATTTCTAGCCTCCTGTATCCCCCAAGGAGCTCTAGGTACAGGTGAAACTCGGAAAATTAGAATATCGTCGAAAAGTGCATTTATTTCAGTAATGCAACTTAAAAGGGGAAACCAATATATGAGATAGACGCATGACATGCAAAGCAAGATATGTCAAGCCTTTATTTGTGGAAACAAAATAAAAAAAACTCCTTCCAGCAGCACCTTAAAGACCAACTAAGTTTTTATTTTGGTAGGAGCTTTCGTGTGTATGAAGTGTGCATGCACACAAAAGCTCATACCAAAATAAAAACTTAGTTGGTCTTTAAGGTGCTGCTGGAAGGAGTTTTTTTTATTTTGTTTCGACTACATCAGACCAGCACGGCTACCTACCTGTAACTAGAACTTTATTTGTGGTAATTGTAATTATTTGTCGTTAGGCGGGTCAATTATAAATGGAATGTAATTAATGAAATGTAATAGCGACGTTTATTTTTGTATTATTGTAACCATTTGTTTTATTACTGTGGAATTTCCAAAAGAAAGCACTTGTAAAAATTAAAATAAAAAATAAAAAGGTTGCATTACTGAAATAAATGCACTTTTTGACGATATTCTAATTTTCCGAGTTTCACCTGCAGATCCATGGTTCTTTTTCCTCTCCTCACAACAAACCTGTGAGGTAGGCTAGCCCAGGCATCCCCAAACTGCGGCCCTCCAGATGTTTTGGCCTACAACTCCCATGATGCCTAGCTAACAGGACCAGTGGTTGGGGAAGATGGGAATTGTAGTCCAAAACATCTGGAGGGCTGAAGTTTGGGGATGCCTGGGCTAGACTGAGAAGCAGTGACTGACAACCCCCCCCCCACCTCCAAAGTCACATCCAGTGAGCTTCATGTCCGAGTGGGGATTTAAATCATTTATCTTTCTCAAGTAAAGCCTATCGGAGTGGCTTCCTCTTGATGACAGATACATGCATGCATCCCAGCTTTTGGCAGTGACTTTGCCTCTTTACGAGGAGTCGCTAAGCGGGTAGGGGTGGCTGTTCACACAGACTGACGTCATCCCTGTTTAAGGCACCCGCTGCATGTGTGAACTGAGGTGTGTATTTTTTGGGAGCCGCCCTGTTTTTGTGATTGTACGTTGTTTTAAATGTATTTTTTAAATATTAGTATTTTTATTGAAAACAATCACAAAGGGGGAAGTGTGTGTGGGGGAGAACAAAGAAAGAGAAATATATATACAGTGGTGCCTCGCAAGATGAATTTAATTCATTCCGCGAGTCAATTCGTTTTGCGAAAAATTCATCTTGCGAATCATGGTTTCCCATAGGAATGCATTGGAATTTGTTTTTTTGCCCATAGGAACGCATTAATTAAATTTCAATGCACTCCTATGGGAAACCGCGAGTCGCAAGACGAATTTTTCGCAAAACGAATTCGTCTTGCAAGTCACCATCAGATCGCAAGACGCATTCATCTTGCGAAAAATTAGTCTTGCAGGGCATTCGTCTTGCGAGGTACCACTGTATATACAACAATGCAGTGTAATATGTTACCATACATTCTAAATATAGATTTATATAGTGTTATTATCCTAATAGATATGTAGATGTTAATAGCCTACTGCATTCTGTATAAGCTGATTTCAAATGTTGTCATATTGATCCAAACAAAGTCTACATCTGTAAGCAGTCTGTTCATAAGTTGCAGGTGTTGTCATATTGTCAGTCCATTGATTGATTATTGATTATTGGCAGTCCATTGATTGTCATAACTTTATTCCTTCAGTTCATCAGTATCAGTCTCTTGGCCACCATTAGTGCACGAAGAATCCATTTCCGTTGCCCCATTGTTAATTTCCATACAATAGCTATACAGTTCACATGTAAAATGTTGTGTTTTAAACAGTTGTAACCCACCCTGGGATAGGGACACGGGTGGTGCTGTGGTCTAAACCGCTGAGCCTCTTGGGCTTGCCGACTGGAAGGTTGGTGGTTCAAATCTGTGCGACGGGGTGAGCTCCCGTTGCTCTGCCCCAGCTCCTACCAACCTAGCAGTTTGAAAGCGCACCAGTACAAGTAGATAAATAGGTACCACTGTGGCGGGAAGGTAAACGGCATTTCTGTGCGCTCTGGCACTCAGCAGGTGTCCCTTTATGCCATAAGCAGTTTAGTCATGCTGGCCACATGACCTGGAAAGCTGTCTGTGGACAAACACCAGCTCCCTTGGCCTGAAAAGTGAGATGAAAACCACACCCCATAGTTGCCTTTGACTGGACTTAACCGTCCAGGGGTCCTTTACCTAACCCACCTTGGGACCTTGAGGTGAAGGGCTGGTGATAAGCTAATAACAACAATAATAAATTGTGCATGCATTCTCTTCCCCAGACCTGAAATCTTGAAGCAGGAGATCAAGGTGTTCTTTGTGAAGTACAACGACCCCATCTACGTCAAGCTGGAGAAGCTAGACATCATGATTCGCCTGGCATCGCAGGCCAACATTGCTCAGGTCAGCTCTGGGGGGGCCAGAGGACACCTGACACGTGTGTGTGTGTGTTCTACAGAATAACAAACATGGGAAGCTGCAATCTGCAATCAATATCATTACAAGATTGCTTCTCCACTAACCTCGCTAGGAACTATAGGCTTGCAACCTAAAACAACAACACGACACACAAGGAAAAGGGACAGGGAGGGAAGAAGAAGAAAAATCAACGTCGGGCACCAATTCTTAAAAGGCTGTTCTTATAATGAGCGGGTGACACAGTTCAACATAAGAGATGCCTGATGGAGCTGGGCTTTCGGCAAGGCTGATGGAGTGAGCCTTCTGTCTTTTGGAGTCTGAGACAGTCTGGGTGCCCCCAGGTGATGAACAAGGGAGAGGAGTCCTGATGGAGCTGGCCTGTCTTCTGCAGCCTTTGTCTTCTGCAAGGCCAGGGAGGCAGAGGCACTGCAGGGGACTCCGCCTCTGAGTCAGTGGATGGCGGCAGGGCTGCATCCTCTGACAGGGCGGGCTTGGAATGACGGAGCTGCCCACCCCAAGGAAGTAGCCTGAACAGAGTCCTCATAAAAGCCAGAGGCGGATTTAGGGCAGCGTGACTGGTTCCACCGCACTGGGCGCCAAGCCTAGGGGATGCCACAGAGCGTCACAACTGTGATGTAGTGAATTGAGCAGAACAGAAGGCGAGAGGTGGCGGGGAGCCGAGTTTTGGGCTCACACAGGGTGCTGCTGAAATTGGAAAGGCCAAAGTCCGCCCCTGTCAAAGTTCCCAGCCAGTGACTTTTTTAAAAAAAAAAATAGAAGGAAGATGGAAGTTCCATTGATTGGGTCAAAGCAGGGGAGAGGGTGCAACTATAAATCTGACTTATAATTAAGTGATCATTATAATTACTACATCATCATTGCCTGATTCCAACAGGTTCTGGCGGAGCTCAAGGAGTACGCCACAGAGGTGGATGTCGATTTCGTCCGCAAAGCAGTGCGGGCCATTGGACGCTGTGCTATCAAGGTGGAGGCAAGTGAACTGACCAACCCCCCCCCCCCCCGCCGTTTCTGCTTTGGTCTATGGGGACCTTCTGCATGCAAAGCAGGTGCTCTGCCACTGAACTATGACCTCTCCCCTGCGGAGAATCCTGTTCTGATTTCTGTAATACCAGGCGGTGGGTGAGCTGAAGAGTTGTGGGTTGGATCCTGGCCGGCATTTGCGCTGGGGCCTGGCCTCTGACCTCCTTTCTCTGTCCCGTCCCTCTTTGCAGCAATCGGCTGAGCGCTGTGTCAGCACCCTCCTAGACCTCATCCAGACCAAGGTCAACTACGTCGTCCAGGAAGCCATCGTGGTGATCCGGGACATTTTCCGCAAGTACCCCAATAAGTAAGCATGGCTCCCCATAGTCTACACCCCTGCAACAAAAAGCCCTGGGGCAGCTGATGCTGTCATTGATGTCCTTATTAGATAAATTGGAGTTCTTGTTATACCCACCAATAAGAATCAAACCAAGAACTCAGGCCAACAATACCACTCAATAATGAGAATAATTCCTATTAACAAACCAATTGTGAACATAGAAAACAAAATTACATGCAACCATACAATTTCTGTAATAAACTTCATGTTTAAATAATATTTGCAAACTGAAAATTTCTCAGTTCTATAGTATCTAATTGAATAATTCAGGTTCCAGTTCCATTAAAAAGGCTTTTGACGCAAAATATCAATACGGCATTTAGTGTAGAAATCTTTTAGACCACAATAATCCGAAGTCAGAATATATCGATACCGCCGTATTGATATTTTGCGTCAAACGACTCTTTAATGGAACTGGAACCAGAATTATTCAATTAGATACTATAGAACTGAGAAATTTTCAGTTTGCAAATATTATTTAAACATTAAGTTTATTACAGAAATTGTATGGTTGCATGTAATTTTGTTTTCTATGTTCACAATTGGTTTGTTAAAAGGGATTTTATTCTCATTATTGAATGGTATTGTTGGCCTGAGTTCATTCTTATTGGTCGTTGATGTCCTAGCTGTGCTTAGGAGTGTGGGGCTTCTAGGCTTCTCCACCTCTCCTGGCAGAAATTCCCCTCTTCTGTTTTTGAAACAAACCCAATTGCTTATTACCGTTGGCTTTAAAGCTGGTTTCAGACACCTGGTTTAAATTGAGCCATGGTTAAGTGTTCTGTTTTTGTTTACTCAGTTTTTACCCTCCTTTTCAATTATGTGACTTTCTAGGTGATTTAAAAGTTTTTAAAGACCATAAAAACAACTTCTGGATGCTGAAAACAACTCTTAGTGGTTTGACAGCAGTAGTGAGGTTCAGTCCTTGTTTTCAGAGTTTGATCAAGACAAAAAAAATGTTTTTACCTTCTGAGGACGGGGTGAGTGGCTGGGATCTCTGCAAAGGCCCGTCTCTTAGTGGGTGGTAACCTTGCATCCTAAATATGTTCACTTGTGCTGGGGTTCACTCCCATGTTTTCAAGCTATGCTGGTTGAAGATGCCTCTCGAAGTAGGAGAATGGAGGAATGGGGGCTGCTGGCAGAGGGTGGCAGAGAAGAGGCAAGAGTTCTTAAATTTGAGGACTAGGAGCTTGAAAAGGTTGAGCCAGAGAATCTGAAAATTAGGATGCCACAGGAGTTGGCAACTGCAGAGAAAGCAAAGCGCTTAACTTTGCCTTGGTGAACCAGGTACGAGAGCATCATTGCCACCTTGTGCGAGAACCTTGACTCTCTGGATGAGCCAGACGCCCGCGCGGCCATGATTTGGATCGTGGGCGAATATGCGGAGAGGATTGACAATGCGGACGAGCTCCTGGAGAGCTTTCTGGAGGGCTTCCATGATGAAAGCACCCAGGTAATATTTCCCTCTCCAGTCCTATGGCGCCCTTTGGGGGGGGGGGGAATGAAACTGTCTTAGAACGAAACAGAGGCACCAATGCCTCTAAATTCCAGTTGCTGGGAACTGCAGAAGGGGAGAGTGCTCTTGTGCCAAGGATTCCCAGTGGTATGTTTCAGAACAGATGCTGGACTAGGTGATCCTTTGATTCAGCAGGCTGTTAGGATGTTTCCGGGGCTGCAGGTGGGAGACATTCCCAGCCTTACATGGAGAAGCTGAGAATGGAACCTAAGACCTTCTGTATGCAGATTAGGCACTCTATGACTGAGCTGTGGATCCTCCTTTAAGCTGCTTTAGACCAAGTCAGACCCTTATCATCTAGCTCAGTATTGTCTACACTGACTGGCAGTGGCTCTCCAGGGTTTCAGACAGGGAATCTTTCCCAGCCCTCCCTGGAGTTGCCACGGGGGATCAAAATTGGGACCTTCTGCATACAAGACAGATGTCCTGCCACTGAACTGTGTCCCATCTTCAAAGCGTGCCGCTTCGAAGGAGCAAGCTGGGCCCTTGCATTTTAGTAACTGGGTGCAGCCTGAAGACTCGCTCACATTTCCATTTTTAAAAAAGGAATTTACTCTAACCAAGCACCCACCTGAAGGCTCTCTAGAGCCATATTTAACAACTAATGCGTTTGAGAGAATTATTCCAGGTCAAAATTATTTTTAGATCAATTAAGTTGGTGGGAAATAATTCAAGACACTATTTAGGAATTAAGGAACGGTAGATCTACAGAACCAGATGAGTTCTGTGTGGATTATTAAAAGCACTTTTCAGAAAATCTTACTCCACACATATTGGATATATTTAATAATGGTTTTCCCTCAGGATAGATCCCAGAAACCTGGAGGCAATCTAAAGTAATACTCATTCCTAAAAACCAAGCAAGTATATTTAGCAGCTTGATTCCCATAGGCCAGTCACATTGCTTCATGTAGATCACACTTTTTAAAAAAGCTACAGTTCTAGCAAATAGACTCTGGATATTTATAGCACATTACATTTTCCCAGACCAGTTAATTTTTCTGATGCAAAGGTTCGTAGCAGACCCCATCAGAGAGTTACTGAATGCTATTCATTATTCCAGGTGAAATTAATCTCAATTAGATGCCTTGGCTTTAGATGCCTTTAAAGCCTTCGCTTGTATAGAAAATACATTTCTTTTGCAAGTAATTTCAACTCATGCCATTAGACCTATTTACAAGCCCTCTGCAGCTAAGATTAGGATAAATGGCTGGTTCCAAATGTCCAAAAAATGTCCAACAGGTACTAAACAGGGACTCACTTTCTCCTCTTTACTTTTTTGCTCTCACTTTGGAAAGTTTGGCAGTGATGCTGTGAGCTACTGTTGATATCAAAGGACTTACCAGAAAAAGGAAGGAACATTTAATTCATTTTGGGGTGATAAGTTATTTTTGCTCTCTGACCCATTAGTTGCAGATCCTTTATTTATAAAAAGAATTGCAAGAAACGGCAAAATTTTGCTGTGTGTCCTCGCCTCTTAATAGCCACTTTCCTGGTCAGAGTTCAGCCTGCCAGTCTCTCCCCTTTTCTCCCAGGAGGTTGTGGGCTGTAAGGAACAGACCTAGGAATGGTAGGGAGCAGGAGAAGCAGGCAGGGAAGTTTTTCAGCTCTGACCTGGGGAGATATGGGGCTGGGAAGGAGGATAGCGAGGATTAGGGCAACATGGGTCACAGTGGGGCAAAAGCAAGCAGAATGGGTGCCGGAAAAGGGAGTAGTACAAGCTTCTTGGGTGCACCCTGGGAGGCGGGGAGAGGAAGGGGCTCCTTCTGGATCCCAATAGCCATTTTTTTACCCCAGAAGCTTGCCCAAGGAAATCAGCGGGCTGCCTCTTGCATTATCCTTCTTTGCTACAGGTGCAGCTCACCTTGCTGACCGCCATCGTCAAACTGTTTCTGAAGAAGCCGTCCGAGACTCAGGAGCTGGTCCAGCAGGTGTTGAGCCTGGCTACGCAGGTAAGCCTCTCGGCTGGGCATGTGTGGGACTCCATTTTCTACATGGGGAGAACAAAAAAACTACAGGGTTATTGGGGAAGGCTCAGGTGCAAAGAGGCCAAACAGTGGCCTGGTTGCAAGTGTTTTCCTGTGTCGTGTGGGCACAGGGTCCTCCTGCCTTTGGATTCTGGTGTGTTGAGTCTGCACAGCAGGTTTTTTATTTGAGATCACTTCCCATTCCTTCCAGACTCAGGGCGTTCTTGCCAAGAGTTTATAGATCGCTTGCACTGCTCAGCAAACGCCCGGTGTTAAGAAGCCCACTCAGCTGAGCCACGCAGTGTTTTATTAGCATCCTTGGATCAGCGTCGGCTACTTGATGTGTCTCGGGACTTGGATTCCGATCTGTGGTGGTGGGAAAGTAAAACCAAATCAAAACAAGACTCTTTGGATGTGTTATTGTTCCTGCTGATTCATTGGGAAATAGAGAAATACTTCATTTCTCTCCCTCTGCTTTTAAACAGAGGTTGGGGGGCATCTGTCAGGGACTCTTTAACAGGGGTTGGCCTAGAATGACCCTTGGGGATACCTTCGAACTCCACAAGTCTTTGATTTTAGTAACTGGGTGCCCAACCAATCATTACCATTCTGCCGCTGAGCTGTGGCCATTCCAGGAGTAAAGTAAGATTCTGTTCCTCATAATGATAATGATGATAATAATAATAATAATAATTAATAATAATATTATTTATACCCCGCCCTTCCCAGTCAAGACCGGGCTCAGGGCGGCTAACAACAAAAATATCAACGCAGGTATAAAAGAAACAATTAAAATGCAGATTAATACAATGTTAAAATTCCATTTTAAAATTTAAAATCTACAAGTAATATAAAACCATTATAAGATAAAACCTTAGGGGAGGGTAACCCCGGGGTCAGACTGCGTCAGTCCAAAGGCCAAGTGGAACAGCTCTGTCTTGCAGGCCCTATGAAAAGATGACAAATCCCGCAGGGCCCTAGTCTCCTGAGACACAGCGTTCAGCGTTCCACCAGGTCAGGGCCAGTACTGAGAAGGCCCTGGTCCTGGTCGAGGCCAGCCTAACCACCTTATGACTCGGGATAGCTCAGCCAGTAGACCATGAGACTCTTAATTTAAGGGTTGTGGGTTTGATCCCCACGTTGGGCAAAGAGATCGCTGTCCTGTAGGGGGTTGGACTAGGTGACCCTCGTGGTCCCTCCTAACTCTACGATTCTATTATTCTAGTTCTGAATGAAGGGCTGATTTAAATAGGAATGTAGGGCTATAACCAACTATTTTCTACTCTGATTAGACCTCTTTAAAATGATAGACCTAAATTAGTCATGCCCTCATAGTAATGTCCTGTCTGATTCCCACACCCAGTTTTTCAAGAATTTTTTTTTTTTAAGTGCAGCCCTCCCAGGAAATAGGTGGTGTTGCACACTCCTTGCGCCCTCCTCTCCTGCCCAGTGTTAGAAACTGAGTTATGGAAGCTGGGAACTAAAATGGCACCTTAAACCTAGATTATGGGCACCGCAATGGAGTGTCTAGGTGTGCTTTTTTATAGCAAGAATGCAAAGCTGAAAATGAATGAACTGCAGCTAAAATATTCTGTTCATTTTTCATAGTCCTTCCCCTGCCTATGGTTGGCCCTGGGTTTCCACAGCCACATTTGAATATGTGCCTGTATATGAGAAGAAACATCCAGCTTGGCAGGATTTTATTGTTTCAGCCATGTCAAAAATGTACGAGCGTCAAATGTTCTGAGCCAAATCTTAGTAGCACAAATATGTAAAAAGAAAGAAAGAAAGACCCCTCCAGGTGCTCTCTCACTTTTCCGAGAATAGTAATCAAATCTAAACTTTAGATCAGAACGAAAACACTTAAAACATCCATACCGTGGTACCTCTGGATGCGAACGGGATCCGTTCCGGAGCCCTGTACGCATCCAGAGCAGTACTCAACCTGAAGCGCTGAATCTGCTCATGCTCGCCACGCGATTCGGTGCTTCTGCACATGTGCGTGACGTCATTCGGCGCGTCTGTGCATGCGTGAATCGCTGAACCCAGAAGTAACCTGTTCCATTACTTCCGGGTTTGGCGAGTACGTAACCCGTGTTGTACGCAACCCGCAGCATTCGTATATCTAGAGGTATGACTGTATAGTGAAATCCAGGAGCTGCTCAGAACTGAGAGCCAGTGGAGATGTTCTATGCCTGCAGGAGAATGTGGTGGAGTCCTGAGATGGTAGGTGGACCAGTACCACTCCATGTGGCAGGTGGCAGACACCATTTTTTTTGCATGCTCCCACGTGCGAAACAAAACAAAAACCAAAAGTAGAGAGCTGGTTTATCAGGGAGAAGAGGGGTGATATCAGTCAGGAGTACAAGAGGACAGATACCTATAAGCTAAAAATTGTCATGAGGATGGTGCTGTGTGAATAAATGTGTACTGTGCTCTTGCGTTAGGATTCCGACAACCCGGACCTGCGCGATCGCGGCTACATCTACTGGCGCCTTCTTTCCACGGACCCCGTCACAGCCAAGGAGGTGGTCTTGTCAGAGAAGCCCCTGATCTCGGAAGAGACCGACCTGATTGAGCCCACTCTGCTGGACGAGCTCATCTGCCACATCGGTTCTCTTGCCTCTGTGTACCACAAGCCACCCACTGCCTTCGTGGAAGGCAGCCACGGGATCCACCGCAAACACTTGCCCATCCACCACGGAAGGTAGGGAATTGGGGAGCTGCTTTGTGCAGAGCCAGGCCAGTGCTCTGTCTCGTTTATCTTACATCAGGCACCCCCAAACTTCGGCCCTACAGATGTTTTGGACTACAGTCCCCAGCATCCCTGACCACTGGTCCTGTTAGCTAGGGATCATGGGAGTTGTAGGCCAAAACATCTGGAGGGCCGTAGTTTGGGGGTGCCTGTCTTACATGGACCAGCAGCAGCAGCTCTCCTAAGGGCTCAGGCAGCTGGAATGCAATTGCCATGATCACTCATAGCCACATTCATCCTATGTGAAGTTAATCTGGACCCCACTGAGTCCAGTGCACCCAAGTGAGTTCCTGGGCAGGATTTGCTTTTGTATACCGTATTGGCCCAAATATAAGCCGCACCCGCAAATAAGCTGCACCATTAAAATTCGGGGGGGGGGATAAGAGAAGACAACACCCGAATATAAGCCGCTCCCTTAACATTGTGTCTTATGCTGGTGCTGGTGGTCCTAGGAGCTACGCGCTGCCATGGCACCCGCCATCTTGCCTCACCAGAAGTCCCGTAAAAGCGAGCTTTTGTAAGGTCGCGAATTTAAGCCACGCTTTAACTTCTCACGGTTGGAATTTAGAAAAAAAAAGTGTGGCTTATATTCAGGCCAATACGGTAATGAGCAAGTGAATAAAAATAAGCTGAGACGTTGCAGCTGTCCCCTGTGTCTCCCCTGCAAGGCCAATGAGGCATTGCACAGCTAATTTAGACACCTTGCAGCAGAGGTTCCTCCGCCCCATGTCGTCCTTTTCTAAAAAGGCACTAAACTAATAGCTCCCTTTACCCCCTTTCCTGTGCAGCACTGATGCAGGCAACAGCCCGATGGGGACCACGACCACCACCAACCTGGAGCAGACTCAGGTGATCCCCTCCCAAGGCGACCTCCTGGGTGACCTCTTGAACCTTGACCTCGGCCCACCAGTGAACGTGCCCCAGGTGTCTTCCATGCAGATGGGGGCTGTGGATCTTCTCGGAGGAGGGCTGGATAGTCTGGTGAGCCGGACGCTTTTGAACTTTTATTTTGCTGGAGGTCAAGTTGCTTTGCCCCTGGAGTCCCCAAGTGCTCAGTCTTTAGGCTAGCTGGATAACTAAAAAATCCAGACTGCTACCTGCTTCCTTTTGTGCTAAGCAGAAGGAAGCAGGGGAGGGGGAAGGGGCCCAGGCAGCTGCCACAGAAAGTGGAAGCCACAGGCACCTGCTTCTCCTCTTTGCTCTGTTTCAGATTTCCCCATTTCAGCAAGAACAAAGCTGCCACCTCTCTCTATCCCCGCCCTCCATTTGGGTATCCAGGGTGGACAGCTGCTTAGAGTGGAACTAAATATCACATGGGGAACCTGTGGCCCTCCCAGATGTTGGTGGGACCTTGCTTGGCCGGGGCAGGTGGGAGCTGCAGTGTCCTATCCTGGTCTCATGCAGGAGCCCACAGGGTAAAGGCAGGTCAGCTGCCTCAGCACCACGGAGAGCTCCTCCTGAGCAACTTGCTCCAACAAGGGCCCCTGTTGTTTTCTGGAACAAGAATCTCTTGGGGCAGATTCACGCCATTCATTTAAAGTGCTATAATACTGCTCCAAACAGTCCTGGCTTCCCCCAGAGAATTCTGGGAACTGTCGCTTGAATGAACCTGAATAAATGGGGAATCCTCTGGATGTTGCTGGACTTAAACACCCATCATCTCTTGCCTGTTGGCCGTGCTGACTGGAGCCAAGAGGAGCCAGAGTCCAAATGCATCTGGAGGGCCACAGATTCCCTAGATCTAAAACAGGCACCCCCAAACTGTGACCCTCCAGATGTTTTGGCCCACAACTCCCATGATCCCTAGCTAACAGGACCAGTGGTCAGGGATGATGGGAATTGTAGTCCAAAACATCTGGAGGGCCTAAGTTTGGGGATGTCTGATCTAAAAGAATATAATTTTCTATCTTGCTGGAACCTGAGCTGCCAAAGGCTGTATTTACACTATACTTTTAGAGTACTGCGTTACCACTTTAAGAAGTCACGACTTCCCCCAAAGAATCCTGGGAGTTGCAGTTTGTTCAGGGTGCTGAGAGTTGTTGGGACGCTCCTTTTCCCACCACAGAGCTACAGTTCCCAGAGTGTCTTAACAATCCCTCTTCCCTGGGAGCTCTGGGAGGGGGAACAGGGGTCTCCTAGCAACTCCCAGCCGCCTGAACAAACTCTACTTCCCATAACTGTTTAAAGTGGCATCTGAGCGCTTTAAAAGTATCGTGTGAATGTGTCCTCAGAGAGCCAGCCTTCTGACCTGAGGACAGACACATCTCCTGTTCCTCATGACCTCCCACCTAGGGCACCTTCTGCACTGTTGGCAAGGTAGAGTGGGAGGCACTTGGTTCCTCTGGCCTATGGGAAGACCCCCCTGAGGGTCCTGGCTAGACACTGGAGCTGAGCAAAAGGTGAGGAAGATGGAGCATGAGGATGTCATGTCATGCACCTAACTTTTGGATGAGATGTTCTTAGAGAGGAGGGGGGGAGGCAGCTCCTGGTTCTCTGCATCCATCTTGCCTTCCTTGTAGCTGTGCAAACTTCAGCCTTGCAGGTTCTACTTTGGTGTGTTGCGTTTGCTTTTTACTAGAACCCCAGGATCCTCCAATCGCAGCCAGGCACAAAATGCTGGAGGGGGCGGTGATGTAACATACCCTCGGATTTAAGGAATGGGGTGCCTTACTTGAGTGCATGCTCAGTAAATGGTTTGTTTTCAACACCAAAACTGAGCTCTTGGTTCCCCCCTCAAGCTTTATTCATTTCAGCTGCATAATTTAGAAAGCAGAGGGGGGCGGTGGAGGGGCACAGCCTTGTTGTTGTTGCTATTTTTAAACAACTGGGAGTCAGAATCTACCGCAGATCTACTGCAAATCGCTCTGAGATCTGCCTTCTAGCCCAAACCCAGTACTAGCATATTCAGTGCTGTTCTCAGAAGCAAGGGTGCAGAGGCCTAATTTTATGTATATATTGCATTGATAGCACCGCCTTTTTCTCCAAGGAGTCTCCATGGTTCTCCCCCTCGTCATGTAATCTCCACAACAATCCTTTGAGGTAGGCCAGGCCGAGAGGCAGTGACTGGCCCAAGGTCACCCAGGCTTTCGATCTCCCTACTCCCAGGAGCCCTTTCCTCGTCTGTTGTTTTGCCAAAGGACCATAGCTGCCAAGTCTCCCGTTTTTCGCGGGAAACCCCCGGATTTTTATCCGTTTCCCGCTGTTATCCCAAATAGAAAAAAATCCCGTAAATCCCCTGATTTCCTACCTGCCAGGGAGGCTCCTTTGCGCATGTCTGGACATGCGCAGAACCGATTTCGGGTGCCGCTCTGCCCATGTCTGGGCACCGGAAATCGGGCAGCGCCGGCACTGGAAGTTGCTTCTACGCATGTCCGGACATGCGTAGAAGCGACTTCCGGTGCTGCGCTGCTGCTGATCCCGGATTTTTCAACGGGAGACTTGGCAGCTATGCAAAGGACCTCTGTGCTCTAGCAGAGGATTCTGGGAGATACTTGTAGAAGACCCGGTCTTCTTGTGGTTAATATTTTATTTCCCCTACCCCGCCCTTCCTCTCACAGGCTCACAGTGGCACTAACAAAGAGGGCACAAGGTTAAAAACAAAGCATAAAAGTGCAATCCAAAACACAGCAGGCCAGTCTTTTCCCAGGGGCTGTTGACCAAGCTGCCTGAGAGCATCCCCAAAGCTCTCTCCTCTGGCTGGCTGTAGGAAGGAAGGCAAGATCCACAGCGGAGAGCGAGCCATCATCCTTCAGGGAAGCTCATCCACTCTAATAGAGCTCCTCTTGGAGGAGGTGGGGGGTCCCCTGGGAAACAGCGGCCAGACAGGCTTAGAAGGAACTGGAGTCTAATCCAGAGTCTAATCCAGAGTGGCAGTTTTCCTAATAATCATTAAAATTCTGCGCCAGGAGAAGGAGAGTTCTGTGACCGCGTGTCAGTTATGCAGATTGGGGAAACCTTTTTTTGCATAATTTTGCGTTTGCATCTTTCATTCAGGAACGTACACTGCCTTGCACTGCCTTTGGTTTATGCTAACTTTCGAGAAGGTCACAAAGCGAGACAAGGCTCAGTTTCCTCCTCCTTCCCCCACCAGGGTGTTTTGCCGTATGTCAAAAAGCTTTCTGCTTAGGCAGGTATTCAGTGTTTAACCAGTGTATCTTGTTTTTATTATGCTGCGGTTTATTTTTTTGCAAGGAGACGGAGCATTGCATTTTATGGTTGGTTTAGTTCAGTGGTTCCCAAAGTGGATAGTGCTGGGACAAGGGTGGTGGGGTGTACTGGGGTGGGGGTGGGGGCACTGGAAGTGCAAGTGACTATCAGACTTTGAAAAGCCGGCGTCCCTGGATCAAGTTCATCCATTTTGTTGAATTGATTAAACTAAATAGTTTTAATCGGCTTTTGAACAAATATGCAATTAATTGTCCCTGCTCTAAATTTTATTGTGTTCACCATCTTCCTTAGAGGGCTGTGCAAACCTCCATTCTGAATAATAGTTTTAATATGGTAGGGTTTGGACCAGGGTGTGTTTGAGAGTTTATGGAAGCAAGGCAGCAGTGGCTCCCAAAATTTTGGGAACGACTGGTTTAGTTGGTCTGATAAAAACGTACATCTAATAAATCGGCAAACTAAGAAGTAAATAAGCAAGATGAAAACCCTTTTGTTCCCTCAACCATTGAAAATCAAATTCTGTTCCAGCTCCTACTACTTATGGAGGTGCTGCCAACGCATTTTCATGCATAATTTTGCAGCCTTGAGAACTAGAAACTTGCACGTTAAATGGTTTGTCAGGTTTGTTATTGGTTTAGTTTCATGATTTTATTAGGATCTTTGTTGGTTTTTATTGTGATTATTATCAAAACCCGCTCTAGGACGATCTTGAGGAGGGGGAGAAAGGGGATCTAAATATATAAAAATGTTCACGATGCGTGCGCAGGGGCCAATGTATGGAGATACAGGGGGGAGGGGACAACATGCCCCGGGGAAAACAGAGGGAAGGGTATCCTACCGAAACACAGGGATGAGCCAGGGGGTTGGAGGGAGGAGGGGCGGGATATGTCATGGATTGGGACAGGGTGGGGGGAATCACAGGGATGACCCACAGCAACGCGTGGCCGGGCCAGCTAGTTATGAATACAACTAATAAGTAAGTGAAAGCCAGTGGCGCTTTCCAGGATGCTAAAGTTTTAGCGCCCTGTTCCACAACGCACTTTCCCTGCAGAGCCCTGTTTTCATTCTGAGCTGCGGCATGGTTGCCCCCCAGCCTGGACTCTGCTCAGGAAATGATTTGTTGCCTCCTGCCACTCGGACTCCGCTTTAAGCTCCGTGGAGAGGAGGCGCTCTGAGTCTTCCTGTCAGCTCTCTCGGCTGCCAATGTGCTGCTTGCGAGCAGATGCTCCACCCTGTCACTCATTAGCCCTTCCATTAAGGGCTCTGCGTCTTCCGACCGCCCTGGCCCTCCCAGATGGCTGAGCCTTTGAACGGCAGGTCTCCCTGGCGCTTCTCTGTTATTAGCTCCACCTTGCTTCTCATCCCGGCTGGGACTTGGAGGCGCCACGTCCCTCACGTAACATTGCAGGATCTTGGCAGCGCCTCAGCAAAAGAGTGCTTGCCGCCTTGTATGCTTGCCTGCCTGCCTGCCTGCCTCACACATGGCTCTTAGATAGGAATCCAGAGAAGGCAGATGCCCAGAGTAAAACTGCATTAGCTTTTGCTGGAACGAGTTCCTGGGGCAGCCTGTCTTGTGGGAACGGAGCCGAGAAATGTCCCCTGCTGACTCAAGCACCTGCCATCATTTATTTTTGTTGGCATCTGTCTGTCTCGGGAGACAATGGAGAAGTGCATCTTTTGGGGGTGAAGTCAAACTGGTTGGCAGGTTGCATCACCTGCTTTGGCTGTAGAGGCTGATAAGGGAGAGGCATGTTTTGTTGCAGCTGGGGCAGATGAAGGTGTCCAGTTGTACTGCTGCAGATGCAGGAAGTGTTTCTTCTCTCTGTGCTCCTCCCAGCTGTCAATCCTCCTCTGGTCACTGCTGTGGACACATGACCTGACTGCCTGTCTCCAGGCACATCGTTTATTTATTTAGAAAGCTTTTATAAACCGCATTACATTTTTAAAAAATCTCTTAAGCAGTGTGCAGCCCTAAAAACAGATGATATTATTAGGGCAGTAAACCCAGTAAACCAACAGTATGAAATCATTAGAAACAAATGAAAAAGCAGAAGGGAACATGTTACCATATGTGGTGGACATGCAGCTGTGGTTATTAGAATAGCAGAGATAGGAAGTTCCCTTAGATCCAACATTGACATTGCTCCACTGTAAGTCATTTATCGTCCAGAAAGAATATAAGGAATTTGCATCCTATTTGTTAGCAGCTGCAAGAATGTTAATGACTCAGACCTGGGAAGTTACATGACTCCCTTTTTGGGAAGGATGGCTTTAAAAAGTTTGGGAGTTACCTAAGAGCGAGAATTGCACGTGGCTGTAGAAATAAATTCTGGGGAAGCAAGTAGTTCAGCAATCCCTCTTCCCAGGAAATTCTGGGAGGGGAATAGGGGGCTGGCAACTCTCAGAGCCCTGAACAAACTACAGCGTCCATGATTCTTTGGGGGAAGACATGACTTTTGAAAGTGGCATAATGGTGCTTTAACATAGGGTGTGAATGTCTCCAAAGGAAACTGCTCAACCAGATTCCCAGCCACTTCAGGACCATGGACAGCACTTTGATGTCTTATACTCAGACCATTCCGGCCCATAACCAGTTAGCTCTCCCTCCCGCCCCAAAGACTGCTGCTCTTGAGGTGTTTGGAGCTACAGCTCCCATCTGTGGGGCTCTGAATATTTTTGGTGGGCTGGACCAATCCAAAAGTATTTACGCTGCCTGACATTTCTGCCCTCTGGGGCTGGAACAGGACTCTGAAGCTCAAGTGCACAGACAGATTCCCAAGAAGCTCACTAGGCCAATGCCCTGTTTAGATGCCCTTCCCCTATTTCAGCCAGATCTACAAAGCTTGGGGAAGAGGTAGGTGTGTGTGTGTGTGTGTGTATGTGTAAAAAGATCATCATTATTATGTGAATGAATGAGAAGCTGTGATTGTCTCTTTCAAAGTCTGCTTCCCAGCCCCGTGGCTCTTTTTGAGATAATCTTGGCGCAGGAACCGATGAAAGGCAGATAAAAACATCTGGTGCTATTATGCAGAATTATTCACAAGCTGTTTTGACACTGCTTTTATGTAAGAGGCTTGCTGATAAGAAGCTTGCTCGCTGTTTCCACCCTCCCCCTTCCTCATTTCGCAAGGGAACACTCCTTAAGGCCCCTGGGGGGGGGCACCTCTGACTCCTCCACGGCTGGGAACGAATCTGCCGGGGGCTCCTCTCTTTCCCTTACGAGGGCTGCCTTTTCCGCACAAGGCAAGCCTTCCGTTCTGCCTGCAAATGCGGCAATAAATTGAAACGAGGCAATAGCCCCACACAGTTACTACTGCAAGAGGGAGTCGTAAATGCATAAGCGCTCAGATATTTCCCCCCCCCTGGAAATACGGCGCTTGGTTGGCTGTAGCGAAGGACTGTAGCTCAGTCGTAGAGCAAATGCCTTGTGTGCAGCTGGTGGGCCCAGGTTCATTCCAGGAAATACCCCCTGCCAGAAACAGCCACCCCTGTTGGTGTAGTCAGGGCAGGGAACCCCTTTGGCTCACTGGGCGGCTTTCTGGGACGTGCAAGCTAATAGTGGGTGGAGCCAGATGCAGAAGTGGGCGGAGCGGCCCCTGTGGCCCTTAAGCTGCACTCCACCCACACAAAAGCAAGGGATTTTTACACACATGAATCCTCTTAAGCAAGAGATGGGACTACAGTTCACTTTCCAGCCAATCAAAAGCACTTGAGAAGGGGGCAGAGCAAGGGTGGAGAGAGGGGGTGGCCTGGGGACATAGCTGCCAAGGTTTCCCTTTTCTCGCGAGGAAGCCTATTCAGCATAAGGGAAAATCCCTTTTAAAAAGGGATAACTTGGCAGCTATGCCTGGGGAGAGTCCCGAGGGCCTGATAGAGGAGACCGGAGGGTCTGAGGTTCTCTGACCTTTGCTGTATACTGTACTTTGAGGTAGAAGGAGCAGTGGCACCTGACTTAGTACCGTATTGGCCCGAATATAACCTGCACTTTCCCCCCCAAATTCCGACCATGAAAAGTTAAAAGTGTGGCTTAAATTCACCACTTTACAAAAAAAGGGCTTTTATGAGATCGCTGTTGGATTTTCTTGTACATTTGCCATTTACAGGTGTGAGTGCCTGCAGAATTTTAAGGTAGCGGCTTATATTCGGGTATTGTCTCCCCCCCCCATGGATTTTAAAGGTGCGGCTTATTTGGGGGTGTGGCTTATATTCGGGCCAATACGGTATAAAGCAAGTCTGCTCCCCGTCAGCCAGGCCTGACCATATGCTAGGAACTCTGCAAGACACATTTCAGTAGAACAGCATAAGAAGAGCCTGGCTCCTGGATCAGGCCGGGTTGGGGGGGGGGCACGGCATCTAGCCAAGCACCCTGTTCTGACAGTGGCTAACCAGGTAGAACCATAGAGTTGTAGAGTTGGAAGAGACATCGCAGGGAGTTTTTGGTGTTGGTCACCTAGCCTTAATTGTAACTTCAGTTGTACTCTATAAAGTCATAAGTGGGTAGGAGTGTCATCTCTGCTCGAGAAATACAAATTCTACGGGCTCAGATGCAGGTGGTTATCTAGGAACGACTTGGACAAATATGGTGACTCTTCTTTAAAAAGCTGTCGTTTTGGTACAGCAGATCTCTTGGTTGTCCGGAGCATGCCTACGAGATCTCTGTGGCCAGTGCCCATGTTTTGCATTTTCCTTGCTTTTGACTGGATTCAGCTATTACTCCCTGCAGACTTTTTGGGTTTTCAGGCTCGTGGCTGTCCTCGCCTTTGCTATATCAATGCTCTTGCTGGGCGACTAGTCCACTCACGGTGAAAGGGACGGGGCGTGTGGTGTTGCAGCACTTCTTGGGGTCCTTTGTTTTTCTGGCACCTGACAACCTCGCTGAAATGAACTCTTCCCCCCTCCTTCTTTCTCTTTCCCTCCCTTCTCCCTGATTCTTTCTCTCTTGCAGCTTGGCAGTGACCTTGGCGGGGGAATTGGAGGCAGCCCAGCAGTAAGTCTCTCCCATTCATCCCCCCCCCCTGGAATACAATGCTCTGCGCTCTTTTCCTCTCCACCCCCTTCCCCGGGCCCTTTCCAACACATGCACCAGAGGTGCCCTAAATACTCAGAGGAAGGGCCATTGCTCAGTGGTAGAGCCTCGCTTTGCATTGCAGGATATCCCAGGCTCAGTCCTCAGCAGCAAGCCCAAGTAGTCTGGGGGAAAGTCCCATCACCATTTTTTCCTCTTGAGGTAGGCTAGACTGAGAGGCAGTTTTCCTCCAAGGTCACCCAGTGAGTTTCATGGCTGAGTGGGGATTTAAACACTGGTCCTAGTCTGACACTCTAACCCAGGCACCCCAAAACTGCGGCCCTCCAGATGTTTTTTACCTACAACTCCCATGATCCCTAGCTAACAGGACCAGCGGTCGGGGAAGATGGGAATTGTAGTCCAAAACATCTGGAGGGCCGAAGTTTGGGGAAGCCTGCTCTAACCCAGCCTTTCTCACCCTTGGGTCCCCGGATGCTGTTGGACTACAACTCCCATCGTTCCTAGCCAGCATGGCCAGGGTTCAGGGATGATGGGAGTTGTAGTTCAAGAACTTCTGGGGGCCCAAGGTTGAGAAAGGCTGCTCTAACCACCACACCATGCTGGCTCTTCGTGGGTTTGTACAGGGCCAGTTGTTTCTTTCTTTTTAAGGCGCCTGAGTTTTGTACCCCCACTTTGCCCTCAGCTTCCTGAATTTCAAGCCTCACGTTGGGCAGAAGATTCCTGCATTGCAGGGGGTTGGACTAGATGACCCTTGTGGTCCCTTCCAACTCTACTACTCTATGATTTTTTGATTCATACAAACTCCTGATCCTTTAATGTCCTGGGTGCCTTTTTTTCTTTTTTTGCAAGTGCTTGAGAATGCAGGAATGGAAATGAGAGCTGATTAGCACCACCTGGGCTAAAGAGCTCCCTTGAGAGTCCCTTGCTCGCCCTCCGCCCTCGGCATCCCCCGCCCTCCAAAGCCTTTTGAGAAGAAGGCAGGACTCTTAGGCAGACGCTTTTCAAAGGACACTCACCCTGCAAAGGTGATGGAGGGGTGTGTGTGTGTGTGATTGCAGGGATTAAATTTGCAGAGCGCATTGGTATGCAAATCCATCATTTGGCACTCTTGATAATTCAACGAGATTCCGGTAAAGAGCTTTGAAATATTCAGGATATCACCCGAATTCGTGGTTTATTTAATAAAGGCATCCGCTGTGTGCAAAACGCTGAGATGCTGTCGTTCCCTTTCCTCCTCCGTTTCCTACTTCCAGGTGGGGCAGACCTTCATTCCTTCGTCGGTTCCAGCAACCTTCGCCCCGTCTCCGACGCCGGCCGTGGTCAGCAGCGGACTCAACGACCTCTTTGAGCTCTCTTCCGGCATCGGGATGGCACCCGGAGGATACATGGCTCCCAAATCGGTACTTGCCGAGAGTGGCTGCAGCATTCCGCCTTTCCCAGTACAATTTGTCTGGCGGTTTCCCTTTAGGTTACGCTAAACTTGAGTTTATTTTCTACTCCCCCTCCCCATTGTTCCATATTTAGTTATTTGGAATCATTTATATACCGCTCACTGTGGAAAATCCTGAAGCATAATACATTATATCTACACCACAAATTATCATTAGAGGGGGGAAACAGGACAACCCAGTCTAGAGCGAATGATCAGGGAAAGCCTGAGCAAAAAGGGATTTTTATTTTTAAACATGGCAGCCCTCTAATCTCGCTTCCGTTGTCTGCCGGTTTGTTTCCAAGTTCGATTGATTGAGTACAGTATTGAAATAATAGAAACTGTAGTGTTGGGAGAGGCCTGGTGGTCACCTGGTGGTCATCTAGCCTGACCCCCTGCTCAGTGAAGGATCTACAACAGTTACAGTATCCCTGACAGCTCCAGGGAAGGCCATACCACCACCACCACCACCACCACTCAAGGCAGCCTATTCAATTGCCCAGCAGCCCTCACTGCTAGGAAGCTTCCCCATACATTTTGCCAAAACCTACTTCTCTGCCATTTCCAGCCACCAGTTCTAATCCTGCCCTCTGGAGCAACAAGAGAGCGAGTCTGCTCCATTTTCTGCACTCTTGATGGCCTCCTCTTGTGCCATCCTGCCCCATTTGCTCAGGTCAGCAGGGGAGTACCCCCGCCCCCCGCAATGCATCCCCCCCCCTCATAAGGCACCTTCTTAAAAGAGCCTTCTCTGTTGCAACACTCAGGCTGCGGAACTCCCTGCCCCAGGAAATTCATCCGATAATTCGTATTGGTTAATGGCAGGAAGTCCTCGGGTTTGAAAACTCTCTGCTGGGCTACCCCATGAAATTTGATTTTTTAAAATATAAAAAAACCTGATTCTCTCAACCATCCAAAAAGGATTTCATCAGCTATCAGAACCTGATTGCTTTTTAACTGCTGAGGCTAGCCACCTTTGAAATGGAGAAGGCAGGATGTAAACATCTCCCCAGGCCCATTTGACTCTGACCACGGTTTCCCCGATAACCTTCCAGGTCTGGCTGCCAGCCGTGAAAGCCAAAGGCCTGGAGATCTCCGGCACCTTCAGTCACCGGCAAGGCCACATCTACATGGACATGAGCTTCACCAACAAAGCTTTGCAGCACATGACGGACTTTGCCATTCAGTTTAACAAGAACAGGTAAGGCCGCCGAGTGACAGGGGTGGTTGCCTGGAGTCTGTTTGCCTGATGCTGCTGGAGGGCATTCCTGATAAGTTTCCTCCTGGAAGGATCAGGCAGGTCCTGTGAAGCAGCCTTTTGCCTCTTCTCCAGGGGTGGCAGGAGTCTTCCCTCTCTCCAGGCTTTACCGTGCCTGCATTTGGTGATGGTTGAGCCCCCGCCCCGAGAAAACAAGTCTTTCTTTCTTTCTTTCTTTCTTTCTTTCTTTCTTTCTTTCTTTCTTTCTTTCTTTCTTTCTTTCTTTCTCTCCCTCTCTCCCTCTCTCCCTCTCTCCCTCTCTCCCTCTCTCCCTCTCTCCCTCTCTCCCTCTCTCCCTCTCCCCCCCCCTCTCTCTCTCTTTACAAAATCAGTTTTATTAAGTACAGTTAACATAATCCATTCTGGATATTTGATACTACATACTTTAGGGTCGCTGAGGAATGTTGGGTCCTTAAACGTAACAGACATAAATCCCAATTGCCGGGCTCTTTTAATATTTTTTGCAACCTCTCACTGTTTCTTCATACATAAGCCTGTTATATGCCTTCCAAAAATGTGACCAGTATGGCGAAATAAACTGTGATAAAAGCTGTACATTTTTGTAGTCAACAGCTACCCAACACAAGACACACTTTTAAGGAGGTTCCTTATAGGGATTGTCCATTGGCACAGGAATATCTCCATGATGCAACTGCACCAGAGGAAACAGTGCCCTTCCTTATGCCAGCGAAGAGGCAGAAAACCCTCCCTGAGCCCTTGGCGGCCATCACCAAGGCAGCCATGTTTTCCGCCTTCCAAGCTTCCGGGCGAAAACTAGTATTTCTCATGTTTGCTTTGTGCCTCTCCGTCAGTTTGGTGATCTTTAAGACTCCAGCCAGTTGGGTGGGGTAGAAATAGCAAAATTATTAAAATTATCAATACAGGGCAAAACTAATCAACACACACGGTGGGCATGTGGGAAAGCAGCTTGGTTCTGGGAGGAAGTCCGGAACCTAGGGCCGCTTACACAGATAAAATAGAACAAGCTAGCATAGAAAGGACAATGGAATTAAACACTAATGGAATTAAAAGGGTATAAAAAGAGATATTAAAAACTCAGGCAACAACAGTAAAAACAAGAATAAAAGCAATTACTGGACTAAATGTCTCTAACCATCCGGAGCTGGCTCTCCTCAGTCTTTTCACGGGAGACAATATTAACTTACAGTTTAAACCTCTAGTAAGTTCTCTTCTAAGGGACGCGGGTGGCGCTGTGGCTTAAACCACAGAGCCTAGGGCTTGCCAATCAGAAGGTTGGCGGTTCGAATCCCCGCAACGGGGTGAACTCCCGTTGCTCAGTCCCAGCTCCTGCCAACCTAGCAGTTCAAAAGCACGTCAAAGTGCAAGTAGATAAATAGGTATTGCTACAGCGGGAAGGTAAACAGCGTTTCTGTGTGCTGCTCTGGTTCACCAGAAGCGGCTTTGTCATGCTGGCCACATGACCTGGAAGCTGTACGCCGGCTCCCTCGGCCAGTAAAGCAAGATGAACGCCACAACCCCAGAGTCGGTCATGACTGGACCTAATGGTCAGGGGTCCCTTTACCTTTTTAAGTTCTCTTCTGCTAGCAAAGAGGCTCCCCATAACAAGATACAGGAAGAACTCAGAGGGGTGCTTCTCTGTGACAAATTTGTACAACAAACTATGGCAAATGGCTCTTATGGGACAATTCAATAATAAAATAAAATGGGCACGAGGCTTGAAGCACAACTGATTGGCACAATTTTATTATGTACATGGCTAAAAGTGAAAATTACATTTTGATTAACATAAATTATATTTTGATATATTTTATATTTTGATAAACATAAAAAAATACAGCTACCCAAATAGTTTTAGTTTTATCTAACTAAACTAATTCAGCCTGTCCTTTAACATCCTATGCCCAGTGAGGGGAAAAGTTAGACCAGCAATATATGAGACCTTACTGGATAAACCATTTCATCTTTTATCTGGATTACCTGGCAAGAGGAGGAGTCAGAGGAGGGTAAATTTCTCTTCTCAGATCAGAATAGAAATTGCAGTGCAGGAGTACACGTGCCATAGATTCGTGGACTCCCATCTGACGTGGGCACAAGTTGTACAGCTATTTGTGAAACATTAAATCTTGCATGTGTGAACGCTCTGCAAGCTTGTATGTTCTTAATGGGATGGTGTGTGTTTGTGTCCGTGTCTCTGGCCCTTCCTGTGAGCTTGCCAGAGGCATCTGGATGGCCGGCGGCGGTTGTTGATGATTAATTACATTTGTTAAAGAATGAATGCTAGACTAGCAGACCACCCCAACCACCCTCCATCTCATCCATAAAAGCAGTTCTTTCAGTCTCTTTCCCCCCACCCCACCCTAAAAAGAGAGAGATCCTCTGCCTCCTTTCGCTGAACCTTCCATCTTCTTTCCCCAGTTTTGGGGTCATCCCCAGTACCCCACTGGCCATCCACACCCCTCTGATGCCAAACCAGAGCATTGATGTGTCTCTTCCTCTCAACACCCTGGGACCAGTCATGAAGATGGAGCCTCTCAACAACCTCCAGGTGTGAAGTGGGGCCGGGGGGGGGTGGAGGGTGGAGGAGAATTGGGGAAGGGGCATTGGCGGGGGCATGTTTGGGGTTTGAGAGTGGGGAAAGGGGAAAGCAATCGTAGCAGAATCTTCAAGCTCTTTGAAGCACCGTCTGGGGAACAAGGCAAGCTTTCTCTCCTTCCCACTCTGGTCAGACTAGAGTAGGGGTGACAACATGATCACCACATGTTGACGGAACTCCCATCAGCCCCTGGCAAGCATTGCCATTGGTCGGTTGTGATGGGCATCCACCAATACCTAGCAAGCACTGCATTGGCTCTCCTTGACCTGGAACCTGGAGTTATCCAGCGACTTTGTTTGGTGATGCTTGGCACAGGCAGAAGGAAGGACTTCACTTGATGCTCTCACTCTCGATTTGAAAGCGACTATTCATAGTCTGCAAATAAAGCAGTTTTTTGTTTTATACTAAGCTACACTAGACTCAAATGTTTAAATGTTTCATTGATTGTCCTTGAATCTTCCTGCCGCACCTGCATGCCACTGCTTTAAATAGTTGTTTCCAACTTTGGATTCCCCTCTGCCCGGACGTTTCTTTTGCTTCGTTCTTTCTGCTACCATTGAGCAGCATATAAAAATGGTGAAATAAATAAAGCAAATTAAATTTAAATGTGAAATGCAGCAGCGACCAAAGCACGTCTCCGGGTTTGGGGGCCGCAACTCGCCTGTCCAGTCGGATCCAGCGAGCTCTCTGCTTGGTTGTGTGAATTGATTGGGGGCACCGCACCGCATACTTGTGGAGGTTTCGCCCGGCGACAAAATTCAAGGTTAATTAACTGCTTAAGGTGCCGGCTTCTCCTTTCAGCTGATCTCTCTGGTGCCTTCATGGTTTATTAATGAACCTTCAGGCAGGTGGCTCGAAATAGCAGCCTCAGCGCTTGGAGGCTGTTGCTTTGGTGCCAAGAGGTGCAGCTGCAGCGGTTTCTGCATGTATGTCTTTGGGGAAGATGGGGAGGGTGTGTGTGTGGAGCTGAAAGCATCCTGACAGGCCCCAAATACGCCTGCGATGAACCTCAAGGTTCAGGCTCCCTACCTCTGAATCCTAGTTGCCTAGAGTTTTGCAGACATTGCAGGCAAATTTTAGCACGCTGCGGGCGAGGCCTCTGAATTTTGGTTCTCCTGTAGGGAAGAAACAGGATCCGTGTGGGTTGTCTCCACCCATCTCATCACTGGCAGGAAGTTAAACTTTTGAGGACTACATCAGGGGCAGGACAACCCCCTAATTCCATATCTACTTCCTGCCTTCACTACTGGTAGGAGGTTTCTTGCCTGCTCTAGGCACGGCAAAAGAGAAAGGTGGGAACGCCATCTCAGAAGGGATTTTTCCTTTGTTTCTTCCTTTGTCTTTCCTCCTGGATCATCTCCTTGCAGGGCTTTGAAGTGGCCCCTGCGTGCTCACAACAGCCCTTCAAGGTAGATCAGGCCTGATAACTAAAGATTAATGCAGTTTGAACCCACATAGTGGAACAAGACTCTGGACTTAAATGGACGCACTCTGACAGCATCCCTGCTAAGGGGACCATCCAGCCGCTCCTTTAAAACCCCTAACAAAGGAGGACCCGACCTTTTTACGAGGCTCCCTGTTCTGCTGTCGGCAGCTCAAAGCATCAGGAACATCTTCTTAACGCTTAATCAGAAATGAACAGCTGATTTGCTCCTTCACCTTCGGGGCAGCCCTTTGAAACACCTGGAAGCCACAGAACTCGAGGAGCATTTTGAGGAAAACCACTGACAGGAATGGTTCTGAAAAGCCTTTTGCAATCCAAGCGCACATCCCACCGGCCGCCTCCTTGCCGGCAGAGACCCTCTAGAAAGCCTGCCTCCCTGTTTACTTACTCAAGAAGGGCTCTTAGAAACCTGACATGATAAAAGTTTATAATATTAGGCATGGCATGGATAGATAGGTGGAGAAATACTTTTATCTACAGTATCACAGCACTACAACTTGTGAACATCCAATGAAGCTGAATGCTGGAAGATCCAGAACAGATAGAATAAAGTCCTCCCTTCACGCAGGGCATGGTTGGCCTATGGAACTCGCTCCCACAGGAGGCAGGGCTGCCCATGAACCTAGATGGTTTTAAAATGTTTAGCCTGGAAAAGTGGAGCCCCAGAGGGCATATGAAAGCCACCTTCCAATATCTCAAGGCCTGTCCCATGGAAGAGGGAACAAGCTTGTTTTCTCCTGCTCTGGAAGGTAGGACTCAAACCAATGGCTTCAAGAAAGGAGATTCTGACAACATCAGGAAGAGCATTTTGACAGAGGAATGGTCTCCTTTGCGAGGTTGTGGCCTCTTCCTTGGAGGTTTTTAAGCAGAGGTTGGATGGCCATCTGTCATGGATAATGATGATAGTAGTAGTAGTAGTAGTAGTAGTAGTAGTAGTAGTAGTAACAGCAACAGCAACAACAACAACAACAACAACAAATTTTTATTTGTATCCCACCCTCCTCGGCCAAAGCCGGGCTCAGAGCGGCTAATAACAAGTAAAAAAAGCACAGTGTACATAAAATCACACAGTCAATTAATTAAAATACATTCTAAAATCAATTCAGAATCAAATTAATGGCAGCCATTGGGTTAGAGTTCTATGAGGATTACAGAAGGAGAGGGGGGGGGGTCAGACTGTGCCTTGGCCAAAGGCCTGGTGGAACAGCTCCGTCTTGCCGGCCCTGCGGAAAGATGTCAAGTCCCGGCAGGGCCCTAGTCCCTTGTGACACAGCGTTCCACCAGATCTGGGCCACGGCCGAAAAAGCCCTGGCTCTGGTCTGTCTTAGCTGAGATTCCTGCATTGCGGGGGATTGGACTAAATGACCCTTGGGGTCCCTTCCAAATCTACAGTTCCATGAAAAAAGGTTGGGACAAATTCATGGGAGGAGAAGGCTATCAGCCAGGCTACTGGCCAGGATGGCCATGCTCTGCCTCCATGGCTGGAGGCAGTGACGCTTCTGAATACCAGTTGCAGAAGGAGAGAGGGCTCTTGTGCTCAGACCCTCCTTGCTGGTTTCCCTTTAGAGCATCTGCTTGGCCACTCTGGGGGACAGGATGCTGGACTAGATGGGTAACTGGCCCGATGCCGCAGGGCTCCCTATTTACCTTCTTACTTCCTGTTGCTCAATTTATGTCACTGTTTCAGAGAACGGCCTTTGGGACCCAGATCTTTTCTTGAGAGTTCTTTCCAGGGAGGCAGGCCGCCCTTCTGACTCAGCTTGTGCCTGGTGCATTGACGTTTGTCGGTGGAATGTTCGAATTTGGAACATTTTCTTCGCTCGACATGCCTAGCTGCTTCTTGAGCCACCTGGCACTTGGCACGCTCTTAAAACACAAGTGCAGCTCACAAGAGCATTCTGCTTTCTGGTTGGCACCCGTCCTCCAAAGGGTGGCAGTGGCACATGTCAATTTTACCTGGTGCAGAAATTCAGCATTCCAAAATCCCAGAGCTAGTTTTTTTGGCCAGGACAGAAACTCCAGGAGGGGAGGCTATTTATTTTTATTACAGTAAATCTATTAATCACCTTCTAAACTGCCACCTCAAGATGATTTACACATAAGGAAAAACAGTTTTAGAACAATCAACGCTTTTAAAACAAGACTAACATGTCAACAACCACTTTGGAGGACGACTTGTAGCAAAGACGCCTTTAACCAGCTGGGAAAGCCTATCAGAACCAAAATGGCTTCAAGTATTTCTGGAAAGTACAGAGCGGGCGCCTGTTATATCTTAACAGGGATGCTGTTCCACAAAGAAGGGGCAGCCACACTGAAGGCCCTGCTCCGAGATACTGCTTCCAAGATATCTGGAACCTCCTGTATAAGGCGGTCTCTCAACTAACCTGGTTCTGAGCTGTATAAGGCCTTATATGCTAGTACCAACACATTGAGCATGGCCTGGTAACAGATTGGCAGCCAGAGCGAATCCTGCAAGCAAAGTGTCCTATGCCAGCAGGAGTTTGCCACTACAAACAGCCTATCTGCCGCATTCTGCACCAGCTGCAGCCCCTGGACCAGGCACCCCCAAACTTCGGCCCTCCAGGTGTTTTGGACTACAATTCCCATCATCCCTGACCACTGGTCCTGTTAGCTAGGGATCATGGGAGTTGTAGGCCAAAACATCTGGAGGGCCGCAGATTGGGGGTGCCTGCCCTGGACCAACCCAAGGGTAGCCCCGACATAGAGAGGATCACAGCATTCCAACCAGTGCACAGTTGGCAGTAGAGAGCTGCCAGAAGTAGGGACAATGGGGAGTTGTTTAGAGCAGAGTTTCCCAAACTTGCGTCTCCAGCTGTTTTGGGACTACAACTCCCATCATCCCTAGCTGGCAGGACCAGTGGTCAGGGATGATGGCAATTGTTGTGCAAAAACAGCTGGAGACCCACGATGGGGAAACCCTGGTTTAGAGCATCATGAGGGTCGCGTTGACCAAGTCCGATAAAGTGGGGAAGCCGTGATCCTCTGGATGTTGCTGGGCTCTCATCTCCCACCATCCCCTGCCATTAGCCATGAGCAGAGACTGTCTTGCTTTAAAGGATTATATGCAAGCTGCTCTGGGAACCGTTTTGGCTGATGCATGGAGTAAAAATGCTCTAATAGAGGGCAGCTCCCTGTTCGTTTGGAGACACTCCCATAATGGGGATAAAACCTATTCCTCGCCCTAGAGAGGGGGGGGCAGTTAGTCTCCACTGAGAAAGAGAAACTGTAAGGGGGTTGCAAGAGGTTGTGATCACCAGCAACGCTCAGGTGCAGATCCCTCCCCCCAATATATACACGGCTAGCTGGTGTTCCTGACACTGACGGTAGCCACTGAAGCTCGCCTTTTCTTCTCTGGCATCTCGCTTCTGTCTCCTGAGAGCCGTTGGCATTGAGCAAAATAGCAGGCTGGCTTGCTGGGGGGCGGGCGGGGAGGAAGAGTGGACAGCTGAGGCCCCTGATGGCTAAAGCTGCTGCTGCAGTTGCTAGAGAGCCCCAACCTCAGACAGTGGCATGTCTGTGATGTGCTTGGGTTTGGCCATGCTTCGCTGCAGAGCAGAATCGATCCACAAACGTAGCATGCGGCCGTTTGGATACAGCGTTTATGTACTTTAGGGTGAAATGGTTCAAAGCAAAACACCGGCCAGTTGCTGTGTGCCCCTGGAAGAAACCAGCCGCGGCTGGAACCCGGTTTTTCTAATTTACCTAGAAGATGTTTCACATGTATTTTGTCAGGGATGTCAAGCAGGCTGATTGGGCAGTGCTTTTGAGTCTCCCTCCAGTCCCCTTTCTTACGTGTCGGAACTGCGATAACTCAAAGGCGATATCCCCATGGAGTTAATTGTTGCCAATCGCCTCCCGCCGTGATGGATCCTTGCAAAAACTTTCCAGTGGCAACATATCCCCATACCAGGGCTTTGCCTAGGGAAGGTTTTCCAATGGGACTTCTTGTTTCTGCTTCCGTATCAGGGAAGGCAAAGAGGTATACCTCCATCAGAGTTGAGTTTATCCATTGCTTTCCACTGCTCTGCTTGTCCCTGTGTTTTGTGTTTATATTGCAATGGCCATTGGCTACAAACAATAATTGAACTTCAACACTGCCCTCCACAAGGCAGGGAGTCTTTAGGGTAGGCAGGATTGCTTTGACTACGGGCACTGAGGCCAGCTGCACGGGAAAGCTTCCTTGTATTGAGTCAGACTCTTGGCCTGGTACTTGGTACTTAGTTCAGTACTGCTCACTGCTCACTAGTGACTGGTCCCTTCTGCATGCCAAGCAGGTAAGCAGGTGCTCTTGTCGCCCAGCTATTTCCTTTTCCGTGGAAACAGAAAGCCCAACTGAACTATTCTCTTTACTGGGGGTTTTTAAACAGAGGCTGGACGGCCATCTGTCAGGGATTCTTCAGCTGTGATTCCTGCATTGCAGGGGGTTGGTTTGGATGACCCCTGGAGACCCTTCCCATTCTACAGCCCTATGATTATTTAGGATTTATTTCAGAGTGGCAGTGGGGGATGCAGAGACACATTAAGTGAAAAGAGCAGTGCTTTTTTTCTTTAAAAATGTTTAGGGGTACTCTCATTTTCCTGCTCGTATTGAAATACTGCCCCTCAATGAGGTCAAACTTAGATTCACAAAATGTTTAGGGGCATGTGTACCCCTGTGTGTACCCCCCAGGAAAAAAGCACTGGAAAGGGGGGTGGAGCGTTAAGGCCAATGGGGTTGCTCAGTGCTAAAAATGAGATTGGTGGGGGAATTCTCATTTCCTAGACCACCTTCTGATTCGTTTTTTTTCCCTAGGAAACCCCATCTCTTCCCCCCCACCCCTTGGTTGGAGAAGTGGGTTGCGAATCACTTTCTCCCTCTTTTCTTCTTCCTCTTCCTGGCAGGTGGCTGTCAAGAACAACATTGATGTCTTCTACTTCAGCTGCCTTATTCCCCTCAACGTGCTTTTCGTCGAGGATGGCAAAATGGGTAAGTGGGGCCTCTTCTGTCATTTGACCTCAGGTGGAGGGGAAGGTGGGGTGTCAAGGAAGGGGGGCTAGTCTCTTCTGCCTCCGCCAGATCCAGATGCGTCTGGGAACAAGAGTGGCAGAGGGGAGATGGGACGGGTAAAGAGGAAGGACGCCTTTCAAGGCCAAAAAGGATGTGATCGACATTTTTTATTGACAGGGGTAATTTATAGTCTGCTTCTTACTTTAAAGCAATCCCTAAGCGGTTTACGATATCCTAAGCATATCACAAAGAAATACAATGCGATTTCACGTTTTTTAAAAAGCAGCACAGGATAATATATCATCATAAACACCAGTATAAGCTCAAACGACTAATGTTTGGAAGACACACCTTTTTACCTGGCCCCAGTGACACTTGAGAGATTTAGGACACACCCTGTTCTTTGTAATTTGTTTCAAACTGTTCTTAATATTTTATTTTTGAATCGCTATAACGCACTCTGAGACCTTCTAGTGAAGGGGTGGGTAAGAAATTGAATCACCACCATCGTCATTGCTGCTGCTGCTATTATTATTATTATCATCAACATCTACTAGAAAAAAACCGAATCAGTGCCAGAAATGCATTAGCAGCCGATGGAAGATAATAGCTGTAATAACCTCGTGCCTGGATTACTGCCGTGCATCCTATGTGGGGCAGCCCTTGAAGACTGTTTGGAATCTGCAGTAGGTGCAGAATGATGCCACCTGGTTGAAGAGTTACACACTATTTCAGAGTCAGATTATGCCTCTTCACCGTGATCTGCATTGGCTGCCTAGTCGTGTCCAAGTCTGTTTTGTTTTGTTTTTAAATTAAAGGTTTTCTTGGTTTACAAGGATGTGTGCAATGTCTCTCATAACATTTTTGCAAATCAGTTTCATTTGTTGAGACATTGGGAAGAAAAAGGGGAGGGAGGTAGATGGGGGGAGGGTGGGTGGGGTCGGGTGACGATGTTTCTATGTCCAAGTCCGTTTTAAGGCGTTGTCATTGACTTTCAAAGCCTTCAATGGCTCAGGGCCTAAACACTTGGCAACACACATTTTCCAGTTAAGGGCAGCTCAGTCATTGACATCACTGGAGGGCAGCTTTCTTGGGGTGCCTCCTGCAAGGTAGGGCCTGGGGTGGTGATACAGTCAAGGACCTTCTCAGTTGCTGCACCCTCCCTGTGGCACTCTCTGCCACTGGAGGCCTGTCGGTCATCATCTTTACTCCAGTTCCATTGGGTGTAAAAAGGCACACCTGTACTTTCATGCTTTCTTGAGGTTAATGCCAGTTAGGACTCGGGGGAAATTTAATCATAGAACCATCTATAGGATTGCTGCTGTTTTAGAAAATGGTTTTATAGTTCTAATTTACTCTGTTGGTGTTTGACATTGTGATTTGTGAACCATTAAGGATTTTTAAATTAAGAGCGAAAGAAAATGGCACGACTCTGGATTGATGTGTGACTTAGTGCCCTGGCGGCAGCGTTCTGCAGCAACTGTAGCTTCAGAGCAGTCTTCAGCTGAGATTCCCGCATTGCCGGGGGTTGGACTAGATGACCCTTGCGTCCCTTCCAACTCTAAGATTCTATGATTCAAGGGTAGCCCCACATTATGGTAGTCTAGCTTAAGGGTGCTTTTCATCTGCTTCTTGCATCTATCCCTCCGGGTGCTGGGTTTCAGAAACTGCGCTGCCTGAAATGTGGCCCAATGACTGGGGGGAAACTAGTCTGGATGGAGAGATGTAAGGGTGTCTCAAACGGCGTTTCTCCTCTCCCACCCACTAACAGAACGCCAAGTTTTCCTCGCGACATGGAAAGACATTCCAAATGAAAATGAGCTCCAGTTCCAGATTAAAGAGTGCCACTTGAATGCTGGTGAGTGATCTTTTTTTCAATAAACAGTACCTACTGCATGTGGGGATCTTTGTTAAGTTTTGATTCAGTGCACTATAGTACCACTTTAAACAGCCATGGCTTCCCCCCCCCCAAAGGATTCTGGGAGCTATAGTTTGTTAAGGGTGCGAAGAGTTGTTAGGAGACCCCCATTCACCTACCTGAGCTACAAGGGATAGCTCAATAGGTCGGGTATGAGACGCTTAATCTCACGATCGTGGGTTCAAGCCCCACATGGAGCAAAAGATTCCTGTGTTGCAGGGGGTTGGACTAGATTACCCTTATGGTCCCTTCCAACTCTACAGATCTACAAATTCTCAAGAGTTACCTGTGATTGATTTTTATACTACTCTGGGCTTCCCATTGGGGCATCCCTTTGGCCACTGTGACAACAGAATGCTGGACTAGATGGGCCCTTGGCCTGATCCAGCAGCCTCTTCTGATGTTCTTATGCTTCATTAAAGGGTTTTAAACAAACAAACAAAAAACAACAACAGTTCCACAACCTTGGAGTTCTCCTAAGCCGGCTGATTGTCTCCCTCCTATGTTGATGGTGGGGGGGTTCAACTACATGCAAATGGATGTTTGGAGAATGGTGATGGCAGGGAGCCTCCTGTGGCAGGCACAGTCTATCTAGAACAGTCTCAACCTCCCCCTCAAGGATGCTTCCCATTTGTGGGCTCCTCCGCAAGATGTGCCTCCTTTAGGGAAGGGTCTCCTCAATCACTGCAGCCTCCCTTAGCCGGTCCCTTTGCCACCGCTGGCAGGTCTTAGGAACATAGGAAGATGTCTTACAGGGAACCCCCCATTTATGTGGTGGTTATGTTCCAAGGCACCACGAGTCTAAGGGAGATTGCGCATATCTGAAACGACATTTTAAAAGCCTGCAAATGCCCTGTTCTATCCCTTTTTGTGACATTTTGGGTCACTTCTGGGTTTGCTGTGTGTGCGTGGTTGTGCACACATTGAACGAGCCTGTATATCGAGTCAGACCATTGGTCCATCCAGCTCAGTACTGTCTACACTGGCAGCAGCTCTCCAAAGTTTCAGACATGAGTCTTTTCCCAACCCTATTTGAAGATGCCCGAGATTGAACCTGGGACCTTCTGCATAGAAAGTATGGCCTGTTCCTTAACCTTGTCCTTACCCTAAAAATAAAGCAGGATTCCATCCTTCATGGTTTGGAACAAAGGTCTAGTTTAAGTAGGAATATAGGAAGCAATCTTATACAGAGTCAGACCCTTGGTTCATTTAGTCCTGTATTGTCTACACTGACTGGCAGCAGCTTTCCAAGGTTTCAGGTGAGGGTCTCTCCTAACCTACCCAGAGAAGCCACAGATGACCTGGAATTTTCTGCATGACCTACATCCCTTCCCTAATCTGCCTTATATGGAGTCTGCACTCAATTGTCTAAACCAGGCATCCCCAAACTTCAGCCCTCCAGATGTTTTGGACTACAATTCCCATCATCCCTGACCACTGGTCCTGTTAGCTAGGGATCATGGGAGTTGTAGGCCAAAACATCTGGAGGGCCGCAGTTTGGGGGTGCCTGGTCTAAACTGACTGGCACCTGCTCCCCAGGGCTTCGGGGAAGAGTCATTCCCAACCCTACTTGGATCTGCGCTGGGGAATGAACCACGCGAAGAACACAGCCCTCCCCTGATCTTTGCCTCTTCTCCTTGTTGGAGATATTGCCGTCTCCAGCGAGCTCAGCAGCCCGATCTCAAAGCACAGAGTAAGCGGAGAGGAGGGGCAGGCCGGGAAGCCAGCCTCTGTAATTGCTACGGGGGCAAGGCATCAGCTTCCGAGATAGGGGAAGCCATCCAGAACTGATAAGAAGAAACCCAAATCGTGTTTATCAGGCATGACCCACTTTTCAGGCTCTCCACAAGCAGAGGGAGACTGGCAGATTCTCTTGCATGCCATTGCTTCCCCAGCGACAGCTTCATCTCAGAGATGCCTCATCCCTCTGCCACAGTTTTCTGGCGTGCGGGGGAGAGGCAGGCAGGGTCTCCCTGATCTGGGGAGGTGGCTGCGGAGAGCTTTGAAGCGCAGAAAGTTTGCTGACCATGTTACCAAAGCAGGATCAGAGCGGTCCATACTCCAAAAGTTTCTGCTCTGTTGCTCAAGTCCCAAGCAAGGCAAGAGAGCTGAAAAGCTCTGTTTGCACCGGGTGAGCAGGCCTTGCCCAGCAAGCAAGGCCTAGAGAGCTTAAAGCTATTCTCCTGCAGGGCAATCCCAAGCAGATCTGGTGCAAAAGGAGCTTTTTAAAGCGTTCAGCATTGCTAGCTGGGCAAGGCCTGCTTGGTGCTCCAGCTCTGGGAGGCTAGGGATGCTCGTGTGAGATTTCTCCCCACTCACCTGCTAGCCACAAGGGACAAGATTTTCACGTATACATGTAACCCTTGGAACCGAACCCCTGCATAATACGATGTATACAGTATATAAACGTGGACGAAAGTATACGCAAGCACACAAAAATCTATCTAGCTTTGTATATATGCGTCACACACCCGTGCTAAGATTTCCAGCTTGGCAAAATTTGTGCCACAGATTATTCCACTTGCATTCCTGGGAAGAAAAGTAAGATCCTGTTAGGTAGCTAGTTTTCTAAATCTAAATCTAGTTTTCTGACTTAATTATGAAGGCAAAACGTTCTTTTTCCGTGGATTGGGGTTTTTCCTCTCTTTCCCATTCTTGCGCTTCTGTCGACGCCCTCCTCTTGACAACTGCTGCCTCCCAACCAAATTATTATATATATATTTTTTTAAAAAAAGAGAATAATAAAGAGTGTTCCAAGGCGCAATTATCATCACGCAGGAGAACAAAAGGCAGCCTGCGGTTTCCGAAGTAGGAAGGTCACACAATAGCAGGCTCCTGGGAGGGTCTTTAAGTCAATGGATGCTCAACAGACACACACACACACACACACACACACACACAGACACACAGACACATTTCCCTGCCTTCGGAGCTGTTTCCAGCGATCAATAGCAAGTTGTTGGTTTGTTCCTTGTTCCGGGGCTGCCCCCTCCTCGCCCCCCCCTCGGCAACGACAAGGTCACCCTCTGCGGATGACTAAGCTCTTGAAACATGTCAGCAAAGCCGTACATGTTACAATTAAGTAAACAGCGGCAGCGCTGCCCTCCTTTGTGTTGCTATCAGCCAGGGGTTTCTTTTTCCACATGTCAAAGGAGCTTCACTGAGCGGCAACTGGGGCGGGCAAGAGGCACTATTTAAAGCCCTGTCGTTGCTTGTGAGAGAGCGGAGGGTGGAAGCAGGCGGGGAGGGGGGTTCTCTTCCCCCCCCCCATGCACGCATTGTGTTCTCTTGGAAGCTTCAGAACGCCCTCCTTTGAAAAGGGTGTCAGCACCCGCACATGATCCCACGAGGGCCATTCGCGGCTCCATGCCTGGAGGGAGCGCAGAGAGGCACAGTGGTGGGGAGATGGGGGTGGCCGGTCACCTCCCCTCGAGAAAAAGGATTTGAGGAAGAGAAAAGGAGCCAAAATCATCAAGGGGCAGCGTATGGGACCTTTTGGTTTAGAGCAGGCATCCCCAAACTGCGGCCCTCCAGATGTTTTGGCCTACAACTCCCATGATCCCTAGCTAGAAGGACCAGTGGTCGGGGAAAATGGGAATTGTAGTCCAAAACATCTGGAGGGCCGAGGTTTGGGGATGCCTGGTTTAGAGAAGAGGCAAGGAAGACACAATAGCAGCTTGTAATGTTATTCCTGGCATGGAAAAAGTGGAGAGAGTATACTCCCCCCCCCCTTCCCTAATGCAAGAACTCAGGGACAGAGAAAAGAAAGGACTTCTTCACGGAGCGCAAAGTTAAACTCTGGAACTCCCTCCCACTGGAGGCAGTGATGGCCGCCGACTTGAGTGGCTTTGAAAGAGGATTGGACAGATTTCTGGAGGAGAAGCAGTCAAGGCTTCCCCCTAAGACTTCTGGGAGCTGTAGTTTTGTTCAGAGCCTTTCCAGAGCTACAATTCCCAGAGTTCCCTGTGGGGAGGTATTGCTCATTCAGTCCCTTTGAGAATTGTAGCTCTGGGAGGGGAACAGAGGTCTCCTAAAAACCCTCAGCATCCTTAACAAACTACAGCTCCCAGAACTCTTCTGGGGAAGGCGTGACTGTTTGATGTTGCATCGTAGCGCTTTAAATGTGCAAAGCGAGTGTGGCGCCACTCACAGAATATTAATTGCATGTTTGAAATAGTGGGCTGGACTGCTTTTCTAGAATTTGTAAGGGGTGGCCTTGTGGTGCTCGTTGCTTTAAGGAATTGGCTTCCTCGCACACTCCTTTGACAGGCTCTTTGTCTGGGAAGCGGCTTACAAATCCATTAAGAGCAGGCACCCCCAAACTCCGGCCCTCCAGATGTTTTGGACTACAATCCCCATCTTCCCCGACCACTGGTCCTGTTAGCTAGGGATCATGGGAGTTGTAGGCCAAAACATCTGGAGGGCCGCAGTTTGGGGATGCCTGCATTAGAGAATGGACCTTCCTGTTTGCCAGGCCGTGCACTTTCTCTCCCCCCCCCCCCAAAGTCTAGGCCTGCGAAAGAGCCCGAGGGATTTCTAATGCTGCTTATGCAGATCTGGGGAGCGGAGAAAGGAGCCAGCGGCAAATTGGCAACTCTGGTCCTCCGCCCCGTTTGCCGAGGGCTCAGCACCACTCGGAGCAGGTGCCTGTTTATGAAGACAGCGGGGCCCCACTGCCGCCGGTCACGTGGGCCCAAGCCGCTTTGCCTTGTGTGTCAGGCACTGCCGGGCAGCGTTGCCTAGCAACGCTTCCTCGTTCCCTCTGAAGCTGACATCAGCCTTGGCATGACAGTGCCGGGAAGTGGAGGTTGGGGCGGCGGGGGGAGCTGGCACTGCTACCTGTGAATGAAAGGGAAGAACTCCGAATCTCCCAGCGCACGCCCTTCGTAGTATTTTTCAATGGCTACTTGCCGCAAAGGCTAATGCTCCACAGTCAGAGGCGGCGATGCTTCTAGAAACCACAGGAGGGGAAGTTTGCTTGCGAGATTCCCTTTGGGGGCATCTGCTTGGCCACTGTGAGAGCAGGGTGCTGGGCTAGATGGACCATTGGGCCTGATCCAGCAGGCTGTTCTTCACTAGAGCTTCTGACTCTGCGTTTCCCCGAAAATAAGACACTGTCTTATATTTAGTTTTCCTCAAGAAGACACACTATGGCTTATTTTCAGGGGGTGTCTTTATTTTTTATTACGCGTCCAGCCTCGCCTCTTCCTTGGCGCCCAACAGAACTGTGCCTATCACTATGTCTTATTTTCGGGGTAGGGCTTATATTGCGCAAATGCTTAGAAATCCTGCTATGGCTTATTTTATGGGTATGTCTTATTTTCGGGGAAACAGGGTACCCTGTTTCTCCGAAAATAAGACGAAGCCATAAAATAAGACGTAGCAGGATTTTTAAGCATTCAAGGAATATTAGCCATACCCCGAAAATAAGACATAGTGATAGGCGCAGCAGCAATGCCGGCCGTGGCAGCAGGAGGAGGGGAAAAAAAAGACACCCCCTGAAAATAAGCCATAGTGGGTTTTTTTTTTTTTGAGGAAAAATAAATATAAGACGTGTCTTATTTTTGGAGAAACACGGTAGGTGCTGCTGGACAGGATGTGAAACTGCCCCATGGAAATTGCAGGTCCTCCCAGTTTTGGATCACCCTCCCTGGGGCCTGCCAAACAACATTTTTCTTCGGCACCCTGGGCATCAAAAGTGCTGACATTGGCTTGTTGTTTTCTTCAAGCATCCATAGTTTTTACAATATTTTGTTATTTTGTTTTATCACTGCCGCTTTGCACCATCCCGAGATCCATCTGTGTGAAAGGGAGCATAGAAATTGGTAAAAGAAATGGAATGATAAATACGGTCGAGCCAAAGGCAGCATCGCAGGCTCCAAACCAACTGCGTTGTTTTAGGGGATGGGGGGTGGCCGGCTTTTTTCAAACTGCCCTTCTCGGTTTGGCCCATTTCAGACAGTGGGCAAGTTCAAATGCATGTCTTGGTTGTGTTTTTATAAAAAAAAACATTCCCAAAAATTAATCCTTTTTGAGGCCTTCCCGTGCCTCTCACTCACACTTCTGGTCAGTTGCTATGAAGGCTGGCAGGCTCAGCCATTTAAATGGGTGGAGATCAGTCAATGGAAACTTCAGTTGCTTGGCAAGGGAGTTAAGATGTGAAGCAGCAGGGCTGAGAAATGACCCTCACTTCCCTACCCGTTTCTTTTTTGAAGCTCCTCTCTTGTTTCTGGTTTGGCCAGGGGAGAATAAAATACCGAACTTTAAAACGGCTTTTGCTTCCTACTGGAAGTGGTATGGAAGCTGTACTTCTCAGGATAGAGCAGGGCTGTGCAGAATTATTAAAACAGCAGAGAGCATTATTGGCTGCTCACTCTCCACCTTAGAACAAATCTACACCACCAGGTTCCATAGAAAAGCACTAGACATATCAAGAGATCCAGCGTACCCTGGTCACCATTTCTTTGAGCTCCTGCCATCGGGACGGAGATATAGAACAATGCAGGCAAGAATGAGCCGTCTCAGGAACAGTTCCTTCTCTAGAGCGATTTTGGCCTTAAATGGAAAGTCTGGAGTTATTTTACTTGTTATTTTGTATCATATTTACTGTTTTTAATTAGGTTTTGTAGTAATTTTGGATGCTTTATCTGAGTGGATGTAGCAACCGAGTAATTTCGTTGTTCCCTCAAGGGGACAATGACAATAAAGATATATTAGCAAAGGTGGACGACCCCCAAGGGCCAGGTTCTCTCATTTGCAGGCTTCCGGGGGCTGCGTGGTGGCATTGTGCAGGGCCAGAGGGAAAAGTCGGTGGAGCACTGGAAGTGACTCTTACTGTTTTGTAGTAGGCTGTCTTCCAGCCTCTCCAAAGTCAGAAGTCTCAATAGTGTAGTCTACACACACACACACACCCCTTTCCATCCTCCATCAGGCAAGTAAGAGATGCAATTGTAGTTTCAGAGACACATTGGTATGCAAAAGCAGTCGGGTGCAGGGATTCTTGTCCCTGTGAGGCATTCTGCCACAAGCATCTCTCTTTTACTGGAAGCAAGGCAGGTGTCCTGGTTGATCTGGGGCTGGCAGCGACCACTCATTTAATAAGTTAACGTGCTGGATGGTAATATTATATATTATTGTATTTATGTATATCCCCTCCCCCCCCCCCAACCAGGAACTCAAGGCAGCTTACACAAATTAAAGCAACACACAAAATATAAAAAGCTGAAAACAAATAAAAGATAATCGTCAAAAATGAATCAAACTCTTAACAGAATTAAAACAACATACCGGTAAAAAACAAGTCTATTAAAATACGGATAGTAAGAACAGCATGGAAAAGGGCTGCCTGACATCATTGTGGTGCCAGGTGTTTAACCCACCTGCCAAACCTGGCCCACAAGGGGAAGGCAATATAAGAATCTGATCTGCCAGCCAGATCGAGCCCTCCATGCCCCCCTCCCACTGGTTGCAAAGTAAGGGGTGGTTTTTTTGTTTGTTTTTTGGCAAAATTGAACATGTTTGCCACACCACCATCCTATATATAAACTGAGGATCCTGGGTTAGATTTGGGGAGTTGCCTTCTGCAAGGCGCTAGTCCCCTCGCAGGGTAGGAGGAGGTGGGCCTGGCGGGTTTCCCACCCTCCTCCCATGCCCCGTGATTGCAGCCTGCTATGTCACCAGCTGTTTTGCAGCTGCATTTTTAGGTGGGCTGTGTGGGCGTCATTTCCCTGGATAAAGTTGTATGGTGGGAAAGGAACTTCAGCCCTGGGAAGGGATAGGCGCTTGTGTTGTGTCTGTGTTTCCACAGCAACCAAAGACAGGGAAGCCCATCAGATTGTGAGCATGGGGTGTGTGTGTGCGTGTGTGCGCACGTGCGTGTGTGTGTGTGTAGATAGATGAGTGAGTGAACCTTGTGTGACCCCCTGCAACCAGCCATTCCAGAGTCTAGTTGGGTGTGAGGCATTGATCTGGCCCACCCGGCAGCAGTGCCTTCCAAATTCTGCACCTGGGGAAGCCCAGCTTCCGTGCTGAGAAGGCGTGCATAGCCAGCGTTTTATGGGGAGGATGCTGTGTCGCAAAATGTGGAGATTCCTGGCAGTTAATGAGAGAGTTGCACGTTAAGCAGAGCTCTGGGGAAGTGAGGCTAGTCAACGGTGTGCAGATGTTTCTCGATGGCACTGCAACTGAACAGCACTCTAATGTTTCCGGGGGTGAGCTCTTTATGTCTCTCCTCTGTGTGTTCACCCACTCACACACACACCCGGCCTTTGGAGAGTGTGTCAGGAGCAATGTACAGAAGAAGAGTCTGCTGGATGAAGTCAGGGGCCAATCTAGCCCCTCTTTTCACAGTGGCACCCCCCCCCCTAGTGAAGCACACTCCTGGCTTGGATCCTTCGTGTGATCTAATGAGGTTTTTCTTCCTTATTTGCCCTTGTGCACAGACACCGTTTCCAGCAAGCTCCAGAACAACAACGTCTACACCATCGCCAAGAGGAATGTGGAAGGACAGGACATGCTGTACCAATCCCTGAAGCTCACCAATGGCATTTGGATCTTGGCTGAGCTGCGCATTCAGCCAGGGAACCCCAACTACACGGTAAGACCCCCCCCACTGGCAGGGGCTGGCCTGGGAGTATTGGGCAGAACATGCATCAAACGCTGCTGTGGCCTCACTGTCCCCCCTTTCGCATCTGCCGCCCGAGGCAGCCTAATGATGGGGCCAGCCCTGTGGCTGGGGGAAGGAAAGGCACCATAAATATCTGCCTTCCCATTTATTTGTTCACTGTAGAAAACCTCAATGCGGTTTACAAAAAGGAAAATCGGTAGAAGCAATGAAAAAGAACAATTCAGATCATTTAGGAAAATTGAGACCCGTGCTAAACTAAAAACACACCAACATTTGGCATGTCTGGGTAGGCTTGTCTCAACAGAAATGTTTTCAGCAGGTGCCGAGAATTGAACAGCGAAGGCGCCTGGCTGGTGTCAAATCGGTCAGGAGTTCCAAAGTTTAGGTGCCGCCGTGCTGAAAGTTTGATTTCGTACAACTGCGGAACGAATATGATATGCCCCTGTAACGGTGCCAGTTCCGCAGATAGAAGCTGTCGAGTGGCAAGGCGATCTTGCAGGCAAACTGGTCCCAAGTTGTTCAGGGCTTTACATACTGGTAGTAACGCCTTCAACATGGCCCCAGCCTCCAGCAGGTCTTTTGTGGCAGAAGTGTTAAGGGCTGACAGGGTCTTGCTCGAGTCAGAAATTATGCCGCGGTAATCTCTAAACCTCAGTTTGGGAAATGAGGAGGGAGGAAAACGAAGGCCTTTGAAACCTGTCTCAACAACTTTCTGCGCTTCCCCCCAACTTCCCAGGTGCCTTCAAATAATCCTTCCCTTCTTCTCATGCCTGCTTCTCTCCCACAGCTCTCTCTGAAATGCCGAGCTCCCGAAGTCTCCCACTACGTCTACCAGGTCTACGACGCCATTTTGAAAAACTAAGCCCGTCGAAGGCGCCGCCGCTGCTGACGGCCGGCCTCACCGCGCAGGGAGATCGGGACGGGGCTGACTCCAGACACTCTGCCGCCCCTGTTTTGCCGGTGCAGGCCCAGAACCCTCTTGGCGTGGGGGGGGGAGGGGGAAAAAAAGCTCTGTGTTGTTGTCTAAGATCTCGGTGCGACGCGCTGAGGCAAAACCAAGGTAGCGAGTAGTGTCCACGTTGCTGGTAACCGTAGGGGGGAAGTCGTCCCATTTGATACTTTTAGCATCTGTGAGGAGTTTGTAACCACTTTTTTTTTTGCGCCATCCGTTTTTCCTTTTTGTAATATAATTTCATTTTCCCGCCAGTCCCGTGTTGCCACGTCTTGTCTCGCTCATCCGTTCCCCGTGGGGCTTCTCCATCTCGTGCCAACGCTTTGCGTTTTCTCGAACCACTGTAGGCCTCTAGCTGACACTTCAGAACATGCAGTCTCATTTTGAACACTCAAGACACACACATGCGCGTGCACACACACACACCATCTCTGCCCAGCCTGAGAAAAACATACACACCGCACTTTATTCTTTAACATTTGTGTACTTATGATGATGATGACGATGATGATATTATTTTTCTGTCTCAAGCTGTCTCAAGCAGGCGAGGCTGAAAGAAGGGGCATCTGAAAGAGACCAGCCTTGTAGGAAACAGCACCGAGTATTGGTCAATTTGGTCTTTAGGAACTGGCACGTGTCATTCCCCACCCCTTAAATTTGAAGTGTGCTCTCTCCCCACCCTGGTTGAAAATCCTGCCTGCTGCAAACATGGCAGTCTTTCCTGACCCGTGGAGCTTTTCAGCATGAGCAAAGGACCACCCAGAGCTGTGTCTTACAGCTGGAAAGAGCTTTTGTTTCTAGGGAGCCTCAGGTGGTGTGGAAGGTGTCCAGAGAGCTGTCTCCAATATGCGCCTGCATGGATCTCACAAAAGCTGCTTTCCGGGGCTGCATTTAATGCAGCTGCCTTTCCTAACGGTACGGCGCATGTATGGCATCATTAAGGAAGCGCGGGGCCCTCTCCACATAGGGGCCAAGTCCTTCCTCAAGGCCGAGTTGGGTGCAGTCGAAGAGGCACCCAGTTCAAACTGCTGGCTAGCAACTGTTATTGAGGGTGGTGGTGGTGGTGGGGCATTTGTGGCCCCTCCGGAAAGTGTCGCTGGGCTCTGACTCCTATCGGCCCTTGCAGGCAGGATGGCTGATGATCAGGGAAGGTGGGAAGCTGGAGTCCAGCAATATCCGGGGAGGGAGAGCGCACATTTTGCCTACCCCTAAACTTAAATGTGCCCCATTACTGAGGAAAGGTTAATTTGGTCCTCCCTTTCATGCCCGCTTTCCTACTGCCAGCTCCTCGCTTCACCTTAGGGAGCAGATCCTCGATATCCAAGGGCCCTCTGTGCATGTACAGAGTTTGGAGCAGCACCTGCTTCATTCACACCCTCCCGTTAGCTTTCGGCAGATTCCTCCACCCTCAGAAGACGGAGGCGCCTTCCTTCTTCTGCAAGGCACGGGAGAAGAAACCAGGAATGGCATTAAACACTGAGGGAAGAGGGGGTAGGGGTGGGGTTGATCCAGCCGGCCTCTTGCTGCTTTATTGGCCCTGAATCCATGACACGGATCCGGGTCAAATCCAGTGGAATTGACAGGAAAGCTTATTCACCAGAACCAAGCTGGGCAAGGGGGACAGGCAAGACTGTTGGGTCCCCAGCACTTAAAAAAACAAACAAAAAAGACCCCGACTGGGGGGGGGACATTTAGAGGGCAAAAATGTGCCAGGTGACTTCCTTTACTGCCGCTTATAACCACACAGGAGCTTAGCTTCCCCTAGCAAGAATCATTGACATATAAGGAATCCCATCATAATAATTTTCACAGTGATGGCCTCGCGGCTGCTGTCTCCCCAAGATCTTGTGTTGTGACCCTTTGTGAAGCGTCATCCAAGGAGCTGGTCTCCTTTCTGAGGCTCTGAAGGCCCCAAGATGGCTGTCCAACAGACTCCCTCAAGCAAGCCAAGGGGCAGCAGCCCTACACAGGAGCCCCCCCACCCCAGGGGCTCAGTAACCTCATTTTTGCCACCTGCCTCTAATTGCCCAAGCTGTGCTATTGAGCACCTAGCGCATGGAGAGGGGGCTGTAGGCCTGTTCTTGTGGGGGAAAAGTCAATGTGGCTGCCGTTTGGGTTGCTGCTGCTGCTGCTGCTTCACCTGTGCTAAGCTGCTCCAAGAAACAAAACGGGATCTCACAGCGGTTGCAGTTTGGGGCAGGAGATTTGGGGAGCTTAGCTCAAGCGTCTTAAGGGTTGAGAAGGCCAACGGTGCCTCTGAAATGTTGCCATTTGGGGCCAAAGAATCTGCAGTAGTGAAAGGTGTGAACTTGGAGGCCAAGGAAAACGTTTGGGCCCGATCCCCTCAGACCCAATTACCCAGGCTGCAATTACTCGGCCTTATTGAGACGTCCCAAAGGGGCTGAGTGAAGCCCCCTCTGGATCGAAGTTTGAAGCACCCTGTGGCCCAACTCTTTTTTTAAAAAACAAAGAGACATTGCACACACAAAGTGACTTCTCCCTGCTGTGTTCTTCAGGAGGTAAAGAATTTAGTGCACCCCGAAAAACCACTTCCATTGCAGTTTCAAGAACGGGGGATGTGAAATTCTTGAAGGAGAGATGGGCTGGTGGCGGTAACCTTTGGGTAACTCTTCCAACTCGGTGTTGGGCCACATTCAGATTTCAAAAGCGTTATGATGCCAGTTTAAACAGCCGTGGCTCCCCCAAAAGGATCCTGCCGTTTGTTAAGGGTGCTGTGCGTTTTGGGGGGGACTCCCCTATTCCCCTCACAGAATTCTGTGTGAAGAGACGATGGACTACTAAACCACTCCAGGAATTGTAGTGTGGTGTCTCCTAACAACTCTCAGCACCCTCAACACACTACGGTTTCCAGAATCCTTTGAGGGAAGCCGTGGCTGCTCAAAGCAGTATCAAGGTGCTTTAAATGTATATTGTGATTGCGGCCTCAGTGGTGCCCAGCAACACCACGCCCAGGGAAAATGGAGCTGCTGAAGACGGAAACAAAATGGCGGCTGCAAGCCCGGGACCTTCCAGAAATGCACCACGCCCCTGTTCTCTCTGTCTCTCTGCTGGGCCTCCTGCTGTGTTTCTTTTTGTCTGCATGCTGTGAAGTGTGGGGTGGAGGGTACTTTTTGTTTTTGCTCAAAATTGCTGCATTCTGAGGCATTTGACTGCGGGGAGGGGGGGGTGGAATGAAGCTTTGCCTTGTATCATCAATAAATGTCATTTACACAGATCTGGCTGCCTGGTGGTGGTGCTTTTGTTCAGGAGGAGGGTGGGACAAGGCCCTAGACTTGCCAGAGCAGGGGACTGAGGAGCAAATGTGGCCGAAGCCCTGCCTAATTGTTGTTGTTTAGTCGTGTCCGACTCTTCGTGACCCCATGGACCAGAGCACGCCAGGCACTCCTGTCTTCCACTGCCTCCCACAGTTTGGTCAGACTCATGTTCCTAGCTTCGAGAATACTGTCCAACCATCTTGTCCTCTGTCGTCCCCTTCTCCTTGTGCCCTCCATCTTTCCCAACATCAGGGTCTTTTCCAGGGAGTCTTCTCTTCTCATGAGGTGGCCAAAGTATTGGAGCCTCAGCTTCACGATCTGTCCTTCCAGTGAGCACTCAGGGCTGATTAATTAGCCCGCGTCTAATGGCAGTGGCCTGATTTAAAGACAGGCGTTTCCGCAGTTTGACATTTCATGTTTCAAGCGTGAAGAATTGCCAGCACAGGCTCTGTATGTATCTGCATTCCGAGGGCGAAAGCAGAATCAGAATATCACGTTAACGTCGAAGGTGGAATTTCCCTTGAACGTCAGGCTAGAAGGGCAAATGGTATGCATGTTATGGGCAGCGTTCTGCGTTGCAAGTTAAAAGCCAGCCTGTCCCACCTGTATGCATGCCTGTTTGCAAGGGACCAGGCGAGCTGTACAATGTGCTGCAAGGTGACGCCTGATGTTCAAGATACTGTATTCTAATGGAACATGGTGTGGATATTTGCAATGCAGTTCTCATCTTTGTAATGTGAACATCCAGATCTATCCTCACACCCCTTTTGCAGAGTTCCAGTGACTGCAGGATGGGGGGGGGATGTAAAACAGCAAGACAGTTCTCAAAAGTTTAAGCGGAATCAGAATTGGCTTACCCCATGTAGGAAGTAGAGATGTGAAGGTCCAGAAGAAGAAGAAACCAGAGGGGAAAAATGGAGGGTGGGTCCCAATCCCCCTGGCTTTTGGTGGTTCTGAGATATCTGCTCCCTGTATTCCTTTTCTTTTTCCTGTTCAGGAATTCTGTGGGGGGTTTTAGGAGGGTGTCAGAGGAAGAACTTCCTGCCCTCAGTGAGCTGGCAAATGAGCTGCGTGTTGGGCATGATTTGGAAGGCGGTTGCACTCGGATCAGAGACTGGCGCAGGGAAGCAACGGTGAGCCGCCTCTGAAGTCTGGAAATCCCGCTTTGTTTCTTGTTAGGCAGTGAATGAATTACCCAGCCACACACTGCAATGACTCACCCCTCCCATGGAAGCTGATTGGCAGGAAGCACAGTAGACCAGTGGATCCTGCAGAGATGCAGCAGGGAGCCCCCTCGTAGTGGGTGGGGGTTCTGTGGAACCAAAGCTGTTTGGTTTGGCACAGTGCGTGCTTTGGAAATGGTTAGCCTGGGGTAAAGGGGGCCAGTTCTGCACCTTGAGCCCCCGAACCTCTTTGACACCCTCCGCTCTTCATGCCCTGCCCTGGTGAGCTGAAAGCTCCCACTACAGGAGAGGGAAGGGCTTTTTATTATATATATGTATAAAAGCCAGGCTCCCATGTATTGTTGCAAAAGAATCCCTGTGGCTGCCTGTCTCCTCCTGCTTTGTTCCTGCTTGTGAATACAAGCAAGTGTCTTCACTCCCTTAAAGGCTTCCGCTCAGGGATTTGGCTGCACTTTCTTCCTCGCCTCAGATCGTCTTGTGATCTCAGCCTCTGCCTTGTTGCTACTGCTGCTGTTGAATCCTGATCATTCTGCAGGCGTCCAGAGTCCACCGAGAGGTGCCCAGCTGCTGTGGAGAAGAGTTTTCCTCCTCACGTGTTTTCCCTGTATGTTGTGTGTTGGCAGGAGGATGCAGAATTCAGAGGAGAATTCAACTCCATTAGAATCTATCCCCCCCTTTAAAAATCAAATTTCTAGTCCATATTGCTGAAGTTTGAAGTCGTGCGTGTGTGTATTCTGCCCTTCAGAAAACCCTCCCAAGGTAGAATACAACAGAACGAAGATGCACATTTATAAAAATTACATTGGACGTTCCTGTTTTGTATTGGGATCTCTTTTATTGTGGTGCTCTGCCTGGAAATATGTGGGTGAACGGTGGTATATATTTAAAATAAATACAATTCACACTAAAACCACAAAATACAAAGAATAAAATGTAGCAGTAAACTCTATCAGAGCCTAAAGCCACAATGATGGTGGTGGTGGTGGTGGTTCAAAATATCTGAATGGTATCAAATTGCTCAAGGCTGATCCAAGTGAAATGTAAGGTAAAGGGACCCCTGACCATTAGGTCCAGTCGTGACCGACTCTGGGGTTGCGCGCTCATCTCGCATTATTGGCCGAGGGAGCCGGCGTATAGCTTCCAGGTCATGTGGCCAGCATGACAAAGCCGCTTCTGGCAAACCAGAGCAGCACATGGAAATGCCGTTTACCTTCCCGCTATAGCGGTTCCTATTTATCTACTTGCACTTTGACATGCTTTCGAACTGCTAGGTTGGCAGGAGCTGGGACCGAGCAACGGGAGCTCACCCCGTCACAGGGATTCGAACCGCCGACCTTCTGATCAGCAAGCCCTAGGCTCAGTGGTTTAGCCCACAGCACCACCTGGGTCCCCTAATAAACTGGGTAATAAACTGTGTAATAAACTGGGTTTGGGGGGTGGGGGTGGTTTGAGGACAGATAAAACACTAAAACACCAGAACTAGAAAAAGTAGAAGATTCTTTACCTTTGCTTTGTTGGTATGTGCACACTTTTGATTCCTTTCGTTTAAAGTTTGTTCAGAATGGGCCGGTTTGGTTTTTTCCTGTGTGAAACCTCTGCTGATGTCGCATTCGGGTCTGGTGCCACATTCCCCAGGGCAAGTCAGGTCAGGAATTTCAGGACCATAGGAAGCTTCAGGGTCACAGATAGGTCCAAGGGGCTGAGAGCAAATGAAGTCTTTTTAGGCTTCGTCTCTCCACCCACACTGCCTCTTATTTAGAAAGTAAGGCATACCACACAGTGTGTAAGTTTTTGAATTAATATAATGAATTTGAATTGATATATTAATTGCACCATTACCAAAAAATATGCACAAACACAAAAAACCCTTAAAATACCAAGAACACTTATTTCTGACTGCAATCAGGTTTTCTCCCCCACCCCACCCCACCCAAATTTTAATTTTCATCATCCAAAACACTATCGTTTCTCTTAACTTAAAGAACCAAGTAGTCTACCTAAAAGACACGACAGTTTCACATGAGCCAGAGCACATTAGGGCATAATATGCAATGCACGGCTCAGTCCTGAATATGTGAAGTAATAGTATCTGCTCATGTGCAGAGTGCATCCCTCCTGTGAGTAACTGTAATCAGCCTCTTATGTATGAAATTAAGAAGAATATCTTCCAGGTCTGAGGAAGGATGAGTCTGTCGCTGTGATATCCAAACAGGCTCAGAGGCCAAACTTTTCATTTTAAAAATTTGCTAAGCAACTCAGAAAAAAAGAAACGATGGCACCAGCTTTTTTTCCTCCTTTCAGCATTCAAGATATTCTGAACTTAAACCAGGAGGGTGGGGGCTTCTTTGAAGCAAATCCACAAACCTTTTCTGGAAATAATGTGGAATTCCACATTCCTCTGATTTACCTGCAGCAGCAGCTTTTAATGAGTGAATGCAGGGAAATAGTAGCACCAAAGTTGTGGGATACGCTCCCTGCTGAAAACAAGAAGCCCCCATCAGTGTTGGCATTCCACCAGCTTCTGAAGGCAAAATTTAACTTTTTATTTTATCGCTTTAAGTGGGGGGTGCTCCAGATGTTAACGCTTTTTAATTGTTTGTTTTACTGTATATTTTAATTAAGGATGTCTTTTTATGCCCTAATGGATTTGTTTATTGTGTATTTTAATTATGTATTGATTTTGTAGTTCCAAACCACTTAGAATACATTTTTGCATGTAAGTGGTATAATATAGTCATCGTCGTCGTCGTATACAGACTGTTCTCCTAAGAATCAAGTAAGCTTCCAGTCCTCATGGAAGGGCTGATTTAAACAGGGACATAGGAAGCTCCCTTATTCCCCGAGTCAAGCCCTAAGCTTGAAGATGCCTGGGGGTTGAACCTGTGACCTTCTGCATGCCAAGCAGATGCTCTACCACCAATTCTGTGGTTCTGAAGAGAGGGCGGCTAGAAATAGGTTCACAGGCCTTCTGCTGAATCGGTCTCTTGGCCCATCTAGCGCAATATTGGCTGCACTAACTGGGGGCAGCTCTCCAGGGTTTTAGGCAAGGTGATATTTCCCCAGCCTTGCTTGGCAGGACTTGAACCTGGGACCGTGTGCATGCAGATCAAGTGCTCTACCACTCAGCAAAGGTCCTTCGCAGAACAGATCAGGCTCGGAAAGCGACAGGCTTAAAAGCACATGCAGCAAATGTCATTAACTGGGCAATGAGTTGAATCCAGGTCTTCTCGGTCCACTATGCCACACCTGTTCTCCTGACATGCCCATTTAAATAGGCCCGGGCAATTCCTGGATGGGTGACATGCTCAGAAGCCACATGATAGATGAAAGGCAGGGCAGAAATGTAAGGAAGTTAAAAACAACAACAACAACAACGAGAGAAAATGTAACATAATTACTGGAAGCAGGAACGGTGGGTCATGTATAAAATTATGCATGGAATATAAAATTTTGCATGGCTGGCGAAAGCAGATACAGAGGTTTTTCTACCCCTCTAACAACACTAGAGCTTGTGGACATGCCTGGAAGCTGAATGTTTGAAGATTCAGGACTGATCAAAGAAAGGACTTCTTCACGCAGCGCATTGTTAATTTGTGGAACTCCCTCCCACAGGAGGCAGTAATGGCTGCCAACATGGGTGGATGGCTTTGAAAGCGGATGAAACCAATTTGTGGAGGAGAGGGCGGTCCTTGGCTACTACGGTAGCCACAATGGCTATGCTCTGCCTCCACGATCGATCGGAGGGAGCAATGCGCCTGAATACCAGGTGCTGGAAACCACAGAAGGGGAGAGCGCACCTGGCTGGCCACTGTGAGAACAGGATTCTTTGCCTGATCCAGAAGGATCTTCTTATGCTCACCATCTAAATACAGTACCCTGTGGCCGAAACACTCCCTCTGACCCGGCTGATGGCTGGGAATGCGTGGAAAGTTCTCTTCTGACAACACCATCCAGGGACCCTATAGGCACCCTATAGCACCCACAGCTGGTCTGACGTCCTTCTGAGCTTTAGGGCCCCAATCCACGCTTGCTGCTAAAGAGAAACTCACAGGGGTGAACCTGTGAAGCCTTTAGCTGTTCTCTCTCTCTCTCTCTCTCTCTCTCTCTCTCTCTCTCTCTCTCTCTCTCTCTTTCCAGAACATGTCAGGCTTTGTGACCCTGTGGATCTCCTTGAATCCCAACGAGATCGTTTAAATAATTAACATAGCAGTCATGGGATTGGATCTAAGCACTATTGGTACCGTAGTCTGAATCCTGGACCCCTTTTGCCCAGTCTTGCCCCCACCATGCACATTTATTTTTGAGGGATGGTTTTGGGTGGAAGCCTTTCTTGATGCAATAAAACTGCTCTGCATCTCTGCCTCTTGATATAGTACAGGGGTCAGCAACCTTTTTCAGCCGTGGGCCGGTCCACCGTCCCTCAGACCATGTGGTGGGAGGGGGGGGTTAATGAATGAATTCCTATACCCCACAAATAACCCAGAGATGCATTTTAAATAAAAGCACACATTCTACTCATGCAAAAACACCAGGCAGGCAGCCCCGCAAATAACCCAGAGATGCATTTTAAATAAAAGGACACATTCTACTCATGCAAAAACACGCTGATTCCCAGACCATCTGTGGGCCGGATTGAGAAGGTTATTGGGCCGCATCCGGCCCACGGGCCTTAGGTTGCCTACCCCTGATATAGTACCACTGATCTCTCTCTCTCTCTCTCTCTCTCTCTCTCTCTCTCTCTCTCTCTCTCTCTCTCTCTCTCTCTCTCTCTCTCTCTCTCTCTCTCTCTCTCTTTCCAGAACATGTCAGGCTTTGTGACCCTGTGGATCTCCTGCAATCAGTAGCAGGAGATTTCCAACCCCCCCCCCCTTCTCTCTATCCTCACACATACACGCACACAGAGGCTGTTCTCTCCTTCCAAGCTGACTTCCCTGCATTGCAAGAAAATATAGGAAGAAGGGTGGGGAGGAGAAGATTCTATTTCTCATTTTTGTTGGAGGGGGGGAGGAAACTAAAATTAAAAACCCAGAACAGACGAGAGAGAAATTGTTTCAACTATAGAACCAGTCTCCTTCCCTTTACCATCGCAGGTTTCGTTTCCAGATTATTATTATTTTTGCCTCCAAGTAAGTGCTGCAGCCCCCCCAGCTCTCTGCAAATATATACACACCGATCCGAGCTGCCCCCTCCCCCGACAACTCCAAAAAACCTTCCAAGATCTGCGTGAGGATACTGAATGGAATATCTTCCCTTCTCTGCAACCAGCAGGCACCCCCAGTTTTTTCAAGGATTTGGGACCCATCACTGGAGACACCGCCTGGGGGGGAGAGTGTCCTTGGCTTCCTCGTCATCTCTGCAAGGTAAAGGGTGGGCTTTGGGGTTGGGGTGGGTGGGAGGAAGGCGGCGAGGGGAAGGAGGAGGGCTCCCCCTTCCCGAGGGGCGCCCAGCTATGGGGAGGTGGAGCAAAGGGCGCTGCACAGGTGAGCTGCACAGCGGGTGCACCTGTCCTCTGGACTCAGCGCAGCAGGGACGGGTGGGAGGATTCTAGCTGATGCTCAAAGTTAAAACCGCACACCTGGAAGGAGCTGATGGGTGGGAACTGCTATTACTCTCTCATCAGGATCTGGGGAGGTTGAGGGCCGAGGTCCTAGTTTTGGGGCCCCTCCCCAGAAGCCAAACCGGGGGGTGCATTTGAACGTCCCGTGACTGTGACTGTGGCTACCTGTTCTGCACTCAGCCAAGGAAGCTCATACCTGTTTGCACCTTCCCCCTTTCTCCAAAACCACCACTTTCTTCCAAGGGGGTCTGTAGCGTGGTGGTACAGTTACAGTATTCTGGCATCAAGGAAGGGGCCCGTGTGGAAGTCAGGTGGTGGGTCTGGTGTGCTTTTCAGGCTGCTCCCTTTCCCTGCGAGCATAGAGGAGACCAGCTTGAAGCAAGAGAGGCCTGCCCACATGAAGCCCCATACCTTAAATTCCACCGTGATGCTCGCCAGCCCAGCCCTTAAACCGCAAGCGGGTTATCACACGAGGCCTGCTGAGTCTCTCCGACCTCTTGAGCTGGCGCATGGCACATCTTGAATTCCCTTCCTGGGTGGCCAGAGTGGCACCCCCGACAAACACGCACTCTCCCCCTCCCTGCGCATGGTGCGATGGGCCACATGGTAGGTTGCGTGTGGACGATATGCTCGGCGCAGTGTGCATGGAGGGGTGGGTAGGTGGGCATTCACTGCCCACATGTTGGGGCCAAGATGTTGGGTGGGGGGGTATGATTTGCTGCCACAATAACACACATGTAAATGAATTTGCTCTTCGGGGTGAGGGTCTGTCTGAGATTTCCATGTGCATTCTGTTTGCCCCCCGGCCCCCCAAAATAACAACTTTGGGCCCTTGGCACCTATGTGACAGGTAGGCCCATAGCACCTGGTTTGCAGGCACCCCAGACATCTCTAGGTAGGGCTGGGTGGGACTCCTGTCTGAAATTCTGGGGAGCGGCTGCCAGTCAGTGTAGACAATATTGAGCTGCATGGCCCAATGCGCAGATACAAGGCAGTCTCCTATGTAAGTGATGTTCTGAACCCTTATACTGAGTCAGAGTGCTGCTCCATCTAGCTCTTTAAATTCCTGCACTCTCAAAGGGGTCTCTCAATGTAAGGCCCCAAGAGCCTGGCCCATGGAGCCTAGCACCCTGTTCTCACAGTGGCCAACAAGATGCCTCCTTTGGGAAGCCCACAACCAGGGCTCAAGAGCAACAGCACCCTCTCTCTAGTCTGGGATAGCTCAGTTGGTAGAGCATGCGACTCTCAATCTCAGGGTTGTGAGTTCGAGCCCCGCGTTGGGGAAAAGATTCCTGCATTGCAGAGGGTTGGACTAGATGACCCATGTGGTCCCTTCCAATTCTATGATTATGACCCGCTCTGCACTTATAAGAAATCAACCTGTTAGTGTGGCAGCGCCCACATTTTGGAACTGTCTGCCTGTTGACATCAGACAGGGGCTTTTCCTGCACTCCCTTTGGTGCCTGTAAAAAACTATTTAGGCGAGCCGAAAACAGCAAAAAAATGTTTTCCGGGCAAACCAGGGATGTACATTTAAAAGCATAATTCCTCCTCCTAACCCCCAACTTCACAATGCTCTGGACATCATGCGCTTTCAGTCTATGTGTGTGTGTCTCTGTGTATCTGTTTACCAGGCCGCGCATGCTGCCTTCACACTCTGCTGCCACAGATCAGCTGACAACATGTGGCAGCCTCCGTTTGTGACGATCCATGTGCTCCGGGCTGCCAGGACGGGCGTGTGCTTTGTCTTGTCATCCCTGCATTTGCACACCTAGCAGGCAGGCTGTTCTCTGGCTTGCAGGTGTGGGCCTCCCAAACTTTGGGGCTGTTCTACACACACACACACACACACACACACACACACACACACACACACCGACTTTTGGGTCCAGGTTCTCGATGTGAAGAGACCGACTAACTCCAAAGCAGCAGAACCCCAGAGTCCAGAATGCAGGTCATAAACCCAGGGTGGGATTAAGTCCCTAAACACTGGAAATATTAGACATTCCAGTTTCTGGAAACTGCCAGAGAGGAGAGGGCTGCTCTTGTGCTCAGGTCCGGCTTGCCGATTTTCCAGAGGCGTCTTGATTGGCCAATGTGAGAACAGGATGCTGGCCTAGAGGGGCCACTGGCCTGATCCTGCAGGCGGGATCTTCTGATGTTATGAGAAAAAGGCAGTCAAGCTTTTGACTTTAAGAGGGAAAGGGGGATTAAGGGGCACACCACAGAGGTTTCTAAATGTGTGCATGGTGTGAGAGAGATTGAGGAGGGAGAACAGTCTTATCCTCCGTTCCTCCATCCTACTGCAACTTGGCTGGCTGCAGACTCAGGATGAAATAACTTATTCAGCAGCACACAATTGCTCTGTGGAATTTGTCATCAGGAACTGTGGTGAGGGCCTCCAGCTTATATAGATGCGTTCTATTTATTGTCATTAACCGTTTCTGCACCACTTTGGGAGGCAGTAGCGCTTCTGAGTATCGGTGGCTAGAAGCTGCAGGAGGGGCGAGTTCGAATCCTGCTTGCGGGTTTCCCAGCAGAGGCATCTGATTGGCCACTGTGAGAACAGGATGCTGCCCCAGGTGGGTCGCTGGCCGGATCCTGCCGGGCTCTTGTTACGTTCTTAAGTGGGGAGACAACCCCCCCCCCTCGCAAAGTGGTTTATACAAATGTCGAAACAGTGTAGTAGTGATGGTGGCAGCAAGCGGGACAACGACAAAGTTGCTTGGAAAGGGACCAAGACAAATTCATAGGGAAGGATAGGCCTACCACCCACACCTGTTTGCCTTGATTGCCGGTATCCAGAGACAGGCTGCCATCTGCCTCTGGTTCCCAACTGCCGGGTGACAGGCAACAGAAAGAAGGCCTCTTGCCTCTGCACTCAGTTTTATGTGCTCCCAGAAAACCTCTGATTGGTCCCTGCGAGCAACAGGATGCTCAGAAATCTGGACCGTCTGTTTGATCCAGCTTGGGCCAAGGTGGTCTCTTCTTTCCAGATGCTCTCCATCTTCCCACAAACTTCCAAAAATATCCCCCACCCCTGGATCTGCCAGGCGGACCTTTCCCCCTTCCCTTGAGGTACTTATTCTCCTGTTACGGTGGGAGTTTGGTGGAGTCCGGCAGAATCCCAGATTCCCTTGGAATCTTTGAATTTCCCCCTGGAAAAGGAGGACATGGGTTTACATAAGATTTGCATGTGGTGATTTATATGCATAGATGCAAAATTAGAAAGCAGGGCTATGATTTGAATAGGAACACAAGCCGTCTCACCCTAGGGGGAAGGCTGTGGGCAGGTGGCCTGCGGGTGCCTCCTCACGTTGTGGGATAGGTGTTCACTGTGGGTGGGCAAATGCAAGCCTCTGCACTATCAACCCCCACCACCTTGGCTCTTCTTCCCCCCTTAGGGTTCTTTCTCTTTAAACTGGACTCAGCGCAAGTGACCCTTCAAACACAGGGCCCCTTCAAACAGAGGACAGGGGACGGGGCAGCCCAGTGTGACCTGGATCCTTCGGCAGAAGGAAATTCCATTTATGTTTGCAGACTAGAAGAAAATGTAAACATGTGCACATATATGTATATTTAGGTAAAGGAGCCTTGGACGGTTAAGTCCAGTCAAACTTGACTAAGGGGTGCGGCACTCATCTTGCATCAGATATGTCTGTCGATTGAGTGATTGATTGATTTATTGATCAATCTATCACACACTTGTAATCAACACGAACAGCATTTCGAAAGTCCAGGGCAGGCTTCCCCAAACTGCGGCCCTCCAGATGTTTTGGGCTACAACTCCCATGACCCCTAGCTAAGAGGACCAGTGGTCAGGGATGATGGGAATTGTAGTCCAAAACATCTGGAAGGCCGAAGTTTGGGGGTGCCTGGTCCAGGCGGACAGGTTTGTGCCCTGAGCCGCTTGGAGTCTAAACCAGCCTTTGCTTCCCTGCTGACCTCCAAAATGTTTTGGACTACAACTCCCATCGGCTCCCAATGGGAGTCGTTGTTCAGAACATCTAGAGCACATCACAGAGGCTGCCTTATATTGTGTTGGCTCATCGAGGACACTGCCTGCCACTGATTTTCTCTCTCTCAATTACGCATCAACTGTTCCACTCATCCCAGAATTACAAATGCTATCCTGGCTTCTGATTGGACCCCGGGATGTCTCATTTTGGCTCCCACGATAGAGCGGCTCCAAAAGATGCCCATTTTGGGGGGCCATGCTCTCTCACCAGTCCCCTGGCTTCCATGAAAGTGTGGCCCTCAAAATCACCCATTTTGGGGAGAGTGGCCCTGAAAGGAATGTTATGATTTTCCTCTGCAGCATGTTGGAGGGAATGCTCTCATAAGAAGGTAAGAAGGACCTGGCTGCTGGATCAGGCCTGAGGTCCACCTTCCTGAGTCCAAATGCCAGTGATGGGTGTGGCTAGAGACACAAACAGGTGGAGCATCAAATGTGAAATTATTATTATTATTATTAGTAGTAGTAGTAGTATACCACCCTATACACCTGCAGGTCTCAGGGTGCTTACAACATAAACTCACAATATAAAAACACAAATACAGTGGTACCTTGACTTACGAAGGCGATCCGTTCCGCGGCGCTCTTCAGAAGTCAAAACCTTCGGAAGTCGAGGTGTCCATTTTGTGCATGCGCGCAGCACGCACACCGCTTCTGCACATGCGCAGACCGCGCGCACGACGAAAATACTTCCGGGTTAGCGGACTTCGGGAGTCGAAACCTTCGTAAGTCGGGGCATTCATAAGTCGAGGTACCACTGTACATCATAAATTTTACTTTTCTGCAGTCAGTTTGTTTCAGAACATACCACAATTCATGCCCCCTATCCAGACAGATAAGAGGCATTATTGGAGTTCAAGCTTTGGCAGGGTCAGTAAGGGGTGTGGCTGGAGAGGGGTTTGGCTTGCAAGGAAGTGTACCAAGGGCCAGATAGAGTGGCCCGGAGGGCCACATTTGGCCTGCAATTCCCCATCTCTGACCTATAACAAGGTTGGGGGGCCCGTGGCCTTCCAGAGGATGTCCTTGGACTCCGATTCTCATCATCCCCGACCATTGACCATGGTGGCTGGGGCTGATGGGAGTTGGAGTCCAAGAGCATCCGCTGTGCCACAGATGTCCTCCACTTCTGAGCTACGGCAAGGGCAGAGAGGGGTGTGGGAAATATTTGAACTGCATGACGGGAGTAGTTAAAGGGAATTGAAAGTGAGCGGCTACCCATTAAGAAATCCCAGCCCTTAGTCTGCACTGTGGAAAGGGAGATTCTTGGAACTGTAGAGTTTTATGGATTTATAGAGAGGAGGTGAGAGCAGTTCATTCCAGCGGCCTCCTAAATTAACACGTCGCTGACTTGATTGCATCGGAAAGATCTGTACAAGCAGATTACATTAAGCACAGAGGCAGCAGTGATAACACCAGGAGTTTAATTAACTTCAGTCGGGCTTGTATTTATTGAAATAAATATCAGGCCTTGCCAGAGTCAAGAGGGTGGGAGCAGGGTTGCCACCTTTTCCTCTGCCGGTGCTCCTGTGCAGTTATTCCACAGGTGAAGTTTGCCCTAGGGATGCAGAGGTGTTACCAGTTTTAATTCTGCCTGCCTTGTAGGTGTCAATGAAATTGGGTCACTGCCCCAAAGGAGGGAGTGTCCACTTCTTGGCTTCTTCCAAAGTTTGATTAGGAAACTTTTATTCATTTGAGATGGGGGTAGGGAACCTGTAGCCCTCGCACTGTTGAGACTACAACTTCCATCAGCCCCAACCAGCGTGGCCCATGGTCAGGGATGATGGGAGATGTAGTCTTTCCACATCTGGAGGTCCACAGGTTCCCCACACCTGTTTTTGGAGACTCTCCTCACAAAGCATCAAACATTAGTGGACAGTAGCCAGACAAAACCCTCTTTAATTATAGAAAATTAACAAATAAATAAAGGTCTTCAGCCTTTTAAATCATGCCAAAAGCATTAGAATCAGTCAGCGTGTTAAAAAAACCATATAGTCTACCTAGCACAGATGATAAGCAGACTAAAACAGCACCACTGTGTCAGCAGCCCACTTGAAAACCTTCCCACATCCCACCAATGCGGGGCCATCCCCAGGCAGGCTCTGTCCGATTGGGTCACTTTGCACGTGGACAGGGCCTCAAATAGAAATCTGATCATAAAGCATGGGTAGGTTGGACATCCTCCGGATAACGCAGCCCCATACAATTTAGGGGAGGTGTGGGGAACACAAACCCAGAGGACAAATGCGGCCCTCCATGTCTTTCTGCTTGGCCCTCGGTACTTCCTCCCTGGTGCTGCATCTCATCTTGAGTGTTCTTGCCTGGCCGGCATGTGCCTATTGCCTAAGCAAGACCAGTTGCGATGTTGTTTGTTTCTTGTTGTTCACTGCCCACCTTTCATCCAAGGTCCCAGGGTGCATTACAGCAATTAAAACACCCCCTAAGACCTGCCTAAATGTTGGAGCAGAAGGTGCAAAGTCCATTGGAAGGTTGTTTGGGGGCCATCACTGATAAGGCCCTGCATTTTGTGTGTGCCAACCCAACTGCTTATACAGTGACCATTCAAGAAGAATCCTTGGGGGAGGGGTTAGAGGATCTACTTTGCATGTGGAAGATCCCAGCTTCAGTTCCCATCATATCAAAGTAGGGATGAAAGCAACCCCTGCCTGGGACCTTGGAGATCTGCAGAAAATACTGAGCTAGATGGAGCAACAGTCCGATTCAGTATAAGTCTGCCATAGGTCCAGGATTTCCTAGACATTATCAGGGTTTGAAAGTCGGAAGTGATGTCTGGGGGGAGGGGGATTTCTGGAAGGCAGCGGTTTGTCCTTCAGCAAGTAAATCGAAAAATTGTGTTTTGGAGGTTCAACAACCTTCGGGGTGTCCTTGTATTTCCTTTTTGAAATATGGCAAGCCTAATAAGGCACCTTTCTGTGTTCCTAGATCAAACATTTTGTGAATCTAAGTTTGGCCTCATCGAGGGGCAGTATTTCAATATGAGTAGGAAATGAAAGTACCCCTAAACATTTTTTAAGGAAAAAAAAAGCACTGTCTGTCAGTCACTTTATCCTGCCTCAAAGGGGCTTACAACCAACTGAATGGACAATAAACCTCACATAGATACATTAAACCAAGATGAAAGATAAATACATTAAAAACCATCCCATCCACTTCTAAAAGGAAATTAAATGAGGATGGGGAGAAGAACCCTGCACGCCAGATTGAGCTCCTTGGGGGGAAAGGTGGGATATAGAACCTCCATTTGCAGAGGCAGTATACCTCCCATTGTCCTATATCTAAAGGCACACAATGAGGGGGAGAGAGAACTAGCGCTGGACCTGGCAGGCTCTTGGTCTGGCCCTGCGTGCCCTTGTCTTCTGTTCCTCCGCCTGATGTGGTTTTCCCCTGGTCTTCCAGTGACGGGCCAAGCCGGAGAGGACATGGTTGCTGACTGTGGCTGACATCGCAGCTGCCGGAATATGCAGCCCGGGGGCCTTCCTGGCAGCGCAAAGGCAGCGGACTGCGCCGAGGAGCCGATCGCCACGTCGCGCAGGGGGGCCGCCGGGGCCGGGAGGCATGGTGACAACGTTCAAGGTGGCAGTGCTGGGAGCTCAAGGGGTCGGGAAGAGCGCCATCGTCCGCCAGTTCCTCTACAACGAGTTCAGCGAGGTCTGTGTCCCCACCAAGGCCCGACGCGTCTACCTGCCTGCTGTGGTCATGAACGGCCACGTCCACGACTTGCAGATCATGGACTTTCCCCCAATCACGGCGTTCCCAGTAAACACCTTACAGGTAGGTCTCCCTTGCCTGCTCAGGCCCAGCAGAGGACGGCCCATTGTCTGCCATCACCATCTCCTGTGGGAGCCAGACCAGATCCATAGTTTTCCATCTCGCTTCACAGGGGACTCTGGAAATTGTAGCTCTGGAAGAGGAACAGGCTTCCAAGCAACCCTCAACAACTTCGAACCATTCTTTGAGGGAAGCCATTTGTGTTTAAAGTGGCGTCGCAGTGCTTTAAATGTATGGCATGAGTCTGTCTGAAGTTTCAATGTCCAAACGCGTCTTCATGCACACCGAGAAACAGCTATGCCAGGCACAAGGTTAATCCTGAATCCTTCTCCCAGACATGCTAGCTTTCTACATGCAAGGAGTGATACAATCTCCACTTGCCTGCAGAGTGTGGCCGTTCCTGGCCACATGCACAGCGTACATTTAGAGAACTATGATGCCAGTTTAAAGAGCCGTGGCTTCCCCCAAAGAATAATGGGAGCTGTGGTTTCTTAAGGGTGCTGAGAGTTGTTAGGAGGCCCCGATCCCCCTTTACATAGCTACTATTTCCCAGAGTTCCTGGAGAAGAGGGATTAGTTCTTAAACCACTCTATATTAGGGGAAAGCACTATTAGAAATCCCATTATTAATAATAGTACTAGGCCTGGTACACTGATGAACATTAGGAAGAACTTCCTGACAGTAAGAGCTGTTCGGCAGTGGAATTTGCTGCCAAGGAGTGTGGTGGAGTCTCCTTCTTTGGAGGTCTTTAAGCAAAGGCTTGACAGGCATATGTCAAGAATGCTTTGATGGCAGGGGGTTGGACTGGATGGCCCTTGTGGTCTCTTCCAACTCTATGATTCTATGATTCTATGAGGCAGGGTAAGATGCTCACCTGAACTGGCGGAAGCCAAGATGCAACACCCGCCTTGCCTCCGCCACCTGCCACCAGCAGAGGTGCAGCGCATTGGTTTCTAGCAAGATCTCACTGAAACCTTGTGAGATCTCATGGAGCACATGAGGTCTCACAAGACTTCAGCAAGATCTCACAAAATCTCACCCGAAGTCGGTGTTGCTGCTGGTGCTTTGCGGGCATGCAGTACAGGTAAAAGAGGTGTGAGGCAGGTGGTGCGGCGCAGGGGCGCAGCATGGGGAGGGGGCAGGGAGGCTGTTGTCCCAGGTGCAGGATTTTGAGAGGGCACAAACCAGGCGCCCCTATACGGGGATCCCCATCCCATCCTGCCTGCTGCTGGGGGTCCCTGGGTTCTTGAGCCCAGCCGGCCTTGCTGCTGTGTCCCTAGCCACCTTCACACCTGGCCAGTATTAGGGGGATGCACCTGCCAAGGGCCACATCGGCCGGCCAGGCTCCCCCCTGCACTTGCAGGCGATGCACCGCAGCCCCAGGAACCCTCCATGCCCCACGCCTGCGGGTAGGGACTGCCTTGCTTTGATTTCCTGTAAGCATCTCTGGCAGCCTTTTTGACTGAAAACAGGGCCGCAAATGCTCTAAGTATATAAATAATAGATAAATAGACATGGCATGGCTGACTGGTAAGAACCCTGATCAGGAACACACATACCCAACACAACCTTTGGTTGTAGGTCCCCCATATAATAAGGTAATAACTATGTTGTCAGTTGTCAAAGATCTGGTACACGGCGCCTTTTATTCCTGCCCATTTTCAGAGCAGGATTACCGGTAATTCTTTTCCGACAGCTTCAGCCTGAGAACATAACTTCAAAAGCCTCGCCTTTACCTTTCCTTTTTTAAAATGATGGTCCCTCGTTTATAGAGTCACAATGGAGGGAGAGAGAAATCTAAGAAATCTCTGGGTAGCCTTCCTAAGGCTTGACACCCACAGCCTCCAATTTCCTAGCAGGGGTTTGGAAGACTCGTTTCCTACCTATTTATTAAAACCAAGAAGTCTTAGTTTGCCTTCGTGCATTGACAATGGGCTTCTCAGTGACACCTGCGTGGATTTGGAAACTGTTGGAGAGCTCTTACATTTTTGTTGATCTTGATAGCTTGGAATGAAACCTAGAATCATAGAATCGTAGAGTTGGAAGAGACCACAAGGGCCATCCAGTCCAACCCCCTGCCGAGCAGGAAACACCATCAAAGCATTCTTGACATATGCCTGTCAAGCCTCTGCTTAAAGACCTCCAAAGAAGGAGACTCCACCACACTCCTTGGTAGCAAATTCCACTGCCGAACAGCTCTTACTGTCAGGAAGTTCTCCATGTTTAGAGGTAGTCTACCACCCATGGGTGAACTGTGGGAGAGGATGATTGTCTTCAAGCCTTGTGGGCTTCCAGGAGGCACCAACTGGGCCACTATCTAGAAAGTCTAATGATGATGATTTTCTTCTCATTATCTTGTTATTATTTGAAAGCCTCGTGCCAGGGGCCAAATGTGGCCCTCGGAACTGTCTCTCAGACCACGCTCCTCCCTGCCTCTTCCTCACAGCCCACACGCTTTGCCAGGCTGGGATGGGTCCTTGAACTCTCACAAAGCCTCTTGCTTGCCTGTCTGGATGGATGGATGATAGAGAAGGGTGTGCGCTAAAGGGGAAATAAATGCTCCACCCACTTTTGCCTCTGGCCCTGCAAGTGCTGTCTGGGGCTGATGGGACTTGCAGTCCAACCACATCTGCAGGCCACCAGGTTGGCCAAGGCTGTTTTGCAGCACTATACAGTGGTACCTCGGTTTTCGAACATCTCCATTGACGAACAATTCGGTTTTTGAACGCCATAAACCCGGAAGTAAATGCTTCGGTATTCGAACTTGCCTCAGAAGTTGAACATGGCATGTGGCTTCCATATTGAGTTTTCCGTATTGAGGCTTCTGTACTGAGTTTTTGGTTTTGGAACGATTTGGAACTTGGACGGTCTTCCAGAACGGATTACGTTCGAAAACCGAGGTACCACTGTACAGTGTTACCTCGGTTTACGAACTTAATCCATTCCAGAAGCCCGTTCTTAAACCAAATCCGTTCTTTTTGTTTTAATAAATCTTTATTAATTTCCCATACAAACATATATACATAAATAACAAATCATACAAAACAAGAACAATACAATAAAAAACAAATGAAATAAAAATACAGTAACATGAAACATACGACATATTATAATCAATATAAAATCTATAATTTCCAATCATTCTCATTATACTGCTTATATTAACTGTATTCTCTTGCACAGATTTATGTTGTTTCATTCTTTTTGATAAGTATATATAATCCAGAACGGTATCTAATACATTATTGCTTACAAGTATCAATCTAGTTTTGCAAGTATTTTATTATTTGTACAATATGTTTTTAAGTATTCTGTGGCTCCAATATTCCTTTACCGGTATATTTAATCCAAATCTTATAAAGTGATTTGCTTATCACATGGCTCAAAATCCCCTTGTGGACTCTTACTTTCTCATATATTAAGTAAGCATGCCATCCGTACCAATTATCGTGGCCTTCAAGATCTAATAAATCAGTGTCTTTTAAGATAATCCATTCTTTTAACCACACCAATCCTGCAACCGCATGAGATAATTTGAGGTCCAGGAGCGCAAAACCTGCTCTCTCTTTCTTATCTATTAATTGGTGTTTAATTCTCAGTTTTTTTCCGTTCCAAACAAATCTTGCTATTTCTTTTTTCCATTCTTGGAAGCATTTCATTCCTCCCAAAATTGGAATTGTTTGGAACAAAAAAATCATTTTAAGTTCATTTTCACCACTGAGATTCTTCCCCAAAGAGAGAGGTAAAGTCTATATCAAGTTTCCATATTTTTCTTAATCTCTTTCCAAGTCTTTATATAGTTATCTTCTTACAAATTTATATTTTTAGTTGATATCCAGATCCCTAGATATTTAAACTTGTTTTTTGATTTCCAGACCTGTTTTCCCCCCTGTAGTTCTCTTTTCTCTTCCTGTGTTAAATTTTTAGTCAATAATTTAGGTTTTTGGTAATTTATTTTCAGCCCCATTATTCTTCCATATATCCTAATCAAATCTATAGTTTCTGGTATGCTTTGTTTCGGGTCTTGTAACAATTAAATCATCGGCGAATGCTCTGACTTTATAAGTTCCCCCCCAATCATTATTCCTTTTATATCTTCATTTTTTTCAGATATTTTGTAAGAGTGGTTCTAGGGCTAGTATAAATAACAGGGGTGACAAGGGACACCCTGTCTCGCCCCCTTTGCAATGGGGATATTATCTGTAAGATTGCCATTTATTAGAAGTCTAGCTCTTTGTTGATGATATATTGCCTCAATTCCATTTCTAAACCTTTATCCTAATCCCATTATTTCTGTTGTTTTTTCATAAAGTACCAAGAAACATTGTCGAATGCCTTCTCTGCATCAAGCAATAACAAGGCTGCCTTTTTGTCGCTCTTTATTTCTAAATATTCCAAAATGTCGATTATGTTTCTGGTATTTTCCAAGATTTGTCTTCCTGGGAGGAACCCTGCTTGGTTTGGGTGGATGATCTCTTTAATGGCTTCTTTAAGTCTACTTGCTAGTAGTCACAATTTAATATTGGATTATGATTGCATATTAACTCTGGATCACCTCCCTGCTTGGGTATTAATGTTACATAGGCTTCTTTCTATGAATTGGGAATTTCTCCTTGATTAAGTGTGTTATTCATTATTTCGGTCAGTGGTGTTATTAAGAGTTATTCTATTTTTTAAATAGAATTCCGCTGGGAGACCATCCAGGCCAGGTGTCTTCCCTGTTTTAGCCTTCTTAATTGCATTCCTGGTTTCTACTATTGATACCTGAGCGCTCAACATTTGGATTTTCTCTTTCTTGGCCTCTGGGATTTTCTGTTGGTATAGATAATCTTCTACTCCAGGGGTGTCAAACTCAAATTCATCGGGGGGCCGCATCAGCAGTTTGGTCACCCTCAAAGGGCCGGTTGTATCTGTAGGACTATGTGTCTACTCTTTATTATCATAAATTATTGTCACTGCATTCAATTATTACTGTTTTTTGTAATAATGTAAGTAATAACTAGCTCTGAAAGCAGAAACATAGTCAGAATAATGGCAAGTAGATATTCAAATGTACAATTATTGTGCAATTTATTGAAAAATGATTTTTGGTAACTGCACTGGGTGGTGGAGGCTCGCTAGGGTTTCATGCAGGAGCTTTGCAGAGCTACTGGTACCTGGAGATGCTGGGGTCCTTCTGCATGCAGGACAGATGTTCTGCCAGTGAGCCACCACCCTTCACCAAAGGGACTGGCTGAGGTTGACTCACTGGAGATGCTCTCCTGGTTCCAGGGTTTAAGGGCCAGAAGTATAAAGCAGCATCCTATGTTTCTGAGGATAGGGAGGGGAGGGGAGAGGAGGGGAGGGAGGGAGGAAGGAAGGAAGAAAAGAGGGAGTGGGAGGGAGAGAGGAAGGAAGGAAAGAGGGGAGAGAAAGAAGAGTAGGAAAGAAGGAAGGGAACAAAGAAGGAAAGAAAAAAAGAAGGAAAGAAAAAGAAAGACGGAGAGAAGACAGAGATAAAGAAGGAAGGAAGGAGAGGGAAAGAAAGAATAAGAACGAGAGAGAGGAAGAAAGAAAGGGAAGGGGGGGGTCGCCGCCTTGATTCAGCGCCAGAAAAGAGCGCGAAGGAACCCAGGGGCAAAAAGTATTTCCCGTGCAGCGTGAGGCAGCGGGTGTCTGTTTTAGCAGACGTGCGTAAAGCCTCAGAGTTGCACGTCCATGAGGCTGAGCCGCTGCTGAGCTCACGTTCATGAGGCTGAGCCGCGGCAGGAGGAGGAGGAGGTGAGGCAAGAGGAGGAGGAGGCGGCTTGTCGGGTCGGTGCCCGGCAGCACCGTACGGAGAGTGCCGAGCCTCTGGGACGCAGCAGTGCTCTGTAGCACTTTGAATCCTCCTCCTCCTCCACGCGGCGCTGCTGGGTGCTTTGTCTGTGCTTCAGCAGCAGCAGCAGCCGTTTCCAGGCGCCGAGCCGTGGCAGGAGGAGGAGGATTCAAAGTGCTACAGAGCACTGCTGCGTCGCAGAGGCTCGGGACTCTCCGTGCGGCGCTGCTGGGCGCTGACCCGGCAAGCTGCCTCTTCCTTCTCCTGCTGTGACTCGGGGCGCTCCACGCAGCACTGCTCCGGCTGCCTTTCTACCCCCCCAGGCCCCAGCTGTTTGTCGGCGCTTTGTCGGCGCGGTGCTTCAGCAGCAAGGTCCCGCTGCTGGGTCCCGCTGGCTGGGGCGCTCGGTGGGCCACATGACAAGGTCTGGCGGGCCGGATTTGGCCCCCGGGCCTTGAGTTTGACACCCGTGTTCTACTCCTTCCTCCATATCTTCATTTTAAAAAATATAAATCTTCACAATATTTAAGAAATTTTTGTAGTATTATTTTAGGGTCATCTATACATTTCTCTCCTATTTTTATTCTATTGATTTGTTTTTCCTTTTTCCTTTTTTTGAGTTGCCATGCAAGGTGGTTTGTTTGCAAACTCAAAGTTGTTCTGTTTAAATATTTTCAGATTCCATTTGATTTCCTGTTCTATTTTTGACGTATATTCAGCTTGTAGTAATCTGATTTCTTTTTTAATTTTTTCATTATTTGGTTGCTTATTCAATTCTTTTTCCTTTTTCTTTATTTCTTCCAGCAGTCCTGGTTTCTCTTTTTCACTTTCTCTCCTTTGTAAGGCATTTTGTTTTATAAAGTATCCTCTGATAACCGCCTTTCCGATGTCCCATACTGTCACTTTCTTGTTTGTTGTTTATTTCAAAATATTCCTTTAGCATGATTTTAGCACCTTCTACTATTTTTTCATCTTTCAGTAAGAATTCATTCAATTTCCATCTCCTTATTCCTGTTCTCCAATCTGATTTTAATTTTAATAAGACCGGGTTATGGTCCAAAATTGTTTTTGGTAGGATCTGTGACTCCTCAATCCTTCTAAGCATATCTGCTGATAAACCAAATCCATTCTTAAACCGAGGCACGTTTTGAGACCTCCCACTGCTGGTTGGTGCTCTTCCACTGTTCGGCTTCTGTTCATAGACCGAGGTAAAGTTCGCTAACCGGAACACCTACTTCCGGTTTTGTGGAGTTCGTAAACCGAATGGTTCGTTAACAGGGCTGTCTGTAAACTGAGATACCACTGTACATGTTAAGGGCTAATTTGCAGTTCGCAGCAGAAACCGTAAACTGGCATTGAATGGTTCAGCCCGAATCTCCAGGTGGCTGCAAGGAACCTGCCAGTGTAGAGGCAGCGTCTCTCACCCCAGGCAGTGGCGTAGCATGGGTGGCCGGTGGCCGGGGCGGAGCAAGTGTTGTGCTGCTCTGGTGGACTGAGCAGTGGTCAGTCCCTTCGCTGGCCAGCATCTAATGAAGGGTTGTCTTTCCTTGCAAACTAACCCCACCCTGGGAGCACAGATAAGGAAGCTGTGTAGACTCGCTCTCCTGTCCTTGCCTCAAGGCACTCTGGGCAATGCAAGTGGCTCCAGCTGTGCTTTCCCACCTTTCTCTTCCTCCCTTCTTCCTCGGTTGGGCGCTGGAGCCACCCTTCCCCTCCCTCCCTCTCAGCTGACCCAGGGGCGGCCACATGTGGGCCTCCTTTCAATGGCCACAAGGAGAAGGAGGTGCTGCCCCCACCTGGCCTGGGCATGGCTTGCCTCCCTGCGGCTCTGGCCTTGATGAGGGAGCCTCTCAAGGGGACACCTAGTTGCTCCTCTCTGAGAAATTTGCACCCGAGGCCACAGCCCACCCCTGGCCTGCCCACGCTATGCCGGTGACCCCCCCCTTCCAGCTTCCGGGATGCAGGGTGATGTCTCTCGTTCTCCTCTCCTGCCCTGGAAAGGGTGCGTCTTCCTGGGGGGCGGAGGAGCAGGTGATGAGGAAGATTTGCGTGCGGGAAGAAGGAAAGGTCAACGAATGAGGCAATCGGAAATAGCACAGGATAAATGATCAACAGAGGCATATGGCGGGGGACAAACTGGATTGGGCCCATGCCTTGGAATGCAAATGGGGTGGGTGGGTGTGATGCAGGAGCAGATGGAAGCTTGTAGGGGGGGGGGGGAGGAGAAGCTTTTCTGGAGATGGTGACATTGTTGGGCAGGACCCATAAGGAGGCAGCCTGTCAGAGAGGAGGGGAAGGAATCTTGTTTTCTTCCACATTGAGAAAGGGGGAAAGGGGGAAATTTGCATCCATCGCTCCACCCACTTTCATCTCTGGCCCTGCCCACCACTGACATGTGGCCCCCGGGAGTTCACGCACAAAGGAATGCGGCCCTCTGGCTGGAAAGTACTTCCCTCCCCTGGCCTTATACTTTCATACCGTGGTTATCGAACTTCATCTGTTCCGGGAGTCTGTTCGACTCCTGAAACTGTTCGGAATCCAAGCCGTGGCTTCCGATTGGCTGCAGGAGCTTCCTGCACTCGAGCAGAAGCCGCATTTGATGTTCAGCTTCCGAAAAACGTTCACAAACCAGAACACTTACTTCTGGGTTTGTGGCATTTGGGAGCCGATTTGTTCAACAACTAAGCCGTTCAAGAACCAAGGTACGACAGTAGATCAAAGTAGCACTGGGAATCAGGCTTTGAAACGAAGAAGACCCAAAGAAGAGTCCTGCTTCATCAGGCCAGTGGCCCATCTGGTCATGGAATCCTTGAAACATAGAATTGTGGCATTTGAAGGGAGCCCGGCGGTCATCTAGTCCAGCCCCCTGCATTAGGTCCAGCATCCTCTTCTCACAGTGGCCAACTAGATGTCTATTTTCTGGGAAGCCTGCAAGCAGGACCAGAGCACCAGAGCCCTCTCCCCTCCTGTGGTTCCTGGCAAGTGGTATTCACAAGTATTGCTGCCTCCCCCTGTGGAGGCAGAGCAGAGCCATCGTGGCCAAGCAGCCATCATTAGCCCTCTCCTCCATGAATTTGTCCAACCTTTTCCCAAAGCCATCTAGGCTGGTGACCATCCCAGCCTCCTGTGGGAGGGAGTTTCCCAGTTTAACAACAGTATGTGCTGCTACGGTAGTAGCCATCGACGGCTTTCTCCTCCTTTTTATAGCCTTCTCCTCCATAAATGACCGTATAGACCGATGTGAATGCCAATACCAGCCAAAATTTCAGAATCCAGAGTGAAAACGGATATATTATTATTATTATTATTATTATTATTATTATTATTATTATTATTATCATCATTATCATTATTATTTGAAGATGAAATAGGAAGCTGCCTTTAACCAGGCTAACCCATTGGCCCACCCAATCTAGTATTTTTTACTCTTATTGGCAGCAGCTCCCCAGGATCTCCAGGCCCAGAAAAGTTTTTCTTAGGAACTTGATCTATTTCCTTTCAGTGGATCATGCCGCCAGGGTTTGAACACAGCTTTGTGTGCAAGGCAGGAGAGGGGTTTCTGCTGCTGAGCGATAAGCCTGCCCTGCGGAGCTCCTGCCATGAGCAGAATGTATTATGCAAAATGAGAGAGGGGTCACTCCCCCCCCCACTATCCTCTCCACTTTTCTTTTTGATTTGCACTATTTTTAACATGGCTCAGGATTCCAAGTTTCTGGTCTCTCCGTTTCTTGGGTGTTGTTATTATTTGCAACCTGAAATTCAAGTTATCTACATTTTGCAGCAATCCGCAATTATCGGCGCTTTAGTGCAAATTTCTCCTGATTAATGCAGGTTTGACTGACGTATACATGTTTATAAGCATTTCCCCGAATAGGATGTATGATATTTTTTTCCCCATAATGCATTTTTGGAAACCTAGTTTGGTTGGAGAAACAGATGGCAAATTTGGGGTGCATGTGAATTTCGAAAGATTGCTGTGTTTTGGTTCCCCTGTTGCGTCAGAAAGTACAAATTGGATAGATTTGGCTTTAAATGAATACTGAATTGGAAACCTCATCCATCCTTACTTCTCGCAAGATTTGGATTGCCTGGGTACAAAGCACTAGATTCATCACCACCTTCAAAAACCAGAATTCACAGGAAAACATCATGCTGACCCTCCCTTGGAGTTCAGTGACAAAAAGGAATTTGAGATAAGTGTTAAAACATCCTTGGACTACAGTGGAGCCACATTCACAGATTTTTGAACCTACTGACCCTACCACAGCTTAGAAGACTTGCTTAGTGGTTAGAGCAGGCATCCCCAAACTTCGGCCCTCCAGATGTTTTGGACTACAATTCCCATATTCCCCGACCACTGGTCCTGTTAGCTAGGGATCATGGGAGGCCAAAACATCTGGAGGGCCGCAGTTTGGGGGTGCCTGGGTTAGAGTGTCTGACTATGACTGTCTGGGAGAGAGACTAGGGTTCAAATCCCCCTCTTAACCAAGAAGTCTGCTGGGTGACTGTGACCTGTTTCTCAGCTTAACCTACCTCACAGGGTTGTTTTGAGGTTAAAAATGTGGAAGTGGGAACCACGTCCCCAACCTTGAACTTCTTGGAGGAAAGGTGGCAAGGAAATGTAATGATAAACAAAAACATATTTCATCTAAAACTATGGGACTTCTGGCATGGGGGACAACGGCGGCCTTCCAAACCTCTCTATCCGGCCCTCAGAACTCTCTCCAGGCCACACCCCTCTCCTTAGACCACACCCCTTATCAGCCCTGCTTCGGACCCCGAGTGTCTTTGCCTGGCTAAAATATGTCCTTGAACTATAATACTGTAATGCATTTTCCTTGCTTGGGTGGAGGGCAGGGGTTTATTTGAATAAAAAGTGGCACAGAAATAGAATCAATCAATCAATCAATCAATCAATCAATCAATCAGAGAAGGGTGTGTGTCTAGAAGCTAGCCTTAAAGGTAAAGTTTGCATTCCTTGCTCCACCCACTTTCTGCCTTTAGCTCCACCCGGCATTGAGAGGTTGCTCAGAAGGGAGTGTAGCCTTTGGGCTGAAAAATTGTTCCCCACCTGAGATAGATGATAGAATTGTAGAGTTGTGAGGTACCCCGAGGATCATCTAGTCCAACCCCCTGCAGGACTTCTTTTTTGGGGGGGGGGTCATCGCGAGAAGTTGAAGCAGAAGTGGACCTGCATTTTAGATTGTTGGGATGGGGTTGCTGTGAGTATCTCAGCCTACTTTGACAACAGCAATGAAGCTCGTCTCTCCAGCTAAAAGCAAACAAAGGCTAATGCTTTCCCATGAACTCATGGACACAGCAGACACAGGCTAATGGCTGGTGCCTCCATACAGCCTGTCTCTCCGTGCAACAGATCATCTCCCGGAAATAAGTGGAATTCAAGCTTTTTGGAAAGCGCCTGCAAGGGTTACTCACCAGGAGCACAGGTTAGCTCCAGGGCATCCACATGCATGTACAGTAAGCCCACATTTAGCTTTATGCACATGGCAAAAAATGCAAACGTAAATAGAAAGGGGGGTGAAGTTCCAGGAAAAACAACTTTGGCAATCCCATCCACCATTGCACTCAATGGGTTTTGACTATATGCGATTTTGGCTTCGGGCCCGATCCCCGGAACATGACCCCCCCCCCCCCCGTAAGTTGCAAGCTTGCTGTAATTCTTTCCATTCCCATTTTCCTTTAAAATGTATGGGAAAATTTGTGGCTCAGTGGTAGAGAATCTGCTTGGCATGCAGAATGTCCCAGGTTTTCACTACTGGAAAGTGCATAGCGGGCTCCGACTAGAGGCTCTGAGAGTGCAGTGATTCTGCCTTTGGGCTTACTGCAAGACGCTAGCAAGTCCTCCCCATAGTAATAGGCGTATTTGAGCAAACGTTTAGTTCTAGCACCTCATGCTGCCATTGGCTGAGCTTCTCTGATGTCACAGATGGGCCAGAGAGGTAGCCTAGGGTGAGCTGGAAGAAGCAGGATCTGCAAACCCCAGATGTAGCCCAAACATCCCGTTGGGCTGGACTTGCACAATTTCATTTGCTGGACATTTTGTGCCAAGGGCAGAGAGAGGAAGGAGATTGGTATCACATGGAATCCAGACCATTCTGCTGTTTCCCCAAATGTTCTTTCTGCAAATGGAAAATGAAATGGATGCTTATAAAACTGGAACAGCGTGACTCTGCGGCGGAGGGGTCGGGGGCTCTCTAGAGTTGCCACAGTTGGCCATTGAGGGAAGCACTCAAAGAGAGAAAGCAGCTGTGGAGCCAGGAGAGAGCAATCCAGCCTTTGACTTAATGACCCCAGTGAAGTAGAGTCCACCACATCCGAAGGCAGCCTCTTCCATCCTCAAACAACCTTCCAGACTGGGACACTTCTCCTAACAAGAACATATGGAGAGCCTGGCTGCCGGATCAGGCCAAAAAGAGCCCATCTGATCCAGCACCCTGGAACATAGCATCATTCCGGGGCATCATTGGAGGTCGTGGGAACAAAAATGGCTGCAATTTCCCAAAACGTGGCTGTAGAATATTTAAAGAACATCCCGCAAAGGTGCTTTCATTTCGCGGGTGGCTGGAGGTGGTTGAGCATTTCCCCCAGAACGAAGTACTTTAAGACAATTCAACTCCACTCACATTCTGGCATCCACTTCACCCACCTCAGTGGGCTGCACCCACTTCAGAGGCCTCCCCTTGTGGCCTCCCTCCCCCCTCCCGCCACAGGTTTCTTACTACAGTGGTACCTTGGTTCTCAAACACCTTGGTACTCAAACACTGCAAACCTGGAAGTAAGCGTTCCAGTTTGTGAACTTTGTTTGGCAGCCGAACATGCTCCGTTTTGAGTGTTTCGCTTCCAATTTGAGTGCCACACTTCTGTTTTGAGCGCTACGTTGAGGTCTGTCTGGTTTTGCTATTTATTTTGCATTTTCGTTTTTGCGGCTCATTTGTTTTTGTTTTTGTGACTGTGTGGAACCCAGTTCCTCTACTGATTGATTGTGTGACTGCAGTACAGTGGTGCCTCAGTTTATGAACTTAATCCATTCCTAAAGTCCGCTCTTAAACCGTTCTTAAACTGAGGTGCGCTTTTCCTAATGAGGCCTCTCGCCACCGGTGCCCTTCCGCTGTTCAGCTTCTGTTTGTAGACCAAGCTAAAGTTCGCAAACCAAAACACTACTTCCGGTTTTGCAGAGTTCATAAACCGAATAGTTTGTAAACAGGACTGTTCATAAATCACTGTACATTGTTTCTCGCTTTCATTTTATGGATCAATGGTCTCCTTAGATAGTGAAATTCATGTTAAATTGCTGTTTCTATGGGAAAGCGTGCCTTGGTTTTGGAACGCTTTGGTTTTGGAACAGACTTCCGGAACGGATTATGTTTGAGAACCAAAGTACCCCTGTACTTAAAGAGAAATTGGAGAGCTGGGTTGTCCCTGAGCTGGGCATTGCTTCCACAGTTGAGCTGAAGAATGGGAATGAGCCCTTCCTCCTTGGATTAAGCTTGTGTGGGGACTGCTGGGGGTGTTGCGGTCAGCGCCATGGCTCTCTGTGTGTTGTGTGTTCCCTGATCCGTCCCTCTCTCCCTCTCTGTCTTGCAGGAGTGGGCGGATGTGTGCTGCAGAGGCCTCCGGAGCGTTCATGCCTACATCTTGGTCTATGACATCTGTTGTTTTGACAGCTTTGAGTATGTCAAGACCATTAGGCAGCAGATCCTGGAAACAAGGTAAAAATATGCCTCTGCTCAATCTCACCTGGGATCTGACTGGGGAAAAAGGGGTGGTGGCGGTGGAACCAGATGTTAATTCAGGGAGTCTCGAAACGACGGGTTGACCCAGTGTGTGGCAGCTGTGAGAAAGGCACATTTCAGTGCTAGGGATCATTGAAAATAAAACTGCCAATATTGTAAAGGCCATTCATCAAATCTTATGTTTGCAGCCACACTTGGAATACCCCATATTCAAGGGGAGGAGAAACTGGGGGTATCCAATGAGTTGCAAAACCCTGGGATCCTACACCAACATCCCTCTTCCCTCCAGCCAATCCCTTCTACTTTATACAAAGTGTTTTCCTGCCCTTGGCTTCTCCCCGAGAATAGGGCAAATTCCCGGCTTAACGAACTCTGGTCTTAGATTTCCTGTAGCATGGAACCCAAGTGATCTAGGCACTTAGAGTTTCTCAAATCCTGAGAATGGCAAACACAGTCATGTTGTTGTTGTTTAGTCGTTTAGTCGTGTCTGACTCTTCGTGACCCCATGGACCATAGCACGCCAGGCACTCCTGTCTTGCACTGCCTCCCGCAGTTTGGTCAAACTCATGTTCGTAGCTTTGAGAACACTGTCCAACCATCTTGTCCTCTGTCGTTCCCTTCTCCTAGTGCCCTCAATCTTTCCCAACATCAGGGTCTTTTCCAAGGATTCTTCTCTTCTCATGAGGTGGCCAAAGTATTGGAGCCACAGCTTCACGATCTGTCCTTCCAGGGAGCACTCAGGGCTGATTTCCTTAAGAATGGATAGGTTTGATCTTCTAGCAGTCCATGGGACTCTCAAGAGTCTCCTCCAGCACCATAATTCAAAAGCATCAATTCTTCGGCGATCAGCCTTCTTTATGGTCCAGCTCTCACTTCCATACATCACTACTGGGAAAACCATAGCTTTAACTATACGGACCTTTGTAGGCAAGGTGATGTCTCTGCTTTTTAAGATGCTGTCTAGGTTTGTAATTGCTTTTCTCCCAAGAAGCAGGCATCTTTTAATTTCGTGACTGCTGTCACCATCTGCAGTGATCAAGGAGCCCAAGAAAGTAAAATCTCTCACTGCCTCCATTTCTTCCCCTTCTATTTGCCAGGAGGTGATGGGACCAGTGGCCATGATCTTGGTTTTTTTGATGTTGAGCTTCAGACCATATTTTGCGCTCTCCTCTTTCACCCTCATTAAAAGGTTCTTTAATTCCTCCTCGCTTTCTGCCATCAAGGTTGTGTCATCTGCATATCTGAGGTTGTTGATATTTCTTCCGGCAATCTTAATTCCGGCTTGGGATTCATCTAGTCCAGCCTTTCGCATGATGAATTCTGCATATAAGTTAAATAAGCAGGGAGACAATATACAACCTTGTCATACTCCTTTCCCAATTTTGAACCACTCAGTTGTTCCATATCCAGTTCTAACTGTAGCTTCTTGTCCCACATAGAGATTTCTCAGGAGACAGATGAGGTGATCAGGCACTCCCATTTCTTTAAGAACTTGCCATATCCCATTTCTTTAAGAACACAGTCATATACACAGCTATACGCGCTTAACATTTTCAAGAGAAAAGAAGGAGAAGGGCAGTTGGAGCCAACAAGAATAAAATGTTCTCAAGTTCTCCAAGGAACCAGGTGTTCTTTGCTGGATCTCTATTGCAAGGGACCTGCTGTAACCTAAGATGTAAAAAGGGAAGCAGAGTGTGCTGGATCAGGCCAATGGCCCATCTGGTACAGCACCCTGTTCTCAAGTACCCCATATGGGAAACACACAAGCAGAACCCAAACACAACAGCACTATACCCGACTGCAATCTTCAGCAACTTGTTGGCAGGGTAGCTAAATTGCAGCTAGGAAGCCAAATCATGTGCAACGCTGACTCTTTTCTTGTAATAAAAATAAATACTTGTTAAAATATTTAAAAAGCTTTCATATAGCCAAAGAAGAATATATGCAAAGTATTTACATTCACATGTTCATCCAAGCATGGGCTCCCCCCCCCTTAGTTGAAGATTGCAGCTTCTTCGCTAAACATTCGAACAAACTGCGTCTTTCTCTCTTTCCAGTACTTGCACTCAGCCGTCTGTACATGGCCCAGAGGTTTCCCATTTCTCCTTCCGGGAGAACTTCTCCTTACTGCTTCTTTGAGAGAACATCAACTTCTGTACTTCTTTCCATCACATGCATCCACACAGAAATATTAGCACTCCTCTCCTCTATTGTGTTGAGAGAGAGAGAGTTACCTAACACAGTCTCTTCTTCAGTGTTCATGGAGATGCAGCCATGGCCGTCAAGTCACTCACACACAAAACAGAATGGAGAATGTCATAAGGTACCTATCATGTGACCCGTGTTAACCAATCACACAAGAGTTGCAGGGGAACATTCAAGAATGAAACATACAGCAATGCATTTAAGCATTCCCAACTTCAGTAAATTAAATCACTATACAGCCGTACCTTGGATCTCAAATGCCTTGGCTCCTGAACGATCGAAACCTAGAAGTGAGTGTTCCGGTTTTTGAACGTTCTTTTGGAAGCCAAATGTCCGATGGGGCTTCCGTGGGTTCTGATGGGCTGCAGGAGTTTCCTGCAGCCCATCAGAAGCCACACTTGGGTTTTCGAATGTTTTGGAAGTCGAAAGGACTTCTGGAATGGATTCCATTCGACTTCCAAGGTACGAATGTACTTAATACAACCGGCCAAAGTTGTTGAGCTGTTTTTCTTTTGGCACAAAATCTACACTTCCCGGCCGTGTCCGGGAAATTCCGGACATATGGCAACCCTAGGCATAGCAACCTACGGGCCTCGCCTCTCTCATTCCCCGCTCCAACCATTTAGGCTTCTCTCTCCCTCCCTATCCCTGCAGGGTCATTGGCACCTCGGACACACCCATCATTATCGTGGGGAACAAGCGGGACCTCCAGAAAGGGCGGGTCATCCCCCGCTGGAACGTCTCCAACCTGGTGAAGAAGACCTGGAAGTGCGGCTACATCGAGTGCTCGGCCAAGTACAACTGGCACATCCTCCTGCTCTTCAGCGAACTCCTCAAGAGCGTGGGATGCGCCCGGTGCAAGCATGTCCACACCACCATCCGCTTCCAAGGCGCCCTGCGGAGGAACCGGTGCGCCATCATGTGAGACCTTTGAGGACGGGCACCCCTTTCCGTTGCTGCTGGGCTCTCCATCTCCAGAGGTGTTGCCACCCCCACTCACCCTCGTGCCATGTGTACAGGATCCCTTCTTTCCACCTGGAGCGGGTGGTGGGAGCAGGAGGTCTCGAGCGACTCTGTTTCACAACGAATCGTCTCCACCCGCAACCCCCTGGGGGTGTGATCTATCTTTGGCTGGGTTTTTTTTTGTCATCGCTGCACCCCCTGGAGCAGTGGATTCGCAGAGGAGACCCAGTTCCTTCAAATGCAAGAGGCCTTTTCGATCACGAACCCGGATTATGAGAGTTCCCGGCAGATGGGACGGAAGCTGCTGGGTGTCATCCGAGATCGAGCCTTTAAGGGGTCGCCCGGTTGCCTTGTGCAACTCCTCGGGTCCCAGATTTCCTGTGTGGATGTTTCTACGGAAAACGGGAGGGTGTTGGCAGCAGGACATGTTCTCTTGGGGCAAAGAAAGGAAATCCTGCCTGATCAAAATCTCCCCACAGGAGGGAGGTACCTACAAGGGACAGGATAATGGGGAGCTAAGGTGACCTTGGATGGAAATGGTTGGGTCTAACGAACAGGGGCAAAGCAGAGGCAAGGAAGGTGGGAGGCAGCTCAGGTCACATCAGCACAGAGATTTGCAAGAGAATCCTTTACTGTGTGGGCTGTTTCAACCATGACAACTAAGCTCAACAGGGAACCACAGCCAGTTCCAGGGGTACGGTAAACAAACATGTCCAGAAGCTTCCACACATCCTATTAATTCATCTTTGGGATACATCTAAAAATCACCAGGAATGGAGTGTCTATGATAAGAGCGCATGCATCCTGGTCCTGCTAGGGATCAGCACTAGACATATAGGGCTTGCCCCATTTGTCTGAGTGGTTTTCTGCTTGTTTTCCAGGCATGGGTCTGAGCGTTTTTGCCTTCGCCCAGTCATTTCCCCCCATAAAACCCACTCTTTAGGGTTAACTCGGAACCAACGTTCCGAGTTTAGGGGAACTCTTTAGGGTTAACTCGGAACCAATGGGCATAAAACCCCATTGCGATTTGTTCTGATTCTGCGCTAAACTGTGGGTTTCCCCGGGGGGGAAAGCAGTGGGGCAAATGGAAAGTGTGGCTGAACCCATAGTTTAAATGCCAGCTTGAACATCAGAAGCTGGCCTTCTAGCTGACTCAGACCCATTGGTCCACCTCGCTCAGTACTGTCTAGACCAGTGTTTCTCAAACTTGGGTCGCTAGATGTTTTTGGACTACAACTCCCATTATCCCTAGCTAGTAAGAGCAGTGGCCAGGGATGATGGGAATTGTAGTCCCAAAATAGCTGGAGACCCAAGTTTTGGAAAAACTTTGTTGGATGGCAGCGGCTCTCCAGGATTTTAGATAGGTTTCTCTCCCAGCCCTACCTGGAGAAGCCAGGGACCTTCTGCATGCAACACAGGTGCTGTGCCACAGAGCTACAGTCTCTCCACAAGAATATTTTTGCTTTTTTAAGGGACAACACTTTTTTTTAATGACCTATCTTTTCATACACTTGCCAACTCTCTTAGAATGGATTCCTTTTATTTACCATATAGCTCACCCTCTCCCAAGGGCTCAGAGTGAGTAATGATACTATATTAACGACAAGAGCTTCACTTTTAAATTATGTCATCTACAGATCTGCCTCTCCACCTCCCTCCTTAGCTGGCGAAAGCAACCTCCGCCAATTACACCTCTCCAGGTGTTGCTGCTGGTCTACAGCTCCAATCTTCTCAGACCATCAGGTGTTTTTTTTCCAGAGTTGGAGACCCGCAACATCTGGAGCAGGCATCCCCAAACTTCGGCCCTCCAGATGTTTTGGACTACAATTCCCATCTTCCCCGACCACTGGTCCTGTTAGCTAGGGATCATGGGAGTTGTAGGCCAAAACATCTGGAGGGCCGCAGTTTGGGGGTGCCTGATCTGGAGACTGGTACCCCATCCTTGACTCTCAGGTGTTGTTGGGTCTTCATGGGAGAGGAGGAAACTCCAGAGTTGAAGGACTGTCAATGAGGCTCTCTCTCTAAGCACTTATGGTCCTCAGTTGGTGCAATGGGATGCTAAGCTTAAGAACCCCTTATGCATAGAAAACTAGGGTGCCAGGGAGAAGGCCAGCCTTCTGTATGCTCTCGTAGTGGATCTCCTGCATTGGCCAAGGGTGAGAATGGATTACCTTTGGTGTCCCTTCCAACTCAGTGTTCTCCCTGACATGTTAACTTTCTATGTGCAAGGTTTGGGGTTTGTTTGTTTGTTTTAATTAAAGTGGAATCCTTCAGTCATTTGAGTCATCTGGTATCATATTTTGGGGTGACAGCTATTCCCCCCCCACGGTTTGAGTGTCAGTTACTCAGCCTGGGGGGCACTGCAAAACTTAGGCACTGGTTTGGAGGGGCCTCAAGAGGGTGGGGGTTGTAATGCTCAGCAGTTATAAGCCCCTCCATGTGTTTAAAACAAAATTATGCAAGAGGCATTAATTCATGCAGCATCGTTCAGTTCAGAGTGCAGGTCTGTGCATTTTTACTGGGGGGTGTAAGTCTCACCGAGGTCAGTGGGGCTCACTCCCAAGTAAAAATGTGTCAGCGTTGCAAAAATTGGCCTTGTTTGTGTGGCGTAGGCTTCTGATTGGGTCAGACCAGAGCATACCCCAAGTTGACTATAATTCTCTTATTACGCGATTTATCAGTGATTGTGCAATATTACACTTTTTCTCTGAATGGCTGAGAGTGGCTGTCATGCTGGTGAGCTGTATTTTAGGGATGGGGCAGGTGTGGCCCTCCAGGTGTGTCTAGACTCCGATTCCCATCATCTCTGATCGTTCACTGGAGATGCTGTGAGTCAGGGTCCAGCAACATTGGGGTTGGGGCGGGGGCACAGCTTGTATGCAATGCTTCATTGATGAATTTGTTTGATGGATCAGTTAAAAGCCTTCTTCCTGACATCTTTTCCCTGGTGGGTGAAAAATAAGCTGGGGAGAGTTTTGAATTAAAACAAAATAACGGAAGACATTTAACAGGTTAAGCATGATCTCCTTAAAGGGTAAAGGTAAAGGGACCCCTGACCATTAGGTCCAGTCGTGACCGACTCTGGGGTTGCGCGCTCATCTCGCATTATTGGCCGAGGGAGCCGGCGTATAGCTTCCAGGTCATGTGGCCAGCATAACAAAGCCGCTTCTGGCAAACCAGAGCAGCACATGGAAACGCCGTTTACCTTTCCGCTGTAGCGGTTCCTTTTTATCTACTTGCATTTTGATGTGCTTTCGAACTGATCTCCTTACCCCAAGCCAAAAAGGTTCTCTACTGATGCGTGGGGTGTTCGATCCTGCTTTGGGAAAAACCCACAGAAAGCACGATTGAACCCTCATTAGAATTCAATCCTGCTGGGTTTGGCTGTCCCAGAACTGGCCAGCATGCCCCAGATCTTGTGTGTGTGTGTCCCCTCCCCCGCCGAGGAACAACTTTGACAGGTGAGTGGGGGCAGCCCACCTGTCAATCACACCTGCTGTCAATATGGCCTGTCTGGAAGCGGGGAAATAAAGATCTGGCCCTCACCTCCCTGAGTTAAAGGGCTGCAATCGTTTTTGCAACAAATCTTTTAAGCCATCCTGTCCAAGCAGCCCTTCTCAGCTTTTTTCAAAAATGATTTTTTATTCTTTGAAAAGCCAAAGGACCCATCAGTTTATGTGTTTTGGGCATTAGCTATGAGAGTCCATATGCAATAATCTTAAGAGTTTTGGCGAATGAAAGTGGATTTTAAAATGTGAGATTTAGCGTGGGATTTTGGCCAAGCAAAGTCCAGACAGGGTAGGATTTGAGGCATTTGCCATAACCCCGAGGTCCCCAATATGGTGCCCTAAGACACCCACCCAAAGCCCCCTGCCTCTCCCAGTTATTTATTTGTGAGAGGGTTGCCTCTCACAAATAATTTGTATTTTATTTGTTTTGTGATCTTGTAGGTGTTTTCCCTGGTGTTTTTTTGAGGGGGCGTGTGATTAGTTTTTTTCTGTGAAATGGGTATTTTGTGGACCCAGTGTCTCCAAAGACGCTGCTGGGCCCCAAAAGGTTGGATACCGTCCAACAACATGACTAGTGAGAAAGAAAGCTCTCTTTTGGGGTTTTGACCAAGTTTCTGAATGCATTTTATATTCCCAATTCCTTTCTTTTAATCCATTATATTTAGGGACAAAGGGCATGGCAGCATACAGCAAATCCTCAGTTTCTGTTATCACCACAGTCACAAATTGTAGGGAACATTTTTGATGTCTGCCTTTCAGTACAGAAGCAGTTATTAAGTGAGGTTTTTTTCTAATCTAGGGGAATGAATCCATTGGGAGGAAGTCATCAGCCTTTTTAACCTTTTTTTCATCTTCCTTTACCAAGGCACAGTCTTGGCTCTCTCTTTTAAAATTACTAGCTAAATTTCTGCTGAGATTAATGGGAGTGGTGGAGAATTCTTACTAAACAAATAAATTTTCAATTGAATTTCTGCCTACCAGCCCTCCTCTTGACCTCCTTCCTGGGTTTAGAGAGATGGAAGGGCTGGGGATTTAGATAGCTCCATTATTATTATTATTATTATTATTATTATTATTATTATTATTATTATTATTATATCCAAGTTCCTTAAATACTACACAGGAATTAATCGCTGCTGTTAATGCCATGTGTTTTTAAGGCCCATCTGCACTATACATTTAAAGCAGAATCATTCCACTTTAACGTCAAGGCTTCCCCCAAAAAACGCTGAGATCAGGGGCATAGCGAGGCGCCGCGACACCCGGGGCAGCAAATTGCCATGCATCCGGGTTGGTGTGGTGTTGCTACTTAACGACGCATGCGTCGTTATGTGGTGGGGTATCGCCGCCGCCCCGCACCTTCAAAGCCGTGCGCCTCGCTCCAGCTACAAAACTCCAGGTAAAAAGCCTGCTCAGCGCGACGCACCCGCCACGCTGAGCGGGCTTTCTACCTGGAGTTTGTAGCTGGAGTGAGGCGCGGAGCTTTGGAGGCGCTGATTGTGGGGCAGGGGCGCGGCCCCAAGTGACACCCCCTCAGGGGCGGTGCCTGGGGTGGACCGCCCCCGCATGCTCCACCCCTGCCTGGGATCCGATTCACAGAATCAAAGAACATAGGAAGTGACCCAAGGGTCATCTAGTCCAATACCCTGTAATGCAGGAATTACCAGGTTGGCCATCCAACCTCTGTTTAAAAACCTCCAAGGAAGGAGACACACCAGCTTCTAATGAAGTCCATTCCACACTTGAACAACTCTCACCATCAGAAATGTTTCTTCCTCATGTTTAACTGGAACCTCCTTCCTTGTCATCCGAATCCACTCATTTGGGTCCTCCCCTCTGGAGGAGCAGAAAACAAGCTTGCTCTGTCTTCCACGGGGCGGCCCTTCAGAAAGTTGAAGATGGCTATCAAGTCACCTCTCAGTCTTCTCTTCCCTGGGCTAAAGATCCAAACTGCCTCATAAATTTTGGTTTCCAGATCCTTCATCATTTTGAGTGCCCCCCCCTCTGTCTAACAGCTTTCCAATATCCTTTTTCAACTGTGGTGCCCAGAACTGGACACAGTATTCCAGGTGAGATCTGACCAAGAATAGAGTGGTGTAGAACTATTATTTCTCTTGATTTGGACATTAGACTTCTGTGTTTCAGATAGGGACATCAGGGAGGCAGCTGGAGGGTTTTCCTTTAGAGCTTTCTGCAGACAGGTAGATTCTACAAACTGCCCTTGTCCTAACAGAGGAAACTTCCACATGAATCTCTGTGCTGGAGTGACCATTTTCCAGGGAACATATGGGGGAAAGAGCAAACATATTATTTTGGGGAAAGGCTTGTCGTGGCAGGATGCTTTTGTCCGGTTTCCAAACAACCAGATGATTTCGAAACAGGGTTTTGTTTTATTTTATTTTATTTAAAAGATTTATAGTGCCATTCCTATACAGTTTTCTGAAAAGTAAGTCCCGTGGAGTTCAATGAGGCTTATTTCCAGGTAAGCGAGTATCGGACTGGGGCCTCGATGCTTCCTCACCCTTCTGGGTTCCTTGCTGGGAGATCTTTCAGGTGACCGTAAAACTTGTAAAACAGCCCTTGTTATGAGATGGAGATCAAATTAAAAGGAAAAATCAGGTATGTTTCCTCTTTGTTCTGTAGACCAGCCACTGCATCTGTCTCCCTGCCATTTTTGGAGAGCTCAACTCAGTGTCTCTGAGCAAGGAACGTCTCTGAGGGGTCTTGATATCACCGCACAGCAAACCACAATCTCTAATCTCAGGGATCGTTGACCAAGGATAATCTGTCAGCTGTTTCATCAACCTCAAAATCATCTGTTTCGCGCAAGCTCTGGCTATTTCATGTGCAAGGGTATGGGAAGAATAAGAAAGGCCACCATTTTGTTTTTCATTGAAAGCCCTCTTCCAAGGTGGAATGGGGGAAATACAAAATAGCCTCTGTCATGTTAAGAAAATGGCCACATCCCTTGTCACTCACCTGGGTCACTGTTATAGTGGCTCATACAATACTCTGGATATACAGAAAACACACACATTTTTACAGAGTGTCTGGATTGTTCCCCCAGCACCTCTTTTTGTTTGAGGGGTGCTGTGTTATTATAAACTTCCAAAAAAAGGGGCATCGATTGAAGCAGGCCTGTTAAGAATTGAAAGCCAGAGTGTGTTATTTCATGCAGTCTTATTCTTAAAGTTAAACTATATGGAGAAACATATGTGTATTTTGGATTGAAAAAGAAAGAAACACCTTACAAAATACAAAAGGATTAAAAATTTATTCCAATGAAGTCCTAAAGTAGGGGAGGCCCGGTTGTGAATTGCCCCCACCCCACCCCCAGAATGCCCTGACTCTTGCCAAACTCAGCAGGAGATGTCCCTATTTTCATTGGAGAAACGGGGATGGGAGCCGGGGCGTTCTGCACGGCGTTGCCGCTTGTCCTCTCTGCTTCAGGGGGAGAGAAGATGAGCAGCAACTCTGAAGAGCTCTTCTGGATCAGACCAAGGGCCCATCTAGCCCAGCACCCTGTTCCCACAGTGTCCAACTAGATTCCCCATTGGGCCACCTCTGTGACTGCATTGGACCACTTCTTGCAAGCACCTGCTTAGGACTGAGCGTAATGACCTATGACATTTGTTGGAAGTTTGAGGACAGATAAAAGGAAGTCCTTTCCCATAGCTAAACAATGGCTCTTGCTCCCGCAGGAGGTAGCTGATGGCCACCAACTTGGATGGCTTTGAAAGAAGGTTGGACAAGTTCATGGAGGAGGAGGAGGAGGAGGAGGCTAGCAATGGCTCCTATGATGGCTATGTCCTGCCTACATGGTCAAAAGCAGTAAATGTTTCAGATTGCCAGTTGCTGGGAGCTACAGAAGGGGAGAGGGCTCTTGTGTTTGGGTCCTGCCTTGGAGCTTCCCACAGGCATCTGGTTGGCCACTGTGAGAACAGGATGCTGAACTAGATGGGCCATTTGCCTGGTCCAGGAGACTCTTCTTATGTTCTGTTTTCTTTTTCTTTTTAAAAAGCCCAGCTAATCACATGCAAAATTAACTGCAAAATTATTTCCAAAACAAACAAAAAACCTTATACAACTCAGTACTATATTCCTACAGGATAATTTTATACATACTGACACACTAGTATTTTATGCAGTTACTAGCTGGCCCTGCCACGCGTTGCTGTGGCTAATCCCTGTGACTGCCCCCACCCTGTCCCAACCCATGACGTATCATGCCCCCTCTTCCCCCCAACCCCCACCCAGGCGAGTTAGTACCTCCATTCGGCCTAGTCTGTAAAGGCTTCGGCCTAGTATGTAAACGGGAGCCGAGGTGCTGTTGAGAGGGAATGCTTTATAGGTGCAGTACCAGTGTAGCCACAGCTAGAGGGCGCTGGTTTGCAACCTGGTTCTTTTCCCAGCATGCATTTTCGTCTGAGTGGTGTGTTTTGAAACACGGGGTTTGGGGGATTTTACCTGGCGGAGGTGTGACATCTGTCTTAGCAAACTTTCCTATAGCCTTCAGACATTCGCATTTGACCTCAATCAGTCAAGCGGTTTTGGTGAAAAATGGAAACACACCCACATGCCCAGTTTACATTTTTATATATATAGACTAGCTGGCCCTGCCACGCATTGCAGTGGCTTTTTGTGTTAAATGGACCTTTTTCTGTTAAATAGCCCTTCAGAGTCTCCCTTCAGACAGAGACCCTTCACCTTCAGAATCCCCCTGCATTTTGCACACAATCATTCCCCCCAATACGCATGTTCTGCAAAATTTTGCCCTGTCCCAACCCTGACTCCCCTACCCATGTGTGTTACGTGAAATCCCCCCACCCCACCCCAACACATTTATCTTACCCAAAGGCATGGCCCTGTAAAAGGCCCATGTTCAGTTGATTCTTGCTTGTGGCCTCGTCAGTTATCCTGACAGGGCTATGCTGCGGCCTAGTCAGTTCTCGCTGGGCCTTGTTGTTGCATAAGGCCTGTTTTCAGTTGGTTGCTGTGGAATTTTGTGATGTCACCGATTGTCTGCAGCCAATGAAGACACAGATTCTCTCTTCTTTTTCCCAGCATGCACTTTTGGCTCAGTGAAATGTTCTGGAACAGGTTTTTTGGGGTTTTTTTTACCTGGCGCTAGTGTGACATCTGTCTTGGCAAACTTGCCTATATCCTTCGGACATTCGCATGTGATGTGCCAAAATTTCACCTCAATCGGTCAAGGGGTTTTGGTGAAAAATGGAAACACACCCACATGTCCTTTTTACATATATATATATATATATATATATATATATATATATATGCATCCTTTTATGCAGCTCTTATGTTCTGGCTGTTTTAGAAAACCGGGAGTGTATATGCATATAATATGAATACTATATTATATGTAAAAAAAATGTCTATAACACATACAATACAGTGGTACCTCAGTTTATGAACACAATTGGTTCCGGAAGTCTGTTCATAAACTGAAGCGTTCATAAACTGAAGCGAACTTTCCCATTGAAAGTAATGGAAAGTGTATTAATCCGTTCCAGACGGGTCCGCGGAGTACTCAACCTGAAGCGTACTTAACCCGAAGCATGGGTGCAATTGGTTCCGGAAGTCTGTTCATAAACTGAAGCGTTCATAAACTGAAGCGAACTTTCCCATTGAAAGTAATGGAAAGTGAATCAATCCGTTCCAGATGGGTCCACGGTGTTCGTAAACTGAAAATTCATAAACCGAGGTGTTCATAAACTGAGGTTCAACTGTATGCCAGAACTGTTCATGTTTTAAGCTGAAACCCGTTCTTCACCAAGATCAAGGAACAAGAGGGAAATATGACAAATCCACACAGATAAACTTGGCATCCAGATTTTCAGGGGGGGGGAACCATCCCTGCTTTAGTCTGGCCCAACAGAGCTCTTCTGTTGAGTCTTGTGTTGTTCTCAAGAGTTTGAGATGACGTCTGCTATTAAAATCTCACATCTGCGCCTGACTCAGCCGCTTCTCCTTCTCCTTCCATCATCACCCGGAGCGGCTCCATCCACTTGGGAACAATCAGTAAATTGTAGCTTAAAAAGTCCACCCTGTTGAGAGCGGTTTACACTATCATTCCTGGAGGAGGAGAGAGCAGGCTTTGCAGCAGGAGAGTGAGTGGCGATGACTCACGGAGGAGAATCAGAACCACGGCTTTCAAAGTTGCCCGTTTCAAGATCAAGTCGCATTTCAGCAGAGATTAGACTAAAACCACGAGGCAATCAGAGCAGGCAGTTGGAATGGACGGCAGAGCGAAAATCTCTAGATCATGGGTGTCAAACACAAGGCCCGGGGGCCAAATCCGGCCCGCCAGACCTCGTCATGTGGCCCGCCAAGCACCCCAGCCAGCGGGACCCAGCAGCGGGACCTTGCTGCTGAAGCGCCGCGCCAACAAAGCGCCGACAAACAGCTGGGGCCGGGGGGGGGGTCCCTTCGCGCTCTTTTCTGGCCCTGAATCAAGGCGGCGACCCCCCCCTTCCCTTTCTTTCTTTCTTCCTCTCTCTCGTTCTTATTCTTTCTTTCCCTCTCCTTCCTTCCTTCTTTATCTCTGTCTTCTCTCCCTCTTTCTTTTTCTTTCCTTCTTTATTCCTTCTTTCCTACTCTTCTTTCTCTCACCTCTTTCCTTCCTCTCTCCCTCCTGCTCCCTCTTTTCTTTCTTCTTTCCTTCTTTCCTTCTTTCCTTCTTTCCTTCTTTCCTTCTTTCCTTCTTTCCTTCTTTCCTTCTTTCCTTCTTTCCTTCCTTCCTTCCTTCCTTCCTTCCTTCCTTCCTTCCTTCCTTCCTTCCTTCCTTCCTTCCTTCCCATCTTTCTTCCTCTCCCTCATTCTTATTCTTTCTTTCCCTCTACTTCCTTCCTTCTTTCTCCCTTTCCCTCTTCTCTCCCTCTTTCTTTTTCTTTCCTTCTTTATTCTCTTCCTTATTTCATACTCTTCTTTCTCTCCCCCTCCCACTCCCTTCTTTCTTCCTTCCTTCCTTCCTTCCTTCCTTCCTTCCTTCCTTCCTTCCTTCCTTCCTTCCTTCCTTCCTTCCTCCCTCCCTCTCCCTCTCCCTCTCCCTCTCCCTCTCCCTCTCCCTCTCCCTCTCCTCAGAAACATAGGATGCTGCTTTATACTTCTGGCCCTTAAACCCTGGAACCAGGAGAGCAGCTTCAGTGAGTCAACCTCAGTTAGTCCCTTTGGTGAAGGGTGGTGGCTCACTGGCAGAACATCTGTCCTGCATGCAGAAGGACCCCAGCATCTCCAGGTACTAGTAGCTCTGCAAAGGTCCTGCATGAAACCCTAGCGAGCCTCCACCACCCAGTGCAGTTACCAAAAATCATTTTTCAATAAATTGTACAATAATTGTACATTTGAATATCTACTTGCTATTATTCTGACTATGTTTCTGCTTTCAGAGCTAGTTATTACTTACATTATTACAAAAAACAGTAATAATTGAATGCAGTGACAATAATTTATGATAATAAAGAGTGGACACATAGTCCTACAGATACAACCGGCCCTTTGAGGGTGACCAAACTGCTGATGCGGCCCCCGATGAATTTGAGTTTGACACCCCTGCTCTAGATCCTGCATCTGAAAACCAAAACCAAAAAAGAGGTATTCCTTCTCCCTTTGCTGTTCCTTGTCCCAAAAACAGACTTCCCATGGGCCAGGATTTATGTCAGGCTAGGGATATATGCCATCACCCTCTGCCTGGCTTTGCCTAGCAGATTTGGAATGAAATGTCTCAACAACAGTTGTTTAAAATTACCGTATTTTCCCGTGTATAAGACTAGGTTTTCCCCCTAAAAATAATGTCAAAAATTAGGGGGCGTCTTATACACGGATACATCTCCCCCCCCCCATTTTCTTAAATCTGAGTCCCCCAAAATAGGGGGCATCTTATACATGTGGGTGTCTTAGATGGAAAAATATGGTACTTTATTTTGACCCCAAGTGCTCAGAAAAATCTGTCAAAATCTTCCGTCCTTTGAAAATTAGGAAGTTAAAAAAAGAAAACATCAGGGAGTACCTTTCATGTGGTTATCAAGTATATTTTGCAAAATTACAAAGAATGTGCCTTTTTTCATCTTATTTTTTAAAAAATTACTGAAACAGGTTTTCTTGGATTTGCTGAAAACATTTCCAGCACTTCCTTCTCAAATCCCTCTCTTCCAATGCAGTTTTTTTTCTGTGCACACTCAGTAAGCCTAGTCCATTGAGATGCTCCCCTATCATTGTCAACCTTAGCCAGGTCTTTACTTGATTTGGGGTGGGGGTGGGATCTGCCCCCCTCCAACCTCCAGCTGTGCCCATGAGACTTCCCCAACCTGGTGCTCCCATCAGCCTCTGCTGACATTGGTGGAAGTTGTACTCCAAAATGTCTGGAGGGCATTAGGTTGGGAGAGGCCAGCCAAGAGCCATTTCTCTCTCTCTCTCTCTCTCTCTCCTGTTTTCAAATCCCATCCACAAAACCCAACTCCTTTAGTTGCAGGGGGTTGGGCTAGATGGCCCTTGGGATCCCTCCCAACCCTACAATTCTATGATTCTAACTCCGTCCTAAAAGATGGCTGGCTAGCCTGTGGGTATCAACCCTCTGCATGGCCAACGGCCAGGGATGATGAGAGTTCGAAAGCCAGCAACCTATGGAGGGCACCACCTTGTCTACCCTGGAGAACTCCACTTACATCCAGTCCAGGGGGTGGCCCCACCCCATCAGCTTCCCCCTGCTTAGTCTCTTTAGCACCACCCACTGTTGGAATGAGTTGCCTCTATCTAGCACCACCTACTGTTGGAATGAGTTGCTTCTAGCGCCACCTACTGTTGGGTGTTCTGCCTTCTGCCCTACCAGCCACCTCTGGAGAAATGCCACCTCTTTATCAAAAGATCCCAGTGCGGTATACAGTATTAAGAACACATTTTACAAAGCATAATAATAAAAAGCATAATAATAAAATAATCATAAAAACAGCCTCCCCCCCCCCAGCTTTAACAGGCCACAGATTATTTAATGGCCAATGGCCATTGAACACATACATGTATGGAGGTGTGCACTAAATTTCACAGGAGTTTCTTCCTGCGAGATCAAGCGCATGTGAGTTGTAGCACATAGCGTTGAAGGAAGAAGCAGATGCAATGATGGAAGCAAACCTTTGCAAATTGCAGCTATTTCCTGAAGCCCCCAGAAGATCGGAGGCAAGTAGAATCACAGGTCTGGGATAAATCCGTCAGCAGGGCAATTTTTCACTGCAGCAGGTTTGAGTAGATGACCCTCGTGGTCAATTCTAACTCCATGATTCTATAGTATTGTAGAGCTGGACTTGGAAGGAACCCCAAGGGTTATCTAGTCTAACCCCTGCGAGGCAGTGAGAGTCAGGATTCTAGCCAAGGTCAAAGCTGCAAAGGCATTGTTATGGGATGGCTTGCAGGGAGCCCTGTGCCTTTAAACTACGCATCTCCTGCTCTTTCTCCTTCTTTTAACTTTTTTTTAAAAGTAATTGAATACAGGGCTGCTCATCTTCTGAAAGCTGCCCTATATTTGTGCATACACATTTTATGTAAATGCATATTAGGGCCTGGGTTCCCCAGGTATTTCACGGACCTAGCAATGCCCCCTTGGAGATATTCCAGGTCCCTCTCTGAATTAAAATTATATATATATAGTTAAGTTTCTAACGCCTTTACGCAGAGAGATAAAGCAGACAGGGAGTGCTCCAGCTAATTGCTCATTAAGAATTAAACATCCTCCCGCCTCCCGATGTTCTCCTGGCGAATAATTGCAAGGGGATTTGGGTAACTGACAAGTGCAATGGCCCCTTCTTAAAAAAAACCCCATCAAATCAGATTTTATTGCATTAATATTTAATCAAATGCAATCCTATTAAACATACCAGGAGGCCTGTGTGTTCTCTATGTGCTGATTCGGCACGTTCTTAGTCGTCCCCTACACAGAATTTGGAGAGTCTGAACTTCCGTTAATGAAAGAGTCACAAGGCTCTAGTTCTCATGGATGCAGACAATGCATCCCAAATCAGCTCCTGCTATTTTAAACCCTGGAGCAGGATTTGATTCTTCATGGTGGAGAATTGGTGGCCCTCCTGGTGTCTTTGGACTCCAGCTGCCATCATCCTCATCACTCATTGGCTATGGTGACTGGGAGTCCAAAAACAGCCAGAGAACCACAGGTTCCTTCATCCTTGGGCTTGTGTGACAACCAAGAACAAGCCTGATAGATGTTGGGGGCAGGTGCACGGCAGAACTGTGCTGTGGGCATCTATCTGACATTATCTATAGCACAACCAGGAAACCAGCCCTTAGCAAATGAGCCATATTCCACCTTTGTTTTGTGAACTGCAGAGACGCAGATGGTACTCAACTAAATGCCCCCCCACCAGCGCCTGTATTCATCCAAGTTTATTTCCAGAAAGTCGAAGAACAAAGATAATGATCTATAGAACATACAGCTCCCCATTGGCAAACTTTTGTTTCCCTGTGGGATCAACACGCCCACAGAGGTATAGTTGCAAGCTTCTCGCTTTCAGGGTTACAAGCTAAGACCTGCACCTGGTGTCTGCTAGCTGTTTAGGCAGCTGAGGGAGTAGGAGAGAGGGGTCCCCACCCCACCCCTGGTTCAACATACTGCATAGTTAGCACATAACCATGAATGCATATGGTACAAATCCCATTATTTCACTTTTCTGGCCCAAAACTGAGACCACCAGGTACAAAGCTTGGCGATGGGGGTTAGGCACAACAAAAGACCGCAATTGCAATTCCGAGACTGCAATTGCATCTTTAAGGAAATGTCACACCCAGGATTCCTCCACACCTGACGCCTCCGTTTCCCCCTCTGTCACACTTGTTTTCCTCCCAGGACCCCCGTCTTGTGTGGAGGAAGGGCTGAGGTCAGAAAGTGCAGCCTGGTCTTTGGACCCGGTGTCCCCCGAGCCATTTTGCCTCACGCCAGTCTGGCCACTCTGGATTTGGGATTTGACGCTGTGGGCCTTCTTCGCCTGGGCCCTGACGCTGGATCCTCTTTGGGCATGCCTGTACGCAATTGGAGTGGGGATCCTTGAAGGCCTCTTTTCGGGCCTGTTGTCTCTGCGCGGCCGGATTTTGGGGCGCAGCTTCAGCTTGTAAATGGAGGGCACCCGCTCTGGTTTCCTCAGAGACCGCCTCGGCTTACTCTGAGGTAGTTTTGTGTCCTCGGGAGCTGGGGGGTGCTCTGGAGAATCAGGAGGTCTGCCTGGCATCGCTTGAGAGGCTCTGACGTTTCCGTCGACTTCCACACGAGCTGTGTGGTATGGTTCTCCCCCTTCTGCTTCAGGGGCCACACAGTTCTCCTCGGGAAGAGCACCTTCTCTGTCTAGAAACGTTTTTCCGGCCTGGTTTCTATTCACCAGAGATGGACTTGACTGGGGGGGACTTCCCTCAGTCCCTGCGTGCTCCCGGTGCAGTGTCTTGGAGAGCTCCTGTATCACGCTGTCATAATGCAGTCCTGCAGGGCACCACCTCATCTCCCTCTCAGGCACATAGACCCCGCTCCGAGGCACGCCTCCCTCAGAGACTGAGGTCCTCGGGGTGATAGGCAAAGAGGTCCGGGTGGGTGTGGAAACCCTCGGCCCATTACAGGTCAAGGCCACGGCATCTCTTCCTTGGCAACAGTCCACTCCAAACCCTCCTAGCCGACTCCCTTGAGAAACGGGGTTGCCTTCAGAGACTTCCTCCAGCTCCTTGATGTTGGCCAAAATCTCATCCTCTAGGCTCCTGTACAGAGCTTGTTCTTCCACCGGGTCGATAGGCAGTGGTGTGTAAACACGTTCCGTTCCCCTGGCCAGTTCCTTGGTATCCCCTTGACTCAACCAGCCGTCTTTACAAGGTCTTCCTGGAACACCCTCTTGCCCATCCTTCATTTTCTGACCAATTCCACCCCCTGAGCTGTTGGAGAACCTGCTGGCTGATGCTTCCAGGCTGGCAGCCTTGCCCTGTTCTCTCAGAAGAGGGGCCTTGCCCTTGAAAAGCTCTTTCTTGGGCAGGTTGGCTTGGTTTTTGTCCAGGGTGTTACCTCCATTTCTGAAACAGAACGCCTCTTGGTAGCTGCTACCAATTGCTGGGGGCCTGTATGATGTTGGGGCAACTCTTCCGGAGGTCTTGGCACTGCTGTCTTCTTTCTGAACCACAGCTGCGTGTTTGACTGGGGAGGGTGATCGCCACCCTATTGAGTCCTTACTCCAGCTGTGTACGGTGACTCCACCTTGCGGCCTTGCAGGGCTTTCCATCGGGGGCTGGAAGTGCTTGGCTGAACTGGAAGAGCGGATCTGCGGGCCGTTCATTTCAGGCTGGGACCTTCCTGGAGGCCGGGTCACTGAAGCCCTCGGTGCAGAAGCTCTGGACGACGCTGGCCTCTCTGGTTTCTCTCTGTGAGGTGTCGGCGTTGGGATTCTGGCAGGAGATCGTCCACGATGTGCCTCTGAGACAGATTTCCGAACGGGCAAGTTGTCCTCCGTGCTTCCGTTCAGCTGTGACAGGACAGGGCATGCCTCTCTTCTGCTCTGCATAGAGAGAGATGGCTTAGATGCGGGTCTCTCTTCGGGGGCCGGCAGCCTCCGGGTTGGAGTCACTGACCTTGCCCTGAAAGAGGAGAACACAATAATATAAGCACAACACATAGTGGTGCATGCTCTAGTAGTTATCTCCCGCTTGGACTACTGCAATGCACTCTATGTGGGGCTACCTTTGAAGGTGACCTGGAAACCACAACTAATCCAGAGTGTGGCAGCTAGGCTGGTGACTGGGGGTGTCCGCTAAGACCATATAACACTGGTCCTGAAAGACCTACATTGGCTCCCAGCACAATTCGAAGTGTTGGTGCTGACCTTTAAAGCCCTAAACGGCCTCGACCCAGTATACCTGAAGGAGTGTCTCCACCCCCCATCATTCTACCCGGACACTGAGGTCCAGCTCTGAGGGCTTTCTGGTGGTTCCCTCACTGCAAGAAGTGAGGTTACAGGGAACCAGGCAGAGGGCATTTTTGGTGGTGGCGCCCGCCCTGTGGAATGCCCTCCCATCAGATGTCAAGGAAATAGACAACTATCTGACTTTTAGAAGACACCTGAAGGCAGCAACTGGAATTCAGAAGCATTGTTGCCTCCAACTGCGAATTTCTTGTAGGACCAATGTAAGACCAATGGAGGGAGAGGGAGAGAGAAAATCTAGCTTGTAGCTCACATTCTTTACCATTTTGTCAGAAGTGAAAACTTTGAGCTCTTGGCAGAAAACAAATCCTTCTTATCTCTCCACACATTATCTGTCATCACCTGACGGATGGGACTCTCCGATGTTCTGAGACCTCCGACGAGATAAGCAGAGCTGTGGTTTTCCTAGTGCTGCTGCTGCCGCCGCCACCGTTGCTCGGAGGTGACTGCTGCAGTGTCTTCCACCCAGAGCTGTGGGTGTTAGGAGTGTAGGTCCTCCACTCCACTGGGGGCAGCGGGCTTTGGGATCGGGTGACAATCAAAGCAGGCTGTGGCTTGGGGTTGTCTTTCCTGGGCGTTAAGCGGGCTGTGATTTCGTGTTGGACCGGCGTGGCTTGCATCTTCTGAGGGCTGCCTGCCCTCAAGGCTTGTTTGTGAGCTGCAGAAAGGGTTGGGGAAATCAATGAGAGAGAATCCTGCCAGCGCCTCAGCTTCTGACACCGTTATCACAGTATATGCTTTCAAGGCAAGGTCTAGAACAGGCATCCCCAATCTGCGGCCCTCCAGATGTTTTGGCCTACAACTCCCATGATCCCTAGCTAACAGGACCAGTGGTCAGGGATGATGGGAATTGTAGTCCAAAACATCTGGAGGGCCGAAGTTTGGGGGTGCCTGGTCTAGAATCTGTTTTGTTAGAGATACAGATCTGGCTTGGCCTCTCCTGGGCACATTCACCCCCCAGGCCTGAGGTTCCTAGAAGGACTAAAGGATAGGTCTACTTCTGCATTAATTCTGCAAAGAAAATTATACCAGGGATGCAACAGCAAGCCCAGAGGTCTAGAACGGTTAATATTCCAAAAATCCTCTGTAGTATGTTGCATCCTGGATCCTACGGACATTTCCTTTTTAAATAAAAAATAATTTTTTAAAAATTTTTATTTAAAAAATTGCTCACATAACATGAAAGGAGATTCCAACTAAACCTTAATTAGCAAGAACCTTCTGAGAGCAGGAGCTGTTCGAAAGTGGAATGGACTCCCCTTGGAAGGTTGTGGACTCTCCTTCCTTAGAAGTGTGAACTTATGATGAAGGGCAGTATATAAATCTAATAAAAATGAATAAATAATAAGTTTTAAAACAGGTTGGATGGCCCTCTGTCATGGATGCTTTTTAGTTGAGATTCCTGTATTACAGGGAGGTGGACAAGATGACCCTGAGGGTCCCTTCCAATGCTACAATTCTATGATTTTATGATTCCATGAAGTACATTTTCTTTCCCAAATTTTGGAAGGCTCCATCGATTTGCTTGGGTTCAGTTCAGTTCCAAGGACTGTATTTGTTATCTGCAGCACTGGCCTGACCTCTAGTGGACATTAATGTCACTACAAAAGTCATGGCAATGGCTTTTATACAAGCTGCAGGTGCCCTGCTTTCTTTCTGTAGCACAGAGGAGAGGAAGCTCAGGCCCAGGAGAAGAATGCAACCCTGCAAGGCTCCCCCTCCCCAGACTTTCCCCAGGCTACAACATTCCCCAGCTGCATCCTCTACTGGTCCTGCTTCACATCCTGGTTTTGCCTGGGTGATGCCTCTGATAATGCCTCTGGGTTGCCTCGATTGAGGACAGAGAGGTATGTATGTGTGTATAAACTAGCCTGCTGTACAAAGGTAAAATTTATCTTTGCGGCTCCACCCACTTTTGCCTCTGGCCCCGCCCACCCCTACCATGTACCTCCTGGAAGGATACTTATGAGAGAATACAGACCTTGGGCTAGAAAATTGTTCCCCATCCCTGTTATTAGCAGGTACCATGGTACCATCAGGTCAGGACTTTAGGACAGACGTTAAGGGCCCAACTCAGCAGAAGGAGTATGATGATGATGATAATAATAATAATAATAATAATAATAATAATAATAATAATAATATATCTTATTAGGGTTGCCAGACTCGATAGTGGACAGGACTTCTGTGCCTTTAATTGCCCTGCTCTCTTTTGAGTCTGGAAACCTTAAAAAGAAACCAGCAGACCCTTTGCTTGGAAATTAATCAAAGGGTCTGCTGGTTTCTCTTTAAGGTTTCCAGACTCAAAAGAGAGCAGGGCAATTAAAGGCACAGACGTCCTGTCCACTATCGAGACTGGCAACCCTATATCTTATTTATATGCCATCCATCTGACTGGGTTGCCCCAGCCACTTTGGGAGGCTTCCAACAAATATTAATCCCTCTTCAAAGGGAACCCCGGGAATTGCAGCTCTGTAGGGATCTCTCCTAACAACTCTCAGCCCCCTTAACAAACTACACCCCCCAGAATTCCCTGGGGGAAGCCATGAGTGTTTAAAGCAGCATCAAGATATGGTTTGAATGTGGCCTGGGTCAAAGCGCTGACGTACAACAGTAGTCAGTTTCGAGATCTGTTGGACTAATTAAGCAAAAACACAGGAATGAAACACTTTAGATTTAGAGCGATGGGCACAGAGATGGCCTTCTCTTTACATCCAACAAGAGAATGGGGGGCTTACAGAGCGAGGTGCACCGGCAGGGGTCATGCTTGTCCAGGTAGTGCTCTAGGGTGTCCCAGCCGCCGCCCACTCGGACCATCACGTGATTCCGCAGGATCTGGAGCAAAAAGGAGCGCAGGTGAGCACCACATGCCCTTTCCTGACCGTGAGGCACAGCAACACGTGCAGTCCTAGAGAATGCTTTCCCAAGTGACACCTGCCTGGCAATGATGCAGACACCTGTCAATACTAGGCTAAGGTTTTTCTTCTACACCTGGGGATCTGAAAAGTTTTAAAACCTGGAGACTGTCCTGTACTAGGTGACTAAGAGATTGATAAAGGTAAAGGTAAAGGACCCCTGACAGTTAAGTCCAGTCACAGACAACTCTGGGGTTGCAGTGCTCATCTCGCTTTACTGGCTGAGGGAGCCAACGTTTGTCCACAGTTTTTCCAGGTCATCTGGCGAAACCAGAGCAGCACACGGAAACACTGTTTACCTTCCCGCTGGAGCGGTACCTATTTATCTACTTGCATGTGCTTTCGAACTGCTACGTTGGCAGGAGCTGGGACCGAGCAACGGGAGCTCACTCCATCGCGGGGATTCGAACCGCCGACCTTCTGATTGGCAAGCCCTAGGCTCAGTGGTTTAGACCACTGCGCCACCCGCGTCCCAAGAGATTGATAAATAATACTAATAAACAAGTCTGTGCCACAGGCACACACACACAGAAAGTTAGACCAGTGGTTCCCAAACTTTTGGGAGGCCCTTCCCTCTTGGCTCCATAAATTCATCCCCACTGATCCCTTCTCTTACTCAGAACAGCAGTTTGCACAACCCACTGGGTAAGATAAAAACACAATAAAACTCTAAACAGTAACAATTAATTGCACATTTATCCAAAATCCCATTGAAACGATTTGGTTTAATTGATTCAACAATGGACTTGATCCTGTAAACCGGCTTTGCAAAGCCTCATTTATGCCTCCACCGTCCGCTTGCCTCTTGCTCCCGTGGGTAATTCCACCCCCTGCCTTTGGGGGCAGCACTGTCCACTTTGGGAACCACTGTGTTAGATACACATGATATTCCTATGTCCTACCTACAGTTAACTCTCTCTTCTCTGTAGGCTATCTGCTTCTGGCATGAGCTGAATCCTTATACCTGGTAGGGCTGGGAGAGACCCGCTTTTGACATTCTGGAAATCTGCTGTCAGTTGTTGAAGACCAGAGGTGAGGAACCTTGGGCCAGGGGGGCAGAATGTGGCCCTCAGTCTTCTCTATCTGGCCCTTATGACTCTTCCAAGGCCACACCCCTTGCTTCTTGCCTTCCTTGTATGTTTTTGCCTGGCTGAGATGTGTCTTTGACCTCTGATCATACTTCCTGCTTTCCTAGGTGGTGGAGGGAACACGAGTATGACTCTGAATGTGTGTGGTGGTGGTGGTGGGGAGGATGTGGGAGAAATCTGATTCTGTTCATGTTCAAAGGTGAATTTATTGAATTTGCACATTCTAAAACAACATGAGAACCGTAATCACAGCCATCCTTCAAATCCAACTCACCTGAATTTTGCAATGCAGTTCTCCAGCTTGCCAACCAGTCTTTACAAAAATGCATATATTAGCAGGGAGTGTGCTTGAAAATGAACATGTTAGTGAAAATAACTTACAAAAATGCATTATATTAGGGGAAACTGAGGTGCAAAAAATGTGTACATTAGTTGAAACTGTATACAAATAATTGTGTGTTGAGAGAGATTTGCCCTAAAATGCTGAAGAATTTTCATGAGGATTTTTAAATGGCAGAGGTGTTGGGGAAAAGGGAAAGTGAGAAAACAGAAATTGAGAGATCCTTCCAACCCTGGGATTGGGGGGACGTGTGTCCCCTCCACCAACCAACCCAACATGGCAACATTTCAACTGCCATCATCCCAGTTCCAACTGCCATTAGCCATTACCTGTATAGTAGTCAAAAGTCCTGGCAAAAATGTGTGTATTAGGAAAAATTCGCACCAAAACACTGATTAATTTTTCAAGAGGATTTAAAAACGTGGGCCAAAAGTGGAGAGCTGAATTTCAGGGTGGAAAAGTGAGGAACTGAGAGGACAGAAATGGACAGCTTCCTCCAGCCCAAGTGTGTGAGCATGCTCAGAAGCCAGCTTACTATACAACAGTAAAATTCGCATCCATTGCTCCGCCCACTTTTGCCTCTGGCCCTGCCCACCACCAGGCCAACTCACCCTGACGAAGATCAGCAAGTTTGAATCGCCCACACGGTATTTCCCTTCTGAGACTTTGATCATGGAGAACTGGACTGGACAGGTGCAACGGCTGACAAGACACTGGACCTTTGCAGGGGGATAAGAATAGTAATGAGTTCGGCAACCTGAATATGAATGAGAGGAAATGTGGAGTAGTGGTTTTAGACTAGGAGCTGTGAGATCAGGGTTTGCCTTCCCCACTTGGCCCTGATGCTCACTGGGTGACCCTGAGGCCGGCCACTAATCGCCCCTCAGCCTGGCCAACCTCACAGGGTTGTTATGAGTATGAAACTGGGGAGAACAGTATTCATGAGCTTCATGGAGTGAATGTGGGGTGCAGATGTATAAATAAATAGCACATTGGAACTCCCTGCCTATTGACATCTGGCAGATGTCTTTGCTGTTTGCTTTTCAGTGCCTGTTCAAAACATTTTTTTGTTTAGACAAGCCTGCCCAGATGTTTAGTAAAATGATGTGAGTTTCCAATTTTTTATAGTCTATTGTTATTTTTTACTTTTTGAAAGTCTTAAAATATTGTAAATTTTTCTTGTTGATCTTATCGCTTACTTTTTTTGCTTTGAGGTTCTTTTTTTAAACAATCAAGCAGTGTATAAATTTTATGAAATAAATAGTGTGTGTGGGGGGGGGGGAGACAGGTGGCCCTCTAGGATCCTTGATGTGGTCCTCCAGAGTCGCCCCCAAGCCACATCCCTCACCAGCCCTGCCCTGACCCCTTCTTTTGATGCTTTTGCCAGGCACAAATGTGTCATAGAATCATAAATGTGTAGAACTGGAGGGAATCCCTAAGGGTCATCTAGTCTAACCCCCTGCAATGCTAGAATCACAGCTACAGAATCCCTGGCAGGTGGCCACCCGGCCTCTGCTTAAAGACCTCCAATGAAGGAGAGTCCTTGACCTGTGCAGCTTAGGAACCCTGTGTTTGCCCTGGGGTGCGAATCTCCCTGCTTAAATACCATCTGGTCGAGGTTCTTGAAATTGGCCGGCTTCCTCGGGGCCCTTGGGAGGGGGGTCTCTTCTGGCGGCAGGTTCAGGTCCTCGCGGATCTCCTCCTCGATCTCCTCCTCCATCTGGATGAGGGTGGGGGCGCTCATGCCAAAGCGGGCGGCTCGTCGGGCCACCTCCAGGAGACAGAGGACAAAGTTCTTCTCGTTCTTGCGCAAGACCAGGTCTTCCGTCTCGAACATCAGGACTTCTGGAACAAAGCAGATGGAGTGAAAGTAGGGGAGAGCTAAGCAGTGTGGACTGAGGGGCGATTGGTGGGAAAACACTGTAGAGAAACCAAGTCAGGCTCTTTGTGGGGGGGCAGGGTTGCCAGCTAGTGCTGCGTCGAACTTTTCTCCTGTGTTTTGTTTTCACTGTTCTCCATCAAACAAAAAGGGATTGCATTGGAGAAATCCCCCCAAATCAAGAGTTTTCACGCCCATCTCTCATCCAAGGCAATGCAAACATCCTGATTATGCCTTTCCCCATCAACAGACTCTCCCCCTGTGGGGAGTTGGACATAGCCAACAACATGCTTGATGCTGACCACCCACAGGAGCATAAAATAGCTTCCTGGATCAGGCCATTGGCCCATCTAGCCCAGCATCCTGTTCTCATAGTGGCCAACCAGATGCTGGTGGGAAACCTTGCAAGCAGGACCGGAGCACAAGAGGCCTCTCCCCTCCTGCGGTTTCCAGCAACTGGTATTCACAAATATTTCTGTCTCCAGCTGTGGAGGCAGAGCACAGCAGCCATCAATAGCCCTCTCCATGAATTTGCCCAACCTTCTTTCAAAGCCATCTAAGTTGGAGGCCATCCCAACTTCCTGTGGAAGGGAGTTCCACGGTTTAACTGTGCTGCTACTTTTTGCCCTAACGGAGAACGAATCTGGTCCATCTTCTGCATGATGGAGCCCTCCCAATCTTGTTCTTTGCCACTCCAGAGGGCAGAATTGGAGGACCAAGATTTGGCAACCCTTCCTCACCCAGTTCTGAGCCGCGTACCTTTAATGCCCATCTCCTTCCGGCACCACTGGATGAAGTTGGACACGTTGTCCCTGGCTTGGAAGGTCCCTGGCTGAGCAAAGTCGTTGCAAGTCACTTCACAGGTGGGCAGCTGGAGCTTGTGTCTCAGACCCGGGTACCTCTGGTCAAAGTCCCAAGCCACTTGGGTGATGCTGTTGGCATGGCGACAGAGCAAGACCCCTGTCTCCAGGGCTTCAAAGAAGAACCCCACGTTGATGTCCAGATCATAGAGTTCCTTCAGCCACTCGGCCAAGTCCTCCTTCATGGCATAGAGGTATTGTTCCCCGGTCTTGTATGGACGGATGCTCCTCATACGAGCCTCCTGGATTCCGGACATCTTCAAGTGCTGGTGGAGGGGGGGGGGACTCAGTACAAAATCTGCTTGGCAACCTTAAAAACTCCAGCTCTCTCCTTGCCATTCATCAACCCATCCCTTGAGCCACCACCTGTGACATCAAAACAAGTCCACCTCAAAGTTATATTTTCAAGGCAGATTTTGGCTCCATTCCCCATCAGTTCTCACAGAAACCAGGGATACATTTGATCCTCTACAGCAGCATGACTGGGTCGTCTTGTCGAAATGTTGGTGAAGCGGGAGCTTCTCCTGAAATGACTTCCTAAGATCTCCCATCTCATGACCTCATGCTCCTCCACCATTAATGGTGGCCCATCATTGGCTTGTCCTTGTTTCAAAACTCGTTTCTGGCAAAAGCGGAGTGTCCCTCGCTGGTCCGCCACTGCTCCATGAGGCAACTGTTGGATTCCCCTTAAACCGCAAGCATCTGATATCCTCCTATCTTACGCCCTCGAACATATTCACACACACACACACACACACACGTCCTTCAGGGATTTGCAGAACTTCTGGTGCAAGATCTGTTAAAAAGAGGGAGAATCTATTTCGCAGGGCCGGGTCCCTGGTCTGTTGTGCTTCCTCCTTCCAAGTCCTGTTCTCTTCTCCTTGGTGACAGACAACTCTCCACAAAACACTCCCCATTCGCCCTGCTAGATCGGATGTCGCTTTGCCTCGGCTGGAGCAAACAACCCTCGCTCCTTTTCGCAACACTGATCCACCCAAGCAAATGAGATACTGTGAGCACAAAGCTTGACGGGGGGCGGGGGGGGGCAAGACAGATGTCCACTCACTGGAAACCACGGAGAAAGGACAGGTTAGTTGGTGCAAGAGCATGGATGTAGCCAGGGTTTTTGTTAGGGGGGTGGCAGAACCTCACTTTTTAAATTGAGGGGGCAGCTGCCTCTCCCTGCCCCCCTTGACTACGCCCATGTGTAAGAGTCAGAAGTGACATAATAGAAGTTTATAAAATTATGCAAAGTGTGGCGAAAGCTGACAGCAAAAATATTTTCTCCCTCTCATAACACTAGAATTCATGGACATCCAAGGACGCTGAATGTTGGGAGATTCAGGACAGATAAAGGACTTTGTCCTTTACAGTATCTGTCCTGAATACTTGAACTGTGGAATTTGCTCCCGCAGAAAGCAGTGATGGCCAACAACCTAGACTAAAAGAAGATTGGACAAATTCAGGAAGAGGACTATTGATGGCTACTAGCCATGATGGCTATTGCTCTGCCGCTCAGTATCCTATGCTGTGGCCAAATTTCGCACCTTAGCTATTAAAAAACGCAAATCTCTTTTATTGACTAACATATTCTAACAATTTGTTCTGCCCTCCGACGATGATATTGCTGCTACAGTTTTTAGTTAAATCTCTTATTTTTTTATGGTGTTTTATTCCTCTGGACCTGTAGTTTAAGTATTGTACATTTAATTAGTATATTGACTGTTAAAACCCCATATCAGTTGTCTTTATTGTTTATGTAGAGAATTATGCAGAATTTCTGGTTTGATATGCTGGCTGTTTGCCATAATAAACATTGACTGACTGGCTATTGCTCTCCCTCCAGTATCAGATGGGCTCTGCCTGTGCACTGCTCCAACTGGTGGCTGGTGTGCATTTGGGACCGGTAGGACAGAAGGCAGGGAGCCCAACAGTAGGTGGTGCCAGAGCCAAAGACAAGAGGAGCTTGCAAATTGTACAGTGGTACCTCGGGGTGGTGCTGTGGATTAAACCACAGAGCCTAGGGCTTGCTGATCAGAAGGCTGGCGGTTCGAATCCCTGCAATGGGGTGAGCTCCCGTTGTTCGGTCCCAGCTCCTGCCCACCTAGCAGTTCGAAAGCACATCAAAGTGCAAGTAGATAAATAGGGACCGCTGTGGCGGGAAGGTAAACGACGTTTCCGTGCTCTGGTTCGCCAGAAGCAGCTTTGTCATGCTGGCCACATGACCCGGAAGCTGTCTGCAGATAAACGCTGGCTTCCTCGGCCTATAGAGCGAGATGAGCGCCACAACCCCAGAGTCGGACACAACTGGACTTGATGGTCAGGGGCCCCTTTACCTTTACCTTTTTCCCTCGGGGGGCGGGGCGGACGGCAGACGTGGGTGGCCCTGTGGATTAAACCACAGAGCCTAGGGCTTGCTGATCAGAAGGTCGGCGGTTCGAATCCCTGCAACGGGGTGAGCTCCCGTTGTTCGGTCCCAGCTCCTGGCCACCTAGCAGTTCGAAAGCACGTCAAAGTGCAAGTAGATATCCAGAAAATAGGTAAACAGCAGGACGGTAAACGGCATTTCCGTGTGCTGCCCTGGTTCACCAGAAGCAACTTTGTCATGCTGGCCACATGACCCGGAAGCTGTACGCCGGCTCCCTCGGCCAATAACGCGAGATCAGCGCCGCAACCCCAGAGTTGGTCACAACTGGACCTAGTGGTCAGGGGTCCCTTTACCTTTACCTCGGTTTACGAACTTAATCCGTTCCTGAAGTCCGTTCTTAAACCAAATCCGTTCTTAAACCAAGGCACACTTTCCCTAATGAGGCCTCCCGCCACCAATGCCCTTCCACTGCTCGGCTTCTGTTCGTAGACTGAGATAGAGTTCACAAACCGGAACACTACTTCCGGTTTTGAGGAATTCGTAAACTGAATAGTTCGTAAACAAGACTGTTCATAAACCGAGGTACCTCTGTACTTTTGTCTCCCACCTCCTCCCTGCTGAGTTCTACAAGGGGCAACACTGAGACTTAGGAGAAGGAAGCTGACAGACAGGGCCACCCCTTGGGCTGGTTGTCAGTAAGAAGGCAGTGGAGGGGGTGGTGGCCGAGGGCAAACTAAGGTTGGCCTAACGGACCAGCCTCCACTGCACTCTTGACATTGCTGCTGCTTGGTCCCATCCCCTCTACTTCCCAGTAAGAAGCAGTGATGCAACCTGCCAGAGATGAAGTGATGCCAACCTACCCCACTGTCTTCTGTGACTGGGGGCACCGTTTTGTGTTTTGCCCCAAGCAACAAAGTACCTTGGGCCCATGATCCTGCTTTCAACTGAGAGACCTGGAACTGTCTATTGCAGGCATAGGCAAACTCGGCCCTCCAGATGTTTTGGGACTACAATTCCCACTGGTCCTGTTAGCTAGGGATGGTGGGAGTTGTAGCCCCAAAACTTCTGGAGGGCCGAGTTTGCCTATGCCTGTTCTATTGTAATAAAGTGTGCCACTGGGCTTGTGCAAAGTGCAATTCAAGGCCGCTGGATAACCTCATATTCTTTTTCGTGTGCGTGTCTATCTGAAACTCGGGCAAGGAGCTTCTGGGACAGAGGAGGTCTGAGTGACGCACGCTTCCCTTCAGAAAGACAGCAGCTATTACCTGAGAGTAGGGATGTAGAGAGAGTGTTTTCCACTGGGGCCCTGCAGTTGCTACATGCAACACTGAATCTTTTCTGCTGCAATTCGTCTTCGGAAATGGTGAAATTACATGACTGCAATTGTCATTATGTCAATTCTGAATGCAAAGGTGATGCACAAATGGAGGAGAATGTTCGCAGACTGAAAGCTACACCACTAGCAAATATCCATTGCATTTTTAATGGCCCTCAATACTATTTCACTATGCTGAAAACTCTGACCCGTTGTTCTGTATTTATTTATTTCTTAATACTGAAGATGTCATAAACATTTCACTCAGCCACAGTTACTGTCTGGACACTGGACAAGCAAGCAAACATTGACTGCTGCTCACGCCTTCCTCACTCCCCAGGGAAGTGAAGAGCCTTAGCCTCGTATCTGCCGGACGGCACAGCCTCTCTAGAACTTGCCCGGAGAAACTATGTGATGTCACAATGGACTGAGGTCACCTTGCCACCACACAGCCCTCTCACAGGTGCAGCGGATCATTCAGTAAAACTCACCACTTCTTTTTCACTGGTAGGTGTTAGACAAAAATGTCTGAGGGCTGGGACACGTCTTTCTCCCCAGATAAGACTGGAGACATTCCCAAGAGAATCCTAACTTTGAAGGCAGGAGTGGGGAACCTCAGGCTGAATGCAGCCTTGCTGGGCTCTTGATCTGCATCCCACACCCCTTAAATTCTCTCCTGGCCACACACGATGTTTCTCTGCCTGCTTTTAGCTGACTGCATGCATCCTTGAACTGTGATCTTCCTTGCCTGGAGAGAGGACAGAGAGGGGTGTGTGAGTGTCTGTATGTGGAAAAGGTAAAAGGTAAAAAGGTAAACGACCCCTGGACAGTTAAGTCCAGTCAAAGGCGACTATGGGATGCGGTGCTCATCTTGCTTTCAGGCCGAGGGGTCTGGCGTTTGTCCACAGACAGCTTTCCGGGTCATGTGGCCAGCATGACTAAACCGCTTCTGGTGCAACGGGACACCGTGACAAGTACCAGAGAGCACGGAAATGTCGTTTACCTTCCCACCACAGCAGTACCTATTTATCTACTTGCACTGGCGTGCTTTCAGACTGCTAGGTTGGCAGGAGCTGGGACAAAGCAACAGGAGCTCACCCCGTCACGGGGATTCGAACCGCTGACCTTCTGATTGGCAAGCCCAAGAGGCTCAGTGGTTTAGACCACAGCGCCACCCACATCCCTTTTGCTTGTGGGAAACCTTCCAGAGGCAAAAGTGGGGGGGGGGGAATGTGACATCAGCACTGCACGTGTCAGAGGTTTCTATAAGGACACACCTCCCTCCAGACCAGCAAAGGGGGTTGCATCCAACTAAGATTTCCTCGAGAGACTAGACCTATTTAAATGAATGGACCCAAGTTAGATGGGCCCATTACTGTATCTTCAATCCTTCAAGGATACAGAGCAGTGCCGGTGAGGGGTGTGGCCTGGAAGAGTGGGATTGGCCTAAGGCAAGTCTCAAGGGCTGGGTAAAGAGGCCAGAGGGCCACATTTATCCTGAGGTTCCCCTGCCAGATTGCACTTCCTGAGTGCTCAAAGCACTTTCTATGCACCATCTCCAGGGTTGCCACATGTCTGGAATTTCCCACACATATCTGGAATACTGTAGTTGGAAGCAGTGTCCGGGTGGAATTTGATCCAGGCAATCCTGACATACGGCAACTCATGTCGACAATGTTGTTTTTGGCAATTCCCCTTAAAAACAGCTCAAAAAACTTCAAATTCTCACTGTTTGAAATATGGCAACCCTAACAATCTTGTTCTAAATCCTTACGATGACTTTGAGAGGTAGATCAGGTGTGTCCTCATGTTTTGCAGATAGGCTTGCTTGGTGTCAAGTTGTGAGATAGGATCTGAAATGGGCATAACTGAGGTCTCCAGCCCTTACCGTTTATCTCTGCCTTCTCTCTCTCTCTCTCTCTCTCTCTCTCTCTCTCTCTCAATCCAGGTTTAAAATCTGATGTCCCAAACCAGACCAGAAGAGGAAGAGAGCGAATCAGAGGAGAGATGCCACCAAGAACCAGAAGCAGAAAATGAGGTGCCAGACCTCGATGCAGAAGAATCCAGCTCTAGTGCTCTTCTGGATTCTCCTCAGACTCCCAGCACGGAGCAGCTGCCAAAACAGGAAAACTGGCTGTGGAGCTGGTTTTCTTTCCCCCTTCTCTCCGGTCTCACCTGGCTGGGAGACAGGTAGCAGCTCAGAGGCCTTCCTCAAAACCAAGCATCTCCTCTCCGTAGCGGTGAAAGAGCCGCATTGCATTCTCCCCATTTTAGAGACAGGAAAACAGAGTCTGTATGTGTGTAAATTTGAAATGGAATGTTTCACCAATTGGAGGCGCGGGGGCGGGGGGCAGAATGGGGTGGGGTTAGAACTCAGATGAAAAGCTCAACTCCGTCCCAAATATCTCATTTGGATGTTGACTGTTTCAAGCTCAGTTCCTCGTGTGACGCTAACGAGAACAGCATGAAAAAAATTAATTGCTTCCACTGCAAAAGTATGTCTAATTGGGGGGGGGGGGATGCACAAAAATACATATACACCAGGAGAAATTCGCACCCAAGGTTGCTGAGTTTCCCTGAGGATGTTAAAAATAAATAAATCTGAAACTGGTGTGGAAATGTAGAGAATTGAGTGAAAAAATGAGGAAGCGAAACTGAAACTGATAGGCAGCAATACTTTGGAATATCAGTTGCTGAAAACTGCAGGATAGGAGTGGGCTCTTGTGCTTGGATCCTGCTTGTAGGCTTTCCATTGGAGCATCCGGTTGGTCACTGCGAGAAGAGGATGCTCCTCTTATGTTTTTATGACAGATTCGCACACCCTTTTAAAGCCCCGGCGTGCTCTAGCCTTTTTTTTTTTAAGGAGCCTTTTGGGCTATTTTAATTGCAAATCTTCCTTTGCCTCTTAGGAACAAGCCCCTGCAGGAGCCCGTCTGCAGTCAGCTGGAGAGGAACAGATCCTCCGGCAAGATGTGCCCAGAGTGCGAGATTCTGTTCTGCAAAAAGTGTGAGACGTTACATTACAGCCGGGTTTTCATTGAACATGGACTGCTGGGCCACGGCACAGAAAACCTGCTGGAGGCTTCGAGCCCAGCGCTTAGTGCAGGCAAGACACAATGAGGACTAGTATGCTCCAGAGTCTAAATGCTATCTTTCCCAACGGGTGAATTAGGGATGGTCCCAGGCCAGAGCTACTACCCTGTTTTCCTGATTGAGGCGCAGTGCCTTTAATGGCTGTGCAATGGGTAGAAATATAACAGCCCACAGCATTCTCACAACCAGGGGAGCAATTCAGTTCACATTTAAAGCAGACTCTCTCAAATTCATATGTGAAATGCGGCCATCCTTCAAAATCCACATGTATCTAAATTTTGCAATGATCCTCCAGAACGAAGGAGAATGCAAGTAATAGGGAAACATGTGCATAATAATGAATATATTGGTGAAAATAACATACAAAATGCAGAAATTACTTGCAAAAATGTAATGTCACACGAGAAGCTTTAGAAGAAATGTGCATTGAAATGCTGCAGTTTTTTTGAGGGTTTTTTTAAAAAGGAAAAATTTGCAAATTGCTGCAGAAACAACCAAATTTAAGATTGGAAAAATCAGGAAATGGAGAGAAATGAAATGGACAGGTACTATCCCTACTCACAATACTGCATCACTCTGTTCAGAGATGTTACCGACTCAGTTACTACCTTAAAGCATAGGACTTCAACCAGTGGGTTGGAAGACCCAGGTGGGTCACAAGGCCATCACAGATGACCAAACCATAGGAGCACTACCTGTAGTATCTGAGCTAGAAAACGTTCTCATTTTACCAATTTCTATGACTGCTGCAAAGCAGCAGCAGAAGGGCAAGAGCCTTTTTTCAACAGGATATTTCTAGCCAACTGTATGCCCCACCTTCCTTTAGCAGGGCCCCTAGCGAGGGAGCTCTCTATGGAGCAGGGACATGTTCTGTTCACTTTCTAGTCTTTTTCTGCAGCTTTCCAGACTTCTCCCAGGATGGAAGTCTGCTGGGGACTAGAATGCAGATGGGGCTACTGCAGCGGGTAGCTCAGTTGCCCAGCGGTTGCCATCATAGCAGCAGCTGGGTCCCCCAGAAGTGATGGCAAATGTCTGGCCACAGGAGGTGAGAGTTAGAAGGAGCAAGGGACACCATCACCCTCATTCCGCTCCCTGCAACCTGAAATAGGTCTGGGTCAGGGGGAAACTTCCTTGCTGCTTTCCATTTCATAGAAATGCTAAGGGTCCCTTCCAACTCTACAATTCTACGATCCTATGAAAGTAAAACACAAGGTCACTTGTGTCGCAAGCTGGTTGTCATAGAGTATGTCCTCCTTTTTCCAGGCTCTATAGAGCTGGCTGTCCCCCCGGAGGAGTCAGAAGAGGAAATAAAGAGGCAGTGAGAGGGATATTGGATTAATTTCTTGGTAGTCCGCAAACGATGCTGGCCAACTTGTCTGCTGGTCCTAGAGGTGAGTCCAGCAAGATTGAAGTCTGTGCAAGCTCATTCTGGCTGCTGACTAAATGTTCTGTGTGCATGCATGCATGCATGTATGTGTGTGTGTGGTCTACCTCATATGGTGGTTGTTTTAACACAGCTGTGTTTTTAAAAGTTGGGGAAGAGATCTTGGATGCTTTGGATTAAATCCTTCAACATCACTGCTTCTTAGTGGCTTGTTTTGGCTTCTAGGAGATTGTTGTTAAACGAATAAGAGAGTAAAGGCAAAGCTTTGAAGCAGGCACCCCCAAACCTGGCCCTCCAGATGTTTTGGGACTACAATCCCCATCATCCTGTTAGCTAAGGATGATGGGAGTTGTAGTCCGAAAACATCTGGAGGGCCGAGTTTGGGGGATGCCTGCTTTGAAGGATACACGGGATGCTGGAAAGATCCAGAAGATAATAATCAAGACAAGTCATATGCAATCTAATTGAGAGTCCTGCATTGCATGACCATTGGGACCCCTTCCAACTCTACAGTTCTGACACCAATCACAGGAGCCCCACTGTCCTATGAGATGCACCATCAACTTGAATCTAGAGATTTCCCAAACATGGGCCCCCTCTTCCTGAAGCCAGACTTTTCTCAATAGCAGAGCTGAGGAATCTTTTTCTGGCTGGTGGCTGTATTACTTCCTGGGAAAATTTCTTGGGGCCGAATGCCAGTGGTGGGCATGGTGATGTGGTCTGACATACACACCACTCTCCATCTCTCACCTAACCAAGCGAGGCATGCAATCACAGATGGGGGCAAATTTTGGCTCAGAAAGGGTGCAAAGCAGGGTGGGTGAGGGTTGTGGCCTGGGAAGCACCCTGAGGGCCAACTAGAAGTCCCTGGAAGGCTGCATTCAGTCCCCAGGCCCGGTGTTCCTCAGCCCTGCTCTATAGGTGTAAGCTGTTGTGGCCAGCACAGCAGTCCTGCGGCTGCATAAATCAAATGCTGTGGCCAGGGAGAAACCGGTTTCTGAGCCCCTTGCAAAACTGCTTGGTATGCGCTTGGCTGGCAGAGAAATTTCCGGTTCGAGGAAGGAGGTTGCTGCAGAGCGAGCAGCTTGTCAATAGGGGGTCAATGAGGGTCAACAAACTGGCATGTTGCAACACGATGGAGGACAAAGGATGGCAAACAGCCCTTTCCATTCCTTTGGCAGAGGCAGAACCGGCAACGGCGAGGAGGGCTCCTTGCAAGTCAGGCCTCGGCCGAGGAACAGAAAGCACAACAGGAACACTGCGTGGTTGGTTGTGGTGGTGGTTAGGGAATCCCTAGTGCCCACCCCTTCAGGAGCATGAAATATTATCATCCTAAAATGAGGTATGAAGGTGCTTGCTGCAGCTGCCACCATTAATGCAGCAATGGCAAGGCCTCAAATCAGGTGTGGGGGACTGTGGGCTCTCTAGATGTTGCTGAACTGCATCTCCCATCAGCCCCTGCAAGCAAGGATAGTGGGAGCTGCTGTTTAGGAACATCTAGAAGATCACAGATGCTCCCCACACCTGCATTAGTTTCATGGGTAAATAAAACACAACAATGGGGAGAGGGAGGATTGGGCATGCTAGTCCTCTCCACTATCACCAGAGGTGCAGCAATCTGGGTTGGCAGGTGGCTGAACACCCTTTAGTATTTCTCCAGCATCACAGAGGCACCCAATCAGCAAGGAAAGGAACCTTCTTGGCCACTGAGAAGAGGTTTTCTCACCCTTTGTGCTGATGGGAGCCAATCAGGGTGGAAGGAGGCGCGTCAGTCACAGAGGACAGGTTCCTGGGGTCACTCTGGACAAGGTGTGGGGGAAAACACCGAGTTGTTCTGTTTGCTCCAAGGCTAAGCATTTAGGAATCCTGAATTCACCACTACACCGTGCTTATCATTGCAGCCCTCTGGGAGTTGGAGGGCAAATTTCTGCCCTACATGGATATGGCAGGCTCTCTGCGGCAGATGGCTGCCCTCCAACTCACAGGGGGCTGATGGGAGCTGGGAGTGGGGGCCGAGCTGCTGTGCTCACCCCCATTCTCCCTGCTTGCATGCTCTACTTACTCATAATGATGATTGAGTAGGGCTTGTGGCAGGGATGAGGGGAAACTGTGGCCCTACATAAGTTGCTGTATGTCACCCCTGACCATTGGTGCTGCTGGCTGGAGTCAGTGGGAGTTGAGACTCCAAAACATCTGGAGGGCCACAGATATTTCTCATTCCCTTTTTATAAGTGCCACAGGCCTCTCTGTGTACTTTTCAGCCACAGACCAAGACGCACTGTCCAACTTGGGTTTCAGGACGAAGGTATTATTTGTATATTTATTTCCCACCCTTCACCCTGATGTTCCAGGACAAATTACAGCAATAAAACACAGTATTTAAAACAATTTTAAAAACTTACAACCATAAAATGAGTCGTAAAAATAGATATCTCAAGTGTCAAAAGCCAGAGTAAAGAGCTATGTCTTCAGCATCCTCTGAAAGCTGTATAATGCAGGCATAAAGTGCACCACAGCTTAGGGGCCACCACAGAGAAGGCCCTCTCCCCCCCCCCTAGAGCCTCTAGGGTGCAGGAATCACCAAGAGGGCCCCCTCTGCCAATCTCAGCACACATGTTGAAAACTGCAGAAGTGTTGCTGTGATGGAACTGCCAAAGGCAGCGAAGTGCTAGAAAGCCCATGAGGTACTAGGTAGAAAACAGGTTTGTGGCAGTGTGGTACTAGGCAACGGAGGTTGAGCGTTCATGCTGAAGCTTCAGATTCAATGCTGCGTTCAGCTGTGACGCTTCTGCTGGGCCCTTTCCCTCACCCATTTGTTGCAAGACCGTAGCGGGAATGTGACTTCCTTTCCACGTGGAAACACATTACCGCAATGCCAAACGGAATAATGCCAAGGTTCTGCAATAGGTGGGTCAAGGAGATGTGATCCCCCACAAAAGAGGCACTGCCAACAGGCAAGGAGAGGTAACAGGTGAACAGCTCGTGAAGTTGTAGGAGCCAATGCTCAGTAGCTCAAGATCCTGAGGGAGAAGCTTTACATTGATGGTCAGTCCACACTAACTCCACAAAGGCTCAGCTGCGGAGGAGAAATGACCCCTGGAGAGGACTGTGAGGTGGGCGGCGCCTCACCTCAAAAAGTGCTCTTGTGATTGGGTGCTGCTTGGGGGCTTCCCATTGGTGCATCGGGTTGGCCAATGTGATAACAGGATGCTGGACTGATGCAGGATGCTCTTCTTAGGTCCGGAATTGGACTCAAGAGGATGAGATGGAGGAGGAGGAGGAGTGGAGATCACGCCCCCCCCCAAAAAAATTATCCTGATACTGCAGGAGAGGGGGAAGGCAGCACTGAATTACAACAGGACTTTGAGGGAGGTCACAGCTCAGAGATAGATGAACGGAGAAGTTGGGCAGTGTTGGAAGGGGGGGGGGCTGCAAAGGGGCAGCCAAATGACATGTTGTCACTGAAGAGTATTTCTTATCCCCCCCCCTTCTGCCAGAACGCGGCATTCGTTGAGAGTGCAGGAACAACGGAATCCGAGGACCGTATGGGAAGGTGCTGTTGCTAGGAAGGAGGGAGGAGGAGCCCAGTTTGGAGCAACGCCATTGTTAAGGCTCGTTGCGTTCGTTTGTCTCTCGCTATTCAGACTGATTAAAATTCATTAAAAAAGAACTCTACCTCGTTTTCTCCACCCTTGCTGCAATTGGAGCAGGAATAGCTTTCCCAAAGCCTTGGCAGGTTCTTAAGAGAAGTTCCCCCTGTTTTTTGTCCACTCCACAGTAACCAGTAACCAGCTTTGGGACAAAGATGGAAGACAGAAGAGCAGACGGCTTGAAGTTGAATGGGGTGTGGGCAGCTGTTAAAGGAAGCTTGGTCTCCATACGGCAGAGCTTTCCGGACTTTTCATGTTGGTGACACACTTTTTAGACATGCGTCATTTCGCGATGCAGTAATTCAGTTTTACTAGCAATCCAGTGGTTAAACTAACCCCTTTCCAGCCCCGGGAGGAGCATGGGGAGTGTTCACGCTACACACTGCAGCCGACACACAGTTTGGAAAGCTCTGCCATAAGTTACCAGAGCCAATGGAAGGGCCCACCGCCACGCCCCCTCCCCTATAATGCTTCTCGATTGGCTAGATTGCCAACCCGTCCTCTTCCAATCAACATGGTGCAAGAAGCTGTATTGCCCGCCCACTCCGTGTCGTGATTTGTCAGGCACCTGATATTCTTCTTCTTTTGCATCAAGAGGGATTCTCTTAGGCTTCACCTACTCCTTAAAAAAAAGAAACAAAAGTCCGCTTGCGACAAAATGAAAGGTCAACTTCCAACACCGTCAAGCATCTGATCCACAAATGCTGAATCAAGTTCTGGACTTTGGGAAGTTTGCTATGAAAGCCATTGAAATTTCTGCAGCTCAGACCACCGCCTGGTTGAGGGCCGCATCCTGGCAACCTAGCCACCCTAACTGGGAGGCCCATTTCCCACTTTCCACCACCCTCAGCGTATCTGGGTTGAATTTCCAGAACTGGTCATTTCGGAAGAAGTAAACGAAGCCGTCGGGACGCGTGAGAGCGCCATTTGCCATGGCAGGCACCCCTCCCCAATCTTTCAGGCTCCTGGGGTAGTACGGCTCCACTTGGAGGGACTCTCCGCTCACCATATAGTATTTGGGACCTTTGAAAAGAACCAGATGGTGGAGAGGCTGGAAATAGAGCGCTGTGTCGGGGTGTCGGGGGAGGTCCCCAGTGCTGCTGCACTTCTGGGGGAAGCCGGCATCCAGGGAAGAGCCTTTGTAGCGCCAGCACCGGCCACCTGCAGGGGGAGACAGAGAGCAGGGTGAGGCAAGGCAGGACTTCCTGGCAGTAAGAAAAGTTCAACAGTGGAATGGGCTCCTTTGGAAGGTGGTGGCCTATCCTTCGTGGGAGAGGTTCTCAAACACAGCTTGGATGGCCATCTGTCAGGGATTCTTTAGCTGTGATTCCTGCAATTCCCTTGGGCTCCCTTCCACCTCTATAATTCTATGGTTCTTTTAATTAGGCAGGACTGGGTTCTAGCTGTGGCCCTCCAGACGTGGTGCTGGACTCCAGGTCCCATCAGCCCCAACAACCAGCATAGCTAATGATAGCTGGAGTCCAAGAAGCTAGAATCATAGAATTGTGGTGTTGGAAGGGGTCATCTAGTCCAGCCCCCTGCAATGCATGAATCTTTTGCCCAATGTGGGGCTCGAACCCACAACCCTGAGATTAAGAGTCTCATGCTCTACCACCTGTCCTATCCCTCCAGTGTTGTTGTGCTGAAGTATAAAGACAATACTTTTGGAGACTAAGAAAATGTCTAAACACACACACACACACACACACACACACAGAGAGAGAGAGAGAGAGAGAGAGAGAGAGAGAGAGAGAGAGAGGAAGGTTTAATTTATGTTCCCCAAGACTTATGATCTTTAAGTTTAAAAGAGTCCAAAGAGTCTAGAGCAGTGGTTCTCAAACTTTTTTGGGCCACCGCCCCCTCGGTTCCATAAACTCACCCCATGGGTTTGCATGACCCACTAAGGAAGACCATAACACAATAAATTTCAAAAGAGTAACCATTAATTGCACACTTATTCAAAATCCAATTGCCTCTTAGCCCCCTCTGGTGAATCTCACTGCTCCCCTGGGGCAGTGCCCCACATATTTTAGGAGCCACTGACCTAGAGATGAGAGAGTGAGAGTGAGAGTGAGAGAGAGAGAGTGAGAGAGAGAGAGAGAGAGAGAGAGAGAGAATGAACTTGAAGATGAACTAAAAATCATTCAACGCTCTGCCCCCAAATGAACTTAATTCACAATAAGTTCACCTGGCAATTCTGGGAACTGAATTCAGGGAAGGTCAGAGATCTTTTGACTATTCTGAAGAACTTTGTTCAGCTGAACTTGTTCGTTCCAAGCGCTGTATCAGGTGACGGGGAGAGCAGGAAACTGATCCAGCGTCAACATCAAGCCCGGAAGTACTGACACTGTTTACTACGCCCCACTTTCTTTCTGATTTTAATAAAAGCATTTCCTAGTTAGCAATGGCTGGCCAGGTATGTACAAGGTTACAGGTGCTGCTTTTATTCTTTTGACTTAAAAAAAAACAAAGCAGGACATCCCTTTCTGCAACAGAAAGGAACATTTCTAAGTGTGCTTACGCCATCAGGGCAGCATGAAGCAAAGCCTGCTTTTATTCCTGTAGACATAAAATGTGAAACTGCACATGCTCAGAGGACTTATTTCCTCCTCCTTTTTTTGTCTGCCAAGGTTGACAAACCGAGGTTTTTTAAAAGAGATTTTGGCCTAGCAGGAAGGTAGAAGTATGGAATGCAGGTAGTGTGTGTGTGGAGGGGGAAGAAATGTTAATTGTATGCTTTACAAATGACATAATACACATGGCTATCTAAGCCGCAATCCCCATAAAAGTTCATTAAGTCCTGGATACTAGAATTCCAGACTGCAGCTCAGCTAACAGCCAGGAGATGGCGGCAGGGTTTACCTTATGATCCTAACAACGCAAATCTAAAACACATTTAATTTAATGGGAAGCCAATGCTCCGGCATTCAAAGAGAATTTGATTTTGAGTAAGCAGGTATATGACTAGAGTCTTGGAGCAGGTGCTAAGACTCTGAACAACAGGGATCCCAGCTTAAATTTATATAGACCAGTGGGGTAAGATGACGGAGCTTGGAAACAGAAGTCCTTGGTTTGAATCTCAGGTGTGAGCTCTCTAGATATGTGGTTCCCAAATGGTGGTCTGCGGACCCCGGGAGGTCTACGTAACTCCCCCAGGGTGTCCGTGGCACCATTCACATAACAAATACTACCGCAGAGATATCAAAATTGTCAAAAGTCCGTGGCTTGGCTTTTGAAAAAGTACATAGTACTAGGCTAATCGGGAACCACTGATCTAGATTCCCTGTTCAGACTCAATCTTCCCAATAAAAAAATGGGTGTGATAAAGACAGTGGTGCCTCGCTAGACGAATTTAATTCGTTCCACGGGTCAATTCGTATAATGAAAAATTCGTCTAGCGAATCCCATAGGAATGCATTGAAATTTTTTTTTTGCCCATAGGAACGCATTAATTGAATTTCAATGCATTCCTATGGGAAACCGCGATTCGCTAGACGAATTTTTCACAAAACAAATTCGTCTTGCGAGGCAACCTCCGCTCAAAAAATCTCTTCGTTAAGCGAAAAATTCGTCTTACAGGGCATTCGTCTAGCGAGGCACCACTGTACTGGGCAACCACTACAGCAGGGATGGTGGACCTTTGGCTCAGAGGCCAAACGTGTGACTCTAGGCCTTTCTATCTGGCCCTCAGTATTCTCCACACCTTCACCAACCCTACTTTCCCCCTCCTCCCCCTTGAGTGCCTCTTGCCCGCCTGGTAACTTCTCTGGTATCTTGATAATCGTTAGCATGTTCTTGAAAGGCAGGGCACTGCTTTTACGTCCAAATCACAGATGGGAAGATGGAGGCTTACAAAGAGAGGAGCCTTCCTATGGTCATTGGGAAGTGCCAGGATGATGTTAAGATCTGTACTGTGGACTCCCCACCTCACAGACAACTCCAGTCAAGCTACCTTTGAAGAAATAGAACTTCCCATCTTCCTCAGAGAAGGTTGCAGCATCAATGGTGGACGGGAGCCCCGGCCACATGGCTCGGAGCAAGACTGGACCAGTCGCGTTACCTCCTTTGGATACAATCCAGTAATGGCCGCCTTTGAATATATAGAGATTGTCTTCCAAGTCTGTTCAAAAATAAAGAGAAGGTGCGTGAGAGGGTCCTGTGTCTTTGAGCAAGAGATCAGAAACCCAGGAAATGAGGGTTCCTACAGGAATATACAGTGGTACTGTACCTCAGGTTACAGATGCTTCAGGTTACAGACTCCACTAACCCAGAAATAGTACCTCAGGTTAAGAACTTTGCTTCAAGATGAGAACAGAAATTGTGCGGCGGTTGCGCAGTGACAGCGGGAGGCTCCATTAGCTAGTGGTACCTCAGGTTAAGAACAGTTTCAGGTTAAGAACGGACCTCCAGAACGAATTAAGTTCTTAACCCGAGGTACCACTGTATCAACATAAGAAGAGCTAGCTGGATCAGGCCATTGGCCCATCTAGTCCAGCATCTTCTTACAGTCGCCAACCAGATGGTTGTGGGAAGCCTACAAGCAGGACCCGAGCTCAAGAGCCCTCCCCCTCCTGTGGTTTCCAGCAACTGGTATTCAGAAGCACAGCTGCCTCTGGCTGTGGAGTCAAGAGCATAGGCATATTGGCTAATAGCTGCCCATAGATTTATCCTCCATGACTTTGTTCAATCATTTTTTTAAAACCACCACTGCCCCTCTGAGGAAACAAGTTCCATAGTTTAATTATATGAAGAAGGACTTCCTTTTATCTGTCCTGAATCTTCCAACCTTCAGCTTTGTGGGATGTCCACAACTTTTCGTACTTGGACAGAGGGAGGAAAACTTTCCTCTGTTCACCTTCTCACAATTGTATGAACTTCTAGTGTTCTCTTACTCACATTTTTTCTAAAACTAAAAAGTTCCAATTGCTGTAACCTTTCTTTACACGGGAGTCATGGCATTCCCTTGATCACTTTGGTTGCCCTTTTCTGAACCTTTAAATATCCCTTTTGAGATGAGGTGACGAGAAGAGCACAACTCTGATTGAGGAATTTACTTGGGTTGATGGGGGGGGTGTCTGGACCCCCCCCCCCCGAATCTGCCCCAGTGGATCATGTCGTGAGAGTAGAATCTACCCCAAGTGCACTTTCAATTGCATATTTTACCCAGAAGTAAACATAATCCTTCCTGGATATTGCCACCTGCATAGTAGCAAACATGCCGGTTATCCTTTATAGGTTGGGTATGTTGTTTCTAGGTAGAAAAAGATTGTGAAACATATGGAAGAAACTCCAACACAAATGGATCCTGGGAAGAAGACTGAAGTGGTTACAGTGTCCTCTTTCTAAAAACAGAACAGGGCATAAATTATCCCCCAGAAATTCCCAACAGAGTCCTCTGTTTGGGGAATGTTTTCGTCCCAACCAGTGGAAAATACTGGGATAAAAAAACCACACACTTCCCATGCAGTTTTCCACAGAAAAACTGATGCAGGGAAACAAAAAATTAAAGTGCCCTTCTCCTGACACAACATACACACAACTTTGTTTAGGGATAATTTGTGTAGCCTGAGATCCATTGGAATTTGGCTTCCCTTAGGGAAATGCCCCAGAAAGCAGTCTGTGCAAAGTTTCTTACAGCACAGTCCTAACCATGTTTACCCAGAAATATGTCCTATTGAACATATGGGGCTTACTCCCAGCTAAGTGGGGTTAGGATCACGGTCTGCTGAAGAACCTGTTAAGGAGCTTTATTAATTTACACTTCGTTTATCTAAGCATATAAAAACCATCTCTCTTAGTTAGCAGGGTGGGGTACAAAATAAGGCACCCAGAGTGGCTGGGGAAATCCAGCCAGATGGGCGGGATATAAATAATAAATTGATGATGATGATGATGATGATGATGACACACAAACTCCAGAAAGGTCATTCTACCATAGGTGAAAAGAAATGAAAAAAATCAAAGTATTTAATCCAATCAAAACAACTCTGAAAGGCTGTGCTTAATGCAATAGGACAGCCTCCACAGGGAATTTTACTGTCCAAGTTTGGTCCTTTGGCCACCACCCTGCACCCATTCTCCAGTGATGCCCTGTCTCTTACCCATGGTTATGGCATCAAAGAACGACCAGCAGTAATGAGAACTGTGGTCACCGCCCTGGTGCTCAGTGCCTTCAAGATCTTGGCTCCAGTCCTGGAAGTGAGCAAATAATTTTCCTGGGAGCTGGACCACAGACCCCCGGGAAGGCTTGCCTGCCAAAAAGAAATCACAAGCTCCCATCAGAACAGTCACCGGGCTTGAGCGTCTATTCTCGGAAAGTGCTCATGGACAGTGCCTATGTTGAACCTCGTGTGTTCAGAAGCAGTGTACTGCCGGGCTAGAAATAAAATTTAAAAATCTGGTTCCAGGAAAGCTAAATTGTGCAACTTGATTGAAACATGCAAACATGTGGTGTTTAGCTCTGCAACCTGTCCCGGGCTTAAGGCTCAGGGTGGGTCAGGATCGAAGCAGAGGGGGAAGGGCACACTTTGTGTATATATCAGGCAAAGTTGCATAAGAAACACAATCATCCTTCATAATCCACACGCTTCTGAATTCTGCAATGCAGTTTCTCAGCTAAGCTGCTGTGATTGCTGCATTGCAAGGGTTTGAGACAGGTGACCCTTGGGGTCCCTTCGAATTCCACAATTCATTGATTCTATAATTCTTAGTACTGCAGTGTATACAAAAATGTATATATAAGTGAAAGCAACATAAAAATGCACTATATTAGGCAAAATTGCATAGTAGAATGTGAGCGTTAGCAGAAATGTTGCACTAAAATGCTGGTGCTTTTCATGAGGACTTTAAAAGAAAATCTGCAAAATGTTGTGGAAATGAACATAAGAATGGAAAAATTAGAAACTGAGGACATCTTCCCCCCTGCACGTTTACAGCACCACAGTATCACATGGGTTTCCCCAAAGAATCATGAGAAGTTTGCTAAAAGTGCTGAGAGTTGTTTGGCTGCCCTTTTCCCCCTTGCACATCTCCCAGGGTGGTTTAATTTTTCACAGGGTACTCTGGGAATCGTAGCTCTGGGAGGGGAATAATGGAGTCCCCTAACAACTCTCAACACCCTGAAGAAACTACAGCTCCCAGAATTCTTTAGGAGAAGCCATGACTGTTTGAAGTGGTTTCATGGTGCTTTAAATGTATGGGACGAAGGTGGCCCGAGAGAGACAAAAACTGCCAGATTCAAGCATCCCTAGTTCCCATCTCCATTCATATGATTCACATGGTTGGAAAGGACCTCAAAGCTCATCCACAATTCCCTGCTAGGTGATTAGCCGGCCTCTGCTTAAAAACCCCTAACAAAGGTGTGGAAAATGATGTACGTATATCCATACAGTTTTGTGCTGAGAACTCACCACCTTCCAGGGCAGTTGGTGCAACTGTCAAACAATCCCTAGTTTACAGCAGTTCAGCATCATCCCACTTGAGAAACCATGGATCTGTGTTCCTCCTCCTTAAGAAAACAGGTACAGGATGTGGTAGTGGTGAGAGCCAGTGGGGTGTAGTGGTTAGTGTGTGAGACTAGGACCTGGGAGAGACCAGGGTTCAAATCCCCCACTTGACCATGAAGTTCATTGGCTGGGACCTTGGTGTTCAGTCCTTGCCTCTCAGCCTGGTCTACCGCTCAGGCTTGTCGTGCGGATTAAATGAGGGGAGAGAATTACGTATGCCACCTTGAGCTCCTTGGATGAAGAGGTGAGATTTAAAGACAATAAAATAACAATACATCATGAGTGAGCCACATTTACCGTATAAGTTCTGGACAGACAGGATGTCATCCCAGTTCAGGACAAAATCCTTGCCCAGCTTCTTGTAGTAAGGGGACATGAGGGCACTGCGCACAGGGGAGTGCTCCAGGCCCAGCGTGTGGCCGATCTCATGTGCCACCACCACAAAGAGGTTGCGCCCCTTTCTGCTGTCCAGTGACCACCTCTCGTCATTGTCGAAGTGAGCCTCGCCCCGGCGGGGGAAGAAGGCATGTGCCAGGGCGCCCCCTGGGGGGTGAGAGAGGAGACGCCATTAGACCTCCCAAGCGCAATGTTCTCATCCACACATTAAAAGACAGGAGTCCTCTTTTCTGCGACCCGTCTTCTGCGGAGACCGAATGATTCCTTCTGTTTATCAAAAATACTTGTTAACCACCCTTCATTTTCGACACAGGCAATGCAAGGCGTGGATTAAACTAATCATGCCAAAAATCATGTTTAAAAAATGAATAATTCTTGAACCCCGGTCCCTGTGGTAGTTCTCCCGGCCAATGAAATCGACTCAAATCCTGCTCTTCTTCACTAGAAGCCGGTCAGACTCAACTTGCTAAAGTTTACATTGGGAAGTTTACATTGGGTCCCTCTAGGCATTGGTGGCTTGGGAGGGTGTGAGGCATTGCCTTGCCCGAGCATTTAATGGGATCAAAGAATTTTAGGATCGGAAGGGACCCCCAAGGGTCATCAGTTCCAACCCCCTGCAATGCAGGAATCTCAGCTGAAGAATCCCCAATGTACGGTCATACAACCTCTGCTCAAAAACTTCCAGTGAAGGGGAGTCCACCACAGAGGGTTCTAACAAGAGATTTCAAAACAAGACCATGTGGATGTTGTGTGATCTCCGTCAATACACTTTGTAAATAAAACTAGCACACTGCACTTCACATGCCTCTCTGCAGCGAGGCTACCTTATCAACCTGTGACTCTTACATCCAAAACGTCCCTTGGAGGTATCTATTTTATTATGATCCCTGTAAAAGTGAATCGAGCTTTGCTTTCTGTTTCTTTTATTCATGCACAGTTAATTTCTTTGTTGTCTTCATAGCTGCCAAGTTTTCCCTTTTCTCGCAAGGAAGCCTATTCAGCATAAGGGAATTTCCCTTAAAAAAAGGGAGAACTTGGCAGCTATGGTTGTCTTGTTTGTGCTCTGTTGTTTTTGAACACTCAATCAGCACAACTGTCAAAGAAACGATCAGGGGTCCCTAACCTTTTTTTTGGGGGGGGGGGGTCCCAGAGGCATATTTGGAAATCTGGTTAACTGCCATGGACACTGCAAAATACCCATTTCACCAAAGCCCCAAACCAAACCTTCCCGATGAGGATTGGCAAAACACTTGGCAGCACAGTCTTGCCTTGGAAGTCAAATGGAATCCGTTCCGAAAGTCTGTTTGCCTTCCAAAACATTCGAAAAACAAAACGCGGCTTCTGATTGGCTGCAGGAAGCTCCTGCAGCCAATTGGAAGCCGCAGAAGCCCCGTCAGACGTTCGACTTCCAAAAATAGTTCGCAAACCGGAACAGTCACTTCCGGGTTTGCGATGTTCAGGAGCCAAAACATTTGGAAACTAAGCTGTTCGACTTCCAAGGTACGACTGTACCTGGAGATGCTATCAGTGATTGAAGCTGGGACTATTCCACTATTGGGCCATTGCCCTTCCAGAAGGCATGGGTGGGAGACTTGCAGCTCTCTCTGGGTTTTGTGGTACTCCCAACCCCTACCAGCATCACCCAGCCTGGCCAGCATCAAAGGATTATTGACGTTAGGGGCCCGGCAACATTTGGAAAACATGGGCTTTGCCATCCCTGTTCCAAGGGCTTACAAAGGGAGGACAGGAGTACCTGGTCCATCAAAGGCGTTGTCCACACCATCGTTGTGGTCCCCATGGAAGAAGGTCAGGCGGATGTCAGCGGGATCCCCGGCAGCCTCCCAGAAAACCAAAGAGGAGACATTGCTCCAGAGCTCAAAGGCTGCTTTCACTGCCTGGCGCACCTGCTGCTCAGGTAAGTACCAGGGCCAGTTCACCAACCGGTAAGTCAGGTGTCGCTTGTACCATTTGCCACCTATGAAAAAGAAGAGACAGAATCATAGATCAGAGGAGTTGAAAGGTACCCAAAGGGTCATCTCGTCCAACCCCCAGCAATGCAGGAATCACAGCTCAAGAATACCTGACACGTGACCATCCAGCCTCTGCTTTAAAATCTCCTACGAAGGAGACTTCAGTGCCTTCCAAGCGAGTCCGCTCCACTGACAAACAGCTCTTACTGTCACAAAGTTCTTCCTAAAGCTCATTTGAAGTCCTCGTGAAAATCCACCAGCATTTTAGTGTAAATCCCTCCTAATATTCACAATTTTGTATTCAATGTATCCTAACACACAGGCAATTTTGCCTGATCTAATGAATTTTTGAGCATTGCTTTCACTAATATCGGCATTTTTATGCACCTTGTACCCTAAGATCTGCATTTTTCCCTACCCATTATTCAGCTGCAGAACTGCACCCCAAAATTTGGAAGAGAGTGCATAGCTGTGTTTCAGTTTGTGTGTTGTTTTGGAAATGGCAAAATCAGGTAGGTTCCCTTTTAAACATGAACTGAATCAGACTCCTCTCCCCTCCTAACTCCAGACAAAGAGACAAGAAAATATTCTTTTAGCTTGAAAACCTCTTACAAAAATGTTTCCACTCTGTTGGGGGGGGAGGGCTGGCTTCCTGCTAGGACACAGGATAAACAATGAGCTCACAAGAACGACTGAGGCAGATGTCAAGGGAGCCTAGAATACCTCCGATTGGGGCTGGGAGGGAATTAAATAATATTATCATTATCATTTATCTGTTTATGTGCTGGTTACAGTGCACATGCATATAATAATATGCAAAGATTGCTTGTCTTTTTAACAGATCGAGTAAACAAATAACTCTCTCTTCTGAGAATCATAGAATCAGAGAATTTTACTTTCTGGGACGGAATAAAAACTCCATGCTGATAAACTTGATATCAAGATTTTCAGAATAAAAAAATTCCTTCAGTAGCACCTTAAAGACCAACTAAGTTTTTATTTTGGTATGAGCTTTCATGTGCATGCACACTTCATCAGATTTTTATTTTGTTTCGACTCAGACCAACACGGCTATCTACCTGTAACTAAGATTTTCAGACTATTCCCTTGGACACTGTCAAGAGCCTGATGCTTGTCAAGACATGTAATCAGGCACTCTCTCCTATGGCGATTAAAAAATGTCTCTAGGCGACTGGGCTGGAAGACTTATAAAATGGTAAACATGAACTGGTCCTCCCCCCACCCCCCAGCCTCAAATGACTAATGCAGGCTAGCAAACAATTGTTGTGGCCTTGGGACTTTCTGTGTGCCCCCCCCCAAAAAAATCTCCCATTGCAACCTGCAGCAGGGCTGAAAAGTCACACCTAACTCTGGGCGTGGTGCAAACCTGTTTTAACTCCCCCGAAGCAATTGCAGTGATTAAGATTCCCTTCTTGAAACATGACTCAAACATCTGAGCGCTGCCCTCCAGGATCCCTGGAATGGATTCAAGCTGTAGTCATGTTCCCAGAGGGAAGATACACATATTTCTAAATGCCAAGCCAATCCCAGGCGTGTTTCTTTGCAGGAGTGAGTTGGAGGGCAGTGGAGAAGCAGTTAAGATGGAGCTAAGATGGATTTGGTCCGGAGGGTCCTTCTGGTGCAAAACTCTTCTGTTTGTCCTGTGATTTCTAGGTGAGGATCAAAGATGTTTTTCTTGTGTCCCGCTGCTCCCCCCCCCAAAAAAAACCCCTGCTGTTTACTCCTGAATCAAAACAAACATCCATTAGACTCTCCCTGCCCATTGGGGCACCTGGTTGACCACCAGGAGACCAGGGTGCTGGACTTTTGGCCTGATCCAACTGCAGGGGTCTTCTTACATCATTTTGCATTAAGTGCTAAGCTGTCAGTCCCCCCAAGTTGTTGCTACATTATACAGCGCTATCCCACCGACATATAGTAAGGCTTAGTTGCAGAAGGGCGTGAGAAAGCAGGAGTCATGCCAACAGAGTGGGCTGCTTCATGTCAGAAAGGACAGACATGTGAAAACAACACAGAGGCAAATCAGGCCGCAGAGTCCTGGCTTTTTCTTCCCCTGCCGTCAGGAACAGATGCTGCCTTGTCAGGCACAGTTTGAGGCCTCCTAGAGCAATTGCCTAATCTCCCCATTTTACATTTCCCATGGCTAGCCTAAAGCACAGCTGCTCGTTCCGCTGTCTAGGAAAGATCTCCAGGCAGGGGATTTGGTAAACAGGGAAAGTCCAGTCCCAGCACTGGATTTTCCCAATGCACAAGAATATTCCTCAGAGCTTACTTTAACTGCTCCTAAAAACAATACCCTGCCTGCGGCTTTCATGGTGCAAAGTGCTGGCTGTGAACTATGACATCCTAAATAGTTCAGGAGAACCAGAACGCCCAGAAGACTGACAAACCTGCCTGGTCTTTAAGATGCCCCCCCAGGCCATTCTTTCCCACTTGTCAAGCTTAGCATGGCCAGATGTCCTGCTTGACAACAGGGCTGGGCGATATCTGGTTCTCAACAGCGTGATATATCAGCAGCTAAATATCGTGATATACTGCTATATCACGATGTCTGGAATGTATCTTGGCTACTTCTTCCTTCCCACCTTAGGGGAGAAAGAAGCAGGCGAGAGACATTGCCCAGCACTCCAGCTGAGCAAGCCCCCATACCACTCTGGCTCACACAAGCTGGAGGGGCAGGGAGGCTTCCTTAAACTGCTCAGCTGGGGGGCAGGAAGCTCCAGGAGTGACCAACTGGAAGGAAGAGGCAGCCAGCCCACCCAGGTGGAGGTGGAAGCAGGCAGGCAGGCAGGCAGAGCCTGAGAAGGTTCCGGGTGAGCACCTTCTCAGCCTCCGTCTGCCTGCCTGCGCCTTTGCCATCTGCAGGCAATTTGAGCTGGCAGTACATTGTGGCTGCCCGGGCACTGCAATGTATTGCTAGCTCAAAATGTCCGAAACTGGTATTGCGATCTAAATGTCATACTGGCTTCAGACGATTTGCCAAGATATTGCCCAGCTCTACTTGACAGTCCTCTTTCTGAAGGCCTTCCTGGCTCAAGTGTGGGTTTAAGACAGGCGTCCCCAAATTTCGGCACTCCAGATGTTTTGGACTACAATTCCCATCTTCCCAGACCACTGGTCCTGTTAGCTAGGGATCATGGGAGTTGTAGGCCAAAACATCTGGAGGGCCACAGTTTGGGGATGTCTGGTTTAAGATAAAGAAACATCAGAAGAACATCAGAAGAGCCTACTGGATCAGGCCAATGGCCCATCAAGTGCAGCATCCTGTTCTCACAGGGGCCAACCAGATGCCCCAGAGAGATACCTGCAGGCAGGATCCAAGCGCAAGAGCAGCACTCTCCCTTCCTGTGGTTTCCAGCAACTTTAAGGCCATCTAGGTTGGTGGCATCACTGCCTCCTGTGGCAGTGAGTTCCATCGCCTAACTACCGTACATGAAGGGAGAGTATCCAGGGCCTTGAAGTCACCCATCAACAGTGCCTGGGCAGCAAACCGTGCAGACACACAGCTCTCCTGGTCACTACCTTCCACTGTTATGAGATGCATTTCTATTTAAATGGTAGTCATCACTTCTAATTCTGCATCTGTAAGTCTAAAAATGTAGCAATAAGGAAATGCGATGCAAACCTGGCATGACTTCTTTCTGGAGGTGATACACTTCCTAATATTTTGGCAATGGGTAAGCAGCTACTCTAACTGAGAGTCTGTAAAGACCACAGAAAATTGCCTTAGAGTGAGTCAGACCATTGGTCCATCCAGCTCAGCATTGTCTGCACTGACCGGCAGCAGCTCGCCAGGTTTCTCACACACAAAATAATCCCAGCCCTGCTTGGAAGAAATAATGCTGTTGTCCAGGACTGAACCTGGGACCTTCTGCATGCAAAGCAGATGCTCTGCCACTGAGCCACAGCCCTTCCCCAGAGGGCTGCAATGGCTCTGACCCTGCAGCCTAACACAGTCAAGCACACTCAGCCACTGAATACTCCTGGTCCCATAGGAGGACAGTGAGGTCTGGTGACATTCGCCACCAGCCGGACATTTTCACTATCTTCCTATGTACATATGAATGTAAGGCTGTCGTCACGCAGCTTCCCACTGGAGGATTTGCAGTGCTGCATCACAATCCTGGATTTGCAAGACGTCAGGGTGGGATAGTGGAGCAAAAGAGAAAGCGGGCTGCCCCACACCAGAGGCCATGGCACGGGAGCGAGAAAAGAGGGGCACTGAGAGGGGGAAAGTGCTGCTTTAAAACAACGGCAGAGGAAAGCCCCAGAAAGACTTACTCTGATGAGAGAACCGTTTCCGACGCCTCCTCCTGACCGCCCTTCCCGAAAGCATCGAATCCACCCGGTCCTTCCATGCGGATCGGCTGTCTAGGTCATTCACGCCACATCGGGGGAGGCTCATGTGGCGGATGGTGGAGGCGTCGAGGGCACCGCTGAGGGGCAGGTGGTACACCCACTGGAATTCCCTGCAAGAGAGGAGGACTTGGTTGGCGCATGATGCTCGTTGGTCTAGGTCTCTAAGGTTGAGATCCGCATCATATACTGGAAACACATGGCTTCCCCAGGAGAGTCTGGGCACAGCAGCTTTCTCCTCACAAAACTACACTCCCAGTAGCCATAACCAACCACACTCTCCCAGATTCTTTGGGGGAAGAAGCCATGTGCTTTAAATGTATGGGGTGTGTGTGGCCTATGTCTGATTCTCACTTGGGATGCAAGAGGCCACAAGTTCCCCTGGGGAACTGAGGGCTGTACCTTGAAGGATGGGCCGCAGCTCAGGAGTAGAGCATCTGCTTTGCATGCAGACGGGCCCGGGTTCAATCGCCAATGGCATCTCCGGGGAGGGCTGGGAGGGACTCATGTCTGAACACCTGGAGGGCAGCTAGCCAGTCAGCGTGGACAATCCTGAGCTGGATGGACCTGTGGATAAGACAGCTTCCCATGTTCCCATTTACAATAGCCCTTTATTCAGATCTATGAGGACTAGAATCTTGCCTAATTTTGAGGGGAAGAGCTGTAGTAACAGAGGTGACCTTATGCATGCAAAAGGTCCCAGGTTCTTGGCTGTTTGGCAGCCCTGGTGCAAAATTTGCTTATTTATTATATTTATATGCCACCTTTTCTTCCGAGCAGCTCAAGGTGGTGTACACATGTTTCTCCCCTTTACTTCACCCTCACAACAACCCTGTGAGGTAGGTTAGGCTGAGGGGCAGGGACTGGCCCCCAGGGTCACCCAGCTGCGCTTCATGGCTGAATCAGGATTGGAAACCCTGGCCCCTCACCCAGACCAGCGCTCTAACCACTACACCTCACTGTCCCTGTTATGTATTAGTGTATATAGTTTTCCCTCAGGTCCTTGACAGTTGTTTTAGGAGGGAACTTTGAATTATGTTTGATACATTGTTTGAGCCAGCCTCTATAAAAGCAGGCCAGCTCGGCAATGCAGTTCAGTTCTGTTCCAGCTTCCAAATAAAGAGCTGCTTTGGAGAGATTGCTGTGTCGTCTGCTATGCTTACCCACAACTTAACACTGGCGACCGTCACCCTGCCATAAAGCAGTGACGTCATATGATTGAAACACGCAATGTAACTTTATGGCTTTTGTTTTTTGAACAGGGAAGTACTTTCAATAGTGGGCTTTGGCGACGACACTGGGATAAGGGCGGAGGGAGAAAATTTAAATAATAATAATAATAAATTCTCAGAAGGAGTGTTTGAAGATGGCTGGAGTCCAGAATGCAGCAATGGCATTTCTGGAATCTTCCAGCTGGGCCCGAATTGCAACGTTTGTACAGATCTTGTCCTCCACAGGAGGCTAGGCCCATACAAGGGAAAACGACAGAGCAGAGCCTCAATGTGCTCCGAGCAAGAGAGAAAGCAGCATGGCTGAGAAGAACGTGATGGGTTTTACGAGTCGGGCTTGAGAATTGGGGGAGCTGCGATTCCAACGCGGCTGTCTTAAAGCAGAATGTCTTAGAGCAGTTGAAGTAAAATTAACATGCAGGCCTCCAGAATCTGCCTGGCGCTGTCCTCCCGAGGCAGCCCACTCACTCCGCGTCATAAGAGAGAGCAAGCAGGGAGACGACGCTTTAATAAAAAATGTGCATGTGTTAATTTATGGACCCCTCCACACAGGCGTTTTATTGTGGGCGTGTTCTGGTGTTCTGCAACAAGGCCTTGACGCAATAATAGTGCCCTAGTGGTGGGTTTATTCTGCTTTATGGGTCGTTCAGCAATGCTCCCCCACGGATGACACCTGAATGCTAATGCATCCGAATAGCTAGACAAGTACAAAACTCCAGAATGCTCATGGGGGAAAAGCTCCTCTCCTTCTGTCATAACACTAGAACCCGTGGGCAAGGGGGTGCCCTCGTGCCCTCAGACCTTGCAACATCATTGTGTGCCACAGTGCAGGAACCTGTAAGCCTCCTAATGTTGTTAGACTCCCATCAGCCCCAGTCAGCATGGTCAATGGCCAGGGACAATGGGCCTTGTAGTCCACAACTTCTGGTGGGCACCTCGTTGGCTAGCCCTGGACATATAAATAAAATGGAAGGAGGAGGAAGGGTCTGTCTCTGCATGCTCCATCCCACATTGACAAACTTGGGACAAGGCCAGGTTGACAATGGTGGCAGCCATAGGACAGTCGTCATACTTACCTAATGGCCTCTGAGAATTCAGCTGGATCCAACCCTCGTTGCATGGAGCCAAAGTAGCCATATTTTCTAAGGAACTTCTAAAATCAAAAGGAGAGGGGGGATTAAAAATTAGATCCAGATTGTCAGAAATTGTTGATCTTATGCACAGAGGATCCTACTGCCCAGAGATTATGCAGTAAATGTTAATATTATATTATATTATAATACAGTGGTACCTCGGTTTTCGAACGTAATCCATTCCGAAAGACCATTTGAGTTCCGAAATGTTCGAAACCCAAAAACTCAAAATGGAAGCCTCAAACCGGAAAGCTCAATACAGAAAACTCAATTCGGAAGCCGTGTGGTATGTTCGACTTCCAAGGCGCATTCGAAAACCGAAATGTTTGTCAACGGAGACATTCGAAAACCGAGCTACCACTGTGTTGATATGTTATGTTATGAGGCTTCCTCAACCTCGGCCCTCCAGATGTTTTTGGCCTACAACTCCCATGATCCCTAGCTAGCAGGACCAGTGGTCAGGGATGATGGGAATTGTAGTCTCAAAACATATGGAGGGCTGAGGTGGAGGAAGCCTGTATTGTATTGTATATTGTATTCTATATTGTATTCTATATTGTATTGTATTGTATTGTGTTGTATTATTATAAATTCATACACCGCTTGATTGTAAGAAACCTCAAAGTGACTTACAAATAGAAGAAAACAAGGACATTTTTAGGGGGGAAAAACAAATTAAAACATTCAGAAAAATTAAACCAGCAATAAGCTGGTTTTCACAGGGGAGTAACATGTTCCCTGTAACTGGACCCAGTCAGCAGCCTGGTCGCAGCATTCTGGAACAGCTAAAGCTTCCAAACACTTTTCGGAGGCATGGTGGTGGATCTTGATGTCACTTCAATTTCTCTTTGTGCACCTTTTACTCCTGCCAGGAAGCAGTTCACCTTCCAAAGTGCAAAAAAAACCCTGAGCTTTTGTTTACAGCCCATTCAGTCAGGCTGAGCCTAGCCTCTTCATTCCAGAGTGAGTTTGTGTGCCGGCTCTGTTCTCCCTTCCCCTTATCAGCCCAGATTCTGGACATAAACACCGCCCCATGGAACAAAAAAGCAGAGGCCATAAATTTTTCCGTTTCTCTGGAGAGCCAGGCAGTCATCAGAGACCCTCCGCCCCAAGGCCTGCTAGATGTGAGATGCCACATACCTGGGACAGCAAACCTGGGGCGAGGGGGATGGAGAGGAGACAGGAGGGTCTTTGTTTTATTTTCATTTTTTGCTGCTATTCCTCTGTCCTTGCAGCAAAAGAGGGAAATCCAGGCAAAATGATGGGGGCGGGAATTATTGTTGTTGTTTCAATTTACAGTGCTACCTTGGGTTAAGAACTTAATACATTCTGGAGGTCCGTTCTTAACCTGAAACTGTTTTTAACCTGAGGTACCACTTTAGCTAATGGCTGCCGCACTGCCGGAGCACGATTTCTGTTCTCATCCTGAAGCAAAGTTCTTAACCCGAGGTACTATTTCTGGGTTAGCGGAGTCTGTAGCCTGAAGCGTCTGTAACCCGAGGTACCACTGTATTATGTGCCCTTCACCCTAAAGTGCCAGGATGGGTTACAATCTAAGACACAATATTAAAAACAATTTTAAAAGCTTACAATTACAAAAAAAATACAATCACAAAAACTCTAATAAAAAGTAACAAAAGTTCATACTATTGTTTAATATTAGATTTAGATTTCTAGTCTTTCTGCATTAGAAAGCTTCAAGACCATCTTCTAAAAAGAGATTAATAGAGAAACAGTTTAATATCCAAAAGTTTATAATCACGCACATTTCAACCCTATCAGGTCCTTCATCAGGTAAAGTGGAGATGGCATAACAAAATCCTAAGTATCTTTATCTTGTAATCCCCTGGTGAAGAACCTGGTAGGTCTGAAACATACGGGGGTACCTCGACTTACGAAGACATCCGTTCCGCAGCAGTCTTCGTAAGTCGAGGTTTTCGGTTCTCAAAGCGCCGCTTTGGCGCATGCGTGAAGCATGATTTTGCGCTTCGGCACATGGGCCAACTGTGCACGCCACTCTGCACAGGCACAGAGCGCACACGCTAGGCGCGCGCGGAGAAAAAACTTCCGGGGGTTGTCGACTTCGGAAGTCGAAACCTTCGGAAGTCGAAGCGTTCGGTTGTCGAGGTATGACTGTACATTTTAAGCAGCTTCAACGCACATTTAAAGAACATCTCCTTGAGGAATCCTGGGAATGGTAGTTTCCCTGCAACAGAATTACACTTCCGAGCACCCTTAACAACTACAGTTCCCAGGATTCTTTAGGGTTAGTCATATGATTCAAATGTGTGTAGAAGCTTTAATCATGCACACTTCTTCTGAAGTGTATCTGTATCTGAAGAAGTGTGCATGCACACGAAAGCTCATACCAATGACAAACTTAGTTGGTCTCTAGGGCTGGGTTAAAACACAGAGCCTAGGGCTTGCCGATCAGAAGGTCGGCACGTCAAAGTGCAAGTAGATAAATAGGTACCGCTACAGCGGGAAGGTAAACGGCGTTTCCGTGTGCTGCTCTGGTTCGCCAGAAGCGGCTTTGTCATGCTGGCCACATGACTTGGAAGCTGTACGCCGGCTCCCTCGGCCAATAATGTGAGATGAGCGCCGCAACCCGAGTCGGTCACGACTGGACCTAATGGTCAGGGATCCCTTTACCTTTCCCTTAAGGTGTTACTGGAAGGATTTTTTTTATTTTGTTTCGACTACGGCAGACCAGCACGGCTACCTACCTGTAACTATGATTAGATGAAGGCATCCAGCTGATTGATAGATAGATAGATAGATAGATAGATAGATGATAGATAGATAGATAAGATTGATAGATAAGATGGATGACAGCTTTCAAGGCTCTGCCCTTGATCCTGAGGCCATAGCAAACAGCCTCTCTTAAGACTCCAAGCAGCCTCTCTCCCCACCCCCCCTGCTCTCCCTCCAAGCCTGCAAAGGAGGAAATGCCATTTTCTATAGAATATTCCATAAGGCAGGAAACAAACAGGAGACCTTTCCATAGCACTCTGCCTCTCAGATCCTTGTTTAGCATAATGGAGGATGGGCTGAATACAGACAAAAGAAAGCTCTCCAGATGGTGTGGGCCAGAGGCTGTGCTCAGAAAGCCACAGGCCAGGAAGGCATGTAAAGAAAGAGATGTATTGCGCACAGATGTATTGTGTGCTTTTTGTCTTGTTTATAAGGGATCTACTGTAGAGTTAGGAGTGAGTAATGAAGTGGCCACGTTTGCTGATGATGCGAAGTTGTTTGGAGTTAGAACAAAAAGAGATTGTGGGGAGTTCCAAAAGGACCTTTTTGAACTTAGTAGACAGGTGGCGAATTGGCAAATGCGATTCAATGTAAACAACTGTAAAGTGATGCACATTGGGAGTAACCAATCTTAATTTCACATATAGATTCACGGGGTGTGAACTGCCGGTGATGGACCAGGAATGAGACCTTGGGGTTGAAGTGGATAGCTCAATGGAGATGTCAACGCAGTGTGAGGCAGCCAGGAAAAAGGCAAACTCCATGCAAGGGATCATTAGGAAATGAAATGGAAATCATAGGACTGTAGAGCTGGAAGGGGCCACGGCGGTCAAAATAAAACTGCCAATATCATAATACCGTTATACAAATCTATGGTGAGACAGCATTTGGACACTGGTCATCTCACCTCAAAAAGGATGTTGTAGATCAGGGGTGGCCACCTCCCAAGAGACTCTGATCTACTCAGAGAGTTGAAAACTGGGAGTGATCTACCCCCTTTTGGGGGGTTCAGGTCAAAGCTGTTGAGTTTTTTTAAGGAAGGGAAGCCCTGGTTTTTTGGGTTTAGGTCAAACTTGTTGAGCTTCTTTTAGGAGGGAGGGAGGCCCATTTTTGTTTAGGGCTTCAGGTCATAGTTCAGCTTTTTTTAGGGAAATTTTGGGTGAGCTTTTTTTAGGGGTGCCAGTGATCTAGCAGTGATCTACCACAGACATCCAGTGATCTACTGGTAGATCACAATCTACCTGTTGGACGTGCCTGTTGTAGATCAAGGAGGGTGGAGTGACTCCCCTATGGTGAAAGGTTGTATGGTTTGGGACTTCTTAGTCTAGAGAATAGATGAGTAAGAGATGGCACGAAAGAAGTTTATAAAATGATATATGGCCACGGAGAAAGTGGACAGAGAAAAAATTTCCTCCCTCCCATAACACTAGAACTCATGGGCATCCAATGAAGTTGGAAAATAAAAGGACTTCTTCACACAGCTGAGAAACTATGGAACTCACTCCCACAAGAGAGATGCGCCAGGCCAGGCACCTTCATTGTACAGCTTCTGGAGAATGCTGAAGACACGCCTTTTTACCCTGTCTTTTGATACTTGAAGGGTGTATTTTTAAAGCCCTGCTTATTTCTGTAATTGTAAATTGCTTTAGTTTTTTTTAATTGTGTTTTAATTTGTTGCCCTGGAACATTAGGGAGAAGGGCAGGTAATTAAGAACAGACACACATCCCTTTGAATTCTAGGAAGATAGGAGACCGAGTCAGATCGTTGATCCATCTAGCTCAGTACTGTCTACACTGATGGGCAGAGGCTCTCCGGGATTTTAGACTGGGGAGTCTCTTCCAGCCCTACCTGGAGATGCCAGGGATTGAATTTGGGACCTTCTGCAAGCAAGACAGGTGCTCTAGCACTGAGCTACCGACCTTCACCTAAAAATAAAAAAAGATTCCAGTCCTCATGTCTCTGGATAAATGGCACAATTAAATAGGAACATGGGCAGTTGCTTCAAACTGAGTTAGACCATTGGGTCCATCTGGCTCAGTATTCCCTACACTAACTGGCAGAAGCTCCCCAAGATGCCAGGAATTGAACTTGGGACCTTCTGAATGCAAGACAGATGCTCTGACCACTGAGCTATGGTCCCTTCTCCGCTGTTCATGTCTGCAAATTTTGGAAGTTGTCACTCAGCTTCCTTTCCCAGCGGGGCATAACTCATAGCTCCCTGCTGGAATCTTGTAACTTTCTGCCACACATTTCTTCCTCTGATTTATGGCCCTTCCAGACAGCAATAGCATGATAGCATTGGGGATGCATCTCGGCACAAGCTAAATCAGAACAAACCTACCAATGATGCCCTGCTGTTGTGCCATAATTATTGCAGGAAACACCCACATTAAAATAAAATAAAAACCCACCTGGAGGTGCCCAGGAAGGCGATATTTCTCCGCATGCTGGTGTTTCTGAAAGTTGCAAAGGGCTCGGCCTCAGAGCATGGCATCTGAGCATGTGCAGAGTACTCTCTCTCTCTCTCTCTCTCTCTCTCTCACACACACACACACACACACAATATTGAGTAAGCCCAGGTTTAAAAAACAGAAACTCATTTACATCCAGTTAGCCCAAAGAGTTCATGAGCACCTCTTTCTTGGGAAGAAATCTGGACATTAACCCCTCCCTTCCCAGGTCTTGGGAGCCTCACCTCCGCCTCCTGCTGGCTCCCAGCCCCCGCCCGGCCGAGCCCCGCGGTGTCTCCTCGGGAGTAGAGCCGCGATAGAAGCAGGAGAGCCAGGATCGGGGCTGCGGCCATCGCCCTGCCGGATGAGAGCTGCTCTCCGGAGCTCCGCTCAGCCTCCTTCTCTCCCTCCCATCCGGCGGCGCCGGCTGAGCACGCCCAGAGGAGACGGCAGGAAGGCAGGCAAGAAGCGGGCAGGCAGCTGCGGGGCTGAGCAGCCCCTTCCCTCGCACAGAGACACAGAAACGCAACCTCGGCGAGGCAGGCTTTTCCCTTTTCCTTCGTCTGGACCGCCTGAAGGAGCCACTCCCCTTCCCCACTCGGCGTCTTTTTGCACGGCAGGCAGAAATCCAACAGGGGTAGCCAACGCCCGTGCGTAGTGATCCGGCCCCTAATGAAACACCTCGAAGTTTTTGTTTTTTTTAATTTATACCAGGTTCAGCTTAGATCTGCTATTAGGATTTCAGATATACCATTACTCATTCATTAAATATTCTTTAAACAATAAGAATTGTTTAAATAATAAGAAATAAAGAGGGGGGGAGAAAAAGAAAAGAAATAGCAAGTAGATAGTTACAACTGTGCGATAAAATAATGAAAACATAAACTACAGAAGAGAATAATTGGAAGTGTTGTTTTTATTGTTGTATTTTTCTTTTTGTATTTTGTATTTTTCTTTTTGATTGTATTTTTTTTTGTATAAATATATGTTGTGAAAGGTGTAGGTATGGTGTAAAGTATATATGCTGTATTTTAAACTATTAAAACAATAAAGAATTTTTTAAAATTCCTTCCAGTAGCACCTTAGAGACCAACTAAGTTTGTCATAGGTATGAGCTTTTGTGTGCATGCACACTTCTTCAGATACACTGAAGAATTTAATAATAAAGAATTTATTATTGAAACACCTCGAAGTGTGCTAGCAATAAAAAGGGACAACAATCAAAATGGTATTAACATATATTGTCTTTCTTGCTCTGATATATATTAACGATTAATTAACAGTATTAACAATATTAACATATTAATAAATACTAAGCTATTTCATGTATACTGTGTGCGTACGCGCAGTGCCGGATTTACGTATAAGCTAAACAAGCTATAGCTTACGGCCCCACTCTCTTGGTGGCCCCCCCAAAAATTAAAGGAAAACAACCTGGCATGGGTGTAGGCAGGGGGGCAGCTGCCCCCCCAGAAGCAAAAAAATAATTTATTTTACAGACCATAACCAGCACTTTCCCCCTCCAAAAACTGAAGTGGAAAGGGCTTTGCTTTAGCAAGAGCAGCTTGGTCTCCGCTTGCTGGGGGGACGGGACACAGCTGTAACAAAAACACATCAAATAAATAAAGCAAAGTGGCTACTGGTAGTTAAGACAATGGAGCAGATATCCCCTTTCAGGCAAGATTTATAGCTCACCACTTCACCCTATTGTTCTTCAGTGGGAGTTGTTAATGAGCATTCAGGGGTCGCATTAAGAGTTCTATTGGCGACTTAATGAGGGTGCAGAGGATTCAATTTGACTAAGGTGGCTCTGCAAGGCTAAAATGAAGTGAATAAGAAAAGGGGGGCTGTAGCTTTGATAGACACAGTGATGTTTATAAAAAGCAGTGGTGTTCCAGTCTGCCCCTCCTCCTGCATCTGTATACTGTAAATCAGGGGTGGCCACCTCCCAAGAGACTCTGATCTACTCACAGAGTTAAAAACTGGGAGTGATCTACCCCCTTTTGGGGGGTTCAGGTCAAAGCTGTTGAGTTTTTTTAAGGAAGGAAAGCCCTGTTTTTTTGGGTTTAGGTCAAACTTGTTGAGCTTCTTTTAGGAGGGAGGGAGGCCCATTTTTGTTTAGGGCTTTAGGTCATAGTTCAGCTTTTTTTAGGGAGGAGGGAAATTTTGGGTGAATTTTTTTAGGGGTGCCAGTGATCTAGCAGTGATCTACCACAGACATCCAGTGATCTTCTGGTAGATCACAATCTACCTGTTGGACGTGCCTGCTGTAAATCAAGCAGAGAGAAAGCTGCTTACAAGGCTCCTTCCTCTTGCTGCAGAGTTCCAGCATCACAGCGTCACCCAGAGGCACCCACAAATATGAGTTATCCCTCTCTCTATTTCTTCCTTCCTTCCCTCCCTCTTCCATCCTTAATCAAATACTTGGGGGGGCGGGGCGGATAAGCCCCACATAGAAAGCCCATCTACAGGGGGGGGGGATGACTCTTTCAAATACCGTATTTACCAGTAATTGGGGGAGGGGGGAGAGGCACCTAGGCCTCTAGGAGTTGGCTGCTATGCCTAGGACAATTCAAGAAAGCAGAATGATGCATATGCTATGGTAATATATCAATAGAATCATATAATTGTAGTCGGAAGGGACCACAAGGGTCATCTAGTCCAACCCCCTGCAATGCAGGAATCTTTTCCCAAGGTTGAAATATGCTGGTATGCAGCAACGCCTCAGAGCCCGTGCCTTGCCTCGCCCTCGTCCACCCTGCAACCCCCTCTCGCCTGCCGGACCCTCCCGTCCTCTTGCTGCAGAGTTCCAGCATCACAGCGTCACCCAGAGGCACCCACAAATATGAGTTATGCTGTGGTAGTATATCAATAGAATCATAGAATTGTAGCCGGAAAGGACCACAAGGGTCATCTAGTCCAACCCCCTGCAATGCAGGAATTTTTTCCTAAAGTGGGGCTTGAACCCACAACATGGTTGAAATATTATGCTGATATGCAGCAACGCCTCGGAGCCGTCGTGACTGCCTTGCCTTGCCCTCACCTGCCCTGCCACCCCCTCTTGCCTGCCTGACCCTCCTGTCCTCTCTAGCCAAGCAGGGTAGCCACCGACGCTGCCAGCCCCAGAAGCACAAGGTGGCCGCTGCCACTGCCACTGCCACTGCCACGATGTTGTCAGGCCCGCTGGCCCTGTAGCCCCGCCCACGTTCCCACTTCATGGCCCCTCCCCTCCCGTGCCTTGGCCCCGCCCCTGAACGACCATGGCTTGCCCCCCCCCCCTAGTTTTGATCCTGGCTACGCCCCTGAAACCTGGATGTACATTTCCAAAATATAAGATACAAAACAAAATAAAACCTACATACAGCAAAATTGGCAAATGGCTTTAGATACCTATTAGGTTCATAAATTACCATACAGCGTATATTCAACACACAAAAACAGTGACAATTGTTTGTTGACAAAAGACAACTGGAAATAAAAAGGGCCTCCTTACCTTCAGTAGCTTAGGGCCTCATCAAACCTAAATCCGGCCCTGTGTGTGAGTATAAATTATTTCACATAACAAAACAAAACCATTTCTCTCTCTCTCTCGCTCTCTCTCTCACACACACACACACACACACACACACACACACACACACACACACAGAGACAACCCCATACATATGTAGAGTGAGATTTCACAAAAGTCCCTTTAAAAGGCTTCTTGAAAAAGGAAGGTCTTCCAAAGGAGTCAAAAGACAATGGAATCATAGGATTGTAGAGTTTGAAGGGTCATCTCAACTAAAGCATCCCTGCCATCCAGCCTCTGCTTAAAACCTCCAAGGAAGGAGAGTCCTCAACCTCCTGAGGGAGCACATAGAAACAGCACCTTTCAGATATGTAAGGGCAGGGAGTTCCAAAGGCAATTTCAGTTAAATTCATATACGGTACCGTAGTTTCCAGCAACTGGTATTCTGAAGCATTGCTTCCTCCAGCTGTGGAGGCAGAGAAGAACCATCGTGGCTAGTAGCCCTTGAAATATTTTGATCCTTTCTGTTTCTTTTGACATCTTCAATGTATTATTTGAGTTGAAATAACGAATAGTGTTTAAAAAAAAAAGTAATTGGATGGGTAATTTCAGTATGCACTTTTTTACTGTAAGTTTTTTCTTTAAGCTATTTAAACTAATTATTATTACTACTACTACTACTACTACTACTACTACACCACAAAAGAGAAAGTCTTGTGGAACAGCAATCCATGCCCCTGCGGTTTTGCAGGTGTGAAACCATCCAGATTGTTTTTGTTTGCTCTTGTTACATGACTGCCAACAAGCCCTGTTGATGTCAAAACCGTCCTGGCAGAATCTCAGAGCAGGAATTCCTTTGGAAAAAACAGTAAGTCCTGCTCCCGCATCTGTGTTGTTGCGAGATGTTTCTAGGAAGTAAGGAGAGCCAACTGTTATTCCACTTAAGAACATGTGTTTGGACTGCAGTTGGGCCACGTTCCACATAGGTAACGGTAGGGAACTAACTGTATGGCTTGACAGCAGTGAAAAGGACCCAGGGGTCATAGCAGACCACAAGCTTAACATCAGTCAATTGTGTGATGCTGCTGCAGCAGCAGTAGGCGCAGGAGCAGCAAAAATAAAAATAAAAAATTAATGCAATGCTAGGCTGCATCAACAGAAGTATCAAAGGGTACCCCTCAATTCTGCCTTGATCTAAACATACCTGGAACGCTGTGTCCAGGTCAGAGTGCCACAGCTGAAGAACATGTGCCAAGGAGAATAATCATGTTGATCAAGGGTCTGGAAATCAAGTCTTTTGAGGAACAGTTGAAGGAGTTGGGGGTGTTGAGCCTGGAAAAGAGGCTCATATAAGCACATATAAGGTATCAGGGGTCTAAAATCAAAGGTTGGAATGGTTATGTGTTTTTTTGGAGTCATTGGAAATTAACAATATTTAGCATTTCCAGGTGTTCCAAGTTCTTTATGCACCTTATTGAACTACAGTATAATTTTCACAACTATCCAGTGGGCTGAATCTCGTGTTACTGATACTCAGATCCCTGGAAATGAATGGACACGACCAACATAAACTGACTGATTTTTTTAAATGGTTGTCTTAAACTAAGTTCTGAGCAGCGTTGAAATTAATAGACTCGGCTTAATCATCTCCGTTAACTTCAATGGGTTTACTCTGAGTAAAACTGCAACCCATTAATTTAGGATCTGTTGTGCAGACCAACCAAGTAATTTACATTTCCTCTTGTTTGCTTGTTTTTCAACCCCCCACCCAACGGCAAGAAAGAATGAAAACACATCCCTGGATCTTTATCATATTTAAGTACAAAAACCCCGAGAGATGAAGACTGCTGCTGTAGGAGGTTATTTAAAGAATGAGGTGTGGCAGAAGACTAGCCAAGCAGCAAGTGACGCACAGTCTGGACCCAGGTGAAGGGGGCGCATTCAATCCTTCCTAAGCCTGTGGTGTGACTCATTCCAGGCAAGGCACCTTGAAGCTTTTGCATTAGATGGAACAGCCTCCACCACTATATTTTCAAATTCTGGGTGGTTTTAAAATTCCATATTGTGGAATTCCTGCCTGAGAGAGGTCAGACTAGCACCCTTTCTCTTATCTTTCTGCCGGCAGGCTAAGATCTTCTTGTTCAGACAGGCCTTTGGAAACTAAGTGCAGGCGATGCTGGCCATGGGGCAAAATAGATTTTTCATTGCCGGTTCTAAACATTTTCTGGTGTATTGTAATCTATTGTTTTTAACCAGTTTTGTTTTTAATTACTTTGCATTTTCTAATGTTGTTTTAAATGTTAGAAGCCACCTCAAATCCCAACTTGGGAGATAGGTGGGATATAAATCCATTCAATAAATTCTACACACCTGGCACAAATACAAAAGGCCTGTGGGGCTGTTGGCACCTTCTGCCACCCTTTTTTTTTTTTTAAAAAAAATATAACTTTATTGAAATTAAAATAAATACACAAGCACACAAAAAGATACAAAGAAAACAAACGAAAAAAAGAAAAAAGAAATAATAATAATGAATCACATTTCAAATAATAAATCATAACATAAAACATAAGTTAAATCATAACATAAAAATTCATATCAAAACTTAAATCACATCAGAAATAAAAGCAAATCTATGCTCAAATGTATAAGTTCAGATGTAAATAAACCCAATTATTAATTCCTATATCTTCTATGGTGCTCTTTCATCAACATTAATGCTTTCTGGTGGCAGGTTTTGGCAGAAATTAGGATCATCATGGGTCGTCCTTTGGACTTAGACCCTGAACTCTGCCTCCTCTCCATTTTCACAGGGAGTTACATTGATCCCCTTCCTTTTGTAAACCCCTATTGGTTTTCTCCTGGTGGCTGCTAGACTGGTCACTACTCAGGGATGGAAAAATGTCACAGTCCTTACATTAAGTAAATGGTACCAAAAAATTAAAAAAGCAGCATCCGAAAACTCACACATCCTCTTAAGGTACTTAGAGGTGATGCCTCACTATTGGACTTTCCCGCCACCTGGTGGACATTTATTATACATATAAATAAGCAACACCTGAGAGCTGTTCTTCCGGTTAAATATGGTATTTTTTAAAAAAATACTTGTAAAATCTTAATAATGCTGGACCTCTTGGGCTCTCCCTCTGGGCCTGGGCTTTTCATGTCTTTTTCGTTCTTAGGATTTATACTCTTCTACCTTTTTTTTTATAAAAAAAAACCTACCACCCATTCACTTGTTGTTTTTGATAAGGAAAAATTCCGGGGTGAGAGACTACTCAACAGCCCAGCTTGTCGGGGTCCAAGTCCCCGGTGGGTCCATGTGGTCAGTAAAAGGAAGTTCCAGACAAGTAATTTGTAGCAAAACAGCATTCAGTAGACTTAGATCAGGGATGCCCAGACTATGACCCAGGGGCCGGATACGGCCCGAAGACCTCATTTATCCGGGCCCGCTGCCGCCGCCTGCTCTTACCAGTGTGGTGCGGCACAGATGCCCACTTCTGGAAATGATGCTTGTGCATGTGCGCAACCTATTTCCGGTCCACTTTCGGGTCAGAGGAGGCCCGTGCGCATGCGCACAAGCTATTTCCGATGCTCCTATGGCCCGGAAGTGCACCGGAAATAGCGTGTGTGCATGCGTACGGGCGCGCGCTGCCCTGGCCTCTGGCCCACCACGCGATCGGCACTTTGGGCACCGGCCTGAAGCGCAGTAAGTTTGGGGACTCCTGCTTTAGAGAAAACGAGAAAACGGAAGCTCTTCCCAACAGGATGTTGTGATGGACAAGCCCTGGGCCTGCCTCCTGATGACCCAACAGCCAGTGAGAGTTGCTTGGGCTATCAGCCAATCTGGGGAGAGAGAGAGGGCAGTTTAAATTTGAAACTGGCAGTTTAACTGGCAGTTGACTCTCAGGGGACAGGGATTAACTGTCAGTGTGGGCAGTTGGGGCTTAGACTATCTGGCAGGGCAACTCAGTTTTGATACCCTGAGGGAAAGTTAAATTCTAGAAGGGACTGAGTGGAGGTTGCTGTTTAGGAACACTGATGGCTGTTCTAGGTGGGGGAAATCTACCTGAGCAGAGTTTTGGAATATAGTGCTGTTTAAAATCCTCTGTAAAGAGTGTGTGCCTGGAACCAGGTCTTCTGCCTCACGCTTTAGTGGTTCCCAAACTTTTTTATGCCACTGCCCCCTTGAACCCATAAACTCATCTCCAGTGCCCACTACCCTACAAAAAGCATTTTTCAGAATAGAGTTCCACAACCGATTCAGTTCCACAACCCACTAAGGAAGACTATGACACAATAAAATTCAAAACAGGGGCAGACAAAATTATTAGAATACACAGAATCAGCAAGGATGACAGGAAGAATTAGAGATAATACAGATCAATCGTTCCCTAGAGTGGGATATTTGCTGAAAATATCTTAAAGAGCATTGTAAAAATATGAATTCTCTGGCTGGCCTAGAATGACCCCTCTTTGAACATAGAAAACCTTATTAAAACAAAAATGTGGGAGAAGTTTGGAGTGAGAATGAAAAGTGCTACTCAAAAGAAACCTAGGACTCCTGATGGGGTGATTGGAGGTCATAATAGAAGTTGTATTGCAAGAAGTTAAGTTATTTTTTTGTAATTTGTATCATCCTTTGGTTTTTTTCTTTGTTGACTGTTTTTTATAATCAATAAAGCAATTTAAAAATAAAAATAAAATTCAAAGCAGGAACAATGACACTTTTATTCAAAATCCAGTTAAAACTATATCGCTTAATTCCACAACATAGATGGACTTGATTCAGTGATGCTAACTTTTAAAAGTGTCATAGCCACTCACACCTCCTGCACCCTCCTGCCGCCACCTTGCCTCTTAGATGGGGAATCCCACTGCTTCCCAGGGGGCGGTACCACCCAGTTTGGGAACCATGGCTTTAAATCCCCCTAAAGTATAGTTAAACATTAAGTTTGTTCCAGAATTGTCTCCTCAGACTTCGAACCTCTGGATGTGGAATGAGTAGTCACTGGGCAGCCTTCATGGAAACATAATACCTTGCTACAGATTAAACATAAGCACTTCCACAAAGCATTTTCTAGGCCTCTCCTGGGTTAGTAACAGGGAGAATTTTATCTATTAGTGGGTAGCATCCGTCTATTTTGGGAGACAATGGAGAAGTGCGTCTTTGGAGGTGAAGTCAAACTGTTGGAAGGTTACAGCGCCTGCTGTGGCTATAGAGACCAATACAAGAGAGACATGTTTTGTTGCAGCTGGGGCAGATGAAGATGTTCAGTTGTTCTGCTGCAGATGCACTGGTGTTTCTTCTCTCTGTGCTTCTCTCAGCAGTCATTCCTCCTCTGGTCACTACTATAGATGCACAAACTGACTATTGTCAGGTCTACTTGTCTATTAACAAACAATATAACACACAATATGTCTATTATCTATTAATACACCTATAAAATCAGTCACGTTACTCAACATCGGCCTTCAGTGAGGGTGTCTGTTGCACCCTTTTACTACCTTTTTCTTGATCATCCTGCTTTCAGGATTAGAGCAAATATGCCACAATATCAGAGGTGAAGGGGAAATGGGTTATGCAGAATTAGAGACTTGATGGACAGAGCAGGGCCTGTATAAGCAAAGGCTTTAGATGACAAGCATTGAATGTCATAATAAATAACAAGATGAAAGATTGTAAAAAATTATTATTATTATTATTAAAAGATGATCCAAAAAGAACTCCCTTAAGAGAATCAAGTCTTTTTGTTTTAGGACAGTCTTTAAAAGAATATTTCAAAATATTTTTTTAAAAAATAATAATTCCAGTAGCACCTTAAGGATCAAGTACAGTATAAGCTTTCTAGGTATGAGCTTGCGTGTGTATACATACTTCTTCAGATACTCTGAAGCAGAGGTTGCTACAACCTTACAACTGTATTTTTCCCCACAAGTTGAATGACTTTATTCAAAACAAGGCTATACAGACAATCACACTTATATATGCAAAGTACAGGGAAACACCCAAAATACTGTCTTCGTTTCCTCTCTTATCGATCCGCTCCAGGCATCAATCAAAGTCTTCCTGCCCCCAGCTTCTATGACAAAATGGGCACAGGACGTTGGACATCCCATTATGATGGTAGATTGGGAAAACCTCTGGAAAATAAATATGAAATTCACAGCGAATTATAACATTAGAGAAAACATGCAAAAAATGAATCATAGATGGTATCTCACACAACCTTGAGGTGTGGAGGAAGCAACGGGGATATGTTCCACATGTGGTGGCCGTGTGAAAAGATAAAAAGATTCTGAGATAGGATATATGATGAGATAAAAAAAATTCTGGGAATTACTTTCCTTAAAAGACCAGAGGCATTTTTGTTAAGCATCACAGGTAGAGATATCGCAATGCAGCATAGAGAAATCTTTTTGTATGCAACAGCAGCGGCCCAAATACTTCTGGCCAAAGGGTGGAAAGAGAAAGATAACCGAAAATTACGGATTGGCAGAGTAAATTGCATGATTTTGCTGAAATGGCACAATTAACAAATGGTCTCAGAGGCAATTCAAAAGAAAAAATTCTTTTAAAATGGGATAGGTGCAAGAAATATGTTCAAAAAATATAGTAAAAATGAAATATCCATGAAAGCGTTTGAGGAATAATAAAAGGAAATGGGGTTGAACTATAATTGTTAGGATGTAAAAGGAAGTAAGAATGTACTATAATAATGGTTTTAGAAATCTGTACTAACTATTTACATTCAAGTATAAAGAATAAGTCTAAACATGAGGAATTAACAGGAAGTACAAAGCTTATATTTTTATTGTTATCATACAAAAGTTTTTTTGTTTTTGTTTTGTTTTTTTCTTCCTCCTTTTTCTTTTTTGTATTTTAAATTATTTAAGGGTGGTAATAGCAGGAAAAAGAAAAAAGAAAATTAATGATGTATAATTCGTATAATGTACATCCTGTTTGGTATGTTATATTTACTTTGTGTGTATGATAAACAAGCAATAATAAGGAATAATAATAATAAAAAGTCTTCCTGCCAATATGGCCGCTGCCATCATTGTAGGTGGCTGAATGCATCAAGAAGACATGTAACTTGATTTTGCTTGTGGTAACAAAAGAGAACATTCAGGCCTTTCTGGCATAATCTTCCTAAATCATCTTTTGCTACTTGTTGTTATAAACAGGTTTTAAAGTAAACAAAAAACAAAAAAAGCAAGAGAATGTGGCCCTCTAACTGACAACTGTCGCCCAGCCCTATCCTATCAGCTGCCTCTGCCACCTGCTTCCTCCAGAAATGCCTTTTCTCCTTTCTCAGTCAATAGCATCTTCATCAGACCCTACAAAACTGGCTGGCCAGTGGGGTGGGTTTCCAGATGCTGGACCAGATGAGCCTTGGGTTGGAAACAGCAGTCTGGCTCTTTTGATTTTTTTTACTAGCTTCCCTTCCCCAACAAATCCCTATACTGCCACCCTAGCCTATTCCTGCCCTTCCCTTCCAAAAAATGGTGGTGGTGGTGGTGGCGGCGGCAGGGGTACTTGCTCACCTGGTGCCACAGGCTGCTCCTGGTGCTGGAGCGGGGCCACTTTGTTGCTCCTCTTGATGTTAATAACATTTCTCAGTCGCCTGAGCCTAGAAGAGATGAGGTGAGGGCTTCTTCTCATCAGAGACTGCAGAATTGTGGGCAAAGACCACAGGCATAGAGGTGTGGGTGGGTTTCCGAGGGATCCAGTCCCTTTGCGCTTTCTTTTGCTTTCTCCAAGTTTCTGGCACTGGAAATACAGCTGTGGCACAACTGCAACAAGAAGGGTCACATAGGCATAATATACCTATAAAGGCTTTGACCATTGCTAAATGATTACCACTCTTAAAAAACATAATGGAATTTTAGTTACAACATAACACTCACCCCCCACCCCCAATACACAAATCCACCCTCATTAGTCTTGAACATAACATACAATAAAAATAACATACAACAATACAAACAACCAAAGAAAGCTTCTTATATTCTGTCTCTGATCTCCTTATTCATTTCTTATAAGAAATAAGCAATGATTACCACTCTTAGCCAAGCGCATTTGCGTTCTGTATTGTTACCATCATGGGACACAGGACAAACCTGTTTCTAACATCGCTGCTCTGACCGAGGAGCCTAGCATCCAGCTAGGAGCACCTCAGGTAAATAGACTTAGCCATCTGCTGGACCCCTTCTTTGCATTCTCCGATAACACTAGCTAAAATACCCACCCAAGCCTAACTCCAACCTCAGCCCTAAACCTAAACCTTAACCCCAGCACTAATCCCACACTAACCCTACCTATCCCTCTATACATATACACAAAATAAACATGTACAAAACATACACAATATATATATGTTTGTGTGTGTATGAATATGCACAAGAGAACATGTAAAATGTAAGATAACATATTAAAATAAAAAAATTAAAATAATCAACTAAAAAATGGTAAATAGTCAAAGAAGAAAGTAAGAACGAACCAAAACCTCTCCTGAACTTCCTTCCACCCATTCCTCATTCGCCTGATCTGTCCTCACAAACCCACAATGGACACCAATGGCAGTTGGTGGAGGGTGGGATATTGTTACCATGACAACCCCTCCACCTTGTCCCTGAGTGGTGATGTTTCTTTTGAACTTCTGTTCTGCCTGCAAATTCACCAAATTTTCTCCCTTCAGGTTCATTTGCTCATATCAAATCATTCTTCATTCAGCAACATTTCTAAAGGGAGACCATATCCACGTCCTTTTAAATGCAGTAGAAAAATCCCAAGTCTGGGGTGCCCATGAAGAAAGGATCACAGGCAGAGCGCTGTTCCAGCATCTGGAACGGCGCACATGCTGTGCACCCAGGGGCGGGGCAAGCCGCCCACAGGGGCAGTGTGGTGAGCATGGGGGCGCCGCCACCCACACCGAGCATCGGGGGGGCGGGGGCGGCAATGTCACCCCCCACCCCCAGGGATGACACCCGGAGCGAGCCATACCCCCCTTCCTCCACCAGTGATTAGACAATCTGCTTTTCATGCAGATTGTAAATAATAATAATAACAACAACAACTAATCCTGGGCAACATCACCAAATGTCACCAATCTGAAATGCTGATGAGCTGCTGCCAGTCAGTGTAGACAATGGTGAGGTAGATGGATCAATATTCTGACACTGCCTAAGGCAGCTTCCTACCGTATAAGTAATTTATTTGAAGATGAGTAAGCTAACTTCTCCACAAGAAACGACAATATTTTCCTTCAAGAGACTTTTAAAAAAGCTTTAGAAAAATGTTGCAAGTACAAAAATCCTGCATATGAGAGGAAGCAAAATTCCTGCCTCTACAATAAAGCCATTGGCACTGCAACATGCCCCAACCAAATGCCAACTGAAACAGACCCTCCAAAATTTCTAAGGTGTAATTTTGAGGTGTGGAGCACAGCTGGACCTTCTTCTGAGCTAATGTGCAGCAAAGAGGCTCTTGCAATAAAGGTTTTAGGTCCTCTTCAGGACTGGCACCAGGACTTGGCATTTTAGAGCACCTGACAAGACCCATGCTCCAGTATTTATTGCCAATTGTTGTGAAGCACCCTGGAAGTTTGAATGAAAGGTGGTAGAGACCAATAAGTGCAAACATTAAAAAATCGTAAAAAGGCGATTAATCAGAGGGAGCTACTTTTATTATTAATATTACTAGCTGTTCCCAGCCATGCGTTGCTGTGGGTCAGTCTGTTAAATGGACCTTCAGAGTCCCCCTTCAGAGTCCCCTCACCTTCAGAGTCCCCGCGTGTGACATCATCTTCCTTCCACGTGACAGCACCTATCACCCCAACGTCTCTATCTCTCCCCCTCGCAAATCCCTACGGCCTGGCCGGTTCCCCCGCATTGGTGTTGTTTTCTGTTAAAGGCCCATATTCAGTTGGTTGGCATGTTCTTTTGTGATGTCACTGATAGTATGCAGCCAATGGCAGCAGCTGAGGCCACGTTAACATCCAGGAGATGGTGTTATTGCTGCAGCAAATGATATTGCATATGTACCTTTGACGTCCACTGGAGGAGGGCACGGTGTTTTCTTTCTTCAAAAAACCATGTTTTTACCTGTGTCAGGTGTGTCATCTAAATAATGTCAGTTTCTAACAACGCTCGCGTATTGGAATGGAACATTGTGTCAAAATTTCAAGGCAATCGGGCAAGTGGTTTTGGAGAAAACTGATCGCTAACCAACATGGACCTTTTACATTTCTCTTTTTTCCCCTGCTGGGGCTCAAGGCAACTTACAGATAAAAACACAGAAAGATGCACTCTTAATTGCCTGCATAGGCCTGGCGGAATAGAAAAGTTGGCAGCAAGTGTTTAAGAGTTAAAACAGAAGATGCCTGTTGCATCTCTATTGGAAGAGCATTCTGCAAGACTGGACCTATAACACTGAAGGCTTAGTTTCATGTTGACCTCAGATGAGCCTCACCAGTTCAGGAAACAACCAACAACAGATAACCTCAGTGATCGAGCTGGGAAATAAGGGTTTGGGTGGTCCCTGAGGTACCATGGAGCTAAGTAGTTCAGGACATGGTAAATTAATACAAGGACTTCCATGGTAGATGGGTAGCCAGTAAGGCTATTTAACAATGGTGTCACATGTCTGCTAGATTCCTCTACCAGCAGTCTGGCCACCGCATTCTGCACCAGCTGAAGCTTCCAAACCAGACCCAAGGTTTATTGCTCTCATTTCTAATTATAAGGATAACATGAAAGAGGAATGTGAATAATATGAAGCATGAACTGTACTGCAATTGGGTGTGGAAGAAATGGCATAAATGAGTTTGTGAAGGAATACGGGATTTTTAATGAAAATGAGAAGTTTAAAGAAGAAGAAATGTCACTTTCCCCCAAGACGCTTCTTAATAAACTGCCCAACCAACTTCTGGGGTCTCTCTTCGTATTCAGCCAGGACTTCATGAGAGCTGGTGATCTGGTCCCCTTGAAGCCGATTCAGGAGTGTGACACAGACCACAGCACCTAGAGGTCAGTGAAAGAAAACAGGAGAGGACCCCAATTGTGACTTCAAGTAACACAAAAGAATGAAGAAGCCAGAATCCAACTTCTCTTGCCTTCCTAATGCTGCTGTGATAGTCCATTAACATTTTTGTTTTCTTCCCCCTATTATTTAAAATTTGTATACTGCCCTTCATCCATATATCTCACGGCGGTTCACAGCATAAAAATACAAGATAGAAAAAAACACAAGATACACAATAAAAGCAAGAACAAAAATAAATCAATAAGCCACTCCTACCCACTACACATTTAAAAGCATTCAAGTCTTGAAGATATGCAAAAGGTCAAATTCTGTTTTCATGCTAGCCAAGATTATTATAATTATTAGTAGTAATATAATTAGTATTAATACCAGTTCTGATCACTTGACTTCAAAAAGGATATTGTACAGTTGGAAAAGGTTCAGAAAAGGGCAACCGAAATGATCAAGCGGATGGAGCAAATCCCCTATGAGGAAAGGCTGCTGTGTCTGAGACTTTCTAGTTTAGAGAAAAAGCAAGTAAGAGGTGGCATGATAGAAAAGACTTTGATGCAAATTTAGGAAGGGGGCTGTTCGCTTCCAAGAGGGCTTACAATACATTCAACACTTTAAATTTGGCACCTAATGCAAGGTCCACTGTTTTCTGGAGGGCTGAGAACCACCTGACATAGTATGACATCAGCGGTGCCAACCTATCAAAAGTGGCCCAAAAAAGGGTGACTACTTTTTGTTCTAGCCTGCTGGACAAAAGTGGATAACCTTCCCTGGCTTAAGCAAACCACAGTTTAGCATTATGTGTAAAGTAGGCCACTGTCCTCTTCCCAGGATTATTTGATGCAATCTGATACCTGCATGTAAAGAGCCTCATTTGAATGTCTCCTCCCACATTCTCCTTTAAAACTCGCCAGATATATCTAAGGTATTTCCATCAACAAATTTTGTCCACCATCAACCCTGATGAAGAACTATGGAGATCTCAAAAGCATGCACACCATTTTGAGAAATTTTGGTTTGCCGGATTAAAGTATCACCTCAATAGGAATTGAGCATTAGCTAGCAGCTACCATGTTTCTCATATTATAAGACATGTCTTATATTTATTTTTTCCTCAAAAAAACACACTATGGCTTATTTTCAAGGGATGTCTTATTTTTTTCCTCCTCCTCCTGCCGCGGCCGGCATTGCTGCTGCTCCTATCACTATGTCTTATTTTCGGGGTATGGCTTATATTCCTTGAATGCTTAAAAATCCTGCTATGGCTTATTTTATGGGTATGTCTTAAAATATGAGAAACAGGGTACCTGAGAGGCTGAAATTCATAGGTCAAAATTTGACCATTTCTAAAGCAGATGCATCAAGAGTGGCTGCATGAGTTACCTTTGATACCACTAAGATTGCACATTGCTGCAACAATGGCAGATTCCATCTCGATATTTCTTACTCCAGCCTCGTGAGCTGCTTTTAAATATTTCATTTTGTCTTCTTCTGTGTAGGAACAGATAGCACCATCAAGGCGAGCTTGACCTAAAAATATCACATCATATATTATTGGCACACCTTGCACACAGAGAAAAATAACATTTAACAATGCCGCAACCTCATATTTTGATAGTGTTATGGGTTGGGGGGGTCAGTCTAGATGACACCTGTGGTTTGTTTCCTAATCTTTAATCCTATGTATAGGAAACTAGGAAGCTCGCTTAACCAGTCTGGCCAGTTCTTTTGTCAAGGTTATGACTTTAATTGCTTAACCTTTTGCATCTTAAAGGAGTGAAGAACTCTGGGAATTGTAGCTCTGGGAAGGAGATAGTGGCTTCCTATCAATTCTTAGCATCCTTAACATACTACAGTCCTTAGAGTTCTATGGGGGAAAACATGACTGTTTCCGTATTCAGTAGATTTCAGTGGATTTCTGCTCCCGTTTTTGTTTTCTTCAAAATTCTCTGACCACCCTGGTTAAGGCCTTCACTTCCAGTTTCCAGACTAAGAATCACAGAATCATTGAACACAGAATCATTGGAAGGGACCCTGTGGGATATCTAGCCCAACAGGGTATACCTGTTGTGCTTTCCCACTAAACCCCTAAGCTCCACCACTTCCTTGTGCTCTCTCTTCTCCCTTATTCCCACCTAAGCTTTTAGGAATGTCAATTTCTTTATTTAAATATTTTTTGGCCCACTGGTGTTTTATACCAAAGACTCCCAGAGCAGCTTACAGATCAATTTTAAAAGAAAAGATGATATCGCACATCAAACAGAAGTGCCTTTTACCAGCTGCAACTAGTTCAACAGCTTCAGCCATTCCTGGACTGGGAAGAATGGCTGGCAGTGTTTGTTGTACTTCTGTTCTACTTTCAAAATTTCCTCACTGGCTTGTTCATTCAGTCTGTCTATTTTATTCTGTACTTTATCAATCTTTCTTATTATTATTCTTTTGCGATCACTTGTAGCCGAGTAAGATTGTCTTCCATAAACACGGTTTTAAAAGTGAGTCCATAAGTGACTGTGGAGACCAATTCTAGATCCACACGTCATTCCACAGTGGGGACATAGATTTCCGAGTGGGAGTTGATCACAGTGAGAGTTTACCAAGCGTGCCTTCCTCTTAGCGTGTTTCTCCCTTTTGTCCTGAGTTTGAGTGTCTTCAAAACCCATGACATCTTTGGTAAAGGCTGTTCTCCAATTGGAGCGGTCGCAGGCCAGTGTTTCCCAGTTGTCAGTGTTTATACTACATGTTTTTAGATTTGCCTTTAGAGAGTCTTTGAACCTCTTTTGTTGACCACCAGCATTACACTTTCCATTTTTAAGTTCGGAATAGAGTAGTTGCTTTGGAAGACAATAATCAGGCATCCAAACAACATGACCAGTCCAACGAAGTTGATGTCGAAGAATCATCACATTGACACTGGCATTAGTTAGCCTGTGTTCCCAGGTGATGTGTTAAATTTTTCGGAGACGTGCATTGATGGAATCTTTCGAGGAGTTGGAGATGGTGTCCATGTTACCATAGCTTTGTAAACAAGCATGTTCAATTGCTTCCTGCTGCTCTTTGTCTGAGATCTCATCTGCCCCATCATGGTTGGAGTTGAGCTCCTTCTTGCTGACTTTGGTCACCAGTGCCCACATCTTGGGAGCAAGAAGAGGTGGAGAAAGCAAGCAAGAGAGAAAGGCAGAGCCATGGAGCCTCACCTCAGACTGGGCTTAGCTGGAGCCGCTGCTTCTCCACCTTCTCCTCCTCCCAGCTCTTCCTCTCACCTATAAATATTTTTAACAATAACCAAGGGAACATGCAGTGCTATTTTTCTAGAAAAAGAGGTGCTGGAACTCACCATGAACACTTCCATCATTCTCTTAGAATAGCAATGGCAATGGCCCCCACCTGAGAGGTGCCGGAACTGAGTTCCAGTGAGTTTCCCCTGAAAAAAAAGCCCTGGGAACAGATAAATCTCTGCTGAGCTGCACCCACAATTGTGAGGCCTGAAGAGGTTATGATGATGCTGCCCCAGCTGTTGCCATTGGCTGAGGATGCTCTGTGATGCCATAAAAGCAAATGGTGGCCAACTGAGTGGATATAAAGGTGTTCCTTTGCCTCTTCCCCAACAGGACACAGCAGGCAACATTACAGTCACTTGGCTCCAGCTTGCTTCGTTTGGTCACTGTGTCTGTGTTCCTGCCCCAGCCTCAGAGGAGGAGGCATTGTGGGGGGGAGCACACGGATGTAAAATAGAATGTCCCTATTTTCATCTGAGGAATGTTGGAGGGTCTGTCTCTGTTGCACAAGGATGCTCCACTCATAATGTAGAATCCAAAGTCATCATTGGAATAGGAAATAACTAAGATAAGAACCTTTTCTTCTTTACTAATGGGACCTCTGTGTGCATGAGCGTAGCGGGGGGGGAGGGGCTGCTGCCCCCCAATCAATAAAGATCAATAAAAATACATAGCTAATTGAGGTTCTGCCCCCCCCCCAACAAAAGCCCTGCCCCCCTAACAAAAATCCTGGCTATGGCCATGTCTGTGTGTTTTATTCTATCTTTTAAGCAATGCATGAATGAGACAGAACAGGGTCATAGGACTGAGCAACTTCAAAGTGAATCACATTGCTCTCCCATTCCTGCCTGGGACACAGTATTCAGACCAATGGGGCTGCATAGCAGCAGTCTTACCTTCATAGAAATCTAAGGTGCACATTGTGTCCCCAATGACTGTGTTGAACTGATGCAGTTCCTTGCCACATTCCAGCAGTTCCTCAGCCAACTTCTCATCGAGGTTTGTGTTGCGAAGTACAGACTTCCCCAGGACCATCTGTTCTAACTGAGGCTTGAAAGAGGCATCAACAGCCTGTTTGGTGATCACCACAGATCCTGGCTCCAAACCTGTTTATATACATATATAAATATAACATCATATATATAATCTCCACTTGAGGCAAAAGAGCATGGAATTTAGATTCATGGATGAAACAAACTTTTTACCAGTGATCTGACATTGGTGTCTGATAGGATTCATTGCACTTTGGGATTTTGTAAATGTGTTCATGTTTGTGATCTTTTATTAGTAGTATAACATAGACATTATTTGTATTTATTTATATTGTGCCTCCTTTTTTAAATACTGAGAAGCATCTGATCTGAAAACAAAACTGAGCCTTCAATTTCTGAAAATGCATTTTCATCCATTTCATGTATTTCTCTAATTCTCTAATTCTCTTTTTTAAAGCCTTCCAAGTCCACGGGTGCATATTGCCACCTGTGAAACTACTTCCTTTCATTTTAGCTGGCACAGACTTAAAAGGGGACCACTCCCCAATTTTTTTCACCAGTCTGTATTATCAATTTCACAATATAGATGTTTCCCATAGTGATTTTAGGGAGCCTGGTTCCATCTAAGCACCACAGGCATCGACCGCAAAAACACTTATTTAGAAGGGGGAGGGGGGAAAGACTAAGAGGAAATACCTAATCCGCCAGATGTGCCAATGCGAATAATGATGACGTTGGAGCATTTAGCATGATGAAGAAGTTTGATGAGCTCATGCAACATAGTTGCAATGGAAGACATCCCTATCCCATGCTGAAAAGGAACAACAAACAAGCACCCTCTTCTATAATCAGAAGAGTTTCCCACTGAAGATAAATATACCAAATTGCTCCGCCCCCCGCCCCCCATATCAGCAACAGAGATATAATTGCTTTTAAATTATCTGTGCTCCCAAGAAAGCTAGCGTGATGTAGCGGTCAGAGTGTGGGATTATGTGAATTTACTGAGGTCTTTTGAGGCAGGAGGGATAAACAAAAACCTCACTGCCCACAACATGGGTGTACCCAGCATGGGGCAGGGGGGTGCAGCTGGCCCCCCCTATAAGGCCAAACCGCGGGCCCCGCTTGTTGGCACGGGAGGGGAGGGGGAGGAAACGCTGCTGGTGCCGCGGCTCCTCAGCGGCGGCTCCTCCTCTCAGCCCGCCCTGCCTACATTTGCACCAATTCCCGCCCACTAAAGCCTTCGCGCCTCCCAATGGAAAGCCCTGCCGGGCGGCAACGTTTCCTGCCTGAGAGTTCTGCTGGGCTGGCAAGCGAAGGAGACGCGGTTCCCTGCATTGGTTGCAGCCGCTGCCGCGCTCTGCCTCCCGGTAGGCTGCACTGCGATCATCGGCACCACGGGCTGGGAATCGCCCCCTTCCCCCCTCCGCACCCCCTACCCCCCTGAGTTAGGAGTTGCTACTGAGACTCCTCCTGGGCCGGGAGAGGAAGTGCACCGACAGGAGCGTTTGCGCCGGATTGCCGGTGGCAGGAGTAGCCCAGCGGCAGTGACCCTTCCTCGCCGCCCCCACCCCCGGCAATAGGAAAGGAGCTGCCTTGGGGGGAGGCCCAGCTCTCTGCTCCCCCTGCATGCATTGCCCTCTCCGGGCATTGGCTGCTGTTTCCTTCTTTGCAATGCGCCCCCCCCAGCCACTCTCCCTTGCTGCCCCTGCCGAGAGAGGGGCGTTGAGGGCGGGGGAGCCGCCGCCGCCGGGTCGCAGCTGGGGGGGCTCGCTCGCCTGCACTGCGCCACCCCACCTTCTTCTTCTTCTTTGAGGGTCTCAGCTTGGCGGGGTGGGGTCCCCAGTATCCTCCCAGGCCACGGGGGGATGGCCCCCCAGGACTAGCAGACCTCTGAGCTCCTTCCCCATCCCAGATATATAGGGTGGGAACTGGCAAGGCTTCGGGGGGACCTGGAGGAGGGAAAGCAGGGCCCAAAGGGGTTTTTCAGGGGGGTGGCTAGCCGTAAATGGATGGGAGTGGTGTTTTCAGAGCAGGGCCGTGTTAAGCATACCTGGCACCCTGGCGTGACGGATCCCTCTGACGCCCCCATCCCGCCCCGTTTCCCGGGGGTTCATTTAGCGGCTGCAGCCGCCGTCGCAGAGTCGTCGGGCCCGCTGGCCCTGTAGCCCCGCCCACATTCCCACTTTGTGGCCCCTCCCGTGCCTTGGCCCCGCCCCTGAATGACCATGGCTTGCCCCCCCCTAGTTTTGATCCTGGGTACGCCCCTGGCCCACAAACTGGATCTCAGTTGCGTTTCTTCGCCCAGTACGCTCCGTAGCGTTTTCCTCTGCTAAAACTTCAGAAACCTTTCTTTCCAGTTCTAATTTGCAGAGCTAGATGCGCAGCTAGAAAAGTAATCAGCTTCAGTGTCTATAAATTACTTTCGGTGACTCCTCTCTCATTAAACACAGGTGTTTATTTTTAGGAGCTTTGCTGCCGAGAGAAATGCTCCCTCTCGGCAGCTTAGCTGGTCACACAGAATAAAATACAACAGTACAGATAAGGACGTTTCACATTACTGTACAGAGAATTACAACAGCAACCGGGCACATCGCATTCCTGAATGAAACGTCATCGGCCTGCGATTGCAGGGCGAACGCTGGGCTGTCTATCAGCTCACAGATTAGAACCTGGGAGAGGCCAGGGTTCAAATCCCCCACCCCAGCTACAAAGCTCACAGTGATCTTGGGTCAGCCCCTCACTCTCAACCTGACCTCCCTCACATGGTGGTTGTGAGGATGAAATGAGGAAGAGGAGACCAATGGACACCACCTTGAGCTCCTTGGGGATATACCATATTTTTCCGATTTAAGAAAATGGGGGAAGATGTATCCGTGTATGACACCCCCAAATTTTTGACGTTATTTTTTAGGGCAAAAACCTAGTCTTATACACGGAAAAATATGGTAAATGTAATAAAAAAGTTTTTCGAAGCAGATCTGCGATTCATGAAGTACAGCAACGTCAATGGCAGAATGGAAATGAAAGCTGAAGAGTAGCAGAGCCTCAGGGCCAGTCAGCATCTCTCAGCCTAGCCTACTGGGATGTGACTGGGAGGGGAAGCCAACTGTGTGTACACCACCCTGAGATCCTGGGAGGAGAGATGAACTCAATACAGTAAATAAGTAAGATAACGGCTTGTGTACTTACGCTAAGTGCTAGCACAGGGCCAGCTTTGTACATGGCGTACCGATCCGTTGCGGCACAGATGTTGGGCAAGTCGCAGGCTGGGCTCCCTATGGCCAGCTCCTTAGCAATAGACATGATGAAAGCTTTCATCCGCAAAGGGCTTCCACCAGTGCATACAAACTATACCCAATGGCATTTCAAAGAAAGAAAAAAGGAAGATTTTTGTATAATATTACTCAGTCTGCTAAATGTAGAAAGATCTAGCTATTCTGTAAAATGTTACTGGTGTTATATACTGTATTAGATGGGAGAAATCAATTCAGTTCACACTGAAAGGTGAATCTACCAAATCCACACCTTCTGAAACAATAGAAGTGAAACACAGCTCGCTATTAAAATTCACACTAATCCAGAATTTGCAATGTAGCTCTCCAGCCAAACAATGTAATTCCATCCTTAGGCCACCAGGTGTTCCTTAAGTACCTCTCCCAAATCCAATTTTCAGCCATCAGAGACAGAGTTTAATGACTCAGTGTTCTGACACAACGTTTATTTTCTTACCTTCACGTCTCCAAACAAGGCAGGTAAATTGTGGGTCTCCGTTCCAAGAGCTAAATGATACAGGACGTCCTCTTTCATTTTCTGAAGGTGGGGGTTGGGGACACGAATGGCGGTTTCTCTATCAATGCAGAGTAGATGGGCATGAGTTCATAGCTATGGCACAAAAACAAGTAACGTCTAAGGAAACAGCAGGATGAGCGCCATGACCTCTTAATTATAGCTTTGATCCAACCCTGGTATTCTAAAACCAACCGATCGTTTCAGTTAATCCAACTGGATCATAACACTTTTTAGACTTACTTTGATGGCTGTTCTCCCTCTGCCTTCTTAGCTGTGCCTGTAGAAGCCATTCTGTGTGGCTAGAGGCTGAAGAAGAAAAATATTGGAGATAAACCAGCATCTTTAGAGACCTACTATTATCCTGTTATGCACACCCCAGGTTCTGAGTGGTGAGAGACTCCAAGGATGCCTGCACTTTCCCATGGTTTGGTTGTGATGTCCTTAGCATATATGATTTTATTCATTTACGCATATATACAACATGAGCAGGTGGCGCTGTGGGTTAAACCACTGAGCCTAGGGCTTGCTGATCAGAAGGTCGGCGGTTCTAATCCCTGCGACGGGGTGAGCTCCCGTTGTTCGGTCCCTGCTCCTGCCCACCTAGCAGTTCGAAAGCACGTCAAAGTGCAAGTAGATACCCGGTAAATAGGTGCTGCTCCAGAGGGAAGGTAAACGGCGTTTCCGTGCGCTGCTCTGGTTCGCCAGAAGCGGCTTTGTCATGCTGGCCACATGACCTGGAAGCTGTACGCCGGCTCCCTCGGCCAATAACGTGAGATGAGCGCCGCAACCCCAGAGTCAGTCATGACTGGACCTAATGGTCAGGGGTCCCTTTACCTTTACCTTTACAACATGAGCATAAGATGGAGGTGCTCTTGTCATTAGTACCATGGCAGATTTTGCTACCCCATTAAGGTTTCTAGGAAGACCCTCAAAGTTATAGCTTTGTTTCCAACAGAAGAGAGCAAGTCAAGCTTCCCAGTTCCAGACCAGACTAGGCAAAAAAGCTATCCCCTGATTGTTTTCCTAACTCTTGGAACATGTGATGGCCAATTGGTTGAATTTTTTTCTTCAATTATCTTCTCTAAACCACTTTGAGGTTTTTGTTTTAAACAATCAAGCAGTGTATAAATTTTATGAAATAAATAATAAGATAATAGCAGCCAAACCAACCAAGCCCCCAAACCTACAATAATAACAAAGCAAGTGAATAAGTGATAAGGTTATACATAGAATGCTTTGGTGATAAGTTTCTGTACAGGAAAGATGGCGCATTCAACTGAACTAACCCTACAATCTGCATATGGTCAAGAGTTAAAGGCACACATCACTTTGTGCAGAAATTGTGGTGGGTTAGGAAGAAGTTCATCCAATCTTGGGGTTGGAAGGGACCTTGCAAGTTATCTACTCTGACCTCCTGTTCCATACAGGACCTGTATGAAATGCAGGAGTCAGACAGTTACAGCATCTCTGGCAGATAGTGATGCAGGTTTAAAGACCAGCCAAGAAGAAGTCTAAACTTCCTAAGACACTCTGTCCCATTGTCAAATAACTCCAACTTTCTTTAAAACGAACAATTGTTTTGATTGCTTTAAACTGCAAAACTATGCCTTAATTTACCTGTTGGCCTACCTGCTCATTTCTGATGAGCTACAGGATTTTGTACACCTGAAGTAGTATTAAACCATAGATCTATGCAGGCTGGGTTTTCAATCCTATGGGAGGGTTTGAAGGAGGAGAATCTCCCCTGCCCTGGGATAACCTCTCTTTCCATTACACTTAGGACCTGTAGTTCTGTGTCTATGGATACTGACAGTATGATCAGCAATTTCACCCGACCAGAACTAAAATTATTTGAGAAAAAGCCTTGACAATTAACCTGGATGAGAAGCATCAATGGACCAAGAAAATCACAACTCTCTAACAGACATGTGAACTATTTTTGTGCCATAAAAAATAGTATTTACCTTTTTGTCTAAGAGCCCCTTTGCTCTCTGAAAGTACTTCTCTAACCTGCATTCTCTGAAACAATGGCTGCCCTGATGTCATTTCTCTTTCTGCAACAGAAGATCTGATTGGCCATCCTGCTCATTACATCATAATATCACAGAAATGGTTCCCTCTCAGAATACCTGAATTTGGAGGAGTCCACCAGAGTAGATTGGCAGTGGGTTCCAAAGAGACGAAAGAAAGAAACTCCACTGGGCTGAGTGTGAAATGGAATTCAGTTCACATTTAAAGGCAAATCTAGCCAATACAAAACACAGCCATCCTTTGGAATTTGCATTTCTTCGAATTTTGCAGTGTACTCCTCCAACCAAATACAGTAATGCTTACAAAAATGAAGATACTAAGGGAAAGTGTGCATCAACATTAATATATCAGAAAAAATAACAAAAGTGAGTTATTTGCCTGCAAAAATGTGTTTTAGTCAAAACTGCATACAAAAAAATGTGTTTCCTAGGAGAAACTCACACTAGAGTGGTTGTAGTGGTTAAGAGCGGTAGACTCGCAATCTGGTGAACCGGGTTCACGGCCCCGCTCTTCCACATGCAGCTGCTGGGTGACCTTAGGCTAGTTACACTTCTTTGAAGTCTCTCAGCCTCACTCAGCTCACAAAGTGTTTGTTGTGGGGGAGGAAGGGAAAGGAGAATGTTAGCGGCTTTGAGACTCCTTTGGGTAGTGATAAAGCGAGATATCAAATCCAAACTCCTCCTCCTCCTCCTCCTCTTCTTCTAACATGCTAGTGATTTTCCTGTGGATATTTTTTTATATACAGTATATTTAAAAAATTGCAGATGGCCACAGAAACATGTAAAACTGAATTTCAGATTGGATAAAATGAGAAACTGAGTGTGAACTGAAATGCAGGACTCCTTCCATTCCTACACTTGACTAACCACTGCTCACTGGCAGGGAAAGGGGGGTGCGGTGGGGGTGGACCGCTCCGGGTGTCATCCCTGAGGGGGGTGACATTACCACGGGCAATCGCGCATCAATTGGACGTGCCTAAAATGGTTGCTGCCTATACTGCTGTTTACCACCCCCACCCCCGTGGTTCATAATAACCATACTGTTGCATGCCACCCTAATCTCTTGAGTGATGAGAGATTCCAGGGGTACCCAGGGTTCGTGTTTCCTTCAAAATGAGGTACAGCAGAGACTATGGTGTCTTTATAATAGATGGTTTATTTACACACACATATACAGGGTAAGTCTTTTAAAAGAGGCCCCGTGGAACATGTGTACTGTACTCTATCCACGGGGCTTCTTTTAAAGGACTCACTCTGTATAACCTGAGCCTATGATGGAGGAGTTTGCAGCATTAACACCCCAAAAGGGTCTTGTTTCTCTCACAGCTGGATTCAAACAGAAATCAAGCATTGTTTTCTCTTCCTCTCCAACTTGCTGCTTTGCTTCTAGTCCACATCACTACAACACTCAGCTCTCAACTCTGCCTTTGTCTTTCTAACTACCACAAATTGAGGAGCCTGCCCATTTGCTGCCCCACCCTTTCCTTTGTTGTCTTAATGGCCCATCACCCAGGCTATCACCTCATCAGGAAGTTAGTCTGGCTATTTCAAGAATTAAAATGTAGCCTTGGGGGCTCCCATGGAAACCTAATTGGGAAGCAAGGTCTTTTGGGGTGTTGATGCTATGAGCTCCTCCACCTTATTACCGTATTGGCCCGAATGTAAGCCACCCCCCTCCCAAATTCCGACTGAAAAGTTAAAGTGCAGCTTATATTCGGAACCAAACACTGCACGCTCGCCTCCCAGCACTGCCGCTTCCTGGCACTTCCTCCCCAAGCTGGTGCCAGCCGTCCCCGTTCCCCGTTCAGAGCGGTAGTGCTGGGAGGTGGGTCACACCCACAAATAAGCCTTGAATTTTAGAGGTGTGGCTTATTTGCGGGTGCGGCTTATATTTGGGCCAATACGGTATTCCAAGGACACAAAACCATGAGTAAGGGCCTGAAACCTCTTAATAATTTGGAGATTGGGATGGCATATCACAATATTACCAAAACCATTCACTATTTTGCTATTTGTCATTTTAAGGAAGCTGCACAATGTGCAATTTTTCTGCACACCTATTTTATTAGTGAATCACCACATTGTAACAAAAACCATCACATGAATTTCATTAGTGAGGAGTCTATGTTAAAAGTTGTTAAGAGTTTCCAAGAAGTCAAATTGTTCAAAAGACAGTGAGCATAATTTAATTATAAAAACTACACCAGGAACTTCTAAAAGAAAAAACTTTAACAGGAAGTTGCTTTGGAAAGGTGGCTTGCTACCCAGAAACAAATTGCGGTTCCCCCTGAAGAAACAAATCTGAGGGCTATTTCTGTGGGCAAAAACATTTGCATTGTGTCAAAGCTTTGGAAATAATGCTTCAGTTTTCCAGTATAAGTTCTTTACATGTCGAGTCACTTCCTTGCCACTCCTCTAGTCCTCATTCTTTTTAGAGCTTAGATTTCCTGTGTCCTTATGAGGGAGACATAGGTTTGATCATTCCATAGTCCATGAACTTCACGAGGCATTCCCGAGCCACCTTTAGGACATGCTGCCTCTGGGGGTCATCAGCCTGCTTCCCAACAATGGTCAGGATTTCCAGCATCTCACTTTCCACTAGTTTCTTAGCCAGCTCTTGCTCTGCATGGATTAAATTGTAAACAATCACGAGCCCACGGTGCTGTACGTTCAGCTTGTCGTGGAGGCAGAGCCTCTGCAGAATCTCCAGCCACTGGGTTGTCTGCAGAAATAAGATTTGCTAGGTTACTTGCACATCTTTGAAATGTGTAACTACACAGAACTGTTCAAGGAGCTCCAAAAAGCCTCAAGGTTCTATTTTAGCCATCATAAAAACCAAGAGCCTGCTGGATCAGGCCAGTGGCCCATCTAGTCGAGCACCCTGTTCTCACAGTGGCCAACCAGAAGCCCTTGCTCCTCTTGCAGTTTCCAGCAACTGGCATTCTGAAGCATTCTGTTGCGACAGAGCCGAGCCATCGATAGCCCTCTCCTCCATGAATTTGTCCAGTCCTCTTTTAAAGCCATCCAAGTTGGTGGCCATCACTGCCTCCTGCAGGAGGGAGTTCCATAGTTTCTCCAATGCATGACAAACTACTTTATTTTATCTGTCCTGAATCTTCCCATAAGCAGCTTCATTGGTTGCACATGAGTTCTAGTGTTATAAGAGAAGGAGAGAAAAAATTCTCTATCCAATTTCTCCATGCCACGAATTGTTTTATAAACTTACTAGTTGGCTCTGCCACGTGTTGCGGTGGCTCAGTTTGTTAAATGGAGCCTCAGAGTCCCACTTCAGACTCTCCTCACCTTCAGAGTCCCCCTTTTTTGTGTTATGTTTACATAGGCACACCCCTGTGTCTCCCCCCACCCTGTTCTGTCCCCCTCATCCCCCGGTTCATCCCTGTGATTGGGCCCACCCTGTCCCAACCTATGACCTATTCGGCCCCTCCACTTGGCCTAGTCTGGAAAGTGGCCTAGTCTGCAAAGCCGAGGCGAGATACTGTGGAGAGGGCAGGTTTCATCCCTGTGTCTCCCCCCACCCTGTTCTGACCAATTACCTATCCCTGCCCCCTATTCGCCCCCCCCCAGGCAGACCCCTACCTCCACTTGGCCTAGTCTGGAAAGTGGCCTAGTCTGCTGTGGCCTATTAAGTCTGCTGGGCAATGTTGGGCCTTGTTGCTGCAAAAGGCCTGTTTTCAGTTGGTTGCTGTAGAATTTTGTGATGTCATCTGGTGGCGTGGCTTTGGAGGCAGCAGGGTGCGATCTGTCTTTCTATTGGATGCTGTTGGAGTCTTCAGACCTTCTGCTGGTGATTATAATTTGGGTGCCATGTTTTTTGTGTTTAATCATTATTTGAGGTGTGAAAGGTGTGCTTTTTTGGAAAAAATTTTTACGCCAGATCCCTCCCTGATGGGCATGGAACGTTGTGGCCAAATTTGTTGGAATTCAGTTCAGCGGTTACGGAGGAAGGGTGTTATATCCACGCACGCAGTGGGAACATTTATATACCGGTATATATAGGTACGGTATCATGTTACCTCTTACTCGCCTCTTCTCTAAATTACAAGGTACCCAGCTCTGCAAACTTTCCTCATACAAAGGCAACTTTAAACACACACTTAATGCTCCAGGGCAATGAGACCCTTACCACTTCAGTCAGCTTATGGCAGAGTTTCTTGTGGGCAGCCGTGAGCATCGCTAGGGCTCCTGCTGCGGCGTTCTGGACTTTGTCGTCGTCCTCGCCACACAGCAACACGAGCAGTTTGAGTCGGTCATTCCCATCTGCTATGAATCTGTCTTGAACCTGGTGCAGGGGGCAGAGGTGGGGGAAAGTGAGAGAGATCTGGATTAATTCATCCCCTAACCACAACAAAAAGGGACAGTGCGGGGGGACCTATAGCCTTGTGGGCCAAATTGGAACCCACGGCAGGTCAAATAGGACTGCAGGTTGCCCTCCGTTGAGTAACAAGGGCTATTTTACCTCTTTGTTCACCACGAGGTTGCACATGCATTCTGTGGCCGCCTGCCGAAGCTGATCGTGGTTTTCAAACATGTAGTTCTCAATGTCAGGCAGGGCTTTCTCTTTGATGATCTTTTGTCTGAAAGAAGTAACGTGTGCATGTGAAATTGCAGAGCACACACACTAGCATGCTACCGATAATTGCAAGATGTAGTAGAATTCTGCACCTCTTGAAATCCTGCAAGGCAACCTTGAGGCAGGGAGTCTGAGAGAAATTCGGTCTCCACTTTAGGAGCCACCTCCGAGGGGCCATGGGGGCTTCGGGCCCCGCAATAAACTATTTGAGGGGGCTGGGCCCCCACAAAGTTGATGGGCATTCCCATTCAAGTGGTGTGTGTGCAATGCGTCAAGTGATTAATTTTGCGGGGCAGGACTTACCTGGGCCCCCACAACATCTTATTCAAGTTAGCATCCCTGGTCTCCACCTAACAGGTAGGCCACTCTCAGGCCTAGTTGCGGTAGAATCCCATTGGCCTCTTTGTGACATTTGATTCCAGCTGACCTGCAACATCACTTCTGCCCATATGACTCCTCATACCTTCCAATATGAAGAGGCCCAACCAGAGCACCATTTTCCAGAGCCACACTCCCACACGAGTCATGTGACCTGCGCGAGATTGCAGCCCCCTGAAAGGCGCCGGGGGGGGGGCATAGCGCAAAAAAGTGTGTTTGGGACGCCATGCCCCCCAAAAGTGCAGCACGAGACTGCAACGGCCATTTTGGCTGCTGTTGTCTCGTGAGAAAAAATGGGATGTCCCGTTTTGTCTGGGGCAGTTGATGGGAATGCCTCCCACTGTCCCACAGGAGTGAGTTTCATAGTTTAACGATGCGCTGTGTGAATAAGTCCTTTCTTACATGAGAAAAATAGATCCCTATCTTGGCCCTATCTTTGTAGAGGAAGGATCAGGCTGTCTCCCAATAGCAGGAGGCCATGAATCCCCCCAGGGGAACAAAATGGCTGCTGTAACTCACCTGAGCTTGTCGCTCCTCCCTGAAAAGTTGGTGAGGCCCAGAAGAGCCTCGTAGTTCTGTAGCCCATCACGCTCGGTGTTCAGCAAACTGACCAGAGGACGCACGACTTCATACACCTTTGGGAGAGTCAGGCAAATGGATGTCACCCTGGGGCACCATGGAGCCCTGTGGCCATTCAGAACCTGCCACACCCAACAACAGAGCAGAGGCCTTTCTGAACAAAAGGCCGTCTGTACAAAGGGAAAATGTACAGTACTTGCTCTGCTCACTTCTGCCTCCAGCCCCCAACCACCACTGGCATTCGGCCCCTAGAAGGTTGTCCAGAAAGGGAATGCTGCTTTTGGGCTGATAAAAGTTCCCCCCTCCTTGTTTTAAACTAAGTAATAAATGTGCTCCTGGTGCTCTCCAGTTGCTGGACTCTGCTCTGTTCGCACAAACATAACAATGCTCTAAATATGCCATGGATCGACTCACCCTCTCCCCAGGGAACGCAATGTCTGGATTGGAGATGGCTGCGATCTTGGCCAGGGCATGTGACGCTTTGATTTTGCCAACTTCTGTGCCTTCCATAGCCAATGGAATCAGGGCCTAAGAACAACAAATTAGGTGATGACACCAGGTAAGCTCACAGTTGAATGTCCCTGTTGGGAGAGCGTTCTACCCTAAATTCTTATTTGCACATTATGCTAAAGAAAGAAAGAAAGAAAGAAAGAAAGAAAGAAAGAAAGAAAGAAAGAAAGAAAGAAAGAAACCCCTAACAACAACAACAACACCACCACCACACGCACACACATCCCCAGATTAATTGCACAAAGTATTCCTAAATAGGAGCATCTGAAATAGGAAGCTGAAAGAATTACCTTTCCACCCCCTTGAGCAACGATGGTACCACGGTCCTTGGCATCTTCACACAAAGCAAGAAAAACTCTGTTGGAAGAGAAACATACCCTTGGCATAAGTGTTCCCTGTTGTTGTTGATTATGTCACAAAAGCAATGGCCTGTCTCTGTGCTGGCAGGGGTTGATTGATTATCCGAAACATTATAGGGGATTCCTGGGTGGTGCCATTTTGGCCATATAACGAATGGCAACCCCCCACCCCAGACCCTTGCTATTAACAGGAACATCTTCGGCTTTCACCCTAAAGTACCGATTCAGTGTGTGAACATCTTTCAGGGCAGAAACAGACACAAGACTTTGTTCGATGCTTCTCTGGAATCTAGAGTCTGTGAGGGTACACTGTTCACCCTTGATATCTTGCACGGACATTTCAGGCTTTCCTAAAATGACTTTCCTGTTGCACCCTGCTATCGCCTGAGAATTCTGAAAAGGCGGAAGCGAGGCAGCTTACCTGGCTAGGAGCTCTTTGGTCTGATCGGTCAAAATGGCGCTGTCCGCTTTCACCATGCAGACCAGGGAGGAGGTGACTCCGGCAGCGACCAACCGTTTGACCCGCTTTGCGACAAAATCCTTCTTGTCCTGCGGGAGAGTAAGGAGTCATGGTGAAGCCCAACTTTAATCTTGGTCCCTGCCACCCTGTGGAGGAGTAGGGGTGGGTGGACCTGTCAATTTCTGGTGTGTATCGTGGTTAGCGTGTTGGACTAGGGCCTTGGGAGAACCAGGGTTCAAATCCTCACTCACACTGGGTGTGACCTTAAAGGCGAGTCTTCTCTTAGCCCAACCTATAGGTGAAATTCGGAAAATTAGAATATCGTCGAAAAGTGCATTTATTTCAGTAACGCAACTTAAAAGGTGAAACCAATATATGAGATAGATGCATGACATGGAAAGCAAGATATGTCAAGCCTTTATTTGTTGTAATTGTAATTATTTGTCTTTAGGCGGGTCAATTATAAATGGAATGGAATTAACGAAATGTAGTAGCAATGTTTATTTTTGTATTATTGTAACTATTTGTTTTATTACGGTGAAATTTCCAAAAGAAAGCATTTGTAAAAATTAAAATTAAAAATAATAAGTTGCATTACTGAAATAAATGCACTTTTCGACGATATTCTGATTTTCCGAGTTTGACCTGTACCTCACAGGGTTGTTGTGAGGATAAAATGGTGAGGAGGAAAACCACTTACACTTCCCTGAGTGCCTTGGTGGAAAAGGTGGTATATAAATGTAATAAATAAATATATTTCAGTTTTCCGTTTTCCCACTCTTCAGTTCCTTATATTTCTACAGCAGCTTGCGATGTTTTTTTTTAACAAGCCCTCATGAAAATTAATCAGGATTTTAATGCGAGTTTCTCCTGGATACACACATTTGTCTGCACTTTTGCCTAATATACATATCCATAATGCACACATTTATGCAAAGCTTTCCCCCTAATATAATGCTTTTCCAAACCAGGTTCAATATTTATTATTATAGCCAATGAACAGCATTCAAGAACCCAGGTAAAAAGCACAGGGAACACATTAGCCAGATGTTTATAATGGGGTAAAAAAGAATGAAATTACATACATTCATTTTGTATGTTATTTTCACTAATAGGTTTTTAATGTATTTGTTTTGGGGCTTTCAACTGTTTTAAATTATATGTTAACGGTCTTTTTGTACATAATACTTTGTTGGAGAACCGCAATGCAAAATGTGATGTGAATTGTGGAGCATGGCTTTGCTTCGGTTCTGGTACTATTTTGCAAAGTGCAAAATAGGTAGGTTTGGTTTTCAGTGCAAACTGAATAAAAATTCTCTCCCATTGCTAGGGCAGAGTTCTTTCCTGCTGGCTATTAACAGCATTTGGTGTTGCCAAGGATGACCGGCCAGCTACCTTTGGGTGTTCCTCGGGAACATGCTGCTTGGAAAACTTGGCCAATTGCACGAGTTCCGGGATAATTTCCTTGACATCGTAGCTGTTGGTGCAGTTCACCAAGACGGTGGCCACTGAGTACAAAATGGTCTTGTCGCTTGTCTGTAAAAGGCAAAATCAAAGTGTTGGTTTGTTTTTTAAAAAAAGAAGAAGATAAAATCAGGTCTTTAAAGTGAGAGAGACTTTGAAAGCAAGGGAGACCTTTGTCCAGTCCAAGGGTTGCATACATAAAAGATTGAGTTCGTACAAATGTGGAAAGGGCACCTATTAACAATGTCAGTTCTGCATATTGAAGTACAGTATTGTGATTATTTCTGTTTCCATTATGCTTATGATTTGTTCAGTTGAGCCACCTGGGACATTATTTTGTGAAAATAATGGTGAAAAACTACAGCAGTGGGCAACTAGGGCCGTAACGATCTGCATGTATGTGGCATTCAGCCTACCTTGGCTAATTCAAACATGGCCTGCATGGCTGGCTCATCCTCCACAAAGTCATCCTTCACGTCGGCATCCAGGGTCAAATAAGCAAGACCTTCTATAGCCCACTTCCTTGTGCGGGTGTCAATGGCAGGGTTGCACAGCCATCTGAAGGAATGAGGCAAGGAAGATGAGGCTCAGTAAGGCAAACGTTGGAGAAGATATTGGAGGAGAACAGATTTTAAGCTGATGTCTTTGGACTCTTTAAATATCTAGATTATTGATTATTTGCAAAACAGGATTATTATTGCTGTCATTTTCTCTCTCTCTCTCTCTCTCTCTCTCTCTCTCTCTCTCTCTCTCTCTCTCTCTCTCTCTCTCTCTCTCTCTCTTTCTCTCTTTCATCCCAGGGCAGCTTACAGCATTAAAATACAATATTAAAAACAATTTAAAACAACCTGCAATCATTAAAATAAGGTGGGTCCTAAAACCATACACCTCAGCACCAAAGGCATTCTCAGGAAGCTGTGAAATGAAGGTGCCAGACGCATCTCTGTGAGGAGGGAGTTCCATAGCTTAGGGGCCACCACAGAGAAGGCTCTCTCCCTGGCCAGCCCCTACAGGTCTCTGAGGGTGGAAGAACTACCAAGAGGGCCCACTTTGCTGATCTCAGCACCTGAGAGGGTCTGTAGGAAAGGATGTAGTCTTTCAGGCATGTGGGGCCTGAGTCATTTAGGGCTTTAAACACCAATACCATCGCAGCTGTTTCAAAACAGGGTTTACATCAGATTTAAATGGAACCCCAGCCAGTAATCTGGCAGCTGTATTTTGGACCGACTGAAGTTTCCGAATAATCTTCAAGGGCAGCCCCACGTGGAACGCATTGCAGTAATCCAATCTGGAAGTTACCAGAAGAGCATGGAAGATGTGATTCTGTTACAGAAATGCTAGGATATTACACACCACATGGACCTAAGAGTCTTGCTGGGATGTTTGAAGAATATGCTTCCAGAAAGCGCCTGGGAGGAGCTAGCAATTAGTCTGGCATTCAAACTTGAGAGACTGGAAGAGGCAGCATCTGTTGTGGAATCTGCTCTTCCAACTCCTCCACCCCTCGTCCCCAAGGTCGGTCTTCTGCCACTTACTTCCGGCACTGCCTGGCCAGCTTCTCTGTTGACCCTTCGGCAAACTGTCGCAGGCCATAGTCTGTGCCCCCGGCGGAGCCTAGCTTGCAAAGGCCCTGGGGAGAGAATCAAGGAGGTATCGGTGGGCTCAATATTGCACTGGAATAGCCACACCCACCCCCTTTTAAAAATGACACTCTGCTGTGGCATGTACTTCAAAAGGCAGGCCTCCACCTACAGCTCAAATCGCTTGGATTTAGGTTTTGTAGGCTTCCCAGCTGCAAGGTGTAGGGTTGGTACAGATCCTAAACACCTTCTCCCAAAAGGCACCTTGCCCATCATTATCTCTTCATTTTTAGTCAACATTCTGTACTGTAACTATTTTATAACAATTGACAACAACATTAGCACACCTTACTACAACTGAAATACAGAATTATAATCCTAAATAGGATGTTGTTGTTGTTGTTGTTGTACCGCCACCCTTCACCCAAAGATCACAGGGTGGTTTGCAACATAAACAGACAGAAATCATGTGGTCTAAATCACGTGGCACTAGGATAGTTCAGTCGGTAGAGCATTAGGATCTTAATCTTAGGATGGTGGGTTTGAGCCCCATGTTGGGCAAAAGGATTTCTGCATTACAGGAAATTAGACCAGATGACCCTCATGGTCCCTTCCAGATCTACAATTCTGCGATTCTAAGAAGGCCATATTAAAACATGTTGCCATTTGCTCTGTGACTGGTTTATGGGGACCTATAGTAAAGTGATCGTAAGAGCAGCCAGGGAGGGGCTGCACAATGGGGTGCATTAAGTCTTTCCTAGTCCCTTGGTTGAAACTGCGCCAGGGAAGGACCTGCATGATGCACTTCACCTCAGCATTGCTACAAGGGCAGCAACTGCCGTTCATTGGGGTTTTGTTGTCTGTCATTATAAGGAAGAACATTTAACCTTGCCCTAGGGAAAGCCTTCCTGCACTGAGGATAATCAACCATCTCACGAGTGGCATTCCATCTTCACAGGGGAGGCAAGGTTGCCCCAGTGACTGAGGGGAACAGGGTTCCCCACTGTTCCCCCCACCCCACCCCTGAGCCAGGAGAACTGACCACCAGAGCTCTGATCTTGATCTTCTCATTCTGGGTCTTCTTGTAGATTTCCTTCAGCAGGCTGATCCCGTTGGTGATGATGAAGGTGGCCCGGCTCAACTTGGTCGAAGCGTGGATCAGGGCTTCCACGGCCACCAGCTGATCGATCTCTCGCTCAGAGCCGCAGAGGGCCACCATCATCTCCATGACCCCTTTCATGCCCAGCAGTTTGTTCCCCAAATCAAAAGGCCCCTGCAGGACGCCAGACACTGTCTGGATGGCGTGCAGAGTCTTGTCCATGTCCTGGGGGTCAATTTTGCTCCTAGAAACATGGAAAAGCAGAGGAAGGAAGAGGAAGGCTTGGTGTCCCTACCTACCCATCAAAATGGCCCATTGGGGCTTGGGGAAACTTAGGATATCCACCCATGATTTAATTAATCCACCCATTTCACCAGTCCTATTTTTTCCTAGAAAAAGAGGTGCCAGAGCTCACCATGAACACCTCCCTTGTTCTCTTAGAATGGCAAGGGCACCCACCTGCCTGAGAGGGGCTGGAGCTGAGCTCCAGTGCGTTCTGGCTGGGAAAAAAAGTCCTGCATCTCACCCTGGTGGAGGGAGACTGTATAAAATGACACATGGCGTGGAGAAAGTGGAAAGAGAAAAATTATTCTCCCTCTCTTAATGGTAGACCTCATGGTCATCCAATGAAGCTGAATTCTGGGGTTTTGGGGACAGGTAAAATGAATGACTTCTCCACGCGGTGCATAGTTAAACTATGGAACTCCCTGCCACAGGAGGCAGGGATGGCCACCAACCTGGGTGGCTTTAAAAGGGGATTGGGTAAATTTGTGGAGGAGAGGGCTATCAATGGCTATTAGCCACAATGGCTATGCTTTGCCTCCACAGTTGGAGGCAGCAATGCTTCTGAATAGTGGTTGCTGGAGACTACAGGAGAGAAGAGCGCTCTTGTGCTCAGGTCCTGGCTACTCTGAGAACAAGATGCTGGACTAGATGGGCCATTGGCCTGATCCAGCAGGCTCTTCTTATGTTCTTATATTCTTCCTGTGACCAGGTGGACCTGTGTGGGTGCTCACTGTGGCTGGTCAACTTCAAGCCTCCCTCCTCCCCAGTTGAATTGCCCTCCCTTCTTGGAGTTCTCTTTCAAGAAGGCTTGAAATGGGCAGCTCTTCAAATGCCTACAGGTAGAGAGGACTTTCACTGTCCTCTGTAAAGCAGGACACACAGCCCCCTTACTCACTGGATGTACTCTTCGCAGAGCACCCTGAAGTTATCCCTCTCTGGGTCGCACCGCAAATCGTCATACAGCTTGTTCAGGAGCACCGAAGCTGTCAGCTGGGTGTTCTCCGTCAAAGGGAGGCAGTTTGGCATGTCAGGGATCTGGCCAGCAACTTTCAGGATCTTCTTGAGACCTGGGAGCAAAGCAGGGGGAAGGGAGCGAACACCGGGTCAGTTTACACTCAAATGCAGAGATGCAACCTTGGACGGGGCTCAGCGATTGAGCACGTGCTCCGCATACAGAAGGCCCTACGTTCAAACCCTAATACTGTAACATCTCCAAGTAGAGCTGAGAATTCCCCAGCCTGAACCCCCGAGGAGCCTCTGCCAGCCTGTGTAGACAACACAATAAATCATCAAACACTAAAAACTTCCCGATACAGGGCTGCCTTCAGATGTCTTCTAAAAGTCAAAGAGTTGTTTATTTCCTTGACATCTGGTTGGAGGTCATTCCACAGCGTGGGCGCCACTACCAAGAAGGCCCTCTGCCTGGTCCCCTGTAACCTCACTTCTCGCAGTGAGGGAACGGCCAGAAGGCCCTCGGAGCTGGACCTCAGTGTCTGGGCTGAACGATGGGGGTGGAGACACCCCTTCAGGTATACTGGGCCGAGGCCTCCTTTCTTCCAAGAAGATCAAGGTGGTGCCTGGGGCTCTCCTTCTTCCCATTGAATGCCCACAACAACTCTGTGGGATAGTGAGTTTGAGAGACAGTGAGTGACCAGCCCTAGGTCCCCCCAGGGAGCTTCCTGGCTGAGTTGGCATTCAAACCCTGGTCTCCCAGGTCATAATCCAACACTCTAACTATTGTGCCACACTGGCTCTCTCTACTATAGCTGTCAAGTTCTCCCTTCTTTTAAGGGAAATTCCTTTATGCTGAATAGGCTTCCTCGCGAGAAAAGGGAAAACTTGACAGCTATGTTCTCTGCCTGTTGTCAGATCTTGGACCATGAGGAAAAGAGGATATTGGCACTGGGCTTACCGTTGTCAATGACAAACAGGGTCCTGCTGTTGTCATGAATTCTCAGGTCCTTCCTCGGTATGTTCTTATTGAGCAAATTGAGAGCACGGTCTCGGCCTTGTCCAGACACCTTTTTATTGGGGAGCATGTCCAGAAGGCGCATTGTGACTGCCTTCAGGTCCTTCTTTGGGTCTGTGCAGAAAAGAAAAGAAAAGAAAAGAAAAGAAAGAAAGTTGGGCAAAACACGGTCATTTCTGGAAAATGATTGGTGTAGCTGTTAGTATCCATCCATTTCTGAACAGGGACAGCCTGGCCACTGTAGTTCATGTGTTGGTAACCTCAAGGCTGTAAACCTCTTTGATTATTTTAATGACATAAATATTTTTGTAAATAAATAATATGCACAGGGACTAACTTTCATTCGTATCAGCCTTCAACTACCTGATGCCCTCCAGATGGATATAGAACTCGAACTCGGAGCAAGTTTCCGCCAAAATCTTCAACGCTCAGATCAACACTTATCAATGCACCTTTTAGCAGAGTTGCCAATAATTACCCAGCACCAAGGCATCCTCTTTTCCATGCTCTTCCTTCTTGCCTTCCCCGGCTAGCGAGTCAATGATGGCCTGCAGGAGGTTGGAGACAGCCAGCGAGATCTCTTCATGGTTGCTGGACATCCACAGGCAGATATTGTCAATTCCCAGCATGTGAAGGATGGCTGTTGCCTGTCCAGCGAACGAGAGATTGATTTTTGTCTGATTTACCTGCCCATGTTTTCTCATGCTGATGCAGAGTAAAAACTATGAAACGCGTTCCTGCAGGAGGCAGTAGGAGCCACTAACTTGGGTGGCTTAAAAAGAGGACTGGACAAATTCATAGGAACACGGGGCCTCAGGACGATGCCTTACATCAAGGCAGACCGTTGGTCCATCCTGTGGGAGGGTGTGGAAAGGTAAAGGTAAAGGACTCCTGGACGGTTAAGTCCAGTCAAAGGCGACTATGGGGTTGCGGCGCTCATCTCGCTTTTAGGCCGAGGGAACCGGTGTTTGTCCATAGACAGCTTTCCAGGTCATGTGGCCAGCATGCCTTGCTTCCAAGGCAACGGAACACCGTGACAGAAACCCGCGCGTACGGAAATGCCATTTACCGTCTCACAACAGCTGTACCTATTTATCTACAGTGGTACCTCGGTTTAAGTACACATTTGGTTCCGGAAGTCTGTACTTAACCTGAAGCGTACATAACCTGAAGCGAACTTTCCCATTGAAAGTAATGGAAAGTGAATTACTCCGTTCCAGAAAGTCTGTGGAGTACTCAACCTGAAGCATACTTAACCTGAAGTATGAGTGTAATTGGTTCTGGAAGTCCGTACTTAACCTGAAGCGTATTTAACCTGAAGCGAACTTTCCCATTGAAAGTAATGGAAAGTGGATTGATCCGTTCCAGACGGCTCCACGGTGTACTTAAACTGAAAGTATTCAAACCGATGTGTACTTAAACCGAGGTATGACTGTACTTGCACTTTGACGTGCTTTCAAATTACTAGGTTGGCAGGAGCTGGGACAGAGCAACGGGAGCTCACCCACGGAGATTCGAACCATCAACCTTCTGATTGGAAAGTCCAAGAGGCTCATTGGTTTAGACCACAGCGCCACCCGTGTCCCTTGGGAGGGTGTGGAAGGAGAAGGCCTTCCCTGTGGCTGCTCCCAGATTGTGGAGCTCTCTTCCATGGGAGGCTTGCCTGGTAGTTTTCTTTCAGCTGTTAGTATTCGTCCTTTTAAAAGTTTTTTAGTGTTCTCGCTGCCGTTTTAACATGGTTACTTATTTAATTTCTTAAAACTACACACACACACACACACACACACACACACGTATAGTGTACTTTAGTTGCATCTGTCTTAATTTATGCCTGTGCTGAGAGAAAGGTATGATACAAAGAACATAAAGTAAAGTTAGGATTTGGTCAACAGTGGGTCTGGGACCAGGGGGGGGGAGGGTGTGGAGCAGAGGGTGATGTGTGAACCAGGCAACCTCAGAGAACACTTACCCTTGCCTTATGATCTGTGCACATCCCTGAAAGGGTCCTTATCGCTGCAAGGACTAGCTCTGGGTTTTTTGTGTCTATCAGCCTCAGTAGCAGGTTCAGGCCATTGTTCTGGAATATCCTCTCTGCGCCCGCTTCCTCCCGGCCGAGGACAATGAGATTGTTTGCAGCCTGGTTTTTTAAAAGAAATGGCAATTGACATAACCGAATGGCTATACAAACTCCAATATATATATATTTGTTTAGGCAAGCCTACCCAGATATTTAAATAATAATAATAATAATAATAATAATAATAATAATAATTTATTATTTATACCCCGCCCATCTGGCTGGGTTTCCCCGGGCGCTCTGGGCGGCTTTCAACAGAAGTATTAAAATACAACAATTTATTAAACATTAAAAGCTTCCCTAAACAGGGCTGCCTTCAGATGTCCACTAAAAGTCTGTTACAGTGGTACCTCGCAAGACGAATGCCTCGCGCAACGAAAAACTAGCTAGGTGAAAGCGTCTTGCGATGTTTTTGGTGACTCGCAAGATGAAGTTTTCAATGGCCGTGCTTTGCAAGACAAAGTTTTTCGGCGGGTTTTTTTTTTTTGCCGCAGCAACCCACGCTTCGCAAGACGAAATTATTGCTAGACGAAGCGACTCATGGCATGAATTAATTTCGTCTTGCGAGGCACCACTGTAATTGTTTTTCTCTTTGACATCTGGTGGGAGGCTTTAATCTGCTTTTAGTTTATCGTTAATTTAACTCTTTGAAGTTCTTAAATTATTGTTACTAATTCTTCCTATTGATAGTTTTGTTTTATCTTTATAAAAACTGCTTTGAGGGCGCCTTTTTTTTTTTTGCAATGAAGCAGTGTATACATTTTTTGAAATAAATAATAGGTTTGACCACTGTTTCTGCATATGTATCACACTGATTTAAGCATGAAAGCCTTTGGGAAGAATCATCTTCTGAGTTCTTGTTCTTCAATAACTGGAAGCCAGGACATAAATCTTACTTATTATAAACAAATAACCCCCAAGTATATAAAGAAATACAGTATCTGTAATAATTAAACCACCTGTTTAGGCTTCCCCACAACTGTCATTACTCTGTATGCGGAAGGACTACATGAAAGTTTGTTGTTCTAAAGAGCTTTTGAGATGGATGTTAGCTGCAGCCAGGACTTCAATAACCCAGCAATGGAGAACTGCATTTGGCTGTGTGTTATAGGTATTTATGGACTTTGGCTATTGCAAGGGGGCGGGGCAGGGAAGTCACACATAAGCTGCATGTTTCCAGGGTGGTGGAGGATCTGGAATACTGGTGGGAATTTTATTTCCTTTGCTTTAGACATAGATGCTCAACATTCATCATTCATGCCCGCTCAGGAAATATGGATGTATTGCTTTTTATATTGGCATGTCACCATTTCTTTCTCTTGTTGTCTACTGTTTGTTTGGTTTTTATATGGTGTGATGCAATACTCTGCTGCCACACTTTTGGGTTGTTAATAAATCAATCCTCACCTTCTCTCGCTTCTCTTTCTCACTCTTCTCATCTAGCAGGATCTCAAACATTTGCTGGACCCTGGCATCGGTAGAGAACTGGACACGCAGCTGCACCAGGTCAGTTGGGAAACAAGATATGAGTTAGACAAGTAGTGGGCAACCTCAGGCCCAAGGGTGAAATGTGGCCCTCTGGCCCTCGGGACTCCCCACCCTCCCAAACCATACCCACACCCCCACTGTCACAGGCCACATTCACACCATTCATTGAAAGCACTATGATACCACTTGGGGGAGTCATGGCTTCTCCCCCAAAGTATCCTGGAAACTGTAGTATGTTAAGGGTGCTGTGAGTTGCTAGGAAACATCCCAAGTCCCCTTCCCAATGCTATAGTTCCCAGGGAAGTTAGCAATCTATCCCTCTTTACAGGGAAGTCTGAAAATTGTAGCTGTGGGAGAGGACACTTCAGCACCCACAAAATATGGCAGATCAGGAATTCAGGACCATGGAGAGCTCTAAGTGAGCAACTTGATTCAGCAGAACTGAACTGAAGCCCCATCTGAACTATATAGTTAATGTGGCATCACATGGCTTCCCCCAAAGCAACCTGGAAAACGTAATTCATTAAGGGTGCTGAGAGCTGTTAACAGACTGCCTGTTCCCCTCCCAGAGCTCCAGTTCCCAGAGTTACCCATGAAACGGGATTGACTGTTAAAGCACTCTGGGAGTTGTAGCTCTGGGAGAGGAATAACAACTCTCTAGCACCCCTTAACAAACTACAGCTCCCAGAATTCTTTGGGGGGGAAGCCATGACTGTGTGAAGTGCTGTTATGGTGCTTTATATGTATGGTGTGAATGTGGCCACAGTTTTCACTGATGAGCAGCATCAGAAACTCCAAGTAGAAACAAAAAATGATGCTGTTCTCTTCCTGTATCTGCACAAGATTGCAAATGACACTCCAGAGGCCCAGGAAATAAGAAATGCCATCATTATGACTTTTTCTTCTTCTTAAAAAAGTTAGCTGCCATCCATATAGTGGCATTCTTGGAATATTTGACAGTAGCTGACCATGGTAAAAAAAAAACAGGAAGTTGGGTGACAGTCTCTGACCAGTCAATTGACCAGTGTGCCAACCTTACTCTGTGCTTACCTTCTCCTGGATAGAGGCTCCTAGACGCCGGAGGGTCTCTTGGAAGTTTTTATTCCGGGGCTCAATAGTGGCACACCTCTGGATATCTTTGAAGGCGTGATCCAGCTTGCCAAGCTTCTCCAGAGCTTGGCTACGTCGGTATAAGGCTTTAATATCAGAAGCATTGATGTCGATAGCTAGTGGGGAATTAGCAAATGACAACTGTCACCTTGCAGCAGCTATTCCATCTGGCTGGAGCATTTGGCCCACTCCATGTGGCTCTGCTGAAGTTTGCTTGTTTTTTCTCTTTCCTCCCATCCCCTTTTCCTTTTATGCCATGTCATTCAGATTGCAAGTATGCGAACAGGGACTGTCCCATCTGTGTACTTTTTAAAAAAGGTTTGGGTTTGTGGAGGTTAATCTGAAATGACAGAGCTATTGTTTGACCTACCTCTGGATGCGTCTGACGCCACCTGCGCATAGTTCTCCTAAGAATTTGGGAAGAAAAATGGCTGGAATCAGTGACTGAGACGGCTGGCTTTGATCTCAGCCGAATTCTCTTCCCCACCCCCTGCCGCAACACCTTTTGAAGGTTGACTATTGCACAAGCAAGTCAACTTGTTCAACTTTCAGTATCTACAACTCATTCATGACTTCATAAAATGACTTCTCATTGACACCTGAAGTTCATCAATAGTTGGACTACTGCACTGATGCATAACACTATCTCTATTTATTCTTTTGTATTATATTTGAATGCCTGTCCTAATTGATTCCCATTTTACGGGGAATTTCCTCATCAAGAACCCTAGTATTGTAGAGTGGGATGGGACCACAAGGTCATCCAGTCCAGCCCCCCCACAATGCAGGAATCTTTTGCCCAATGTGGGGCTTGAACCCACAACCCTGAGATTAAGAGTCTCATTCTCTACCCGTTGAGCTACCCAACATCTAATCTCATTGGCTTTACCTTTTTCAGGAAACAAGCTGCCCGGTTTCGGAACAACACCGCCTGAAGCGATTTGTCTTTGGCGACCTTGAGGGCTTTGGTGTAGCTTTTGATAGCATTCTCATAATCATTGTCTTGGAAATACTTATTTCCCTCCTCCTTCAGCTGTGAAGCGTCATCCATCTAGGAAAAGAAACCAACACTATCTGTCTAGGACAGGGATGTAGTAGGACTGGATAGGCCCTCGAGACCTCTCTGCTTGGCCCTCTCCATCAACAGGAGGGCTGCATTCCTTTCTGGGCAAACTCATGGGTGGGCAGAGCCAGAGGGAAAAGTGGGAGGAGCAACAGGTGGGAATATAACCTTTGAGCAGTAGGCTAACACCCCCCCCCCCCGCTCCTGAGCCTCTATCTATGCAGAGGTAAGAAAGGGAGAAAAACAGTTCGATATCCACTTTCTCCATGCCATTCATAATTTTGTAATCTACCATGTCACTTCTTTCTCAGCTTTTCTCTAAACTAAAACACCCCAAACGCTGCAGCCTTTCCTCACAGGAAAGTCATTCCATTCCCTTGACCATTTGGGTCATCCTCCACTTTCTCCCCACACTGCATAATTTTGTCTATTTCCGTTGAGCCCCTTCTTCCTTGCCTTTCCCCGCTAAGCTGAGGCATGGCATGTGGATGATGTACTTCACTCAGTCACAGTTATGATGATTACAGGTATGGTTTTTTAAATTTTTCTTTTGCTTGATCATTCTTTTGCTTGATTTTTAATATTTCTTTTGCTTGGCTTTTTACATCTACAGTCTCAAAAGCTAATCAATTAATTAAACAACCAATCAATATACTGTATACATGTACATGTGTTTGTGTGTGTTTGTGTGTATGTGTGGGCTTTAAGTTTCCGAAAGCTGTTGCCACGAAAATTTGCTTGCTCCTTTTTCAGGTGGCTCCGAAATTCTTCCATCGTCTACCCCACAGCAGACTCTCCCGTAAGCAGCTATATTTGGCCAGCCACAATATGCCTCTGGGATATGTCACTATCGCTTGACACAATCTCACATTCCATCTCCAACACAAGCAAAACCCATGGTTGATTTTCAACACAACCACCAGCTTCAATCTGCTATTTGATTTCAGTTCCTACCCGCTCACTACCCAGATTTCCATACCTTCTGCAGTTTCCAAACTCTGAGATTATTCACCAATATCTGCTGTTTTCCCTTCAATCAATGAACCGCGAGCACTCCTCTCTTTGTGTAAGTGGACTGATATGCCTGCCTGGGCTTCGGATAGATAGGTATATATATATAGCTCAATGAAATGGTCACAGATCCAGGACTGTAGCACTGTGCGAAAGACCTCAGGGGTGAAGGTCTAACTTCCTGAAACAATGCTTGGCTTTAAACTGAGCGCAATGGATGGGTCTGAACAATTTGCTGAAATGTGTGTCCAAAATGTGCACCAATCTTGGGCAAGACTGAAGGAGGGCCTATTTAATAGAGAGAGAGAAATGCAAATAGCCCCCCAGGATTCTCCCCACCCCACCCCCTGAAATGTACTCTGCTCCTTCCCATTCTATTTAAGGAAGTGTCAGACATTTGAAACTCTGGGACAAATGGCTTTTACTCCAGAGTCCTAGAAGAGTTTCAGGAGCAGCTGCAACTTGCTGGATGCCTCCAGTACCTTCGAGAACTGCCCCCACCCCACCGCCGGCAGAGATTACATTCAGAAATTACGTTCCTTCTCCAAGGGTTTGGAGAAATCCCAAACAATGGAAACAGCTAGAGGCGAAAACTCCAGATACACTGGCCAAAAAGCAAAAAGTATTGACTGGGCTGATTAATTGTAAACCGGACATTCTTTATGGATTCTTTACATACAGCCATATAACTGTGTTTTAAAACATCATGATCAAATTTTGATTGTTTCATATGTTTAGTGTAGTTTTTTAAAAAAGCAAATGAAATTTGGAGAAGCAAATAAACTGGACATCCTTTATGGATTCTGTACATGCAGCCATATAATTGTGTTTTAAAACATTATGATCAGATTTTGATTTCTTAATATGTTTCGTGTTTTGTTTTGTTTTTAAGCAAATGAAATTTGGAGAACCAAATAAATTCCTGCAGAATGACAGAATTGATTGGCGGCTGGCTGGCTGGCTGGCTGGCTGAGCTACAAGGATTTCAGAGTTAATGCTGAAAACTGAAACTGTTGGATGTTTGAAACTCTGCAGCAGTCTTCCCCAATCTAGGTGCCCTCTAGCTGTTTTGTACTACCACTCCCATCATGGCTGAGGCTGAGGGGAGTTGTATAGTTCAAAACAGCTGGAGGCGACTCTAAGGTCATGTGCTAATTATGTTTTCCTGCTTCTCTTAGAAATGGAACTTGCTTCTTGACTATAGATTGAAGGCAGGTGTAGCCAGCAATGGTGCCCTTTAACATCCCTAACCACTGGCCAAGCTGGCTGCTGGGAATTGGAGTTGGAGTCCAACAAACATCTCAAAGGCACCACCTTGGATACTCCTGCTTTGAGGCTTACTGAAAGCAAAGGAGAAGGCTTTGTTTTACCTTTAATAGGTGGATGGGTGGGTGGTCTTTGGTGGGTGCAGCTTGTCATTATGTGATGGGAGAATATGCACATGCCAAAATTCTCTCTGTGTTCAGCCATCAAGAGTCCTGTTCTCCTTTTCCTTTGCTCATCTACCCAGTTAGAGGTTGTTGTGACGTGATTTCAGCTCTCTTGACATAATATGCTGGAGACAGTTCTCTAGTAACACTTCTTTATTAAAGCAAACAAGACTGAGCTCTGAGGAGAGGAAAGCTACATTCATAGGGACAGGGGACTAACTAGAAAGGGATACATTTTGGAAGGAACAATATCAGGCAATCACAGTGTTGCCTTTTGAAGGAAACCAGTAAGACAGAGGATCCAAATACAGCTGCTTAAATGAACCAATAGTAGCTGTACCTTCTGGAACCAAAAGGCAGTTACTTTACCCTAATGCAGATACAGACAATAGTAATACAGATATAAAATCCTTTGACTCAATACACAACAGAAATCATATGAAGAAAATATGCTGCCTATACTGGTCCTTCCCCAGGTGTAAACCTATTGTTATGGGGCTGTGGCTGGGCTGGATGCCCTATTTTATTTTATTTTATTTTATTTTATTCAGAAACCTTTGAAATGTGTGATGCCATTGCCTGACTGAGAGAACCTTTTATACGCAAGGGGGGGGGGGAGAAAAAACTCAAGAAAGAAATCTTATATATGAATCCCATTGAATTCATAAAATCTTAGAGTTGGAAGGGTCCCCCAAGGGTCATCTAGCCCAACCCCCTGCAATGCAGGAATATCCGCTAAATAATCCCTGACATACGGCCATCCAATCTCTGTTTGAAGACCCCCAGCGAAGGACAGTCCAGCACCTTCCGAAGTAGTTCCGTTCGGCTCATTCCCCGGCAGTTTATTACGAGTCCAATATAAATAGGCAAGAAAGCTATGTGCTGTCACTTCCACGACAAGCCGGCAGGTGGGGCTAAAGCGCAAGGCTTGGTGGTCCTGGAGGAGAAGGAACTAGCCGCTCTAGGAATAAAGCAGGAAATAGAGCTGCGAAGAAGGCGCTCAGTTTGCATGTATGGGGTAAGTGAGAGCCGACGTTTTTGGAGATGCAGGAAGGGAAGGTCTTTTTCTGGGGCTCCGGTTTTACAGGCAGTTGCAGCTTTGCACGTCATCCTGCCAGCTGCATGCCAGCAGCTTTCCAAGATTTCAGGCAGGGGTCTCTCCCAGCCCTACCTGGGGATGCTGGGGTGGGGACTTGAACCTGGAACTTTCCACATGCAAGTCAGATGCCTTGCCACTGAGTTAAGAGACCAGTCCTCATTGTTCCAAGTCGAGGGCTGATTTAAATAGGGGCATGGAAAGCTACCTTATACCATGTCAGGCCACTGGTCCATCTAGCTGAGTATTGTCTACACTGACTGGCAGCAGCTCCCAGGGAATTCAGGTAGCGGTTCTTGCACAGCTTTGTGCTGGCCATTGAACATGCGACCTTCACAAAAGCATGCTTTAAAACACACCAGGGCACGTGTTCAGCCCATGTGCTAAAGTAGGAGAGCTATAGTAATGCTGCCAAGTTGTTAATGCCGCAAGTTGTTTTAAATTGTTTTTAATGCTACAACCCACTCCGGGAGTTTAGGATGAAAGGTGGGCAAAAAATAACACACACACACAAACACAACATCAGCGTAAGGCATAAGTCAACATCCGCAGGAAAAAAACAGTGGTCTCATTCTGTATAAAGCAGTTTCTCGTAGTAGGCTGCTGAGGATTTGCCCTGGTTTCCTTGCTTGTGGCTCAATAATAATAATAATAATTTATACCCCTCCCATCTGGCTGGGTTTCCCCAGCCACTCTGGGCGGCTCCCAACAGAACATTAAAAACAGGATAAAAGATCAAACATTAAAAACTTCCCTAAACAGGGCTGCTTTCAGATGTCTTCTAAAAGTCAGATAGCTGCTTATTTCCTTGACATCTGATGGGAGGGCGTTCCACAAGACGGGCGCCACTACAAAGAAGGCCCTCTGCCTGGTTCATAGAAGATTCATAGAAACATAACATAGAGGTGGGAGGAACCACGAGGATCATCTAGTCCAACCCCCTGCAGTGCAGGAATCTTTTTGCCCAACGTGGGATTCGAACCCATGACCCTGAGATTAAGAGTCTCATGTTCTACCGACTGAGCTTTCTCCCCAGATACTCAGGCCTCTTGCTGTTCCCCACCTAGGTTCTCACGCCAGCCATGATCCTCCGTTTGGGGCTGTGTCCTGGGCTCACGCCTGAGATGCTCCAGCATCTGAAGACCAGTGGCATCAAAACAGGTCAAGACTAGACTTCCTTTAGCTGGTTTTGGGGTGGGTGCGTGGGAATGAGAAGGGTCTCTGATCCGTATCTTGGGGGTGGGGATGGAGGAGGCCTTTGAAGCTTCTGGGCAGTTATTACCACAAATGATCTGTGTCTTGTCTTCACAGATGTTGTTGGACTCCAACTCCCATCAGCCAGTGATGGGAGTTGGGTGTCCAATGACGTCTGGAGGGCCACAGGGTCCCTGTTTCTGATTCGTTTAGCAGAGAGCGTGGCTTTTGGAGAAAGCACAATGACTGAATCTGATAGCTCCCTTGCCTGAAAAAATCTTCCAATAAGATTAATAAATATATAAATAAATAAAATTACAGTGCAGTGAGTGAAGTGGCAGGGGTGGGGGGAAGAAATGGAAAAGGACATAAGAGGATTCCTGATGAATTGGACCAAAGACATCAGTACCTAGCTGGATCCTCTAGGAAGCCCATGAGCATGTTATGGTGGCAATAGCCATCTCCCATGGTTTGTTTCTCGGTAGTAGGTAAAGGTAAAGGGGCCCCTGACCATTAGGTCCAGTTGTGACCGACTCTAGGGTTGCGATGCTCATCTCGCGTTATTGGCCGAGGGAGCTGGTGTACAGCTTCCAAGTCATGTGGCCAGGATGACTAAGCCGCTTCTGGCAAACCAGAGCAGCACACGTAAACGCCGTCTACCTTCCCACTGTAGTGGTACATATTTATCCACTTGCACTTTGACGTGCTTTTGAACTGCTAGGTTGGCAGGAGCTAGGACCGAGCAACGGGAGCTCACCCCCTCGCGGGGATTCGAACTGCCGATCTTCTGATGGGCAAGCCCTAGGGCTGGCTCTGTGGTTTAACCCACAGTGCCACCACGAATTCTTGATAGTAATGGTATACAATTCCCAGAGTGGTTTCACAATCAATCCCTCTTCACGGGGAGCTTTGGAAAATTGTTGCTCTAGGAATACTGGTTTCGTGACAACCCTTTTAGCACCCTTCACAAACTACAGCTCCCAGCATCCTCCAGGCAAAAGCCATGACTGTTAAAAGTGGTATCACAGTGCTTTAAAAGTATGGGGTGGACGTGGTCTAAGTACTACACCACACTTAAGAGATATTTGGGGGGGGGCATGGCAGCCCCTGGAACACTACTGGCTCCTCTTATTTTGACCACATTCAAATCATAAATAGAACCATAAAGTGCTATTATACCACTTAAGCAAACATGGCTTCCCCCAATGAATCCTGGGAGCTATCATTTGCTAAGGGCTCTGAGAATTGTTAAAAGACCCCCTGTTCCCCTCAAAGAGCACCAAATCCTCAGAGTTCCCTGTGAGGAGAGATTGACTGTTAAACCACTCTGATGAAGGGATTTGGAGGGGGGGGGGCTCCTGACAAATGTCAGTACCTGTAAGAAACTACAGTTCCCAGAATCCTTTGAGGGAAGCCATGGTTGTTTAAAGTGGTGTCGTAGCACTTTAAATATACAGTGGTGCCTCGACTTACGAATTTAACCGGTTCCGAAGGCACCTTCGTAGGTCAAAAAATTCGTAAGTCGAAAAGCGCCATTGGAAACGCGATTTCCCATAGGAATGCATTGGAAACGGAAAAATTCGTAAGTTGAAACAACCCCATCTAAAACCGCCGCGGTTTCCATTCGGATGTCGAGAAATTCGTAAGCGTGTGGTCATTTGCCCCATTCGTAAGTCGAAAATTTCGGTTGTCAAGTCGTTCGTAAGTCGAGGTACCGCTATACAGTGCAAATGTGGCCTAAAGTGCTTGCACTACATTTTGTGTTTGGGACTCTTACGGTCTGGTTCCCAGCTGCTGACTATTTCTGTGTCCCACCCCCACCCCACCTCTCCCCAAACATTTTGCAGTGGAAGATCTTGTTTCATCAGATCTGGAGGAAATTGCCCAGAAGTGTACGTTGTCGTACAAGGTGAGTACATAAGGCCTTATCCTGAATCAGGCCATTGCTCCACCTTACTCTATACTGCTGGCATTGACTGGCAACAGCTTTTCCAGATTTCAGGGGACTCCCCCAGCCCTACCTGGAGATGCTGGGGGCTGAGTCTGGTACCTTCTGCATGCAAAGCAGGTGTTCTGTCACTGAGTTAAGAGTCTTCATGGTTCCAGGTCAAGGGCTCAGTTGAATAAGAACATCGGAAGCTACCTTGAAGTGATTCCTACCCTTGGGTCCATCTAGCTCAGTACTGTCTGCACTGACTGGCAGCAATGGCTCTCCCAGGATTTCAGGCAGGAAGTCTCACCTGGTGATGCTACTGGGGATTGAACCTGCGACTTTCTGCATGAAAGGCAGGTGCCACATCATTTATCTATAACCCTTCACCAGGCCTTTTGAGGTGGTTTTGACAATATTTTATTGCTCAGTACACACAAAACAGGTAGCAATTCTTCTCTTGTTTCCCAACAAAGCAAGAGTTGAAGAAAGATCTCTCTGCAAAGGCTAGAGATATTCTTATTTTTATTACCGTTGTTACTATTGTTTATTATCACCACCACACCTTTTTCTGTGCTGCTTTTCAGGTGGCTTATGTAGGGGAAAATAAATAGCGAAACGTTTTTTCCTCCCTCTCTCATAACACTGAAACTCTTGGACATCCAATGTAGCTGAATGTTGGAAGATTCAGGGCAGATGAAGTCCTTCTCCATGAAGTGCATAGTTAAACTACAGAACTCCCTCCCACATGAGACAGAGATGGCAACAAAAAGAGGGTCGGACAAATTAAGGCAACCAACGACCACTTGCCACAATGGTTATGCTGTACCTCCACTGTCAGGCATGGTTTGCCACGGGGTATAAATACAATAAATAGAGTAAATAAATATAAATAAATGATGGTGTTGGAGGGTTAGTTTCCAGACTTGGCCTTGACTTATTCTGCTTTCTCCTCAGGCCTTAGCTGCAGTAAGGCGTATCTTGCTGGCCCAGTTTGCCTCATTTCCTGTCAATGGGGCAGACCTCTACGAAGAGCTCAAAAACACCACCGCCATCTTGTCTACCGGGAGCAAAAGGCAAGAGCAGACCCCGTCAACTCTTTTACTGGACCTTTCCCTCTAATGTCCAATGTAAAATAGGGCTTTCACCACAGAGATGTCAAGGGATACATCTGCAAGGGATACTCTACATCAGGCATCCCCAAACTGCGGCCTTCCAGATGCTTTGGCCTACAACTCCCATGATCCCTAGCTAACAGGACCAGTGGTCAGGGATGATGGGAATTGTAGTCTAAAACATCTGGAGGGCCAAAGTTTGGGGGTGCCTGCTCTACCGTATATCTACTGAGAATTGTGCCTTATGGCATCTTTCCTTTTTCCAAACACACACCAGGATTTGAGGCTTCATGTGAGCCTCTGTGGCATGGGGATGCTGTGGTCTAAACCACTGAGCCTCGGGCTTGCTGATCAAAAGGTTGGCAGTTCGAATCCCTGCAACAGGGTGAGCTCCCATTGCTCTGTCCCAGCTTCTCCCACCATAGCTGTTCGAAAGCACTCCAGTGCAAGTAGATAAATAGGTACCATTGTGGCGGGAAGGCCATTGTGTGCAGAGGCCTGGACTGGATGATCCTTGTTCTGCCTTCCAACTCTATGCTTCTACAATTCTGTTTCCCTGTTCTGATTATTTTTTGTTTTCCTTTCCTATTGCTGTTCAAGCTTGGACAAGCTCCTGGACTCTGGCTTGTACACCGGGGAGGTGACTGAGCTTGTGGGGGCTCCTGGAGCCGGCAAAACTCAGGTAGGCTGCTTGTGAGTGGAGGGTATCCAGCAACTGAGGTCACCGGAGTCGCTGTGGCTGTTCTGGTTGAAAATAACTCTCAAAGCAGTTTAAAAGAATAAAATGATCAAATAGAAGAATGGTCAACAATAATGGAAGACCTTTGAAAAGTTGAAATAGCAATAGGCTAAGCTTGCCTAAAACAGGGCCGCGGGTGGCGCTGTGGTCTAAACCACAGAGCCTAGGGCTTACCGATCAGAAGGTCGGCGGTTCGAATCCCTGCGACGGGGTGAGCTCCCTTTGCTTGGTCCCTGCTCCTGCCAACCTAGCAGTTCTAAAGCACGTCAAAGTGCAAGTAGATAAATAGGTACCGCTCCGGCGGGAAGGTAAATGACATTTCCATGCGCTGCTCTGGTTCACCGGAAACTGCTTAGTCATGCTAGCCACATGGCCCAGAAGATGTATGCCAGCTCCCTCGGCCAGTAAAGCGAGATGAGTGCCGCAACCCCAGAGTCGGCCGCAACTGGACCTAATGATCAGGGGTCCCTTTACCTTTACATAGGCAGGGATTTCCATGATGATGATGAATGACGTTGGCTGGGGCTGATGGGAGATGGAGTTCAACTCACACCTGGAGCTTTTCCTGTTTTGGAAATGACATTTGTGGTGATTGTGCTTCGTAGAATCATCACATGGGAAGGCATCTCAAAAGGTCCTCTAACCCAACTCACCTTCTCTGCCCTCTCTCGCCTATTTCTAGGTGTGTCTCAACATAGCTGCAAATGTGTCCCACAGCCTCAAGCAGAACCTTCTGTACATTGACTCCACAGGGGGCTTCACAGCCACCCGTTTGCTGCAGCTCCTTCAACTGAGGACCGAGGATGAGCAGGAGCAGGTCAGCGTGAGCCAAAGAGGACAAATGGGGTTCTTGTGGCCTCTTTATATTATTGCATTTAGTTAAATTTTGTTTTTTCAAATTTCTCTTAACGTAATAAAAATTAGATAGAAACAAAACTAGGGGTTGGCATCCATCTATGTTTTACATAGAGTAGGCCCATTGAAATTAATAGATCTCAGCCATGTTCATTCATTTCAGTGGGGCTACTCTCAAAACCAAGATGTGCTCTCCCAAGCCCACACCCGCAGCACATTGGCACTCCTGTCTCAGCGACGTCTGCACTGGCTTGGACATGTCCACAGCTTAGAGGAGGGCATGATCTACGGTATGGGAAACTGGCTTCAGGCACCAGGCCTGTTGGCAGACCAACTCTGCCTTACAAAGATGTCTACAAATGTGGCATGAAGGCTGGCAACATCAATCCCCGCCATGTGGGAATCCCTTGCAAACCACCACAATGCCTGGAAACATACAGTTGGGTCATGCAATCCAGAGGAGGAATGACCACTGGGGGAGCACAGAGAGAAGAAACGTCGTGGCGCATCTGCGGCAGCCCAACCGGACTCCCTCCTCTGCCCCAGCTGCAACAAAACATCTCTCTCCCTGTTGGTCTCTACAGCCACAGCAGTCGCTGCAACCAGCATACATGGTTTGACTTCACCTCCTCCATGGTCTCGCAAGACAGGCGGATGCCAACCACTCTGAGCAGGACTAATGTTGGGTACAGCCCTGTATGTTTTCTGTAAACCTCTTTGAGTTTGTGGTTCCCCTCCCAATCTAGTGGTATTTATAAATATGTTACAAATAATGCAGAGAATGAGACACATTCTTGGCTGTGTCTGTCTTAACAGCTTTTCCTCCCTGCACCCATAGGCAGAGGCTTTGCAGAGGGTCCAGGTCATCCGTGTCTTTAACGCCTATAAAATGTTGGATGCATTGCAAGAGTTCCGCAGCAGTGCAGCCCACCAGGTGAGATTTCTCCATTGCTCCCCTGCTTGCCAGACGCTCCATTGCTTTCCATCTCTAGAGCTCAAGCTGTTGCATCATATTACCCTGGAAATCCCCAACGTGTTGGAGTGTATGTGAATGAGTGGCTTTCTGCACATGGTCAGCGATACCCTTCCCTGTTCTCAACTTGCATCTTTCAGGGGGCGGAGCCCTGGCATACATTGTAGAGTGGAGTCCTCAATCTTAATTTAAGCTATGCACCACACACAGATCCTGTTACCACCACTTTTCTCCTGCTCTTTCAGTTCTGCTATCCAGGATTGTTGCAGTGGCTAATTTGCTGAATGCAAAATTAATTTCTGTGTCAGAAAACAAATGATCTCCCTGCAATTTTCTGAGCTCTGAGATTTTCCGGGGGCAGACGTCCTGGATTTTGCTTCCTTGGTGGGGAGCTATAAGGGTAATCCCTTGTGGGATGTGCGCAGAGGAAGGCAACCAAGATGATGAAGGGTCTGGAAACCAAGCCTTGTGAGGAACAGTTGAGAGAGTTGGACATATTTAGCGCGGACAAAGGAAGACTGAGTGGTGATATGATATAGCCATCTTCAAACATCTGAAGGGCTGTTGCATGGAAGATGGAGCGAGCTTGTTTTCTGCTGCTCCAGGGGGGAGGACCTGAACCCATGGATTCAGATTGTAGGAAAGGAGATTCCAACTAAACTTCAGGAAGTATTTTCTGGCAGGAAGAGCTGTTCAGCAGTGGAACAGATTACCTTGGAAGGTGGCGGACTCTCTTCATGGGAGGTTTTTAAACCAAAGTGGGATGGTTGTCTGTCGGATTCATTACCTGTGTTTCCTGCATTGCGGGGGAGGGGGGTTGGACTAGATGACATTGAGGTTCCTTCCGGCTCTGCAATTCTCTGATTCTACAACTGTGGCCTACTGTTAATTCGCCCTGCCTCATCGTTGGTGCCTCGGCTGGGGAGGGCGGGATACAAATAAAAAATTATTATTATTATTATTATTATTATTATTATTATTATTATTATTATTATTATTATTCTCTGCGCATCCTTCCTCAGGTCATCAGTGCATCTGGGCCAGTGAAAGTTCTGGTGATTGATTCCATCTCCGCTGTCGTTTACCCTCTTTTGGGAAGTCGGCAGCCTGACGGTAAGCAGCAAGCTCACCCACCCCCACACCTGTCTCTCAGCAGGGACTCACCTGTTCCAAGTTAAGGGTGTTATGGAAAAAATCCAGGTGCGAGGCTGCTTAGCCACCTAGCTTGCCGGGCAGAGCCCGTGGGTCCCTGTGGAACAAAGAAGGAGTCCAGCCACCAACCGGAGCAAATAGCGTACCAAAGTTTATTGCGCAACAGGTTCAAAGATGAATTTGAACCCAGAGTATAGGGCGACATTCCCACCACATCCCAGAATACAGTTCGCACAGCATCATTGATACATCACCTTTACATCACTGACATGTCACCAAAGGGGAGGGGTAGACAGGGGTTACAGTAGTTCAACCTTGGCAAACATGTCCAGACAAGTCATTGGTTCAAGGGCAAGACCCAGGTACAGCGGTACCTCGACTTATGAACGACTCGACAACCGAATTTTTCGACTTACGAATGGGGCAAATGGCGCTTACGAATTACTCGACATCCGAACGGAAACCCCGGCGGTTTTAGATAGGGTTTATTCGACTTGCGAATTTTTAGATGGGGTTGCTTCGACTTACGAATTTCTCCGTTTCCAATGCATCCCTATGGGAAATCGCGTTCCCAGTGGCGCTTTTCGACTTAACGAATTTTTCGACCTACGAAGGTGCCTTCGGAAGGGATTAAATTCGTAAGTCGAGGCACCACTGTATAAGATTAGCATAGGCAAACACCTCTGAAGTCCCCCCCCCAAGTGCAATAGAACTTCCTTTGCATGTCTGGACCCCTTAGCAAGTCTGGTGATGGGATTAAGCTTTTCTTTGGCCAACAATCAGTTCAGCAATTGTCACCTCTGGGCGCTTCCTGGGTCCCTTTTCAAGGGCAAAATAGCATTGGAATGGGGGGAAGTGGCAGTGATTTTTTAAGCTAGGTAACTTCCCTGAGCTGTCAAGTCGAAAGGATACATTTATGCATAATATTTATAACATTTAACAACTTTAAAGATGTCTCTCCCCCCCCCCCGGTAATTTCCGTAACAAGGGGTTCCACAGAGGACAGCCCCCCCCCCCAAATCTTGCTGTTGGGTTTGTCTTATAAACCAGAGATGGGGAACCCGTGGCACTCCAGCTATTGTTGAGAGGTTTCACAATCAATCCCTCTCCCCAGGGAACTCTGGGAACTGTACTCCTGTGAGGGTAATAAAGGGTCTCCTTAAAAACTCTCAGCACCTTTGACAAACTCAGTTCCCAGAATTCTTTGGGGGAAAGCCGTGACTGTTTTACAGTATCGTAGCGCTTTAAACGTATGGTGCGATTGTGGCCTGAAATATTCCTGCCACTGCTGCGTGTGATGGGGGTGTGTTGGGGGTGGAGAGAAGCTCCAAATGCTGATGAGCACATTTCTCCTGATTGGCTGAAAAACTCCTTGCTCCCACGGAGAAATAGCAGTTAATGGCAAACTTGAGAGGACCACGTCTCTCGTCTTCCTTGCAGGCATGGCCCTCATGATGCATTTGGCGTGGGAGGTGAAAACGCTCGCCAGAGAGCTTGGAATGGCTGTCGTGGTAAGTGGTTGAGAGCAGCCACTAGACACCCCCCCCCCTTTTAAAAACTTTGCCCCTGCTGATTGCATAGGAGAAGAAGGGGGTGTACACCAGTGGTTCCCTAACCTTTTTGGGCCACCGCCTCCTTGGTTCCCCATAAACTCATCCCCCTTGCCCCCTTGCCAGGGTTCTATAGTTATAGAGTGTCAGACTAGGACCTGGAAGGCTGGGGTTCAAATTCTGACAAGCAGGAAGCTCAGCCCACAAATCATTCAGGTTTGTGGCTGAGTGGGAATTTTTCATCATTCTAGAATTGGGGGGGGGGGGGCTTGTGCAGCACACCCAGAAAGGGTTTGTGCAGCTAACTACTCCGAAAGGGAAATGAAAGAGGACTAAAACCTGCCGCTCTGTTTTCAGCTGACAAATCACGTGACCAGAGACAGTGGCAATGGCCATCTCAAACCAGCATTGGGTCGCTCGTGGAGTTTCGTGCCCAGCACCCGGGTGCTGTTGGAAGACGGCAAGGAATCTTGCGGGGGAACTGGCATCTCCCGAATTGCGTCCTTGACAAAATGTCCTCGGCAGGTGAGAACTTAGGAAGGTCATGCATGCCCCTGTATCCCTAGATTAAGGTAATGTGGAATCAAGGGGTAGGCAATTTCAGATGACCTAGCACTGTTCTTGGTCTGGGCTTTTAAAGGGCATTTTAGAGCACCCGTATCTGGGTTTTCAGCCAAAAAGAGGCTCCCAGAGTGGCTTACATACAAACAATTGAAAATAAGGCAATTCCTGCCTGCAGGCTGACGGTCCAAAAGACAGTCTGAAAGGAGGAGGGAGGAGGAGGAAAAAAGGAAACTTGGGTGCCAGTTCTAAAAGGATAGCTGGAGTGGAAGTGGTTCAGGGGCAGGAGGCACAGCCTGATAGAGCTGCCTTTTCAGCAGACCTGATGGGATTTAAGAGGAAGCCAGGCTCTGCAGGAACCTTGCAGTCCTTCATTAGCACATTCCTCAGCTCTGCATAAAATAAGAGGACTGATCCTTTTATTCTGTCCTTTGTCTTTTGCAGCCTGTTGGGATTCGGGTAGATCTGGATCTGGGGAACTGGGAGCTGATGGAAGGTGCATCATGATGTCATCTGGAGAGGGACCCTGATGGAAGATGCTAACGGAGGGGGCCCTGCCTCTTCAGCACAGCTGGCTCCCTTGCAGGATGAGGACCCCATAGGTGGAGAGAGCAACTTCAGGAGATGTCCTACCTTGTTTTTCTATGTACCGACATTCTCCTGATTACTCGTGGAATAGCAATAGGTGGCTACGTTGCCATGCGATGGTTCCACTTGGCTGTAACTTAATGTGGATAAATTTCTGGTTTGAGAGGAATTAAAAAACGGAGAAATAGGATGGCCAATGTTGTTATTTCCAGGAAATGAGCCTCTGTGTTCTTACCGTATTCTTTGTTTTGCTTTGATAAAGGTTGCGTGGGCCCCAGTCTCCGAGTGGTGAAAGACCAGAGTTTGGTTTCCTTAGAATTAAGGTCAGTGGAGACTGTGGTGTCTTTAGAATACATGGTTTTATTTACACATAATATACAACCTGAGCATAGGATGGAGGGGCTCACAGCATTAACACCCCAACATATCTTTTCCCCCCATTAGGTTTCCAGGAAAGCCCCAAGTCACAACCCTGGTGGTGCAGTGATAAAACACATTTGCAAAGCTAAGCAGGGTCTGGTATGGTATCAAATTGGATGGGAAACTGCATTTTGAGATTCCTGCATTGCAGGGAGTTTGACTAGATGACCTCCGGAGTCCCTTCCAATTCTACAATTCTGTGATCCTATTTTCTTCATATATTAATTAGTTCTCAGGGTCACATGTATTCTGAGCCACTGACTGAACTCAAGACAGAACTGGTTACAGGTAGGTAGCCGTGTTGGTCTGGATCGAAGTAAAATAAAAAAAATTCCTTCAGTAGCACCTTAAAGACCAACTAAGTTTTTATTTTGGTATGAGCTTTCGTGTGCATGCACACTTCTTCAGATACCACACTTCTTCTTCTGAAGAAGTGTGCATGCACACGAAAGCTCATACCAAAATAAAAACTTAGTTGGTCTTTAAGGTGCTACTGAAGGAATTCAAGACAGAACATGTGTCTCTCTGGCTTCCAGCACCACCATCCATGTTCCGCCCCCGCTGCTCACCCCATTATTGTTCGCCATCTTAGGATGAAGTGGCATCCAACCATGTCAGGTGAGAAAAGGCCCACCCATTTGTCACTGTGGCAACAGAGCTCACTGTTTGGCCATGTTAATAGCAGCACTTAAATGGTCATCTGAGGCAATCACCATAAGAAATGAATTAGTCTGACTGGTTCATCAGATTCTTCTGTACAGGTACATGTATATCCTCACAGATACAGGTATGCAGGTTTTGTAGGGGACTATGGGCATCATCCAGACTGACGCCCGCAATATGCATCACACTATTCTGAAATCCTGTTTTTGATCAGTGTGGTTAGGTTCCTGTGACCTCCTCTTTAGATAGTAATGAGTGTTCATGTATAGTGCATTAGTAAAGGTAAAGGGACCCCTGACCATAAGGTCCAGTCGCCGATGACTCTGGGTTTGCAGCACTCATCTTGCTCTATAGGCCGAGGCGTACAGCTTCCAGGTCATGTGGCCAGCATGACTAAGCCGCTTCTGGTGAACCAGAGCAGCGCACAGAAACGCTGTTTACCTTCCCGCCAGAGCGGTACCTATTTATCTACTTGTACTTTGACGTGCTTTTGAACTGCTAGGTGGGCAGGAGCTGGGACAGAGCAACGGGAGCTCACTCTGTCACGGGGATTCGAACTGCTGACCTTCCGATTGACAATCCCTAGGCTCTGTGGTTTAGACCACAGCATCACCCGCGTCCCTATAGTATAGTGCATTGAATTTTTATAAAAACAATGTTAGAATAGCTTTTTAAAGCTGGAATCACTTTTGTTGCACTAGGCTGTAGCAGCACAGAACAGAATAACGAAACTTAAGCCACATAATAGGATCATAAACTCACATAGAAAAAATATATCACTATCTACAGTTTGCAATTAGTAAAATTAGCAAGAAGGAATACAGTAATAAAATTAAAACATTCATGTCAAAGTGCAAAACATATAGACACATTCTTAAAATAAAACATATTTATTTAGTACAAAATGTAATACATGACATTAAAAGTGATTTGTGTGAGGTGGGGGAATGATCTCAAAAACTAACACCCTTTGGTTAATTTTTAGTGGATACTTACAGAGGAAAACTAGAGAGGGGGACAAGTGATAGTTAGCAATTTTATTATTATTATTATTATTATTATTATTATTATTATTATTATTTAGCAACCATTAAAAAAATGCTGAAAAGGAATTTTTATAGTCCGCCCCACCAACCAAAGCGAGATTCGAACTCGTGGTTTGTTTTCTGTCTCGTGACGACTTTCAGCCTACGCTCCGCTAGGGAGCAGCGAGGCGCGCGGGCGTCCGCTTGTCGGTCCCTCTAGCCCCCAGACATAGTTCGTCTCTATGGCGCTCTGCTTGGCCGCCTTATCTCATCCCAACCATAGAGGGGAGGGGGCGGAGACGGAAACCCGACTGGGCTTTCCGCTCTTCCCCAACGCTGCCCCGCCTCCCTCTCTCCCCACCCGTTGCCATGGGAGCGAGCGGCGCTGCCCAGGGAGGCCAGGCGGCCGGAGGGGGCGGAGCCGTGCCGGCGGCCCGCCCACTTCTCCATCTGGCTCAGTCAGTCGCAGCCCGGCCTTCGGCGAAGGAGGAAGTGCCGCGGAGGTAAGCAGGGGCCCCTCCCTTGTCCCGAAGGTAGAAGGAGGGGGGCAACGGAAAGCGTGGCACGGGGGAGGAGGCGGTGCCTGCCGGGCTATGAAAGAGAGATTGTTTTTTTTGGGGGGGGCAGCTATGGGGCTGGAGTGTGGGAAGAAATAAGGGGGTGTGGCTTCTTTTTGGGGGGTCTGTTAGTGGCAGAAGCTTAATGGAGAGAGCCTTTTCCTTAATGGAACCCAGTGTTGCTGGTGGTGAGGAAATGTGGACTTTATAGGGTAATAATATAGGGGGTGGGGGACCTGCTTCTTAATGAGAGCAAGGTAAGTTGGTTGGGGGGCAGAGACTCCTGAGGTGAGGGAGGCTTATTATTACTACTAATACTACTATTATCATTATCATCATCATTATCATTACATTTATATACCATATTTTCTTCCAAGGCAGTTGAAGGTGGTGGACATAGTTCTCTCCCTCCGCATTTTATCGTCGCAACAACCCTGTGAGGTAGCTTAGGCTAAGAGATGCTGACCCAATGAGCCTCATGACCAAGTGGGAGGATTTGAAGCCTGGCCTCCTGGTAGTTCTATTCCAGCACTCTAACCATTACACCATACTTCTTTTTAAAGAGAGATCCAGTTTGTCTGGTGGTGAGAGGAAGTGTGGAATCGATGGGGTTGCAAAGTAGATCGCTCAGAAGGTAGAGCATGAGAGGGGTGTGTGTTTGTTGTTGAGCACTGGCTCTTGTTTTGAAAGAGGGTCTGGGTGTTCATGGAGCAGGGAAAGCAGAGGGGAGGCTGTTTCTTAATTGGAGCCCTGGGTTTTGGGTGGTGGGGAGGCAGTTGAGTAGATTCTATGGGTGCAGCAAAGTTGGGGCTGGGGACAGAGATTGGTGTCTAGCTTTTGCTTTGAAAGGTATCTTGCTGGGAAGGTTTGTTTTGGATGGGGGGCATCAGAGTTCACAGGGCTGGGTGCCTGTGCATGGGATGACAGTAGGAAGCACCTAACTGATAGAGGAGTACAGTCTAGTCCAGCATCCTCTTCAGTGTAGGCCAGGGGAAGGGCTGTATCTCAGTGGTAGAACACGTGCTTTGCATGCAGAAGGTCCCAGGTCCAGTCTCCGTTGGCACCTTCAGGTAGGGCTGGGGAAAGAATCCTGCCTGCCAGTCAGTGTAGACAGCATTTTCCTCTGATCTTCAGTGACCTTATACCAGGCATCCCCAAACTTCGGCCCTCCAGATGTTTTGGACTACAATTCCCATCTTCCCCAACCACTGGTCCTGTTAGCTAGGGATCATGGGAGTTGTAGGACAAAACATCTGGAGGGCCGCAGTTTGGGGATGCCTGCCTTATACCAAGTCAGACCCTTTTGTCTATCTAGCTCAGCATTGTTGACACTGACTGGCAGCAGCTCTCCAGGTTTTCAGGCAGAGGGGAATTTCAGTGCTACCCTGGAGATCCCACTGGGCATTGAACATGCATGAAGAGCAGATGCTCTGTGCTACTGAGTTATATCCCTTCCTAGGAACATAGGAAGATGTCTTCTACTGAGTCAGACTGTTGGTCCATCTCCCTCAATATTGTCCGTGCAGGCTGGAAGCAGCTCTGCAGGGTTTCAGACAGGGGACTCTTTCCCAGCCCTACCTGGAGAGGTTGAGGAATGAACCTGGGGCCTCTGCAAGCCAAGCAGGTACTCTCCCATGGAGCTACTGTTCTCATAATATAGCGTACCACAGCTTCATGGAGTGGTGTCCAATCTCACCCCCCACCTTCTAAGGTAGCCTGTTCCACTAATGCTTAGCTGAAATCAGTCCCAACCGTTTCAGCGTTGAGATTCCAGCTCTGCCCCTTGGAACAACTGAGGAAGTGCTTGCTTTGCCTTCTGAAGGTAGCTAATTTTGTGTGTGTGTGACCCTCTCTGGTGGTTGGAAAGATGGTCAGAGAGGCCTAGCGGTTAGCAATTCCAGGGATGAGGAGAACTGGGTTCATTCCCCCCCCCAATCTGTCACAAAGCTCACTGGGTCAACTCGGGGCTGGTTGATGTCTCCTATAGGCTAACCTACCCCACAGGAGTGTTGTGAGGATAAAATGAGGAGCAGGAAGAGCCATGTGCTGCCTGGAGGACAGGTGAGATATAAATGATATAAAACTGGAGATAATAATAATATTTCCACTTTGGAGATACCATGGTTTGGGGGAAGAGAGGAAGTAGAATTTGTAGGGCTAAGATTTTGGGAGCGGCAATGAGGAGGTTGTTAGTAGGGCAGGGAGGTTAATTGGAGCAGCAGCAAGAAGTTGAAGGGAGGTGGCTGTTGCTTCTTTAGAGAGGTGATTTTTTTTAGGTTGGCAGGTGGCAGTGGAGAATCTTTGGGGCAGAGTTGCAGCTATAGGAGAGGGATGGAGAGTCTCATGCATACGGCTCTCTGGGAACTCTCCCAAAGCCCTGCCCCCTCTTCCCAGGCCCCGCCCCTCACTGGCCCTGCCTTGCACCCTCCTCCAGTGTTTTCCCCTGTCTGGAATGCTTCCTTGAACTCTGATCTAGTGCAACTCCCTGCAGTGCTGGAATCACAGCTTAAGAATCCCTGACGGATGACTATCTAAACTCTGTTTAAAAACCTGTAGTTAAGGAGAGCCATAGAATCATAGGACTGTAAAGTTGGAAGGGACCGTGAGGGTTATCTAGATCAGACATGTCAAACCTGCGGCCCTCCAGATGTTTTGGACTACAATTCCCATCTTCCCAACCACTGGTCCTGCTAGCTAGGGATCATGGGAGTTGTAGGCCAAAACATCTGGAGGGTCGCAGGTTTGACATGCCTGATCTAGATCAACCTCCTGCAATGCAGAAATCTTCTGCCCAATGTGGGGTTTGGACCCTTGATAAAGAGGATCATGCTCTACCAACTGAGCTATTCACCTTAGTATAATCATAGAATTGTAGAGTTGGAAGGGACTGGAAGGGACCCCAAGGGTCATTTAGTTCAATACTTATACAATGGTACCTCTACTTACGAATTTAATGCGTTCCAAACGCACATTCGTAAGTTAAAAAAATTTGTAAGTCGAATCCCATAAGAATGCATTGGGAGAAAAAATTCATAAGTAGAAGCAACCCTATCTAAAAATTCGTAAGTAGAAAAAATCCTATCTAAACCACATCCAAGATGGTGGACGGAGCTCCATTTGTAAGTAGAGTTATTCGTAAGTAGAGTTATTCGTAAGTAGAGTTATTCGTAAGTAGAGGTACCACTATAATACAGGAATCACAGCTAAGGAATCCTTGACAGCCATCCAGTCTCTGTTTAAAAATTTGAAGGGGTTTGGTTGGGAATATTTGTTGGGGTCACTTAAAACGGGGGCTGGGTTGTGGATGGTTTTGAGAATGTTTTGTCCGGTTGGCAGAGCAGGGAAAACTGTAGAAGTACAGATGACCACGAATGTAATTGCACCCCGATCCCTCTTGTGGGTGTGTCCAGTGTTTTGCTGTGGTGTTGGCCAACTCTTCTTAAAAACAGGCCATGGATAGGATTTGGTATGTTATGGGAAATCCTTACCATGGCTATTAATGCAAGATGAAATCACATGGTCCTACAAACAGCACCAGTGTAAATGTCCTTTCCAGCAGCCATTTTTTCTTCTGTACTATCCTTGTTACCTATCCCATTAACTCTCAAGGCCGGCCCTATCATTAGACTAACTGAGGCAATTGCCTCAGGCGGCAGATACTGGAGAGGGGGCTGCTCCCATTCCTCCTGAACCTCTGCCCATTCTTCTTTGTTGGAAATCAAAGCTGGGTGTGCCACAGGCCTGTTGTACACCTCCCCCATGCCACGTTGCTCCCCTTGGGTGCCTGGATGAGACTTCCCCTTTGCTGGCATTTGGTTGAGGGCCCTCCATCTTGTCCTCAGACGCTTGTGGCAAAATGTCCTGTTTTATGGGCAGTGCTTAAGTACAGGAGCCAAGACTGCTGAAATAAAGTCCGGGTGTGAACGCATCTTAAGTTGAGTTGGTGCCAACACCTTTCGTTGCACACTTCTTCAGAGGAAACGGCACTTTCCGTTTTGGGAGCAGATTGAGAACTAAAATGCGTGCTCTGCTTTCAGTTTTTAGTAGTAATGCGCAGTGGCAGCTCAGAGAAGTGTGTGCCCTATGAGTCAGCACAGAGTGGTAAATATTGTTTGCTGTGAGTGCTGGAACTCAGTGTGTGGCAATGTAGACTGGAAATGTGGGCTGCTGTCTGGGGCTGATAAGAGTTGTAGTCTCAAAACATATGGAAGACCTAAGTATGTTGGGAATAAAGGATATCCGTGTGAGTTGGGTAAGTTCTGTGGAAGGGAATTTACACTGTTCTTTGATCATCAATGGGAACTTCTGTGAGATCCCATATAAGCACCCACACTATTCACTATTTGGCACCTCCTAAAAACAAGCCTGCCTAGATATGTAGAATATTGACATGTTTTTTAATCTGTTTTAGCATCAGTTTTATTTATTTTTAAAGTTTGAAGTAGTTGTGTTTTCCTGATAATTTTATTGTTTTACTTTTTTTTTGTATACTGTTTTGAGCTTTTTTTTCTTTTTTTCACAATCAAGCAGTATATAAATTGTATTAAAGTCCTGCTTCTGTTCATCACAGTATAAATCAAGGTGTAGACCTTCCTCTTTTCAGTTGCCCACTGTTGCAGGCTGTGAAGAGGAAATGTTTGGAGGGGCTTTGGACAATGGGCTGACTCTTGAAAAACGATTTTTTAAAAAATTGCTTGCTAACCTATAAGTCAGGTGTGAAATGGCTTTATCTCTCCTGCCACTATCAAAACCTCATGGTTGAATTTGTTCATGGCCCTGCTATAAGTTGCGCTGTTGAGCGGGATCCTAATGCTTCCTGGTTTGGGAAAAATAAGTGATGTGCTGGCACATAGCCAATGCTATACTTTGTTATGGCTAAGGGCTCAAGTCATAGAAGTATTCACTCAATAATGTTCTTCCTTAAATCCTTACATCAGCTTCTTATCCACTACTAAATCCATCACAATTTCTTTGTCCTTGGTTTCAAAGCCCTCTGGGGCCTAGCTGCAGCCACCCCCCTCCTTTTCTCTGTCTGCCCTTATCTTGAAACATCGCTGTCTGTGATTCTCCAGCCATACCATCCTGCTTTCCTTTGTTCTTCTGATTTCCCCACTGTGCTGAATTTCTGATTGCATCCTTCTCAGGGCAGGGACCTTTCTGCATGTATTTCTGTGAAGCACACTGATGGCTCTAATGATAAGGGGGTTCAACTAGATGATGCTTTGGGTCCCTTCCAACTCTTCAAATCCATAATAATGTTGCATGGGCCCTTAGAGTTTGCCTGAGCCCCTTTCTCATTGCATTTAATACTTGCTATAAAGATGTGTGGACACAAGACGCCTCCGACAGAAGTGCTTTCCCTGTTTCAATAACTGTATCTAACGCTAGTGCAGCCGATCATAAGTGCGCAGTAGCTGTGCACTTTATTCCTTATGGTGTACTTGCCCATCTGTCAAAGCAGCATCGAGGCATGTTCTCCACTGTTAAGCTGGTGTGCAGCAGCTTTTTATCCGGAACCGAACACACACCTGTAATTTGCTGTGAAACTGAACATGTTTACGTGTAGAAGTGCATGCTGCTGCTGCTACTGGTGGTGTTTTGGCGTGGGCCTTGCCCCCGGGACCGTTTAATGCACACACTGCGCCTTTGTCCTTTCTCCTGTTCCTGCTGAACATAAATAAGGAACAAGAGGAAATGGTGTTTGGGTTTCAGCGGTCTCTCTTGCTGGGCTTTGGATTGGAAAATACGGTGTTTGTTTACTTGAAGTTATCTTCAACAGCCCAGAAGACGGTGGCATGTTGCCAGGCTCCAGCTAAGGTCAGCATTCAGCCTCTGGTTCAGTCTTGCTTGTTCATTTTAATGGGTAAAGCAGGGGATCCTAAAGGGAAGAGCATCTACTGTGCATGCAGAAGCTTCCAGGTTCAGTCCCTAGTGGCGTCTTCACTAGGGCTGAGATTCTCCCTTGCCTAAAACCCTGGAGAGCTGCTGCCAGTTGGTGTAGACAAAACCAGCCTGATTCGGTATAAGACAGCTTCCTACATAGCTTCTGTGGGGCAAAATGAAGAGCAGGAAGCACAGGAATCAACATGGTTTGGACCCTCCTCTTGATAACAATGGGAACATAATGGCTATGTGGGCCAATGTAGCACTGACAGTGGATAATGACTTAATTGCTCTGGAGAAACAGGCTCAGGAGCCTTGTTGTGTCTGTAATTGCTGTGCTGCATACTTGTTTGCTACCTCTGGGGCTGGAACACTGCAATCCCATACAATTTAATGGGTTTCCTGAAAGGTAAAGGGGCTTGTGGCAGCAGGGAGCAGGCTGTACACTTCCTCTCTTCTTGTTGCTGCATGTTGTTGATGGGTCTTCTTTAAAACTTAAATAACTTCCTCATTTTGGAAGGCTGCCGTTCCATCTCTCCATCTCAGTTAGAGCTTTGCTGAAGGCCCAGCTCCATTTGGCACCTCCTGACCCCGAACTGTGCTGGCTGGTCATTACAGGAACAACTGTTTAGAAATTGGTGCCTGAGTTGTGATTTTTATTTTCCTCTTCCCTCCCTCACCCTTTTCCCTTGTGTGTCATGTTTATTTTTAGATTGTAAGCCTGTGGGTAGGGACTGTCTTGTTTTGATTGTATATAAGCCGCTCTGGGAGCCTTTTTGACTGAAGAGCGGAGTACCAGTGTTCTAAATAAATATTTTTGGGGTGGGTGACCAAGTACTTCTGCTACTGTTTGCTGTGTGTATAACCAGGCACATGACAAGACATTTTAGAGAACATAGATGTGGTAACAGTTGCTTACAGTTTGCATTGAATCAGATCTATGATGACAACCTTTTAGGTACTGCATGTGTGCTCTCACACACATACAATTTTATTTACCCAGGCAATTTATTTTGGGACAGACCGGTAGTTCAGGGACAGAGCACCTGCTGTGGATGCAGAAGGAGCAAGGCTTGATTCCTGGCACCTCTTTTTATTGATTTTATACCCCACTTTTCCTCCCAAAGAGCTGGAGGTGACATACATAGTTCTCCTTGCCTCATTTAATCTCCCCAACAACCCTGTGAGGTTAGGCTGAGAGGCTGTGACTGGCCCCCAAAGTTGCCCAGTGAGCTTCATGACCAAGTCGTGGCTTTGAACCCTGGTCTCCCAAGTCCTAGCCCAACACTCTAACCACCACACCACCACTGACTCTTCAGGTAGGGCTGGGAAACCCTGGAGAGCTGCTGCCAGTCGGTGTGAGTGATACTAAAGTAGATGTAGCACCAGCTTCTCCTGTGCCCTTTTTGAAATGGGGTGCTTGCTCAACAACAATGATTTCAACAAGCAAATGGAAGAGTGAACAAGGAATTCATGGGAAGTGGAAGAAAACCTCGAAAATTAGGGTCCTCCTCCTCTACGGTAATTTCATCCCACCCGTTCTGCCGCTTTCATTTGCCTCTCTGACCTCACTCACCTGAGCTATAAACTGGGTTGATCCTTGCTTTAAATTGTCATGCTCTTGTGGCAGTACACAGAAGCATTGGATTCTTAGCTTTGGCATGTCTGGAAAGAGTCTGTGATGTGCCCTGCTTATGAAACAGCAAGAGGTGGTTCTCCTGGAGCCGAATCTGATGATGCGGTCACTTTCAAGTGTGACATCCTTTGCTGATCCGAACCTTGCTAGCCCCATCTGAATTGCCTTGGAATCTAAGAGCAGGTCTTGATGCTTGTCTCTCCACCTGTCATCCCATCCAGTTGTATATTTTCCTTTTTTTTTTTTTTACACCCACAAGCTTGTATCATAATTTAGATATTGTTGTGGGTTTTAGGGGGGGCAGATCCCCCTAAATTGCTGGATGCCAGATCCTCCCCATAATTCCTGGATTTAGTAAGAGTCAGATCTGATTAAACTTTACCAAGCACTGAAACCCCCTAAATTTAAAATAAAAAAATCCTTCAGTAGCACCTTAAAGACCAATTAAGTTTTTATTTTGGTATGAGCTTTCGTGTGCATGCACACTTCTTCTTTCGTGTGCATGAACACTTCTTTCATAACTAAAACCCCTAGATTTAGTTATGCTAAGTAGCCAAGTCAGCTCTGCAGAGCTAGCTGGATGGGCCATTAGCAGGGGACAAAAGCTGCTGATGGCCCATCCAGGAAGCCATCAGAGGGCAAGACTGTCAGGCAAGGGGAGGGGGGCTCCTTTGCTGGGTGTAGTATGGTAGGCTGGGGGAAGGTCCTTAGCAGTAAGAAGGAGAGGGAGGGGCAGAACTCTATGTGAGCTGGGCATGACAGGCTGGAACTAAGAGACACAGAGAATGGCTTTTTGCTGTCTGTTGAATCCAGTGCTGCCCTTAAGACCCTAGTAGGGTATCAATGCTCTACAATTGCTCCATCTGGACTGAGGTTGTAAAGGTAAAGGTAAAGGTACCCCTGACCGTTAGGTCCAGTCGCAGACGACTCTGGGATTGCGGCGCTCTCGCCCCCCGCGAGAAATAAAGACACAGTGACACATGGTATTTGAGTTAGTGGGTAGAGAAGGGTTAGCCTCGGAGGTGGCCGCAGTAAAAAGCAAGGTGGGCGGCCCTCAAAAGGAGAGCGGTGGTGCCCAAAGATCCGGCGACGGTGCGGCCGCGGCAAAGGGAGCGCGATCAGCTGTGCTCCAAAGTGACCTCACGGCTAGCTGGTCCATGGTGCCAGGGGGAGCAGTGGGAGCGGCGGTCCAGGCGGCGGTGGGAGAAGCGGCGGCGGCTGAAGCGGCAGAAGGCCGCAGGTCCCCTGCCGAAGCCAGCACCTAAAGAAAAGACAAGAGAAAAAGGCATCTCCCCCAGTACACAGCTCCTGCACCACGCGGTGATTCCAACGACGGAGATCCAGTGAAGATTCAGTGACAAAGAAGATCCGTTAAGGTGCAGCAGAAAGGGAAGATACGGAGGCTGCCGCGCTCTTTTAAAGCAGGTAAACCCCGCCTATGAGCTGGCCCTATTGGCCAGCCAGGGGTCCGAGCGCGGCAGCAGGTATAGGTGAAGCAGGGGGCCGAACAAGCCTCCCTGTCTGGCGCGTAGAGCGGGTCCAGCCCGCAAAGTCTCCCCTCCCTGAAGAGGAGAGATCATATCGAAAAGACACCACAATCCCTGCTGTGGCTAATTTCTGAAAGAAACACAAACCATGGCTAAGTGCCTGGAACTCCTGGAATCTCACACAGCTCGGAGATTGGGGTGGCGTGCAACAATATTTTAAGATTATCTCATACTTAAGATGACTATCATGTTGCCTTGAACACATCAAACTGCTTTATTCCAAATAAGCCCTTATTTTGCTGGCCCTATCTCTTATTAATTAGCCTAATCCCCTTCTAAAACCCTCAAAGTTGGAAGTCATTAGTGCGGTCACTTCTACAAGATAGCCCAAGATGGCCCTCCGAGGCCTGTGGGCAGAGAGAGAGAACAAAGGAACACAGGAAGCTGCCTTATCCCAAGTCAGCCCATTGCTCCATCTAGGTCAGTATATTGTCTACAGTAAGGTTACCAGATGTCCCTGTTTCCCGGGGACAGTCCCCGGATTTACAAATCAGTCCCCATACAAAATCCTATCATTCCTACTGAAGTTGAAAAGTGTCCCTGGATCCATTGAAAAATACACCTGCTAACCTTTGTCTACAGCAGGGGTCAGCAAACTTTTTCAGCAGGGGGCCGATCCACTGTCCCTCAGACCTTGTGGGGAGCTGGACTATATTTTGAAAAGAAAAACAAAAAGCGAATTCCTATGCCTCACAAATAACCCAGAGATGCATTTTAAATAAAAGGACACATTCTACTCATGTAAAAACACCAGGCAGGCCCCACAAATAACCCAGAGATGCATTTTAAATAAAAAGGACACATTCTATTCATGTAAAAACATGCTGATTCCTGGACCGTCCACGGGCCGGATTTAGAAGGCGATTGGGCCGCATCCGGCCCCCAGGCCTTAGTTTGGGGACCCCTGATCTACAGTGCAGTGTAGACTAACACTGGCCAGCAGTGTCTCCTCAGTTTCAGACAGGAATCTCTCCCATTCCTAGCTGGAGATGCTGGTGGGGATTGAACCTGGGACCTTGTGCTTGTAAGGCAGACACTCTACCACTGAGCTATAGTCCTTCCCCCAAGAAAGAAAAAGAGGTGTCTTTCAATCCCTGCCACCATTTAACTGAATATGCCAGGGTTTACACCCTACAACAACATATGAGGTAGGTTAGGGTGAGAGGCAGCTCCTGGCCCAAGGGGCACCTAGTGAGCTACAAGTGAGGATTCAAACCCTGATCTCCCAGGTCCTGGTCTGACACTCTTAACAGCTACTCCACACTGAGAATTAGAATCCAGTCTTGGTACCTGACGTAATTATTTTTCAACAAGTGTTGCCAGATATTGAACCCTAGTCTGTTTCTGTGTGCAAAGCATGAGTGTGCTGGATCTGAACTGGGTTCCGATGTTGCTACTGTAAGCCACAGCCCCCTAGAAGCAATCACTCATCAGCATTCCCTATACTGTACAGAGTTGCCCTCATCAACTGTTGCTTCTTGCTTGCCTCCCCGCCCCCCCCCCTCTTGCCAGGATGGGTCTTGTATCATGCATATCACCTTGAGCCCTTTTCTTCTTCGTTTCTGTGTCTCACATATTAGACTCCAACATTGCAAGTGAAAATAAGAGAATATTCCTGTTTGCAACATTGGCAGCGAGAATCTTAATTGCAAAAAATTGGAACAAAGAGAGAGCGCCAACAAAAAAAGAGTGGCAAGATAAATTATTTGATTACTTTGAACTGGCCAAAATGACGGATACAATTATGGGACAATCTAAACAAAAATTCCAAAAAGAATGGGGAAAATCTAAAAAAGCAGTGTCCTGAAATCAATACCTGGACTTGCTTTGAGTAATTTTTGCAAAACAAAATATGGTGTAAACTTATAAAATATAGCGAAAAGTAGGAAAAAGGAAATGAGAAAGAAACAGTTTACCAAATATGAAATTAGGCTTGCGTTGAGGACGAAGGAAGTCAATTAGAAAAGAATTAAGAACTGAAATATGGATAGAGTTTATTGGATTTTTTTTAAAAAAATACAACAAAATTGATGAAGTTGATCCAATGATATCAGCTATTCAAGTCCTTAAACCCATTTATACCTCCAGCACCCCCTGGCGCCCTCTTGCTCCTTAGCACCCCCAGAAGATGGTACTGCCATGGGCAGCTGCCTCCCCTAAATCAAATAAAACAATAGAAATACTTAACTAACTGACCAATCACGCCGGTTCTGCCCTCCCAACAAAAGTCCTGCCCCTCTCAACCAAGCCCTGCCTCCGTAACAAAAATCCTGGCTATGCCCATGAGTACTGCCCACTTTTGGAACCACTGATCTATTCCTTGGCATCTGGCCCTCGCCCAGCAAGCTTTTCTCACGATGGCCAGCAATGTCTCTGGGAAGCCTGCAAGGAAGAGCAGTGTGTAACAGCACTAGCATTTCATAGCAACTGATAGTCAGAGGGATGCTGCCTCCTACCTTCACACTGCTGGCTTTTTACCCTCTCTGATAGAGTCCACCCCCCTACTTCAGGGGAGGTGGCAGATGGACCTAAGAAAAGGTCCCCCACATGTCTGGCCTCTGGAGTTTCCCGGGATTGAATTTGGGTCCTTTTGCCTGCAAAGCCAGGGATGCTCTATCCCTGAGCTATGCCCCTATTTCTATGCAAAGTCGTTTGGCTATCACTGTATTGCAGGCATAGGCAACCTTGGCTCTCCAGATGTTTTGGAACTACAACTCCCATGATCCCTAGCTAACAGGGCCAGTGGGTCAGGGATCATGGGAGTTGGTAGTTCCAAAATATCTGGAGAGCCAAGGTTGCCTATGCCTGCTGTATTGCATAAGATCAGGCATCCCCAAACTTCGGCCCTCCAGATGTTTTGGACTACAATTCCCATCATCCCCGACCACTGGTCCTGATAGCTAGGGATCATGGAAGTTGTAGGCCAAAACATCTGGAGGGCCGCAGTTTGGGGATGCCTGCAGAAGATGCATCTCAGCAGGTTTCTAGCTTTGAGAACAAGGAGCACCTGAAACCCCAGGAGCGGTTGATAAAGTTGACTCTTCTTAATTTGTAGGGTGGGTGTGATGACCAAAATGATGCCTGGCTGCAGAGAGGCTTTTCATGAAGGCTTGTTTTGGTAGATAAGAAAGCAGCGGGTTAGCTGGCTGTGCATGCATGCCTGGAGGGTTCCTTGCTCTATGTTCCAGCTGTTCCCAGTTGTGGGAGATTCTGAAAGGAGCCCTCTGTGACCACTCAAGCCAACAGGACTGTTTATCTTAAGGCAAAAGGCACAAACTGTCTGCAAACAGTTTGCCAGTATGACGTTTTGAATTGTCCTTCATGGCTTTCAAAATTGACCAGTGCTGAGGTTTTGTGGGAAGTGAGGGTGACCTAGGCTTGTTTGCAAAATGCTTGGATCCCACCACCCCTTTTCACGCTAGATAAACATGGGTGTGCCAGAGGGACTGTTTTGCAGTTTAACAAGTCTGAGGTGTGCAAGTGAATTTTTTAATGGCTGTACCCAGAACGCAGCACATGATGAATTTCCCCCCCCTTTTGGCATCTGGCATCTGAAAGATGAATGTTGTCAGTTGTGAGGAGATCCTGTTTGTTTCTAATTTGTTTTAAAGTTGTTGTTGTTGGTTTTTTTCCCCTGCCCTGGGCAAATCCAGTAAATATAATGTGATTGCCCACCAGACACTTCTGGGAAGCCTGCCATTAAAGCATGAAGGTAACCCTCATCTGTATATCCTCAGAGTCCAATAGTGAGATCGACTGCCTCTGAATTTGAAGACCCCATTCCTTGGTCCTTGTGCTTAATAGCTGCTGATAGGCATGTGTCCTGCAAATTATCTAATTAATCATAGCTGGATCAGACCAAAGGCTGATCTTAGCCTTGCTCAACCTAGTGCCATCTTAATTTTGTCGGACTCCAACTTCCGTCAGCTCCAGCTAGCATGGGCAGTGGTCATAGCTGCCAAGTTTTCCCTTTTCTCGCGAGGAAGCCTATTCAGCATAAGGGAAAATCCCTTTTAAAAAGGGATAACTTGGCAGCTATGGCAGTGGTTGAGGATGCCTTGGAGTCTGAAATTCCAAAGGGCTCTGCTTCCACAGTTGGAGGCAGCAGTGCTTCTGAAACCCAGTTGTTGGAAGCCACAGGAGGGGAGAGGGCTCTTGTGCTTGGATCCTGCTTGTGGATTCCCATTGGGCCATCTGGTTGGTCTCTGTGAGAACAGGTTGCTGGACTAGATGGCCCATTGGCCTGATCCAGGAGGCTCTTTTTAGGTTCTTATGTGCTACTCCTACTATACTGCTGTTACTGGCTGCCAACCAGGGGAAAATAAAAAAATCTGCATGGAGGGGGAGGCAAGGGTTCAGCATTCTCCCTGCTGCTCCTGCCTTCATAGGCAGTTGGGGGCTCCCTAGTTTTGACAGGCTACTTCTGCTTCTGCATCTAGCTTGGCCTTTAGTATTGCAAGCTGCATGTTCTTTAAAATTACTGTATTTTTTAAATAAACAAGTGCACAGGTTGCAGCTCATAAAATCTACAACCAAGGATCTGTGTGCTTTGTAATCTTAGTTTATGATTTTTTATTATGCTTTGGAAACTTGTTTCATGGTTTTCCTTTCTTTTTATGTATTCTTGTTCTTCACTTAGATAGATAGATAGATAGATAGAATACTTCCTGTAAGAAAATCTATCTATCTATCTATCTATCTATCTATCTATCTATCTATCTATCTATCTGCTATATATGGCTTAGCCTGGATGAACACCTCTTTTCATTGGGAAGAGGTTGGTGTGTGGGAATTAGCAGACCTGAGTCTCAACCATTTGTGTAAAATACCGTAAGCAGTGAAGCATATTCTCCCCCACCCCGAATGCTCCCTTTTATGGCCGGCCGTCCTTCTGTTCTCCTGGGTTGTTTCATACCCACTTGCGTAAACCGGGACCTTTGTCTCAGGACAATCTGTTCTGGTTGGCAAAGAATTCTCATAAAGAGTCTGCTTTGGTGGAGGAAAGCATACAAGGAGCAGATGCAGGCATTTATGTATGCGGATAATAAGCAGCTCTGCATTTATGGGAACAGTAAGCATGGTATTCTACATGGTTGGTCTGTGCTGAGTTGTGCTCCATTTAACTTGGAATCTCCTCCTCTGGCTTGCTGCGCTTGCAGAAGAAATTAAGAGCTTGCTGGATCAGGCCAACGGCCCACCCAGTCCAGGACCCTGTTCTCATAGTGGCCAGCCAGATGCCTGTGGGAAACCTCTCTCGAATGCATCCTCAACAGTCTTCCGCATACAAACCTCACTCTCCAGCATTCCCACCAACCACACAGATAGCACAACTAATCCCCAACCAGCAATTAGTTGCAAAAAAAATTCTGGACAGCCTTAAGCTTTTATCTACAACCAGCTCACTCACCCACCTCCAGCTAGGCTTCTGCTTGATACCCTATTTACAGAGCATTCTCAGGTGCTAAACTTAAGATGACAGCAAGGCCCAGATCCGTGCCATCCCACTCCAGCCCTTACCCTGTAGGGTTGCTCAGTAGCAACAGGCATCCCTTTCTTCCTCTCTTCCCTTCTCTGCCTTCCCACCACCTGTGTAGGTGTCACATAGGGAAAGGGATGCAGGATTTCCATGGCACAAAAGATGTGGCTAGTGCTGTCCTACCTCACAGGGTTGTTGGTTCGCTGTGCCTTAGGACACTGCTTAAGATATCGTAACCCAACACTGCAGTGCCTGACATTAAGGAGCAGGTTTTCCTCTGTGTTTGGATATGACTGGACACTGTTTTGAATTAAGACGGTGAACTTTCAAAACTGCTTTGTTTTCAAGCACTGATTTCAGAGCTGCACTGAGCTTTTGGCTTCTTAGAATGTTTAAGGAGAGCCTGCTGGATCAGGCCAGTGGCCCATCTAGCTCGGCATCTTGCTCTCACAGTGGCCAAGCAAATGAGGATTTGAACACAAGAGCTGTCTCCTCTCCTGTGGTTTCCAGCAACAGAAGCATTGCTGCCTCCAACCGTGGAGGCAGAGCATAGCCATTGTGGCTAGTAACCTTTGATAGCCCTCTGCACCATGAGCTTGCCTGATCCTTGCTCTTTTACGAACCTTTCCCAACTCTGCAATAACCTTTTTGAGGTGAGGCGACCAGAACTGCACACAGAATTCCCAGGGCATCCCAGGGGTGAGTTTGCTTTTGTATTATAGAAAACCTACTCATAGCGGCCAGCCTGCAAAAGGGCTGTGCTGGATGGGAATATTTTTAAGCAGCAGAGTGATTCATATTCTAAAAATTTGGAGGATGTGTTGAAAGGGGCTGTCCCGTGAGGTGTGTGAGAATTAAGGAGGTGTCTTACAGCAATTTGTCGGGCTTCCTCTGACCTGGTTAAGAGATACCTTTTCCTTGTTAATTTGTAACTCACACTGTCCCTGCGATGCTGAGTCACCCTAATTCCAGCAGGGGAAAAACTCCTTGTGATCAAACTCCACGTGGATACAGCAAATGCTCATGAACAGTGCGAGGAAAGCATAGCAGTCTTGGGTCCAGGCAGACGCAGTAGATGAGGGAGCAGCAATTCCAAACAATGTTTATCTCTTCGCTGGTGATATAATTCTGCTGGTGAATACTTACTAGCAGCAATAAGGATTCCATTCGTTTATCTGCACTCTTTCTTCCTGACCTTGCCTCAACAGCATTTCCAATGGTGCAAAAGCTGCCCAGAAAAATTGCTTTATGCAGCTGTGGTTAAACCACTGAGCCTAGGGCTTGCTGATCAGAAGGTCGGCGGTTCGAATCCCTGTGACGGGGTGAGCTCCCGTTGCTTGGTCCCAGCTCCTGCCAACCTAGCAGTTCGAAAGCACGTCAAAATGCAAGTAGATAAATAGGAACCGCTACAGCGGGAAGGTAAACGGCGTTTCCATGTGCTGCTCTGGTTTGCCAGAAGCGGCTTTGTCATGCTGGCCACATGACCTGGAAGCTATATGCCGGCTCCCTCAGCCAATAATGCGAGATGAGCGCGCAACCCCAGAGTCGGTCACGACTGGACCTAATGGTCAGGGGTCCCTTTACCTTTACCTTTACCTAGGTCATGCAGGCTGAGCAGTGGAGCAAAAGGCTGTTCTCAGAGAACTGGGGAGGGAGACGTCAGCAGAGTAGTCTAGGCCAGGCATCCCCAAACTTCGGCCCTCCAGATGTTTTGGACTACAATTCCCACCTTCCCCGACCACTGGTCCTGTTAGCTAGGGATCATGGGAGTTGTAGGCCAAAACATCTGGAGGGCTGCAGTTTGGGGATGCCTGGTCTAGGCCAACCTTTCCCAAACAGGTGCTCTCCAGGTGTTTTGGACTACAACTTCCATCAACCCCAGCCCGCTTGGCCTGGGTTCTCAGCATCGTATGTCCATCTGATGGGAGTTGTGCCAGAGTGGGGAAGGCTGGTCCAGGCTGTGGATAGGTTTATTTCTGAACTCCTTAAGCCTTGGACTCTGGGTCTTGTTACCATTTCTCGCCCAAATTCTTAGCTTCCTGTGCTGTGCTGGGTGAGTCATCTGACCTTTTGTATATTTGGTCTTCCCCAACAAAAAAAAAAAAGAAATGAAAAAACTATTTCCTTGCTATAACTTTCACTACTGACTCAGTGCTTTGAGAACTGGACCACTGTGGAACATTATGCCTTTTAAAAAAAGCAAAAACCCCAAACTTTGAAAGAAGAGTTTCTCTAAACAACCCTGCCAGGATTTTTCCAAGTTTCAGGAAATGAATATTAGGATGGGAGAGTGTGGCTGTTTGCTGGCAGAAAACAAACTTGGTACAAGGTACAAAAAACACACACTTCTTCTTTGGCGATCACTCGTAGCAGAGTAAGATTGTCTTCCATGAGCATGGTCTAAACAGGGAGTCCGTAAGTGACTGTGGAGGCCAATTCTGGATCCACACATCCTTCCACAGTGGAGATATACCGGTAGGTTTCCGGGCGGAGGTTGATCACGGTGAGGGTTTGCCAAGCGTGCCTTCCTCTTCATTTCTCCCTTTCGTCCTGAGTTGAGCATCTTCAAAGTCCATGTCATTGTGCTGCACTAGCAAGCACAAAACAAACCCCTCTGCAGCACCACAAATCCAACTCAATGGTGTGACATTGGAAAGTGTCAGTCACTTCTTCGTGGGCATCCAGTGTTGATGCATAAACACTTAGAATAGTAGCCTGTTGGTTTTTGGTGAGTTTTATTTGAAGGGTTGAAAGTCGCTCATTAATGCTGGTAGGGACTTCTAACAAGAGCTTCACGAGATTGTTTTTGATAGCGAAGCCTACCCCATGCATTCAATGTTCTTGTTTTAAAAAAACCTTTTCCAATAGAATGTGTAGCCTCCTTTTTCTTCCTTCAGTTGTCCCTTTCCTGCTCTTTCAGTTTCTTGAAGCACTGCAATATCAGTATTAAAACGTCATAGCTCTCTTGCAATGATGGCGGTTCTGTGTTTGGGACGCTCATTATCTGTATTATCCAACAAAGTCCATATGTTCCATGTTCCAAAGTTCAGTTGTCTTTTACGACCGCTGGATGGTGACCCAACTGGGTGTGGTAATTCAGTCAGGGGAAAAGGGAGACAGACCATGGTTAGGGCACCTTTTCTAGCCCCTCCCCTTTTTTGGGGTGAGCAGAGTGGATCCTAAAAAGGGCTGCTCAATCGTGGATACAGCTGCCGATCTGCTCAACTGCCTCATTCCTTGAGTCAGAACGACTGAATCTGTATTCACCGCCCATGTGCCAGTTCATGACTAGGGGCTTCTATATTTCATGTTCCTGCCCCAGTTACCATTTGTCAATCGCCATGGGACTTTTTTGGGTTTGGGTTTGGGAAGGGTTTTTGGAAGATGTATGTGTGTGAATTTGTTTTATGTGTGTAGATCAGTGCACACCGACCAACGCAGAGACCGGTAGATTCTTATCTGTTGCAGCCTTCGTCTGCCTTCACAGCCGTTATAACATACCGCTTGTTAGCATCTGCCTGTTCTGCCGTTGGGGACTTATTGGATTGTTCTTTGTCTAGCTCAGGCATCCCCAAACTTGGCCCTCCAGCTGTTTTGGGACTACAATTCCCATCATCCCTGACCACTGGTCCTCTTAGCTAGGGATGATGGGAGTTGTAGTCCCAAAACATCTGGAGGGCCGAGTTTGGAGGTGCCTGGTCTAGCTCCTTCCCTTTGACCTTAGCACCTTGGGTGACCCAGCTGGGAGTACGAGACTCCTGATGGCTTTGCACACAAGGGTCATAGGAATGTGCAAGCCCACTCACCCCGACAAGGTGATGTTCCAGCGAGTGAGACAAAACACACACACACACACACACACACACAGAGAGAGATTGCTAGGTTTTAATCTCTGCTGTCTTCTAAAGTGGTTAATGTTAATATTTATACGCCACCTTTCAGGCACAAAAGACACCCCAAGGCAGCTCACAAACAATGCAGATACAACACAGTGTAATCATACTAAATCTTAAAATACATCCCTTTTCCTGCCGAAAAGGTAACAGATTCTTCCCCAGAGAAATTCTCTCCCTCATTCTGGGTGTCGTTTTTCTTTTTCACCTCTCTGGTGGCAATTTAAGAATTTGGGGGCAGCCCTTTAATTATATATATTGTCATTAAACGCCTTGTTTACACCAGCTTTTGCCTGGCCTAGATGCCCTCCAGATATTTCGGGGATACAGTTCCCATTGTCCCCAGTCAGCACCACTCAGTGATGCTGAGTCTGCTGGGATCATGGCTGTGCTGGCTGGGGTGACCGGAGTTGTACCCCGAAAACATCTGGAAGGCGCATAGGTTGGCAAAGGCCTTTGTAGCAGCTTAGAATAATAGAATTGTAAAGTTGGAAGGGACCCCAAGGGCCACCCAGTCTAACTCCTGGCAGTGCAGGAATCGCAGTTAAAAGAACCTTGACAGATGGGCACCCAACCTCTGTTCAGAAACCTCCAATGAAGGAGAGCCCACCACCTTCCAAGGGAGTCAGTTCCACTGTCAAACAACTCTAACTATCAGAAAGTTCTTCCTAACGTTTAGTCAGAATCTCCTTCCTTGTCATTTGAAGCTATGAGCTTGGTTCCTACCCTCTGGAGCAGCAGAAAAGAAGCTTGCTCTGCACCCTGGAACATCCTAGTTTCGAATGTGAGCACCCCTGACACTGATTTTGCAGTTCTGAACATCTGGCCACCAATTGTGTGTGTAGTATAGCTGCTGAAGCTCCCCACTTCTTTGAGTCCTCCCAGTGGGATTTACTGAGCTCTGTTAACTTTGGTTCAGCCATCAGTTCCGAAGTAACCATCACTTTTTTTTGCAATAGCGCCTGCTAGACCTGTCAATGGGTCTTGCCAGCTTATCCCTCATTAGCAAACGCTTTCGGGCAGTTTCCCAAGCACTATTGGGATAGTTGCTGAAGCAATGGCAGTGTCTTGGGGGGGGGGGGAGGAGGCAGGCTTCTTTGTGCCTGGCGGGAGTTCCCTTGCTTTTCCTGAGCCCGAATGAAAGAGGGACTTCGCCAAATCATTCCCCGAACAACCCGTTGGAGCACTTTTTCTTCTTCAAATTTTGTAAGCTTTACTGGCAACCCAAAAGTGCAATGTCAAGGAATTACATCATACCATATACAAAGCAAGCAAGCAATAAATCTTAAGAGCAATAAATGGGGACACACAAATATGAATTGATGCATCCATATTTACTGAGCTGTGTGGCTGGTGAATGTGGAGCATCTAAGTCTGAACATAGGAAATAAAATCCCACCAGATGACATAATAGCATCCTCCATTCCTTTTCTGCAGTGGCTCCCCGTCTGTGGACCTTTAAGTGCCAGGCAATAATGTTCCTCTTTAACCAGGTTTTTGGTTGATTTGATTGATATCCTATGCCCTTTAAAAATGTGTTGGGGGGTGGTGGCGGCTATTTGGTTGTTGTTGTTTATTTTGATTATGTATTTTGTGGTTTTATATTCTGATTTCTCTGAACCACCCTGAGACCTGCGGGTATGGGGTGGTATATTATTATTATTATTATTATTATTATTATTATTATTATTATTATTTTATATCCCCTTGGAACATGCAGTTTCAGTGTGACTTTTTTATGCAACAGCCGAAGTCCCACGAGTTCTTAAACTGCAAAGGCAAATGTAGATTTTTCAAGGGTTTCCATTGCTGGGCTCTTTAAATCCAGCTGCAGCTAACATCCACGTCAAAAGCTCTTTAGTATTCAGTTATGACATTGGAGTACTTAAGAAGATAAAAAGAATTAGGCCGATGGTCTATCTAGCCCAGCATCTTGTTCACACAGTAGCCAACTAGATTCCGGGGGGGGGGGGGGGAACCCACAAGCAGAACCTAAGCCAGGCACCCCCAAACTACGGCCCTCCAGATGTTTTGGCCCACAACTCCCACCATCCCTAGCTAACAGGACCAGTGGTCGGGGAAGATGGGAATTGTAGTCCAAAACATCTGGAGGGCCGAAGTTTGGGGATGCCTGACCTAAGTGCAAGAGCACTGTCCAGCAACTGGTATTCAGAAGCATTACCGCCCCTTGACTGTGGAGGCCGAGCAGAACTATTGTGGCTAGTAGCCATTGATAGCCCTCTCCTACATAAATTTGTCCTCAAGCCATCCATGTTGGTGAGACAGACTTCCGCCATTTAATCATATGCCCTGTGAATAAGTGCTTTCCTTCAAAGGAAAGTGCATGCTACCATAGAAGGAGCACTTTAAAAAGTGTTCTGCTGTAGCAGAACTGATGTCAGCTGGTAGATGCTGCTGTTTCCTACTGCTGTTTCCTTATTAAATCCTAATAAAAAACAAATCAAGATTCCTCGCATGTAGAAAAGCAGCATATTGTAGGCAAGGGGTTTTCCAGGCATGCTCTGCGCGTGTGTTTCCATCTGTCTGTGCATTGAAGTAACATTCTTTCTCGTAAGCCTTCCTCTGCCTTGCAATCTGAACTGGTCCCATCCAGAAACGAGCTCACCTTTCTTGCTTTTATGAGAGCAAGGGCATTCTTATCTCCCTGCAAAGCAAAAAAAAGATTGGCTGCCCTCCGAAATGTGTATTGTGCTGCCCTCCTTCCTACTCCCCAGGCTTTTTTGTTTGAATAAACCGGCTTTCTTAACTCAGTTGACTGATCTTGGCTTTCGTTTCCCACCCACTCCCCTCTCCAGTTCTAACCATTTATCATGTGGGCGACATGCTGCAACTGGTTTTGCCTGAACGGGCAGCCCGAGGAGATCCAGCACCGCCCGCAGCAGGGGACCCGCGCGCAAGCCTACGCCAACGCCGGTTACAGCTCCTTCCCTTCACCCACCGGCCCTGAGCAGGGCTGCAAAGGCTGCGGGGCCCGTTTCAGCAACGCCTCCCTTAAGGTGAGTGGGGTGTCTTGCTGCACATTGGGAGCCCATTGCGGGAACCTGCTCTAGTTATCTTACTGTGTTTCATGGGAATTGTGTTGGGGTTTTGCATATTAAGCGGTATATGAATATTATTTGTGATGAGGATAAGAGACCACGTCGGCTCACAATGCTGCACTTAGAGGGCAGAGTTGGACTTAGGTGCGCAGTGAGCTGGAACACAACCCCCTTGCAAAAGGGGAGTTGCCTGTATATATTATTTTTTGTGATTGATTGCATTTTTTGTAATTGTAAGTTTTTTTTTTTTAAAAAAAATGTTTTGAATTGCATATTTTACATGGTTGTAACCCATCCTGGGACTTTAGGATGAAGGGAACGTAATTATTTTTATTCTTAATAATAATATTGATGAGAAGTTGAATGGATACTTATGAGAGAGAGAGAGAGAGAGAGAGAGAGAGAGAGAGAGAGAGAGAGAGAGAAAGAAAGCACATGTGCTTCCAACAGAGCTTAACTTGTGGAACTTGGGTTATTGGGTTATTGTTTTTATTTTTATATGTACTTTATGGTTTTGTATTCTGATTTTATCCTGTGAACCGCTCTGACCCCTGCAGGTATAGGGCTGTGTCACAGTCCTTGTTTGGCTACTTCTGAGAAACTCGTACTACAGCCATTCTGTCTTTAAGGCTTTTATTTTGCCTGATATTTACAATGTGATTCAGTAGCAAGAATACATGTCCGATCAGTCTGACGAAGATTCTCCCAATGCCTGGCGTCTGCTCCTCCCCCAGCATAGTAAGCGTGGGATTCCTGCCCTCCTCCCTTCGCGCCTGCGCACCTTGGAATGTCTTAAGTCAGGCATGAACTTAAAAGGGCGAGGCATCTCCCCGCTGGACACTTCCCCTGATCCCTCCCCCTGATATCCTGTCTGAGGTTGCAGTAAGGGCTCTAGGATGCTGCCTGAGCCAGGGTGCCTCTCTTCTGCGATTGTCAGGGAATGCTCACTGCTAGAACAATCCCTGACAGGCTGCATATAAATTCAGTTAACAGCAACAGCAACAGCTTACTGTGACAAGCTGAGGTAGTGGTCCCTGCCTGCTGAGATGGCTTTTTAAAAGGTTGGGTGCAGGAGAGATTGGACAAATTCAGGAAAGAGGTTTAGCCTGGCTAGGAAAGTGGAGCCTCCACATTTAAGGGCACCGTACCTTTGAATTGATACTTTTGAATTATGGTGCTGGAGGAGACTCTTGAGATTCCCATGGACTGCAAGAAGATCAATCCTATCCATTCTTAAGGAAATCAGCCCTGAGTGCTCCCTGGAAGGACAGATCGTGAAGCTGAGGCTCCAATACTTTGGCCACCTCATGAGAAGAGAAGACTCCCTGGAAAAGACCCTGATGTTGGGAAAGATGGAGGGCACTAGGAGAAGGGGACGACAGAGGATGAGATGGTTGGACAGTGTTCTCGAAGCTACGAACAGGAGTCTGACCAAACTGTGGGAGGCAGTGGAAGACAGGAGTGCCTGGCGTGCTCTGGTCCATGGGATCACGAAGAGTCGGACACAACTGAACGACTAAACAACAACAACCTTTGAATACTGGAGAGCAGCAGCAGAGTCTTGCCAGCAGACTTCAATGAAAGCCATCAGCTGGCCAATCTAGAAAACGGGGTTTTCTAGAAGGATCCCGACAGGTGGCTCTCATAGGCATAATTTTATTTGAAGGCACTCTGGGCTGATTTAGGGTCAGCCCAGGGCTGGCTATAGCCATTTTCATAAGCCAGGATTGGGGAAAAAAATCAAAGCCTGCCATTCCTGTGCTGGTGGGGGCTGATGGGAGTTGTAGTCCAAAGCATCTGGAGTGAACACCAGGTTAGGGGAGACTGTTTTAAAACAGCAGGTTCAAGAGCCCCCTTATTCTCTCCTGTCCCCAAACTTGTTCCAAACTTGCACATTTTGTTCCAAACGTGCACATTTGTGTCGCACAGAAATGCCTGTGGTGGAAGCGTATGTTTCCCTGCACAGTCTGGTTCCTTGTATTACAGGCTTAAGTTCTGGCACGCTTGAGTCACCCTGGGGGCGGGTACGGAGGAGGATAGGCATTTTCTCACTTGGAGAAGTCCATTTCAATGAGGAGGTGTTTTCTTCTCCTGGGAAGTCTTCCGTTCGGGTGGCAGGAAGCCAGCCTTTCAGAATCTTGGAAAGCATCTGACCTCCTGCACGTTCTTGGATGGAAAAATGGCAAGGGAAAGGGAGGCGGATGTGGAGCCTTTGTATGGAATGTGTGTGCACTTATGTGCTTGTGTACACACACACAACTCCCTTGCACAGTGAGCTTCCCAACCATCCTGGGTTAGTTTGCAACAGCTCACCATGGTTAACCCTTGATTTGCCTAACTGCCAACATAGCAATGCCCCCCCCCCGCTCCCCAAAGACCTTGCCATGCTTTTGTGACACTTCTCTTGGGCCCCAATAAATAATATTGCCCAACTTTTGACTCTGGACTCATTTCCCTGAAAGTTAATTGCTTGAACTTTTCTATACTGGCCACACCTTCCAATATAGGACCTCTTTTCTTATATCTTACTATTTCTTCTTTTTTATGGCATTTTTAATTATTTATTATTATTATTTATACCCCACCCATCTGGCTGGGTTTTCCCCACCACTCTGGGCGGCTTCCAACAAATACCAAAATACATTAGAATATCACAGATTAAAAACTTCCCTAAACAGGGCTGCCTTTAGTTGTTTTCTAAATGTCAGGTAGTTGTTTATCTCCTTGACCTCCGATGGAAGGGCGTTCCACAGGGCGGGCGCCATTACCGAGAAGGCCCTCTGCCTGGTTCCCTGTAGCTTTGCTTCTCGCAGTGAGGGAACCGCCAGAAGGCCCTCGGTGCTGGATCTCAGTGTCCAGGCTGAACAATGGGGGTGGAGACGCTCCTTCAGGTATATAGGACCGAGGCGGTTTAGGGCTTTAAAGGTCAGCACCAACACTTTGAATTGTGCTCGGAAACGTACTGGGAGCCAATGTAGGTGTCTTAGGACCGGTGTTATGTGGTCTCGGTGGCCGCTCCCAGTCACCAGTCTAGCTGCTGCATTCTGGATTAATTGCAGTTTCCGGGTCACCTTCAAAGGTAGCCCCACATAGAGCGCATTGCAGTAGTCCAAGCGAGAGATAACTAGAGCATGCACCACTCTGGTGAGACAGTCCGCGGGCAGGTAGGGTCTCAGCCTGCGTACCAGATGGAGCTGGTAGACAACTGCCCTGGACACAGGATTAACCTGCGCCTCCATGGACAGCTGTGAGTCCAAAATGACTCCCAGGCTGCGCACCTGGTCCTTCAAGGGCACAGTTATCCCATTCAGGACCAGGGAGTCCCCCACCCCCACCCACCCCCTATCCCCCCAAAACAGTACTTCTGTCTTGTCAGGATTCAACCTCAATCTGTTAGTTTAATTTTAATCCTCTGCTTAGTCCAAGGAGAGAAGAGCAGAATACCCAGTTCCCCCCACTCCCGCCGCAGCTTTTACTTTCTGAATAACCCTGCGAGGTAGATCCGGCTGAGTCTGTGATGTCGTAGGGAAATATACATGGTTCCACCCTCCTCGTTTCAACTCCACACCAACCCTGTGAGGTAGACCAGGCTGAGAGGCAGTGACTACCCCTGCCCCGGTCCCCTCGTGAGCCACGGCCCCACCCCTACATGTAAACTCCTCCTGGGTTGGGGTACTAGACGCAGAGCTGACTTGGGACAGACAGGACTTCTGGGATGTGGGAAGTCTTGAGGAGGTCGATCAAGTGAATTTCACTGCAGGGCTGGGATTTGAACCCAAGGCTAAAATGCCAGCCACCGCAAATGCTACCCCAGCACACCACAAGGGACTGCTGGCTTTCTCCTAAGGAATGAGAGCCTGTTTTGAAGCTCTCTGGAAGTGCTGTGGTGGCTGAGTGTCCCAAGATCCTCACCATTCCAGTTTTGCTTCTACTGAACACTTTTTAAGTCAGCCAGGTTGGTTTATTTACAGCCAAAGGTCACCTCAGAACAAGGCTCCATTCAGACTCAAGGCAAGGGAGCAGCATTGCTGCATCATGCATGCAAGCCTTCATTTTGCTGCAGTCAGTAAATGGAGGGAGCATCATATGATCATGGAGAGCAGGACGCTCGCTGAGCATGTCAGCAGTTTATACTGAATTATCTCCATGACACAAGGGGCACCCGTAATTTCTCCTCTCCCCACCCTCTCCACTGTAAAAATGTGATATTAAAAAAAAACGGCTAAAAATTTGGGGCAGTGCCTTATACTGAGTCAGACATACCATCACATATGTGTAAGGTGAGCATTTAAGTACAGACTCCTGGATCAGGCCAGTGGCCCATCTAGTCTAGCATCCTGCTCTTGCAGGGGCCAGCCAGATGCCTGTGGGAAACCGTCAAGCAGGACAAGAGCAGCCCTCTCCCCTCCTTTGCTTTCCAGCAACTGCTGCTTCCAGCCGTGGACGCTGAGCAATAGCCATCGTGGCTAGTAGTTACTGATAGCCCTCTCCTCCATGAATGTGTCTAATCCTCTTTTAAAACCACCCAAGTTGGTGGCCATCACTGCCTCCTGTGGGAGGGAGTTCCATAGTTTAACTATGCGCTGTGTGAAGAAGGAATTTCTGTTACGAGTCCTGAATCTTCTAGTATTCAGCCTTGTGGGATGTCCAACAGTTCTAGTGTTATGAGAGAGGGAGGAAAACTTTTCTCTACCCACTTTCTCGGTGCCATGCATAATTTTATAAACTTGACGTCACATGCTTTTTTCCTCTAAACTAAAATGTCCCAAACATTGCAGTCATTCCTCATAGGAGAGTTGCTCCAACTCCTTGATCATTTTGGTACTTGATCATTTGCTACTGAGCCCTTCAGCAAAGGGCTTTCTCTATCCGTTGTATTGATCCTAAGCAGAAGCAGGCATTAAGTACTGTTGCAACAATGACTTATGTTCAGATTTTTATGGTATGAGTGAAGATTCTTTCCTTGAATTCTGAATCCTAAGCAGTCTCAAAACTGGGATAGCAAAACACCATTCTTTCCCCCTCCTTGGCTGGGCTACCAACTCATTTTTATTTAAATCTATCGGCAACTTCTAATTTTCTTGGTTAACAAGCCATCAATTTCCTTATGTCTATAAAACTATCGTAAAATATACACAGGTACCACAAAGACATGAGATGCCTTGAAAACCAAAGCAGTACAAAACAATCATATGAACGGTTGGCTCAGCTTGATTTATCAGTGTCTTGTTATCCAGGATCCTACAGTGCCCAGAAGCTTGTTTCTTTTTTTGAGACCCAGCTAAAAATACAGGAGTCTGTCTTATCTCAGAGGCTCCCAAACTTGTTTGAGCCACTGTCCCACCCCGGTTCAGCAATCGCATCTCCAGTACCCCCTTACCTTATAAAAAGCATTATTCTGATTAGTTGTTTCCACGATTCTCTAAGGAAGGTAAAAGGACAATAACATTCAAAACAGTGACAGTTAATTGCACATTTATTTAAAAAACTGCAATTACAACTGTTTAGTTTAATTAATTCAACAGAACTGATGAACGTGGTCCAGTGATACCCGTCCGATAGTCATTTAACTCTACCTCTCCCCCAGGGGGCGCCACTGACCACTTTGGGAAGCACTGGCCTGTGTCTTCTCTGCCCCGGCTGCCTCCGCCTGACATTCCTCTCTTCACTTTTCCGGACAGCACATCTGCCTGGACTGCAAAAAGACCTTCTGCCTGGCCTGCTCGCACCAGCCGGAGAGCGGCCCCTGCCTCTGCCACCTCTGTGAGCGGTTCCGGGCCACAGCCTTCCAGCGGGAGGAGCTGATCAAAATGAAAGTGAAAGACCTGCGGGACTACCTGGAGCTGCGGGAGATCTCCACCGAAATGTGCCGCGAGAAGGACGAGCTGGTGTGTCTGATCATGGGCCAACAGCCCACTATGGTTCCCCAGGGGGACAGGACTGCCCGGGTTCCTCCGGTGACGATCGTCTCCCCTGCCCAGGAGCTAGAGGCCCCTGCACCTACCTCACCAGACTGCCCTCCTGAGTGGGCCTCGACAGACCCTGCCTTGCAGACTGAAGAGCAGCCGCAGGTACTGCCTGGCCGAGTGTTAATCTCCTGTCGAAACACCTGTGTGGTCCTTTGCCCTTACTCTTGGGCGGCTTCGTAAGGTTCTTACTTGCTCTTCAAGGGTTCATAGCTTCATACGAAGACTTTATTTATTTACCAGTCTTGACATTTCTATATTGCCCAGCCTATCATGTCCTATGTGTGCCCCAGTGCTAAGGTGGGCAGGGCTGGATTTTGGTCTTTCCAATTTCAGCGGTGCCGTGTGAGGCCAAGATTTGGTGCCTCTCACTTTCCGTTCTGCTCAATTCACAACTACGTCACAGTTGCAACACCCTGCAGTGATCCCAAGGCTCGGTGCCCAGAGCGGCGGAGGCATTTGCGCTTCCCTAAATCTGCCTCTGAGGTTGGTGTAAAACCAGCCTGAAAACATTACAAAGCCTCGTCAGCGTTATAAAAATAATGCGGAAACTCCAGAAAGAATATAGGGACATAGGAAGCTGCCTTTTTGTTCCGTCTAGCTTAGAATTGGCTACAAATGACTGGAAACGGCTCTTTGGGGCTTCGGACAGTCCATGCCCTACCTGCAGTTGGCTGAATTTGAACCCAGCACCTTCTGCATGCAAAGCAGATGCTCTTGCACTGCACTATGGCCCTTTCCTCCTGAGAAAATCCTGATGTAGGTGCTAGGTGAGCCTCTCAGATGAGAGCATTGTGTAACTGGGGTGCCACCACCAAAAAAGCCCCCTCCCTAGTTTTGAGTTCAATGCTGTGGGTGCCTTCCCTTCTGCCTCTTCTCCCTCCCACATGAACACCAGTAGAATTAACCTGAGCCTTGGGAAAACCCATAGAGCTGAAAGAGGAAGTGGGAAAGAGTGGCACTCTTCCCTGCTTCCTCTTACAGTTCTGTGTCTTTCTCAAGGGAGGAAAAGGAAACCGCCCTCATCACCGAGGGGTCAGTGAGCGTGGGCAGGCAAGGGGAAGGCTCTTAAGAGCACCACTAAGCCCTTGGGCGCTGCATTGGTGACCACTGATCTTGACCAACCTCATGCAGCTCTTTGGCAGCCTCTCACCGTTCTGCTGTGTGCTGCCTTGGCTCAACCCTTTAGCCCACAGGCTAGCTGGAGGAGGAGACCACAGAGCCCTTTTTGCCCACCTACCCCTCCACAAGACACGGGGGGTGGGCAGCACCCAGCCGCCCTGCAGAGATTGGAGTGCCCTTGGCCCTGCAGCGCTGTGTCACAAAGAGCCAGGCTGGCTTGCATTCTCCATGATGTCAGCCCTGCGTCACAATGGAAGGCAGCAGGGCAGAGCCAGGCCTTCCCAGCATGGGCACCTGGTGCCTCCCTGCAGCTCAATCATGACTGACCCGGGCCTTGGGGACACCACCCTAGGGTTTCCCTACTCAAGCCTAGGTGGTCTTAACGGGGCTTAGTCAACATTAAGGTAAAGGGGCCCAGCAATTTCGGGAGCAATTTCGGCATCCAGCTTGGGTGTGTTTGGGATCTCCCGAGTTTCCTCTTGGTTCCCCCCACCCCATTATTTTTGTTTTTCTTTATTTGCAATATATATATTGTAAAGAGTGATTCATATGCAGGTGATTTTTTTTTTTGTTCTTACATATCAGCACCGCACAGAAGCACCACATGCCTATTTAATTGCATTTCAGGTCATAGAATCATAGAGTTGGAAGGGACCTTTAGGGTCATCTAGTCCAACCCCCTGCAATGCAGGAATATGCAGCTGTCAAACCTGCAACTTTGGTGTTGTCAGCACCATGCTCTAACCGACTGAGCTATCCAGTGATTTCAGTTCTTATACAAAGGTACCATTCCACAAGCCGCCATGTATTCTCAGAAGCCTATAACCTTGTTCCGTTGATGCTGGATGTGCAATAAAATTATGCCAGGCTGATGGAAAAGTAGTGATTTTCTTGCCTGTTTGACTCACTTGGACAGGAGTTGTCAGTTTGGCCATTGACATTAAGTCCCAGAGTTGTGAGAGCCAGATTGCAAACAGGTCTGCATTTAGAGTCTTCCTCTTGTGATTCCTTGTGCATCCTTCTAGAGTTCAAGAAGGACCAAGGAGAGTTTCTGTTTATTATTAATTGATTGCTTATACAGTATAATTAAACTTGCTATCACCCAAAGCGACTGATGTTAAAGAAAAATAGATGCCCATATGTAATAATATAGGGAAAAGAGGGGAGGGAATCATACATTATCATTTCATATAATATACAACTTATGGAAAAAACAACATAGCATCTCTTTAAACAATAGCAAGTGCATTGGTAGTGGTAGTGGTAGTAGTTAGCAGCAGTAGTAATACCACCACCACTACTACGACTACTGATAATAACAACAACCATATGCAAATGGTAAACAAAGCAATGCTCCCACCAAAACCACAACCTCCTCCCTAGTCCAGAAACTCTTCACATTGAACCAATAATTTTTCTTCCTCTTTGTCCCTCCCTCCCTCTGCACCCCATCCCACCCTGCATCAGGCCAGCAGCAGTAAATCAGCTTTGGGTGGGTCCAGGGTCCTCCAGGGATGGTCCAGCATCTTTTCTAGACTCTTCTGTCTCTCCATGGTGGGTTTTCTAGGGAGTCCAGTCTTTCAGCAGCACCTGTTTTCCTCCTAGGCAAATGGGCATGTCTTACCGAGCCAGGGCGACATGGCGGAAGTTGAGAACGCAGTGGAAGCACTGACCGAGGAGGAGACGCAGGTAGGCGAGGGCCGATGATGCAGCCAGAACGGGGAGGCCGTGTGGGGGTGGGCCAGGGGGTGTAATGAGTGCTCTGGATACCAAAAAGGATTATGGGGATCCTTGGGGGTGCAGCGGATGGATTTCTAGGTGGGTTCAAGCCCCACATTTACTTGTAAAACCATTTACGTGTGGCCCTATGCAATCTTTGTCCACTTACCTCTGCTTCCGCAGCTCCACAGCTTGAACTTCACAGTGTGATGTCCCCTCGCTGGTGGACCTGTCTCTGTCCTCTGATACCCACCAGCTGATAGTATGTGGCTTGAAACCTGTTTCACGTTGCTCTAGTTTCGAAATGCCATGGGGTGTGTGCACGCACACACAATCTAGGAAGGCAAAAAAGCCAATGCAGTTTTGAAATCGGTGGCTAAAATCTGTGCGGTTCTGAAAGGTTCAGTCTGCCCTCTAGGTTCAAAAAGGCATACAGTTGTATCCAAACATACACGAAAACCTGCTCCTCAGTCTCAGGAACCATCATGCAAAATTGGATGCTGATAGCGTAAAAGGTGTCTGAATGCCCAGCAAACAGGCAAACAACTTTCCGAAATACATTGTAGATCTTTTTGTTTGAGAGATGTGTATATCTCTATCTGTGTGGTATATTATTTATGCCCTACGTCTTCACCAATATTGGCTCCAAAAGTGAGCCACAGCCAATCACTTGATGGAATATTAGGGGATTTTGTGTTGTGTGTAAGATGTCAGGATAGGAATTTGTTCAGTCCACATTTTAGAACAAACTGACCTAGTTTGCAACTCCCAGGCAAATACAAAGATCAGAAATATGATAGCCCTTTGGGTTTTGTGCTTCTCCGAATTTTGTAATTCCAGTTCTTGGTTCAGACAAACGTACTGCAAAGCATGAAAATGCATTGAGATAAAAGTATTATTTAGAAATGCATTGAATTTGTATTTGAATATGGGTTTTTTTCTTTTAAAAAACCACAAATTAATGAAGAAATGGGATAGGATGGAGTTGCACTTAAAGGAAGTACACTGATCAGTCCTTCCTTAGTATCAAGGAGGAGAGATGACTGAAGTTTGCTGTTGTAGCCCCTCTCTCTCCCCGCTCTCTGGTTTCCAGCTCTTCTTCCCATAGCTCAGCCTACCCCAGCCTGGTGCCCTGTGCAAGTTTTGGAGGATGCCCCCCACCATCCCTGAGCATTGGCCATGCTAGCTGGGGCTGGTGGGACTTATAGTCCAAAAGTCTTTGGGTTTCTACCACCTGTGTGTTTTTGTTAAAGCTAAACACATTTGTGCCACAATCTTCACCCTGATAAATATTGCCCCCAGTTCATGGGTCCAGGTTAGAAAGGCATTTGCAGGCAAAGAAATCCGGTTTCTAGCACCGGGTGCTCAGATATCCTTACACCCCCCATGTGCTTGGTGAAACATTGATGTGTGTGACTTCCACGTAGCAGAGCAGTGACTGCACCCGAAGACCCGTCTTGTAAAGTCTGTGCCTTCATGCCTAAAACCTGGCATGTGTTGGAGAGACAGCTGATTTTGGCTGGCTAGCAGATAGAGAGGACCCCCCTTTTTGCTGCAGCAGAGCCAGGCTGAAGCCTTGCAGCCTTACCCGCAAACTGCTTTGTATTTCAGTCCACTGACTCGGAGGATAACCTAGTTCCGGGGCGGAGGGCATCCCTCTCTGACCTAACAAGTGTGAGAGACATCGATGCCCTCTCCGTAAGGCAGCTGAAGGAGATCCTCGCTCGGAACTTTGTCAACTACAAGGGCTGTTGTGAGAAATGGGAGCTGATGGAGAGAGTGACCCGCCTGTACAAAGAGAAGGACCTTCAGCAGCTGGGTAAGGATTCTTTTTTGGGGGGAGGAATACACAAACACACACACACAAACAAACAACAACGTGTTTTTCTGTGTATAACACGCCCCCGTGTATAAGAGGCCCCCTATTTTTGGGGACTCAAAATTAAGAAAATGGGGGGAAGATTGCCCCCATGTATAAGACTACCCCCCCTTTTAAACATTATTTTTAGTAAAAAAAACACCAAGTCTTATACACGGAAAAGTACGGTATATATCAAGGGTCAGCAAACGTTTTCACCAGGGGGCCGGTCCACTGTCCGGCAGACCTTGTGGGGGGCTGTGGGGGGGGGGGCTGGACTATATATATATATATATATATATATATATATATATATATAGGGGGAATGAACGAATTCCTATGCCCCACTAATAACCCAGAGATGCATTTTAAATAAAAGGACCGTCTGTGGGCTGGATTTAGATGGCGATTAGGCCGGATCCAGCCCCCAGGCCTTAGTTTGCCAACCCATGGCGTATATCAGGGATGTCCAGCACGTCGATCGTGATCTACTGGTCGATCCCTACGAGGCTTTGGTAGATTGCGGTCGATCGCTGGTCCCCGCCCCCTCTCCCTGCGCCAGCCTCTATTGTTGCCGAAGGGAAGCCGGAGTTTAGAAATGTAGGCTTTTATCTTGTCAGCGATCGTAAGGTTAGTGGCTGCTTCTGTTCCTTCCCCAAATAGCGTGCTTTCCCCCTCTCTCAGAAGAGCTTTCAAAAATTCCCTGAACCTCTTCAAAACGGGTTATTTCCCTCGCTAAAAAAAGCTCAACAACTTGGAGCTGAACTGCCAGATATTAAATCTGAAAGTAGATCACAGTCTCTCGGGAGCTGGCCACCCCTGGTATATATATTTCATCTGCACATATCTTTGTATATCTGTGGGAATGAGAGGGCTTTTTCAGTTTAGAGAAAAGTTGAGTAAGAGGCGGCATCCTACAAGTTTGTGAAACGCTGCGCAGCATGGAGAAAGTGGATAAAGGTTTTTCTCCCTCCCTGCACTAGAACCCATTCACATCCCATGAAGTTGAATGTTGGGAGATTTAGGACAGATAAAGGAAAGTCCCTCTTCATGCAGCACATGGTTAATCTATGGCACTCGCGCCCTTAGGAGGAGCCAAGTTGGATGGCTTTCAAAGAGGATTAGACAAATTTGTGAAAGACAACGCTATGGAGGGCCGTTGGCCATGAGGGTTCTGCTCTGCCTCCACAGTTGGAGGCAGCAATGTTTCTGAATACCAGTTGCTGGAAACCAAAGGAAAGGAGGGGGCTCTTGCACTTGGGTCCCCTAACAAGCATCTGGTTGGCCACGGTGAGAACAGGATGCTGGACCAGATGAGCCATTGGCCTGATGCAGCCGCAGGGTCTCATGAAATTGGCATAAAAAGTGTAAGAGCCTCTGGCCCACCTCTCATTCCCAGAGCTTTGTTCCCTTTCCTCCTAAGTATATTTTTCCAGTCCCCACTCCCTTCTTCCCAGAAGGCAGTAGCAAGGGAACGACACATCTTGTTCATTTATATTGAGCACTGTTGCAATAGGATTTCATCAAATTTCTCCTTTTTCTGTTTTCCAGTTTCTGATACGGATGATCAAGCTGGTAAGCAGCCCTTGTTTCTCCTTTCAAAATAGTTGCTCAACGGGAAGGATGGGCATTTATTTGGTGCGGGGAGGGGGGCTTTGTCTCTCTCATTTATGGACAGCAAGTAATCATATATGATGAATGATGACAGGATAAGAATCTTAAAATGGCAAAGCCCAGAGTTGATGCTGGGAAGTTTTGGGAAACGGCTCTCACTCAGACATGGGCCCCTTCCCCACAGAGTCCCCCCCAGTGTGCTCCATGTGGGGCTTCCCTTGTTCCAGATTTGGAAGGTGTAGTACGATTGCTGACAGGAGTGAGACCCCATCAGCAGAGAACGCCTCTGCTCAGAAATCTCCACTACGGTAGTTGCTGATTTGCTGAGTTCAAGGTGTTAGTATATAAAGGCCTTAACAACTTGGGACCAGTTTACCTGCAAGGTCACCTTACCTCGTATGTGCCCACTCGACTGATCCAAACTGTTACAGGTGCCACAGAACAGTCATTCCATGTTAGTAAGAACTTGATCTTTTAGTGTGGCAGAACCCACTCTGTGGAACTCCCTGCCTGTTGACATCAGGAAAGGACCTTCACTGTACCACTTTTTTGATGCTTGCTAAAAACATTCTTGTTTAGGCAAGCCTATTATTATTAACCAACCCTTCACTCTAAGCTCCCAGAGCGGGTTACAACAAAGAAAAACCAACATTTATGTTAAAACACTAGTACAGTCGTACCTTGGAAGTTGAACGGAATCCGTTCCGGAAGTCTGTTCGACTTCCAAAATGTTCGAAAACCAAATCGCGGCTTCTGATTGGCTGCAGGAAGCTCCTGTGGCCAATCAGAAGCTGCGGAAGCCCTGTCAAACGTTCGGGTTCCAAAAGAACGTTCGCAAACAGTATTCCGGGTTTGCGGCGTTGGGGAGCCAAAACGTCCGAGTTCCAGGGCGTTCAGGTACGACTGTACAGCATATTAAAAGCAGTTTAAAACAACTATATATCCAGACATGTAGAATGTTTCATAAGTCTTAATCTGTGTTTAGCTTATTGTTGATTTTAATTATTTTTCTGGACCTTTTAAATAACTTTTTATTGATAGTTTTATTGTTTTCCCCCGTTTGTAAACTGCTTTGAGGCTTTCTTTTTCTTACAATCAAGTCCCCCCTTTGCCATTCCAGCTCCATCTGGAAATGCCACTCTCCCTGGCTCGGAGGACAATCTCTGCAAGATCTGCATGGACTCAATCATTGACTGCGTCCTCCTGGAGTGCGGCCACATGGTCACCTGCACCAAGTGTGGGAAGCGCATGAACGAGTGCCCTATCTGCCGGCAGTACGTGATCAGAGCTGTCCATGTCTTCAGGTCTTAAGGGCTTTGTCCGAAGCAGGGCAGAATATCGTCTTAGAAGACTCACCCCACTGTGACGGAGAGCCGATGGGTCCCAGCTATCCAGCCCCTCCTCCCCTCCATTCCTAAGGCGACAGGCGAGGCAAGGGATGGAGGAACTGCAAAAAGACTCAAGAGCTGTGATAGGCTGGGCTCCCCCCCCTCCCCACACACGTACGATACTGTACATTATACCGCAGTGCCTGGAGAGCTGGAAATCCTCAACAGATCTCGGAAGCGATGTGCCGTTCCTCCCTCCCTCCCTGTCTTCTTGCGACAGGGCATCAACAAAAGGCATGGCTTTCCCCCTGACGTTGAGGCTCTTCCCCTCTGGAGTGAATAAAACAAGGTGGTCTAAAGAGGAAGAGATAACTCGCTGCTCTCCGTTCTCCTCTTTTCTTTAAAGAGGCCATTTATAGGGACATCAGCGTTTTAATTTCTGGGACATGTTCTTCTTTTCAAAGCGTTTTTACATTTTTTGGTGAAAGAAAACACAAGGACCTCTTCGGTTTGTTTGCTAGCCTTGCAGGTCAGGCTAAATGCTGCCTTGGATGCATAATCCAAGCAAACATGTGGCTTCCTGGTGGCCATGGTGAGGAACGTCCCTCCCGTTCATGCAAGGTGGGACTGGGAGCGGATTTGCAACTGTGAAGGAGACATTTCAGTCCAGTTTATTGGCACAAGAGTGTCGTCAGGGCTACTTCCTTGCGTTTCATATATTTTTTGTTTACCACCCCCTTCCTGTGAGCAAGCACAGTGGTCTTTGCAGAGCCCTGGGTTTACTTGTAGAATTAGTTTTGTCTTCTGTTCTGTGTAGGAAAGGAGGGCCATACCCTTTGGAATGGACCTTGGCTAGAGGAGTTTCATTTTGGGGAGCGGTAAAACCAGCCACCTCATTCTGATGTGTCTCTGAACTCCCCAAAGGCCCTTGTGCGCTGATAAATCATGGTATTAGTGTGGGTAGACAGTTTTGAGATTATTTTGTTGGGTCTCTGGCGACTCTGCTGTGAAACTGGAATGGACAAATTTCTCATCAGGAGGCCAAAGACTGCACGCTAGTTGGCTTTTTATTTTTTAAAATGCTTGTTTTGCCTTATGGATGCCAAACCATGGCACCTCAGTTGCCTTGTTTTGAGAAGGCAAGCCCATTAGCCATCTGCTGGAGTGCTGGCTCAATTTGGAAGAGAGGACTTTGCCAATGGCAGGGGAGATTCCTGCAGGTAAGGGCCCCTGCCCTTTTAGCCTGAAATCAGCTCTCGAGTGCCGGCTTCATACATCGCCCAGACATCGCCTCTGGTTTGTCAATTCCCCTGAACATGGACTGACTTTTTTTTTAAACAAGTAGCTGCCTGAAGAAGAGAACAATATCCCTGTCTTAAGGAGAGCCCATCTTCTTACTGTTAACGGTGGAGCCTCTCATCAGTAACTCTCAGACATGGGTTTGGAAATATCCAGGGAGAGCCGCTCTGTTTACACACATTCTCTGCCTTTCTCTCCCCTGTGGTTCAAAAGCCTTAAACAACAATGGTACTTTTTCTTCTGCTTGTTCTTTCCCTCAGCAGTGTCTTAACTCTCAAGTGGACCCAGTGGCCTTTCTGGACCAAACTCCAGGTATTTTAAGTGCCTCGCAGAGATGAAGGGTTGCGGGGTGGGGGTTGAGTAATATAAACTTGCCTTAAACTTCTTGAGTCTTGCGCGGTTACAGAAAGGGGCTTGCGGGAAAAGTATTGGGCGTAAAGTGTGTATGCTGAGTGGGGCTGTAGACAGCGTATTGCTGCTGGTCTTTGCTTCCCTGCGGGTAGACACGTCCATTGTGGAAAAAGGCAGGCTACATCCTTCCTTGTGGTAGCAAGGCTCTCTCTCTCCCCCCTCTCTGAATGCTTTAATCTTCATGGCAGCATAGCTTTCTGAGGCACCAGTCTTTCCAGAAAAAAATAATCATGTGCATGCACCATGTTTGATATCCACTATGATGCCCCATTCGTTCCAAAGATCTGGCTTCTAAACTGGACCATTTGTACCTGAATTGTGGGCCTGCAAAGTGATGGGACCCTCACCCTTTGCTATTTGCTCCTGGGTAGCACCTGCTGCTGCTGCTAGACAGGTGTGCTGTCTGCATATGCCTCTATAACTTTTGCTGCCAGCTTAGCCAGTACGGACAGTGAAGGGGAAAAAAGTTCTGCTTGGGAGCGATTAAACCAAAGAACAACTTTAATTGGCTGCTGCTTTATTTACTCAAGGACTGGAAGATTTTTTTATAACTCACACACCTGTGCCTAGGGGGAGAAGAGCTAATCTTGTTTGTTTACTTGCCTCAGCAATGGAGCTGTACCAAAACAGCACAGACTAGACGTGAAGAAAAGCCTGAGCATTCCGTTATTTCCAATTTTCACAGCTAGTGGTGGAAACCCTATGTGAGCCATTTCCCCTTTTGATCTTCCAAATTTCCTTTGCCTTTGTAGGAAAAGCCTTTGCCAATTTTTCTGATCTTAACTTCACTCTCCAAGCTCTGGATGGGCTGACAAGCTGTGGGGATGGAGTTTATATGGGGTTAATGTTGCAGGAAAGCCAATCCGAGAATGATACTACTTTGTCTGCACAATTCTTCCTGCTCCCACCCTCAAGCTTTGGTGAAGTTCTTACCGGTATGTTGTTGCAGTTTTGAGGAACGATTTAAAAAAAGATCAAGGGGATGGATTTTGATCATTCATAAGGGAGAGCTTATCAGTAAGGAATAAATTTGGGATAGATGGGGAGGCAGCTCATTAAATGAGGAAAATACATTGGTCTACACACATGGGTAAATTAAGTGCATTATTAGATTTAACAGGGAACGATTTGTGTCTAGCAGTTAACTCTGGAAAGCAGAGCTAGATACAGGAAGAAGAAAAAAAAGTGTGTGGTGGGAGATGGGAATTTCCCCACCCATTCAACTTGCTTATGTTTGTCTCGGTAACAAGTGCACAAGTTGGTCTTAACTGATTGCTTCTCCTTTGTTTGCTGCAAAGCTGGCTATGCTTCCTGGGCTGTGATCTGGTGAAAGTGATGCTGGTTTGTGACTTGGCAGGAAGCTGCTGCCTTAAAGCTGTGGAAAATAAAATTCGTCTGAGAAGTTTTTAATTTTTTTTTAATACAGCAAATGTATCAGCGTGAAAGTTAAGTCTATTAATTGAGGCCTGTTGAACCACACACAGTTTCTTACAGATGGTGGAACTGAATCCTGCCTTATAATTTTATAATAAAATGGAAATGCCTTATAAAAAAGTGACTTCTGTCATCTTTTCAACAGCAGATACACTCCTTTGCCTCCCTGCTCCAAGTAGGTTTTCGGTAGCAATGTGCTCTGATGCTCTTAGAAAACGTGCATCATTTGAGGCTGGTATTCAGCCAGTGGAAATGTGTTAAAGCTCCCATCAGCAGTCTGGTCACTTCACAACACATACGAACTACAGTGGTCAGGCTAATGGTCAAGTGTGAAGCCATGGAAATTGGAAAGACAGCCTCTTCCCATGCCAGGCAACATGTTCCCACTGGGACATGGGGAGGAGGTAGGAGAAGATTCTCTTGTAAGAAAGGGGAGTAAAAGGCAGAAACCTTCAGACTTGGCTGAGGAGTTTGCATGGCAGTGACAGCTCTGCTGCACTTGTGGGTCTTGACCTTATAGTTGGAGACTTTCTCTCTTAGACTTAAAATACCACCTTTTCATTTTGCCGGGGGGACGGGGGGACGGGACGGGACACACAATTGTGCCCCTTTATTCCTAGAAATAAGAACAGACCCATGAGGTGATATTTAATTTGATTTCCATGATGTCAGTTTATCAGAGCTGCAAATTTCATCCCAAAAGGTGTTAAACCTTTTCTTTAAAAATGTAGTTAAGGCATCCTTAAAAGCCACCTCGCTCCCCTCACCTGTCCCTGTGGCTGCTGTGGCCCTGACATGGGCCAAAGACCAGCTTAGCAAGGGGCTACCAGCCTCCTTTTCCGTATGCATTCCCAGATCCAGTCCGGGGAGACTTGCTTGGCAGATGGATTCTCTTCCACGTCCCCCATGACGTGTGTCGCTGAGGAGGTGTCGAATTCGCGGACCAGGTCTCCGTCATAGGCGACAAAATACCGCCTGATTTTGCTGAAGCCTTCCACGGAGGGAGGCAGGTACAGCTTCACCCCAGTGAAGATATCCAGCAGCATCTGCGGATGGAGAAATGGGAGGACACAACAGGATGGTGAGTGAGGAGGGACTCAGCTTGCTATATGGTGGGTTGGGAACTGGCGGCCCACAGGACTTCTCCATTTGGACCACGAGGTTGCTTCAACCGAGCCACACCTACCTGACATCACCGAAGGTGGGGGAGGGCTTGGACAAAAGGGGCTTTGCAGGCACTGATTGTCAATGCCTGAAAAGCCCCCAACAAAGCATTTCCATCACTGGAAGGCTTCCTTTGAAAATAAAATGCATCGCAAGGGACTTCTGGGAAGTCCGCAAGCAGGTGGTGAGTACACTCCCCCCAGGAGCAGGTATTCAGAGGCATGCTGTCTCCAACAGTGCAGGCAGATTATAGCCATCCTGGCTAGTAGCCACTGATACCCGTATCCCAGGAGAGGGATGAGGAGGTCAGGTCCTCTTACCTTCCCCTTCTCTCCTTCCAGCTCAGAGGCTTTCCTCTTCTCTCCTCGCTTCTCCGTGGCCTTCTTCAGCGGGGACTTTTCTACAGGTTTGCTGGCTAAAAAGAAAAAAAAGACAACAAAACATTCTACATCAGTGAGTTAGGGTGCCTTGCCAGGAGAAGGGAGAGGGCAGTGCAGAAGGGTCAAAGGTGGGCATCTTGTGGTGATGCGTTCTTCCCACTCAAGAGGTCATGCAATGCTACTTTAAAAACACTCTCTCTCAAAAAAGTGCACTGGTCTTCTAGCTCACCTTACCCCATAAACTGTGGAGTGGGAAACTGATCACTTAAAATAATTATCTGCACCAGTTATAAAATAATTATCTGCACCATCTAGTCCAGCATCCTGTTCTCAAATAAACACAGGAAGCTGTTATACAGAGTGAGATTATTGGTCCATTTAGCTCAGTACTGTCTACACTGACTGGCAGCACCTCCAGCATTTCATGCAGGAGTGTCTCCCACTTGGGGACTGAATCTGGGACCTTCTGGGTACCAAGTGAGTGCTCCACCAACTGAAATACAGTCTCCCCCCTTCTCACAGTGGCCGATCATCACCCTATTCCTGGCTACTGACAGGCAACTTGATTGCAACAGTCTGTCTTTATATTAGGGTTTGGATGGGCTTTAGGGTGGCCCAGAGAGGGTTTTGGAAAGCATGTGGCAGGGACTGGCACAGAACATGCTTTGGGTGTTGCCCCTCCATGAGAGACGGTAGGCCTTTGGCTGGGGTCCAGTCTGACTCCCCCCCCCCCACCCTCCTTATAAGAACTTGCATGAAAGTGGCCTCCCAATTTTTCTTGCAGGCTCATATACAATCAGTATAAACAGGCCTGGTGAGCATTTAAGGTCCCCATCCCTAATTTGCGGGTTGCCATCTGATTGGATTTCACTTTGATTCTGATTTGATTTTAGGATGTATTTTAATTGATTGCTTGATTTTATGGAAACATGTTATATATGTGATATTAGCTGCTCTGAGCCTGGTTTTGGCCAGGGAGGGTGGGGTATAAATAAAAATTATTATTATCCAGAAACAATTTTATGCTGCTTGTCCAAAGCTCAGAGCAGCTTCCAGAACAAAAAATAAGTAACTATTATAATTAGAGACATGGAGAAAACTAAAGCATGAATTACAAAAATGGAACAGCATCACTGATGAACTGACAGATTGATCAGTGTACAATGCCCACTGCAGGGATGGAGGAACCTGTGGTTTGCTAGATGGCCAACTCCCATTAGTGCCTGCCAATGACCAAGGAGGATGCTGGGAGTTATAGGGAGGTGCACCTTGCAGAGAGTGAAGAACTGTGGCTTTGGGCTGCCCTGGGGCCATGACCATAAAGGTCCTGCTTCTACAGCTGCACCTCTCACCATGTGTTGTCAAAAGACAAAGCAGGAACCCAGCTGGGTGTGTCTGTATTTGGGGCAGGGTTTGATGCCCAAGGGAACTTTCAACAGCCCTCCCCACCACCCCCTCCCACAGCAACAAACATCCCAGCCCCCACACCTTCAGGCTTCTTAGCTTTTGCCGGGGACTTGCTGGAGGGCTGCTTCAGAGCCTTGCGGGGAGTGGAAGACCTCGACTGCCCTTCTGTCTCTCCGCTGCTGCCAGCTGTGGAGTTCTCCTCCTCCATGGCGACCACAGTGAAGTCAGACTTCTCCTTGGACAACTGGTAAAGCTCCTGCCCCCCGCCAGAGTACAGGGATTTGCCATTAGAAACCCTCAGCCAAGGAACAAAGGAAGGTGCCTCCGGGTCCATCTAGCTCAGTACTGTATTCAATATAGTCTACACTGACTGACAGCAGCTCCCCTGGGTTTCAGCCAGGAAAAACCTTGCCAACCCAATCTGGGGAGACTGTTGGGGACTGAACCTTGGGTCTCCTGCATGCAGAACAGATACTCCACCAACGAGCTGCAGCCCTTCCCCTTGAAAGGAAAAGGATGATAATTTTAAAAGATCTATCAATCTATTTACAAACACACATGTACAAATAAAGCTGAGCCAGACCTTTGGTCCATATTACTCAGCACTGCCTACACTAACTGACAGCGGCTCTCCAGGATTTCAGACAGAAGCCTTTTGCCACCCATACCTAAGCATCATTCTAGGCCTCTTGGTTCTGACTACAGGGTTGGGGGTTAGACTAGATGACCCTTGAGGTACCTTCCAACTCTACAATTCTATGATTCTATGAAACAAGAGGAAGCTGCCTCGTACCGAGGCAGACCACAAGTTCACCCATAGCTGTCAACTTTCAGATTTGAAAATAAGGGATCAGCAGCAGCCTCACCTATCCCGGGGACAGTCTACGCCCGGTATATCTAACAATCCAGGATTAGCGGCGCTGGAATAAGGGAATTTCCAGCAAAAAAGGGAAGGCTGACAGCTGTGGCTTGGAATAAGGGAGTTTCCCGCAAAAAAAGGGGAGGGTTGACAGCTATGGGTTCACCTAGCTCAGCACTGACTGGCAGCGGCTCTCCTAGATTCCAGGCAGAAGAAACCTTCCCAGTCTAACCTGGTGATGTCATTGGGGACTGAACCTGGGATCTGCATGCAGAACAGATGCTCCATCACTGAGCTACAGCTGCTTCCCCTAAGAATCAAGTGAAGTTCTACTCCTTCTGGTTCCGAAGGAAGGGCAAATGAGCAGAAGAAGTGGCTGACTCACCCGGAGTTGTGGTAGGGAAGTGGCCGTGGTCCAGTCTTTGTCGTCTCGGATCCGTGTGCAGCGTGGAAAGCGGATGGAGATCCCATCGGCGGTGTGGGCCTCTGCTTTGGAGAACTCAGCCCCTGTGATCTCCCAGACTGGCGCTTCCTAAGACAGAAGGCAACAATCGCAGAATGAGCTGACCCAACCCTCTCTCTGCTGCCCAATGCAGTTCTGCGTAGCCCTCATGGCCAGAGTACTAGGTCTTGGGAGTACTAGGTGCGGAATTGTGTATTAAGCACGCACATATACACAGCCTGGATTATGCTCCCTCTTCCTTGTTTTCAAGAAGTCAGAAACATTCATCTGCTCCCAATATACTTGAACGAGATTCTTTTTTCAACATGGTCAGGAGATCTGAGAGAAGTGGTTAAGGCAACATGGTATGTGTTCTGAGTTTATAGGAAAACCCACTTTTGGTCTTTGATCCAGAGAAGAGGTAGGGCACCAAATGAACAGATATGATTAAAAGGGACTTTTCACTCACACACACACACACACACACACACACACACACACACACACACACAAGCTGAACGCATGCTGTGCGCATTTAACTCGTGATTTAAACCATACTTGGCTGAAGACAGGATGGTTCAAATTGTGCAAGTTAAATCCAAGCAAGGCAGAGCTCTTTTTGAGCCGGGTCTGCTTGGGGTTATCTATTGCGAAAAGAGCTTTTAAGTTCTTCACTTCAATTGCTGGACAAGGCCCGCTTGGCACATAGGCACTAGAAGTACAGGGGATTCTCTTGCTCTCCCCTACCCACTAGCCATGGGGCAGATCCAAGGGTTTAGGAATGTGCAATTTTTTGTATACAGTCGTACCTTGGATCTCAAATGCCTTGGCTCCCGAGCAAATCGGCTCCCAAATGATCAAAAACCGGAAGAGAGTGTTCCAGTTTTTGAATGATTTTTGGAAGCCGAACATCTGGCGTGGCTTCTGATTGCAATCAGAAGCCGCATCTTGGTTTTTGAACAGTTCTGGTAGTCAAATGGACTCCCGGAACGCATTCTGTTTGAGAACCAAGGTACGACTGTGGAATTTTTAGCCCACCCCAACACACAAAGCTCTCATGTGGAACAGTGGTTTCTCAACCAAGGATCTAACTGGGTTCATATCTGCTTAGCTTCACCTATCTAGCCACACCAGACACTAACAATTCATTTACTGAGCCCCTCTGCCCACAATTTCTAAAAAAGGTCCACACTGAAATCAGAGCCCATTGTTACTTTTGCACAGGGACAATCCTATTCCCTCTCGCCCTGCAGTTCCTGCCCCTCCCTACCTCCTTCCTTCTCAGGCTGTTTTACCTTTGGATCTGGAACAATGAAGTCTGGGTAATAATTCTTATTTATTTTCAGCCAGCTTGGAATCTTACTGGGATCCTAGGAAGGAGAGAAACGGACACAGGAAATCACTTTCAAAATAATCCCATTCCTTGAGCCTACCAGCTGCACACCTTGGAAGATCTTTGAAGAAGAGCCTGGCTGCTGTATCAGGGCCCATGGAGGTCCAGCATTCTCTTCTCACAGTGGCCAATCACAGCTAACTGTTCTGGAAAGCCCACAAAACAAGACTGGAGTCGGGCCGTTATCCCATCTAGCTCAGTGTTGTCAAAATGATCAAGGGGAAAAACTGCCGAGTCTGGGACTTTTGAGTTTAGAGAAAAGCCAAGCAAGAGGTGACATGGGTGAAGTTTAAAAAAATTATGCAGGGCATGGAGAAACACTAGAACTTGTGGGCATCCAATGAAGCTGAATGTTGGAAAATTCAGAAGGGATAAAAGAAAGGACTTATTCATGCAATGCATAGGTAGTTGAACTATGGAACTTGCTCCTGCAAGAAGCAATGAGTTCCACCAGATGGATGGTTTTAACAGACAATTGGACAAATCTGGGGAGGAGAGGGCTATCGATGGCTACTACTAGTCATGACGGCTATGCTCTGCCTCCATGGTCAGAGGCAGGGATGCTTCTGAATGCCAGTTGCTGGAAACTGCAGGAAGGGGAGAGCACTCTTGTGCTCAGGTCCTGGCTTGTGGGTTTCCTGCCGAGACATCAGGCTGGCCACTGTGAGAACAGGATGCTGGGCTAGATGGGCCATTGGACCTGTTCCCATGTATGCCGTCTTGACAGCAGCTGTCAAAGGTTTGAGAATCCCTGCAACCAACACTCGAGGGCTGTGACACCTCCAGGATGCAAACCTTGCTGATCTTCACCATGTCCAGTTCCTTTTGCAGCCGGGCCAGCGTGGCGTCATCATGGCCGCCGGCGCATTTGGTCACCGTGCACCACTTCTGGCTGTCGGGATCGTAGCAGCCCATGAGGAAGATGGACATCATCCCCCCTGTGGCAGAGAGAGAGACAGAGAGAGAGGGAAACGGGGCCCCTGCTTTAGAGAAGCTCAACTGGAAACACAGACTTTATGTCCCGTGGACCGCCACCAACTAGATTGGTTGCAGTGATGGGGAGGCCCCCCCCCCAGGAAATTTCCCAGGCCTCCCAAGTGTTCCTCTGAGGCTGGTTTCTAAGACACCCACCTTTGCTCCCTTGGCCGTAGAAGGCACCCAAGACCACCAGGTCTGCCGTGTCAGCCATTGCCCCCTCGTTCAGGTAGTCCTTCTTCACCTTGAGCCAGTGACGTTTTCCTGGCTCATAGAGGCTCTGCACAGGCCAAAGCAAGAAAGAAGGAGCGGTTGGCCAGAGCTCTCTAAAGCGTATCCAGGGCTGTGTGTCATGTTTAAAAACAAAAAGCAACCTCCTAGTCCTTATGCATGCAAAAATAGACACTGAAGCTCTAGGGCAGGGGTCCCCAAACTACGGCCCCCGGGCCGGATGCGGCCCAATCGGCCTTCCAATCTGGCCCGCGACGACCCCCGCCGCCCGCTCTCACGGCGCGCGGCGCAGCGACGATCTAAAAAATCGGCAAAAATCCTTTGTGCGCATGCGTATGGGCCTCTCCCGACCCAGAAGAGGTCATTTCTGGTGCACTTCCGGGTCGGGGAAGGCCCATACGCATGCGCACAAGCGATTTTCGGCGATTTTTTCCCCGCCCGTGTGCGTGTGCGCATGCGCACGGGCGCGCACTCCCCCGCCCTCCGGCCCGCTGCGCGCGCACTCCCCTGCCCTCCGCGCGGTAAGTCTGGGGACCCCTGCTCTAGGGCAATGCCAGCAGATAGATGTGAAGTTGGAAGAGGCAGGGGAAGAGAGAAGACGATTTCTAGATGGAGATCTTCAGTTTAACCCACATTTGCACCTCACTCTTCTGTCTAAAAAGTATTCAAAATGTGCCCCGTTTGACTGCTTCAATCTGTGGAGTTGTCACTTTTACAAGTGCAGCATAATGTCTGTTGCACACTTGAAAGAAACTGATAGTTTAGTGTGATGCGCCTAGTCTCTGGAACCTCCTGCCTCTTGATATTAGGCAGACACGTTGTACAGTTTGATGCCTATTAAAACCTTTTTGCTTAGGCAAGCCTATCTAGACATGTAATTTTATGTTTGTTTCTTTGCTTTTTTAAAAAAGGTTGATTTTATCTATGATCATTTTATTATGTTTACGGGTTTTATTACCAATTTTAATGAATATTTTGTACCATTTTATGTAAACCATTTATTAATTTTTTAAAAATAAACCAAGCTGATGAACTATGTGAAATAAATTGTCCGGTGTGTGCATCAAAAACACAAGGCTACATGCCTTCACATCTTTCAGGACCAGCCCCTCCAGCCCCTCACGGATGACCCGGTTGATCATATCAGCAAGGTCCGAAGCTTTCTGAAAGAGAAATAGCCAAGTTAAAAAGGATTACCAGAGGGGGAGTGATTGGCTGTACAGTATTAGTTTCTTGCAGGAATAATAATGATAATAATAATAATACTACTACTACCGGTAATAATAATAATAATAATGAGGAACAAAATGCAGAACCGTAAAACTCTTTCCCTCAAGAATGTACTTCCCTTAATAAACATCATTTTCTTATTTTATACTAAAGGTAAAGGTACCCCTGACAGTTAAGTCCAGTTGTGGACGACTCTGTGGATGCAGCGCTCATCTCACTCTATAGGCCGAGGGAGCCGGCGTTTGTCCGCAGACAGCTTCCGGGTCATGTGGCCAGCATGACTAAGCCACTTCTGGCGAACCAGAGCAGCACACAGAAACACCATTTACCTTTCCGTCGGAGTGGTACCTATTTATCTACTTGCACTTTGACGTGCTTTCGAACTGCTAGGTGGGCAGGAGCAGGGACTGAACAACAGGAGCTCACCCCGTCGCAGGGATTCGAACCGCCGATCTTCTGATCAGCAAGCCCTAGGCTCAATGGTTTAGATTAAGCCTCTTCAATTCATGGAGGAGAGGGTGTTTTTGATGGCTACTAGCCATGATGGTTCTGCTTTGCCTCCACAGTTGGAGGCAGCGATGCTTCTGAATACCAGGCAATGGAGGCCGCAGGAGGGGAGAACTAATTTGCTTGAATCCTGCTTGAGGGTTTCCCACAGGCATCTGGCTGGCCACTGTGAGAACAGGATGCTGCATTAGATGGGGCAATTGACCAGAAGGCTCTAAATATGTTCTTCTTATGTTAATTTTATAAACTTCTATCACATTACCTCTTAGTCCCCTATTCTCCAATCTAAAAAACTTCCCAAATGGCTGCAAACGTTATTCATAAGGAAGTCACTCTGTCCCCATACTAGCTAGGTTGTGCTGATTTTCTACCAACACCTCAGTCAAATCTGGACAAAACAGAACAGAACTGTCTGGATTCCAGAACACTGTGGACATTATTAGGCTAATGCTGGGAGGCTCCTCAGATTACTGAGCTCATTTTTGTTGGTGCCGACTTGAGAGTCTTCAATATTCCCCACGGGGACATTTTCAGCTCACAGTCTGGAATGGCACCCACCGTGACGTGCTTCATCTCCGAGAAGAGGATTCGGTTGGGGATTTCCACCATGTTATCGTGGAGAAACTTGCGGCGCTCACGGAGCGGCCTGGAGAAAACAGGGCAGAGATGGAGAGGGATGATGAGAAAAACAAGTTTCAGGACGCAATGGGCCTAACTTTATTTAATTTTTATTTATTTCATGAAATGTAGACATTAAAAGCATAAAACAGTGAAGTCGCCAAAAAAAACCCAACAGTAAAAAAGCAGCTATTTAAAACATTCAAAGAATAATGAAAATTGAAGATATGCTAAAAACCAGATTAGAACACAGATCAACATTCTACTTATCTGGGCAGGCTTGCCTAATCAAAAGTGTTTTTCACAGGTGTGAAAAAGAGGACAGTGAAGGTGAAGGGCAGGGAAGGTGAAGGGCTGCTGCCACACTAAAAGATCCAATTTCTTACAAGTGCATAATGAGTATTATATGGCACCTGTAGCAGGGCCAGTTCTGCAGATCAAAAGGGATAAATAGGAACAGATATGGTGTTGAGTTATACCGAGAGAATGAGACCCACCTGTCCATCAGACTGACGTCGTTGAAGTAGATACAGTCAAACACAAAGAGGCAGACGTTAGCGTCCTGGAAAGCTGCTTTCTGCAGAGAGACAGTGATGTGTTTGAACACAGATTGTATTTGGGGTTGGGGAGAAAAACCCTGTAGAGCTAGGCTGAAGCTCTTCCATTTGGCAAGGCTCACAGTCTTCCCTGTCTTCCCTGGGTTTCCTTGCTGCCTCTCCTCTTTGGCCTGCCTTTCTCCATAGTGACTGGCCGCAGCCTCTCCCTGTGCCAGGGCTGGAGAAGCTGGTGTCCTCCAGACCTTGTGGGACCGCAGGTCCCATTACCCCTGGCCATTAGTTATGCTGGCTGGGGCTGCTGGGAGTTGGAGTCCACTTTGTGCAGCTCACAGACAGGGCTTCAGATCCTCCCATGGCTGCTCCCTGCCCCCCTCTTGGAACTTCACAGAATCAAAGAGTTGGAAGGCACTCAAAGGGTCATCTAGCCCAACTCTGTGCAATGCAGGAATCAGTTTCGTCTTGGAAACTGATCTCTGCCAGACCAAAGAAAAGTCCCTCTGTTCAACCTAGTGAGCTGTTCCACAGATGATCAAACCAACCATGCCTCAATGCTTCAAACTTTGCTGGCAAAGCGCCCTTCTAGCTTGATGAGTGCCTGGGGGGTGAGGTGGTCAGACAACCCACAGTTAAGGAAGCAGGCTGGGTTTGCATGTTAAAATGAGACGCCAGTAAAAAACACAGCTTTAGATTGTGGTTTTCTGGCAGTAAACAAACCACAGTTAAAACACTGGGCAGGATTTGCATGTAACATTAAACCAAGGTTTAATAAACCATACCGGTAGTTTAAGTAAATCATGGCCTCTCTGCAGGCGAGATGTCCCTAAATTCTGCCTTTCTGAAGTTCTCCCCATCTTCCCTGAATCTCTAAGCTGTCAGTTTCAGTGGTCGATCCCATGAGTTGCATGAGAACGGGGGGAAGGAAAATTCTGGTCTTCTTACATATGATACCCAATGCTATAACCCACCAGCGTGTCTTGCCACTGTCTGCCCCACAACCTAAGCTTAGCATCCCCCAAACTGGTGCCCCCTAGATGTTTTCAACTACAACTCCCATCTGCTGTTACTTGCTGTGTTTTAATAAAAATCAACCTGCTTTGCAATGAGTTGGGTCATTTCATCCATTTCTGGGCAGGGAGAGATTATAACCACACACCTTGTGCACTCCAAGTGTCCCAAAGGGAAGGGGCTTGGCTGTCTTGTTGTCGATTAGAAGGACTTCTGAATCCAGGATCATGCTGTGTCCCCCTGGGAAAGCCTTGGGGATGAAGTCCTTGAAATGGGCCACCTGTTTTAAACATAAGCACATCACGAGATCAGGGTTTCTTGCCAGGGTCGCTCCTCCTGTTAGGGAGAGTCAGTGATCACTTCAGGCAGCAGAGCCTTGCTGGAGAAGGCAGGGGCACTTACTTCCCCAATACTAGCGGAACATGCCAGGCATGTGATATCGGTAAGCAGCCAGCCATTTGTTTCCACTGGAAGCGACCCAAAGGGTGTTGGAAGTTTGGGCACAACTCACATTGCAGAAACGGGTTTAAACAGACAGCGTAAGGGACCTCCAGATTCCCAAACTCTTCCAGTACCTTTAAACTCTGTGCCGACCTATCTCTATCCTTTGAAGTTTAGAAAGGTATGTCTTAGGTTGCAACCTGTTTACAATTTCCTGCTCCTCCTCCTCCCTCTTTGGACTTCAAGGTGAGAGGTAATCTTGGATGCATCTCCTGAGATCAAAGGGGCAAGCCTGGCTTCTTGGCTTCTCCAACATGTTTGTTAGCCAGCACTGCAGAACTATTTCCTATACTCTCAGTCTGAATACCTTCCAATGAAAGTCATCCTCCAAGCAAGGATTCATTACACTATGTTAACCTTCTGCTGCTGCTTATGAACCCCAAACACTGGAGTGGTGTAAAGACAGCATGGCACAGTGGTTAGTGTCAGACTAGGACCTGGGAGATCAAGGTTCAATTCCCCGCCCCCACCTTGACCACGAAGCTCACGGAGTGATCTTGGGCCAGACATTGGTTCTCAGCCTAACCTACCTCACAGGGTTGTTGTGAGGAGGAAATGGGGGAAGGGACCATGTAAACCACCCTGAGCTCCCTGTAGAAAAAGGGGGGATATAAATGCAATCATAATAAAGTAACAGAAAGTTCCACTGACCTTGTGTGGAAGGACAGGTTTCAAGCTGCGACTGAAGTAGCTGAAGTGGTCGCCATTCTTGTGCACCTGGACGCGCTCCCCGTCGTACTTGATCTCCGAGTACATCCCGTTGGGGCATTTCTTCATGGCGTACTCGATGGACTTACAGGCCTCAGCCTTGTGGGAGAAAGAAGGAGAAGGGAAATCCCACCTTATGACTTTTAATTGCATGCACATCTACAACACAGGAAGCTGCTTTGTATTGTGCCAGAACATGGGTTCACCTATCTCTGTACTGTCTACACTGACTGGCAGCAGCTCTCCAGGATTTCAGGTAGGAGTCTCTCCCAACCCTACTGGGAGTTGAACCTGAGACCTTCCACCTACAAGGCAGATTCTCCAGCCCTGATCTATGTCCCTTCTCCTTGTACAAGCTAGGCACAAGTTGTCTTCTCCTATGCCGACCAACACCCTATGTAAAACAGCACTGTCTATGCCAAAATCCAACAGCAATCTTCCAGCTGCTCAAGCAGGGATCTTCTCCAATCTTCTCCCCTCCACCCAAGCTGTTGAGGTGTGATCCTGGGACCTTCTGCAACAACCTGGTGTCCTCTGGAGGTCTCATATTACAACTCCAATCAGCCCAGCCAGTGTGGCTGACAGCACTGTGCGACATCTGGTTTCCAACATCATGATATACCAATATATCACAATGTCTGAAATAAGGATGGAGCTATGTAGAGGCATTGGCTGGCTTCACGTTTCCCCCCACATTGTGATTTTTGCATAGCACAAAAACTTACATATCATGATTCACAATCTATGAATCATAGTGTGGTGTAGTGGTGTAGAGCCAGTGTGGTGTAGTGGTTAAGAGCGGTAGGCTTGTAATCTGGGGAACCGGGTTCGTGTCTCCGCTTCTCCACATGCAGCTGCTGGGTGACCTTGGGCTAGTCACACTTCTTTGAAGTCTCTCAGCCCCACTCACTTCACAGAGTGTTTGTTGTGGGGGAGGAAGGGAAAGGAGAATGTTAACCGCTTTGAGACTCCTTCGGGTAGTGATCAAATCCAAACTCCTCCTCCTCCTCTTCTTCTTCTTCTTCTTCTTCTTCTTCTTCTTCTTCTTCTTCTTCTTCTTCTTCTTCTTCTTCTTCTTCTTCTTCTTCTTCTTCTTCTTCTTCTTCTTCTTCTATTGCCAGGTCAAAAATTATGAAACTGATCTCACAATATGGACTTCAAACCGGTTTTAGACCATATATTGATATATTAGCCAGCCCTAGTGACTGATGGGAACTGTAGTTGGAGACATCCAGAAAGCACCAGGTTGGGATAGCTGCTCTCGCTCTGAAAAAGGGATTCTCAGCACTTTGGAAGACCCGCCTGCAGATCACAAGACCTCTCCCTCCTTGGAAGCAGCTCTGGAATGATTTATACACCTGTCCTACTTTCCCCCGTCTTCTGGCATCCTGTTGGGCACTGTGAGAACAGAATGCTAGGCTGGATGGGCCCCCTTTGGCAGCAGCCAGGCTCTTACATTGCAGAATGGACGATGGTCCATGAAAGCTCATCCCACAAAAAGTGCCACTAGATTCTTCCTTGCTTTAGCCTTCCTGAAAAGCCAAACAGTTGACAGAGATGGGGACAGGAGGGCTTCTAAAGGGAACTCCACAGGCTGGATGAGGCAACCACCAGGTTACAGGGTTTGGGGTTGTTTCTTTTTACCAGCATGGGTTGAACGGGGGTCATCAGCGTGGCCTGGACGCTGAGAATCCTCTTTAGGCCTGGCACCTTCTGGGACTCCTGCTGGTTCCTCAGCACCCTTTCGACCACGTCATGGAGGTTGCGCGAGGCTTTGAAAGCCTCATAAGCATTTGGGTCCAAAGCATCCAAACTGAAAGGAAAGAAGGAGGCAGGGAGAAAGATTGTGGGAGTTAACAGTCTCATATATTATTTTCCTATAAAATTAGATGAAGTCATAGAGGAGAGGGGCTATTGATGGCTACCAGTCACAATGGTTCTGCCCTGCCTTCACTATTGGAGGCAGCAATGCTTCTAAATATGAGTTGCTGGGAGTCACAGGATGGGAGAGGGCTCTTGTGCTTGGGATGTGCTTGCTTGAGGGTGGACTGCTAGCCTGAACCAGTAGACTTTTCTTGTGTTTTTGTCAATTGAGAGAGAAGAGGGGAGAAAGGAGCTGAAGAGGGTTGTGTGAGGATTAAGACCACAGAATAGCTGAGGGAAAACTGAGGTCTGGATATTTAAAGGTCAATGCGTTATTTATCACCTCCCTGTTTGTGGAATTCTCTCCCCACGGAGGCTTGTCTGGCGCCATCGCTGCATAGTGTCAGGGTAGGTGCCAGGCAAAAAACATCCCTTTTTCAATCAGGCTTTTCTCTCTTCATTATCTGTGGCCTTCTTGACTGGGTGGTATGTTTTAATCCTGCCTTTTCAAAAATAGGATTGTCTTTTAGATACAGTCGCACCTTGGTTCTCGAATGGAATCCGTTCAACTTCCCAAAACATTTGAAACCAAGGCGCGGCTTCTGATTGGCTGCAAGAGCTTCCTGGGCTCAATCAGAAGTTGCGGAAGCTGCGTCGGACATTTGGCTTCCAAAAAACGTTCGCAAACCGGAACACTCACTTCCGGGTTTGCGGTGTTCAGGAGCCAAAATGTTCAAGTCACAATGCATTCGAGAATCAAGGTACAACTGTATATTGTTGCCAGAGTCAACATATGTGTTTGTTTTTATATTGCAAGTTGCTTTGAGTTACCTTGGCAAAGAAGGGATCAATAAAAATAATTAACAGTAACAGTTGTACCTTGGATTCCGAACGCCTTGGTACTCGGATGTTTTGGCTCCCGAACGCTGCAAACCTGCAAGTGAGTGTTCTGGTTTGCAAACGTTCTTTGGAACCCGAATGTCCGATGAGGCTTCCGATTGGCTGCAGGAGCTTCCTGCAGCTAATCAGAAGCTGCGCTTTGGTTTCCAAACGTTTTGGAAGTTGAACAGACTTCTGGAATGGATTTCGTTCAACTTCCAAGGTACGACTGTATTTATTTAAAAATTGTGTACCACTGAATCATAAAAGAAAGTCAATGTGGTTTACAGCAATAAAACCATAATTGTTACACCATTAACCATCGCGGAAGGATCTTTTCTTAATTGGTTGCATAGGCCTGGCAGAATAGAAACATTTTCAGCAGGCGTTCCAAAAGCTGGCACAGAATGCGTTTGCTGAATCCCATTGGCAGAGCACAGCACAATACTGGGCTGATGACGCTATATGTATTTGTATTTAATGCAGCTATATCCCATCTTTTTCTCCAAGGAGCTCAGGTTGGTATACATGGTTCCCCAAACCTACTGTACTCCTTTAAGGTAGATTAGGTTGGGAGGTAGATTAGGTTGGGAGACAATGAACTTCATGGCTGAGTGGGATTTTAAGCCTGGTCTCCCAGGTCCTAGTCTAGCAGTCTATAACTGCTATGCCACACTAAAAGCTTGGTTGCTGGGGCTGTTTAGAGTTGGAAGAGCAGCAGGTTCTCTAGCTCCATTTCAAAATGAGCCCAAGCGGTCTTCTTCTACGTCTCCATCACATTCAATTTTTAGACTTCTGCATTATTTCTGGAAACGACATGCACACAGAGAGAGCTTACACATGTTTGGCTCCAGCATTCATTTTCAAGTCATGCTTTATCAACCGGATGATGCACTTCAGGTCATTGGCCGTGCACCTGAAAATTAAAAAAAACCAATAAAAACAATCACAAAACAAGATCATGAAGCATAACAATTAATCACTGGAGATTTTATCAGCTGCAAACTGTGCACTTGTTTATTAAAAAAACTTAATCATAAGGAACATGCAGCTTGCAGTGCTGAAGATCAAAATAGACGCAACAGCAGCCTACCAGGCCAGCCTGTAAAGGAAGGAGCAGCAGGGAGAACGCTGAGCCTCCCTCCTACTTCTATGCAGATTATTTCTCCCCTGTGATTCCCCCCCCCCTTGTTGGATCAGTCCAGTGGCCCATCTAGTCCAGCAACCTGCTCTCACAGTAGTCAGCCAGATGCCCCAAAGTGAAGCATGCAAGCAGGAACCAAGCACAGCAGCACTTTCCCCCTTCCTGTGGTTTCCAGGCAGAGCAGAGCCATCGCAGCTAGTAGCCATCAATAGTGCTCTCTCCTCCATGAATTTCTCTACTTTCTCTACTTCTCTTTTAAAGCCATCCAGGTCAGTGGCCATCACTGCCTCCTGTGGGGGAGAATTCCAGAGTTTAACTATGTGCTGAGTGAAGGACTTTCTTTTATCTGTCCTGAATCTCCCAACATTCAGCTTCATTGGATGACCACAAATTCTAATGTTGTGCGACAGGGAGAAAAACTTTCCTCTGTCCACTTTCTCCATGCCATGCATAGTTTCACAAACTTCCTTCTCTTACCTTTTCTCTAAAGTAAAAAGTCCCAAATGCTGTAATCTTTCCCCACAGGGGATTTGTTCCATCCCCTTGATTGTTTTGGTTGCTATCACTGCACGAGCAGGATTACAAAAGCACCAAAACAGTTTTCCATTCAGACATGCAAACAGATCCCTGCTTCTGCAAAAGCAAGCTGGCAACTTATGCTGCCACTTCAGAATCTGTCCTTTGAGCAGAACCTGTTGTGGCCTTCCTCTAATCTGCTGCCCTCCAGACGCTGTCAGACTACAACTCCCAACAGTCCCAGCTGTCAGCTAAACTGATGGTAAGGAATTATGTGAGCTCCAATAACACACTGGAGACATGGGGAAGTTCCTCCCCTCTAGCTTGATCTCCCTAGCCAGGAATCTCAAACCTCTTACTGTACCTGTTTGCAACATCCTGCAGCAAGCTTTGCTGGTCGTCCTCTTTGGAAAGCTTAGAGAGCTGTGTCAGGAAGTCATCAACCTCTTGGATCGTCAAGAGGCTCTTGGCAGCCGGGGGGCAGGATTTGCTCTGCTCAAAGAAGATCCGCACTGTCTCAGACACATCACCCTGTTTAAAATAGAATCATAGACTAAATCACATAATAGAATAGGGAGGGGAGTCTTTTCACAAAATAATAGAAATGTAGGATTTGAAGGGACCCTGAGAATAATCTAGTCATCTAATCCATTCCTCTGTAGTGCAGAAAACAGCTAGAGAATCCCTGGCAGATAGTTATCCAACCTCTGTTGAAAAACCTCCAGGGAAGGGGAATCCACCACTTCCCAAGGATGTTGATTCCATTTTAGAACAGCTCTTACTGTCAGAAAGTTATTCCTGATATTTAGTTGGAATCTCCTTTCTTGTCATCTGAATACAGTGATTCAGGTTGTCCCCCCTGGAGCAGCAGAAAACAAGCTTGCTCCGTTTTCAATGTAACAGCACTTCTGTCCTCCAGGCTGAACATCCCCAGCTCCCTCAACCTTTCCTCAAAAGGCTTGGTTTCTAAACCCTTGATCATCCTAGTTTCCCTTCTTTGCAGCTTGTCAATATCCTTCTTAAAATGTAGTGCCCAGAACTGGACACAAGACTCCAGGTGGGGTCTGACCAAGGCAGAATAGAATAGTCCTATTGCTTCCCTCAATGTGGACACTAGACTTCTATTGATGCAGTCTGGATTAGCACTCTTTTTTTTATTTTTTGCTGCTGCATCGTTCTGTTGACTCATATAAAGTTTGTGGTCTACTACAGCGTTTCTCAACCGCTGTTCCGCGGCACATTACTGTGCCGCGAGGCGCTGGCTGGTGTGCCGCGAGCCTCTGGGATTGTTGTTGCTGCTGCTGGCTGCCGGAGGCTCGGGGTGCTCTGCGCGCGCTGCTGGGTGACGACCCGGCAAGCCGCCTCCTCCTCCTGCCGGCTCCCAGAGGCTCGGGGCACTCCACCATGCCTCAGCCCCCACCGCACTGAGCGCGCCTCCTTCGTCTCCTCTTCCCCAGCCTGCGCTCGAGGCCGTGACGCCAGGGCCGAGCGTGCACTCCTCTCGCTGCTGCTGCTGTCTGGGAGAGTGACGAAGCTGAGCGAGATCCCCCCCCCCCGGTCCCGGTCCCATGGGGAGGCCTGACATCACCGGGGCCGGAATCTGCCCCTCGCTGCCTCCGGCTTCAGCACCTGCGCGCCTTCTCCCGGGGAGCCTCGGCGCGGCGCTTTGCAGGCGGCCCCCGCGGGAAGCCTGCAGCTACGGCGGCGAAGGCGCCTTGTGTGGAGACCCGACCTAGCGGAGGCAGGCCTCCCGGGCCATTTGCATTTGCACGCGCCGCAGACGGGAGTGCATCAATTCCCGCAGGTTGCGCGTGCTCGCCCTGCCTGCTCTCTCCGCAGCCCAGAACAGGCGGCTGCTGCAGCGCAGAACGCTCGGAGAGCCCAGCAGCGCCGCGGAGCAGAGAGCCTGCGAGGAGGGAGGAGGAGGACTCCTCTGTGCTGCTTGGCGGTGGCACATTAGCAGTACGGTCATGGACACCCCGGGATAGGGGCCCTTCCTGACAGGGTGGCTGCGGCCCCTCAGCGCAAGCTGAGACCCAGTGTCGACGAGGTGCCCCCTCCCCAGCCCAGCCTGCTCCATATGAACGCGGGGAGGAAGGGAAGGCATGGGCGTATGCGTGTGTGTGCGCGCGCAGACACACGGTCCAGCCCGCCACAAGTTGTAATACTGTATTATACAAGTACTGTAATAAAAACAGTAATAAATTTTAAAAAAATAAGACATCCCCTGACGGTGTCTTAAAAAGGGGGAAACATGGTAGTCAATATAGGGCGGCACAGAGTTAAATTTTTTAACTTTTTTAATGGTGGTGTGCCTCGTGATTTTTTACATGGAACAAGTGTGCCTTGGCCCAAAAAAGGTTGAGAAACACTGGTCTACTAAACCACTGGATCCTTTCCCCATGTACTGCTGCCAAGCCAGGTGTCCCCCATCCTAAATGTGTGCATCTGATTATTCCTGCCTAAGTGCAGAACCTTACATTTGTCTATACAGTACTGTAATTCATTTGGTTAGTTTGGGGCCAGTTCTGCAACCTGTTAAGGCCATCTTGAATCCTGGTTCTACACCAACACCTCTCTCTACCCTCCACCCAGGCAAGCAAGAGCCATGATCAGAGTTCAATGACCCATCCCAGCCAGGCCAAAACACTCAAGGATGGCTGATGGGTGTGTGTCTTGGGGAGTGTCCTGAGGGCTTGAAGGACAGGCCTGGAGGGCCAAGATTCAAGACCATTACACAGCAAACCCATTCCTCACTTGTTCAAGGTCTCGGACCATGTCCTCTTGGTTGCAGCCAAATATCCTGCTGAAGAGCTTTACGATCTGCTTGTCATTCAGGTTGTAAACACTCTTTATGACCCCCGGCAACAGCAGCTTGACTGTCAGGTAGAGATCCCCACGGAAGCCATCTGGGTACAAGGAAAGATGTGAGAATGAACAGCCTGGCCTCTGTGGACCACATTTGCCCATAATGAAGAGGCCTCTGGAAAGCCCACATCCCTAATCACAGCAACCCAAGCTTATCACAGATGATTATATTAATATTTGTTTATTGCTGTTTTATCATCTAAGTCACTTTGAGTGCAAAATAGTAACTAATTAATTGTTACTCTTTTGAATGTTATTGTGCTATGATCCTCCTTAGTGGGTTGTGCAAACTGCTATTCAGAAAAATGCTTTTTGTAGGGTTGGGGCACTGGGAATGAGCTTATGGAACAAAGGGGGCAGTGGCCTGAAAGTGTTTGGGGACCACTGACATATAGCATGCATATACCATACATCACCAGGATGAGGAAACGAACTGTGTTCCACCTGTCCCATTTGGCAAATCACTCATATTTAATAAATAATATGGGGGGAGGGTTAACTGGTTTTTTAAAAAATATATATATAGGTATTTTGTGTTTTTCTTTTTGTATTTTTCTGTTGTGAACCGCCTTGTGATCTTCAGATGAAGGGTGGTATACAAATTTAATAAATAATAATAAAAAATAACTGTTCATATATTTGAGTCTGCCCTCTACATCAACACAAACATTCCCAATTTTTTTTAAAAAGAGAACGGGAGAAGGAATTGTACCTCCACTGGTTCCCTTCTGCAGGAAGTCCTGGATGATCTGGGTCTTGACGTTGTAGCTAGGCTTGTCGGCTACCATAGCGCAAAGCTTCCTGAATTCCCGCAGCAAACAGTCCTTGTGCTTTGGATCACTCTTCTCCTTGGACAAGCTGGGCTTGCGGGGAGATGCCGAGGCCACTTCATCAGAGTTGCCCGGCTTAGCTGTGCAGAAAAAGGAGAACTTCAAGGGAACCACCGACTGCGATTTCCCACCCACCCCAAAACATTTATTTGCACTTTTGGTCCATCCTATCCTGAGGACCAGGTGCAGGTAACAGCACGTGAGTAGATCCAAGGCAGCGTTTCTCAGATTTGTTGTTTCTGGATTAAAACTGAAGATGCTGAAGGCCCCAGCTCTCCTCAGCCCTAGCCAGCTTGCCCAACAATTCAGGGATGTAGTCCAGCAACATCTGGAGGGCACCACGTTGGCTACCTGTGTTTTACTAGGACGTCTGCTGCAGATCATCCCCAGCAAATGGTTTGGAATGTCAAACCAGCCGGCCTGATCCTAGGCCTGGGTGATTGGAAGCCTTGCTCATCGTACTCAATAGGGATCACTTCCAGGAGTGTGTATCACAGAGGTGGCTAGCCTGCCGCCCTCCAGATCTTGCTGGACTTCAACACCCATCAGCTCCAGGCACAATGGTCAGAGATGATGGGAGTTGCAAGGTGGGCGAGGCTCGGCCAAAACAGCTTCATGGGCCAAATGGGGAAGCCCAGCAGGCTAAAACAAGTTGGCAGGGCAGAGGTTTCCCCATCCCTGTGTGTAGAGAATGTGAACGGAGGTACATTTTTCTACCTCTTTCATACCTTAGGAGTGAAGCTGATGGGCAGCAGATTCAGAACAGATATTAGAAAATGACTTCTTTACTCAGCACACTTAACATATGGAATTCCCTTGTGATAAGATGTGGTGATGCCAGCTGGCTTAGCTAGATTTAGAAAAGGGATTAGACCGCCCCAAACCACTCGCCCACTTGCCATAGGCGACAAGGAATTCTTTGTAGGCAAGCAAGCTGGCTAGAGGGAGGAACAGCATGTTCCATCCTTTCTCCATTGCCAGTGCAGAACAGGTGGGCTGCCAGAGAAAAAAGGCCCTTCCTCTGCACCCAGGAGAGAAATGTAGCAGACGAATGGAGGAGAGACCTGAAAGCCCCGCCCCCCCTCCAGCAGACTGGTATACTTTTGTGGGCTTACTTACAAGGCAGAGTTAGACAAATTCATAGAGATGATGGAGGAGGAGGAGGAGGAGGAGCAGTCTACCAACATATTGGCTACAATAGCTAAATGGAACCTTCATGTTCAGAAGCAGTCTACCTCTGAATACAAGGTGCTGGGATGCAACTGCAAGGGAGGGCTGTAGCCTTTGGGGCTTTGCACTGTGAGGTGCAAGATACAGAAACAGATGGCCCTTTTGGCTTAATCCAGCAGGGCTCTTCCTGCATCCTTAAGACTCTTGCCAAATCTTCAGTTAATGGAAGACTATCAGCAGATGGCCTAAATGTTAAAACCCAGCTCATTGGACATGGATTGGCCACCTCCAAGGGCACCTGCAGATTTCCCCACAGAACCAAAGCTAAGACTCTGCGCTGGAAATGCCACCAATGAATCACAACCAAAAGAAAGAGGCCCGTCCATCTCTTATGCACCTGTAAACCCAGAAAATTTCTTTGGTGATGGATCAGAAGAAGCTGCCGGCATTTTCTTGGGGGAGGTGATTTGACCACCGGGAGAAATCTTCGCCTGGACGGTGGCCTTTTTCTTCGGCGTGTTTGCAGGTTTGGAAGTCAGATCTGTAAAGATATGAGGGGGTCAAAGGTTAAAGGCCTCAGGAGCCACAATTATAGGTCTCGAGTAATACATGTTCAGAGAAACCTCTCCCCCACTTTTTTTAAAAAATTGAGAAGCTACTAGCAAAAGTAATTTGACATGTATCTAGCCCTCAACTCAAAAGACAAACACAGGCAACTTGTGACAAATCGGTTAACTATGGGCAGGATCCTATTGGCAAAGTAATGGAAGATGACTGGCAGGTTGTTGTGGGGATTACAAGAGAGGAGGAGAACCCTGTGTGCCACTTTGAGTTCCATGGAAAGGTGGGATATAAATGCCATAAAAACATAAAATAAACACAAGGACAGAAAGAAACATCAGGGACAGAATAATTGAAACACAGAATAACACAGGAAGAAAAAGGAGATAGTTTGAGTTCCTCATTTGTGGTTTTATAAATCATTTCATGTGATTAACACAGAATAACACAGGAAGAAAAAGGAGATAGTTTGAGTTCCTCATTTGTGGTTTTATAAATCATTTAATGTGCCAACACAACACAAACAGAAGTTATGAATATAGCAGTTGTTGTATAAGGGATTATGATGATGACTGGAATGTAATGAATAAAATAATAATAATAATAATAATAATTTATTAATAAAATTAATAAAATTTTGGAACGCAGAAATAAAGCAAATAATCAAGCATCAATTCTAGCACGTGGGGGGGCCACCTTATTTTAATTATATGATTCGGTATTTGAACGATTGGTATTAATAATTGTACAGTGGTTCCTCATCTTACAAAGTACTCGACTTACGAAATTTCTAGTTACGAATGAAAAAAAATGGCCGCACACTTAAGGTTTTTTTCGACATCTGAAAGGAAAGCCGTTGCGGTTTAGATGGGGTTTTCTCGACTTACGAATTTTAGATGCGGTTTACTGGACTTACAATTTTTTTCTGCATTCCTATGGGAAACCGCTTTTTTCGACTTACAAACTTTTCGACCTACGAATGTGCATTTGGAACAGATTAAATTCGTAAGTCGAGGGACCACTGTATTATAAATTGGTATTGCTATAATGAGGCCATTATTGGATTGAAATGGAAAACTAAGAAACATTATCATCAAAATAAACAAACAAACAAACAAATAATTTGCAATGCTAATACTAATAATATGAATGAATGTGGCTAACTTTAAGTAGTCAAGGCTCTGAATACTGGTCCGCCATATAAAACTGCTCTTACCACCACCGCTTACCCGAGATGTGCTGGTTTATCAGCTCCTTCTCACTGTCCTGCAGCTCCTCCCAGCCCTCCAAGTCCGTGATGTCCTCAATCTTCTTTGTTGTCGCCCGGGCCCTCTCCAACTTCTCGAAAATACACTTGATGTGGTACCACTCCTTCATGTCCCCACCGGACTCCGAGAATGGGTTGGGCACCACCTTCCCGATTCGCACCATCCCCTTGAGGATCTTCTCCTTGCACTTCTTGCACCCTGCCGTGCCTCGCTTGGCATAGTCCACGCAGTACCGCTGCTCTGCCATCTCGGAGACTGTGCACAGGGGCTTTGAGGGCCAAACGGGTAGTGGTGCTGGGAAGAGAAAGCCACGGGAAATGCACGGCTGGTACCACCAGCCAGCTGGAGATGGGGTGCTGCTGCTGCTCCACAACCAAGAACACCTGCGGAAGGCAACGATCTTTTGGAAATTGTGGCCAGCACGGGTTGGAGCTGTCTGTGCTGAAAGCAAGAAGGTTTTTTCACTTCTGCTGAGGGTTTTGGCTGCCTTTAGGAGATGCACCCTGAGCAGAAAAGGCATGTAGTTTCCTGGGACTCAGCTACACAGCTGCAAATAAAACATTTCAAATGTGTTGTAAAGTGCAATATACAAATGTGACACTAGATGGCGACAGTGAGCTATGTAAAATTCTATGTATTTTTCAAAACTTTTTTTAAAAAAAAGCAGTTTCACAGCGTTTTTATATGTGTGTAAATTCCACCCTGGTCTCCTTTTTTCTCACTGTGCTAAGAGAAAGAAGGGTGGTGGTGGGGAAAGACACATATAACTCTGTACAAAAGGGGTCTAGATAAGCAAAACTGAGGCCACGATCAATTTACTTGCCTTTTTAAGAGACAACAGGGCTCTTGCAGTCTCTGCTGAAAGGGGGAGTCACCACTACCCTTGGAGACATCATTCTTCCTCAATGAATGGACTTTTACCTGGGATTCATTTATTCAAAATACATATAAATCCACCTTATAAAGGGAAACCCTCTTGATACAGCTCCTAAACAATGGATAATCAAATATACATTTCATTTAAAATAAAAGACAAAGTTCAAAACAACACTGAGCCTTGTAAGACCAAAAGATTGCAGTTTTTTTAATTTTAAAAAATGATACATCAGAGGATTATACAGGCCTTAACTTCTACTTTTTTCAAACTTTATATATTTCTAAATTGTAGTACTTCAAGAAATCCAACCCTCTCCACCTCTGAGAGAGTTACACATATGAGAGGCTGAAATTAGAAAACAGCATTTTAAAACTGTGGTTATTTTTGGCAGCGTGAGGGAAAACAGTTTTTTCTGGTGTGATAGTATTGTTACAAAACTCTTTCCCAGTCACACAGAAACTGGTTTGGTCAAGTGACATTGTGGCGGCTAGTAGGGCAGATGAAAGGGTAGGTGAGTCAAAGCCAAAGACAGGCAGTGCCACTAATTCCACTTTTGTTCCCATCCTCCTCCTCACAGCTGTGTTCTACAAGGGGCAACTAAGGAGGAAGACTGGGCTGGTTATAAGAAAGAAGGCATGCAGAAGAGAGCTTCCATGGGCCTGACTTCCTTCAAGACTGGGAAGAGTTTCCTCTTTACAAATGGCATTTGAACGAACACTTGCACTTTAAACTGGCTGTTGTCAAATACAACACTTGAAGCTTAATGGAACTGGGTGGGTTTGCAGTTTTTAATCTTTTTATTTAAATTAGTCCTGTTGCAAAAGCAAAACATGTGCAATGGCTACAGTCAGTAGGAGAAATGTATTACAAAACGAAACGCACGCCTAGCAATTTCAGGGTTAGCCCACGTGGAGCAGACCCGCTTCTCTATTTAGTACACTCACATCCTAATCCCACCAACCCTGAATATTGGGAGAGCCTCCTCACCACCTCGTCTATCTTAGGTCGGAAGAGATGGGGGGAAAGGAGGCTCCAGGCAGAGAGAGAAAGAGAGACCCCTTGACAACAGCTCCTCACCCTCCCCAATCCCGGGTCCCATTTTTCCTTCTCCCTGTCCATCACCGTGGCCTCAGGCTGGGGGAAGCTTGGTGGGTACCGCGCACGCGCCATTTATTTATAGTGACGGTTGGGAGGGGGGAGCGCAAGCCACGCCCCCATATGGGCGCCCATCACCATCACCTCATGTCTAGGCTCCTTCAAAGAGCGGGGAGCAGGACCCACCGGCGCGTCCTCTCGCCCATTTTCAACCACCTCCCCTCCTTCGCGGACACCCACCTTCCTTCAGGCCGCCCTTTCAGCCTCGGCGAAGACCAATTTTAAATCCGGGCATCTCCGGCGCCCCCTCGCGCGCGTGCTGCGGGCGCATGCGCACAGAACGTCGCGTCGACCCCTGCGGCGTGACGTCACCTGCTTGCTGCTGCTTTCCTAAGGTTCTTTGAAAGCAGGCAAGGCTGTGTGTCTCCGCACCTGACCCGAGCAAGCCACGCCCCCTTTCCCTCCTATTAACTCTTCACCTCCCGATCTCAGTGTGCATACACACGAAAGCTTATACAGTATACCAAGAACGAACTTAGTTAGTCTCTAAGGTGCTACTTTGTCTATGTAGGAACGCCATAGCTTTAAAGCATACAAGAAGAATCTTGGGAACTGTAGTTCACCACTCAGATCTACAGCTCCCAGGGTTTGTGTGTGTGTGTGTGCTTTAAAGGTGTTTTGTGTAGGCAAGTGAAATCTGTTAAGTGGCACTTGCTCCTAGTATGCATGGATCTAGTTGCAAAAATATTTTACTTATCTATTCGTTGTATTTACAAATCACCCTTCTGCCAAGGCAACAAAGGCAGTCTACAGTTTTAAAGTACCGGTAAGGGTGCACATTTCTTTAGAATTAGGTCCCAGTGAAATCAACAGCAGTCCTCTGCTAAATGTAGGTCCAGTTGCAAGGCTAGCAATGAGGGTGGCAAGCCTCCACCCTTACTTGGGAGCATGCCAGAGACAGTGTGGTGTAATGGTTAGACCAGGCATCCCCAAACTTCGGCCCTCCAGATGTTTTGGACTACAATTCCCATCATCCCTGACCACTGGTTCTGTTAGCTAGGGATCATGGGAGTTGTAGGCCAAAACATCTGGAGGGCCGCAGTTTGGGGATGCCTGGGTTAGACTGTTGGACTAGGACCTGGAAGGAGACAAGGATTCAAATCCCCACCAGGCCATGAGACTCACTGGCTGATCGTAGTGGCCCATCAGACGTATCTCAGCCTAACCTGCTTCACAAGGTTGTTGTGAAGATAAAAGGAGAAGAGGAGAACCATGTTTACCACCTTGAGTGTCTTAGAGGGGAAAGTGGCATACAAAACTTAATAATTAAAATGGATACAAATAAAGAAGTACCAGTGAACTCAGTGGTGCTGACTTCTTAATAAGCATGATATGGATCCAGCTGCTAAGAATGTGGCCCACCCATGAGGCAAGGTGAGGCAACAGGTAGAATTGAAGTTTCATGAGCACATAAGCAGAGGCTGATGGCCCAGCTTGTCCAGCATCCTATTCTCCCAGTGGCCAGCCAGATGCCCCTTACGGGAAGCACAAAAGAAATAATAATAACAATAGCAATAACCAAATGTGAAATTTGAAATTGGCTCTTATGTAGCTTAACAGTGGAAATCATTTCAGATATTTATCGTACTTATCTAGATTGCATCTCTCCTTCTGAAGCTGGCCTGGTGTTAGCAAAGATGTGACGAGAGCTCCCATCATTTTGTCAGCTTCCAAACGTGACTGCAAAGTTACCCGGAGAGGAAATCTTAAACGCAGGCAATTTTATGTTCCAGATTGAAGCTCTGAGGTGTGCTCTCTGATGCCATGTCTAAAGGTTTCTATCCTTTTTTCTGATTTCTATGGAAACGTCACCCAAAAGCTTTCTCCTAATTTTGTTTCTTCCCTGAATTTGAAGCTAATAGAGCGCCTCATTTTCTTTCTCCCAGAAAGTCATCCAGCATCAATCTGCACAAATAGTGTTGTAATTTGTTAATCTGCTGGCGACATTGCAGGAAACAATTTTGGTAATACGATGCAGGCACTGAATACACTGCCAATGGACTTTCAGTGTGGATGGTGCTTGACTTTATTATGGGGGTGGGGTGGTACCATAGAAGAGAACCCAGCGCGACATTGTGGTGCTTGTGGGTGTGTAGTTAAACCATCCAATGGTTTTTTTTGTGTGTGTTTTTGTGTTGTCGTCTTTTTTAAAAAAAAACAATGCCAAAGACCAGTGTTCAAATCAGGGATCATCAACCTTTTGGGGGGGGCTGGTGGGCACATCTGGAAGTCTGAGAAAGTGTCATGGCCTCCACTCCAAAGATGGCTGCCATGGTGTAGGTCAGGACCCCCAAACTCGGCCCTCCAGCTGTTTTGGGACTACAACTCCCACCATCCCTAGCTAACAGGACCAGTGATCAGGGATGATGGGAATTGTAGTCCCAAAACAGCTGGAGGGCCATGTTTGGGGGTGCCTGGTGTAGGTTATATAACAGAAAATGGCAGGTGCATGCCTATTCCAATCAAACACTGTATAAACTGCATGCAATAAAACAAATAAAAGTATTTTTAGAAATCCATAAACTTAAATAGACCCTTGGAACACCAGATGTCAATATCTTATGAAAGGCACCTCTGGTGTGTTTGTGTGTGTGTTTCCTGTTGCTTCAGCCTATGTTGTAAACCGCTAAGAGTTTTGTTAACATGTAAGCGGTGTGTAAATTGTCTAAGTAAATAAATGAAAAGATCGCCTCTTCCCGAGAGCGTTGAAATGAAAGCAAAAAGGCAACACTGACTCTGTAGGGTTGGTAGTGTGTGTGTGTGTGTGCGTGTGCGCGCGCGCGCCTGCCTTCTGGCAATGACAGATACCGATGGGGTCAGATCCTGATCTGTGCCCTCTCTCTGCACAAAGGAGAGCCACACCCTGAGCCAACCACAAGCAAATGGATTCAAATGGCAAGAAAGGAGATTCCATCAAACACTAGGAAGAACTTGTTTGACCGTGGAACAGACAACCTCAGAGGGTGGTGGACTCTCCTTCAGTGGAGAGCTTGGATGGCCATCTGTCAGGGCTTTTTTTGCTGTGATTCCTGCATTGCAGGGGGTGGGACTACATGGCCCTTGGTAGTCTCTTCCAACTCTACAATTCTACGATGCTATGAAATGCCATGCAGACTGCTGGTTCCAAAATAATGATATTCCAGGAGTCACTCTGCAAGAAAAGCAGCAGCAGCAGCAAATGTGTTGGATGGCCTTGAGGCTCTGTAAAATCATGAATTATTAAGTTTCTTGTCCGTCATTCCCAAGGGTATCCATTATTATGGGTATTAAATTTCCCATCCAAGAAGGGGGCGGAAATAATGGAGGGGGGGGCACACACAGGTTTTAGAAGCCATTCTGCAGATCGCTTTGATAGCCTTAATGCAAGAGTTTGCAAATTGATTGTTGGATTAGGGAGCTGCTTGAGAGTTAATTGATTTTAAATTTGGGGAATGCAGCAACGAGCGATGAAATATGGTCACTTTCTTTAAACTCCTGCTATCTTTTTTTTTTCCCAAGAAAGGGAGGGGTGGAAACGAGAGGCACAAATTACCCCGGGAACATCACAGGAAGATGATGGATCTGTCTCACATTTTGCATCAAATGAGCAATTAAAATGTAAAATGAGGAAGGGGGGGAAACATTTGCTTCCCTGCTCTGAATTTACTAGATCATGGATCTCCTTAGTCCTAAGTGACTTCTCGGGCAATTTATTGCTCCCACACTCTGTGCCACAGTTGTACGGAGACCTCAGTGTCCAAATGCTCCTATAAAGAATGCACAATTAAACTATGGAACTCCCTCCCACAGGAGGCAGTGATGGCCACCAACTTGGTTGGCTTTAAAAAAGGATTAGACAAATTCATGGAGGAGACTATTGATGGCTACTAGCCATGATGGCTATGCTCTGCCTCCCCGGCTCTGATGGGCCCACCATTCCTCTGTACCCAACCAGCCTATGACATTCTGCTATATGATGAAGTGCTTTCTCTTTTGGATGTCCAGGATCTGAAGTTTGTGTGGTGATGTGGGGGTTGGACAGTAGGATCCTACAACCCTCTCCTACCCCAAGAGAGGGAGAAACACAAGCGTATAATTGGCTAACAATAACACGCTTTCTATCCTTGTATATATGTCTTCCACGGTGGTGCGACTGTTCATTGTTAACATTTCCCGTTAAGCAAACCTGAGTTATTTGAAAGCTTTCAGAAGCATTTGTGTAAAACACCCCGGGTTTGTGCTGGGATATGCTAAACGTACAATGGAAGCTTGCCAATTAATTGAGGCGGCGGTGGAGATAATGGGTTTATGGAAATGGAGGATTCCTGCTGGAGGGAGCTGCCAAGCCACAAAAGCATTAAATCTTAATGGGATTTTCTCCTTCCCTTCCCTGTTACTTTGCTTTTGTTGCTGCTTGTAAACTGTTTTATTCTTCCAGGCCTCTCTGTGGCTCCAGAGTGGAGAGAGACTAGAGTAAAAACAACAACAATGTTTTTAAGAGCGGCGACGTTGCTTGGCATGACCCCTGGCCTTCAGGAGAAGCTGACCATAGTCTGGTCCAGACAGTAGGGCCAGTCTCCTGAGTACTGTGGTTTAGAGTCTACAGAACCCAAAGGTGGCACTTCAGGGTCCTTGGAAATTCAGGGCAGTGATCCAGAGCCTGCTGAGCACAAATATGGGAGCCTGAGTCACTAGACGATTTGAGTGCCTCCCAAACAACCCCACCTGAGCAATGGCACAAAGAGCATGTCTAGCAGGATGCCACAGAAAGGAAAAGATGCTGCCATCTTCCTGCCAGGGGGTGGGGGAATTGTAAGACCCACAGTCCTCAGTCCTAGGGGGTGGAACCTGGTGGAAGTCGGACTGTGGAGAAAGAGACTCAAAAGGCTGCAGTTCACCACCTTCCTTTGCCCACTTGGAGCTCTCCATGGTGCTGAAACCACCAAGTTGCCTTCTTTGAGGTATCCATGGTGCTGAAACCACTAAGTTGCCTAGTTGGAGCTATCCATGGAATTTTAATTGCTATTTTGGCCCCATGGGTACCTGTTGCCAGGGCTGTGCAACTGAACCAACTGAATCCTTCAGCATCTCCAGGTAGCTGCCAGTATAAGACAGTACTGAGCTAGATGGGCCAATGGCTGGACGGGCTCTGTGTAAAGGCATCTTCCTAAGATCTTATCACCATGCCTGCTCTCTCCACCACTTGAAAAACTTGCAGCATTGCAAAATGTTCCATACACTTCCATTGCACGTAGACTTTCCCAGACCCTATTCCTGCTTCACTTCACTGAGGTGGGGACATTAGAAGTGTATTAACATCACACCATGTATTTGCAACACATTCTAAGGAGTGAGAAGGTTTAGGAGATGTGAGGTTGCTGCTTTGGGGGTACCCAAACCTCTTACACCGTTTAGTGATACCCCAAAGAGGCAGGGGACCTACTGTAGGTCCTTAAGTATAAATACGTTCGGATTGCATGAGCCACTGCGAACCAGGACTAGAAAAGTCAGCAGAAGCAGAGATATGATCAAAATCTTCCATTTGGTATTTTAGCCACCAGAGGCTGCTGCTGTCACATCACAAAAAAGTTTTCTTTGGGGTCTGAGGAATGAGACCTTGGATTTGTGAAAGCTCCATGAAGACATTGGCCTAGCCATGGGAAAGGTGAAATCTGTAATAGGGATCATTTGGAAAGGGATTAAAAATTACTGACATATCATAATATGCAGTTGTTGTTGTTGTTGTTGTTGTTGTTGTTGTTGTTGTTGTTGTTGTTAATCTTGGCTTTGGCATTCATTTATTGTTCCCTTAGAACAGTGGCTTTAAACTAGCATGCCATGGCACCCTAGGGTGCCTTGAATGATGGTCAGGGGTGCCACGGCAACACTGGCCTCTGTCCCTCTCACACCCAGCCAGCAAATCTGCCAGCCCTTGCTGTTGGGAATGGACAGAAGTGGGAAGGAAGCCAGGCAGGCAGGCAGGCACCATGCTGGCCTTTCTTGTGCTTGCTGTGTGCAAGGCCTGCCTGGGAGCTGAATGCGCGACACTGAAGGGGAGCCTTTCTGCCAGGCAGGTCTGGCGGCATCTGCTGCTGCCGCTGCTGCCACTACTGCCTCCCAAGGTGAGTAGGATGCTCGCCTCACATTCACCAGTCTCCATCAGTCCACTAAGGCTGGGGGCATCCTCTTCCCAGGCCCCTGGGGGGTGGTGTGAGGAGGCACCTCTCTTTAGGGTGGGGAGGGGGACTGGAGGAGGTGGCAGCAGCTGCCCAGAGGACTCCCAAGGAGAGGGGAGAGGAGCCTGAGGGAACACTTCATGAGAGAGAGGGTGAGGGGTTGCCGGCTCTGCAGGCAGGGGACTTATGAGGCTTGGAGCGCGTTTCCTCACAGGGGAGCCGCAGAAAGGATGTCGTTGTTGAAGGGAGCCATGGACTCAAAAAGGTTGAAAGCCTCTGCCATAGGAGACAGAATCAGGATTCAAGATGACCTGAAGAGATTGGCAAACTGGGCCAAAAACTTACACAAGGAATTTCAACAGGGACAAATGTAAGGTTACAAGAAAGAGATTCCAACTAAACATTAGGAAGAACTTTCTGGCTGTATGAGCTACAGTGGAACCTCGGTTTATGAACACCTCGATTTATGAATTTTCAGTTTACGAATGCTGCGGACCCATCTGGAACGGATTAATTCACTTTCCATTACTTTCCATGGGAAAGGTCGCTTCAGTTTATGAACGCTTCAGTTTATGAACGGACTTCCGGAACCAATTATACCCATGCTTCGGGTTAAGTACGCTTCAGGTTGAGTACTCTGCGGACCCGTCCTGAATGGATTAATCCACTTTCCATTACTTTCAATGGGAAAGTTCGCTTCAGTTTATGAACGCTTCAGTTTAAGTACTCCGCGGACTGTCTGGAACAGATTAATCCACTTTACATTACTTTCAATGGGAAAGTTCGCTTCAGATTATGAACGCTTCAGTTTATGAACAGACTTCCGGAACCAATTGTGTTCATAAACAGAGGTACCACTGTATTTGACAGTGGAATGGGCTCTCTCAGAAGGTGCTGGACTGTACTTCACGGGAGGTTTTAAAGCAGAATTTGGATGACCGTCTGCCACGGATGCTTCAGTTCAGTTTCCTGCATTGCAGGGGGTTGGACTAGACGACCCTCAGGATCCCTTCCAACTCTACAGTTCCATGATTCTGGGACATAACAAGAACCCTGCTAGACCAGGCCACTGGCTAATCTAGTCCAACATCCTGTTCCCACAGTGGCCAACCAGATACCCATGATGGGAAACAAGCAAGCAGGATTCGAGTACAAGAGCCCTCTCCCCTCCTGCGGTTTTCAGTAACTGGGATTCAGAAGCATTGCTGCCTCTGATTGGGGAGGCAGAGCAGAGCCATCCTGGTTAGTGGCCATCGATAGCCCAGGATGTTCAGGAGAACTTATGGATGAACCCAAAGCCACAGGTTCCCTGTTCCTATTACACGGGAACACTCAAGAAAGTCAAGAGGAGGCAGAAAGAATTACCTAAGAGTTTTCACACCCTCCTGCATGGGGGGGGGAGAACTCACTCAGCCCAAGGATCCTCACTTGTATAATAGCAATCCAAAGACTACAGATGTAAAATACAGGGGGAAATTATATTTGATCTGCACAATTGAATGGATTAAAAACTCTCCCAGGAGTGTAACTGGCATTTTCCTGGTATCCGTTACATATGCCCATTAGAATATTTTATTGGGTGGGGGGGGGGTGGAGAGAGAAGAAGGAAAGAAAAAGAGCAGGTGTCCACAAAACCGTTTCTAAGAGTAATCATTTGACAGAGTTTAGTGTGCTAGGATCTTACCATTATCATAATCTTACAGATAGTCTTCGGCGCTCTCCGGCTGAAAGCACCTTGGCAAGCCTCCAGTTTTCTGCAGCTCAAATTGCTTGCTGCACTGATCCAATTCTGCAGCAATTCCCTATCTTCCTAATAAAAACACATCCCTTGTAAATCCTAATATTAAAAGTCTCGGGTCCAAAGGGATGGAGTATCTTATCATCCTTTCCATAATACTCTCCTGAACCTCTTAATAGTGGGTTTAAGTAACTCTGCATTCCCACATCTGATGTATGAAGCTGCCGCCTCTGCCGTGAATAGTAAACACACACACATAGTAAATGCCATCAGGAAGTGCTGCAGGAGAACCAGTCTGGTGTCATGGATAAGGGTGCCAGTCTAGGACTTGGGGGAAACCAGGGTGCAAATCCCCACTTGGCCATGAAGTTCACTGGGTGACTTTGGGCCAGTCGTTGCCTCTCAGCCTAACCTGCCTCACAGGGTTGTTGTGGAGGGAGAGACCCATGCAAGTCACCTTCCTAGAAGGAGATAATGTTGAATCCTGCTTGCAAACTATAGTTTGGAATGTCAAAATATTCATTCATTCATTGCATTTATATCCCAACTCTTTCTGCAAGCAGTTCAAGGTGGCACACCTAGTTCTCTTCCTCCCCACAATATCTTCACAACAACCCTGCAGTGTAGGTTATTTAGGCTGAGAAGCAATTAATGTCCCCCAAGGTCACCCAGTGGGCTTCATGGCTGAGTGGGGATATGAACCCTGGTCTCTCAGGTCATGTTGTTGTTGTTTAGTCGTTTAGTCGTGTCCGACTCTTTGTGACCCCATGGACCAGATCACGCCAGGCACTCCTGTCTTCCACTGCCTCCCGTAGTTTGGTCAAACTCATGTTCGTAGCTTCGAGAACACTGTCCAACCATCTCGTCCTCTGTCGTCCCCTTCTCCTTGTGCCCTCAATCTTTCCCAACATCAGAGTCTTTTCCAGGGAGTCTTCTCTTCTCATGAGGTGGCCAAAGTATTGGAGCCTCAGCTTCACGATCTGTCCTTCCAGTGAGCACTCAGGGCTGATTTCCTGAAGAATGGATAGGTTTGATCTTCTTGCAGTCCATGGGACTCTCAAGAGTCTCCTCCAGCACTATAATTCAAAAGCATCAATTCTTCGGCGATCAGCCTTCTTTATGGTCCAGCTCTCACTTCCATACATCACTACAGGGAAAACCATAGCTTTAACTATACGGACCGTTGTCGGCAAGGTGATGTCTCTGCTTTTTAAGATGCTCTCCAGGTTTGTCATTGCTTTTCTTCTTTTAATTTCGTGACTGCTGTCACCATCTGCAGTGATCATGGAACCCAAGAAAGTAAAATCTCTCACTGCCTCCATTTCTTTCCCTTCTATTTGCCAGGAGGTGATGGGACCAGTGGCCATGATCTTAGTTTTTTTGATGTTGAGCTTCAGGTCATATTTTGCGCTCTCCTCTTTCACCCTCATTGAAAGGTTCTTTAATTTCTCCTCACTTTCTGCCATCAAGGTTGTGTCATCTGCATATCTGAGGTTGTTGATATTTCTTCCGGCAATCTTAATTCCGGCTTGGGATTCATCCAGTCCAGCCTTTCGCATGATGAATTCTGCATATAAGTTAAATAAGCAGGAAGACAATATACAGCCTTGTTGTACTCCTTTCCCAATTTTGAACCATGTCCAGTTCTAACTGTAGCTTCTTGTCCCACATAGAGATTTCTCAGGAGACAGATGAGGTGATCAGGCACTCCCATTTCTTTAAGAACTTGCCATAGTTTGCTGTGGTCGACACAGTCAAAGGCTTTTGCATAGTCAATGAAGCAGAAGTAGACGTTTTTCTGGAACTCTCTAGCTTTCTCCATGATCCAGCGCATGTTTGCTATTTGGTCTCTGGTTCCTCTGCCCTTTCGAAATCCAGCTTGCACTTCTGGGAGTTCTCGGTCCACATACTGCCTAAGCCTGCCTTGTAGAATTTTAAGCATAACCTTGCTAGCGTGTGAAATGAGCGCAATTGTGCGGTAGTTGGAGCATTCTTTGGCACTGCCCTTCTTTGGAATTGGGATGTAGACTGATCTTCTCCAATCCTCTGGCCATTGCTGAGTTTTCCAAACTTGCTGGCATATTGGGTGTAGCACCTTAACAGCACCATCTTTTAACATTTTAAATAGTTCAGCTGGTCATCGTCCAACATTTTAACCACTACATGGGCTTTTGGCTGTTTTTCTTGCTGCATATTTATTGAATCTACTGCCCCACCCCTGTCCTGAGGCTGGTGACTGTGGGTCTGAGTCTCCCAGCTGCCTCCTTGCAAGCGATTTCACATCCTCCTGAAGCAGGAGATCCTGTTTCAGCAGCCTGACTGTTCCTTGGAGCTGTTTGTGTAGTCCTTAGGTTAATCAGCAAATGTTTGCACAGCAATCATCCAATTATCTTACATACCACTTAGCATTGCCTGTGCTGGTTTGTTGACAGTGGTCAGGGAGAGAGGGAGGCTCAGGTAATCAAACACTCTCAGAGAAGATGCTTCTCTCCATCTGGTCACATATGATCTGGGCTTCATCTGCAAAGCCCCTTTCGATTGGTGTTTTGCAACTGGCACCCTGTAGGTGCAGCCTGATGTTAACAGAAGAGAGTGTTATAAGAATTTTGAGGTCATATCTATATATATATAATAATTGTTCATAAAACATGTACATGAATGTACAGTACAGGCACATGTCTGAAGCAGCACAGGAAGACAGGCCTTTCTGACACCATTTTGACTCTCTCTCTGACCAGGTGTTCCTCTGCAAGGAAGAAGGGGGGTGGGGGGAACCTTCTCATTGTCTCAGGAATTAAAGTGATAATCCCTGGCATCCTGATACCTGGGTGCCAGACAAAAGGGTGTGATTAACTTGGCTGGGAAACAGGGAAATGTAAATATCTCTCAATTTTGTTGATTAGGTTTTGGGGGCAGGGGGCAGGATCCAGACTGCTCAGATTACTACCACCAGACCTCCCCTTTCATGATGTACCTATGATGAATCTAGGGAGGGGGGTCTTGCGCTACACCCCTTCTGTGACATATGGATGATGCTTCTGGGGGGTGGGCTGAAACCAATTTCAAATTTCTTTTTAAGGGCAAGACACCTCTGTTTGGGGGTCCTTCCTTGTTCTCCTGCGTGAGAGGAAGGACCCTGTTGCAACAGCGAAAATAAAAGTGCCTTGCTTCGTACGTCCTGGTTTGGTCTCTGTTATTTGGTGGGCAGGAGACGCTTAAATTCGTCTGCTTGCCTGGATCCTTGGGCTCTCCCTGGGTTAGGATCCATTTCTCTGGGTTCATAGGAACCAGCTTAAATTTTACTTCAATTGTAAGAAGAGCCTGCTGCCATTCAGCATCCTGTTCTCACAGTGAACAACCACATGCCCCATTGAGAAATCCCCAAGCAGGACTCAGCACAAGAACCCTCTCTCCTCCTGTGGTTTCCAGCAACTGGTATTCAGAAGCATTGCATATGGCAGGCCCATTGAAATTAACATACTGTACTTGAGTCAGTAAGCCATGTGGATAAATGTCAGTGCGTCTACTCAGAGTAGATGTAACATTGCGTGCAGATCAATATTAAGGATTGATTGATAAGTCTGTTTCTGGTCGGTCAGTTTTGCAGAAGTTCGTTCATAAGCTTCCTCTGCTCCATTTCCGCATTAATCCGCATTAACGGCCTCGGTTCTGTATACCTGAAGGAGCGTCTCCACCCCCATCGTTCTGCCCGGACACTGAGGTCCAGCACCGACGGCCTTCTGGCGGTTCCCTCACTGCGAGAAGCCAAGTTGCAGGGAACCAGAGGGCCTTCTCGGTAGTGGCACCCACCCTGTGGAACACCCTCCCATCAGAGGTCAGAGAGATAAACAACTACCTGACATTTAGAAAATACCTAAAGGCAGTCCTGTTTAGGGAAGTTTTTAATCTGTGATATTTGATGTATTTTAATGTTTGTTGGAAGCCGCCCAGAGTGGCAGGGGAAGCCCAGCCAGATGGACGGGATATAAATAAATTATTATTATTATTAATTATTATTATTATTATCTGAGCACTTAAAAATTCTGTATGAAAATTTGCATGTCACTACAAAATATATGTTTAGAATATGCTTACACACACACACACACACACACACACACACACACACACACACACTATATCTATCTATCTATTTATCTGAAGATAATGAATTAAACACATTTGGGTATTCTTTGGAGTGGGGTATTGTTTTGGGTTTTGTGTTGGGGTCAAGATTTAATTTTGGAGATGTTAATTTTGCTTTTTTGATACTTTTTTGTATTTTTATTTTTTAGATCTTGTTATGATTTATGTAGGGATTGTTCAATTTTGCTGTGCACCTTTTGATATGCTTTATTTGTTGCCCATAACTACTGTTACTACGTTTTCATAATTGGGTTAACATGAGAAGTGTTGTTTTTTTCTCCTGGGCGTACTCAATAGTACGCACTACCAGTACCTTTCCCCCCATGTTACAAGTGTGGCACTTACTGTAACAATTTCATGGCGGGTACCTACACCTTTTTTCCTTAACAAAAAAGCAGTGATTTTCATGCTGTAAGCTGCCTTGAGCATGGTTTTAACCTATGGAAAGTCAGCATGTAAATAAACAATGACGCTGGTGATGATTTTCTTTCTATCTCCAAGCAAAGTACTGCAGTGTTAAATCCAGGGACGCGTGAAGGATAATTTACATTCCGATCAGTGGATTGGGACGTGTGAATTAGCTCGCCTCGCTTAAAAAACGCAGATGGAACTAAATCCTTCTTGGTCCTTCCAAACTGTATCAACAGGTTACACAGCCTGGGCTGATCTGAGAGATTCTCCTCCTTACCTGCAGGGGGCAGGCTTCCCTCAGAAAGCAAAACAATGTTGGGTGCTGGGGAGTCTGGAAAGATTTACTGTATAAACTTTTCTCCCAGCAATGGCTGAACAGGAGAATTGGGGGTGGGGGCAAGGGGGGGCGCAAGGAGAACAAAGAGGTAACAAATGCAATTTCATTTCCCAGTACAGTATTCACCACCCCACCCTCTTCCATTCAGGAGTTAGGAGACAGAGGCCTGGCTGACCCAAGATAAATACTGTAGCAAAAAAGAAGAAAAAGGGAGGGGGGGGGTCGGAGGGATTAGGATATTGGTTTTGATGCCCTGGTGAGCGGAAAAGTCGTAGTTTTGCAAACATGATAGTTAATGCTTAATCTGACAAATTGCTTCTTATTGCCGAGCTGCCCGTGACACCCTATTAGGTGATAATGGAATTCCACGCGGGAGCCACGGGGGACCCCAGTTCCATGCAATTAATTTGCAAAAAGTGCTGCAAACCTCTGAAGAGTTTTTCCCTGTGCCTGATTTGCTGCACCTCTGGTGGGTCTACTCCAATCTCCACCACCTCTTCTTTTTTGGGGGGAGTTGCCTGAAGAAAACAGCAGATAGTTTGTGTGTGTATGGAGAAGGCCTTTTTTTAAAAAAAAAAAATTGCAGCCTGATGCGTGCTGGCTAATAGGATTAATATCCCAAGTTGCGTGCCTGGCAAATGGAACATTGTTAAGTGGCCATTATTAAAGGGGAATTATATTTAGGGCGGGAAACAAACATTTCGGTATGGGAGAAGGTGGCTCAGAGCTCTGTTGGAGGCTGTGCTGATGCAGGGCTTTGATGAGGTGGAGAGATGGTCATGCCTAGTGTTTAGAGCAGGGATGGGGAACCGCAGACCAGGGGGCCGGATGCAGCCACAGACCCCGCTTTCTAGCCCTTGGGATTTCCCCCAGGACAGACCCATTAGCAGCCTTGCCTGGCATCTTCCTTGCTGGCAGTTCCTTTCAGTAGAAAGTCGCTGCTTGATTGCCCCAGAAGTTCGAAAGGGCAAGTTGGGGGGGGGGAGGCTTGGACGGAAAATTTAATTTTTGAAACATATTTCTTCAAAAGCGGCAGTCCACAATCTGGATCCCAGAAGGCGTTTCCATCGGAGGTTGTGGGAAAATGTGCCCCCCTGCCAAAGCAACCACACACACCAGCAAAATACTGTACCATGGGGTGTTTGATATCATATGAGAAAAATTCTTTTTAAAAGTCTGTGGAGGTTGGGTCTAAATAGCTACTAGTCTGCCATCCTAGATGGCTTTAAAAGAGGATTAGAACAAAGCTTCTGAGGCAGCTCGCGGACTGATGAAACTATATATATTATTAACAGTTAATTCATTTTAAGAACACACCACCAGTGAAAACAATAAACCAGCGGATGGGGAAACAGCGAGATCAGATCCAGCTTACATAAAATAATGTAACGGTGTTGACGTGGGGGGACGGGACGGGACTGGATATATTTTGTGCTATTTAGTGGTGGCTTCTTTTATGTACAAATGAAAAGGGGCTTGCAAAATACATTGTCTGATGCACCATTGCAAAACTGGATGCCATGACCGTAGACTTGTGAACACCTTACTGTGCTGCTAGATCATAGAATCACAGAATTGTAGAGTTGAAAGGGACCACACAGATCATCTAGTCCAGCCCCTTGCAATGTAGGATTTTTTCACCCAAGGTGGGGCTCGAACTCACGGCACTGCGATTAAAAGTCTCATGGTCTACCAACTGAGCTAGCCCAGCTGTCTGATCTGTCTAATCTTACAGGGAGAGGTGAAGCAGCCTGGGACTGGGCCCGTCCTCCTCCTTCCTTGAGATGCCCCAGAGCTTTGGACAGGGGTGGAAACAGGAAACTGAGGAAGACTTGTTGCTTTTTCTCAAGGCCTGCCGTTCTCTCTCTTACTCTTGACAAATTGCATCCATTCATAACTATGTCTCTCTTTCCCTACTATGATGAATAGAACACTTCAGCTCCTCTGACGCGTGCATTTATTCCTGGATATCTGATTTAACCCCAAAGCTGTGCCGTAGCCCCCCACCATTTTTATTTATTTCATTTGCAGAGGGCATCTGATAAGAGAGCAGATAAATACTGGCTTCCTAGAGCCTTGCGGCCTCTTCTTAACCTTCATATTCCTCATGGGAAGTAATTCCCCACGCTGATGCTGGCATTTTCAGGACCAGGAATCGAGCGGGCAGAGGGGGGCTGCAATAGATCCTTGGAATATGGGATATGCCTTAGAAGCCACATATTCCGAAGCTCAAATGGGTCTTTAGTGAAAAGGCAAGGAAGAGGGGGACACATTAGAACTCTATGGAATGCTGCATGGCATGGAGAAATAGATGGAGCAAAGTTCTCCTCCTCTCGTCACGCTAGAACTTGCGGACATCGAATGAAGTGGGGAGATTCAGGACAAATAAAATAAAGTCATGCAATGCATAGTTCAGGCACGTCCAACAGATAGATTGTGATCTACCAGTAGATCACTGGATGTCTGTGGTAGATCACTGCTAGATCACTGGCACCCCTAAAAAAAAGCTCACCCAAAATTTTCCTCCTCCCTAAAAAAAGCTGAACAACTATGACCTGAAGCCCTAAACAAAAATGGGCCTCTCTTCCTCCTAAAAGAAGCTCAACAAGTTTGACCTAAACCCCCAAAACAGGGCTTCCCTTCATTAAAAAAAAACTCAACAGCTTTGACCTGAACCCCCCCCAAAGGGGGTAGATCACTCCCAGTTTTTAACTCTGTGAGTAGATCACAGTCTCTTGGGAGTTGGCCACCCCTGGCATAGTTCAACGGTAGGAATTTCTCCTGCAGAGGGCAGTGATGGCCACCAACTTGGAATGGCTTTAAAAGAGCATTGGGCAAATCACTGGAGGACAAGGCTGTCAATGGATACTGCCCATGGGAGCCAAAGCTCTGCATCCACCATGGGAGGCAGTAATGCTTGCTCAAAACCATTGGAGGGCAGAGTCCTCTTATGGACTCAGGTCCTGCTTGTGGGTTTGCCATCGTGGCATCAGATTGTCCATTGTGAGAACAGCATCCTACCCAGCAGTGCTCTTCTCATTTTATTACGATATGTCTTCTTGGGTTTGAATTTAATAGGGAAACATGCCTGGTTTTATAACAGCTTTCTCTGTCCTGGCTCCTGCCAGACGTTTTGAACTACAATTTAGCTGTGGTTCTTGCATTGCAGGGGGTTGCACTAGATGGCCCTTGGGGTCCCTTTCAGCTCCGCAATTCTGTGATTCTATCGTTCCCGTCCATGCTAGCCAGCACAGTTCCAGGGTTTTTCTGATAGAGATTGCCAGCCCTTCACAAGTGCAATGGGGCAGCAGGGAGGAGAATAAATTCCCATCAGCTTCCATGGAATACTTTTTTTTCTTATGCAAATTGCAGCTCAGGGAGGGTATGCAGTTCAAAATTGGGACCATAGTGGGGGTTAACAGACTCTTTAACACATGTTAGGTTTCTGAGTTGGCTCTGATTTGGACCCGTTCTTTTGTTTGTAAGATACCCCTGCCATTTCACTGTATGCACACCCGTGCAGGTAATGTTAATGTGTTGCCTGACTCTTCAGAAATCAAGCTGGTGCATTTTCTTAAGAACGCGGGGAGCCTCAGGACAAATGTGCCCCCCCCCCAGAGCACTCTACTTGACCCATAGTTCTGTCCCCAGGTCAGGCCCTCTTTTGCAAAGCTACACAACCCTAACTTTGCATCTTTCCGGGGTGTTTTTGCTTGGCTGTAATCACAGAATCTTAGAATTGCAAAGTCAGAAAGATCCCCAAGGACCATCCAGTCCAGTGTTTCCCAAACTTGAGTCTCCTGCTGGTTTTTTTTTAAGACTACAATTCCCACCATCCCTAGCTAGCAGGGATGATGGGAAATGTAGTCCAAAAACACTGATCTAGTTCAACCCCCTGCAGTGCAGGAAGGTGCGATGCTGGAAGGTGTCCCTGAGATGCCAAGCCTGCCTCTTTGCTTGCCTGGGTGGATGGAGGTGTGTGACTGTGCCTTGGAACAAGCCCACTGACAAATTTCACATGTCTTGCTCCGCCCATGTTTGCATCTGGCCCCACCCACCACCAGCAGGTGGCCCTGGAAGGTTGCCCAGGAAGAACTGTGACCCTAAGATTCAGAAAGCTTCTCCACCTCTGTCTTTAAGCTTAGCGGAGGAGGGGGGAATCCAGGTAAAAGTCTATTTAGCTCCTTCTTTTTTTAAAGGAAAATGCATTACTTTCCTTGTGCTGAGCTGTGATGAAGTTTCCCCCCAAAACACCCCCATAGGATCCTATTTTAATTATCAACTACAGCCGATTTTTTGCAGAGCAATTTCCGAGCCTCCAGCAGGGCCCCGTGGCAGGTCTTTCATCTCGCTCCAGCTTATTGGGGAAATAAGCTGCATTAAACATCTTTAATCCTGCTTTTGGATGTGCTGCCTTTGATCACCTTCGCATTTCACACACCTAGGCAGAACTTGCTATCTCTTTTTCGGCAACTTTATTAAACTCCATCTGTTGACCGGGATGTTATTTCTCTCCCCTACCCAACTGTCTTATCAACTTCTCCCCCCTACTCACCACGCTGGAGAGTTCTGGAAGTGCAGCGTGAATTAATTTTGATCGCTGCATCCCACATTTCCAAGAGCTGAGATAGCAGTCCCTCACCCTCTAGGTGAGAAAGAGCACCGAAGTTCACCACTGCGCTCAAAAAGCTCCACTTTTTGAATACAGTCAAGAGAAAATGTGCACGTCTGCAGAGGAGTCTGCCCCTATTTTCCTGCTGAGTCACTGATCTTAGCTGGATACTTTTGTTTTGTAAGCTCAGAACAGAGACTCATGCAGAGTGGCAGTGAGGCAGCCTCCTGCTAGCTGCCCGCCCCCATATGCTGTTGAACAATGACTACTTACTCATGATGACTATGCTGCTTTATGGGGATAGTGCTCTTGTGCCCAGGTCCTACTTATGGGGTTCCCTTTGGGGAGTCTGCTTGGCCACTGTGAGAACAGGATGTTGGACTAGAACCATAGAATCCTAGAACTGTCAAGATGGAAGTGACCCAAGGGTCATCTAGCTTGCTGCAGTGCAGGAATCACAGTTAAATCATCCCTGACATATGGCCATCCAATTTCTGTTTAAAATCCTCCAGGGCAGGGAGTCTGTTCCCAGGGAGTCTGTTCCACTGCCAAACAGATATGACCTTCAGAAAGCTCTTCTGAAAGTTTAGATGGAATTTCCTTTCTGACAATTTGAATTCATTGGTTTGGGTTCTAGCCCACGGAGCAGCAATAATAATAATAATAATAATAATAATAATAATAATAATAATAATAATATTTATACCCCGCCCATCTGGCTGGGTTTCCCCAGCCACTCTGGGCGGCTTACAACAGAAAAATGAAATAACATAATTAAACATTAAAAGCCTCCCTAAACAGGGCTGCCTTCAGATGTCTTCTAAAAATCTGGTAGCTGTTTTTCTCTTTGACATCAGATGGGAGGGCGTTCCACAGGGCAGGTGCCACCACCGAGAAGGCCCTCTGCCTGGTTCCCTGCAACTTGGCTTCTCGCAGTGAGGGAACCGCCAGAAGGCCCTCGGTACTGGACCTCAGTGTCTGGGCAGAACGATGGGGGTGGAGATGCTCCTTCAGGTATACTGGACAGAGGCCATTTAGGGCTTTAAAGGTCAGCACCAACACTTTGAACTGTGCTCGGAAACGTACTGGGAGCCAATGTAGATCTTTCAAGACCGGTGTTATGTGGTCTCGGCGGCCGCTCCCAGTCACCAGTCCAGCTGCCACATTCTGGATTAGTTGTAGTTTCCGGGTCACCTTCAAAGGTAGCCACATGTAGAGCGCATTGCAGTAGTCCAAGCGGGAGATAACCAGAGCATGCACTACTCTGGTAATATAATAATAATAATAATAATAATAATAATAATAATAATAATAATAAGCTTGATATGGCTCTCATATCACCTCTCATTTTCTCCAGGCTAAACATACCCAACCCAACTCTCTCAACTGTTCCTCCTAAGTCTTGGTTTCCAGACAGTGTTAGGAGCTGAGATATAAAAGCTAGAAACCAAATGACATATTAAACCTTTAGCTGCCACAACAGAAAGCCTAGGTGCCCCACAGATCAGTTGATCTGTGCAGTGGCGCGGCACCAAATAACACCTTTTTTAGTGCTGCACTGCCCCACAGACCAGCTGATTCACGGGGCAGCACAGCACCAAAAGAGACGTGTCTTTTGGTGCTGTGCTGCCCCGCAAGCCAGCTGGCATGGCATGGTAGCATCACCAGCCAGCCAGTTGGAGATGTTAGTCACCAAACCTGGTGACCAGACACCTCCACTTCTTTGCAAAAGACCGGCTGCCTGTTGAGAAATGTAACTGGCATCTGGTTAGTTTCAAATGCTGTTTCCAGACCCCTGATAATCTTGGTTGCTCTTCCCTGCAAACGTTCCAGCTTTGGTAAAACATTAGCATTAATTTATAAATAAAGTTAGAGGCGCGCACACCCTCCTTTCAGGGATTATCCTTCTGTTATTTTTTTAAAAGAAGAAAGTCTTTACATAAGTCACATTTCTAAAGCCTCCACAACACTTTGTCCTGCCATGACTGTTGGTAGAATTATTGCAAGTTTATTTAACCTTCAAATTAAATGAAGGTTTGAAATTGAAACCCCCTGACCACCCACCCTGCAACAGATGGTTGGGGGAAAGCAATCAAAATTTGATTAATGCACACAGAGAGATGGAAACAAAACACTGGAGGCAACTGATCAATAAATTAATATTTCCAAAAACGAGGGATAAAAGAGTAAGGAGAAATGGAAGTACATAGTTATTGTGTTCCCTTCCACCTCACTTTATTCCCAACTATTAACAAATGTGCCACCCTTCATTTGCCTGCCCCACGAGTCAGCTCCCTTTTACTCCAAAGCAAATCGCCCATCGGATGTGTTTCTATATGCTGAAAAAGGGCACAAATTCCAAAGTAGGAGGTGGGGGAAAGAAAAATCAGAATTGTGATCATCAAACATTTAGAGTTGGGTGGGAACCTGCAGGTCATCTATATCAGTGTTTCCCAACCTTGTGCCTCCAGCTGGTTTTGGACTACAATTCCCATCATTCCTGACCACTGGTCTTGCTAGCTAGGGATGATGGGAGTTGTAGTCCCAAAACATCTGGAGGCACAAGGTTGGGAAACACTGATCTATATCAACCCCTTGCTCAGTGGAGGATCTGCAGTGGAGGACTCTGCAACTACTCCTGAATGTCCAAAAGACAACTGTCCAGATTCCTTAAATACCAATTCAAGATTTTGCCACAACTGCACAAATAACTTTTGTGCATTCTTATTTGCCTTTTATGTGTGTAGATAAGAAGTGCATGTAGATCACGAATCACTAAACTTTTTTTTAAGCAGTCAATATCTAATTAATTTTAAAGTAATTCCATTTATAAATAATTAGATGAGAACACTTATTTAAGATGCTCACTGCCTCCCAGGGCACCACCTGTGCCACTGTTGGAATAGTTTCTGCCATCCAGAAATTTCTCCCAAATGTTCAGCTGATTTCAAACTTCTGGTCCTGATATTTCCTCTGGAGCGCCAGAGAACTACCCTCCATGACAGCCCTTGATGGCTGTGAGAGCCAGTGTGGTATAGTGGTTAAAAGTGGTAGACTCGTAATCTGGTGAACCGGGTTCACTTCCCCGCTCCTCCACATGCAGCTGCTGGGTGACCTTGGGCTAGTCACACTTCTCTGTAGTCTCTCAGCCTCACTCACCTCACAGAGTGTTTGTTGTGGGGGGGAAGGGAAAGGAGAATGTTAGCTGCTTTGAGACTCCTTAAAGGTAAAGGTAAAGGTACCCCTGACCATTAGGTCCAGTCGTGACCGACTCTGGGGTTGCGCGCTCATCTCGCCTTATTGGCTGAGGGAGCCGGCGTATAGCTTCCAGGTCATGTGGCCAGCATGACAAAGCCGCTTCTGGCAAACCAGAGTGATAAAGCGGGATATCAAATCTAAACTCCTCCTCCTCCTCCTCCTCCTCCTCCTCCATCATCTCCATCTTGCCTTCTCCAGGTGAAAGGCTTGTAGAACCTAAGAAGAACCTGCTGGATCAGGCCAATGGCCCACCTAGTCCAGCATCCTGTTTTCAGAGTGGCCAACTAAATGCCCCTGTGGGAAACCTGAAATCAGGATTTGAACACAAGAGCACTCTCTCACTTCTGCAGTTTACAACAACCGGCACTCATGATATTACTGCTTCTGGCCCCAGGTTTGGGGTAAGTACTCTTAGGTGTGAGAGCCCAGTAGAGCTTTAAAATCGCAAAACACGCAGCAAAATATAGCGTGTAAATAAAACTCTGCTGGACCTTAAAAAAATATCCCCTTCTAAGTTGCTCCCAAAGTTCCCCACTTCCCCTTAACACAAGTTTGGTAAGTTAAAAATGGTTTACTTACAAACTCTTCAAAGGTCAAGTTCATGCATTTTTCCATACAGCAGCAAGAAAAGGCAGGCCGCTTAACTTAGGTTACAAAATGGCAAATGTTTCTAAATTATTTGTATAGAAGCACAAAGATGGCTTCCTTAAGCCACGCAGTCCAAGCTCGGAGGACTGGTTTAGATCTCCTTACTGGTAAAGTTCACATGGTGGAAGAAAAAAACGACAAAGAGTTTGGCAGCCCTCCCTACCATGGTGATGGGCATGACTTGGCTAATTCTGGCAGGACAGCTTACTCTATGGTCTTAACCCTTCATGCATTGAGTTAAACATGTTGGTTATATGAAGCTGCATATATATCCCACATATTGCAGGGGGATGAACTGGATTACCTTTGGGTCCCTTCCAACTCCACAATTCTATGATTTTAAGAAATTGACCTGAACTGGAAAGTGGCTCATTTGCCCATCCCTGCTGAGACACATTTTGGGGTGATAGGTGTCTGTACTCCATCCTGTCTAGAACCGGCCTCAGACTTAGCTGTAAAGACCCACCAATTTGTTCTGCAGGTACCTGCGGAGATTGCAAATTCTGGAGGTTGTACCACCGGGAGAGAGAGAGAGACCCTTACAAGAAACATGAAGCCTGGTGCCTCCCGATAGTTCTGCTCCATCGTGCAATGAGGAGTTGTGTGTCCCTGCTTTTGAGGCTGATTATGTCTCAGGAGTCTGCAAAACGCAAGATAAACTCTGCGAGGGAACCTGGAGAGCCCTGAGCCCTGCCTCCGAGAGATTCACATTTCTCCCCGGTTGAGGCGGCCTGCTGGCGGGTGAGAGGATGGAAATGCAGCCATCCAAGTGTCGACCCATGAAAATTTAATTCCAAGGACCCTCGATTCACCAAATCGGGCGTTCTGGGATCTACCACCAGCCTGGCGATGAATTATTCAGGAGCCGGTGGGTGGAGGCTACCAAACTCCCTCTTTCCCTCTGCAAATATTTTTTGTAAAACTTTCAAGACATCATCGCAGTAAATCTGACGGCATCCCACCCCGCCTTCTTGCAGTGGAATCTCGGCGTCCTTGTAATTTTCTCTTGTAATTATTGCAGGGCCGGAATTTGACGTCAAAGAGGGAGATTTCGCTCCCTGGCGCCCCCCCCCCATGCTGAGAGTGTTGAGAGTTGCCTGCAAAATTACAAAGTGTAGGTGAGTCTTCAAAGGACTCCAGCTATTGTCTAAAATTAGTTCTCTCCCCCCCCAACCTTTTTCACACAGCAGCAGATGATTAAACGAGGATTCTTTCTGCCGGCTATCTTCCCCCCCCTCTCCTTTTTTTTTTTGGATTGATGTTTTCTATTAAAAAATTCATTGCTAAGGGGTTGTGAAATATGGCTGCTGCTTTGGGTCGCATGGCACTTCTTATGCATATCGGTCCCGGAGAGCTGAGAAGTGATCGATGATTTTCATAAACTTGGGGACCGTGACCCAAGCAGCGGGTTCCCCCTCCCCATCTCTCCTGTTCAAGAAGCCTAGGGGGTCCATTTATCAAGCCCATTGAGACGAGGTGCTTCAGACAGAGCGCATAAAACACACACACACACACCTGTTTTTGGTCTGATACGAAGCCTGCTTTCAGCCAAATTAGGCCATTCATCGATCTGGGGTGGACCAGGGGTGGAGAATCTCAGGTCTACAGGTCAGAGGGGTCCCCATCCCAGGTCTCTCTACCCAGCGCTGGGCCAGACCTCCTCCCTAGCCACACCCCCTCTCCCCAGGCCATGCCCCTCATTGGCTTAACCCTCCTTGGGTGATTTTACTTGATTGGAATGTGACCCTAAACTCTGATCATGCCTCTTCCTTGCCTGCGTGAAAGATAGACAGGGTGTGCGCAGAAACCTGTCTACAGTATGAAGATGAATCTTATATCAATTGCTCTGCTCACTTTTAGCCTCTGGCCCCGCCCACAGTGGCAAATATGACATGAAAAACTGTTTAGAACAACTTACAATCTTGATTTGGGTTTAGGTGGCTCCTAAAACTACATACACACACACACACACACACACACAGAGAGAGAGAGAGAGAGAGAGAGAGAGAGAGAGAGAGAGAGAGGGTGGCACTGTGGGTTAAACCACAGAGCCTAGGACTTGCCGATCAGAAGGTCGGCGTTTCGAATCCCTGCGATGGGGTGAGCTCCTGTTGCTTGGTCCCTGCTCCTGCCAACCTAGCAGTTCGAAAGCACATCAAAGTGCAAGTAGATAAACAGGTAATGCTCCGGAGGGAAGGTAAACAGCGTTTCCGTGCGCTGCTCTGGTTCGCCAGAAGCGGCTTAGTCATGCTGACCACATGACCTGGAAGCTCTACGCCGGCTGTCTTGGCCAATAACGTGAGATGAGCGCCACAACCCCAGAGTCGGTCATGCCTGGACCTAATGGTCAGGGCAGGGTCCCTTTACCTTTAAAACTATATATTTCAAATGCCAAAAGGCAGGATCGAAATGGATAGCTCGGTTAGTAGAGCATGAGACTCTTAATTATGTTGCGCAAAAGGATTCCTGCATTGCAGGGGGTTGGACTAGATTAATCTTGTGGCCCCTTCCAGCTCTGTGATTCTGCGGTTCTGTGTCTCTGCCTGGTGAACACAGCACATGAATGTCTCAAGGGCTTGGTTCATTACCTTCTCTCTTGTTCCAAATCTTCAAGAATGGGAATAGTCAGTTTGAAAGGCTTGGGTTGGCCAAATCCGTCCATTTCGGTTTCTTAGCCCTCTGATTTGAAGTTCAAGTTCTCCACATTCCCATATCTGCTGTGATTCTCCTCCCCCACCATGAAAATTCATCAACAGTGTACTGCAATTTTCTCCTAATATACACCATTTCGCAAAGCAAAGACATGCCTAATAGAATGCATTTTTCTTGCGGGTTACTCCCACAAATCTATGCACTTTTAAAAAATGCACTTACTACCCTGATGTATGCATTTCTGTACTCATTACTGGGCTGGAGACCACACTGCAAAATTCAGAGAGGCGTAAATTTCAAGGCATGGCTGTGTTTTGGTTTATCTATATATAAAAAAATGTAAAAAGGTCAAATTGTGGGCTCCACTTTTCTCCGAAACCGCTTGACCAATTGTGCTGGAATTTGGACACAACGGTCCATGCCACTACCCGAGTGTTTGTATAACCTCGGATTGCTCACATCTCATACCTGCACAGGTAAAAACCTGTTTTTACACAAACTAAAACAGCGCCCTCCAGTGGCATTATTCCCACAGCTCCTCCTCCTCCTCCACCTCCTCCCTCCCCATGGAGACTTGCCCACACCCCACAGACCCCGCCTCCGCCATGAGATACGCCAATCACGGAGATCCATCCGAACCCTCTGGGTAGGCCAGGGCCAGAGGTGTGGAAGACATTAGCGGACTCGCCTCCTCGCCAACAACACCATTCACGGTCGCCTCCTCGCGAGCAAGCCCTCTCCCTCAGACCCAACCACCCCACCCCACAACCCCCAACCTTGACGCCAGACCATCTCCCTCCTCCACACCACGGCCGCTTCCTCTCACGCTCACTCAACACCCGACAGTCCCCGACACCACCACATTCACCTCCTCACGAGCAATCCCTCTCCCTCACACCCTACCATACCGCCCCACAACCCCCAACCCCGACGCCACCTGTCCCCCTCCTTGACACCAAAGCTGCTTCCTCTCATGGTTACTCAACACCTGACATACCCTGACACCACCACAGTCCCCTCCTCCCGAGCAAGCCCTCTCCCTCAGACCCAACCACACCGTCCCCATTCACGGTCACCTCCTTGCGAGCAACCCCTTTCCCTCAGACCCCAACACACACACCCGTTCATGGTCCCCTCCTCACGAGCAAACCCTCTCCCTCACACCCTACCTCACCACACCACAACCCCGACACCAACCCGTCCTCTGACGGTGCCACAACACCCCCCAGACCCCCACTCTACTGCCGAAAACCTCCTCCCGATCAACAGACGCCCCCCCCGACCAGACCTCCCCCCCGAAAAACCTGCAGTCGTCCCCAAGGGAGCCAGCCTGGTCTGGGAAACATTTCTACCTTCCTGAGACCCAGGCCGCCCCGGGAGATACTACCATCGACACAACTACAAGTCTTCCACTCCACACAGGATTGTAAAGGTAAGACGACATCTCTACCCCCCCCACATAACTTTCTAACTTTTGAAAATGACCACTACCCCCACACACCCCCTTAATAAACTCACCTAGACCCACTTGACTACCTACATTTCACACACACCCTCTAATAATTTACTCCATCCCACGTCTCCCCACCACTCCACCATTCTAGAACGAACCCTATAAATACATAAAGACATCACAAACTTCAACATATCAAAAATCTACTCCTTCCTTCCTAATTTCAAACACAACGCCACAGCAACGCGTGCCAGGGCCAGCTAGTGTATAATGATGATGATGATGATGATGATGATGATGATGATGATGATGTAACATTCATTTTTCTCCCCAGACTGGGACTCAAGGTGCCTTACACAAATGAAAAGAACGCAGACAAAATGCAGAAAGCCAAAAACGTATCAAAGATGATAGTTAAAATAATTAAACCTTAAAAGAATTAAAACAATATAAAAAACAAATCTATTAAAATACAGATGATAATAAAAACAGGACAGCACTATTCAAATCCTTTCCCTTAAAAAGCCATCAGTTCCCAAAGGACTATTGGAACAGTCTTTGCCTGCTGTTGGGAGGACAAGGAAGGAGCTAGTCTGGCTTCTCCAGGAAGGAATTTCCAAAACCTGGAAGCAGCCACCAAGAAGGCCCTCTCCTACGTGCTTGCTTGTGAGGGTGGTGGGACTGAGAGAAGGGCCTCCTCTGAAGATCTCAGAGCCCGGGCAGATTCATAGGGGATAATACAGTTCATGTATTGTTTTGGAAAGCATGAATTGGGTAGGGTTGCCTTTAAATGCAAATTGCATCAACCCACCCTCCCCGTCCCCAACTGAGGCTGCGATCAGGCCCTTCCCCCCCATTGTTCATTTGAAATAAAGGAAATAAAGTGGCTTCCGGCTTTCTCCCCATGTCCCTGGGGCATGTTGTACGTTTGAAAACGCAACGGTGTTTGAAACAGGAAAGAGGAAAGGAACAAGCTTTGAGGTTTAGCTAAACATCCTTTGCAACCATTTTTTAAAATGAGGGAGAAATTTTGATTGAACTTAGTCTTTTATGGGCTGTTGCTGTTTTTCTAAAACCTGAAACGCACACACGCAAACATCTGGCAGCCTGTCTTATCTGCCAAATTCCAGCTGCAGCCAAATCAAACATGGCTGTCGACCAACCACGATGGGACTTGACGTCAAGGTTTTTAGAAAAGAAATTCAAGCACAATCCACAAGGGCACAAATTAAGTTAAATTTCTAGCGCCAGCCTTATCCCCTTCCTCCACCCCACTATTCCAGCAGATGCTGTTTCTGGTTGCTGATGCTGGTCCCTGATAAGCAGTTGTTGCGTGTCCCAGAGGAACATCAGTTCCAAAATTCTTTTAAAAGAGATGCCCAGCGCCATCTAACGATCTTTAGAAGGCCGGACCCAAATCTCAGCTTTCGGGCTGGTGTCTAATTTTTGAGAAAAGCTTTCATGGAAGCTACAATTCTCAGACGAGGATTGGGACTACCCCAATCTCTGAGCAAAGAGGGAATTCAGGGGTTCAGGTGGGAGGGTGGAGGAAAGGCCCACCCCATTCGCCTGGAGGGCAAAATCCCTGAGCTCATTCTTTTGAGATGCCGAAGAGGACACTTCAGTGGCCAGCTAAGGTCATTGTTTTGCAAAGAAACTTGTCTGACTAGTTCAGCAACCTCCAACCCTCAGTGGGTGCCAGACCCCCAAGAATTGGGAGGGACTCAGGGCACCATCCAGACTAACCCCACAAACCTACAACATAACAAAGCTGCCTTATTTCAAGTCAGACCATTGGTCCATCTAGCTCAGTAATGTTGAAGTTGATTGACAGTGGCTCTCCAGGGTTTCAGGCATAAACTTTGAGCAACCCCATCTGGGAGATGTTGGAGATTGACCCTAGGACTTTTGGCATGCGAAGCAGGTGACCTACAACTCAGCTATGGCCCTTCCTATATCTGTTCTGTACCTGAGCTACTAACATGCAACCGTATTTATTATTTGGTACATAACATGTCGTGGTCTTTGCTGTTCAATAGCATTATCTCTCAGTTATAAGCAGATACAGAGGTGCCTCGACTTACGAATTTAATCCGTTCCGAAGGCACCTTCGTAGGTCGAAAAATCCGCAAGTCGAAAAGCGCCACTGGAAACGCGATTTCGCATAGGAATGCATCGGAAACGGAAAAATTAGTAAGTCGAAGCAACCCCATCTAAAAATTCGTAAGTTGAAAAAACCCCTATCTAAAACCGCCACGGTTTCCGTCTGGATGTCGAGAAATTTGTAAGCGTGCGGCCATTTGCCCCATTCGTAAGTCAAAAAATTCGGTTGTCGAGTCGTTCGTAAGTCGAGGTAAAGGTAAAGGTAAAGGCACCCCTGACCATCAGGTCCAGTCGTATCCGACTCTGGGGTTGCGGTGCTCATCTCGCTCTATAGACCGAGGGAGCCGGCGTTTGTCCGCAGACAGCTTCCGGGTCATGTGGCCAGCATGACAAAGCTGCTTCTGGCGAACCAGAGCAGCGCACGGAAACACCGTTTAGCTTCCCACCGGAGCGGTCCCTATTTATCTACTTGCACTTTGATGTGCTTTCGAACTGCTAGGTGGGCAGGAGCTGGGACCAAACAATGGGAGCTCACCCCGTTGCAAGGATTCGAACCGCCGACCTTCTGATCAGCAAGCCCTAGACTCTGTGGTTTAACCCACAGCACCACCTGTGGGTCCCCGTCGAGGTACCACTGTACTAAACACCACTGCGTGTCGATTAAATAGGGAATACCATTGCATGCTAGGGCATTTCCCAATACTTTCATGTTGTTGCATGTTATCAACATGTTCTGCCTCCACAGTCAGAAACAGTAATGCTTTTGAATACAAGTTGCTGGAAGCCGCAGAAGGGGAGAAGGCTCTTGTGCTTGGGTCCTGTTTGCTGGCAGGGCCGTCTTAAGGTCATCGGGCGCCTTGGTGCAGGGATCCCTCGGGCGCCCCCCCCCCCCGAGGCCGCAGGGCCGCGCTGTGCTGGAGGCCGCCTGCCTGTCTGATGCTGCCGGATTGAGTGGGGGAGGGGGCACCGCTGCTCCGTGTGGCCTTCCTCCCTTCTCCCAGCGGAGCAGGGTGCCTGGGCAGGCCGGGCCACGGCGGGTTCCTTTCCGCCAACAGGGCGCTGCGTTTCATTGGTAGAGGTGCTGCCATGTGGCGTCACCTCTACCAATGAAACGCAGCGCTGGGGTGAGGGATGACCCTGGAGCTGCAGAGCGGAACAGGGTCCTAGTGCCCCTGTTCCGCTCACTTCCCTCCCTGCTCTTGCGGCGCGGCTGGTGGAGGGAAAAGGGAGGCCGCCACGAAGCTCCACCACTTGCTGGGGCGCCCCCTGATTGCCCAGGCGCTGTGGTGCATTGCGCCACTAGAGTCAATGGGCGAGCCGGGCCTGTTTGCTGGTTTTGCATGAGCACTTGGTTGGCCAACGTGAGAACAGGAAGCTGGACTAGATGGACCTCTAGTCTGATCCAGCCAATCTTCCTAGGTTCTTATGATGGGGAACCTGTTGCCCTGCAGATGTTATTATATGTCAACTCCCACCAACCCCACAAGCAAGGGATGACGGAGGGCTGCAGGTCCACACCCTTGGGCTAAGGTCTCTGGGCGACTGCATCACTGTTTGTGGTTAAAGATCCCAGCACCCTGGTTGTATCAATAAATGAAATGAAGCCTTCTGGTCCTCTGGGGTCCTCTGCAGAGCCTCTTTTTGTGCTCCTAAGCCTTACTGCTGCAAATGAAGTCTGACTTCCTTTCCCTTTATAAATAACTTAAACCCACCCCAGCCCCCAAAATTTCCTGGAGATATCTGTATTCTGACTGTGTTGCTACCCACAATTGTTTGATGAATAAATAATGCTGTGCATGAATCCACGTTCCGTTTCTTTTTTGTCAAGAAAGAGCAAGGAACAAAACAATCCTATAATGTGCTCTGAGAATCTATATTGATGCTCGTGCTCATTTCTAGAGATGCCTGCATGGCTGAAATCTATCCTTTGAAGAAGAATGGGCAGCTGTGTGATGGCGGCAGGTACCGTAAGCGGAATAATGGAATCATAGAATTGTACAGTTGGAAGGGAACCCAAGGGCCATCTAGTTCAACCCCACTGCTGGATTGGACAAAGGCCCATCTGCTCTAACATTCCGTTCCTCAGAGTGGCCAATCGGATGCGGCGAGGAAGCAAAATAAGTGGGGTGAGAAAACAACAGCCCTCTCCCATTGCTGCTCCCTGGCAGTTGGGATTCAGAGATACACACTGCCAACCAGAGGCATACCTAGACTACTGGGATCTGAAGAGAGGCATGGCATGGCCTGGGCAACCAGAGAAGCAAATTATTTTAGCAGAGCTTTCCCAAACTTGGGTCTCCAGCTGTTGTTGAACTAGGGGTCCAAAAACAGCTGGAGATCATACTTGTCAAGTTGCTGTCAGAGAAATAAGGAACTGGGCCGGAAATAGCAGACCGGAAGTAGCGCTGCCGCCATTTTGGAACTGGGCGGAGCATGCTCAGAAGTGACTTTTGATGCTGCTTTGCCCAGTTCCAAAATGGCTGCCGCGCCAGAAGTCGCACTGCAGCCATCTTGGAACTGGGCAGAGCAGCATCAAAAGTCGCTTCTGAGCATGCTCCGCCCAGTTCCAAAATGGCCGCCGCGCCAGAATAAACCGGGAAAAAACAAAAGAAATCAATTTTTTCAGCTATGAACAGCTGGAAAAATGGGGATTTCCCGGGGGAAACGGGAGACTTGGCAGCTATGCTGGAGACCCAGGTTTGGGAAACCCTGCCTTGGATGGATCCAGTATGATCTCCTATGGCACAGTAGCGAGAATGTCAGACGATGAAATGGGAGGCCGGGCTTCAAATCCACCACGGAACTTACAACAAAAACCGTGTGATGTACCTGCAACAGCAAGTAAATTAATGACGCAAATAAGTCCCGAGATAAGGTTGAGGCAGGCGATGAACCGAGTGTGATCCTGTTCCAACGGATGGGATTGTGAGGGAAGGCTCAACCAATAAATCTGAGAGTGTATTGCCTGCTGTTTGGAGAGAGAAAATTGGCAGGTCTGATGGGGAAACAGTTTCTACGAAGCCTAATAAACATGGTAAACAGTGTCCCCCCACTGTTTACTTTGAAAGAACAGTTCACGCTTTAGAGCCTGCTGCGTCTTAGTCTGAGTGGCAGAGAGGCCTGGGCGGAATCGTACAAACAAGTTTTAATTATTTATCAGAGGGTTTCTTCCTTTTCTTTTTTCTTCGGTTAAGCAAACACAGTTGATTTTCTCCGGGTATGGTTTTGCCACGTTGCGCTCTGGCAGTAATTCCGTTAATTAGAAAGCGCAGTTGCCGCGATTCTCCTCCTGCCTAATGTTCAGATTAAATTCTCATCAGGTCATCAGAGCTGAAACAGAAAACCAGTAACTGGGGAGGGGGGGGGGAGAGAGAGAGGAACAGACTCATCTTGGCGGGACAGGAGGTCGATGTCTCAGCAGATAGAGGGTGCCATTGGGCAGTCGCGCAGAAGTCAGGTGACACAAAGGGACCAATGGAGTTCCCCTTGGGCTTATAAAGGTGCGGATTCTGGATGGGTTGGTCCTGGGTCTAAGCAAGCGGGAAGGTGGGTGATGTGTAGTGCATCTCCGCCCCCCAGTGCCAGAGCATGAAGCTCTGCCACTGGTTGCAGGGTGGGCAATTTCAAAGGTCTGTATAAGGGCTTGCACACCATTGTTCAGGGTTTTCTTCTCCCCATAGCTGTCAAGTTTTCCCTTTTCTCACGAAGAAGCCTATTCAGCATAAGGGAATTTCCCTTTAAAAAAGGGAGAACTTGACAGCTATGCTTCTCCCTCCTGTGTATGGGGAGTGGGGACCCCGGTGCAACAGTACTTTTCTATTGCAATAAAGATCAGGCTTCATAGCCACTTTGCTTCTCAATACACTCTGGTTGGCCTCTGTTATTTTCTGCTACCGATAGGGAACCCACTTAAGGACTCAATACGGGCTCTTGGATAAAGGAGCAGGGTTGGATAAAAGAGCAGGGAAAAGGAGCAGGTTTTTTTCCTTCCTTTTCTTATAACACACCCTTCAGCTAGGGCTAAAACTTCCCCCTGATCTCTCTTCTACCCTCCTTTCTCTATTCCTGCCACTCCATCTCTCCTTTCATCTCCTTACCAGTCTTCCTCCTTTCCACCTGCCGGAAATAGGGCAGATTGAGCCAAGGGCTGGCCACATATCACCTGTGCCATAACTACGTACTAAAGCTCTCTTCCCTCCACCCAGCCACCACCAAATAAATGTGATGCACGCCCTCCCTTGTCTCCGGACTCCAGACAGCCCAAACCTTTTTTTTTTCTTTCAAATTTCCAGACGGTAATTGTTTAATATCTCTGCCGCTTCCCCATCCTTTTATCTCGGAATCCTTGCTGCAATTCAGTGAAGGAGCCCAGCTTCCCTCTCCCCTCGTTCCGCCGCGTGTGTACTTGAAAACGCTTTCATTGTCGGCCGAGATACTTGCCGCTAATTGATGCTTATTATTCCTTTTGAGCCTGTAATTGCTTTTTCCTTTCTGAAACTTAAATTGCCTCTGTGTGCCTCCTCTAATCAGCTCAGCTCCATCCTTGGTCTGCGCAGGGACGACCTGAGCTTCAAAACAGCAGGTTCTTCTCCCCCCATCCCGCCCCGCTTGGTCAAATAAAGGGTGTTCTGGCCAAGCTGAGGTGTTGAAATCCCAAGCCTCATTCCAAGGGGCCATTTCCAAGGTAAAAGGGAAGCGCCATCAGCGAGTGGCTCCCTAGGCTAGATGGCCAGGGTTCAATGTGTCGTGCAACCGGGTCGGCACTCTCCCCTACATAGGAGCAGGTGAGGGCACTCCTTGATCCACTGCTGTCCCTAGATGCGTCACGGATGGGCTGGATGCAGAGGAGGGGTAGGAGGCAGCAGCTGGGGAACCCCCAAGCAGGGCCACCTTAAGACTACCCAGCGCCGTGGTTCAGAGATCCCTCTGGCACCCCCCCTTTCCCAGCCGGAAAGCCAGAGCCACGCGCTGCTTTGGGGATGCGCGCTTCGAGCAACTGCATCTCGCGAGGTACCAGACCTGTTGCCTCACTTTCCCCCGCTTTTGCAGAGCGGTGGGTGAACTCAGGGCTGGCTCTGCTATCTGCGGTACCTCTCCCCCCACAGAGGTGGCTGCGCTGCCCTCTAGCTCCCGCTCGCCCCCCTCCTTCCTCGCCCTTTGCAGAGCCGCAGCGGAGAGCCGAGGCCAAAAGCGGCGCACGGGCTGAGCAGCTCCCTCGAGGAGCGAGGCCAAAGCGCCCGCCAGCTGCAGGGGAGGCGCCGCCACGTGCGCATGGGAGCGACCAGGAGTGGATGGCGGGGTCGTCACAGCCGCCGCTGCCTCTCCTCCTGCTGCCACCGCTGCCGCAGCCTTAGACAGCCACAGGGCTCATCTCCAGCCTCTGCCTGGGGCAGTGAGCCAAATGCCAGGGAGGCGTCGCATCCAGGCTCCGCCTCTTCCCAGGTGCCCTCCAGAACTGGGCGCGAATTTGGCACCCTGGTTCCCTGCGCCACTTGCCTCTATGGACAAGATGACCCTGCCCCCAAGGGAACCCCCATGGGAAGAAGGCTCAGATCCAGGAGATTGCCCAACTGCACTGGCTACCAGTAAGCTTCTAGGCTCAAGTCAAAGCATTGATTTTGACATATTTATCGCCTTTATATATTTTTTTCTCTGAGGAGATGAAGGTGGCTTATATGGTCCTCCTCTTTTAATCCCCACAAGTCATGAAGCAGGTTAGTCTCTCGGGTCCTAGTCTGACGCTCAAATGGCAAAGCTGTTGTGGCAGAGCTCAATGGTGGGAGAAACCAGCCAACCAGCCGAGTCTCAGGGGGGGTACTCGCCTGGAGGCAGAGTCCGTATGCAAGGTTCAGTCCAGTCCTAAGGTCAGGAGTATCTTGGTTTACGTAGTCAGACGATCGGGGTCAAGAAAGCCAAGGCTCCAAGGTCACGAGAAGCAAGAAGCAGCAAGGTCGAGGCCAGGAATGACGAATGTCATTTCCAGCAACTGACAGAGGCTGGAAACCCTGCTTAAGAAAGCTGGAGTCAGCTGGTTCTCATCAGAAGCAAGAAGGCTGGTCAGAAGCAGGTGGAGTCTCTTCTCCTTCTGCTCCTTCAGGCTACTGCTCAGCAGGTGAAGCCAACTCCTGGCCCATGACAATACCCTGTAGGTGTCCCGGAAAAACTGGGACATCCTGTTTTTTCCTATGAGAGCAGGGCAGCCATTTAGGGTGCTGTGATCTTGCACAATTTTGCATCGAGATTTGATGCGAGATGAATAAGCGCTTTTTGGGGCTGTGCTCTCACATGTTTTGGGGCAGCGTACTCTAGTGTGAGAACACAGCCCTGAGAAAAGCATGTATTTTGGGCTCCCTGATCTCGCAAGTGCATGGCCAGTAAGATGCGCATCCCAGTTGGAGGCTATGTCATCATGACACCACACTGTGAAGTCCTGTATTGGTCAGGACCATGAGACCTCAAGGACCACCTCCCCCATATGAAACAACCTACAGTCTTTCTCCATGTGTGCCACCTGAGGGAGGGGCAGATGGTGGTTACACAACAGGGCCTTTTCAGTGGTGCCCCCTCCATCTGTGGAATGCTCCAGGCTAAAAGAGGCTGTGGAGAGAGAGAGACCTCTGATTTTAGGTCTGTTTGGAGTTCTTTAAATTTACCAAGAAGATGAACCTATGCTTTGGCAAGCATATGTCTTATGCAACTGTTTGGATGTATCTTTGCTTGTTTTTGTATCTGTTATGAAGAAAGTTCTGTTTAGTAAAGCTATTGAATCGTATTATGGGTCTGGACAATTTTTTTTTATTCCAAGAAGAGTCAGTTTTATGCATCCTATTGCTTCAAGCTGTGCAATATTAATAACTACAATAGAAGACCCCAGATTTCATCACTGCTATCCAGATTTCATCACCTGCTACCCAGGTGGCGCTGTGGTTAAACCACTGAGCCTAGGGCTTGCTGACCAGAAGGTCGGCGGTTCGAATCCCTGTGACGGGGTGAGCTCCCATTGCTTGGTCCCAGCTCCTGCCAACCTAGCAGTTCGAAAGCACGTCAAAATGCAAGTAGATAAATAGGAACCGCTACAGCGGGAAGGTAAACGGCGTTTCCATGTGCTGCTCTGGTTTGCCAGAAACGGCTTTGTCATGCTGGCCACATGACCTGGAAGCTATACACCGGCTCCCTCGGCCAATAATGCGAGATGAGTGCGCAACCCCAGAGTCGGTCACAACTGGACCTAATGGTCAGGGGTCCCTTTACCTTTACCTTTTTATCTCCAGGTAGGACTGGGAAAAACTTCTTACCTGAAACCCTGGCGAGTTGCTGCCAGTCAGAGTGGACAATACTGAGCAACACAGACCAGGGCTCCAACATAAGTATAAGGAAGTCTCCTGCACTGTGCTTTCTAGCGCTATTTTAAGAGACAATTGGAAATTGTTTTATCCGGTGACCCAATTCCCAACTGGATTTTAATTATATTTAAAAAAAAGGAGCGGAGGGGAGAGAGATAAAATTCAAAGACAAGGGAAATGTGCTTAAGGCTGGACAAGAGTTATCACACAAGGCAAAAGATTTAAGTGGAAAATTACCGAAAAGGAGAGAGGAGGGGAAAGATGAAAAAGGAGAAGTAACAAAAGCAGAGAGCGTTGGAAACGTAGCTGGCAAAACATTGCGAAATGGCTGATTTGGCAAAAGAATTAGTTCAGGGGAAAACTAATTCTCCCGTTCTGCCCCCAAACTCAGGTCTTTATGATGAGCACTTTTAGGAATATGCCAGAAATAGTTGGCTTCATTAACCAAAAGTAACTTTTGGAAGTCTGGGGGGTTCTTCTCTCCATTCCCCACCAGGTATTTACGTGGTTCAGCAACAGACCTCTTTTGCTTTTGCCTGAAAAAACTGAACCACCACAAACCACAAGACCACAAACTTGACATGTGTCAGCAGTGTGATGCAGCAGCTAAAAAAGCCAATGCAATTCTGGGCTGCATCAATAGGAGTATAGCATCTAGATCAAGGGAAGTAATAGTACCACTGTATTCTGCTCTGGTCAGACCTCACCTGGAGTACTGTGTCCAGTTCTGGGCACCACAGTTCAAGAAGGATACTGACAAGCTGGAACGTGTCCAGAAGAGGGCAACGAAAATGGTCAAAGGCCTGGAAACGATGCCTTATGAGGAACGGCTTAGGGAGCTGGGTATGTTTAGCCTGGAGAAGAGAAGGTTAAGGGGTGATATGATAGCCATGTTCGAATATATAAAAGGATGTCATATAGAGGAGGGAGAAAGGTTGTTTTCTGCTGCTCCAGAGAAGCGGACACGGAGCAATGGATTCAAACTACAAGAAAGAAGATTCCACCTAAACATTAGGAAGAACTTCCTGACAGTAAGAGCTCTTTGGCAGTGGAATTTGCTACCAAGGAGTGGGGTGGAGTCTCCTTCTTTGGAGGTCTTTAAGCAGAGGCTTGACAGGCATATGTCAAGAATGCTTTGATGGTGTTTCCTGCTCGGCAGGGGGTTGGACTGGATGGCCCTTGTGGTCTCTTCCAACTCTATGATTCTATGAAGCTCACTAGGGTGACCTTGGGGGCCAGTCACTGTGGCCTAAGCTACCTCACAGGGTAGTTATGGGGATTTGGGGGGACAACCATGTATGTGTTCTGGACTGGTTGGATGCAGAGGAATGGTGGGAGGCACCAGCTGGGAAGCCCCCAGGGAAAGAAGGCCCAGAGCCCAGGGAGTGGTGGTGGGACAACGATGAGCAGGGCCATCTTAAGCATATCTGGCGCCATGGTGCAAAGATCCCTCCAGCACCCCCCCTCTTTCCCCAGAGTAGTCAACCTTTTTTTTTAGGGAGCTGACACCACGCTTACACATTATCTCTACTGGGGGAAAAAAACAGGAAACACAAACTTTTTTTTATTAACAATGCTCGTTTTTATTAACAAGCTCATTTATTAACAATGCACTTATATATACGGTGAGTTTCACCATTTTCCCCCCACCCCACGTTTCTATACGACTCTCTGTGAATTGGGTTCTTAAAGATGTTTCCTAGCAATTTGAAACTTACGGCGCAATCCTCACCCCGTCTACGGAGACGTCCTATTGAATTTAACCAGTTTCCTCTGAGGCAAAAGGGGTTCGTACTGCAACTTTAGACTCTCTGACTCCTAAGCCTTCCCCAGCAAACAAACTTTGACTTTTCTCCGCCACAATGAGATTGATCGTCTCAAATAGTCGACACCACCACATTGACTGGCTTCCCCCTGCAGACTGAAGGGCGCATTGCGGCGACACCGCTGCCTCCCCCCAGGGGCCACGGAAGGACCCCGCACCCGGCATCCCCTGCTCCGCACCGAGCACCCTCCCATTCGGCCCGCTGGTTCTGCCCCGGAAGCCTGTCGGTGGGGCGGCCGGTGACCTTCCCTCCCTGCCCCTGCCCCCATCTCTGCCTGCCTGTCTCCCTTGCGCTGTCCCTCCACGGGTGCGGTGAGCAGGGGGAGACTGAGCCCCGCTCACCTTGGCAGCAGCGCTCTGCTCCGCGCAGCCCCAGCCCAGCAGCTGCTTCGCTGCCGCCCAGGCACCCATCATGGAGGTGGCCATGATCCACCTCCTTCCTCAGGCCTGGCCTCGCTGGCAGTGTGCTTGCGTGGCGGGGGGTGCAGACGTGCTGGGTCCGGCGGGCCGCTTCTCTTCCAGCTGCAGCCCAGCCCAGGCAGGCAGGCAGGCGGGCAGGAGGGACACGGCTGACAATGTTTGGCGCCCCTTAAGCGCCCCTGCTGGGCAAGCGTCGTGGCGCACTGCACCACTCAGCCTTGCCCTAAAGATGGACCTGACTATGAGTGGTCAGAGGGAGAAAACTGAGAGGAGGTGTCAGAAGCTGAAGAGCTAACAGGGCTTAGTGAGCATGGAGAGTCTGTGGCAGAGAGCAGTGCAGACTCAGAGGCAGAAGCTGATGCAGGAGAGGAGAGAGACCAAGAGGCAGAGAGGAGTCCGGCTGGTGAAGTTGCATGGATGTCTCCCATTCCTGCTGCAACTAGCTCCTCTCCCCACTGGTTTCCCATAATCAGAAGAGACATGAAGTGGGAGGAGCAAAGGCAGGCAGGCAGGCAGGCAGGCAGACTGATATCAAATTGCTTGGAAAAAGGCCTGGGAAGGCTGGGAGCTGCTGTCTCCACAACGACTTCGTAGGGGCAAGACCTACCGGTACTGAAGATGAGTTGCTGTGCTGATTAGGCCCAACAGATCCTGCATCTTCTATTAAAGAGTTAACTCCACTTCCTTTGTGTGATTTACTGCTGGCTTTCCCTCCAGGAGGAAGTATCTACAGACTTCCTGTTCTACAGGGTGGGTGGTAAATTTGCCTCCACCGAAAGGGACAGGAACGGCATCGATAGGTGGCAAAAATCCACCATCCCTCTTTGTGGTGAATTCTCATCTTTGACATGCATCGAACAGGTGTTCGTGCCTCCAGGAGTGGAACAGCATTTATTACTAACAATTAGACAGTGAGAAGACAAAGGAGCAGAGACTCGTTATTATTGCTCACTGATTAGAAACCAATTAACTTGTATTGCCTTTTGAGATCACAAGATACATCGTTTCGCTTGGGTTTCAAGCAAAGTCATGAAGTGTGCGTTTGCTGGAGACAATTAAAACATCAACAGCAATCGGGTATGAATTAATCGGTGTGGCCCTCGTGCTGCCTCTGTGAAATTATGGATTACTAACAAGGGAATCTTGCTTCATCTAATGGAGAAGTAATGGGTATTTAATAACAGGAGGTACAGGAAATTTCAAAGTTTGACTCTGTTGGGTCTTGTTGAGCATCTTTGAAGGAAGAGCTAAATTTCTTCACCATGTCGCTTTACCATCGTCTGCTGAAGATGCACCTCTTCATCCTGACCTTTGACACCTGAGATCTATGTTTTTCGACATTGCCATTCCCACACTTTAGGTAGGGGTGAATTTACCATGTTGCCCTCCTAAAGAATACTCAAATGGGATTGCGCTGGGGAGGGGCTTGTGAGGTCATGTGGCATAAGCTAGACCAATCACAGGGAGGAGTCTTCTTCACCCCACCTTATGCAGTAGGGCAGGGGCCAGCAAACTTTTTCAGCAGGGGGCCGGTCCACTGTCCCTCAGACTTGGGGGGGGGGGAGATTATATTTTTTGGGGAGAAATGAAGGATTTTCGCCTGCCCACAAAGAGGCCTGAAGATGCTTCGCTTTATCTGTCCCAGTCGTCGCCCCAATAGCCGCAGTTGGGCTTCTCCAGCCAGCCAGGCTCTGTGGCGGGGTAGGAGGCTGCGTTGGCTGGCAAAGACAGAAGCAGCAGCCCTGGCGGAGGAGAAGCAGATGGAGTAGGGGAACCGGGGCGTTGCTGGAGCTTTTACCCACCTTCTTCTTCTTCTTCTTCTTCTTCTTCTTCTTCTTCTTCTTCTTCTTCTTCTTCTTCTTCTTCTTCCTCTTCTTCCTCTTCTTCTTCTTCTTCTTCTTCCTCTTCTTCTTGAGAGGCACCACAGAGAAGAAGACAGAGCCGCCTTCCAACCCACAAGGGGTGGCCGCAGTCACACAAAACCCCATCTGGACCTCCATGGGAGGATTGAAGGAGGGAGGCAGGCAGGCAGGCAGGCGGCAGCAAAGAAAGCGAGGAAGTGGCGTGGAAAAGGGGCACGGAGAAGGAAGGAAGGGCGGACTGAGGGAGAGGGAGCAGGAGCAGGAGGAAAATGCAGCGGCAGCCAGCAGCTGGCATCACACGCCCCCCTTCACAGCGCCGCCCTGCTGAGGGGGGCAGGCGGACGAGCTGACTCCTGCTGTCGATGGCGCCTAGCGTGGGACAAGATTCATAGCTGCCAAGTCTCCCATTTTCCCTGGGAAACCCCCGTTTTTCCAGCTGTTCCCAGCCGAAAAAACGGACTTTTTTCCTGGTTTATTCTGGCGCGGTGGCCATTTTGGAACTGGGCGGAGCATGCTCAGAAGCGACTTTTGGTGCTGCTCTACCCAGTTCCAAAATGGCTGCAGCACGACTTCTGGTGCGGCGGTCATTTTGGAACTGGGCACAGCATCATCAAAAGTCACTTCTGAGCATGCTCCGCCCAGTTCCAAAATGGCCGCCGTGCTACTTCCGGCATGCTACTTTCCGTCCGGTCTCTTATTTTTCAGAGAGGAACTTGGCAGGTATGAAGATTGCTCCTTCCCTGAGGAGAAAAGTGTGCCGTGTGAGGGAGACAGAGGGAGAGGGAAAGAACGCACACACTGGCGATCCATATGGCGATTCCCGGACCATCTGCCGGCCGGATCTAGAAGGCAGTTGGGCCTGATCCGGCCCGCAGGCCTTAGTTTGCCTACCCATGCAGTAGGGGCTTTGCTAACTGCTGTTAAGGGGCTGTGGGGGAATTAATGTGGGGAGCCCTTAATTGGCTTTGAACTCCCATAAGAAGAGCCTTGCCGGATCAGGCCAATGGCCCATCTAATCCTGCATCCTGTTCGGCACCACAGACTCTGCTGTGCCTCATTCCGAAAGGAAACATGAAACCTTGGGTATAATATGCCTGGAATCTCACACTGCTAGAATTGGGGTGGGCGTGCAACAGTATTTTAAATTATTGTGACACCCTCTCCACACACTCCTCCCAAGGCGAAGCAGAGGTAATAAACTGAATTAAGGATAACAACTTCAGGGCCGTGCAACCTGGCATGTACAGAGTGCATTTCCTTCACCGCTGGCTAACCATGCTTGATTTCCAGGCACCTGTCAGCTCCATGCCCCGTTTTTCTGAAACATGACCTCTTCATACCTTTGGCGTGTGGGTCTCTGAAACGTCTCAAAGGCACCCGGTCACTTTAATCAGACGGACCACACAGTGAGTGTTTTGGTTGGGGGGGGGGGCGAGGCAGGGATGCAGTCTGGGCCGGAGATTTCGGCTTCTGAGAGGCGATCTCTCCCACTGCCTGAAGATGGTTATTAATGCTTCTGTCAAAAGAGGGTCTCCAGAGAGGGAGGTTCTTTGCCTATTTTTCTCCTGCAACAGACTCATTCTGAAGGGTTTACAAGGAGAGCCATCAGGCTTCTCCCTGGGGGAGTTTGATGAAGATGCCTTGGAAAGGGCAGGGCTGATGGCGATGGGGCCAAATATCTATCTGTTCCCGTCTGCAGCCATTTCTCTGTTAATTTTTTTTACTTAAAATAAACACACTAGACTGCCAGAATTAGACAGGCACCCAACTTCATGTTTAGACAAGCTCATAAGAAGATCCTGTAAATTGAGCTTAGGGTCCCAAATCCTCAAGGAGTGACCTTTGGAGTATTTTTATTTAGTTTTCAACCTTCTAAATATCTGATTATTAAAACTAATAATAATAATAATAATAATAATAATAATAATAATAATAAAATAGGAAGTCATACGGTCTGATTTGCCCTAATGCATAGAAGCTCTTTCTTTCTGTGAAAAAACATCTTTAAAGAGGCTCTGCACTGAAAACAAATTAAAATGCAACATAATAGAATTAGGCAACCTTTGTGAAATGGGTTTTTATTCATTCCCCCACCTCCATTATTTTGGCATTAATCCAAATTTGCAAACCCACAAATCTGATAATTTTTAAATGGAAGCTTTGTATAGGTGGTTTGTTTTCTCTGAGCTTCCAGGTCTTCTGTATCTAAGTAGCTCTTTGTTTCTTATTTAACATTTCCATCCTTTTATGCCGTTGTTGTTGTTGTTGTTGTTTGCTTTTTCCCAGGCCGGGACCCAAGGCGACTTACACAAATTGAAACAACACAAGCCAAAAATAGAAAGTTAAAAGCATATAAATGACAATTGTTAAAAAGTAATTAAACTCTAATAAAATCAAAAAAGTATAAAAAACATCTGTTGAAACAGAGACAGTAAACACAGGGCAGCCCTATTGAAAAGCCCTTTGCTTAAAAAAAGAGCCCGTTTTTAAAGGCCTATTAGAGTGAAATAAGTCTTTGCTTGCTGGCAGAAGGACAACAAGGAGGGAGCCAGTCTGGCTTCTCTAGGGAGGGAGCTCCAAAGTCTGGGAACAGTCGGGGATCCTCAGCAATTGCAGATCATTAGGAAGGGGTGGGAACCTCTGGGAGGCCTAATCTCTAGATGTTTGACCCCTGCAGTTGAATAGAGCTTCAACATGGACAGCACAACTCTGTGCATGTTTCCCCATGTCCCACTGTGTCCTGTGAGCACCTGAATAACGAAGGGACTTGCCAGAGATTTTTACACCAATGTGAGCCGCCTGGGGCTGCCGCCAAGTCAGAGTCTGAGCAAGCGGGGTGCCCAGCGGAGGGTCAGGAGGGCTGAGATCAAGATCAGCGTCCAAACAAGGAGGGGCAGGCAAGGGGCAAAGTCAGAGCAGTTTGGCTTTTCATTGGCAGACAATCCAGCAGCACGCAGAGCTCCTACACCAGGCATAGGCAATCTCGGCCCTCCAGATGTTTTGGGACTACGACTCCCATCATCCCTAGCTAACAGGACCAGTGGTCAGGGGACAGGGATGATGGGAGTTGTAGTCCCAAAACATCTGGCGTGCCGAGTTTGCCTATGCCTGTACTACACAGACATTGCTGCTGTAGCCCTTCCAGTCCATCCCTGGGCTTTCTTAGCAGGAGATACTAGAACCCCAGCCTCAGCAGGCCCTTATCCACTTCCTGATCTCCTTGAGAGGAGGGTCTTACTCTTGTGGAGACTTTTATCCCCTGTAGCTGGGTTTCCATCTGGTCCCCTTCAGCTGCTGCTACTGCCACCCCTGGCCCACTTCCTAACCTTCATTGACACTTTGCTGCCACCGCCGTGAGGCCCAGGCCCCCATCTCCTCTGTGAGGCCCACTGAGCCATCTTGGTGCGACCATTTGACATCGCCAAAGCACCTTCCCAGAAGGTGCTCTGGTGTTCGTCAGCAGGGTCGGCCCTGACTCATGCCAGGGCGCCAATCTTTGAATCAGACATTTTGGAATAATAATAATAATAATAATAATAATAATAATAATAATAATAATAAATTCATACCCCGCCCATCTGGCAGGGTTTCCCCAGCCACTCTGGGTGGCTTCCAACAAGAGATTAAAAATACATTAAAACATCAGTCATTAAAAACTTCCCTAAACAGGGCTGCCTTCAGATGTCTTCTAAACGCCAGATAGCTGTTTATTTCTTTGACATCTGTTGGGAGGGTGTTCTGTAGGGAGGGCGCCACCACCGAGAAGGCCCTCTGCCTGGTTCCCTGTAACCTCACTTCTCACAGTGAGGGAACCACCAGAAGGCCCTTGGCGCTGGACCTCAGTGTCCGGGCAGAACAATGGGGGTGGAGACACTAGGCCGAGGCCGTTTAGGGCTTTAAAGGTCAGCACCGACACTATCCAAATAGAAGCCGGGATTGGCTTCTGTGATCCAGGATGCCCTGCTTAAAATGTGGCAGTTGCAAGGTATGTAACTCTACTGTTTAATTGAAAGATTTTCAGGGCTCTTTTCTTTTTTAACATCACATCAGTATCATTTATGGCATTTATATCCTATATTCCCTCCAAGGAGCTCAAGGCAGCATACATATTTCTCCTCCTCCCCATTTTATTCCCACAACAACCCTGTGAGGTAGGTTAGTCTGAGACTGAGTGATTAATTGACCCAACATCACACCCAATGAGCTTCATGGCTGAGTTAGGGGTTTGGACCCTTGTCTCTTCCAGGTTCCAAGCCTCCAACAACTATATGACACATACATACATACATACATACATACATACATGTGTATATTTTGTTTCGCAGTCATGCAAATTCACACATATAAATATTCATACAGCAACAATATTACAATACAGAATATTAATGACCTAAATACAATACATTCATTGCAAAAAAATTATCAATAATTTATAAATTTAACCCTCAACAATAAATTACTCTTAATTATCTTACTTTTTTAATAAGTAAACAAATAATGAACCTCTGTGTCTAATCAGCTCATTATAAGCTCTCCATGTATTCCTTAATTATTCCATAATTTAAAATTCAATTCATTGGTTTTTTAAAGCATTTTATTTATTTATATGTGTTGCCCTCAATAATCCTTATTATAAAACTTGGGGGGTGGGGGTGGGGACACCTATCTGAAGGATTCAGTTCAGCTCATGCAATCCATGCATCATTTCACACAGCCCAAAGGGTCCCAAAGCGATTTACATGGACAATAACTTGCAAAATATACAATAAAAAGCCTTTTTCTAAAGTACAAAGCAAAATGCTGAAAATGCTTATGCACTAAAATCGCCCAGTAGCGTGAAATGACCAGCCCAGTCTCCCATGAATGAACAGCTTACTTTAACCAAGTGTGATATGGTGCAGTGTAGTGGTTAGAGTCTCGGGCAAGGGCGTGCGAGAGACCAGGGTTCGAATCCCCACTCAGCCATGAAACTCATTGAGTGACCTTGGGTCAGCCACTTCCTCTCAGCCTAACCTACCTCACAGGGTTGTTGTGGGGATTAAATGGGGAAAGGAAAAGCCACAAATGCCACTTTGAGCTCATTGGAGAAAAAGATGGAATATTTATGCAATAAAAGCAATATAAATTAAATTAAATTAAATTAATGCTCTGAGTGGTGTTCAGTATTCCAAGCAAATGTCTCCCCAGCCCAAAACCCTGCTTTGAATACTGGGAAGAAGAGAGAGGGTTCCTTTGCCAATATCACAGTTGTTAGCTTCCCACAAGTGAAGAGGATGCTAGACTAGATGGGCCTTTTTGGTAGCGGCTCCAGCAAAGGCATCTGGTGTCCACTGACACTGGTAGGGTGGAAGGCAGGGAGCCCACCAGTAGGTGGTGCCAGAGCCAATGACAGGCAGAGCCAACAAGGCCTATTTTCGCTGCCCATCTTCCCTCTCCTGGCTGAGTTTTACAAGTGGCCGCGCCAAGACTGAGGAGGCGGGCGATGAGGGGTGGGGGTGGCTAAGGGGAGACCGAGGCTGGTGGGGCAGTGCCCCCTTTGCCCTAGTAGGCCTGCCTCCATGGGCAAAGCACAGAGGGCGTTTGAATAAGGCAGAAGTTGACGGCAATGAACAAAATGCAAATCTCCCACAGTTATCAGCAACACTTCTAACCAGCTTGTCCTACCTCAAAGGAGAGAGGGAAAACTACTGAAATTTGCATATAGATAAGGTCAGATCTGGTTCCTCTGGAGGAATTAGGAAGGCTTTATTAGCTGTATTCATTTTTTTGAAGGAGTCAGCGTCCCTCACTCCTTATATTTACCCCACAGAAGCGAGACCAACCCATGTGATCTGCATGCCCTTGATGAACTAAAGATGCTGTGGAACTTTTAATGACAAGCTTTCCACCTGCTCCACTCTTGATGTGATCTTCAAAGAGAGGGAGGTGGGGGGGGGGGAAACAGGGCTTGCTTTTATGGAATGTTTCCATATCTATATAATGCAATTTTGGGCATATTATTTTAACCGATACATGAATTTTTACGCACATCCCCCCAGCTTTTCTTTTTTGCAAAACTGCATTGCAAAATATTAACCACTGATTTCAGACCTGCAGTGATTTGTTGGTTTCTTAGAATTCCCAAAGGGTGCTGCTATAGCTGGGTGTGAGTGCTACTGATAATAATAATAATAATAATAATAATAATAATAATAATAATAATAATAATACAATGCAATCCTTTGAATGTGTGCATGGGTTCCAAGGTCCTGGCACATGTGAACATGGGCAGCTTCCATTCTTTTACTCCTCCCTCCCAAATAGGGACAATTTTAAGTTTCTGAATTTAGGGAGGAATAATCAGATGCACAGATATAGGATCGGGGGGGGGGCACCTGACTTGACAAGAAAGGAGATTCTGACTAAACTTTAGGAGGAACTTTCTGATGGCAAGAGTTGTTTGAAAGTGGAATAGACTCCCTCAGAAGGTGGTGGACTCTCCTTCCTTGGATGTTTTTAAACAGAGGTTGGATAGCCATCTGCCAGGGGGTCTCTAGCTGTGATTCCAGCATTATTGCAGCAGTCGGACTAGATAACCCTTGGGGATATCTTCTAAGTCTACAATTCTACAACTTTATGATTCTATGTGCAATAGCCCTGTTATGTACTGAGCTGAATCATAGAACAATAGGATCCAGAATCAGCAGTCTGATTGGTCCGCAGGAGTCACCCAATCCAACTCCAGGTGGAAATGAATCCGCAACCTGATTGGCCTGCAGGAGCAACCAATCAGGCGGCTGGCAGAAGTAAATCCACAAACTGATTGGCCCACAGGTGTAGCCCTGAAGTAGCCAATCACGCAAAGCCCATTGTGTAAATAATGTATATAAGCAGATGGTTTTGGGGAAAAGGGCATTCTTCTCTTCTTCTCCTTGATGACTATGAGCTGAATAAAGAGCATGAAATTCACTCTCGACTCAGAGTATATTTCAAGCCCTAACTTACACCAGCGGGGCCGATTTTCTCCCCTTCTCCCTTTCTTTCCTGCAGGAGTCCTCCACGAACTGCAGTTGATTCTCACCTGAGGTTTACGAGATGGAATCGCTTGCAAATATTTTAATAAGTAGCAGGCTCGTGTATATCATGTGGCATTGCACCTCATGATAATGTAGCAGTGACAAATGGCACATCTCTTCGGCACCAGGATTAATAGTTGAATGGGAGGAAGGGGGGGATGAGCTCGTGGCTCGGGCGGCTGCATTAAAAATCATTTACATTTTACAGGCCCCATAAAAAAGCCTCTTTGTGCCAAGTAATTAATCACACATTATAAATGCAGCTTTTATTAAAAAGCAGCCCCTGCAAAAATATGTCCGATACCCAGCCCTTTAGGCAGGGTGCAGGTTTCTTCCTCTTTATGGGATGTTGGATGAGAAGCATAGTTTTTGGCCCCCAATTCCGTGAGCTCTCTGCTCTGGAAACTGGCTGAAATTCCAGCAGAGAAGGCCCATCTTGACCCTGAAACTCTTGCATCAAATCTTGAAGGTAACGTTCAAAAGCAACATGTTGGACGCAGCGTTTTCTGGATTCTGAACACTCTACGGCAGGGGTCCCCAAACATCCGTTGCTGAGGGCCGGTGCTGCCAGCGCCGATTGTGCTGCAGGCCAGAGCACGTGGGAGCGCGTGCCCATATGTGCGCACACACGCGATTTCCGGTGCACTTCCAGGTCACCGGAACACCGGAAATAGCTTGTGCGCATGTACATGGGCTGGAGGAGGCCCAGAAGTGCGCCGGAAACAACGCTTGCGCGTGCGCCCAAGCTATTTCCGATGCTCTGGCGACCCAGAAGTGGGCAGCCGTGCCGTGCTGCACAGTTAAGAGTGGGCGGCGGCAGCGGGCACCGGGGGCCGCATAAAAGAGCCTTGCGGGCCGCATCCGGCCCCCGGGCCTTAGTTTGGGGAAGCCTGCTCTATGGTTTCTTTGCAGATCTGTATTTGCACAGTCAACATGCAGCAGCACTTGATCATTGTCATGCAATGGTATTTAGTGTCAAAGAACCTTTGGTCACGCACAGCATAGTTTAGCATTTCAGAATGTGGGCGCACGCAGAAATTCTGGGAGGGCTGCAGAATCTTGCCTGGGTATCCAATACCCATTGGATGTGTATCCAGTATGCAGCATCTAATTCACTTGTGTCAGGAATTCAGCAAACATCCAATAAATTGTGGAATGCTTTGGGGGATGGACCCTCTGAGTATCCTGCTCTCCCAGTTGTGAGATTTCCTGGAACACGCCTGGTTGGCCACACAGCTGGAGTCCAAAGAGGACTCCATGGGCAAGTAAGCTGTGATAGCATAGCAATTCTTGATGTTATTTACTCATTTCTTTCCATTTAGGAAGCACTTCCTATGAAACATCTCAAAGTGGCAGAACGATAAAAGCATCAACAATAAAAAGAATCTATAAAACAATCTCATCTATGAATAGCGTGAAAACAATTTCATGTATAAAAACAATTTCAAGCCCAATGCGGATGCAGACTGGGAGGGTGGGGAAACTCCGTATAAAAGCTTTGTTGGAAAGCGAGGGCCCTTAACAGAGACCCATCTGCGCCATACATTTAAAGCATTATCGCACCACTTTATAGCTTCTCCCTTCCCCTGAGGATCCTGGGAACTGTAGCTTGTTAAGGGTGCTGTGAGTTAGGAGACCCCACCCCTATCCCCTCACAGAACTATAATTCATAGCTGCCAAGTTATCCCTTTTTTACAGGGATTTTCCCTTATGCTGAATAGGCTTCCTCGCGAGAAAAGGGAAAACTTGGCAGCTATGCTATAATTCCCTGAGGGGCTTAACAGTCTTCACAGGGAACTCTGGGAATTGCAGCTCTCGTAGGGGAGTAGAAGCAGTCTTGTAACAACTCTCAGCAATTTAAGATCATAAGAAAAGTCTACTGGATCAGGCCAATGGCCTATCTACCATTCTGGTCCTCACAGTGGCCAACCAGATGCCTACGGGGAAACCTGCAAGCAGGATCAGAGCACAGGGGACCTCCTGCGGTTTCCAACCACAGCTATTCAGAAGCGTCGCTGCCTCCATCTGTGGAGGCAGAGCAGAGCCCTTGACATCAATAGCCCTCTCCCCCATGAATTTGTCTAATCCTTTTTTTAAAGCTGTCCAAGTTGGTGACTACCACTGCCTCCAGTGGGAGGGAGTTCCCTCATTTAACTCTGTGCTGCATGGAAAAGGACATTATTTTATCTGTCCCTCCAACATGTTCTGTCATTGGATGCCCATGAGTTCCAGTGTTATGAGAGAGAGGAAAAAAACCTTTCCTTGGGGGAAGCCATGACTGTTTGAAGTGGTACAATGCCGCTTTAAATTTCAGCCTTTGTGGGATCAGGCTTCTCCCTTGGAGTTATCCATGGTCCTGAAACTCCTGATCTGCCTTGCCCCATGGATGCTGAGTCTTGTTAGGTAGCCCTTATTCCCAGAGCCACACTTCACAGACTTCCCTGTGGAAGGGGATTGATTGTTAAGCCACCCTGGGAATTGTAACTCCTTGAGGGAAATAGGGGGTCTGCTTAACAAACAGGAGCTCCCAGGATCCTTTGGGGGAAAGCTCTGGATGTTTAAAGTGGTGTGAACTACTTTAAATGGAGCTACCTCCCAGGATTGTTGTGAGAATAAAATGGGGAGGAGGAAAACTCTGTAGGTTACCTTGAGCTCCCTGAAAGGTGGGATATCTATGTAAATAATAACAACAATTACATCATCATTATTATTATTATTATTATTATTATTATTATTATTATTTTGTAAACTGCTTCCAGGTTTTGTCCTTACATAATCAAAATGGAACAAATACCGTATATTCCGGCGTATAAGACGACTGGGCGTATAAGACGACCCCCAACTTTTCCAGTTAAAATATAGAGTTTGGGATATACTCGCCGTATAAGAAATAATATGACCCGGCGTATAAGACGACCCCCGACTTTTGAGAATATTTTCCTGGGTTAAAAAGTAGTCTTATATGCAGGAATATGCAGTAAATAAATTGCAGAAGGGGCCTCCCACTGGACTAGTACCCTTTCCAGAAGGACCTAGCATTCATTTGGCCAGGGTCGTGGTTGTCTTTTCTCCCTTAAACAGATTTCGCCGAGCTGTGTGTGCCGCACTCCTCATGAGATCCATGTTAAAGAGGAGCCTGGGTGAAGGATTTGCCTCCACCTTTAAATAAATGTTTATTTTAACCCAAACACATTATCCTCAGCCCCCAGAGCTGCTCTCTGGCTAAATGTGTTTTGCTCAGCAGGTCTGGCAAAGCGCTAATTAAGGTTTTGTCAGCTGTTCCATTATACACCTCTTCCTGCCAGCACTTAAGCATTTATCACCCATTTCAAATCTCTGCAGCCGGAGAGTTGGAGGATCACTCTTGGTGGAGGAGGGAGGTGGGGAGGCTGGCATTCCTGCGCAAGGTCTTTGTTTTGCTGAAGGGAGATATTTTTTAAAGCTCGAGAGAAGTCAGGGAAAGGTCGCGCTTTCAACTCTGCCTGATTTACTCAGTAGGGGAGAGATCGGAGGGTTGCTTTGGAGGCTGAGAGGAAGGCCTGTCAAGTAGGACTCCTGATGATTTCTTGGCGGCGCTAGGGCAGACCCACACTGCACATTTAAAGCATATTTGGTGCAGATATAAAGCACATAAGAAGAGGCTGATGGATCAGGCCAAAGGGGACTCATCTAGTCCAGCATCCTGTTTTCACAGTGGCCAACCAGATGTCTATAGAATTAGGCATGGCATGGAGAAAAGGGATAGAGAAACATCTTTCTCCCCCTCTCATTTAACACCAGAACTTGTGGACATCCAATGAAGCCAAGTGTCAGAAGATTCAGGACAGATAAACCAAGGGGCAGTGGCGGCTGCCATCTTGGATGGCTTAAAAGAGGATCAGACAAATTCTTGGAAGAGAAGGTGACCAATGGCTGCTTGCCATGATGGCTATGCTCTGCCTCTCTGGTTGGGAGCAGCAAATGCTGCAGAATAGCAGTTGCCGGAAACCACAGAAGGGGAGAGGGCTCTTGTGCTCAGGTCCTGCTTGTGGGGTTCCCAGCAGAGGCATCTGTTTGGCCACTGGGAGAACAGGATGCTGGACTAGGTGGGCCACTGGCCTGATCCAGCAGGCTCTTTGTATGTTCTCTGTGTGCCCAGAGGACTGCCAGAACCCTGCCCTGCCTTACATGCAGCCTGAGGCTTGCCTTGCCTTAGCACCCCGCCATGTAATCCCACTGCTCTCCAGGGTGCTGTACCACCCACTTTGGGAACCGCTGGTGTAAATAAACCACTAGAGGTGGGGTTTTTTTGGCCCCTCGTCTTTGAGCCCAACCATTGTGAAAGCTCTTTCTCTCTCAGCCCAAGCTCTTTCTCTCTCAGCGGCCAAAGTGCCACCTCATTCATCAGCCTCCCCTTGACACGTGAGAAATGGCTCCCATTCAGCCATAGTGAATTAGCATAATAGGCTCACCAGGAGCGGGCGCACACACCGGTGCCCTAAGAATGCCCTGTTGCCTGCCCCAAATTGGAAGATCTGTGCCTCCCTCTCCCTGTTCTCCCCCTATCCACTGTTATAACCACCACCACCACCTCCGGCTCAGTGCCATCCTTTGCAGACAGAGAGAGGAGACCAATAGACGGGAGTTCAGTGCAAAGCGTGCATTCCACCAATGCCCAGCAAATTCAAGACAGAGACTGCTGATAGGGTCCCTATTTTTCATTTGTGTTCACCAGGAGCAGCTTAGCTTTTCAGTCCGGGGGCTGCATTAACTCACAAGACAAGCTTACGGGGACCGTGCGCCAGCTGTGGAAGAAGGAAAAAAAAGTGGGCAGAACAGAAGGAAGAAAAGTGGAACATTTCTTCCACTCAAAAATAATATAATCATAGAATCCTAGAGTTGGAAGGGACACCAAGGCTCATCTAGTCAAACCCTCCGCAATGCAGGAATTACAGCTGACTGATGGGCCATCCAGCCTCCTCCAATGAAGGAGAATCTGCTACCTTTTGAGGTTGTCAATTCCACTGTTGAATGGCTCTTACGCGCAGAAAGTTCTTCCTAACGTTTAGCTGGAATCTCAGTTCTTTCCATTTAAATCCATTGGGTCAGGTCCCCCATTCTGTTGCAGCAGAAAACAAACTGGGCCCATCTTTCACGCGGCAAGACTTCAGATATCTGAAGGTAGCTATTATGTCGCCTCTCGGTCTTCTTTTCTCCAATCTAAACACCCAAACTCTCTCTCTCTCTTCTGTCCACACAAATAAGAGGAACGGTCCCAGTTCAAGTACACATTCCTGCAAAAGGAGTCATGGAAAATGCAGAGTGGGGCTGGTGAGGGGCGTGGCTTGGGAAGGAAGAGTCCCAGGGAACAAATCCCGCTTGGGCTGTGGGCCGTAGGCTCCCCCATCCCTGACATAGCATATTGGGGAGTGTTGCGAGGGTGCGAAAACAATGGTCTACAGTAGTTCCCCTCTGGTCCACATCTCCTTTCCTGTCAAATTCCTAAGTCCATTCCATCCTGCTGTTTTCTGCATTAACCTGCAACTGGAAAACCAGCACTGGGAGTGCCAGCTTTTGGCAGTATTTTGTCTCAGAAATAGGCACTGAAAAATGAATTTTATCCAAAGATTCACAATTTAAAATGCACGATTTAGCTTTGGAGACGGCGAGTGCACTTCATAATTGGGAGAATGCTGACATCTGAAGGGAATGCTTTGTATACATTTGCTTTAGATACGTATGTTTTTAAAAATGTAAAAAATCTATATAATTCAAGAAACTTTTTTTTTTTTTTTTAAAAAAAATCACTTCCTTGCTCTTTGCTGCACCTCCTGCTTCTACAGTGGTACCTCGGGTTAAGAACTTAAAATGTTCTGGAGGTCCGTTCTTAACCTGAAACTGTTCTTAACCTGAGGTACCACTTTAGCTAATGGGGCCTCCTGCTGCCACCGCGCCGCCGGAGCACGGTTTCTGTTCTCATCCTGAAGCAAAGTTCTTAACCCGAGGTACTACTAGTGGCAGAGGAAGGGTAGGGCAGAGGGGGTGGGCTGCCCCGGGTGCCTCTCTGGGAGGGGCGACAAGATGGCCCCTGCCTCCACCCAGCTTTAGAGCAGCTGAGGGCATGGCATCCCTAGGTGGCTAGATTGGCCTCAACCAGGGCCAGGGCCTTTTCAGTATTGGCCCCAACTTGGTGGAATGCTCTTTCACAGGAGACCAGGGCCCTGTGGGATTTCTCATCTTTCCACAGGGCCTGCAAGACAGAGCTGTTCCGTCTGGCTTTTGGGTTGGATTCAGTCTGACCCCTGTGTTTTCCTCCCTCATGGTTTGGATTTATGGACTACTTAAAATGAGGCTGCATTTTAAATTTTAATATTGTATTTTAATTCATTGTTTTCTTTTTTTATATGTCTTATTGTAATTTTATTGGTGTAAGCCGCCCTGAGCCCGGTTTTGACTGGGGAGGGCGGGGTAGAAATAATAATAATAATAATAATAATAATAATAATAATAATAATAATAATTATAATTTTATCCGTACGGGATGCTGCTCATGTGGTAGCCCATACAGTCGCTGTGCAAGTGGCAGCCTGTATGGCCGCCACGCATGAGCGGCAGTCCATACGGACTGTGCATGTGTGGCATCCTGTATGGTTGCTGCACATGTGCAGTCCGTACGGGATGCTGCTCACGCGGCAGCCAGTATGGCCGCCATGCATGCAGTAGCTCATATGGCTGCCGTACATGCGTGGCATCCCGTACGGACTGTGCATGTGTGGCATTCCGTATGGAGTGTGCATGCGCAGGATGCCACACATGTGCAGTCAGTACGGCATGCCGCACATGCGCAGTCTGTACGGGCTGCGCCGCCCCGGGTGCCGGAGAGGGTTCCTCCGCCACTGGGTGCTACTTCTGGGTTAGCGGAGTCGGTAACCTGAAGCGTCTGTAACCCGAGGTACCACTGTATTAGGATAGAAACACCCCCCCCCCAATTCTTTTCTTAAACAGCATGTAAACCTGCCATCCTTTTTATTGTGGCTGTCGGGCAATCAGGACACGTGGAGTTATGGTTGGCTCTGCTTTCTTCCGCTGGTGCTTAGCTGATGATGTCTCCCAGGGGAACCTGCCCTTCCGTTTAGCTGCCGAAGCAGCTGGGGGAGGAGACCTTGCAGGGATCAAGGAGTCTCTCTTGGCAACTCTCTTGACTAGCATCCCCTGGAAGTCTGTGCCCATATGATGAGGTCAACCTTTTCTGCTTTGCTGCAGTGGGGGAAACAGGCAGAGATGAAGGCTCATGAAGGAATGGGGATCACATCATGAAAGGCAGAACTGGTCAGGCCGATGCTGGTTTCTTTCTGAGCGCAGTCACATATAACTGTGGATGATGTATGTTTTTTTTAAAACTATCATCATCATCATTAATTAAATTTACATGCCACCCTTTGTTTGAGGATCACAGGGCAGTTTACAGAATAAAGAGTAAAATTATATCTCATATTTTTCTGCCGTGAAACACAAACATGGCATTACGCATTACTCTTGTTCTTATTCTTACAGCAATTTATTACAATTAACATTTTAGAAGACGCCTGAAGGGAAGTTTTCTTGTTGATGTTTTCTTGTGCTTTTAATATTTTGTTGGGACCCGCCCAGAATGGCTGGGGCAACCCAGTCAGATGGGTGGCATATAAATAATGAAATTATTATTATTATTATTATTATTATTATTATTATTACCTGCCCTTCATCCTAACGCCACAGGGTGAGTTGTGAAAATTAAAACACAATATTGATATTGGAATGCAACATAATGCAATAGTAAAACAGTGTAAAATAACTTAGAACCACAAAAATTGTTTGTTTGTTTGTTTCCTATACCACCTTTACCTCCAAGGAGCTTAAGTGTACATGGTTCTGCTCTCCATATTCTATCCTCACAACAACCCTGTGAGGTAGATTAGGTTGGCTCAAAGTCACCCAGCCAGCTTCATAGCTAATGTTGGATACAGCCCTTAGTTAATAACTAGACTTCCATGGATAGAAGAACCAATTTAAGCTTCAAGGCTGGCCCCAGGTGGCGTGCATGGAGGTAGTCTACTCTTGACGTTCCTTTGAAATGGATGACTGTGACTAAATCCCAGTCCCTGAGGGCACAGCTGGCTTTAAAAAGTTATTATTACAATTAGTACCACTTACTGCAAAAAAGACAGTATTTCGCCCATTATAGCAAGAATTATCATTCCTATCGGTTAGAAAAAGGAGTCCATTTATCTGTCAGATCTTCCATAAGTCTGTTTCTGCTTCGTACTTTATCTGCCAGTTTGTTCATTTCTGGGATTTTTAACACCTCAATCAGTCATTCCTATGTCGACGGGCTCAGAGCAGATTTGCACTGTCTTGCAAAGACTTTCCTTTTTCCTTTTTGGTTGCTACGTATAAATTCAATAACGACGACTCACAATGAATCCCAACGAGATCGTTTAAATAATTAACATAGCAGGCATGGGATTGGATCTAAGCACTATTGGTACGTAGTCTGAATCCTGGACCCCTTTTGCCCAGTCTTGCCCCCACCATGCACATTTATTTTTGAGGGATGGTTTTGGGTGGAAGCCTTTCTTGATGCAATAAAACTGCTCTGCATCTCTGCCTCTTGATATAGTACAGGGGCCAACAACCTTTTCAAGCTGTGGGCCGGTCCACCGTCCCTCAGACCATGTGGTGGTGGTGGTGGTAATGAACGAATTCCTATGCCCCACAAAGAACCCAGAGATGCATTTTAAATAAAAGCACACATTCTACTCATGTAAAAACACCAGGCAGGCAGCCCCACAAATAACCCAGAGATGCATTTTAAATAAAAGCACACATTCTACTCATGTAAAAACACCAGGCAGGCAGCTCCACAAATAACCCAGAGATGCATGTTAAATAAAAGGACATATTCTACTCATGCAAAAACACGCTGATTCCCAAACCGTCTGCGGGCCAGATTGAGAAGGCGATTGGGCTGCATCTGGTTGCCTACCCCTGAAATAGTACCACTGAAAGCTAGCTTTCTCTCTCTCTCTCTCTCTCTCTCTCTCTCTCTCTCTCTCTCTCTCTCTCTCTCTCTCACACACACACACACACACACACACACACACACACCTGCACAGGGGAAAGACTAAGGCAAGGGAGCTGGATTTGCAGCATAAAGCTACAACAAAGATCTCTTCCCCTGGGAGGGGAGCTTTGGGCAGAGAGCATCAAACTTTCCACCATTTGCAGGGAGGAAGGAGAAAGGTGACCAGCAGGTGGGTCTCCAACTGTAGTTGCTTCTCAGAAAAATTGTGGATCCCAAGGAGTTCTATAGGGGAAATACACAAGAACATTCCCTCTGTCTCCCAACCACCCTGAACCTTTCAAAGGTCCAGAGTAGCAAACGACTCACTCTGTTGATAGCCCTTTCTTTTGTTCTACACTGCACCACCCCCGCCATTCAATGTTTCTTCTTCCAGGCAGAAATGCTAAAGGATTTCACTCACTCTGTGTTTTCAAGCAAACTGCCTGCTTTGCACTTCCCAGATTAATATGTGGACCAGAACTCACAGCTACGCTTCCGTTTTCTTTTCTTTTCTTTGCAAAGTACCCACATTTTGTGATACAGTTATCAGCTAAAAATGTTGGGCTAAAATGCATGCCAAAAATGCACATTTTAAGGTGAGATGCATTGTTTTTGGTTTATTTAAAATCAAACAAACCCAGATGTTGCAAAAATGGGATGGGAGAGAGTTATGACTGGACAGATGAAAAAGTGGCACAGACCAGGAATAAATTGATCCATCCATTCCCTGCTTCCAGGGCAGCTAGCGAATAATGTAAAATAGTCTTTAAAAAGCCCTTAAGTATTTGCACTTCAGCAAGGAGAGCAGAGCAGTACAAACATAATTCACAGTGGTGGAAAGCAGAACTATACAACCAGAGTTTTAAAAGACTGGGAAATTGTGTTTCAAGGAACACCTTTGCTTGGTAACAAGCCTATGAGAGTAAACACCTGGTAAGTGTTTCATGTCCAGGTTCTGCAGAGGAGCCACAGGGCAAACACAGGTTAGCTGTTTCAGCACCAGGGAGAGCTCCAAGTGAGCACCTTGCTCTGATAAGGGTTGGGAGAGAAAGGGAGGCCATTTGAGCATCTTCCTCCAGTCCACATCTCCTAGGCTCCACCCACATGAAGACCACTTGAGTCTCATAAAAGGCCAAGCTTCTGGCACTGCCCTAGCCAACCTGGGGCCCTCCAGATGTTTGGGACTACCACACCCAGAGCCCCAGTCAGTGTATCCTATTGGATGCCATTCTGATCCAAGTTGGTAGACTGAACCACCTAGACTCCGGGGCACCGCATTGACAAGCTGGAAGGTGTGCAAAGGAGGGCAACCAAGATGATCAAGGGTCTGGAAACCAAGGCTTATGAGAAGTGGTTGAGGGAGTTGGGTATGTTTAGCCTGGAGAAGACAACACTGGCAGGTGGTATGATAGCCATCTTCAAATATCTGAAGGGCTGTCACATGGAAGATGGAGCAGGCTTAACTACTCTATTCCGAACTTAAAAATGGGAAGTCAACAAAAGAGGTTCAAAGACTCTCTCAAGGCAAATCTAAAAAAATGTAGTCTAAACACCAACAACTGGGAAACACTGGCCTACGAGGACTCCAACTGGAGAACAGCCTTTACCAAAGGTGCCATGGGTTTTGAAGACACTCAAACTCAGGACGAAAGGGAGAAACACACTAAGAGGAAGGCACGCTTGGCAAACTCTCACCATGATCAACTCCCACCCGGAAACCTATGTCCCCACTGTGGAAGGATGTGTGGATCCAGAATTGGCCTTCACAGTCACTTACGGACTCACCTTTAAAACTGTGTTTATGGAAGACAATCTTACTTGGCTATGAGGGATCGGCAAAGAAGAGGATGGATCAGGCTTGTTTTCTGATGCTCCAGACACATTTTCTCAGTCTAATTTGCCTCACAGGGTTGTTGCGAGGAAAAATGTGCTTTACCCTGGCTTTTGCCACGTGTAGTTTGCCAGTTACAGCAGTTAGACAAATCCATGGAGGAGAGGACTCTTGATGGCTACTTGATGGCTGTTAGCCAGGATGGCTATGCTCTGCCTCCACCATTGCCGGAGACCACAGGAGGGGAAAGTGCCCTTGTGCTTGGGTCCTGCTTGTAGGGTTCCCATTGGGGCATCTTGTGTGCCATTGTGAGAAGAGAATGCTAGACTAGATGAGCCATTGGCCTGATCCAGCAGGCTGTTATGTTCTTATGGATCCAGGGCTGTCACATGGCAGGGTGGCAGCGTGGAGAGGAGAGGCAGGGAGCCTCTGTGAACAGCAAGAGGAAGAGCACCTAGTCTTCCAATTGACAGCAATGGGTAATGGGCACAACTGGAGCAAATGGCATGAATGACAAAACAAGTGAGATTTTTAAGGACAAAATAAATGGGCAGAAATGGCGCACTCCAAGAAAGTAGGGTTCCCATATCCCAAGTCATAAAGGGTTTTAACCCCAAACACCCATATTTGTGAATTGCATTAAATCAGGTCTTAATGTCCATTGGGGCTGGTGGGGTGTAAGGCAGGAGGCCAACAGTAGGTGGCACCAGTGCTGAAAACAGGCAGAGCCAACTCATTCTCGTTTTGTCACCACTCTCCTTCTTGATGAGCTCTACAGGTGGCAACACTGAGACTGAGAAGGTGATAGGCATTGCCACTCCCTGGACTGGCTGTAAGTAATAAGGCAGGCAGGTTGAGACTGGCAAAGAGGAGACTCAAGTTGGGGAGGCAATGCCTCCTTGGCCCAAATGGACCAGCTTCCACTGTTGCACTCAGAAACAGCCCGGGATCCAGTGAAGCTGCTGTTAGAACCAACAGCATGCATTTCCTTTCGCTTCTCCCAGCTAGCAGCCCAGCAGATGAATTTCTGAGGGAAGCAAAGTCTCCAAGGGCAGGCCCACATGCAACACTTCACAGTAATCTAAGATGGAAGCCACCAGGGCTTGGATAAATGCGGCCAGGCTATGTCTGCCCAGAAGAGTTTGCAAGCAGCACGGACTGGCTTTCTTGCTTTTTCTTCAACACCCCTCATTCTCCTTTGCTTCCAACAATTGATACATTGGCAGCGTGATTCTTTTCCCTTCCTCCCAACCTGGCTTGTACATCCTTGTCCTCACCGTTAAAGCTTGTGGCAACCTCTTCCCACACAATCTTTGTGTTCTTTATATTTGTTCATTATCTCACGGAGGGCGATTTGTGCTCATCGAGCTCCAGCAGGAGCAAACTGGAAGCGGTGAAGGGGAAAAAAAGAGAGGAGCTTTCCTTTTTTTTTTTTAACCATCACACCTGCTTGCTGGTGTCTGCCAGGCCCCACCTCTCATCTTCTAGAATGAAAAATTATCTTCCCCTGCCTCAAACACACACAAATCCTATGTTGGTGCCAAGTCCAGATAGCCAGCAGGAGACAACCCCCTGCATTCAAAGCCTCTTGGCTCATCTAATTTGGGAGCTTGCCAATCCTAATTCATTTAATTGTTGCACATCGAGTTCTTGCTTGGCTGCCTTCCCAGAATGCAATGCAGCCCCACCCCCTACACCACAAACAACCCACTTTAGAATTATTATATTTTAAAAAATAAATATTTGAAAGAGAGATGCTATTTTTTTTCATGAATGGGGAAGATCAATGAAATCCTGAAATAACTTGAATAAAATGGAGGGCTGGGATGTGTTTCCATTTATATATATTTTTTATCAATGGGGCTGATTTTGATTTTTTTTTATTAAAAAAAATCTTTTTAGAAGAGAATCTGAGTTGCTCACCATGTGACCACTTTCCTGAGCAGCCTATAATTATTGCCGGAATTAGATAACAACTAGTCTGTCAGACTGATCTGCATTGAAGAAGAATCTGAGATGTCTATTTGGAGTGGGATTCCTTGATTTCATTTGCAAAACTCCCCCCCCCAATTAGCTTGGGGAGGTGGCACCCTGGGGTGGGGTGGGGTGGGGGTTGGAGAAGAGCAAGAGCAGCGGTTCATAAAATGACAGAAGGGCAGAGTCTGCCGGAACAAAGACAATAAAAGTGACTTTCCTAAGCACCCAATAGCACTCCAGATTCACTATAATAAAGGCCATGCCAGAATTTCATGCATGGATGTCAAAATACTATGAAGTGAAGGTGGAAAGGGGAGATAGGAAACAAGTCCTGGATCAATGGAATGGCTTTAGCAAGGTCTGAGACCTTATTTGTAGGTTAACATGTTCTGATGAACTGGCTGGTAGGTTTAGTGCTGGCAGGGGCTGATGGGCGATTAGACATATTCAAGGAGGAGAGGGCTACTGATGGCTACTAGCCAGGATGGCTCTGCTCTGCCTCCACGGCTGGAGGGAGCAATGCTTCTGAATACCAGTTGCTGGAAACCACAGGAGGGGAGGAAAATGCTCTTGTGTTGGGGTCCTGCTCATGGGGCTCCCATTGGGGCATCTGGTTGGTTGGCCATTGTGAGAAGAGGATGCTGGACCAGATCGAACCTGCAGGCTCTACTCATGCTCTAATGCTGGCACCCCCAAACTTGGCCCTCCAGGTGTTTTGGGACTACAACTCCCATCATCCTTAGCTAACAGGACCAGTGGTCAGGGATGATTGGAATTGTAGTCCCCAAACATCTGGAGAGCCAAGTTTGGGGATACCTGTTCTAATGCATTTCAGAAATTACTTCCTTTTGCATTGCAATTTCCAGGCACACTTTATAGGTCCGTGTCCGAGTGGTGGGTTTTTTGTTTGTTTGTTTGGTCCTACCACTTTCCCTGGGAAAACCCGCTGTTTACTGCTGAATTGGAAGAAATGACAATCTGTTTGTTCCAACCCAGTGGTAATCAGAGGGTTTCCCCAGGGGAAAACAACAAGAAAACCCCCACTCTTACACAGACCTGGCTGGATAGCACAAACCTGTGCCCGGAAGGATTGGTACCAAAGTCTGGATAAGCCTTAACAGTCTTTCTCCCCATCCCAAGTCAATATTGTTGGCTGGCTCTGAGTTATATATGTGGGGGTGAGAGGAGATCCAGTTTAATTTTCTTTAAAAAAATTAAATGCTTATGACTGGAACGGTTGATGTAAATTCAGCCAACGCCCACCTCATTTCCAGAATAGGATCCTGCTCTCTTTGGCATTGCAGGTGTGAAGGGATGCAGACCACTCTTGCCGTAGGCCAGGAGGAAAGGCAGCAGCTGCTTCTTGCTCTGCTAGCCCCTAATGTGCTAGGAGAAGAGCAGGCGAAGAGGCAGCAATGGGAAGGAGGAAGAGGTCACCTGTTGGGGTGTGGGCTCCATCAAGTGTTTGACATGTCCCTCTGGAAGAGGGGGTGTAGAGGAGGGCACCTAAGATGATGAAGGGGTCTGGAGACCAAGACATATGAGGGAGTTGGGTATGTTTAGCCTGGAGAAGAGAAGATTGAGAGGTGGCATGATCGCCAGCTTCAAATACATGAAGTACTGTCATGTGGAAGCTTGTTTTAATAGAATCATAGAAGAGTTGGAAGAGACCACAAGGACCATCCAGTCCAACCCCCTGCCAAGCAGGAAACACCATCAAAGCATTCTTGACATATGCCTGTCAAGCCTCTGCTTAAAGACCTCCAAAGAAGGAGACTCCACCACACTCCTTGGTAGCAAATTCCACTGCCAAACAGCTCTTACTGTCAGGAAGTTCTTCCTAATGTTTAGGTGGAATCTTCTTTCTTGTAGTTTGAATCCATTGCTCCGTGTCCGCTTCTCTAAAGGTAAAGGGACCCCTGACCATTAGGTCCAGTCGTGACCGACTCTGGGGTTGCGCGCTCATCTCGCATTATTGGCCGAGGGAGCCGGCGTATAGCTTCCAGGTCATGTGGCCAGCATGACAAAGCTGCTTCTGGCAAACCAGAGCAGCACATGGAAACGCCGTTTACCTTCCCGCTGTAGCGGTTCCTATTTATCTACTTGCATTTTGACGTGCTTTCGAACTGCTAGGTTGGCAGGAGCTGGGACCAAGCAACGGGAGCTCACCCCGTCACAGGGATTCGAACCGCAGACCTTCTGATCAGCAAGCCCTAGGCTCAGTGGTTTAACCACAGCGCCACCTGGGTCCCTTCTTCTCTAAAGGTAAAGGGACCCCTGACCATTAGGTCCAGTCGTGACCGACTCTGGGGTTGCGCGCTCTGGAGCAGCAGAAAACAACCTTTCTCCCTCCTCTATATGACATCCTTTTATATATTTGAACATGGCTATCATATCACCCCTTAACCTTCTTTTCTCCAGGCTAAACATACCCAGCTCACTAAGCCGTTCCTCATAAGGCATCTTTCCAGGCCTTTGACCATTTTGGTTGCTCTCTTCTGGACACGTTCCAGCTTGTCAGTATCCTTCTTGAACTGTGGTGCCCAGAACTGGACACAGTACTCCAGGTGAGGTTTGACCAGAGCAGAATCCAATGGTACTATTACTTCTCTTGATCTAGATGCTATACTCCTATTGATGCAGCCCAGAATTGCATTGGCTTTTTAAGCTGCTGCTTCACACTGTTGACTCATGTCAAGTTTGTAGTCTACCAAGACTCCTAGATCCTTTTCACATGTACTGCTCTCAAGTCAGGTGTCACCCATCCTGTATTTGTGCCTTTCATTTTATTTGCCCAAGTGTAGTACTTTACATTTCTCCTTGTTAAAATTCATCTTGTTTGCTTTGGCCCAGTTGTCTAATCTGTTAAGGTCATTTTGGAGTGTGATCCTGTCCTCTGGGGCAGTGTTTCTCAACCTTTTTTGGGCCATGGCACACTTGTTCTATGAAAAAAAAATCCCGCGGCACACCAACTCTGTGCCGCCCTATATTTAGTTTAGTTTGGAGGGGAGACGTAAAGCATGCCACTGAAGAACTGCTGCGCGGTAGCCAGGCGGACCCACCAGGCGCAGAGCCTGCGGAGCGAGCGGGGACACGTTAGACGGCACGCACAGACCCCAGGCGGGCAGACACGGGCGTGCAGCTGCCGCCGCCTCCCTCCCAGCCGCCCCAGGCAGCCGCCGCCGCTCTGGCCCAGTGAAGGGAAGCCCTGCGCAGCCTTCCCCGCCTGCCTCCTCCTCCCCAGGCAGCGGCGGCGGCGCCCTCTCTGGCCTCCGGCTGGATGCCGACTCTAAATTTTGCCGCGTCGTGCTGCGACGAGAAGGGCGATTTGCATTGTCACGTGCCTGGCGGCCGCCAATAATCATCACTGACCCGCCGGAAAGGAAGCCGGCCAGGTCACGACGCGGGCGCTCGCCTCGCGTCGTGACCTGGCCGGCTTCCTTTCCGGCGGGTCAGCGACGTGACAATGCAAATCGCCCTTCTCGTCGCGGCACATCAGCCAGCGTCACCGGTTGAGAAACGCTGCTCTGGGGTATTAGCCACTCCTCCTAATTTGGTGTCATCTGTTTTCTGCTGCTCCAGAAGAGAGGACCCGAAGCAATGGATTCAAATGAAATGGAAGGAGATTCCAGCTGAACATTAGGAAGAACCTTCCGACAGAAACATCTGTTCAACAGTGTGACAGACTACCTGTGAAGGCAGTGGCCTCTCCTTCATGGCAGATTTTCAATAAGAGTTTGGATGGCCACCTGCCAGGAATCCTTTAGCTGTGATTCCAGCATTGTAGGGGGTTGGACTGGATGGCAGCTAGCATCCCTCCAACCCTACAATTCTATGATATCTTTTGGGTGATATGATATTGACTTGGCTGTCAAGTTCTGGCTGTGGATTTCCTCGCGAACGCTTAACCTGCGTGTCCGTTGGCCGTGGAAACAAAAAGCGAATCACCAGGCCGCCTTGGACATTCCGGTACTTGGGCAAAACGCTGCCCTTTTGCTTCATCAGATTCACTGCCAAAACAAGAAAAAAGTCATGTGGTGTAACATCTCCCTCGCCCCCTCCACACTGCAGTATTTACTCCCAGAGATGCCAACAGATGGCATTTAATTTAAAAAAAGGAAAAAAAGGAAGACACAAATTTAGGCTCAAAGGCTCGAAATGGCTCATTCAGAAACGGCCTCCCTCCTTGGCACTATTGACGACGGAAGCAGTGGCGGAAGTAACGGAGTGCCTTTTTTTGGCCAGGAGACCTTTCCCTCAACGCGGAAGCTGCCCTGTCGTGCTGCCAGGAGGGTTACATGCCTGCATGATGAAATACCAAGCTGGTCGGAAGCTCTTAAGCTAATTGAAAAGCTGCTCAAACTGGAAAGCAAATTATCTAAATAAACACAGGGCGATGCAATATTTGGGGAAACCCCGCCGGCCGGGTGCACAGAGACAGACTCTCCCAACCTCTCCTCGCCAGGCCGAATTTTCTAGCCATATGTTGAACAATAAGACCAGGCTGCTAAGAATCCCAGGCCAGATGCGTTCTGCGAAAATATGAACAGCAACTGGTGACCCACATCACCACGTTTATCCACAACCATGGGGCCTAGAAGCTTGGTTTTTTAAATAAATAAAAATAATCATAATGACAACAACAAATGGAAAGGTATGACCCCCCCCCCATGATAGCTCGATAGCTCCATACCCTCCAATATTTCATAGGGACGTCCTAAGGAAAACCAGTATATTCCGGGATCAAATCAGAAACCGGGATGGCTTCTATGAATCCGGGACTGTCCCTGGAAAATAGGGACACTTTAAGGGTCTGTAGCTTGATGGCTTGGATGGTTCTCCCCCTTTAATTCCTACAACAGCCCTGTGAGGTAGGCTAGGGTGAGAGGGAGAACAACTGGCCCCTAAGGTCACCCACAGACCCTCAAAGTGTCCATATTTCTCAGGGACAGACCCAGATTTACAGAAGCCACCCCGGTTTCTGATTTGACCCAGGATGTCACACTTTTCCTTAGGATGTCCCTATTTTCATCGAAGAAATGATGGAGGGTAAGGAGTTATGCAACTCCCAAGCCAAGGAGATAAGTAACTATATAACTTTTAGATGACGTCTGAAGGCAGCCCTGTTTAGGGAAGTTTTTTATGTTTAATGTTTTTATTATGTATTGATATCTGTTGGGAGCTGCGTAGAGTGGCTGGAGCACCCAGTAAAGATGGGCAGGGTATAAAATAATAATAATAATAATAATAATAATAATAATAATAATAATAAATTGGATGTCCCTATTAATCAGAGAAATGTTGGAGAAATGAACTTCACTGCCAAGTGAGGATTTGAACCCTGGTCTCTCACAGGTTCTAGCCTAACACTCTAACCGCTACACCACACTGTCTGCCAATACTGCCCACGCTGTCTGCACAGTGAGTTCATTGGAACTTACTTCTGAGTAAGGGGAGGCTGGGCCCGAAGCCTAAACGTAGGCCTGAAGGACTGGGATAAGAGGATCACATCAATCAGTTCCCAAATAAAGCTGTAGGCTCCACACACACAAACTTCTAACACTCCCGATCGACCGCTGGGATTCTTTATGTCGGGAGTGGCAAGAATTTATTTGGCCGGGATTTACAAGGAGCTTTGGAACGGATTATGGAAGGTTGGTCATGAAAGTATCTCAAGGACAGGCAACGGCGGGGCAGGCGGGGGGAGACTGTTAAGCCAAATGACAGACAGATGGAGAACGGGGAACAGGAAGTAGAGTGGAACCACACAACTGGATGTGGGGCAGCCGGCGAATAGAGACATCCGATTTGCAAACCGCTGCTCACACTCAGAGCTTTGTCCAAACGCCCAGTGCCAAGGGCTCGAGGCTTCAGTGTCTAACCTTGACAGGCTTGGCAAGTGCTGTTGGCACAGTCTGGTAAAATGTGGCTTTGTGTGTCGAGTCCCCAAACCACCCCTCAAATAATTCACACCGCAGACAGAATTTTTGTCTTGGTTTTTTGGGGATGAATTTGGCCACAACTTTATTAAAATACAAAATGTGTGAGTGGTTGCATAGGCACTGGTTCACCAACTGTCCCCTAAGGACAGAACTGACCTTAAGTCAGTCAGGGGAAACCCGACAGGGAGCTGGGTGTGCTAGCCCTCCCCTTTCCCTTCAGGCTCCCAGGGGCTCTCGCGTGGCCCTGGCCCCCGACTGGGGGTTACGGACATAGCATATCGAGCCCCTGTATTCCTGATCGGAATTTACCCAACACACTGGCATCAAATTGAAGGGGCAGACACAGTCAATCATAACCCCTTATAAAACCAACAAAATAAGCAATGCCTAACCGCCAACCTTACAAGTTGCGACTATTTGCTATGCAGTAGGCAAAACCAGATGGCACCAGCCAATCAGCCAAATGGAAAAATTCCTACCGGGCCCCTGCCCAAAAGCATGATAGGCACAGCAAGGCCAACACAGAGGCCTAAACATAGCGAGGGTGGGCGGGTGATCCGAAGTACGCAGCCAAAGAGGAGAAATAAACCACGTGTATGCCTTTTATACCCCTGGGCTGTCCCTCTGAAATTGAAACATGCTTTTCCCCCCAGCAACAGCCTGGGTCCAATCAGAACGGTGGCCAACTCATAGCCCCCACCCCAGCAACTCAGGGGTAGTTTGCTAGGCCCCCACCGCAACACGTGCTCTCCATGAAGGAGAACCCGCCTTGCCAGAATCTTCCAAATTTGCACTGCAAGCCTTTCAGAGAGCCTGTGCTCACTGCTCGTGGCTGGAACAGATCCAGCTCAAGGGTCCGGAAACCAAGCCTTATGAGGAATGGTTGAGGGAGTTTAGTACGTTTAGCCTGGAGAGGGGACATGATAGTCATCTTCAAATATCTGATGGGCTGTCACATGGATGGTGGAGCAAGCTTGTTTTCTGCTGCTTCTGCTTAGGCAGGAAGAACCAGCTGCACAAATATAAGATGAAGGACATCTGGATTGCAAGTTGTACATGTGAAAAGGATCTAGGAGTCTTAGTAGACCACAAATTGAACATGAGTAAACAGTGTGATGCAGCAGCAGCAGCAGCAAAAAGAAGCTAATGTCATTCCAGGCTGCATCAACCAAATTATAGTGTCCAGATCAAGGGAAGTAATAGTCCAGCTCTATTCTACCTTGGTCAGACCACATCTGGAGTCCTGTGTCCAGTTCTAGGCATCATTGTTTAAGGATATTGGCAAGCTGGAAGGTGTGCAGGGGAGGGAGACCAATGTGATCAAGAGTCTACAGTAGAATCCAAGCCATGTGAAGGACATTTGAGGGAGTTGGGTATGTTTAGCCTGAAGAAGAGGAGACTGCTCCTGCCATAGCTACTTTGCCTTACTAGCCTTTATCTGAAGACATCTTGTCTGTTTCAGGTGAAGGTCCAGGGCCTCCTGCTCAGATGGGAATGGGTTTAAGAGCTTGTGTCATACAAATAACACAATGGCACCATCTCTACCATTGCGGTAGGCACCTAAGCTGAAATGCACAGAGCTGGACACTGAACTTCTGCATGTCGAGTCTGCTGTGTATAATTTCCCTTTGATTTCCAGCTTGCCTGAGCTCTCCATTTCAGGCAGCCCGCAATTACTCAGCATGGGGCCTTCCTCACTGATAGCAAAATAGGGGATGGCATCACGCCATGGATACATATGTGTTAAGCCTAGCAGGAAGCCAGTTCGGCAATTCATACGCCAGTTAAAAAGGTCAAGCTTGGGCAACGTGTTTCCTCCTTTGTAATATTGACGGAAACGGAGAGAGCTGTGGCCTTTTGTCCTCCTGGGGTTTTTGTTAACTCCCTTGAGCAAAACACACAAACGTATCTTAGAATTGTAGGGTTGGAAGGGAAGGGACCCCATAGGGTTATTTAGTCCAACCTGTTGCAAAGCAGGAATCACATCTGTTTTCAACAACGGACAGCATGTGTGGCCCCTCTGCTAGAACACCTGCAATGGGCTTTCCACGTGCTGCTAGGCTAGGACAAGGTCTGTGCATTAATATAGTAAGTCCTGAAACAGCTTGAGCTCAGGGTAGCTCAGGGACCACCTGAGCCCTGTTATCCCAGCTTGATCACTGAGGTTGTCCAGAGGAGAGCTGCTAGGTGTGTATTTTCTCTCTCCCTGGGGTGGGGTGGGGGAAACGTGACCCAGGGGCAGGGGAAATAGAAACGGCACCTTCTCACAATTCCAAATAGGTCCACAGGACCCCCCAAATATGGAGAACCCCTTTTTCTTCATTTAGTTCACTCCCCCTAACAGAGAGATGGGGAAACTGGATTTGGCTGATGAAATACATAGAACATTATCTCCCCCCCAAAACCCTGCAGGCCAAGCCATGACATCAGGTGTAGGCAGTGTTTTTCATTCTAGAAAATTAAGTTGTTCGGTCCCAGCTCCTGCCAACGTAGCAGTTCGAAAGCACATCAAAGTGCAAGTAGATAAACAGGTACCGCTACAGCGAGAAGGTAAACGGCATTTCCGTGTGTTGCTCTGGTTCGCCAGAAGCAGCTTAGTCATGCTGGCCACATGACCTGGAAGCTGTACGCTGGCTCCCTCGGCCAATAACGCGAGATGAGCGCCGCAACCCGAGTCGGTCACGACTGGACCTAATGGTCAGGGGTCCCTTTACCTTTACTCACCAGGGAAATGCACAACAAAGATGGAAGTGGTATACTTGCCTTTCAGAAGCATGCACACTTTGATTAGAAAAGAAAGAAATTTCTAACATAAAGCTCTTTTAAAAAAACTTATTTATGTAGTCGATTGAAACAACAGTATTGCCCGTTCAGAAATGTGGCAATCACATATCCACCTACCCAGACTCAGTGGGACTTGCAAACATTTAAAAAAGGATATTACATATACCGGTAATCACTTCCCTTCCACTTTGCAGTTTTGGCAGAGGGATGCATCCTTCTCAGAGTGGGACCAAGTAGATCCACTCTTCAGCCTTAATAGACCACAAGCTTAATATGAGTCAACACCGTGATTCAGCAGGGAAAAAGCTAATGCAATTCTAGACTGCATCAACAGGTCCAAGTCGAGGGAAGTCATAGTACCACTCTATTCTGCTTTGGTCAGACCACACTCCTCCAGTTCTGGGCATGCCAGTTTGAGAAAGATATTGACAAGCTGGAAGGTGTGTAGAGAAGGGCGACCAAGATGATCAAGGGTCTGGAAACCAAGCCTTGTAGGGAACGATGAAGGGAGATGGGTATGTTTAGCCTAGGAAAGAGGAGACCGAGTGGATACATGATAGCCCAGGCTTCCTCAACCTCGGCTCTCCAGATGTTTCGAGACTACAATTCCCATCATCCCTGACCACTGGTCCTGCTAGCTAAGGATCATGGGAGTTGTAGGCCAAAAACATCTGGAGGGCCGAGGTTGAGGAATCCTGTGATAGCCATCTTCAAATATCTAGAGAGGTGTTACATGGAAGATGGAGCAAGCTTGTTTTCTCCTGCTCTGGAGGGTAAGACCCAAACGCACAAGAAAGGAGATTCTGACTAAACTTTAGAAATAACTCTCTGGTGCTAAGAGCTGTTTGACAGTGGAACCGAGAAAGTGGTGGGCTCTCCTTCCTTGGAGGTTTTTAAACCAAGGTTGGGTGGCCATCTGTCAGGGATTCTTTCATGGCGATGCCTGCATCACAGGGGGGTGGACTAGATGGCCCTTGGGGTTCCTTCCAACTCTATTCCGTCCTTAGCCATCCCTTCATAAATATCCGGACCATTATCCATGATGGTGTGCCTTGCTCATCTCTCCACCTCTTCTTGTTCTCTCACTCTCCCTTTCCCAGACATCACTAGGAAAGTATTTATTACATGTCAGCATGATAAATGAAAAGTCATATTTTACCGTGAATTATTCGAGCCCCACGGTGCAGCCTGGATCTATAGCCTCAGAGAGTTATTAACTGTGTGCCGCAGAGAGCTGTAGAAACCTCATCTCTTCCCCTCCTCCACCTTCCATGCCTGGCCCTGGCTTGACACGGCATGTGGGATGTACAGATGAGGATTATGAAGAAAGAGAATGAGAAGGGTGTGTGTGTTCCTTGTATCCTACTAACAACCTAGAGGATCTTCCAGCATGAAGTTATGACTCCGAATAATGGTCGTAGTGCAGCACCTTCTGCTCGTGTCCTGCTCATGAACTTTCAGTGAGCACTGAGAGGCAGTGGTGGTGTAGTGGTTAGAGCATCAGGCTACTAGGATCTGGGAGAGACCAGGGTTCAAGTCCCTCACTTGGCCGTAAAGCTCACCAAGTGACCTTGGGCCAGTATGTTTAGCCTGGACAAGAGAAGGCTATGGGGTGATACGATAGCCATGTTCAAATATATAAAAGGATGTCATATAGAGGAGGGTGAAAGGTTGCTTTCTGCTGCTCCAGAGAAGCGGACACGGAGCAATGGATTCAAGCTACAAGAAAGAAGGTTCCACCTAAAGATTAGGAAGAACTTCCTGACAGTAAGAGCTGTTCAGCAGTGGAATTTGCTGCCAAGGAGTGTGGTGGAGTCTCCTTCTTTGGAGGTCTTTAAGCGGAGGCTTGACAGCCATCTGTCAGGAATGCTTTGATGGTGTTTCCTGCTTGGCAGGGGGTTGGACTGGATGACCCTTGTGGTCTCTTCCAACTCTAAGATTCTATGATTTAGGCAAGCTATCCAGATGTTTAGAAAGCCACTGAGAGTTTTATTGTTTTAGCTTTCTTGCGAAGCGCTGCAGGTGGTTTATAAATTTTACGAAATAAAATAAAACTTCAGTGTTGTTGCGGGGATTAAATAAGGAGGCAGGGAGTAGCATGTAAACCCACCTGGAACTGCTGGGAGGCAAAGGTGGGATATAAATGCAATATGGAAATAAATAAAATGGGCTCAGACCAGATCATTTTCAGGGACAGTCCCCTCGGGTAGCTGCGGCCCCCAGGAGAAGATGCAGCTGCTCCCTGGTCCATCTCATGTCAAATTGTGGTCCCTGGAACCTTTATCACCTGCTCTACACCCCAAGTAGACCTCCCTGAAACCAGACTCTGATGACTGGCGTACAAACTTGCTCAGGCAAATCCTGAGGAAAATTCCCCCACCTTTTTAAAATTAAAAATCGAAGGCACCAAAAAGCTAATATTCTAATGCATCAATCTTGATCTCACTTACCTGGGTGTGAGCAAATGACTCGCTTTTGCCCTATCTAGATTTTGATTATTGAATAACGACAGATAAGGAGATAAATGGCACTATATCTTTGTTACACAAAGGAAGATAAAGAAGAAGCAGATACGAAACGGGCCCCATTGAACTGGATCCATACTTTCTGCTATTTTACAAGAGCATCTTATTGCAATCCTAAACGAGAAAAACATCAGTTGGTCCAGCAGGGCTCAGACCCAGAAGCTGAATGCAGCCCTCCAGGCATCTCAGCCTGGCCCTTGGGAGTTTCCAAAGGCCACGCCCCCTATGTCCAGGCTACGCCCCTCACCAGCTCCGCTTCACACCTTCTTGGGCGTCCTTGAATTCTGATAGTTCTTGAGGCTTACCTGCATGAAGAACATGGAGGACTCAGTGAGCATGTGCAGAAAGCAGCCTGCTGTTCCAAGGTGAAATTTGCATTCCTGGCCCTACCCACTTCTGCCTTTGGCCCTGCCCACTACCAGCTGGTTGCAGCCCTCTGACCGAAAAGTGTTCCCCATTCCTGTGGTATAGGAAGACAATGGTTATCGGCCTGTGCTAGCACGGAGGCATTGTGTAAGCTTTTACTGTATGGTTTTTATGTATTTATGTTGTAAACGGCGTAGATTTTTTATTTTTAAAAATAGTGCTCTATAAATATTTTTTAAACAAACAAACAAATAATAAAATAATGATGATGAAGTTAGGAAAGGCAGAATAATCCTCACCTGAGAGGGATACTGTAGAGTTGGAAAAAGCTCAGAAAAGGGTGTCCAAGATGATCAAAGGCGTGGAGGTTGCAGTGTCTGAGAATTTTTAGTTCGGAGAAGAGGTGAGTGAGAGGCACCGCGATAAAAGTTTATGAAATTTTGCATGGCATGGAGAAAGTGGATAGAGAAAAGTTTTTCACTCTCTTTCAGAACACTGGAAGTCACGGAAATCCAGCGAAGGTCAGTGTTGGGAGATTCAGGACAGATAAAAGAAGGCTGGACTTCTTCACACGGCACATAGTTAAACTATGGAACTCACCCCCACAGGAGGCAGTGGAGGCCACCAACCTAAAAGAACCTAAACGAAGACTGGTCATATTCATGGAAGAGAGGGCTGTCAATGGATTGTGGACACGATGGGAGTTCTGTTTTGCCTCTGTGCCTTTCACTGCCTGCCTCTTCCCATCCCATCCTCATGGAGCCATTCATCAGGAACTGAGCTCATGCTTCCATCCTGCCTTCACTCTCTCCCACACACCTGACAGCAGCTGATGGGCTTAGCTTTCATCTTCCAAGCAAAAGCGATATTTACCAACCTGGTAGTGCTCGGAAACAGGAGCCATCCCCGCCCCCCCCCACCTCTGGCTGAGTCCATTTTGCCGGGTTTCCGAGAGATCAGCGTAAAGAAGCCATCGCTCTTCCGATCTCAAGAGCACAGAAGGTGCAAAGATTTGCCAAGAGCGTCACTATTGATTTACAGGGCTCACCTCCAGCAACATCGACAATACCGGTGTTTTGACAAAACAAAGCAACATCAAAGATTTGGGCCGTAAATCCAGGGGCGGCTTGGTGCAAAACTCCCTCTCTTCCCTCCAGAGTTCTGGTGCAATGTAGGCCTCTTTATTTATCACGTATGAACAGAGCTATTTAAGTTGACAAGCTCGGCTCTGATATACCATTTGCTATAAACGAGCAGCTTGAGAAAGTTTTTGCATTTGTCCTTCGAACGTAAAGTCAATTTTTGCATGGTCGGGAGCTCTGCGCTCCTCCGTGCCTGCCAAGATGAGTGTGGGCCAATCAATCTTCTCCCCCATGTTCGACGGGTGAGCTACGTGCCGCTTGGAAGTCAGGCTCTTGTTAGTGTCCCTGGGGAAGAGGAGCAGAGCTGGGGTCGTAAAGAAAAATGGACCCCCCCAAAGTGCTGTCCGCACTAGGGTGAACTCTAACGCATCACCAAAAACAGAAGAAGAGGGCACTGATTTGCACAAGCATTGGCATGCACTGTGCTATATGCATATGTGCCAATTTGGGAGTGATCACTGCATACTGGCGTGCTATGGTCCATGGGGTCACGAAGAGTCGGACACGACTAAACGACTAAACAACAACTGCATACTTAGAAATGATTGCTATGATTTAAGAAGAAATCACAGAGAGTCCCATGGACTGCAAGAAGATCAAACCTATCCATTCTTAAGGAAATCAGCCCTGAGTGCTCCCTGGAAGGACAGATCGTGAAGCTGAGGCTCCAATACTTTGGCCACCTCATGAGAAGAGAAGAATCCTTGGAAAAGACCCTGATGTTGGGAAAGATTGAGGGCACTAGGAGAAGGGGACGACAGAGGACAAGATGGTTGGACAGTGTTCTCGAAGCTACGAACATGAGTTTGACCAAACTGCGGGAGGCAGTGCAAGACAGGAGTGCCTGGCGTGCTATGGTCCATGGGGTCACGAAGAGTCGGACACGACTAAACGACTAAACAACAACAACAACAACAACAAGAAATGCAGTGTAATACTTTCACTTCCCTCGACTGTTTTCCAGCACCCTCAGTCTCTCGGCTCTGTCGGGATCTGGCATGGTTTAGCAGCCCCAGGCAGAAGAGGGAGGGAAACTCAGTGATTCTGTACTACCAGCATGCGGCCCTCGGAAGGCTGGCCAGAATGGAATGCGGCCCTCCGGCTAATAAACACCCCCCCTTTCCTTCTGTAAGGCAACCAGTTCTTTTCGGTTTGCTGCAGACATTTGCAGGAACCGTGGGTGAAATAGGGGCAGCACTTATCCCCTTTAAATTGAGGACTCTGGAGCTCTATGTGGAACTGAATGAATTATGCAAATAGCACATATTTGCAAAAGCCATTCTCAGTTTCTGCGGATGCCGGGATATTGTAGTATTGGAAACCGAGTCTTTTTTGTTGATGTCGTTTGGCCAGAGACTGGCCCAACCTGGGTCTTTGTTCAGTTTGGGATGAGCGGCAAGACCCAGGCTGTCAAGTTACGAGACCCGGTGGGCAGTCAAAGTGGGCCAGGAACAAGCAGGCGTTCAAGGTCCACAGCAGAAACTAGGATAAAAGCGGGCACAGATTCATAGGGGCTGGGGCTGTGTGACCTCTCATGCACCCCCCAAAGCAGGTACAAATTGCATAGATGTACCTTGGGGATCCCTTCCAAATGTATGAATTTTGTATACATTCTGCATGTGCTAATTTCTATGGAATGATGCAAATTTTTTTTGGGGGGGGATTATTATCATTCAAACTGGAGGACTACCTCCCCACCCCCCATTGGGATGATGGGCAAGTACTGCTGCTCCCTTGATAGGCAGCTTCCACCTCTTAGGGAGTCCTTAGGTATAGATAAAGGGACCTCTGACCATTAGATCCAGTTGTGACCGACTCTGGGGTTGTGGTGCTCATCTCGCATTATTGGCCGAAGGAACCAGTGTACAGCTTCCAGGTCATGTGGCCAGCATGACAAAGCCGCTTCTGGCAAACCAGAACAGCACACGGAAACGCTCTTTACCTTCCCGCTGTAGCGGTACTTATTTATCTACACCAGGCATCCCCAAACTATGGCCCTCCAGATGTTTTGGCCTACAACTCCCATGATCCCTAGCTAACAGGACCAGTGGTCAGGGCTGATGGGAATTGTAGTCCAAAACATCTGGAGGGCCGAAGTTTGGGGATGCCTGATCTACACTTTGATGTGCTTTCGAACTGCTAGGTTGGGAGGAGCTGGGACCGAGCAACGGGAGCTCACCCTGTTGCGGGGATTCGAACCGCCGACCTTCTGATCGGCAAGTCCTAGGCTCTGTAGTTTAACCCACAGCGCCACCCGCGTCCTGCATCACCCAAAGGGAGTCCTTATTGCTGCCCAAATCCCACATCTCAATCTGAGGACAGGGAGTGAGGAACTCTCTGTGAGATGACCTGGAAAAGTGGCCGAGCCAAAGCCTAGTTAGCTAGTTAGCCTCCTTCCCCAAACTGGGTGCCTCCTCCTTACCCACCTTTGGGAAGTCAGCATGAGGAGGGTGTGTGCGCGCCAAATTTGGGGCTCACACAGGGCGCCACAGTACCCAAGTTTGCCACTGCACAAAGCTCCCTGGGTATGACCTGGGGAGAGGGCAGTCGCTGCCTCTCAGCCTAACACAACTCACAGGGTTATGGGGATTAAATGAGGAAGGCTGGGAGAACTATGCCTGCCCCCTTGAGCTCCTTGAAGCAAAAACGTGGGGTATAAATTCAACAACTAAACAAACAAATTAGTTCGCCCCCACAATGACCCGTTGTGAAGCTTTAAAAGTCCCCGGGGCCTTGCGTGGGGAAGCAAGCAGGCAGCAACTCTCCCCTGATTTTGCAATCTGTACACCTTCCCTTTATGTTGTTCAAGATAAAGCCGCATCTTCTGGTACTGTCTGCGCAGTTCAAAGCAGGAACTCTCTTGCCAACCCCCCCCTGCTGCCCACATAATCTCTTAGTGCCACATTTCACAGAATTTCCCTTCTTGGTTCTTCTGGTGTTGTCCTTTATTCTAATCTTCTTTTCCGTTTGCTTTTTGCCTTTTCATCAACAAATATCATTTTATATCTCCCCCCGTTCCCTTTCATCCTGTCGTTCCTTTTCTCTGCCTCTCCTTTTATCCTCCCAATTCAATTCCTTCCTGGCTCTTCCCCACCTTCTTTTATATCCGTCCCACAGGGTTGTTTTTAAAAATCACCTCCCCCCCCCCCGTCGAACGGATTATCATTATTAGCTTCTATTGTAGTAGGGGCCTAATTGACATGCAACTTCTCAAATCTATTCCGTTTCAGCAAAAGTGACCTTTGCTTCCTTCCAAGAGAGCATCGTCCGCAGCAGACATTATTTTTTTATTTCCGGGTGGTGTGTGGCCGCTCCCAAATGCCCGCGAAACCAAAGCCAATTCCTGCTTTTTGGTGGCATGGAAGAATCCAAACGTTGGATGGCATTCAAACTTTGGGGTGGAGGCAGGGAAAGCTTGGGCAAAAGGGCCAGGCTTTGCATGTCATTTAAGCATAGTGGAAGGTTCTGCGCCAACCAGCCCCATACTCTGTGAAGTGGAACAAAACATTAGAGGGGGGAAACTCATATCCCCAGTTAATGACTGCTCTACTACGGTAATAGCTTTGTTTGTTTCAACTTCCCGCCCTCTCATCCCTGCCCACATGCTCAGAATTTGATTAGGTTTACCTTGCAATGTGTGGGATTCATGTGGGCAACCTGAATTCCTTTCCCCACCAGCCATGGCTGATCTGAATGGCGAGGGCAACTGACGGCCTCCTTCACTGTCATCCTAATGAGCTAATGTCTTCTCCCTGGCTGCCACAATTCAAATTTAATTAAACATGCCGTATAAACCAAACCAAACCAAGAAGGAATCTGAAAACGAAGGACACTGTTAGGCTCGTGAACATGGAAAAAAAATGTATGCGTGATGTGATGGATTCTGTGCCTGTAATCAAGAGTGCCATTAACTTCTATTGACACGGCAAAAAATCTAAGGCAGGGGTGGGGGACTACAGGCTGAATGCTTTCCAGGTCTCTCAGTCTGGCCCTTGGAGGCTATTCCTTTCCTTGGCCTCGATTGACTCCCATTGTTTTTGCTTGCTTACTGGAGTATAGAGAGGTTTGTGTGTGGAGGAATGAGCCTATGGTATAGTCATTGCTCCACCCACTTTTGCCTCTGGCCCCGCCCACCACAACCATATGGCCCTCAGAAGGTATCAGGAGCAGGTCAGCAAGAACTCACAAGGCGTCAGTGAAGTTAACTTTTTATTCAAGGAAACAAGATTTGCTCAGGAGGCCAGACCTAATGAGCAAAGCAACTCTTCTCAGTAGGTCTTGCCCCTATGAGGCAATTGTGGGGACTTAAGGCCCTCACCTTCTCACACATGCCTAAGTCTCCTCCTCCCCAGGGTCCTTCCCAAGCAATCTGAAACTCTGTCGCCTAGTCTGTCTCTGCTCCACCCTCTTCATTCCTCTTCTGGTCCTGGGAGACCAGGAGGGAAGGGAGCTGGTTGCAGCAGGAGGGAGAGACCCCCTGGCTTCTTCAGCAGCTTGATTCATCTCCAGCCTCCTCTTCTGCCTCTGAGCCTGGACTGCTCTCTGCTACAGACTCTTCCTGCTCACCAATCCCTGTCAGCTTCCAACACCACCACCTCCCAGTCTGCTCCCTCTTCCCCTTCCGACCACTCATTGTCATCCCACCACCTTCTTCCCTCGGGGGTTTCTCAGCTGGTGCCCCCCCCAACTCCTCTGCATCCAGCCAGTCCATGAAAGAAGGTTACCCAGAAGGGAATGGGGACTCTGGCCTGAGAGAGCTCCTAACCCCAACAAAACAGAAGTTGGGGTCGCAGGCTGAAATTGGTGGAGTGGCCTTTTGCTATTTTCCCTCCCACCTTAAGAGTCAGGGCTGGCCTTTCCATTAGGCCACTGGTTCTGGTCCTCCCACCCGGAGCAGCAAAAAAACAAGCTTGCACCATCTCCCATGTGGCAGCCCTTCAGATATTTCAAGATGGCTATCATATCATTGCTCAGTAAACCCAACTCCCTCAGCTGATCATCACTGCAAGGGGGATGGATCAGATGACCCTAGGAGTCCCTTGCAACTCTACATTTCTATGGTTCTGTTATTTCAGGTGCACCAGTAATTCTGTATTTTGGCTCTGATCTGTGAGTGGGGGGAAATGGTGGACACTTGCTCCTCCAGCTGGGAGATGTGAGAGGACCCCTTTGAGACCTGACAGGATGGTCAATTTAGGGTTCAGTGTTGGCAACTTGAAATGCCTCGTTTTTATCCATCCATCCATCTAAATCCCGGTTGTTATTTTGCCCGGAAAAGGGAGGGTGGTGGTGCAATTCTCACTGCTGGGCCTGTGAGCAAAAGCAATTGAAGGTGTGTGTGTGTGAAAAATTTATTGGAGGACCTGCAGGAACAGCGTGGATGAATGCCTTCCTTTCATCCAATGACCCTGGCGACTCCGTGTTTCAAATTAGATGTGGTTTGAAATATATCCCCCTCGACTTGTTACCTGTGTTGGGAGGAGAAGCAGGGAGGGAGGGGATGTGAGATCAAAGGAAATAACCACTTTGCAAAGAGATGGGCTGGAGTGTTCTCCAGGCGGGGAGATTGATATTGCTCACTGGCATCTGTTTCGCAGCCCACTTAAGGACAGCTGTGTCTGCAGGAAGGCTTGGACCATTACTGGAAGTGCAGAGGCAAGGATGTTTCTGCTATGACCAGAGTAAATCTGCCCTGACCTTCGGCATTTAAGCAGGAGAGGGGGAAACATAGGAGACTTTGGAAGGAATGGATGAGCCACGGAAAAAAAGACAGGGCCGTTATTGATATTCCAGGTGCATTTCGAGGGCTAGAGAGAGAGAGACAGCTGGCTCTTCCTTGAGATGGAAAGAGTTTTCGATGAAAGACGCCACTTTTGCTGAAGTTTCAGCCACGCTCTTCCATGTAACTACATTTCCTCTTTCCTAAATATTTACCAGTGGCATCCCAAACTCTGGCACACCCTCCTACATTCCTCAGATGAAAATGGGGACCTTTTTCACTCCTCCACAACTGACCCTTTTTGACTCCCCAATTTTTTGCCTCCCCCGAAGCATTTCCTATCAGCAGAAGGGCAAGTGCCACCGCACCTACGCCAACAGGACAAAGCACACACCCCATCCACCATCCTGAAAAAAAACCCTAATCCCAATTTTATCTTATTTTATTATTTGGTAGATTTACAAAAAGAAAAACACACAGCAGTAAATAAATTTTGGAAAGGTGCACAATTAGAATCTGGACATACAAAGCATTTTATTATTATTATTAAATCATTCCTCCTTGCACTCCGCTCTGCTTCTTTTTTTCTGCCCACCCAGGGCAGCCCTGCCCTCTGCCTGCCCCTCTGAGCCAATGCATCATGTGGGGCTGAGCCTCTCCTTCTGCTCTCCTGCTCTCCAGCAGCCTCTACGAGCTGTCCAAGGGAAGAGGCCAAGAGTGGTGGCCATGGAGAAGCAATAAGGTGCTTCCTTGCAGCTGCTGCCACCGCTCAGGACAAGCGCCAGTTCACGCTCCTCCTTGAGCTCAGTGGCGGCAGCACTAGTGGAGGAAATGGGGACATTCCAGGATCAAATCAGAAGCCGGAATGGCTTTCATAATTTGGGGACTGTCCCTGGGAAATCAGGACACTTGGAGGGCGATGTTCCGGTGGGAAAGAGGGAGATTGCAAGTGGGCAACGGCAGATGGAAATCAATTTAACGTGCTGGCTTTGACCTGGAGGTCTTGATGGCAAGCAGCGAGGGGAGAGATAGATGTCTTTAAAAATGCACCAAAGCAGGAACATTTCAGTCTAGTTCTTCTTCTTTGTTTGTGTTTGAAGTCTGCATGCTAGTAGCTCTAGCCTGAAGAGCAGCTATGCTAGTTTTGGAAGGGACATGGTCTGGCTTCTGTTTTTAAGATTCTCTGGTTTGGGGCTTCAGAATAAAGGCTTTCTTTTTCACTCTCCATATGGTTGAGGTGACTTGAAAGAGGAAGTTAGAGACATCCTTTCCCCAGCTTTACCCCCCTTTAAAACTCAAGCTTCTGCCCCCACCCCCAAACCCAGCATGAAAATACTTATTCATGCAGCTCAGAGTTAAACTACGGATCTTGCACCCACAGGAGGCAGTGTTGGCTATCCACTTGAACGGCTTCAAAAGAGGATTAGGCAATTCGTTTCTTTTAAATCTACATTTTATTGAATTTTTTTAGTGGAGAAATAAGAGGAAATAGATGAAACAAAAAGAAAAGAAAAGAAAACTACTTGAAACCGTGATACAAGATATGGGTATGTAAGTCGTATGATTATCCCAACGAGCATAACATTCTTAACTAGTCATTGTAGCTTTTATAAACATGTTGTCATGCTGTAGTTATGTGGGTTTTTTATATATACAACCTGAGCATAAGATGCTGTTGCTCACAACTGGTCCTTCAACAGATATTGCTTCTCCATTCACTATAACTTTGGATTCAACACAGAGCAAGCAGGTCTCTGTGTCTCCAGCTTCCAGCCTCTTTCCAACTCAGCTATCTCTCACACACTTAAAGGTAAAGGGACCCCTGACCATTAGGTCCAGTCGCAGACGACTCTGGGGTTGCGGCACTCATCTCGCTTTACTGGCCGAGGGAGCTGGCGTACAGCTTCTGGGTCATGTGGCCAGCATGACTAAGCCACTTCTGGCGAACCAGAGCATCACACGGAAACGCCGTTTACCTTGCCGCTGGAGTGGTACCTATTTATCTACTTGTACTTTGACGTGCTTTCGAACTGCTAGGTTGGCAGGAGCAGGGACCGAGCAATGGGAGCTCACCCCGTCGCAGGGATTCGAACTGCCAGCCTTCTGATTGGCAAGCCCTAGGCGCTGTGGTTTAACCCACAGCACCACCCATGTCCCAGCTCACACACTTACTCTGGCTATTATTCTTCTATCTAGCAGCTAGTGGGGGGGGTTAGGCCCACCCATTTGTTCCATGGCACAGAGCAACTTATTTGGTTATGTTTAACTGGTCAGCCAATTCCATCACCAGTCCTAGACAAAGGGAAGAGCATTGCAAACTTGCTTTCATTCTTTCGACCACCAGAGATCCCAAGAACAGGGAGGGACTCAGGGCATCATTCAGACTGACCCTTAACTTCACGGGGTGGATGTGGCCAGGGAGACTTGGCTTTCTTGACAACAACTGAGCATAAGGTTGGTAATGCTGATCCCCAATCTGAATTCTCGGGATGTTCCTTTTGTTAAGGATAATTTATTTAATCAACACGGAAATGGGAAATGTATGTGTATTCCTGCAGCTTTAAAATGGAGAACGGCTAAATGTGTATTGCTAACATTGGGGGTTTTCCCACAGTAGTTTTTTCTAAGAGACTCTAAGCTCCTCAGTGGGCTAATGAATAACTGTTGATTGCTTTCTAGTCTGTGATGGGAGTAAACCTTTGATTAACTGATGAATGTATTGACTTGCAAATTCTTGAAAGGGTGGTGGCTGTTAGTCTATCTCAGAAAACGATGTCAATAAAGCCCTTGAGGAAAACAGCTCCAGGGAAAGAGAGAGGGAGAGATCTGTGCTTATTTTCTAAGATGCTGAGCCTGTTTTGGACACCACAAGACATTGTATGGAAGTTCTGGATGTACCTTGGATGCTTATCTTCTGTTTTTGAAGAGTTCTGCAAGTGAAAGTCTGAATAATATTTTTATGGACCTGGCCAATGGTTTCTTCCAAAAGGAGTCAGTTCTTACGCTTTCAGTCAGTGCAGTATTAATATCTGGAATACCTTTTGCAAGCATCCATCTCCTCTGCGGAAGTTCTCTCACAGGCTGTTAATTCCCCACGAAAGTTAATGCTTTCATAATGCACAGATTTGTTTGGAGGAAGCCAAAGCTCCTGATTTGCATTAGTTCCCCCCCCCTACACCCACCCACCATCCCTTAAGCATCAGAGGCAAGAGAGGCCTAAGCTAATAAGAGGCTGTTCGTCTAAGTCTATTCAAACAAGTGATAGTTTTCAAAGCAGCCTCCATTTCGTTGTCAAACATCACCTTTCATCTGCCAAGACTGTTTGGATTCCTTAACCTACTTTTTGCAGTCTTCCTCCTGTTTGCAAAAGTACTTCTTTGCTTTACATATGAAGGTTTGGAGGAGAGAGTGGAAATTCAATCAGATTTCGGTTTTGACTTCTCCAGATCTCAAGCGAGGAAGAATATAAGAATCAGACCAAATGTATCTGCATCTAGTTTTGTTTATCATTGAGAAATGCATTCTGGGCATTCCGATGCAGCTCAGTTGGTTAGATAACAGTTGGTACTGATAACACCAAGGTTGCAGGTTTGATCTCTGTATGGGGATTGCAGGGGGTTGGGCTAGATGATCCTCAGGGTCCCTCCCAACTCTATGATTCTGTGATTCTATGATACATCTTTCTCTCCCGCAATCTTTTTTCAATAGGATTGATTGATGTTGTCAGGTATCCAAATGGGATTAGCTGCATAGATTTCTGAGGATATATCCCAGGCATCCCCAAACTTCGGCCCTCCAGATGTTTTGGACTACAATTCCCATCTTCCCCGACCACTGGTCCTGTTAGCTAGGGATCATGGGAGTTGTAGGCCAAAACATCTGGAGGGCCGCAGTTTGGGGATGCCTGATATATCCATTTCATAAAATGTATATACCGCTTGAGTGTAAAACATTTAAATAACACATTTAGATTATCAGTAAAAACAACTCATCAAAACGTTCAAAAGATACGATCATCAATAAACTGAAAACATGTTACAACATGCGCCAACATGCTATGCATCTAAACCCGTGGTTCCCAACATGGGGCACATGCTCCATGGGGGGGGGGCAATTTGATTTTTAAGGGGGGCAATTTGAGAATGAGTTAGATCAAGTTAATGGCCTCTTAGGCTTCCTCCATGTGAACAGGAGTTCACTTTTTGAATATTAAGAATTACATGTTCCGGGGGCAGGGGAGGGATCAGGATTTTAGAGATGCTTAGGTGGGGCATGACCCCCCCCTAAGGTTGGGAACCACTGATCTAAACAAAAATGTTTTTAGCAGGTGCCAAAAAGTTCCAAAGTTCCAAAGTGTAGGTTCTGTCCCGCTAAAAGATTCCTTGCAAATGCAGAATGAGTATTACGTGGCAGCTGCAGCAAAGCCAGTTCTACTGATCAAAGCTTGTTTGCCCTGACTGGCAGCAGATCTCTGGGGTTTAGGCTAGGGTTCTCTCCCAACCCCACCTGAAGGTGCCATTGAGGACTCGGCCTGGGACCTTCTGCATGCAAAGCAGATGCCCCACCCCATAGCTACCACTCTGCCTAAGCTTCCTTCTGCAGAAGGACCACACCTGGAGTCCTGTGTTCAATTCTGGACGCCGCAATTTAAGAGGGGTATTGACAAGCTGGGAGGTGTGCAGAGGAGGGCAACCAGGATGATCAAGGATCTGGAACACCAGAGGAACGGTTGTGGGAGCTGTGTATGTTTAGAATAGAAAAGAGGAGACTCAGAGGAGATATGATAGCCACCTTCAAATATCTCAAGGGCAGCCACATGGAAGATGGAGCAACCTTGTTTTCTCCTGCTCTGGGGGGTAGAACAGATGGATTCAAGTTACAAGAAAGGAGATTCTGGCTAAACATCAGGAAGAACTTTCTGACAGTAAGAGCTGTTCAACAGTAGAAAGGACTCCGGAGGTGGTGGACTCTCCTTCCTTGGAGGTTGGATGGCCACCTGTCATGAATGCTTTAGCTGAGATCCTTGCCTTGCAGGGAGTTGGGCTAGATGACCCTTGGGATCCCTTCCAACTATGATTCCATGAGTCAGAACATCAGTCCACCTGTCTCAGTAATGTCCACATTGACTGACAGCAGCTCTCCAGGTTTCAGCCAGGGCATCTTCCCTAGCCCTACCTGGAGATGCCCAGGACTGAGCCTGGGAGCTTTCTGCATTCAAAGCAGATCCTCTGCTAGGGTAGGAGAACGATAAGCAAACTTCCTCCCCCCCTTTCTCTGCTGGAGCCTTTAAGAACTGCACCCAAATATGAAAAGTGAGCATGGGCATCAGGCCCCAGGACATAAGTTGCCTCCTTGCAATTTCCTGCTCTTGGGAGGCTACTGGTATTATTATTTATTAATACTGGACTGCAATGGATTTTTTTTAACCACATCTGACTCTGGTTTTTATATTTTAACAACGGATACATATCAATTTTTAATTGTTCCGCATTAATTATTGACACTGCCTCCTTCACAAAGAATGCAAAATGTTGCTATTATCAAAAGCTGTGGAATTTAGATTGTTTCTAGCAATCCTGCCTATAGGAAGCAGGCAGAATTTAACTCTGTTTTAATGTAAGGGGGTGCCAGTTACCTCTGTTCCAGGCTCCATTTGTCAGAACCTAAGAAGAGCTTGCTGGACCAGGCCAGTGGCCCATCGAGTCCAGCATCCTGTTCACGCAGTGGCCAAGCAGATGCCCAAATCCCACAAGCAGGATTCGAGCACTAGAGCCCTCTCCCTTCCTGTGTTCTCCAGCAACTGGTGTTTGAAGCATTGCTGCCTCCAATTGTGGAGGAAGAGCTGAGCCATCGTGGCTAGAAGCCATAAGAGCCCACCATGAATTTGTCTCATCTTCTTCTAGAACCACCCAGGTGGTGGCCACCACTGCCTCCTGTGGGAGGGAGTTCCACCGTTTAACAATGCACTTCATGAAGAAATACTTTCTTTTATCCTGAATCTTCCAATATTCAGGTGAGCATCTTCAGGGACTGCTGGATAATCAGGGATGCAGGTCTTGCCAGCACTGCTTTCGTATTCCTGCGAGCAGCTGGTATTTATTGGCATGCTTATTGTCTTAAAAAGGTCAGTGCCTGGCCTTTTGCCGATGCACTTCCTTCAGGCCTGGAACGAGTCATTTGATACTTGCTCACCCGTAAAGAAGGAGAGGATCCATTGATCCCCTGGAGGTAGCAAGACAGGGAGAGGATGAGAGATGAGCCAAAAGAACTCCCAGCCATCCCCCATCTTATTTACCAGTATGTTTTCACCCCAACCTTATTCCGAGGTAGGGAAGGCATGGGGGGCATGTTCCCTTTGGGAGGGCAACCTTCGGGCCAGTGGGGGGGGGGGACGACACATGCCACTCAGAGGAAAATTAAACAGAGCAGCAAATGCAAATTTGGAATTGGAGTCCAACAATGTTCCAAGGGCCACAAAGCAAATCATTTAGGCACCACGCTCTTCAAGTGATAGTGCCCTTCCCCTAGTTCCCTGTCAAGTAATGAACTCTATGGGGCTGACTTCTGAGTAGACCTGTGTAGGATTGCACTGCCCAATAAGCCAATGAAGCTTCTTTTGCAAGGGATGCTGAAAAATCATCTCAAAGGGGAAGTTGTTGGTTGGGGTTTTTTTTTCCAGGAACACCAAAACATTTGCGGAAAGCTTTATGGTTTCTGCCTTTCCTATAATTCAACCTCTTCCCCCCGTTTTCTCCCCCCCTCCCTAAATCATGATGCTACATTCGGAACTTGGAAAGCATCAATCAAACCCATCCAGCGCCTTCACTCCTTGGATGAACAGTAAATGGATTTTGAAGAACATCTGCTTCAATTTGAGAGCTGCCCGTCAGCCCAGAAATGGAGAGATAATTTGGCACTGTATCGCCTTGCCGAAGCTTTCACTCTACCCCTTCCTGTCCCACTATTTAGGGATGGGAAAGCGAGGGAGAGAGGCAGTAAACAACCAGATTGCTAATTGAGGGAGGGAGGGAAATAGCGAACAGCAAAAGAAGAAAAAGTGGATTCTTTCTGATAAATAATTTCCGGATCCATATCATAGATGCCAGAGAACAGCCCAAAGCCAGGAAAGGCATGCTTGAGGGTACGACCTTTCGAATTTAGTGTGGGAGTTATTTTGCAGTAAGCACCCACAGATAAACCTTCATAAGTATATGTACTGTTGTGTGTGGTTTTTCTTTCCATTAAACATTTCATCCAGTGCTCTGCAGCCTCCCTGGCTGCCTGCATGGGCAGGAAAGCCCAGCTGTAGAGCTGGACTGGATCCCCAAGGGTAATCTAGTCCAACCCCCTCCAATGCAGGAAACACAGCTAAAGGATCCCTGGTAGATAGCCATCCAATCTCTGTTGAAAAACCTCCAATGAAGGCTTCCGAAGGTAGGCTGCTGAAAGTTGAATGCTTCTTGATGTCAGAAAGTACCTCTGAACGTTTAGTCATAATCTCCTTTCTTGCTATTTGAATCCGTTGGTTTGGGTCCTATGCTCTGGAACAGCAGAAAGCAAGCTTGCTCCACCTTCCATGTGACAACCCTTCAGCTATGAGAAGGTGGTTATCCTATCACCTCTCAGTTTACTCTTCTCCAGGCTCAACATCCCCAGCTCCCTGAACTGTTGCTCACAAGGCTTTGTTTCTAGACCTTTGATAATCTTAGTCATCGTCCTCTGCACAAGTTCCACTTGCCAATATCCTTCTTAATCTGTACTACTCAGAACTAAACACAGGACTCCAGGTGCACATAGTTCAGTACCTTGAATTTGACACAGTCCTCCAATGGTGGTCTGGCTAAGGCAGAATAGAGCAGGACTATGACTTCCCTTGATCTGGATATTATACTAGCCTAGAATTGCATTGCCTTTGTTCGCTGCTGTATCACAGTATTGACTCATGTTAAGCTTATGGCCTGGAAACAATGCCTTATGAGGAACGGCTTAGGGAGCTGGGTATGTTTAGCCTGGAGAGGAGAAGGTTAAGGGGTGATACGATAGCCATGTTCAAATATATAAAAGGATGTCATATAGAGGAGGGAGAAAGGTTGTTTTCTGCTGCTCCAGAGAAGTGGACACGGAGCAATGGATTCAAGCTACAAGAAAGAAGATTCCACCTAAACATTATAGGAAGAACTTCCTGACAGTAAGAGCTGTTTGGCAGTGAAATTTGCTACCAAGGAGTGTGGTGGAGTCTCCTTCTTTGGAGGTCTTTAAGCAGAGGCTTGACAGGCATATGTCAAGAATGCTTTGATGGTGTTTCCTGCTTGGCAGGGGGTTGGACTGGATGGCCCTTGTGGTCTCTTCCAACTCTAGGATTCTATGATTCTACTCAGAGCCTTAGATCAGTTTTACATGTACTGCTGTCAAACCAGGTGTCCCTCACCCTAGTTGTGCATCAATTGAGAGCATTGTGGGGTTTCCAGGAAGTGCAGACACTTGGGAAGGCCGCAGAGTGCAGTGTCACTATAACTGTTCTGTGCATGTTGATATATTGAGGGATATATACTAAGATGTTATGTATGATTTCAGGTAAGGGGGTGCAGGAGTGAGAAAGGGATGGAATGTTGATGTGGGCTGTGTGTTGATTGGCTGAGGGTGGCATGCGACAGGAAAGAGTGCATGACTGGGGAGTGGCACAGGGTGTGCCCAACAACACCCTAATGCAGGCATCCCCAAACTTCTCCCTCCAGATGTTTTGGACTACAATTCCCATCTTCCCCGACCACTGGTCCTGTTAGCTAGGGATCATGGGAGCTGTAGGCCAAAACATCTGGAGGGCTGCAGTTTGGGGATGCCTGCCCTAATGCTCAGAGTGTTTAACAACTTGGAACCAGTTTACTTATAGGATCACCTCACCCACATGTGCCCACTCGACCGCTTTGATCAGTGGAAGCGGCATGACTACAAGTCCCACATAATACCTGTTCTGCATTTGCAGGAACTTGACCATTTAGTCCGGCAGCATCTACACTTCGGAACTCCCTGCCTATTGATATCAAGCAGGTGCCTTCACTGTATTCTTTTTGTCCCCTGTTAAAACCATTCTCCCTGCTTAGAAAGTCGTTGTGATTTTAATCTGCTTTAGCATTTAACTCTGTGTGCTTTAAACTATTATTGTACTTTCCCCCCTTGATTTCCTTGTTTTATCTTTTTTTTTGTAAATTGGTTTGAGGTCCCCACCCCCCTCCAGTCTAGCAGTATATAAAATTTTATGGAATAGGTAGGTAGGTAGGTAGATAGATAGATAATGGGAATCAGGGGCAGGGAGGAGATGGTATGGAGCAGACACCTGGCTCCCTCAACATGGTGGGGGAGAGACAACCTGAGCCTCTCTCTCTCCCACTTCTTGAGAGTTAAGTTCCCATGGTAGGTGAGGAGGCCAATGACCAAATGACAGAGCCGGCCAAAAGAGAGGCAGAAGGCCTCTGGTCAGAGAGACCAGCTTAGGCCCAGCTGCCAAGGACACACCACCCTCCGTGCCAGCATGAACAGACTCTAGGAAACATCCAACCAGTGGCTGTTCCAGGGGATGGCAGCAATTTCTCTCTGCCTGCTTGTAGGGACAATTGTACAGTTCTCAGAAACAGAGACCTCCCCTACTCTGGATAGAGACCAATGCTTTTGTACCAGGAAAGAGCAGGCTCTTGTATGGTGGCAACAGCATCTGCTCACCTAATGAGAATCATCAGGTCTAGAAGGGTAGGCGATTCCTACTTCTCTTTAGAAACCCCTTCTGAGTCAATGCACTGGGGTTGCCCCTGTGATTTCCTTGACGAATGGCAAATCAGCTGGCAGGCATTCCAGGGTAGTGTGGCTAAAGCAGCCCGCTCACACCTACGGGTGGCTGACAGGCTCTGCGCAAATGATAGATGGAGCCATCTGTCCAGGCCTTGTGTCAGCGCTGCTTAATGAAAGGGTCGTAGCTCAGCAGCTGTGCAACCCTTTTGCAGAAGGTACCACCTACCCGACAACATTTCTCCCATGAAAATAGGGACGCCCTATTGCATCATTATCACCGTCATCAGAGTAATTTTTATTATTTGTACCCCACCCATCTGACTGGGTTGCCCCAGCCACTCTGGGCAGCTTCCAACATATATAAAAACATAATAAAAAAGTAGACATCAAAAAATTTCCTACAGGACTGCCATCGGATGTATTCTTAAGGTTGTATAATTACTTACCTCCTTCGCTCAGGGGGTCTCATAACTCCATACCCTCCAACCTTTCTCCAATGAAAATAGGGACATCCTAAGGAAAAGTGGGATATTCCGGGATCAAATCAGAAACAGGGGTAGGGTTGCCATATTCCAAACAGTGAAAATTCAGACAGAAAAGTTGTCGAGCATTTTGGCAAAATTGCACCCCCCCCAAAAAAACTTGTCGTTTTTTAGCTATTTTTATGGATAATCTGCAAAAAAAACCATGCCAACATGGGTTGCCATACGTCCAGATTTCCCCAGACATTTTTGCCAATTTCTGCTTGGACACTGCTGCCTACTGCTGTATTCTGGGTATGTCCGGGAAATTCTGGACGTATGTTATTGAGGCGGCTTCTGTAAATCTGGGACTGTCCCTGGAAAACAGGGACAAATGAAGGGACTGGGTCCCAGGTTCGATTAGTGGCCTCCCCATGAAGGACTGGGCTGGGCATGCACCCTGCCTGAAATTCTGGAGTGTCCTGCGCTCCAGGAACTGAATTGTGACTCATTGATGTTTTGCCATTCACTTCCTCTGAGGGAAAGCTTTGATACATTAGCTCCTTAAGGCACTTAGCCGATACACATAGATAAGCCTCTGTTCTTTTGCTGCACAATGCAGGCTTTGCTAATCTCCTCTTTTACTACCCTGACTGCCAAGTTGTGTGCTAGCTTTAGGAATTGAACTTTTGCGTTTCTCTGTCTCAGCCCTAGATAAAATAAAAAAATTCCTTCAGTAGCACCTTAAAGACCAACTAAGTTTTTATTTTGGTATGAGCTTTTGTGTGCATGCACACTTCTGCTTCAAGTGTATCTTCAGACATAGGATTCTTATCTCATTATGCATGATCAAGCTTTCTTTAGCGCCTCAGCCCTTGCTTTTCCCCCGCAGGACCAATTGCAGTCACCAGCAGTCGTTAACAGCCATCAACAGGTTTACCACTCCTATCAGCCCATCACCCATTCCCACCCACCCCCACCACCCTCTGTATATACATAAGGGTCTGACTCTTCTGTTTCAAGTGTATCTGAAGAAGTATGCATGCACATGAAAGCTCATACCAAAATAAAAACTTAGTTGGTCTTTAAGGTGCTACTGAAGGAATTTTTTTATTTTGCTTCGACTCAGACCAACACGGCTACCTACCTGTAACTCAGCCCTAGATATTGTTGTGGTTTTGAGAGGAGAGTTGGAGTAGACTGTATGGCCCAGTTCCTTCTAAATCCTGGATCAAAAAAGGATCCAATTGATGGAATAGTTGGACAAGTTTCTTGGTAATGACACTAAGTATGGGTTGTTAAGGTAACAAAGGCAGTGGCTCCGTGCCCCAGGGGAAATGGGTGTGTCCTGCTCCTTCAACTGACTGGTAGTTAGAAAAATGAAGGCCAGAGTTGAGGTGTTGTGAGCTAGAAGCTGGAAGGAAGAAACAGGCTGGGCAGCTGAGAGACAGAGCCATGCCTGATTTCTGCATGGGAGAAGCAAGAACTTTTCAGGGTGTTAATGCTGTGAGCCCCTCCATCATGGGCTCATGTTGTTGTTGTTGTTTAGTCGTTTAGTCGTGTCCGACTCTTCGTGACCCCATGGACCATAGCACGCCAGGCACTCCTGTCTTGCACTGCCTCCCGCAGTTTGGTCAAACTCATGTTCGTAGCTTCGAGAACACTGTCCAACCATCTTGTCCTCTGTCGTCCCCTTCTCCTAGTGCCCTCAATCTTTCCCAACATCAGGGTCTTTTCCAAGGATTCTTCTCTTCTCATGAGGTGGCCAAAGTATTGGAGCCTCAGCTTCAGGATCTGTTCTTCCAGGGAGCACTCAGGGCTGATTTCCTTAAGAATGGATAGGTTTGATCTTCTTGCAGTCCATGGGACTCTCAAGAGTCTCCTCCAGCACCATAATTCAAAAGCATCAATTCTTCGGCGATCAGCCTTCTTTATGGTCCAACTCTCACTTCCATACATCACTACTGGGAAAACCATAGCTTTAACTATACGGACCTTTGTCGGCAAGGTGATGTCTCTGCTTTTTAAGATGCTGTCTAGGTTTGTCATTGCTTTTCTCCCAAGAAGCAGGCGTCTTTTAATTTCGTGACTGCTGTCACCATCTGCAGTGATCAAGGAGCCCAAGAAAGTAAAATCTCTCACTGCCTCCATTTCTTCCCCTTCTATTTGCCAGGAGGTGATGGGACCAGTGGCCATGATCTTGGTTTTTTTGATGTTGAGCTTCAGACCATATTTTGCGCTCTCCTCTTTCACCCTCATTAAAAGGTTCTTTAATTCCTCCTCGCTTTCTGCCATCAAGGTTGTGTCATCTGCATATCTGAGGTTGTTGATATTTCTTCCGGCAATCTTAATTCCGGTTTGGGATTCATCTAGTCCAGCCTTTCGCATGATGAATTCTGCATATAAGTTAAATAAGCAGGGAGACAATATACAACCTTGTCGTACTCCTTTCCCAATTTTGAACCAATCAGTTGTTCCATATCCAGTTCTAACTGTAGCTTCTTGTCCCACATAGAGATTTCTCAGGAGACAGATGAGGTGATCAGGCACTCCCATTTCTTTAAGAACTTGCCATAGTTTGCTGTGGTCGACACAGTCAAAGGCTTTTGCATAGTCAATGAAGCAGAAGTAGACGTTTTTCTGGAACTCTCTAGCTTTCTCCATAATCCAGCGCATGTTTGCTATTTGGTCTCTGGTTCCTCTGCCCTTTCGAAATCCAGCTTGCACTTCTGGGAGTTCTCGGTCCACATACTGCCTAAGCCTGCCTTGTAGAATTTTAAGCATAACCTTGCTAGCGTGTGAAATGAGCGCAATTGTGCGGTAGTTGCAGCATTCTTTGGCACTGCCCTTCTTTGGAATTGGGATGTAGACTGATCTTCTCCAATCCTCTGGCCATTGCTGAGTTTTCCAAACTTGCTGGCATATTGGGTGTAGCACCTTAACAGCATCATCTTTTAAAATTTTAAACAGTTCAGCTGGAATATCATCACTTCCACTGGCCTTGTTATTAGCAATGCTTTCTAAGGCCCATTTGACTTCACTCTCCAAGATGTCTGGCTCAAGGTCAGCAACCACACTACCTGAGGTGTACGAGACCTCCATATCTTTCTGGTATAATTCCTCTGTGTATTCTTGCCACCTCTTCTTGATGTCTTCTGCTTCTGTTAGGTCCTTACCACTTTTGTCCTTGATTATGGTAATCTTTGTACGAAATGTTCCTTTCATATCTCCAATTTTCTTGAACAGATCTCTGGTTTTCCCCATTCTATTGTTTTCCTCTATTTCTTTGCATTGCTCATTTAAGAAGACCCTCTTGTCTCTCCTTGCTGTTTTTTGGAAATCTGCATTCAGTTTCCTGTATCTTTCCCTATCTCCCTTGCATTTTGCTTGCCTCCTCTCCTCCGCTATTTGTAAGGCCTCGTTGGACAGCCATTTTGCTTTCTTGCATTTCCTTTTCCTTGGGATGGTTTTCATTGCTGCCTCCTGTATAATGTTACGAGCCTCCATCCATAGTTCTTCAGGCACTCTGTCCACCAAATCTAAATCCTTAAACCTGTTCCTCACTTCCACTGTGTATTCATAAGGGATTTGATTCAGATTGTATCTTACTGGCCCAGTGGTTTTTCCTACTTTCTTCAGTTTAAGCTGGAATTTTGCTATAAGAAGCTGATGATCTGAGTTACAGTCAGCTCCAGGTCTTGTTTTTGCTGACTGTATGGAGCTTCTCCATCTTTGGCTGCAGAGAATATAATCAATCTGATTTCGATGCTGTCCATTTGGTGATATCCATGTGTAGAGTCGTCTCTTGTGTTGTTGGAATAGAGTGTTTGTGATGACCAGCTTGTTCTCTTGACAGAACTCTATTAGCCTTTGCCCTGCTTCATTTTGAACTCCAAGGCCAAACTTGCCAGTTGTTCCTTTTATCTCTTGATTCCCTACTTTAGCATTCCAGTCCCCTGTAATGAGAAGAACATCCTTCTTTGGTGTCATTTCTAGAAGGTGTTGTAGGTCTTCATAGAATTGGTCAATTTCACTTTCTTCAGCACCGGTAGTTGGTGCATAAACTTGGATTACTGTGATGTTAAAAGGTCTGCCTTGGATTCGTATCGAGATCATTCTGTCATTTTTGAGATTGCATCCCATTACAGCTTTTGCCACTCTTTTGTTGACTATGAGGGCCACTCCATTTCTGCTACAGGATTCTTGCCCACAGTAGTAGATATGATAGTCATCCGAACTGAATTCGCCCATTCCCTTCCATTTTAATTCACTGATGCCCAGGATGTCGATATTTATTCTTGTCATCTCATTTTTGACCACATCCAGCTTACCTCCACTCATGGTTCTTACATTCCAGGTTCCTATGCAATATTTTTCTTTACAGCATCGGACTTTCCTTTCGCTTCCAGGCATATCCGCAACTGAGCGTCCTTTCGGCTTTGGCCCAGCCGCTTCATCAGCTCTGAATCTACTTGTACTTGTCCTCCGCTCTTCCTCAGTAGCATGTTGGACGCCTTCCGACCTGAGGGGCTCATCTTCCAGCGTCATAACTTTTATATGCCTGTTGTCTTTGTCCATGGAGTTTTCTTGGCAGGGATACTGGAGTGGCTTGCCAGTTCCTTCTCCAGGTGGATCACGTTTAGTCAAAACTCTCCACTATGACCTGTCCATCTTGGGTGGCCCTGCATGGCATAGCTCATAGCTTCTCTGAGTTATTCAAGCCCCTTCGCCACGACAAGGCATTGATCCATGAAGGGGGGGCTCATGTTGTATATGTATGTAAATAAACCATATATCCTAAATACACCACCGTCTCTGCCGTCCCTCATTCCGAGGAAACCAAACCCTGGGTAACAGAGCCCCTGGAATCTCTCACTGCTTGGCGATTGGGGTGGCATGAAACAATATCAAAGGGGCATTCTCTTGGGCTTCCTCTCCTCCTTACTGGCTGTTGTCCCCTCTGCTGCCTTGTGTTGGTCTGTAGCGGAGGACTAAACGCTGTGTGAAAAAATACGCACTTGCCCTGAAACTTCCAATGTTCTTCTTCATCAGATGGCTCTGAGTTATAGGGTTGCGATTTTGTTTCACGAAGGTATCTTGATCCACAAGGGCACAAAGCTGCCTTTGCTTTAAAATCCGCGTTGGCTGGGCTATGGGAGAGTCAATGAGTGCAGCAGAGAGAGCAGAGCCTTCAGCAACGTGTAATGGCATTGATTCCTAGCATCTGAGCCTGGCTGTTACAAGAGTGTTCCTTTGTATCTTGATTTGTGAAATGTTGGAGGGCACGGAAACATCTATTTGAGGGGGAGGCTGATGGAAGAGACGTGGTTACGGGCAAGTTCCAGGGGCAGGAGAGAGTGGGGTTGATGGGAAGAGGCAAGATAAAAGGGGCTGTGAAGAAATCTCAAAAGAACAAGACGTAGTCGGTTAATTAGGACTGGTTTTTTTTTTTTTAATAACAAGAGTCTTGAAGCTGTCATCAGGTCAAAGGCCCATCTTGTCCAGCATCTTGTTCTCATAGTGACCAGATACCTGTAAACAAGACATGAGTGCAGCATCCCTCTCCCCATTTGTGATCCCCAGCAACTGAATTCTGCTTCTCCTTAACATCTACAGGTCTAGCAGTGGATGTGCTCAGAGGTGTAGCAAGCCAGGTGGTACCCGGCGCGAATTTTTTTTTTGTCACCCCCTCTTGCTCTGGCTCTGGCGAAAAGTGAAAAACATGAATTGCAAAAAACCTAGAGCTTACAGAACAAAACTGACTTCAGATATGAAATCAGCATTGAAAGAACATATAAGAACAGTTGAAAAATCACATGCAACAGGGGAAAAAAAAGTTCCCCAGTGGGGGGGGGGTGCCGAGTGTCACCCCCCTCCAGGGTGGCACCCGGGGCAACCCACCCACATCGCCCCCCCTTGCTACGCCACTGGATGTGCTGGACTGGTGTCTGGTCTTGGTCATGGACTGGGTTTTTTTTGGGGGGGGGGAAGGCTGCAGTTGGGAATTCGGGACTCTGCATGACAAAGTGAGAAGCCGTGATGGCTTAAGGGTTTTCGTGAAGGTCCCGGCATTTTCGTGGCAATTGGAGACGATGGTGTGTGTGTGAAAAGATGGGAAATGTGCATGAGAAAGCTCTTCAGCCGCACAATAGTTCCCCTTCATACAGAGGTATAGATTTCATCTTACAATTTGTCGCCTAACTATTTTCCTCCGGGTGAGCACTAATTGCTGAAAATTAAGAAAGAGGCCAATGGAAACATAGTTCTCCTGAGATCCTCACCCCCTTCTCTTCCTCTTACTCCTTTCAAGGCGGTCGCTGCTGAGTTCTTTCCATTCCTCTTGCCTGGTGCTCAAGAGTACTCCAAGCCACTTCCAACATTGCAGCAGAGTGTAGCCGTTTTCATTGATTGAGTATTCTGCAAATGCACCCTTTTCTCACTGCTTCAGCTGTTTGGTGCCCCACTTATGTCCTGATTATTCATCAGCAATTTTTATTTTATTTTTTATTTTTGGAGTGACTGTCTCCTGATGGGCCCATCGGCTGCCTTAATCTACAATTTCCTTTATGCATTGCTATTTTAAACGTGGCCCTGATGATGTACAGTATAATAACAACAATAATAACAATAATAATTTAATATTTATACCCCACCCATCTGGCTGGGTTTCCCCAGCCACTCTGGGGGGCTTCCATCAAAATATTAAAATACAATGGTCTGTTAAACATTAAAAGCTTCCCTAAACAGGGCTGCCTTCAGATGTCTTCTAAAAGTCTGGTAGATGTTTCTCTCTTTGCCACCCGCCCTTTTGAATCAAGATGGGGGTTTGAAATGTGAAATTGGCATGATTTTGCCCATATTTTGGCATAGGTTCAACTGCCTCTCGAGGCATCATTGCCGAACTCGGCACAAGGGCATGTAGAAGGTCCCAAGTTCAACACCCACCATCCCTGGGAGAGACTCCTGCTTGAAACCCTGGACAGTTGCTGCTGCCAGTCAGTGTAGACAGCACTGAGCTAGATAGTATAAGGCAGCTTCCTATGTTCTTCCTATGTCCCTGGGGAATGGGCATGCAGCTGGTGTCAACATGGTGGTCAGAACACCTCCAAGTCCATGGTCAGGGACAATTTTGCATGGCACATTGTAGCGCTGCCAGCAATGGCAGGTGTGTGTGTGAGAGAGAGAGATGGAGGAAGGAGTGATGCCAGCACGTGCCGACATGTCTGGAATGCACAGGAAGAAGCCGGCTCTGTTGTGAGTGCAGAACAGGACAGGGTTCTCTCTCGAAGCTGATCTTGTCTCTCTTTTGATTTCCTGCAAACACCTTATCAGATGGAGACATGTGCTCCTGAGGCTGGTGTCAAGGCTGTTGCCGTCACTTTCTGTCTGGGCTCTGCAGCTCTCCTCTTCACGTGACTTGGCTTGTCACATTCTGAGCACAAGGTGTTCCTTCCTCCTCTCCTCCTTCCCTCCCTCCCTCCGCCTCCACCAGTTGCTCTGTCAAGTACGCGATGAGCCGCAGAGAGTCTCGAGGTGCTATCGAAACATGCTAATCGCCTTACAGATGCTGCTGAGCAACTCTTGTAGAAGTGAGCATGCCATCTCTCATTTATGCGTTCATTCGTTTTTATTTCTATGCTGCCAACACAAAGGAAAACAAAACTTCATGGTGGTAAAAGGAGGGAAAATAAAAATTCGCCATAAAATTACTAGGAGCTGTGCCCCTGCTTACTCTGATTGACAACCCCTCCTGCCACCCCCCATCTTTTCCCCCGCAGTGTCCCTCCATCCCTGCTTTACTGAAATTTCTGCTGTTGTTTTAAGCTACCTCTTCTTGCCTCTCAGTGTCCCCCTCTTCTTGTGCCTTCATCTCCCACACCCTAACTTCATGCAGATCCAGGATTGTGATGAGGCACATCATCATCATCATATTTTTTATTTAGACGCCGCTCATCTGATTTGGTTGCCCCAGTCACTCCGGGCGGCTTTCAACAAACTATAAAACCACCGTAAAACAACAGACATTAACAACTTCCCTAAACAGGGATGTCTTCTAAAAGTCAGATAGTTGAATATGATAATTTATTATTTACAGATCCTCCAATGGGGTGGGGGTGGGGGTAGGGCTACGTGATGACAGCCTTGCATTTTTTTTTTATGTATGTAGGAAGACATCCACCCAACGAATACATTACAAATCAGTAGATCAAATTAATACACCAACAATAGCTGGCTGGATCACCCTTCAGGGAAAGCCTGGCTGAACGGGTGTCAGAGACCAGGCTGAGGAGTACAGCTGTGATGAGGAATCGTGGGAGCCTCCTCTTCCCCCTGTTCCTGACCAGGATCCTGAAGCTGCCCAGGAGCAGTGGAGCAGTATAGATTTGGAACAGTGGTTTGCAGAGGGGCATAGTTCTGAAGACAAAAGTTGGGAAGAACTGGGGGGTGAACAGCAAAGTGAAGAAGAACAGGAAGAGAGAGAGAGAGCTAACAGACTCTCTCTGGCTAGAAAGTGTCCAGCCTATCAGTCTAAGGTCACGTAGAGCAGATAAGGTGGCTACACAAAAAAGCACAGTGGTTGCGAGATCAGGTTGCAAGACGGAAGTGACTGGGGGGAAGTGGGTGGAGACCTTAATAGGGAGCACCTTTACTCTGAGATGGACTCTTTGTTCTTGAGCTGTGATCATTAGAATCTCTTTAAATGGTAAGAGACACTTTTTGCTTTGTTCTGCTTATCCACGGCCAAAGGGAGGGAGGAAGCTGCTTTCCTGAAGCCTGACAACAGAGGAGTTTTAAGCAGGTGCCTCAGTGCCATAGATGCCTGCCTGACCTTCACTGGGAGAGCATTTTATTTTGATTTTCTATATTGTGATCTTTTCTGTGAACCGCCCTGAGACCTCCAAGTATAGGGCGGTACAGTGGTACCTTGGGTTACAAACACCTTGGGTTACAAACACTTCGGTTACAGACTTCGCTAACCTTGAAGTAGTACCTCAGGTTAAGAACTTTATCTCAGGATGAGAACAAAAATCGTGCGGCGGCAGCAGAACGCCCCATTAGCTAAAGTGGTACCTCAGGTTAAAAATGGTTTCAGGTTAAGAAGAGAATTAAGTTCGTAACCAGAGGTACCACTATATTTAAATTCAAATAATAATAATAATAATTGCAAGGAGCAGGTGCTGCCTTATACACAGCCAGATACCAATAACACTGATTGGCAGCAATGCTTCAGGGTTTCAGATGGGCTGAAATGGAAATTGTGCAATGTGGTTCTCATGCACAGCACTGAAGGTAATTCTGAGGAGCAGAGTCTGTAATATCGAAGGAAGGCATTGGAGGAAAGGGAGGCAGATGGAGCGAAATATGGGTCAGGGAGAAAGACGCGTTGACTATTATTGCTGATAATTAATTGCGTTGCTGAAAGTTAAGGGCCCCCAGTGAGTTCCAGAGCCAGCCCAAACTAACGCCATGCACCCTCTGTTGTTTGGGATGTGAAAGGGGGCGGGAAAGGAGGGGGGGGGAGAGAGAGCTACCCCATGGGGTAAGATGGGGAGAAGGGAGAGAGAAGCTAATGAGACCACATGTGTTCCTGAAAAGAGAGTGTGTGTGCTTTAAGGCTGACATTTCCTTCTGGGGAAGCTGTTTAATAATAATACCAATAAAAAAGTGCATCCTGTCAGGAGTCAATGAAGCAAAGCGGCAAACGGGGGGGGGGGCATTATGCAAATATCCTCTCCTTCCCTATGAATGCTGGGGGAAGGGGAGGCCTAAGTCAACAGAGGGAAGAGATGTTGGAGAGTAAACCAACAGCGAGCAGAAGGGAAAACCTACAATATCAGCGCTCACCCAGCATAGATGGACAGTCTGCCATGGAGGGTCTCTGGCGGCCCGGATGGAGGATACAGAAAGGCAGCATGGTATAGCAGTTGGAGCAGGGGTTACCACATTTTTTGGGGACATCCCCCCTTGGTTCCATAAACTCATCCCCAGTGCCCCTTACTCCACCCCATGAGAAGCATTATTCAGAACAGCAGTTTGCACAACCCGCTAAGGAAGATAATAGCACAATAAAATTCAAAACGGTAACATGTTTATTCAAAGTCCAATTAAAATTATTTAGTTGAACCAATTCAACAAAATTGATGAACTTGATCCAGTGACACGAGGTTTTCAAAGTCTCCTAGTCATTTGAACACCCAGAGCCCGCTGCTGCTCCTTTGCCTCTGAAGAAGAAGAAGAAGAAGAAGAAGAAGAAGAAGAAGAAGAAGAGGAGGAGGAGGAGGAGGAGGAGGAGGAGTTTGGATTTGATATCCTGTTTTATCACTACCCGAAGGAGTCTCAAAGCGGCTAACATTCTCCTTTCCCTTCCTCCCCCACAACAAACACTCTGTGAGGGACTTCAAAGAAGTGTGACTAGCCCAAGGTCACCCAGCAGCTGCATGTGGAGGAGCGGAGACGCGAACCCGGTCCCCCAGATTACAAGTCTACTGCTCTTAACCACTATACCACACCGGCTCTCTTAGTGCCTCCTGGGTAATCCCTTTGTCCTCCAGGGGGCAGTACTGCTCATTTTGAGAACCACTGGGTTAGATTGTCAGACTAGAACCTGGGTTCAGATTCCCACTTGGCTGTGAAGCTCACTGCATATGTTCTTGAGTGCCAGCCTATTCTACCTCACAAGGTGGTTGTCAGGAAAAAGTGGGGAAGAATGGGGGAGAAGTGTGTCTGGTACCTCGAGCTCCTTGGAATTAGAAGGCAATGACATGGTGCAGTGGGGCCACAGGGGCGGTTGCCCCAGGCCTCAGAATTGTTAGGGGCACAAAATTTCCGCACCCATTGCTGCCTCAATACAGCTGTGTGCTTCTGTCGCTGAGCTCCATTGAAAACATCTTCTTAATGCAAACCAGGAAGCGACCTCTCCAGAATGTCTCTTCTTTTCTTATCTCTGTGGCTGCAAGCTCTCCCTCTCTCTGCACAGCCCCGGGGGCTGGCAACCCATGCTATGCCACTGTTAAAAGGTGGGATATAAATGTAGCCGTAAAGTAAATAATATGAAAATGAAATGAAAACAGAGAGGTGTGTGTGGAGAATTTAGCCTGCTGTAGAAAGGTAAAATTCATATTTCTTGCTCCACCACAGGAGGAGAGATTGTGCTTGTGCTTGGATCCTGTTTACAGATTTTCCGTGGGGTATCTGGTTGGCCACTGTAAGAACTGGATGCTGGAGTAGATGGGCCATTGGCCTGACCCAGCAGGCTCTTCTTATCTTCACTATATCCTAAAATATTCACACACATCCCCCACATTACTTGGCTGGAGAACTGTATTGCAAAATTCAGAGAAGTGAGGAATTTGAAGTATGGCTGTGTTTCATTTTGCAAATTGTTTTGGCAAGTACAAATTAGATAAGTTTGCCCTTGCAGTGTGAATTGAATCAAATTGAATCTCCCCCATTCCTAGTCACGATCGCATCCATTTGGGGGATGTAGCTGTGGAGATGTCTTTGGTGATATTTTATTTATTGGATTTACATAGTGCCCTTCATCAAAAGTTTTCAGGGCGGTTCACAAGGCAAAAGCATGAATGCAGTCAAAATAGAGGCATCAAAACAATGACCCCTTTCCCACAAACACATTGTAGAGCTGTAGAGTATTAATAGGAAAACTAACAACAATTTATTCAATTTATAGCCCAAACTTCCTCCCAAATGAGCCTGAGTGGCTCAGGAATGCCAGAAATGGAATGCCGGAATGTAAGGAGAGCCTTCTGGATCAGGCCAACGGCCCATCTTGCCCAACATCTTGTTCTCACAGTGGCCAACCAGATGCCACAAACAGGAACCGGGCGCAAGAGCCCTCTCCCCTTCTGCGGTTTCCGGCAAGTGGTATTCAGAAACATGGCTGCCTCCGACTGTGGAGGCAGAGCAGAGCCATCGTGGCTAGAAGCCATCAATAGCCCTCTCCTCTAGATGACCTCCAGGTTTCTAAACTGGCGAGTCTCTGTGTGTGTTCTTTTTCATGTGTCATTCATAAAATTGACACCGAAAGGATTTCATTTAATAGCTACTCCCTCCAGCCACAGAACCGAGAGACTGGATCCATATATTAAAGCTATTAGCAAGGGGATATATATATATAAGAGAGAGAGAGAGAGAGAGAGAGAGAGAGAGAGAGAGAGAGAGAACTCTCTGAAGCTTTTATAATCAAAATAACTTGGGTAAGAGCACGCCAGAGAGAAATTAAGCACAAAGATTAAAGTTATTATTCAAATTCATCAATGACCTTCCTCCTCCCCACCTCAGTGTGCCTTCCCTAATGAAAACATGTGTAGGGAGCCCCCCCTAGGTTAATTTTACTGGCAGAAGGAGGAGGGCGGGGGGAGGAAATCCAATCCAGCTCTCTGAGATTTTCGCGTTAAATTAATGCAGCGGGTGCTTGAAAGCTTTGCTAATTAGGCATTGTTACAAACGGGGCTGTCAGGTGCGGGGAAATCAGCCTCGCAGCTGACATTTCACTCACTCGAACCCTTGTGTTGGTGTTCTGTCTGCGGCACGCCCAGGGCCGTCTGTGTAACCCACTCCCAGACCTTGAGTGCAAGAGCAGAATTAAGAGGGTGTGGCACCTCTAACTTATGGGTCTAACTTGCATGTGAACCTGGGAACTTAAGAAAATTATTATTATTATTATTATCAATTTCATTTATGCGTCTCTCCCCATGTAGCATCTAAGCACCATTTACAGCACAATAGCTCATTAAAAGCAATATTATTATTATTAAATGAAACGAATAGCTAGTCCATTGCCCATTTTATCTTTTGAATGTTTGAAAGAGTCTTTTTTTACTCATAATGTTATTATTTTTTTCTCTTTGTTAACAACTCTGAGGTTTTTTTTGTTTGTTTCTAAAAGCAAGCGGTATGTAAATTGTTATGAAATTAAATAACAGCAACTATAAATATATTTTATCTGTTTATTTATCTGCTGCATTTATAGTCCACCACCACCAGTTAAAATGACAACATATAAATAAGACCAGTTCAGATCCTGGACAGAGACAAACTAGGATGGATATTCTAGAAGCCTTGTCAAGGCTCTACCAGGTTACCTGGAACCCTGCATAGCAAAGTCCTTTGTAGCTGAGTGGCAGAACACCTCCTTTGCATGCAGAAGGTCCCCCATGGCATCTCCAGGCTTGGCTGGATACGTCCCCTGCCTGAAACCCTGGAGAGCTGCTGCCTGTCAGTGCAGGTAGTACTGATCCAGATGGGCCAAGGGGGTCTGATTTGGTACAAGGTGGCTCCTTATGTTTCTGCATCATCACATCAGGCATCTCTTCTAAAGGCGTTGCCTGTGTTTCTGAGGCGCATTCTAACACATCTGGCACATGCCTAGGAGCACTGACCTTGTCTTTCCTGTTGGGCAAGGTGTCTTCTTGGAAGCCTGCATGCCTTGAACAAAACCCCAAGGCTTCAGGGCACGAGGCAGACTCTTATTTCAGATTTCGGGAGCAGCGCTGTAGCTAACAGGCATGTTTAATAATGAGCGCTATTATATGATGCGCAGGTACACTGCATTATGCATGGCCCTGAACTGTGCGGGACCTGAGCATTGATTTGCAATGCAGACGCCATCAGAAATGCAAGTGCCTAATAACGAGGTTGGGAGGAAAAGAGGCTCTTTCAGGTCTTTGAGACGCACAAGAGGGCAGGAGCGCAGAGTGATGTTGATAGCATTTCCTCATCCCTAATGCTTCAATGGAAGTTGTGAGTGCTGAAAGATGGGTGCCTCTGTCTCTTGCTTGACGGGTGCCACCATAGGTGCCAACTCCTAGGGGATGAGGTCCCTTTGCTCACCCCTCCCAATAAAATATGTGAGAGGGTTCCCCAAAGTTGATGAGCATTGCCCTTCAGATGGGGTTTGTGCGCCACATCTTGTGATCAATTATGTGGGGTGGAGCTTGCCTGCCCCCCTCCCCCCAATATTTTATTCAAGTTGGCCAAGAGACTCATACTGATGAACTGGAAGAATAGAGATATGGACGCGGGTGGCGCTGTGGGTTAAACCACAGAACCTAAGGCTTGCTGATCAGAAGGTTGGCGGTTTCGAATCCCCGCGACAGGGTGAGCTCCCGTTGCTCGGTCCCAGCTCCTGCCAACCTAGCAGTTCGAAAGCACGTCAAAGTGCAAGTAGATAAATAGGTACCACTCCAAGCGGGAAGGTAAACGGCGTTTCCGTGCACTGCTCTGGTTCGCCAGAAGCGGCTTAGTCATCATACCTGCCAAGTTCCTGCCAGAAAAATAAGGGATCGGCAGACTGGAAGAAGCGCTGCCGCCATTTTGGAACTGGGTAGAGCAGCACCGGAAGTCGCTTGTGAGCATGTTCCGCCCAGTTCCAAAATGGCTGCCACGCCAGAAATCGCTTCTGCGCATGTCCAGAGACTCCAGACATGTGCAGAAGGAGCCTCCCCCGGCCAGTAAGTTAACTGGGAAAAAACTAAAAAATTCGTTTTTCCAGCTGGGAATGGCTGGAAAAACGGGGGTTTCCCGGGGAATACGGGAGACTTGGCAGCTATGTTAGTCATGCTGGCCACATGACCTGGAAGATGTACCCCGGCTCCCTCAGCCAATAATGTGAGATGAGCGCCGCAACCCCAGAGTCGGTCACGACTGGACCTAATGGTCAGGGGTCCCTTTATCTTTACCTTTACCCTTTAATCAGTGGACCGACAACATGACATCACTTGCAAGTTATGAATGGACTGCTTACAGATGTAGACTTTGTTTGGATCAACATGACACCATTTGGAATGAGTTTATACAGAATGTAGTAGGCTATTAACATCCACATATGTATTAGGACAATAACACTATATCAATTTATATAAGAATGTATGGGACTGGCCCTGGTTGCTGCTCACCTTGGCGTTGCTTAGGTTGCCCAGTAAGAACAAGACACATCAGCCTGGGCATCACATTGCATATTTTGCTCTGGCCCTCACTTGACGTTGTGAGATGAGGGGAAGTTGCCAGAAATAATGATTCCAGCTCTGGAACTGTCTCTGCTCCTGACAGCATTCCATGGCCTTCTTTCTTGCACTCTCTCTGCCTTTGTGTTTTGCGCTTGAAATGTGGATGGAAAATGACTGGACCCATTTGTCGATTTGTCTGGTTCTTTGGCTCTCATCCCTGGCCCATCAGTCCCTCTTTCCAGCAGTGAGTAACATGCCTTGCTGAGCCCTGGAATGGGAAGAACTTGAAAGTGATGCAGTTGTGGACCACCCTAGAGTAGCTAGCAGAATGCTTCCTAACATGACAGGTGGGGTGAGTGGCATAGTGGCTAGGGTGCTGGACTAGGACCTGGGTTCAAATCTCCATTGGGTAGGGTTGCCAGGTCAGGAGCATTCATTCCAGACCCTGAGGTTTTGAGGCCCGAACCTGGGACCTAATGGGTGGTCTCTGGTGACGTCACAGGGGCAGCTCCTGGTGATTCTTCTTCTGCACTCCCTCCCACTACTGAGCCCTGGAGATGGAGGTTAATTGGGAGAGGGGAGGAAGGAGCAGAGATCAGCTATGCACTTGGAAAGTCAAGCCCTCCACCCCCTGGCCACCTCAAGGGATTCAGGCATACCTAGAGACTTCTGATCACCCTGGGAGTAGGGTAGCTGTACCCCCCAGGCATGAAGTTCACTGCGTTGACTTTGGAAGCCAGTCACTGCCTCTCTGCCTAAACTACCTCGCAGGGTAGTTGTGAGGATTCATTGAATATGTGAGAAACCCTGTACACCAAAGTCATGTTTTCACTTGCCAGCTTGAATCAAAATGGTACCTGGCATCCAAACAGTGATGAAGTCCATCCCCACCCCCACCCTGGGAAGTCTCATGCCATTTCCTGTGATGCTATCTTGAGAGGTAGCTGAACCTATGGCAGAAATAAAAAAGAGTTACGGGGGATTCAATGAGGGGGGGGGGAACCCTGTATGCCAAAGTTGCTTTTGGGTCCTCCATCTTGATTCAAAATGGCAGCTGGTGTTGAAATGCCAACAGCAACTGGCACTCAGCTTTGGAAACACTTGTACTGAGTTTGATGATGATGTCTTTAACCTAAGGAGAACAAACGGATGGATAGACCTCTTTCCAAAATAGATGTGTTGATAAAGGGGAGAGAAGATGTGTGTGTGTGTGTGTGTGTGTGTGTGTGTGTGTGTGTGTGTGAGAGAGAGAGAGAGAGAGAGAGAGAGAGAGAGAGAGAGAGAGAGAGAGAGAGAGAATGTATTATGGGTGGTGTGGGTGTGGGTGTTCCACTCGCTTCTTGCTTTGACACTGTGAAAGAAAATTCTCTTTTGGGGGTTCAATACTTTTGGATCATACTCCCAATTAGTCAGGCTTTTTATTCAGCAATGCATTACAGGACAGAGTTCCAAAGAGCCTGTGAGAGCTCATCAATTAACACACACCTTGTACAGGAAAAAAAAGCACCATCCAGGCTGCTTCATCTTATCCCTGACCATTTCCAGCCATCCCATCACTCCACCATCTCTCATTCAACCACAGTCCTTGAAAACACTTACTGAAGACAAGGCTTTTGTTTTTGCAGTACTGTGCATCCAGAGCCCTCCTTGCATCTGCATGGTAGTTGTTTTTCACTCTAGCCGTCAGTATTGTTGTTGTTGTTTAGTCGTTTAGTTGTGTCCGACTCTTTGTGACCCCATGGACCAGAGCACACCAGGCACTTCTGACTTCCACTGTCTCCCGCAGTTTGGTCAGACTCATGTTTGTAGCTTTGAGAACACTGCCCAACCATCTCATCCTCTGTCGTCCCCTTCTCCTTGTGCCCTCCATCTTTCCCAACATCAGGGTCTTTTCCAGGGAGTCTTCTCTTCTCATGAGGTGGCCAAAGTATTGGAGCCTCAGCTTCGGGATCTGTCCTTCTAGTGAGCACTCAGGGCTGATTTCCTTAAGAATGGATAGGTTTGATCTTCTTGCAATCCATGGGACTCTCAAGAGTCTCCTCCAGCACCATAATTCAAAAGCATCAATCCTTCGGCGATCAGCCTTCTTTATGGTCCAGCGCTCCCTTCCATACATCACTACTGGTCAGTATTAGGCTCCTCCAAACGGGTTCTTAATAGTTTTCCCACCTGACACTGGTCGGTATCCCTCCAACCATTCCCCCACCATCCCAGGGAACTCAGCCCTCAAGTAGGGATGAGCCATGCAGGTAATTACATCCCATTTCAGTCTTGCTGGCATTCAATCGCTCCATCCTGCCCTGCACAATTCCATCCAACTGGTACACAGTTTGCGCATATCTTGGACGCACTTTTTGTGTAAGATAAAGGTAAAGGTAAAGGGACCCCTGACCATTAGGTCCAGTTGTGACTGACTCTGAGGTTGCGGCGCTCATCTTGCGTTATTGGCCGAGGGAGCCGGCGTACAGCTTCCAGGTCATGGGGCCAGCATGACTAAGCCACTTCTGGCGAACCAGAGCAGTGCACGGAAACGCCGTTTACCTTGCCGCCGGAGTGGTACCTATTCATCTACTTGCACTTTGACGTGCTTTCCAACTGCTAGGTTGGCAGGAGCTGGGACCGAGCAACGGGAGCTCACCCCGTTGCGGGGATTTGAAGCGCCAACCTTCTGATCATCAAGCCCTAGGCTCTGTGGTTTAACCCACAGTGCCACCTGCGTCCCTTTTTGCGTAAGATACACACTTTTAAATAAAAGAAGACCAATTGAGCTTAACGAATTTATCGTTGCGTTTGTGGACTCAAGGCCACGTTGTCAGATCCACTCTGTGAAATCTTCGTTGGCTGGTATATAGTGGAAGTATGAGAGAGCAGGATGGTAATGAGATGTGAAGATCAGAGTCAGCGATAATTAGCGCTCAAATATATGTTAAGTTAGGCACAGCATTAACCTTTTATACTAACAGATTGGTAGCAATGGCTGGAATGATTTGTATTAACACCTGTAGTGCAATAGGGAACCATTCACAAGACACAGATAGCAGAGGTATCGCTCAGCTGATTAACACATGTAATGTGATAAAAAGAAGGGGGAGGAGAAGCCAGATGAAACCAGCAGAGCTTTGGATATGAGGAAGAAGAAGAGTTTGGATTTGATATCCCGCTTTATGACTACCCAAAGGAGTCTCAAAGCGGCTAACTTCTCCTTTCCCTTCCTCCTCTGTGAGGTGAGTGGGGCTGAGACTTCAAAGAAGTGTGACTAGCCCAAGTTCACCCAGCAGCTGCCCTGGAGGAGCGGAGACGCGAACCCGGTTCCCCAGATTACAAGTCTACTGCTCTTAACCACTACACCACACTGGCGTGGTGAAGCAACAGCAGTGGAATCTCCTTCCTACCACCACCTGAAAAAGATGATTGCAGCCTTCGTGCTATTGCATGTTGATGATCAAACACAACCCAGTTACAGATTGTGCTGCATGTCATTCATAAAATACTTCCACATTCTAATTGCCCTCGCTGCCAGTCACCCCAGCCAAATACTGAGTGCCGTAGCCTACCAATATCAAACATGGAAAGAGAAGGATGAAAACTCAATGTCCTCGACTGAAATAAAAAGGGCATCGGCTGTCTAACACAGATAATCAAATATTTGGTGGCTTTCCAGCAAATATCTGAATGTTCCGTGTCAAAGCTCACAGTTGGCAGGAGGATTTTTGAGAAGGAAATAATTACCGACTCAGCTGTGCTACAAGTGAATGTCAGTCCAGGATCCTGTGCTGTTGAGGGCAATCAAAGAATAGTTATTTGATTGATTGATTGATTGATTGAAAGATGGATCAGTTTGTATCCAGTTTTACCTCTATGATGCTTCCACATAGCAGCTTAATGGACCTGCCTTTGTCCTACTAACTGATACGAGGTTTCCTGGGCTGGTGAGATGGGTCTCAAACAGGAATGGGGTGGGGGAATTCAATTCAGCTATGATTCCTACATCACAGGGGGTTGGACTAGATTACCCTTGGGGTACCTTTCAATTCTGCCGTTCTATTATCCTAAAGGCAAATATACCCAAACTTGCCCTTTCCAAAAGAAGATACACAGCCATCCCTCAAAATCTTCACTTTTCTGAATTTTGCAATGCAGTTCCCCAGCCATGTAACTGGGTAAAAACAAAAAACCACCACATGCCAGGATAAAGGGTGAATGAGGATGCAAATGTTAACAAAAATAACAGACCAAAATGTGTTACATTAGAAGGAAATTGCTTTGCAAAAAAAAGTTCACACAACGGCATGCATAATAGGAGAAATTTGCACTCAACTGCTGATGCATTTTCATGAGGACTAGTTACATAAAATAAAATTGCAAAGTGATGTGGAAACGTGGACAGCTGAATTCAAGATTGGAAAAATGAGAAACTCAAATGGATACATTTGCCTCCTCCCTGCAGATCACCCCTTTAGCTACAGATTTATGGTGAAGTGTGGGCTGGCCATTGCTGAGGTCACCAGTTTGAATGGGCACTGGCAACAAATAGCTCCAGAATGTGCTCCTTTTTTATGCACACAGAGAGAAAAAGACTGGCTGCAGAGGCAGTCTAGTTTATATTTTACTTCAGAGCCTCCAGCCTGCCAAGTTCTAGTTGGGAGAATAATACATAGGATCAAAGACTCTCCCCTCTCCTCCATCTAACAAAAGGAAGGACAATCTAGCCAGCACCTGTCTGTGGAGGGCCCAATGAATTTTCTTGCTGTCCTCCAAGATGAAGACCCAGGTGACTCTGAGTTACTAGCTTCCATGCTTCAGCCGTTTCCTTCTGCCTTGCCAAAATTGGTTGAATTTGCTGGCACAGTCACCCAGCAAAATGTTTGAGGAAAGCGCAGAATGGGGAGAGAGAAGGAGGCAGAAGTTGATCCAAATGCGCTGACGGCCCCCTCCGTGGCACGTCCCCTCCCCAACGGATGCTTCCCCAGATTTAATGGAGCAAGCAATTAACGATGTTAATTTTAATCTCGTTTGCTAATGAAGGCAGCCTAATTGCACAATAATTGGCAAGGGCGGTAACGGAAAGCAGGAAAAATAAACTGGGGATGTATAGATCTGTCAATTTCAGTCTCTCTCCATGTCTCATTTCTCCAGCCACTAACTACGTTTGCCACATTTCCACATCAGTCTGCAATTTTAAACAGCTAGACAGACAGACAGACAGACAGACAGACAGACAGGTGTGTGTGTGTGTGTGTGTGTGTGTCAGAATCCCTGACAGATGGCCAGCCAACCTCTGTTCAAAAACCTCCAATGAAGGAGAGCCCACCACCTTCCAAGGTGGTGCATTGCACTGTCAAATGGCTCTTACCATCAGAAAGTTCTTCCTTGATGTTTAGCTGGAATCTCCTTTCTCATCGTTTGAAGTTCAGGTCCTCCCCTCCGGAGCAGCAGAAAAGAAGGTTGTTGCATCTTCCATGTGACAACCCTTCGGGTGTTTGAAGATGGCTCTCATATCACTTCTTAGTCTTCTCTTCTCCAGGCTAAACATAACCAACCACCTCAACCGTTCCTCATAAGTCTTGGTTTCCAGACCCTTCATCATCTTGGTTGCCCACCTTCTACACCACCTCTTCCAGAGGAACATGTCAAACACCTGCTGGAGCCCACACCACCCTTTAAAGGAGGAGAAAACAAGATTGCTCTATCTTCCACATGACAGCCCTTTAGACATTTGAGGATGGCTATCATATCTCCCCTCAGTCGCCTGTTATCCAGGCTAAACATACCCAACTCTCTCAACTGTTCCTCACAAGGTTTGGTTACCAGACCCTTCATCATCTGCACATGTTCCAGCTTGTCCATATCCTTCTTAAACTGTAGTGCCCAGAATTGGACACAGGACTCCAGGTGGGGTCTGACCAAGGCAGAATACTGTGGTATTACTACATGCTCTGATGTGTTTTAAAGAACATTTTTTCTGAAGATCCTGGGTTCAGTCTAGACAAGGCTGGAAGTATCTGCTCTCTGAAACCCTGAAGAGCCACTGCCAGTCAGTGTAGACAGTACTGAGCTAGATGGACCAATGGGAAAGGTATCTTTCTATGTTCTTAAATTTGCTTGGGAACACCATGGCAGAAATAGCAAAATCTTCTCCTCACTCTTACAGTGGCTGTTCTAGTTTGAACACTTCTTCTCCCCTTGATGCTTTGCATGGATGACTGCATCCTGCTTTGAACCTTGCAACTTCTTCCTCCATATTGCCCTACCTAAGTGACTTCTGGGTGATAATTGCTCATAGATACTGCACTGCCAATCACATGCAATTGAAGGTGGCAGGGACAGCAGGTGGCCTCTGAATTTCCGGAGATCAGTGTTCTCTGGAAAACTTTTCTGCATGTGTGTGTGTGTGTGTGTGTGTGTGTGTGTGTGTCAATGGGGGTGGGGGTGGGAGACAGATGCTGCTTCTTGTCACTCAAGGAAAGGGCTCTTGCTGACAGAGGCCTGTGGCTCCTTTCCAGGCTGCAAAGCTGTGAAACCCTAATTTTTTAAATGAAGCCGTAGAGACGACCCAGGATTTGATTGTGCGACTGTGGCACTGAAGAGAAGTCATGTGGAAAATCATTCAATTAAAATAATCAAGTGTCAAAAGGAAGTTAGAATGTGGAATAGTTGTTGATGCCGCACAGCAGAAGGAAGGAAGGAAGGAAGGAAGGAAGGAAGGAAGGAAGGAAGGAAGGAAGGAAGACTGTGTGGTTCTTTTTCCCAAGCAGAACTCAGAGGAAGGAGGAGGAGGAGAGTAGTAGTAGTAGTAGTAGTAGTAGTAGTAGTAGTAGTTTGGATTTGATATCCCGCTTTATCAATCAATCAATCAATCAATCAATCAATCAATCGATAACCTTTATTAGACATGACAAATTCAGGAGTTTCAGAACAAAATTATGGATAAAACATTCATGTTATAGACTTCATGAAATAAAATACATAATTAATTAAATTAATATTTTAGAACGATATATCAATTTTCAATTAGCATCCCCTGGTCCTCTCCACAGTGGCCTAATCTCTCTGCATAAACCGAGCACAAAAACTCAGCCACCACTAAAGTAACTCCATCATTATTATCCGACAGTAACCCCTGAATAGTTGGCAATGCCGCAATCGATGCATCCACCTGCAAAGCACCCAGCAATCGCCTTCTCGCATTGATAGCATAATTGCAGGAAAAGAAAATGTGGTCTAATGTATCTGGTTCAGGGCCACGGATAACTCCAAGGGAGAAGCCTGATCCCACAGAGGCTGAAATTTAAAGTGGCATTGTACCACTTCAGACAGTCACAGCTTCCCCCAAGGAAAGGTTTCTTCCTCTCTTTCATAACACTGGAACTCTGTCCAGTGTTATGTCATCCAATGACAGAACATGTTGGAGGGACAGATAAAATAATGTCCTTTTCCATGCAGCACAGAGTTAAATGAAGGAACTCCCTCCCACTGGAGGCAGTTTTAGTCACCAACTTGGACAGCTTTAAAAAAAGGATTAGACAAATTCATGGGGGAGAGGGCTATTGATGTCAAGGGCTCTGCTCTGCCTCCACAGTTAGAAGAAGAAGAAGAAGAAGAAGAAGAAGAAGAAGAAGAAGAAGAAGAAGAAGAAGAAGAAGAAGAAGAAGAAGAAGAGGAGTTTGGATTTGATATCCCGCTTTATCACTACTAAGGAGTCTCAAAGCAGCTAACATTCTCCTTTCCCTTCCTCCCCCACAACAAACACTCTGTGAGGTGAGTGGGACAGAGAGACTTCAAAGAAGTGTGACTAGCCCAAGGTCACCCAGCAGTGAACCCAGTTCCCCAGATTATGAGTCTACCGCTCTTAACCACAACACCACACTGGCTCTCATCCAGTCAAATTTATTCATTTGTGATTAGGTTTAGATTCCACCTTTCTTTCAAGCACCTCAAGACAGTGTTTGCAATTCCCCCTGTGAGGTAAGTCAGGTTGAGAGACAGTAACGGGCCCATGGTCACCCAGTGAGCTTAGGAAGGAAGGAAGGAAGGAAGAAAGAAAGAAGGAGGCCTCCAGGGATAACATTCTTGTGATGCATGGGAGAGCTATCTGGATCCTCCTCTGATAATTCAGGACAAATAAAAGAAAGTAATTCTTCACACAGTTATGGAACTCCCTCCCATAGGAGGCAGTGATGGCCACCAGTTGGGGGGCTTTAAGAAAAAGAATTGGAGAAATTCATGGAAGAGAAAGCTATTGGTTACTAGCCAGGATGGCTGTGCTCTGCCTCCACAGTCAGAGGCAGCAATACGTCTGAATCCAGTTGCTGGAAGCCGCAAGAGGGGAGAGGGCTCCTGTGCCCGGGTCCTGCATGTCAGTTCCCCACAGGCACCTGGATGGCCACTGTGAGGACAGGATGCTGGACTAGATTGCCTACTGGCAGGACTGGCTCAATTTCTCTTTGCCTGTCACCTTACTTTGCCTCAGGGGTGGGCTAGCTCTGGCCACTGGCTTGATCTAACAGGCTCTTCTTATAATGGGTTGAAGGGTTAGAAAACCAAACCTTTCCTAGCACTCTGGTGGAGCAGCTTTGCTAGGGTTAAAATTGTGTCTAAGCTTCAGGAAGATGCCAGGTTGGGAGAGGTGAAGGTGAAGGGAAAGCTCGGCTGGATGGTGAAACTTGCATTCAGGTGTCATGATGCTACCTGGAAAACAAATCCCTTTAAGTTCCTTCCACTCCAAAACCAACTTTCAAAGGCACCCAGCACAGAAGTCCTGTTACTTATTTTTGCCTGTATTTTGGCAAGCACTGTTCACTCTGGATGCAGCTATTATGCCCACAAATTCTATCCACTTCTGTCAAAATGGGGGAGGGGGAGTTCTAGCTTTTTCAAGATTTCTCTGTGAAAGGAGATAAACAAACTGGATTTATCATTTATTTTTTTATTTTACGTCATAAAATTTATACACACTTGATTGCAGAAAAAACTCTCAAAGGTGGGGTTACAAAAAAGATATGAGATGAGCGCCGCAACCCCAGAGTCGGTCACGACTGGACCTAAAGGTAAAGGGACCCCTGACCATTAGGTCCAATCGTGACCGACTCTGGGGTTGCGGCGCTCATCTCGTGTTATTGGCCGAGGGAGCCGGCGTACAGCTTCCAGGTCATGGGGCCAGCATGACAAAGCCGCTTCTGGCAAACCAGAACAGCACATGGAAACGCCGTTTACCTTCCCGCTTGGAGCAGTACCTATTTATCTACTTGCACTTTGAAGTGCTTTCGAACTGCTAGGTTGGCAGGAGCTGGGACCGAGCAACGGGATCTCACCCCGTCACAGGGATTTGAACCTCCAACCTTCTGATCCAAGCCCTTAAAGACCCCTAGCTAAAACATTTAAAATTGCCTTGCTGCAAAATTGCCTCCCAGATGTCCCTTCTGGGGGCTCTTGAGAGGGCATGAGTGTGCCAGCCAGGTTCATCTTTATGCTTCTTCCTTCACTTGGGAGGAAGCAACTCTGCACATGCTCAGATGCACACAGCTCAATGCGCCAGCATCTATCTATCTATCTGTGAGGAAAAGTGCAAACTTCAGGAGGGTGCAGTTTTATGAGAAATTCACTCTCACAAAAGGTAAGAGGTAAATTCATTTCCATCTGTTGCTGCCCTTCCTTGGATCCAGGGAGTCTTCTGAAAGGCTGGCGAAGATGTCTAGGAGACAGGCGGCAAGCAGGGAATTAGCACCGATTTCCCGCCCAGCGGGGTCAAGAGAACTGTTAGCTCACAATAACACATTGGGGTGTTATAGATTTTTGAAGCAGGCTGGTGCTGCAATTTCTGACAGAATAATTTTGTCAGCTTAGCAATCACTTTGCTTTCCCCCGACAAAAAGAAAGATGGGAAATCAAAAGCGAAGAGACTCTTGTGTTATCCTTGTCCATCTCCTTGCAATAAGATGAGGTTTTGCAATGAGCTCCTTCATTGCCGGAATGCCGCAACTCGCCTCCCCACCAAAACCCCCCCAACTTCTCTGGCATTTACGTGTACTGATCGAAAGCACCCCGTTACTCCAAACCACATAGCAAATCATCCTTGTAAGTGCGATTTCTATTTCTCTCTCATTTTAAAATGCTGGTGAACCGTGGAGTAGCCATTGATAACCACGATTTTTTCTTAAACCTCTTTTAAAGCCATCCAAGGCGCTGGCCTTCATCACTGCCGTCTGCAGGAGTGAGTTTCATAGTTTAACAAATGCCCTATCCTGAATTTTTCAACTTTCAGCTTCATTGGATGCCCACGCATTCTAGTGTTAAATAAGATAGTAAAAACAGTACAATACACATACACCCTCCCTTTCGGAAGAATCACCTCGCCTTTTCCTGTCCATGTCCTTTATGATTCATCTGCGATCTCTTGTGACCCTTGCTACTTGCAATAAGCGCAGGCTCCTCTCTGACCTCCCAGGTCAGGAGAGCAACTGTAGTAAGAGGAACTGGCAGAGAGAGGGACAGAATCTTAAATGCCGGCTTGCTAGGAAAAATCCAGGCTTATTACAAGATTTGATGTCACTGCACAGAACTAAGGCCACCTGAATGCTAAGGTCCTGTGTGGTTTCCAAGGCTCACATTAATTTGCTGCCAGACTGCTGAGAATTCCTGAGGCACAGCCTCATTTGGTAGATCAGCGCTGCTACTATATATTTCAAGGGTGACCAAAGTTCACAGTCCTAAGAGCAGCTAAAATCTCACCGAGTCCAAGAGCCTAGACACACCACCCTCTCCTGCATGTCTTTCACTTCATCTCAAAGAAGAGCCTGCTGGATCAGGCCAAAGGGAGACCACCTAGCCCAGGGGTGTCAAACTCAAATTCATCGGGGGCCGCATCAGCAGTTTGGTCACCCTCAAAGGGCCGGTTGTGTCTGTAGGACTATGTGTCCACTCTTTATTATCATAAATTATTGTCACTGCATTCAATTATTACTGTTTTTTATAATAATGTAAGCTCATTCCTGCCCCCACGCGGATCACATTCCTGCGTCGTGGCGCGTGTGTGGGAGGGGATGTAAACGAGGGAAATTTGAACAAAAGGTGGGGATCGACGGCTTCGGGGTGGGGGGCTCAACTAAACCTTCTGCAGATGGAAAGAGGGCTTCCCTCTCCCGCCCTGCGCACACCCAAACCCCGCTAGGCAGGATGCCACACGCTGCAACCCACCCCATACTTTGGAGAGGGGCAGGAACATGCGGTGCAGCGCCAACTCCCTGCTTTGCTTTTGCATCCTCCCTCCTCAGCGCCAGAGTCCCTTCCCCTCGCGCTGAGGGAGGGCAGCGGATTTCCTGAGGAGGAAGGCGGCGGCAGCCCCAGCGGACGTGCATCTTCACCTCAGAGCTGCTCTTCCCCCCACCCGCGCTGTTGTCGTCTTCGCCGCCGCCTCTCCCTACCGGGACTGCAGGCAGAGGAGGCTTGAAACCCCCCCCCCAAAAAAATCCCCTCCCACCTACTCAAACCGCGAGGCAACTCCATCTGGAGCCCTACATCACAAGGGGCTGAGAGGAGGCAGCGGCAGAGCGGGAAGAGCAGGAACCCGTGCCGTCGCCGTCGCCTCCCTCCCGGCCGCCCCCCGGGGAGCAGCTCCGCCGGAACTGAGAAGCCAAAGGGCGGCTCGGGGGTGGGGGGCAGAGCAAAAGCCAGGCACCCTCCCGAGTGTCTATGAGGAGAAAACAGGGGAAGAGGGAAGAGAAACCTGGCTCCATCAAGAGAGCGGCTGTTGCGCTTCGCCTACTTCCCCCTCAGGCTCACTCCGCGTCCCTTTCGCCCGCTCGCTCGCCCACCTCCTGGATGCAGCCGAGGAGAGGAAGGGAAGCGGCGGGCGGCGGCTCCCCAGTGCCGCCTCACTCGCTCTCGGAGACAACAGCAAAGCCCGCCAAAAAAAACCCCAGCGCTGCTCCGTCCCGGCACCAACTTTGCCGGCGGCGCCTGTAGGGCTTTCCTACCTCCTCGGCGGGCTTCCTCCTCCTCCTCCTGCATCTCACTTCCCCGTCTGGCCGCTGTGCCACCGCCTCCCTCAGCCTCATTCGAAATTGAAATTCCCTGGCCAAGGCCGTCAGCGCGGCTCCAGCGCCCTGGCCTCCGCCTGCAGCCCCGCCCCCGGTTTTGACCCTCGGCCAATCGCAGGCTCCAGAACTACTGTTAGCGGCTATTGGCGGCGGCGGCTACGCGGGCCACATGACGAGGTCTGGAGGGCCGGATTAGGCCCCCGGGCCTTGTGTTTGACACCCGTGACCTAGCCCATTATCTGTCAGGCTTTGGGGAATCGGCTTCCTCTCCCTGTGGCAGTAGAAAGGAGATCATATGAAAGGAACGCCTTACCAGTTAGAATATTTAATAATCACAGTGAGAGAAAGAAGAATACATCTCCTATAAATGGCGGTGCTCCCAATTAAGGGTCACCCCCACCCCTATTAATCTACGTAACTCCTACATTTTGTAATCTGAGCTTGTAGCCTCTGTGCTTTCTGTTCTGACACTTTCTGGGGGGTGAGATGGGGGGTGAATGCTGTCCAAAGACTGTGAATCTGTTAACTCTCTCTCTTCTAGTGTTTCTTCTCCTAGCTGTTCCCCATTCAGTATTTCCCAGCTTCTGCCTTCTGAACTATGCCCCTCTGCAAACCACTGTTCCAAATCTATACTGTCCTCCTGCTCCTGGGAAGATTCAGGATCAGGGGGAGGGGGTGGCTCCCACCACTCTTCCTCAGCACGGTCCCTGACAGTATCTTATTCTCATGGTGGCCAACAAGATGCCTGTTGGAAACGTGCAAGCAGGATTCAAGCACCAGAGCCCTCTCCCCTCCTGTGGTTTCCCACAAATGATATTCAGAAGCATGAGAGCCTCCGATCATCAAGGCAAAGTATAGCCACAGTGGCCGGACCCCCTCCCTGTGGAAGAGACCAACTGCATACCCTCCAACATTTCTCCAGTGAAAATAGGGACATCCTAAGGAAAAGTAGAACATTCCAGGATCAAATCAGAAACTAGGATGGCTTCTGTAAATCTAGGATTGTCCCTGGAAAATAGGGACACTTGAGGGACTGCAGCTTGTGTCTTATTGTCACGAAGTGGCAGAATGATGGGGAGGAGGAAGAAGAACCTGGAGAAGTGTGTAGCCAGGACTGGGACACTCCAGGCCCAAGCAGGGGATGGGGAAGGAAGTACTCACAGGGTGATGAAGGATAGAGAGGGTGTCAGGAGTATGGGCAGGAGTCAGGCTCTGGGGCCTGTAGTGCTTTGCAGGACTGGGGCCTGCCTCAGCTTGTGCTGGAGAAGCAAGGTGTGGCCACTCAGGTGAAGACCTCAGCTTGTGCTGGAGAGGCAAGGAGTGGTCACTCAGGTGAGACCACTTGATATCTCACTGCACCTGGTGGCAGGAGCTGGGAGGGATAAAAGCTCAGCATTTCCCTTCAGCTCTTTGCCACAGCAACGCGATCCCTGCCTTGTTGCATCTGGCCTCCTGTTCCTTGATCCTTCGCCTTGCTCCTTGCTCCTTGGACCTTCGCCTTGCTCCTCGACCCTATGACCTTCAGACCTTCGTGACTCCTTGCTCCTCGACCTTCAGACCTTCGCGACTCCTTGCTCCTCGACCTTCAGACCTTCGCCTTTGTGACACCCTGCTTCCTGACCTTCAGTTCTTCGACCCTGCAATTTCCTGCTGCTTGACCCGCAGCCCCACACCACCTGGACTCCCGTTCCTGCTTCCACCCTGCCATCTTGCCTCTGGTCCTGACGTCCCCAGCCAGGGCTTCAACCGCCCGCTGACCGGACCGTGACAGAGGGGATGGGGATCAATGTACAGGAACCAGAGCAGCAGGACCCATCACCAGAGCCAGAGGGCCCCCTGTCTCCTGGAACACGGTGGGCTCTGAGGTGTAGGGAGCAGTGGGAGGGGAGATCTAGGTGGCTGAGGCAGACAAAAGCCCACAGCCCAGCTCTGCTTACCTGGCCAGGTGGGGCTCACTAGCCCTGGGAGGAAGGGTGTGATTCCTCAGCTGGAGTTGGCTCAGAACAGGTGAGGGTCACATGCCTGTATAAAAATGTTGATGGACCTTGACTTGAATGCTCCTGCATCTCTACGGAACTGCACTTTGGGTTTGACTCTGCACTGTATCCTGACTGCTGGACTTCAGACTTGGCTCCTTGGATTGACCCTGGACTGTGTTTCTTGACTTTTGGACTTTGGACTTGGCAAACTGACACTGCCAGGTAGGCGAGGGATTCAGGACACTTAGAAAGGGTATGTGGCAAATCCATCCCTGGTAAAGGGCAGGACCAGCATTCTTCTGTACCTTTGGTCAAATCCAGCCAGGCTGTTCTTAGGTAACCAAGGAAACCTCTGAACCAACTTAGTCCCCATGACACAGGACTCACTCCCTTCAACTACTCCTGGAAATCTGAGCTGGTAACACAGAATCACTGTGGCGGGTTCCCTGTTCCTTGAAACAATTGCAAAGAAAGAGGAATATTAAAATCTCCTTGCATTCAACTACAGTACTTCCCTGCGAGAACAGGTGTAGCGAGGGAGATGCATCTTGCAGCTCCATTTCCAAGAGCTCATTATCTTTTCGTGAGATTTCAATGCATCTGAATTATGAAGCTGCTAATTTGTATTTTAATATGCCCCCTGTGCCCTGCCATCCATAAAAATGAAGCAAATTCAATCAAAGGCCATTCCTTATCTCATCCATGTACAGGTTTTGCCAGGGTACTTTGGAGACTTCAATCCATTAACCCACAACTGGAAGGAAGCAGAGAGAGAGAGAGAGAGAGAGAGAGAGAGAGAGAGAGAGAGAGAGAGAGAGCGAGCGAGCGCTGTTGGGGTGGGTAGAGAAATCTGAGTTCCTTCCCAGGATATTAGCCTTAGAAGAGGGAAGATAGAAAAGATTAAGAATGTAAAAAGAGGCTGCTGGATTAGGCCAATAGCCTATCTTGTCCAGCATCCAGTTCTTACAGCAGCTGCCAAGATGTCTGGGGGAAACCCACAAGTGGGACCCAAGCTCAAGAAAGTCTCCGGCTCCCAGAAACTGAAATTCCCAGAAACTGAAATTCAGAAGCATCACTGCCTCCAGGGTCTCTGTGTATCTGTATGTGAACATCAGAACATAAGTAAAGCCTGCTGGATCAGGCCAGTGGCCCATTTAGTCCAGCCTTAGCAGAGAGGGAGGAGAACTTTTCTCTATCCACTCTCTTCATTCCAACCATACTTTTGTACACCTCTATCATGTCTCCTCTTCCTTGCCTTTTCTCTAAACTGAAAAGTCCCAGATGCGGCAGCCTTTCCTCGTAAGGTAGCCGCTCCACCCCCTTGACCATTTTGATAGACCTTCTCTGGAACTTCCCCAACTCTACAATATCCTTCTTGAGACGAGGCGACCAGAACTGCACACAGTATTCCAAATGCAGTCAGACCCTAATGACATGATAGAGGCAGTTTTATTTTCACTTCCTTTCCTAAGCATGGGATTTGCCTTCATCGCAACTGCCACTCACTGGTTTGACATCTTCACGAAGTTAGGGACCCTTGGTAAGGGTTGCTCCATCCCCTTGATCATATAGTTGTCCCTTTGCTGGACCTGTTCCAGCTCTTCAATATCCATTTTGGGGTGAGGCCAACCATCCAAGAATGCCAGCCAGTGGCTTGAGCTGTAGAACACAAGAAAGAAGATTCCACCTAAACATTAGGAAGAACTTCCTGACAGTAAGAGCTGTTCAGCAGTGGAATTTGCTACCAAGGAGTGTGGTGGAGTCTCCTTCTTTGGAGGTCTTTAAGCAGAGGCTTGACAGGCATATGTCAAGAATGCTTTGATGGTGTTTCCTGCTTGGCAGGGGGTTGGACTGGATGGCCCTTGTGGTCTCTTCCAACTCTAGGATTCTATGATTCTAACACAATTTCTCTCTAGCACCTTGAATAACCAGAGAACCAGCCCTGAATTCTATGTTCATAGAATTCTATGTGCTATGTGCACACACAGAGAGAGAGTTGTGGCCCTCTTGGTTGTCGTAATGGGTGTCCTTCACGCCTGCGCAATGCTGGGCACCCATGTTTATGGAACTTAACTTTAATGTCTTAATGTATATTGAGCAATAGACAAAAGTTGTGACTCTCCTGGGGCTCGTATTTCTGAAGCCTTTTCCCTTTTCTGTGTACAATTTTTTTAAAAAAATCACCCAACCTTTTTTTTTGTTAACTTATACTGCTTTTAAAATAAAAAAAGGAATCAGCTTTATGGAGGAGAGGGCCATTGATGGCAACTAGCCACAAACAAGACTCTTTGCTGCTGTTAACGCATTCATTTAGATATTTGTTTATCGCCCACACTTTCATAACGTATTGCAAGGCAGCTTCCAACAAAATGCAATAAAAATCTGTCCATGAAACATAATTAAAATCATCAACAAACCTCAGTTGATACTGGTTGGTTGAAAGGAGAAATTCCTATTGTGAAGGTCTGCCTTTTCAGAAGGCAGGATGTATGTTGCAGAACCCTTGGGGTAAAGGTAAGGTAAAGGTAAAGGACCCCTGGACGGTTAAGTCCAGTCAAAGGCGACTATGGGATGCGGCGCTCATCTCACTTTTCAGGCCGAGGGAGCTGGTGTTTGTCCACAGACAGCTTGTCATGTGGCCAGCGTAACTAAACTGCTTCTGGTGCAACGGGACACCATGACGGAGGCCAGAGCACATGGAAACGTCGTTTACCTTCCCGCCACAGTGGTACCTATTTATCTACTTGCACTGGTGTGCTTTCGAACTGTTAGATTGGCAGAAGCTGGGACAGAGCAACGGGAGCTCACCCCATCGCACGGATTTGAACCGCCAACCTTCTGATCAGCAAGCCCAAGAAGCTCAGTGGTTTAGACCACAGCGCCACCCGCTCCCTTGTGGTAGGGCGTTCCAAAAGTTAGGGACTACTGCACTTGGTCCCTAGGGAAAGCCAGCCAAACCTCAGGGGCCACATGAGGAAGCACCAAAAGTTCCCTGTGGAAAAATATGCATTTATAGGACAGCTGTGGGGAATCCTGGATGACCTGTTTTTGTTTAGCATTCACCCTGATTTCTTTGAGGGAAGAAGGAATGAAATTGCAAGTGTTACCCACACTGTCCAGTGAGTTTCCCTGTCACCCGATCTTTTAGGGAATGAGGTTTGTAATGCATTTTTGTATGTTGCTGTCATAATATGTGCTTTTGTCTACGCATTTTTGCTGGAAAACTGCATTGTTAAAAAAAGAGTGTGGATTCTGAAGGAAGACTGCGTTTCAGTTCTTGCATATTTTGAAAGCGATTCAAATCTCTCTCCTTTAGGCTTTTCCAAACAAAAACATTTTTAGCAGGCACCAAAAAGGGCATAGCAGCAGCACCAGCCTGATGCTAATAGGCGGGGAATTCTAAAGTGTAGGTGCTGCCACACTAAAAGGTTGAGTTCATACGAAAGTGGAGCGGGTATTATATCTTGTAGGTAAACTGGTCCCAAGTTGTTAATAGAAACACCTTGAACTCGGCCCAGTAGCAAATTGGCAACCAGTGCAGGTCTCTAAGCATAGATGTTATATGTTGACAAGGCCTCGCTCCTGTGTGTAGTTCTGCTGCAGCATCCTGCAACCACTGCAGCTTCTGGATTGAGTGCAAGGGAAGCTCCTCATAGAGCACATTGCCGCAATCCAGTCTTGTATTAACCAGTTCATGAAGTACTGTGGCCAAGCTTTCCAGGTCCAGGAATGGCCATAGCTTTCATACCAAATGCAGTGTGGTAAAAGCCAACAACAACAACAACAACAATACAGTGGTACCTCTGCTTGGGATGTGGGCTGTGGGCTGTGGGTTAAACCACAGAGCCTAGGGCATGCCGATCAGAAGGTCAGCAGATCGAATTCCCGTGACGGGGTGAGCTCCCGTTGCTTGGTCTCAGCTCCTGTCAACCCAGCAGTTCAAAAGCACGTCAAAGTGCAAGTAGATAAATAGGTACCGCTCTGGCGGGAAGGTAAACGGCGTTTCCGTGCACTGCTCTGGTTCGCCAGAAGCGGCTTTGTCATGCTGGCCCCATGACCTGGAAGTTGTACGCCGGCTCCCTCGGCCAATAATGCGAGATGAGCGCCACAGCCCCAGAGTCGGTCACGACTGGACCTAATGGTCAGGGGTCCCTTTACCTTTACCTCTGGTTATGAACTTAATTCATTCTGGAGGTCTGTTCTTAACCTGAAACCATTCTTAACCTGAGGTACCACTTTAGCTAATGGGCCTCCTGCTGCCGCCGCGTCGCCAGCGTGTGATTTCTGTTCTCATTCTGAGGTAAATTTCTTAACCCGAGGTACTAGTTCCGGGTTAGCGGAGTCTGTAACCCGAAGTGTTTGTAGCCCGAGGTACCACTGTAATAATAAATATGTCACTGAGCCTCCAGCTGGATCCAGGAAAAACCCCAAACCGCAAACCTGTTCTGGGGCAGTGCAACCCCACCCAAGGTAGGCTCTTGACCAAGTTCCCAGACATGGGAACTCCTCATCCACAGTGCCTTAAACTTGCAAGGATTCAAGCTCTGCTTGTTTTTCCTCATCCATCTCAGGGATCTCATGGCCTCACGGAGAAACAAAGCCGAGTGTCATCAGCATTGCTATCGGGGAGAATGAGGTGGAAGGACAGGCAGCCTTGCATAGAGGCAGGGTGCTATCGCTATTACATGACAGATAACTTTGAAAGCTTCACTTGGGCTTGAGGCAAGCCAGGATCTCCCCAAGCTTCAAAGCTCCCCGTTGAAAAGGGAAGAGTTGCTGATCGTCGGAAAGTTCCCCCTCCAAGTCCCTCCCTCCCTCAATACATCAGCATCTAACATAATTGCTTTCAGTCTCCAAGGATCCCCGCCAAGGATTTATGTAACTCGCTGAGAAAGGCAGCAGCCGGCAATCTGAAAGGCTGCTTTCGGATATAAGAAGTTAATGCTACATTGGCCTTGGGGAAAACGAATTGAAATCCTCTGGCATTTTCCATGTGATGTTTAAGCAAAAGTCTCTGAGTCGGTTCAGGAGCTTCTATCTCTCTCCAGAAATTCTCTTTCTTTCTAAAAGGAGATAGCAGGAGAAGCCATGTCTTCAGGCAACCAAGCTCGCTCCTCCGATGTCTCATTACGTTTTCCAGTTCTGTCTGGAGGGGGAATGCGAAAGCAGCTGGTATGTCTAAGTAGTTAAGAGATGGCGTGAATATCAGGATGTTTCTTATCTCTCTCTCCCCCCCCCAAACCCAACATTTCCCATCTGCTACCATAGCCGAGATGTTCCCACTGAGATCTTAGCTCCCCTACTCTCTCACACCTGACAGCTTTCAAGACAAATCCCCTGCTCTTCTTAAACGATCAACATTGATGGAGTTTTTAAGACAGGCGAGGATTCAGGGGAGTTCACTGATGCGTTGCAAGGGATTTCAGGAGCACATGTTTGAGTCTGAAACTTCCTAGGGAAGGAGGTAGGAGCAGCTGGTATCATTCTGTTGGTGGGGCTTGGAAGGGTTGCTGAGCAGCAGACATGACTCTAAATGTCCTAGCTGACGCACAACAGCCTGGACCAGTGTTGACTACAAATGGAAAGTTTGCTTAAAAAGCAGAGATATCAGAGAAAGAGCATGACCCAATCAATATCAGAGATGGGAGGAAGATCATCAGCACCACGGACAGCTTCAAGGTAGATTATAAGTTGCTCTCACCAGGACAAGTTCTTCTCACCAGGGGTGGAGGTAGGCTCAAGCCTCATTCTCATGAACAGCAGTTAATGTGATCAGCCTTCATGGTGGTGCCCCGAGTTGTTTTCTTCATATTTGAATTCCATTGGCACATTTCTATTTAAAACAAGCTTTTGATTCTCTTTTGACACAGTTTATTTCATTGATGGTTTGTTCTGCCTCTGTTTTGTGCTTTGATTTTAGTACAGTGGCACCTCGGTTTATGAACACCTCGGTTTATGAATTTTCGGTTTACGAACGCAGCGGACCCATCTGGAACGGATTAATTCACTTTCCATTACTTTCAATGGGAAAGTTCGCTTCAGTTTATGAACGCTTCAGTTTATGAACAGACTTCCGGAACCAATTACACCCATGCTTCAGTTTATGAACGCTTCAGTTTAAGTACTCCGCGGACCGTCTGGAACAGATTAATCCACTTTCCATTACTTTCAATGGGAAAGTTCGCTTCAGTTTATGAACAGACTTCCGGAAACAATTGTGTTCATAAACCGAGGTACCACTGTATAGTAATTGTGTTTTAATGAAGGGTTTGTGTGTGTGTACAAACACACATTGATATATACGAGCCATTTCACGTGAATTCTTTTTAGTGTAAATTTCTGTAGCAATACATAAACGTCTGCCTGGACTGTACGATTTCGCATTCCAAGTGGAGAGGCACATGCCTCCACGTTATATACTTGGAAAAACAGGATGCAACAGAGAAAAGGTCTAGTGACCACTTCCGCTAACAGATGGGGGGCTCATATGATGGAATGCATAGAGGAGGGGGTAATATTCCTAATAATAACAAAGATATTGTGTGGTTGGAAAAGGTTCAGAAAAGTGATATCAAAATGATCAAGGGGGTGGTGTAATTCCCCTTTGAAGAAAGGTTGCAGCGTTTGGCACATTTTAGATTCCAGGAAAGGCAAATAAGAGGCGACATGAAAGAAGTTTAGAAAATTATGCATGGAAGGTGGATAGAGAAAAGTCTTCCTATCTCTCATAACAGTAGAACTCGTGAACATCTCATAAAGCTGAAGGTTGGAAAATTCAGGACAGATAAAATAAAGGATTCTTCACACAACACAGAGTTAAACTATGGAACTCGCCACCACAGGAGGCAGTGAGGGTCATCAACTTGGATGGCTTTCAAAGGGGATTGGACATATTCATGGAGGAGGAGGGGGCTACTGATGTCTACTAGCCACAATGGCTATGCCCTGACTCCATAGTCAGAGGCAGTAAGGCTTCTGAATAGCCGTTGCCGGAAATCACAGGAGGGGAGAGTGTTATTCTGCTTGCATCTTGCTTGCGGGGGTTTCCCACGTGCATCTGGACGAGGACTGTGAGAACAGGATGCTGGATTAGATGGGCCATTGGCCTGATCCGCTGGGCTCTGAGGGTCAGGAGAGCACTCGGGCCCCCTTGCAGACTGCAATTCTTCCAATAGTGCCATTGATAATTTGGACTTGTAACTCACCAGCCAGGTGAGCTGAATGAGGAGGTGTCCTGAATAACCAGATTGTCCTCCTCGGACTCCTGAATAAGCCAGACTTCCGGCAATTGGTTCAGTAGTGCTCTGCATTCATTTCCTGCCCTGTCCTACATTTGTACACACACACACACACACACACACACACACACACACACACACACACACACAGAGCCAACGCTCGCCTTAATGATAAATGACAATTTTTCAGGGAGAGACCAGAAGGCACGTCTCAGAACTTGCAGCTCGCCGTGGTAAACCAAGACCGGCCGCCCACACGCTGACCCACTTTCTGAGCAGCGTTGATAAAAAGGAAGGCGAGGCGCTTCAGCCGGAGGAAGACACTGCAGCAAAAACGCCACATCTGAAGAGCCACAAAGTTATTCGGCATCAACTTTCTCCTGGGTCGGTGCTCCCTGCGTGAGATGATGTCGGATTTGTCAATTTTTAGTTTTAGACTAAAACTAAAAGGCAAGTTAGAGGCGACACGACAGACGTTTAGAAAATTATGCATGGCTGGGAGAAGAGCAAAGTTCCGCCTCTTCCCTTTGAATTATGGTGCTGGAGGAGACTCTTGAGAGTCCCATGGACTGCAAGAAGATCAAACCTATCCATTCTGAAGGAAATCAGCCCTGAGAAGGAAGGACAGATCGTGAAGCTGAGGCTCCAATACTTTGGCCACCTCATGAGAAGAGAAGACTCCCTGGAAAAGACCCTGATGTTGGGAAAGATTGAGGGCACTAGGAGAAGGGGACGACAGAGGACGAGATGGTTGGACAGTGTTCTCGAAGCTACCAACATGAGTTTGACCAAACTGTGGGAGGCAGTGGAAGACAGGAGTGCCTGGCGTGCTATGGTCCATGGGGTCACGAAGAGTCGGACACGACTAAACGACTAAACAACAACAACAATTGTAAACCACCCTGTGAAGGGTAATAATAATAATAATAATAATAATAATAATAATAATAATAATAATAATAGACAGAGAAAAGGAAGTACTTCTTCATGCATTGCATAATTAAACTGTTGAACTCTTTCCTACAGCAGGCAGTGATCAACACCAGCCTAGATGGCTGTAAAAGATAATTAGACAAATTCTTGGAGGAGAGGGATTGCGGTGGCTACCAGCCATGATAGCTCCGCTTTGGCTCCACAGTTGGAGGCAGCAATGCTTCTGAATGCCAGTTTCCCACAGGCATCTGGCCAGCCCCTGTGAGAACAGGATGCTGGCCTGATCCAGCAGGCTTTTCTCGCGTTTTTACGAGAGGATATTTCATGCATCAGTATAGAAAAGCTCAGTTCTGTGACTGGGTGGGGCTCATCTGGGAGGCAGAGTTAAGGTGATTTGGTATGTGTTGATTGCCAACATTATTTTAAAGGCTACCTGTAATACTTCTTTTCCACATGACTGCACTTACTACCAGTTAGTGTCTGGACTCAATTCAGAGTGCAGGGTTTGACCAATAATGGGGCTCAGAACCCCAGTTCCTCAAGGACCATTTCCCTCCATATGAACTGACAGAGACCCTTCTCCATGAGCCTCTTCTACATGAGGAATGGAGGGCGGCAACACAAGGACAGGGCCTTTTGGGTGGTGGCTCCCCACTTTTGGAATCCTCTCCCCCCAGAAGGCTGTTGTGAAGGATTGAAGCCCTTAGGATCAAAAGAAAAAAGGTTTCCCCACCCCTGGTGTAGACCATGCTGAGCTAGATGGACCACTTGCCTGACTCAGTACAAGGCATCTCCTTCTAGGACTAATCGCCATAGACTTTGCTCTCTGCTGACATGTAAGCCATTCCCTTCTAAATCTTTCTAAGCCCATGAGCCTTGACAGTCTTCTGCTGGCCCTCCAGATTTCCTCTTGATGCTACCTTTGAAGCTTTGAGGGAAACGGAGAGCAGGAACGGAAGGACACCCTGATTTTCTTCTCTTTCTCTGCAAAGAAGGAAACCTAACCATTTGAAAGCCATTGCTCAAGGTGCTATTGATGGAACTGAGTTGGCTTCTGACACCATCAAAGACTCTCCGCTCTTCATTCCTTTCCACCTACAAGGCCTTTCGCAGCCTATATTTAGGCTGTTCTGTAGGATGATGGATAGGTCGAGTAAGGGGCAGTGGGTTGATGGCGTGTCCAGGGCCAGTGCTAGGGTTTTTTGCGCCCTAGGCGAGATCACCTTCTGGTGCCCCCCCCCCCGGCCAATCATATTTCAAACACAGCGAGCGCAGCGACCTGGGGAGCCATGCGGCCCTGCCGGCAGCCTCAGCAGCGGCCTCCCCCCTCCCTGCACACCGCCAGGGGGGGGGAAGAGCACCAAGAGGGGCTTTTCCTAGGGCTCCAGCTGGGAGACCAAGAGAAAGGCAAATTGGGAGTTGTAGAATCACAGAATTGTAGAATCAGAAGGGACCCTGAAAGTCATCCAGTCCAACCCCCTGCAATGCAGGAATCTCAGCTAAAGCATCCATGACAGGTGGCCAGCCAACCTCTGCTTAAAAACCTCCAAGGAAGGAGAAGAGGACCGTTGTCAGAAAGTTCCTCCTGTTCTCACCGTGGCCAACCAGATGCCTCAAATGGAAGCCAACAACCAGGATTCGAACTCAAGAGCAATGCTGTCCCAGTGGCAGGCGGTGAGGCACGGCGGGCAGCTTGGCCAGCGCCGAGGAGCAGGTGCCGTTGTTCCGGCAGGGCTGGCTGAGGCAGGCGTCGGTGGGGGTGTTGAGGGGCGCAGCGGCGGCAGTCGGCCCGGCGAAACAGGCGCGGCGCTGGGCCAGGCTGAGGAGCAGTAGGAGGAGCGCCGGGGAAGGTGTGCAAGGAGCTGGCGTCACCCTCGCTGCGGGTGCGGAGGCACACGGGGCGCAGCAGGCCAGAGCCCGAGCACTGCAGTTCATGGCCGCGGCAAGCTGAAGCTCTTGCGCGCGCTTAGGTTCCCCCGGCCCTGCACCCCCTGCAGGGCATTGCAGGGAAGCGCCTCTGTAGCAGCAAGCAGCAGTAAGAGGGAAAGCGGCGGGCAGCGGGCAGCGGGCTGGCAGCGCCCCTCCATTTCTGGCGCCCTAGGCGATGGCCTAGTTTGCCTAAATGGACCCACCGGCCCTGGGCGTGTCTTCAACACACACACACACACACACACACCAATCCTCAACCATTGGACACCCCAAGAAGTTTAATGTTGGAAGATTCAGGAAAGGAAAAAGAAATGCAGAGTTAAACTGTCAAGCTCACTCCCATGTTCTTATGTTCTTAGCCTACACTCCCCTGCATTCCTCCGCGCCACCCCTGATTTACAAGCGCAAGTATTGCCATCCCCGTTTAAATGGCATGTTCATAGGAAAGGCCACTGTTTCGATTTATTAGGACACTTATATAATAATTAGACTCCAATTGATGGTGGCAAACACATTTATCGAGGCTTAACAACTGTAGCCTCTTAAGAGACGGACAAAAGCAGAGTAATTGACTGGAGTTTCACGTACCGTGACCATACCATTAAAATTCAGCTTGGAGGCGGAAGTAATTCAGGGGCTCAGTCTGTCGGAAACCATTTGGATGCAGAAGGTCAGAACTCAGAAACACATGAAATCTCACCAAGCAAGTTTCATAAGCCTTAAGAAACATTCTTTCCACTTTCCCGAGGATTTCTACAGAAGTTTCCCCCGATAAGGACCTTCGGGCGAATTTTTGGCACTGCCTGCAGACAAAAGGAATGGACCAGAGATGTGTTCAGCCTGTATTTCAGAGTGAAACAACCTAATTTGCTAGGAAGGGGGCATAGCTCGGCAGTAGAGCACAGTTTTGCATGCAGGTGGTTCCAGGATCAATCCCGGGTGGCAGCCTCTTCAGCTATGGCTGCCTGAAATCCTGGAGCGCAACTGCCAGCCACTGTAGACAATATTGAGCTTGTTGGACCACCTGTCTGATTTGAATCTGGAAGCTTCTTATATTAGAATCATAGAATCATAGAGTTGGAAGAGACCACAAGGGCCATCCAGTCCAACCCCCTGCCAAGCAGGAAACACCATCAAAGCATTCCTGACAGATGGCTGTCAAGCCTTCGCTTAAAGACCTCCAAAGAAGGAGACTCCACCACACTCCTTGGCAGCAAGTTCCACTGTCGAACAGCTCTTACTGTCAGGAAGTTCTTCCTAATGTTTAGGTAGAATCTTCTTTCTTGTAGCTTGAATCCATTGCTCCATGTCCACTTCTCTGGAGCAGCAGAAAACAACCTTTCACCCTCTTCTATATGACATCCTTTTATATATTTGAACATGGCTATCATATCACCCCTTAACATTCTCTTCTCCAGGCTAAACATGCCCAGCTCCCTAAGCTGTTCCTCATATAAGGCATTGTTTCCAGGCCTTTGACCATTTTGGTTGCCCTCCTCTGGACACGTTCCAGCTTGTCAGTATCCTTCTTGAACTGTGGTGCCCAGAACTGGACACAGTATTCCAGGTGAGGTCTGACCAGAGCGGAATACAGTAGTAAATGTAGGAATGTATTCCAGCATTCCAGATGTTTAAAATATGGAAAGGACCTTAGCTCAGCATCAGACCACCCACTTTGCATGGAGAAGGTCACAGAATAAGAGTTGGAAGGAAGGGACCAGGATCATCTGTGCCAACCCCCTGCAATGCAGGAATATGTAGCTGTCCCATGTGGGTATTGAACCTGTAACCTTGGCATTATCAGCAGCACGCTCTAACCAACTGAGCTATCCAGGCTATCCAGGTTCCTGCTTCAATCCCCAGCGGCATCTTCAAGTAGGGCTGGGGGGGGGACCCTGCTCAACAAAGGGAACTCACAATTCCCCCATTGTTTTGGGAGACAGAGTGTGAGGGGGAAAGAGTACAGAGACCCCCCCCCATCCTGAGGAGCAGCTCCTCCACCAGCAGCAGCGCCAGCGGGGAGGGGGAAGAGTCCAGTGAGGAAGGAGGAAGAAGGAGATGGGGCTCTGGCAGGATAGCAGAGCCTCTGCTGCATGTGGGAGAGGAAGAGAGAGGGGGGAAGAGGGGGAGAAGGAAAACATGGAAAGGAGACCCTTTCCCCCTCTGGTTCTGGAATTACACAGGAGGAAGCGCGGGAGGAGATTTGGGGTGCCCAGACTCTTATGTTGGAAGAAGACGCGGAGCGCGCCATTCCAGGGTTCTGGGTCAGATTGAGAGGATGTGTCCTGTATAGCTCTAGCACTGTAAATAGCATGGAATTAATAAAAGCATGAAAAGGCAAAGGTATGGAGAGTCGTTACTCTAGAGTAGTCGCAACGCATCCCCTGTGACACAGAGGTATCATTTTCTTTTGACCGAAACACTCACATCTCTGAGATGAAGTTCAGCTTCACCGCTTCTCAAGAATTTCCAGTAATGACTTACAGTATATATGAAGCTGACTATTGTGAATCGGGCCATTGGTCTGCCTTACCCAGTTATTTCTCTAACAGAAATAACTGGAGATGGGAAAGCACAAAGTGGCAGAACACCTGCTTTGCATGCAGAAGGTCCCTGATGGCATCTCCAGGTAGGTCTAGGAAAAGACTCCTGCCTTTAACGTCATCCAGGCTGGTGGCCATCACTCCATCTTGTTGCCCTTTTCTGAACCCCCCCCCCCTGATAGCTCTACAATATTCTTGGTGAGGTGACCAGAAGTGAGTTTCTCTTCTCATGACCCCAACAAGTTGGATTTGACTTTCTACCACTTCACTCATAAAATCGTAGAACTGTAGAGTTGGAAGGAATCCCCAAGGGTCATCCTGTCCAACCCCTTGCAAGGCAATAATCACAACCCCAAATCCCTGACAGATGGCCAGCCAATCTCTGTTCAGAAACCTCCAATGGACTGTCCAACAGCTCCCATCCTCAGAAAATTCTTCCTAAGGTTTAGTCAGAATCTCCTTTCTTCTCATTGGGATCCATCAGTTTGGGTCCTCTCCCCTGGAGCAGCAGAAAACAAGCTTGCTCCATCTTCCATTTGACAGCCCTTGAGGTGTCTGAAGATGGTTCTCCTATCACTTCTCAGCCATCTCTTCTCCGGGCTGAACATACCCAATTCCCTCAACTGCTTCACATAAGGCTTGACTTCCAGACTATTGACCATCTTGGTCCACCTTGCTCTGCACACCTTCCAGCTTGCCAATATATTTCCTAAAGGGTGGTGCCCACTCTTTGGGAACAGGCCCACTCTGGGTCAGTTTTGAGGGTCAGTTTAGTGTGGGGCTGTGCACCAGAGCTGGCCAAACTCTGGATCCTGAACTGAATCGGGGTGACCTGGGATTTAGCTGGATCAGGTTGAGGCAGCCCTAGATCGCTTTGGGTCACATCAGGTCTCCAGCTGGGGCAATCCAGGGCTGCTCAGAGGGTGGTTGGCCTGGTAATGATTTGAACTCAAGTAAAGTATTGTGCAAGCTCACGAATCCATTTTGGGGCTCAGATGTGGGTCAAGCAAGCCCTGGCTCATCCTGGGTTGAATCGGGGCCTGTCCGAAGGGCTTGATTGGGCCACAAATCAGATTGGGGACACATGCATAGCCCTAGTATGATCACATGTATGCACAAGAGAAATAGGTATAGCAGACCCTCCAAGTGTCCCTGTTTTGCAGGGAGAGTCCTGGATTTACAGAAGCTGCTGTGGTTCTGATTTGATGTCCCTCTTTTCCTTAGGACGTGCCTATTTTCATCGGGAAAAATGTTGAAGGGTATGGAGCTATGCAATCCCTAAGCCAAGGAGATAACTAACTATACAGTGGTACCTCGACTTACGAATGCCTTGACTTCCAAAGGTTCTGACTTATGAAGTCGGCAAACCCAGAAGTATTTGAACCGTGCGCGCGTTCTGCGCCTGGCGCGCATGGTCTGAGCATGCGCTAAGCGCAAAATCACGCTTCGCGCATGCGCAAAATGGACGCTTCGACAGCCGAAGGTTTCGACTTACGAAGAGCGCCGTGGAACGGATCGCCTTCGTAAGTCGAGGTACCACTGTGCAACCTTTAGAAGACACCTGAAGGCAGCCCTGTATATGGATTTTTAAAAAAATGTTTAATGTTTTATTATGTTTTTTTATATGTTGGAAGCTGCCCAGAGTGGCTGGGGCAACCCAGTCAGATGGGCAGGCTATAAATAATACAGTGGTACTTTGGTTTAAGTACACAATTGGTTCCGGAAGTCCGTACTTAACCTGAAGCGAACTTTCCCATTGAAAGTAATGGAAAGTGGATTAATCTGTTCCAGATGGGTCCGCGGAGTACAGTATATTCCTGCATATAAGGACTACTTTTTAATCCAGGAAAATCTTCTCAAAAGTCGGAGGTCGTCTTATATGCCGGGTCGTATTTCTTATACGGCGAGTATATCCCAAACTCTGTATTTTAACTGGAAAAGTTGGGGGTCGTCTTATACACCCAGTTGTCTTATATGCCGGAATATACGGTACATAAACTGAAAGTACTCAAACCGAAGCGTACTTAAACTGAGGTATGACTGTAAAATTATTATTATTATTATTATTATTATTATTATTATTATTATTGAATAGGACGTTCCTTTTTTAATCGGAGAAATATTGGAGGGCATGTTATAGCTCACTGCAAATGTATTTCTGCATCTTAAAGAAAGGAGATGACTTCCCCGGAGGGTGGCATTAAGCAAGGAGTTGAGGTTACACAAAGTAAGTTGAGGTGGCAGCATCTCTGGAATTAGGGGCAGACTGAGCCTGTTTTGCAGCCGCCTGAGGGATGTTTGACAGACAGGCTTCAAAGAGGAGATTTGTGAAATGGTGTCCTAAGCGCGAAGGCCGATGTCGCCAGAAGCCCCAGGGCTCCTTGCCTCACACAGAGCATGAAAGCTTTATCTCAGTGGTGATGTGTTGGGGGCCTGTTGGTTGTATGTAGCAGCTCAGCCTTTCAAGCCTCAGATGTTCAAGGGATGCATGACGATGACCCCACATTGTGGAAATCATTTTCTAAATAATTGGCTGAGGTTTTCAAACCTCCTCCCTCCCCCCCCCCAATCAGAACACCCTGGGAAATAGTTTTTACTTTGTAAATGAAATCTGTGGCTCTCTGGAATATTATCTTCTTTGGTATCTATATTTTGCAAAGTGCCCTGTCTGCCTTTCTGTTCATTCAGACATCTTTTAAGATATCGTCACAGGTGACTCCTGAGATGATAGGAAAAGGTTTCATTTATGTTCAGATACATTTGGGTGCCATTTTGAATCACATTTCAAAATTGCACCGATTTTAACCACCGATTTCAAAAAGCTCACAGGAGGCTTTCAAACCTCTGCCAGGGATTCTTTCACTGTGATTTCTGCGCTTCAGGGCATAGGACTAGGTGACTCTTGGGGTGCCTTCCAACTCTGCAACTCCATGATTCAGAAAGGCAATTCTTAAGATCACTCCACTTTTTCCCTTTAGAGAACTGATTTTACCGGTATGCAGTGGCTTTGAACTCACCTGGGTAGCGATAGATGAGCCAGTATTCTCTCTGCTTCCGTCACCCCACCTCAAATTGCCTTAAAGCACACTTGATTACTATGTAGAACACGGGTGTCAAACACAAGGTCCGCGGGCCAAATCCGGCCCGCCAGACCTCATCATGTGGCCCGTGTAGCCAGGGCCCGCCGCCCGGTGCTGCCTGCAGGGCCGTCTCTGGGCCCGGGCTGGGGAAGGAGGACGATGCGGGAGGCGATCCTCCTCTGAGGCCGCCGCTGCTCAGCGGGAAGGAAGGGGCGGCGCCCAGAGGCGCCCACAGCTTCTGATTGGCTGCAGGAGATTCCTGCAGCCAATCAGAAGCTGTGGGCGCCGCTGGGCACCGCCCCTTCCAGCACGGCTTCTGATTGGCTACAGAAATCTCCTGCAGCCAATCAGAAGCTGCGGGCTCCTCTGGGCACCGCCCCTTCCTTCCCGCTGAGTGGCCGAGAGCGGGAAGGAAGTGGCAGCGGCATGGAGACTGCTTTCACCGCCCATGCAAGGTAAAAAAGGGAAGCCCCTTTTCTTTCTTCCCCCTTCCCCGAAGCTGCTGGTGTGTGTGTGTGCGTGTGTCAAGCCCCGTTTCTTCGGGTTCAAGGGGGTTCATTCACAAGGGGGGGGGGAGGATAAGGATGAGAAATGGCGGCAATGGTGTGCCTCAGCCGGTTCTCAATCTTTATCTTGAACACACTCCACGTCCACGCACACCCTCTCCAGTCTGGCAAAACTAATTGGAAGTGTTTACCAGCCTCCAATTTTCCCCTTTGGTTGTTAGCAGAGCCCTGACTTCAGTGTCCCCTGTCTGTTACCAAAAATCATTTTTCAATAAATTGTACAATAATTGTACATTTGAATATCTACTTGCCATTATTCTGACTATGTTTCTGCTTTCAGAGCTAGTTATTACTTACATTATTACAAAAAACAGTAATAATTGAATGCAGTGGCAATAATTTATGATAATAAAGAGTGGACACATAGTCCTACAGATACAACCAGCCCTTTGATGCTGATGCGGCCCCCGATGAATTTGAGTTTGACACCCCTGATGTAGAAGGTTAAATAAACCTTGTTTTAGCATCCAAGTTTAAGCTGCTTAGGGTTGCCATATTTCAAAAAGTGAAAATCCAGATACAAAAGCTGTTGAGCTTTTTAAAGGTTTTTTTAGGGTTTTTTTTTGTTGTTGTTGCAAAGTATCAGCTATTTTTATACTTATACACCTTATATTTCAACACCTTGATTGGCCAAGTAGTAGGGCTGGGCAATATCTGGTTTTCAACATTGCAGTAGATCACCAGCTAAGCATTGTGATATACTGATATATCGCAATGTCTGAAATAAGGATGTAGCTATGTAGAGGCATTGGCTGGCTTCATGTCCCCGTTCCCCCCCCCCCCCCCAATTGTGATTTTTGCACAACACACACACACACCATGATTTGAAATATATCGCCAGGTCAAAAATTATGAAACCAATATCATGATATGGACTTGAAACCGGTGGTGTAGTGTAGTGGTTAAGAGCGGTAGACTCGTAATCTGGGGAACCGGGTTCGCGTCTCTGCTCCTCCACATGCAGCTGCTGGGTGAACTTGGGCTAGTCACACTTCTTTGAAGTCTCTCAGCCCCACTCACCTCACAGAGTGTTTGTTGTGGGAGAGGAAGGCAAAGGAGAATGTTAGCCGCTTTGAGACTCCTCCAGGTAGTGATAAAGTGGGATATCAAATCCAAACTCCTCCTCCAACTCCCCCTCCCCCTCCCCCTCCTCCTCCTCCTCCTCCTCCTCCTCTTCTTCTTCTTCTTCTTCTTCTTCTTCTTCTTCTTCTTCTTCTTCTTCTGACGGTATAACACACATCATGATTCGTCATATATTGCCAGCTCAGAAACTATGGAACCGATATCACGGTATGGGCAAGTTTTGGATGTTATATATTGCCCAGCCCTGTTTGGTAGTAAATTGGCAGCCAGTGCAGATCTTGCAAGCACGGTGTTATACGCTAGCAGGAGTTTGCCCCATTAAGCAACCCAACCACCGCATTCTGTACTGGGTGCAAACTCCAGACCAACTCCAAGTGTAGCCACACAAAGAGCGCCTCGTGGTAGTCTAACCATTAGCTACCTGAATCCATTTCCAAGGTCAAGTGAGGTCAAAAAAGAGCAAACCCCAGGGCAAGTGAGGCCACTGCAGTGTAAAGGCAGGCAAGCAATTCTGTAAGGAATTACAAAACAAAGGTATTGTATTGATTATTGATTATTTTGCTTTACAAAATGAAGAGCCACTTTTAAAAAAACCACTGCTGAAAACATCCACAAACCATTGAGAACATTTAGAACTTGCTAACCGTAACTATAACCCATGTTTACATCTTTCCATCATTACTTCTACTCTGATACTTGACATTTCATTCCTGCTTCCCCCCTCCCCACGTCAGGACATATTCTAACCCAATAAAAAACCATTATGGCTGCAATTATTTTTTAAACAGATTAAATATCTGTCACACTCCTTAGTTACAGTGTGTGTGTATATATAAAAATAGGAAGCTATAAAACATGGTAGTGCATTAAAAAAAAAAACCACCAGGATGACATTTTGGGCTTATTCCTCATGGGGGTGGAGAAGGCAGTTACTGGATTCATTTGCATTTTTTAACGCACTGCCTCTTTAATAAATTCCCCCCTCTAGACACATTAAAAATGGCATGGGAGTTTGCAAAATGCAGAGTGTTGCCGGATACAGAGATTTATTTCAGCTCCAGGATTCGCAAGTCAGAGCCAATTGTTTAATTCGGTCTGATCCTACATTGCAGAAGTCCCCCTGTATCCAATGAGACTTCCTCCCGTAAATACATATTTGGAGGATAGCAATGTTGGATAAGGCTGCCCGCTTTTGACCTTTTCATTGTCTCTGACCCCAGCTGAACCTGGTTGCTATTCCCAAGAGCAGTTATCTCCCTTGCCTCCCAAAGGCGGGATTATTTTGCTTTTAAATCAGTACTCAAAGACAAGGGAGAGAGAGGTCGAGAGGCTTCAGATTCTTTAGCTGACCTTTTGATATTCCTGGGAATAAATAAATAAAAACACTGCTTGCAATTACATCTCTCCCCTCCCTTTAAAAAAAAAATTACTAGAGAGAGGACAGGCTGGACCTACAAAATGGTACGATGGTAAGCTTCTTAGTGGAGATTTTGTCTTCCCTAGAGAGCTTGGGCCTTAAGTGAAGCTGTGATTGGAAACGATTGAGGTACATGGAAATCCTAGTTATGGTCAGATGGAAACCTGTGTCGCCCCCACCAGGTTCTGGTTTTAATGTATAAAGCCCTATCCAGCTTGGGACCAGGCAGTCTAAAAGATTGTCTCACTCTTTACATTCCCTCCAACATTCCTCAGATGAAAAGAGGGACATTTCTCACTCCGCCCCTAACTGACCCTCCTTGACCCCCCCGCCAATTTTGTCACACCCCACCCCCCAGCATTTCCACCACCACTACCCCAATGAGACCCAGCAGCCTTTACCGTCCTGAGAAAACCCCGTAATCCTGATTTTATTTTATTCTTTGGTAGATTTACAAAAAGAAAATCACACACCATCAAATACCGTGTTGGCCTGAATATAAGCCACCAAACCCCCCCCCCAATTCTGACAGTGAAAAATGTAAGTGTGGCTTATATTTGCGACCTTTTGCCACTGGCAATGCGGCATGGCTCCCCCCCAGGAAGCAGCCCAGGTATCGTCTTTTTTCCCCTCCCACCCCCTTCAATTTTAAAGGTGCGGCTTATTTGCGGGTGCGGCTTATATTCAGGCCAATACGGTAAATGTTAGAAAGGGGCAAGTTTAGACGCGGACACCCAAAGCATTTCCCCCCCCCCAATATGAAAAAATCAATACTCCTACCACTCTGCTCCACTTCCTCTTTCTTCCTGCTCAGCTGTCCAAGGGAGAAGGCCGGCAATGGCAGCCATGGAGAGGCCATGGGATGCTGTCTCGTGGCTGCCACCGCTGCCGCCGCCACCGCGGCTCAGGACAAATTCCGGCTCATCCTCTTCTCCAAGTTCTGTGACAGTGGCACTTTGTGGGGGAAATAGGGACATTCCAGGATCAAATCAGAAGCCGGGATGACTTTCATAATTCCAGGACTGCCCCCTGGAAAATAGGGACACTTGGATGTTATGTCTTGATATAGCCCATCACTGAATAATAGAATTATAGCATTGGAAGGGACCTCATAGGTCACCAATGCGTTCTGCAGTTGCCATCTTATCTAGAGGTATGTTCTACACATTGTAGGAGTCAGGACTCAAGTGGGGTGGTGTTTGGAACTCCCTTCCCCTTGATTATTGTCTGCCACTTCCAACAAACCTTTTAAGTTGACATCTCTCCCCCCCACACACACCCCGTTCCGGTCTGCATCAGAATTGTTTTAAAAGATGCTTCAGAGATTTATTATTGTTGTTTCGTCATTTGCCGTTTGCTGCTCTGGACTCCTTTGAGAGGAAAGGCAGGGTATAAATTTAATAAATAAAGATAAAATACACAACAAGATAGCAACTACCAGTGGGCTGCTCCCCTGTCTCATAGAATCATAGCCTCCAGACTGCCACAGGGACCCTATAACACCGGTCCTAAAAGATCTACATTGGCTCCCAGTACGTTTCTGAGCACAATTCAAAGTGTTGGTGCTGACCTTTAAAGCCTTAAATGGCTTCAGTCCAGTATACCTGAAGGAGCGTTTCCACCCCCATCATTCAGCCCGGACACTGAGGTCCAGCGCCGAGGGCCTTCTGGCAGTTCCCTCACTGCGAGAAGTGAGGTTACAGGGAATCAGGCAGAGGGCCTTCTCGGTAGTGGCACCCGCCCTATTGAATGCCCTCCCATCAGATGTCAAGGAAATAAACAACCACCTGACTTTTAGAAGACATCTGAAGGGCAGCCCTGTTTAGGGAAATTTTTAATTTTGATGTTTTATTGTGCTTTTAATTCTGTTGGGAGCCACCCAGAGTGACTGGGAAAACAGTCAGATGGGCATAGTATGTTAACAACAACAGCAACAACAGCAGCAACAGTTAAAGCATCCCTGGCAGGTGGCCTCTGCTCAAAACCCTCCAATGAAGACAAGCATCCTCAGTCTCAGTGCTCCTGAATTGGGGAGAGTGGGACATTGCAACACGGAATCATTCATAGACACACTGACTAAATGACTCTCGATTGGGTTCTTGGGAGTTTTAATGAAAGCTTGCAACCCAATGGGACCTATCCCTTCTCGGTACACAGTTTGGGACTTGCTTAATTAATCCTCAGAGTGTTTTGCAGGGCCTGAAACTGAATTACTGTATCTGTTATGGAAAAAGAAAATCTAGTTAATGCCTCTCCGTGCCTTCTGAAGGCTTTGGGCTGGCTCTTTCATCAAGAGAACAGAGCACACAGGAGATTGTAGCTGAAAGGTATACAGCGGAGCCATTAAGAGGGTAAGTAATAAGATCGGAGAAGAAATAGCATTTTATGGAAAAAGGTAATCTGTGGCTTCAGCACGTGGGTTGCAAGAGTCACCAGGGGAGGAGGAGGTGGAGAATGAAAAAGCATGCCACAAACAGGCAAGGACAGGTGGTTGTGCTACCCTGCAATGGAGGGGTTTTAATGAGACTGTAATCGTCAAGGTCACACAGTTATTTAATAGATGTTGGACTTGATCTCGTCTTGGCCGAGGAAGAGGGGAAATGGATCTGCAGGCAGACAAATTGCCCAAACCCTCGCCTCTGGAAGCCTGTTAATCAGGAAAGAATAGCAGGAAATCAGAGTGACACTGATGGATGCAAATTCCAGGGATTGCTACTTAATAATCATAATAAACTGTTTGCGCCGCAGCAGCAGCATCGACCAGCCACGACTGGAAGGAAAGGGCCCCTGATCACGTCCATCATTTGCGGCAGCAAACAAGGGCAGGGGCGGAGGAAGAGGGTGCGGTGGGTGGGTGCGGGGCGCCCCGGGTGTCACCACTGAGGGGGATGACAAAATGCCAGGCAGCACTCACTGCGGGTCCTGCAGCTCGCCCGAGCCACGCATCTCCTGCCCAAACGGTCCACCCCCTGCCTCCCTCCAGCTGTTAGGGCAGCTGAGTGGGGGGACGCAAACAGACTCTGGAGGCCCCACAGTGGGCCCTGCCCCTATAGGGCAGCTCGCCCTGCCCCTGGGCATGCTGCCCAGGTGCCCGCGCGGCTTCCTCCGCCGCTGAACAAGGGCGTTCCTAGCAGTTCTTCTAGGAGAACAGGGGGCTCTGTACCACCTCTCCATTTGCAGACAGCCACTGCCTCATGGGTTTTGTAGTTCGTCATTTGCGGTGGCACACATGGGGATTCAGTGCGGTTCTTCTAGGAGACTACCTGAACTATCTTTTGATTTAGCTAATTTTAATTTTGTCTGCAGTTCCAAGGTCGGAGGCAGTAATACTTCTGAATATCAGAATGCTTCTGAGTATCAGTTGCTGGAAACGACAGGAGAGGAGAGTGCTTTTTTTCCTCGGGGGTGTCTCACAGGCATCTGTGTGGGCACTGTGATAGCAGGATGCTGGGCTAGATGGTCAATCGGCCTGATCCAGGAGGCTTTCCTGGGACTCTTACAAAACAAGTGTACCAATTAGCTGTTAGTAAGCCTTGGTGCCTTCTAGGCAATTGCCCACCATCTCGTGAGAAGTTGGCACTCATTTACCCCAAGAAGCTCTTAGCCCACAGAGTAGCGAGATAGTTAACACAGCTTGATGGATTAAATGATAGACTTCATGCAGAAAAGAAAGGTTAGAAATGTGCCAAGATCATACGCACACATTCTCAGCGATAACAGGATAAGTGGTATCCCTGGTGAATGAACCAACGGGACCTCTTCTGAGGAATGAAGGACGGTTTTGTCCCGCTCGGAACCTTCAATTTATTTCCTCCCTCATTCTGAGCTAAACAAAGAACTGACATTTACTAAAAACTGGTGGGTGTCCGCCCTGTCGTTCCGTGAAAGAACCCCAAATGCCATTTTCATCACTTGACATTTTATATCACCTAGATGGGGCCACCTGAGCTTCAGAAACAGACAAAGCTTTTGCATACTGTTCTTATAACTTCAGACCCCCAAATTAGTACTGTCACCTAAAGGCGTCAACAGGGCTTCCCCTTCTCTTAATTTTGGTCCAAAAATATCACCCTCCTGTTCTAAAAGTTAAACCCAAGTTGTACCATCACTGACCCCAAGAATTACCCAAGCCTGTCAAGAGAACTTTCTTTTTCCTGCTTACAAATGTCATGTTCCATTCTTGGAACTTGTTCTCAAGTTCTAGCAATTGGATAGGGGGAGAACTTTCTTCTCCCTTTCTTCCTTCTCCATGCAATGCATAATTTTATAAACTTCTATTGTGTTGACTCTTAATTTTTCTCTAAACTAAAAAGTCCCCAATGCCGCAACCTTTCCTCATGGAAGAGTATCTCCATCCCTTTGATCATTTTGGGGTCCCTTTTCTGAACCTACTGAACCTGATTGGGTCAGTCTGCTCCTAACAGTGGACCAAGCAAATCTCTCCTCCCTCCCCCTTGTTCTCTGTTTAGGTGAGTGCAAAGGCAGCATAACAATGTTTTCTCAGGGTCTTACTCATTGATCTTGGAACTTTAGCTACCACTATTAGCCCTTGACATTCACAAGATACACAAATTATTTCCCCCCCCCCCTTTAAAGCAAAGCAAAACCAAAAAAGGGAGCCCTTTTCATTATTTCTCCTTGTGCTGTGCTGGGGGCTGTCATATCTCAGCTCTTATTGATGCCAGGAGTCTGGCACCATCCATCATCCCAAGAAGACAATTACGGAATGCGGCACAAGAGTGATGGCAGCGGGCAGTGACTATCGATCGGCAGAAAGCGGTGGGTGGGGTACAAGGATCTTTCGGCTCCAGATGTTGTATAAACAAAGCTCCAACCATGTGGGGGCAGGGAACCAAAACAGATGCTTCCTCATCAAGACAGAGGTTGGGCACTGTCCAATATTCAGATCACTGGAGAACACAACACTGCTACCAGTGACTCTGGGATAGGGATGGATGAATTGGTCCATTTCACTTCCTCAGGTTTCTCATCTCAGATTCAGGTCATCGCATTTCTTCATTACATTGTGCTTCTCTCTCTCCTTAAGTCCTCATGGAGATGTGTTAGCATTGCCAACACACCTTAAAGAAGACCCAGGATACAGTACTGTGGAGAAAAGGTTATATTTATTAAATGTAGTAGCCCTAGAGCAGGGTATCTCAAACTTGGGTCTCCAGCTGTTTTTGGACTACAATCCCCATCATCCCTGACCACTGGTCCTGCTAGCTAGGGGTGATGGGAGTTGTAGTCCAACAACAGCTGGAGACCCAAGTTTGGGAAACCTTGGCTTAGAGGATATGCAAATCCAAATTGAAGCTAGCTGAATCAAAATATAGTATGGGGAGGAAGTTTCCTAAGACAGAAGGAAACAGGGGACTGACCTGGGCATGTTGATGACCTCAAAGCAAAGGATTGGAAGGGGTACTTCCTTTTAGCTCTGAGAAACCTGGGTATATGAACCTGACAAGCCCACTATGGACCCACCAGCTCAGTGTTCTTGTGGTACCTGATCCTTGTTGAAAGGAACAATCACCCACTTTTTCTGCACTTCTTCTCCCCACTGGAGAAGTATCTTCCATCATTAATCCTTCTTTTGAAGGCATCAGGCATTCTGATGGAAAGACATGTGATAGCTAGCTGGGCACCTCCAGGCCAGACATCAGGAGTGGGAATGGTCATAGGACGGTGCTGAGGTTCTCAGGTTTGAACTTCCGGCCGATCGCGCAGCAATGGCAGGCGCCGTTCTCCTCAGCTGAGGAGAACGTGGTGCTCCCGAGGCAAGGGGGGACTTCTTCAGCGCAGCGCCCCCCAGAAGAAACTCCGAATTGAGTGTTTCGGGGACGTGGATCTGGCAGACGCCAGAAGCAAGCTCACCCCTCCCTTGGCTAGCCTATTTTTGGGTGGCGAGAGAGCAGGGGGTTTTGAGCTAAGGCGGCACAATGGAGCATAGCTATCTCGGAGGCACGAAGCTGCGATCCTGCCAGGCAACAGTGATCAGTTCTTCCTTAAAACTGGAAAAATTTGAAGACATTGGATACCGTGAGTAAAAGGAGAAATTCAAGATTTTTTTTAATTGGAATGAATTAGCTATGGGAGGAGATTTAAACAGGAAGTCGATCTTCCCCATTGAGAGGACTGTAATGCAGTTAATTGAAAGGAACCTATTAATTACCAAGGATTGGACTTAACACCTTCCCCCGGATGCAGGGTAAAGGGGAGAAGAATTAAATTTATTAAAATCCCTGCAAATTTTTAAAAAATTTGGACTGGGGAAAATCCCCCTGGAAGCTGAAGTCAGGTCCCTGGAGGAATCAGTGAGCCGCCATTATGACATCACAATAGAAAGGAATTTGTTTATCTCTTTGAGACTGAGAACTGTCAGTTGTGAAGAGAGTGTAAAATATAAGGCTGTGTATAAGAAGTTTGACAATTGCTCTTTTCATAAATGGACACAATAATTTTAGGATATGAAGAAGAATTAAAAAATGAGACTATAACCAATTTGGATATAAACTCGGTCTTTGATGTTTTTGGAAATACAATCTGTTTCACTTCCTGCTCTGTTCTGTTCCCATGAAATCTGAGATGAACAGAACGCCTGTAGCCACAACATCACCTGATGGCTTGGACTTTCAGAAGGAACTTTTGGAATTGCTTTTGGACTTGAGAGATGAATTGCGGCAAAATAATATATTGTTGCGTGAAAGTAATATACAGTTGTGTGAATGGCGTGAAAGGAACCAGAATTGTCTGGACAGAGAAAAAGGATTAACTCTGTTAGAGTTATGAAGTCAAGCAAGAGGAACAATCATCAGTCTTGGACAATGTAATTGAATTTTAAAAAGAGGAGGAATATACATGGAACATTGTTCCCCCAGTGAGGGGGGGGGGAACAGAACATCTGTTTGATCCGAGGAGTCCCCAAAGAAGAACCAGCATGGAGTAATGTCCTTCCAGTGAGAGAGAGAGGGCAGGATCCATACTGGGGTCAGATCCTAAAGGGAATAAAAACTGAGAAAGGGCTGGAAAATGAAATTATTGCTGGATGGTTTTGTACTACAGTATTTAAAGAATTGGGGAGGCATCTGGGGATGATTGAGGAAGAATGGTGGGTAGGCTGGGACAGGGTGGGAGTGGGGTGAGGGGTAATAATGGATGTAACTTTCTTGATTTAGATGGTCTGAAACTGGAATGACATATGGAACTCGCTGAAGAATCTGGGAGACCCTGAGTCCAGGGGAAGGGGGGCTAGATTTGTTTAAATGTGTTTAAATGTTAGTATGATAGAAGAATTAATATTAAAATTTATGGAAAGTTCTTGGTAAAAATTTTAGGCTAAGGGGAGAAATAGAAGATAGAAGGAAGGGAAAATAACTTTTGATTTGGATAAATTGATAATTATTGGTGGAGAATAGATGATGATTCTAGAATAGAATATTTGAGTGTTAATGATAAAATGTGTTAGAATAATTTAAGACATAAGATGAAAACTGCTTAATTGGAATTTTAAAACGTACCCAGTGAGGGAGGAATTGAGGAAGTCAACAATATTAAGTAAATGATATAAGATCTGAGATGTTTTTCTTTTCTATGTTTTCTTTTTGTTTTTTTGTTTTGAGTTTTTGTGATTTTGTATTTGGAAAATAAATAAAAAGTATTTTTTTAAAAATGAATTTCTCAGTTTCAGTCCTCAGCATCTCCTTGTATGGATAAGGATGTCCCATGTCTGAAATCAATGGCCTCCCTCCACATCCCCCTCTGCAGCTTTTGGCTGGAATCTATTCTGTGAACTGTGATTCTTCCGCTTGCTTCCCTAGATGGGGATGGATAAATGTGCCCGTAGAAACCTCTGGCTTTCACAAGGCTGAAACATGGTCTACTATAGGAGTTGCACATGCTGCTTTGCACAGCTCTTGCTTCTGGCCCACCCACCAGTGGCATGTGGCCCCCAGAAAGTTTCCCATGTGAGAACATGGCTCTCGGGCTTAAGAAAGCTTCCCCGTCTTTGCTCTACATACTATTCACTGCCATAGAAATGTTGGGAGATTGGTGGAGGGTATGAATGGATTTTAGCAGGTCCACTGAAGGCCCGTCTCTACTTCAGGAGAATATATATGTGCATATTCTGTTGCTATTAGGCCAGAACCTTCCTTAGCTGCCTGCTAAAACCTTCTTGTGTTTAGGCAAGCAGACGTGTAATTTTGTTATGTACATTTTCTCACCTCTGATCATTTTTATTTGGTGTGTTTTTGTTTTTTGTTTGCTTTCTCTTTTCCTATCGCTTCTAGCGAAACACATAAAATTACCAACTTACATTTGTTTTCAAAACTCTAGATTTTTATCTCTATTTGGATCGTTTTATTATGCCTCCTTCATTTTTTTTAAAACGTCTGTTTTACCTGCTATTTTAATGAATATTTCATACCATTTTAAGTAAGGGTTTTTTAAAGAATAAATTAATTGGTTCATACATTTTACTAAATACAAGTAATAAATGAAAAAAAATCTATGCAACCAGATGTTTCTGGGTGACTGTCCAAAGCTGCCACACCTCCTATGGGCTTGAGTGAGTGGAACAGGATTTCCAAGTTACTTTTACAATTAAAAGGGTGAGACATTTTATTTTATTTTTTAATGCTGAGGTGATGTCCTGTTCCATTCTAGTACTAGGTCTCATGGAGAAAGGTAAGTCAGGAGCTTCAGGACCACGGACAGCTCAGAGTGAGAGGCTTGATCCAGCAGAGGTTCAAAGCAAACTGAGGCTTTCAAGACTGCCTCCAGACCCATCTCCCAGGCTTCACCCCCTTGTGGATCCTTAAAGGACCAACCCTCTGGCTGAAGACAGACACTGCCCTTGTGCTCCATGTACTCCCCTGTGCACCAAAATGATCGTGGGAACAGACTGATTCCATAAAGGTTGCAGCATTTGGGAATCTTTAGCAAAAGGGTGAACAAGAGGTGGCATGATAGATCTTTCTAAAATGATCTTCTTCTTCTTTAGCGATCACTCATAGCTGAGTAAGATTGTCTTCCATAAACACAATTTTAACAATGAATCCATAACTGTGGAGCCCAATTCTGGATCCACACGTCCTTCCACAGTGGGGACATTGGTTTCCGGGCAGGAGTTGATCACAGTGTGGATTTGTCAAGCGTGCCTTCCTCTTAGCACGTTTCTCCCTTGCGTCCTGAGATTGAGTTTCTTCAAGCCCATGACACCTTTGGTAAAGGCTGTTCTCCAACTGGAGCGCTCGCAGGCCAGTGTTTCCCAGTTGTCAGTGTTTATACTACACTGACATTTTTATACTAAAATTATGTATGGTATGGAGCAGGCATAGGCAATCTCAGCCTTCCAGATGTTTTGGGACTACAACTCCCACCATCCCTAGCTAACAGGACCAGTGGTCAGGGATGATGGGAGTTGTAGTCCCAAAACATCTGGAGGGCCGAGTTTGCCTATGCCTGGCATGGAGAAAGTGGACAGAGAGGAGTTTTTTCTCCCTCTCTCTTAACAATACAAATGATGGACATACGATGAAGCTGAATGCTGGAAGATTCAGGACAGACAAAAGAAAGTACTTTTTCATGCAGTGCATATCCAAACTGTGGAACTCACTGCTGCAGGAGGCAGTGATGGCTACCATCCTCCATGGCTTTAAAGGAGCCTAGGACAAATTCTCTGCCTCCACAGTTGGAGGGTAATAATGCTTCAGAATACCAGATTCTGGAAGCCACAAGAGTGTAGAGTGCTCCCCTTTGCTAAGGTGCTGCTTGTAGGCCTCTCATTGGGACATCTGGTTGGCTTGTATTAGAACAGGATCCTGGACTAGATGGGCTAGGGGCAGCAGTGCAGATTTGGGCCCCAGACTGTGGGTGACCAGTGTGTACATTGCCATGATGTCATAATGGTGCGGTGCAGTGCATGTGTGTGCTCCAGCAACTGGACTGGGGCTTGCACCTCCACTGTGGGCCTCTGTCTGGGCCTGTTTGGGCTACAGATGTACCCTAGAAGCACACCTGCAGCTGCAATGGGCCCAGACAGAGTCCCTGCAGCAGAGGCAGAGGCTCAGGCCCCGACCCAGTCACTGCTGTGGTGCCGGAGTGCCAGAGGTAAAGCCACAGCAGCATGCAGCGGCAGGGCAGGGGCCGGGCACCCGCCACAAAAATTTGGTGGGTGCCCGAACCCCTTGGAGTTGGTGCCAGGTGTCTATGGGCCTGATCCAGCAGACTCTTCTTATGTTCTTATGTACAGGACCTTTCACTTGGTGTAATCCAGGGGTGGCCAACTCCCAAGAGACTGCGATCTACCTACAGAGTTAAAAACTGGCAGTGATCTACCCCCTTTTGGGGGGGTTCAGGTCAAAGTTGTTGAGCTTTTTTTAGGAAGGTCCACTACTTTGGGGGGTGGGTTCTGGTCAAAGTTGTTGAGTTTTTTCAGGGAGGAAGGAGGTAAAACGTTGAGCTTTTTTTAAGGGGAGCCACAGTTGTTCAGCTTCTTTGAAGGGAGCCCATTGTCAGGAGTATGGGCAGGAGTCAGGCTCTGGGGCCTGTAGTGCTTTGCAGGACTGGGGCCTGCCTCAGCTTGTGCTGGAGAAGCAAGGAGTGGCCACTCAGGTGAGACCTCAGCTTGTGCTGGAGAGGCAAGGAGTGGTCACTCAGGTGAGGCCACTTGATACCTCACTGCACCTGGTGGCAGGAGCTGGGAAGGATAAAAGCCCAGCATTTCCCTTCAGCTCTTTGCCACAGCAACGCTATCCCTGCCTGGTTGCCTCTGGCCTCTTGCTCCTTGGACCCTTGCCTTGCCAACGCCTTGCTCCTCGACCCTTGGACCTCTGCCTTGCCGACGCCTTGCCCTTCGACCCTTGGACCTCTGCCTTGCCGACGCCTTGCCCTTCGACCCTTGGACCTTTGCCTTGCCGATGCCTTGCTCCTTGACTCCCAGACCTTCGCCTCTGCCTTGCTCCTTGACCCTGCGACTGCCTGCTGCTGGACCCTCAGCCCTGCACCTGCTCCTGCTTCTACACCACCATCTTGCCTCTGGTCCTGATGTCCTCAGTCAGGGCTTCAACCGCTCGCCGACCGGACCGTGACACCCATGATCTACCAGAGATCTACCGCAGACATCCAGTGATCTACCAGTATTTTGGACATGCCTGGATCCATATGCTACTGGACTGATGAAGTATTATGGGAAGCACTGGACTCCTCAGGCTCAGGGCAAGGCCTGGCCCATGGCCCTACAAGTATGTGAAGTTCTTCTCAGGTCTCTTGCTTTTTAGGCTCACTTTCAGTGGTCTCTTGAGCTCCACTGGAAGCCCCAAAACTTGTGCAGCTCCTTTGCTGACCCCTCTGTAGTGTCTGAATCTGTGTCTGTATTGCTGCCTGACCGGACTGGACGGGGGGGGGGTCATGACAGGCTTTGAGCCAGCTGCCTTCCACCCTTTATTCCTCATGCCACCCCCTCCCTTTTCCTCCGCTGGCATTGGCTCCCATCACACATGAGCCCAGGCCCAGCCTTGATTGTTCCCTTGGCATGCCCCTTCTCTTGATGGCTCCTAGGTAATTTATGACACCCTTAGTGGCTTAATCATGCTGTCAGATCCATCTGTCACTTCCCCGATATGAGGAACGATGGCAGGCCATTAGTCGGCTAATCGTTGCTGTAAAATGGATTGTTTTACACCATTAAATAGCAGGCGCATAAACAGGTGGTGCGCTGTGATACCGCTAATGACATTTGAAAGGTTGGTCTTGACATCTGCCCTTGAAAGTTCACAGCTGGAGAGAGAGTGCAAAGGGAGGTAAGAACTAGCCCCCTAAGAACATGAGAAGGTCAGAAGAGCCTGCTAGATCAGGCCAGTGGCCCATCTAGTCTAGCATCCTCTTCTCACAGTGGCTAACCAGGTGCCTGCGGGAAACAAGCAAGCAGAATTTGAGCACCACACCCCTCTCCCCTCCTGCGGTTTCCAGCAACTGGTATTCAGAAGCAGCTGTGGAGGGAGAGAACACCCATCTCGGCTAGCAGCCATCAATAGCCCTTTCTTCCATGAATTTTTCGATTATTCATTGGTCGGATCCAGCAGGGCTCTTCTGATATTCTTAAAAGAACCAATCTTGGGGAAATCCTCTCATTTCTGCTGTTGAGGAAGACTAGCGAGTCACCTGACAACACAGACTTTGCGAGGGGAATTGTACTCTAACAACTTGACTACGCGTGTGTGTAGAACAAAACATGTGTGGCACTGTTGCACCAGCGCAGCTTCTTGAGTTGACGAACTTTTCCTTAATGACATATCTGCAATTGGTGTTTTCAGCTTTAATAGATGTTTTACATTTCAGAGGAAGTTTTAATAGTGTGTTGTGACTTCTAATAAGCCTGCTTTTTTTGCAGATTTTGTTCTAACTCTTAACACACAGAGGAGTGTTTTGTTTTTCCTTCTGTTGTGACAGTTCTGCATTTCTACAGCAGCCGTAGCCTATGGGGTATTCAGAGTAGTTAACACTTTTCTAGGTCATTTAGGCATTTGGAAAGTGGAAGTTTAACACACAGGCATCCCAGGCTACTGGGAGAGTCTGAAGGGGATATATTGTACATCTTCATTGAAATGGTAGAGCACTAGGTCTGCAGAAGGTCACTGGTTCAATCCCCAACTTCTCTAGGTAGGGAAAGAGACTTTGTCCGGAGAGCCACTCCCAGTCAGTGCAGACAACATTGAGTTAGATGGGCCAAGGTTCTGATTTAGTATAAAGTTATCATTTTTCCTGGAAATAGCTGTAACTCAGAAGTGCAGCCCCTGCTTTGCTTGCAGAAGACCCCAGATTCAATCTCCAGTGTCTCTAGGCAGAGATGGGAATGACCCCTTTGTGAGATTTCCGTGAGCTGCTGCTGTTGAACTGCAATTCACATCATCCTTGATCATTGGCTCATGCTGGATGGGGCTCATGGGAGTTGGAGTCGCACAACAACTGGAAGGCCACAGGTTTCCCCGTCCCAGATTTATGCTGCTTGTGGACTGCAGTGGCAATACACACGATGACTTCAGGACACACACTACATTTTACCACATATGTGGAGGGGAGAAACTGAAATGTCATTTTTGAGCGATGCCAACTCTGTCTTAAGGGTCAGCTCTGAGCCATGCATCAAACGGTTCCTGCCTTTCCTATGTGTAGCCAGAGTGAAACGGGCTGGCCTATTGTTCCTTAGACTTTTTGGAGTTTTCTTTCATCTTTCTGCCTTATTTGGCTTTGAATGAATTCTATTCTGTTCATAGATTAAATAGTTCTGATAAGATGTGGGACGGATATTAATTCAAGCATATGGTTTTCTTTCCCCTACGGACGTTAATTGTCTTATTAAACTTCCTGTGCAGCATTCACTTTAATCTATTATACTGGGTAGCCCGTTTCCAATAATTACCATAATATATGAAATTAGGGAAGGGGGCTCTCATTTTGTGTGTGCCAGAAATTAGTTTCTTGGGAATACAGTAGGAAGAATTTTTAGAGCCTGAACTCTGGCCCTGATCCAGTGAAAGTTGGTCAATACCAAGTCCTGGTGGAAAGGATGAGATTGGAATTCAAGTCACGGTTAACTTGATCCATTGGTTTTTAATAGGAACTACAGCTCAATCCTAGCAATGAATTTAACAGCAACTGGGAGTAAATATACATTGACCTGACCAGGAGCAACCCTACATGGGCTGCAATAGACACTTGAATTCAGCTGAAGTTTCAGAACCTTGGATAGCTCCAAGCAGGCAAGTTGCTCCAGCAAATCCCAGAGCTCAACTGGGATGATACTGCTGCTCCCAAGCTATACTATCTTCCAGAAGAAAGGAGAACTTCAAAGAGATAAATTTCAATGCCTGGTTCTCCATTGCCTTTGCTTCTCTGCAGGCACTTGAGAGCTTGAGGTTCCCTGGGATAAGTGGAGGTGCTTCCCTGGGGGAACCTTGATCAGGCTGCTGCCTGACGACAACAACAACAACAACAACAACAACAACAACAACAACAGTAATAATTTATTATTTATACTCCGCCCATCTGGGGAGAGCCAGCCACTCTGGGTGGCTTCCAACAAAATATTAAAAATACATTAAAGCATCAGTCATTAAAAACTTCCCTAAGATAAAGCTTTTCTTACTTCTGCAGGTCAAGCTACAGGTCAGGACCGGATTAAAATTGGATGTCATTTCAAATCAAGATGGCAGACCCAACCTTTCAACATTGCACTGATTTTAACCCCTGATTTCAAAACTGCACTGATTTTTGTTTGTTTCACATTCCTGGGCAATACCAGGCCCATGGCTTTTATTTGTGGCAAGTGTCGAATACACTGAACTGAATGAGCCAGTGAGCAGGCAGTTGGTAATGATGGCTTCCTTCCTGGGTCATGTCCAAGTGCGGGGTAAAATTCCCTCACCCCACTCTCGCACCCCGTCCGTCACCACCAGGAAAGGCTCATTGCAAACAGAAAAGTCCGGGGTTAGTCTTGAATGTTGGTCTAAGTGATCCCCAGATCTGACAGAGTGCAGCAGCTGAAAGCTCGGCATTCGCATTTCATAAAATCTAATCTATGGGAGTCTAAATGGTGGGCCATAAAACACAATGTCAATTTTCTCTTTCGGGATGCCTTGTGCTTTAATGCCACATTGGAGATTGATGGCCCCAGTGATAGCATCCTCACTGTATTTCCCAGGAGCACCTGCCGTCTCTTCCAGGTTTGCTTCCTAACTTAAAGGAGAGACGGGACAGGAGTACAGAATGAACAGAAGAGCCCAGTCGCAGGGACAAAGTCTCATCTAATCCAGCATCCTGTTGCCCCAGAGAGCCCTTTTGTGGGCAGAGTCACTTCACAGAGGAGAGGGCCAGGGCTACCCGATGGCTACTAGCCGTGATAGCTGTTCTCTGACTCCACAGTTCGAGGCACCAATGATTCTGAGTATTAGTCTCTGGAAATGACAGAAGGCAGAGATAGGATTGCCACCTGCCCTATATAGTATAGGATTGCCCTGTATTTCAATGTAAAAATGCTACGTCCTGCATTGATACAGTTTGTCCTGTATTTCAGGTCCCACCCTCTCCCAAGTTAGGGTCTGGGTAGCCAAGCACATACAGATTTGCAAATTCATGTGCATGTGTGTGCACATGGGTGTGCATGTGACAAATTACAGAAGGGCCATCCTGTTAGGCTGCAATAGATAGTAATGGATTGCTTTGAAGTCACTTCAGCACTGGACGGGGGGCGGGAATGGCCCCAACTGCCCCACCCTGCCCAGCCTCAGAGCAAAGGTGGCAGCCTTGCTTGAATCCTGGTTGTGTGTTTCCCACAAGCATCTCGTTGGCCACTGTGAGAACAGGGTGATGAATTCGATAGGCCACTGGTTCTTCTTGTGCTCTTATGTTTCCATGCTTTCCTGTTTGAGGAGGTACAAACTCAGTCCTGACTTAGGGATGCTTGGAGATGGGCCCCTCCCTGTTTAATAAATTAACTGCTAGATGAGAAGATGGTCAACTTGGATGTTGGGAATAGCAGGTGGAGAGATTTCCTGTTGATTTCAAGCCTTACTTGTGGGCTCCCCCCCCCAAAAAAGGGCACCTGGTTGGAGGATTGAGGATTAAATCTGTAAATTAAAATTTAGACCTCCTTTCCCATGTATGTGGGAGAAATATAAAAAGTAAGCAGGCTGTGAAGCCTTTTTAGCAAAGCAAAAACACTTAGACATTTTGCAGCTTACTGAAGTGTAGGAACAAAGCAGTTACAGTCTGAAGAAGTGTGCATGCACACGAAAGCTCATACCAAAATATAAACTTAGTTGGTCTTTAAGGTGCTACTGAAGGTGCTACTAAGTACGCTTCGGTTTGAGTACTGGAACGGATTAATCCACTTTCCATTACTTTCAATGGGAAAGTTCGCTTCAGGTTAAGTACACATCAGGTTAAGTACAGATTTCCAGAACCAATTGTGTACTTAAACCGAGGTACCACTGTATAGCTTTCTATCCCATTTTATTGGTGCTTTGCTGACTTTCCCCTCTTCATCCCCATTGCAGAGAATGAAACAGACGTTTTTAGTAAGACAAACAAAAACGGTGTAATTACATTTCAATGCAGGCAGCAAATACAGCAAAGTAGTATGCAGAAATTGGCAGTCCTAAAATAGGCGTGTGTGTCTGGAGCAAACCCCCCCCCCCCAGACACACATCTGCTTAGCTTGGAAGCATGGTGAAAAGAGAGTCTCCTCGGAGGAGGAAGGAAGTGTAAGGAATTATCTTATTTGTTACAGAATGCCTGGGCAGTGAAGGCAAAGGAAATGGCTACACATAGAGGGTCCTCTCTAGGAAGTTTAATAATTCTCTGTGTACTAGCCCTGCACTTGTCTAGCAGAACATGCATTTACGATTTGGCTGCAAACCCCGCAGAAATCAATAAAGTGGCCCAGCTGAACCCAGCTCAATGCACCTGGCTCTTTATTTGGTCACCAGGTCCCAAATGAATCACCCACCAGAATCCGCTTCTGCATCCATCCAAATGGATGATGAGCTGCGCAATTTTTCTTCCCTTCCACAAAGCTTTTTGAACTCCACTCCTCTTTCCATGCATGCATTGTAGTTGCCGTCATTTGTACTTCTACCTTTGCTGAGTCGCCAGAATGAGCATTGTGGGCTTTTTTTTTTTTGCTGACTCAGTGCTTTTGTCCCTTTATTGAGGGATCCTCCACAATTTGAGTGTGCGCGCAGAGAGACCCCCCCTTTTTTTGTTTGTGCTGATGGGAGGACATTAGCATAACAAAGACAGCATTTCTCTTTCTTCCCAAGGGGAAAAAAAGATGCTTAGCGAAGCAGAGGCTGGTCAAGAAACACCAGCAACAATCACTGAAGCTTTCTTCCAGTTCATTCCTTCTTCTTCTTTCTCTCACCCCCCCTCCCTTCTCCCTTTCATGCTTCTGCTGCAGCGCTCCAAGCTAAGAACATAAGAAAATCCTGTTGGATTAGGCCAATGGCCCATCTGGTCCAGAATCCTGTTCTTACAGAGGTCAACTAAATGCCTGTAGGAAACCCAGAAGGAGGATTTGAACACAAGAACATTCCCCCCTCTTGTGGTTTCCAGCAACTGGTACTCAGAAGCATGGGCAGAGCATCGTCATTGTGGCTAGTAGCCATCAATAGTCGTCTCCTCCTCCTCCTCCTCCTCCGCCTCCGCCTCCACCTCCGCCTCCGCCTCCTCCTCCTCTCCCTCCATGAATCTGTCAAATCCTCTTTTAAAGCCATCAAGGTTGGTGGCCATCACTGCCTCCCATGGGAGGGAGTTCTCCAATTTAACTATGTGCTGCACGATGAAGTCCTTTATTTTCTCTGTCCTGAATCTTTCAACAATCAGCTCTATCAGATGCCCATGAGTTTTAGTGTTATGAGAGGGAGGGGGCTCCTGAAGATCATGGCGGGGCCAGAGGGTGTTGGACATGATCGTAGAGCCTTCTCCTCTTCATTTTTATTATATTTTCAGGATTTTTCAGTGGGATATTGAGAGATACCTGTTTTTGCCATTATCAATCAAAATGATTGCTTTCCATCTAAGTGCAAAACAGAAATTGGAAGTCTGGAGCAAATGGAAATTGGATCAGTCTTATCCAAGGGCTATCTCGCAAAATGAGTATCTGGTGTTATAAATAAGCCTGCAGATAAAGAACAAAATGTAGAGAAGCTGGAAATGCTAAGTGCACGGATATTTCCCCCCTGCTCAAAACTAATGTTTAGCTCATAAGTTTGGAGCTCCTAGATAAAACGAACTGGTGAGCTGAAGGTGACAGTATTTCCCACCAAGCAAAAGCTTATCATAGGAATGTCTGCAAGGAATTATTTCCTTTCTGGAAGTGGTCCTGTAGCATGTTCTCCCCGAGCCTCTCTCCTTGACTCCATCAGCACCAATGTTCAAGTATCACCAGTAATTGCTCATCTTCTAACATTGTGTATGCCATCAAATGTCAACGGTGCCCTTCAGCTCTCTATATTGGACAAACAGGCCAAACCCTACGCCAAAGGATAAATGGACATAAATCTGACATCAGGAATCACAAGACAGAGAAACCAGTAGGAGAACACTTCAATCTCCCAGGACATTCTATACAAGATCTCAAAGTAGCTGTTTTATTACAGAAAATTTTCAGAAACGGACTGGAAAGAGAAGTTTCTGAATTGCAACTCACTACCAAGCTTAAAACCATGGAGAGACCTGGTCTGAATAAGGACACTGGATTCTTATCTCATTATACATGATCAAGCTTTCTTTAGCACCTCAGCCCTTGCTTTTTCCTGCAAGACCAATTGCAGTCGTTAACAGTCATCAACAAGTTTACCACTCCTACCGTATCAGCCAATCACCCATTCCCACCACCCTTCTGAGTAATACCCCTCCCCACCCTCTGACTATACGTAAGGGTCTGGTGACTTCTGTTTCAGTGTATCTGAAGAAGTGTGCATGCACACGAAAGCTCATACCTATGACAAACTTAGTTGGTCTCTAAGGTGCTACTGGAAGGATTTTTTAATTTTGTTTTGACTGCATCAGACCAACACGGCTACCTACCTGTAACAAGTATCACCAGTTCTTACATCTGCCATTTGTCAACACACCAAAGAAGAGTCGAGAAAATCACTTTGGAAACAGGTTCGTAGAATCAAAGAACTGTAGAGTTGGAAGGTGTCATCTAGTCCAAAACATTACAGTGTAGGAATCTTTTTGACCAATGCAAGGCTTGAACCCACGACCCTGAGATTAATAGTCTCATGCTCCGTTGACTGGGCTATAATAGATTGGAGCATCTCCCCTGGTCTCCAAGATCACACAGGATAATCAGGAGGGCAGAACACAAACCAGAGGCACATAGAAACAGTTTAAGACTGCTTGGGAAACATCTGGGAGAGGAGGAGCCTTCGAAGGGGTGCGATGCAGGGACCTTCATCCCTGGCAACTGCTCTATAAGGGCAAAACCTACTGGGAAGGCTTGCTGAGTTGTATGCCGTTTCCTTGCGTAAAGGAAGTGGCTCTATCTCTTCATTCTGACTTGCATCGGACTGCAGCCTTGACAGTGTAGTAGGCAAAAAAGAATCCATTAGGGGCTCCCCCATTATTATTATTATTTTTTTTAAAAATCCTATTCAGCCTTTAATAAAGCTCCCACTCTGTGGGCCAGGAGGGCAGGAGCCAAATGAAGGAAGAGGGAAGAATGTAGGGAATAATCTCTTCCTCCATGGACCAATTGCATAACCTCCAACATATTGAGTCCCCAAACTGGGACATGTGTCTTCCTGCCCGTGCTCCTGCATGAGTCATGTGACCTGCAGGAGATCTTGAGTCTAAAACATACGCCTCTCCAGGTCTCTGCTCACATGGTGCCCCAAAATGCACATTTTGAGGAGCAGTATGAGATCTCAGACCCCCCCCCCAAAGTGTTTTCTTCCAGGCAACAGCTTGGCTTGAAATCACGCACCCAAAATGATAGCTGTGCTCTCATGCAAGAAATCAGGAGGTCCCATTTCCCCCATGACACTTGCAGGGTATGCAATTTTGGCCCATGTGCCACAGCGCACTCCACCCTGGATCATACCACTTCTTCTCTTCTTTTGGGGGTGGAGGGAATGGCAAATTTCCCCTCCTCTTCAATTGGGGGTACGGCAATCTCACAGACACACCAATAATTATTTTGTGAAACATTAGTTGAAATGTGTGCAGTTGTTGCCCATTGAGATTCTTATTCTGTGATGTTTCTCTGATTCACACACTCCCACCTATTGTTCAATAAAGGACCACACACACACAAAATAATCTTGGATACAAGTCTGTCGACCTTGGTTTCTTATCTGTCCAATCTTAGCTTCTTCAGTTGGACATTGTCCAAAACACTGGTCTAGAAATACTTTTTAAAAATAAAAAAGAGTGCTATTCAGGAGGAGGAAAGTCATGAATGATGAGGAAAGAAGGAAGTAAAATCAGTGGTTCACTGCCCCTATCTTGCGGTCCGGGGGGGGGGGGAATTTAGAAATAAGAAATATGAGGAAGTGAAGGATTCCAATTGCAAGTTCCAGCTTTTTGGAATAATCTGGGGGATGCTGCATTTTGGAAGCATTCCTAGTATAAGTAATTGTTTTTAATTGATTTTTGTCTCTTAGCCAGATGTTTCATTTATTATTATTATTTGTAAAGTATACAAACAAATCAAAAACAAAAACAAACAAGAAGACTGAGGTAATTGTTTTTAATTGATTTTTGTCTCTTAGCCAGATGTTTCATTTATTATTATTATTTGTAAAGTATACAAACAAATCAAATACAAAAACAAACAAGAAGACTGAGAGGTGATAGGAAACCCATATTGAAATATCTAGCGGTCTGTCCCATGGAAGATGGGGCAAACTTATTTTCTGCTGTTCCAGAGGGGAGGACACAAATAAATGGATTTGAATAACAAGAAAGGAGATTCCGACTAAACATTAGGAAGACCCTTCTGAGAAAAAGAGCTGTTGGACAGTGGAATGGAATCCCTGGGATCTCCTTCGTTGGAGATTTTTTTAAGCAGGTGTCATACCCTCCAACATTTCTCTGGTGAAAACAGGGACAGCCTATTTAACAACAACAACAACAACAACAACAACAACAACAACAACAACAACAACAACTTCATCATTTATACCCTGCCCATCTGCCTGGGTTGCCTCAGCCACTTAGGGCAGCTTCCAACATATATAAAAACAATAAAACATGAAACATGAAAGAACTTCCCTCTACAGTGCTGCCTTCAGATATCTTCTAAAGGTTGCATTTCCTTGGCTTGGAGGTCGTGTAACTCCATACACTCCAACATCTCTCTGATAAAAATAGGGACACCCTACCATACCCTTCAACATTTTCCCGATGAAAATAGGGACTTCCTAAGGAAAAGTGGGACATTCCAGGATCAAATGAGAAACAGGGATGGCTTCTGTAAATGCGGGACTGTCCCTTGGAGGGTCTGAGATGTTGGATGGCCATCAGGGGATCTTTAGCTGTGATTCCTACATTGAGAGTTAGATTAGATGACCTTTGGGGGTTCCTTCCAACTCTGATTTATAGCCAACTCATGATTCTATGTCTATCTGGAGGGCCTTGGGTTTCCTTTCTTTTGCTTCTTTTGAGATTGGCATAATACCTCTTCATCTGTTATCCAATAAATTTTTCAGTTATACCTATACAGATCCTGATCTTGCCTTCTCTCTCTCTCTCTCTCTCTCTCTCTCTCTCTCTCTGCCAGAATCCAAAAACCTCATCTAATTCGGATTCCTGCGGGTGTTTCATTCCAGATTTCTCCCCTCCCTCCACCCCTGGGCCTCCTTATGACAAATAAATTGCTGCCACGTGAAAGAGTGAGAATGTCAATATCAGGTAGGAGAGGAGCAAGGTCTCAAAATATCTTATTCCTTGTTGGGTATTTAATGGAGTACTTAACAGGATCAAACAGACTGAGGTGTCTCCCAAAGCCCTTTAAAAGCCATAATTAATTGCCAAGTAACTATGGGGATAATTGCTTTCCTGTCTGCACCCTGGAGAGGAGGGAGCTAGCTTGACTAAGGTGTAGGTGCAATGGTGGTGGGAGCCTTAATTAACCTTGTTGAAAGCAAGTGTGGAAAAGTCTCCAAATGATGGCAAAGTAAGAAGATTAAGGCTTTTTCAAAAGTGTCCAGGGAATGCTCTTCTCTTCCCAAAAAGGTCTCCCAAGATTCAAGCCGATTTGATTGTTTAGCTTCCTTTCGTCATCCAAGATAAGTGGAGATGGGGGGGCACTGCATGTGCCCAGATGCACTCTTGATGCTTTCCTTCTTCAAGCATTCCAAGACTGAACCTTGAGAATGGAAAGGTCCGAGTGGAAATCTGGACCACATTAAGAATTGCTAGGGGTGGGCAATTATGCCGTTTTCTCTCAGTTTCTCATTGTCCAAATATTAAGTTCAGCTCTGCATGTTTTTTTACATAAATTTGCCAATTATCATTGAAAATTCATTGGCATTTTTGTGCGGGATTTTCCTACACCAATGGCATGTGGCCTCTGGAAGGTTGTTCTGAAGGGAATGTGGCCCTTGGGCAGGCACCCCCAAACTGCGGCCCTCCAGATGTTTTGGCCTACAACTCCCATGATCCCTAGCTAACAGGACCAGTGGTTGGGGAAGATGGGATTTGTAGTCCAAAATATCTGGAGGGCCGAAGTTTGGGGGTGCCTGCCCTTGGGTTTCCCCATCAGCCAGCACCAATGTAGGAAGCTTGCAATGCCTTAATGCAGCTCATTTTTTCCAGTCGGCTGCAGGTTTTCTGGGGAGCAGGCAGGCAAGTCTTCCAGCAGGAAACAAATGTTTTCTAAATGGTGGTGCAAAGTGAAGCATTTACTGCCTTGGGCTGCAGCCTTGTTGCATACTTATTTGGGGACAAGCCCCACGGCACACAGAGGGATTTCTTTCGGAGTGTATCTTCTTGACCTCTGAAGTCCAGTTTCCCAGTGAAGTTGGGGAAACTCCCACGGAACTCACTATGTAAATGCCTATTTTCTTGACAACTTCATCCTCTGAGACCTTTCAAAGCAAGCAAATTGAAAATCTCTTTATTTGCCAAGGATTAGAGAATGTGCTCAGGGGCCTTCCTCTGTTCCTCTCTAGCAGAAAAGGCTGCTTGAGAGATAAGCTGTACTTGACAATGGAGGACTTTGAAATCTGCCCTCCCCCCCCCTTTTTTTTTTTTTGCTGACATGAGTAAAGAGAAATGGCTTGTACCCATAAAAGCATTTGCCAACCTAGCTGGTCTGGTCAAGACCAGGAGCGGGACCAGTGATATTCTTAATTTTCTATGTTTTAACTCCCATGTCTTTGGTCTTTTTCTCATCAACCTTATTTTAGACCTCTGCTAGACTGGAGAGCTCTCTGACACCAGCTCAGAGTTCTTAGATGCTGTAATTCAGTGAACCCCTTGACCTCTTTCTCAACAAAAGGGGGGGGAGAGAGAGACTCAGACTAAGCTGTGGTTAAGATGTGCAGGCTTAATTGGAGCCCTCTTCAAATTTTCAACATTCCTTAGAAATGTGGAGTCCAGATCTTCAGACAGTTTTCTGGTAGCTGACTGCTTCCATAGAGACCAGGAGATCTGTTCCTCTCTAATACAGTGGTTCTTACTGTGTCACATGCCACACTGGTGTGGCAGGAGAGGGTGGCATTTAAACATTTCAGTGTAGTATAGTATAGTACAGTGTGAAACTAGTGCCAACTTGAATAAAATATTGGGGGTGGGGTAGGACTTACCTACCCCACCTCCAATATTTTATTCAAGTTGGCTTGAATACATAATCACAAGACACTGCGCGTGCACACCATTTGAATGGCAATGCCCATAAGCTGGGGGATGCCCCCCCTCAAATATTTTATTGGGGGGAGCCCAAAGGGACCTTGGTTCCTAGGCATTGGCTCCTATGAAGAGCGTCAAGTGATACCAAGGACAATTCTAGTTGCGATCCGGAATCACCATTCGAGCAGAGTGTGGGAGAACGGCATGGGCCATTTTTCTACAGTTCTTCAGCTCTGACAAATATGTAAGCTCAGAAAAGAGAAAGGATTCTTTGTGTTAATGAGGAGGTGAGAGTTTGTTTGTCTCACATTAGACCTAATATAAATGAGATTGCCCGGCAAAAGCAACCTGACAGCTCTCATTGAGTTTGTAGACTTTGCATTGACAAGTATAATGAAATTTGGAACCCATTCCTACAAAATACAGTTGGTTAAAAATTGTAGTTGTTAACTGGTATGTATGTACAGTGGAACCTCGGTTTATGAACACCTCGGTTTACGAATTTTCGGTTTACGAACGCCGCGGACCCATCTGGAACGGATTAATTCACCTTCCATTACTTTCAACGGGAAAGTTCACTTCAGTTTATGAACGCTTCAGTTTATGAACAGACTTCCGGAACCAATTACACCCATGCTTCGGGTTAAGTACGCTTCAGGTTGAGTACTCCGCGGACCCATCTGGAACGGATTAATCCACTTTCCATTACTTTCAATGGGAAAGTTTGCTTCAGTTTATGAACGCTTCAGTTTATGAACAGACTTCCGGAACCAATTGTGTTCATAAACCGAGGTACCACTTATTTGTCCTGTGGGTCAAAGGGAAGTTCCATCTGTCTGAGCATTCTGCTTCCACTGCGGGCAGCCAGATTCCTCTAGGAGGTTCACAGGCAGGGCATGAAGAAACATCAGACTCTAGTTGTTGGTCCCCAATTGTTGGTATTCTTCAGAGGTATGCTTTTTCTTCTCCGTACATAGAGATTCCATTTAACTGTCATGGCTCATTGTCATTGATAGATCCATCATCCATGTCTTTGTCTTGTCTTACTTATTTTTAGAAGTCATCTAAGAGCCATCTCATGTGCAAGTGGTGATACACACACAAACAGCATTAACTGGAGTCAGGTGAAGACAGGGACAAGGAGTATCCCACTTGCTTTGGTTGATGTCAGTTGGGCTGCAGGAACTCAGTGAGTTGACTTCTGGGCAGACATATATGGGATTGCTGTTGCTTATTATTGCTGTTGTTGTTTAGTTGTTTAGTCGTGTCTGACTCTTTGTGACCCTATGGACCAGGGCACGCCAGGCACTTCTGTCTTCCACTGCCTCCCGCAGTTTGGTCAGACTCATGTTGGTGGCTTCGAGAACACTGTCCAACCATCTCGTCCTCTGTCGCCCCCTTCTCCTTGTGCCCTCCATCTTTCCCAACAGCAGGGTCGTTTCCAGGGAGTCTTCTCTTCTCATGAGGTGGCCTAAGTATTGGAGCCTCAGCTTCACGATCTGTCCTTCCAGTGAGCACTCAGGGCTGATTTCCTTCAGAATGGATAGGTTTGATCTTGCAGTCCATGGGACTCTCAAGAGTCTCCTCCAGCACCACATAATTCAAAAGCATCAATTCTTTGAATTATGGTATAGTGCTGAGCATATTGGACTAGGACCTAGGAGACACCAGGGTTCAAATGCCCACCTGACCATTCAAATCCCCACGAATGGGTGAACTCCTGTTGCTCAGTCCCTGCTCCTGCCAACCTAGCAGTTCAAAAGCACGTCAAAGTGCAAGTAGATTAATAGGTACCGATCTGGCGGGAAGGTAAATGGCGTTTCTGTGTGCTGCTCTGGTTCCCCAGAAGCGGCTTAGTCATGCTGGCCACATAACCCGGAAGCTGTACACTGGCTCCCTCGGCCAATAAAGCGAGATGAGCGCTGCAACCCCAGAGTCGGTCACGACTGGACCTAATGGTCAGGGGTCCTTTACCTTTAATGTTAGAGGTCATTCTCAGAGCAGACCCATTGACATCCATGGAGAAGGTTAACTTAGATCTATTGTTTTTAAGTGAGTCTACTCTGAGGAGAACTCATTCAGAGCCAATCTATTATTATTACTAGATTTCTTCTCTGACCTTCATCATGAGGCCTCAGGGAAGGTTGCAACTATGTAAAAATGCAATATTAAAACCAGTTCAAACAGTTTACAATCATAAGGCCTGAGTGGAGGGGGGGTCTTTTCCAACTCTACAGTTCTGTGACTCTATGATCTTTCCACTGGTCAAAACACAGGTGCACAAAGTGTTGTTTTACTTGCCAGCCTTCTGATGGCTGTCAATTGAAATTACACACACACACACACACACACACACACACACACACACACACGTGCCTGCATGTCTTTCCCGTCAAAATGAAGGCAGACATGCATAAGCACTCAACCCGGGTCACAGCCCCTGTATCTCATCTCTCGCTCCTAGTTGCCCTTTTCAGCACATGGGTGAGTTCCTCTCCTTGTCGCCAAATGCTTCCCAATGACAGGTGGAAGAGAGAGATGGTGAGATGTCCCTGACGACATGAGCAGAGCTGGGTGCTCTGTCATCACTTGTCCTGCTTGTCAGAACTACAAGGTGCAGAGTGATCCCTGCGTCATTCCCCCCTGTCCTTCCAGGAGCAGGGAGTTCGAATACGCCCCCCCCCCCGCCCCCATTTCTTCCCCATGTAGCTCTCACACACCTGTGGCTGTCCAGCCTTACAGCAGAAAGCCAGGGCTGATGGTCCCTAGCAAAGTGGCAGAATGTTTATGCAGCATGCAGAAAGGACCAGCTCCAACCCCCAGGACCTCCAAGTCATTTCCTCTCCTGAAATCCTGGGGAGCTGCTGCAAGTCAGTGTAGAACTTATCCCTCACCTCCATGGTCCAGGTCTGACTGGTGTGGTGTGCTGGGGATTTCTCCTATGCCTCTTTACTGGCCGGAAGCTACATGATCCTAGGTAGAAGAACAATAGACAGGGTTGTGTGTGTTTCAGCTGGAAATTAGCTGCTGGAGAAAGAGAGATGTTTGTTCTGTGCTGGACTTTGGGCATTCCTTTAGAAACCTATAGGGGAAACAAGATTGGGTGGGGTGGGGTGTTAATGCTATTCATGGTGCACAGGTATGCAAATAAAACCATATAGCCTAAGGACACCACAGTCTCCGCTGACCAAGTGCAGGATCCTCTTCCTCTGGAGTCTCTCACCACTTGGAGATTAGGATGGCATGGAATTCTCTCTCTCTCTCTCTCTCTCTCTCTCTCTCTCTCTCTCTCTCTCTCTCATCAGAATAGAAATTATTTCAATAAACTAAACAATAGACTCCCACCCCCAGAGCATATTTAACATGCAGAGGAGTAAGGATGTGCCAGAGCCTTGGATTGGCTCGGTACAAATAGGAGGCTCAGGATTTTACAAACACCTTCCCTCTCTCCTCCTCCCATTCTGACATCTGATCTCTCGACTTGGGCTTGATGAGCTCAGTTTCACATTAATTAAAGCTCCTCACTAACAAATCTGGCAATTAAGGTAAGCTGTAAAAATGCTAAGCACATTCACATGCTAATTAGATTTTGATGGGGAGGGGGAGCAAGAAAATCCTGGTTTCAATTCCTGGAGTCTCAATGTCTGCCCCTCCCTCACTGAAAAAGGAACCTCAGCTGGGAGTTCTGGGAGAGTCTCCATTGTGTGAGATTCTGGAGACTTGCCACAGGTCAGAGCTGGTACCAGAAGGTTAGATTGATTGACATGAAATAAGGTGGCACCATATATTCCTGTTATATAAATGGAAATGGGCCGAGCAGCTGGTTCACCAGCCTTTCAGGCAGAGATGACTTCGCCTCTGTGCCCCATGCTCTGCCAACTTCCATACTGAATTACTGTAATGTGCTCTTTGTGGGGCTCCTTGAAGATTATGCTGAAATATCAACTGGTCTGGCTTGGGTTCCATTCAGAACTCATATAACCCCAATTTTTTAAAACAAGTTGTACTGATAAGATCATAAGGAAAGCCTGCTGGACAGGTCAATGGCCCATCTAGTCCAGCATCCTGTTCTCACCCACAAGCAAGACCTGAGCATAAGAGCACTCTCCTTTTCCTGCAGTTCACAGCAAATGGTATTCAGAAGCATTAATGCCTCCAAGTGGAGGCAGAACATAGCCAACATGGCTTGTAGCCACAATAGCCCTCTTCTCCACGAATTTGTCTAATCCTCTTTGAAAGCCATCTAGGCTGGTGGCCATCACTGCCTCATGTGGGAAAGAGTGTCATAGTTTAAACTCTGCTCTTTGTGAAGAAGGCCAGTGAGGGAGAGCTCTCATATCGTCTTCACCTACTCCCCCCCCCCTCTCCTACACTCCTTACCATGAATACCAGTGAGATTTCCTGGGCCTAGGACAATGTGGATTGGGGCTCCTGCATCACCTGCTCCTAAGTCCCAGGAGTGTGTGGCCAACATTCCTTCCTCCGAATGCTTAGCAGCAATGATTAAGCATTATTAGCAATGGTGCTGCCTGCCAGGTGCCCAAGTCTTAGAGATGACTCTGCGCTTTTGATTCGTAACTTTCTTTAGAAACACTGCCCTTTCTTCTGATGCTTTGCTTCACCACTAGGGGCGCCAGCGTGCAGAGCAAGAGGACCTACTGCTAAGCTCTGGCTCTTGGCATAGGACAGAGGTAACCCCCACATGGTGCCCTTCAGACGTTGGTGGACCTCACCTCCCATCGTTCTTGACTGCTGATGCTGGCTGCTGGGAGCTGGAGTCTACCAATATGGTTCCTTCCAGATGTTGAGGGCCTTCACCTCCCATCACCCCATCACTATTGGCTATTGGGAGTTGGCATCCGCCAGCATCTAGGGGGCACCATATTGGCTGCCCCTGGCATAAGAGAAGCCTTCCATGCCAGCTGTCGGAAAGTAAAGCCAGCCTGCCACTCTCCCCAGTCTGTGCTGGCAAGATGAGCCCAACTTGTCATCCTGTTCCACGCTGTTTCCACCCAGCCTTCAGTCCTCTCCTAACGAGAGTTTAAACATTTATTAGGTGGCAACAGAGATGGCAGATGACACGGAACATGTTAAGGAATTTCGGGAGGAGGAGATTAAAGCATGGAAAGTGACAGGCCTCAGTTCTTCCCCCAAGACAATGCACTTAAGTCTGATAAACCTCTTACAGGAATGGGGAAGGGAGGGGACTCTGTCATGCTGGCAGTGACAGCTGGGCGGTTTTGCCTCCCGGGGGGCCAGGCAGTGCAGAAGTGGAGCCTCTCCTCCCCTCTCCTCCTGTGCAATGGCAGGAGAACGTTGGCACTTCCATGCCTAAGGCGGAAACACACGCGCAAAATGTTGCCAATACAATATTAGATTCTCTTTGAAAGGAATCACTTGCACCGCCTGTAAATTATAAAACATATTTCACGATGGGTGCACTCAGCACTCAGTTAATGGGGGTGCTGAGAGGCTGAATCCTGCCCAGAAACAAGGGGTGGTTTGCATTGGGTAAAATTCCAGCCCATTCCAGTTCTGCAGGCTCTGCCCTCGGTGTTTTCCGACACAATTCCCCTGAGAATGAAGGCATGTCATCAGGGACATATGAGCAGAATAACAGCCTGCTGGATCAGGCCAAGGGCCCATATAGTTCAGCATCCTGTTCTCGCAATGGCCAGCCTGATGCTCTAATGCTCTAATGCTCTGATGTTTAATTGTAATTCTGTTGGTGTCAGCCGCCCTGAGCCCGGTTTTTGACTGGGGAGGGCGGGGTATAAATAAAAATTTATTATTATTATTATTATTATTATTATTATTATTATTATTATTAATTATGGGAAACCTGCAAGCAGGAACTGAGCACTCTCCCCTGCTGTGGTTCCCATCAATGGGTAGTCAGAAACCTTCCTGCTTCCTGCAATGGAGACAGAGCATAGCCATTTGTGGCCAGAGGTTGCTGAACTGGTCCAATCCACTTTTAAAGCTACAGAATCTCAGTTCGTGGCCAACCCTGCCTCCTGTGGGAGGGAGTTCCATAGTTTAACTGTGTGCTGTGTGAAGAAGGACTTTATTGTCTACCTGTCCCGAATCTTCCAAAAGTAGATTCAGCTTCACTAGAAGCACATGAGTTCTAGTGTTGTAAGAGAGGGAGGAAAACTATCCACCTTTTCCATGCCCATGCATCATTTTAAAAACTATCATGTCATCTCTAACTCACCTTTTCTCTAAACTAAAAAGACCCAAATGGTTCCCATCTTCATTGAGGAGCCACTCCATCCCCTCCATCAGTTCTTCTCCTAATGTTGCTTAGCATGGAATTTGCCTTTTCCACAGCTGTCACACACTGGGTCAACATCTTCATCAAACTCTCTACTGTGAGGTCTTGTCACCCCTAGCTCAGACCCCATTAGGGTAGATATGAAATTAAGATTTATTTATTTATTGGCCATGACATGCATCGCTTTACACTTATTAAAGTCCCATTATTGTAACACAGGGGAACTGTCTTATACTGAGTCAGCCAATTGCTCCATCTTGCTTAGCATTGCCCACACTGACTGGCAGCAACTCTCAATGGTTTCAGGGAGGGGCTCTTTCCCTGCTCTATCTGGAAAGGCTGGGGATTGAACCTTCAGCATGCAGAGCAAATGCTCAACCACTGAGCCATGGGGGACTTGTACTATTTCTTTACAATGTGTGTGATAAATGAAGCAGCAGAAGTTTTGCAACCCTTGGGCCACCTCAAAAGGTAGAGGTGAGGAACCTTTTCTGCTCACCCAATAGGCCATCTTTGACAGGTGGGCTGTCTGCTCCCCTAGCCTGTCCACCAGCCAGCAGGACTGAACTTTCCACTCACCTGCTGATGTGATCCAGCAAGGACAGCTGATGGACTCCATATTAAACTCCATATTAAAAATGTCAGTTAAAAACCAGCTGGATTAACTGGAATACAGACATGTGTTTCAACCTGTTTTTAGTTTGTTGCCATTTTTTAAAAAAAAATAAATAGTTGTTTTTAACTGTTTGTACTTAAAAAAAATACTTTGAGCCTTTGTGAGTTTATACATTTTATGAAACAAACAAACAAACAAACAAGGCCTTGATTTTGATTCCTGCCTTGCAGGGGGTTGGACTAGATGACCCTTTGGATCCCTTCCAACTCTAGAATTCTACGAGGAAACATCATATGAGTTTTTATTCTCCACAAGGGAGCTGGAAAGGAAAGCAATTCCTTTCAAAAAGTTCCTACAGTATCGCTCTCTGTGTCTCTCTCTCTCACACACACACTCATTCACACACAGAGAGATCCTGTAGTTTTTTCCTTGCAAATTTTTTGGAAGAAAGGGGAGCCGCAGCGGGTGGGCACGATTGGTGTACCCAGCAGTGTATCCCTTTCAGTTCTACTTTTCCCACTGGCTGATATCTCACAAATTGATTTCTTCTCCCTCTCAGTTACATTGCAGAATTGCCTGGGGTCCAGGATTTGCAGATCAGCTCCAGTTTCACAGCTTTGCTCAAGTTCTGAGATCAGCAAATGTGGGACCTGGATTAGCCACCTCAGTCCTATCTCTCCCCGGCCACTAGCTCCTTGCAATTCAACCCCACCCCCGGCCCTTGGCCTTTTTGGAAGTGTGGGCCTTGAGGGGATGGAAGAAGATGAAACGGAATCAGCAAATAAATCCAAAATAAATGCAAACCTAGTGGGTCCCTTTTGCTTTACGGTTGCAGGGAAGGAGATAGACCACCCTCCCCCCCCCAAGCAAATATACATTTCTTGATTTGCTATGGAATCCTCTTAAGATTTTTTCTTCCTTTGAAAATTACAAACTTTGCTCTTTGAAAATTACAAACTTTGCTCTTAGAGGTTTCGTCTCATGCATCATTTGCCAGCAGTCTCCTGCCATATAATCAGAAAGATACAGTGTGGGAATTCAAGAAGACTAATTCTTGTTACACTGATGTCCAGCGTTATTCAAGGGAAGGAGGGAAAATTACCCACACAGCAGAGTCAAAGCAGGCAAGGCAAGGCAAGATCAGCACCCTGGACAGAGCATTGTGGATGATGTTGCTCCCAGCTTCCTCAGACAAGGAGAGCAGTTACCTCTTCAGAGTTCAGAGGCCTTGTTGAGACTGGCCTGGTCCTGCTGTTAGCCCCACCCCCACTGAGGAGTTCTCAGCGCTCTTAAAGGGCCATTGCCCAGTTCTGCAGCCAATTCCTGCTCTATCAGAGTGGCGAGGACTGCAATGGCAGGGTGTCTTCTGAGTCCCAGGACTCCAGAAACTCAGTCCTGCTGACTCTCCTCCCCCTCTGACATCCCGCTCAAGGAGAGTCCTGCACTTTGCTCAGAGGAGGAGCCCACCTCCTCATCACAGTTTCCTCTGCTTGGGAGGGATCCAGAATGAGAGGTTAGAGGGGAAGGGCAGGGCCAGTGGTCAGCTTCAGCTTCAAGCTGAATGAGATGAACCAGGGTACTCTGCTGTGTTGTTACTTTCTGTGAGTAAAAGCTAGTTGCATTTCGTGCCTCACATTCTTTCCTGCCCTGTGGAGCTGTCTCCTGACAGCTCCTTGACTGCTGTTAACTTGAATGAAAATTGGGGAGGGGGGCAGGTAAGCCCTGCCCCACATAACTGATCACAAGATGTGGTGCAGGCACACTACCGGTATTTGAATAGCAATGCCCATCAACTTTGGGAGCCCCAAAGGCAAAGAGACCTTGGCTCCTATGCTTCCAAATGTTTCACATTGTTTCTCCCCCTATTTTTTTTTTTTTTTGCAACCCAGGGACACCATTAAAAAAAAAAAGCTGGAGGGTAATTGGACCCCTGACAAACTTATCACACTCTGCTGCTGTGTCAAAATTTGTGGAGGCTCGCCAGGATGTCATCCATTCCCCACATTTAAACGAGCCCAAACACCTGGTCTTCCCAGTTATGCTCCAGGAAGCAGTTGCAAGAGAAATACAAATTGGGTGGGTGAGTACTAGAAGAATGAGAAGTCCCCAAGTGGATTTTAAAAAGGAGAAGAAGAAGAAAACCCGGAATCCTTAACCAATTTAACTCGTGTCCGGAAGTCAGATCGGTAATTAAATTCTCTCGTGAAGCCGCTGTGATGAGTCTCCAGCCACCCCGGGAATAAGTCTATTAAACTCCATTCAGCGTATCATTTATCAGACCCTGATAAGAGTCGGGCAAGAATGCAGGCAGCCCACGTCATAGATAGGGTCTCCCCATCGGTTCTTTTCAATGCAACCGGCCTGCTTTGGGATTGGAAGGATGCACTGCTCTTAATTAGCATATTGTGAAGCACACAGACAAGGAAGCATCAAAAAAGAAAATCCCCAGCATTTTAATTCATTAACAATCCATGAAAGTTTTAGCGGAGTGGGCAGTAATCTCCAGACAGCTTCCTGAGCATGGTGGGTGGCTATTTATTTGGAGGGTGGTTTAAATTTGCACTTTCCGAAGCCATATAGGGAACTTAGGAGACCACAAGCTTAATATTTCAAAAACCTCTAAGCTGTGTACGGCCTTACATGTTCTTGTCTTCTTAATTCAGTGGGATTTGCTTCTGAGCAGAGATGGTTAGGATTGCACTGCCAGTCTTTAAGGTACCACACGACTCTCTGCTGTTTTGTACCCTGTCTCTTCATCCCTTCTCCAGGTGATGGGAGCATCCAGCTCTGGTGAGCCACTCCAACTCTTGCCAGAGCCTGGGTGGGGATATTCCACAAAGGGAACTGGGACATCGTGTGTGAGAACAGGATGCTGGACTGGGTGGGCCTCCTATGGCCTGATCCAGCTGAGAGAATCTTCTTCTGATCTAACGGTTGCTGTCTTCTTTGCATCCTTTCAGAAGTCCTTCTTCAAGCAGTGCATCGCCGCTATGGAACTCACATCTGCAGGAGGCAGTGATGGGAACCAACTTGGATAGCCTCAAAAGAGGATTGTGTTAATTCATGATGGAGATGGAGGAGGAGGAGGAGGAGGAGGAGGAGGAGGAGGAGGAGGAGGAGGCTATCAATGGCTACTAGCCACAACATCTAGGCTCTGCTAGCACCAATGCTTCTGAACAGCATTTTCTGGAAGCTACAGGAAGGGGAGAGTTTTGTTGCACTTGGGTCCTGCTTGTGGGCTTCCCAGAAGAAACATCTGCTTGGCCCCTGTGAGATAAGGCTGCTGTTACTGCCTTTGGCCTGATCTACCCGAGAGGCTCTTCTGTTCCGTTCTTACGATTATGGCCTGTTCCAAGCTTATTAAGAAAGCAATTTCTTCCTAAACCTCTCGATTGAGTTGCGAAGGCCTTTCGTGGCTTCATGATGTCATGGTGGTGGTTTACAAATCACGAAACCTATTAATCTAATCCTAAAACAAATTTACAAGTGTTCAAATGGCTTTGCGGAGATGAGTGGCACAAGAGAGAGAGAGAGAGAAGAGGAGAGGAGAAGGAGGGGAGCGGGGCGGAGGAAATAAAGAATGGCTCTGGCACATGCTAAGAATTATTCCTGCCTGAAGAGGCTTTTTGCTGTTCTCCCTGCTTTGTAGTCGGGACTCTCAGCCAGAGAGATTGTTATATCAGGCTGCCTGTGGCCTCTCATTATGGCAGCGATTGGAAATGCAAATTCTCACATTTAAACGCAATGCTTCTCCTGTTTGAAAACCTTAATCAGATTGGCTCAAGGATTCTCCATTCAGGGGTGGGGGGTGGGGAGAAGGAGCTGTTATTATCTTTCCTTGCTTTGGCACGACAACAGATAAATACAGGATACTAAAACCGAGGCAGTTTGTCTTCCGCTGTCCAGCATGTGCAGAATTAATTCCATGTGAAATCTGGTGCAGAATCTGGATTTCTCCCCGGTAATTAAATAGGGGAAACGCACAGGTTCCTGGTCTTCTTGATTCTGGGGTGTCAGAGTTTATCTCAGGGGTGGGAGACCTGCAGCTCAAGGGGCATCTGTGTGACCCCCAGTGTGATGTCATAACAACAGGGAAAGTCCAGAGGGAGAGAAGGAGGTCAGGAGGAGAAAAGGCATTGTGGTGGTGAAGACATGACATCGGGGAGATGGATGGAGGGATGGGAGAAGGAGCTGGGAAGCCCTCAATAAGCTGCTGGTTCAAACCCCTGGGGGTGGGTAGAAGAGGGAGTCAGAAAAAGAGAAAGAGAGGAGGGGTTTGCAAAGAGAGACGAGGGGAGGGGGAAAGCAGGTGGCAGAAAGAGGTAAGAAAAGTGTGACCACGGCCATTTATGGCTCTGATCCTACCGCATTGATTCTGGTCATCCTCCAAAGGTAGCAGATTGCCCCTCTTGACAGAGAGAGAAAGAGAAGGAGGGGGGTGATGATGATGAAGATGATGATTTCAGAGAGGAGAAGGCTACAAAAGGCTACTAGCCATAATGTGTCAGGAGTATGGGCAGGAGTCAGGCTCTGGGACCTGTAGTGCTTTGCAGGACTGGGGCCTGCCTCAGCTTGTGCTGGAGAAGCAAGGAGTGGCCACATAGGTGAAGACCTCAGCTTGTGCTGGAGAGGCAAGGAGTGGTCACTCAGGTGAGGCCACTTGATACCTCACTGCACCTGGTGGCAGGAGCTGGGAGGGAATAACTGCTTAGCATTTCCCTTCAGCTCTTTGCCACAGCAACGCTATCCCTGCCTGGTCGCCTCTGGCCTCTTGCTCCTTGGACCCTTGCCTTGCCTTGCCGACGCCTTGATCCTCGACCCTTGGACCTTTGCCTTGCTGACGTCTTGTTCCTTGGACCCTCGCCTTGCCGACACCTTGATCCTCGACCCTTGGACAACTTTGCCTTGCCGACGCTTTGCTCCTTGACTCCCAGACCTTCGCCTCTGCCTTGCTCCTTGACCCTGTGACTGCCTGCTGCTGGACCCTCAGCCCTGCACCTGTTCCTGCTTCTACACCACCATCTTGCCTCTGGTCCTGACGTCCTCAGCCAGGGCTTCAACCGCCCGCCGACCGGAGCGTGACATAATGGTTCTGCTCTGCTTCCAAGCCTGGAGGCTGTAATGCATTTGAGTGCCACTTGCTGGAGACCACAAGAGGGGAGAATGCTCTTGTGCTCGCATCCTGCTTGTGGGTTTCGCACAGGCATCTGTTGGCCACTGTGAGGACAGGACGCTGGACTAGTTGGGCCATTGGCCTGACCCAGCAGGCTACTTCTTATGCTCTTATGTAAAGTACTTACAGACCAGGACTAAGCCTTGGCGAGTTTACCGTTTAGACCTCTTCACTCCTAGGAAGTGCAATGGTCCTTTGCCCTTATGGGATGATATAGACCAAGCATAGGCAAACTGGGCCCTCCAGATGTTTTGGGACTACAACTCCCATCATCCTTAGCTAACAGGACCAGTGGTCAGGGATGATGGGGATTGTAGTCTCAAAACATCTGATATAGACCCTCTAAGTGTACATATTTTCCTGGGTTAGTCCCAGATTTGCAGAAGCTGTCCTGGTTTTTTAATTTGATACCAACATGTCCCATTTTTCCTTAGGACTTCCCTATTTTCATCAGAAAAATGTTGGAGGGTATGGAATAGGGTGTCCCTATTTTCATTGGAGAGATGCTGGAGGGTATGATAACACCCCACACACCAGGAGTAGCGGAACAAACTCCCCCTGGTTTTAATATCAGCAGCAGGTGATGGATAGTATAGAAAGCACATTCTCTTGTCCATCAACATTTAATGGAAGGGGAAAGGTGCCGAAGTGCTCCGTGGCCCTCAGGCCAGAGGAATTGACACTCTACTTTGTGGCATTGAGCAGAAATTGATAAGCTGTCCCTGGCCATAATATTAATGATGAAAGTGTCGATGCTAACAGCCAGGCTGCTTGCTTCGCCTGCCTCTGTTTGTATGTCATTAAGTGCACATGAGGGATTTGAAATGGAAACAAATTAGGTCATATTTCCCACCCACCCCAGGGGTCCACAGCTCCCTAGGTGTAGATTTGGTTTCCTGGGCCCAGATCAGAATATAAGAACGTAAGAAGTGCCTTGGTGGATCAGGCTAAAGGCCTATCTAGACCAGCATCATGGAATCACGGAACTGTGGACTTGGAAGTGGTGCCAAGGGACCTCTGGTCCAATCTCTGCAGTACAGGAATCACAGCTAAGGAATCTCTGAGAGAGGGCTCTCCAACCTGTGCTCAAAATCTTCCAATGAAGGAGAGTCCGCCACCTTGTTTTCATAGTGGTCAATGAGATGCTTCATTGGGAAGTCCACAAGCAGGATTTGAGTGCGACAGCAACTCTCCCCACTTGTAATTTCCAGCAACTGGTATTCAGAAGCATGCTGCCTCCAACTGGGGTTGTAGAACATTGGCATTGTGGCTGGTAGCCGTTGGTAGCCTTCTCCTCCATGAATTGGTTGAATCCTCTTTTAAAGCCATCCAAGGTGGTGACCATCACTGCCTCCTTTGGGAGTGAGCTCCATAGCTTAACTATGTGCTGCTTGAAGAAGGATGCGGGTGGCGCTGTGGTCTACACCACCAAGCCTCTTGGGCTTGCCGATCAGAAGGTTGGCGGTTTGAATCCCCACGATGGAGTGAGCTCCCACTGCTCTGTCCCAGCTCCTGCCAACCTAGCAGTTCGAAAGCACAGTGCAAGTAGATAAATAGGTACCGCTGCAGTGGGAAGGTAAATGGCATTTCCATGCGCTCTGGCTTCCGTCATGGTGTCCCATTGCACCAGAAGCGGCTTAGTCATGCTGGCCACATGACCTGCAAAGCTGTCTATGGACAAACGGCGGCTCCCTTGACCTGAAGCGAGATGAGCGCAGCAACCCCATAGTCGCCTTTGACTGGACTTACCTGTCCAGGGGTTCTTTAACTTTACCTTTTACCTGCTTGAAGAAGGATTGTCTTTCCTCTGTCCTGAACCTTCCAACATTCAGCTTCATTGGATATCCACAAGTTCTAGTGATATGAGAGAGGGAGAAAAAACTTTCCTCTTTCTACTCTCTCCATGCTTTGCATGCTTTTATACAGGCCTATCATGCCACCTTTAATGCACAAGTGGTCAGAGTTGATGTCTTTTAGGAATCTGACACAACACAGAATCTTAGAACTATAGTGTTCAAAGGGACCTGAAGAGTCATCTAGTCCAACCCCCTGCAATGCAGGAATCTCAGCTAAAGCATCCATACCAGATGGCCATTCAACCTTTGCTTGAAAACCTGCAAGGAAGGGCCACAGCTTCCCCACCTCTGGGCTTGATGAACCCAATGTTCCTCTCCCTTTACATGGAATAACTAAAGTGCCTGTGGCTTTCGATGCTTAGAAAATATGTCTAAGTGGGGAGATGTAGAATTGAATAAAGTTATGCATGGACCATAGAACACAGAGACATATATTTCACCCTCACTAATGCATTAGCAGTTGGGATCCCCTAATGAAACTGATGGACAGTAGATTCAGGGCAGCCAAAAAGAAGGACTTTGCCACTCAATGCATAATTTATTAATGAACACAGTTCATTGGCGCGATGGCCACTGGCATAAATGGATTTAAAATTCATGGAGGACAGGTCTACCAGTGGACGCCAGGCAGGAGAGCTAACATGGAATGTCATGATGTTGTATCCATAAATAGCTGTTTCTGGGCCTACTTCTGAGGTTCCCAAAGGCATCTGGCTGGGCACTGTTGGGGCCAGGATCCTTGGACAGATGTTGTTCGTGGCAGATTCCACAGGGCTTTTAAACATTGCAGCATAAAGCAGTTGTCTGTCTGTCTGTCTGTCTGTCTGTCTGTCTGTCCGTCCAGTTAACCATTCTTCTACCTGCATGCCTGGATGTACACAAGAAGAACCTCCTGGATCAGGACAGTGACCCATCTAGTCCAACATTCACAGTGGCCAACCAGATGCCTCTTCTGGAAAACCGTCAAGCAGGACCTGAGCACAAGAGCCCCTCTCCCCCTCCTGTGGTTTCCAGTTGCCTGCCTGCCTGCCTGCCTGTCTAGCTAGCTTCTATGGAAAGCCTTTCCCACCTCATCCTACTCTGCTCTTCCACACAGGGAGAATATTTCCCTTTCCTGCAAATCTCATCTCCCAGATCAAAAAGTGCAGGGCCCTTCCTCATGCAGCCTATCTAATGCCACTGGGTGTCACTAGCAGCCCACAGCCCAGTGGAAGACCCCACACCTCTTGGTTATTTTACTGTGATGAAGAGCTAGGTAGGGGACCTCTTAGCTCTCAGCAGCACACCTGTCTGTGACCCAGCAGGCCACCTAGATGTAGCTACGTGGAAGGATAGCACTTCCAAGAAGGCACGCGGCCAAACATGCTGAGCAACATGTGGGGAACGGTGTCTCTGAAGGCTGTGTTAGCAGTTCATTCCAGAACGGCTGGAGAACTGAGAAACGAAGAAAGCAGATCATATCAATGCTCCATTGGGGAGCCCCTGTGGTGCTGCTCCATCCCGGATTTGTAGAACACGGTGTGTTTCTCTGTAAGATACCTCTGTGAAATTGACTCTGTGAAGGTTCGCTGCCTGGCTTTGGAATTGCTCCCTCTTGGTGGGTCCAGCCCATCCTGTCTGCATGCACACATTATGACATCACAGCTGCCCACTCAGCCCTTGACGCCGGAGTAGGAAGAAGGGTGTGTGGTTCTGTTGCGATGGCTCTGTGGACCCCTTCTATCTGCCACAGATAGATAACTCAGCAACAGTGGCGTAGCAAGGTCAGGTGGTACCCGGTGCAGATTTTTTAATGTCATCTCCCCCCCCCCCCAACAGAATTTCCTGCCAAATTGTGAGTTCCCAAAGTTGTTGAGCTTTTGGGGGGGATGTCCAAAGTTGTCGAGCTTTTTGGGGCATGCACGCAGTTGTTGAGCTTTTTCTTTATAAATAAAAAAGGGCCAGGAGGATCCGCACAGTGGATTCCTAATACAAATCAACAGAGCAGGTTCCTGAAAAATAAGTCATGTCAGACTAATCTGATCTCATTTTTTGACATAATTACAAGCCTGGTAGATGAAGGGAACGCTGTGGATGTAGCCTATCTTGATTTCAGCAAGGCCTTTGACAAGGTGCCCCATGATATTCTTGTAAAGAAGCTGGTAAAATGTGGGCTAGACAATGCTACCATTCAGTGGATTTGTAGCTGGCTTACTGACCGAACCCAAAGGGTGCTCATCAATGGCTCCTCCTCATCCTGGAGAGTAGTGACTAGTGGGGTGCCACAGGGTTCTGTCTTGGGCCCAGTCTTGTTCAACATCTTTATCAATGACTTGGATGATGGGCTTGAGGGAATCCTGAGCAAGTTTGCAGATGACACCAAATTGGGAGGGGTGGCTAACACCCCAGAGGACAGGATCACACTTCAGAATGACCTTAACAGATTAGACAACTGGGCCAAAGCAAACAAGATGAATTTTAACAAGGAGAAATGTAAAGTACTACACTTGGGCAAAAAAAATGAAAGGCACAAATACAGGATGGGAGACACCTGGCTTGAGAGCAGTACATGTGAAAAGGATCTAGGAGTTTTGGTTGACCACAAACTTGACATGAGTCAGCAGTGTGATGCAGCAGCTAAAAAAGCCAATGCAATTCTGGGCTGCATCAATAGGAGTATAGCATCTAGATCAAGGGAAGTAATAGTACCACTGTATTCTGCTCTGGTCAGACCTCACCTGGAGTATTGTGTCCAGTTCTGGGCACCACAGTTCAAGAAGGATACTGATAAGCTGGAACGTGTCCAGAAGAGGGCAACCAAAATGGTCAAAGGCCTGGAAACGATGCCTTATGAGGAACGGCTTAGGGAGCTGGGTATGTTTAGCCTGGAGAAGAGAAGGTTAAGGGGTGATATGATAACCATGTTCAAATATATAAAAGGATGTCATATAAAGGAGGGAGAAAGGTTGTTTTCTGCTGCTCCAGAGAAGCGGACACGGAGCAACGGATTCAAACTACAAGAAAGAAGATTCCACCTAAACATTAGGAAGAACTTCCTGACAGTAAGAGCTGTTCCACAGTGGAATTTGCTGCCAAGGAGTGTGGTGGAGTCTCCTTCTTTGGAGGTCTTTAAGCAGAGGCTTGACAGCCATCTGTCAGGAATGCTTTGATGGTGTTTCCTGCTTGGCAGGGGGTTGGACTGGATGGCCCTTGTGGTCTCTTCCAACTCTATGATTCTATGATTCTATGATTCTATGATTCTAAGACAAGCAGCGACTCAAGTGGACTGGAGAAAAAATATATATTGAAATTGCACATATATTCCAAAGTACCTAAACAACTAACATGAGGAATGCACAGATCTCTAACACAAGAACGAGAAAGCTGTGGAACTCCAGATGTGGTTGGATTACAGCACCCAACAGTTTCCACATCCCTGCCTTAAAGTATTCAATTATCTAATAAAAAAAGGTTATGCTGCGTAGCGCCTCCCTGCCCTCCTTCCCACACTTCTAAAATAAGTGTACTCTCAATTCTTTCTGAGGTGGTAAAAATGCTCACTTCAGACAGGGCTTTAGCCTAGCCTTCTGCCTGACATGCTAAATGTCCCATCCATCTCCTCTTGGCTGCTGCTGCAAAGCTGCTGGATTCTCCTGTAGCCCATTTTCCAGAGAGAGGAGAGGAGGAGGAGGGGGCGCTCCAAAGGGCACAGCGAGGGGGAGGACCAAGCCGAGGAAATCTTGCCTCATTGAATTCTGCCTGCGCCGCCGTTAACCTGCTTGACTTCGCCTTTCCGAGCTCGTTTGCTCCCAGGCATCGCCGTGGCTGGTGGAGCTCTATGGGGGTGAAGGGGGCAATGGCGCTTAATAGAAGTGCTCTGTGCTCGAGTGAAGGCAATCCAGACCCACACCCTTCCTCCCCCCCCTCATCTCTCGCCTCCCCAACCGTGGCCCAGTGAATGGGAGAGAGTTAACCCCACGACCTTTAATCAAAGGCTTGCAGGGCCTGAATGGGATTGATGGCGCTCGGCTCCCACACAGCCGCACGGCGTGGTGGCGATTACACCATTAGCTCTCCAGGCTAGGCTGAGAGTGCTGCCTGGTAATGGTTGCGAAAATAGCTGCGAGGCTGAATAAACCTGGTGGAGTGCTTCTGGGCAGGCTGGGGGTTGTGTTTCCTCCCCAACCCCCTGCACACCTTTGTACAGCACCAGGGGAAGTGGCATAGCTCAGAGGAAGAGCACTTGCACTGCATTCAGGAGGTTCCGGGTTCAAGTCCTGACTTGGGGAGAAAAGGTGTGATAGAAGTTGTGAGGGAGAGCAGCTACAGACAGCCTCCTCCCATCTTAAGCACAAGCTCGTCTCCCAGCGCCAGTGGGAGCGGGGAGGGGGATGTCTCCAGCGGGGAATCAGGAAGTAGAGGGCATGGCTCAGGTAGGGTAGCAGAGCCACTGCTCCGCTCAGGAGAGGAAGTGGGAAGCAGGGAAGGCGCAACCAGAAGACCGCTCCCACCAACCCCGGAATTGCGCAAAAAGCGACGGGGGCGAAGATTCAATGTTCCCAGGCTACTTTGTTGGAGGAAAACGCGGGAATCTCCATTCGGAGGTTCTGACCCTGACTGACAACATGTACATAGTACTGACTCTGCACTGTAAATAGTTTGCACCTAATAAAAGCATGAAAAGGCAATGTTGCGAGGAGTCTTTACTCTAGAGTAGCCGCTACCGCGCCTGTGACAGAAATGTAAATAAATAATAAATTTTGAGCTAGATGGAGCAGGGGTCAAGATTCAGCTGTGGGATCCCCATGAGTTCTAGTATGAATGAGAGAGGGAGAAACACTCTTCTATCTGCTTTCACCATGCCGTGGATAATTTTATAAAATTCTATCATGTCGCTTCTTACGGTAACTCCTATCCTCACTGTGGTCAAGCAGATGTCTGTAGGAAACCTGCAACCAGAATCTGAGCTCTCTCCCCTTCTGTGGCTTCCAGGAACTGAGGTTCAGAAGCATTACAATCTCTCCCTTAAGAGCTTCAGGCTCCCATTGCCACCTTAAGGTTTATAAAGCATTCGTTATCAAAGTGCATTCTTTCCCCACAGTGACAAAGAGAAAAGAATTTGAAGACAGCACTTTCCTTGAGGAGCCAGGAATTTAAATATAAAAAACAAAACAAAACGAAGGTTTCCAACACCCCTTAGTCATTTAAAGCTTTTTATCACTTGCAAACAATTAAAACATGCTTTCTATTTAGCTTTCAGTCTTTTAATGATTGTCTCTTCTTAAACCAGAAGTTAGCTCACACTCCAGATGTAAATTTCAACCGGCAGACAGATCACCTCAGCCATGATTTATAACAGCCTCAAAAAAGTAATTAGAGAAAGGGAGACTTTGCTGACCTTATTCCTTGAGGGCTGTTATGTGGTGTTTGGGCAAGACGAAGGTTCTTCCCCTCTGAGTTGCTCATCCCTGTCTGGGTTCCCCAAAGCTTCTCAGTTCCTGGCATGGAAAGTGCCCCCCCAAGTGAGTCAGAGGTTGATCCTTTGTTCCCTCTCTTTTTCCAGAGCAAATCTGATAACCAAAACCAAGATAGCTTGGCTATCATTAATCACCACATACTTACAATATCCCTGCCGATGAGCTGACAACAGAAGAGGTCCAGTCCGCCATCTTCCTCCCTGGAAGTCCAAACCTCTGTTCTCCCAGTGCTCACCTATTTCAGAGGTGGGAAAGGAAAAAAAGAAATGGTGGGGGAGGGAGAGGTAGTGTGCAACTTTCAGACCACCTTATCAGTATTTTCACGCGGATGCTTTTAAATGTGTGTTTCAGAGTTTTCCATGCCGAATAAAATAGGCAGAATATGAATAATTGTATCGAACAAGCAAATGAACATGCCATTGGTAAATCCCTGGTTTGCACTCTGCTCATGCTCTGGAGCTAGCCTACCTGACCTCAGTCTTCCAGGCTGTTTCCCCCTTCTCATTCAGCTCCAAAGAGTCAAGGTTCTCCTTGTCATTTTCGCTCAAGAGAAAACATGAAAGCACTGGGCGTGCTGCAGCCTTGACATTTCTCCGGTTGGAATTTTCCGGAAGCTTCAAGGCAAGATAAAAGGGGTCAAGAGGAGAGTTAAATAGCAGGGAGCCATTCTTCGACAGAGGAACACGAATTGGAAATGTACTCTTATGGACTCACATAGACGCAGACAGTCCACGGGCATGACCCAAAGAGGTAAATGTCTTGTAACTCAAAGCAAAGGGCCTCGCTCTATTTTTAGCTTCCAGCGAGACAGCAAAGTGTACAGAAGAGGGTTGTGTGTGAACATCTTCCGTTTCATCCTTTGTGCTCGTGGTGCACAAACTATTAACACTTTTTCTCTTGTTTGGAGCTTTTGATATATTCACAAATCTCTAAAACATTATCCTTTTAAAACAGGGGCGGGAATCAAACCCAGAACCACGGTGTAGGCTGACTGTTGAATCATAGAATCATAGAATTGCAGAGGGACCCTGAGGATCATCCAGTCCAAACCCCTGAACTGCAGGAAAATGCAGTTGTCCCATACAGTCTCTTTCAATAAAAAGAGCTTCCTGTTCCCTCTCCCCTTCATGAATAGCACAGAAAGTGCAGATGACCTTTGGGTTCCCTTCCAACGCTACCGTTCTATGATCCTGTTAATAAAGTTAATAATTCCACTTTGATACACACAGAGAGAGAGGAGACAGAGGGAGAGGTATATTTCTGGGAAGGTTGGGGAAAAGCTTGAAAACAAAAGAATAGATTTCACCCCGATTCATTCCCACCTCCCTTTGCTGTCTACCATAATATTTTTAGCTTACAGCTTCTTATTAACCTTGTGGGGAAGAATGTATGAGCAGGGGAGGGGGTTGAACAGGGAGGGAACGCTCACTGACCGCCAATAAGATGCTCACTTCATTAAGAGATAATGGGAGTTGTCATGGCATTTGAAGGATGTGTAGGTGGGCTGGGGGCAGCTACCGAGAAAAGGGGGGGGGATGATATTCTCTGCAAAACTTCCCTTTTCATGTAAATTGATGAAATATTTAAAATGGTTTCCATTAAGGTGGGTCGCCAGGCCGGGTGGGCGGGAAATATTAGCCTCTTTTGCACCACAGCATAATATTGTGGATGTAATGAAAAACCTCTGTAATTGCTTCTAGTTTCTCTCTCATCTTTCCACACCCCACCCCTGTTTTAAAAGGATAATGTTTTAGAGAGTTGTGATTATATATCAAAAGCTCCAAACAAGAGGAAAAAGTGTTAATAGTTTCTGCACCACGAGCAAAGGCTAAAACGGAAGGTGTTCACACACAACCCTCTTCTGTACACTTTGCTGTCTCCCTGGAAGCTAAAAATAGAGCGAGGCTCGCTCCTTGCTCTGTGCCCCAGCACCTCTCCTGGCTCAAAGCCCACCAGGATCTCAGCCATTGGTCTCTGCATTTTTCCACCAAGAGGGCCTGTCACAAAGCCTGGTGCAGCTTCTCAACGCAGGTCGTCGAGGGGGCATGGATAAATATGGAGACAGTCAGCACAGTTAATTAGTTAATGAATGCCATGCAAAGGTTTCCAGGCGATAGGCTGCTTTTAAGAAACCAGTGGTTTGGGGGAGAGGTGGGTGGGTTTTCTCCCCTCCCCTTGTGTGGTGAGTCAATGGAGATGGCCTCCCAGCATCAGCAAAGGTTTGCAGAGTCTCCGGGAGTTCCATGCAGGAAGTGAGGCCTCGAAGGCTGAGGCGGGAAAGAAATATTGCAATAACTAAGAGATGCCTACAAAATACGCATTTCAGTAATGGGTGCCTCTAAAAACAATGGGAACAAATCTATACCACCAGGTGCCATAGAAAAGCACTACAGTCAAACCTCGGTTTACGCCTACCTTGGCGAGCGATCACCGCGGACCCGGAAGTGTTTACATCTGGGTTCCGCGGCATCGGATGCGCAGATGCGATCTGCGCAGCTCACGCATGTGCAGAAGTGATCTGCGCAGCGCGCGCATGTGCAGAAGCGCTCCATCGATGCTTCATGCATGCACAGAAGCGTGCCTTCGGCGAGCAACCACCTCCGCAGAACGGATTGCGGTTGCAAACCGAGGTACCACTGTAGACATGATCCAACGCACCCTGGTCACCATTTCTTTGAGCTCCTGCCATCGGGACGGAGATATAGAACAATGCAGGCAAGAACGAGCTGTCTCAAGAACAGTTTCTTCTCTAGAGCGATTTTGGCCTTAAATGGAAAGTCTGAACTTAGAAGTCATCTTATTTTACTTGTTATATTGTATCACTGTTTTAATTAGGGTTTCATAGTAGTTTTGGGTTATGTGGAATGCTTTATCTGAGTGGATGTGGTAACCAAGTAATTTTGTTGTTCCCGCAGGGGGACCATGACAATAAAGATAAATATTAAGAGTAGGGACGCGGGTGGCACTGTGGGTTAAACCACAGAGCCTAGGGCTTGCCGATCAGAAGGTCGGCGGTTCGAATCCCCGCGACAGGGTGAGCCCCCATTGTTCAGTCCCTGCTCCTGCCAACCTATCCATTCAAAAGCACATCAAAGTGCAAGTAGATAAATAGGTACCGATCTGGCGGGAAGGTAAACGGCGTTTCTGTGCGCTGCTCTGGTTCACCAGAAGCAGCTTAGTCATGCTGGCCACATGACCCTTTATTGTACGCCGGCTCCCTTGGCCAGTAAAACGAGATGAGCGCCACAACTCCAGAGTTGTTCGCAACTGGACCTAATGGTCAGGGGTCCCTTTACCTTTCAGAGCAATGGGAAGTCTGCATGCTCATTTTGTGAAAACTGTGTACCCAAATTGCATAAAATAGAACAGCATGCAATGGAATTGGATGCAACAGCATGGTAACAGACTAGTGACTTGAGCATCAGCGAGCCTGAAATGGGGTGGAATTAGCTGCCCAGCCCAACTCTAGTGGTGTCATTTTGATTTTCTGTCTCAAGCACCGAAATGTCCCTGTTCAAACAGACAGGCAGGCATCCAATGGAAAATTAAAGGAATGTGGATTAGATCTTCTGGGTTGCCATTTGCTTCCCTGTTATGATCTTGATAATGCAATGCAGAAGTTGGGCAAAATGGAACGTTCCTTGCCAGTGCTTTCCCCCCCTAGAAAAATAGGTGGCGATACTCACCGTGAAGTTGTTACAGTAAGTGCCACACTTTTTAACAGCAACACAAATAGGTGCTAATACTGCGTACCCTTGAGTAGCCCCGGGGGGGGGGGGGGGGACACTGTTCCTTGCCATAATAGCTCCCAATCTAATTGGTATGATGCAAACAATTTAAGAGAGAGAGAGATGGGGGTGGGGAGGGAAGAAGAAAACAAGTAAAATAAGACACCAACTTCCCAAGATAGAGGAGCTGGGTTTTGTCTATGTTTGGATACCATTGCATGCCAAACTTCCCTGATTTGGACACCTCTGAAGGCATCATCACCCAGTTTGGCATTAAGGTTGCTGAGATCAACAAGTTTTGTCCTATGCTTGGAAACTAACATATGCAGTTTTGAATCAAGATGGCAGATTGAACAGTTCCAAAAGGGGCCAACTGGGACATTACTGAAGATATCATAACCAAGTCTGGCATGGTAGTTCCTGAGATTGAGGAGGAGGTTTCTCCACTTTATTTAGATATAATTGGGTGCCACGTGGGAGTGTAGAAGCTAACAAATTACACTTTTAATTTATAAATACATTTTGATTTCTAAGAACTCCCAAGCAACACAGGGAACTTCTTAGTACAACACACACACATAAACACACACATAAACACACACACACACACACCTGAATTCCAAGATCTAACTTTGGGGAAAGTACGCCTTCGTGAGAGAACCACATTAGAGATTTAAAAACACAAAATATGCAGCAAAGTAAAGCATGAAAATATAGGTTGTTAGACCTTTAAAATATGCCCTTTAAAGCGAGTTCCAAAATGTCACCTTAAAAAAGTTTCTTTCCAAATTTTCCCTCTTCCCCCAGCTTAGGAAAATACCATACATTTGGTAAGTTAAAAAACAATTTACTTACAAACTCTCCAAAAATCAGATTCATGTGCTTCAGAATAGTTGCACAGGCAGTAAAATTTAGCTTAGTTACAAAGCTAAGGTGAAAGTTCCTAGATTATTGGCATAGGAACTCAAGAGTGGCTTGTGAGAGCCATGCGGTTGAGCTGGAGTGTTCTTCACACACTGAGTTGCTCAGCTAGACTAGAGGAGAACAAAGGCTTGATTACCTAGTTCCTCCCATGGTGAGTGTCAAGGAGCTTACTCTGTGGTATTTACCCCTTCATGCATTTATTAGAATTAAGTATGTTGGTTATATGAAGCTGGTTATCCTATGGTTACCAGATGTTCCCTTTTCCAGGGGACAGTCCCCAGATTTAAAAATCTGTCCCTGGAACGAGCCCGGATTCATATTTTAAGTGTTGTAGATTTATTAGTAGGGAATGAATGTTGCGCGATTGGTTCAACGGCACAAGACACATCATATGGGGATTTCCGGCGAGGCAAAATGGAAGGCGCCATGGCAGCGAGCGGCTCCTGAAGCCAGCCAAAGCTAACTATGCTACCAGGCTGGCTCCGGGCTGCTGAGACTGCCGCTGCCAAGAGGGAACTGGGGGTGCCTGGCACATCAACTGGGGGAACCACTGACTCCCCCCCCCCGCGTGACCCAAATTCAGCCGGGAGCAAGAGCACCCGGCCGACTGCCCAGCGGCGCTCCAGGGCCAGTAAAACCCCCGGAGCTGACGCAGGGAGAAGGAGGAGAGGAAAAGGAGAAGGAAGAGAGAGAAAGGGGAAGGAGAAAAAAAGAGGGGAGCCCCGACGTTGTCGCACCGCTGCCGCTGCTGAGGAACAGAGGTAGGAGAGCACCGGGAGGGCAAGGACATGTGGCTGATCCCAGGCCTGACCTGAGCCTACTCCACAGCAGTTAGCACTCCAAGAGAGCAGGCTGAGGCCCAGAGGAAGGCTGCGCGACAGAGGAGACTACAGAAGAGAAGGTATTACTTCTTTTTAAAAAAACAACGACAACTTTTTTAAAAATAGCTTCTTTCCTCTTTGCAAAAAAGAAGTGTCCCCAGATTTTTTGAAAAAAATATGGTAACCTTAGGTTATCCCCCAGGACTTTCAGCTAGAAAACCGTAGAAGAAAAAGCAAAACCCACTGGTCTTTTGGCATCACAGGCTATATTGTGAATTCAGAGAGAAGCCCCTTAGAGCTGAGTTTCCCTTTCCCTAGGAGAAGTCTGGATCACGCAACTGCCAGACTCCCCTTCCTTCTCCTCCCCATCCTCGCTGTCCAGCAGATTGCCAAGTCCCACTGCCTCAAGGTCCTCAGGCTTCTCCATCTCCTCCTTTGCCGCTTTGGGTACCACTAGGTCCTCGCGGCTGTGGACTGCCAGCCCAGCCAATTCTCCGCACAACTGCCGGAAGATGGGCAGCCGGTCCCGGGAGATGAGTGGGCGCCCCCAGCCGCCGCCGCTCAGCTTCTCCTGGCTCTTGGAGAGAGTGACGAAGATGGGGAGTCTCTCCAGGTCGGGGGCCCAGTAAGAGCTGGCTAGGCTGTGATCAGGAAGGATGAATGGGTAATAGTAGCCCTTAGCTGACTCCAGGTAGCCCACTTGAGACTCCAAGGCTGGCGAAGTGTGTGCTGCAGCAGCAGCAGCGGCAGCAGCTGGGACAATGTTCTGACTCCCATCCAAAAAGACGTACTTGATTACCCGGCTGGTGTGAAAGAGCGTGTACTCAGACTGGTACCCAGATGGGCAGTAGAAGGCATCCTGCCGCTGTCTCTGGGGGGCAGGCATTGGCATGGCAGCTGTTTTCCCCTGCAAAGAGACCACACAATTTAGGGAGACAATGACTCTGCCTTCACTGTTGGAGACAGCATGCCTCAGAATGCTAGTTGCTGGGCATCACAAGAGGGAAGAGTGGTTTGGTGCTCATATGCTGCTTGCATCTAGTTGGCCACTGTGAGGATAGGATGTTGGACTAGATGGGTCATTGGCCTGATCCAGTACACTCTTCTTATGTTCTTTTGATGCTGAACTAGATGGGCCATTGGTCTGATTCAGCAAGGTTCATTTTTAAGTTTTTATGTTCTTTAGGATTGAGGGGATGGTCTTATTACAGCTAAATTACTTGCACTGTATGCAGGGAGAAAAATGAAAAATCGCCTCCCCTTTTTGCCTTTTCATTCCTGTTGTCCTCAACCTTATTTTCTCCCCAGCGATGTCTTGATATAGGGGAAGGAAGGACCACAGCTCAGAGCATCAGACTCACATGCAGATGGTAAGAGATGCTTGGCAGCAGAGCAGACTACCTGGGAAGCAGGTGAGCTCTCCTTCATTGGAGGGTTTAAAGCAGAGGTTGGGTGGCCACCTGTTAGGGATTCTTTAGCTGTGGTTCCTGCATCGCAGGGGGTTGGACTAGATGACTTTTGGGGAACCCCTTTCCAACTCTTATGATTCTGTGAAATTGTCTGTAGCTACCCAAGAAAGATACCTTCAAGTATGCATACTCATTATGCTACAGACATAAAGAATTGAATGTTCTATGCTGGGAATTATTAGGAAAGTGATTGAAAATAAAATTGCAAGCATCAGCGTCATTATATAAATCTAAGGCACAGCCATGCTGGGGACACAGTGTCCTGTTCTGGTCACCCCGTCTCTCAAGCTGGATGTCAAAGAGCTGGGAAAGATATTGAAAAGGGCAGTGACAATGATTCAAGGGCCTGCAGAACCTTCCTTGCGAAGTATGTGGGGATTTTTTAGTAGGTCCAATCCAAAATATCTCCCTTTTTAACCATTTCCCTTTTCAACACACACCCCAACAAACTGTTAAGAGAAGTTCAATATGGCCCTGAAGAATATTTGGCAAATTATACCCCCTGCTTGCCCACTCACAAATAACATGAAGAAATTTTAGGGAAGTCATTCACTCTCCCTTTCCCTCCACTCATCCATAGTTTTTGGTTTAGGGGATAAGAAGGGTATGCATAAACGTGAAAGAGGTTTTATGAAATTTTAAGCACTGATAGATTTCACTCTGCCATAAGCACATAAAAAGAGTCTGCTGGATCAGGCCAGTGGCCCATCTCGTCCAGCATCCTGTTTTCACAGAGGCCAACCAGATTCCTGGGAAACCAGCAAGCAGGATTCAAGCACAAGAGCCCTCTCCCTTCCTGTGGTTTCCAGCAACTGGTATTCAGAAGCATCACTGCCTCCGGCTGTGGGCTGCTTTCCATATGAAGCCAAAACACCTTTCATCAACCTGGCTGTCCTCCAGGTGTAGTTAAACTGTGACTTTCCATCACCCCTGAGCACAGGCCATGCCGGCTGGTGCTGATTGGAGTCCAAAAACAGCTGGAAGGCACCTTGTTGACTACTCCTGGCTTAAGAAAGCCAGTGTGGCATAGTTGTTAAGAGCGCCAGGCTAGGACCTGGGAGACCAGGGTTCAAATCCCCACTTGGCCATGAAGCTCATTGGAAGACTTTGGACCAATCACACACTACCTAACCTACCTCACAGGGTTGTTGTGAGGATAAAATGAGGAGGAGGAGAACCATTGAGAATAAGAATAGTTGGAGCTTCTTGGGGGGTGACTGAGGGTGATGGCTAGAGCTGGCATGGCCAAACTTGGCCCCCCAGCTGTTTTGGGGCTACAATTCCCATCATCCCTGACTACTGGTCCTGTTAGCTAGGGATGATGGGAGTTGTAGTCCCAAAACAGCTGGAGGGCCAAGTTTGGCCATGCCTGGGCTAGAGACATGATAGAGACCAAGGGAAATTGGGGTTGGAATCCTTGAGTGGGTGTGCCTTGGGACCTTACCAACATCTCAGACTGCTTTCTATTCAGTCCTGCACAGGATATCCCCCTTTCAAGGTGGCTGTGCAGTTCTCACTGGGCTGGCGTTTCTTTGGCAGGAGTTACCCGATACTTCACTATTGTGAAGTCGCCTGGGCTAGGGGGTGGCCTACCAATCACAGAGGCCCAAACTGAGAGCAAGAAAATGGGGAGGGGAGGAAGCAGAAATAGGAGGCGGGCCATGCCGATGCTTTTGTAGGCGTGGCTTAGAACATGAAGGCTCACTACCCTGTCTCTCTCTAGTGGTAGCTCTCAGCAATGGTCACCATTTGTGATGCTGGATGGGCCTGATGGAGACTAAACGCATCTCAGGAGGCAACTGGGGATGTTCCCCCGCCCTAAAACCAACTCGTACTTCTTAACTGCAGTGCCTAAACGATGGAACTCACTCCTGTGGAAGGCAGTGACGGCCACCAACCAAGATGGCTTTAGAAGATTAAACGAATTCACGGAGGAGAAGGCTATCGATGGCTCCACTTCAAACCATGATGACTCTGCTCTGCCTCCACAGTTGGGAGGCAGCGATGCTTCTGAATACCATTTGCTGGAAATGGCAGGAGGGAAGAGGGTTATTGGGCTCAGGTCCTGCTTGTGGGTTTGGAGACATCTGCTTGTCCACTGTGAGAACAGGATGCTGGACTGGATGATCCAGCAAGCTCTTCCCCCTCCGCTCCTCTTCTCTGGCAGCCTCCAGATGACAGGTGAGGGAGAGGAGGCCTGATGGAGCTGGCCTGTCACAGGCTTTCATTACATTTGTGGGTAAAAAACAGTCCCTCAAGGAACAAAGGAAGCTGTTGCCCCCTTCCATGAGGATCAATTTATTAAGTTACCACATTAAGAACTCTTGAACTGCATGGGGGGGGCAGCTTCCTATGTTCCTTGGGAGACTATTTTATGTCTGGAGCATGTGCAGAGGTCTCCGACAAATGCAAATCGCTTCCCCCACCTTTTGCAATAATTTGCTAAATTCCTCCATTTTATAGGGTTAGACTAGGACCTGGGAGACCATGGTTTGAATCCCCACTCAGCCATGAAGCTCACTGGGTGACGTTGGGGACCAGACACTATCTCACAGGGCTGTTGTGGAGTTTAAACCAGCGTTTCTCAACCGCTGTTCCGTGGCACACTAGTGTGCCGTGAGACGCTGGCTGGTGTGCCGCGACGTGTGGCGACGAGAAGGGCGATTTGCATTGTCACGTGCCTGGCGGCCGCCAATAATCAACACTGACCCGCCAGGAAGCAATATTTCTCCTCCTCTTTCCCAAAGCTCAGTGCAAACGATACACAGCGCTGACCCGCCGGAAAGCAATATTTGGCAAGTGTTTCTTACAGTCATAATTATAATATAGGGCGGCACAGAGTTAATTTTTTTAACTTTTTTAATGGTGGTGTGCCTCGTGATTTTTTTCACGGAACAAGTGTGCCGTGGCCCAAAAAATGTTGAGAAACACTGGTTTAAACAAGGGGGGTAACCATGCATGCCCCCTTGAGCTCCTTTGAGAAAAAGTTGGCATATAAATGGTTGTCACGTGGAAGATGGAGGAAGCTTGTTTTCTGTTGGAGATTCCAACTAAAGCATAGGAAGAACTTTTTGGTGGTAACAGCCGTTCAACAGTGCAATGGGCTACCTCAGAAGGTGGCAGATGCTCCTCCACTAGTGGATCTTAAGTAAAGATTGGATGGTCATCTGGCCAGCAATTATTTAGCTGCAATTCCTGCACTGCAGGGGGTTGGACTAGAGGACCCTTGAGGTCCCTTCCAACCCTGCAACTCTGTTATTCTGTGATCCTATGAATCCCCTAAATGAGGCTCTGCTGTGTTTGGAATGGTTTTGGCACAGGGTCGTGCAGCGGCGAGCTGAGGCTTTGCGGATAGCTACACATTTCTTGCAACCAGGGCTGCCTGCCAGCACTTTGTTCCTCGCTGTCTGCCTATCATTCAGGCAAGACACATTGCTACATGCATCCAGTTCTTTGTGGCTGCAGCCTCCAAGGATGGCTACAAATGGAGCTCTTTATTCAAAGTTTTGTATTCTACAATCCATGTTTCTGTCTTGCAGAACACCCTCCTTTCTCATCCCCCTGTATTCTGGGGAAGTCGGAGGGTAGTCTCGGTGGACATGTTTCCTAAAGCTGTTTACCAGTTAATGACAGATCTGCCTCTGCAATGGTCAAACCAAGGGGTGTACTAAGTGAATTTAGAGTAACCCTCACAGTTCACATGGGGGAACAATGAGGCCAGGCCTCAGTGTGTGAAGTGAGAACACACTTCCAGATTTCTCCAAGGACTGTTCAATGCAGAACGATCATCAGGAAAGGAACCAAAAACAAAACTGCTGGTATCATAATGCCATGCCTAGGATGCAGCCTGTCATGGGCCAGAAGTCAGGTTCACCTACTGAACAGAAGCCTGAAGAGGAAAAAGGGGGAATGACTCTACCTGCAGCTGATCAGCCTTCAAGGAAACAGAGGAGAAGGCACTGGTGAGAACTAGCTGGCACTGGTGATAACCAGCTGGCTTCAGTTTTCTTTAACAGAGCTCTCAGCAGCAGTCAGATGCTGGAAACAATGCCTGTGGTTCCTAGCCCTACCTTGCTGCTTCCTGCCTCTCACCTGGATCCTTGGCTCTGTGATCATCTAGATTCCCTGAGCTCTGGACTGTCTGACTTTGTGTGTGTGTTCTGCCCCTGCTTGCTCGGCAATGGGATTCGGACGGGGCCACGACACAATACCATGTACAGTTTCAATCACCTCACATCAAAAAGGATATTGCAGAGTTTGGAAAGGTTCAGAAAATGGCAACCAAATGATCAAAGGGATGGAATAGCTCCCCTGTGGAGAAAGGTTGCAGAGTTTGGGTTGCAGAGTTTGGTTTAGAGAAAAGGAGAATGAGAGGCAGCACAATGGAAATTTAGGAAATGATGCGTGGCATGGAGAAACCTTTCTCCCTGTCTTATCACACTGGAACTTGTGGACATCCAACAAAGCTGAATGTTTGAAGATTCAGGACAGAAGAAAAAGAAAGGAATTATTCATGCAGCAATGAAACTATGGAACTCGCTCCCACAAGAGGCAGTGAGGGCCACCAACCAAGATGTCTTGAAAAAGTAATTTTGGGTTGCCATAGGTCCGGAATTTCCCCGACACATAAGGAATACTGCAGTCATAATCAGTGTCCAGGTGAAAATCGCTAAAATGTCCATGTGGGCAGTGTCATTTTTGGCAATTTTTCTTAAAAATAGCTCAAAAACTTATCTGTCTGGATTTTCAGTTTGAAATATGGTAACTGTCAGAGGGTCGTCGTGGCTACTCTAGAGTAACTCCGCTTGAATCCAGTTTGCCTTCAAAGACGTTTATTGTGCTAATTATTTACAGTGTAGAGACAGCTTAAAAACATGACCTCTCATCCCGAATCAGAGGAATGCCCTTTCAGAGCAATGCCCTTTCAGTTTCCTCCCCCAGCAGTCGGTTCCCTGGCTCTGCAGTATCCCCAAGAGTCTGCCTGCATCCCTCTGCCTCCTCACTCTGATTTCTCTCCCTCTCCGAGTCTCCTCCTCCCCCTCTGGCTGCTTCAGAACCACTGGTGCTCTCTGTACTAGATGAAGTGGACATTAGGATGATGGGGGCTGGCTCCCTGTAGGGAGTCCCCCTTACAGTAACCCTAAGATAATCAAATTCATGGAGGAGAGGGCTAAAATAAGCTGTGCAACATGATACCTTAAAATATGGATGCTAGAAGTAAGATAGAAATTAAAATAAATAACGTAACTAGATTAAAAATGGTAGCAGTGGCAGGACAGGATAAGTTTAATCGGGAGAGAATACCTTTTGTATTCTTGCAGCCAAAGGGAGAAATCTGGCCACAATTTCTGCTAATAATCTGTTAAAGGTAAAGGTAAAGGGACCCCTGACCATTAGGTCCAGTCATGACCGACTCTGGGGTTGCGCTGATCTCGCATTATTGGCCGAGGGAGCCGGCGTACAGCTTCCAGGTCATGTGGCCAGCATGACAAAGTCGCTTCTGGCAAACCAGAGCAGCACATGGAAACGCCGTTTACCTTCCTGCTGTAGCGGTTCCTATTTAGCCACTTCCGCGCCTGCTACGGAGGTGGGGTTGTGGGCTGCCCGACTGATCCATTGCGCAGGGGGCTGCTAGTCAGCCCCTGCGCGATGGAAGGTTCCCGCCTGCATCACACCCGGACCGACCAATCAGGTCGGTCAGGGGGCGGGGCTTTGAGTTTAAAGCCCCCTGCAGGCGGGAACTCTGCCTCTTTACCCCCTGTTCGCCGGAGCGAACGATTCACCCGCCCGCCCACCCCTTAGGTAGGGGACGCTGCTATGGATGTCAGTTGGTCGCCCTGGTTGGCCAGGGGGCCTGGTAGGATTTTTTCCCATTGGGGGTTAGCCACAATGGGTTTTTTCGCCTACCTCATAGCAATTCGTCACAACTTAGGTTAGTCGGTTTAGGCGTTGGAAATTTGCATAACAATGAGACGGGGAGGGGCAGGTTACGTCAGCAACTGCCCAAATTTGGAGAAGTAATTCCGTTAAAGGATTTCGGGGGCGGGGCTTGGTCCTGAGCCTGGAGAAGCCAGGGCCGTAGGGCACGCCCCTTCGGTGGCCACAGGACGAGTTCCGGTAGACGTACATCACTGGGCTCCTTACTGGTGGTCAACTTCTCACGGGCTCCAACACACGGGTTGGAGTCGGATATAGTCTGATAGGTTCCAACGCCTAAGCCAATTCCGCTCAACATTCGTAATCAATAAAGTTATGGCCTTAACCACCCAATTAAACTCATTTACTGCATCTTGTGTCTTTATTACACGGGAAGGAGCGACATTGCCACACAAATCTACTTGCATTTTGATGTGCTTTCGAACTGCTAGGTTGGCAGGAGCTGGGACCAAGCAACAGGAGCTCACCCCGTCACAGGGATTCGAACCGCTGACCTTCTGATCAGCAAGCTTTAGGCTCAGTGGTTTAACCCACAGTGCCACCTGGGTCCCCTGTAATAATCTGTTAGAATCTGCCAAAAAGTAGGCCTGGTACCATTCAGAAGTCCTACCTGGAAGTTTTGAGAGTAGCTAGCTGCCAATCTGATTCGGTTGCCTTTATAGAAATTACAGAGAAGAAGCACATGATTCTAGTCATTCATTGCAAGGAGAACCTTTAAACTGGCCATCCAGTACAGTGGACCACAAGCAATTTAACCTAGATTTAGTGAAAAACAAGTGGTACTTGGGAATAGTTCCATTCTCCAGCTACATTGCATGGCTTCCCACGGGGTGGGGGTGGGGTAGGGGGGGACAATGAAGCAATGTGAGAACAGGCCTTTTCAGAGCCCCTGCCTCTGGAATGCTCTCCCTGTGGAAGCTCACCTGTCCTCCTCTCTGCCTGCCTACCTGCCTGCCTCTCTCCCTCGCCCTTTCCCTCCTCTCCAGGTTCTCTCTGTCTCCCCTATCTCTCTTCTCTCTCCCTTTCTGACACACCTTTCCCCCCATCCTTCCTGCTCAGATGCAATTAGGCCAAGGGCACTATGCAGCCCTGACTGAGAGGGTGGCAAGAGGAAACAAGAGGTGAGGAGGGGGGGGGATAAACAAAGAAGGGTTGGCTAGCTCCACTTGCTTTGGGTTTTGATTCCCGATGTCCTCGATGTCCTCGTAGCTTCTTGGCAAGTGCCTCAGCCCTGCTCCCCTCCTTTCTTGCCCTCTCCTGCATCCCAACACAAGGACGCCGTATCTTCCCTATGCCTTTATGTTATATTAATGTCCTAGGCTGAGTCTGGAGCCTTGAGTTCATTAAGCAAAGCAAAAGGCAGGAAGCAACAGCCAGAAAAATCACAATCTCAACAGAGGAGCCTGTGGCTTATCTGAGGTCTGGTACGCAGGGGATGCGCCACAGCCTTTCATCTTGAAAGGCAACAGAGGGAAAGCGAGAATGAGATCCCCGTGTCCTCGATGGGGTTGCAGCAAATACTCGCTAACTTTGACATTCATCTTGGTATTACCGTAGTGCATTAGATGCAGACGGAAAATATGCTCCCCCTGTTGAATATTTGTGTCGCGCGTGTTTTTAAAATGCAGCTCAATGCCATTTTGTTCCGTTCCCTCCCTCCCCCCCCCCGCCTTCCTCCTGCAGCTTCCTGGTGGTGTCTCCATCCTTCTTTGGCCTTCACACGCACACCCCGATTCATATGTCCACACAGCTGGGCCATCTGATTGGCTACAGCAACCCATGTGATTTTGTTTCCAAGCCAAAAATAAAAATAAAAAATACTGTTGTGCACAGGGCCGGATTTAGGTTTGATGAGACCCTAAGCTCGAATCCCCGCGACGGGGTGAGCTCCCGTTGCTCGGTCCCAGCTCCTGCCAACCTAGCAGTTTGAAAGCACATCAAAGTGCAAGTAGATAAATAGGTACCACTACAGCGGGAAGGTAAATGGCGTTTCCGTGTGCTGCTCTGGTTTGCCAGAAGTGGCTTTGTCATGCTGGCCACATGACCTGGAAGCTGTATGCCGGCTCCCTCAGCCAACAACGTGAGATGAGCGCCGCAACCCCAGAGTCGGTCACAACTGGACCTAATGGTCAGGGGCCCTTTTATCTAAACCTGGCACTGGTTGAGCGAACCCCAATCTCTGAATGGTGAGAGACTCTAGGGGTTTCAGTTTGCTCTGAATGAAAGATATACGTCCATACCCTCCAACATTACTCAGATGAAAATAGGGACATCTCTCTCTCTCTCTCTCTCTCTCTCTCTCCCACACCCACACCCACAACCAACTGACCCTTCTCAACCCCCCCATTCCACCACCGCTACACCAACAGGACATAGCTTGCACACCTTCCACCATCCTGAGAAAGCCCCTACCCTCTGCATGCCCCTCAGAGCCAGTGCAGGTGGGCTTCAGCAGTGGCAGACTCTCCTCCTCCTTGCCCACTCTTCAGTAGCTGCTATGAGCTGCCAAGGGTAGAAGCTGGGAGTGACGGCCATGGAGAGGCAGCAAGGTGCTCTGCTGTTGCTGCCGCCGCCGCCGCCGCCACCACTCGGGACAAATGCCAGTTCACCCTCCTCCCCAAGCTCAGTGGCGGAAGCACTGGTGGGGAAAATAGGGGCATTCTGTGATTTGATTAACATAGATTAACATAACATTGATTAACAGGGGCGTAGCCAGGATCAAAACTAGGGGGGGGCAAGCCATGGTCGTTCAGGGGCGGGGCCAAGGCACGGAAGGGGAGGGGCCACAAAGTGGGCGGGGCTAAAGGGCCAGCGGGCCTGATGACATCGTGGCGGTGGCAGCAGCGGCCACCTTGTGCTTCTGGGGCTGGTAGCGTTGGCGGCTACCCTGCTTGGCTGGAGAGGATGGGAGGGTCGGGCAGGCGAGAGGGGGTGGCAGGGCGGGCGAGGGCGAGGCAAGGCATGGCCGCAGCCACGACGGCTCCGAGGCGTTGCTGCATATCAGCATAATATTTCAACCATGGTTCAAGCCCCACCTTAGGAAAAAAATCCTGCATTGCAGCGGGTTGGACTAGATGACCCTTGTGGTCCCTTCCGACTACAATTCTACGATTCTATTGATATATTACCATACCATATGCATCGTTCTGCTTTCTTGAATTGTCCTACTCCTAGGCATAGCAGCCAACTCCTAGAGGCCTAGGTGCCTCTCCCCCCCCCCAATTACTGGTAAATACCGTATTTGAAAGAGTCATCCCCCCATGTTGATGGGCTTTCAATGTGGGGCTTATCTGCCCCCCCCGTATTTTATTAACGATGGAAGAGGGAGGGAAGGAACGAAGAAATAGAGAGAGGGATAACTCATATTTGTGGGTGCCTCTGGGTGACGCTGTGATGCTGGAACTCTGCATGTACAGGAGCCTTGTAAGCAGCTTTCTCTCTGCTTGATTTACAGCAGGCACGTCCAACAGGTAGATCGTGATCTACCAGTAGATCACTGGATGTCTGTGGTAGATCACTGGTAGGTCACTGGCACCCCTAAAAAAAGCTCACCCAAAATTTTCCTCCTCCCTCAAAAAAGTTGAACTATGACCTGAAGCCCTAAACAAAAATGGGCCTCCCTCCTTCCTAAAAGAAGCTCAACAAGTTTGACCTAAACCCCCCAAAACAGGGCTTCCCTTCCTTTAAAAAAAACTCAACAGCTTTGACCTGAACCCCCCAAAAGGGGGTAGATCACCCCCAGTTTTAAACTCTGAGTAGATCAGAGTCTCTTGGGAGGTGGCCACCCCTGATTTACAGTATACAGATGCAGGAGGAGGGGCAGACTGGAACACCAATGCTTTTTATAAACATCACTGTGTCTGTCAAAGCTACAGCCCCCCCTTTCTTATTCACTTCCTTTTAGCCTTGCAGAGCCACCTTAGTCAAATTGAATCCTCTGAGTCTGCACCCTCATTAAATCGCCAATAGAACTCTTAATGCTCCTGAATGCTCATTAACAACTCCCACTTAAGAACAATAGGGTGAAATGGTCAGCTATCGAATCTTGCCTGGGGATATATGCTCCATTGTCTTAACTGCTTAACTACTGGTAGCCACTTTGCTTTATTTATTTGATGTGTTTTTGTTACTGCTGTGTCCCCCCCCCCCAGCAAGCGGAGACTTAGCTGCTCTTGCTAAAGCAAAGCCCTTTCCACTTCAGTTTTTGGAGGGGAAAAGTGCTGGTTATGGTCTGTAAAATACATTATTATTTTTGCTTCTAGGGGGGGGGCAGCTGCCCCCTCCTGCCCCCCCTGCCTACACCCATGTTGATTAACATAAACATATACCTGATTAACATAGGAGGAATGTGTTGGGGCAACAGGCGGATACAGGATATGTATTGGGAAGTACATTTTAAGTCACCTACTACAAAAGAACAATAGAACTTTGGTTTGCATGGTCTGCCACCTGGGCAAGTCCAGAGGAGAGCTTTTGCCCAGCGATTGTCACCTATGAGTACCTTCCTGGAGTCCCTTTTTCAAGGGCAAAATGGAATGGAGGAAACTGGCAAAGGAGTTGATTTTATATGATTTTTAAAGCTAGGTAACTTCCCTGAGCTGTCAAGCCGAAAGGATACATTTATGCATAATATTTATAACATTTAACAACTTTAAAGTTGTCGCCCCCCCCCTCATAATTTCCATAACAATGTCAACTGCTTTGAGATATATTGGGTTGTAAAGCAAGGCATACGTGGAATAGATCAGGGGTGGCCAACTCCGAAGAGACTGTGATCTCCTCACAGAGTTAAAAACTGGCAGTGATCTACCCCCTTTTGGGGGGTTCAGGTCAAAGTTGTTAAGTTTTTTAGGTAGGAGGAACTCCCATTTTTTAGGGGTTCAGGTCAGAGTTGTTGAGCTTTTCTGAGGTGGGGGGAGGGACGCCCTGTTTTCTGGGGGGGGAGGGCTAAAATGTTGAGCATTTTTTAGGGGAGCCAAAGTTGTTGAGCTTCTTTGGGGGGAGTCAGTGATCTACCAGTGATCTACCACAGACGTCTAGTGATCTATCGGTAGATCATGATCTACCTGTTGGATGTGACTGGAATAGATTTTTTAAAAAATGTGTTGCTGGCATGCACATGTAATGTACAAAAGCTGAGAGCCACATTTACCAGTGCCCACACTTCCTAGCTAGCCCTGCCCACGTTTGGCCATGTCCACCACGCCAAGCAGCTCCCAGAAGGTTGCCCAGAGGAAAATGTGGCCTTAAAGAAAGGATCCACACCCCTGACTTATATGCTCAACTCCTGCTGGGAGGGAGAGGGAGAGAGAGAGGAGGGCTGCTTGATTGACATTCTGTCCCACGCTCCTCTACAGAGACTGCCAGCGAGGGACATCAGCGCAAAATACAAAAGCATTCATCTGAGCGACGGACACCTGTCCACGAGGAACTGGCTTGAGACCCGGGATGGGCCATAAGGCAGCTGTTGTGGAGTAGTGATTTTGCATCATGGTCAGCGCAGGGCTGGATTCAAACCTGTGACCTCAAGGTGGAGGGCGACATTGCCTCTCCATCAATCTGCCAAGCCAGCTGTCTGCATCCACCCTTATCAGTCATTTGGAATTGGGGGTGTGTGGCTTTTGGGGAGTTCACACACACACACACACAGGAAGAGAAGGGCTTAGCCTATTAGGCAAGGGCTAGCTGGTGAAAATCAAAAAGTGTTTCTGCTCCAGTTGGCCAAAAGGGAGTGAGGAGGAGAGAGCATCAGGTTTTACTCTAATTAAACTAGATGCTGTTTCTAAGTGCTCATCATCTCGGTCTACAGGGAAGGCCCATTATGAGAGCCTAAAGGTGGTGTTACATTAGCCCAGCTGCTTGTATAGGAAATCAAATTAGGAGGATAATATTGCCGATACTATGTCATCTAGTTAGAAGTGGTTTGCTTCTCTTAAATGGAGCTGGAATGCATTCCAAGACAATGTACCAGTGATGGAGAGGGACTTGTTAGGAGAAGGGGCCGAAGTTCAGTGGTAGAGCATCTGTTTTCCCTGCAGAAGGTCCCAGGTTCAATCCTGAAGGCAGGTGGGGTTGGGAATGTCTCCTGCTGGAAAACTCAGAGGACACTGGGTCAGTCAATGTGATATAATACAAACTGGACAGGCTAATGATCTGACTCAGTAAAAGGCAACTTCTTTTTTTAATTTTTATTATTATTAAATTTTCCAAATAAACAAAACAAATTACATTTAATCATATATTCACCATTCTCAATCCTTTTGCTCTGCCGAGCTTATGACTTCCCTCCCTCCCGCCATCCGGTTTTGTTTCTCAGTCTCAATCTCACAGTTCCTTTTTTAAAAATCAAGTTCAGGTCGTAGGATTTATTTCAGTCCCGCAAGTATCTTCAAACCTCTACAGTTCTTCTCAATATAGTCAATACATTTACTCCATTCCCTCTGGAACTTTGTCTCTCCCTGGTTTCTGATCCTGCAGGTCAACTTTGCCAGTTCAGCATAGTCCATCATCTTCGTTTGCCACTCCTCAATCGCTGGTATCGCCTGTGATTTCCACTTTTGGGCTAGTAATGTCCTTGCCGCAATTGTTGGATACATAAATATAGTCTCAGATCTCTTTTTTTGCAATCCCGCCCCCCGTCAAACCTAATAAAAATACTTCAGGTTTTTTTTGGGGGGGGAGGTATACTTAAACATCTTTTTCAGTTCATTATAGATCATTTCCCAAAATCCTTTTACTGTCTCACATGTCCACCACATATGAAAAAAATCACAATGTTTATCTTTACATTTCCTGGAGGGAATATTTTTACCCCCAAAGATAACAATAAGCAAGCAATCTTGCTTGCTTGCTTGTATTAGGGGGGAAATACCCCAGTGGCCCTCCACATGCTTTTAAACTCCCATCAACCACATTCAGCACAGTCCATGGTCAGGAATAAGAAGTGCCTGTTGGATCAGGTCAATGTCTCATCTGGTCCGCCATTCCATTCTCATTGTGGCAAATAATACGCCTATGGGTTGTGTCCATATATCATTATCAAATTGTATTGTATCCTTCCTCTCAAAGGAGTCCAGGTTGGAAATATGTGGTGGTTGCTGATTCCAAGCCTCCCTATCCTATAAGAACCCTAGCCTCCTTTTTTGAGAGAGGAAGATCTGAGTGTTGTACCATTACACCACTGAATGGAGGGAAGGGTGTGGAATTGAGAAAGACAAATGGAATCTCTCAAGCTGCATGGTCTTTGCAACACCACAGACAGCTCCAAATCATATCAGATCTTCCCCACGCACACCTGCCCACAAGCAGACACACAAGAAAGTCAACCTTCCTTCAGTAAACGAGTCAGGCAGATAGTTGTGTTCGCTGGAGAGCAAGGCCCCCCAACAGAGAGGCTTCAAACGGGTATCTGTTATGAGCCCTCCTGGGCTGCAAGTGAGCTGAGAAATAAAAGATGAGACGACTTCTGTGGGATGTGTTGGGAAGAAAGCCTGCACCTTGTAGCTCATCAAACATAGAAGATTGTTACCGCCAGGAGGTCTGAGTCATATGCCTTAAGTGCTAGCAAGGAGCTGCCTGTGTAACCTACACTTAGCCTTATTGAGTTTGCCATCTTTGTTGTAAAGTAATTACATTCACTTAGCTAAATCGCAGAGTGTAGACCGGAGTGGAGCTTCATATGGTACCTTGATAGGCCTCAAGGGCAATTAATAAACTACCAAGTAAACTAAAAAATAAACTATCAACCTGGTGCCCTCTACGCATTTTGAACTACAGCTCCCATTATTGGCCATGTCCATTGGCTATGCTAGTTGAGGCTGATGGGGCTTGTAGCCCCAGGTCAGTGAAAGCTGAACTGTAAGATATTGCTGCTGCTTCCACCACCACCAATGGTTCAAGAGGTTTGAGCTGAGCTGAGAGAGTTGGGTATGTTTAGCCTGGAGAAGAGAAGACCGAGAGGTGATATGACAGCCATCTTCAAATATCTGAAGGGCTGTCATGTGGAAGATGGAACGAACTTGTTTTCTGCTGCTCCAGGGGGTAGGACCTGATTCAAATAACAAGAAATGAGGTTCTGATTGAACATTGGAAACAACTTCCTGCCAGTGGCAGCCATTCACAATGGAACAGAGCGCATTGGAAGGTGGTGGACTCTCCTTCCTTGGAGGTTTTTAAGCAGAGGTTGGATGGCCATCTGCCAGGGGTTCTTTAGCTGTCATTCCTACATGGCAGGGGGTTGGACTAGATGACTCCTGGGGACTTTCCAATGCTACAAAAAAATATTAATACAAGAAAGATATGGAATTCACTCCCTTGAGATATAGTGATGGCCACCAAGGTGGATGGCTTTAAATGAAAAGTAGATAGAAGTTTATAAAATGAAATATATATTTGTAAAATGATGTCTGGCATAGAGAAAGTGGATAGAGAAAAGTTTTCCTCCCTCTCTCAAAACACTAGAATCATAGAATCGTAGAGTTGGAAGAGACCACAAGGGCCATCCAGTCCAATCCCCTGCCAAGCAGGAAACACCATCAAAGCATTCTTGACATATGCCTGTCAAGCCTCTGCTTAAAGACCTCCAAAGAAGGAGACTCCAACACACTCCTTGGTAGCAAATTCCACTGCCGAACAGCTCTTACTGTCAGGAAGTTCTTCCTAATGTTTAGGTGGCATCTTCTTTCTTGTAGTTTGAATCCATTGCTCCGTGTCCGCTTCTCTGGAGCAGCAGAAAACAACCTTTCTCCCTCCTCTATATGACATCCTTTTATATATTTGAACATGGCTATCATGTTCAAATGTTCTATCATGTTCAAATGTTCTAACATGATGGCTATCATGTTCAAATGTTCTAAATGTTCTAACATGATGGCTACCATGTTCAAATGAACATGGCTATCATGTTCTGGTCCACTAGAACTAGCGGACATCCAATGAAGCTGAACGTTGGAAGATTCAGAGCAGATCAAAGATTCAGGAGGCAGTGATGGCCACTGACTTGAATGGCATTAAAAGAGGACTGGATAAATTCATGGAGGAGGAGAGGGCTATCAGTGGCTACTAACCGTCATGGAGGCTCTGCTCTGCCACCGCAGTTGGAGGTGGCAATGCTTCTGAATACCAGTTGCTATAAACCACAAGAGGGGAGAGGGCTGTTGTGCTCGGATCCTGGCTGTGCATGTCCCACAGATATCTGGCCAGCCATTGTAAGAACAAGATCCTGGATCAGATGGGCCTTTGGACTGTTAGGGCAACCAGGCCCTTTTTTATCATTCTTATCTCCTTTAATCCAGGCCTCTTCCTTGTCTTTGATAAATTGCTACCTGCCCCACCATAACTCAGCCTGGGACAGATCCAGAGCCTTCCCTGCAATATGAGAAGAAGGGGGTGCTACAACGTGCAGATCTCTCTTTTATTAATTGCTTGTTGTGGTTTACAACCTCAAAAAACACAGCAGGCCTCTGAGGGTGATGTATCGAGAAGCATGTAATTCACAGGGGCAACAGCGGGCGGAATTCAATTCTGCCCACCAGTGCCGAGGAAAGCAAACAGTATCCACCAAAACAACCCAGCAGGGCATAAGAGGATGGAAATGAATTACAGATGAAGGTCATGGAGAAGGACCTTGGCAGAGACTGGGGGGGGGTTAGTGGGGGGAGATGATCAGCTTTAAAGGCAGAGATAAATGTTGGCACTTGAGGGGAGATTTATTATTAATGCTGTAACCTGCCATTGATTACTGGGTGTAAATAAAAAGTGAAAAACCATTGTTTGCAAAGCACTGTCTTGGAAGAGGCATTTCCTCTTGTGCGTGGGAGACAGGAGAATGCCTCTTCTGAAACGTCTCGTTTCATGGAGGAGGCTATCAATGGCTAATAGCCACAATGGCTATTTTCTGCCTCCACTATCCACGTGATAGAAGTTTGCAAAATTTTGTGCGGCATGGAGAAAGTGGATAGAGGAAAGGTTTTACTGCTTTTCTCATAAAACTCAAGGGCATCCAGCGAAGCTGAATGTTGGAAGATTCAGGTCAAATATATGAAATGGTTGCATGGTTAAACTATGGAACTCCTTCCTGCAGGAGGCAGTGATGGCCACCAACTTGTACAGCTTTAGAAGAGGATTTGGCAAATTCATGGAGGAGAAGGCCATCGATGGCTACTAGTCACGATAGCTATGCTCTGCCTCCAAAGCTGGAATCATGAATGCTTCTGAATCCCAGTTGTTGGAAACCACGGGAGGGGAGAGGGCTCTTGTGATTGGGTCCCTCTTGTGGGTTTCCCACTGGGGCACCTGGTTGGCCACTGTGAGAACAGGATGCTGGCCTAGATGGGGCCATTGGCCTGATCCAGTAGGCTCATTTTGTGTTCTTAAGGCTGGCTGAAAGCTGCATGCCAGGAGCAAAGCTAGAAAGGAAACTGCCTTACACCGAGCGTGACCAGCAGCATCTCACCAGTGTGTTTTCCCCAGCCCTATTTGGAAATGGTGGGGATCGAACCTGGGATGTTCTGCATAAAGAGCAGCTGCTCTACCATGGAGCCACAGCTCTTCTGCAATGTTAAGTGTGCACCATCTGTAGTTCCAGATGTTTTGGAACTACAACTCCCATGATCCCTAGCTAACAGGGCCAGTGGTCAGGGATCATGGGAGTTGTAGTTCCAAAACATCTGGAAAGCCAAGATTGCCTATTGCTGATCTACATTGTTTGCTGTTTGGGGATAGGGAGATGTTTGCCCCCCCCCCAACTGTTGTTGGACTCCAATTTCCCTCGGCCCCAGCTGGTGTGGCCAGTAGTCTGGGATGCTGGGAGTTGTAGTCACACTATTTTACTGGTTGTAAACTGAGTGAGTTAGGAGGTGGCGACGGTTTGGGCAAGCTGTCAGGGGAGGGGTTGGCAAAGTCAAGGGGCTGTTGGCAAGCAGAGCAAACAGGGATGTGGTCCCTATTATTTTGAAATTGCAACTTGCCTTGGGACCTTATGGTGAAGGATAGGTTAATAATGAGAAGGAGGAGGAGGAGGAGAACAGCAGCAGTAGTAATAACAACATGGTGGCGATGATTCCTGCATTGCAGGGGTAAGACTAGATGTCCCTTGGGGGTCCTTTCCAACACTTCAATTCCATGAATCTATAACAAATATAACAACATCTGGGGGGGGGGTCACAAGCTCCCCCCCATGCTAATCAACGAAGAGAAGTATTTTTCCTCCATACAATTAGTTTTTCTCATACGCAAATCTATGTAGATAGAATCTCTGAAATCAATTAGTTAATTGGCTAAGACAGCTGATTAATCACCTACATTTTTGTGGGAGGTGGGAAATTAAGTGACAAGGAGATGGACCTAATTGTTGTTATGGAGTCTCACTTTTCCCCTGCTCAAAAGCATGAAGTGGCTAATAGTATTTTATTTTTAAGTAAAAAGGTAAAATAAACATCAATAGAAACATGAAAAATTCTGTAATGAGTCAAATCTCTATAATAACAGAAATTGCAGTCAGTGTGAAGTCCTCGCCCTGAAAAAAAATCATATCATACAATGATAGAACTGTAGAGTTGGAAGGGTCCCTAGGGGTCATCTAGTCCAACCCCCTGCAGTGATGGAATCACAGCTAAGGAATCCCTGGCAGATGGTCATCCAACCTCTGTTTAAAATCCTCCAATGAAGGAGAGTCCACCACCTTCCTAGGGAGTCTGTTCCACTGTCAAACAGTTCTTACCATCTAGAAGTTCTTCCTGATGTTTAGTCAGAATTGGCTTTATTGTCATTTGAATCCATTGGTGATTCCCCTCTGGAAGAGCTCAGCAGGAAACAAGCTTGCTCCTACATTTATGTGATGACAGCCCTTCAGGTGTTTGAAGTTGGTGGAACAGATGACTCCCAAAGAAGGGCCACAGAGCAGATAGGAGGGCTATGCAGAGCCCGTTGATTGCAGATCAGCAGAGCTCCATTGTGTGCCATATTCTGTCCTTAGACCATGATGACCTTCTTGTCTCCCAGCTAAATATATCCAACACTTTCAACAGTGTTTTGCTTTCCAAGCCAATCACCACCACCATCCTCATTATTGCATTTATATCCCACCTTTTTTCCTCTGAGGAGCTCAAGGTGCTATACATGGTTCCTACCCCTTCAGTTATGCAATCCTCACTACAACTCTGTGAAGTAGGTTGGGCTGAGAGTCAGTGACTGGCCCCCAGGGTCATGTCGACATCCAGGGGCATCGCACGGCCTGCTGGCTTGCCTCCAGCTGGCCCGGGCCCTCCAGCCGATACGCTGGCTGGTCCCTGGAGCAACGCTGATTATGGCTCTGCTTCTCCGAAGCAGATAACACATTAGCAGAATGTCCGATGCAACGAAATAGGCATTGAGATTGCGTGTAGAAGCGTTGTTGTTGTTGTTGTTGTTGTTTAGTCGTTTAGTCATGTCCGACTCTTCGTGACCCCATGGACCAGAGCACGCCAGGCACTCTTGTCTTCCATTGCCTCCCGCAGTTTGGTCAGACTCATGTTGGTGGCTTCGAGAACACTGTCCAACCATCTCATCCTCTGCCGTCCCCTTCTCCTTGTGCCCTCAATCTTTCCCAACATCAGGGTCTTTTCCAGGGAGTCTTCTCTTCTCATGAGGTGGCCAAAGTATTGGCGCCTCAGCTTCATGACCTGTCCTTCCAGTGAGCACTCAGGGCTGATTTCCTTCAGAATGGATAGGTTTGATCTTCCTGCAGTCCATGGGACTCTCAAGAGAAGCATAATTACAGCAGTTTATTCAGACAAAGATGTCTTCTCTCTGCGAGAGAGAACAACAGAAGCAAAAGCCATACAGCAGTTTCCCAGCAATCTGTGCTGGTACGTAACACAGACATGTGACATGCAACAGTAACATGTCTGCAAACCCTTAAGGTGGAATGGAAATCACAACAGGTCACACCCAGTGAGGTTCATGGCCAAGTGGGGAATTGAACCCTGGCCTTCTGAATCCTAGCTCAACGCTCTAACCACTATGCCACACTGGCTTTCCAGTGTTGCTGCTGTAGTATTTATTTTTTCCTTCCCTCCTTCCCTTATAAATAACAATAAACTCAGCATGAAGCAAGTATCAGCAATAAGATGTGACAGAGCAGGCAGCAGTATTCAGACTACAGCAATATTAAGACAGATCTCTGCCCCGAGGTGTTTACAATATTCATTTTTAGTCTATGTGTGTGGAGAACAGATGGTGTGGGTCCCAAACAGCACAGATAGGGAGGAATGGGTTTGCATTGGGGATGCATCAGTTCTTTGATACTTTCATTTCTGTGCCACGTTTTAGGAAAATGAGTACTTCAACAGCTAATATAATGCAATCAGATACCCAAGGGGAATAAATAACATTTGCATGCTAATATTTACAAGGTATCAGTTTGGAGAGAGGAGCACAAATCTGTCAACACTCCTGTCTTGTTATTTGCCATTCCAAACACATATTCGCAAAGGGTTAAAACATTGTGGGTTGTCTTCTCTGCCTCCACAGAGGTGGACACAATTAGCAAGTTTTGATATCACTGCTAAGTTCTCCCAAGAGCAGTTCTGCACGCAAGATTGAGATCTCTTCACTCCCATAACGTGAAATGTTTATTTTGACAGAGTTTAACAAATACTGTATACAAGATAAGATTCCAGAACTCCTTTCTCTCCTGATCCCTTTAAGATGGTGTAACCTTCCTAAGGAGTAAGAACATAAGAAGAGTTTGCTGGATCAGGCCAGTGGCCCATCTAGTCCAGCATCCTGTTCTCACAGGGGCCAACCAGATGTCCCAATGGGAAACCAGCAAGCAAGACTTAGTCACAAGCCCTCTCCCCTCCTGTGGTTTCCAGCAACTTGTATTCAGAAACATTAATGACTCCAACTGTGGAGGCAGAGCATAGCCATAATTGCTAGTAGCCACCGATAGTCTTATCATAGAATCATAAAATTGTAGGGTTGGGACCCCAAGGGACATCTGGTCCAACCCCCTGCAATTCAGGAATGTCAGCTAAAGCATCCATGACAGATGGCCACCTAACCTCTGCTTAAAAACCTCCTCCATGAATTTGTCCAACCCTCTTTTAAAGTCAACTTGGATGCATTCCCTAATTGCCTTTCTAAAAAAAAAAATCTCTTTTTTTTTTTTAGTAAAACATTGTTTTAAGATGCATGCCATGCTGTCTTTAAAAAATATTGCATATGGTGCTTTTGGCAGCGTTCCCTAAAATCTCCATTGTTTCCATATAAAAGAAAAGGGAGGAGGGAAGGTTCTTAGATGGGAAGTGGTGGGGAAGGAGGTTCCCTAGATTTTTTCCCATCTTCCTCTCTCTAGTCTTTACATAAAGGTTCTGTCCCCTTCACTGCTGCTCTGTGGCTTGGATTCCCCATGATGTTACAGAGACTGGGGAGCTGTCCACCAGGAAAGGAGCTAGCCAGCATGAGATGTTGCTGAAGCAGCTGGGGAGCTGGCCAGCATGAGATTTCCCATGAGCAACAACTAGGCAGGAAAGCATAGAATCATAGTTCTATAGCAGCCCCTCCTGGAAGCTCAACAAGGCCTTAATTCTACAGGACACATCAGCTTGCTCCCTCCTTTCAAGTAGGGTTCAGAAAGCTCATGGTATCAGATGTAAGAACACAAGCCTGCTGGATCAGGCAAATGGCCCATCTAGTCCAGTATCCTGTTCTCACAGTCTGCAACCAGTTGCCTGTGGGAAACTCACAAGAGGGAGCCGAGCACAAAAGCCCTCGCCTCTCCTGTGGCTTCCAGCAACTGGTATTCAGAAGCATTACTGCCTCCATGGCTTGAAACCATCAATAGCCTTCCCATCCATGGATTTGTCCAATCTTTTTAAAGAGCCTTCTAAGCTGGTGACCATTTCTGCCTCCTGTGGGAGTGAGTTTCACAGTGTGCACTGGACTTTCTGTTTTTTGGGGCTCATCATAGTCTCTGCTTCTAGCAGCCACCGGACAAAACAAAAGACCAGACATTTAAGACCCTGAATCTGAAGGTGAGTGGATGGTGCCCAAGCATCAATTCCATTCCTTTAATGATGCAGAGATTATTGTTCTGCGCTGCATTTAACTGCTCTTCACATCTAGTCTGAGGGGCACTTGCTTACTATTTATTTCATTAAATCTATACACCACTTGATTGTTTTAAAAAATCAAAGCTGTTTACAAAAAGAAGAAAATAATAAAAGTATTGATGAGAGAATTAACAAGCAAAATTTTAAACATTAAAGAATTAAAAGCAGAGTTAACTGAAAGCAAATTAAAATGTGCAACAACATTCCAGGTAGGCTTGGCTAAACAAAAAATTTTTTAGCAGGTGCCAAAAAAAAAAGTACAGTGAAGGTGCTTGTCTGATGCCAATACTAAAATATCAATTTCTTACAAGAGTGGCACCTGAGACAGTGCCAGTACCACAGATGGAAGTGGGCATATATGGAGTATAGCAATCTGTCAGGTAAACTTGTCCCAACCTGTTAAGGGCTTTATATACCAATAGTAACACCTTGAACATCACCCGGTAGAAAGCCAGTAAACAGTGCAGATCTCTGAGCACAGGTGTTACATGCTAAAGGCCTGTCAGCAATCGTGCTGCAGCATTCTGCACTAACTGCAGCCTCTGGATGAAGCGCAAGGGAAGCCCCACATAGAGTGCATTGCCGTACACCAGCCTTGAACTTATAAAACTGACCCCTGGACAGGGAGAATCTGCTGTACTCTTCTGCTTGTTAGCATGCAACATGGATCAAAACACTGTGGAAGGAAGGAAGGAAGGAAGGAAGGAAGGAAGGAAGGAAGGAAGGAAGGAAGGAAGGAAGGAAGGAAGGAAGACTGTGTGCTTCTTTGTCCCCAAGCAGAACTCAGGCATAGAAGACCTAATCCAGTCAAATTTGTTCATTAGTTATTAGGTTTTGATTCCACCTGTCTTTCAAGCAGCTCAACGCAGTGCTTGTGATTCCCCCTGTGAGGAAGGTCAGGTTGAGAGACAGTAACTGGCCCAATTTTATTCATTTTTTACATAAACAACAAACAAAACATACATACAAATAACACATAGAATTTTTTTTCATAATTATTCACATTGTTATTTTCATGGTCTAGGGACTTCCCTCAGTCCCCCCCCCCTTTGAGCTACATTATCCATTTAAATGTTTAGCAGGTTCCTCTTCTAAAATCTTGCGCTATATTAATAATTCTTAATAAATCATTCTATCCTAAAATTATTTCTCATACACTGCCAAAAACCTAAAAGTTGCTTTCTTAAAGATAAATTAAATAATACATTTTTTCTTTAAATAGTCTCTAAATTTCTTCCAATCTTCTTCCACCTTCTCCTCCTTCTGGTCGTGGATCTTTCCAGTCCTCTCGGCGAGTTCCATATAGTCCATCATTTTTTTTCCTGCCAATCGTTTATTGTAGGCATCTCTTGCACTTTCCAAAAATTTTGCTATTAATAGTCTGGCTGCTGTTGTGGCATACAAAAAGAATATACAGTCCTTCTTTGGAATCTCATCTCCAACAATTCCAAGCAAAAAGGCTTCTGATTTTTTTTAATAAAGGTGTTCTTGAACACCTTTTTTAGTTCGCAAGGCCAGTGAGCTTTGAGGCTGAGTGAGGGGTTTGAGCCCCCAGAGAACAGGAACAGACCCACAGATTGGAGGGATTCTGAGTTGAGCCACTGCAGCAGTGGAGTGAGTGATCCAGGTCCCTTGCAATTGCCACCCCACCAAGATTGTTGTCTCTGGGGGCACCCTGCATTCCAAAACACCCTCCTTGCACCCCCTGTGCGAGCAACCGAGCAACTTGTATCTCTCTAAGAAGCCAATTTAGCCGAACTGGCCTTGAAAGATGTGAACTCCAAGAGGCCCAAATAAAGATTAATGGAGTTTTGTGAGTGGCAACGATTATCTGGTAATTGCTTTAATAATCCACAATTATTTTCACTTAATATCCCATGATGAATGGAGTGGGCTGAGCATTTGGGATAGCATTTATTTGTTTGATCATTGGAAGGTTGAACTATGAGGATTCCAAGGCAATAAATCAACCATGAACAGCAGTTTTCCAGGTGATTGAGAAGAGAGAGGAAAACTGGGGTATTCCAAAGGCACCTCACAAGCAGAGAGGGGGAGACTTTGGACCCGGCAAAGCCCCTCTTTCACTAGCCATGTGCCCTGGAATGGGAAAAGAGGTGTGCCAGTCCTGAGGCCAAGGAAATGCAAAGAAGAAATTACAGGGGAAAGGTTAACGGTTTTCAAAAATAATAAATAAAAATAATACTAAACAAAAAGAGCTCAAAGCCACACACACAGTTTTCATCCTACCAGTATGAGCCAACAAGGTTTTGGAACTGAGAGGTTCTTTTCTGTAGTTTCATAAGAAGAGGCTGCAGGGTTCAGAAAGCTCATGTTATCAGATTTAAGAACATAAGTCTGCCGGATCAGGTCAATGGCCCATCTAGACCAGCATCCTCTTCTCACAGTAGCCAACCAGATGCCCCAATGGGAAACCCACAAGAAGGACCCAAGAACAAGACCCGTCTCCCCTCCTGTGGCTTCTGGCAACTGGTATTCAGAAGCATTTTCTGCCCCTGGCTGTGTGTGTCTTGCTTTATTGAGATACAGTATACACTTCATTGTTTGGAACTGAACCCACAATATCTCCGAGGTATGCCTCTACGTGAGAGAAGGAATTTTTTGTGACAACATGCATTGCCTTACACATGTTTACACTGAACTGCATTTGTCATTCTCCGTCCTGATTCTTCCCATGTTAAGCTTTGTTGGATGTCCATGCTGCTCCAGTAGTACTATGAGAGAAAGAGGAGAGCCTTTTCCCTCCAGTGTTTCCCAAACTTGGGTCTGCAGCTGTATTTGGACTACAACCCCCATCATCCCTAGCTAGCAAGACCAGTGGTCAGGGATTATGGGAACTGTAGTCCCAAGTTTAGGGTACACTGCTTCACCGTGCAAAGGTCACCTCTTCCTTGGCTTCCCCCCAAAAAACTTCAAAGCCCCAAACACTGCACCCTTTCATAGAGGAGTTGTGCCATTCATTCCCTTGATCGTATCTGCTTGCCCTTGTCTGAACCTGAATAGTCAAAAAAAAAAAAAAATCCACCTTAGAGACTGTCACAGGGTGTGCGTTGCAACAACTCTAGAGTAACGACTCTGCACGTCCTGGCCTTTTCATGCTTTTATTATGTGCAGTCTATTTACAGTGATAGAGCTATACAGGATACATCCGTCTAGTCCGAACCAGAACCCTGGAATGGCGTGCTCCGCATCTTCTTCCAGCATAAGAGTCTGGGCATGCCAAATCGCCTTCCGCGTTTTCTCCTGCGTAATTCCGGAACCGGAGGGAAAAAGGGCCTCCTTTCCCTGTTTTCCTTCTCCCCCTTTTCCCCCTCGCTCGCTTCCTCTCCCACGTGTAGCAGGGGCTCTGCTATGCTGCCAGAGTCCCGTCTCCTCCTTTCTCTTTCCTCACTTGACTCTTCCCCCTCCCCGCTGGCACTACTGCTGGTGGAGGAGCTGCTCCTCAGGATGGGAGGGGGCTCTCTGTATGCTCTGCCCCTTACAGAGACCAACTAAGTTTGTCATAGGTATGAGCTTTCGTGTGCATGCACACTTCCTCAGATACCAAGGTGAGGTAACCAGAGCTGTACACAGTGATGGTCAGCAGGGCCGTCTTAAGCATATCTGGCGCCCTGGTGCCGTGGTCCGAAGATCCCTCCGGCGCCCCCCTGCCCCGTTTCCCAACGTGGCTGTCTGGCGGGCGCAGCGTGGCTGCTGCGCACGACACCCCCCTGGCGGCCCGGCAGTCTGCCCCCTTGCGCCACCCAACCTTGCCGTAGGGCCGGCCCTGATGGTCAGAGATGCCAGCAGCTGGAGTCCAACATCTGGAGAGCAACAAGTCCCCGCCTCACCCTGCTCCAATCAAAAGTGGAATCAGCTGCCACCCACGTCTCCTTCTGACCTGCTCGCCAACTTTATATCAAGGGCTTTTTTCGCCTCATCAGTTGCCTCCTTGCGCTCAGCGATTTCACTCTGATGACTTCCTAGCCAATTGACACCTCTTGGGCTGCTCTGAGTGTGAAAAAAAGGATGGAGGAAGCCCCCTCTGTCTCTTGCTTTCACCCCCTATGCATCACCCCCCTTCCTGCATCCCTGAGGCTGCCTGACAGCCTCTCTATCCGTGTTCCAGGTCAGCGAGCACCGCTATGGACAGTTCCGCGATCAATAAGTGTAAATAGACTGTGGAATCGGCTTTCCGGTGTGAAATCTTTGCAGTACATGGGCAACATTATATAGTGCGTCAGCCACAGGGCAGAGCATCTGGCCCAACAGCTGCAGCATCTGAAAGCCCCAACGCCATTGGCAGGGCTCCGCCTGCAAAGTTCTTCAGGCACATTGCCCCCTGGGAAACTTGACAGTGACAAATGCATTATTAGACGTGCCAACCTCCGGCTGGGTGGCTGGGAGGGCAGAGTTGCCGCGGATTCGGAGAGAGGGGCCCTCCAGGCCAGGCACATCTGTGCATCTGAAGCTGAGCTCATTTGGGAAGGGGAAAAAAAAAACCTCAAAACAAATCTGAAGCAGAAACACTCCTCGTTTTAATCCATCAGGGTTGTAAGGGCACCTTAATTAGTCTAGCAAATATCTGGGCACTTTTGAATTCTCTGCAGGAAAAAAAGAAGCAGAACAAAACTTTGAGAGGGAGAACCATCAGGTTCCTGGGATTTCACCTGGGGTGAGATCTTCAGACGACTTGGGGAAATTGGAAGCCCGCTTTGAGAAGAGTAGGATTCAAATCTCCTTGTGGCTGTTTAACTGCTGCTTCAAAACTCGCCTCCTCACCCCCAAATTGAGAGGTTTTCAATCTGCCTAGTCTCTGTTCTGAACGGGAGCTGACGGGGCAGCTTCAGGAGGTATTGTGGGGGGCATATAAAAAGATTCCAAGGGCCACATGTTTCCCCCTTTGACTGCAGCCGCCCACCTGTGCTTTAGAGGATATTTGACTTGGCTTGATTCCTGCTGATGCTGTTGGGGAAAGACGGCAGGAGATCAAGCTCATCCTGGCTTAGCTTCCAGCCTCAAAAGTCTTCGCAGCCAGAAGTGAGAATGCCGTTTCCTTTGCTACTTTGTGAACTAGACGCTTGGAAACGCAGGAAGGGGACTTTATGTGGAGTCCAGACTTTTCTCCTCTCTCTGGCAGCAGCTCCCAGTGCTTTTTCCTAGCTCGGATGAGATGTTATTTAGCTGGAGATGGCCCCTGGGGTGGGATCTATGCCCAAAGCTTGCCCCCTGCCTTATGGGTCCACCCCCCATCCCAAAATACCTCCACAGTGTGTGAATTCGACGTAAGGCAAGCTGCCTTCTACTGAGTCAGGCCATTGGTCTGTCTAGTTCAGTATTGTCTACACTGACTGTCAGAGGCTCTCCATGGTTTCAGGCAGGGAATTTCCGGAGATGCCAGCAGGGATTCATAGAATCATAGAATCATAGAGTTGGAAGAGACCACAAGGGCCATCCAGTCCAACTCCCTGCCAAGCAGGAAACACCATTAAAGCATTCTTAACATATGCCTGTCAAGCCTCTGCTTAAAGACCTCCAAAGAAGGAGACTCCACCACACTCCTTGGTAGCAAATTCCACTGCCAAACAGCTCTTACTGTCAGGAAGTTCTTCCTAATGTTTAGGTGGAATCTTCTTTCTTGAAGTTTGAATCCATTGCTCTGTGTCCGCTTCTCTGGAGCAGCAGAAAACAATCTTTCTCCCTCCTCCATATGACATCCTTTCATATATTTGAACATGGCTATCATATCACCCCTTAACCTTCTCTTCTCCAGGCTAAACATACCCAGCTCCCTAAGCCGTTCCTCATAAGGCATCGTTTCCAGGCCTTTGACCGTGTTGGTTGCCCTCTTCTGGACCCATGACTTCTGGAGTGCAAAGTAGATGCTCTGCCACTGAGGTATGGCCGATCCTGTCATAATAAAGCAAGACTCCAGCCCTCATGATGGGTCTCTCTCAACCTTCCCTGGAGATGCCATTGGGTTCTGGACCTTCTTCATGCAAGGCAGGTGCTCTAGCACTAAGCTGCAGCCCTTCCCCAGTAGAAGCACTGGGCATCCTTTCTTTCTCCATTCAGACTTAGCTTCCTCCACAGTTTGCCCCAAGATGCTGGCCGCCTTGCTCTGCACATCTCTGTGGCAATGGAATTACGCAACCCAGGCCATGCTTCCCCTTTGTGGGATGCTAATGAAGTGTTTAATCATGCATTTTTTCTGCGTGAATCAGAGAATTTTTCTCACCTGTGGAAAAAAAATGGAGCCTTATAGAATGATGGGTATTTGTGCTTTTTTTGCCCCTGTGATGGAGAATTAATTGCCTTTTGATTAATGAGCCCTTCAGGACTTAGCTGCAGCAACCAGCACTTGTGAGGAACACTGTGGTAATGAACTTTTCTGCACTTGGCTTGATGGTGTGTGTGTGTGTGTGTATGAGTGAAGGTGAAGCTGAACAGAGTGGGAAGCATCTCAATATCTATGAATATGCCTCACCCTCTTTTAAAGCCATGCAAGTTGATAGTCTTCTTTACTTTCTTGTGGAAGTGAGTTCCAGAGTGGAATGCCAGTGAGTCAAACGCCGCCCCTCCCCACACTGCCTGAAATGTCTGGAGAACTGCTGCTAGTCAGTGTTGACAATACCAAGCTTGATGGGTGTCAGGGATTGGACTGAGGAGGAATGGTGGGAGCCCCCCCCCTTCTATGAACCTTCCCAAGGGCAGGATGGACAGTATTGATTTAGAACAGTGATTTGCAGAAGGGCATAATCCAGAGGGGGAAAGTTGGGAAATACTGAGTGAGGAGCAGCTAGAAGAGCATACGCTAGAAGAGAGAGAGAGAGAGAGAGAGAGAGAGAGAGAGCCAGCTGATTCAATGTCCTTGGACAGCATTCCTGATGCCCTCCCCTTCCCCTATGACTAGACGGGCTTGGAAAGTGATGGAACAGAAAGCGCAACAGCAGCAAGCTCAGATTACCCAATTTAGGAGTAATGTAGATTAATGAGGACAGAGGGGGTAAACCTATACTGGGAGCAATGCCATTTTTTAGCTTGCTATGCCTTCCTTTGTCTCTTGCTGTGATTATTAAATAACTTATCTGGTAAGAATGCTCCTTTCGTTTGATCTGCTTAATTACTGCCACCAGGGGTGGGATCTGATTCCCTGAAGCCTGACAATGGGGCTGACTGTGTCAGAAGGTGTGTTCATATGCAGCACCAGGTGTTCCTCAGAAATATACTCAAAAATGTCTTTGCAGATATTTCACCTCTCTTCTCCTCTCTGCAAACACCTGAACTGGTCTCAGACTGGGTGGTTGCCAATGGATGGCCATCTGTAAGGGATTCTTTAGCTGTGACTTCTGCCTTGCAGGGGGCTGGACTGGATGGCCCTTGGGTGCATTCCCAACTCTACAGTTCTAACTGGAAAGGTGGCAGGCAGGCAGGGAAATGGCAGGAGATGGGGCATGCCTGATGCGTGATGGAACGAAGCACTTCATAATCCTCAGATAGGGAGGAAGGCTTCTCTAGACAGCCAGGAGACAGACCCAAACCATTTTTGCACCAACCTTAAACTCATTCCTACACTTGTCAGTCGAGGCTGCTCACTGATCCCAAACACACAACTGCCTAATCCTTTTGGTCTCAAATTAATATTGTATTGATTGACAGGCTTAGAAGGCAGGATCGGGGGTCACCCTCGTCTGGCTGCCTCCTTCATTCTTCTACCTTTGGCAAAGCCCCCCTCCTTGGCTCTGTCTAGTTGCCATGACTACTCTGAGCTTTATTAACAGGCAGGCAGAAGGAAGATGGAGAGCTGAGGCCAAGGAGACTTCAGAGCTTCCTTTGGAATCTTTCCTGGGCAGGATCATCTTCAAGGTCTCGTTTCTCCTCTGAGCCTAGACAAGAGTTGAAAGAACTTCTCCCCACCCCCCAGGAACCTTATTCCCTTATGGGCAAGTTTGCATGAAAGCATAAGGAGAGCCTGCTGGACCAGGCCAAAGGGGCCCCATCTAATCCAGCATTCTGTTCTCACAGTGGCCAACCAGATGACCATGGGAAATCAGAAAGCAGGATTGAGCAAAACAAAACCACAACACTCTTCCTCTCCTGTGGCTTCTAGCAACTGCTATTCAGAAGCATTGCTGCCTCTGACCATAGAGGCCAGAGCACAGTCACCGCAGAATTGCAGAGTTTGAATATCTGCAATGGATTCAAACTACAAGAAAGAAGATTCCACCTAAACATTAGGAAGAACTTCCTGACAGTAAGAGCTGTTCGGCAGTGGAATTTGCTGCCAAGGAGTGTGGTGGAGTCTCCTTCTTTGGAGGTCTTTAAGCAGAGGCTTGACAGGCATATGTCAAGAATGCTTTGATGATGTTTCCTGCTTGGCAGGGGGTTGGACTGGATGGCCCTTGTGGTCTCTTCCAACTCTATGATTCTATGATTCTATGATTCTATATCCCACCTTCTTCTCCAAGGAGCTCAAGTTGGTGTAAATGGTACTCACTCATTGCTTAATCCTCACAACAACCCTTTGAGGTAGGCTAGGCTGAAAGCTGCAGCGGCGGGCGCAAGGTCACCCAGTGAGCTTCATACCCAAGTGAGGGGATCTGAACCCTCACCTCTCCCAGGTCCTAATCTGATGCTCTAACCACTACACCACATGGGCTTTCTTGTTATCATACTCTGCCCTCAGGCAAAATGATAAGCCAGGAATCTGCTCACTTGCTAGACCCATGACATTCTTCATTTAGAAAAGCCCCAATGTTTTTCCACACACACTCCCGACATAAAAGAACATTTTTTTTCACTTGGAGCGAATATCAGGACCTTCACAGCATCCCTAAATGCCACACCACTTCTGCCCGCCATTTGCTGGGAATTGTCTTGGCTGGTGCACGAACCCGGCCATTGTGGCAAAATGAATTTTTGTTTTCTTATGGACCCATTCTATTTCCCCTGCACCCTCTCCCTCTTGTGAAAGTCGGGGACTTTATTAGCTCCGGGAGATTTAGGATCCTGCCTCTGACATTGGTTTCCCCACCTCCTTGCTGGAAGGGACACACGAGATTAATCTCCGCCGCGCCTCTCACTTAATAGGAACACGGCTATAAATGTAATCATGCAGTTTATGAGCTGTGCGAATCTGCTGGCCTCAGCAGAATCGATACGGAAGTTAAGGTGGCAACGGGTTCTGCTCCTGAAGGGTTAGTCCACACATTTGGTTTATCACACAGACACTGCCCAAAATTGCTTTTTGGTGATGACTTATCTCTGCCACCCAAGACTGGCTCTCTTTATCCGGGGTGCTTTAGGCCAGTGTTTCCCAACCAGTGTGCCTCCAGATGTTTTGGGACTACAACTCCCATCATCCCTAGCTAGCAAGACCAGTGGTCAGGAATGATGGGAGTTGTAGTCCCAAAACATCTGGAGGCACACTGGTTGGGAAACACTGCTTTAGGCAACTGGCCAGCCTATGTCATTTTGCTGCCTGAGGTGAGCCATAAAATGGTGCCCCCTTCACTCTCTCCCTTCCACTGCTGCCTCACAGAGTTGTAGAATTGGACCCCAAGGCCTTGGTATTATTATTATTATTATTATTATTATTATTATTATTATTATTATTACTTATACCCCGCCCATCTGGCCGGGCCTCCCCAGCCACTAGTGCTGGGTCGCTCCCAAGAGAATATTAAAAACATGATGAAACATCAAACATTACAAACTTCCCTAAACAGGGCTGCCTTCAGATGTTTTCTAAAAGTCAGATAGTTTTTTATTTCCTTGACATCTGATGGGAGGGCATTCCACAGGGCGGGTGGCACTACTGAGAAGGCCCTCTGCCTGGTTCCCTGTAACCTCACTTCACAAGTGAGGGAACCGCCAAAAGGCCCTCGGAGCTGGACCTCAGTGTCCAGGCTGAACAATGGGGGTGGAGACACTCCTTCAGGTATACTGGGCTGAGGTCGTTTAGGGCTTTAAAGGTCACGCCAACCCTGACATTTCTCATGAAGGAGAATCCACCACCTTCCAAGGTCATCCATTCCACTGTCAAACAGTTCTCACCAACTGAAAGTTCTTTCTAATGTTTAGTCAGACACTCCCTGTCATTTGTATCCATTGGTTTTTGGTCTCTTGGAACAGCAGAAAACAAGCTTACTTCATCTTCCACGTGACAGTCCTTCAGATACTTGGAAATAACTATCAACTTTCGGTTTTCTTTTCTCTAGCTAAACATACCTAACTATATGGTCTCCTTCTGCCCCACTGTTTGGCACTTTCCTTCCCTCAGCAGCTGTTCCCATTTTCTTCAACACCCCATTGTGGTCCAGATCACCCCTGACTGCTTTTTTAAAAATGGAAGAAGAAGAAGAAGAAGAAGAAGAAGAAGAAGAAGAAGAAGAAGAAGAAGAAGAAGAAGAAGAAGAAGAAGAAGAAGAAGAAGAAATGGTTGTGAATCCTAAACTCCCGTGTCTAACTGTACTCTATGACTCGTACTATTTGATTTGGGCATTCTCTCCCCTGTGGAAAAATTAATACATTGTATTTAGATTTAAGTTAAGAGGCCCCCAAGAATTTTTCCTCAAATTTTGCTGCTTTGAAATCCAAACTGAGTTAGGATTCTGAAATCTGATATCTCAACGGAGAGTGAAAGTCAATTTCACTTCCGCTGTAGGCAAGTCTAACATTCTGCTTTCTCTGAGGGGAAAAAAGAATCCTTTCATCTCCCCATCTTCTGCTAATTTTTCTTATGACTTAGTCCCTTCTTGGGCTTCCTTCTCATTCTAACAGAGATCAGTTCTATTAATGCACTGTTCAAAAATGTGGCTTCAGTGCCCCATCAAAGCCAGTGGTGATAATAAGAAATATATAAGCTTTGGAGAATTGATTGTTTCAGTTTTGACTTCCAGTTTATACAGAGTGATGTCCAATGTTAGACATACTCTAAGAAGACCCACTGAAACAAGGTCTAAAGAACATAGGAACCAAAGAGCCTGCTGGATCAGGCCAATGGCCCATCTAGTCCAACATCCTCTTCTCACGGAGGCCAACCAGATGCCCATTAAGTCCCTGCCCGGACACTGAGGTCCAGTACCGAGGGCCTTCTGGCGATTCCCTCGTTGCGAGGAGCCAAGTTGCAGGGAACTAGACAGAAGGCCTTCTTGGTGGTGGTGCCCGCCCTATGGAACGCCCTCCCACCAGATGTCAAAGAGAAAAACAGCTACCAGATTTTTAGAAGACATCTGAAGGCAGCCCTATTTAAGGAGGCTTTTAATGTTTAATAGATTATTTTATTTCATTTTTCTGTTAGAAGCCGCCCAGAGTGGCTGGGGAAACCCAGCCAGATGGGCGGGGTATAAATAATAAATTATTATTATTACTGACATGACAGGGTAAGTCCAGCAGGCCCCTGGCAGGGATCCCCAGCCAGCTTAGCCCTCCAAGGCATGGGGCAAGTATACCCACCTCACCCCCTCTGCAGGGGCCATGCTCATAACAAACACAATTTACAAATCTAGCAAAAGATCCTAAACCTCTTGGCAGTGAGTGCAGGAAGATGAGTGACTTCTGGATACACATGTAGGTTGAGACAGACATACCTTATAATAAGAGGGTCAGTTCAAAAGATCTTTGGGCAGGCTAGTCCAGTCTGCCCATGGAGAATTGTGTGTTGAGTCATCCATATGCAGAAGAGTCATCTAAAGTTATCGAAACACTGGAGTATTCCGAGTGTTGCTTTGAGTTCCCCCAACTTAATGGGATACGCAACTGGAGAGGAAGCACGGAAAGTGGAAAGCAATTGTTCCCAAAGTGGGTCATAGAGCCCCCAGGAAGATGGGGTGGTGGGATTACCTAGGCAGGGGGTAAGAGGCCAGGGGGGCGGTAGGGGGACACTTGACTATCAAACTTTGAAAAGCCGGTATCACTGGATCAAGTTAAGCAGTTTTGCTGAATTAATCAAACTAAAATTTAATTTTATTGTGTTATTATCTTCTTTAATGGGTTGTTCAAACCACGATTTTAAATAATGCCTTTTATAGCCTAGGGCAGGGGGCAATGGGGTTGGGTTCATGGAACCAAGGGGGTGGCAGCCCCAAAAAGTTTAGGAACTGCTTGCAAAAGGTTTTTTTTGTTGTTGTTGTTGCAATATTTTCTTCATTTAAGATTGGCCAGAGGCTGCGGTGGAAGAAACCGATGCATGGATCAACCATCCTAGTCTCAAATAGGGATTTGTGTCCATTTAAAAGACAAATGGGGGGGGAAGCAAATGAGCCCCATTTGTTTCATTCATTTTTTATACTGTAAATGACTATAAAGGGAGGGGGAAATGAATTTGGGGAGGGGGGTGGCAAATGAGCAGATCAACTGAAATCAATTTCAATTTGTTTTCAATTATTTTGCAGGGCAGGTATTGCTTTGCATTACATCTTTTCGGCATGCATTGTCGAAAGCACCCCTGCCTGGTTCATAGGAAGGTTATGTGGTGGGGGCGAGGCAAGGGGAGGGGAGGGAGGGGGGAGAACAGAGCACTGGGAAGATTTAATTTCGTTGTACTGGACTGGAGCCCTGCTCCCATCATCCCCAACATGCAGCCAATGCAGGAGGCGCCATCTTCACAAGATGATTGAAGGGGCCCGTTGCAAGTGTGATGTCACAAGGAGCCAGGAGGCAGAGCCAAATGCCCTCTGAACATTGAAGGGATCTAACAAAGCAAAGGAGGGGGGAACAAAACTGCTTAGGTGTTGGCGTGTATGGCCAACGCTCAGAGATGAAGGGAGCTGGAGCCCAGGAACATCGGGGAGTGCCACAGATGTCCCTCCACCCTGGTGTGGGAGTTGGGTAGATCTAGCTTGGAGGCGATTGAGAGGTGATATGAGGCCAGAGACCATCTTGGCCGTGACTCCTGGAAGACTGGCTCCCTGTCTGACCTGTGAGGACAGTGCCCCGACTGACTGACTGACTCCAGCTACAACAATTGAGGCTGCTGAACAGCCTCTGGGGCTGGGGTATTGTTGACGTGGTTTTACACTAGCCAGATTGGATGTGCTGCCCTCCGCCCTACTCGAGGGCAGATTTCAAAAGATTCCAGCGGAAAAACGACTCTGTCCCTGTGGATTCGGCAACACAGAAACAGTGGCTCACATGCTCCTGTCATGTCCCCTCTACAAAGACTTGCGGTTTGATCTCATTACACCCCAAGGGTAGCATAGTGCTTGAAATGAATGGTGGATATTGATTGCTTAAACACCAGGTCCTGGAAGGTAGCTGAATTTTCCAAATGGCTTGAAACTAGAAGTTTTGCAATATCCCATAGGTTGGGAGGCGAGGACTTAGCATTCACTTGGAAGCCTTCCCCTTCCAGGCTGGGAGGGGTGGGGGAACTTTGTCATGCTTCTGTTAATTTTGTCAAGAGGCTCCTAATGGGCTATTTCCCTGTTCAATGAATTGTTCTTGGGTTGCGTTTCCACCCTTAATTCCTTGACATTGAGCACTCGGTGTGAATCTTAAACGGAGAAACCTCCAGAACTGGGCCGGCGTGCTCGGAATGAGCTGTTTGCTTTCTTCCAATTGTTGCCATTAATAAAACATTACATTAAATCAAGGCTGGGGGGGGGAGGGGATCTATAATTGGGACCATCCATCAAACTTCTAATAGGGAAGCACTCCTGTTCATCAGCCAAATGGAACCATCAAAGTAACTCCGGGGAGGAGGGGCAGAGGGATAGAGGAGGCTGGCCCACCGGGCATCCTGAGCTGTGATTGGCTGGTGAGCCTTCTATCTAGGGCTCCTGCGGCCATGTGATTATGTTTTGTGGATGGTGAGGTCACCAGGATGGGACAGAGGCCAGGTGTATCTTGGAAAGACGACAATCCTGCAGGGAGGCTGGGAGCGGGGCTTAATGAGGGAAGGAGAGCCATGAACGAGCAGAGCACATTAATTAATTAATTGCTGAAGAGGACTGAGCATCCGAGGAGTAGATTTGCCATATGTTCCTCGCTACATCTCAAGCTTAGTGGAGCTGGCTTCGACATAATGTTTTCCTCCAGAGAGACATCCCGATGAAATAGGCTTAATTTCTAAAGTGGAAACTGCTGAGGTATGTGGTCTTGAATCTGACATGCCACTCCCTCCTGAATCCCAACATAAGAACATAAGAAAAGCTTGATGGATCAGGCTAATGGCCCACCTGGCCCAGCATCCTGTTCTCACAGTGGCTGACCAGATGCCCTAAAGGGAGACCCTCTAGCAGGCCTGAAACTCAAGAACTGCCTTCCAGCAGTTTCCAGCAAGTGCAGACCCTCCAAGTGCCCTATTTCTCAGGGACAGAAGCCTTCCAAGTTGATGATTTGATCCCGGAATGTCCCGCTTTTCCTTAGGACGTCTCTATTTCATCAGAGAAATGTTGGAAGGTATGGAGTTATGTGACCCTGAGCTAAGGAGATACAGTCGTACCTTGGATCCCGAACGCCTTGGTACTCAGGCATTTTGGCTCCCGAACGCGGCATACCCAAAGTGAGTATAACCCGAATGTCCGACAGGGGTTCCACGGCTTCTGATTGGAGCTTCTTGCAGCCAATCAGAAGCCACACTTTGGTTTCCGAACCCTTTGGAAATCGAACGGACTTCCGGAACGGATTCCGTTTGACTTCCAAGGTACAACCTTTAGAAGACTTCTGAAGGCAGCCCTCTATAGAGAAGCTTTTTGAATGTCTAATTATGTTTTTTTTAAATGTTTGAAGCTTCCTAGAGTGGCTGGGGCAACCCAGTCAGATGGGCAGGGTATAAATGATGATGATGATGATGTTATCATTGAACAGGATGTCCCTATTTCCATGGGAGAAATTTTGGAGGGTACGCAACTGGTATTCAGAAGCATCGCTGCCTCGAACTGCGACAGAATTTGTCCAGTCCTTTTTGGAACTCCCCCCCCCCCCACGTTGGTGGTCATTGCAGCATCATGTGGGAGGGAGTTCCATAGTTTAACTCTGCACAGCATGAAGAACTTCCTTTTATCTGTCCTGAACCTTCCAACATCCAGCTTCAGTTCCTGATGTTTGTGGGGGCTTGGGGTCACTTGGGAACAGACACGGAGTGGGCATTCTCCATATTTCAGAAGCTGGAATGCTGTGGAGGGGGCTACCCCCCACCCCCGGGCTTCCCGGTGCTTGGAAGCATTGCAGAGAGAAAGGAATTACAGCATGGGCAGGGGAATGTCCACACATGTTTGTATTCTAGTTGGAGGTTTTCTGAGATCATGAGTTGTCAAAAACCCATTACTATTTCTGCAGTGGGATCCCTGCACAGGATGAGTGGGGGGAAATAAACACATGCCTCCCACTAGTTCTCTCCATTCCACCAGGTTTCTGTTGCAGCAACTATATCAGTGTTATCCTCTAAGGACTCAGCTATACAGCTGCAAATCAAATGTTTTGAGTGTGTTGCAAAGCACATTATAAACTAGATGGTGATGGTGAGCTATGGCAAATTCAATATGTTTCTCAAAATGTTTTTTTAAAAAGCATTTTCATGTTTTTTTATATGTGTCTAGATTCCACCTAAGACCAGGAGCAGTTGGTTGTAGCCATAGCTCAGTGGTTTGAGCATCTGGTTTGCATGCAGAAGGTCCCAGGTCTTGGTAGACCACAAACTTGACGTGAGTCAACAGTGTGATGCAGCAGCTAAAAAGCCGATGCAATTCTGGGCTGCATCAATAGGAGTATAGCATCTAGATCAAGGGAAGTAATAGTACCACTGTATTCTGCTCTGGTCAGACCTCACCTGGAGTACTGTGTCCAGTTCTGGGCACCACAGTTCAAGAAGGTTACTGAAAAGCTGGAACATGTCCAGAGGAGGGCAACCAAAATGGTCAAAGGCCTGGAAACGATGCCTTATGAGGAACGGCTTAGGGAGCTGGGTATGTTTACCCTGGAGAAGAAAAGGTTAAGGGGTGATATGATAGCCATGTTCAAATATATGAAAGGATGTCATATGGAGGAGGGAGAAAGGTTGTTTTCTGCTGCTCCAGAGAAGCGGACACGGAGCAATGGATTCAAACTACAAGAAAGAAGATTCCACCTAAACATTAGGAAGAACTTCCTGACAGTAAGAGTTGTTCGACAGTGGAATTTGCTGCCAAGGAGTGTGGTGGAGTCTCCTTCTTTGGAGGTCTTTAAGCGGAGGCTTGACAGCCATATGTCAAGAATGCTTTGATGGTGTTTCCTGCTTGGCAGGGGGTTGGACTGGATGGCCCTTGTGCTCTCTTCCAGCTCTATGATTCTATTATTCTATTCCCCGGTATCTCCAGGCAGGGTGGGGAAGAGTTCCTACCTAGAAACCTGGGGAGCTGCTCACAGTCAGTGTAGACAATACTGAGCAAGGTGAGCCAGTGGCTTGACTGAATGTAATGAAGGTGTGTAGCTCAGTGGTAGGGCATCTGCTTTGAATGCAGAAGGTTGCAAGTTCACTCCCCGGCATCTCTAAGCAGGGCTGGGGAAAACTCTCTTGTCTGAAGCTCTAGAGAGACTCTCCTAATCAGTGTAAATACCAAGCTAAATTGACTCCATTGAGAGATTGTAATTCAGTGGCAAAGCTTCCTATACACCTTACCTGTAAAACACCTTCTGGGAACCGTGGTTTGTCCCCCAGCAGAGCTACAACTCCCAGTACCCAGGGCCGTCTTAACCATATCTGGCGCCCTTGTGCCAAGATCCCTCTGGCGCCCCCCATGAGTGAGGCGGGCAGGAGGGGCGCGCGGGGAGCTGAGAGGCGCGGAGGAGGCAGCCCCAGGCTCACGCTCCCTGCGCGCCTCCGGAGAGCGGCCTGAAGCCGCTCAAAAACTGAGAGGCGCGGAGGAGGCGGACGCAGGCTCCTGCTCCCCGCGCGAAGCTCCGGAGGCGCGTGGGGATCGCGAGCCTGGGGCCGACGTGCTGCGCCTCTCAGCTGTTCAGGTGGCCCCAGGCCAACGCTCCCCGCGCACCTCTGGAGAGCAGCCTGAAGCCGCTCAACAGCTGAGACAGAGGCGCGACAAAGGCGGCCCCAGGCTCACGCTCCCCATGCGCCTCCAGAGAGCTGCCTGAAGCCGCTCAACAGCAGAGGCGCGCAGAGGCAGACACCAGTGTTTGGCGCCCCTTCCGCGCCCCTGATGGCCAGGCACCCTGGCGCCTTGCGCCACCCAGCCCAGGCCTAGGGACGGCCCTGCCAGCACCCTTAACAAACTACATTTCTAGGGATTATTTGCAGGGATGGGAGAAGTGCTTTAATGATACAGAGCCCATCACACACTGGAAATAGATGGCTCCACCCCTCCACCCCTAGCTTGGGCAGCAATCAGCAGCTTCCCATGGAAAGATGCACTCCACAACAAGCAAAGCAATGAATATTCTCCCATCGTGCCAAAGGATAATATTTCATTAAGAATAAAGAGGTTTGTATTATTTTGGTATCGTGTCTCTGGCATTAACGAAAGCAAAGCAAAGGTAATTGGGTGCAGCCATCGCCGGCTGAACATAAATCAACGTCAGAGCAGAAAGAGGCGAAGAGGGTGTGATTGCTCTTCCGAATCTGGGCCTGCCATCTCCGCGAAACAGAGGCAGGAGTAAATGACAGGGAAGGAACATTCAAGCTTCTTAAAATATGAATCCATCGCTGTGTGATTGCAAGGGAGGGTATTGCCTTAATGATATAAGTAGCTGGTAATAAAAGACTCCCCTCTTCAACATGTCAGCGCATTCACTTAGTTACGTTGCAGGAATCAAAAATGGAAAAAGGCCTATTAATAGCGGATGAGTCGGAAGAACGCTTTGCCGGTGGAGAGGATGGAGAAAAACAGACGCTTCCCATCTCCTCATAGCTTAGCCCGAGGTGACCATCTCACGGAGGGGACATCTGGGCATTCGGTTCCATAAATATCATTGGAAACAATCCTACATAGTAACACAGAGAACACAGCCTTGTCCTGAGTCAGATCGTTGGTCCGTCCAGTTCAGCGTTGTCTACACTGACTGGCAGCAGCTCTCCAAGGTTTTAGACATGGAGTCTTTCCCAGCCATGGCCAGAGAAGTCGGGGATTGAGTCTGGTACCTTCTGCATTCAAAGCAGATGACCTACTGGTGACCTATGGCTATCACCAACTCTTCGCAGTCTTAGAGGGCAGTCCTGATATAGTTGCCACCATGTAAACCTGGTGGAATGGAGACAACTGGTGGAGCACAGCTTGTCAACTTGCTTGCCTTCTTCCAGGTGTGCTCCCATGAGCAGATGTCCTTCTCAAAATGTGGCACCCATTGCATGCATTCCAGACTTCTATCAGGGTGCACATGTCCAGCCCCACTTTTTCAACCAGAATGTTCACCTACGTCAATTTGATTCTACATTCATTTTTTTAAAAAAGGTTGTCTTACACTGAATTGTCCCATTGACCCATCCTGCTCAGTCTCATTGAATATAAAATTGTAGAGTTGGAAGGGATCCCTGAGGATCATTCTAGTCCAACCCCCTGCAATGCAGGAATCTCAACTAAAGCATCCATGGCAGATGGCCATCCAACCTTTGCTTAAAAACCTCTAACCACTGAGCTACAGCCCTTAAAATGCAATAGCATATATTTTAAACAATCTATTTACAAACACACATGAGCAAATGAAGCTGAGTCAAACTATTAGTCCATCTAGCTCAGTGATGGCGAACCTATGACACGTGTGTCAGACATGACACGCAGAGCCCTCACTGCTGGCACGCGTCCCATCGGCCCCCATTCATGCTGTTGTTGTTGTTGTCCCCCCCCCCATTTGTTCTCCCACTCTTCCTCACACTACAGCTTGTCTATGCTGTGAAAACCCGGATCCTTTTTTGTTGTTGTTGTTGCTGGTAGCCAGAGATTGGTTTTTAACCCTTTCTGTGCTGTTTTTCTGGTGCTTTGGCATATGATGATTGGGTGTAACAGCGTTCTTTTTTAACCCATTCTGTGCTGGGTTTTTTGGCGCTTTGGCAGACTATGTCGGTGCTGCGTGTTAGTTCCAGCGAAGGTATTATTCGTCATTTATTTCTGTTCTCTCCCCCCCCCAAAAAAAGCGCAGCAGCTTTGGGGCATTCCCCCCCCAAAAAAGCAAAGCAACTTTTGCACCCCCAAAAAAACCTCCAAAACTTTGGTTAGCAGCTCCCCCCAAAAAGCTCAACAACTCTGGGCACGTTATGATAAATAAGGGGTTTTTGGCTTGGTTTAGTTAAATAATTAGTTTTGCGTTTATTAATTACAGGTTATATACTACAATTATACATTTTTGTTATTTAAACTATAAATATCGCGAAATTATGGTGTTTTTTCTCGAAGTGACACACCACCTGAGTTGGCGAATTTTGACACACCAAGCTCAAAAGGTTGCCCATCAGCTCAGTATTGCCTGTACTGATTGGCAGTGGCTCTCCAATATTTCAGGCAGGTGTCTCTCCCACCCGGAGATGCTGGGGATTGAACCTGGAATCTTCTGGGTCTCTACACTTCTATGTAACTGGCAGTTAATTCCTGCTGACTCTTCACCTCGGTTCTGGCTCCCTAACCCTAACAAATGGCCCGTTTCCGCCACCCGAGCACTCCCGTTATCTAAGCCCCTAAGATTAATTACCTGCACTTAATCTCATCGGAGAGCACTTAGAAATGGCCACACAGTAGAAAGGTTTCCGCTGTGCGGATAATTAATGGGAGCCATTTGCTTCCCCCCAAAAGGTGATGATTTTGTCACTCACATCCTCTAGCAGGCCTTCAGCTCTCTCCAAAAATAGGGCAGGTGACAGGATGTGATTTCCAACACAGCACCATATAAAAGGTGAGCAGGTCTTTTAAGATAACCCAGAGCTACTCGGCATAGTTATCTAACAAATGCATCTTTTTTGCTCCATGAATAGTCTTCTGTGCGTATTTAAAATAAAAGAAAAAAAATGCAATAAATAAATAAATTTATTTCTCCCTCCTGATGCTCTCAAGCACCACTCTCTTGGCCTCCTGAAATATTTCCCAGCCCTGGCCAGGACAGTTGATCTCTGTGCCGCTGGTGGTGGCAAAAGAGCAGGGTTCCTGTGTGTTTTGTGTGGCCTAGAAACATTGACATGATGGCAGTGGCAAGCCTGTCGCCCCTCATGGGGAATGTCTCACTCAATGGTGACCTGATGCCATCTTCACTCCTCTGGGGTTGAGCTACTGAGAGGAGGCAGGAGCTGAGACATCTCATACGTAAGGATAGCTCAGTTGGTTAGAGTGTGGTGCTGATGAGGCCAAGGTTGCAGGTTTGATCCCCATATGGGACTGCCGCATATTCCTACATTGCAAGGAGTTAGACTAGATATGGGGTAGGCATCCTAAGGCCCATGGGCCGGATGCAGCCCAATCGCCTTCTCAATCCGGCCCATGGACAGTGTGTTTTTACATGAGTAGAATGTGTCCATTTATTTAAAATGCATCTCCGAGTTATTTGTGGGGCACAGGAATTTGTTCATTTCCCCCCCAAAAAATGTTCTGAGGGATGGTAGACCGGCCCATGGCTGGAAAAGGTTGCTGACCCCTGGACTAGATGATCCCCAGAGTTCCTTTCACCTCTATACTTATATGATTATATAAGAAGCAGGGCCAGCTCTAAGGCAAGGCTGGGTGGCGCAAGGCGCCAGGGCGCGGGGCCGCCAGGGGGGGCGCTGTGCTGCTGAGCCTGCGGCAGCCACGCTACACCCAGGCCCATCCTAGCCATAGAGGCTAGTGGCGCGGAGAACCACGGCGCCGGGCGCCGGAAGGGCGCCAAGTGAGCGCAGGGTTCCGGCGATCTGGCCAAGACTGCGCTCCTTCTCCGAGGACTCCGTGCTGCGCCGCCTTCTCGTTTCCCCAGTGCTGGGTTCCGCTCAGTCGAGCTTTGCCACCAGCGCGCGCACAGCGCCCAAGCAGCTTTTGCTGGTCCCGCGGTGCGCGCGCTGGTGGCGAAGCTTGACTGAGCGGAACCCAGCACTGGGGAAATGAGAAGGAGGCGCAGCGTGGAGTCCTCGGAGGTGGCCTCCCGCTGCTGCCGTGGTCCGCTTGGCACTCCCGGGCCCTTGGAGAGGCTCTAGAGGGGGGCGCTGGAGGGACCTAGCGCCAGGGCGCTGGATGGGCTTAAGACGTCCCTGGCTGCACCCACCAGACAGCCGCGCTGGGAAATGGGGAGGGGGGCACCGGAGGGATCTTCGCACCATGGCGCCAGGGCGCCAGATATGCTTAAGACGGCCCTGATAAGAAGAGCCTGCAGGATCAGGCCTCAAAAGGCGGCAAGGGCGGATATAGAGAGGCTGCACACCTTGTACCCAACAATGGCAAGAGGCTGGTCCAATCTAATCCCGCGCCTGTGCTGGGGGGGGGGGTTCCCAATCCTTCTCGCATTAACTATGCGGTGCAAAGAATAAACACACCATGCAACAAATTGGGGGATTCTCTATCCCACACCCCGCCATTAGGGCAGATGCGGCTGGCATTTTCAGGGCTGATGGGGTGCATCTGACACCGCCTGGGAAGGACCTCTGGCTAAATGACTTGCGGCAGGGACTGGCTAGACATCAGGGTCTGACGTCAGAGTACGGGTCATGGTCACTAGGTCGTGGGACTTGGCAGCGAGGCCCTTAGGGGACTCGGGTGGCGGTTTTAGGCCTTGGCAAGGTTTCCTTTTGTCTAGCTTCAACTTGGGGGGGGGGGATGCAATCAGGCAGCGTTGCAGGGGGCCCAGTTAAAAGGGCTAAAATCGGGAGTCCCTGGCCGTAGAGCGGCGGCTCGTAGGTCAATCTCCCGGATGGTGTTAGTGGAAGGGCATGCTGTGTAAGTTTGCGCTTTACAGTCCCCTATCACTGGCCTCATCAGCCTGCATATCCTCAGCCAGACGGGCTGAGAGGGTTACCTGCCAAGGCCTGGGCCAAGTTTCCCACTTCTGAAGTTCAATAAAGTTGTGGCCAATTTTAACCCATACTCTTGACTCTTGACTCTTTATTGGGGAAGCGGGTAGGCACCACAGACAGGATTTAGCACGTGTGTACGCAAACCCACAAGCAGGATTTGCGCATAAGAGCATTCTGTGGCTTCCAGCAACTGGTATTCAGAAGCATTGCATTGTATAGCCTTCTCCTCCATGAATTTGACTCATCCTTTTAAAGCCATCTAGGTTGGTGGCCGTCACTGCCTCCTGTGGGAGGGAGTTCCATAGTTTAACTCTGCTCTGTGTGAAGAATGACTTTCTTTTATCTGTCCTGAATCTTCCCACATTCACTTCATGGGATGTCCATGCATTCTAATGTTATGAGAGAGGGAGGAAAAAAATTTCTCTATCCACTTTATCTCTTGGAATTTTAATCTGGCCCCTCTTATTAAATTATTTGTGACACCTGGCCCATGATAGCTTTGGAGTTTGGGGGGAATCCATAAAGTGCAAGATTCATCTGTCCCGGCCACCTCTTTTCATTGCCTACATGCATGGATAATATTAACCAACAGACGTCCCAAATTCCATGGGAAGTCAAACGCCTTACCCTGATTGCTGCTGTCTGTCTGTTGTCAGATGATCAACCATCACTGCCTGTCAGTTGTCAAACATTGTCAAAAGCTGACGGATGCACGCCAGATTCAGACTGTTGCTGAAAAGTCTTCATATGTCAGATCCTGATGCTGAGGGCTACAGAGTGGCTAAAATGGCAGGTACCAAGAGAATACTGGAAATAGTCACAACTCAGTTGCTGGACGTAAAAAGCCAAAGTGATCAATTATTTCCCACTGTAAAAGGATCGCAAGTCTTATTGGGAAGGGTTGAGGGACCTGGGTATGTTTAGCCTGGAAAAGAAAAGACTTCCTGCATTGCATGCGATTGAACTAGATCATTGAAACAAACTTGGGTCTCCAGCTGTTTTTGGACTACAGTTCCCATCATCCTTGACCACTGGTCCTGCTAGCTTGGAATGGTAGAGTTGGAAGGGACCCTGAGGATCATCTAGTCCAGGGGTCAGCAAATTTTTTCAGCAGGTGGCCGGTCCACTGTCCCTCAGATCTCGTGGGGGGCTGGACTACATTGTTTGGGGGGGGGGGTGAACGAATTCCTATGCTCCACAAATAACCCAGAGATGCATTTTAAATAAAAGCACAGATTCTACTCAAGTAAAAACATGCTGATTACTGGACCGTCTGCGGGCCGGATTTAGAAGGCAATTGAGCCGGATCCGGCCCCCGGGCCTTAGTTTGCCTACCCATGATCTAGTCCAAACCCCTGCAATTCAGAAATATGCAATTGCCTCATCAGGGCCGGCTCTAGGTAGAGCCCTGGTGGCGCCAGAGCGATCTCCACCCCTCAGCGCCAGGCCCCCGACCTGCTCAAGACTGCCCTGTGACTCATAGGGGAATAGGACCTGCAACCTTGGCATTAGCAGCGCCACGCTCTAACCAGCTGAGCTATCCAATTCTCTGAAGGCTGACGGTCTTACTCTCCTGCAGGAATGCCTCTTACACAGCAAATGAAGCTTATTCCCAGGCTGTGGGCCACCCAGCCCTGAGAAGCTCCTGGTGTTTCAAGCTGAGCTATAGGGATGGCGATCCAATGAATAAAACATGTTCCCGAGAACCTCAATTTTCCAGTGACTGAGCCCAAGCCCTCGATAGCCATCTGCCATTCCTCTCTGGTGGCTTCAGCTAACTCCCCCAGAATGGAGACACTAAGCCACTCGAAAATGCTGGGGGACGGGGGGTGGGTGGGGGAGTGGGGAGGAAAGAAGGAAAACAGGCACTCCCAAAAGACATCCCCACAAACCTCCAAGCCAGTATGAACTTTCTCCTGTGCATTTATCTTTCTCCCAATGGTGGAACTAGCCTTCGAAGTCCTTTCCTCAGAAGCTGTCCCAGCGGCTTAGCAACGCAGAGCACAAAGGGAGAGAAATTGCTTTTGAAGTCTGGGGAGCTCTTTGTGGGTCTGTTTGCAAAGCTTTTGAAGTGAGCAGTATTTTTAGTGGCAGAGGAAGGGATGGAGCCAGGAGAAAGGGACCTAGGAATGGAGGTCTGTGATCAAATGTGAGATGGAGAATTCCGGAAGATGCAGCCTGGAGATGATCTGTTCGTTGCTAGTGATTTTGCCAAAGTTTGTATGTAGGCAATGCTTGGCTGAGTTACAAAAACGTCTCATTTCCCCCGCCAAATTTATTTTTCTGCGTGGATTGTAAACTGGGGTTTACGCCTGCGTTTGACGCAGAAACTGCTTTGGTTGCCCTGCATTATTGTTCTTATTTATTATTATTAATTTTATTTATATCCCTTCCTTTCCTCCCAGGAGCTCAAGGCAACTTACATGGTTCTCCCTCTCTTCATTCAGTCCTCACATCAACACTGTGAGGCAGGCATCTGTTATAAATAAAATCTGGCCTTATTCCCTTATGGGGTACATAAGAGCCCTTCAGGGCTGGCCCTAAGGCAAGGCTGGGTGGCGCAATGCGCCAGGCCGCCGGGCCGCCAGGGGTCACCATGCTGCGTCCGCCAGACAGCTGCGCTGCGCCTGCCAGATAGCCTTTCCCTGCACTCCGGCTCAAGTTGCGGTGCCCCGCCAGCAGCGCCACCCTCGCCCGCCTCTTCTCGGGCTGCGGGCGCCGTTGTGGGGAAGCCGGCCACGAGCCTCCCATCGGTGCGGCAGCCAGGGCTCCCTGGACGGCAGTGCCATGCAGCCGTTTCAGCAGAGCAGGCAGAGCACAGCTGGCAGCGTCCCCGTCCGTCAGGCCGCCCCCTCCAATGGCCTGCCGTGCCTGGCACTGCTGGGGGAGCACAAGTCTGGCGTTGCCGCTGCTGGTGCTGCCCACAGAGGGCGAGAAGCAGAAGGCACGGCATGGCAGCGTCGGGGGGGGGGGGAGAGGCACCTCTGGAAAATGGGGTCTCCATCCCTCCGGAGGGAAATGTGAGGGTGGGGTGGGGGGCGCCTGAGGGATCCCTGCACCATGGCGCCCGATAAGGTTAAGACGGTCCTGGAGCCCTTGCAGAGTTCTCCATCGGTAGGAGGAAATAACAGAGCCAACCAGAGAATATTAAGAAGCAAAGCAGCTAGTAAGCTTGATCTTTATTGACTGTTGCAACAGGGTCTTCCCTCATGGCAGGACAAAGCAAAAGAAGAAGAAAGAACAAAAGCCTGTCCGCCCTTATGTAAACAATTTAAAATTCCCGCCTCCAATCAGAGCCACCCCCAGAAGCGTCATAATACATCACAGAAAGGGTGTAGCCCAGGACCACAACCCCTCCCCATACATCATACATCACAAAAAAGGGGCGGTCTATGAAAGAAATCTGAGTCCACATTCAGAATCTAAGTGCAGCCAGTGATCTCCAGTCATCAGGCCATAAATCTGAGTCCGTTGTTTTTCCCATGTCTGTTAATGTTCACTTGACCGGGGAATCTGGCCAGTCGTTTTGTAATGGATACTTAGTTCCTGAGTCAGGACCATAGCTGCCAAGACTCCCACTGAAAAATGTGGGATCAGTAGTGGCGTAGCACCGGAAGCCGCTTCTACACATGTCCGGACATGCGTAGAAGCGACTTCCGGTGCCGTGCTACCCATGTCTGGGCACCGGAAATCGGGCGGCGCCAGCACCCAAAATAGAGCCTCCCTGGCAGGTAGGAAATCCAGGGGATTTACGGGATTTTTTTCAGTCCGGGCTGCCAGCGGGAAATGGTTTAAAATATGGGAGTTTCCCCATGAAAAACGGGAGACTTGGCTGCTATGGCAGGACAGGCTCACCCTATTCACACCTTAAATGTGCCCTTAAGGCAGGATTTGTGAGCACAGAGAGAGACAATAAGGAGGTTTCTTGCAGAGAAGCATTTGGTCAGTTTGGGAGAGTCAAAATGGTTCCAGGACTGTCTTCCTGTACTGTTTTCAGACATGTGGTTTATATATACAGTTATGAACATTTAATTTTTATATAGGACCTCAAAATTCTTACAATTCCCCCCTTTGGGGCTATAACAACACCGGCACTGCCAGTGCCGAGCTCAGGGAGGGGGAGGAGCCAGCATTTGTCCCAAGAGGCAGCAGAAGCAGCAGAGGTGGCTGCAAAGGAGCACCCTGTTGGCTCTCTGTGGCTGTTGCTGCCGGCCTCATCCCTTGGGCAACTCATAGTGGCTGCTGTAAAGTGGGGGGGGGAGGAGGAGGAGGAGGAGAGGCTGCCTCTGCTGAGGTCCAATCCTGCATGATGGGCTGGCTCTGAGTGGCAGGCAGAGCGCAGGGCTGCCCTGGGCTGGAAGAAAGGGGGAGCAGAGAGGCATGCAAGGAGTCTCGATTTTTTTAAAAAGAAAGAAAGTCTAATTTTGCTCCATTCTAAAATTTCTTTATGGGGAGAAACTGTGTATACTTGAAAACGTTGGCAGTAGTAGTAATAATAGTAATAATAATAATAATATTTTATTTATACCCCACCCTCCCCAGCCAAGACCTGGCTCAGGGCAGCTAACATCAGACATAAAACAATTGATTAAAATACAGCTTAAAAACAAGATTAAATACAACAATAAAACACAGCCTCATTAAGATGAATTCAACAGTGTAAATAAGTTTTGATGGATGCAGTAATGGAATACCGAATGGCTTTGAGTATATAAAATATGCAGGGATTTATGTTATGCAAAATGAACCATGGAAAGAGAAGAAGGGAAGTCACCAATATTTTAAGGTTTCTATGTATGGTGTAAATGTGGCACAGATTTCTCCAGAGGTTTTGGTGCCCTTACTTACCCATTTCTGAAGAGTACTGATGCGTTCAGATTTCTCCACTGTTCTTTTCTTCCCATCGCCAAATGTTCTAGTAGCGGAGCAACATATGCTCAGGTTGACACAGCTATCAGTTCCTTCCTATACCCCTCCCCTACTTTCTGTTAACAATAGATGCTTGTGTACATTGGTACATGCTGCAAAAAGTGGCAGAGCGGGAGGGGGTGATAAGGAAAGCTATCTGCAGGGAATCATATGCATGAGATTGTACAGAGACTCAAATGAGCTGAAGGAACAGGAAGCCTGCTCTGGCAAAGAGCGCGTGCCCTAATTACAAAAAAACGTTTTTTAGGAGTTCTCTCATTGAGTCTGAATTCAAGAGCAGTGGATCTCAGGGCAGAGCAAACCCAGGGGGAAATAAAGGAACGGGGTGATGGAAATTCATTCCATCCCTAACAGCACAGCTTAATTAACATGTGGAGGGTTTTTAAAATAAAAAAAAAAAAGATGCCTTGCTGGATCAAGCCAAAGGCCCATCTACTCCTGTAATGCTCTCTACATGAAGCTGCCTTTGAAAAGTGTTCAGAAAGGCCAACTGGCTCAAAGAATTGCAGCCAGACTGTTGACCAGGAATGCAGACTGTCCCTATTTTCCAGAGAGAGTTCCGGTTTCTGATTTGATCCCAAAATGTCCTACTCTTCCTTAGGACGTCCTTATTTTCATTGGAGAAAAGTTGGAGGGTATGGAGTTATGTGACCCCCTTAGTCAAGGAGGTATAAATAATTAAATTGTTGTTGTTGTTGTTGAATGAAAATAGGGACGCCCTCCAACATTTCTCCGATGAAAATAGGGACGTCCTAAGGGAAAGCGGGACATTCCGAGATCAAATCAGAAACTTGGACAGCTTCTGTAAATCTGGGACTGTCTCTGGAAAATAGAGACACGTGGAGGGTTTGTCATGGTGCTTTAAATGTGTGGACTAGCTTAGGGCTTATCCACCCCTTTCCTTTTGCCTCATGCTTTCCAAGCACAGGGTCTGTGTCTGAGCACTGTTTCTTTTCCACCCCGGATCATTCCCCACGAAAGCCCACTCTTTAAAGCTGAAGCGCAACAAACAGCAATTTGGGTTTTCCATGGACTGCTGTTTGATCCGATTCATTGGTGAAGAATGAGTTCTTTTGTGGGGGAAGCTCCAGAGCAGTCCTAAACTGATTTTTTTGGGGGGGGGGCGTCATTTGGCTAATACTGAAGGGTTCACCTGCAAAGAAAGAGTTAGAAATAGAAAAATGACCCGTGGAAGCATATTTGTTTTTATGATCAACACATTCCCTGTCCCAGAAAATTTTACCTCCTGCCATCTGTCGGGATCTATTTCAGTTTCTTGCTATAGCTTGTAAGGCTTAAAACTAGCAAGGGTTTGCCAGTATTGGGGGTCTTACCCGCCTTTTACACTTTCCTCTAAATCCTCCAGATGTTTTGCAATGAGCAGGAACTTCCAAATCCCCATTTAATTTTATACAAAATAAAAATAAAAATCCCTAAAACTACACCAGGGCCATGGTGCGACTCTTAGTTTGCTGGATTAGAATCTAGGAGGCTAGAATGAGGTTGCCCTTTTCTGAACATTTCTAATGGTTTCCCCTTAAAAAATCGGCCGGGAAACAGGGTGGGATGGAACTGGGATGGGTCCAGGCAACTCCAGGCCACTTGCCAGTTCTCTGGCTACCCTGCCCAACAAGGTTGTTGTGATGTTAATTATGAGAGAGGTGAGCTCCACGTAGGCCACCTTGAGCTCCCCAGAGGAAAGGTGGGATATACATGTAAGGATAAGCAAATCAATGCATTAAAATCCATGAAAACTCTCCTCTGTGAAATGCATGCATCCTCTGTGAAATGCATGCTCTGGGAGGAAGACCTTTCATTGCCTACAGACAGCCACCCAATCTTAAACAACTCCTCACCCACAATAATACAACCACCAGACTTAACATGGACACTGGTACCAGAGCCTGCAATAAACCCAGATGCCAACTTTGCTGCCACATACACCCGGACAACATCATTACTGGCCCCAACAACATCCAACATACCATCTCAGAACTATTTAATTGCTCATCTTCTAACATTGTGTATGCCATCAAATGCAAACAGTGCCCTTCAGCTCTCTATATTGGACAAACAGGCCAAACCCTACGCCAAAGGATAAATGGACATAAATCTGACATCAGGAACCATAAGACAGAGAAACCAACACTTCAATCTCCCAGGACATTCTATACAAGATCTCAAAGCAGCTGTTTTATTACAGAGAAATTTCAGGAACAGACTGGAAAGAGAAGTTTCTGAATTGGAACTCATTACCAAGCTTAAAACCATGGAGCCACCTGGGATGAATAGAGACATCGGATTCTTATCTCATTATGCATGATCAAGCTTTCTTTAGCGCCTCAGCCCTTGCTTCCCCCCCCCCCCAGGACTAATTGCAGTAATCAGCAGTCGTTAACAGCCATCCCAGGTTTACCACTCCCATCAGCCCATCACCCATTCCCACCCACCCCCACCACCCTCTGTATATATATAAGGGTCTGACACTTCTGTTTCTAGTGTATCTGAAGAAGTGTGCATGCACACGAAAGCTCATACCAAAATAAAACTTAGTTGGTCTTTAAGGTGCTACTGAAGGACTTTTTTTTCTATTTTGCATGCATATTAGTTAAACTACGGAAGTCCCTCCCACAAGAGGCACCAACCTAGAAGACTTTCAATGAAGGTTGGAGAAAATCGTGGAGTAGTTGGCTATCAGTGGCTACCAGCCACAATGGCTGTGCTTTGTCTTCACAGTCAGAGGCAGCAATGTCTCTGAATACCAGTTGCAGGAAACCACAGGAGGGGAGAAAGCTCTTGAGTTTGGGTCCTGATTGTAAGTTTCCCATTGGCCACTGTGAGAACAGGATGCCGGACTAGGTGGGCCACTGGCCTGAGCCAACAAGCTCTTCTTATGTCCTTATGCTAGTACTGCATTAGATTCATAAGATGTTGTGATGGATGAAGGTGCAAGCTTTTGGAAATCGGTGGATGCCTTGCAATGCAGTCTTTGCTGCCTGCGCATCTTGGAGAGCCCTGCGTGGGTGGGTGGGATCACAATTATTACAGGATCAAAACTTTTCTTTCTAGATAAGTTCCGAGGTAATCAACAATGATGGAGGAAGGAAGCCGTGCCCAGGCGTCCGTGGGTGACGGCATCCTCAACTTGGCTGCCTTCTGCCAGGGAGAGAATGTCAAGCTCCGGTTATCATGTTAGCCTGTTGCCTGTTGTCAGTCAGCTTTTGGGAGGAGAGAATATATCTCCCCCTTCCAGGCAGATTTCTGACAAGCAGGAGCTAATGGAGGAGTTTTCTGCACACAGGGGTTACGCCAATTTAACAGCATCAATTTGCAGAGTGATTGAGGAGAAACCGGCTCACATTTTCCAATCAGAAGCTTCTGACACAGGAGGAGCCTGGCTTCGCTTCACTTTCCTCTCTGTCCACTCAGCTCATGTGTATGCCCCTCTCGATATAACAAGGGCTGCAAATTTTAATGGGTTTAATGTAATGCTTAATCAGCTAAAGTCAATGCCATCTTGTTCTGATGGGGCTATTGTTTGCAGAGCAACAGAGATTACTCCCTCTACACACACACACACACACACACACACACACACACACACACACTGTTACATGCCACCCTAGCATAGCTGCCAAGTCTCCCGTTTTTCGCGGGAAACCCCCGTATTTCAAACCGTTTCCCGCCGCCAGCCTGGATTGGAAGAAATCCTGTAAATCTCCCGGATTTCCTACCTGCCAGGGAGGCTCCATTTTGGGTGCTGGCACCGCCCGATTTCCGGTGCCCAGACATGGGTAGCGCAGCACCAGAAGTCGCGTCTACGCATATCTGGACATGTGTAGACGCGACTTCCGGTGCCGCTCTGCCCATGCCTGGGCACCGAAAATCGGGCAGAGCGGCACTGGAAGTTGCTTCTACGCATGTCCAGACATGCGTAAAAGCGACCTCCGGTGCCGCGCCACTGCTGATCCCGCATATTTCAGCAGGAGACTTGGCAGCTCTGCACCCCAGTCTCCAAGCAGCAAGATACTCTGGGGGTTCCTGCTCTTATCCAGCGTTTGGTTCCTTTGGAATGAATGTCAACAGAGACAGTGGTGTCTTTAGAATAAAGGGTTTCATTTGCTCATACAGCACAATCACATCTTATGTGCATTTTTAAAAATATATATACTTTTCAAGTTTATACACTTCACTAATTTTATACATTTCATTAATTTTACAATCATTTTGACATTTCAAAACTTGACTTCCTTTCCCCTCCTTCTGCTGTTCCTTAAATTTATTTTTAATATCTTCTGCAGATCCAAATCAACCTAATTTGCTCATTTAGTCATCTTTAAATTTATACTCTTATGAAACTGCAGGTTGTTACAATAATCCCGCCAGTGTTCTTATCTGTTTACAATTTATATGTAAATAGTCAATAAACCATTTCCATTCTTTTATAAAAAGTTTGTTATCTTGATTTCTTATTCTTCCGGTAAGTTTCGCCATTTCTGCATATTCCATAAGTTTTTGTAGCCATTCTTCCTTTTCTGGGACTTCTGTTTCTTTCCATTTTGGGGCAAGTAACATTCTTGCTTGCTGCTGTAGTCGCATACATGAATAAATTGCTGTACAATTTAGGTAGTTCTTTCTCTATAATTCCCCAAAAATCTTATGCGCATCTGACATTCACAATTTCAACTGTATATGGCAGTTGAAGGCAGGCTACTTGAAATTGTGCGTGTTAAATCCAAGCAAGGTGGAGAGCTTAAAGCCTCTTTTTGCACCAGGTCCACATGGGTTACCTAGTGTGAAAAGTGGTTTTAAGCTCTCCACCTCGCAAGGCCCGTTTTGTGGGAATGTTCAGGGAGGCAAGAGAGGGTATATTGTTTAATAATATCCTTCCTAACTCGCGCTAGCAAGTTCTATAAGTTAGCAGAGTTTTAAATGCATAGTGGTTAGCTTGCTGTAAGCCATACCTGCCAAAATTAGCATGCCGGAAGTAGCACGGCAGCCATTTTGGAACTGGGCGGAGCCATAGCTGCCAAGTTATCCCTTTTTTAAAGGGATTTTCCCTTATGCTGAATAGGCTTCCTCGCGAGAAAAGGGAAAACTTGGCAGCTATGGGCGGAGCATGCTCAGGAGTGACTTTTGATGCTGCTGTGCCCAGTTCCAAAATGGCCGCCACACCAGACGTCGCGCTGCAGCCATTTTGGAACTGGGCAGAGCAGCATCAAAAGTCACTTCTGAGCATGCTCCGCCCAGTTCCAAAATGGCCGCCGCGTCAGAATAAACAGGGGGAAAACAAAAAAAATCTGTTTTTTCGGCTGGGGACAGCTGGAAAAACGGGGGTTTCCCGGGGAAAACGGGAGACTTGGCAACTATGCTGTAAGCTCGTTTGAGCTTCTCAATAAGAGATTCCTGGTAATTCCCTTTTCTCCCCCTTATTAAAAGAATAGGCACGACACAATCTTGTGTAAAAAGTAGAGAAGTGGTTTACTCACATTCATTCACTTCACAGATGGATCCCTGAAGGCAACTTAGGTTACAAAAGTATATACACGTGGAATCTATCCCATAAGGAGATAGTTTGTCCCTTGTTGGCTGATAGCCAACAGGGCACCTCTATCTGAAGAGCTGTTGCTTCTTCGAGGAATGGAGAAAGAGAGAGAGAGAGAGAGAGAGAGGGGGGGGGGGCTTTGTTCCTGGTCCTTTTGTCACCTGGACAGGTAAGGTCACACCCATCTCTGGTCAGATGTAGAGGAAGTTTGTCCCAGCCCAGGAGGAAACAGGAAGTTTTCTACTGGCTGGACCAAACTTCCCTCCTCATATTCACTCTAGGAATGTTGTACTTGACTGCTATGTGTTTCACACCCCACACATTTGACATGTAGGCTCTGGGAGTGCTGGGGTCCAGCAAGCTTATTTTCTCCTCCTCCAGAAGGAACGATCCAAACCAGAGGATTCAAACGGCAAGAAAGAAGATTACGACTAAACCTTAGGAAGAACTTTCTGAAAGTTAAGAGCTTTTTTTGACAGTAGAACTGCCTACCTCGGAATGTGGTGGACTCTCCTTCATTGGAGGTTTTTCAACAGAGGTTGGATGGCCATCTGTCTTGGATTCTTCACCTGTGCTTCCTGCATTGCTGCAAGTTGGACTAGGTCACCCTTGGGGTCCCTTCTGACTCTGATTCTATGAGTCTAGGTCTACGCTGTGTGTGAAAGAAGGAACAGGAAGCCACCCAGAGCCTCTCTGCTCATACACATGGGTTACACACCACCCTGCCCGCCTGGTCACATTCTTGATGCAAAGAAGCTATTAGTACTAGGACATTTGTTCCTTCTCCCCCTGTTTTTTCTTTATTTATTACCCATCGGCTATTGCAATTATACATCCATAACAGGCATTTAATATGCTGCCTAACTAATCTGAAAAGGGCTATGCTGCAAATTCTAACATAAATTAAGCAGTTCCATAAATCACCCCCTATGTAGCTTTGATTCAGTGCATGAAGGCTCCCAAAAGTTCTCTCTCTCTCAATGGCAAACATTTCCTTTGCAGCCTCTGAGAAGATCCTCCTCAGCAGTCGCACAGAGGGTGGGCAGGGACAGAAGCAAAAAGGGGGTCACTTCAGCTGAGGTTTTTTCCTCTTAGAAACCTTGGGGCCTTGGGAACAGCTTACCTGTAGGGTCGCTTTGTCCCTTATATCCCATATATCCCTGCCTGAGAACTGGGCTTCTCAAATATTCTGGCTTCTCAAATTCTGGGCTGTATTCTAGGAGTATAGCATCTAGATCTAGGGAAGTAATAGTACCACTGTATTCTGCTCTGGTCAGACCTCACCTGGAGTACTGTGTCCAGTTCTGGGCACCACAGTTCAAGAAGGATACTGACAAGCTGGAACGTGTCCAGAAGAGGGCAACCAAAATGGTCAAAGGCCTGGAAACAATGCTTTATGAGGAACGGCTTAGGGAGCTGGGTATGTTTAGCCTGGAGAAGAGAAGGTTAAGGGGTGATATGATAGCCATGTTCAAATATATAAAAGGATGTCATATAGAGGAGGTTGAAAGGTTGTTTTCTGCTGCTCCAGAGAAGCGGACACGGAGCAATGGATTCAAACTACAAGAAAGAAGATTCCACCTAAACATTAGGAAGAACTTCCTGACAGTAAGAGCTGTTCGGCAGTGGAATTTGCTGCCAAGGAGTGTGGTGGAGTCTCCTTCTTTGGAGGTCTTTAAGCAGAGGCTTGACAGCCATCTGTCAGGAATGCTTTGATGGTGTTTCCTACTTGGCAGGGGGTTGGACTGGATGGCCCTCGTGGTCTCTTCCAACTCTATGATTCTATGATTCTATGAAATACAGATAGACGAGAGACCTGCTGGATCAGGCCAATGGATCAGGCCAGCATCCTGTTCTCACAGGTGCCAACCAGATGCACCAAGGTGAAACCCCCCAAGAAGGATCCAAGCACAAGAGCTTTCTCCCCTCTTGTGGTTTCCAGCAACTGGCATTCAGAAGCATTAATAACTCTGGCCAAGGAAACAGAGCATGGCAATGAGGACTAACAGCTATTAAGAGCCTTATCCTCCATGAATTTTTCCAGAGTTGGGGGGCGGGGGGGGGGGGCGGAGAGGCCAGGCCATCCAAGTTGCTTGCCATCACTGCCTCCTGAGGGTGCAAGTTCCACAATTTTAACTATCGCTGCATAAAGGCCCACTTTCTTATGCCTGTCCCTAATTTCCCAGCATTCAGCTTCATTGAATGCTCATGAATTCTAGTCTCATGAGAGAGGGAAAACTTGTCTCTATCTGCTTTCTCCATGCCATGCATGATTTTATAAAATTCTATCATGTCACCTCTTAACTCGCCTTTTCTCTAATCAAAAAAGCCCCCAAACGTGGGCACCCTTTCCTCTGTCCCCAATTCACCACCTGGAATCTCCAGAAGTTTCTCCTCCTGAAAGACAAATGGTTGCAATTTTCCCAGCAGCCTCTGGGCCACAGAGAGGGAGGCAAAATTGGTAGCAAGAGAATGGGCAGCTGCTCCCATCTCTCTCTCTCTCTCTCTCTCTCTCTCTCTCTCTCTCTCTCTCTCTCTCTCTCTCTCTCTCTCTCTCTCTCACACACACACACACACACACACACACACACACACCACAATAAAAAACTAATGTGACTGTAGATCATAGTGGCATTATGCAAAGTACCGTTTGCATAATCATTATGCAAATCGGGGCAGATAACCAGCTTAAGCCAGACTCTGTTGCTTTTTCAAGTGCCTCTGTCTCTCCAAGACAGTGCGGGATCCTTGCAGAACAATTGCTCCCAAAAAGGGTCATTAACCCACACACCCATCTGCTTGCACCTTGAGCTGTCTTTCAGAGTTCCTCCTTGGGGGGAAGTTTTGCACATAAGGCTGAATGAAAATGCCTCTCCTCACATTCCTTTGGCAGAGATAGCATCTCTACAACCCCCTTTTCTTCCTGGCTGCATTGCCCCACCCTCAATCCCCAAAGTTTGACCACATTCGCATCATGCACTCCAAGCACTAGGGTACCACCCTAAACCGCCAAGGCTTCTCCCAAAGAATTCTGGGGTTCATTAAGGATGCTGAAAGCTGTTAGGAGAACCCTTGTTCCCATCCCCGATCTACAATTCCCATCCCCGATCTACAATCCCTGTGAAGAGGGATTGACAGTTAAACCACTACACTAGAAGTGGGAATCCCAGAAACCCAGATCAGGGCTGAACATCTTAGAGAAAGAAAGAAGGCGGTAAAGGGCAACTGAGGGGTGATGCCATATGTCAGGGATTCTTGCGACTACTCTAGAGTAACGACGCGCCGCATGCTTGTCTTTAAACAGTTTTTATTAGTGCAGTCTATTTACAGTGAGACAGGTGTGGAAAACATGTCTGCTCATTCCGATGCAGAATCCGGCACTGCCCCCCCCCCCCGAGATCTTCTCCAACATAGGAGTCTCGGGACAGTGAATCTCCTCCCTTTCTTTCTCCTGCGTAATTCCGGAACCGGAGGAAAGGGTCTACGCTCCATGCTTTCCTTTTCTCCCTTCTCCCCCTCTCTTTCCTCCCTCCTGTGTAGCCGGGGCTCTCCCATGCTGCTGGAGCCCTGGCCCTCTCTCTCCACTTCCTGACTGGCCTCCTCAGAGCCCTCGCTTCCATCACTGCTTGGGGAGGAGCTACTTCTGATGCAAGGGGGAGGTTCTCTGTACTTTCTCTCCCTTACACCATAGAACAGGCATCCCCAAACTTCGGCCCTCCAGATGTTTTGGACTACAATTCCCATCTTCCCCGACCAGTGGTGATGTTAACTAGGGATCATGGGAATTGTAGGCCAAAACATCTGGAGGGCCGCAGTTTGGGGATGCCTGCCATAGAAGCACATAGCTAAGGGGGACAGAGTTCCAGAAAGCTAAGAACATAAGAAGTGTCTTCTGGATCAGCCCAATGGTCCATTCAGTGCTGCATCCTGTTCTCACAGTGGCCAAACAGATGCCTGTGGGAAACCTTAAGATAAGATATCTTTATTGTCATTGTCCCCTTGCGGGAACAACAAAATTACTCAAGCAGGATCCAAGCCCTCTCCCCTCCTGTGGTTTCCAGCAAATGGCATTCAGGAGCAGTACTGCTTCCAACTGTGGAGGCAGAGCATAGTGATTGTGGCTAGTAGCCATTGAGAGCAAAGTGTCTCCTGCGCATTACGGATTTTGGAGGGGTTGTTTATCTTTTGCAGGTGCACAGTGGTGACCACGAGCCCTGGTCTGCCCTGGCTGGCAGTGGCTCTCCAGGGTTTAATGCTGCTGGAGATCCTCTTTTGATGGATCGAACCCAGCCAGAGGGCATCCGCTCAACCAATGAGCTGTTGCATCACATAAAGCATCCCAGAGCCATTTAGCATGGCCGTACCCAGCATGGGGCAGGGGGGCAGCTGCCCCCCTAGAAGCAGGGCAGCTGGAGAGGACAGGCCTGCTTGCCTGAAGTTGAAACGGCAGCAGTGGCAGCGAAGCTGCCTCCGTAAAAAAAAACCTGCTGCTGCTGCCTCGTTTTAGTCACTGCTGCCGTTAAAGGAGCGGGCGAGGCAGGAGTGCAAGCGCAGGTGGCTCCGTGTGCTACCTTGCAAACAGCCCCCTTTCCTCTGGGGGGCGTGGACGTTTACCATGCCTCCTGGGCGGATCCTGGCCACATCATTGCCAGCTAGCCAATGGGGTGGCTGGGGGGCGTGGCTGGTGTGCCCCCCTAGGTTTGATCCTGGGTACACCCATGCCATTTAGCAATAAGAAACATACAGAAAAACAATTTGGAGTCCAACACAGGTCTAAGTAAAAGACACTTATGTATTGTACAAAAGTGCATTTCAAGTGTCCAAATGCTTGGCAATTCTGTCTTTAATAATGATTCCCACTATTTCTAAAGGGCACCTCTAAGGCAGGAGAAGCTCACTGGACAGAATTGTGTAAGGATTTTCATATAGAGTTTGTTTTTCGTGGGGGAAGCAAAAGAGGGGGAAAGGATTGGTATGAGACTTGAGGGGGTGAAATATAGAGAGAAGCTGAAATTTACTGTTTTTGTCCTTCTCTAATGCCAGGCGTATGTTTGGAGGGAAGAAAATGGAAACATCATTCCCTTTTCCATATATCCACAATTCAGGATAGACTTGTGCCTTACCCCTTCTACTGGGTGTCTTTTTACTCACCTTTCAGAATGCAGTTGAAATATCTGGCGTTAAAAGAAAATGATGCCTCATTATCTCCCCCTGACCTGGTTCAACAACAACAAAATGTGCATTTTAATTGATTGAGTTTTTTATCGTGCAAAAACCATGCTGAAAAATTATCTGGCCCACTCCTGCAATAAACATTTTTCTCTGGAAGTCCGTTGAGTCTTATTTTGTCTTATATGTGAACTTGGAAAGGGAGTAGTGAGAGTCAATAGGATTTAATAATGTGAAAGAGATGGGTGGATTAAGAATGGGGGGGGATGGTTGAGACTTAGAAGAAGAAAGAATAACAGTTTTTTAACAAAACAAAAAAATCAGATTTCTCCTAGTGGGAAATGGATTTCTTCTGTTTTTTTCCATCGATAATTTTTAGTTGCAGTGGGTGATTGTTATCCCCCAGAAAATATGAGACTTCCTAAAGAGACATTATTAAGTTCTTCCTAAAGTTTATCGGAATCTCTTTTCCTGTCATTTCAATCCATTGGTTCAGGTCCTACCCTTTGGAGCTGTAGAAAGCAAGCTTGCTTCCACATGACAGCCATCCAGATCATTGAAGGTGGCCATCATATCTCCTCTCAGTCTCCTCTTTTCCAAGCTAAACATACCCAGTTCCCTCAACCTTTCCTCATAAGGCTTGGTTTCCAGATCCTTGGTCACCCTCCTCTGTCCATGTTCCAGCCGTCAATATCCTTCTTAATCTGTAGTGCCCAGAACTGGACACCGTATTCCAGGTATGGTCTGACCAAGGCAGAATAGAGTGATACCATCAATTCCTTTCATCTAGACACTGTTATTCTGTTAATGTAGCCTAGAATATTTGCCACCATTTTAGGGCGGGTGGCTTAGACACCTTGAAATGAAGAGGCACTGACTTTAGTCATGTTCATTCATTTCAATCGAGCTTTTCTGAGCAGGGCTGGCATGGGATACAACCCTGCGAGACTTGGCAAGGATGGCCACCAACTTGGATGGATTTAAAATGGGATTGGAGGAAATTCATGGAGGAAAGGACTATCAAAGGCCACTCATTGGCTATGACGGTTATACTCTGCAGCAATGCTTCTGAATATCAGTTTCTGGAAACCTCAGGAGGGGAGAGGACTCTTGGGCTCGGGTCCTGCTTGCTGGTTCCCCACAGGCATTTGGCCGCAGTGAGAGGAGGGTGCAGCACTAGATGGGCCATTGGCCTGATCCAGCAGGCTCTTCTTGCTTTCTGCCCATGACTCCTCCAAAGCATTAGGCAACATTACTAGGGCTGAAACAAATATACTTGAACCTAGACTTTTAAAAGCATCTCATGTCATACCTGTATCTCTCTTTTGTGCGTCTGAATCAGTTCAGCAGCCCCTTTTTGTGATATTCAACTTTCTGAATCCTTACCACCTCTGCCACCACCTCTTCCACCACATTCAGAGGCTGGGTTTTGTTATCTAATGTGTTGGCTGCCTACTTGGACATTTCAGCTTGTGTAACAAAAGAGGTTGTTTATGGAACAATCTGACGAATTGTCTGCTAGATCAGAGCCTCCAGCCTAGCGCAAATCCCTAATAGTCATGGATCCAGATGGCCCAGTTATCAGGTGTTTTGGACAACCATCGAGCAAATAATGGGCTTTCTGGGTGGCGGGGACACTTCTGTTTCCAGATTCAGGATCTTCATGAAACCAGAACTATTATTGCTCTGCAGAAAGAAATCCAATTAGCATTTGGTGGCCTAACTCCTGCTCATTACCACGTGTGAGATAAGAGGCCAAGGAGCTGTTCCTCTGAAGCATTTCACAGCCAAAACTGCCCACACATATTTCAAAAATAAATATGTAGGTGAGGAAAGAGCCATGTGCTGATGAAAGGAATATAAGGTCATGGTATTTTGACCAGGATGAATGAGCAGTAGCTTGTGGGTGCTGGCCTTGAGAGTTGGGAGGTCTCTAGACTCATGGTTGGATCAGTGATGGGCGACCCCTGTGGCTATGTAGATAAACCACAACTGCCACCACCTAGATGCTCATCAGGTCTGAACTGGCAGTGATGGACCAGCAATGAGACCTTGGGGTCGTGGTGGATA